>NC_083488.1:26391061-28891061 GCF_905332965.1 Bombus pascuorum
AATTCTAAGCAAAATCACAAAATGAAGAAAACGACTTTTCCTTTGGTGCAAGAAAAGAAAACACGTTCTATGTCAAAGGTGTGAGGTTGTCAAGAAATTATGACATAAAAAGAATCGACAGGTAGATGATGAAAGAAATCACAAATCTTGTCTTATGGCATGATAGACTGGTTCTTGATCAGTGCGACAGTGCAATGTAACAGACAATATATTTATGGGTGAATGACTTAGAAACCATAGATAAGTAATATGTTAATAGTTGGCGTAACATTGAATCGCACATGTTGTAACAATTACGTAGTTCCGATTCGATAAAAGCAAGTTACGTCTGTGGCCAAGTTTAGCTTAAACTCTAATTTCAATTTCAAATATTTACACTGGGAAGCAACGATAAAAAAACGAAACTTAGATCTACCATCATCAGGTTATTTTCTTTTTCATTTATCTCATATCGAAATATTTTTAACCGCCAAGTAACATAATAGGCAGACTATCAGAAAGAATAGACATTTATCCTATCTTTGCTGTGCTCTTTGCGTTTGATTGCTCTAAAATATTCATCAGAGTGACAATTCCTCAAAATACTCGTGCATGATAACTATAGCTTAATAAGCTTAATTGCCTGATAGAGTGGACGAAGGAGGGTAAAGTCATTCTGTCATAACAGGAAGCATAGTTAAACGAGCGACGCGCCGAAAGTTGCTCGCAGGTGTTAGCACGGCGTTAAGGAATTAATGCTGCTCAGCGAGCACGACGCGAAACAAAAAGGAAAGTAGCTGAAAGCGTAAATCGAATTGGATAACGCGCGCGCGGGAGCCTTACGCGAGGCACGCGCGCTCGTCACACGAGCTATGCAACGTGTTGCCTCGGTATGGCTCTTTCTTTCTCTGTTCTTCGGCTTCTCACTCCTCATGGCGTTTCCGAGGTTTCAATCGAACGATATTTGATGGATAAATCGCTGTTGGAATCGGCTTCTGAACCGCACACAGCCTTTCACCGCCTCTGACGAACCGCCGCCGCGTCGTTCCCTCACCGCGATTCAATGCCATATCGTTGCACACGCTTTTGATGACCTGCATTCAAGGCCACGTGCTCGCGCGCGCCGTCAAACCGCGACCGAAAACGAGATCGATAGTGTGAACCTATGAAATTTCATAAATTTATATTTTTCTGACTGTAAGATTTCTATAGAGTGTCATCGAACTAACGGCATAATTTTCAATGGGATCAAATTGGAGACGTAAGTCGGACACGTATAATTTTTTCGTATGAAGGTTCATTTCCAAATATAATAACGTTGTCGCTATACTTCGTCGAATGTTATATCGAAGCTACCAAGGAAGTTATATGAATATCTTATCAAGAATTTACGTGAATCGCCATAACACCGAAGTCAATGCACGACAGTACGTAAGCATCCGGTGACTGTCGAGTAAAGTCAGTGATCGTATCGAAATGATTAACACATCGTGCATTTGAGTTACATTTCCCAGTTTTCCCAAACGTTTTCAATAAATACGCTGTTTTATACGTGAACTTGCTCCCATATACAATGTGAAATAATGTGTTAACAATCTAAATATTATGATAACAGTATCATTTCAAAAGTGCTGCAGTACTGCACAGAATTGAAACAAACTAAAAAAATTAACTACGTACATTTGGCTATTCATTCCCATACCTACTTACATCTACAAAGACTATGATATACTATGGTTACTCTAGACACTGAATTACAAACGTGACTTTACTACTAACCGAGTATGCGACTTTCCTCGAGCTATTCGAAACGAAATCGCTCGGATCTAGAATCGCACAGTGGCAGGACTAGAAAATCTGGCTTCGAGAAACGATATTACGGCAGGTTCGGTCGCAACGATAGCGTAACCGCACTTGCCACGCCACAGAGATCGTTCTTCTTACATCACGTCGCGAAAAATCAACAATCCGCGTTGCGGAACGCGCGAAACCGCCCGGCGTACGACGTGTGTCAAATCGATCGGCTCTTCGCGAGCACCGGGAGAAACGAAGCTTTTTCTTTCTGACTCGAAGGGCTTTCAATCCGTGACTAGTAGGATGAAATAAAAATCACCTCTACGGTGAATTTGAAATGCCGTATCTGAGCGGTTATGCTAATTATTTGTTTGAAATTTCGCATACGTTGCGCTTAACCTGTTGCCGAACTCCAGATAAATTATGAGTAAGTTAGCCTTCACGTTTAATCTATGATTTGTTATTAAAGTCCAGAGGAATCTAAATTTTCATTGTTCTTGCAGAGTAGCGTGTTTTGAATTCAGCTGGAAATTCCTGATTAAATTAGATGAGAAGTAAATTCCTAAGAACGAATCTATTATATAAGAAGAATGTATAAGATCCATGCAAAACTATCGAGAAATTAAACTCATCGCCCTGTTCTTAGAGTCTCATTTTATTCGAAGGTAGCGAATTATTAATATCAACGAACCGCGTCTCCACGCGACCACTGGCAATTTCTCAAGTCTGTAGGAAATTAATTTAGAATTCAATTAAGTAATCAGATCTGCTTACAACGAATTAACCCATCTCGTTAATGCCACCACTGTATTAAAACGTTTCTTAGTCAAATTCGGTGAAAGATGAAAACCGCGTGAATCGATTAAAACGTTCCAAGAAACACTTAACAAAGTATCTTGCATTTCGATTGAAACTGATTTAAAAATCAGAACATGAAGTAAATCTATCAGAATGAAACTATCAGAGTGCCTTATCTATGATCGGTGACATCGTTGCCTGAACTAAAGAAAGCTTGATGCCGTAGTCCGATTTGCGTCATTTAAATCTCTTATCGAGTAAAAAGGCTGACAATGCGTGGTGCACGAAAGTGAAAGCCTTCGTTTCGAAATCGTTTTTCGTATAGCGATCTGAGCCAAGTGGATTCATGCTACCTGCCACCCGATCGAGGCGAACGTTCGACGAACAAGACGGTATCGCGATCCAGCAAAGAGGCGGCGATCGCGATCGCGTGAACCGTACGAATCTTAACTGGCAACGACTTCCTCCTTTCCAGCTGGACGTATCGCTTGGAAATGGCTCCACCTTTCGGAACAAACGTCCTTGAGCGAACCAGTGCACCGGGAAAGGTGATGAAAACCGGCCAGTCACGTGTACCATGCCGGCGCGAGCGGTTGTTCGCTAGCTTCGCCTTCTTGTCGCACGTTCCATTGATTTTCTGATCGATGTTTGTCCTGTTAAAGTGTCTATGAACCGGGACAACACGTCAGAGCGTTCGATAGAAGGATTAGAAAACGTTTTACTCGACTTTTACACCTAGAATACCGTGAATGCGTTAAATGGTTCAGAAGTACGTCTTCGTTCGTGTTTTTCTTTTTTTTTTTTTTTTTTTTCACAAAGGAAAGTGAAACGAATGTTGTCAGTGGTCGTGTATTAGTTGGTGAGACGTTTGAAAGTGTTTCCCAAGGAAAAGTTAGACGATCGTGTCTCCAGGAACGTGACTGACCTTCGAAAGACGCGTTCTGGCGACAGGAGTCTTCCTCGTGGTGGAAGCAGGTCTTGCGGTCGCGAGGAAAGCGAACAGCTGACGCGAGAACAGCAAATGCGTTTTAAATTAGCGGACTGCTGCATTCGTGCCGGACAGCCGATCTCAAAGTCATTGCTTCCGAGGTGGAGAAAGCAAAATACACGCGATGGTTAGCTCTCGATCAGGACGCGTTAAGCGAGCAATCGTCGGCATGCGGATTAGATTAATCGTTATCTGTTCGAGCGTCAAATAGCTTCCCGAAGAAGATGATTTAAAGACAGAGACGGAATTAAATAAAGCCGATTTCCATGCAGAGGAATTCCTCGATTCCGTCACGTTTTCGTTCCGTTTCGATTAAAAAGCCGCTCGCCGAGAGAAATCGCTGGCACTCGTGGTAAAGTATCATCGCGTGTGCGTGTGTGCTCGTTCTCCGTTTGAAAAACCTGCGTTCCCCTCGGAAGAAGCGCATTATTGCGTGTGGCAACTCGATTACACACCATTCACGACGTCCTGCTGAACGATTATCGTCCAGATTCGCGACCGCTCCGGAAACCGAGAGAAAGGTACTCTTTTATTCCCCGCAACATGCTATCAGTGTATTTGATAGTTTAAAAAGACGTTTCCGATACAACAGTCTCGCGGAGAACAGTGAAATCTTGAACCGACGGTGGTATTTTTTCAATATTTTCTGACAGACGAGTGTCTTTTTAATTCGTTTTATAAATATTTTTTATAAGTTGCAAGTTTTTTATATCGGACGTTCTTTAATAGCCTTGAGGATTTTCTTAAAACCAAATGTCCTTTTTCCTTCCTTGGATCAGTTTGAAAAGATAAATTAGTTTCATCGGTGTTCTAACATATTAACATTTTCCAATTACGAAACTCTTCAAACACCCAGCAAACTTATCTCTAACTCGTCCCTCAAACAATGTCCAAGCCATCAATTACTCTCCCAATACCTCATTCAAGGACTATCGTCGTCATTCCATTTACAAAGGACCGTAAACAGCTAATTGCCAACATTACCATTATCATTCATCGTAATAAGAACAAAAACTGCAGCTTCATTATCCTTTTTATCGACGGCAATAAATCACAAAGCTCAATTAACTTCGTTTCAAACATCCTTCGACTCTCCTTCCCGCGAACGCATTCAAAGATCCGCAGGGATACGGATAAAAATAAAAAGCAGTAAATTCAGTTTCTTGTCGGAAACTCGGTATGACAAAGTTACTTCCGCGATATCGACGACTCTGACGTTGGCCGTGGCTAAGGCAACGTGCGCTAGGCGAATGCAGAAACGTGAGCTTAGGTTTGTTATTCGGTTGCAAGTGATTACGAGCGCTGGTACTCCAGTGACCCGTGAATGTTTGTCGACCGCTCACCGACTGTTCACGAGGGAAAGGCGTGGTCCCCTCCGGTCCCACATTCCCATATTATTGCAATTCACGTAAATGGGCCTGACGAATTCGCCAATTTCAATCGTGCGGTCTCGACGTTCCTCGAAAATTTAGCAACTGTTCGGTGAGGGAACCTTTACTCAATTTCTCGCGTTCCATTCTGCTGATTTTATCGAAATATATTTAGAAAATAGAAAAGTGAAAATTAACGGGGAGATTTCATTAAGGATAGGAAGAAATGTCGATTCCTCCACTGAGATCCTTGTCACGATTCTAAGAATATTATCTTCCTAATTTCATCGAACTCTTCTTCGGAAATTCTATCGATGATTCTAGGGGAAAGTTGCTTGTTCTTTAAATTTACGAAATTTATACCGTTTTACTGATTTCGTGGAACTGTATAGGAAAAGTATAATATAAAATCGAAAGTTTGTACATGTAAATTCTCGTTCAAGCTCGTCATTCAGTCCGAAGAGTCTGCCGCGTATTTTAATATCAGTTTCTAATAACAGGAATTATTATTTCCATGCAATAGTTGAGAAAATGTTGCCGTTTCAATGGGGAAAGCAAAGTTACTCCCGTGGAACGGAAACACCTCCACAGAATAAACTTATACTTTCGTTGCGCCAGGTGGCAGTCACCGTATGCCTTGCGACGAACAACTCGACGAGAACTGCTCTAAAAGACACATGACGTGATTACAAGATTGAACGGTATTATCAAAATTACCGTACGATATACATCGCGACTGTAAATATAATTCACATGATCGTAGTCAAGCCTCATTAAAAGTAATTCGCACGAAACAGTCGCTTTGATTTTTATTGGCAGACATACATATATCGTATTTGCGCAATAAAATACCGATCCTACGAAAGAAAGATGCCAATGCTATATGAACATGCCAGATGATAACATTTAGATATTAAGATACCGAAGACACTGTTTCATAGATATTAAGATACCGAAGACACTGTTTCATAGATATTAAAGTAAAAATAACGAATACCATTTACATCACACTGAACGAAACGTAAAGAGTTACTTAATTTCCGTTGCAGATGATGCAGAGAAGACTTCCTGTGCGAAAGCTCCTCCTGGTAGCAGTGTTAGCAACCTGTTTGTCAATCGTGACATCATCATCGAGCAGGGAGAGACGGAATGTCGGTGCGGACGAACCTAGTCATGGAGCAGACAGGACGCACACACCAGCCGGCCGTAGTTTCAAGTCATCGACCAGCAGAGACAACGAGATAACTACGGAAGCCGGAAGGAAAGTGTCGCACAAACTGATTGGAGGCCACTTGCGAGCGGATGCGAAGCAAGAAACGTTCTGGGATGACGGTATCCTCTTATCGTCTGCTGGAAACGGCAGGGAAACGAAGGCTAACCGTAAAGACGAGGATGACGAGAAGAAAACTCTCTCTCAACAAGTGAAAGAAGGAAAATACGGTCTAATACAGAACGAAATCTACGGAAGTCAACCTAAACGACCAGGAATAATCAGTTACTTAGGCAATCCGGAAGTACCAAAGGACACTATCGACAATTTAGGTGGTCTCGATGAGGATGAGATTTGGTTAGCCGAGAATCACGTATTAGTGTTGAGAGGAGGGAAATTTCCTGGCCATGAGACGCCGCAAGCCAATGGAGACAGCACGCCGACCTGGCCACCGATCGACAATTACAAAGCACCCAGGAGACAGGTCAAGATACCATCCAAGCCAAAGGTACCGCCGCCCTTTCCCATTCAACTCACAGAGGGCGGCCCGATACAGATTATCGGGCCGAATGGCACCAAGGAGATCGGCAATGCCACCGTTGACTACAGAAAGGATCCTTTATTTACCAAGGGATTACTATCAGAGGATGGTCCACTCTTCGCTGTTATAGCCAACGGGACTATCGTAATGTCCGATACGAATTCAAAGAACGCATCTTCGGAGGAAGAAAACTCAAGCGTAAAGAGTAAGGACGATAAGACAGATACCGTACCACCTGGCAGTTTTCCACCCTTCTATCACGCAATTCCACCTGGTGCAGTATTCGTGCCACCACCGAATAATCAATCGGAGTATGACGAAGAAGATCAGTCTATTTACTATCCACCGCCATACAGTTTTCAATATCAGCAAGATAATACGACAGCTGTGCCACCGGGTCCTCTGGTTCCAGGAATTATACTTCCACCACCGCCGGACTTCTTCTCTGCTCTCGAGGACAAGAAGACCACGACGAAGAAGTACACGAAGCGACCAGAAACTACACCAGTACCAAGACCCAGGCCTACCTATCTACCACCTAGGAAATTAACTACGAAGCAATACAAGAGTTCCACTACAGTGCCAAACATAACGCAAACCATAAAATCCAGGACATCCATCGGTATGTCGAGTGTTACAAAGACGTACGGTCGAACAAGGTATAAAAATTTTACGGAGAAAAATTTCACCACCAAGCCCAACGTAAGGACAGTCCCTTATATAGAAATTACGACATCGACGCCGGATAAATCGACTACGCTTGATAACCCAGAATTCTACAACATCGGTTCGTTAGCACAAAATCACGTAACCAATCAAGAAAATATACAGGAGAAGAATGAAGCGTGGTCGCGTCTAGTAACCAGTAAAACGATTCCGATAGTGACGTACTACACGTCCACGCAGTCCACCTTGGAAAGACCTGTGGAAGTAACGCCGGCCTCGATAAAGAGTATTATTACCACTAGCAACCCGGAACGATCGCCCAGCCAGGCTTCTTACTACTTTTACGAAGAATCTCACGAACCACCTTTCCACACCACTCCAAATTCGATTTATTACAAAACAACCACCGAATCGCCTTTTTACGAAACCGTGACGCAACCACGAGCCGAGGAAAAGAAAAAGCAGTATTACAACGTGGAGGCAATTCCGTCGCGAGAAACATCGAAGGACTACAGTATCAAGTTTATCGGCTCTCCGGTGAAAAATTCCGCGCCCATTCGCTACAGTGACGCGACAGTCACGCAAAGCTCACCGAAGTACGAGAGCGGCTCGACGAGAACTCAGGGTCAACGAATGTTACTTGATCACGCGCCTCTTTACTATCAAGCCATATCTGCTCGTCCAGCTGTCTCTGTGCAGCCCTATTACACCACCTCAAAGCCACAGGCTTATTACAGGCAAGAGGCGAAATCAAAGCCGATTTATCAGTACAGTTTCGAAGCAGCGGACTACTCGAAGCATGGAAATCAAAGGCAGCGGTACGAGCAAGAGCAAACTAATGTATTTAACGAGTATCAGAACGTTAAAGTCGATGGAAGGTATAGTAATCATCGATACGATTACGAGAATGAATCAGTGCCTCAAAAGAGAGTCAGGCCGCAACCGTATAAGAATCAACAGCCGATCTATCCTTCGACGACAGCGCATTCAGCGATAAGTACCACGGACAATCCTCAACATGCTTATTATACTCAACAGGATGAGAAGTTCCTGGATGATGTCACGAAGGAGTATTTCACCATCTTTGGCAAGAAGATACCGCATAAGGGTATACCGAGCACGACTCCCATGTATTCCAAGACGAACAGTATTACCGAAAGACCGGATTACGTGAATACCTATGTGGAGAATTACGACACCCCCGAATCACCTGTGTATAAGACACCGAAGGTTAAAGTGCATTACGGGGACCAGTCTCAGAGACCATACTCCCTCAAAGACGACATTCTTGTCAACTACAGGCGACCTCTGCCTCCTATTAATCCCGACAGTGAATTCATCACGGTGGTCGATCCAAACCAACAACAGCCGCCCAATTATAGAATACCCAACAGGGATGACCAACCCTTGGCAGCGATCCGCGCTTATCCACCGCAGCCACTCGTGAGTCCAAGAAACGGCCCACCCACCAACTACGTACCGGTCGTGGAATCTCCGGAAGAGCTAGACGACACGTATCCTCAGTTACCCATATCGTTGGAAGACGACATCAAAGTGAACTACCGCCACCCACGACCTACCATAAATCCAGACGCCGAATTCATCGACCCGATTCCAGTGCAAGAGAACCAGCCGGAGAAGCCAAAGGCCTATTTCGCGTACAGATTGCCAGGCGATGGGGGTCACTTTTACTTCCTAACGCCACAGGCGATCACGCAGAGGCCGGAGCAGAACGCCGGTCACCTCTACTCAAAGTCGAGAGGAACGAGGCTGCTAAGACGTCGACGGAGGCCAGACAACGTGTGATACGTGCACGCAACGAGGCAGCCGCACAATGCCATACCAATCATCGGGGACGCACGATGGAAATGCGTGTCATATGGAACGCGACGCGGAAATCAACGTCAGAACGTTGTGTACCGTTATTAGGATATTTATTCTATGTGTAAATATATATACGGATATATCTTGTATGCGTAATGTACAATTAAGTTAGATAGTTATCGACGCCTCAGTTACGCTATATAAAATGCTTAATTTATGCGACCTAACTTCTCCCCTTCTTCCCAACCCTGCTTTAGATTGATACAGATGCGATATTGTGTGTAACGCCGCTTGTATGCGACGATAGGTATGCGCGAGTACTTTGAATGACCGTCATGTACTCGTGCGTTGTCTGTGATTAATGATCGATAGTAAATGCATACCGTGTACATATAGTTATGATTGACGATGTAGAGATTCAATTATAGAGCTTCCGAGTGCATTTTTCATAAACCGTGTTACACGAAATATGTTATATTCGAACATAGAATAAACATTGCTTAGAAAGACAAAGTATTCTTCCTTGTAAGCAAAATATTGATAAAAGCATGACATATTATTAGAAAAATCACATACATGGTGCTCACATTCGATTATAATATCGGTATTATTTTATGTTAATTCTTGTATGATACTCTACGAATTTTGTATTATTCGAAAAATTTATTGTAAATATATATGCGATGAATATAAGTGACGTTCTTAATGGATGGTATTATTATCGTAGGATTAAACTAGGTTGTAAAGTATCTTTTTTAAACAATACGTGACTTCCAATGTAATGACAAATGATTTTTAAGAAATCGATCGTTTAAAGTTGCATAAAAATAAATACCTATTTAAATCTAAAAAAATTCCAAGTACAATTTCATAAGCCCTTCCTTAGAAGCCATGGCAAAAATAAATAAAACCACACGAGCACTATACCCTTAATCATTGTTCACGAATATGTAGTACATATAAACAACTCGACGACAGTTAGTAGCTGATTGATAAAAATAAACGATTCAAGGAATGTAGACTTACCGGTGTCGATTTCTTGCGTCTGTGTCGGATCGGGCAATGGTTCATCGTGTAGTCGCAAATAAACCTCCATTGCACATTTTGCTGCTTTAAAATAAAATGGATGTGCTCGTAGCACGTCTTCTAACCTTAGAAGACCCACGTAAGACCTCAAGGTCATCTTTCTCATACAGTAGGTATGAAAGTCGAATTGATCCTCTATGATTTCAGAAAAGTGCTATAATTGATAGAAATCGTTTGAGAGCGGCTAATAATAAATTATTACTTGCAAATATAGGATGTTAAAACCTACCCTGTCAACTTCGTGACATTTCTTTAATGCCTCCCCGTACTTTCCAAGGCGTTTGTAAGCATTAGCTGCTTCTGTCTGAATCCACATACATTGCATTTCATTTAGATTTTCCATGGCTAAAACCCCTTCCCTAGTAAACTTGCCACACGTTTCTTCCGCTTCTTTGATGAGATTTGCACGCAACATATACTTGGCACATTTAGAATTAATATATCGATCTGCTGTGTCTAATCCTTGCGCTTCGTCTAACCACTTATAAGCCTCTTGAACATTACCAGCATGCTAAGAATGTACACGCACAATTAATTACATTATTAAAGGAATATAAATATACATTACCAAAATCGAACACGGAATTCACCTTATAAATGCGGCCTTTGGTAACAAAAAGTTCTATAAGTGTAGGTGTGTGTTCTATGGCAGCATCAATTTCATTTAGCGCTTTTTCTGTAAGTCCAAGATGATCGTAATGTTGTGCTAAATAATAATAAGTCCATAATAGTGCCGAGGCTGGCTCTCGCGCATTGTCTTTCTCTTGATCGCTAAAATGCCCATGAGCTTTTAATGCTTCCTTGTATTCCAAAACCAAAGATTGTATAGTATCAACCTTCTGTTGATCGTTATATAGAGAACGAAGATTTACAAATAGCGGTGGTACACCTTTATGAAGACCTATAGTGTAAATAAAATATCAATAAGTAACTTAGACTCTTTGTAAAAATATTTTCAATAATCATAAATCGTACCTCTTCGTAAGTACCGATCTACTAGTGTTTTAAATTCATCCCCTAATGCATAATTTAATTGTAAGCGACGCGGCGCTAACGCTCGAGGAAACAATTCTTCGTATCTTTGGAGCATAGCTAATGTTTCTTCAGGTTTTGTGTGTCTTTCAGCCTCTGCTAGCCTAGCATAATAACTTGTATTTTCAGGATTTATATTTAAAAGTTCTTTATAAACCTGTGCTGCTTCTGCATATTGTTTTAGTTGTAATCTTAATTTACCTAGAAAAAAAAAAAACAGGAAATTAGTTTTAAAAAACATTATTGTAAAACACTTACGATTAGTTTTCATAATTTAATTGTAGAAATTTATAATATACCATATGTTTCTTTTACAGTAACTTTATCACAAATTTGATCACTATATTTGTCAAGATGTTTCAATGCTTGTTCACATTCCCCTGATTCCTGGATAACCATATTTTGGTACAATAGCAACTCACTGTGCTCATAATCATAACAAATCTGCAAATATTAAAAATATCCCAGTATTACATATTATAATATTATCAATATTAAAAAAAAATTTAGACATTGCATTATTTAATGCAACATTTTTTCTTTTTACATAATATTAGAATACATACCATTGGGGAATTTCGAAACGTGTCCAAAATTTTAAGTGCTGTTTCATAGTCCTTTAATAAATGATATGATATAGCGAAACCAATCCATGAAGCACGCTGTGTAGGACGTAACATAAATAACTGATACCTTGTGTCCTAAAAAAAATATGGAAATAAATACTACTATTAAATAAAAATTAGGTTGATAATGCCATTAATGAAAAATAAACAAGAATAAAACAAATTATACATATACAATAAGTGGAAATAAGGTCCTTCATATTGAAGATTTACCTTATAGCCCTCCAGATCCCTCATCTGAATTTGAAGCAGCGATAAGTCCCTAAGAATTTGAATGTTATCCTTGTCCCATTTAAGGGCATTTCTATAGCACTTAATGGCTTCATCGTATTTCTTATCCGAGCGTTGTAAAAGTCCATAAACGTGCCAACAAACATGAGATTGCAAATCATTCCTAAGACCTCTCCGGACATGATCGTATGCTTCTTCTTTGCGACCTAAGCAGTTCAGAGTGAGACCTTTCATTGCCAAGGTCTCTCCATGTTCACTAAATTTAGGGTTTGATAAAATTTGCTTTGCAAACTTTATCCCATTTTTATACTGTTTGTGTTCGTAACACCTCTGCAAGAAACATAAATACGTTTCATAGGATAAAACGTTTTCATGATTTCAATACTATGTACTTCAATAAACTGGCATTATAAAGTATCGTAAAAGATAAACAAAAAATCATGTTTTCATTCATAAGATCGATAAAATTTTTATGACCCGTGATTGCCAGTGAATTTTTCACAATTTTTCGAAGAGTGCTTCATCATTACAGCATGATGAATACTCTTATTAACCGGAGAGTGGGGTCCAAAACAGAGCGTTTTGATTACATATTACTCACCAGAATTCGTTTAAACAAGGCATTTTCTTTGGGTGGCAAGGGATTGCTGGAGGGCATTTTTGTATAAATACAAAAATATAGGGCCTTTTCCACCCGGTAAACTTAATTTTCACCACAAAACCTCGTGGCCACAAACGAAGAAGTCGATCTTCGATCACGTGATCATCTGCGACAATGCTGTTCCGCCGGAAGTTCTACATTCACGGTGCCGCACACTTTAATATATTATATAGCTTTTAGAAATTTATTAACAAGAATAATACTTTCTTCGCGTACGTTTGCGTTTATATTTCGTTATCTTTGATGCTTTCGATGATTTTACATTTTTCGGAATTGCATGAAATACGCATTTCTAAGTAATGATAACCAATGATACTCAAGAAGCATTTCTATGAAATTACAAAGGTTATGAAGGATATCGTTTGAATCGTACGTGATGAAAAATTTAGTTTTCTAATGTATACATGTATCAAGGTCGTTCTTTAAATACATCCTATATGAATTATGTAAATATATTATTATATGTTATAAAAACATTATTTATATCCTTGGAATTTTCTGCAACGTTAGGTGCAATTTACAAGTTGTTTACTCCATGATTGGTCTACTTCTAGAAACTAACCTTATATTTTGTATAATCACATGATCTTCAAAGAAGAAGGCTTTTAAATTGCTCGAACTAATGTAGTATACATAAGTATAATAAATTAATTAATATAGTATACATAAAGAATCATATTTATACTTTGTATTAAATTTATATTTTGTAAATATAATTGTAATGTATATAGAGATAGTAATTTTTGTACAATATAGATTTAATTTTATATCTCATTTCGTAATTCTAATTTCATAAGAGGTTATAAAATAATATCGCCACACTTTTAATGAAAGATATTAATTTATAAAATATGTGTCCTCGGCTTTATATCTTTTAGAAATAAGTGATTTATGTACAGTAATTTATGTTTATGAGTGTTTGGTTATCAAAATTTGTATAAAGAGAATAACATGTCATTAATGTGTAGAAAGTTGTGCTTTTCTATTTTATCCGAGCACTTTGGACAGATTGTGCAATCTGTGGCTGAAGATTTATTTAAACATGGTGCAAGACCAATAGGATTAATTCGTCATGCAACACATCTTCCTATAATAAAGGTATACATTAATTTATTTTAATTAATTTATTTCTCATTTATGACATATATTTAATGTTGTTTTTAGATTAAAGAATCATTATGTGTTTTAATAAAACATGGTCTTGTTAAATACAATCAAACAGAAAAGGGGATGGAATATTCTTTAATTGTAGAAAATGTTTTACTTATTTTTCGTTACCCAAGGTAATATGTAATTTATATAACATGGATTTTGTTGCTTTCAATTCACAAATAAATGAAAATAAGAAAAATTCATATAGCTCAAATGTTTTAATTTTAATAGGTATATATTCTTTGTAAAAACAGTGTGTGGAAATGAATGTGAAATGATTTTTGAAGAAGTATTAATGCATGGATATATAACAGCTTCAGAAGCAATCGTGAAAACATATAAAAAGATTGAACAGTCACCTTGTATGTAAATTTATAGTTTTAAATTTTAACTTAAAAATTAATTGTATATATTATATTGCAATAATTTTGATAAAAAATTTTGTTCTATTAACTATGTACTTGTATTTTTAGCTGATCTGCAACCATCAGTTCCAGTTTTAAAAGAGAAATTTGGATTACTTGTCAAAAACCAGTTTTTAATACGCAGTATAATCACAATTGAAGAGAGAAATGAAAAAGGTTATTTTACATTACCAGATTTGAATTTGGCTGCTATTACTAAAAGAATAGAAGGACATGATATTGATACTGGAGATAGTAAAATTTATTGGAAAGTTAATTTTGATCGTCTTACCCAAGACTTTAGGTAAGAGCTGTAAAACTATTGTGTATATAAAGCATCTGAGAAATTTGCAATGTAATCTATAGGGATCAAATTATTATATCAGCTATAAGCAGACGACTTGACGAAAATGCAGGAGTGTTGATGAGACAGTTATTGATTCTTATGTATTTACGGACATCATCATGGGAATACACATCCAATCCAATACCTCTTACAGAAATAAAAGAAGCAGTTAGAAAAGTAGATTGTCCATTACTTATACAATATCTTGATCAATATTTACGTCTAATTGGTACGAACATTAGTTGTAAAGAGTATACTTGCAAACTGCCTAAGTATTTTGAAGAACATTGCATAATGCTTAGCTAAATGTATTGTTTTAGAGGAAGATTCTAGTAAATTTATAAAACGAGTTGGAGATTCGGGAGGTGGTCAATATAGCGTTAATATGAAAGAGGCGTTTAAACAGTTAGCATGGACCATGTTAGAAAATATTGTAATGGAGCGATTTGGTTCAAAGGCAGCTAGAATTTTTAGGTACGATATCGACTAATATCGATTTTAACATTGATTAACTTAAGTATCTTCATTTTACTATACAGATTAGTGCGATATAGGAAGTACATTGAACAGGAGCAAATTCAACAATTGGTGATGATTCCGGCAAAAGAAGCGAAGCATCTGACCTATACTCTCTTGCAAGAGAATTATTTACAAATTCAGGAAATAAAAAAGTCCGGAGTATCAGCTACACCAATAAAAACATTTTTCCTGTTTCACATTGATTTAGATTTGGTTGTTCGTATGGAAGTGGAGCACTGTTATCATGCACTGTACAATACTATGCAAAGACGAGAGTATGAAGCAAGCAACAATAAGCGGATGATCGATAAACAATTACGAATGCAAACCCTTACGACTAATCTGAAAGAACATGGTGCTAGCGAAGAGCAATTAGCAGAGGTGCATATAATTTTCATTATTATATTATTTGTAATTATTCAGTAACAGATTAACTCCATTCAAATTGTTCACAGATTGCAGAAATGATGACACCGTCTGAGAAACAACAACTAGAAAATGTTCAAAATAGAATTAAGAAATTAGGTATTACCGAATTGCAGATTGACGATACTTTGTTCCTATTGACAATGTATTTACGTTACCATTAAATAAAGACTTATTCTTTTAAATATGTTAAACTGTGATAAATGTTAACCATGCTATCCATTTTCACTATCCATGAAGGAACAAGTACATAAAATTTCATTCATTTATATAGTTATTTATTTATGTATAATAATGGTTACGCTTGTAAAATACAAACAACAAAGAATACCTAACTTTCAAATTATTGTAATAAATATAATCATATATCTATGTTTATAATAGTGCTGCTCTCTATGTGATACAGTGCATTTGATGTCACTATCTGTTAGGGAAAATGATCTTGGAGTACACACCGTTAAATGTTCTACCATTGACAAACACTTCGTGTAATTATACCTTTTGATCTATGCGATATGAATGTATGTTAGTTGATTAGAAACAAATTATTAGAGTTATGAATCACAGCCAGCTCAAGGTGCCTTATGGATCAGTAAATAAGTCGAACGCTGCAAATGCTATTTATAATTAGCTAAAACGTAATTCCATTACGGTATGTATGTAAAGACTGGAGACCATTATGTTTGGTGTGTCATTACTACCGTACGTTTTACTTCCAAGTATGATTTTCCCTTAATTCCTATTATATACTTTATACGTTCATCTCAACACTACCGCGATGAAAACGGACTTTTCCGTTGTAAATATTTATTAATCATAAAAATTCAAAGTAGATAGTGTTAACAGTGAAGATTCACCGATCTTAAATATATATATTTTGATTGTACGCTATTGACACCAATTAATAACGTGTACTACATCTGTCGCGAGTAGTGATAAGATGATCGTGAACGTGTAATCGCATTCAAACATGCATCTGACTGATTTTATACTTTTTCCTTTTTCCCCTTTCTTGACACATATACACACACACATACATACATACACACACACACACTCTCTCTCTCCCTCTCTCTCTCTCTCTTTCTTTCTCTCTCCCCTCTCATATTCTTCTCTCATTTAGACGGTATTGCATAGACTATGTACATTGCACGTACATACAAGTTTCTTCTAGAAATAACGTTGTATACCTAAAACTAAGGTTGAATTTCGGTAAAGCGTTATTTTATTATATTTTTTTCATACCATTAACAACAACGTACATGTAAATGAAGTGAATTCTTGGAATATTGAGATTGGATGTTAGTGTTCACTTTTTTTTCTTCGTTACGTTAGATATACTATAGTATTAGTAATGTATTCGTTTTACAGTTTACTATTCTTACAGTTTGCATTCGCACTGGTTGCATTTCTTTTCTTTTTTTTTTTTTTTTCTTTTGAAATCCGATGAATTTACAGCGAGTGCATTGAGATTATCGTGAAAACGTTCGTTTCTAGGTATACAAACGAAAAGAAAGAAAAATAAAAGGAGGAAAAAATTGTGTACTTAGCATCTGTCGTTCCCGACAAAACTGATCTGTCCATGAAATGCAGAACTGAACTTTATAAAGAAAACAACGTGCTGGGGATAATCAAAATCGATGAAAATTTCTTAACAGCTTAATTGTACGTACGCGATTCGGAAATGCGTTCTTGAATGTAAAAGGGCGGAAGAAATCGCGGAAGAAGGTAGAAAAATGAGAAGAGCGAATTATTTTGAAAGATTACGAATATATGGCACAATAGGAAATAACATGCAATGGGTGCGTTTATACCCTCCACATATCAATTAATTTATTGAATAATTGGTTACTTGTAGAATGAATAGGGTAGAATTATTGTTATTTGAAGGTCAAATTGGTGAAGAAGAAGGAAATGGAAAAATAAGAAAGGATGAAACGCAATTGCTCGAAGGAAACGTAGAAATGTTTAACGAAAGTGCACCTTTCGGTTTTCCAGGACGTGATAAGAGAAAGAAAAAAAAACGTTTCAGTGTAAATGTAAAAAAAAACATCTAATTGTTGCGTGAGCGATACGACATTGAAAATTTTTGAGTATTCGAGCACGCAAATGATCGACGAGCTTCGTGTCGCCCGTTGTCGTCGTCGTTGTCATCTGAACTGGCACGTACAACTTCTATTGCTATGCGTAATAAGGATAATTATTTAAAAAAAAAAGAGAGAGAAATAATATAATAATATTAATAATAATCATAATAATAGTCAATAATAATAATAGTACTAAATAAAACTGATGTGACAATAATAATATTAAGGATAATAATAGAGATAATAATGACCAAATGAAAATAAGAATATGCATCGCATTTTTAACATTTCGTTAAGTCTACGTGTTGTCGAGTAAATTACATATATGTGGCGCTATGCAAGATACATCACAATATAGTTACACTGTACATTCAATAGTATTGACACTTTTTTTGCGTCGGTCGATTTCTCCCTCTCTCTCTCTTTCTCATCCTCTCAATACCGTTCACACTCTCGTGCTTTCTTTTTCGATCGACGAACACACCGCCGACGCAGTTGTACAAATCCATGTATATACATAAAATAAATTATTATCAACATTAAGCTATCCTATCTGCCGCCGGCCGCGGTATTCGAAAAGCACCCGACGAAACGCGGGCACAGATATATCGAGGATACTGGCTCTCTTTATAAAATTATATTAGGTACCTTGTATAGAATTGCACTGATTATAAATAACAAAAAAAAAAAAAGAGAAAAGAAAAAACGGTGAAAAAAGAGACGTAGAAGTTATCGAGTTTTTCACGTCGAGCCAACTCTGCCGACCCGGGAACCGGAAGGGACGTTATATCGTCGCAAACCTCCGGTCCGCGAAAACGCTATTTGGCACATAAGTATTATCACATCGAGCTCCCGATTTTTCCAGTTTCGGTACAATTCGTTTTACCGAATTACTTACGAGACTTTACGCCCTATAGTTCTATATTGTTTTTTCTCGTTACGAGACGGTGCTCGTTTTTTTCCTCCTTTCCTTCCTTTTTTTTTTTTCTTTTTTTCTATGACATCCACTAACATCACGGTAAACAACGGTCTCTAGATTCTCTCGATCGGCTCCCATCAGGTTGATCGTGCTTTCACGAATTCGCACAACTCGAAGGAAATGAAAAACGGAGAAAAAATGTAACAACGTGTGTCCGGAAAACATCGAAAAACAAAACACACAACGTCGTATTAGAATTTGATTATTCGTTCGTTTACATCGTTTACAATAAATAACGCTAATTTCCCCGTCCGTAATTTTACGCAATAACATTGTACTAAAATTGACGCCGTGCGTGTCCCTCTCTCACTTTCTCTCTATTCATTCTTCCTATACATACACACTTCCTTTCCTTCTAATAATACACTTCGATTACTTCTCTTTAGATTTTGGTTTCTCTTTTATTTAGAAAAAAAAGTTCTCTTCGTCTTGCCTCCGCTTAACGTTAACTCCGCTTAACGTTAGGTTCATAAATTAATCGCGAAAAATACTATAAGTACTATAAGTGTGTTTTTAGACGCGAAACGAAGTGGCCACACACCCCTGTGACTCGAGCGGGTTCATATCGCGTGACGGAATGTGGAATTCCACATTTTCTTCTCGTCCTCTGTCCCGGTCCTCGTGCGATACACCGGATATCAGTGATTGCATGTGAATATGAAAAAAAGGACCGTCCGCCGTGAACGTGGGATAACTATACGATCTAATAACGCGTGTTGCCGCGTATACTCGGAAAACGCGTGATGCTGCAGGATACTAACGGACCACAGCTTTTTCTTTTTTCTCTTTCTTTTTTACTTCTCTTTTTTACGTTCAATTTCTTACATTTTTATCTTTTGTTCTTTTATTTCTGTCGTTTCTATTTATCTTCGTTTCTCACGTATTGACACGGCCGACCGGAATGGCGTATCGCTATAGACGCGCACGCACACGCACACGCGCGCACACACACACAAAGACAGACACACACACACACACACACACTAGAAGGAATAGGAACAAGACTTTTTTGGCCGCTCACCGTATTTTCGTACACACACTCACGCACGTACACACAGAAATACGTGTCGCGATCGTCTCGCGGTGTGTTGAAACGCGGCTCATACGAAACGCGATAGAAACGAATTCGATCGAGCATCGGCGGGAGAGTGCATCGGATCGATCCTTCTGGCGCGCGCGCACACACGTGACACATGGCAGTCTTACGAAAAATCAGGTATGTGTGTATATATATATATGTGTATATATATATATGTGTGTGTGTGTATATATATATATATATATATAAAATGTGTGTGTATATATATATCGTTTTATATTTGTATTTATTTACCTCATTTATTTTTTATGTATAATTCTAGCGTTCATGTTACTCTGCGCTCCCGCGTACGGAAAACACCCGCGAGATGGATACCGACATACGTTGACACGCGAATCGACGTTCGTTACCTGATCGAGAATTCTACTCACGCGCATATCTCGTTACCTAGAACGTTACCTAACGACGATTAGACCTTATCGTTCGCAGATTTGCGCCGCCTTGGTCGCGGTTTTGATTACACCAACGGAATATACCATTGGTAACTCTCGTGCCGCCGTCGTGTTCATTGTCCCGTCGGCATGGATCAACCGTCGCGCCTGCTTTCCCACCCCATTCCTCTTAGTAACAGCATAAGCAAGCAGGAAACCATCAGAGCTCCGCACGATGCCGTTATCCACGTCGAGCTCACGTTCACCGGTGTCCCGTGAATCGTTCGACGTACATGTATACGTAGCGCATAGCGAGAAAGGGTTGGTTGGCCGATATCGGTCACGTGACTCTACATCATGACACTCTGTCCCAAAGATTCGAGTCGTGATGTATATGCCCGAGTTACGCACGATCTTTCAGCCATGTGTGCACGAGCAACGTATCTCATAACGAATCGCGCGACATATTGGGCGATACGATGACGCGACGACGGCGGATCCAAGGAAGCAGGACACATCGCCGCTCGAATCCGCGGGAGGGCCTCCACGCGTCGTACGATGGCACAGAATTGTTATATATCACAACCTCTCGAGCGAGGCTTCGAAACGCTCAGTCACTCTTCGAGAACGTTTTTCTATCCCCCGACAATCGACTACATATATCGTTTCCACGTTTCTGTTCACGCGACGATACACGCGTTCATGCGTATATATTCCTTTCACGCGAACCACCAGAAGTTTTACCAGAACAACTCGTGGCCGAGCCTCGACGTTGACGCTGCTGCTGCTGCTGCTGCTGCTGAAGATGATGCTCCGGGCGGCCATGGTGGCTGACCCGGAGCTGCGGTTCAATCTTCGTCGTGATGTCGCGGACTGGCGTCGTAGCCACCGATCGAGCCTGAGTTCTCCGGCGAGAAGTTCATCATATCCGACGGTGATAAACTGTCTTGCGTATAGTAGAACGATGGATGATCGGAACTGGGACCAGCCGCACCGCCGTTCAGCATGGTAGCCGGCGGCGACACGCTAGGCCTTGCCGATGGTCCGGCCGCCCCCGTTCCCGGATGATGTTGCGTGCTAAGATCCGAGCCCACCGGAGACAGGAAGCTCATCTCTGGCCCGCTGTCACGACACCAGAGCTGCCTCATTTCCTGCCGTCGTTGCCGCATCAGCGACTTATACTCGGATATGCGCATCTTCTTCCCATCAACGATGCAGGTGCGCTTTGGTCGCGGCCTGTACCTGTAGTCGGGGTGTTTCTCCATGTGCAACTTCGACAGCCGTGATTGTTCCTCGTAGTATGGTTGTTTCTCGGAGTTCGACATCGCTTTCCATCGAGCACCTGTGCAAGTAAAAGGAATATCGTTGAGGATGATCGTGAAAGCGACACTGGCTTTCTAATGTAGAAGGAAGTAAAGTCAATTCTATCTATTATATCTATATATAAAAAGGAGTTTTAAGAAAGCGTTTCTGCGAGGGATGGTAATGTTGGGAAGTTGATAATTTTGAGGGGCACGGGAAAAATGCGACGAGATCTTTAATTTAAGAAAATCATGATTGAAAATTTCTTACCGAGTATTTTCGATATGTTGGAATTATGCATGTCCGGGCAGGCTTTCAAAATTTTCCTACGTTCGTCCTTGGCCCACACCATGAACGCGTTCATAGGCCGCTTGATATGTGGCTTGTTCTCACCCTCCCTCTTCTGCTGTCTCACCATTTTAGCTGAACAGAGAGAAGACGTGTTAGATGTCAACGTCGCTCGGCTTCCTCCCGTGAGAAGCGAATCTGATTTCGTGAGCATCACCTGGCGCTCTCGAAACAAAAGCGTAATGTCAGCCTCGTGGCTCGTCAAAAGACTGCTTACCTTTTTCCGTTATGTCTTCCGGTACCTTGTAACCCGGCTCCCGCCACACTGTAATTTCAGAATATCGCAGCATGTTATAATTTGCAACAGCAACTCCGAGCAGATTATGAGAAATCATCGGAGCGATCCGAATGCGACATCGTTCATCGAATGGGTATCCCTTTTTATCGTTTATTTATCATATCGTTACAAATAAATTATTTTTAATCCGGATTTTAATAAAATTTAGGACGTCTAATAATTTAACGCGATTTTGTTATATTTTGCAACAATCTAATATTTCAAATACCAACGATGTATTTACGATATCTTGTCAAATTCTTTTAATTTCACAGCCGTGTCATTACTTTTTCGGGTCGGCGATAAGGCAGTACCAATAATACTATCTCGAATTAGCAGAATAATGAAAGTAGTATAGCGCAAAGGATGAGAAAATGTATTTACTGTGGGGCGTGGACAGATAATCCTGTTCCTCCTGCGCAGCCTCCTCCCGGGAACTGGAGTGCTTGATCGGTCGTTGAGTCTGCGGCGACGGAGGCATTGCACCAGCACTCGGTGGTATTCCGTAAATGCCACGCATAGCGAAATGCTTTTCGACGGCGGCAACCGCGGCGGCAGTCACGGCACCTCCTGGTCCAGCCGCTTCGTCTTTGGCCATTACCTTGCCCACTGCAATGATAAGTCATAAGCCAGATAAGAAAAGATAGAGGGAAAACATTTATGGCAAAATCAACGTATCACGCAACGTCACCGTCTCGTCTCATTGTACAAACAAGCAACGATATACCGTGAGGATTGCACCATCGATCGTTCCTCGGATGTTAAGATGTTGGGTTAGGTCTTTACTGGGTGAGACATTCGATATCGTAAGATTATATCAAAGGAAAAGTTTATTTTCAAGTTATCGGAACAAGCGATGAACTGATTAGAAAAATATCTCTCTCAAGCTTCTTTTTTATACCAATTATTAAAATAATATTGCTTCGTCTTTATATTTCATATTAGTTTCTGTGCTATTTATACTTCGTACTTTATACTAATTTATTTGCTTCTTTTGCTAATTACTAAAGTAAGTAAATAACATTTTTATGCCGTAAAAACTATACACGATATCGGTCCTTCTTTCAAACAACATTTCTATGTCACAAAAACTATATATGATATCGGTGGTTTTTTTCAAACCAGGAAGTCGACGAGGAGAATTTACGCAGCAATCTAATATCCGAGTGACAGCTCGTGGAATCCGCAGGCTCGTTTCTTCTTCTGCTTTTTATCCCATCGTTTTCCTCTGCCCGTGTCTTTTTCCCGAGGATACGCGGTGCACCGAGCCTTATCTTAGAATCACGTTACGCGTCGTTGATTGTGCTTTAAACCGAAAGCAAAAACCGGCCGCGAAAGGGAACAGGTTTACTTGGGGGCAAAAGAAAGGAAAAAGCCGATCGCGAACAATCAGGTAAACGCGCGCGCATACCCGAAGATAATTAACCGTACGTTTCTGATCCCGCCGCGTATTCTATGGGGTATTGATCGAATTTTTTCCGGCTGGTCCCCCACGGCCTCGCCTGTCCCCCGAAAAGGGTACACTTTGTCGCGTTTATAAACGCCAACGACCAGTGAATTGCGTTTACCGATCGGACGAGAACCGATACATCGATATTCTACTTTCGTGCGGTCGATCGGAATTTCTATCAGACTCGCTTGTACTTTTAATGATGAAATTCATCGTGATATCTATACGAACCTCGTTAAAGCAGCCATCCGATTAAAGCAACAGATGTTTCGAACGTAACTGGATTCTATTCTATCATGGTTTCGATAGTTGTACTTCCATCGTAATATTTTTTTATTGATTAAATCGTAACGTACGAAAAAATAAGTTTGCAAGTCTGATTCACATTTTTGTACATAGTAGACCTCTTTATTGTTAAGAGAGTTACGTCGAGCGTGTAAAAAATGTGTATTTTGTATTTTTCACAGTGTATGGATGAACTATTTCGATTTAATAGAAGATTTTACTTACTTGGCGAGGAGAGGGTGCTCAGATGAGGTGGCAGACCTGCATAAGGAAGGGTTGTGAGATAATTCCGTGGCATCGGTAGGCCAGGCGGAAAGAGTTTCGGCGCGGTTGCCGCGACTGGTTGCTCCTGTTGACCGCTACTTCCGGCCCCTGTCGAGTGCGAGTCGCTACCAGGTGACGAGGAAGATGCCGTGGCTCCAGACGACGAGGATTTCGGCTTGGTGAGGTTGAGAGGCGCGTCGAGATCTTGCAGAGGAGGTGCGGTTGGTGCTACGGCGGATGAGATCGGCGTCGGCGACGCTTCCTTCTCCATCTGCGTGGTCATTTGCGCGAGATGCGCCGTCGCCCAACTCGGTCCTTCTCGATGACTGCTGATCATCTGTAACAATCATCGTCTATCGTTTATTTCTACGAAAATCTTGACAATATTTCTTATTTCTTTGCCTTTTCTCTCTTTTCTCGTTTTATACGTCGCATCGATTACTACAAGTTCAGCCTGTATAGTTAAATTTTTTCGCATGTTTTTATAACGTAAGAGCAGCGTCTAGACTTATACTATAAATTTATGATGTTTATTTGTGACAAATGATTTAGATAATACCGTGGAATGATGTAAATAATGCAGATGATATCGTACAAGACATGAAGTACATTCGTAACATCGAGACGTCAAGACATGATTTTTTAATGGGAAAATAAATCGAAAATGGACAACATCTCCCCCTCGAAAAAGTCGGCTTTAAGAGCACGTGGTATTCCTAGTATGTCTGTAAATTAATAGGAATAGTTCAAAGCACTGTAACCGAATGCTTAAAATACCGATCTAAATCAAACGCATACTAACTGTTGCCAATGTAATTTGCGGATCTACCTCTCGTAACGGTCGAACAACTTTGTTTGCTACCCACGACGGATCACTGCCACCTCCGCCAAGATCATATTTTTAGTAATAAATTTTTTCCCAAGAGAGAAAACCATCTCGTTAAAGTGACGTTTATACCGCGCTGCCTGCTGATCGTCGATCGACGCGCCTCGAACCGTGAATTTCCGCGTTTCCAACTTCTTTTTTTATGCAGTTTATCAACCCACCTCCTTGTCGGTGGCGCCACCTATGTCGCGCAACGATGTTGTATGAATTTTTTATCGGATCGAGCGGATGGTGAACCGCTTTTAAAGTTTAAACGCTCGGTGGTACGCGTTAGGTGCGCGTACACGAGGCTTGGTATAAACGTTGATCAAAGTCGAACGTAGGAATGAGCGAGGAAATTAGGATTGCGCTGGGTTTACGTACGTTAGCGATCGAATTGATATGTTTGTTGGTGGTGGTTGACGTCGACGTAGCCGGCGGTGGCGGCATAGGCGATTGCACCGGCAACCCTCTGAGCTGTTCGAGAAACGGTAGGAACATCAAGGATTGCGGCCCCGACATGCTCAGCTGGCTCTTTGTCATCTGAGCCTGTAGCTCCTGGATGTTGTGCTGCATGATGTGCTCTTGCTGCCGCTTCAAGTGCTCCGTTTGCATCCGTTGTATCTCGATTTGCTTCTGCGAGTCGACGGTCATGTGCGCAGGATACGACTGCAAAGCCATGGGACGAGCAATTAGAGGGATGATGAATCACGTTGTGGCGGGCAAAAAACAGAGAATGAAATTTCCCTTCCATCTTTGCTTTCTGGAAAACGAAAGACAGCGTAGCGAGCTACGCTCGGGTATTCATTTTCTGCTTTTCAGTTGGAACGACAAGGACGAGGAAATGTAACGTGGGAAAAATTGTTAGATTCACGGGTGGTTTAATCTTTCCAGGAAGAACGACAATATTTCCCTTTATTCTATTTTCCTCGCAGCGTAACGACGTTGTTTCAGATTCCTTTCGAAATTCCTTCGAAATTGTTTCGAAAATTGATAATTAAATTCTGTTCTTAAACAATTTCGTATAAGCACGATCGCGTGTCGTAGAAATTTTCTCGACTAAGTAAGACATAAAATGTAACGAACACACGCAAAAGTATATTCATATGCTTCGCAATGTGTTAATCCCATAAATGCATTATTATCGCACAAAGTGTCTAGTATTTGTAATCTCAAAAATACCTGCACATTTACGAATTTCGTTATTCTTTTCGCTAGAAAGATAGTGGAAATAGACGATAAGAATGACCTGACATCGATTTTCACAAATAACTACACATGTACGTATGTAAAATAAACATAGATATTGTAATATAGTCGAAACTAATCTAAAACTATCATACAAGCTACGCAAGGGACAGTAATATTTTTCCACAAACTTGCCGTCGACAAGGCAGCTACGCGATTTATTACCGTATAATTTCCTCTGTAACACCGATAACGACAGCGTCGATACGCTTTCGCAAACGCAAGCGCAATACATATTTTAACATTCAAACTATAATTTAATCTCCATCGCGTCAAAGTTTCAGCTATCGTTATAAACCAAGTTTTACCAGGTTGTTCAACGCGACTATATTTTCCACGGAGATCGGGACTAAAGCTCCATTTTTTTCTTCTTTTTTCTTTTTTTTTTTTATCTAAACATCGATCCACGAAACCAGTTCCAGTCCAAGTTTTCCCAGAAAGCGTAATAAAAGACGCGATCGACGCACCACACGAGGCATTGACTTTAATTATTGGTTATCGAATGCGTAAAACGGCAGCTAGCTGGAGCGAGAAAAGCGCGACAGAAAAACGAACGTTATTTACCTCGAAGTGATAACGAGACCAGGAAGGAGTCCGCCAGTTTTCTCTTTTAACCAACGTTCTTAATCGTTCTCGTTCATACTTACATAAACATACCAACTTTAGCTGTGTAGCGTCGATGTCAATCGCGAGATATCGTCCAGGCAAATGCTGGTTTGATGATCCAGCGAATATTTCGCAAAATATAACAAGCTCGAATGATATTCACGGTTTACTTCCCACGAAACTTCCGACTCCGCTTATGCAATGTAGATAGTGCGGAACGCATTATTTATGCTTATGAAAATTTCGTATTATGCGCATTATTAATTCACTCGCGAGCGTAACGTATCCACGCTTAATCTTCTTTTTGTTTTCCATTCTTTTTTTTTCACGCGTCCCTGGTGATCGCCGCCGCGACGTTCGTTCGGAACGGATTCGACTCATTGTTCTGGCAATTTGCATTGAATGCCCGTGAAAACCTGCAGCAAGCGATTTTGAACGCGTAATCGGGCCGATATTTTCGATTGTTCCGTCATTGTCGCACAAACGATTCGTTGTATAATCCGAATAGGGAAACTGGGATGATCGGTGCTTGCTCGGCGCTTTTATTGCGTGGGTGTGACGCTCGAGTTTTCGTGCTTCTAGCCGTGTTTCGTGGGTTAATTTAAGTTTTCGCGAATCGTCGAACGTTTCGTTGGGAATGTTAAATGTAAATATCAAGGAATGCGGACAGGATTTATTATTAACGCGTTCGTGGCTGGTAATTTTAGGGAAATCCTGAAGTAGGAAACCGCAAATTCCTGTAATTACGACAAACATAGCAACTTGAAGAGTTCCCTTCAAATATCATTTGGAGTCGTTGACGTAATGTTGCGGTTGTTAATATGTTAAACAAGAGATATTAACATTCGAAGGCGTAAGTAGAAGAGCGAGTAAGTAAAGTTATACGAATGTTGGGGAAAATCTGGTTCTAATTTACCATTGAAATATGCGTGTTGCAGACTAATCTTTGGGATTACTATGAGTTTCAAAGTATATGAAATTTTTAAAAACAAGACTAATAATTTTAATGCAATGTTACGAATAGAAATAATATCTTTCTGGTTAAACTAGTCGATTATTTATAGTTCTATCGAAGGCGAAATGATATTAATCATAATCATCTACGTACAACATATTTGAGTGCACATTGTATACAGTAAATCCGATATCTAAATTTACATCCCCGTGCAGTTGTAAAAATTTCCATACCACGGGGTGTAATGATATTCCAGATACGCACGTAATATTGTAATAACCCGATAATTAGATCATTGATTATCTGCTTCGGCGTTCCAACGAAATTACAATTTTCCTCCGATGCTTTTCAAGAAGTACAAAGTAAACGGGTGTACAACGTTGACCCTTTTCCCGTGAAAGTAGGACGCAAATACACGCCTATCGTGGATAGCCAAGGGTTAAGGTGACCGCGGTTGGACCGGTAGAAACCGGGCCGAATGGAATATTTCTTTTCCAGCGGTGTCCATTAGTCAGAGGCGACTAGGTGCCGCTATTAATTCAACGAGACAGGTTTTCAACGCGGCTCCCGTTTCCACCACGGTGTAACAATTCAACGTGGCTAATATCATTGTACTTTCCTACGACCTGGCTGTGGTCCAGATATGCTTGAAGTTTAAAGTCTATTTTAGACGATAAGGAAGACGTTTATTCATCCAGCCTGGGCACCAGCTGAAACGTCACATATGCACGATATTAAGCGCGCGAGCAGGTTCCCTCTCCTCCATTCGTTTCTGTATCCTTCTATTTCTCTCCCTTCCTCTCTTTCTCTCTTTCTCTTTCTCTCTCTTTGGTTGCCTTTCGACGCGCGATTATTAATCCTCGACGCGGATTGTGGAAGATCGCGAGCCATGATTTACGATCGCCATAGGACACACGGATTCGTTTAGATAAACCGCTTGTATTCTTCGCAAAGGGTCGTTTTTCTTTTTTTCTTTCTGATGAAAAAAGAAGGAGGAAAGGAGCAATGTGTTCGGTGTTTGCCTTTCCTTGCAAGAACGTTACCATGTGACTTTCGACTTTTTTCGAGGGAACCTGATGATTCACGTTGTCGAGATATGAGAGGAAAAGAATGTAAAGTGTTAACGGTTTCGTGGAGTTATTTATAATATTTGATAAAAGCGAAGCAGAAGTCAAATTGGTCGACTTTACTTTTTACAAATTCCTCAATTTTAATGTCACAGCATATGAATGGGGACTATGTTCTCAGAAATGAAAAGATTTATTTTAATGGAAATCAGTTTGGTTCCCGTGTAATGATGATTTGTAATAGCAATGGGAAATGTCGAAAAATTCGTAGATTTATCTGTTGCGTGGTCGTAAATGTGTTGAACGATAGCGATTATTTGTTAGAGCTTGAAAGGCGAGTCACCAATTTTCTCGAGCTCTGTTCTTGAATGAACCGAGCTAGGCCACTTCATAAGGGAGTGCGCCTCCAAAAATATCACCACCATGAAAAACTGGCGAAACGATCGAGAAATATCATTATTCGCGCATTCTTGCCACGATGAAGGCGTCCTTTCCTAATAAATCTCTTTTGTCCTCGTTATACTTATTCTCTTTCTTGTCATTAAGCTTAAAAATCATTTGCTTCGTTTCATAAAAAGCTTCTAAATATATATGACATTACATGCGTAGTGAAATACTTTCTAAACAATGAACATTAAATCCCTCCCCAATATCGTTACCATTCATTTCTAGTAAATCTATCTACGGTATCATTAACTTTCTAGTACCATTATCTTCGTCTACCGTAACAAGACTACAAAGAAATGGTTGCTATTTCTACTTAAAATCTACACGATACAAATTCCTTCGAATACGGTCGCCATTAAAGAAGAAAACAATAAAATATCGCCGCATTCGCTCATAAACAACGTTCAACCCACAAAGATCGTTGGGCTTTTATCGAGTACATCGATCGACGTATCTTTCGAGAGTTAGGCTTCATTGTTTTACCTGCATCGATGGTACGATATTCACGTCTATCGGCAGGATCCGCATATTAAACAGCCTCTGTATGGAAATGCACTCGTTAGCACTAATTATTCTTGCGGCCGCGCTAATTGCCGCGTTGTGTGCGCCGTAAAAAAACAACACCGTGAAGATCGCGAGAAAAACCGGCCGGACAATCGGTTTTTTTCCATTCGAGTCCTGTTGCTTATGGAATATTTCCGATGTTCAAGATCGTAACGACAATATTGTCAATAATAATGGATGACATTCTGCTGACAACGAGTTGCAAGAGACACGTTGCTTGACTCTCTGGAAGATCAACAAAGATACGTGGTACCAATCTTTGGCAAACTCGAATAGAATTTTACATTCTGCTACGTTTGCTGTGTTTTGTCCAAACGAACATTACCATCTTCGGTAGAGTATTACATTTTACATCGAATCGAACATTACTCAAGATACAAGTTATCGAACAGCTCGTAGTCTGATCGTATTTTAGCTTCGCATCGTTATATCGTTAGCAAACGATATTTAAAGCAACTAATGCTTTTTCAGACCAAAGTAAGAACAACAATAATTATTTTCCTTGGAAGCAAACAAAGTTCTGGTTGTAGAGAGTTAAGAAACGACGCGGTTGCGTGCGTTCATTAACAGATTCGTCGTCTCGGTCGTGTTAGTCGTGGTTTGGTGCGGCGACACGAAAACGCGAACAATGCCCGACGTCGGACAATAAACGGCTGTGCAATTTCAGGAACCATTCTAACGGCCTCAGCTATAATCGGCATACCGGCACCACAGCCAATGGAACTTCATTATTCATTTGCAAAGTTCAGTTATGCCGATGATACGTATCCATGACAGCTATACCGCCCACAGTGGCTAAATATAAACAGGCGGGGTGCCAGCAAGTTCCATTCACATTCACATCCACACACAAGGCGACGCGCTCGCCGCTTCAGTAAGTGAGTATAAGAATATGAGGAGCCCCGTTCTGAATATGCATCCGCGCATTGACGCCAACTGCACCGCCTAAACTTAGCCGTGCAATTACTGAAACATACCTACCCCCATAATCGCTCTTCTGCCGGTTATCTCTGCCGCCGCTGTTTTCGATCGGACCACGCGTATTCAGCCGCTGTCGCCCGATTTATCGATGCATTCGCGATGCGTCGAGCCACGAGGTGTCATTCTACTTTGACAGCGTTGAGTTTGATTTCTCGTCAAGACGAGGCGATCGAACGGGACAGATATTGAAACGACGCAACGGGATGGTAATTTTAAACAACAATTTTGACGAACGTTTGCCGCTTGACCTGGTCAATGTTGACCGCGCGTCTTTCAATACGATTGACATTCGTCTTACCACTGATAACATTATCAGTTTCGGAATTTTTTCCCATACAAACGACGCGAAGTTTGACGAACTGAGAACGCGTCTTATGGCGTTCGCGAAATGGTCTTTCGTCGCGGCCGGGGCCAGCTAGTAACGAAAGACGAAGGCTAAAGGCCACGAAATTTGAATCTAGATTTAGAATCGGAGCCACTGGAGTGCAAGGGGACATGCACACCAGGGATGACGTAGATCCACCGGAAGCGGTTCATACTTCACGTGCGTTATAAAGACTGTCACTGTGGCACTGTCTAAAATTACGACGGGCCAGCCAACACAGTGGCTTGAATACAAGCCTAGCAAAAGTTGGATCGAAGATATGTACAATGTTTGCCGGACGATATACCGATCTTTTTTTTTCCATCCCTTTATATGTATATACATATGTATATTTTTTTGTCTTTGCACTCGAAACATATCGCGATGCATTTTACCCCTGCCACCTCCGAAACTGTCACGCGAATCGATCGAACCAGACGGAAAACGAAACTCGAACGAAACGCGGATTCCCTCGTGAAATATGCAACGCGAAACAAACGAGCGCCAACAGAGAGAAAGAACGGACGCGACAAAGAGGAGCCGTTGGCCTGCACTCTTAATGGAATTTTAAAAGAGCGAAGCCAGAATTCGACGACACGCAGGGGTGGCCTGGGGGATACATAAATTATGGACCGCTTTGAACGGGATTCGCTCGGTAGCTCGCTTCTCCCGTTGCTGGCCGCTTCTGCAATGAAACTTGTGAATGCGGAATCTAGGGCAACCGGAAGCGGTATTTTCGTGGCCGGGCTTTTCCACCCGGGGAACAGCGCGTTATTTTGCCAGGAAGGCCCACCGGCCATCCAGCACCCTGATAGATTCTTTGCCTCGGAATTGTGAAAAATCTCAGTCTTCGACAACGTTCATAGATTCCGTGGCGATGCTCGTGGGACGAGAATCGTTGCTGGATTCTTGATTCACGCGATTCCTCTTCGCGATTCTATTTGTACATTTATAGTGGCTTTTAGGGTTTGTTCTACTGAATTTCTTTTTAACTCGATGGTATCACGATTCGTTGATAACGAAGTTTCTGTTATCGAGTTTGTCACTTGTTGGCTGAATTTTCGAGATGATCGATTTTACAACTTAATCGATTACAGAAATATTTTTATAAGATGAAAGAAACCGAAAATTTTATACTCGTGAAATGTACAACGTTTTATTGTCGAAAAAATTGTATTCAATTTTGTAAGCGATTTTAGAAGGGTTGAAAATATAAAGCTTTCAGAATTAGAACCAGGAATATTCATTCGTACAAAGTAACGTCAGACAACAATTAGTCAGAGTGAATTATTCTACCATTACTGCTTCTTACCATGAAATTATACTTTATCTTCCGTATATAACTCACTTCTCGTTTCTCTCGATTGCCAGCAGTGTATATCATTGTCTGTCAAGCTTGAAAGACATTAACTGCCTCGTCGCGACAGATCGTAATATCAATTTGCAATAATTCTATCAAATTTGGACAAAGTTTGTTTCTTACTTACCTCTATTATCATCGTCATTGACATTTCTTCGCACTTTTAGCGTTTCAAAAATGTTACGTTTTTTCCACGTTTAGTTATACGCGAGAGATCCCTTAGGACAGAAAATGAAATGGCTATTTCGCGTCCCTATACCCCAACCTATCGTTGGTACGCCCTTTGACGGAACAACATCCAAAGATAAAGAATAATTTGTTTAAGCGGAATCACAGGAACGACGCAAACGGAGTTCGACTGACTACAAACGGCGGGCTCCCCGTCGGTCTTCTGGTTCCGAGAAACGCGTGAGCACGCGTCAGAGGCTATACGTTTGGTATCGACATCGCGGAATCCATAATCATAGATCACAGAGAGAGCGAAGCACACACGTAGAAGACGGTAGGCAGTGCGGCGATACGCTGCAACCAAGATATTTTCGGGCGACTTTATTGGCCGATGTTTATTATCTATTCCGCCGCCTCTAATCCTTTTGATATTCCCCATCGGCGGATAAACAAATTGCACGATCACCGCGCGGCGTGCTGCGAAACCTTCTCCCGGGGTCAGCTTCTCGAAAGCGGTAATATTAATAATTCCCTTTGCACCGCCGCGGCTCTATCGACTACAATATTATCCGACTAAACGGACCCGTCTTCCATACCGCTGCAACCAATATACACACCAGCCTTTCAACCACGTCACAAAGACGACTTTGTTTCGTTTTCATCTGGCGCGACGTCGCTTCTCACCGATTGTGCTCGCGTCTGGAGAACAGACCGCGTTTGCCAATCTTTCGGATGGATTAGATATGGTTACGTACAAACAGTACGATCGACTGACTATGTTCTTACTTGTCTGTTCATCGTTTTGTACGTGTCGACTCCTTCCTTTTTCTTGGCAAAGAATTTCCTTAGCGAATAGAAAATTTGCTAAATTCACGAACTCGAGATTTATTAGGAGTTTTAACATTTTTGTAATTCGTTATGAAAGATATATGTAATAAGAAATTGATATTCTTGAACGACTTGTTCTATACAAAAATTCTTGTATGTAGATATACCGAAGTAAAATACGTAAGCATGTTTCATAAATTAATTGGTTTTCTAAAGTTGTATTCTGTAGACTGTGTACTGTACGCTGTCACGTTCTACGTGTGTAAGTACAATTTCTTTTTATTTAGTTATACATATAAATGGCACGAAAACATAGTAGATTGTAATATCAAACTTGCGATGCTGATTTACGGGTCAAGTGCACTAACTGTATATAAATATTATGACTATGAGTTGTTGATATCGATACACACGTGTCATGTTTCTCTGTCATGAAAAAGAAAATGTTATAAATATGCGGTGAAATTGTAACTATGTATTTGTGTGAAATGCTAACAATAAAATTGTTTGTCTCGGAAAACATACTGGATGCTTGTTTTGACTTGAGAGAATTCTCTTTATGAATAATACTTCCTTATTGCAATTATTATACATACATCAACATCAATGCTGACATCGATATATATTTTTCACAGTGGACGCAAAACAGTTTCAGCAGGATAGAGGAAATCTTTCTTCGATTTATTCTAAACGAAAGCTGAACCCCCTGACTGGTGACGCGGGAACTAAATGAGGCGGCATAGCATGAAATAATATTTATGCTTCCGGAAACGTACGGCGCCTGTACGGCACGAAGCTCATAACTCATCGGCAGAATGTATCAATGAACCGTAGAATTCCTTTAAAAAGCGTGCCATTCGTCTTGTTGTAAAATTGTATTTAAAAATTGAATCAATCAGATCAAACACATACGTTCTACTTAAAAATTTCACTTGCAGTAATATTATACGTAATCGATAATCATTTTATTTTGACTTAATATTTAGTTCTTTTATTATTAATACCTACTAATATATATTGATCAAAGGTTACTACTAATGTTCCAACGCTTTCGCGAGCAACTGTACGTTATATCGGCGCTTGTAAATGTATCATCGAACGCATCGTAAGATTTGTGTGCGGGTATTCAGGAATTAAACGTCAAAGTAGATAGATCAACTTAACAACTACCGTTGCTCGAATCCTAATTCCACCCCAAAAATCTCTCCTCTGGGACACTCGCTGCTCTCGTTAGGACGCTTTAACCCGCGTATCTCAGGAGTACGCGATCGTAGCATGGCACGGACCACACGGTAAGGCGAATAGAGTTATCGTGTGTTCAGTACTGTTGAGCGTGTACGGCAAACACCGCGGCTGACGTTAACAGCGCCGGGAATACTTTATAAGCGCGCCGGTTTCATCGCCTTAAACCGCGCACTCCGTTTTATTCGCTGTCCAACGCCGCGTTCTCTTATCTTTTACGATTCTCTGTCCACGCGTTCCACCTCGTCCATGCGAGCTGACACGAATACCGTGGTCGACAGCGAGCGTGTTCAAGCGGCGTTCGCACTCTCGAAATCGGCGTCGCGCACGGAACGATGTTTGTCAGCGCGTGCTCGGCCGCTCGTAAACATCCTACCAAACGTTCGTCGTGGTAATCGAACTCGTGTAATGGAACAATGGATAACGAGTTGTCGACGCGAGTTTATGCAATCGAAATTATGATTCTGTTTGACTTTCGATCAGGAAGCGATTTGTCAACGATGTGATTTTGGTGGGCGGTGAAAGAGATTTAGAAGTCGTAAATTCAGTACAGAATCACTGAGAACAAAATAGTACATTATAATCTTGTAATCTTTCAAATTTATATAAACACGTGAGCATCGACCATGTCGATCATATGTATTCCAATGAGCACAATGGTCTATTAACTTTACCACAATAACTATGTAACCATGTAACTTTTTAATAGTGGTTTGATCATAACCATATAACTGTCTAATTGTGCTTTGACGAGATTTACTTACCCACGATTCAAATAGTTTATTAAGCAGGAGAATGTAAATAATTAAAATTTCAAGAGTTCGCTTGAATTTTCCGGTAGAGTAGTATACCGTTGAAGGTTTTTACGCGAATAAACTTTCTGTCCGGATTAGGGGTAATGGGGTTACTTATACGAAATTGTGACGTTATGATAAAATATTGAATATTCCATACACATACGCTGCTCGGAATAATTATCATGAAATACTCATCCATTTTGTTACTCTCATCCTTCTTAATTATATGCTCGCTTTATTTATACTTTTAAATTAACACATAGATACGATATATTATAATAATTCGATATTTTATCGTTAATAATCTCCATTTGATTTCCCTTTGCCTCATAGATATAAAACAAATTCGCTAAAAGCATGCGTTCATTCGCCAAACCGCAAGGAAATTCCAAGTAGAATCAGACAAGACGCGTCAGCCTACACGTTCACAGCGACGCGCATTATACATATTTCTGTTGGACGTTCTACACGCTGTGCGTATAGCATTCTTCTTTTATTTTATCGGGCCACGTCTCTGAATCGCGTAGCTTCCATACTCGATGGTCCAGAGACTGCGAGTTGCATTAACGGCATTAAAGATCGTACGATGATGGCGCATGGTTGACAGCGGATATCGAGGAGAATATTCCTCTTAGCGGCTGAAAGCTAGAGACGCGCGTCGGTCGAAATAAGCCGCGACGATGACCCGACTGTCAGTAGGATTATTGTCTTTGGCTTCTTATCTCTGACGGGGAGCTCTTTCTGCGAGGATCGTCGTACGTGAAACGACGGACGTGGCTCCCTTGGGACTGGGGGACGTCGGGACGCGACTAAACCAACCCCGTCACCTTTCGAGCAACTGAGCAGTCCTATCGTTGCTACCTCCTTTTCGTCACAACTTTTCTTCCTTTCTTCGCTGTCGTCACCACTCTTTCTCTCCCTCAGTCTTTTCCGTCTTCTCTCTTTTCTTTCTCTGGTTATCCTCTTCCGTCGATCCCTTTTTTCGCTTCTTTCTCTACTCTGCTGCCTTCTTCCCTCCGACAGCGATCCATCTCAGACGCGTATTACCAGCGACTCTTTTTCCGCGCCCAACCCCTTTTCAACGGATAGCCGCGAACACAGTTTGCGTTTTTTTTCGTCTTTGTCCTATCGTCGCTGCTGCCGTCAACGTTTCGCCTCTTCTCGAGAGGATTCTCCTTCTCTTCGACGCGGTTTCTTCCACCCGTCAACCACTACACCGTTGCTCTGCCATCTTCGACACCTCGATTGGTTTATGGGAACGTGGCGACGTGCTCCGTTGTCGTTACGACGGACGTATCGCCGAGGAGCGCATTCCTCGTGAGAGTGTCGACGCTGTTGTGACGCTCGATTCGAAAAAATATTTACTCGAGAGGAGAACGATGGCTCTGAGAGAAAGCGAGGACGTGTGTATATGTAGTTCTCTTCTCATTGGTTTCTTTTTGTTGGGAAACTGTCGAGTTATCTGTGGGCGATGATTCGTCAAAGAGGTATTCGCAAATTTGCTCGCTTTGCGAGAGTTATATACACTGAATATGAATTGTTCGCGTATAATTTGGCATCAGTCAGAATTATTATGCTATAGTTTTAGACAGCGCTGTTTCAGGTGATATACTCTCCGGTCGAAAATAATCTTTCAAATCTAAAATAATCATCCAAGGCCAAAGAGGAATATACCTAGCGATACTATTTGGCTACTCCGCTGCTTCGTTTGTTGTCTTTCACGTTCATTTGTTTTAAGAGTTTGAAGCGCAAGCTCGTAGAAATACAACTTTTACAAAAGGCGTAACAGTATTGCAAAAGCTGGCATCTGTTGTTGTTTAAAATTATAAAACTGACTCGGATAAATTAATTCTGTCATATTCGTACTTCTTTCATTTTATACTTGTATCAAACAACAGCCCAAAATCTTTCGTGTTACATTATGACGAACAATCTAAATTAATGATATAACGTAATCTCTAAGCGTAACGCAATGCGAACAGCTTAATTTAGATAATACTATTCACTCTGTTCTTTTCCTTTTGTTTTCCATTTACCTACTACCCTACTAATTGTAAATACTTCAGTCACGTTTGAATAGCATCTGAAAACAGCTGTCCACGCAGCGAAATCGCTACGGATTGGGTCACTTGTGACGTCGTTTACAGCCGGGAAACCAAGGGGCATTAGCGTTCTAACACCACCGTTAACGAAGACAAAGTAGAGGAAGCCTCTTAAGCCCCGAAGCTTAGCTCGAACAGTACTGTTTTAGATGCTACAGCATCCCATCCGACGTTCATCGTCCAACTCGAACAAGTCGATTGTTCCACTCGCGCGTATCACGTATGTATATGCCTCTTTAAATAACAACCAAGACATTGTCGAGAGATTAATCAGTCGACCAGTGATGGTACAATCGTCTTCTCTGTGCTACCTACTATAGTCGATTGCAAACGAATCACGTGAGAAGCGGAACCGAACTTGTTTTCCAATAACTGACAATGTTGCTATAAACTATAAGGTATCGAAAGTATTTTAAAAATGAAAAAGTAACGAACGTATCATCGTACCAACATTTTTGTATTAATAGTTTCTATTCCCATCTCTGTTCTATTCAATGGTCGACCAATGACGTTCTTCCTCGCACGACACTGGCACTGTACCCGAATACTACGCATACGTCCTCCTAGATCGTAAATTCGAATTCTTAAAACCTTAGAAGTACGTAACCAAGCGACAGATCTGACTTCGAATAAATTCTCCACGAAGATTCGATCGTGTAACGTTACCACCATTGGGTTCGTCGCGCGACCTTACAAATCGTCATCCAACGACACCCAACATCTGGTAATTCGCTCACAATTAAAACAACGCTGGAAGATGTCGTTTCCTCTCGTCTCCGCCGCCTAGAAAGTGATTAATTCCTAACAAGGCGAGCTTTGCTCTCGCCACTTGAGCGACCACCGCGGCACACGGGGTTGAGAGGTAGCGCGAGATCGGAGAAGGAGGAACGAGTGGAGAACGACGGAGTAAAAAAGGAAAGGTAGTGAAAGAGAAAAAAGACAGAAAGAGAGACGGTAGAAAACACTACAATGCGGAGCGCCCACCTAGCTACTACCACCACTACCCCACAACCTCCTTCCCCCTAGTTCGAGCTCCTTGCCAAGGGGAGAGGTACAATAAACAGCCCCTTGGGTTCCGCCGACTTTAATTAATTTTATATGTGTTGCGGCCACGCGGCCGCGAGAATGAAGTCACAGGGCACCACCGAGCTGTGTTCCTCCTCTTTATTCTCTGGCTCTGCCCCCTCGAACTCCCAGCAGCCCTCGATATATAGTCGCGTCTCCGTTTCCACGGTCTTTCTTTCTCTCATGGTAATTCTCCGTCGGTTGTTCCAGCCGAGCCTCGTGTTTCTCGCGCAGAGAAACAGAGAGAACTCCGGGGATCGCCACTCGAGAAGGAGAATAATACCCAGGATGCACGTGCCACGGTGGACTCTCTTCCTCTCCCCTTGGTAAACCGCGATTGTAATTCATCGTTCCGCGACGTTCGCGCTTTTCTTTGTACGCCAGCCACTTTTTTTTACCATCGACAACTCAGGGGAGAATCGTTCGCGGCCGACCTTTCTGGCTTTTCTATCGTTCGTTCCTTCGAGTCGTGGTATTGTGGCAGATTTCCTCTGTTTGCATAGAAAAATGGCAAGAGAGAAGATACGTATATCGAATGGCTGTTTGAACGAGCACGTTTCGTGGACGCTGGGAAATTATGCGTACGCGAGGAGCCAACATCCGGCTGGAATGCGACATTGCTTCGAGGGAATGCTCGAGCTTGGATGCTTCTTCGACTGATTGAGCCGCGCGATCGGTTAATCGGCTGTGGAGAAGCGCGCTCGCTTCTTCCTGTGCTCAATTCTATCGCGCTGCGCGATCTTAATTGATACGCTAAGCGTTCCCTGGATTTTTCTCGCTTCTTTTATTTAATGGGCTCTACGTTCGTCGAGTCAGCCTGTATGGGCGATTGTTTCTTTATGTCGAAGTTGTGTCTTCGAGGAGGATGAAATTGCGATGATGGTCGAGAGATGCGGAGATCGAGCCTCGTAAAGGTGATCGTGGAAGTGCGTTAGATGAACAGGTCTTCGATTTAGTGAAAGATAGTTCTATGTAGTTCGTCTTAGAATTCATTCTATGCGGCCTTAAACGTTTGTATCGAAATTATTTTCTTTGGCAAAGCCATTGCTAATATTTTTGCCGTGTTAATTTAACTAGGCGTATCTGGTCAAAAGATGGCTTCAAGAAAAATGACTTTTAGTATTTAACAACCAGGCATCGATTTCACAAACGTTCGAAATATAAACCATTATATCTTCGGTTTCAATGTAGATACAGTTTTCTTATTTAATGTACGTATAGATAAGCTATTTTCGTGCTATATTGTAGCAACGACTTGATCTAAGCGAATATCGCAGATACGTTCTTCTGTTGACTTAACATTGCAGATTTATCGTTAAACGATTTAATTTTCATTCATACCTGGAAAATATTTCCGTGTTATTATCATATAGATTACACGTAACATGAATGTAAATGATAAACATAATTCTTCCAGAGAACCGAGTATTGACGTTTTTATGGATATTGATCGTCTGAAATTATATTGCTTCTACAAGAAAAGTTTCCCTTGAAGATACGATTATATCGAATGTATTAAATATAGCTGGTATGGTGTTCACGGACCTATAGCTTAATTATGATTGATTCTATTAGAACGTGTTGTAAAGATACAATGCATACTTGAGAATGCATACTTGACACGTGTTTCAGCATTCTTAGTTGTCATACATCACCGTTTAGTCAGTAAATCGCTACTAGTATCGCTAGTAGCCATGAAATGACAACTGTGAATGAATAACGAATAACCTACTCGGGATGAGAAGAATATTAATAAATGATAAGGACATTCCAATAATTGAGTAAGACTTGAATTTCACATCTGAAAGAATTTACTGTAACTAGTGAATGTAGAACAAATGAATAAATGAATTACAAATGAGTCGTAACTATTATGAATGATATGCGTTCGTTTGTACCATAAAGTTACAGGATATTTCATAAATATCTTTAACAGAATATTTCTAGCGTTGTTAATATAGCAATTTCCGCAATACCGAAAAACATCCGCTGTTCCTTCGTCGCACGAAAGTTATACAAATTTTTAAAAATCCTAGGTCATCGTGTAACTAATAAAACTTTAACTGTTTCACTTTTTCTCACAATCTTTTTCACGAGAATTTTGCAAGGAAAAAATCATCATTATCCTGTATTGGAATTCTGAATCAAGAAATATATATTTTCAGAGCAGAGAAAGACGAACCAACAGCACTCCGCCAATTTATTTCCAACACCGTGAAAACGTCACGTGCGTTCAGACGATCCGACAACAAATCGTTCCAACATGCCGAGTCGCTTCAGAAATTCGAAGGAGATCGACCCTCCGGTTCGTTAACGATTTCATCCACATTGTGTGTCCACGGGTGGAACAGTTGTCGCGTCGCCGCGTGCCATGTATCGTAAGCTGATATGAGTCGCGTTCCGGCGCGGTGCATCTGTACAGAAATATGCAATATTTATTTCGGCGCACGCGCCTCCACTCGCGCGTCCCGCCGGCGAAACGTGAGAACCGAAATAAAGATTCGGACGACACGCGGGAACCGGGGTAAACCAGAAATACGCGTGAATTGAAACTCGCATCCTGGCAACGCAACGGCGGGAACACCGGCCAGCGGCGTGCTCGTTTTGGAATAGCGCTTGTTAATTGCCCCTCGAGCCGCTCGAATTACACTTCAATTATCTAAACAGACCGATTGACCTTTTGCACCCGTTGCTCCGCGTAACCAACATTCTCTAACCACGTTCTCCTCGTTTCAATCTCGATGGGGTTGTGATTTCTGAAAGCATGCTGACTTTCATTCTGCTTGATCAATTCCACCTTCCCACGGTTTCTTAGCTTCGTTGCACGACCAACGTTCAATTCTCAAGATACAAGTGACTTTGAAGCACTTCCATCGCGAGAAGATGACACGGATAATAATAAATTTTAAGATAAATTTTTAATACGGCGGCGGCGTAAGTGCAATAGTCTTGGGATTTCTACTTAGTTCAGTTGATTAAACGTTTCTTCGGGAAAAGTCCGGAAAAGAGAAAAAGATAGGAAAGTGGGTCGATTTTCACTCGGGAAGAAAGATCATTCCATCGTCATAAAATAGAATTTTTATTGTAGAAAAAGTTGTAGATAACAAGAGAAACTATCTAGTGGTTAGTTGATATCAGGTTAATTACTGGGTATCTACGATGAAAATTACAAGCAGATATAAACGAAAAAATAGTCGAAGAATGTTCCTACTACGTAGGTGTACTACTCGTACTCGCTAATTGTCTCGCATTGACAAGTTTGCTAATAAAACGAATGAATCTTACAAATTCCGATCTAACTGAACTGATCTATTCATCTAGAAATTACAAAACTGTAAAATCCTAATATTATTATTTACTAAATCGCATATTAATCCGTCGAGTGTCCAACTAACTGCTTAATTATTATCGCTTCTCTATCCTGCCGTCCATTAGCATTTCTCCGTTTGGCTGGTCGATTCATAATCAAAGCGGCGCTCGTGGTGTACACGCGAACTGCCATCCCATACGAGCATCCCGCAAGGCGGCAGGTAATTTTAGCGTTTCGCTACATTCAAAACTGCTGCCGGAACGAAACTAGAGTTCTCGAACCTGGTCACCGGCTGCCGGCGACGTTAATCCCTGCGTTAATAAACACGCGTCTATTAAACGGAGAGTTTCGAGGGCGTAATAAAGCCGCGGCCTTAAAACGATTAGCGGGGGCGGTGGTGGCAGTCGCCGACCAGGTTGTTCCCCCGACGACGACGGCAGTAGAAGAACGAAGCCGACGAAAAATTTGCACGGCGACGAGTAAGGGGCGAAGAAGGAAGATTTGGACGCGGGCCGAGGAAAAATCTGACGGGACCGGGGGCCGCGCGCGCGCCTCTCTCCACTCTTCTGGTGTACGTTCGGCTAAAATATTGAAGGAGGAACGTAAATAAAAGAAAAACACAGGCCCCGGCGATGGCACACAGGAATGTAGCAGCTGCGGGGCTCATTCACATCCGCGCACACTGGAATTCTTACTACCGCGCCGCGCGCTCTCGCGGTTTCCCCCGGGGTCGCCGTCAGAGTTACAAGTATAACCGCACTCAATGCCCGCCCAGTACCTACTTCCATTTCATTCTGGAACGTTTGCAAACCGCGTATACAGTTATACAGACTGTTTCCGAACCGGTGGTATAACGCGAGAAGAGATCAATCTATGCGAAACATTGGAGGAAATTTAGCGAGAACTTGCGGAGAATCGTATCTTAAGATTCTAGATAAGAATAGTCGGAAGGATTCTTGTTGATCGATTAATTTTCAATTCGATTTACACGAGATTTGTGAGCTGTCGTATACTCTGTGTTAAGAGTTTTGTTTGATATTATTTGTACGAATTTGAATTTGATCTACAGGAGAGATTGGAACTTTAGATGTTAGATGGGGATTTATAAAGAAAGGTGTATTATACGGATGTTTTTCTTAAGTATCAAGAAATAGAATAATATGTTTATGTTCATTCGGAATTGCATTCGGCAATATCACTTCCCTTGTCATTTTCGTCGATATTCTTCGATACTTGTCATTCGTTTGAGTTGCATGAAACGTGAATTTCAGTTTCTCTTCCAATCAATAACACCGTGAGGCCGGAAATATTTTCTTATCGGTTGAGATAAGCTCGAGCTGGTTTAGCAGCTAAGTGATATTTAACGAACAACGTTAACGACCCGCGTTGTCTGTAACAACCTCTCATAAATATTGCAATTATCACTTCCTAAATAAGCCCCGCCTTATCGATTCCACGGCCGATTACTTTAATCGCATCCGCGTTAACCTTGCAACCAGCCGCGATATATTATTCCGCTGGTAACGTATGAAATGTCTGCATTCGGATCTTGTAAAGCCGAGGCGCACGAATAAAGGTATCCGTACTATGCGTCGACCGGTGATTTTTCCTTCGAACAAACCGATAAATTCAACTTGGATTTCTCTGTATACACTGAAACAACCGGCATTAATTAACAAACAGGATTCGATCTTTTTCCGTGAACAACTGGCTAGCTACGTGGTTCACGGTTCGCGTTACAAATCATAAGGACATCGAATATGAAATTTTCATAATTAATTACATATCGGTTCTCATTTTCGTTCGTTTCGTTTCACAAGAAATTTACGAGGTAAGATCGGTTTCCACGATTATCGAAACGAAAAGATAATATTTCTGTGATTCGTGTGGCTTGACAACTATGCGTGGGTGTTGGCCATGTTGGAAATTTAGGTTTAGAAAGTCGGCTTAGAAATCTCATGTAAATATAGAGCTCCAGTTGTTTCCAGTTTTTTTAACGAAGCTATCGAAATTGAGACGAAAACATTTTCAATATTCTATTAAATTTTATGAACTAACACCTTGCGCGAATACTTGATATCCAAAGATATCCCAAATGTCCAACACACGCATAGATTGTAACGCGTATTTTCTCGCTATAGGAAGCAAGTAAACTGAAAATTGCACCGTTATACGAAACAACGATAAGAAAATTTCTATCTATTGAAAATTTCGAGAACGAGCTTGGCTATCAATATGGGTGAATTAGGTCTGTAAATATTCATGTGTACAGGCGAGGTTCTTAAGGACGAACAGTGGGTGACGAGTGAGAGTCTAAAGAGAGAGTTTAGATAGGGAATTTCAAGCTAGAGTCTAAAGAGAGCATTAGCAAATGGACGAGCATCAGAAACATCATCTATTCGTATCCGTTTTATTATTAGCGCATCTATCATATACGCTATGCTACATGTAATATTCTAAATCCTTTCAACTTCATCATACTTAGGTAGGTACGATCTTTCCTCGCAAAACATTGTGCCATATACAAAGAACGATCACTTGCAAAAAATAAGCACCAAGAATACGAGTCGTAAAATGGAAAGATTCTAGAGGAGTTAACGTTGGGGCAAAGCAAGACTTCCTTTCAGTTCCCTTAACTATATCTTTCATCCTTTTCAAGACATATTTAGACCTTCGATAAGATAGCATGAAAAGACACAAGAACTGAAAGTAATATAATACAAATGGAATATGGGAACCAGTTTAATTCGAAATTTCTGAGAGTTACGAATCAACCCCCTATTCTTCTCTACGTTAAAAGAGTAAGCGATAAAATCACTAACATACAAATTATAAGACTCTTTAATAAAAGGGAAGAACGCTTTTACTAACTCAAACTTGCCGACGCGTTATCTCGATCCGGCCGGTTGTTTCAGCTCTGTACTACATATACTCGAAACCGATATCTCATAAAGCTCGTTTTGTTACACAACAAAGATGATCCAAATGCTCGTTCCACCAATGCTTACCATCGTTCTTGGTAGCCTGTCGGAGTATACGGCGTGTACGTTACATCAGCCACGCTTGAATATCCCTTTGGAGAAGTGGTATCTGGCCGTGGTAGGTCATAATGCAATCAGAATATCCCCCGTGGTAAGGAGAAGAAGAAGATTAGAGGGCACCACTCACGGCATGCTATTTACTTTGAACTATTCTCGGCACCGCGGCCGAAACACACATTATCCGTCGCCGCCGCCACGACGACGGTGTACTTGCGGCTCGCAGCCGCATCATCCAAGGAAACCGACTGATATCCTCGATAAACGATGCCCAGGCACGAAAATATCCGCCGTGCAACACTCGAATTGGTGAAAAGAGACGGGGAACAACTATCGGCGTTCGTCTTAATCGAAAGAGTTGCGTGTCGCGCGAACAGGGAGACTCCCATCGAATTTGGCAATTTAACTTCAAGGTCGATTTACTGAGCGAAAGTGAAGGAATTCGAAGGCAGATCGAGGGGAAAATGTTATCATTTTTTAAAAGCAAAAGGAGACCTTCGAGTGGAGCAGTGGTACATTTGAAAATACGAGGATATTAATTTTTGAAATTGAGGTTTGGATGGTTAGATGAACGAAGAACGATGAATGTGTATCCAGTATTATAAGTTTAAGTTACAGTGGCCAGGATACGAATCTGCAGACTTGAAAATTGAAAAGTTGCTAATAAGATGCATAGAATGTTAAATTTAGATAATGCTTGTGAAGATACCAAGTTTAGGACTCGAAGTTTCAAAGATTAGCTATACGAAGAGTGGCGAATGTACGGTATGGTAAGTTTCGGGAGTTTCAGTTTTAAAGATATATTTCGTGGATCGACCAGCAGTCACAAGGCCCGAGACACTCGACACCACTCTTCTCTAACAAGAGTAGAAAATTTTCGAGCCCACAGCTGTACCGGGAATCGCATACGGAGCTTACTGATGGATCAGAGAGCGGTGGAGGCAAAAAAAAAAAAACAACGAAAAAATACGAGCGACGAAGAGGAAGAAAAAGCTGAATGAACGCGACCGAGAATACAATGGAGCACTGTTGTGCTCGGGACTCTCGGCGGTGAAACAATGCTGGCTGCCGGATTCAGTTAACAATCCGTGTAGCGAGCATGGGGACGCCGCACTAGATAAGACCGTCGAGACGCCGCGGAGGCTCGCACTCCAACGTTCGCGGATCCCTTCGAGAACCTTTTCTTTTCAATCGGATGGAAAGAAAAAAGGAAGAACGGTGGTTCGTTCGCCGAGAGAGAAAGAGGAATAATGGAAACGATGCGGTAATGGCGCAGCACGGAAACATTGTACCAATTTTTCACCAACTCTCTTCGTACTATTCTTTTGCATCGAGCGGATACGACGATCATGAGAGATCATCTTTTCTCTTTTTGCTTCGACCTTCTTTGGGAAATAAAAAAAAAAATGCGTGTAGAGAGAGCAAGAAGACGAAGAAGAAGAAGAAGAATAAAAGGAGAGAGAACGTGGCGCGTGAAAAATTCTATAATTGGTGACGAGGTTGGGTTCTTCGACGATCCTCCTTCTTCTCTTTTTATCTTGTGGTTTCTACCCGGTGTCGTTGGTTAATAGTTTGTTTATCGCTCGTCACGATGGTCGATGATTAAGTCTAGCGGAACAGACGAAATACTTTCCGGAGAAAATTATAAAATCCTTGGGCGCCGCGTTCGTGGACCGCGCTCGTTTGAAAGAGAGCGAGAACGAGAGAGACGCGGTTATCGTGCGTGAATAATACTCGTAATTGGAAGCACGTGTAATTTAGCCTAAAGGCCGTGTTATTATTTTTGACGCGTGTTCGAATGCTAACGATCTAAGGAGTACTTGGAAGAATGTGCAGTCGTCGAAATTAACAGACTCCCAAGGCTTAATACATATCAAGAAATTCATTACCAGCAGTACGCGATCTTGATCAAAGATCGTCTGATCGTCGACTTGTTTCACACGCCGAATTTTACCACACGATCGAATCTAGTTATACATGATTTATATTTTGAGGCGCGATTTACTCTTCTGTGTAATCCAAACCGATGTTTTTAATTATTGTAAACCTCGTGCACATGGTGTACTACGGTTGTGTAAGCGAGGTCGGTGTAAGCGATGTAAAGAACGTCAGCTGATACATTGATAATATTTCCATCGTAAAATACTATTTCTTGTAGCTCGAAAAATAAGGCTCAGACGATATTCTCGTACATGAACCTGTTTCATTATTTTGAAGCCTAAAATCAACCCTATGAATATCCCCATATTTGTTACACGTTTGCTGTGTTACATCATAAGGAATGATACTTTATATAAGTAAAAAAAAAATAATAAAAAAAGAAACTTTCTTCAGGGGAATAAAGGGTGTCTCCAAGAACACCCTTGACAGGGACAACAAAAAATTATTATCGGATGATCCCGCAGTTGGTTAAGAGAAAGAGAGTAAGAAAGAAAGACGCGAGAGAGTACAATGGTGAACGGTCGCCTTTGAGTTGAGGCCTGGCTGCACATAGGAATGTAATTAAAATACCGCGCGCGGCAAGACTATGCCTCTCATCGACGCGAACAATGGGCCACAATGTTAATGAGGAAAATAATTATATGAGAGTTCATTTTCTTCCTCCAGAAAATCGGATGCGGAGATTGAAGGAGGTGCTGGTGCCCCCGCCGCCAACGAAGGAAGAGTACCAAGTAGAAAGGGGTCCGTAATGCGAGCGCCAAGTGGTCCAGACGTCGTCGTGCATGCACTACTGGCGACGCCTTCACCCTTAATACAAGCGAAATCTCGTCCTCCTACGTGTTAAGACGTCCGTTCGACATAAGTGTTTTGTAATTAACGTTGTACGCACGATACTGCAACGCCAGAACCGTTCCTCTACCTTCGTGTTACGATTAGGAACACTCCGTACAGTATATGCGCGTATCAAAGGGAAACGAGAAATTCCATCGACCACTCGGAAATACAGGGTGCGCCGTTAGAATTCGGACAGAATTCAATTTGTAGTTCCCACCATATTAGAATTCAGATGTTTGTGCTGATTGACTCTGAAGTTAGTTAAATATGTCAATAAGTCTTCTATAACCTCAAAATGACAGAACTCGTTAAGCAAAACCCGGAATACGATAGAAGAGCGGCGATTATAGAAAGTCTTCGCGCCGGGAGAACGCCGGTCGAAATTATAAAATTCTTTAGCTACCCAAGATCGACGGTATACGACATTGCTAAGAGATACGCAGCCTCAGAGTGGTTCGAGAAGGGTTCTCCTTCTCCGGCGAGAAAAGTTCAGGTTAGGGAAAAATCAACAAGGACGCCAGAAATTATTCAAAGGGCCCAAGACATGATTTTGGAAGATCCGGGAACTTCTGACAGGTCCTGAAGACAGTAATAAAGCCGTGGATGGAAATTACGGCTTCTGGAAGGCCGTATTTATTTCAACAAGATGGCGCACCTGCTCACACAAGTCATCTTGTTCAAAATTGGCTCTCTGACAATGTGGACATGTTTTGGTCGAAAGATTTCTGGCCTCCTAACAGTCCCGACCTAAACCCATTGGACTATTACGTGTGGGGCGTTATCGAGAGACAAACTAATAAATGCAGGCACCCCAACGTCAACTCCCTACGAGCTGCTATCGAGTCAGAATTCGCGACAATTAAACGCGACCAGTTGAAGTCAGCGTGCTCGCGCTTTAGAGCAAGAATAGAGCAGGTCATAGAGGCAGAGGGTGGTTACATAGAATAAAAGTTCTCAGCAAGGACCCTTTAAATGAGATATAACAACATTTTCATGTGTTTTTGTGTATTGACTTAAATAAACAACTTTCTGCACAAAACTTCTTTTGTCCGGATTCTAACGGCGCACCCTGTATATCGTTTTGCAGGTTACTCGATAGATCGAAGAAAATCGTTGCGCGATGGTTAACAGGAATTTATCGATTGGAATGGTAAATTGGAAGTTGATTCGTGTCGTCTATTTGAGTTGTTCGCGGACTCTGTGCGAGTTGCGTGTGTTATACTTACGTTAACGAGCTCGAAGAATATGTTCTATGTTCGTGCAAGTTTTATGCAAACTTGGCACTGAATCGTAGATTGAAGTCAACCTCAAGTATTTCTCAGATACGCCACGAATTATGATAGAATTCTTAGGACTTTGTAGAGTTAAGTTTCCGTCCTCAAAATGTTTGTAAAATAATTCAACAGAGACTTTGATTTCCAAAATAAATCTTAAATTATCCATATTTCTAAGAAAATCTATTTAAATTCATACTAAGTCAGAGCATCGGAAGTTCACCATGTCCAAAAATTATCGTATCAAGAGATACCAATTCCTCGAAGCTTCTCGTAAAATCTCCAAGAAACTCTACTTTTCTTACAGATACTCGAGATATTACACACTCACGTTGCACACATCTTGGATTATTACCATTCAGGAGGAAAAATGACCACGGGAGAGACTAATGAAATGAATGTACGTGACCGAACATCGGTTGCAACGTCGGCGTTTGCGTGAGTCGAAAGCCCAAAGCGCCCTCGAACTAAACGGAAACGTCGACGCGACACGCGTGCAAGAAGCCTTCCACGAGCACCGTTGCTCGGAACTAGCGTATCCAGGACAGAGAATGAACGAGTTACGAGCCGCAAAAGTAATTCGATCGAGCCTTTTGAATAGAAAACGATGACGAGAATTCGAACGTTCAACGAGTCGGCCGAAATCTGTTGGCCAATATATATTATACATATCGGTTTCAATATCGCGGCCGATATATTGGGTTTCGTAATGTTCGAAATTGACTCGGTGCATTTTACAAGTGATACCCGGCCGGCTTACGCTGGATCAATACGAACAGCGTTTTCCAAGCAGCAACTGTGTATTTCGCGAGGAGGTCCCAGCCGCGTATCGTTTCGATTAAAATACACCGGATACTACTCTGATATTCAATCATCTACAAACTGTTTGCTTGTAGGCATATGTACCAGTGTTATTTAATGGAGTGAGCTATTCATAGGCGAATCGTGGAATGGGACAGAACGTCCGTACGAGCACCCTCTTTCGATTTACATAAATGGCGAACAAGGACCTCGATGGTCGAGGGTGCGGAGGATGCTGGAATTTTTGGCACCCCTGTTTCTTCATTCAGGAATACGGTAGAATGTTTGGTGTGAGGATTGTTTAATCCTTCCACGCGGTACGTACATACACACCGGCTCATAGAGTTAATGAAATTTCAAAATGTTTCGCATATACATATAACACTTTCGTAAAAGGAGTTCACAAGTGTTGTATAATAATACTTCCAAAGATTATGAATAAAAGGGTTAAACGTTATCAGTGTTATATTTAGAATCTTGGACGGCTGTATAAAATGATGTTATTGGCATTGCTTGAATATGATTAATGTACGTAAGAAATGATGTGTAAACGATATGTGATCATAGCTAAGAAATATGTATTGTAAGAGTGATTAAACTCGTCATCCGGCTTGCCTAGATTTTAAAATTAATAATTTCTTTATCGAGGAATTTTGTTGTTTTAACGTATCGTTACATCGTATTTACATTTTCAAAGACCAAGACTAGCGCAACTAAAACTAATGCCAAATGGAATTTTTGATTAAAAGACGACTCGGTTAACAGGTTAAAATGTGTTTATACAGAAAGTTTACGTATCAATAGCTTCAACTTAAAACTTGAAATATTAAAACAAAGATATGAATGATCGAAACTAATGCAGACTCGAACGATCCAATAAATCCTCATCTTGGAAAGCTAAAAAGAAGCTTAAACGAATTTAAAAAATTCAACCACCACCGTTGATTCGAAGGGTTTATCGCGTAGGTGGCAAACCGAGACTAGCCAAGGACAGCGGTGCGGGGTTTCGGTACCGGGCGAGGAATCCGCCAAAGGCGGGACGAAGCGAGAGGCAAACAGAAACGTTGAAACGCAGACGGATAAAACGGGGGGCAGGGGTGAAAACATGGATGAGAATCGTGGAGAACGCGGTACAGGGATAACGAAACGAAGAGTCGGTCGAAACAGAGAAACAGCCACGGAGAGTATGGGGTGAAAAAAAGGAACGAGAGAGATAGTGACAGAGACTCGGGATATAGGAAGCAAAGGGGTAGAGGGACGCAATTTGAGCGAGTGGCATCAGTCGGCGGGTTTAATGAGGTTAGCTGCAATTACATGCATTAGTACGACATGACGAGGGCAGCGGACCCGACCTCGGTCCTCTGCAAGAGATATTCGATGTATGAGCCTGGCAAAAGGGTGGCCAGAGGGTGGAACGCGAGCAGGAGGACGAGTGGAGAGAGCCGTGACGAGAGAACGAGATACGGTGTAAAGGAGATACAAAGAGAGGACAGGATGCTAGCTGGTGGGTAGGATCGAAGAGGGGAAAAAGAGATACGCAGAGTGAGTAGCAGACAAGAAAAGAGAGAAAAAAGGAGAGCACGAGATGCGGAAGAAACGGTGTAGCTTGGCTAAAATGCGTTAACGCGTTAGCCGTTCACGCTGGTACACTGTGCCTGCGCGCTCATTCGCACGACACAGAGCGAAGCGGAGCCGAGCCGAGCGGTTTGCTCGTCTCCCGCGGCAGGTAACGCGCAAACTCACGCATCGTTGCCTCGCGATCAAACGACAAACACCGTCGGCTTGCCGCTCCACTGCGATAATTCTTTGATCGCTCGAAAAGATACACTCCGACGAGCCAACCCTCTCTGCCGGATTGCACCCTCTCCGCGCGCGCGCGCGCGTGCGTCTCCAACAGCCACCGCACCGTACCCTATCCGTCGAGAAAAACCCGGTGAATCGGATAAGCGAGGTGGTCGCGTAAGTTGATGTTCCGCGCGGGCAAAAAGTAACAAGAAGGGAGGATGATACACAGATAGAGAAAAAAAGACAGGCGCGCGCGTTCATTTAGCCCCCGTTTAGGCGGCATGCCTCTTGCGACGACTACAGGATACGAAATCGTGCGTTCGTACACGCTTCGCTGACCACCGGAGAGTCGCGACCGTCACTTTGTTCGATCAACGAATGCTTGTTACACGGATGTTCCTGATTTGTGGCGTTTGAAGTACGTGAATTACAGAAGGCTGCTATATTTTAAAATCACGACGAGGAATAGAATAAATCGCATTGGCTTTGAATCGATTACCATTTCTTTCATCGTTGTATGAATTTATTGTACGGATATCGACTTTGTGGTTTTACAGTATTTCCCACAATTAATTGTAAATTCTCAGGCCGTTACATCACAAATATTGTACACATCGTGTTTCCACTGCACGTCAAACAATCCTTCTCACAACGCATTCTCGTCAAAGAACCACACTAGCTCCATTTACTGAAACGTAAAACAAAGCAAATATGAAGATAGCGCACCGTGATAGGCAACAGTGCACACCGACAGAAGTATCGATGATAAAGGACGGCTGGACGAATCACCATATCGGTGAAGAACAAAAACGCGCCACCCCCGGAGGCGGTTTTGTTCGATATTACCAGGACAGTGGCGAGCTGTCGTAGTTGGTGGAACGGGAGGGGGTGGTCGGGTGTATTTTTGCGCGGCTGACCAACGCGTTTCGCGGGTATTGTCGGTCGATACGGATTTCACGAGCGGCGGCATTCTGCAGAGAGAAGCAAAACGCACGGATACGTTTGATACAATATATAAGCGGTCGGATTGGGCGGGGACGGGGATCACAAAGTAGCATTCTATTGACAGAGAGCTCGACGCTCTCCGGTCCGCCGGTGATTATACTTGGTGATCATATCGCTCGTATATTGACAAGAGAGAGAATGGGAGGAAGGGAAACAGAGAAAGAGAGGGACAGAGAATCATCCCCATTCCCGGACGCTTCCGTTACCCCTGTCTTCCTTTCTCTGCGCGTCTACGCGTTCCCTGTCCCTGTCTTGCGCGTCTCGGTCTCGCAACTTGCCATCCTTGTCCGATCATCCCCCACGGGTGTATGCGCCGCTGCAACTTCCCTCACGCTCCCGTCGGCCGGGAGTGGTGGCCGTTCCCGTGGACGCTTCTCGTGCACCGGTGCACACAGACCGCCCACCGGCGACCCACAATACGCCGCTAATTCCCATAAAGCGCCGGCCGATACGCAAATGGACAAACGTATGGACATACGCACAAGCGCCCCTGGCCTCTCTCGCTCACCGGCCAAACACCGCACGCCATACACTCCCCCTCTTGTTCCACGTTTCTAACCCGGCATTCGCAGCTCGCATATCGCGGACCAGGCTTTCTCTCTCTCTCTCCCTCTCTCTCTCTCTCTATTTTGCGTTTGTTCTCGGTCTCTTTCTCGCTTTTGAGTCCCCCGCCTTTGTAGATTACGCTAGCGTGTAATAACGGCACGGTCGCGCAGAAATGCGCCGTGATATCCGACGGTGGCCAGCTTTTTTGTTTAAATCAAAATACGAATTTGTGCTCGAGTTTTGTTTTAAGATGGCAAAACGTAGGTTTTCTAATAGCATTGAAAAGTTGACTTTTTAGCGAAACGTTTAACGTCTATCGACGACGATATAAGATATCGAAGTAACGAATACGTTGCATATTACGCAACACAATTGACAAAATGCTGATCGCGTTGCACGTGGCTAGTTTCGAAATTTTAATTAATACTATAGATTGTGGAAGATTTCAGATAAACATTTCTGAATTTCATCCCACTGACGTCTTTGAACGTTCTCAATGCTTAATCTTTTGAATTGAAATAACGAATAGAAATTGTACCTACGTATATAGATAGAAGACGCAAATTAGATTTTGACGATTTCATCCGTCGTTGTATTTGAAGTACGAAAACACTTTGTTTGGGAGCGGTTTCTACCAATTTTACGGTAAAATTAAGCAATCTAAATATTTGCGCTAGGTCAAAAATAAATTACAGCGCACAAGCATGAAAATAACAAACGGTGATATTAAAGTGGCTTGAAGTATTACGAAACTGTTCGAGATATAATACTTACACTAACGTCAAGCACCGAATCAGACAGATCTTCCTCTATCATTCCACTTCATTAAAAGCAATATCAAAATGTAGAAACGCACTTTACCTATGAAGTTACAAACATAAATATGTATAGCGATATGCGAAATTAAAGCAGTGGTTCGTGATAAAATACAAATTTCTCAATGATATCTAATATCCAGGCTCGTTTCGATGTTTTTAACGACATGGAGCAGTTTACTTCATAGAATTCAACTTTAATCGCTGACGGTGTAACATGTGCAACACAGACGTTTGGATAGCAAGCAGAAACTTCACGCTCACCTGTCACAGTTTCCTGGAGAGTCATCAAATATCGGTACCTATATGACGAAGGTCGTACGTGTCCGAACAGGTAAGAAGGTAGGTCGCGAAACCGGCGAATGAGAATCGATGAATGAACTTGCATCGCGTGTCGCAGGTTTTTTGCCAGGTATCAAGAATGCGTTCTAAACGTCATCGACCGAATTCTTGCGCTCTGCAGAATCGAATATTCTCCTAGTCAACGTGGCGAATTTTCGAGAACTACAGCGAACATATATAATGTATATACATTTTTTGAATTAACTTGGTTAAGATTTTCATCAGTAAGATTCTAATAGCAAGTATCTTTCAGAGAAGTAGTATATTGGAATGTTTTGCTGCGGTAATATTATGGATTTTCTATGGTACATCTGATAACATAGATACATCATAAATCATCTAACAATACGTCCGTAATATTTGCATTATTTATCGTTAATGTATTCACAACTGATTAAGCACGATTATATGATCAATAAACCTATCCTTTAGAACATCAGTAGATGTCCAAGATAAATCTCAATTAATCATTGCAATTCTCTACTTTACAATATCTTTTATCTCTTAGCTTCCATCGTCACTTATTCAAGGAATGTCTCTTATCTGATCATCGATGCTCGCACGATCTTTCCAAATTTCAGGACCAACTTCCCCCAAGTTACAAAATACTTTCATCGAAAACTCTTGCAACAGTGTCAACGTACTACTCCTATTATTTCGGAATCGCATGATCCACCTACCCTCCGTTTCTCCGGGTCACACCCTCTTCGTATCTTCTGCTCTATCATGAAAACTTAACGCGCACCATCGACTGTCATCGGCCGATCTCACCGCATCTTTGTCGTGTCCGATATAGACAATCGTAGGAAAGGGTGGCGCGTTACTTGGCGAGCGAATGGACGGGGGCTGTAAATAAAAGAGGAGCGATGGTCGGGAGCGGCGCGTCGGCCGGTGCATCTCGTCCGTACGCTCGAGCCACTGGGCGTGACAATATGCTCCTGCACAGGTGTACGAGCAAAGGTATAGGTAGGTTCGCCGAGGCGCCTCAGGGAAGAGGAACGAAGAGAGCTCTCGCCGCCCACGCGATCGCTTTGCTCGTTCCTCGAATGAGACAGAATATAAGAACGAGCGAGACGGGGTTTTCGTGGGAGGAAGAGAAAGGAGCAAAGAGACGACGGCGGAGTAGAGGAAAAGGAAAGAAAAGGAGTGGAACGGAAGGAAAGGAAAGAAGGAGCGTGGAAAGGAGCCGTAGAGGATATAGGGGGAGAGAGTAGCGTATGCACGTTGAGAGAGGAGGAAGGAAAAGGTCGAAGGTGTAGCCTTCGAAGGTGGTGTGTGCTTTCGAGAACGAGTACGTGGCTGCACACCTGTGCCAATGCAGCATGGCACAGAGTCGCATAACAGGTGGAAAGGTGAAAGAAAGAAAGAGAAACAGGCGAAAAGAGAGCGGGAGAGAGCAAGAGAGGGGAACAGAGGAGAGGGAGATCCCCACTCGACCCCGAGTCTGCCAACTCGAACATTACTATACGCCCTCCGGGACCCGAGAGGAGGAGAACGTTCAGACTACCGCCTTCCTCCTACGTTCTCTCTCTTCTATCCATCTCTCTCTCTCCCTCTCTCCCTCTCTTTCTCTCTTTTATCCTTGTCTTTCTTCAACGCTTTGTCCGTCTCTGTCCCGTTTCCGTGCTACCCGGCTCCGACCTCCTTCTTTCCTTCACGGTCGCACTTCCGTTTTAACGTCGGCTAACTCTCGAGGCGGCTGCCGCTGCCGCGCAAACGCCGCCGACAAACGCGTTTTCACTTGGTGCCGATGAAATGGCCGACGAGAAAACGTTCTCCACCCTTGCAAGAGCGGCGACACACGCTGCGGAGAGATTGCAAAGTGCCGACCCGCCCCGGCTCGTAACGCGGTTTCTGGAGAAGCGCTCGCGACGAGGATCCTCGATGTTTCCTGTCTCATCGAGTTTCTTCTTCGCGGAGTTATTAAGGAACGAGTAGCTCGTCTGCGAGAAAAATTTTCTATGCTGTTTGTAATAGTTTGTTTCAGGGCATAAGGCGATTTAGCCTAGAGAAGAATTTTGTATGCTTATCGTCTGCGATAGTTCGATTTGAAATATGTATTTGTATTTACCGCGTTATCGTAGAAATGGTTTTGCTCGTTTTATCGATTTTGAAGAATCGTTAAAAAAGATCTCACCATTTGCCGATGAAAACATTTTGAAAAGCAAAGGTGTATATTAATTGATAATAAATGCGCTACAATAATCTGTCAATTTCAGAAAATTCCACGACCACGTGCATGAACGAATTTCTAATTCTTGCTTCGTAACATGTTCGCATCTTATACATATAAATTATGCTGCAACTCTCAAGATTATTGACTCTAACGTAAGATTACTGATGCATCGACTATCAGATAAGACACGCAAAAGGAAAAAGTGGAAATTAGTTAGATAAGACCGATCTACGTCATGAAGTATAATTAACATAATCAATGACTAATATACAAGCCTCGCATCTCTTCTCTACCTTCCATCTCTTCGACCCATCCATAACCTGCAATTGAAAATCTATCAAACCCGATGCGATAGTTGCTACCAATCGACTAAAACCGACATGCTCGCAGCTACCAGATGATCCCACGGCGTTGGGACGCACACGAGGCCGACCATGCATCCAGGTATAGCGGACCACGCCAGCACAAGCGTGTTTGCTTAAAACGCGTTCGCAGAATCTCGCTGCGGGATGAATTTAGCGGGACAGCGGGGCGGACCGGGGCGACGGGGTTGCGCGTGTGCAGCACGTAAATGACTGGCATAATAACGGTAATACATCGGGTATTATCTGCACGCGTTCGCATTTTTGCGAACAGACAGGTTTCTCGGCGATTCCCGCGAGCGAGCGAGCCGTTCTTCGCTTCCACGCGATGACCCGCAGTTTTTCAGGTCGCGTGGAGTATCCAGTCATCGCGATGCCGCTGATACGATCGTTCATGTCTATGAGACGTCGCCTCGCCTCGAGGAATCAAAAGAGAGAATCCAACATTGTTCGCGTGTTTCGTGTCCTGTAAAGGATTTCTTTTAACAAATATGGAAATTAGAGAGGTAAGAGATGTGCCGTGGTTCGTGCAGAGGATTCGAGAGGAATGCGATGAACTCGCGCGTGACGCGCTGCACGAGAGAGACGCGTGCCATCGAGGAGAACGCCGTGTCCGCTTCCACGCATTGCCACGGATAATGAGTTTCTCTGGTGCACGATGCTGTGCCGTGCGTAATGGGCTTCGATTCGTTTCAATGCTACGCAGAGTTGAGAGAGACATATGTCTTAATATTTTTGCGTTTGTTCGTGTATTTTCACAGTTTACATTTCGATCGTGGCACCAGAATTTATAATATTTTTAAACGATGACTATGATAAGCTAGCTTAAAATTGAGTTTGATATACGAAGAATAATAAATAAAACGATACTTGTAGATACTGTAGATAAATATCTTAGAATTTTTTTACATTTCGAAGGTTGTGAGTGTCCCTCGTAAAGAATCGATGTGTTCATCGATAACATTAAACGCGTTAAAGAGTCTACTGCGGAGTGATGCATCTAGAATGTTCCTCTTACGTCCAATATTTAAAGAAGCTCTTTTTAGTGTGGCTGCATGCTCATTTTACTTTACGCAAAGGTATTAAAGAGAAATGAAAATTATCTAGGTCTATTTACGTAATGTAGTATATCCTTTTTTACATGGAATAAATGTAATATCGTCCAGTGTACACAAGGAAAATTTCATTCAAGTTGCTCGAATAAGATGATACATTTATGCGAGCGATTCCTCAAAATATTGGAAACACGATGGAAGAAATGTTTCTTCAAATATCGCGAATTAACATAAATTTACATTTAGGAATTTATCTGTCTACGTTGATTTCCTATTTTTTCCATATTTACCATATTTATCAAGACAAATAATAAATAATAAATGTTCGTTTAACGTACTTACGTTATTCATTAAGGTACAGAATCAGATCGCCTTCGCTTTTTTTTTTCTCGCGGGTTCTAGTCCGCTAGTAGCGGTTTAAATTTGCACCCACGGTTTTGCAACTGTCTGCATAATTGCTGATTAGTCTAGATTGTTGCACGCGAAACAGCATTGAAGACACTACGGCCGATCTTTATCGTTTGTTCTTTCGTTAGCGGATCCCTGAAACGTATCACCCCCTCCGCGTCGCCCGAGATTAACGATCCCGTTTAGCGAAACAGTAAGCGGGGATAATTAAATTTAATTGTGTATACGATCGCTGCAAGATTTAATTGGAGCAGTTGTAACGCAACGATATTTGTTTAACCTCACAGCTGGCTAGTATCGAGTCAGTAATTTTTTCATACAGAACCGAGTTAAATTAGACAAGGTGCAATTATCCTCCTTAATACTTTTTCGTAATCGCGTCAATAATCTTCTTGCATAAAAATTGTCTTCTTCAAATTCAAATGTTTCATAGCAACTACGAATTGGACAGTCGACAAGTTTTCACTTACGATTATACGTGAGATTTAATCATGAAATAAAATATGGTTATTTGAGTCAAGCTAAGTAATTTTCCTGTAATTCGTCAAATTCGGTTACGAGCAATTTTCAAGTCATCTACGCTCGAAAATAAACTACATATTTGACTTACCTAGCGAGATAACTCAAATAACCCTACCTTATTACGTACATCTCTTCCTTTATTCGAGCTGCAGATCTAATCTAACAAATCTCGTATCTTCGGCTTTCGTCGATAACAGTGTTCCAGAGTTGCGTTAATTAAATCCCCGTTAGGGCATAGTTATACGTCGAATCGCTAAGTGAAACATAAGTTAGAAGCGAGATCGATCAGCGGATTAACGTATCCCACGAGACTGAGATAAATGTCACGGTGTAACACAGACAAGTTGGATCACGAAACGGCTTAATAGTACAAGACAAATTATCGGCTATTGATAGTCGCTTTCCGATCTCGGCAAATTCGTGCCCGCTAATATATAAATTTAGAACCTCGTCCCTCTTCTACGGTTGATCGATAAATCTCGCGAGTCATACGCGAGCATCGTTAGCTCGTCACGTCGCGTGTACGTTCGAATTTTGTATCGGCGATATTAGCTTGCCAACCACGGTGTCTCAGACAATCAATTTCTCTGCTGGCCTCGATTAGCCGAAAATAATTCCGCCGCTAGATCGTGGCAGCTAAGCCGGTATCTATAACCCGCGTAAAATCGATCCATTCAAACAGGTTCTGACGATACCTAATAATACGGTACCTAATGCTTCACCTAATGATACGATCAATGATGATTTTACGAACATTCGAAAGTAGAAAAATATTTGCGATTAATGTACTTTCGCATGTATATCGTGCTTTGTATCGCTTATTAACGTTCTTTCTTCCCTGCCACTGATAACAAATATAATTGATCTACTTGACTATTTTCTTATCCACAAAGCCATGAAACTCCATGATAGAAAGTGTTGTGATTAACGTCGTCCGATGACTCTCGGTATAAACTGTATCTTTTGGAAGCACGAAACGCGAGTGTTAGGAGGAACGAGTATTGATATCGTGAATTTGAGGTTGATCGGTAGCATAAAATTACAGATCGGCGATTTCATTGACGATCACGCGTCGCGAGACTCGTTTATACTAAAGAATAGTAAAGTAGATTGTAACTATTTGCGAAAGTCTGTAAAATCTCGGCCACAAGAACGTTGGTCAAAAAGCTAGTCCAAAATTCACAGAGAGAAACAAGTTTACACAAAAAACCAATTAACCTGAGCTTCCAAAAAACCTAGTTTACACCCTAGAATCCACAATTCTCTCTTTCTCACCAGCTAGCTACCCGTGAAACCTGAAATAAAATCAAGAAGTCCTCCTACCTTCGACTGATCTTGCTGTTGCAGCAATTGTTCCCTGAGCAGCTGCAGCTGTAGGATCATCTCGGAGAGCCTGCGCTCCTTCTCTGCGAAGCTTTCCGTGAAGAGGAATGCTGACGCGCTATCCTGCTGGACCTGACTTTCCGTGTTCTGCATCCTGCCAGAGGCCGGGGGTGAGGGTGGCACGCTGTTCGCCACGCTGGCGACGCCTCCGCTGCAACGTACACCATCAAACCACGGTCAATTACGCTTACGTACGTGTACACGCGTAGGGAGGTCGTTTCTCGTCCCTGTAGTTTGCACGGCACGGTGCACAACGGGCGAGAGAAACCGAGAGAGCCAGCACGGAAGAAAAGGACAAAAAGTAAGAGAACGAGAGAGAAGGCGATGCACAGACACAGAAACAGAGGAAGAGGGAAGAGGAAGCAGCACAAGCAGTCCTGGTACGTAGATCAGCCACGTACGAGGCTATTCGCGTGCGAGCAAGAGTTTCCAGTGGCTCTGCCGGTCTCTGGAATGGGATAGTAGTTGGCGTACATAGGGCCGGGAGCCAGGTGAATAATAGATAGGGTCGCGGCCGCGCAATCACGGTAGCCCGAGTGTTTGCCCCCGTGATGGGGTGTTCCTCGCTCTTTCCTTCCATCCCTCTCTGCCAACCCACCCTCCTATTCTCCTTCTCTTTCCTTTCCTCTGCCTTTAGTAGTCGTTTTGCTCGCTCTCGCGCACCTTTCTCCTCGTTCCACCGCGGTTTCTTCCTTCTAAAGTGCCCTCCTGGTCTACGCCCGGAGCTCTCGTTCCTCTCTCTTTTATACCGAGGAAAATGGACCACGAATAAGTGATACGGACGCATTGTGCCGGAGCAGCAGCAGCGCGATGGGCTATGCAACGAGAGGCGAGCATACGAAATCGTGAAGGACATCGTCGAACCAGAGGATAAGGACGAGGATTGAAAGAACCGCGCCTTCCGGAATCTAGGGCAATATACATATACGTAACTGTTCCGCCCTGAACTGTATGGCGTTTCTTACGGGGTCAACGGTTAAAGGGACGCTGGAATTTTAAAGACCGACCCTCGGTGGATGATTCAGGTGTGCGTTCTTGTCGCGTGATGCGCGAATGGTTACGAAATCTACTTTGCAACGAAAGAAAAAAGATATAGTTTCCTATTCTTTGACGGAACGATGTCGCAATGGTAGATCTATGGTGCTTGTTCGAAGCTTCGGGATAGTTTTGAACTTTTTTAAGGAATTTCTAGCTTAAAAAAATATCGATTATTTATGAAAAGCTATAGGTATCGAATGTAATAATCCTTACAAAATATAGCAGGAAGCAAAATACTTAGAAGAAAGGGAAAGTCATTCGATGAGAGTTCTATACGTTATGGAAGCTTAATTAGACTCTAAAGCACACACCGTACACGTTTCTCGCGACTCATCAACGGCTCAAAAATCGCGCATCATGAAAGCGTTACCTATCGAGAAAAAAGATACGTGCTTTATCCTTGCGCGACCGATGAAAGACCCTTGCTGTGCGTGGCTTTCTTTCGGAAGATAATAACGCTCGGTGGGCGGCTACAAGATTCTATTCGCGCCTGTTGACCTCGGTATCAGGCAACAAAAGGCTCATTCTGTCGCTATTATCATCCCCGCTGGCGACGCCGTACGTTCGTAGGACTTAGCCTTTCCGGCTGACCAAAAATAGGCCATGTCACGCGTGTTGCTTCTTTTGTCACGCCAATTTTGCGACATACTGTTATTTTCGGCGGTCACGCGGTTAAAAATAAGGTCACCTACGGAGCTGAATGAACGATAAGAAACGCACGAGTTTAATTTCGTCGATGGGGTACTCCATCGTCGATCGTCGAAGATCCAATAAAACGACTCGCGACACAAACGTTTCACCAAATGTTTGTGTATCGATCGTACGATAAGTTTGCAAATAAAACTGGATTACGCGTAAATAACGACTGCTTTCGATTATCTTTTTTCCTTTTCCCCCTTGTTTTTACTTTTTGCCTCTGTTGGTTATGTGTTTTATCGCACGACATGCTATAACGTAATTTTGGTGGAAGCTTACATTCATTATGAAATTGATGATACTTTTATCTGCAGCGTGTACTCGACGGTTTATATCATTAAACGCTTGCACACGCGTGACACGCATGGTGGAAGTTGGCAAGCAGATATTAGTATCAAAAGTGGAGCGTGTAATAATAATATACGGATTTTTAAATGTGACGCGCCCATTTTAATTCCACGCGCGTGTCCGTTTACAGACATCACATACGGATTAATATACTTTCGATTAACAAGTTTTATTCAATTTGAGTCTCTGTCGTTCTCCATTGAACGTACAATCCCTTCTTGATTTATGGTTTTTAAAGACTATGTATCGAAGCCTTGTATATGGTAATACTTTTCCTTTCTGTCTTTCTTCTACCATTGACTTTGATATCAAGCGTAAGAGAAGTTAAATTGTAAAGGAAATAAGGCAAATTTATTGCCTATTGGCGATCCACTTCTTTCCACGGTTTAATGATTCACGGTATAGCAGCTGCAATCTGCCTCGAGCAGCGAATAATGCTGGTGTTGTTTGATTTAGTTTGAAAAGCCATCGCGGAATATCTAAGCAGAGAATGATTACAAAATAGCAACGCTCTTGTTGCCGAACAAACGAACATTGACGATCCACGTTTTTCTTTCAGAATCTTCGATCTAATTGATCGAAAATTTCCTGTACCATAACTGCTGTTTATCAAGTCAAAATTTTATCCGATACTTCCGCCGGGATAAAACCACTTTTCGATATAAACTGCTTGACAAGTCTTTTTGATTTTATTAACTTTCCGGCTGAACCGCGTCATCGAGCTTCAAACAAGATGGGTTCATTGGATCAGCTTGAAAAGCAAAACTACTTTATCAAGCTTGAAATCTAACCACCCACACTTTAATAAATATTACTAGTGATATATTTCTTACAACGAAGCGTACAGTGACTAGCTTGCTAAATTATAAATTATTATGGCATCTGTGAAAATAAGTGACATACGAGTTCGATCACACGGAATAAAATTTACCAAAATCCCTGTGGAAAATTTTTCGAAATTTAGTCGAACCTACGTACAAAATTCGTCAAATTACAACGCTATTTAAAAATTGTAAAATATCCACGATAACAAATAATAGATCAAAATATCAACGATTTGTCGGCATTAGTAACATATGTGTAAAAATCTACCTACGTCGATCGATCAGAAGTAAACGCAATTTGCTCGAGTTCGCGGTCGGTCGTTAAAACAAGTATTTCTATCGGAGCGGGGTCGGGTCCAGAATTGAATGTAATCCAAAAAGCGGGTGAACGTCACGTAAGTGCGAGTTGTCGTACAGTTGGCTGAATTTTGGAAGAATTTTGGCCCCGATACCCACGCGGCGTGTGGGCAGCGGGCTGGCACGATTCTGTCTGCTCGTTCGTGCTTGCCAAGTTCACCGGTTTGCTTTCAATGGTTACACGCTGCCTCGGGGATTGCATTCTGCCACGTTCCGTCTGCTTTTCGAACAGGCTCGATGTTACCAGTCAGAGAAGATTCCGCGCGACAGTTTTGTTTCAATCATCGGTAGGAATGTTTAGTAGATTTCTCGTGGCCGATGATTCGAAGAGCAAAGCGAGAGAATTATAGAACGAAAGATACGCGTGGACGAATCACTGTGGCATATTTGGCAGATGATTCCGATTCTCGGTTGGAAAGGTCATGCACACCCCGTTGAAATTTTTACATGATTTTCTTAGTAATTTCTGTGCATTTCGTTTTCTTTCTATTTAATATTTAGAAACGTCGTTGAACTTTAAACTTTCTCTAAGTTTATTATAGAACTTGAAATCTCCTTGGTTTAATTTTTTTCCAACAATTTTATGATTACCATACTGACAGTGATAACAAGTTACTACGTTAGTGTTCCTTACGTTAGAATTAGATGACTTCTTTACCAAAATAACGAGACAATTGTATCGCAAAATGCCAGAGATTCACGGCACAGCTAAAATTCTAATTGTAGGCAAAATATTCTATAACGCGACGATAAAATTACTCAGTGGCAATTTTTACTACCAAAGGTTAATTCCACCTTTGTGTTTCTAATGATATGCTCAGTTTTCTAAAGATATATATACGTATACATGCTTCTAAATTAAGGCATATTCTAGTTTGTCAACACAGCCAAAATAACATGTTCCAAACTGAGATGCTTCAATAAATATAGAAGAAAATTATCTTTACATGCTCTTCCATCGAGAATATATGTATGGTTCCTAGACATTAGTCGAGTTCTTTCATCACCCTGTACAAAAGAAGTTCGCAACGAGACGGTGATCCATAATTAGCCACGTGCGGATAATCTTTACTCTGTATCCTCGACGTTGTACATTGTGCGAGAGATGTTCAGAGAGAACGGAAAAACTTCCAGGCGTCCCCATCGCGCCGATACAAAGAATCAATTCATTCACGAGCCTGATTACATGGAGCAATTATTATTACGTGACCGTGCGATATCGACTTTGAATATAGTCTAATCGTATTCTGCGATAACGTACACACGCGGCTCTATCATATCCACGATAAATCCCGCTCGTTTTACTTTTTTTCCGTCTTTCCACACTAGGCTTTTTTAGAATAAGATAAATTTCTCTTCGTATGTGTTACTTTTTTAATTCGTCACTAACGAGAATTTATTGGAATTTATTATGATTTTATCATGATTACGGAAAGAGATAGCTAATAAATAGACAGAATTCGTTATTGTTCGCGAGATAAGCACGAGATAAGCACGGTTTCTGAAATATAATATTAAAAATGGAAATTCTGATTTTGAAAATATCTGTGACTTTAATTTATCCTACATCAATCAGGACTCGATGAAATGTTTGCAACATTTGTAAAGTGGCATGTGTCAATGTCGAGTGAAACTTGTTAACACGAGAATTACTATTAGAACCACTTTTTTTTACAAGCTTATCCTGCAACTCATTTCCAATCTGAAATTGCAAATTTTAATGCTCGTCGATTGCATACTTTTTATCTTAATAGATCACGATTGGTGTTACCTTTACTTTTTAATAAAACTTATAAAAGTTATATCTAAACGCACATAAAAAATATATTACTTTTTATCTAGAATATTGCAATATGCTACTAGTTTCTGTTGTGAAACCGTGTTTACTGTAAGCTAATGTAAATTAACCAGTGTCATAAAATTAGAATTAAGAATGTAAATACATTAACAATCTCGAAACACAATATTGCCTATAAGTATATTCTAATAATTTTCCAAGTAATTAGTACGAATGCCTACATTGATAATAGCATAACCACTTTCCAACTTTCATGGAGTTTCATCAAAATCCGCGACTACCTAACACTTCGTCGATCTTCCTGCACGTTTTTAACATTCGCGCGAAATGGAAACGAAGAAAGGCATAGTCCAGGATAAAATGTCGACTCGTCCGATTTCTTATCGTCCTCTCCTCGGACGCGTTTCTTTGTCCCTGAGCCGAGAAGTCGGATATTTTCAGGCTCTCTCTCTGTGGACCCTTTGTTTTTTTGCCCTCGGCCCTCGCTCCCGTCTTCCGACGACTTCCTTTACGCTCGCTCCTCTTTGTATTTCACGGATGGATCTCCCTTCGGTAACGAAGAGTCAGTTTACGACTGGAATCTGTGGATCTTGTCGTTCCTCGAACAATGGACGCTTTTGTGGGCCACTTGCGGGGCCAAATTTAAGCAGTTCGCGTTGTTATTCTCCGCGGCCGATACAGAGGAGAGGACAGAATAGAAGCTCGATACTGCTACTGTAACTCTTGACGTTGCTATCGAAGATGTTAAGGTTTTTCTCGCGTACGTTGAATCTCGAAAGAGAGTCTCGAGAAGAACGCGAATTACGACTCGAGAAATATTCTAATTCACATGGAACAAACATTCCCAAGGATATTTCTGTTAGCGTTAAATATTCTGGTGAGAAAGTTATAACTCGAGATTTAGATCGATTTTAAGATTGTGTGGTTAGTATAGAACCTAGAAAATTGAAGTACACGTTCAGATTTTTTAAAATTACCCTTATTCAACTTCTGGAAACGAAGTTTCAAGCTGCATAGAGATCTAGCGTAGTATGCAGGCTTGAAAAGTAAAAATCAATGATGAACGTTTCCTATGACAGTTTTTATATTTGAACAGCGATAGTTCTACGCTCGTCGTTACAAAACGGAATGTTTATATATTGGACGATCTGTTCGAAAAGTGGTTTGAAAAAAACAGCTAAAAAAATACTTGGAATGTTTGTACATTGGACGATCTGTTCGAAAAATGATGCTTAAACGTTTGAAATCCTACCACCACTATGGATGTAAAAAATAATTTGTTTCACGATGATTTTCTTTTAAAAATTCTGCCTTAATTTTGTACAATTTTAAGGTCGAACTTGTCGGGAAAAGAGTAGCTTGTATAATTAGAGTTCGTTTAATCGTTCCTATATAATCTCTTTTAAATTGTATCTACATTAATTTTTTCCATTTAAATAAACGAAGTTGTGCTGTATGTGCAAATATACTTCTTATAACCGCTGTATTTATGGATTATGTAAAGTGTATAAAAGTGGCAGATAGCTGGTCGGAAGACAACGGCAGATTAAAAGCGTGACGATTGCAACATCGTGACGAATCCACCAGCCACGAGTGGCAGTTAGAAGAGAAACAATATCTGCTAATTAAAAGGAGATACAGATTGCGTAATATGGACGACAACGTACATGAAACCGTGGCGGATCTCGTCAGAACTCGCGTGGTGAATCTGGGAAACAGGAAGGAACGCTCGCCAATGGAGTCGGCCTCATTTCCCCCGGCTGACTGGCCACTTCCTGGCGCCGTTTAATTAACGTCGTCCACTATCGTGGTAGAAACACAGAAAGGAAAACTGTAAATAGCCGATACGCGACAGCTGGAGCTACTCCATTTTCTAACGATGGACACTCCAATGTTTGTGAAGTTACTCGAGATACCTTGGATTCTATATTACAAAATGGTGAACTTTAAATGATGTTTTCTTTTTTCGGAAGATAATTCACGAGGGGATATCAAGAAAAATTCTATCTTCGGAGATTTGAGAAATATTGTGCGGTTATCGCGAATACTGAAGATAGTCAAAGAAGAGTTATTTCAGGTTTTATATCTGAAATGCCGAATCATTACAAAAAGTAGCTACGCGATAACAGATCCATTTCAACGAAAATTATTCGCTGTCATTTAGCTTTTAGATCGAGAAAGAATATAATTTTTCGCTATAATTTTCGTTGAAGTTTGTTTCCTTGACAATTTCGATTATTGTCGCTAACTTCAAATCCTATTTATATAGATTCCTTTAGATCGCGTAAGAAAGTTTACGATATTATATCTGACGGAAAGAAATTTCTTTGATAAGAAATTAGAACTCAGTAAGAAAAATTAAATATCCTTTGTATGAGATATTCACAAATTTATGATACGAATGGTAATTATTATTTTCGATATTAACTATTATTTATATCGGTAATTATTATTTCCTACCATAACTATTTCTCTCATAAACACGTTAAAAATATTATAAAACAAGAGAAATTCTTTTATATTCACAAGGTTCGTATCATTTCATTTCCAAGTATCTCACATACGCCCCGATTGATCTCCCTGAAATCCCCAAGAACTCGTTCATAATAGAACATGAATAGAACACTAACCAGTGCGCGTTGTGTCCGGTCGGCGTAGAGGAGGGTGGCGGACTGTTCCGCCTGTTATTACTGGTATCGTCCTGCAACGACAGCGACTCGCTGTTCATTTTACAGGTTAACCTCTTCAGAACGTCGTCCATGGATCTCTTACTCGTAACAGTTGTTGCGTTACCGCCGTTGTTATTGTTATTATTCTGCGTGACGGTATTGTTGTTGTTGTTGTGGTGAGGATGGCTCGGGTAATAGGGGTCGACGGTTAAGGGGGTTGGCGGTGAGCCACACTCCGAGGAGCTGGCCGGTTCCACGACACCACCCGACGACGACGATGTGTTCGTGTGGTGATGGTGATGATGATGATGGTGATGGTGATGGTGGTGAGGATAATGGTAGGAGGCTAGAGTCTCCTGGCTGGATAAAACGATCCTTTGTCGTTTGCTTTGCAGGGAATTCGACGACGGCGAGGGCGAATCTCGGAGATCCGGCTCGCTGGTAGTCGCCGGCGACGAACAGCCGGACGACTCGCAGTCACCTCCCCTCTGATGAGGGTAACACTCCTCGATATCGACGGGGGTGGTAGGACCTTCTTCACCGACGGCTACCTCGCCACCGGGACCACCGGTCACCGACGAGGTCGTATCCTCCTCCTCCTCGTTGGCGCCTGCCACTGTACCCGTACCGCCCCCGCCCTCCGATAGCTTCGTTGGTGGTGACTTCCTCTTTGAGGACATCCTCAGTCTGCAACGAAAAACGAAAACACAAATGGTTAGCTCTTTGATCCTTCGTATCGATGTAATTTTGTAAAGAAGCCCCCCGAAGGAGCGATCGAATCTAGTTATCTGAATGTAAACTTCTACTATGTGGAAAATCATAGCGAGAAGAATCAGTGAACTTTTGCTATATATAAACTCCAGTTACGTATAAATCGTTTATCTTCTAATAAATTTAGATAAATGGAATTCTATCGCAGTCAGGTGATCAATACGCTTGTACGGCGATGTTCTCCGATGATAGGAATTCTGTGTCGGATTTAACTCTATGACACGATATAATAACAAGTTAATTGCTATATACATATATTATAATACATGGATATTCAATAACTCGAACAATCCAGTATCATAATCAAGAAAGTGATATATTTTTTAACCTAAGCCGATGACGAGGAACTGCATATTTCTTGCTCATTATTCGAGATGCTTCTGTGTCGCATAAATTGCCACGTGTTATATATACGGAAAGGTATGAACGATGTCGATACTTCATTTTTTGTCTCTTTTTCTATCACGTGGCACGATTAGTACTTTGTTTCCTCGTGTCACATATGATGTTGCATAACGTCTACAAAGTTGCAACTGTGTCGCGCAATGATCGGAATTATCTCCGTCGGCGTTAAATGAGTACTCATGAATCTAATTATAATTCATAATGTAACGCGTTGACACGTGTCACGGTTAATGCTACTATGCCGTCGATAGACGATCGCGAGGCTATTCTTCATTGGTGATTCAATAGGAGAGGAGAAGAACACTGCCTTTGCGACTAAATTGCAAATCAATTGATCTTTGTCTTCACGCTTATAGCAACAATGTTGAAACTAGTAACAAAAAAATTACTCTGACGTCTTTTACATTACCAGTCACTGTTTCATATTCCTTAAAATAGCTAGTAAGATGTCAACAAGTAATTTTCATAGTCATCAGAATATTACACGGCATAAGAGGTTTTACTCAAAATTCTTTCTCTTCTTTCTAAATATTAATAAGAAACTTTAATCGTCGTATGTTATTTAAGGAATATTAACTTAAACCTCCCTAACATTCTATCTCCAATTATCTATGCATCTTTCTCCGTCATTTCTCAAACCTAATTTAAAGATACGTGGTTACAATATTTATTTTTTACATAAAAAATTAGTCAAAAAATGTACAATTAATTCCATGAACGGAAGACACACAATATCGTTTTAAAAATAATTGTACAGAATCTCAAATTCTCATCCATTATTGCAAACTTTTGTTTCTCAGGCTCAACCACAATTTTAGGACCAATAATCCTTTCGTGTATTAATGGATAAATAATAAATAATAATAAAATATTAACCTAGAAATATATACCATCGTCCCAAAAACAATTATACCAACATCTCGCACCCTATTACCAATCCATCCTTCTAACCCATCCCCTGAACTCAATTCAAGGACAGACAGATATACACCAACTCCAGGCCAGCAGTAGAAATCTCGAGATCGCCTCCTTACACCTATTCACCGAATACATCGTCTAAACTCTATCTGTCACTAATTTAGCAACGGACTCTAGTCCAGACTAGTCCACCAATTTCCGTCTCCAAATTACTAAATCTAAATCTAAATCTCGCGATCGATCGGACCCGGCCGAGAGTTTGTGATGCTCCGTAGAGAATTACATAATCGAACATAAGGCGCAATAATCGAGCGTGATTATTAAGCGTGGATTATTGTTGTGTGCGCGTGTTGTAACACGGTCTATCCATCAATCGGCGGGACTGCCGGGCGGGGGAAATGGTCGGCCGATTATCTTCGACTTCTGGTGAAGATGAGCGAAGGTTGCGAGGTCAACTCAACGATCCGGCACTTCTTTCAGCTCCAAAATCATCCGACGAACCGATATTCCGAAATCGTATTCTTTTAATCAAATCGACCATTCTTTTCGAGAAATTTGATCAGATCGACTGTTGCTTGATTTTTATTTCTGAACACGATACATATTTTTAATATTTAGCGTCGACTATTCTTATTGTCTCCCACGATGTCCATATTTGATCGAATCACGTTCTTTTCTTGATAAAACTATCTATTTCCTTAGAAAAATGAGTCATTAGTATAAAGTTCAGGTTTTACGCCAATTAATCTTTAGTCTAAGGATAACAACTTTTATTTTTTCCATAATTAGAAAATTGTTCTTTTTTATCCTCAAATCAGGCCTCATTTGACAGTAAAATTAGTTCTCCTCAATCTTATACTTAATTAGAAATAGGAAAATTGTTCTATTAAATTCTATTAGATTTAATTTCTTTCGGAATCTTTCTTTTTTTCCTGTAGTTGAAAAAACGATATTCAATAAATACCGTGCACAATTAAATTAGAGGAGGAATTGAATCATTCACGGCAATCACCAGAAAGAGATTTTTTCGGTTTCCATTGTTTTCCTGGGTATTATTCCTGGTAAACTATAATGTTTGTGTTTCATAATATGAAGGTATAACGTACATTACATACGTTTGTTCCAGAAGGCATATTTCGTAGAACTATTTCTGTAAACGTCAGAATTTTTAGTGCGTATTACTTTAATCTAAAGATGAATCGAATTGAAATCAGATTCCATCGAAATACAATGATCGTGAGGTAATATACGTAACGTATATTTATTCTCTTCTTAGAAGGAAAATATTACACTTTAGTTCTAGGGTAATTAACAAGTAGAATAGTTTCTGAGAGCAGAATTAATTTCACTTATGAAATAGACAAACCGATATCTATCGACTTATGAATCACATCGCTGTTTCTATCTTTCGTCCAGGGAAATAATATACAATTATCTGATTCTGAGAAGCAGTCACGGTTTAAATGTTACGAGCTTGTTCAATCCGGAAATGGGATGATACTTCAGATCGGATCAGTTTCTTAAGCTAAAAAAAAACTACAAATTAGATAATTATACAATTAATTGTGCTCCATCATTGTTTTTTACGAGGAAACAAAGTAGTTTTCCTGTTTTACAAACAGAAATATGTACCCACTTCGTGCGGGCGAACAAAGCGTAAACGTTTATTAATTGAATGTTGTGGGTATCTCATGTTAGACCGATCTTCTAAGTAAAAATCATCAAGTTGTCAAGTTTTGTCAATTATTGATAAATCCTCAAGTCGATCATTATCTATAAAACGATATTTACAAAAGAAATCTTATTTTTCCAATTTTGGACAACCCCTGTACGATTCTAATTCTCTAGCGTTCTCCAATTTCTTCAACACGACGATAACGTTCTATCCATCGACATCTGGACGCGTCGATGAATTTCACATAACTTTCTTCCTCGTCATACGTGAGTAAGAGATTACTTTTTTCGTGTGGTCGCGAGAAACGCGTAAGCTACGCGTGCACGAATGCACGCGCGCGTCTCTTCGATGATTGGGTGCGGTGAACACGTGCTTCTTCGCGAGAAGCAGCATGTGGTACGCTCGTAGCTCGTCCGAAAAATCTGGATTTCAATAAAGCAGTATAGTTCTTCACCGATGAATCGACCATGCGTGAAAGAATTGTGGCTGGAGTAACATGTTGTTAAAATAGAGGAATTTTACGAAAAAGTATGTTTCATATAAAATATTAATAAATATTGACAATACCCACAGCAGGATAATATAAACGTATAAAATGAAGATAATTATTTATGCTCTGAATTTTCACTTTAGTTGCTGGATCCAAACTTCAATAGTCTTGCGTGATGAATTTAGGATGAGCAGACTATGGTCGAAAGTCCATAGGGTGTCCTCGTTGATCCCGGACTCGAGATAATCGCGGTACACATGCCGAATTTCTTCTCCGTTTATATTCGTATACTTTGACGGCGTTTGACACAAGAGAGGAGCTATTTTTACGCAGATTATACGTTTTTAGCGTTTAACGTCTAAATATTCTTGCTACAAACCAAACGGCCATTCTTATTCGTCAGCGTATACTGTCGAGAGCCAGACTTTTTAAAGTGAAGAATCGATTGCGTAAACCGTAAGCAACCATATTCGTAGCTCGAGTGTCCTTCGTCTTAGCCTTTGCCTCTTCAGATAAGATACGTAGCAAAAGACGTAGTACTACGTCAGAGACATTGGCCGAAATTTAAAGACGCGTTATTACGTCGAAGACTTTTACGAAACTTTTACGAAAGGAAGGGTTGATCGACGTCATCTATACGTGGGAAAAGCTTCGTCAATTAGCAAAAGTTCATTCATGGGTAAGTGTCAGAGTTCAATTTAATTGGTCGTAATCGCAAAATATAACTGAATAAAAAAATCTAACAATTTTATTTGATGGCGAACGAAAAGTTATTAATCATGGAGCAAGAAATTACTTATAGAATCCTTAACAGTTTACGTGCAAATTTTGTTAGTTTGAAACTAAAATTTCTAGAGAATAGGATCCGTATCTTTGAAGAAGAATAAAATGGAAAAAGGAAAAAGGCAGAGAGTTTTGACACAGAAACTTTGCGTCTTTTGGTTAAAAGAGGCAACCAAGTTTTAGTCGGTTAATTAAAAGGAGAAACCGAGTAATTTGAACAGGCTTGTGTAAAGCTAAACTCTTTAACCCGCGGAACAGCTCAAAGTCCAGCAACGACGTTTCGAAAAAAGAAAAAATTTTCATTGCACTAAAAAGTGCAAGTAGGCTGTTCAATGTTTTAAATTGGATGCAGCGTAAGATAGAAAGCGTAGCAAAATCAATGCTTCTATTTATATCGAGTCTTTGCCTGCACCAAAACTCTTTCAGCCGGAAGAGGATCTTATCGTCAATAAATTATCACTTTCATTAACTATCTAGACAATTTTATAAAACAAGATACACAGAAAATGTCTATTACAAATTTATAGAAGTCAAGGCGTATGAACTCGTTAGTAAGAATGCTTCGATTCAACAGCGAATACTTTGATCGCGTAGGTTATCTCATTAAGAACAGGAAATGCTTTTATTTCGGACGTTTTAAAAGAAGGAAAATGGATACTTTACATGTTACAACGCAATTTCATCATCCACATGATAGAATTTCTATTATTCCAACCAACAGATGTGACTGTTTGGATAAGGGAAATATTTCTGACGTTCATTATATTTTTAGAAAAAATAACATAATTAAGAATTTGCGGACCTCAAAGCATTTCGAATTCGAAACAATTTTTCCATCCAGCCTTTTACCGAATTTTAAATTTCGCTAAAAAGATTCTTTCAGACAAATATTTTTCACCATAAATGTTCAATAGTGGTCCTTGCTTCAAACATCCTATCTACAATTTCGAAACGTTGTTTCGTCGTTATTATCTTTTCGTGTCGCCTTTGTTTCCTCACATTCAATTTAAGATATTTAGTCATTATTTCATAACAATTTTATATTTCTTAAACGACAAAAAATAAAGAAGATTTTAATATTTTAACATGCTAGACATGACATACCAATTAACAACGATAACATTTCAAACCAAAAATTCGTCTAATTCAACATCGTTCCCTAAAACCTAATAATTCTATAAAATCAAAACATTTTCAAATTGTTCTATTATAACACTAAAATACACAATATATGTAGTTCTTCGTAATAAAAATTTCGTCGTCGCGAGTCGGCGCGGCGGGAAACCGGCTCGGTGGTGCGCGCTCGTGCAGACCGCGTGAAATCGCGAGATAAATTTCACGCGGAGGCCGTGCTTCTATCATTGTCACGTTGTCGCGGCTCGTTTCTGCATTTCCATTGTCTAAACGTGACGGAGGGCGCGTTCTAGATTTCTCGCGGCACGTTTTCGTCGTGTTACGCGCTCTTGCTCGTTCGCTTGTTCGCTCGCACGCCCGCCTAGCGTCCTTATAGAAGAGAAGTGTATTTCTGTCGCGGGGGACGGACAGAGCGAGAGGAGGAAGAGGTCTCGCGCGCCGCGTAATTACTCCGCGAAACGCAGATCTAAGCCTAGGCCGTCTAGGAGGCGGAACGAAAACACGAGGAAAAAATATTTTTAACCGCCAGATGCTGTCAAGGACCAAAATCGTGCGAGAAAATCGCGAAAAAGAGGAGGGCGTCCCGTCGCCAATGTATAATACATACAAATTTGTTCTTCTCGAAGAATTCCATTGTGTACGTTTGTATTTTTGCAAATGATACACTCAAAGAGTTTTTCTAGTGAAATTCGAGGGCCAAGGAAATGGAAAATATTTTATGGGAACGATTAAACAATCGCAATCTGGAAGAATAATAATCGTAATATATTGTCCGATTATCGAATGGACAAAATTGCGCGTGCTCTTTGCGTTACGAAAGCGAATAAATTTCACTGCTTGTTCGTTCGATCGGCACGATTCGAAGAAATTAGTGAAGCACAATTTGAAGATCAGAGTTCGCGCTCTCGAACGTGCATGGCTCTTCCATAGAGCAAAGAGTTTGATAGTGGGCCGACATCGATAAACCGTGGACTCATCTGTTGCGAACGCGAGATAAATCAGCGGATCTCCCCTTTTCTGCTCGACAAGTGCCCTCTCCTCTCTCTCGCTCTCTCTCTCTCTCTCTTTTGCTCGCCGCCATGCAATCTTCATTCATTCAGATACCGATTCATTAACTTGCTGAAATGAGCAATTACACAAGTAATTTTTTTTCTGCTTCTTCTTCCACGCGTGGAGGTCGCTTCTCCCTTCCAGCGTGTCTCTCTGTAATTTTTCCCTGTCAAACAGCTATCTCTCGATTCGCGATATTCCACCGATGGAAATGTCAGTCGCGTTCTATTTCGTTCTGGTCGTTCCAATGAAAAAGAAACTTGCACAAAAGCTGATAATAAACCTTCTTCTTCTTTCCTTTCCCTCTTATTTTTCGTTCCTTTTTTTCTTTCTTGAAATCAGTTTCTTAGAACGATTCTACTCCCTCGAGTTATTTCTTCCTTTTTTGTCGTTCCCTTTTTCGAACACAGCAATATATAAAATTCTTGGAAGCCCAGAAGTTATCTATGTAATCGACGGAACAACGAGCCCAGTTTCTCAATAGACTAGTATAAAAAAAGTAAAAAAAGAAAGAAGATAGCAGAGGGAAGTGAAGTAATTAATAGGAAAGAATCGGTTGCACGAGCGTTGTGTCGGAGAAGTAACAGGGAGAAAAAGAAACGAGACAAAGATACAGTTGGAAATGAGACTGATCGCGTTATGGTTTAATCGCGTTATTACGACTATCGTGGCGAGTCATTATGAAATTGCTCTCGGTTCTAGATCGTATAGTAAATCGAGAATCGAGACGCAATTATCTTACGTTCTCGGCGTACGAGCGAATACAATGCTCCTCGACTTATCGGGAAAGGTCGAACATCCCAGTTACATTTATTACATAGATAAATTATCATCGGAACCAATGTTATGGCTGCATTTAAAATTGTGCTTGCATATCATCGGCAGATGCGACCGTAATGCCTCATTATCGTTCGCTCTGGATCGAACATTGCTTCCTGTATTGGTCGAAATGGAACGAGGAAATGGTACGATTCGATCAGAGTGTTACTCTGATATTGTGCTAACGTTTTTCGAGATGAAAAACATCAGAGAGAGAGAGAGAAAAAGGGAGAGAGAGAAAAAAGGAAGGAGAGAGAAGAAAGAGAGGAAGAGAGGAAGAGAGAGAGCTTGGTTTCTGTCTTTAACTATTTCCACTCCGAGTGCGACGACACGTGATTGTTATCGCCTCCCTCGTGATCCCTGCATTGTAGTTTCTATGTATTCAAAGATCGATGATGAAACGAGACGAAGAGTGGGAAAATATGTTTTTTTCCAGAGATGGAAGTTGCAAAGTTACTCGCGAATCGCGGATACTTGGTATATTATATTTGAAGACGATGTTGTTTAATCGCAATTTAACGGTCGACGTGGTTGGATCGAAGCAAAAATAAAAAATTCACGATTTCATGAATTACTTTAGTTATTACCATAATGAAAGCACAGTTGAGATTACCTTCTAATTTTGAATTTTGCCGTTTAATATTGTACGAAAAAAAAACAGAGTTAGTCTGCTTTGTCTAGTATTTGGAGCATAGTTGAAAAAAATTGAGTCGCCACAGTGAAGAAATTAATTACAAACGAATCGTTAAAATGAAAATTGAAATAGAATTTTAAGAAGTGCAATTAAGAGTTCGATTTTATGTAAACGGAGAATAAAGTCATCGATTCGTTAATGTATCGACCATCTCAGTTTCCGCCGTTTCAACGATTTTCCGAAAGACTACTTTCTACGATCAAAAGCTTTCCAAGTCGCTAGACATCTGTACAAGCGAAACTCAAAGCCTCGTAAACTCTGCTGAAGTGTCTTACTCCGAACAGCGAAGACTGTAATTAATAAAGTTGTTTCATCGATAAGTCAAACTCATTTCAGCCAAAGAAAACCACTTCGTACGCACGTATTTACGATTCAATCAAACATTTACAAACTAACTAATACCTCGATTACTACTCGACAGCCTCGATCCCAATGACATTTGTCACAAACTTGTGACTTCCACGAATGAAATGCCAATTCAGAAATTTAAAATTCACCTCTGAATTTACTAAATTACTTTGCGCCCACATCTGTCAGAAGTCGTGTGTTCTCATCGTCATAAGCTCTAAAAACGCGTTTCTGTTCTGCATAGATTAATATTCACATACAACTTGAAATACTTTGTTCATTCGACGATCTCAACTTCGATGACACTTCACAAACTTCAAACACCATCGAATACCAATCGAAATTCACCACGTAAGAGCTTCTTTGAAGAACCAATTATTATAAAACAAAACGATTCACTAAATTTTCCACGAGGACGCGCCATTCTTTCGATGACAAAACTGAATCGGAAACAATCGACGCGCTTCGACACACAGGATCGACGCGAAAATCGCGTTACACTATCGGTGATTCTCGATCCCCTCGGTCGTGTCGAGACCAATTAAAGGGCCTGCATAACCGGCAGTGAAATTTTTCGAAGGCGCGTACCGCCAGCCAGAACCGTAAGCCAACGCTTGACTTTCTATTAGTGGCACAATGGGAGCGTGGTTTTTTGGGGATGCAGCATCTGTTCGGGCTCAAGTAGCAGCGCAGGGGTGGCGATGGTGTATTCCAGTTGGTGCAGAGGGGGCAGCGAGAAGAAAGGTTCGAGCGTGGCTGCGTGACTCGAGTCGACTTCCGTCACTGTTCTTGCGATGCACACGAGACGTCCTCGGGGACACGGACGTCTAATAAGGGGCGCGGTCACTGACGTTTTCTTGAAAAGTGGACCTTCGGGGAACGGAAGTTCCCAAGCTGTTTCAGAGAAAATTGAGCGACACGGGAAAAAATTAAGGGATCGTGTGAAATGAAATCGATACTTTACGTGTGGTTTATGATGTGCATGGATATACACATGATCAACAGATTATACGAAATCACTTGCTGTCTTTATATTTCAGAAAACAACGTGTAATGTGATAACTTTAGACAAGACACCAATTGCTATCGTCTATAGGTAATTTAAATGTTAATTAAAAAGTCAAATCTTACGCAACGAAGCGTTTAATGAACATTGTTAATTACCGTGAAATCATTAATAGCTCTGAAGAAAGCAGAACAAAAGTGTGACGGTTTGATGATTCATTCATTATACTAAATCGTATTACGAATTTTGCTATAGAAAATTGACGATCATGAAATTATGTTGCTAACGAATTAGTAAAGAAAAAGAGAACGGACCCTGAACAGAATAAAATGTAACAAAGAATATATAAATGCGCGATTGTTCGATACGCCAAACTAATTTACAGAATGGAAGCGGAGGAGCGCGATCGCGGTTTAAATTTTAAATTCATTATATTCCGTGGACCGATGGGAGCGGCTCCGGTACCCCGAGTGCTTTATAATTAAGTCAAGCAAGCACTGATTACGCGATATACGAGGAACGAAGGTATGCGCTATTGACTAATTTCGCGGTGTCGGAGTCCAAGGGCCTTCGAGGCGCGCGTACAATACCGATAAGAGATCATTAATTTACTTTCTCGTATTTCTCGTATTCTCTGTTCTCGTTATCTCAATTACTTCTTTTGCTTCCACGATGATTCGCGGGAAAGGCAGCAAAAGAAGCGGTAGAGAAATAATACGGGCGAACACGACGTGAATCAACGTTTACACGTGCTTCGTTGAAAGAATGATGAATGATCGGGCGATGGAGAAATCTTCCGTCGTGAGAAAAGTTATTATTCATTGGGGGAATTGCGGAAAAGTTGAGACAGCCTTGTATCGGTAGCTACTACAAGTTTCATTTTTCTCACTTTCGAATTTTGTCGCCTTATCTTTGGCTTGTAAAGAAGATCGTGCGAGTGAGCGATGAAAAGCTGTTTGTGAAATACGATACAATGATCGAGTGTTTGGAAATATTAAATATTGCGAATGATAAGAATTCTGGTTAAATGCGTTAAATTCAATAAACGAGATTAACAATTAAAAGAATAAATCTACGAACTCTACCAAGAAACTACCAAAATATCAGAAATGTCTCGGTTTGTCCGACACGCGTGACCATTTCCGATCCTCGAGAGTCGATTGATTCTCCCCTCGATCACCATTTCCAATCGTTTCATCCATCTTAAACTGTTCGATATGTATCTAATACGCGACATTATACGCCACGACTACGCAAGAAACAAAGCGAAATAACCCTTAAATAAAACTCAACTAAAGGAAAATCAACCACAAAGACCCGTGTAAAAAAGGAAAAGAAAAACAAGCATGCTTCCTAACGGAAGGGTAGTGTTTTCGAACAGAAGTCAGGGGTTCTCAAGCTCGCTCTGCGAAATCGAAGAAGCGGGGAAACCTTGGCAAGGAGAGAAAGCCATATCGTTAGTATTCTTTATAGGACCGCCGTGGGATATGCTCTACATAATGGAGTCCCAGCTAACGTCTCTTCTTTTGAAGCCGCGTCGGCCGATCTCTTGTTTATGTATGAGCGGGCGCGGACCACACCCGCGCACACCGAACCACGAACCACGCACACAAACACGGACGTCGTGAACAGCGTCGTCAGGCACGTCGTCGCGTCGCGACGCTATCATCGTCAGAGAGAGGCTAGCCAAGCCAGGCAACCTCGAGAAGCTGTCCCAAGCCCGAGCCCGAATCCTCGTCGGTTTTCACGACAACACGACTCGACGACGGAGAAATGCAGAAGCGACGAGAGCAGCCACATTCACGAGAACCGACAACACGCCTGCTGTCGGCCACTGTAAAAGCAATCTTCCGTCAGTCTTTCTCCCTGTACCGAGAATACGTTATCAGCGGACCTCCGTCAGCCCTTTCCACGCGGTTTTCCACTCTTCGAGCAGTTATCTGCCGCGACTCCTTCGCAAAATTCTGCGAACTAATACGTGATGCTTTTCTAGGTTTGGAAATTTCTTATTTATATGTTTTCTTAGTCTTTTACATTCTTCACGTTGTTTTTTGAGCCACCCTTCGAACGAGCGAATGTTTACGTAATTCCTACCTAATTTTCGCTTATTCATTTCCTATTTGTCTACTCTTCTCATTTTCCACTTCATTCCAGTATCTGTCACGATTTTCTCTGGGAAAATTTCACATATGTAAATTCCACGAAGCTTCCCACGAACCGTTCTTAACTTAAAGTCGCTTATTTGTGTCTTTCGTCATCCCTTGCCATCCAATTTTCCATTAACTTCGTCTTCATCCAGATGTGGATGGCTAACTTCTGAAATTTCTTATTTATACCTTTTGTCATTCTTTCCTGTTTCGTCATATAGATCGACTTTTTCGTCAAAATTCCGTGAATCGTCGCACGAACCCTTTCCCATTCTTCAGTTTCCTTTGTTTGTATTTTTTGTAACATACAGATGGTATAATCGAGAGGAAGAAGAAAGAAGAATGCGTAGGTTGGTTGATTTTGAAAAATTGTCAGGTTTTGGAGGAGACGTTTAGATAGATTAGACGGGTTCTTTGTTTAGTTGATCTGTGAGACAGTTGATGTATTCCTTTGGACGTTTCGGACGGCAACTATTATTGTCGTGGTTCTTTGGACGCATGCCGCGCCTTTTGTGCCACTGCCTCTCGATATTCGCGGCCAGCCGGTTTGCCTGCCTCGTTACGCTGATCAGCGAGCGAAACTTTTGTCATTGTAATAGGCAATTGGGTGCTTAGAAGCGTGCATTGTGTTACGATGTGTGTACGGAATATGCGAGATGAGGTTTGGTTCGTCGGTAATATAGTTAAAATAATTGTTAAAATAATGATACAATACAATAATGCAATACTAAACAGATAAAATGAGAATTGAGGAAAATAAGATCAATAAGCATGTAAGGCAATTGTTTTAGGATTACAGTTAAGAATTAACTAAATCTAAAAAAGATTTTTTCTTATTCTAAAACTAAAAAAGATTTTTTCTTATTTATTCACGATACACTCCAACTTCCGTGAACTCAATGCAGATCCTCAAATACGTCGATCAATCACGAATTTATACGTTTACACGCCAAATCACACGTACATGCCTATATCTTTACGTCTGCATCGCATGAATGTTCTATATAAACGTCTACATGATATATTGCTTTTACCTGATTCCAACATTTTGCCGAAAATCCAAATTCTAGCACGGGATCAGGCTTACTGAAAAAACAAATACTCTCTGCCAAGAGGAGAATATATCACGTTGCTCAAGAATGCCCAATTCGACTGAGGAAGTTACGCTTACGACGAACTTTCTTTACATAGATTAATGTCAGTAGAATTATAACCAGTTTTATAAGAAACCAATACTAGAAGAAGACTTTCATTTAAATAATCACATCTGTAAATTTTATTGCAAGCGACAAGCAGAGATTGATGTATGTCTATTTCTTAACATTTCTACTACTAATTTTTATCTCTTTATTTACGAGAAAAGATTCGATTTTTGCAGATCTCAATAAGTTTTGGTTAACCCTGCCTCATTTTAATACACGAAATTACCACACGAATACAATTATAACAAAATATTATCGTCAAGCAAACGAGACTAAGAAAGACTTACAATTTACAGAATCTGTAGAAATCCGAACCTAAATCCCAAAAAACGCAACAAGTAAAATCGACGCTTCCTTTTCAAACGAAAGAAATCGTTTCTCGAACAATTGGAGCACCAACAACGTGCTCGTTCCCTCGTTTGATCGGGCAAATGCGAAGAATAATACGAAGATAAATGCGTGACCAAGAGATCTGTCAATTAAATGTACGGAGAAAGGGAGAAACAGAAGAAAGAACGCAGAGGCGTCTCGGTTTAGCATGTGCGGCCGACATTACGTAAAAATCATTTTTACGGCGCGCGTTGCAACGCATGCACATACGAATACGTACGGCCTTATCTCGCAGTGATTCGGCGGGATATTCATAACCCAGTGTACGATACGATTTGATTCGATTTTTTGTTTTCTCTTCGACGTTGAAAGCCCCACGATGGCGCCTCCCTTTCGATCGATTCATCGACACGAGATTATTCATTTAAGAAGTCGCACTGTGCGTCACTGTCGATCGGAGTTAACTCGATTCGACAAACAGAAACGAGGATCGCGGGGATGAAAGGGAGTTTGAACGTTGATTCGAATGCAGGGTGATTTCGTGATCGATGGTCCAAGTTTCGAGCGTTGTTTGTCCAGCGATTTCGTTGGACGGTCGGTCTTTCGCGGTTCTAAATTATTGAAATGCAAATCGTTTTAAATTAATATAATTAGCCTCTAATTAATGATGGATATTCTTACGATATATAATTCATTTTGTCGAGTGTCTTAACGTTTTATCTGTGAATTATGACTGAGTTTCTCTGTACATACGATGTTTAAATATGCATAATCATTTGAAATTTACTCGTTTATTTCTCTGACAATCTTAAAGATTACTGACATTGGCTACAAAAGTATTCGAACCTGCCGTGTGAACTTACCATACAAAATTTGTATACCCATAGCTTACGTCCAAATGTCCATACATATTATAACTTTATCTCCATATGTGTTATAACCAACATAATCATGACAACCGTGTCTCATATAGTGTTAATGGAATTTCAAAATGTTTGTAACACGCATAACGTATTCGTAAAAAATGTCTACAAGAGTTCGAATACTTTCGCGAGCTTGTGTATTCAAGATCATCCTGTATATCAACACAACGACTTGTATCATTCGTATCGTTCCAAAAAAAAAAAAAAAAGAAAAATAAATTGCGACGGGCAGTTGCTAACCAGTTACTAATCAATAGTATGGATAGCAAGATGCCACACGTGACTCGACCTCTTGTAAAATTATACTTTTCTTCGGCGACAGGCAACCGGATTTCGTCCGATGCAACCCGCGTTTCCGTTTTGGAAATGTTACAAAGACGAGTTCACCGACCCCTGTCTCAACGAAATGCAACTGTCTTCTGTTTTCCGGAACGCAGGAAGCATATTTCGTTGTCGGCGTCCGACTATGCTCGACTGATGCGGCTGATGCTTGCAGCTTCGTGACATTTACATGCTCTCGAGATACGCTGAAACTATAGTCCTATTATTTGTGATAAGTTGCAACGTCATGGAAAATTTGTGCAATAACATCTTGTAAATAGAAATTTTTTACGTGATACGGAAAATGTAAATACTGTTTTTCCGTTGTTTATTATTGAAACTTTTTCTCATTCTTTGATTATGTAATAAAGTAACCACGAAAGCGAAATGAACAACTTGATGAATAATTATTTTTTTATCCTTAAGATTTCTTGCGTTTCCAATCATATATAAAAATAAAGTGTTAAATAATAGACTTTCAACGTGGTATTTCCTAAATATAGTTGGTGTAGCACTGGTATAGTTTTCTCGCAATAATAACTTTTACTTCTGGAACATTACAAATTTGTAAATTTCCATAATGTGGAAATCACAAGTTTAAAAAATTAGTTCTACTTCTTTTACTGCGTGTAATATATAGCGTATGTATATTAGGATAATATGTAAGCGTCTAAAATTCATTTAGCTAGCTCTATTATTTATATATTGTTGCTATTATTTACCAACGAAGGATCATCATGAATTAAACTGGAAACGAGAAGCTGAAAAACGACGACCATTATACCCGTCACTGGTATGAATCAACATTGTCGCGAGAAGTTTATAGTTGTCAACAAGGTGAATAAAAGAAATAGAATTAATGACAAAGATCTTGATCATTAACGAGAAACAGATTGATACTTCGATAGTAGTAGATAGCATATCTTGTTTATAAGAACTGATTCGCCATTGCCATAATTTTCTACCATGCTATGCATTTCTTCCTAAGCCTGCGATGTAACATAATAACATCATCCCTAAAATGAAACTTCAAACAATATTTTCTTCTCACACTATTCCTAAAAAAATTCTTTTTATCGTAGTTCCATTTTTATCAGTAATAACAATCCGAAGCTGTTATGGCAACTCCATTATTATAGAAGAACACTACTGGAACATCTCGATGAAATTATGAAGATCTTCGTGTTATACCATTAAAATATTCATAACGTAAAAAAAAAAAAAAAAAAAAAAAACCACCGCATTACAAATAATTATGGGACAAATGTCGATACACATTTATATCTTTATGAAAAGAATTAAAAATGTAGAACATAAGCAGACATTTGTTTCACTTGCTAAATATTATAAGGAATATCGTACGATGTTTTCTACATACTTTTGTATCTTTAAGTTCCCCATAAATGTATAAAAATCTACGGTCTAACGGTTATTCTTTCCGCATTAATTCAAAAGAAATCTTGCTCCAAATTCCCATCGAATCTCCTAGCGACTTCAAATCTATTCATCCGTTCTGCTCTGAAAAAGACCATACCAAACTGTGTCACTAAAACTAACACTCTCAATTCGACCTTTCTCCTACGCCCAGATCTCGATGATGGAAAAACTGAGGAGGGCATCGGTATGCGAGAGCACGAAAGAATCGGTGGAAGAAAGGAGGAACGGCATCGGTTGGAACAAAAGTGAAGGATACCGGCACAGCGACGCAAAGGGCGAAACTCGCAAGAAGAAACGGAGGGTCTTCTGGCCGAGTGTGGGCTCGAGAAGTGGGGCCATGTGTTCAGTGTCAAGTTGCTCGAATCTTAGCCTGGTCCTCCGCTTCGTCCTGCTTCGCACGCTCGGCTTTCCGCGCTCCAAACACTCCGCTCGAAACGACCGCGAACAACCTCATTCTACTCTTGCTTATGTTAAACGCGTGTGCACGCGTCGCTCGAAACTTTTGTCGCGATTCATCGTTCACGGAAACGCAGAACCGCGTTTCCAGAAGGATTAGATGACGTTTTCTTCGTGGCGCGGGTAACCAAACAAAGCGCGAGGCAAGAACCGAGCGCATGCCTCGCGAGAGTAAATATACAAAAACAATCGAACGGAAATACTTAAGGTTGTGAAACGACTGCACATGCTGGCGAACGGAGAAGGATGTCGATGATTCGGTAGACGGCAAGACGGAGAAAATTTTAGACATTGAGAGAAAGAGAGCATCGATGGGAACAAAGCGGGCAGCATCTGGAACGCGTTAGTGTTCTCCGGGCAGCCGCCCCCGTCATTCGGCTACGTCGCACGCACACGCTCGTGTCGGCCCGCGCGGATACGGATCCGCCCGGCAAGGACCGCAGCCAAGGGAACGAAAATTCGTCGCGGATCAAAACGGCCACGTGCGTGCGCTACTTGAACCAAAGAATGCGGCTTTTTATCTTCGTGAGATGAATGTTAGAACGTTGATGCTGCGAGGCTAAAGGAATGTGGAACTAATCTGTACGAATTGAGACGATGTTGAGAGTACGGTGACGTTGGTATGCACGAATATTATGCATACTCGTGTCATAAATTCTGTCACATAAAAGCAGCTTTATATATAGTAAGAAAATTAATTCGGATAAAGCTTGATATTAAAAGGAATTTAAATAAAGATTATACTTGTGAAGCTTTTTTTTATGTTTTCTAAGGTGCCTATATCTATAGGAATGAAAAGATCCTGAAAACTTTTGTAGACGTATAATATATATCATAAAAATCAGTAACTTTCTTGGAACGATAGTGCTTTGAATGGAAGTATCTTAAATAGCACGAAGAAGTTGAAACATCTAGAATATGCACTGGTTTCTTAGAATTTCACAAATTACTATTCCAAGTAAGATTCGATAGAGCTGACTTTACAGTAGAGGGAATACGAAAGGCGATCTGCTTCGACTATACGACTGTGTGCTTGTATGCCTTGATAGACTTCTTGGCGTGGGTACCCTTGTCCTTGCTAAGGATTGGGGTGGAGACAGTGACTCAAACGTTTTTTTAAGAGCTGCTATTGAGATGCAACTTCCTGTTTCTTACTTTCATTGAAATTTTAGTTTATCACGTATCTTAAGAAATAGTTCCACTCGACTCGAATGTCGTTTTTTGTTTCGAGCCATATGTTGTTTTAGTTCCTATAATTCTGTCCTCGCCTATAAAATAACTACGAATTTTTTGGAGTTTCAAATGTTTTTGTTTAACCGAATTATGTATATCTACCTATGACAGCCGAGGGGATTAATTATCGGAAATTATCGAGGGAAACTTTAAATTTTTATATTTGTCAATGGATATTTCGCGTTTATTCTATATTTTCCTGTTTCCTTTATCTCGATTACTCTGCTAAAAACATCACCGAATAATCATTTCTCTGTTCTCGCTTAAATGCAGCGGTACAATATTTTTTTTATTAATGGATACGTCTTTGGACGCTTTGTCACACGATATTCGAACAAGGCTGCGCAATTTTTAAACTCTCCATGCTACGGACGATTTGCTCACGAGAGAGAGAGTACTCGAGACAGTGAAAAAGCTCCGTCTTAGATGACTTTTGGTAAAACAGCCGGCGATAAATGATATTTACGCGTCTCTTTCGCCGCTTGCATTTGAAAGTCACTATTCCGGTGGCTGAAAAGCGACATCTGTTTTCCCCGCTGCAGTACATTATTTCGTTTATTTTTAAACCTAATCCGTTGTTCCACATCACAACCGGCCCGGTATGTCGTAACTTCGAAACACTTAGCCTTTTAATCGGATCGACACGTACTAACAGAAGCCACGTTAAAAGATATTTACGCGTTGCGTGTAATTTATCGGTTAATTTATCGTCTGGTTTTGCAAATCTTTCTACCCTTTCAATAAATACGACCTATTATTACGAATTTCTACACGATCCTAGATATTTTTCACGAAGCTAGATTGTATTTATCACGAATGAATATTTCTGACTTGAATAGGCAACTTCTAGCCGTAGGAAATTCTCGTTGTTTCGTTTACTGTTGTATTTAGCGTGCAAGAATATGGCAACTATTAAGAGACTATATAGTCATTTGGTTTTGTGATTATTACTTTCACAATTGCAGTAACATCATATTTTTATCGGAATTTTATTAATTCGAACGATTAATAATTACAATAAAGCAGTGACACGATCGTGTAGATCGTTTTATATAAAAATATGAATTTCCATTAGAAACGAATCGATGGCGAGGAAGATGGTGGTAGATGTAAAATAGAAACAGTCTTGCTGTGTTTTCTATTAATTACGAAAATCAATCTTCGATGAAGCGGTACAACATCGCATGTGTATGAATAATCAATATCTGCTTGGAAGTCTTCGAAAGTTATTACACCGATAAATCGAAAGCAATCGCGGTGGCAGCGCAATATGACACCGAAGTATCGGCAGATTGTAATTTAGACCCTTTTAAATATGCATGAAATGAGCAGAGATATCCTCCAACGAAGAATTATTAATAGCAGTACGATTCATCAGCGGAACTTCAATGAAAACAAAATCAAAGGATTAATATTTAACATTTTATCTTAGTAACCAACCTTCGTTTTATAATTTTCTACATCTCTCTATAAGTTACGTACATACCTATATATTCCTATCCTACGCTTTATTTTGCGTATATTCTACGCCACTGATTCTCAATTTCCAAATATTGTTGCAATTTTAATAACGTACTGATATCATTAGGGTTAGAAGATCCAATGTGCGTATTTTGTGACTTGAAATTTGAACAAATTTTACGGATAAACTATAAATACAGATGTAGAAAACGAAACGATGGTTACTGCAAAATTAATTGCAAATGAATGAACTGACAGCGAGTTTCGTATTAACGATTTTGTTTCTTGCGCCGTTTATAAAAGATTAAATTCAAACCCATTTACAGTTCACCAACAATACGATGATACTTATCAAAAAATTAATTCTAACATTTCGTCAACATTGCTTTAACCGGTATCACAAAAGATACTAAGAACACATTGATACCACGGCGTTACAAAAGACTCGAATGCGCATTGATACCATGGTATCACTACCCTACACAGATCTCGTTCTATTTCTTTGTTACACTAACATATTGTGCCACGGATGCTCGGTTGTAACGGCACAACGAGCACGTCGATTATAGAGTAATCGGCCTCTTACCTCATTACCTTCCGAGAAAAGGTCGTACGATTTCTCGATGACAATCCTGCGCTCCCATGCGCAATTGTCCCATACACGAGCATTATCAAAAGCGAGATCAAAATCATTGTATTAGGATTGCCAACTAAATTTGTGCCATTCGTTGCTCTGCGATTTAGAAGCCTCCTTGGTATCGATGCTATTCCCATTCTCTTTAACAGCCTGTCTAACTCTTAATCTTAAGTTCCTCAATTAGTATAATTGGAGCAAGCTTTTAAAATACCTGATTCTAATTTGCGTTCCATGTTTTACGTGATGGGAAGCATCAACATATCGTATCAAATATAGAATACCAATTAATATTAAATAACTCAACTTAAATATAACCCATGTACTATTGTGATCTTCGATGACTCAACTGATTGAGAGTTAAATACCACTGTACGGTTTGGTATATCCAAAGTTTGGCGTAGCTACTGAATTAATAAACTCCTTATTTCATCCATCAAAACGCAAGTTCTGCCTTCGTTTCGTTTTTCTTTCTTTTTCAACTCACGAGATATTAAAAATAAACACGCATCTCACTCATACTTTTTAACATCCGAATATTTTCATTACTTACTCTAATCTATCCCGATCTCTCTCTCTCTCTCTCTCTCTAAATCGTTGCAACGTGTCTACCTGCGCAACTTTACAGAGAACCAGATCAACGATTGCGTATCCGCTGAGCGATCGACGATTATTTGCCCTCACGACCAGGACACACACGCGTTGCGTCGATGAAAGCAGAAACGGAAACGTGAGTGCAGCCTGGAAATTTTCTTTCTTTTTGCCCCCTTTTTTATTTTATTTCTCTTTTTTATTTTTGCCTTTGAGATCACGGTAAAAAAGCGGTCGTTGCGTATCCATCGATCTCATGGAAACGTCGTAATTGGAGCACAGACCTTTTCCCCGGCTTCTCTTTTGCTTTGGAAGTTTGCCGTTGTTTTCAGGCTAATTAGCCGCGCGACGAGACCTTTAACTGCTGACAGATTTTCGTCGGCACCGGTATGATCAAGCTCAGCTCGGATCGAAAAAACGGAAAAGTCATGAGTCGCGTGAGGACGGATTTGCTCTGTACGTTATATTTATGTACGGATGTCTCATGCTCGCGTTAAAATGTATAAGCTATGTCGCACGTGTTTTTGTAAAAACGTTTCATTTCTGTGTCTGAGGAAGTTAAATACAGAATATTATTCTAGATTAGGTCTGTGAATTAATAGAAATACAGGCTAATATAAGAGACTATATTAGATTGGCTTGTACTATGTGACATCATTTTTATTCTTGACTAATGTAGCACTTTTTATGAAAAAATAAAGGCTTTGAAAAGTCGAAGGTTGGAAATGTTATCTCATAGATATTCTGAGAATTTTTATACCATTTTATATTTCCATATTAAGCCGAGACGTATCATACGGAAATCAGATTAGAAAAATCGTCTGAAATTGTAATTTAAACAAGAATCAGATTTTCGTATTTTTAATAACATACAATTTATTTAAATGGAAACCAATTTAAGCAACAAACAATAACTCGTAGGAAATAATTTGTAATTAATATGTTCTATAATTATCCAAGATACATACATAATGTCAATATCAAACGCGCTATCAGATCTAATTATCATTCGCGTATATGTATCTTCTTTCATTCCAACATATATCGTTTTCAGATTAAAAGGATATCACGCAAAACAATCATTCGATTATCTACTTGGTTATTCATTAACGAGCATCTGCGAAAAAATGGCGTGCGAATTAATGCAAAGTTTCGATTGCCCGTACGCTGTTAATCAATGTATTAGGCATTCATCGCTGTGGATTATATTAGGTTCGACGCAGTCGAAAAATTCGAACGAAGTAGAACATTTTTTCAAAATTTAATTATCTATTTTTCGAACAGCATATTTATTAAGCCACGCGACAAGAAATTCTCAACAATTATCCCCCGTTGACCCATAAAATCTCTTTTATTTTCCTAAACTTCTTCCCTCGACAAGAATACCTCTTATCTCATGAATATATTTTCATGCTCGCGCGAGCATCATCGCGAGAGATACGCTCTGCCGTTGTATACTGTTTATACATATTGTTAGTCGTCGGTTGCGCAACAACGGTTCGTGTGTTCTTTTCGTTGATACGGCCTGGACCACGTTATCGTGACTTTTTTTCTTTCGCCAATGACGAAGATATACACGAAGAGTGTGGCCGCGCTCGCACGTTTTGACACTTCGGGGATAGCGTGCGCGCGCGTTTTGTCCGCCTCGCAGTGACGCAATCGCGCGAGAAACATTGTGAAGACGATGCATACGTTTCTGAATTCGTATGGCGACGCAACGTGTCACACGTAATTATAGACCCGTCCACGTATTTCACGCCAAATAGAATGATTTCTCGAGTTTCGCTTCTCGTTTCACCAACTAAGTTTTTTCGTCAGTGTTGGAGCTTATTGGAATAAGGATCGATAGTTCGTCGATTGCTGATACCCATTGTACTATACATTTTTAAAGCTTTGCAGATAATTTAATTGGTATTTCATGAAGTATAGTACATTTTAATTGTCCTATAACGTTATAACGACGTGTAATGCAAAACTTAGAGATATCCCTATTTGTTGTGCTTCAGTTTGCTTTATCTTCTTAACAGAAAAATCATTTACTTGAAAATAAACATTCGTCACTTCAACATCGCAGATACTCCACGTAATCTACCACATTGTAACATTTGTAACAAGTAATATTTCATTGTGAGAAATTTCGTTTCATAACATTTATGGATAGATACGATGAACTTTGTCTTCGTGTTTCGTACCGAACGCGTGAAACTTTATAAAACTGTTTTACACTTGTCTGTACAAATACGAAGACAAACAATTCGAATAATTGGCAATGTATTAATACCGGAGGAAAAAAGAAAACGTCAAAGAGATATGATTTCGAATTTTTAAAGAGTCTGTCATCTTCTAAAGAGCTATCACGCAGATAAATAGTAGAAAATTTGACAATACTGTATGGTATTTATCTAATCATAGGCTGCAACATAATTTAAACGCAAATATGAAGTCAAGAAATAATGATCGAACTTATCGGTGAACACTATAGCAACTCTGGTTGCAAAGTTATTATACTAATAGACGACATTTTAAGTTAAATGGACAAGAAAATGGAGTTTTAAGTTTGAAAACGTTATACAGCAGATTTAAATATCATAATCAATGCGTCATACAACTAATCTGCGATTAGATTGTTGTATTATTGTCAATTATCGGTATAATTATACTCTTTACGTTACGCATTCAGGAAAAAAACTAGAATAATACGTACTTTTAAGTTACAGACGAAAGTCAAAGTATATGACCTACATGATTTTTGCAATTCAAATTTGTTCGACCGTAATGCATTCAGCGATCTTTGATGCGCAGTTTATGAAACCGCTTAAACGAAACTAAGCTTATATTTTATTTTGTATTACTAAATACGAGCACAAAAAGTACACGCCGATATTTTACAAAGATGCGAGTTACGTTCTTTCTGGAAACTCTGAATAATCGTCATCTTTTCTAGATAAGTATACTATATTCGTCATTTTCAAATATATTGCCAATTTTTAAATTCAGTTTCGAATTATCAGTGTCCTCGCTATAAATGTTTTAAATCCTTTGTCTCATTCTTATCTCGGCCCTTTGTATGCTTCAGACGATGTATATTACAGTCGAAAAGAAGCTACTATTTCTCGATGTCGAACGGAACAAAGACGATTCTAATCGCCAACTATAGTCACGTTAATGAATTATAAGCATATTCTTGAGAGCAAGACTAATTAATATTATTACAGCACAAGACTAATTGTCAATTAAATCGTATTTCTTGCCAAGCATTGCCCAATCACATATGCTCTATATTTCAGATGTAGATACACAAAACTCGCTTAAGATTGTTACAGATTATCAATACTATTAAATTCTCTTTTATAACAATAACAAGCTTCTCATTACAATAAAACAAATACATTTTACAAGTTACGAGCTAAACGTTCGTGAAAATATGAATATGGATAAATATCAATAGTGTAATAATAATCGAAGAAAATTCAGTTCTACGTTTTCGAAAGGAAATCTGAACGGCACGATAATTTATTGGAAGACTCGACATTACGTGTACGTCTCGAAGAATCGTATCTGAGAGGAACGCAAGATAATGCCATTCTAATATTATGTAAGCGGTTGGAGATTAGATTATGGTTCTTATAAAGCATTATCAAGGCGTTTGCACGCAATATTTTGAAATGAAACGAAAAATAATAAAAAAAATAAACGAGATGGCTTTTATACGTTTCACGTATCTTCGTAACTGATATTCGAGTGTTTCGAGCGCGACAAACTAAAACGCGTGGCCATTGCAACATTACGCGGCCGATTAGAGCCGCGGTTTTTACAGCATCGTTATCATCATTTTATTTACCGTGGCCAGCAAAAGCGTACGCGTACACAGGTATCTTGTTTCTGGTCATTGATCAGAGGTATAATATGTTGAGTGAGAGAAAGAGAGGCTGTCGGGCCTAATAATCCATGCAACACGGGCATTTATTACGCGTAGCGCGCGCTGAGAGATCGTACAAATGTAAAGGCGGTCGATGAATATGGATAGAGATATAGAAACGTTTCGATAACAAAGTCTGTCTCTGTGTAGTCATTTGATCTCTTCCATTCGCATTTTTTCCCGCCTTTTTACTCTGGTGAACGACGCGGAAAAATGCAGAAACGAACGCACTTGCTGCGAACGCGGCGTTACGTAAAGAAACGCGCCTTTATTCTTTTTTTCCACATGCACCTTTTTTTTACTTCCTGCTTTTGTTTTTTTTTCGCCTTCTTCTCCTCCCTTTATCTTCTGTTTTTCCTTTTTCCTCTGCTTTTTTTTCCATTCAGCCCGCTGAACGAATAGAAAGAACGACAGAATCGGAAAGCAGATACATATGATGTATCGTGTCTGAAGACACTTTGCATCTTTGCGAATCTTTGCAGACGAGCACGCAGAAAAGGACCCATCTTTCATGATTCCGTTTTCCTTCCTCCGCCACCATCTCCTTCGTCTGTTACCCTTCCTTCGAGCGAGTTTGAATTAGTGCAACAGAAACCGATATTGACCTAATTAAGAATCGAAATCATTTATTTAGACCGCTTCGATCGTCTACCGGAGACGCTTTCATTCTCCAGGGACTAATAAACCGATATCTACGGAGCCTTTTGCAAGATTCGATAAAATCGATATCGTAGAATACAATGAATAATGGAGAAATACAGACAAAGCGGAAATTCGTATAGTCAGATTGGGTTTTTCATTTTCACCTTCGTTTTCGCTTGGCTATCGATCGGTACATCCTAATTATGCAACGCGCGTGCAACAATGCGTGCACGAGGCGTTTTGCACGAACGCTCCTCGACACCATGCGTTCGCTGTTAATTATCACGCTCCTCTCGAGATTATTCGGTATTTTTGGCGTGAACCGTGGCGTACGCTCGGCAGTGCGCACCTAGAATCCGCGGATTATTCTCGGAGAGGGTAACAGAGCTTTGCTCGGAAACCTGGCTAATTGATTATTAAGACGCTTCAGAGTGATCGATAAAACGAAATATCGTAGAATAGTGCAGGATTTTGCTGGAATTCAATTATTCAGAGACTCATCTAGTTTGGTCTTTGTTCTGTCTTGTACGGTTTTGGTTTGGTCGTCGAAGCTGTCAGATTGGAGCCAAGAGACGATAACTGTAAAACGCGAGGGTACAGTGTCGCGATAAATTACAGCGGAATAGGAGCATTTTGCGTGAAAGAAAACTGAAAGTTTGAAGAAGAAATTAAGAAGAGATTTAATTTTGAAAATTCTTCTTTGATTTTAAAAGGCAAGTTTTTAGAATATTAGGATTGTTCAATGATTGTTCTTGAATAAAAGCTGTCACAGGATGGAAGACACTTACGCATTAGGATAACTAATTCCATTTATTTTTACTTTTACCGTTTAACCACCTCGTGTATTAAATGTATAATTTAATATATCGTATAAACACCAGTATCAAGTTTGGCGATTGTGATCAAAATAATTATGATTCTTAAGTTTCCTAATTAATCACAGTATCGCAGAACGAGCAACATTTATTTCGTGTTTTTTAATTAGGTATATTCGCATCAACTTCTAGCTATTTTCAGATTCCATCTAAACGCTAACCAATTTCTGTCACTTGTCAAATTTCACGTGTCAACCACTGTCCCACCTGAATTTTCCAATCGATAAATCCAACACCTAACTCGAATTCCACTTAATTTCATCGGCTTCCTCTATACTCTAGCATCTGTTCAATATCTAAATCAGCGAACCGACATCTCTATAAGTAGACTGCGCAACTGTTACACGTCTAATCAAATAACACAAAGACTCAATAACAATAATTCTCTCCCTCTATTCCAATCTCATATCCAAACAATATGTATATTACGCATGAATCCCGGATCGCGTCTAATCTCTTTCAACTTTCGCAAAGACCAAACAAACCTTTTAATAGCCGAATTCTCGCAAGAAAGCGATTGTTGCACGGGGCCATACGAAGAACGCTAGGAGTTAGTGGTACGACAGTAGTAATTTTACGGTGTGTAAGACACGTCCAATAACTCGTTCCCCGAAGCTCCGTTTCGGATGTTCTTGGTGCTGGAAACTTTTTTATTTCGTGCTTCCTTACGTTGTGTACGTTGCACGAGATATACTTCGTCCACATCTCTATTCTAATATCACTACACGCGAGAGTAGAGACTGTGGGAGTAGATAGATAGAGTAGAGAGATGTTGCTTGATTCTCGGAATTTTGTCTCTACTTGACACAACCACGGATATTGTGTTCAACTGTTCAGTAGACACAATGCAACGTTGACAGTCGTGTTTTATTTTGGGATGATAGTCAGCCCAACTAACCTCGCGACGCTGTAGCATCCTATGTTAGTTTCGTGCTTGTGCAAACGCCTGTCTGTTGTCTACGCGAAATTTCATGATATTTACGGAGTCCCGGGAATAATTCGCGTATCTTGTTTCGCGATTTATTATTCGTAATAATGATTATCGATATATTAAAATCATCGAGCGACAAATAGAGTTGCGCTCGGAATTGGGGATGTATCTACTCGTTCAGAAACATGATCCAACGCACAAGTTTAATGGTAGCACGATAAAAATATTACTACGTGGGTTTTCGTGGTATTTATGCAACCTCGATAATAATTCACAAACACTTTGTTTCATGGATTATTATTCACGGGCATGGTTAACGTATCAAAAGCATTGAGACGTTTGAAGATACCGAAATCATCAAACATCGGAAAATAGTTTCGATTCGGCGGTGAATTTGTCATGAAACTCGATCAAACGCAAAGGATAGCCCGAGTGGCTTTACAATAAAAATACCATTACACCGATTTTAATTAAGGACACGATGAAAGATTTATCCTGTTCCCATCGACGTCCCCTCGCGCTCCGGTTTAGCTGTTTATGCAAACCAGCGACTTTACCCTTTGATGTCGACGCGGGGCAAGCTCGCGCGTTGCACGTTTTCAGGCCGCGTACTTTCGATCTCGAGCGTATTACAGCCTGCCTATCCATGAACCGGAAGATGGAAAATTGAAACGAAGCTTTCCACGAGATGACACTCGACGATTAGAAACAGCAAACTTAAAATCTGCCGTGAAAATCCTCCACTTCTCGAATACGTTTAAATATCTGTCACCGTGATAATCATCCCATCGACACTCGTGTCTCTATCCCATGCAAAAGAATCGTTCTTCTCTCTGTTTTTTTCCTAAGATGCAGGATAAGCAAGGCCGGTCACGTTCCAGCGAAGAAGTCAACTTTATTTCCCAGGGATCATTCGCTGTCCCCTTTTGTCAAGATGTTCAGACACGTTGAACGCGGAGACAGAGAATTTGTAGAGTGCGTCAAGTGGTAGACCGAGAAGGAAAGACGAAATCGTTCGAGATTTTTGGGAGGGTCGCGTAGGACACAGGCTACGACAACGACGACGACGATACAGAGCGGGAAGGAGCCGGAGAAAGCCAAAGAAGAGGGTAGCAGCATTAAGGGGAAACGGTAGAAACAGGCACAGTCAAGGAGGGTCACTGGGTCAGATGCGATGCACGATTCCCTCTCTTTCTCGGCCACCCTTCTTCGTATTCCCGATTCTCTCTCGCTGTCGATCTCCTCTTTCGCCGGGAACACATGGCCCTGCGTGTGCACACGGGCTGTCTGGCAGGAACACACGCTGGCCACGCACACACGCGCCCCACTACCGTTATCGTTCGAGTATTGGACAGATTACGCTGAGCGGCGTGCTCCAAGGAGAGTACGCACACGTTTGGAATAATTTGTAAATAATGCTCCAAACGATCGTAGGCAATGTGGCATTAATTTGAAACTGAAGAGTGGCTGACAAAGGGAGCAAGTATACGTAGATGACGATCTGGTAAATTTTGAAAAGACGATCGTAAATTGGGATCGAAAGCGAGAAAGGGAAAGAACTGACAGAAGTAACGAGTATACACACCGTCGCCGGTATACCGGTATCGTTCTCGCAACGCGGTCACGTGCTCGTGCGTCTCACTCACCTGCCAAGCGTGCTCATATCATCCTGCTCGCGCGCTGGTAGCTTCGACTACCCTTCGACGTCTTCGTGGCACTTGTCACGTAATTACAAAATATATGCGTATACTTTACACCCCCGCACAGAACCGGCACTTGAACGAGAACCAACGATCCGAGGCTGCAAAGACGAGCATGTGTCGGCTGTGCCGCGGATCGACAGATCGGACGTCAAACAGCACTCGATGCGACGAAGTCGGAGAATAATCGTTTCACTGGTCGGCCACGTATAACCGGTAAGAATTCTTGCGTACGCAGAGTACTCCAGTCTTCGGACGACCGTAAACGCCGGCTGGTCCCAAACACGCATTTACGTCATGGTTCTTGGTGACGGCTGAGGTTCCGTCGCGACGTAACAGCCGATCTATCTCTCACTCGCAGGAAGACAGGAAGATCGATGTAGCTCCGGAGGGAGCGCGCGCGCGCGCACATACGCACGCACGGCTGGAAATCCGGTTGATCCGCGTGTCTTTGGCCCGGATCTTCCCTTGTCCGACAGAAGAAGACGAGAAGAAGCGGAAGAAGAACAAGTAAGAAGATTAAGAACGACAGTTGGTCGCGGATCGAGAGCGAATTTACGATCGACACCGACGCTCCGTTTCCCGGTTTTCGACACTATCGCGGATGCCTGCAACGCGCGAGAACGCGCTGCTCTGAAACGCGTCGACGACGACGTAGACAACGGTGAGCAGCAGAACAGCAGCCAACAGCAGTAGCGGTAGCGGTAGCAGCAGTAGGCCGCGAGGGCGAGAGAGCGAGAGAGGAAACGAGAGTCAGTGGTGGAAGAAACCCCCCCTCGAGCAGCGGGCATACAATGGGAATAATCACCGCGTCTCGGAGCGTCGGCTGACTGACTGAAGCCCCCGAGGACCGAACGGGATGAGATTCGGAGGCGCTGCCTGGTGGCGGCCGGCGCGGCGCGCCGCGCCACTCCGCGCCACTCCGCGTCGCTTCGGCGCCCGCGCTGCGCCACTCTCGCCTCCCCGCTACTGTTCTCCCTGTGTTCGTCTTTTCTCTCGATCTCCCGCGCTCGCTCCCTCTTCCTTTTGCTTTTGTTACCCGCCTCGCCTTCTCTTCGTCGCGCTTGCTCGCACTCCGCCGTTCCTGCCCCTTCCTTCTTCTACGCTACTACGATCGCTAGTCGACGCGAATCAAGTCGTCTCTGTTTGTCGCGTGGCACGTTCGTTAGTTCTTTCTCGTTTCAGCGGTTTTCCCTTTCTCTGTCGCACCGGTGGCTGTTCGTTTCGTGTCGCGGTCGCTCGGCAGCCGACGGGCCGACGCGCGGCCGCGGCGGCGGCGGCGGCGGCGGGTTCTCTTGCCCGCCACGCCCCTTTTCGGGCGTACGTCCCGCCTTCTTCCTCTGACACCCACGCGAAGGCGCGCGCTCTGCCCGACACTGCACTGCCAGACTACCACCACCGCGGCACAGCCACGACCCGTCAGCGTCGTCCTCGTTCGCGTCCTCGTCCTCGTCCTCGTCTACGCCTTCGTTTCTGGCTTCTCTGCGCTGCCACTCTGTCGTCGACGTACGCTTCGTCGTCGTAGTGGTCGTTGCCGTTGTCGTCTTCGTGTTGCGCCGACGCTCGTTGTCGTCGGGTTTTCGCGAGGATCTCCGTTCACCTGTGCACGCCCGCCGATATCCCTTTTCCCGTATGACCTCCCCCCTACCCCGTTCGTTGTCCTTCCCTAGTCTGTATAACGAGATCTCCCACCCTCTGCCAGCCCTTGCCGAGGACACGAGCCACGGACGTCGAGCTGGGCGTAGTAGTAGCGCCGAGGAAGGGCAGCGTACGCTGTAGCGCTGTCGTGTTCGATGTTGTCTCAGCTCTTAGCTTCTCGACAATCTTTTTCCTCGACGTCTTTGTACCTAGCAGTTCTCGCTCCTCCCTTCCTCGGCGAATGAATAGGGTAAGTGGAGAGAACGACGCGTATCACGTGGCACGCGAAGACAGTGAACGCCGGCGACGTAACGCGTGCCTTTTAACGGAGCCTGCGATCCTGGCACAGGGTCCAAACATTATTTATCCTTCCTGGTAAACGTAACTTACGTACTCGAGATGGTTTATAGGATAGGATTCTAAGTGCGGCTTCAGGAGTTATCGCTTTGTAGTAAATACTTCGGATATGTCCTGTTCGTATGACGGATTAGGTGCTTGTTCTTAAATTTATGTAGGTACGCATCGTACATAAATTGTAAAACAAATTAATTTAAATTTTTACTGCCTCGTTAAATCTCGTAATTCCCTATAATCAACCAGAGGTGCATCCTTAAACTTTTCATATTCCGAAACATTCGATTACAATGAACTCTCTCTTCCAACCCTATTGCGAACCCAGCCTCCAATACAGGTAGCTGATTCGACATTGGGAAACGACTATTAATCGAGTTCCCTTCGATTTTCCGGGTTGGCGAATGAAATGGCTTGCGACCGGCGTTTCGACTGGCGCTCGAATCCCGTCGGATCAGGTGCGGTGGCGGCGGTGCTGCGCATTGTCTATTGTTTCGGTCGGAGGCGGCGGTCGCGGCACAACCCCCGGCCGCCGGCGACGGCCCTACGACAGAGCTGTGGAGGTGGTGGAAGCCGACCAATGAGAGTCGAGGCACACCCGCGCAAATCACAATGCTTATTGTTGTCGCCGAGCTGTCCGCCCACATCCCTGGATCGTTTCTTCCACCTCCGCCCGGCGCTGCTCCCTGCAGCTCGGTCAGGTAGAAATCTCTGCAGGTGTGCGGTTGCGCCATTGCTTGATTTTGTGAATCTGGAGCCTCGCTATGTGGTTTTGCTATGAGGGTTTTTGATATTGTTAACGATATTAAGGAGATAAGGTGGATGACCGTATTGTAGAAATTCAAAGATATCGTCGATACTTATTGCAACACGATTTTTGTACCTTTTAATGGTCTAATTGGTCGAACACAAATTTTACATATCAAATTATAAACTGGCAATCTATCCAGTTTTGCAACCAGACAGCGCTTTAATCCTCAAACTATTTAAAAAGTCTGTGGAGATTTAGTTTTCGTTTCCTCTACGTAGAAAAGGCAGAGAGGATTCTAATACAGCTTAGGACGATACTAAAAACAATAATGATATACCAAGAAAGATTATGAAAATCTATGATTACACTAAAAATCGACAATCGACAATATCGTCAAGTTCATCCTTTCTTACTCTGAGAAGAAGATATGAAAAAACTTGACGTGTTCCCGCGTCTATCCTGCGAAGTCCACGATTCAAACGCGGCCACAGAATCTGCCAGCTCAAAGCCTACGTGCGTCAGAGCGAGCGAACCGACGAGGGTTCCTTCGTTCTCGCCGCTCAGTTTCAGCCGAGTCGCGTTCGATCTCTCGGTTGCATTTGCCTTCGTCGTGGCCGTGTCAGATAGAATATCCTGTCTCGTCCTCATCGCGCACGCACAGGTACACATTTACGCTACCACTGTGTGAGGGTCGTAGCGCGCACCCCCGTGCCACCCTCGCTGTTCCTACTGCGGCGAGAGGAATGGACGAGAATGGCGTCGGCGCGCATCCCTTTCATGTCCTCCGCAAAACCCACTCCCCCTCTTCTCTTGGCTGCTGCTCGTCCTCCGCACCAATGCACCCTTGACTTGCGCCCCTTACCATCCCCCACCGGTGAGCTAAACAGAACAGACACGTACACGTGCACGCATACGCTCAAGAGCGCTCGCGCCATCCTACACGCGTGTACACGCTCTCTCGTACACGTGTACCGCGAGGCAACGAAGTTCGTCCACTTCGCGGATGCAGCCTTTTTATCGACGGCCACAAAACGCGGCGATGCGCTTTTTTCTTTGGGCCACTACGTGCACGCCTCTCCCCAAAATGCGGTCCTCGAATCGTTTTGCGAAGGTTATTTCGATTCAGAACGCTGAACGCCGCACTCGAGACGCGTATACACGCGTTTTCTGATGAAAGAGGAGCCGACTACCCGCGTATACTGCGTGTTTCTCCGTGTTCCGAGATCGACTCGGCCGTGGAACGCTGATTAATTAACTATTAAAAATGTTAATTGTCTTTGAGCGCCTGACGCGAGAGCCGTAAAATCACGAACGATTTTGCAACGCATTTGGTCCCGTTCGGCGAATCGTTCCACGTGGACATGCTTACTGCGGAAAATATGAGTTTCTTGGTGCATCGCAACACAAGAAGAATCACCGTTTGTTCCACTTATATCCCGGCATGCCTGTTTCCTTATTGTGGAATATTATCAAAACAGCAGTATCGCCGTTTAGTGAGTAGCAGTACCAACTTAATTACAAAACAATAGCACGATAACCGTTTTACGGTTTAGAATGTCTTTCGATTCGAACGCACGAAAGGTTTCTAATTGTAGGTTTTATTAAGATTGGAGAACGATGCGAATGTGCTTCATACGGAAATCTATATCATCGTTGCTTCTATAGGAAGAAGTGTTAATTATATGTATTATATATATTATGTTGGTTATCTTATTTATTATATTCAATATTCGCTGGACTGTTTCATTGCGATACGCTTGGAAATAGATTTTCTTTTTACTTCCTATAAAACGTTGGTTTGTTACTATTCGTGATATAACGGATATTATATAACGTATTTTCCAAGAATATATTCATGTTTTGAAAATAAGCTACGCTGCATTTATGAAAGAGTCGAGAGTTACGGTAGACTTGTATCGTAAGTAGATTAGGTACAGTTTCTAGTCAGACACCCAGCGTTAGCGGATAGATCCAAGTATAACAATCGTTTTTTAATAAGTTTCTCAAAATAACTGATTATTAAATGATTTCTCGTTGTTTGCAATCGTGTTATATGAAATTTATAATTAAAAGTCAAAGAAACATGACATTTATGTTCTCTGATATTTTTTATGAGAGCTATGTAATTGAAGTACCATATTGCATAAAATCATCGCAATTTTTGACCATGTTACACGAATATGAGCATCGTGTCATCTAACAATCATTTAAATTAAAAGCAACTTTAAACGTGAACTGCAGTCAAACTTTCAGATTTCAAAATTAAGACGCGCTCGATCAAAGCACCCATATGAATAACAAGTAAGCGTTCCTTCATAATCCATTTTAATCCTCTCAGTAACAGCTATTCTTCATCTCTTACAACGACAAAGACATTCCCCCGGGGCGATATTATCGTCGCAATAAAGCGACAAGATGGCACACAAAGTTGTCGTTTGAGTATCAGACAAGCGGAAACGCGGGTTAAATTTCCCCGGTGCGATCGAAACAAAACCGGTGAATTCGTTGTTTTGTGTTTAGACTGCGTGTGCATCGGAGGATTTGAAATGTTCGCCCATACGACGATTCGTTTCGTCGTGGAGGAGGAGATGGGTCATCGTTATACGTTGCACCGTATTAACCCGCGCGGGATACCATTCTATTCCGGTAACCGGCCTCCCGAGTGCGGGAGCAGACAAGAACAATGAGTATCGTACGTGTATTGCATCCTCCTTTCCATGGATTTACCGGCCTCTGGTAGTGGGTGTAGAAGCGAGAAGGGATGCGAGCCACGTGACAGAGAGGACGAGATTTATGCACGACGACGACAACGACGCGGCGTCGGCACGTTTTGCTCCGGACGTCGTCGACGACGACGACGACGACGACGACGAAGAAGACCAGGACCAACGACGACCACGAGCACGACAACGACGGTGTTGGACGAAGAGAGGAGAAGAAAAAAAATGGAGGAGAACGATACGGGACGCAGAGGCAAGCGACAGTGGCAGCGGTAGAAGAAGAAGAAGAGGACCAAGAAGACGAGCAGCCGGCAGTCGTGGCCGCTTGTGAATGAACATTGGCTCGCGACCGTTTCCGGCGCTCTCTTTCGCGCTTGCTCGGGTCCTCCTCGCGCGGCTCTAGCGTCTCTGTCTCGTTGTTCGGTCACCGCTTTGCCGCGTCCCTTCGCCGGATTCTCTCGGTGCTCTAGCGTCCTCCGCTGCTCTTCTCATGAATGAGAGTCGCCGACTCCCGCGATCCCCAAGACGAAGAAGGAGACGCGTTTAGAGGAATCTTCAGGAGTAACGGAGATACGAAGAGGGCTACAGGGAGAAAGCGAGGAAGAAAGAGAGCGAACGGACCGTTAGCCTTAAGCCAAACGGTTGCAACGAGGCCTGCGACGAATTTAGAACAGGAACCGAGAGAGCAAAGGGAATAGAAAAGGATGCGACTACGATGTTCGCCCCCCTTCTCCTTTTTCTCTTCCTTTTGCCCCTGCTGTCCCTTATGCTTCTTCCTTGTCGCTTTGTTGCTCCCATTATTAATATATCGCAGTTGCTGCGCGTGACCGGCCGCTTCTCTCTGCATCGTTCCGTATCTTCCTTTTTCACCTTGGCTCCTCTTCTTCTTCGCCTTCGTGTTCGTCGTCGTGTTCTTCTTCTTCTGCCGTTTCTGCCTGGTTCTTCTTCGCGCACCCCCGCCTGGCCCATCCGGTGATGCGAGTCCCGTTGATTATAAATAGTAACCTTTGTCGGACGCTTTTCTTTGGCCCTCTATCGTTTCATCGTGGTTGTCTCCACCCTCTACGCGCTCGCGCGCGCGTCTACATCCACTGTCTTCGCGAGGTTGAAAGACTTTTTACAAGGATGACTCGTTCGCCAAACCAACTCGCACATCGGTAAACGCGCGCTCGTATAAATAGAAAGCCACGCGATCGCTCGAGTACGCGTGACAGGTGTCCGATGGCGATCGAAATCGAAGCGTATTCCGCGCGGCCATAATAGGCGAGTGCACGCGCCGCCTCGTGCATATGCATGGAAGTATGCGTGGGCGTGCATCGCGACGCAGCAAATAACGGGAACCGGCGAACCGCGGCCGCCCGCATTGTCGTTGCTATCCACGACGGAAAGGAGACTGGTTGAGGTGTTTAAGTGACTCTCGAAGGTCGATGACCGATTAGCGCGCCAGAGATCCGCGTGGTGCAGCGACAAACGAAGTAGTGTATATTTGATCAACGGTTGATTGACAGGAGTTTCGTAAGATACCTGTTGACCAGGTGCTCCGAGGCCAGTCTCCGAGGAATCTGGAGCGGAGCCGACTAATTGGAGTAAAACGAAGCGGTTCACGGGTGTCGCGCGTGTTCCGTCCGGGCAATTAGGCGAGAGAGTATTTACATGAATGTACGTATCTTGTAAGAGCGGGTTTCCTGTCGTTCTTTTTTTTTTTTTTTATTCTTATCATGCAGTGGATTTTTGTTTACGTTAGTGGATTATGTTGATCGATCGAGGTGAAGTGAAGGTGTGTGGGTTTAGGAACGACATTCTTTCGGCAATTTGTTCGAACAGAAATTAATAAACGACCGCAGAAAATGTGTTTTGGCGTTGGTTTGAGATAAGCCTGGCATAAACTGTCGCATAGAATTTGTTTGGAAATGGACTACGTGCGATGCTGGATCGGTAGAATAAGAAATTTTTGGTAAGAGTTCTCCGAGGAATTTTTCCAAATCATTAACCATAGCAAAAGTAATTGTATCACATCGAGAGAACAGCATGTTTGAGCTTGAATTCCTGTCGTGTACTTTATTTCTATACTTCCACGAAGTTTTAATCCAACGCATTGTAAATACAAATTCACAGACATACAGTTGCTTCTCTTTGCTTCTACTCTTTGTCGATTCAGCTGGCAAAGGCGATACCGGAGAACGTTCAAGCAGAAACTAACTCTGCAAGCAACGTGCCACCAAAGAACCTCTGTTTTCTCGTCTCCTGTAAAGTGGATGCGTATCATTGTTTCGCCGACACGCATTCCCCTTCTTCAATAGCTCGTTTAATCGCGACACGCGAAGCGAACAGCGGCACAGAGTAACGCTTACAGAAAATCAGATCGAGCGGAGACTGGACCCTTTGTTCGGTCCGCATCCGTTCTCATGCTCGAGCACAGAGCGATCACTCGAGCTGTATCAAACGACTGGTATCGAAGTCTTAGACCATAAAGAACCTGCTTCTTCGAGGTTTCGATTCCGCGAGCGCGTCTAATTGTTCTTCGTTTAAAGTGGCAGCAGACAATGGCGTCTCGCCCGCGCTGATTCGAAATCACGATAAGGACGTTGAGCGTGCGAATGTGGCCGGGAATGTCGAAGGAATCCGCGGAGGCAATATCTCGATAGTCTCGGCTCTCTTGTAACCTTGTATCTATCTGGCCGTGACGCTCGTGCATCCTAGATAGTGTCATACGCTTGTAGGAGGATGGAGGCAGTGACTACTAGAAAGGTTAGTGAGAAATGTAACCTTTCTCAGCCGATATTCGTACGCTGGTACACGAAAGTATTTGAACACTTATGATAGAAAATTGTTACGTCAATATCGTATATGTTATATTAAACATATTGAAATTTTATTAACGTTTTGACGAGACTGTTATCATTATCATTATCGAGCAAATTAAAATGAAATTAAAAATTAAAAACCAATCTGAAAATACGTATAGGAGTTTGAAAATTTGATTACGATAGAATTAACTAATACAATTTGATTTTCTTATCAATCGATATTTCGATTCGTATTTATATTTATCTTTCGATCAATTGTGTATCGTAACGATGAATGACGAATATGTTACAATTTCTAGGTATATTTGTAAATCATTTGATATTCTGTTTCAATGCTGTATTCAGCAGGTTTACAACAATATTTACAATACTCTCGATATCAAAGGGAAATTCAAGAGATTTAAATTAGGCTAGTAGCGAGGGTAAAGGATTGGTAGTACATTTCGATGTTAATCATGTAATTTTTGTATCGCTATCTAAACAATATCTATTCAAACATCGTTTAAATATAAATATTTCATGTGAACCCAGATCCAATATTCGATGACGATAATATAGCATGTAGCTAAATTGTACATTTGCGGCCCTTTAACACAAAATTCGAAGTTCAAACTATTAAATTGAATTGTAAAACGAAGAAAATTTGTTCTCTACTAAATGGTCGTCTAACGAATAATCGTCTTCTTCGTATTTTCCATTTCAAGTCGATTATCCGAAAAATTGAAACTTTTCTTAATCTCTTTGCACTTTCCGAAAATCAACAACAAGATTCACGATTCGTCATTTTTACAAACAGTTTTTACAAACTGTCGTTTTGTACCTTGCATCGTTATCTTGCATTAATACAAAATTCAGTTCAATTAATCATTTCTTTGGTAATCTAGGTTAACTGTCACGTCCTGTACGACGCCAGCAAATGTCTTAATACCCATGTACGGTACTGTACACGTTTTCCAACAAGTATCAGTTCATACGCCATTCGTAGTATGGTAACATAAAAAATAGATTAAAAAGATCGTTCTAGAAAATTTTCCGAGGAAACCACGCGTGAGTGTATACAAAGACAGAAGATCGGTTCGTTGCCACGATAAAAACGGTGTATCCGTTACTGACACGCGCGCGTGGCCGCGTGTACACGCGCAATTAAAGCGGCGTGGCCGCACAGTACGGATCACTGTTCTCCGCGCGGCTGCGTTCATGAATGAAGCTCGGTGCCGGTGAGTCAGGCTGGAAAGAATGGCGAGGATATTTCATAAAGGCGAGCCGAGAAAACGGCGCGAGCGAGTAGCGGCCGCGAAAGCAAACCCGATGCCTGTGCCGTTCTCTCGCACGCGGCTATTATTATCGTCTCCGTTCTCATCCTCTGTCATTCTTTGCAGCCTCGCGCGCCGTTACGCCGACGCGGACGTTTAAAAACAATAAGCAGTTTGTAGTCGAACGGATGGCAACGTGCTCTCGTCCCTTTCGCGATCATGTATCGTCCATTCGCGAAAGTTGCACGCATCCGGGACAGATTGAAGAACCAGCCATGTAATCCACGATCAGATCTGAGTGTTAAGTTTACCGTTTGAAACGCATTTCGAAAGAAGGAAATGTGTGGTACTTAAATTCGATGATACATGGTAAGGTTGTAAATTACAGTATCATTACTGATATCGATTTTTGTTGCTTTCTTATTTCTCTGGTCTCTAAATTTTTCGAGTTGATGTTCCTATTATCGAAACGCTTCTAGTTTCCTGTTCGATTTATCGTACGATCTTGTTATACCGTTTCGACCTAGCGTAAATGAGATGTTTCAGATGGCTCCGTTTCCTGTTGTACAAAAGTTTTATAGGAAGAATGAGAGAACAATCGATATTCACTTGGAAATTATTATTAGAAATCAATTAATAATTTTCCAAAACGAAAGGTTCGTATTATTAAACATTTGCTATTAGACTGTTATTTTATCTCGTATCTACTTTCTAGGTGTGTTTTAAAAAATCCTCTGATTAAACCAACTATTATATAATAATTTTCCTATTTCTTTAAAACGTATTTTATCTTAATTTCTCTGCCACTCTACCACGATCAAAAAATCAGTCGACGTCGTTCTCATTACTTGTTTATTTCTATTATTTTCACGGAATCTCGTCTTCATCCGGCAAACGGCTGCTATCGCAGCGCGACGCTGGACAGCATCAAAAGGCTAGAGAACGAGCACAGCTAGGTCGTGTGTATGCGAGATCACGAGCGGTTCCGATCTCGAGACTAGACGAGTTAATCGGCCACGGAAGCACAATAAACTCGAAGATAATAAACGAAGCGCCGTCCGTTGGTTTACCATAATAATGCCTTCCATCATGCCAGATCCCTGCAGCCACCGAAAGCCACCCGAAACGAATAGAACGCTATAAATAGGCGGAATCCTCTCTCATTCTCTCGTGCCTCTGCCTCACTTTCCTCTGTGTCCCTTCTGCTCCACGGCTCTGTACTTCGCTCTTTGTCTCTCGTCATAGATGCGGTCCGATCATCATCTCCACGAGCAACACGCGCGCGCAAGCCGCCCGCAAACGCGCGGTTATTTCAGAGAGCGAATTTCCGCACCCGTGCTTCCAAGATATTATTATGCTATCGTGCGCTTTTCCACCACTGTTCTTGATTTTTCCATAACCACCGTAGAATGGATTAAACGATCGATTACATAGCTACGAGAAATTTCATTGCTCTTTCTAGTCTCCTGTAAATGGTTCGAAATAATAGGATATTTAATAAGTTCAAGAAAGACGACATTTCTACTGTTATTTTCGTGTCTACACTGTACCTATTTATCTACACTCCTGAAGATAGCTGTCATCTTCGACAAAGACCATCGCTTCCATCCTCGACATTCACTATCAACAACTTCACTCAACCATCCACTAGTTCCACGAAAAAGTAGCCGGCAATAATTGATTACCAGTAGCGGATGGTTCGAAGCCGCGAGGCGTTTAATCCTGGTTTTGGTACGTTTTGAAAGAGCGTCGCGGCTCGTCGCGGTCGTAAAGTAGGGTGTTCGCGCGAAGAAAGAACACGTCGACCGGCTCTCGACGTGTTCGATGCTGGCGTTGGGACGGGGTTGAGGGTGAAGGGCGACGCTACTTCACTCCCCAGGCCGATGGTAGCTACGGGGGATGGTTAAGGTTTCGCGGTGACAGGAGCGAACGCCCGCAATGATTAATGGCTTAACGCATTAACAGGCTATTGACAAACACGTTTCTCGTCCGGCGTTGGTGTACCACCCTTCGCTCTGGTTCGCGCGTTGCTCGATCGCGTTAACGACGAGGACACAGGCAAGTCGCGGCTACCGCGATGAAAGGGAAGAAAGGGACGAGAGATCGAAAAGAACGAGAAAGGGAGGGGTGGGCTTTCTTAAATGCGCCGCCTCGACGAAAGAAAGGAGAGACGAGAGGAGAGGAGAAAACAGCCTTCTCGCCCTTCTCTAACGACCTCGACAAAAACGCATCTTCCCGCTCCTCTGAAGGTGCTACGTGTCCCGTTCCACCCTCTTTCTCTGTTTCTTTCCACCTCGAACACCCCACTCCTCTATCGTGCCTCAGTCGACGCTCTTTATCGTTTCCTTTTTTCCTTTCCCCTTTTTTTTTCAACCGTACGACCAACGAATCTTTTGAACCCGAAGAGTCTGCAGGCTATTGGTTTCTAAATAGAAGGTTCATCGTCGTTGCTTGCCTCGCTGCGTGGGTGAAAGTGTCTCCTGGACTTTTAGCGGTCGCGTCGAAATTGGAAACAATTTCTCGAGATAAATGCTCTCGTAGCGATATCGAAGAGTGCGAAGTTTGGGAAATTTGAGAAATTGAGGATCGAGTGTTCGAAGCAGAAGATTAATATTTTTCAACATAATTTTCTTCGTGATAATAAGCTACATATCAAATTATTGATGAATGCTTCGATAAATTTTTTAGCTAAAATGTAATACCTGATAGTTTGATTTAGTTGAATAAAAAAAATTGACTAACAAACGTGAGAGAAAAATTAATTCCATTTTGTATCAAGTGCTAATTTAATAATATACAGGGGATTCCCCATGTGTTAAGATTGTTCTCAACGTATAAATTTTATCACACACAGTTTCAAAGTGTATAACACAACTACCGCTCCTTTTATACAGTGATCTCATAATTCATAGAAGTTAATTCAAGCCTACATTGTAAATCATTAGATACAAGCGTTAAGTTGTACAAACACGAAATATATTCTCGTTCTTCTCGCATTTCCATTGAATCTGACAATTCCTTTCCATACTAAGTCACGTCACCACCAGACAATACGGCCAGGAATTCTCGAAACGACCTTCTCCAAACAATCCCCGATTCACTGAATCGAAAGACCTCTTTCAGCCGACATTACGCTATCGGCGAACGAACCCGCTTTTCCTTCGAATCAAATGCAAAATCGCCTAAAGCTTTCTCATGTTAATGTAACACTAGGAGCGGCCAGGAATCGGGCACAGGGATATCGATCTATCAATCTCGATCCGCGTCAATCACTCGCACCTCCTGGGAGCTTCTGTTCGCTGCGATTCTTGTTCACGATCGGACTTAAGCGACACGCGATCATCTATGTCGGATTAATATCGAACCGTGCAATCGAGTTCGATCAAGGGGAACGCATTTACAACTATTACATTATACAGGATCGTGTATCGACCGGGGAGAAATCGTGGCTGACCGTTTATGACGGCGCAAATCGTTGGAATCCAGCGGCGACTAGAGACACGCTGGCCGATTAACATTCGAACGATTAACAGCAGGTGTACGAACTGACATTTGCTCGAAGGAAAGAAAATTCTTCGTGATTCTACTATGGTTAAGAGTGTACAGATCTGGAGAATTTTCAAAGAGAGTATCGACACCGGTCGCTGCACTACGGAGAATAGGCTTGAAACTTAATTGCCTTTGCGTTACTGACCTTTCGATACCGTTTTCCCGTGCCAGACCGAGGTCGAGGTTACGCAACGGATCGCGCTATCGCTCTATCACGATGAAGTGTCCGCTACGGTGAAATACGACGGAGAACGTTCGGTGATCCGGTGAAACGGGTGTTCGTTAAAGGAAATACGAGACATGGATAGGTTGTGAGAGAAAAAATCAAGAGAGTGAGAGAGAGAGAGAGAGAGAGGAGGGGGAAGGGAAAGAGACTCGGCAAGGGGAGAACAAACGTTCGAGAAGAAATAATCCGAGTTATTAATGGTTCTGCGCGGGCCGATTAATTATCCTACCGATACCGTAACGATTTTATTAACATCCCGATAAATCCTTTGAAATCTTTATTGCCACCAGGACAAGCTAATCGACTCTCTCACCCCGCGTATCGAAGGAAGTGGGCAGTGTTTCGAGGTGTCAAGGAGAGAGAATGAACGATCGTGCCTCGTTAATGAAAATACTCTCTTACCTCGCCCTGTTCCACGCATTTTGTTTCTCATTTGCTCGCCTCTTCGACCAATTTGTTATCCCGCGCGCTTAGGATATCTGCGGCCTTCGTGGTTATCGTGTACATTTGTCTAACGAGGAATTTATTTAATTAGCGATATCTGCCGTGGATAGAAAAATACTTGACGTTGTATAATTACCGTTACTAAGCTTTCTTGTTACAAACTCGTGGTTTTCCTTCAAAATGTTAAAAAGAAACAAACACATTTACATCTTTCCTTTTCTTTCTAATAAGTCCGATTAACAGCAAGAGGTAAATTGAAAATATAAAAATAGCGCAGCAGAGGGTATTTAGAACTAACCTATACCATACTCATAAAATCCATCTTTCATCTATCTCAAAACAAACGCAGCCGCATCAAAGAAGGGACCGTCGAGCTGGCAAAATAACAGATACGCAACTACGCCGATCCATCCCAACCAACAACACCTCGCTCCACTATTCATCCATCCCTTGCCTCACAGAAAGTAATAACGTCAACAATCGCGATCCTACCGATCGCAATTAGGAGTCCCTCTTGAAGCTCGACAGAAAGAAAGCCGAGTTTCGTGTGGAAAGAGTAACGGTGTATCCAGAAGGCATAATTATCCGCGTCGATGTGACTCGATCGGTATAGGACGGAGCAGACCAATTGGAGAGGATGGCTGGTGTATCAGGTCTGCTCGGTGGCTCGTGCTCGCGGCAAGGCGCGCGCGCGCGCACGCGACCGTATTCACGTCTCGCGGCGCAAAGGATTCCCCGGATCCGCCTTTCATATAACACGTACGAATACCTCTGCGCGGGATAGGTGGTTATTCGGGCATGCCGGCCCATATTGAAATTCGACGGGCCAGCGATACAGATCATCGTCTTTTTCCTTTTCTCTTTTTTCCCCATTTTTTTCTCTCCTCCCTTCTCGTTTTGTTCCGATCCACTTTGCCATTTGATCGGATTACCGGCATGCGCCGCGTTCCAGGGCCCATAGAGTCGCTTCTCCCTGGTATAATAGTCCGCGATATCCCGCGCTCTCTTCTGTTCCGCGATACAGATATTCGCGTGAGTATCCACGGATAGGAGAAACGTGCACGTTGCCGTGCGTGCAACTAAACCAACAGCGGTATTGCGCGAGGCTACGCGATGGAGAAGAGGGAGAACGTCGGCGGAGGGCGAATTCGAGAAGAGAGTCTTTTTATACCCGGCTCTCGGCTTTTCTCTCTTTCTCCTTTCCCGCTCCTCCGGATCTGGCTCGCATCGCTGCCTCTTATGTACCCTTTCGAGCCTCTTTTCCCTCAGCCGTGAATCAAACCACGTGCCCACCGCCACGCCGCGCATTTCGTTCCCCGACGGTGACGTTATTACTATTCGATTGATTCCTTGGATTCGCTGGCTCGTCGGGTAGTGGCGGATTTGGATTTGCTCGGTGCCTATGACCTCGACGTACATTGGACGTGGGACTAGATGAACCATCTGTTATTTTTTATACGACGAAGTATTTTCTTACGTGGCGAGTTTGTTGATGACGTAGTGTCGCTAGATTCCTTAGGTACATTACTATAATTGTAGTTATACAGTGTTCGTTGATGGAAGCAAGTCTAAGCCGTCGTCACGTGCCAACTTGTTAACTAAGGAGGTTGTATTCCTTGAAGAGATTTTTTTTAACGCGTAAATGCATCTAGATCAGCAAACATTCTTCGCTCAAGTTGCGATACACCGTGTTTGCATAAGTTTTCAAATGACTTTCGTTTAATAACAAATTCTTAATTTCCGTCAGTAGTTATTAATCACATTCATCGCCTTGGAAATATGCTTGTACAAAGACTATCGTGAATTCCTTTGGTAAAATCGTTGACGACACTGTCGTGTTTCCTTAATCGGGAGATTCTCTGTTCCATTTCCATTTTCTTACATACCCCGTCAAACAATCCTACTTACGACACCAAACATCTTACCACATCTTCCCATCCAATTTCCACTAAGCAAAGCCCGACTTCAACCCTCGCCCTACCTTCAGTCGTAACGCAGAACCAACAAACACGCGCGAGCTAACGTTGTGGCTCGTAGTCCGGCGTTTGAAAGGCGCGGGACGGAATCGCGATAAAATTGGATCGACGCGGCGTTCGGGCAAAAAGGAACGAGAGAAAGTGCATTTCTCGTAGCATGAAATTTCCAAGAAAAGCGGAAGGTACTCGTAGAAAGGGAGCGAGAAACAGAGAAGGGTAGAAAGTGGAAGAAGGAGAAGAAGCATAGAGAAACTCGTGGCTCTTTTCATACGTGAGCTCCTAGATCGGTGGTACCGAGACCGGGTACAATTGGTCTCGCAGTCTCACAGTAGATGTTCCTTGTCAGAATCGTAGAAGGGGGTTGGCGAAGGGGCGGCGGGGGAGCAACGAACGGCGATGATGGTGGAGATAGCGAGGCCGGAGGTTGGAAAAAGGGAGCTGGAAGAGGATGTGGCTCAACTCGTTCGACCCATTCATGGCCCGATGAAAAGGCCGCGTCGAACAGACATCGTGAAAAGAGAAGAGAATTATTATGATTATTATTATTAACGTTTCTATAGGAATGATTTCCTCCCCTCCCTTTATAGCTGTCTTCGACTTTTCGTAGATAAAGGTCGAGGATGCGCTGCCGTTCGGCCGGCGAATGTGAAATCCCTCTTGTAAAATCGACCGACAGGTTCAATGTTACAACGTTACCCCGTTTCTGCTTCCTCCGATCCAACCCCCTTTTCCCGACCTCGGTGTGTTCTTCGACTCCTTTCAAACGCGAAATTGCCAGTCGAAGCGGACCGTCGCTCCTCGTTTAATAGCGACTGTTCGCGATAGGACGATTTCTAAATATCCCGCCATCGGCACTACTCCATCGTCTTTCGATATTTCTTGGCAAGCGGACAAGGTCAACCGGAAAGTTTCGACAGATGGATCTCAGTCATTCGAGTTTCCATTTTAATCATTTTCTCTAGAAACCAGCTATTTTATTCTATATACTATACTATATTATGTAACAAAAACTAAGAGAATTAAAGAAACCTTGATACGAACCAGTCTTTGTGCGTGTATTCTAGCAGTAAAAAAGCAAATTTTTATTAAAATATCTTCATAATTAATCGACGTAGTTATAAAGTTCCATTCCATCGAAGATATTTACTCATGCACGATTCATTTGCAACTGAGAATCTCCTCAAAACGACCACCAACAGGATGCACAAGTACCGTTTCCCGAAGTACGCGTACCTGGAGAAGTATCGTAAACAAGACCCACCGCAAAGTCCCCATACGAGAACATAAGGAGACAAGCATGCACGAAATCGTCGAGCAAGTGCATATGTAAATCGTGGCGGACACAACGAGGCTGTTGTTTGACGTGGAAAGGCTAATGGCCAGCCGTAGGTGGCAGAGGAAACAGGAAAAGAGAAGGAGGAGTAGGTGAAAGGATGTCGAAGGTTGGAACGATGCACGTGCTCGACTCTCAAGCGTCCCCTTCGTCTTCTAGCCTTGCTATTCAAAACACGTGGTCCGTATTAGCGGGATCGGCGAATAATGGGACGGTCGGGAAAGGGCTCGAGTACACTGATCGACTCCAGTGGCCAGGCTCAATTATACCGCCTACGATTCGTGCACGCACCATTCTCTGTGCATCGGCTAACGACCCGTGGCAAATATCGTAAAAGTTGAAATACGTTTCGTAGGGTAAGTGATAATAGCGTTCGGACTTGTTTTTGATCCGAATGTATGTAAATTTTACAGGAGAGTGCTCGAGCGAGGAATTATTTTATGGTACAGGTGGATTGAGCGATAAGACGTCATACAATTGAGTTTTAATATCGCGAGGATGAAGTATCGAGTTTGATATGAAGTCTGATATTTTACTATGATATATTGTAATAAGTTACCACAAAGTGTAGATCATATGCAGACTGACTTGTTTACAGTGATAAAATTCTGAGTTTTACTAAGCACTAAAGTGATTGATCGTGCGATGATTTACTGATTTATTTAGCATAAAGCGATGTTTAATTATTCAGAATGAATTTTGAATAATTATCGTATGAATAATTAAGTCTGAACTGAATCCATAAATCCGTAGGTGTAAAAAATATACAGATTATGCACGAATATGAGAATGAAATGCAAGTAATGGATGTCCTATTTCGAATTATGTATCGAAAAAAAAAATAGTGTACCGTGGATATGTACGACATAAACGTATACGTCATATATATAGTTAATACCCATAATTTTACAAGTACAATTAAAAAATCCATCCTAAAAGATTCTTGCCGTTTTAATTATCGGTTTGCGGTATAATAAATAATCCGCGAAATATTTCTGCCCATTACTCAGGCCACACCCTTCGATAAACGTGCTTCTTCCTAAATAGAGCAAGGTACTCTTAATAACAATTCGCGACGCGTCGATTTCTCGAAGTTGCATTTATCGGCCGGAGAAGGAGCAGAAAATGTGGATGATCGTTATCCGCATCCAGCATACGTTTTCCCCGTTTACCGTTAATTGCCGTCGCCGAGAAAATGATCTGAAATCACCACCAAATGACAGAGTGTTTACAATATGAACAAAAACGATAACAGGGAACCAGTTTTGCAAAGATGTTAATGAATAGGCTTTTGCAAAATAAACTCGAAAAACCGTATCCATGAAACGACATTCGCGTCGATACCGTGATTAGCCTATCAATTAACGGTATTTACGTATATGCGCATATGTAGACTCGTACATAAACACAAGTTCCATTAACAAACGAGCCCTCGTTACAATGACACGAGCGAATTGGCGCGAGAGACGAGGACGAATATTTTGCATGGTCGAAGAAAACGAAATCCGTGGAGGCTTGATACACAGCCCGCGGTGCACAGCCTCTTGATGTAACTTTACGACTAGCACTTAGCTTTTCACATAAAAACCCGCCTATAAATACCGCGCGTTATTTTCGTGGAAGAAATACCGGCAGACATTCGAGCATAAACGCGGCTCAGCCGTAGCGATTCGGCATCGTGCCTGGAAACACACCGCTGAGAAGCGTAATTCATTTCTTTCCGCCCCCGCTGACACAGCACCCTTGTTAATGTATATAACTTTACCTACGCTGTTCGTCTGTCTGTCATTCGGTGCGTCTTCCGCGCGCCCCCGTAAGCTTGCCGCGACGAAAGGGTGCGCTCACCATTTACGCGTTTTTCTTCAAGGAAATTCTGATCGTTTGAGATTGGCTGATATGATTGAGAATCGTTTGAAATTCATGTATTACGCAGCGATGAAAATTGCTTATCAGCGATTTTTTATTGCTCCACAAATTACTTTAGCTTTTATAAATTCGCAGCGACACTTTATAAGGAAATCAACGCAGAAATGTAATTTTAATTGCGTTCATACCTTACGAATCGAGATATGTATCAAATAGTTCTGGTCTTCGACAGTTTCCCAATCCACTTATGGTCTAAGAATATTCATAATTTATCGATTTTAACGCTTGTAAGCTGTGTAGCAGAAAATGGTCCCAGAATCATCTAATCGAGTAAAATAACTAATAATCGATACTCAAGAGGTGTATCGTAATCGACCTAGTGATGTTTGGCGCACAAATCACCAGATTGGGAAAACCCCAGTAATAAAATACAATCGTTTTAAAAGCTATATCTCAACAATACAATCGTAAACTCTAAAATAAAAAGAAGTAATTACCATAGTCATAAAAGTTCATGACACAATACGATTGTTACGTACTTAAAGGTGATATTCAAAAGTGACGTACGTAAACAAAAAATCGCATATTATATTGCACATTGATTCCAGAATGCTTAGTGTCATCTTAAAAATTCTAAACGTGTATTCTCTCGGTGATTGTTCGAAGCTACAAAAGGACGACAATGACAGCCTCGGTTTTTTTTAACCACGGCTGTCAATCTTCACAGATTCCGTATTGTTCGAAACTAATCAGCGTAGCACCTATACAAAGTTTTCGTGCGATAGTGTTAGTTAGTAAGTAGGAACTAACAATATTCCAGGGTTTTTCTTACAAATCGGTAATATTGAATAGATTTGTAAAAAAGAAAAAAAAAAAAAAGAAAAATAACTAACTAAAATATATTTGATAATTTACCACATAATAAAGTTTAAGAATACTGACAAATACGAAATAAATATTTTACAAATTTGTATAGTACGAAGTTCGATTATTTTAGACACTCGACACTAGTTCAATTATTTCATTAGACATTAGAAAAAAAATTTCTTTATTTTTATATTTCACAGATATGGAATATCATCACATTCCAGACTGTTCATATTGTCGCAGCAACCGCTTTCACGTAGTGTAAGAAAAATTAACAAGAATTATTTAGACCGTAGTATTGTATTTAAAAAAATAGCAAAACGTAGACTTCTTCAATTTTCCTTACAAATCCGTCATTTATGGGAAACAATGCTGGCAATCAATAGCATAAACACCTTGTACAGTACTATTCTCGTATGTTCGCGACATCGTTTGAAGTGACTTCGCGTCGATACGCTCGCAGAGGCGGGGGCCGTCACCGGTCAGACCAGATACCGCCTCCGTTTGTCGCGCGTCGTCTCTCATTTGCTTAAGAATACGAGGAATGACATCGTTGGCGCGCATCGCGCTCATCAATATACATATATATACACCCGGCTTCCTCATTTTTACATCGACCACTTTTTTTTGTCGGGTCGACGTTCCGTTATTATGTAACGAGCCAGCGAATATACTATCGACGCAAAAACCGCCGTTATACTGGCTGACAGCTTGACTAATATAAGCTTCTCTCGCTCGGAGATTTTCTCGCATTTTTAAAAACCTTGCAGACGTCTTCGCGCATCGGGAAACAATTTTTCATCGTCGAGGCACCTTGCTTTAATTAAGGAAGAGGATATCAACAGTCTATGTCCATGTTTCATACAGGTGTAACATATGTATATAGATTGCATGGAGAATAATTAAGGACAACGAAATTGTAAGAGGGATAAGATCAATTTTGACATTGAGAAGTTGTATGATTGCTCACTCCAATTGTAGGTAGAAAGTTATTTTTTGTTGTTGACGAAGATATCGCTGTTTCCCAATTTGTCAACAAGAGGTATACTGTTTGTGATCATAGATATGTAATTACTTAAGAGAAACGATTTAAAAACGATTCTATAGGAGTTATTACAGAAAGAAACCCCATTTAAAAATCAGAATTTCCAAATTAGAATTTTTAAGATCATGAAATCACCATAACCATCTCCTTGCAATTTTTATTCAACGCCTACAATATTCCAAATCGAGTTTTTCCTGATCCCGGTGAACGAATCCCCTTTGATCCCAAGAACATAATGCTCCCCTTCCAATTTCTTGGTTCCCACCCTGAGCTCCCGATGTCCATTAATTCATCAGGCTGGCATGGAGGTCTGGTCGGTAATAACGCAAGAAAGACGCGGAATAAAAGACGGAAGCCAGAGCAGGAGACGCGGATGTATTCCGGTCACGGGACAGGCCGTGTTGGTAGCACTGTCAGCAGCACGAGACAGAGCGAAGGGTGGCTGAGGTGGCTCACGGCAAAGGCTCTTCGAGATATCGAGGGTCTGAGGCATCTCATCTTCTGGACAGCCATCTCGTCGTGTAACGTCATAAAAATAATCAGCTTCGTCCAATGAGCCCGTGGCGCACTTTGATCTCCTGCTGGCGCGTTTGTTTCGACGCTGCCGGTATTGCAAGACGTTCTGACCTCGCGAATTTTTTTCAAGGGAGACCGCTGTGTCTGGAGACGCGAACGCTGGATAGAACGCGGGTGGAAGAGACGAGAGCTCAGACGAGGGCAGGATGAGAGGGGAAACGTGGAAGAAGAAGGAGCCGGGACGAAGTTCATCCGAAGAAGCGACTTTTCGTGTTCTCAAAATAAAAAGTTAATGAGAAACGCGGCCGTGGGCTGGGGCGCTCTTGCACGGCTATTTAGCCGATGTCGGCGAGAATCGAACGAGCTTCGACGGGCAAGAAACCGACTGCTTATTTCAAAATTGGCCGAGGCCGCGGCTTTAACGACGTTTCCAGCCCGGCGAGTCCTTTTTCCAATCTGCCGGCGCGTTTTGTAATTTTCCAAGATTCTACGTTGGCTCGGGGCGTCAGGTCAATTTCCCACGGCTGATTGAATACGGCGATTGATCGAGTGAGGTTTTTCGAGAGGAGTTGCTACTTTTTAGAGGAACAACGATGAGTGTTTTGGCTTTTTCACGGCACCTCTACTTTATCTTGAATAGATATTGGTACGAGTTAAATGTTGGATGCGTCAAAATTATCGTTTTCGTATATATACTGCATAGGTAGTTAACGACCATTGAGTGAAAAATGTCCTCTTGCGAAGAGTTTTTATGCGTTTCAATATCGCGTTGACCATCTCTAGTTACTCTCATGATTGACACTTGAAAGAGCGAGGATTTTTCAGAGATTTTCAAGTTATGATATGCAGCTTACTTGAAAATGCATATGTAGAAATTTATCTGTAAAATATTATCTAAAGGTTAATGGTTAAAATAATATTGTCAATGAATGCCATTAATTGTTGCAACATTTTTTAAACAAGCCACGAAATGTCTTATAGGTTATTTTTTGTATGTTTTTAGAATAATTTTCAATCACTGTTGGAGACTTCATTGCCGACTATATATTCCAAGATTAATATACAACTATCAAACTAATGGCATCTGTCTGCTTGGTGTCATGAAATATGTCTGAGCCAAGCATTGGTTTTTGTACGACGTGAAGATTTAATTCACCATGTTTTCTGATTAAAATTTATGCTAACGCATTTAAATATTCCAACCAGTTTTTACATTATTAAATATCGAAAAATCATTTCTGATGAACGAATGAAAATCTGTAGAACTAATGATTGCGAGCTTTTTATTTATACTCAATTACCTGACATTTTTTTTTTTTATAAATTTCTTCTGCAAATATATGTTTAAGTCTTATGTAGTCAAACAGGTTCAATACCTTACAAATCCAAAGTTCTTATAAATCGTTCTTATATATTTGCTTCGCGATTGGAATTATGTCTTCAGCTCGTAACTATCATAAACTAACGAGGCTAGATAAATCGTACAGTCACCTATTAATCGATTCATTGGTCCAAGCTACCGAAGTGCTAATCCTAGTTCATTTAATCCAAAGGAAATTTATTCTTGACCTTTTCCTAGCAATATGAGCTAACGTCATCTATCCAACAAGACCAGGCACGAGAGCACGTCTAGACACTCCAGACAGTAAGAAGCGAGATCACGATTCAGAACGAACGGCGCGATCGCGTGGTAATTTCAAGCGTCGTGTGTATTTCCCACGCGGAGAAAAACATAGCGATTGGTCGATAGTTGTGAAAACCGCGGTACCCATCGACGTCAAATAAAATCTAGTTTCTGGAGCGCGCGTGGTTGAATCCTACGAATCGGGACCGAATATTTCCGCTTAATAGATCGCAACAAAACGCAACAGCGCCGCCAGACCGTTTCATCTATAGATAGCTATTGAATGCGGAGAGTATCGACTGCACCGGTACGAGCCAATGAGAGGATGCCGTGCATAATGCATACCTAGGATATATCGCAGTCGCACACCACGGTAAAACCCCCGGCTAAGCGTGGAAAGGTATGGGTTGCAGAGAGAGAAAGAGAGGACCCGCCACGTCTATCGCCAACACACGTATAGGTATATACCGAAATGTTACTCTCTGTGTTTAGCTAATAATTATAATTACGATATTGCAGCGATGCGCACCGCATTGCCCTAGCAACCGGCTCCTGTCCTATTGATTAGATTGCCGCGTGACGGTTCAGTAAGCTTACAGATATCAAATAATCGAGCTTTTCCATAGAGTTACGGCCGATACGCAGTCGCATTCGAATTTCGACTTGTTTCCAGGTTGGTTTCGCTTTGTTGTTCGCGTTGTGACCGCGACTGCTATCGAGTCGGGCCAGATGCATTTAATCAGTATTTACCTGGAGCACCAGTTTATTTTGCTCGCCATCATGCCGCTGTTTCTGACGAACTCCGAACGCTGAATGTTAAATGGCACATGTTATGTTTCTAAACATCGTTTCATCGATGTTTTGTGGTTCGATTGCCGTTTTTGCGAATTTTTTCGAGACTTTGAAGCGAGCGTATATTGCGAGCAATGGAATATTCGCTTGTTCATTGTGACGAGGACTTTTTGTTCTTCTTATTACTAAGAATATGTTGATTTTTTGATAACCTACGCTCCTTTGATCCAATACTCTCTGTTATACAACTTTCAAAGCGTAACACGTACTTTTAATCCGCACCTTTTAACAAACTTTATCATAAAAAAAAAAAACACAGGAGGAAGTAAAAGAGAAAAACGAACGAGTCAAAGGGAAAAAAGGAGGAACAACCATTCGAATTGAATTCCGAAGCAAAGCGTCCCCCAACAATCATTAACGTTGGCGAGTAATTGCTCGTTAAGTTCGGCGTGTCCATATGGCTGAGATCGACGGGGGGCACCGATGGACGATAAATTCATCATACAATAATGACCTTAATGAACTGCGAGGGGGCCAACAAGTTCGGTCTCGGCTCGCTATGAAATATTCAACCGGAATCAATCCCTGACTCTCTGGCCCGGGACGAACGAAGCTACGCTATCGAGAACACACCAGCAGCGAGGAAAGGAGTCGGGGCGAAGGGGTGTCGAAGGTCGAAGGGAGGGCCGTGGCACGAGGCTCGAAGGATTTCGTATATCCTGAGGGGTGCGTGAGGACTCGCGTAAAGCGGAACGGAGGCTCGCTTAACCCTTGAGTTTGTGGCCGGGACTAAAGTAGTTATGTTTGTCCTTTGAGTTGATAGGAGAGCCGCTGCGGGGCAACTAGGCTAATCCTACGGGACTCGATATATCCTGCTAATGGGTCCGGTCCCTGTATGCCATGCAGGAAGTTCGACGCGAGAGCAGAAACAGCTTCGATGCGCGTGTCTGTCTCTTCTCTCTTTCTGTCTATCGTTCTCTCGCGCTACGTCGAATGTATTATGCAACGACATGCTTTAGTAGTCATTGTTGACGTTGATGGAACGGCCCCCGCCTCTGTCTTGTGTGAGAAGCGATGTCGCGGGATTTCGTAGCCGCCCGTGTCCGAGATGTTTCTCAAGAAACGAATGTTTGGAATTCTTTCCATCGTTGCTCTCTCCTTGACGCGATTGATGGATTCTTCTACCACAATTACGAGGATATTTCAGAGTAGGAAAATTGAAATTGGTAAAATGGAGAGACTGGTAGAGAGTATAAGGGAAATGGTGATCTTGATAGTCGTTAGTATTAGTAACTTTCCCACCAAACAACTTCAAGAGATATGCAAGTACGTTTCCTTTGAACGTAACTTGACTCGACCGTCGATAACGTTTGCAAAACTTAAACTGCTATTTCCCAATGAAATACATAATTCCATGCACTTGGTTCAAGTCACATCGATATCTAGGAAGAAAGAGAGAAGAAAAGAAAAGGAGAAGAAGGTAGACGCACCGAGGATGAAATCGGGAAGCCGGAAAAAAGAGGCGCAAGCGATCGAAGTGCGGCAAAAGACGGTACAGTGAAAAACGATGAAACATGGCAAGATTACCGGTTTCGCGATAAACGGTTAGCTCGATCAAATCGCCGGCAAATAACGGGCCGTGGCTAACGAACGTGTTATGTAACGCAGGTGTAATCACCTGCCGGGACTCGTTTCTTCTTACAGCGGAAGGTGGATCGTATCCGAACGCGTCGCCACCAGACGCCTCTGCGTACAGCGTGGCGTTAATTGCATGACCGAAGGTCGCGTTTCCTCTCGTCCCCTGTGCTCTTCCCTTAATTAACGTTTTAATAATCCCCCGAAGGACTACGGACAGCGGTGTACGAGCTTCTCGCTTGAAAGGGAACAAGCGCCGTTCGAGGAGGTTAGCGAGACGTCCAGATTCGTTTTTCCATGACTGGTTTCGTTCCCAATGGCCATTTTCTCGCAGACAACTCGTTCGTGTTATCGTTTTGTTTCGCCACTCGCTTCACGATCCGCATTGTGAGAGAGCGACTATAGAAACGGGCTATAACGAGTGCCGTGGAGCAAGTTCCTGTAACGGGGGCGTCGCTGAAAGGCCACGAAGGATCCGCGATGAAGGAACAAGGCGGCGGATACAAGAAGCCAGGTATCCTGGAAAAGAGAGCGGAGCAAAGAAGAAAAAGAAAAAAAGGAGGAGGAGGAAGAAGAAGAAAGACGAAACAAGCACAGTGTGAAGGAAGCAGACAGCACAGAGATGGTGTCGGTGAGGAAGGTGGGCACACCGACGGAGCTAATGAGTCGCAGGATGATTGATTCGCCTATTCGTGCTCTGCCAAAGCCGTGCTTTCACTCGACTCCCTTCCTTCCCTCCCTCTTTCCAGCGTTGCACGACTCTCTTTCTCGCTTGTTCACCTTCCAACCCTCTATCTCGTGTCTCTGACTCTCTTGTTCTTCGCCACCTTTATCTTTCTCCGCACCACTGGCTTCGTTTCCCATTCACCGACTATCACGACGCCTATGGCAATACAACGTTCAATAAATATCGCGTAAATGCTTTCAGAGCGTTGGGCCCTTGAACCGATTCAGACCGATCGCTATCGTAACATCGAAATTAGACGCGTCCCGGATAAAAGCTTTTCAGTCCGGGCGGACTTGCCTGTTAATTGTGAAAGGTGTCTCGGGCTTCAAAGGAGAGATCTATAATCGGCCAGCCTAAGGGGATTTTTGGCAAGAAATCGGTTTTTCAATGGTTCGCGGCTTTTATGCAGGTTACGACTACCCGTTTGAGCCACAGGAGACTCGAAAGTTTTCGTAACCTACAAAATCTGGGTCAGAAAAGAACGCAGTGAAACGAGGTTGAGCTAAAAACTTTAGGATTTAGGAGTAGACTCGTATGAAACGATTCGTGATACATTGATCGCCGTCGAATCTATAAGACATTTCCGGCATCTAATCGCTAAATGACTTCTTTCTATCCGATTTCACGCGATCTTCTCTTAATGAACGACGAACGAGAAAGAAGCGCTCGCGAATAATGTTCGCTACGAAGCTCGACGAAAGGCTGACTCATCGAGCACGGTTTCAGCTTACTCATTCCTCTTTTATTCATTAGCTTCTTATCTGTCGAGCTACAGGTTTCGATCTGACCCGCGATTTTTCCTCTCCTTTCGTGGCACAATTTTTGCAAGAAAGTTCGTCGAAGAATGAGATATTGCTGCTTTTTAACGAAAGTTAAGGTCTTTAAAAAATATCCCCCCTCATTTTCAAAAGTTTCGGGTGGCTCCACTTTATGCAGCAATGTTACGTAAAAAGTAAATTTCTTGAGTATCTTTCGTTTTGAAGCGTCAATTGCGCGGATAAATTGTAGCAAACAGCGAAATTCTTTGGAGGAATTAAAGTAGAATAGCGATACCGTGGAACATCTCCGACAATCTGTTAATTATGAGGTAAGACTCCTATAGTCGCAGCTAATTAATTCGAAAAGAAGAAGCAAAGGAAAGCGTCTTAACTTCACTGTGGGTTTGTAAAGATTTCAGGCCCAGTTTTCCTTATCTACTTGGATATGCACATTGAATGCTTCGCTTTTGCTCGGTAGACCTGATTTTTTACTTCTACACAAGCTTATTCAGTTGCGTCAAAAGTATATTATAACTGCACTTTCTTAACTTTCAAACGTCAATTGATTCTTTAACGCAGCAATGCTTGTAAATCGTATCTCGTTTAATCACGTCTCACATTCTATTTCTTTACGTTTCTCGAAGAGGCCTGCGAATTTCGTGAGAAGCGTCCTGCGTCGTCAATCCTCTCCTCCTCCTTTTAATTCCAGAGGCTTAAAACGTCACACGATCAAACGTTCGAGCGTTATCGAGCCATTGTCCGGCTGTCTCGAAGAGATGGATCACGCGTACGCGTAACATAATGGCTCCACTGTCGAGCAATAAAGGTCTTTTTGTGCTGGGTATGATAGAGCACCGCGATTCTCGGCGGTTCCACACGAATTCGTCACGGAAGTGGTCAGGTTTCAGTCGGGATTTAATCGATGTCGCTGGCTCATACTCCACGCGCAACGTATTAATAAACGATACATTCGTATCGATACACTTCAGTGTTTAGTCGAACGAAATTTTTCGATGAAAATATATTTCGTCATGAGAACTTACCTCCTATACATATCGTCCTTTGAGACACAGTTATAATCGTTAACGTGCACCCATTTCGCAAAGGACGCGTTCAACGAGATTCCACTTTTGGCCTTCAGCGAAAAAATCGGCCGAAACACGATCGGCAACATCAGGAGGAAATTTGTACAGCGCGCGACATCAAAGCCTGCTTCAATATCAAAAGCAAGTGGCAACAACCGTCTAGCCATGGTACACGCGGGCTGCTGAAAAATAGGAAGGGAAAAAGCTGGCGAAAAAATGAAACGTAGGTTAAATCTCGCGGCACGGAGGTTCGTGTCCACTTAGTCGTATTAATAGGCGCTCGATGGCCGCTCTGCATCCTCCTGTCCATCCACAACCGTTCAAGCCCTATCTTCTTCACTGGACGACACAAGGTCGTACTTTGCGCCACAGCCTCCTGGCGACGCGACGGCCTTTCGCGTTACACTTCAGCGAACAGTGCCGATACACATCGTGCAGAAGATGAAAGTATCTGTTGCAGATATTTATTTTATCTTGAACAGCTTGCAAATATATATTTGGTTACCAGTATAATATAATTCTTAGAATCCTTTTCGAAATTTCCATGGACATTGGTACTAACCCTACCTATTACAAGATTTCTGATCGTATGCGTGGTTATCTGAAAACTCTGTACGTATATGTGGCGGATTAAGCCAGTGATAATTGCTGTAGTAGACTGTAGATGTCGCTGCTGGGGTCTATTGTATTTACCTTTTAATTGTATCGTGGAAGAAAAATATCGGACTATGGGCACCTGTGATTCGAACCTGAGTCCCGAACGTTCGTAACCTAAGACGCTAACCACTGCGCTGTCGTCGTCCGGTGCTACTTAATGTTTAGTGGCGGTATTTGTTGTCGAGTGCCGCTACATATACGTATCTATAAAGAGTTGACTCGTTGTAAGAGCAGGGAAAGAAGCTTTTCCTATTGATCACTAGATTATCAGAATGTATATTTATTAATATAGAAGATGGCTAACTTCGAGTTTAAGACGTTAGATTATTTTTAGTTCATCCTATCTGATATAAAATATTTGTACGATGTTTGTATTGGAAAAATAATGCGTGTATTTGCTAAATAATAGACTTCACGAACTGTGTAGGAGTTCTCACAGGAGGTATCGATGAAGCTCTTTTACCGCGGGGTCTGGAACGAGACACGAAGAGAAGAAGGAACGTAGAGTCGTGTCGAGCGAACCGAGACGAAAGCTAGCAATCAAAGAGAATAATTCAGGAGGCAGCCACATTGTTCCCATGGCCGACGTGGATCCTGCCGGGTCCCGTGGGACCCTGGGACAGTCGAAGCAATGACGAGTTATGTGACCCGACCCCGATAATAAACGGCGAAACACCGTCACGCTGCCAAGCCCAGAAGGAACCGACAAATTCCCGTGTAATTTCGCTTGTGGGTGACGAAACGTCGTTTCTATGGTGGCGTTCGTGTCCTCTTTTCTTTGCATTAAAATTCAAAAGCTTTTCCGACGACTCTCCAGCAACGTGTATTTTCTGATAGCAATTCGTGATATTTCGATTAAAATTTTTTGCCAACGCTTTACTAACGGGCAAGAATCGGATTTGAATGAAAATATATAAGTCCAAAGATAAACTTCTAAAATTGCAACATTCGCACGTCATAATAAGAACGCCATAATAACGATGATCTTTGATAAAGATTACATCGACCACTAGATTTAACAAAATCATTCAAACATCTTTAAAAAAATGTTACATCAAAAGAAATGTAACAAGCTATCAGCGAATCTTATCACGCTTTGTTCCTTTTTATTTTACACCTTCACGCGCCGCGGAGCATTTTTTTCGCGCTGTCTACACAGGGGAACGAGAGTGACAAAGTACAAAAGGAAACGTTAGCAAATCCGATACGATCGACAGATTGGCTGGTCCCCTGGTTCTCGGAGGACGCGACCAGTGTGGAGCTCGCGTTCACCCCTGTAAGCGCAATATTATATTATAATCCCGACAGTGACTTTAGTGGAGGCTATAAAAGAAGGGGTGGATGAACGAGGCGAAGCGAGACGGCGTTGGTGAGGTCGCCTCGTGAGGTAAGCGAGCAATAGCCAAAGAAAGACAGAGAAAGAGAAAACGATGGAATGGGGTGAGACGAAGTGAAAAAGAGAGGAGGAGGATGAGATGAGAAGGGGGTGCTGGGGGCTTGTCTGGAAGATTAGCACCTCGTATAAAAGTACTGTAGCGGGAATGAAACTCGAGGGAAAGGTGGCGACACGGTGAAGGTTGGAGGTAGGTGGCGGCGTTGTCGATGGAAGGGTGGTGGTTGTAGGAGAGTCGATGGAGGTGGCGAGAAAGGGTGAACGAAGGAGTGAGAGGAAAAAAGAACGATCGACAAAGAGGTATCGGTTTGGTGGGAGGAGAGACGGTATAGAAGAAGAGGAGGTAGAAGAAGAAGAAGAAGAAGAAGAAGAAGAAGCAATAGCAGCAGTATTCGAAGAAGAAGGAAAACGGGAGAGGGGGTTGAACGAGCGAAGGCCGTTCCTTCCTTTCCTTATATACACGAGCACCCCGCTGTGCCGTCCGTATAAGAGGAAAATTAGTTTTCAGAAATTTTTATGAAAGCGTTGAAAAGAAACTGTAAGGTTCCTTTTCTCATTGGAGGCTATTTTTGTTCAGAGACCCATGGGGGATTCAATAGCCTTTATTTTACTCTCGTGTTAATCTCGCGCACGCTACGCTCCGGCTTACCGGCTCACACACTGTCGCCTGTTCACAAGAGACCGCGAGGAAGAGCGAAATAGAGAAACCGAGGAAAAGAAAGCGGAAAAGAGAGAGAAACGTGAAAGAAGCAAGAAGGAAAATGTCCGGGAACGAGTCTAGAAAAGAGGCAAAGACGGAAGATAAGAGAAGAGAAAGAGAGAGAAAGAGAGAGGGAGAAGCAGTCACCCGTTCCCGGGTTGGATCTTTATGAAACGCGGCTATCAAACGGAAAGAGTATTATATGCTCCCGTGTAATAAAATCTCGGCCCTAATTAGTTTTCAACAATCGGCCGCGGGCACGACCGTGGCCGCGCGTTGGCGCGGCGTTAATTTTTGCAATTAAGCGGCCGCCGGCTCCCTGTCTCGTGCTAAATAAGGGTTGCAACGGGTTCTCGCGCGCCTTCCTGCACGTCACCGCGAACGGACGCTGTAGAAAAAGCCTCTTGTTCGGTGAATCGCGGCTTAAATAATGTAACTCCGCTATAACCTGTCCGGAACCACGAGGAGGACGCGTTAATGCGAATAAATGTCCGTGCTGGAGTCTTTAACGAAAGACTATTTAAATAACTAGATCTTCCTCGCGCTTCGCCTTAAACGTCGCAAATATGCAGGAACGTTTATCGTCGTGAAACTTGTTTCTGCCATTCTAAAGGGGGAGGAAGTGTTCTTTATACGGGTCGTTGCAATTTTTTTCGACAAACGTCGCCACCACCGTGAATGCCTCACGCGGACTCAATGCTAACTTATGGTTTTTCACACGTAGAAAATTTCTATGCGCCTCTTTCTCTCTCTTCTTTCTTGCATTCTGTTATTTTGTTGAATATATTGTCAATAACATTCTTAAACGTTTCTATTCGCTCTTTCTCGAACGTTTCATCGCGCATGCCTCTATTCACAGCTTCTGTGACCGATTCAAAGCAGACGTCGAATATTCACGAGATACCAGCGGAGTCAAGATCGTCGTTATGGTTAGGTAGTTGGGCTCGAGATAATAATAAAAACAGAACGACGAACGTAAGTCTTCTTATGCCTGGTTCCATTGTTGCTCAAGCACTTCGACGAGTACTATCCAATTATCTTCTGCGGTGTGCCAGCCGTATAACGAACCGATAGACGCCCCGTTACGACCAGGCTATAATTCTTGCTTACAATAAGCTTGTCGAAATGAATTGCCGAGTGCGTGCGCGTACCACAAGTGGCGTGAACGGAATATTACTTGGTACTTAAGATCAAAAAGTCAACGAAATAATTTTGGCCAAACAATTAAAATAATAAATCTATCGAAGGAGGAAAATCTAGATTTTTATTTTTTAATGAGGTAAAAAAGTATCATAAATTTCCCCTGCACGTAGATTGGAGAATATGAAAAATAGCGTGGCGTGGAGATTTCGTAATTGCAAGTGTCGGTATTTGACGATAGAGATTAAAGAGTTTGGAATTGTTTTCGTGGAAATGAGAGATTCGCAAATTCCTATATTGCAAGAGGCTATGATAAAAGATCGAAGATTCGGAGGAAGTGGCGCTGGGCGATATACATCCGCGTTCCATGTCCTTAGCCCGGAATGTGGCTGCAAAGCCGCGTCAATACGCTTGCCTGTGCTAGGGACAGTGACGGGGAAGGGGGATGATGCGAGAGGGTGGCAGAGGCGCGAGCGTAGGAGCGCCTGGATGAGGGTGGTTCTTGGGTGGCAGCGGGAGAGAGGGTAACGGACTTGGGTTCGTGAGAAGACGGGGTGGCGAGCAACGAAGACGAAGACGAGGACGACGATGACGACGACGACGACGGCGACGATGTCGAGGACAGAGGAGGCAGAGGGTTGTGGAGGTGTTCGGGGCGAGAGATCACTGCGCCGCCAATATTACAGCCAGCTCGAAGATTACCAATATCCTTGAGAGGCGCTCTAGTCCTGTCATAAAAGACGGAGCTTACGGAGATATTACGTAGCGGGTCCGCTAGCAGCGGCGGGCATCATCGACGACGTTAGACCATCTCACTTTCCGCAACTTCATTTCGTAGAACACTAAAAATACAGAGGGAACGGCCATTGCGGATACGCGAGACAAGTATTAGTAGTTATAGAAGTAAGACTAACGCCGTGATACGCCACGGCCGCGCTGTAAAAGATCGTTGCATCTTGTACGCGTGACCCGGGCAAACGATGGGGTGGAAGGTTATGACTCTCCCTGGCTGGATACTTTCGGATAATGTGGATTGCCGAATGGACGCAACGCTCTCAGCCATAGGCGTTGGAAGGGAAGCAATTAGCTCGGGATATTGCTGGATGTTTGGGCAATCTGTCTCATAGCTTTGGTACAATGTAGGTTGAGGAAATAGTGTTTGACGTTTAGATTAGATTTCACTTGTTTTCTGTACATACGAGCAGGAAAATTCGAAACTCGAAAAGTTGTAAACGACAATGTTTATATCAGTGATAAGGAGATAATTTGCTAAATTTTCCAATCAAAGCCACGATAAACTAGAATTTCATCGGTAGCCGGAGCACAATTTGCACGAGGCAATCTTCTGAGCAAGACAGGAACGCGAGTCGTTTCGGATCCGATGGAGCAGGGATTGATAGCTATCTAGTTGTGGAGTACGTCTGAATCCTTAATAGGAAATCGACAGAGTTATTACGTGGTGACTGGGTGTTGGGGCTACATAAGGTCGCGCAACTAACGGGCCGGCCATTGTGACGACGCTTTGTGCGACACAAAGCTTTAATCCGCGAGCAGATCTCCTAATGTCAACATCGTCCTGCTTCTCGTTGCCCGTGTATCGGTTCTGTGTGCGCGCGAGCGCTCGCTCGGATCCGCTGGGGACAGCAGCTAGCCTCAATAAGCGTCCCATAATCCACCCCAAGCTGAATAATCGCCATTCTCTAAGCATTGTATCGTTTCCTCGTAAAAGCCTCGAGCGATTTGGGGTGAAGATCGGCGTACACACGTCGGGGTATTATAATGCACATGTCCTCTGATTATAAGTATTCATTGCGGTTGGTTCGGGCCGCGACTTCGGCCTCGATAGATACAACCGTGTATATGAAAAGAACGTTTCGGGGATGAGGGAATGATGGTAGCGGGAGATGGGACGATTCGCGGATTGCAATTAGAACGGTGATTGAGTCGTTAGGCTCGGAGGGGAAGGTATTCTTTTGTGTAGGTAGTCGTATGGAAGGTACGCGATCGGATGAGAAAGATTTTGCAGCAGATGTTGGAATCTATCGTTCTGTAATTATTACGAATCTTTTATCTTGTTGTTTCTATAATAATTCTCTTCATTCGGATGAACCATCCTCAAAAAAGCTAATACTATAGCAAAAGATGATCACCCTTTCACTTACTCGAAAACAAAATTCTTCCAGAAGCTTCTATCGTGTTTTTTAATCCTATAATCTAATTCTCTTCTTAACTCCATTTTCGCATCCTTTTCTCAAAGTCATTTCTCTTAAAAGAACATGTACGTACATTTCGATAGAAGGTCCATCCGTCAATGGTGTAATCGCTTAATCTATGTCTCCTCGTCTACAATACTCACAATTTCTTGTCCACTTATGGCGACTGTCCCCGGTGACGTCGAAACTCACTCACGGTGCATTTCGAATTCCGCGCGCGTACCACAAGGTCAAAGTCCCGACTTATTTGCACGACAGAAGCGGCGTTAAACGTAATTTACGCACCGGTACGACCGCTTTAATCCCTCTCCTTGTACCGCTTGCACGCTCCGCTCTCGATCGAGGAGGAAAGAACCCGTGTCATCGTGGTCGTCAGAACTTGGCGATGATCGTTTCGACGGATCAGACGACCGATCGTCGGAATTGTCGTACAATGTAATTACGCGGCTCGTGAGCGACAAGGGGTGGGTGTGGGAGGCGGAACAGGAACACGAGGGATTACACGTGGCGAAGCGAGAGGCAGCTTATTTTGACATTCTTATCGGAGAATCAGAGTGCGGTAATCCCCGAGGCGGCGTGTGTAATCTCACCCCTCCTTCCGCCACCGCTTTACCCCTGTGCTCTGCTCCCTATGCCTCTTTGCCAACCCCCTTTTTCGACCTTTCCTAACTCCCCGTCACACTCGTCGTCCTTTCTCGATTCTACTCTTCTCCCTTTCTATCACCGCTCGGGTTAGATTTACGATTTCGCTAGATGCATCTCGTTTGCCTTTCTTGCGCCACCTACGAACTAGTAATCTACTATTAATTGCCGCCACAAAGAAACCTCGTGGGAGAAGGCACGAGGGCTCGAAGTGTACAAAATCCGAGCGGAATTTGTGGTTAATGCGTCAATTTATGCCTAAATGCGTTTGATATGCACTCGTAAAGAAATTAAATAATCGTATTTTTAGTATTTCTAAGGAGCGTCTCTGCAATCGAACATCTGCGAACGTTCTACATGACTTACGCGGACAAAGTATGTCGAAAGTGCAGACTTCCTATAATGTCAAATATAATTTTAATTAATTTTTAATCAACAAATTCTGAAACGTGTCAATTTACATACGGTCAGTTAGTTGCAATTAATTGGTATTTCTCCTAATTATGTACCTGCGAACAAGGTTAATGCATTCAGGTACGCGCTTGCGTTTGATCTTCGATATTCAGACAGTGAACTCACGATCTTCATTATTCGACAACGGTCGTCGCGTGTTCTCTGACGTTTACAAACTACCAAACGTTCGACATTATCGCGTATAAATATCGCCGAAGCTGTTACACGTTTCCTCGGGTAAGGTTGAATTAATAGAATCGGAGGATTGTGACGGTTGAACGAATCGGCGTGATTTGTTAGCAGTTGCTCGCGGTACGTTGCTAATTGACCGACAGCGGGATCGGCGCTAGAAGCGCGGAAACTTCGACTGCGCTCGCTGGTTCGCGAGTTAACGGAGCGCATCCGACGACTAGTTTAACGATTCGCGTGTCGTTTCACTCGATTCAACGATTGCTCGTTAGAGTGAACAGGCGTCAGGGACGGTCACTAAATCTCGCACCTTCGCGCTGATTCATCAGCCTTCTCGTTTTTCAGGATTAGGTGGCATTCATGATACTTGGTTTACAAGCTACTTGGTTTTGTTACTATAGTACTATTCGTGTTATTTTATACAAACACTATTAGTTTCGTCTTCGTATACTGGAATTTCAGGTACTAGAATTTGGACTATCTGCTTACAACTTTGTATTTTCTTTCATTTCATAATCTGAGAGCTACGTTGAATGCGACGAGCAAAATCCTCATAAAGCTGATTGTATACTATGACTCTCTGGACATTTGTTCGTGAGAAATATGAACGAGATTTTATTCCTTGCTTTACGTGGTTCTTCGAAAATAGTTTAATTTTAGCTGTGTTTTCAGACGTAAATGGTTATGTAAACGCGGACGTGCCACATAGCTGACGTTCTAAAATAAAGAATTTATTTCAATCGTTAAACGCTATTTTCTCTCTGCAACTCTAAAAACCTCGATCAAAATCCAATCTCCTAGTGCTCAAAGAGGACAACGAATCCAGCTTGACTCAACAACAGCTATCCTTAGATTTATCGATATTTGTGTTGCATTTAAACCTCAACATTCAGCAAAATTTTGAAAATTCTCCAAAACTATAAATTACATAAACACATCCCTCTAGTTTTGTAAAACTTTACGCCATTGAATCATGCAAATGATTATACAGATATCCAACAAAGCCTTCCACAGTACAGCGTTCGAGTGAAAGTACCGATCAGCATGGCAGCCATGTTAATTGATTAAACAGCAATCATTCGGCGGAGGAAAGGTAGCAAGATCGAATATCCATCAAGGCGAGCGATGCCAATCGGCCTTTTCTTTCCTGACTTGAACGCTCGGCTGCTGGAACACGATATCGTGTCGCTCGGACGTTTTTCCTCGTGTCAGACGTTGTCGAGCATCACAACTCGACCAATCGTCCGCGAGGATTTCTTCGCTGACGGAAATCATTAGCCGGAGATGCGTGGCCCGTGTAATAGTCGGCACTCGCGAGGTGCGGACAACGTTTCCTCATTGCTGCTGCATATATACCGTTGTTCGATAATCGCGATGTGGAACGCGTGCGTGCGTAATTGGGAAATTGACGCGCCATCGAAACGCTTAACGGTTCAGTTTACACTCGACATTAACCGATATAACTTTCAGATTGGTAACGGTAAAGCTACTAGTGTCAATGATACGATTTCATTTCCGTTTCACAGATGAGGATTTTAATGACACGTGTGAGCAATGTGATGAACAGTTGTTAGAATGACACGCAAGTTAAATATAATTTTTAGATTCGAATTAAAACATATCTAGAACGTGATGCAGAGTAATTGAGCAATTATGAACAATATTGATGAATAATATCGAACAATGTTTTAAATTCTGTTTAATTTCGCTATTAAAAAACGATTAAAAATATGTTTCAGTAAGAAAATTGAAAACTGCTAGAGTATAGTCGCACCTTAATTGTTCTTCAAGCAATGTTTATTAGGACGTCACACTGTTCAGCATATCGAGAAGGTATAGGTAGTATAAACGAACTGTGGTATCGAGAAATGAGCAAATAAAGCAATTGAGACGCAACAAGGATGATGTATGACCACCGAGGCCTGAGTTATTAACTATGTATACAAATACGCTTTCGTTATTAATGACTTCGGTCGCGGTGTTTTAAGATGCGCGGCGCACGATGCGTGAAAACGATGCGCGAGCCTCGATATAAATCGCGGCATCGATACGCCGCCGCAGCGTTACCGATCAACTTTCGATCGAGTTTCGGCTAATTAATATTTATCAGTTAATGGAATTTGTTATGGCATACTTTAGGAATTACATTAGTATCTGAGTACTTATACATGTACATTCTTGCTTTCCCTTTCTTCCATCTCCTCCTTTCCTCCTTCTCTTTTTTGCTTCCTCCCCTTCATTCTTCTCTTTTATTTTCTCTTCCTTTTTCCCTCCTTTCTCCTCATTCCCATTACTTTCCTTTCATATTCATTCTTGTTTCGTCTACTGACAGTATTTCCAAAAGAATTACAAGGTTGCGAGACTATCCAAAGAATCTCCATTATTCTCCAAAGTGCATACAGATTTCTCTAAATTTACTTTAACATAACATAATAAATTACCACGTACGAATACCTCATTATTCACGACAAGAACAAATGACATATTTAACGGACATTGTTACTTGTGAGCATTTGTACAGTGGGCAACATCATCATCGTAAAGCTGGTGAACCAAACAAAGAAAGAGCAAGATTTGTCTCAACTCGTAGTCCGCACAATGCTACTTCATGCTCCATGGACTTCAACAATGAGAAGAGCCTAATTTCAGACGAGACTATCCGATATCTTCTCGAGACTAGCAACACAATGTAGAGACATAAATTTAGAGCAGCAACGATGCGACGCATCGATGTTCTTGATGTACGGGACGCGCGTGCACGACGCGCGACGAGTGTCTGCATCTTTGACGGCGTGAAACGCGCGTTAGTCCTGCAGTTGCAGCGTTGCTACAATAAATATACCGCGAACCTTTTCGCGGCCACTCGACATCCGGTGCATCGACGCCGCCATTGCGTGCCAAAAGACGGAATCTTTTTCGCGTCGACGAACCGCTTATGCCTAATTATCGTTACACCATGACGTGCTACAGGTCCTTCCCTTTACCAAAGTCTGCTCGCTATTTCCAACTAAGAACGTGTTCTTCTTGAAATTAGGCATTGCAGAGAACACGGTATCTGGGGATAGGTTAGGGTCGCCTTCCGAAAAGTGAGAATCCCAGAATCCCTGTTGAAGCTGAGATAGGAAATCTCAGTTTAAAATCTCAGCAGGCAACGGAATAATTCTCAAACCATCGAAGATCGACTTTAATCGAATGAATACGCACGATGTACGCCGTAATAAGTAACAATTCAAATATCTAATAGTCAAATACACGATACGATGATCGCCCATACTTAAGATTGTCCATACTTAACCGATAATCAACGACGAGTCCTTCGTTGCGGTAAAAATCAGAGGTCGGTGATTAAGGTTTGAGCGTAGTACCGCGTGTCTACTTTTCTCTCCCGTGCACTCCGTTGTTCTTCCCGCGAAATATAAATCGAGGATGTCATAATTTAATGGAACATCGTTGTTGGACCACGAGATGGATGACTACCACGAAGCAAGGTAACCAGTTTTAAACGGCGTTCGACACCAACACGCAGACGCCCACCGTTGTACATGCAGTGCGCGTATTTCAGACAATAATAATTTAGACACGTGTGGACCGTACGTAGCCGGTCCGCAGATAGATAGACGCGACGGGGATTCAGCTCCGAAGCTACCGTTCGGTTATGCTACAGCCTTAATGCTCGACTTGCGAACGCTGTATAAGTGAAAGCCATTTTTCGATCAACGCGTGCGACCATCCACCGAATCGAGTCTCGTACCGACACTTCCGCCTCTTGTATTCTTCGATCTTCGTTGCGTTGATTCTTTTCTTTCCACTAGCGTTTGTAATTTGTTTAGCGCAAACATTAGCCCGATAACGTGGAACTTGAATTCCACGCAGGCTTGAGCAACGCAAACAGGATGAAGCGTTCTACTATCCTTTCAAGGAGTTGATACATGGGAAATTAAATAACATGGAAAAAAGTTAAGACGATCATTGAATAAATGGTAATAATAACGTAGTTATGATAAGAGAGAACAACATAAAAAAATTGAGATACTGTTTGAATAATTATATATAGCAATTATACCTCTACAATAAGAAAAGAAGAAAGAATTCTTATAATCTTTGAATGGTACTTGATATATTAATCTTTGATTATCATTGCATTTATCAGATGGATCTACAAGATATGAAGTGAAACTTAAGCGAAAATGGCAACACATCTTCAAAATCAATTCCAAAAACTAGCGATCCTACTACATCACACGTTAATCTCTAATTAAAGATCTACCGCAGATTTCTCGGAATACGAAACTGCTCGTTCTAAGAAATTCGTCAACCTTTCCCCTTAATTAAGTTCGCAATTAACTCTTAATAATTCGCGTGCATGTTATCGATGGTTCGGATCTCGCGATCCGGTCGTCGTTGTTAGAGAACGATCGAGGAACGATCGGAAGAGAAGAAGCGAGGAAGGACGAGAAAGGAGGTAGGTGGGCAGACAGAACACATGGGGTAATTCGTTAATGAATCGCGTAAAGAATAACGATTGCATTGAAAGTGAACGGGACGCGGGGGTATTCTTCTTTCGAGCTGCTTTATTGCCAGCCGTTTAATGGAACATCAATTCCTTGCACGCGCAATATCAAACCACATGCATACTTCGTTAAGCTGTTTCTGCGCCGCGTTAACCACCGCGAGCCTCAGCAATTAATACTCGCTGCATATTGTTACCGAATCTCGTAAATCTCGCGTAACGACCCCATAAATTGCCTGGCCGACTACATAAATAAGACTGATTATTTGCTAGCGAGATTACCGGCCGCGATCCAGCTATCGAACTGCTGTGCCTCTGTCCAAAACTAACAAAAGTAAATCATTCTCCGGAGGGATAAATCGGGAGGTATTAAAATTCTGAGTATATATTTGGCAGGATAGTGATTTCGGTTTCAAAAAATAACTTCGAAAAGCAAAGTCTCGTTGAGGAAGCGAGAATAACGTATTTTAACGGAGATTAACCTAGAGGCTCGTCAACTGACTCGCAGACAATTGTCGGCAGATACTTTCTCTTGTTTTCTATTTCAGTGACAACGCATGCTGTCACTTGTTTTCTATTTCACAGACTAACGACAGAACGTTCATAAACTCTTTGGACTTGGATTTTCTGTTCCGTTGCTTGCAGATTGTTAATGGACAATATATGTATACTGTCAGTGGACTGACCGCGGACGACTATTATTATACAGAAATCATTTGTCCTTCGGTTCCAATAAATCTTCCACTGTGCTCGATATTCTTCTTGAAACCCCAGTGCACCATAGAATTAGAAACATAACATAACGATCGTTGCCCGGTAAGAAACGATTCCCTGTCCCGTAGCGTGGCGAGCAAGCGGTCCTGGCTGATTCGCGACAGGACAGACTGCTGGTTTCCCCTAGGGAGTCCCGGAGTGGCTCGGGACCGATTAGATAGATGGCAAGCTCGCCGGAGTATTCCGTGGGCCGCATGGAAGGATCAGTGACTCGAGAACGAGTAGGCAGCCAGCGTCAGTAGCGACCAGGTAGCCAACAATCGAAGAAGAAGAAGAAACGGCGGTGGCGGCGGTAGGCTGCGAGTGAAGCGGCGCGGCGCGGAGGGGTGAAAAGGGGATGAGCAAGAGCGGATAGATAGCGAGGGAACGATGGAAGAGGAAAAGAGGTGTGGGACGCCGAGAACGGGAGGCAGCGAATAAATACTCGGAGATGTAATCGCCGAAGGAAACAAGCGGCGGGATTGTTCGAAGGGAATAATTGAAAGCGCCGCTTGAGCTTCTCATTCCCATTCCCGACGGCTGGTGCCGCCGCTATTGCTGCTCCCGCTGCTTCTGCCGCTACGGATGCCACCGGTAGCCACTCTCATCCGACTGCGACTGCTCTTTCTCTATATAGAGGCTGTGCGCGCTCTTCACGCTACGATCGGAACCGCTCTACCGCGTACGACAGTGGCGGCGCTTCGATCGCCGGACGGAAGCCGATCTTCCTCCCCTAGCAATCCTTTCTCTCTCCTCCGTCGTCGCTCGATCCGATCGAGTTACCGTGATCGCCGTGCTCCTAATGTATGCACGATGCCGCCGTGGACTGCCTCTGCTCATTAACGCCTGGATCGAGAGAGCGAACTACGCTATTCCGTGCAGATACATATGGAAGTTTATGTATATGTACGTATGTTCGGAGACCGATCGTCCGTTTGGATGTTCAGTCGGCGTTCGTGTAAGTTCGTCGAGGCGACTGCGCTTCGAACGACCGGTCTTCTTCGCTGATCCTGTCGCGCACCGGGGGAACTACGATATAGACCTCATGGTTTGTCCTTCGGACTGTACCGGCGCTCTTTATGCACGCAAATAAAACAGGCTACCGATGCTCGATAATCCTATAGCAGATAGGCGGTTTAGATTGGAGTAGTTGCAGAATTGCGTCTAGCCTGCTTGATGTTTCGAACGTGGATGACTGAGAGGTAGTGGGATTGTTTCGTGGCACTTTCTTCCGTCGTTTCCAATCTTTTACAATGACTTGGAAAGATTTTTAGTTCGTAACTTTAGAGAATCCTAAAGAACGTGTTGTCCAACGAAGAAAAATCAATGCTGCAACGTCGTAAGAGTCTTTTTTCCGTTTGACACAGAAGTAGTTTTTAAAGCGTGGTTGCGGCAACGTGTCGCTCTAATGAATGATACATTAGATCATCGTCTTCCATTTCTTCGTCGACATTTTTTACTCGATAAACGTCAAGGATCGCGTCAGGTTTATGATCACGGAAAAAGAAATTTAATACCTGTTCGCAATTTTTCATCGCAGTGGTTTCTGACGACTCATGCGAGAACGACTACGAATGCTTCAGAGGCGATCTCAAAGTTCGGATGAAATCATCAAAACTTCCTGTTCCGCGGTAGATTAGAAGCGGATAATCCGCTACACAGCCGGAAGACGGTGGACTGAAATTTAATGACGGATTTGATGCTTTTGCAAAAAGCACTGACTCAACAGACGGTTTATGTTAGAAATAATTCATCTGTTTCGCAAACGATTACAGTTGAAATATTGCTGAATTACTATTAGTGCGAAGCTAGAAAAATCAACGAGTCGTTTGACATGTGAGTTTTCTTTAACGCGAAATTTTGTCCCGTGAGTTCATCGAAGCATTAAGATAATAAACAACACATATCGTTTTGTTTGTTATTTGTTAAAAATTAAAGAAAATAATACATTGAATAAGATTGTTAAAAAACGAAATGAAGAAGGACACTATAATAAAAGCTAAAATTATATACATATTCGAGTACAAGGAAATAATTCAGATTTTCGAATATGTATATTCCCTACTACATATGCGGTTATACATATGGATCGAGTGAAGACAACTAGAATAATTTTGTTATCAAGATACTCAAGATAGACTATATAAATATGTGATAGTCAGCACTAAATATTTTATTCGATTCAATACATATTTGACATCTCTGTCTAATTCTAAATATTTTTGTTCCGTTTATCACTTCGATAGTACACTTCTACGATAGTCTCACACTCCAAAAAAAAATTCTTCCGATACACAAAACAATCACCAACAGCTATAAATTTCATCTTACTTCCATCTTTGTCGATTACATAAATCTCTCTACGAAACGATTTCCTTTCTTCATAAATATTACGTAGCCACCAGAAAATTCCCAGAAAGCTAACGAAAACGTTTCTAAAGAAACCAGAAATGCACTCTGAGAAATGCACTTTTGAAACGGGACACAATCGAAGGTAGCACCGACTCCTCTGCCTCTCAATAGTCATATTTCATCCGTTTATCCAGTCGAGCTACCCTAGCTAAACAGACGATCCACCCCCTCCGGCGTCTATCCTATCGGAGTTTCGTGGCCAGGCTTCAATAATACAGACGCTGGGAAATTGTGATCGAAGGATACTATTGGAAAGCGATACCTTAGCCGGTCTACTGAATAAGTAATGGAACAATATTTTTAAAACGCCTATAATTCGTGGTCGAGTCTCGCCTTCGCCCTATAGCGGACCCGTATTTATCGGCCCGTGGAGTATAAACGCTGCCAAGAAAGAAGAGCGATCATTTATGGCGGGAAGGGCGACGCACCGCCGCGTTTTCCGTCGATTTTTACTCTACAATCGAAACGCGAGCCCCACAGCCGGATTATTGCAGCCATTTATCCGCATCGCCTAATGTTTTAATAACGACGTCCAGCGCACGTGTTCCAGCCCTTCGTGGAACTACCCTTATTTTTCTGATATATACGATTGGAATTCTTCTTAGAGCACATTGATCGAATTTTCTTCGATAAATTGTAATTTAGCGAGAAGAATGTTATTTAAAAATAAATTACATTCTATGAAAGTTGTTATGGAAGTACATGCAACGTTCTCTGCGAAAATTTCTTTATTAATGCAGGTGTCTACGAGAGTAAATGTATTGTAACAATTTTTCAAATGCAGATACTGTTACGTTAATTATATTTCTATTAATCTAATAGAAATTATGTACACCAATTTGTTATCACTTATCAATCGGGATCTACAGATTTTTCCATAATTGGAATACAACTAACAAAAGTATCTTCCTCGCGATGTTGGAAAGCGACTTTCTACAATTTATTTCGATCAATTCGTGTAATCTTATCGGCATATGTACAGTTTCGTAAGCAAGAATCTGCAACTCGAAACGAATATTTATTACTAGTTAATTGATCAACTTCATCTCTGCGCTATGTAAAATCAAACGAAAATATGAATAAAAGAAAGCTGATTACTGGCTCCATAAAGACCCACGGGCTATCAATGAAATGTTCATCTATCGTTTTGCAATCACAAAGAATACTATCTCTCACGACCAATGGATAAAAAGAACACTTTCATCGACGCCAACTTCCACGGATTCTAATTTCTTCAACGTGCTCGAATCCTACCGATAGGCCATCGTCCACCATGATAGACGGTTCGCGAGAGGAGAGATTTTCCCGCGTGAAAACAACCAGCAGAGTGTGATTTTCCTCCCGAGACTCGAAAGTACACTTTCTATAATTCGTTCGCAGATCCGCGAGTACGAGAAAACAAGCGAGACGGCGTCGTTCGCGTAAAAATTGACACGTCGAAGGACTGAATCCGCGCGCTCGTGCGCGCCAGTGAAATCACCGGAAACCGATTCAATAATCCCGCGTGCGAAAGCGTTTGCGGCATGTTCGTGCCTGAAAATACGCATTATCTATAGATATGCAAACGAGCGAGTACATGGCATCGATTCGATGAAAGCGTGCGACTCGCGATGACCGGTCGACGAATCCTAGAAGCGAAGACATTCTTCGCGCTTCTCGACGCTTGCTTTCGTCTTTTCAAAACGCCAAGCTTGCTATTCCAAGGAAAATGTCTTTATTATACAGGGTGTGACTGAAATAAATGGATCTTCGGCATAACATTCTGCGCTTTCTTGAAAATTTTCATGGTTAATAATAAATACGCGATAACTCTTTAATTTCTTTTGTAAATAATTGGTGAATTCTAAAATTGAATTATGCAACTCTGACATTTATTTCGTGATTTCTCATACGGCAGAAAAAGAATCGTCTAAATATGTATATGGGGGTCAAGAAACAGATTTTTTGAGATTTCACATGAATCATTTCAATAGAAAAAATTATAGGCTATTAATTTTTTTGATTTTTAATCGTCGATAAGCTTCAGCGACTGTCATGCAAAATGTGGCTTTTAATGACAATAGTATCGGGTCGACGTACTTTCAGGTCGATGCTCGACAGGAACAGCGATAAGATTAATAATGCATGTTGCGAATAAAAATCCGCTAAGAAACAGACATACTTATGCTAACGAAATAGGATTTCTCGATCTCCAATTTACTAACTGTTCACTTAGAACACCTGATACAAGCCGGTTTTACCGAACATCGATAGCAATATACGAACCACTATCACCTCGAACCTCTCCAAATTTATAGCAATTTAGAAAAATAAAACTACTCCGAAGTAAATTTACCATAATAGAACAAGGATACGCCGTACGATAAGAAGAATTTATATCGTAAGTGATGTCGATTCGAAGATATCGATTTCTCCGTTACTTTCTCAAACGAGATAACATCTTACGACGGTAGACTTTGCCAAATATTTTGAAGAAAGGATATAGAATTAATTATTAGTCTTCTACAAGATATCCTCGCGTGTAAACTTGCTGTAAATCACACCTGTATATCGTGTACATTTAAAGGACTCTGACGAATTGTAAATTATATTGTGTAGAATAAAATGCTTTGATTATTCCGATCAGATAATTAAAAAATGTCGTCGAACGAGTCCGACAAATGCAAAACATACAACATGAACGTGAACTTAAAACATATCTTATAACCCGTCGAAGACACAAAATTATATAGAAGTTAATCGTGCAGATCTTCGAAATCATCCCCTAAGTTCGCAACAAAAGCGCTCATTAAGTCTCTTCTTCTTTCACTGAACTTCGTTGGGCCAGCAACTTCCCTTAATTAATAGATTAACATTCTCCACGGGACGAACAACGTCGATATCCGATATCTACTGCGATTCGATTCCTGCTGGCATCATCCGAAAGACGAACCAGCAGACGTATGGGAATGCATTCGTGCGACATCACGGCGGATCGCTCGTTAAAACTACTCGTTGGCCGGCCGTTTTACGATTTCGATCAACTATAAAACTTATCTGGCTTTCTATTCCATTGGTATGTATAAAGGCGGATGGACCGACTACTTTCTCGTGCCCGCATTGGATTGTCGTGAAAGCAGGACGCACTTCTTCTTGCGTACGTTCGCGTGTGCAGACGCACGCACACGCACACCGCATCGTCGGTGTTTATTGTGCTTCTCGTTGTATGTATCTTAGACCAGACAACCGCGGTCTGCCACTGAACATGTCGTTCATAGATGGGCGCGTATAAGTGTGTTCGCGTGAACGTGGACAACCACGTTACGACAACGGAGGCAAAAAGTAGCCTGAGGGATGGGAAAAAAGGACAGATCAATTTATTGCTCACGATAGCAGACTCCCGGTAGTATCTCCTTCCGTATAATGCTGCCAACTCGTCGGCTCTCCGTGCGTCTTTCTTTCTATTCTCGCTGTATCGCGTGCGCCTGCTTCGAAAACGATAGCTGAGAGTCTCTTCTTTTCTAGCCGGAAACAAGTCTCTTAATGGGACACGAATTTTCGAGCCTGGCTGTTGTCTGGTGGTTTGTGACGCAGAGATCGTTAACTTCAAGAGCTTCTGCTTTTTCTTTCGATATTTAATGGAGATATATGTATATATTAAGAAATAGGGAGTGCAATCTTGAAATCTCCTTTCTCAAGGGCAGAAGTTTTGTGTGGTTTGTGGTTGTGGTGTTTAGAAGAGCGTGGATTGTCTATAAGTGGAAGTTTGTCTGTCTGTAGCGAGTCTGGTATTTTATGTATATGTTTAAGATATTTAGTCGTGCAAAGTTGATCTCCTTGGTCTCGGTGTTTATTTATAGGTATTCGAAGCCTTGTTACCGATTTTCCAAATTTTTAATTAAATAACGTTCGTTCTGTCATGTCAAATGTTTGTAAATTAAAAACCATAGCGCAATTTCTCAAAATCCTCCAGTCGCTTTAAACATTGGGACTTACGAAGCTTCTTTCTTATTTCCCTGACAGGAAACATCGTAAACGAGAACGTCGCGGCGAAACACTATTTCCTTTCGATCGGGATTACTTCTCTAACGAACGTTTCGATCGACAAACGTGACTTCCCAGCTCCTCGAAATTGACTCATCGGTCCCAGCTCGTGGCTGTGTTTGGACACGAAGTCAGTCTCGAATACATCAACGTCTCGGTACATCCGCTATATTGATTGCGAGAACACAAGATACCTGGCATGAAAGCACGTGCGCGCGCGAGCATGTTCGCCGATGCCAGGGAGGTGGCAGGAGGCGCGGATTCCGCTGTACCATGCAAGCGGAAGCCTACATCGTGATTATCATCATATCTCCGCTAGACATCAAAGACTTATCTTTCTCCCTGTTCGCTTCTCTTTCTCTCCTTCTTCCTTTCCCGTGGCCTTTAACAGGGACCTCGTTCTCTCTCCTGCTCTCTCTCTCCCCTGTCTTTTACCCGGCTATCCGCGTCTCCCTTCCGGACTGCCAGCGTTTCCTCCCTCGCTCGTTCCGTCTTGCTCCTTCTGGTTTGCTTGCCGCGTGCTTCCCTCCCGTGCAGCGCGTGGCTTTGGTGCTTCCGAGAAATGACCATTTGTAAATTACTCCGCCGCCGCCTTTCTTTGACCACGATACTTGCGGTGACGATGGAAACGCCGCCGGAAGCCGCGCATTCTGCCAGGGTGCGCGCCAGTAAATCGTGCTCCGCTCGTACGATATCCCAGTTTGACCAGGCTTTCTTGTATAATAGCGTTGAAAAGTGGCTGGCTAGAGGAAGCAACGTGGGAAGAAAAAACCATGAAAAATCACGAAACCAAATGTATAGAGTGCCGGTGTGAATAGCGTTTGCCGCGGTTGATTGTTTCGTAGACAATTGTAGACAGCTCGACAAAGAACACGTGCCGCTTGAAATTAAGAGGAACAGCGGTCATTAACTTCGAACGTCGACTATGAAGAGACTGGATTGTTTGGCTAGGCAACGATTTTAGCGCGTTTTCGCGCCGGACGAAACACAGACGGATCCATTGTATCGACGTCTCCGCGTCCTTTGACCGCGTATTCTTAGCCGCTTAGTCCGAAGAATAACATTATAACGGGCGTAGAGAGGGAGGGACAAAGAGAGATATTGGAAGAACGAAGGAGGAGGAGGAGGAAAGATGGATCTAGAGGAGACAAACACATGTTGCACACTCGGTCGTCGTTGGGGAAGCTGCTGGCTTCTTTCGTTCTACAACCCTCGGCCTGCCTCTCTGCCCCTCTGCTCCAGTCCAAGACGTCGTGCCTTGTCTCTCCAGAGCCGTGTTTCTCTCTTTACGACTCGTAACGTAAGACTAACAACACAATGGAAGCAACAGCTGCATGATAGATGGCCCCGACCGGACCGACCGATTCCATCCAACGTCCGCTCTTTCTTCGAACGGGGCCCCGACTTCTTTTGCTCCTGCGAACCGGTCGTTATCGTCGTGTTTATTCGCGGAAGCAACGAGGAAGGGAGGCGCTTGCACGATGGAATCCAGCGCGGATCATCCTGATACCAATGCCGATCGTTTGGTTATCGGTCGAAAAACATGCTACATGTTAAGAAAAGGACGTTGGATGCACGTGTATCACTTAGTATGGATATCGATTCTCTGTTTTTGTTCTGATCTATTGTATTTGTCCTTATATTCGTCGAGCCTTATATTCTGAAGTGGAAAGAGGAATATTCTTTTTGTTCGATGATGTCAGTAAATGGTCAGGTTGCGTTATAATTAATTTCAAACACAGGATGTGTAGTTGAATTTACAGCAAATATGAGACGAGATGTCTATAGATTGATAAAGTAATTAAACTAATCATCTTCAGATAGATAGAGATATTAGCATGGAATGGAATATAAAAATCCTTGTTCCTGCTTCACACTAATCTTCAAGGATGATCTTTTATTTAATCGTAGTAAAGAAAACATAGCAAGCAATATCTTGTCAATTGGTTGTAGGCTTAGTTGGTGCAATTAGTTGTTGCAAACGATACAGTTTATTATTATTTTTTTCTAGCTTTTTCTATATTTCTCGAGCTACACCAAATGAAAACCTGCTCATCGACTACATTTCAGCTTGGACACTCGATCCGGAGGTATCATTAAAGCCAGCGTCTCCTAACCCTTAATCGGGCCAGAGTGATCGAGCGGAAAGACGAACGGAAAGGCGAAGAAGAAGCCAAGGCCGCGGCGTCGGCAAACGAGCTCTCGGCCACGCACCGACGCGCTACCATTGTCATCCATTTGTTCGTACAAATCCCTGGCTATAATCATTTAATGCTCACATTCATCGCGGGCCACGACGACGGCATTGTGCTACCGGCGGTGCATTAGTCTCTTGCACGCATGCGCGCTCGCGTTCACCGGCCAAGGAGCTTAAGGCATTAGGGCGAGCTTCGTGCGAACGTCGCGATTGCCTTCTCCTCTGCTCGCTTCGTTTCACTATTCCTTTTCTTCCATCCTGTTCCTTCAACGTGGCTCGATGCTTCGAAGGCGACTCTTCGAATTCAGAGCGACTCGAAATCCTCGTGACCAATTAATCTCCGCCGCAGGAAATTCCTCGCGTCCATTGTCGCCACTCGTCTCTTTCCTTGCGCGTGGGTGGATGACCAGCTTGAAAAATGGCCGTCCTCGTTCGTTTCTCTACAATTTCTATATTGTTGGGAGAGACACCTTTTTTTTCGCTTCGTTGTTTCCAGCGGATACAGACGACCCGAGCGATTTCTAGTCGGTTACGTGTATTTCGAGAGAGGCGGCTGAAGAGCACAATGGTAGCGCGAGGCTCTTAGGCGGCGATTTAACTACGGCTTGGCCACGGATAGCCCGTTCCCGCTGAATGCCGCACGCACACCGAGCGTGCGAGCTGCGCCTCTTTGTGGCACGCTCAAAGAGCACAATGTCCATAGTGCCGGCCCGACAATGGCCCCTACGCGACTGGTTAATATCAAGGTTCTTTGAAGGGTAGTCGGCGGGATCGTGCTCCACTAGCGAAACCCGCGACTAAAGGATTTTGACTTCGACATCGATACTTCCACGCGTCCAGGCGATTTTGTCATTTTGTCATCGGTAATGGAATGAAAACAAAAGATGGATGGACATACATCACATATGTATATATATACACGTATGTTCTATCGTAAGAAAATTCGATCGAGAAATCCGATAACTTGTGTTCCACTTTATAAATGGTTCAAGTAAATAAACTTAGATTAGAAAACAATCGAGTTGTAATTAATAGCTATATGATGAACCTAGTAAACTGTGACTCTATCACTTTTTCTTATTTGCTTATTTCGGTTGAAGTTTTATGGTTAAATGATTAATTGGAAAATCTCGAAGATGAAATGATTAAGGAAACACAGTATACGTTTTGTGTCGCGGAATCTTCACTGAATGCACGAGATATTGATTTCTCCGTTTGAATTATTTTAAGCAATACTTATATTGGACGTAACTTGGTAATGATGGTCTAGGATCGATTGGTTTAGTCTTAAGATGTATTATTGTTACGTCAGGAGTTCAATTTATTTCTGACTTATCCGCAGCTGCGCTTATTACCTTCTGATGAATTATTCGCATTAAATTTAGTCTGTATCGCCACTACTCGTGGCGTGGATATATTTTCAGGAATAGATAGACCATATAAGACAGCGCGCCTCTATAAATTCTCTGTTAAATGTTATTACCGGTATAAGAATACATCGAAGCTTCAATGGATTACTAGATAATAATAAAGTTGTAATCCTTGCACGGTTATGTTGACGTATTATAATCAAGGTATTAAGATTACTTGCCTGTTTCTATAATATAACAACAAATATATTGCTTAGAAGTAATCATATTGATTATAGTATTACGTGAAGTTGAAGTTGATATAATATAGAACGAAATATATAATTTATAACGCAGAGATCTACTAACATGAGAATGTTCTGCTGTAATTGATTAAAGAACGTATTTTTAGGAGAAAAGTTATTTTTAAGAGCTCCAAGTATATCAAATGCACGATAATGTTTTCCAGTTTCCATTTCTCTATTGAATAGGTAAATTAATGAATGGAAACATATACTCCGATTTTCTTTATTGCATCTGAGAAGCGTAAGTACGCTCATATATCAACATCACACTTAAGATAACGAACTCCATCGCGTCGTATAAGAAAATCATACGACATCCAACAAATTACGACATCTGAACCTTCTCGATGGTAATGTTACGAGGAAGAAAAAGGAAACGGTTCTAGACGTTTCGATTCGAGTCTGAAATCCTTTCTCATCGGCACACCCTTTGATTCTAATTCACTAATCGACATCTCCCATAGCTCTTTAAGTAACTTGCAAACGGCGTATACTTCGCTTAACCCGATATCTTATCGAACAAATTAATGGCAATTCGAGCGAAGAATTTACATCAGCCCCGTTTCGTATAGACGTTGAAGAATGTAATCATGCAGAAACTCGAGCAACATCAATTATGTAGATGACGTGACATCAATTATAGATACCTCTCGCTCTAAAATCCACGATCTGTTCGATCGCGTAAAGAGAAAAGCACCGCTCGAAGAATCAGTTAACACGTTTTGTACCATATAATTACCAGATAAAATCTTCAGTGTTTGAAGACAGTAGGCTTGGAAGTGTTGGAATGTGTAACACGTAGGATAATAATAATCAACAATGCTGCATTGCGCTGTAATTTCGAAGCATCAATCTACTTCCTTTTCAAATATTTTCCGTTTCAAAAAACACATTAAAAAATTAAACACGTTAATTGCATAGCTTTTGAAAACCTTCGCCTTTGCTGTTTACCATCGCGCAGAAAATATAAAAAACATTCGACACACTTTTTAACTATATCATAAAGCTCGGTCAAAACCCTCCGCTTTTCTATGAAAAATCACACGGTTTCCTGGAAAAAAACTAAGATGGTTGTACGCGATTTGCAAACAAGACCAGAACGTGTATCGAGTGGAATAACTCAAAGGGCGCGGAGAAAACGAGGATGGACGGCGAAGAAGAGAGAAACTGGCGAAAGGGAGGGACAGCCGTGCAAGCGGAAAGGGAGATTTTGTTCTCAGGGGAGTAGTCAAAGTAACGTCGCCCTTGTCACGACGATCCGGTAGCATCAAACAAACTGATGCTCTCCGACGTGGCCCGGAGTATTATAGTACACCGAGCATCGTCGATTGCGATCTTAGATAAGGGAAAACAAAGAGGAGACGTTCGATTGATCTTGGATACTGTGTGTCTAGGAGGAAGGTTGTTCCTATTAATATCTGGTGCTTACGTTTCCGCTGCAGCCTCGAGGTCGAAGGTCTTGAGCTCGATTAATAGCTACAGCATGGAAAAGCGTTAGTCGCTTGATCTATTATTTGATGACTTTTGAGAAAATTATGCGACTTATGCCCAAGTACATGAAAACCTCTAATTGGAGAATTCTTGTTTGTTTGCCTTCTACGAGAAAAATGGCGATTGTGGATGGATTACAATTTTTTAATCTGATAGGTATCATTCTTATTTGAAGATTCAATAGCCGTTTGCAAATTGAATATAGCTTTTTCAATGTAACTTGTTTTATTTTAATCGTATTGAACATAGATGAGATAAAACATAGCATGATTTTTACGCGTGTAACCTCTGATTGTTTACGGGTCGAAGGTATGCGCTATTATGAGTGAATAGAGACGGCATTGTCGATGTCATCGGATTAATCTTAATTGTACGGGAGACAGACAGTGAATTAATTCATTTTGTTTATAATTTTTCGAATAGTATATAGGTATTTATTTGTAGAAATGATATACTATAATATAAAGCAAACATGTTATAGAAATGACTTTAACCGTTAAATTACTTAATATTTGGATATGAATATTAGCATTATGAACAGTTAATTTATATTATGACAAATTAAAAGAACGAACGTTACTTCCTTCCATTGTACATTTGATTATTCGTTTCAAGTAGTATTTTGAAAAAAAAAAGAAAAGAATTAAAGATAAGAGAAGAAACAATTTACTTTTTAAATAAAAAGTAGAACCAAATTCGTTTTTATTGGCCAGTAACTTTACTTAAAAAACCCCGCAGTTAGTTCATAAAACATAATCCACACCCTGAAATACTTCACAGGCCGACAAATCTCCACACACAGCGATCAACTTTGATTAAACGCTTACCAATTCTCAACCTACCCACAAATTCTCGTTAAAATTAACGTAATAAACCCGCTTTACACACATACACGATTTTCTGCCAGAGAACCATAAAATCCCATACTTTAATTATCAAAGTTTTATCGGACTCTGCGTGCGCACAGGCTGCACGAACTAGCAGAAAAATCTAATCGCGTTTTAATCGAAACCAAAATGAAAAAAACTTACATAAATCGAGGATGCATTATACGTCTAATTAAGACACGATAGCTAGCCGCCAGATTATCTCGTTCAGCAATTTTAACCGCTCAGTTAGTTAACCATATACGCTAAAGGTATAATCACGAAGGTTAAACTACAGGGTGATACAAAAATAATTGCAAATCGGATTTCAAAGTTTTATGGGAAAGACTGCGTAAAAAAAAAAAGATACAAATACAAGCCAAATCCCCCATAAAATTTTTCTGATACAAATCTTTTTGAGCATCAAGATACAAAATTATACGAATGTTATCGTCATGCATTATTTTAATATCAATGGATCAGATTTATTTGCTGTTAACTGCGTAATGAGCGAAGAAAGTTATTAATTAGAGAAAGTTATAAAGAAAAACAAAATTTTCTATTTTATTTCTTCATTTTATTCAAAACCTGAACACACTACGTTTTCGTGACTAGCGGGGCATAGATACATTCTACTTGCCTCAACTATATATGACAATGCCTAACCGACCTGTCTGAATCTCTTTAGGCACATATTCTACTTAACTACGCGAATCGTGTTTAACTTGTCAAATCGCACTAATGTGAAACTTATGTGAAACAATTATGACTAACGACACTTCTTTACTTCTTTATGCAACTATTCTCGCTATTCTTGTACATTTTTTTACATTACATTTTTTACATTCTTGTATATATTTTTGCTTCTTACGAGAGTTAGCTTAAGCAAAGCAAACATAATGAAATGAATATGTTTCTCCGCGCTTAAGCAGAAACTAGCCAAAAAATATAACAGATAGATACAACTATATGCAAGAAGAATTTATCTTGCTCCTTCCATTCACTTATTAATGCTCATTCGCAGTTGCGAAGCGGATTCGCGTATAACATGCGTGCACAAAACAGTCGCGATCTCTTAACGCGTCAGGTGAAACACGTCCGGATGGCCGGTTATCGTGGCAGTGAGCCGTCGCGCGATATTTCGAGATTTTTTAATTCCTCAAAGACGCGAGGCGCGGGCGAAACGAGGCGGCCGCGCGTGTCTGCGCGCATCCCGCTGGCCTTAAATTTATACGCCGCCACGAAGAAGCTTCCAATTACACGCGAATTTATGTAGACCGGCCGAGTCATTAAGATCGCGAATTACGCACGATCCCGAACTTCTCCCCGCCACCGGATTACGCGCGGCTTTCTCGCGCGCTTCGACCCGCCGAGATTTTCCGTGAGGTTGAGCGTGTCGTCGACTTCGCGACTTCGCCACCGGATCTTTGCGGTTCGACTGAGCGATAAACTTAATTGGATGTGTGTAATTAATTTGCAAGATCACGTATAATAAAGGTACATGCATCTGTTTTAATCATTTCGATGAATAAACGTTGAGTCGGTAGGGTTATGGTTTTGAACAGGTACACTGGCTAACGAAGGAAATAATTCCTGCTACTAACTAGAATCTTAGGAAGGATATACAGAAGGTACAATACATTATTCTTCCAACTACCAATTTACCTAAATTATACCTAAGCGGAACAGGCATTTAATCACTTCAACTCGCATATTACGACAAAGAAAAAAATTTATGATGCAACCCAAGCTGCGCGCCATCACCTTTATATTCCTTCTTGGTCGTTCCGAAATTACTCGACAATAATCACCTTTTCCAACCTGACTACCAGCGACCTGCGTTTAACACTTCCATCTTCATTATCACCTACACGATCGTCATAACCCGGCCAATAAAAACCACCATATATAAACTTCTTTGCCGCGTTCTCGAAACGTCTCGCATTCGTTACAAATTATCACGGCGCAATAACGATCATCGTTCTTAACCAGAGGCCTTTGTCGTTTGGTCTCGACTTCGTGAACCATATCGATGAAGGAATAAGCGAATGAAAAACCATGAGCAACGACAACCGCTGTTAACCGGTCGAACGTTGCCACTGCTAGTTCTCGTCCGTTTTAATTGATTCACGTGTTTCGGGGGAATCACCATTAGTGGCTGTCAAACTTTATTCCTGGACAATCTTTATAATTCGCCTTATCGACGGGAAAAGGGAGCGCTGCCCCGTTCGGAATCGTAACCATTCCATTAGCACGCTAACAAAATAAACAGAGCGAGGCAAACCGGTAAATTGTACCTCTGCTTCGATCGTCCAAAGTGCTTCGTACTCGGAGTGCACGTTTCGCTCTCGTCAAGTACTCGCTGCTCTTTCCTACCATCCTCCCCCTCTCCCTCCCATTCTCTCTCTCTCTTCTTCGCTCTTCTTCGTTCCGTTTCACAATCTTCCTTTCCTTTTCTCTCCCTTTCGCTGTTCCCTCCTTTTTATTCCGCACCGGAGAAGCAGTGCCATCAGAGAGAACTGCGAGAGCAGTATCGAGAGGGAGGTCGGCGACGCGGAGGGGAGGGAGGATGACAGGTTGCCTGTGTCCTACCCGAGGGAGCAGCAATTTATAAATAATTGAGCCGAGTCCGGTAAAAAATGAATTACGCGTCCCTGTACAATATGAGGAGTTGCTTTACAGTAAAACGAGCAGGGGACCCGCGAGACCCGTGGCTCCACCATGTACCCGGTGAACAGGGAACGTGAAGCAAAGATAAAGACGGACAAAAAGGTGTCGATGGAAAGATAGAGACATAGACAGGGGGGATAAAGAAAGAGGAAGTAACATAAGACGCATCAATTTTGCAATTGGAGAATTTTATGTTCGCGCGGCCGCCATATATTATGGACGAGGAGCCACCGGGCTTCTCGCAACATCCTGTTTCGATCAGTCGCCCACGTAGTGCCGCGATGCCACTGCCCTTTCGATCACTGATTTTCCTAATCCAATTTCCCTCGGTTTGTTTCGCTTGTAAATGTTTAGCGGTTGTTGTGGCTTAGTTTCGAGGATAATTACGGCGTAGTTAATTTTATCTTGAATTAATCGATGATTGTAAGGATTCTTAACGAATAATGGTAGAAGCAATAAAGTAGATTTTGTATTTCTTGCAAAAGTCAAAAGCTTTTTATACCTCCGTACATAACCCAAATACACGCTGCCAAATGCACTTTCAAGTGCAAGAGCCTCGAGAATCACGATCCGCTACCGATTTTCCCCCGTCGCGGATAATGAAGTCGTAAGGAGTGAAGACCGACGTAACCGAGCGAGCCGATCGAGTTTGTTGGAACAAAAAGGATCGAGGGAACAAGAGTTTCTTCCTTTCAGCGGCGCAACGACTTTAGAAAGTGGCATTTCGCATTCACCGATGAACCGGTTTATCATAATTGGCCAGGCAGACCGATACGCCCGAGTCATTACGTCGGACATTTTTGCAACGCTGCTGCAACTCGTTTGACACTGCGCCAAACAGTAGCTGCAATCGAAAAACAAATTATCTAACAAGTAACGTGCATTCTGCCATGCTAACGATTATCAATAAGAAAAGAGGACGAGAAAAGAATGAAAAGCAAGAGTAAAATTCCTAAGCTCTGCGGAAAAATTCGAATCGACGAACGAGCAAGCGAAAAGGAAGAGAAACATAAAAATGAAAAGGAAATCGCGGAGGTGGCGTTCTTGGAAATTAAGAAAACAAATATTGTGGAAGCGAGGACGGATAAAAGGGAGAGTAATACGACGCACTTCAGAAGATAAAGTCGGTAATGCTTTTGGCTTTCACGCAAACATCATTTTAATCCCCGTTTCGGTGAAGGTAGCAGGGAGTAGGCAGAGAAGATGGAGAGGTCGCGAACAGAGCGACCGTCGCGTCGACGCGTTTAAGCCAGACGAAGATAGAGATCGGAGCGAAACGAAGGGACATAGAAAGGGGGTGGAACACGGGACAGGGCAACGGAGATCGACGCACAGGGGTGGCTCGAGTTGAACCGAAGCGAGTAATCAGGGAGACATTATTTTCCCTTTGAGACCCGCCGTATTTTAATACGAAGGAAAACGTATAATCCGCTTGTACAATTTCGAGCCACTGAATTTGCCTGTCTGTCCGTCTCCCAGTCCTGTCTTCTCTGTTTCTTACTCTGTTTCTCGAATCGGTCGCGTTCGCGATTGCCGTGTTCTCCTCTGTCTCCTTGCGTTTCGATGGAAATCGAAGGGTGGCGATATCTTTCTATGGTCCCGCTTTCGAATTCCTCCGAGCAATATCCGCGAAACAAAAGGGTGGCGGCCAACGGAACGATTTAAGAATGAACAGTAAAACGATTTCGCGATCCTTAAGAGGATTCCTCTTTTCTCCGGCTGTTTCTCGTTCTTTCGATCGGAGTACGCGCGAGGACCGGTTTGATGTCCGGCGAAATTCGCTAATGACGCAATTATATCGCTTTCGCGGGAACATTGAACCGTCCTAATTCGCCGCTCGCGGAACCGTTAAAGAATTCTGTCTCCGCTACGAATTCTTATTTTACGTCGTCCCATTATACGCTTCGAGCAAAAACCGACAAAATAAAAGACGAATAAAAGAAATGCTTATAATACCGGTGTCAAGTGCGTGTACGCGTATCCATGTGTGTATACGTATTCGCGTTGGTTAGTGTTCGTGCGCCTATAGTGTCCCCTCGTTCTTTCTCTCCCTGGGTTCGCTCATCGTCCAGAGAATAACATTCGCACTTTACGATTATGCCTGCCTACTTTTTTTGTCAAACAGCCTGGCTGCTCGGTGTCAACGACAGATTCACGATCGGCTCTCGACTCGCACACGGTCGCGAGCCTACCGGGGAGCAGCATTCAACGACCGGCGAGTTCCACATAAATCGAGATCCTTGAATTAAATAGGCAAGCTTTTAGCATCCATAGAATCCCGCCGTTTTAATCCTCGAAACCGAGCCTCTCTAGGTAATCCGTGATTATTTGACGAAGCCAGCATTGACTGCTGGTACCACAACGCGCGCATGTGCACGCTTGGATGAATAAATTATAGTTTATTGTGCTTTCTGATACACGTGATTTATGCGATTGCGCATTCTGATTAAATTTTAGAGCTACTGAATTTGTTTACAATTTTTTGATTTATGATCTGTTCGAATGAGTGTTTCGAGGTAAAAATACGAATGCGAATATTGGAATGATATACGCTACGAATAGAAAGTTTAGAAATAATAGAAATTTCAAAGTAGGTTCTTGAACAGTCATAGCTACTTGAATTTACTTCAATTTCGTTTGATATAATTCACAATAGCTACGTTACAGTTTTCCTGTTTAAGGAAACAGCGTTTCCATTGTCGTATAACTCATTTTTTAATTGGCGATAAATCATCATTAAACTCACAATTAATTACCAATATCCTATAAATTACCGTGTTATTGAATTAATCCTATTGCGTTTACGATGATTCCAGCAAACGTCTTGTAACGTGAAATTTTGATTTCAAAAGCAAGCGATTGGCAACGCTATTTGGAATGTCATTCCTAATAAATAGTATTCGATTTTCCCTACTTTGCAATAATTACATGTATTACATCTCCCACTATAGTCTTTTTTATATGACATGTTAATGGTCGTAACATAAAGAAACGTTCTCAGAATCTATCGGCAAAAATCAATGAACAAATGAATCTGTTTTAACACAATAGCTATAGAACATCTGCCGATTGTTAAAGAAAATACGATAAAACGATAAATATTCATAAATTGCAGTAATTTCCTTGCATTTGCTATTTTATTATGACTCTTGTTACGCAATTTGCCTGAAACATAATGCAAATATAATGCTGATTTGCAAAGTATACACGCATTATCAGAAGAGAATTTACAAATCTATTGACAAACACTTATATTTACGTTTTCGCTAGCTAAACTGAAGTTGTATTTGTACTGTACAGTGTAGTCCACGCAACTTATAACGAGTTTTTCCTCTTCTCTCAACAGTGTTAGGAAAAAATGATGAAAAGGACCACAAAGAGTGCGACAAAGTATATATACATTTAACAGTTGTATTATTTGTTTCCGATGGGAAATATTTAAAGTAATAAGATAATATCAAGATATATTTGAACTAATATCCCAAATAATATAATTTGAGGACTTCTTTATACACTTACAATTTTGAACTCCATTGAAATAAAGTAGCAGAACACCCATTTTCACATTTGTACAGCAAATGCAAAAATTTCCCAAGAATTTCTCACAAAACATCGCACCAAAAATTACACCCATATCTCACACTGCACTTGCCACGGTGAAACATTGATAAACGAACATGTGTACGCTTCAACGTCACGCATACCAAGGCATATACACGAATCAACTCTCAATAAGATATTCAACCACAATGGGCTACGAGGAACCAAAGGAATTTCGTGGCGAAGCGTGAGCGCGCCGCCAGCAGCGTTTCCCCTGCGTCAAAAGTGTCAAGAAAAATAGAATCATCCAAAAATAACCCTTCGAAACGATATTTTGAACGAAAGATGAAATACGTGGCTACATCGACCAAGTATAATAGCAGAAACCAGCGTCTCTGTTCTTTCTTTCTCTCTCGATCCTCGTATTTTATCCGATATTTTTGAAATACCGTTCGCGACGACCGTACGGTGACCGGATGTCGTAATGACGTACCGACAAAAGCGCGCTCCCTTTCTCTCCCGTTCCTTTCTTCTTCGTCCACGTTTCTTTCTCGATCCTCAATTTTCTCGATGCCGCCGCGCATCGAGAGAGTTCGTCGCTCGCGCTTTATTTACGACTGCATTCCGCGCGCGGATTCCGTTACGGGATCCCCTGATTAGCGATGGGATCAAGTGTATCGCAAGTACCTTCGAATTTTAGTAGGATATTTGAAACATTTCGCGAGTGCTTCGGAAAGAAATACGTAAATAAACAAGTTGTACTTGTAAATAGACTCAAACGTCTGATTAAATAAAATTCCTAATTGTATTTCTAATAATTCAGGTAGAATTTTAATTAGAATTGTTGTATCATTCAAATATTACATATGGCGATATAACTTGCAAATTTCCATCGGCTCTCAAAATGAAAGTTGAACGCGAAATTGATTGTTCCTAAAGAAGTTGATTTTCAAAGGTTAACTTCGTATCAAACTTACGATATTACAATGACAGCGGTAAATTCGAAATCACCCTATCATTCCTCAAAAAGCCATAAAACAGAGAGCAAAGTGTTAAACAGAGGATTACGCACCTGTTCCCCTTTGCCAATGCGAACGCGCCGTAATATTCAAAGAGATCGGCCAATCGAAAAGAATTACGAGCGGCGGGCGCGGTAAAAAATAACCAAAGGCTTTTGTCACAATTTTCACGGCGTCGTCGGATCCCCGACGCCAATTCCTCGCCATTTGCTCCGAATTTAACTCCTCGTCTCTTCAACCTACTCTTTCGTTCATTGCTTGGCGTGATTCCTTCTAAAGAAATCGATGGAACGCGGCTCGGGCAACGGGAACCAGTAACCGGTCGCGGAACATCGTTCGATTGTTTGCGCAAAGATAAGATTAAGGGTACGAACTTTTCCCACCGTCGAAAATCGCTAAACCGTTTCACGTTCTCGCGGCGCGTTTTATCGCTAACGATACGCGGTTTATTGACAGGCGAACGCGAAGGCGAGGATCGCAGCTTATCCGCGCGTTATTTGCTCGCGCTGTCCCGTTGGTAGCGTAACGTGTCAATATCTTTACGAATACAACGACGTTCGATTCGAAACGATAGCTCCGTGCAAACTGTTCCTTCGCTTTGCGTTACATCATCATTCCTCCACTTCCGGTAGGTGGGGCAGCGTACGATCGAATTGAAAGGATAAACAGTGTAGCTTCTTGTTTCTCTTCGGTAACACATCGTACAATATTCTTCGAAGCAAACAAAGTAAAGGCGCTAATAGAGTCACGAGTTTGACGATAGTTTTTCTCGGTTTTTGGGAATCGTCGATTACGTGTGTCAGAGATGCGTTCGCGGATTTCTTCATGGCCACGCTATCTGCTTTTAGATAATACTCGTTCTTTACGTTTCGATCGTGGAAAGGGACGTGCGATTTCAATGGGACTCCTCTTTGGAAATAGTGATGTAATGTTTAGATTCTTCTTCTTCTTCTTTTTTTTTTTTTTTGATTCCGATCGGTCGATATCGATTGTGGAGGGAAATACCGAGGCGCGATGAGTCGTGTGTGCGTGTGGTTGGATCTTGGAATTTGAAGGTGGTTGTGCAATTATCTCGCAGATGTTTGCTTTCATTTTGCGGACACATAATCCACCGGTAAAGTTCGCGGAGATTAGGAGCTCGGGTAAATATTGGGAACTTGTCATGGAATCGAAGGACGTTCGGTCAAATTGTAATGTCGAGTCTTTTTGTGGTAAAAGTTTAATACAGTTTGTACACACGAGTTTTCTTCAAACAGTTATAGATGTCTGAAAGATTCCAATGCCTCTTTAATAATTGTAATTCTTTAATTAATCGTGCAATGAAATCGTTTCTTAAGAGTGATTTAAATTAATTATGTAATACAATTGAAAACAACACAAATGCGATAAAGCGTAACAAGAGACAACAAACATCAAACAAGCTCGGACAAGAGAACAAGAAAGATGAAGTCAACGAAACACGAATAACACCACTACGTATTAAAATAAAGGAAGCATAAATAAATTGCAAAAATCAAAGAAACGTACCAAGAATCGAGCATCGAGAAATTCCATTAAAGTAGAAGAACGCAGTTTAACATTGAACGAGGGAACAAAATCACATTATTCGCAGCCACGCTTCAGACAGACACGAGTCACCGGTTCGGAGAACGCGTAAATCGTGGCCGTAGCTGAGATAATTCTCCCCTAACGGGCGAATCTTGCGGGCTTCGCGAACAGGCGTAATTCGATTCCCTTTACGCAATTTTGTCGAATCGTGGTTTCGCATTCGCGAAGCTCGCGACGCAACGGGTGTTCCGCGCGAGAGAGCGATCGGTCCACTAACCAAGACTCGACGCAGACAAACAAGACAACACTGTTGCGATTTCACAGCGTAGACGCTGGACGATTCAGCAAATCTATATTTTCTACGACAATACGCGTTTTATCATTAGCAATATGAATCATGACGATGTCGCATCGCGTCTAGAACTGATTATCTACTAAACGCGCTAGCAAACGATAATAAACATTTGTTGAGGTTTTACGCTACGCATATGTAGTTGGAGAAAGCGAAAGTGATCACAGACATTAATTCAACTAATAAAAAAATTGATCGAACGTGTACGAAATCAATGAACAATAAATTTTCTTTGGTATATCAACATTACTTTAAACGTTCCCAAACGCCCACGATCCTTCGCAATTTTTTCTATTCGTTTACACATCGCGTCTTCACCGAAGGAAATTTATATTAGCGAACATTCGCGAATATTTCGCACGGCTAATAAATGGAGCTCAGGCGTAAGATCGATTTTAGATCGACGAAAATCCACTCGATTCGAGCCAGGCTCGAAATCTTTCTGGAATCAGAGACCGAGATCGGCTAACTTCGTACGATCTCGAAGCGCTTGTAAATTGATCGCGGCTCGCGTCCCGACTGAAAGCGATCTGCTCGTTAAGTACCGCAGCAGCCTCCTCGGAGAGACGAGGCTGGAAAGCAATCCGGCGTGGATCGAGATCGAGATCGAGAAAATAACGATAAAACGTGACGCGGTCGCAATTAATGGCGGAAAAGGTACCCGAGAGCTACGGCCGCGATCCAGAGCCCTCTTCGCCGCGATCGACGACGTCTCCACTGAACGTTTGCGACACGATGCAACACGCTCAGACATCGATTCGAACGATCGAACGGACTACGTACCCGATGAGATCCATACGGACGATGCGTTCGCCGATCGGCGAAAGGTGCGCAGCAAGCGTTCTCTTTAACTTCTATGCGTCTTCTTTGGTGCACACATAGAATACGCAAACACGAATGCACTCGTACACGCGTATGGTATGTATCGTCACGTGAATGCGTGTTTCTTGTTTATAAAGTACACGTAAAACACAAGATGTTGAAACGGATAAAGACTGCGTTCATTAATACGTATATTGTTGCAATTGTAACTACGATGATAACAGAAAGATAGCGAGTGATTTTTCGCCGTAATCGACGAATCAGGTCCACTTTTCGCGGTGTCACCCCGTATATCGCATGGGAAAATAAATCTTGTGGACACTCACCGGGAGGGAGACTGGACACTGGACGCTGTCACCGGACACGGGTTGCAGCGACTGCAACAGATCGCGTGCGTGAAAGAGAGGACGGCTATCAATGGCTGCATTATACAATACCAGTGAACTGGTGTACACGGAATATGGTGTGCGTGCGCGTGCGTGTGAGAGCGCAATACGCTGCGCGCGTACGCGACGACGCGCGAGTATGTAAACGTAGACGCGCGAACTGGGTCCACCGAACCAACCGAACCAACCACTGAACGAAACAAACGAAAGGAGCGAAGCAAGTACTGTCAGGTATTCCCGCGAAGAGGATCTGTCTCGTGCGTAGAAGCCGTGTACGCTGTACTGTCCCATACGCTTGGGAGTACAGCGAGCGCGCCAACGAAAACGTCGAGACGACGAAACGAGACGAGAGGTGCATGCCTATGCTCCACCCTGTTTCTCGGGTTTACTTTTCGACGAGTATTTTGCCGATTAGATATCGACTCTTTTGCAAACACACCGCGCTGCACTGTGGGATTATTCTAAAAGTAGGATTTCCTATAAGCGTTAAATGTACATACATACGCATCTACATATATAGACACTTTCAGTTGGACACAGTGTTACACACAGAAATGACATATCGGTACAAGATGTTTGTATAGTTTATTTATAAGAATTTTTAGAGGGAATTTAAAATAGTTTCTATAATTAGCGGAGTTCGTATAATAGGAGAATATAATAGAATTCGTTCACATAATAGAAGCTCGCGTTCAGATAAGTAGTTTCAAACGGTAGCAGTTAAACGCTAAGCAAGACTTCGTTCCGGTAAATGAAATTCATACAAACGAAATTGTACCGTGCCACGGTGTATCAAAGAAGCACATTTCTAAACGATCTTCGACTGTCACGTTCGCATCAATACGTATTCTACGTTTATAGAAAATCTCACTGGAACGTCTCTTTCTTCCTTGTCGTCATCTTCGGCGGTCTCCTTTCATTCTTCGTCTTATCTCTTTTTAACCGACTTTACAGTGATCTTTGTCGCTCAGGTTGCTCGTGGTACTCGCGAGAGAATTCTTTCTGTATCTATCCCGCTCTCTTTCATTTCCACCTGATTCCACTGGTCGCTCTCCGTCTACGTTTTTACCTTTCCTTCTGTCCCCTTGTCTCGATCCCTGTCCTCTCCCCCCTCCCGGCGTCGTTCCGCCGCTCGACCGGACTGACCTGTTCACGTGTGCACCATAGCCGCAATAACTATATCCAGCCGCGCTTTTTTGTCAGCCCGTTCTTACGTACGCTCGGAAATGAATTGAGTTATTGTAAAATCGTGTCCGGCCGGCTGTAATTGTCCGCGCGTGCCCCGCCATGTTCGTACGCGGCCGCAAGCGACCTCGTCCATTTTTCACAGCGGTTCACCTTTTGCCAGTGTAGACATAGAGCGAGCATATCAAGTGGAAAAATCTCCACACAGTTCACCATCCGAACCTCGATATCTCCGCTTAAAATGGATTTGTAATATGAATCGTTACGAATAGGATCGAGCTAGATCAAACGCGCGATGCCGTTTCGCGTTGTCGCGGAAACGCGACCTCGACTCGGGAAATGGTACAAGCATAAGATAAAAATGGGAAATAAAAATGTGTAAAATCTCGATTTGTCGGAAGAGGCGGAGCTATCCGCTCGAATATTTAATTATCGATTTTGTAAAAGAACGAATGATTTAACGGAGGATTCTTTGGTGGATAGCTCCGATCGAAGGGATTTTTTCCACTCCAAGTTCCAAAGAATCCTGATTCATTCGGTTTATCGCGATACGACGGCATTTACACGGATCGAGGGACGCGTTCGCGCCTTTTCAAGGTGAATAGAGAGCTCGGCACCTCGACGCAGGCCCATCCTGAATGAACAAGCGCAATAAGCAGGTGCTGGTGCTCGACTCACCGGCTTCGAATCTCCTTCCAGCTGATCGGCTTTATGGCCGTGACGACCCCATCCACCGTCGAACAATTACGGCGAACATCAGGAAGCACACCGTTCTGCGGGCAGAAGAAAATCGTTTTATTAGTAGTCCGTGATAGACGGTTTAACGTTATGGTTGGACGGAACGATTCGTGAATTTGTAAAGAAAAATCTAGGTGTGTACCTATACAACGTGTTTCCATATGAATATGAAAAGAAAATTTGTCAAATTATGTTACGAAAAGAAATAAAACGCATTAAACAGTGTTTAAGCACAGAAACAATTTAGTAAATTTCAAACTTTTATTTCAGTTTGCTTTGTCATAAAAATTCATTCTCTCATATTTCTAATCATTTTACGAATATAGTTTGTTTCAGTGAGTCACCGTGTATAATATCAAGTAATAGATACGCAGGTTTATCGCTCGAAACTGATTGTTATAATTGTTGCAAAATTCAGGTGTTTTGCGTAGACTGTAGACTATATATATATCTTCTTGCTATGATATCTTGAAAGCTGATAAGGGTTATCAAAGCGAGTACATATTTTGCCGTGGATCAGGCATGTTTGAGTAGAAACGGGATTTAGCTTGGCGTAAATCGTAGTACGCTCATTCATAGTTGTTTTTAATCAAGTATCGTTACGTAAAGAAGTATTAACGCCGTATTAGTATAGATATTTTTATAAGTAGATTAAGATCATAACCATCCCTTTCACTTTCATAAATAAGTATTTAGAAAAAAATTTGTCTCTCTTATTTTGTACGATAAGGCGAAAATTGTAAGGAAACATCCATCAAATTTCTATAGCGCATAAACGTCACTAACACTTCTACTACATTAAACGTATCTCACACTTAACCGCTTCAAAAAGTTCGAATCCAAAAGAATCCACTCCCTGCAAACTTACTTGGTAAAAAACGAACGAAACAAACCTCGCCAAACGTTTCACAAATTAAAGGTTCCAAGCCTCGCCATCGTCTCCAATAAAAAGAAAAAACAACCGTTACTAACGTGTTCCCGTAGGACTCCATTATCCAACCTTCCGATAATTGATAACGCAGCGACACAGCGACGAACGCGTAGGATTTGCATGGAGGTCGGTGGAGTCTTGGCCCGCGGTCGCGACCGACAGATACGAAGGATCCTGTACGAAGACAAAGGACGATGATTCAGAGGTAGTAGGAGAGAAGTACCTGGTAGATGACACGAGATTCCACCGAAGGTGGGCACTACGTCACTGTCTTTTTCTTCTGCTCGTCCTGTGCTGGTTTGGAGCGCGCGCGCGACCGACTATCGGACGCCGCGAGGTGGTTTTCGACTCGAAATCTCGGCATTCCTCCCGCCGCGAGGAATCCAACGATGTTAAATGAACCGTCCCGAGGAAATATAATGTCTGCTAAACATTCTTCTCCGTTTCCGTAATTTACGGCCGACCGAAATCTCCCGAATCGCTCGACGAGACTGATCGCCCCGACGAAAGTGCCCGCTGACGAGAATGGGAACTCGATGCCCCGACAGCAGGTGCTTCTCTCTAACTTGTGTCACACTGCCGGGGGATTTCTTCTTTTCTTCCCTCTTTTGTTAAGAAACGAACTAGGCGGGATGAAACGGATGGTAATGGGTGAATGCTGATTCTTTGTCCAGATGCGGACGAAGTTGTTTTTTGGGGAGAGACTTTTTGAAAAAACAGCCGAAGGAGATGCAGAAAGTATTTGTATACGCTGTTCATTTCTTTTGGTATCTAGATACACTGGTTAGAAAGAGAGAGAGAGAGACAGAGGCAAAGATACTTCTGATAGTGTAAATATATCTACTTCGAATCTGACTACCCGCAATCGCTATCAGAAAGAGAAATTTAATTGTATTTAATTATATGTTAACAAAATATTTGATTCAATGATATGGATAGAAGAGCAGCAGTAGTTTTAATTAAGTCTAGCAGATAATAGGACAAGAGAGATATCGAATACAGAATGCTGATAGATTTCATTAATTTCTATGAGTAAAATTTAATTGGAACAATCGACCAAGAAATTCGTTCATCACTGAAACGCTCCATATCTTGCAAGATTCACTGTACATCGAATTTCACGGAAACTTTCCAATGAAATACGAGGCGCATTAACCATGTCCCGGCTACGACGTTCCTAACTGAACGTTCCCATGTTCCGTGCGGCCACTACGACGATCTGGCAGTGGTGATTCGCTCTATTAAAAGAGCGACCGATCAATTCGCAGTCGAGGCGACCGGGGTACCTGTGGCACGTGGGCGTTCCTGGCTAGCAGGGAGCCGTAAAGTCGTTAAGTAGCCACTTCGGACTTGGAAATAAGGAGATGATGGATCATTAGCCTTGGGGATCCTTCTGTAACTTCTGCCTAGTCAGCGAGCACCGCATACCTGCGATTTGTAGAAAAACAAACAGCCCAAGTGGCGGAGCATTGGTCTCGCGTTAAAAGGCCTGTTTTACTATCGAAAATGCTTGTACGTTTTGCACGATGCATAGTTTGTAACGTATAATCGTCTATTAAATTTGAGCCTGTTCCGTCAAATAAATTCCAGTGTTCATATCTTTTAAGCTACAACGGTACAACGCTCTGTACCTTAGGATACAAATATGAATGATATGCATACGTATGTAGTCGATTTATACCTGTTATTTAAGATACCTGTCACTTTAATTTAAATCTGACGTTGTTCGTATTAAATACTGCTACAAATTACGTATATTTATTAACACACTACATTTCCCTCGCTTATGTTTAACTCTAACTCGCCAGTATTTCAGCTCACGATTAAGACATCCGATTAAAGCGCGTCGATGCAACACAACCTGCAACAGAAACATCGCTTCGGACCGCGGACAATTCTCGTTGCATCTTCGGAATGCAGTCAATACAACTACGTTAATAGAGCAGTCGATATATCGATATGATCATAGAAGCGCGACACCTGGCGGCAGTAAGAGGCGGTCATAAAGGCGCTAAATGGCCACTTTCGACCGGCGAAGAAAGTGATGTTGGAACATTAGCTCCGTTCCAGGTATCAGAGAAAGGGGGATAGGGTTCGCGAGCGAGCCGTATACCGCGACCGAACAGAAAAATACGTAAACTCGGCTTGTATTACGCGCAAATCGTCGGACATGGGAGTCGGTGGCGCTGGGTCGCCGACAGAAGCTCACGGCGGTAATGGTAGTTGGAGGCACGATTGCGAATGCACCGACGATAATGCACCGCCTTCTCGTTTCTTCTTCTCCCCGTATTGCTCGAGAACCGTACGGCGAATCTTATTTCCTGATAAATGTAACGTTCGCGCCATTACCAACAGGAAGAATCATATTTTCTGAGCATATTTCACGGAGGCAGCGGCTTTTTTGGTGCACAGCAATCGCGCGTTTATTGGCCGTCCAGCGCGGTGCAACAAGAAGGAAGTTGTAATTCCCGGATAACGCCTAGCGTAATGGCGCATCAAAATCAGACGGCTACCTCTTTCTTTCTCTTCTTTTCATCATCCACACCATGCGAAAGGAGCGTTCTTCGCCATTTAGGTCTTCCAGAAACACCGGGTCGCCTCGAGTTTTCGCTATTGCATTAATATGCTAATAACGCGTGGGTGTTCTTAAGAAATAAGGAAGCGCGCGACCAGCAACCTACCCAGCCATTTTTGGATCTGGTCAAACGTAATAAACCAGTGTTTCGCTGTTTCTTGTTTCTTCTCGATGGAGTCGCAGCAAATTTCTAGCCTCGTGTCTCGCGAACATTTTTCCTCCTCCCTTATTTTCTCTTTGCTTTTCGTCAGCAACAAACGTTATCAGTCGAAACGGTCGTTACCGGTGTCCAGATGGCCGGGATAACGCAACCGCGAACGCTTAGACAAAGCGCCATTATTTACGGGCAAACAGATTGGCTCGCTAACCCAGGAATTTAGGTGTGCTCCGATTTCTAGACCGCGCGAAGAACACACGCAGCAATTTATAGCATCATTGTTACTCCTATTGTAGTTCCTGAGCGTGGGCGAAACGCGCCGGTGACATTACACTTCGCGAAATCTTGCTATGAACAGTACCTTGCTGCGAACAGTACCTTCTAGTAGAACCATATGCATCACAGGTTGATGTCCCAGAAACAGCCTTGTTTCCAGTTTGAAACATTCGCCGAAGTCTTGTAACAAAGCTCCTCTAGTTGGCCTATCGTTCAGAATTTCATTGGATAAATTAAGAATGTTCGAGAGAGTCGATACGAAATATATGGATCGTATAGAATCGGATGTATCGTTTGTTTGAAAGAAATAGAAATGTGTCGACGTGAAAGGATATTGTGTAGTTGTATATTGGAGAATAAATTTCAATCTAAAAGCAGGATGTTGGAAACACAATAAGTTCCTTGGCGCTCCTAGATAACACGGTAATAAAATTGTTGCGACTCTTGTACACAATGCAGATGTTTCATAGTGGAATCAGGGACGTGCATTCCCATTACTTGTACTACTTTTCCATGTAACCCTTCCATTTGTTTTCACCATAAACCTACCATAAAATCAAATCGTCCTCGTCAATATCAAGAACCTTTTACTTCCAATAAGATCCCACGAAACAAAAGCTCCGAATCCTCTTCACAAACTCGATCAAACCACCGAGTCTCGAAAACGACCGTCCGAACGAACGACCACGAGAGGAGCGACCCATGCAGTTGGTCCGCAGAACGAGCGGCACGCTGAGTGGCGCGACGGCGGTAGCGGCGGCAGCAGACGAACAGCTGATTAAAGAATGTATTTGCTCGGGCTGAGAAAAGGAGTAGCGGTTCGAAGATTCAGGAACAATCGGTCGAGAGGAAGCGAATCGGGACCGGAGCGAGGCAGGCGATCGGTCAGGTAGGAGTCCGGTAGGCGAGCTGTTTGCCGGTTGGAAGGCGAGTCCGAGCCGCTGGAAGGATGCTGGAGAGGCCGAGTGGTGGCGGCACGGCCGGTGTGGTCAGGTGGTTCGCAAGGACGCGGCAGGCCGTTCACCCGTTCACCCGTTGCACTCCCCTCCCCCTCCTACCACTGATCCTGCTTCCCTCTGTCCTCTCTTTTTCTCGTCGGATCTCTCTTCCTCGCGTCCGAATCACGCGGCCCTCTTACCTCTTCCAGGCGACTTCGTTCGTCTCTCACAAGCTCTTGTGACTCTCTTCTGCTGGCTCTCCCTGGCTACCCCTTCCCTTCCCTTCACCTGTTTCTTCCACGCTTTCTCTCTCCTTCCGTTCTTCGTGTAGTGTTTCTCTCTTTGTTCATCCACATCCACAGTGTTTCATTGGGCGGCTGTCTCCCTGTCTTCTAGATCCGAGCACGGCACCAGCACCGACTTAACTAAGTAAGTTACACCGGTATTTGTACTTACTTTGCCTCGAATCGACGCGCTGCACTCGTGCTCGTGTTAACACGATAATTGGCCTGTTACGCCACACGGAAAAAGCGCGCTCGCATCTTTTTTCTGTTGATAACGCCTATGTCTCTCGGTCGTGAGACCGTAGAGTTTGGATAGCCTCTTCTTAGTTGAGATACTTGCGATTTGCAAGCGTGTTTACAGGTTCTACCATGGAAAAGGGGAAGAGAATTGGAGCTGCGGGAATCAAGCGATCGATGGTCATTGAGATTTGAAAGCAAACAAATATCGTTCCACAGTATTAAATATAAGTATTATATAAATAAATCCCAATAAAATAAAAGTCCCGTTGGAAGTATCACTAACTCTGTCACACCACAAACCAGACACGATGCAAATGATCGAGGCACCTTCCCATTTCCACATCTAAATCCATCCCTACCCTACAAACAGCGAGTGACACAACTAACATTCTACGAAAGTAGATCAAAATCAAAGGGGAATACCGAAGAACCTTCCCCCATCAAGGAATCATGAACTGCTCGGTGTGATGAAACATTTCCTCTAGACAGTGATTGCTTTACGTGTCGCTAATAAATACTCTCTGTTTATGTGTCTCCTGACTGAATTCAGATATTTGCTATCAGAACTGGTTTCACATGGCAATTTCAGTCGGATCGTAAACGTCAGAAACGTTAACCGAAATACACATCAATCGTCGAATAGGTGAACGATAACGACCTGCGAGACTTTTCGCACGATCTACGACTATTCGTTTGCATTAACGCTTCCCCAGCCTTCCCGCTGGCCTCTCAGCAATATATCGCGACTGGACGATCACCGTAATTCGCAGGCAATCCTTGCACGGGTCATATTTCAGGCCTCGGCAAAAGGCCGCGCGCGATGCCTTTTTTTCAGCGTTACAGTCCCTGATGAATATTATCCAAGCTACGGTACTCATCCGATTAACCGTTTCTATGGTGGGGATTAGTGCCCATGATTCGGATGATTAGTTTATTGTCAATGATCGTGTACGTTGGAACTATCGAACGATCGATCGGTATTATTAGCGTCGGTGTTATTATTATATGTACCGTTAGGTATATTGCTTTAGAGAGTTCACGTGTGAAACTGAGAAAGTGCTTTATTTAATAAAAATTATAAAATACAAAGTATGTATCTTATAATGAGAGAATCAAAGTATATCGCATGAATCGATGATAGAAGAGAATGATGTTAAATATAAAACGGTTAATATTTCGAAAGTTCTTAGAAAAGGCCGTTTTAGAAAAGTTGTATCCTCGTGATTGATAATTCGAGAATTGAAATACTTGTACCTTTATTATAGCGTCTCATTGATTGGTGGTTTCTTTCGGGTACATTTAGATGTATGGTATTTTTTATTCAGCATTATTCATCGAATCGTGTAGAAAATTTTTCTTCGTGGGTTATGAAAGAGTTTGTACGTAAATAGAAAGGAATTCCAGTCAGCGATAGAAACAGACAGACATTTCGACATAACACTTGGAAAATCCGTGTAAGATTCATGTTCACCGTCAACAAAAAAACGATCTTCATATGTTTCTCGTAACCATGGCAAAAGTTAGTTCTATACTACATCTATGTTGTATTCACTGCCTTTTTGTTATCAAATGCCACTATTTGTTAATAACATATGATCTATACAAATCCTATAATAAACCCATTATCGAGCAAAAGTAATGAGCGTCCCTTGTAAAAGGTAATGACAGTCCTTGAATTTATCAATACACCGTCTTTTCAGAAATATTTCCCACCATTATTAATTTTTTCAGATCTCCAATACGAACATCCTTTTCATTAATAGGTCTTTATGGTATTGAGCTATAGAACTTTTATATGCTACCGACCAATGATTCAAAGAAAAGTAAAGTACTCAAAAACCCATCCTCTCGTATGTACGTTCACAAATGGTTTGCAAATCGCAAATACATAGTACCATTTAAAGAAATAAAATAATTAACCTTAAGATCTTGAAGACACTTCCCACTTCAGAAAGATGTACTTTCAACATTTTCCACATTAACGATTAGTCCAAGAGATAGTTACGTAGGTAGATTATTATGGATCATTGGTAATACTTGCACAGAACTTAAATGCACGTAAACGGAGACGCAAACTCATCTTTGTCATCGTCAAGAACCACATCGGCGTTTCATCTTCTCAAATACAAAGCAGCAAATGCAAACATCCAGTAGCTATCGTTGGATCCCATCGTTCGGTGTCACGAAATCCAGCTTTCCAATTAGAAAGCGTTTTTCGTGGCGTTTCACGCAGTTATACACGAGTTCGTTGTGAACGAGCTAAGCCGGATACCGATCAAATTCCACGGTACAGTGAAATTCATCGTCGCTGAATGACGTCACGAGTGAAGTAACAGGAGGCCGGTTGTCCGCGTGAACGAACCCTCGTCTCCAAGCGGTGGCACCCGTCCACGAGAGGTGGAAAGAATCAGAGAAGGGGGACAGCCCTCCCGCGGGGAACTAATAACCGGGTTTCACGAGGCGTGTCCGGGTGCACGCGCGTCCGCGTGAAGAAAGCCGCGCGGGCCGGATTCCACGCGCCGAAAACGACGCTGTCCTCCGCACTACGCTGTTCAACTTCTGCGGGGCGCACGTCGAGGCAGGTAGCCGATAAACAGACGGCTGTTCCAACCGACTGTTATTAGCTTCTTTTCTCGGGGTAATGCGTGCCCTGTCAGTGGCAGTGAATAAGGAGAGCAAAACGAACGCGACCTCTTTGTCAGCTGACAACAATAACCACGTTGACTTTTCTCTTCCCTGTCCTTCGTTTCTTCACCGTTCGCCCTTAATAGCCAAGCCGAACCTTCGTAATGTCGCATCCTTGTCCTTCGACCGAATTATTCCACGATTCTCGATTCGCGACAAGGATAGACGACGTCGTGGCGCAAAGGGGTGGCCCAGGCGACGCTCCAAGTCGATTGAACAGAAATTGAATGATTGGGAGCGCGCGCCTCGAGGGCGCTTGATTGTTCATTCAAACAACAATCGTAATTGCGTTACAGGTCGGCCTGAGAGGGGAAAGGAGTAAGTGGAAGGGACCGGAACGAATGACTGGCATCGTGGGCGATGGGAACTGGCAGAGTCGAGTCGCGGCTTCCGTGCACGTTGGGGGTTGCTCGGACGAGTGGTCTACGCCAAGCACTCGGCCGCTCCTCGATGCCACTACTCGAGCGGTGCTACGCTAACGTTATTAGTGCCACGAGCGTCCTCGATCGAGCACGCTCTCGCCTTTCGAGCGAGCCGTGCTTATCGCGTGCCGCTATTTCTCGGCCGAATATGTTCGTATCGAGGCTTTGTTCGCGACTCCAAGAATAGGTCCAACAGAGTCGATTGATTTCTCACAGTACGACTCCGCTACTGGCTCTTGCTAGGGAGTCTGTTGTTTTTGCTTGTTGCTTGGATGAGAGGTGATTTTCGCGTTGATAGCAGAGTTTTTGTCGTAGATTTGTATGGTTTCTGCATTGTGTTGAATTATGTACTCGAAATGTTCGTCGTGAAATTTAGAAGAATTTCCTGATCTCTTGATAGGAGGAAGTTAACCATTGAAATATATGTGTATAATAATCCGTTATGTTCTGAGTTGGAATTAAAGAGTTTGAATTAAAGACATTAGCATGCTATCAAGTAACGTTTACTGAAATGACCTTAGGCGATTATCCGGTAACTTCGTGATTCGTGTTTTGAAAATCTTTTTATTCTTTGCAAATCCCTGTAGGCTGTTCAATTTGTCACCATTAAAACTCTTTTGCGAAGATCGAGTTAAATTATAGCTCTTCGATGTTGTATCCTGTGAATAGGTATAATTTAAACTATCACAAAAAGAAGATTGGATAAAACAAAGTTTCCAAATAGAGCTATCTATCGTTCGATCTTCCACTTAGTGGACGACTACCGTGACCAGTTAATCGAGTCACAGAATCGACTCTTCCTGCACGAATCAAACATTTGTCACCATTTCCTCTTAAAATACCGTGTATCAAAAAAGAAATCGACGTTCGCCGATACATAATCAATTCGAGGAACCAGGACCATCTACGAGTTGTGCTGAAATATTTATCGGTAAAGTGGTAAAGTCTCGCGTCGAACAAAGATTCACACGTCGAATCGGCAGTGTCGAAAATCCCGTGACGTCCCCCGCGAATTAGCTATCACGAGGTCGTTTGCTAGAACACTTGTGACGCCGTAAATAGGTATGCTCAATTTGCAAGTTGCGGCTCCGTGTCTCGGCAAAACCGTGAGAGATCGTCGTGCTCGTCACACATACACACACACACAGAGCCCGGCATAAAAAAGGTCTTCTCCTCTGTTCGTTTCCTTTTCTTGCAAGAGGGGAATAGAGGTGGCCAGTCACCGAGGAGCAAACTAACAATTTGCTTAGTTAATATTTGCTCAGCTATATGTTTTTTCGAGTCGCTTCCTAAATCGAGGTTGACGCATTGTTACCGTCTTCGTTGTGATTAACATAATAATGCAAACACAATGACACGTCGAACTCGACGAGGCCGGGCTCTATTTGAGCAGGTGAAAATTCTCTCGTTCTAGTGTACTACGACGGGTTGCGTAGGTGAGGACGCGAGCGGGTTACGCGCGCGAGTGTGTCATCGCGGGAACGCGTGACAATTGTTTTCTGATTCAATTAGATAGGATTCGCGAATTTTCGGTGCCTTTCAGGCGTAGTTCAACCCGCATCCCCGCACTCTTTCTTTCCACTTTGCGACCGCTATTTTTATAGGTTAAAGAACGTTTGCCTAACTCGTTGCGCCGATTCTTTTATGGAGAATATACATACGTAAAGAGGACATTGTCAGAGATGAGATTTTTGTCTCTTGCGTAATGTTACAGGTGCGTAAAGATATATTTTTCGAACCCAAGCACAATTCTGGTATACGAAAAATAGATACACGCGTGTGCGCTATTTGAATAATAATAATTTTTGTTAGTACATGAAACACTTTGTAGATCGATTACTACCTCCTTTTATTTCAAATCGCCGATAACAGCCTCACTTTCATCAGCGGCGTACTATTACCCCAGTAAGTCTTCAACCCCATTCGTGGCGCATAAATACATCAGCCGAGATACCGATGAAAGGGCTCGAACAGGGCGAGGAAGACAATCAGTCGCATCGAAGAGCCGCTTAAAGAACACTTTTTACCTCCCATTGAGCTCGTTCGTTTACGGAAGCGAACGTATACCGGAGATTTCTCATTTCCAGGTAATTAATTTACAATGAACCGGACGAAGGGGGAGCTAGCCCTTGTTCAGAGGGTTCCTTGTAGTCTTCGGATGCTTTCAACGAAACCAAACAACTAACCGGTCTTCGATTATAATTAACTCTCGTCGATAAGGCCAGAGAGATGTTCGATCCTTCCTCATCGATAGAGGGGTACGGCCATTATTACGTTCCAACGCTCTCGAAGTCTGCTCTGCCTGGAGTTTTAACCGTTAGGTGACCATTGTGATGTGAAGTAGCCTTGAAACCGGGATTGAGAGAGACGTCCAGCTATGCACGTCACATAAACTCGCCTGCGTCGTACTTCTTCGAAGTTTATGCCGGTGATCGACCACCTTCTTTGACTACTTACGCTGTTACGCAAAAGAGGCACGGGCAACCGAGGCGAGAAAGATGACACGTCAGAAAATATTTCGAATCATTCTCGTAATCAGAGGAAGAACGAATCGCCTCGTCGGCAGGAGAGCGGCCGCTCGATGAAAGTCACTTCTATTGTAAGAAGTGAACTTCTTTCGAATTGGGTAGTCAGGTCTTGTAAAAATTCCTCCGATTGTGCGGAATATGTGCAGAAGCGTAAACGCGTTGTTTTCGCATGAAATTACAAAACTCGTTTTAGAAAGGGAATAATAAATTTTATTTCAAGATACATTCGAAATTAATCAGCTCGTAAAATATCAAAGTCTGACACTTGAAAGTATCGATTTCTCGGTATCTAGTACTTAAAATTTCTATCTGCGTAATAAAAAATGATTCATCTACATTTATAGTATCAAGTCAAAGTATCACAGATATTACAAAACACGATTATGTTTATCCGCCGTAACTAATTACCCCAAATACCAGAAATCTCAAACTCCCTAAAATATCAAATTCTAAAGGACAACTCTCACAGAAACTCCAACAAGAAGCCCATAATCATACTCGTCGTCGAACATCAAAGAAAAGAGACAAACTCCGTGCTAGAAGTCGATTAAGTCCCTGGACGAATCCGTTAGGGACGATCGTTTGTTCATCGATGGACGATCGGACGAAAGAGGAGACGTAATCACGGCGAGCACAAAAACAGACGTCGAACAGTCGCCTATCCTGGGAATAGGATACTTGATCGTAAAAAATAATTGAAAGTAGACTGCGCGGAGAAGAGGCGACGGAGAAAAAGCAACACGGTCCGGATGCAGGCCGGAAAATGACAATCACTATAGCGCGCGAAACCGTTTCCTCTGTCTGACGTCAAACCCGATCGAGAGCTTCGTGTTTCGTTGCAGTCCTCGTGTAAGGGTGAATAGAAGGGGGTTGGTCGTGTTAAGGGGGAAACAGGATGGAAGCCTCCGGCGTGCTCGCCCTTCACCAATTTAGTAGCCGATCTTCTCCTCTCGACCGACACTCTGAAATTCCATCGACCTTCCAACGTGTATAAGTCGAGGGTGACTAGCTTCCCTCTCCCTCCACGGCCACCTCGATCCCTTCTTCCTGCACGAGACCGTGCCGTAACGTCGACTCGTTCGTCACTCCGTAATCGTTCTGTCGACTGGGACTCGTTGACAGGTGTCCACCAAGGACACCTCGTTTAGCTCGAGAGAATCGATGATCGTCTTCGTCTGACGTAACCCGTGCTATCGCGATGATTCGATGCTTTTCTCTTTCAGTATCTTCCTTTCTTCTTTTTCTAGTTTCTTCCTTCTTTCCCTTTTTCTCCTTTTACTTTTTTTTTTCTTTCTTTCTTTTCAGTGGACGATGATCTGGCTCGATCGAACTCTATGCGTCTACTTGGACGTTCGAATACCAAACACGTGGAAATGAGAACGATCCCTGTTGATAATCAGTCCTGTGTATCATGACCAAAAGAAGCACGGTTCTCACTTTTTGTTCCTTCTTGTTTCTTTCGTTGCTCGGTGATCCAGATCAATCAAGCACATGTTCGAATACCGAACGCGTGGAAGCGACCCCTGCCGATAATCAATCCTGTGTATCACGCGCGAACGTCGCGCGACCGATTCTCGTTAATCCTTACCTTGATACCATCAACAGGGTGGCCCGTAATCCCTCTTCTATCGGCAACAGAACAGACAACTCTAATTACTCGTTAATTTCTTTCTAGCCAGTGTAGGCTCGATCGTTCTACAGCTCCTCCACGAGCTTTCGTCTTCTTCGTTCTGTGAAACCAGGTCGCGTACTCGCGCGCGTATAACTTTTTACCACGAGACCGCGATCGTTTTCCACTCGCCTTAACGATCCGGTTTAATACTGTTATTAAGTATTTCATTAGGGCTCTGCTACAAAGTAATAAAGAAATTTATTCCTCGACGCGTAAGTACACCGAGGTTGCTCGTGTCCGCGCGTGGAGACGCCGGCTCGTAAAACTTGATGAGGGTTGCTCCGCCGCGGGGACCAACCAAGTGCACGCTTTTTGTTTGTTCCGCGTTCGTTTCACACTACCGAAGAGATCACAGCTCTCGATGGGCTTCCCTTGGCTTTGCCAGCCACCGAGAAATTGCGCGAATACCTGTCGTCTTACGAAGTTTGTACCGACTTTGATTCCAAAGTGGTTCCGTTCACACGCGTAAGGTCAGCGGTCAGACAAGACGAAACTGGGTTGGATCTGTCGATGATTAGTTTCTTCTCGATTTGGAGAAAATTGTGGATTCTAAGGTAGATAGGAAATTAAAAAGAAACGCGATTTATGCTCGATCGAGCTAGCAATTAAGGTAATCGTTCGCGTAATGTATAATTTCACAGTTAAGCGTTGCTGATTGCACAGGAAGGCATATCACGTAAAGGGAAATAGTACATCGCATTTTACAACTGCGAAGTTGGATAAAGTTTTTAGATTTTATATTTTCGGATCGAACTTGAATGGAAACAAGAGCAGGAAAAGTTCTTCCTGCGAGGATGTGCATGATTTACATCGTCTGTCTTAATCTTAATTATGGTGCGCGGGAATCAGATATTATAAAATGATTTTATAATCATGACATGTGGCGTATACGAGAAATAAACGATGTTTGCTCATTGATATCTGCTACACCCATCACGTCTCTAAACTTGTAATTTTTAGAGGTAGTGGATTTTGACGACGAATTGTGTACAGAAAATTTTGTAAAAAAACACGATCCACGTATAACCGTGAAATATTATCCTCTCGATTTAAAAAATTGCTATGTTGCAAAAGAAAATTGTAAACTGATCGTATCGTACCTTGTTCTTCGATCGTGGATGTCGAGAAAATTTTGTCAGATATTTTAACATCTTGTTACCGAAAGCTGTAATCATCGAAGAACGCGAATTGAATTGTTGCGTGTGAACTGTTTACTTATCTTGCAATCGTAAACTACAAAAAACGAAGGATAATAAAAATTACATAAGCTATAATCTCGTGACCACTTCTCATTAAATATTCCCAGTCTCACTTGGTTCGAATTTATTCCAAGACAAATTACAGGGAGTATTAAAAAAGACCTTTCACGGCATTGCGATTTACTAATGGATTCATTAGTCGATGATTATCGCTGCTTGATTATAGCTTTCCAAGGCTCCGATGACTTTTAATAGATAACCGTACTATCGCGCGACGTCTCTAGAAAACGAACGAAAGTGGCATTAGGCGAGTCGTTAAAATCTACGAAAAATCATTTTCGATTCGAATTATCGTAATCATAAAATTAGATAATTCTTAAACTTCTATCATCTTTGTTTACGTTTTGTATTAAAAGAATCTCAAGTGTCCAAACTTTGTTCAAAGAGAGAAACGACTTCAACGCGAAAGTGGCATTTTCTTCGCCCATATACGAACGATTCTTAAGGAAATCGAGCAAATTACGTTCCCTTTGCACGAACCACCCTTCAATATCCTCGACTTCCCCCAGAAAAGCACGGTAGAAAACACGGTTGAAGAAACAATCAGAGGCCGACAGCGAGCGAAGAAAGATGGAAACGTCAATTGTGAAACCGTTCTGACCAATATTCCAGCAGCGTTACACGGTCGCGCGGCTAGAAATGAAGATTAATTCAGCCAGCGTGCGGATTATTCCGCTTTCATTCCGGGCTCATTGTCCGCACGACGCGGCGCGGCGGAGTCGCGCGTCTGATATCTCTCGCCGTGGCCTCGGGATCGTTCTTTGAATCGCTTGATGCGATCTTCATTGTCCATTACTCCGCCACCGAGTCGGGAGAGACAATATCAAAGCCGTTATTTTCCGCATTCGCGTTCTCTCCCCTGTGGCGTGGCATGAGGCCGCGATAATGAGGCCAGTCTCTCAGAGACTCTGGCGAGTCTCTCGCGGCGAGGCCACCGCAACGGAAAACAGTTCGAAAGGTCCGAGGCTCCGCGCGTTCCTTATTAGTTATTAGTATACTCGCTCGGGCGAGGAGAAGCATCGTTGCCAGGGAGGAACAGGGGGCAACCGGCGAACGAAACGGTTTACAAACCGTAGGAGAGAGCAAGAATAGAGACGGAGCCTTGAATGGAGGCCTTTGAATTACTGCTGGCTGCTTGTTTTGTATAGACGCATAATGTATACGTATTCACGCAGACCTGGACACGGGTGTTCTGTGTACGGACGCGTGTAGGACGTTCGTATAGGGGGCGAGCGCGTCTCAGCGAGTAATATATAAGTATGGCGAGAGAGAGAGAGAGAGATAAGAGAGAGAGATAAGAGAGAGAGAGAGAGAGAGAGACGGACAGACAGCCGGGTTCGCTCGTATGGACTTATACACGCGAATCTGGCAAAGTCGCCTGTATACACGAGAAGAGAAAGAAGAGAGACAGAGAGAAAGGGAGAAGGCGCCAGAGTTATCCGGCCACCACCGTCAGAGCTCGACAAACCATCATCCACCACCAACCACCACCGGTGCTACCACCGACTTCTCCCTGTCCCCGAGCATCTCTCGGTCCTCCCAGCCTCTTCTCTTCTTCTTGCGCCCCCTACCCTCTGTTCGACCCTCTGAAAGGTCTCTCGCCGAGTCGCATGCCCTGTCATCTTCTGAAAAGAATAATATCTCTCTTTGAAACATTAGCAATTCTATGATCGCCACCTTTATTTATACGGGCTGCCGTGGCATGGCGCGGTGGCGTGGCTCGTTGCCTTCCTCCAGGTCTTCCTCTATTCGTCCGTCTTCTGTACGCGAGAGCACACCGACACACGCGTATACACCAGATTACCGTGTGTATAGAAAGAGAGTGGTCGCGAACATCGCCCAGGCGCTGTTTATTACGCGGCGCGACACGCCGCTGGATGCGGAAAATTCGTGCGCAGACAGGGAGAGGACGCGTCGACGGTGACGGCCGGTGGCGTCGCCATTTCTGCCTTCTGTTACAAAATACTTTAATTAATGACTCCTCGGAACAAATTTACCTTCATTATTAGCACATTCACGTGGTGGCGGCGGCGGCAGTGGCACACCGCAACCCGCCACCCGCCACCGTTGTACGTGAGCGCGTGCACGCAACACGTGTACCCAACGCGCAGCCCACAAAGCCGCCATTGTGTGGGACACTCATAAAAGGCGCCTGTTCTTGCGCGGCCTTTAAATAATTCAATTCACCGAATGCTTCCTTCTCCGACCATCGCGCATCGCCTTTTGCTGCCTCCTCGACGGAAGAAGATCCGACGCGCCGGAGGATCAACGCACGATAAAGCGAAAGAATTCGCGTGGTGAACGTTTTTGTACGAACTTTTGCTTCTCTCCTTTCAACGAATCCATAATATAGGGATTTTATGCCAGATCGGTTGTGGATTGGCTAATTTATTGTCCACGTTACTGGCCATGACGCGACGAGAGAAGTCAATTTATGATGATTAGGTGATTACTCCCTGATCTCTTACGTAGTTCGATTAAATTGCGATTGATATCGGAAGGATATCAAGCTGCCGATGAAACGACTGTAGTTTATGGTAATTGGAAGATTATTCTTAATTTCTGGACAGGTTCGTGTCCAGTTTGGGACATACTTCCGGGTTCTTTCTTTTGCGAGATATAATCGTCACTGGTCGGCTTGGCATAAAATGTGGCATAGTTTTGTTTCATTCGTTTTAGTCGAAGGTCCGCTTATAAATCATGGCATAGTTGGAATATCAAACGGGAATTTCGTAAGAGCAATGTTTTACAACGAGTGCTTTCACTTAGCTAAAATATTTGTTTGCAGCACGCGTATCCATTTTCGATACTTCAGAGATATTTCGACGACGATTTAGAAAGATTCGATCAATATTTTATTTTCGCAAGAACGAAGGCCTTTTTTGGGAATTTTAATATTAACAAGCTTGGTGTGTGTGTGTGTGTGTGTGTACAAGGATTTTATCTGAGATATCAATTTCTTCACGAATAGCAAGAAAAAAAAAAAAAAAGAAAACAGGAAATAAGTTTCGAAAGAAAAAGAGGATATCCATATAGCTCGTTAGCGAAGTGTCAGTATCGTGTAAACCAACGCAAAAGATATCGAAATGTTCGCACACTATTATTAATTAACCGTGTTCATCGATAAATTGTATATAAGAATATTACGGCTAGTTTGCCCGGTAACGCGCGTGTGGGTTGAGTCTAAATTAGACAGAATCGCAGGCTCGAATCTCCGCATAACTGCGAATAGGATGCGCGCAATTATAGAAAAAAATGTGAATCGAGTCGTGTATAAATACGGTGTATCTTGTATCTTCTTACTAACAAGCAGGGAGAACAAAGATAATTTGAAATAATATCGTATAACGGAATTCATTTGAATCGAGATTAAAATTCAGCAGGAAAGAGGAACGAATTGAATGAATTGTAAATATGATAAACGAGAAACACGGGCTTAGATTGCGCTAGAACGTAAATGGATTTCACAAAGTTAGCTTCATTGAGAATGCACGATCTTGGAATTCCTTCATGAAAATTAAAATCCTATTATATCTAGGTGAGAAATTTAGAAATTTGCTAATACTTCGATGTTAAAATTATATCTTCCGATGTTTAGTAATACATTTAAAAAAAAAGGAAAGGTTCTCGCTTAGCAAGGAACATCATAAGCCCATCTCATTTTATTTATATTATATTGATTTATATATTATTTATATATTATATTGATATTATATTATATTCATAGCTAAACAAGATCATATTAATGTGACATATTTGGAAAGGGAATAATCTTTCAAGTCGAAGACACGAGCCTTTTAAAAATGAATGATAAATCTGTGAAGTATTCTAAAACGCCAAGAGCATACCCAATGTTATAACAGATATTTAATCTCAAAACCGCATAGGAAACCAGTTTTGATATGTGATTGATTGGCAGCGAATTGAATTTTATAGTAGCTTCCCTGTTAAACGTCCGACAATTTATCATGTTCTTTCCCTGTGGTCTTTATACGTATACGATCCCAAAAGCTACACATCTTCATACTTTTTGATAATACTACAACTATAAACGTTAACAAAGAACAAGCATATTCAGCCCGGAACTTCGGAACTCGAGGAACGAGTCGGACAGATCGATCGCAGTTCCGCAGCGTGTCCAGCAACCGGAAGCTGCCGCCTACAGAAAAAGCGACGCGAGCCGAACGGCGTCGCGGCGTACAATCGTTCTTCTGTTCGGATCCTTCGCACGTTCAGGCTACCGAGTTAATAAAGTGTGTAAAGAGAAAAGGCTGGCAACAGTGCCGCTCCTTATCCGGAGTAATTATTCACGCGTGCTTAAGAAGCGCGTCAAAACGTTCGATCCTCTCTTAGCACTCGCAAGACGCAGCCATCCTTTCGGCCATTTTTATATTCCATTACCAACAACGTGAACTAGAGAAAGAACGTTGAACATAGTCATGCACATTTGGATAAAACATTCTGAAACGACTTGCCCAGAGGTCTCTATTTTCATACGGTTGTTCGCATTTCTTTTTTCTCTTGTCATGGTGAAAAGAAAGAGGAAAGATAAGAGAGAAAATGGGCAGGAAAAAGCTGGTAGAAAAAGCGGATGCCGAGGGAAAGTCTCGGTAGACGCGAGAGAGGATAATGCGGCGTGGATGAGCGGACGAGCAAGCGAGCCGATCCCGAGCCGAGCGTGTTTTCCGGGATCGTGGACGCGGCCAAAGGAAAAAGAGAAGAGGCACCGTGGACGGAATGGAGATGAGAGTACGCGCAAGAACAGCTTGCCCGGGACGGGGAGGATGAGCAGGAGATGCCAAAGGAGGCGGTGGAGGAGGAGGAGGAGAAGACACTACACAACCGGCGGAAAGCACACCGGGTAACAGAAGAACACACAGGGGTATATACACGGTCGAAGAGGAGAGAAGGCTCGCTCGTTCCGGCCTCTAGCCAAACAAACGGCCCCTTGCCCGATGCACGAGTGTGTCTCGCGGTTTTTGCACCGCTCGTTCAACTTTACATTTACGGACTGATTCCCTTACCCGTTGTCACTGGCTCGAAAGCCGTGCGCACTGCCTTTGCTTGTATGCAGATGCGGACCTCGGCCAGCCGAGGCCACTGATTATCGCGGCCGCGTCGGGACGTGCACTTGTTCCGTGCCCTATTTCCAAATGGAACACAATATGCCGACTTTTGAAGACGCGTTTCTGCATCGCGCAGCCTACAGGTGCTATGCGGCGTCGGCAGCTCGGCAATAATCGGGAACGCGGTGCACTGATTACACGATGACAGCTGCTGTGCACCTGGTCAATCGGAAATACATATTGCTCAGCATTCTCCACGATCTGACTATTTCGCGATGCAAATCGAGATACGAGTTTTGACGGAGACCCGGCTTTTGATTGAGAATCTGAAGATGAATGTGAACCTGCTTATGGGGGGTTTTGGTATGCGTTTCGACGAAGCGGAGATTGCAGGTTGTATTACAACCGTTGGTAGGAAGCGGTAGAACTATAAAACAATAGATCATCTGGAAAGCGAAACTAAGATTATTTTCGTTTCTCTAAAAAATTAGCACGGATCAAATTAACTCGAATATCAAAACGAGCACCACGCAGGAAATTTCATTTTTGTCTTTAAGACAAGTGATAGAACGAAGTAATGAGTTAGAACATAGTATATATTAATGGATACTCCGAAAGGAAATTAAAATTGACAAATTATTTTAGATGCCATCTTCGCGTAAGTTGCTAATTTCGTTACGCAAACTTCAATACATCCCTATGCTCTGTTAAATTAAGTTTTCTTACGATCTTCGCATCTCTTCTTAACCTGTATTTTAATTTTGGAAAATATAATACGACAATGCTGTTGTCATTCCTCGTTTCTTCGATATATTGTAAGTTTAACTTTTTCATCGACGTAAATTTAGCTTCCTCCTATTACGTCGAGATACAGTACTCGTGAGGTAGTAGTTTCGCCATTGTTCATTAAGCTTCAACCGCATCGTCCACCAACATGGAACATAGAAGTGGCACTGTCGATGTAAGATAAATACAAGATGCGTGGTCAGTGGTCATTCACACGATGAAGTACAGTATGGTTATTCAAGTTTTGCAATGGGATTCTTGTACTTTTAGCAAGCTTTCAAATACCTTACATCATTTTACAAAATTATTTTTACGCTTTGCAAATGCCTTTGACGAATCTGATTGTATCGGACGTTAACGCATAGAATGTTACCGAGGAAACGCATCTTATCAGAATCCTCAATCAGGATAAGTAACCACCTTCTCGATGTTGCACATGAAACCTGTACCCATTGGCTCAGCTATCGAGTGCCATTTCTGCCTTTATGAGCAACACGATCCAATCTTTAATCCGTTCGTAGCAGCAACATCGTATCCAGAGATTGTGCTCGATTCGCACGCGAAAGCACGAAGATTTAATATACATAAACCGTCGCTAATCGAGTGAAAAGTTGTTCGTCCAGAAGGAGAAAGAATGGTAATAAAACGCGTCGAGCCGTTTCCCCATCAGCGATGCTATTTTCACCGGAAACATCGAACGTTGCCGACGCTCGTAATGAACAGGTTCGTCGTATCTGATAGATATCAGAACAGAGGAGATATTCTTGAGTCGAGCATCTGAAACGTTTTAACGTATCGAATAAGATCGTATCCACATCCGATAAATTGATATCTATTAGTTGACCAATTAGATTCCAGCGTTTACGAGACAATCGACTTCCTGCGCGAGTTTTCCACACGTGGACCACGTTTTCTATCCGTGGTTGGCCAATTAGATTCCAGCAGTCGTGGGTAAAAAGAGGAATAAAAGGGATAGTCGATCGACCGAAGAAACGGTCCTAATTAACGCTGGAAAATCGCGCAGCACCGAGTTTCTGCCTGTGAATAAAATATACCCGATGGTACAACACTGATCATCTACCTTCTCCCATTAACAAGCAGAATTACGCGAATGGAATAAAGATGATAGCAGAGACTGTAATATCGTGCAACGACATTTATCCGAGTGACTTATTCACCCGGAAACCGTCGCGACTATTCGTTGCGCGGTTGTAAATTGCGAGTCGTGAGTACGTGGAGAGGCTGGCTACGGGCCTGGTTCCGTAATGACAGTAATATAGAAACTTTAACAAATGGCGGTCACTTAACGTCGCTGACCTAATCGAATTCTCACTAAAACTTTGAACAATATTTTCTTTCAAGATCTGTATATTTGAAAAACAGACATGTCGATTCCATAGAAAACGAAATTCATCCGCGATTTACCGACACCTCGACTTAATTACGTCACAGCATGTACATCTCCAATTGAGAAACAGCGCGTTGAGTAATTCCCCTTATCATCGGACGATGGTATTTACTTTTATAATTAACCACGTCACTTAAGATTCAGACATTTTTACATAGGCTACCAAGCAAGATGCGAGAAGAAAAAGAAAAAGAATAGCGTTACATCGGCGTGCGAACGATCGCTCGAAAAGGACGGCTCCAGTCGGTTCGCGAGGTCCATCTTAATTTTGAACAACGTCAACCTTTGGACGGACGTGTCTTGCCATTATCAGACCGGTTGGATCGTCTCATTTAAGCCGCGTATCACGGAGACATATCTATAAAATATGCGAATGCGATCGCTTTTATTATATATGTATATATATATATATATATATATATATATATATATATATATATATATATATATATATGTTGTTGACTGAAAGCAACGTGTAAAACGTTCAAGATGAAGAAAAGGAAAGGAAAAAAGGAAATAAGGAGAAATCCAATCGACCACGCGAGGCTGACGAAGAAATCAGCAGGTGTCGTTGAATTAGTATAGATCAAGGTCCGTGGCGCACGTCAATTACATAATCAACGAACGATATCAAGGATGATAGTGCATAACGAGCGTCGGGGCCACGTTGCGTCTTCGAAACTGGTCCCAGGGTGCTCTCTTGCCCCTTTTTTTTCTCTTCGGTGCGCGCGCCGCCACGAGGCTCCAGCGGAAGGAAATAAAAGTGCGGCCGGACCGAACGGCGAGTCAACTTGTCGAACGGGCTCTTTATTTACTTTATTACAGGCTCCGCTAACGGTATCGGTCGCATCTGCGTCGCCCCTTTTCCCTCTGTTCTTCTCGCCATATTCCTTTTGCGAATTCTTCTATCGATTCCACCGTGGTGAACGCGGCTGGGAACGAGTTCGATAATTGCGCGTCTTAAGTGGTCGCGATGCAAAGTGGTAGAAGAAAGAGGGAAAGAAACAGAGAGGCAGAGAAACTCTCTGCTCTTCGTCGTTGGTGGATGGTCGATAGGTAGTATTAGATGAATATTAATATACACGGAACCATGACAAGAAGCTCTGTTGCTGGTCGATGTAAAGTATATTTAATTGCCGCGAAATTGCCATGAAAAAGAACCTGGTTAAGAGCAAACTATTTTATATAGCCACAGAGACGAGAAACGATGTTTGCTTTCGCGTGATGAACTCGTGGTTGAGAGAATTTTTGGTCGTCGCTGCATAATGAACGATTATTTAAAAAGAAGTATTCAATTCGATCTCTTTCCCCATGTTCATACGTGTGAATGAAACGACTAAACCTGGCTGTTAAATAAATCTTATGCCGTGCGAATACAGAGCGGTGGCAAAACAAGCGATGGCACGACCAATACCAATGCTCCAAATGCCAATTTTGTCGCTTACCGCGTACGGCATATTGATCTCTGCATGTCCAGGGCCTTAGAAACGAATAACAAAACGAGAAAAAGACTCTTTTATTTATCACTTTCAACCGATGGTCTCATCTTCACAGGCCGAGTAATAATTCGAACGCAACATCAATTTTCTTGATGTTCAAACAAACAGTTCTCGTTGAAAACTTACGACTCAATTCCTTTTGACGCAGTTATTCCAAATATCGAACAATAGAGCATTTTCATCCTCATCGTTTCTTTTTACACCACGGACGTAGGTAAAGCACGAACGACATCTCGGTTGAAAAGAAGTTTCCTTTTCTTCATCTACATATATCAATACATCAGGAGGCACTTCTATTTCAATAAGAGTCTCCTTTGATCCTTTTGTCCTTAGTCGATTGGGCAATACGCGTCAGTTAGAAAATACGGAAACTCAAGCGAGAATAATTGCTGGCATTTGCAAAAGCTCTCAATTCGAACCGGGGGGAACGAGCGGCTTGAAAACAACGTCGTGACAGTTACAAATAACTTTTACATGGACGTCCCGATTGAAATTCAAATTCTAGCCATACACTCTGTTTTAGCCGCATTGTCTAAGTTGCTTAGGAGCGACAATAACTCACGCGTTCGGCGCAACGAGGTTACGCTTGTTTGAATTTATCGGTGCACTAAACGTCTTTCAGACACACGTGTTCTCCAAGAATATATGTTACACGTCGTATTAGTGTAAAAACAGGAAAATGAATTATGCACGATATTTGATTCGAACATGCCCTTAATTTTAAAAACTCGTTGCGGAACAAATTTATATACAGGCGAAATAAATCTGTTAAATCCCCAATATGATAGTACGCATATAATTACTGAAATCACATTTGGAAAGTGGAATTATTTGTGTAATTGTAAGATTTTTCATTTTCTTTACTATAAATCTTATTAGATTCCCTGATAGGCAGGTACTTGTTTTCAAATAGTCGCGGAGAGAAAAATTCTTCGCGAAAAGTCGTTGAAATATTGACAGATACATATATCTTTGCAGTACATGGAGCCAACACATAGTTGAGAGCATTCAATTTTCTTGCCGCGAATATGGAACGTTTCATTTAATCGCAGCAAGTTTTTCCACGTCAACGAAAAAACACGAATTAATCCTGGACCTTTCAACGGTGTCATTCCAAAGATCGTATACATACATGTCAGACTTTGTGCGAGAATATACGCATAACTGGTATATCACTCGTCGTATTTAAAAACTTCTGCTACTATCACGTCTACTTTTCGGTCCTAACATTTATATCATATACTTAAGCATAGCTTAATATTCTATAATCAAATAGAAACTTCAATCCATCCATGGAAGTATCGCGAAAAGGTGCTTTTAGACGAGTGGCACCTCTGTTCGAACGTTACGTTATACAGCCGACAAAATGCGCTTCCTCAAAAGATCCGGAGAAACAAATAGGAGGGAATCAATGGAGGTTCACATGGTCGTAGCTCGCGTTTATAAACAAAATATTACCCTAATCAGTCGACGCGAACGAGTCTGCGCTCGGCGCTCCGACCGACCACCATAAATTTATTCTCATTGGTCACGGTCCAGAACGTCTTGCACAGAAAGGAAACGCATTAACAACGAAGCTATCCCCCTTATTATTGTCTTAAGGTGTCTCGAACGTGATCGGTCGGAAGGGAACGAGTGAAACGAGTCGGGCCACGGAGACGGAGATGCGTCCCGTTCGTTGGTACGCGCTCGACAGAGACGGAAATCGTGTTTCGCGCGTAGGAGCCAACAATTTATTGCCCATCGGCCGTCGTAGTTGCACAAGACGATGCGTACGTAGGCTTTAAAGGTCTACGAAACGTCGGGTCATTACTTTCGGTGATTACCGTCATTCTTTGATTAGGAGCCCTTTTCAATCTCTCTCCCACCACTAACATCGTTGACCATCGTCATACCCCCACTTTCTCCTTGGCTTACAGCTGAGCTGTGACCACGATCGAGCTGTAGTCACAATGCGTCGAATTCCACGGCACTTTTAAGAGGATACATTGGGAATGAGCCGCAAAACGAGGAGAAAGAAAGGGAGGCGGAGGAGGTGGAGCATTTCGAAATTCGTGGCGATAATTTATACGAACAGGTGGGGAGGGCCTAGGACGCGCAGCAGTCCCGGGGCCCTTCGTCACGATAAGATTGGATCGTCAGGGGCCTTTACACGGATACACCGGATACCTAAGTACCGGATAACAGAGCCTCACAAAGGAATAGAGGTACTTATTCGCTGGATAGGGTCGACGTTTCCTTGTATCTCAAAATTCGATTTACGATCGACCCCTATCTATTAAAGCAAATCCACCAATGATACTGATGATATGCGTGTGTGTGTATGTGTGTCAATGTAGTTTTAAGACTGGCGAGAGAAGCCTTTCCCTGGGGAACGGTTCGTATCAGTGGTTCCCAAAGCTGATGCTAATAGGACCCCGTTCCAATTTCAATCTCGATATCGTTACATCGAGGATTCCATGGTGTTGTCTGGTTGTAGAGGATCGACTTGCCTTCTGCGAGCTTGAAAGCAACCGGTTGTAATAAAGGAATTCTTATGAGAAAGACAACTGTATGCAGACAAATTCTCCTTTTTAGATTTGTGTCTAATCAATGATATTTATGAAAGAATCTGTCGAGACTAATAATAATATAGACGATAAACTAGACAAAATTTGTCACGAAGATTTAAAAATTCGCAACACAATTCTTTGGATGAACAAAATTTTGTACGAGAAGCATGCTTGTATCGCTTTTCCATTAACGAGCCTTCCAATTAATGTCTCGTTGTCGACGAAAAAATTCGATAAAAAAATCCCAAGAATACAAGGATAATTCGATTATACCGAATTACCTGGTACGTGGAACTCTTTTCGAGTTCGCTATCGCTGATCCCACTGACAGTACAATGTGTGGAAGAGAAAGAGGAAGGGAGCAAAGTGGGTCCTGTGAAGCGTTTTAGCCGAACAAAAGGAGCCAGCCCTTATAAGCAGGAAAGCTCGACGTCGTTTCATAAAGATACGGATTTATCGCCAGGCCAGCCGAAAGGATTTTGCCGAGCCGACGTGCTGGCCGCGACAAAAATACGAGCCTTTAGCTTCAACACCTTGCCGCGTAGCAGCGATTCAACGGTGTCACGCATTACCTATACGCGGCAGACCCAGACTCGGACACGGCCATTCTAAAATTAAGTTCCATCACGCGAAAGATGCGACCGAAGAGTGGACCGCCATTCGATATAAAATCCCTCGTGAACTGTTTCTTTTAGGTCTACCTTTGCAGGGTGAAACCCTTTCTCAACTTATTACAGGATGCGTCCAGCCTCCTGACGAAACTCGCTTCGTTGTTATTTATATCCACGAAATAAGTATGTTTTTGCTATATAGAGTGATTCATGCAACTGGATCGAGTTGTATGTCTCGCCTGATTGCAGTCAGAAAGAAATTTTAGAACGAAATGTAAATGATTCAAAGAGAATTATATTTTCTCATTTTTTTATGGCGCACGTGTATTTTACAGTTACACTATCCTTTTCAATTTTTGTTACGTAGATCAAATTGTGTAAATTGGCTTGCATAGCATACGTTATGGGATATTAATATATGTACCAATCCTACCCTGCTTTATTCGATTCGAATCACATATAACTGTCGACTAACAATAAGTTCGAACGAAATTATGACATATTTAAGTTTGCCAATTTCACTTCAAATTGAATCTGAATTCCCTATTAGTTACATTAGCTAGGTTAGAGTTCCGTCACTATGTGATACTCATGATTACGCTATCAGTTGCTTGGTTTGAGTTATGTCTGGATCAAGTATTACATTACACAAGTTAAGCGTCAATTTCTCGTGTCCATACAGTATAGCATTATTTTTACGTGCAACAAGATAACACTATAGCTCTGTTTGATCTAACTCTATGTACATGTAAATTGTTACGTTACATTACATATGTTCAATTACGCACTGAATTTCAGCTGACTTTTCATCGTTGCGATACCTGCGTATACGTTGTGGGCCGCTTCATTTAGCATAAATCTAAGTTGAGTCTATGCTATGTCTAGATTAGGTATTACATTACACCAGTTAGCGTCAGTTTCTCGAGTCTAGACATTGTGCGCAACAGAGTGATATTCTCCAGTGTATTCTCGCTTACTCGTTTTGTCGTGTCTACAACTGTACTTTGAATCGTACTAAGTAATATTTTTCAAGCTTCTATTACTTGCACTTTTATTCCAATTATTTGGTTTTCATTCAACTGTCAGATTGCATAATATTTTTTAGATTAAATTTTTCAATTATTCATTACAGTAGAATTTTATTTACCTAAACTTGTTGGACAAACGATAAAAGTTCAATCTCTCCACTATTTATTATTTTTCGTTCGCACAACAGCGGTTCACGTTCAAATAAGTGGATTCAATAGTTCCGTAACTAAACTTTCCTTTCAGTCAATACAGTTTTATTGTACACATTAATCTGAAATTTTCAATAAAATCCTTCCCATAGAGGCTTTCTCCCTCGACTCTTCTCTCACGTTCTCAAACCCGAAAATCGAGCATCGAGATCGCAACAAAGGCGCCATTCCCCCTACTCTACGATTTCATTTATAGTCAATTACACGTCGCGTAAACGATGCCGTAAATTACAGTTTTGCGCGATGCCTTATCAATAGTACATAACTCTCATCCGGGAGCGTATTACAGCCGGGAATGTATCTGCGGAGATTTATTAGCCGGGACGGTTTCTACCGATTTAACATCGAGCTGGTCGATCATTCATTCTCCGTTTGCTGGCGAGCTAACAGCTAACGTATGAAAGTAGCCGGTCTGGCTGGTGCGCTTCTTCCTCGGGGACGCAGGAGACACCGTGGTTGGGGTCAACGGTGCCAGTGTCGACGATTCGATCGTTGGTACACGCGATTTCGCGGCCGACACGCGAGTAAGGCGATACGCAGTCGATCCAGTCGATTCGCGATGCCAGAAATCAACCGACCCAAACCAGTCTCCGGAACCAGTCGAAATTATTTATCCGACAGGTGTATCGTTATCTCTGCTCTGAATCTGTCCCCTTCTTAACGTTAATTCGCAAACCTCGAATGCTCCCTATCTTCGTTTCCTCTTCCAAGAATTTTTAAGTAAGGGAGAATTCTTTAATCGTGAATATCATGTACGGGATCTTTCAAAAACAAGCGATTAACAAAAGCAGCTATCGAGTTGAAAGTCATAAATTTGTTCTCGAGATGCTGAATAAACGAAAATTGGACGTTTTTAACGTATGTTAGTTATCCTAGTTGAACAGTTATGAACATTTAAACATACGTAACAATTTTCGTATGCACGTAGCCTAAGGAAAGGAACAGTTATGGCTCATAATTCTCGAAGCAGAGCTTCGCGTTTCTTCGTTCGCAATTATTCAACGGGCTATCAGCAGGTTACCGCGTTACATAACAATAATCCGCTCGTAAATTAGTTTCGCCGAATTTTCAGAACCTTAGTGGCGTCGTTTTCATCGCGCCCATGGGCCACGTAGAAGATGATCTGGCGGAGTGCCGGGCAGCTCGACGACAACAGCTGGTCCAGACTCTCGCCAAACACTCAAGAATTCTCCTTTGCCTCCTTTTCTCTGCCTTTCTTGTTGTTCATTCACCAATTTTTCCACTTTCTACGTTTCATACTTGCTGTTCTTCCTCCTGTTTTGACACTGATGCACCTATTCATCTGTCTCACGAATGGACCAAATTATTTTCTCTATGTTCACGTTCTGTTGGGAAATATCGTTTCGCAGTGACTTTATTATATCGCCCTCCGCTTTATTATCTTATTGCGCGTATGCACGCTTATTAACCAAGTACGACGTTGCGAACGAGTTCCTGGATATGCGTATGATTGAGATATTGGAATTGAAACAGGTTCGGAGCTTCCGCGTCTTCGACTATCAATTTATACTCGTATACAGGACGAATTATACAAAAATTGAGTACAAAGATCTTTCCTTCCGTCGAAACAACTCTGGAGTAAAATATTTAAGAAGGAAAGACGATTCGTTAAATTATGGGCATCGGTCAAGGATATTTGAATAGAGCTGAGGAGAAAGCGTGCAAATTATGCAAGTGCGCTGAGTTTTAATACGATGTTTAATGTTATAGTTTTGATAAATGAAAGTGCATGTTGATTGCCTTCGATGTGAAACTTGATGCTGCATACGAAATTAATAGAGTGAATAGCGTATTAGGATTGCGAATGAAAGTTCATGGTTTCACGTCTTCGCTAACGGTGTTCCTATACAGCTTTTGCTTCAATTAAAATTATCGTGCCATTAATAAGGACAGTTGCGATTAATAATATTTTCACTATATACATATATAGGAATCATTTTTCTTTCGAAGCAACTTAGCTTTCGGTTTAAAAGAGCTATGATCTTAATCATTCGATAATACGTAAATCAAATTATAGCGCGTACGCTCATGGCATCAACTCGAATCGAAATGTTCCCGCTACACGCATGCGCGGTGCGTGTGATCGGACGCGCTACGGTTGCGCGCAAAAATTGAAAGAAAAAAGACAGTAGCGTCTGGCCGTGGTTTCTTAATGGATGCGTTAATGAGAACAATATCACGATACCGGTAGCCACGTTGTGTTTTCTCATGGCCAAATTCACCAGTCGGGCCAACCATCGACGTTCCCCGTATGTCATTACAGGTGATAAAAATGAATGAAGAACGATGATCGCCAGCGGCGGCACGGCTACGGTAGCGTGCGTATACACGTATCGCCTAATGAAAATTTCTCTTTTGCTAAACATATACGTAATTAGAGTGATAACTGCTTAATAACGAGTGTGGTATCGTTACGGCGGATAAGCATGGTGATACGATACCATCTCCGTTCGTGGATACCCTTTAAGCTACCTTTCAGTTTCCGATAATGCATCTTAATTAACTAAATTATGGTAATTGCTAAAACAGCCAGAGAGATGGAGGGGTGTAACGAAAGAGTCTTAGCTCTGTTCCATCGTACATGTCTCACTTAATGTAAATGAAGTATTATACAAACGCGCAATTATTGCCGCGCCGCGTATAACATACTTATTTTCCAGCGAAGCCACTATTATCCGAGACACCAATTTTAACGCTAACTATCAAATAAACGCGCTCGTTCGAATCTGACCAACGATTTTATGCCCGCTTATGCGTACGTAGTATGTAGCGGGCTCGCGCGCCATCGCTGCCCATTGTACTCTTATTGCGTTTTCAAGGCTTTAACGACCGAAAAAGATCAGCCTCCTCGCTCCGTTCATTCTCATTCATCCAGTCCCCGAACGATGTTTCCGCTCGAATCGCCTGACTTCTATCGATTTATCACGTACACGTAATCCGCCGCTTAATAGAACGATCAAGGTAACGAGCGTCTTCGACTCTCTCGATTCGCGTAATAGTAATTATTTAGAGCCTCGTTCGACGAACGTTCCAACAGTTTCTTCGCTCATCTCCCCGTGAAACCTCGTCGGGGCCAGTATCACAATCGTCGATCGTTAACGTTTATTTAGATGAACCGTTGTTGGTAATGGCCTCCGTACCGTGTCTTTATACTTCTTGTTTAACAGCATGCCGTTTAATTGTCCTAATGGCTCTTTACCTCAGTCGAATAACTTTATATACACCGGCGCTGAAACGTTTCCATTGGTTTCCTTTTTTTTTTTTTTTTCATGAAATATTACGATAAAATATGGAGACGCGGATGCCGTGGCAAACGATTCGTCATACAGACTTAACTCGTTTTATTGGAAACCTATAAATAGGGGAACTCCTGATACGTGTTCATATTAATCGTGGGTTTTATTTATCTTTTTTCTTTTTGTGCGCGTTTTCGATACCTTGATATTTTTATGAAGAAACACCGACGATTCTTCGTTATTACTTGCACGATCTAGGCATAAATTTCGTGTAATGTATTAAAAATTTATATCGGTATTTTCTTGCACAATTGAACTAATTATTAGTGAAATTTTACAAGGCAATTGCCGCTCCCATCAAAATCACACGAAAGATCGTAATGATAGTTTATTAAATTCGATCCAATCATTAGCGAAAGTGTTCGTTCCACTACAAAGATCTAGGAAATTTTCAATAAATAGAAACACGTCGATAAAGTTACACAACCTCGCGACCCGATGTTCAGCATGGTCGTTCTCTAATCAAACATCCTATCTGTTTCGTGCTTCAGCGAAACTTCATCTCTCCAGGATCCACGTCAATAATTTTTCCCGTTGGTCATTTGAATTCTCTTGCGAACAACATAAGTGTATGCAACTACGTGCGTGTCGAACTTTACTTCTTCGACGAAAGGTCTCTAAATTAGCTCTCTCTGCCGAGTGAATTGGCGTAACATTTTACAAATACGGAAAATTCTTATACATAGCAAATAAACTTTGCGCTATCGAAGATACAAGAAGACGATTTTTATTTTTCTCTCCAAACCACAATCATCTCTCGCAATTATAATTCTATCATTTCTTTCGATTCATCTTGAATATAAAAGCAAGTATCAACGAACAAAGCTAAGCAGAATAAAAAGAGAAAAATTGAGAGAGAAAAATATAGGCTTGCTCAATATGGTTAATTCATATGTTTGCGCAAGAGCCAATTAAACTGGACAAGCTACGAATAACGGGATAAATTAGGATAAAAACGATGAGGATTAACGAGCGCTATGAGACGATACGACAAATCTCCAAGGGAGTATACGATTTTCACTCGTACGCCCCGTTGTCCACGTGTTCCATGCTTAATGCTTAATGACTGGACCCATGGATTCAGCTCTGTCCGTTAGACCTTGAGCAATCATGAATAATCGAAATATCTCGATAAAACAGAGGGGACCAAAGCCGTGCATTTACGAGGCTCCGTCCGAAACTCGTTTTCTCTAGGCAATTCAGTAGACGACATCGTTCATCGAGCGATAGATCGTAAGATTCAAAGAAGAAAGAATAAATTAGCGGCTCCGACGGAATCATAAACCTTCGAGGTGGATTCGGCGATTCAAAGAACGGAACACAATAGACACGCTATAAATTTCGCTTTACAGCCCGTCATAATTGTTCGCTCGTTGGATCTTGGGACACGAGAGAACGTGAATGTTTCGTAATCTCGACGGTTCCATAAATACCGCGAAAGAACGTAAGAAACATGCAGATTTCGCGCGAGAATTGATACCCTTGTTGCTACCGTGAATTTGAAAGACGTGGACGAAAGGCAAAACATTCTTGAAAACTGGAATATTAAAATAGGAAATAAAACTTATATTCTATATATATATAGTGATAGATAAAAATCTGACAAAATAGTAAAAGGAAGTTATCGTCTCGATAGACAGATGTTAAATATTTCAGGATTGCTTTTCTACATACTCTTGCGGTTTTGAGATTTTTATTTAAGATATCCTTCCTACTGGTTTTAATTCCTAGAAGTCTCTATCGAACTGTATAAGAAATATGTATGTACGTATTTATCGGCGCCGTTGTGGCGCCATTAAATTCACACGATCTCACACTAAAACATCGTTCTCAATTTAACCATCAGCTTCGTATCACATAAGAATGCTTAAATTTAATATCACGTCCTTAGGAGGTTAAATATTCATTGAGGAAATTATTTTATGATGTTTCTTTCTTTCTCTTACTCTTGCGAGCAATATAATTCGTTTAACCTTATGATAATACCAATCGTAAAAGACGAATCCCTTGCATCTTCAAAAAATATACCATCGAACGCGCGCACAAAATTTTCGCAATTTCGTCAAACTCGAAGAAACGAAAAAACGAACGCGCATCTTTTCACATGAAGCAAGTGCGGATCGCATCGCGAAAGATCATCAACGCGCGAATAAATTTGCGATAATAATTCGTTGAAACGCGAAGGGGTGTGCGGCGGCATGCGGGAGCCAACGCTCGTAAACGAGCAGGACGCTAAAAAGGAGCTCTCGCATCCACGACACCCGTGCGCCAAACAAAAAGCTTGCCCCATCCCACAAAAAGAGCAACCCACGTAAATCCTAATAAACGTATTTAAAGAAAAGTCCGCGCGACTGGTTCCCGTCGAGTCTCGCCCTTTTAATAAGCGTCCCTCTCGCGGAGGAGACAAGGAGAGCTCGCAACCAGGCGATTCGCCGGTTAATTGTGACGTGTTCACGAGCGGCCTGGACAGAGATACGCTTCGGGGATCATCGCGCCGTACAACGAACAGAAGAGAAAGATGGAGATTTTATCGTTCTCGCTTAGCCAGTAGATTCTCCTTCGCCACTGTGCGCACGCTACTTCCATGAAATTCATCGGGGGTGTAAAGTGTAAACGATCCGGGCATCGACGGCTCGATATTGCGTCAACGATAACCAGACGTTTCGATTAATCGGAAGAGGAGTGTCGGTGTTTGAACGAGAATGGTGCTTCTTCGTTGCTACTTCGCGAAGAAGGAAAGGTAAATTAAGGAAAAGAAGGAAAGAAAGAAAAAGAGAGAGATAGAGAGAGAAATAGAGAGAAGGAGAGTATTAAGGGAAGGATAAAAGGTTTTCTCTCGATCGGGTACAACAACAAAACGACGGTACGTATACTTTAAGCATACATATAGTGGTAACTGCAGGAGGCAGCGCGGGGAGGCAGAGCTTCGTTGGCTGTAAAGTATAAAGCATTAAGCGTTAATCTCACCGGTGGACAAGATAATGCCCGGAGTCGGCTCCGTGTGAGGAGCCTTTGAGTGGCTATTTATCTCGAGTTTAAATCGATTTGTATGCTAATCCACCGGAGAAATCCGCCTGCGTACATAAAACTGAAGGAGGCCTACAAAACTCAGCCTCCATGAGATTCCAGATATATCCCTGACTAATTAGGCCCACCGCCGCCCTGCCCTCCGCCTTTCTCTCTCTTTCTGTACAAGCCACTCTCGCGTTGTCGCCCCCTGGCTTCCACCGTCGCGTCACCCTTCTTCGATGATATCGACCTCCCACCCATTGGAATTCGCCTCTTCCTGAAGAAATCGTTGTCGTTGTTGTTGTCGTCGTGCTCGTGGCTGTGCATCCGTGGAATAGCCATCGTTTCGAGGGACTAACCGGACAAACGAAACTCGGCAACCTGATGAAACGGGAACCTCCTTTCCTTTCTCGAAAACGATCCACGCGTTCTTCTCTTTCTCCGCTTCTGTGCTGCCGCTACCCCAACCTCCCTTTACGATCGTGGAACTACGTCAAAGGAAGAAGCCGCGATTTTCGGAACACCGTGGATGTCGACAAGGAAATTAAGGAAGAACAAGATCCTAGAGGAAGAGGATCCTAGAGGAAGATTCTCTACGGAGATCTTAACGGAGGATCGGTCGAAGTTCGGACACCTTCGTAGACATACCATAGACCTTAAGAGGTAAACTTGTTAAGTCGAAAGTGTTTGGCCCTCGGGTCGATGACCGCTTCATCGACGCAGCAAAGCAGCTGCAGGTAAACGATTCGGCTTCACAGGTAGGTGCTCCGCTTTTAGATGGAAATTCGTAAGAATTCCAAAGCAAGGTAACGCATCTCGTTCGGGAGCTTTTGGATTCAGCGTTACGCACGGACGTGTAATTTTGGGATATTATCGTTACGATGGTCCCTTCTTCCGATTTTATTATTATAAACCTGTTTGATTTTTTCTCTGCGAATCTCTTTCGTATTCCAATTGATCGAAATAATTAACGAAATAATATCGTTTCTGCGAATGGAAATCGATCCACTGTCGATTAAAAGAACGAAGGAAACTAATAGTAACAATTTATTCGAAGCTTAATTTAATCCAAGCCGAAAGCGCAACGTACAAGATTCTATCTGTTTCTACTCGTAAATAGTTTAGTGGGCGTGTTGTCTTCGAAATTAAAAACGGGAATCGCTTTGGGCAGCCCAGAACAGTCTCTGCCTTACTTTATTTCTCAGTTGTTGGCCGTTTTACGGCTCGAATCCTCTCCGCGAGCATTAAACCCGAAACGCTTTGATCTTTTATACTTGCTTCGTAGAAGCGTGATTCGATGAGCTTAAGTGGGCGAACGGGTCAGATGACTCCGGGAACACGCGTGTTGTTTCATATGGCGCGAATGATAAACGCGCGCGCGACTCTTCGCGTTTGCCCGGATAAAAGTGAACGCGTTTTCAACCGAGTCAGGAAACGAAAAATCGGACGATGAAAAAAAGATATTTACGAAGCTATAAAGCGACTGCCAGGAGAGCTTAAACGCGAGCTTTGCATGTGGGTTAACAATTTTTAGAATCCGTATTTTTCAATTCTTGACGAGAGAAGATAAGTTGCAGATATAATTCTATTTTATTCGACTCCAAGACGCTCGATTCTGCGTTCCAGATATCGATCCAATATTTTTCAACTCCTCTTCGTGTATCGTACAAACCTTGAAACTTATATTCTCTTATTTTTTAACGCTCTGTATAAAGTAACATTTCGAAGAGATTCACCATCCTGAACGAGATCCAGCGAGGCAACCAACCCAAATCGGTTAAATTGCGATCGTTGTAGAGCCGCGGATTGATCGATCGATTCGAAACGCAGCCAACAGGATCGGCAACCAGCCCACTCTTGTCGGTACGTTGTTCTACATCGAACAGCCGGCAACAACAATAGAGAGTTTCGTCGAAGACACGGCATTTTCCATGCCAAGGCAAACTGGATTGACTTCCAAGATGGATTATGGTCCACGGGGAGACACGTCTCATTGTGTTCGTCCAGTCTATATGGTGAAAACCACCTGTTTCGCAAAAGTCAGACGCCATCGGCGATCCGCGATGCATTTTGCCTCGCTCACCGACGATCGTAGCCCGATAAACAAAACAAGAATGTAAACATATTCAAATCCGAGCTCGCGCGGCCTCTATCGGTCGTGTACACCGCGTATACACGCTGTTTCGTCGAGAAACGTAACTTTCATTCTCTTTGTGTCGGCACGGATCTGATTATCGCGACTAGTTATGCGAGCGCGACGTACCGACCCGGTACTACACGGCCGTTTTTCAAGATCGCGCCTCACCGATCTTAGATAATTAATATTTGCATTTTACACCGTGAAAAACGACGATTCCACTCGTCGATCTTTGTCCCGATTGGTGCTCTACGATCGTTTCGGGGTACGCGGACTTTTCACGCGATGATCTGGGGCGGTGAAATACTAGCTTTTATAATACTGTTTATGTAACTTATTGTTACAAGTTACGTAGTAATATATCTATGCCTTTTGTATCTTATTTCCGTCATGAAGTCTAAGCAGTATGTTTGAATACGAAATCATTAATACGTTGCACCGACAATCGCTGTTGAATATTGAAACGTTGGATTCAGTAAAACGATCTGCCAACATGGAAGGTGATATAACGCGTTTCATAATATCTAATAAAATATTCATTTTTCTGCGTTCTACTTTAAAGAAATAAGGCAAAGAGAGTGCACATATTTTACCCACAACATTACATCCCTAAAAGAAACTTTACTATATATGCTACTATAACTTTCCAACACTGTAACCTTCTTCAAACTCAATTTAAGATATCAAAACGTAATTAACACGCGCACTTATTAAAAGAAAAATCTTAACTATTACTGGAAGTTTAGGAAAGTCAAAACTATAATTACTTCACTATATCGATCGTAGATTCGTTAAAAGATATCACAGGTTCACGATGGGAGAAGTATATTTGAACAAACGTAACTGACATGCTCAAGTACTGCACACTTCATAAAATCATCACTCAATAATATTACACAGTGTTCCAATACCTCTAAAGTATTGAAATTTTAAAGAACGTAACACACAGCCTAACCGCGGACAATCGCTAGCTTCGGTGTCATCCTAAACGCAGAGAAGAGAAGGATACGGTTAAAAGAAAGGAGAATAATCGCCAAGGAGTCAATTAGCATACGTCGCGAGTACCGATAGCGGAGGTGCGCGAAACGTCAATACCGGCGCTCGAACGTGTCAGATTTGTATGCAAATTGCTAGACACGAAATGAATATACCATGGTTTAAAGGATTTCATTTTGAGCGTTTACGAGTCGCTAACACACGGAGTTGCGGCGTGGCGCGCCGGGTGGGGTGCAGTCACCGAGACGAGCGTAACTCAACGGCGATCGTTGAAGAGCACGCGAGAAACAAGCGAAGAAGATTTACGACAAGGGAAATATATACCTTCCCGGCCTGTCTGCCATACAGAGAATTCCGTCGCAGAAGAATGAGAGAGGGGTGCGGACCGACTGGTGCGTCGCAGGGGCTGCAAACTCGCTCTCCTTTGTGACGTAGCGCGTAAAGGGTTTAACCCTCCGATTCTACCCGGCGAATTCCGCCAGACGACGCTTCTTCGCAAACTTTTTACCAACACGGACTTTGGATACACGACTTCTCTTTTTCTATTTCTTCTTTTCTTCCTATTTTCTTTTAACATTTACTTCTTGGTGGTTGTTTGTAATTTTGATACTTCAAACTCGATTTAAGATATCAAAACGTAATTAACACACGCACTTATTAAAAGAAAAATCTTAACTATTACTGGAAGCTTAGGAGAGTGAAAACTGTAATTACTTCACTATATCGATCGTAGATCGAAAGTTGATCGTAGATCGATAATTGAAATATTCAAAGGCGTCACAAGTTTGTGCATTGGTTTATCCGATTCAGATATCTGGAATGAAAGGAATCAAGAATATGCATATAATTTCTTTCTTTGTCTGTCTCCTGGATCCGTGTATCGAAGTAGTAATCGAAGGTCTGTGAAATTTGCATAATTATGAACGTTGCGAATACTGAGCGTTTTTCGATTTACTTCGGACGCGTAACGTTATTATTATGTCTTTATTGTAAATCGTAGTGGAGTAATTGCAAAAGAAGAAAGTAAAGGAGAAAGATTTGGATTTATGCATACGCTCCAGAATAATTTGCACATAAGAATAGGATTAAGAGTTTATAGAGTAACAAACAAAACCATTTAGTTTTTCTTCAAAAATTAGTGCAGCTAGAACTAATTCTCTTCCAATAGCATTAAAACGAACGATGCCTAGATTTTTTAAAATCAGAATTTTTCTAAACCACAAAGTACCAAAATAGAAAAAATTCAAATTTCTAAAATCGACTGTCTGAATCTAGTCGATGTTTCCAAGCATAAACCGGTGGCGGGATCAGATAGAAAGTATCGACAATGTAGCCGTCCAGGATGATTTCACCAGTGTTGTGTTTCGCTTCTCCTGGCATCGTACGGAACGGATTAGAAAATCCAGGTGACCGTTGGCTGGCGGATCTCGTGCTTTTCAGCGTTACGCGCGACAAATTGCCGGCGAGTTTCTAACGGCGGCCTCGGCGAGCCGTTTTCAAGCCTCTTCGAGACCGGAATGACTCGAAACTCATTACCGTGTTGCGTACGGCTTACGGTAACCGCGAGACTGGCTCCTCTAGAACGCTCGCAGGTGCATGAAACGTGCGCGTGCACGCAGGAGACCGAGTGAAATGCTGTCGAAGGAGTACGAAGACGCGATCGAGAAGGCGAAGAAAGGAGAAGAAGACGACGAAGAAGAGGAGGTTGAAGAAAGAAAAAAGGAATGAAACGGTATTAAGTTACTCGCAATGAAGAGCGTGCCACTAGGCGGTTTAACGTCAACGTACAACGTAGGCAGTCACTTCTTGTAATTAAAATATTACTATTAACGGAGAAAGTCTGAGAAAGTGAGAAGTTTAACGCGTGCGATGCTCGCTAAAGTTCGCTGAGAAACGTGGAGTTGATGGAACCGACGAGGAACGGCCGCCAGCGTCGCGCGTGTCCCCCGGCGTTTCCGATTCATCTCGATATTTCATTCACGACTCGAGACCGGAATGATACGAGTGTGACGGCCGACCGGCCCGCCGAGAATGGACTTTTTCAGCAATTAAAACGAGGAAAAAGAAGGAGGCTGGAGTAGAGAGGCGAGGAAAGGAAAGGACGGGGGGCAGTTGGTTCTGGTGGCGTCCGTTCAAACATTCGCGAGACGTGGGTTCATGGTTCCAGGAACGTGGAGGCCCCAGGACTTTCTTGGCCTCTCCTCACCGATATCTGGCTGCCGGACGTTTTACGACGCTCGCCGCGCGGCCATAAATCGTGCAACGCGGACCGATTTATACATCGATATCGGTGCACTTAAGTATACAAATGTGCCCTTAATTGGACTGTCTCCTCCTGTGCGTACTATAAAAGCGGCACTTCACTCGCCACCCAAATCACCGCTGACAGCAGCTCCTTTTAAGTTGGAAATATGGCCACTAAACGTGGCCACCGTTCACCGTGCAACCGGGTAAAAATCATTTCGTATCGCGGGGGTTGGGACGCGATTGTCTTTCAGAAATTTCGCAGCCAGCTTCGCATTAAATGGCTGGATCTACGCTGCCGTGATATTTTCCTATTTCTCAAGAAGAGTAGAAAGCTAAGAAGAACTCGAGGAAATTCGTAACAACGTCAAGCTTCTATACTTAGTTCTTTTTACCTGTCTTATGCTAGTTGATTAGATTCGAAAGAACAGGGAACTTGCGTTGGAGGTTGACAAAAAATCCAGGAATAGCGAGAGCATTAATTCGCATCCGGGACATACAGGTTGTTGCAGGAAGATCAAATCGTTATGCTCGGTGGGTTTCTGTTTCGAAAACGCATCGGTCCGATCGTTTTACTTACGCAATCGGATTAATTAAACGCATTAGAAAAGGTCGGTGTCTTGCGAGATCAATAACAAGCAGCAATGATATCAGGGAATTTCTACTCAGGATAGAAACGTGTAATTAGCAACACTGATTAATAATTTACTACTTCCACGGGTCGGAACGCACGTCTCGCGGAACGAATGCTTTCTGCCCGAGAACACTTCGTCGCGTTATATTTCACGAAGCTACAAGAAGAAACTTGTTTGAGAACAAAAAGATACAAATCGAAACAGAGTATAGAGGAAGTATAAATTATAGCTCAAAAGCCAGAGATTAGATTGGTGTACGGTGCTAGATGTTTTCGATTACGAGTGGCATTCCTCGATAACTAATACAAAAACCTTTTTTAACCCTCATCTAGCCTTCATTTTTCTCGCTTAATTCGTCTTTTATAATTTCTAGTTTACATAATAGAGTAAAATATCGTAAATGTGCAAAGACTTTCATCAAAAATAAAAGAGTGAAATTCTTGCATATCCAGATACAAGATTGTTAATATCGGCCATAAGAAAATAAAACGATGTGCAGGGTATTGCTTTTTTACGTTTATAACATATCAAATTGACACAAGGAACGAATGACGACTCAAATTACGTCGAAATTGAAAAAAGAGTTTAAGATTGAACCATGCAAAAAGATTATTGCCAATATAGCAAGGCGGAGAAATTGCTGGAAACCTATTTCTAAAGAAAACATCGTACTGTTGGTAAACTAAAGGGAAGGAAAGGTTACTTTCAGAAAAAAATCACTGGGACGTTTATTGACAAAGAAACGAATACTAAGCAAATTTATGACCTTCTCCTAATAATCATAGGAATGAATAAAAAAAATATAACAGGTAAAGCTGTCTATTCGTGATACAGGAAAAAGATTTAATAACGTCCGCTTTAACGTCATTGCATGTTAACTTTCTGAGAATATCATAGTTGCATCACATCCGGTAATGGACAATAACTTAAGAAAATTTCTGGAGAAATGTCGGTAGAACGTGAAGAAGAAGACACAACATATTTGCATATCTATGAATTCTTCGACGATGATTTTCAAATGCATAGTTTTCTACTCGTCATATTGCACGATGACGCGGCTGATTCAGCTTCAGCTTCCGTATACGTAGATAAAAATGGAAGAGTTGTCAGAACGATATTCATTCTCGAAGAACGTGGGGATGCTATTGTTAATTGTTTCGTGAATCATACTTCGTAGCTTAATTAAGATTATCTCTAACTAAACTCAGTTACGGTAACATTACGTTTCTTTCCAGTTCTTTACTATGAAATTTTCGATAGATATAAATATTTTTGCATTATGTGATATCCTACGTTATAATACGATATTTTCTATTATTCACTTTTCTATGGATATCATACGAATAGAAGATTTTCACAATACTCTTCATGTCAAAAGGGTTACGATATTTCCTCCGAACCCTTCGACTCAACAAAGTTCCATTCAGCGAACAAAACCTTACCCAGGTAATCCATTCCAGGTAATCACATACAAACTTCTATCGTCAAGAGTACCAAATTGAAAAGCGACGATCCACTCGAGACGTAAGAAGTTTTCGAAGCATTGTTACGACGAATTCCGGGCTGATAATCACACGATGAAGTTTCACCGAAAGATTCCCAACTGTGTGTCGCGATCGACGGCGTTACATTATAAACGTGACCGAGCACAGCCGGGCAATATTTTCACCGGTTGAAATCGACCGGGGCCGATCACGTGCGACCGATAACAAGTCGGGTCCGACGATGTTTGTTCACTCGGCGTGTCTACAACGGAGCGCCGCCGCGAAACGATTATCGACGTTCGACAATCGAAGGATTTATCGTTCCATTTGCCGGTCGCGTTCGCCTCGAATTCGCGGGACTCACGACTCGCGAAACGAACCAAGCAGATCCAAGCGGAGGGAACTCCTTACACGTCGCATCCACACGATGCACCGCAGTGGAACGTTGCTCTCGTGTCGGCGTGCCGATTCCTCTTCACTTATCGCTACGTTGCTTTATTAGGAGATACCTTTCGACAGATACACTCCCGGTCAGGCCACGTTTTTGTCACTTTAAACCAGACCTCGGACAGGAGTTACCTCTTCGAAGGGAAACTGGAAAGTTTCTAGCGACTAACGGAGCGTCATCGTTTTCGCGAAGTGCTAGTTTCGCGCGTTCTGATCTAGCTTGAAAATCGTGAAAATATCGTTAGTAGACTCACCGTCGGTTCCAACTGGCTGCTTCCGCGAGTGAAAAGCGTCGAGGATCGCGCGGATCATCGATCACCGCGACTGTTTGTCCGCATAATCGGATTTCCCAGGTCGAATCACGATATTTAGCAACGAATGACACACGAAACTTCGCTTCCAAGGAACTATCCCGTTCACACTGACGCGATCACCCAGTCACTCTGGAACCTAGTCGAATCGTTTCACAGTTTACACTATGGGAGCACGAGTTTTGAACTAATTGAGTAATCATCGAGGTCGGAGCCGCGGCGTTCTAGCGGCTCATGGAAGCCGGTCTACGCAGGCCTGTCACTCGGACCAACCGCGATTACGGCCACGAAGACCCGTGCTGTTTGTCAACGAGAAAGGATAGCAAGACACAGAGCACTGACCACGGAATGCAACAATGGACACCAGTCGTTGTTCACGCTGTTGTTCACTTTGACTCACATGCCGATGACAACCGGTGTCGTGGACGGTTCAATCCGATCGGAGCGGTCTCGTAGAAAAGGAACGATTAGAAACGAGAGTAAACTGCCTGGGAAAACGAGAGTAAAAAAAGAACCGGAATTGGGAGGGTAACAACGTTAAAAAAACGAACGAAGCAGAAGAGCGGGAAAAAAAGAAGAGAAGAAACAGGGGAGAGTACGCTGGTGAAAAAGAAGTGACACCGGCGGTTCGGCCGATACGAATGCCAAATATACGGCGTGGTCGAACACGAATCGTCACTTAGCACCGAAATTTCTTCCTAGACTCACTGGCCGACCGATCTGATCCGTAATAGTTTCGATACGATCGGCGACGCGTCGATTTCTCCCTCTCGTCCAGCGAATGGCCGAACCGATCGTTCGTCTCGCGTACACACGATCCACCACTTGAAAGCACGGAATAACGAGGACGACGACGATAACGGTAGCGGCGACAGACGCGTGCAAGGGAACTCACGTTCCAGAACAATTAACCCCAAAGTCTAATCGATTTAATTAGGCGTCAAGCATAGCCTCTTTCCGATCAATCCTGCCCATCTCGTTCGTCGAGTCCCGAGACCTCCTTCTCTTCCTCCCCGTCATCGGGTCCCCTCGATTCTAATCGACCAGTCGACGTCTTCTTTCTCTGTGTCCCGGACGGAGAAATCGGCTGGCAACGGGGACGGGGACGAGAATTAGCAGGAAACGAATCGACCAAGCTTTTCTCGTCGATTTATACTCGCACTTTTGCTCTTTTATCGAGCCAAACGTTTTTCTTTTAATCACAATCCAATCGACGACTCCTCGACGACGTTACTCCGACCGCGATCGATCGAGTATCGATCGTAAGTTTCGTGGTTGAACGCGTGACACTGAACGATCGAAGGTAAGCAAGCACTAGGAAAATCGAAACTTTCGAACAGGTGGATCGTGAAAGTTGGTCACGCGGCGCGCCGAAAAAGGGCGGCAAAGTAGGAAGCAGAGGAGGCGAGTTGTGTCGGTGGCAGCGATTTCCCACGTGTTCAGACGGGCGGGCCGCCCCGTGCGCGGCTTGCTGTCAGAGGGCGCGGCGAAGGTGCCGTCTGTCCCGTCATCCTTTGACCCGGTGCACAGATCGGGAGGAGCGGCGAGGTGCAACGTGGTTGTCGCGCGTGAGAGATGCACCGGCTGTCGTGCGGCGCGTGCACCGCGATCTCTCCTGATCGCGCGGTTTCTCCTCTGGTTTCCGCGGGCTCGCTTGCGTCCGGAAAATGCGAGGTCGCGGCGAACGGGCTGTCGAATTTCCACGGGAGATCCGGCTGTTTTCGCGGCGACACTCGGGCGAAAACACGGTCCGCGAGACACGGTGGGGACGGGCGCGAATCGCCACGGACGATGACAATGATAATGATATAACAATAGCGTGCGTTCTCCGCTGGTTCAGATCTTACACTGAAGACCAAGGTACACATACACATGTGTGTCGGCCGGGCCGGCAGGTAGAAGAAGGAGGTAGAGGCTGAGAGAGGTAGGAGGAGGTGGAGTGTGGCTCCGGAGGGAGGGGAGCTAGCACGCTCTTGTGCACCGGCCACACACAATCGCGTGCCTCGACTCCATACACAGACAAGGCCCGAAGCGTACTCTTTCGCGGTGGAATCGGTGAGCTCTCTCTCGCGCGCGCCACGGCTAACGTGCTTTCGCTGTACGTATATACACGCGGACGGGACCGTATCGAACGTGTATTCGTCGATTCGCATTACCTACATGCATAGTGGGACTTAAGTACGTGCATACATACGTACGTACCGGTATGTAGGTACGCGCGCCGCGAACAGAACTGAACGTCTCCTCTGTGGTGCGTGTCTTTGCTCTCGCGTGTTTCGCCTCTCGCTCTGGCTCGCACCGTGGCACCGGTGTGCGTGGCCGTCGTCGTGGCTGCGTACCTGCGCCGGTGCGTACCTGCGTTCGCGTACAAGCGCACGCGAGCAAGCGAAAAAGAGAAGGGAAGGCAACAGAAGAGGGAGGAAGAAAGGAAAAGAGAGAAAGAGGGCAATGTGTGCGGCTACACGCGAGGAGACAACGCCATACCGCGGCACACACAGGTATAGACCAGCATCAGGCTAGCCTCGCCTCATCCCGCCAACGGCACCTCGCCTCACTTACATACGATACGATACGATACGAGCGAGCCACAAGGCAGGCAGGTAGCGCACAAAACTAAAGAGACTCGGGGAGAAGCCGTGGCGGAACCGAGATGGTGACGGAGCGACGGAGAAAGAGGGCCGAGACGCGGCTCGCAGGTTGAACCAGGTGAGATGGGGGGAGGGAGAGCGGAGGGAGAAGGAGAGAGCGCTAGAGACAAGGTACGTGGACAGGAGAGAGCGAGAAGGCTAGAGGGAGAAAAGAGGGAGCCAAGACTAACCACTAGCGAGGTAAGAGAAGAGAGTGACCAGAGAGAAGAGACGAGAGGAGAAGAAACGGCCTGCGGGACCTGGTGGAGGGGTGTACTTCGTTGCTGGTGCTGCCGGTGCTGCTGATGCTGCTGTTGCTGTTTAAGCCGCGAGTACGCACGCTTTAAGGCAGTCGCGCGAGTATTATCTCGCTCTCCTCCCTCCGCCCATCGACTTGCCAACCTTCTAGAACTTCTGTTCTAGGGATGAAAGTGGGGTAAAGCCCGGAGAGCAGAACGCGTATCGGCCTCTATTCTCTCTTCATTGATCGGGCGAGTTTGGTTCGGTTACGGGTGCCTGGTGAAACCGCTCGAAACCGACTTGAAACCGATTCCAAGCCGATCAGACGGTGTTATACGAAGACGATATATCGTGACTATCGTTCCGGTATAATGTATACGATTTTCGAACAAGTTTCGGAAACATCTGCATCGGCCAATTAGTCGTGGCGAAAAATCCGTCAGCTCCGACAGATCCGGTCGGCCTTATCGCGACGAAGGATCGATAAAAGCGGGCAAATCGAACGCAAGGAGGATTAAGACGCGCGGAGAGGACGATCGACTCGCGTTCAGGGCACCGTAACCGGCTGTCTCGTTTCCATCGGCCGAATTACCTGTCATCTCTTCTTATCTCGGACAATCCGTTCATCCGTTTCTCCGCGTCTCGTTTCTCGAGAGAGAAGCTGAGACGCTCTCGCTTCGTTCTTCTTTTTATTTTGCCCCTGTTCTACCCAGGAGAGGACCGCGAAATTAATTGAATCGATACCCCGTGCGACGTGTGCAACGGAAATAAATATCTCTCCTTCGTTATACGTATTTCTCGCTGTAACAGCTAAGCAAGAACCGAGTATAACGTAATACCAGAAGATAAGTACTCTTTCTCCTAAGCGGTTGTCGAACGGATCACGCGCGAAATAGCGACACGCGTGAACAATAGCCGCGGCACCGTTACATAAATCGAATTACCTAACAGGCCGAGTCATTGCACAACTGTATTTGCGTGCGTCGATGGTACCAAAGTGATTTGTTTGCGCGCAATTTAGAACATCTGTGCGCACGGCCTTCGCCGGCCGTGTTTGTAGGCACACTCGTGATAATAACCTGCCGCGCGGCAAACCGCCGAAGGACGTTTTCGAAAAGTCCGTTACACTCGTCTCGCTATGCCTACTCTTTCCTTCTTAGTCTTTTCTCTGCAGCGCTTACCTTTTACCTCGTCTGATTATGTATCCTGATATTATACGCAGCAGCGATATTATAGAAGGAGGGACGATGGTACGTGCGGTGACCGATCGATGCAAAAATAAAAAATCGGGCCATGGGGAGGAAGGTGTTTGATTTATCGTTTGGTCGCGTTCCGCGAGCCTTGAGGTGGCGCGATCGCGCGGCCGTTGCGCCACGTCGCGTTCCAATTTTGACTTCTACCGGCGCATAATGAATCGGTATGCAAATCCTCGAATAAGGATCATAACTCATTCGTGCGATATCGTGTTCTCACACGCGGTCAATCGGACACGCCGAGTCCAAGGCGACACGGTCCCGACGCGACTCGCCGCGGACACACCGTCCAGATAAGAACACCGAACACCGAACGCGGCAATTACAACTGCGTACGCTTCTGTGTGTATTTGCCATGCTCGAACGATGTACGTATACAGAGTGACGCGAAAGTAACACAGCTTTAAAATGATTAACAATGAAACTATCAGGATTGGTAAAAGAAGCTTATCGTATCTGTCCTTGCGAAACGATTTAAGAGATAGTCGTTGTAGGGAATTTTTATTTTATGTCTCATTGAAGCAATTATCCTGTTTACTAAATTATACGAGCGACGAAATTGTATTATCATTTTCTTCAAGTTGCTTATCAGTCGACTAATAAACAAACATCATGCATAGTTTATCAAAGATGATTTTAGTATAACGAGTTCTTCACCTTTGATATTTTTACCATCCAACAATTGCTCCATGTTCATACGTATCGTTAAATTCTTTGCTCTCCAAAACATTACCTAATTTCTTGCCCTCATTTCTGGCGGATTTGCTCCTTTAGAATCAACCAAGAATTTGGTACGCAAATCTGTTCAAAGATTAACTTCGCGATGCATAATGAATCACGATACGCAGCATTTTCTATACAATCTTTCCAGTTGCGTTACTTTTATCTCACCCTATAAGTATATTCGACATATAGAAACAGAGCGGAGCTGACAGAAGAATAAAAAAAACGAAAAAGCGATCGAGTCGAAGTGACATGAAATATGCGATCGCGTCCGCGTAAAAAGCATCGGCCCACCATCGTCCCTGTTAAGTGTCCGCGAAACCCACTCGCGACCGGGTTTCCTCTAGCTGCGTTTCGCAGTCTTTTGCGTCGCGAGCCGAGAGATTTCAGCTCGTCCGGGGGGAGAACCGACGTGATTAATGATCTCCGGATCGAGAATCCGTGAAACGAGAACCGAGCTCCACGCGAGGATCCCTGCCACCTGTGCGCGCGATCGCCTCCGTGCGTAGAGGAAAGAAGAATCTGAGAACACGTTCTTGCCCATCCTCCATCGATCCACTTCGACAAAAAGATCTAATATTTCCGTTGTGAAAAGAACATGGTACTTTACAAATTTCGAGTCTTTGGACAGTTCGTGACGACTTCCATCGGTCGACCGACACGGACGAAGGAAGATTCGAGGTTCGAGGGGGTTCTAGACGATATTTACGATCGAGGAACGAGGTCACGGAACGCGAACCGAATAATGAATTTCGCGACGGGAAGACACTCGCGTGTTACCACATGCACACGTATACGCACACACAAACACGACACGGTTATTAAAGCGTTCGAGGGCGGATTTATCGCGTGCCCGGTGGACATTAACTGGGCAAAGTGTCAAGGGCGACTGAGCTTGTTACGGCACGGATGCTTCACTTTATCAGCGAACGAACATTGACGGGAAACCGTGAGAAAGAGAGACGGATAGGCAGATAGAAAGCAGCGCCGGAGGAACGTTAACAGAGGCGAGAGAACGGTTGGTCAGAAGTAAGAGAGAAAGACAGTGCAAGAGGACCGCGCGGGGTGTTGGAGGGAAGGGGAAAGGGTTCGTTCGAAAAGCAGGGTACCCGTGTCCATTGACCGTAGGTACGCCAGTGTCGACCGCATCGATAATTCGATAAAGTGTCCTCACATTACCCTATTGATTGCTCCATTGTCCCGCGACGCTTCTCGCCGATGGGCCTCGTCCAAGCTTTCAACCCCTTGGTTCAACGCTTTGCTTCCTCTTCCTTAGTCTCACCGCGGCGGACTCGTTTGTGTACACGATTATAACGATATTTCCATACGTAAAAGGGATAGTTCTGTATCGATCGACGCGGTCGCAGCCTTCGTTAATCATAGAGCCAGGGACGCGGGAGTTATTGAATTTCGAAGAAGCTCACCCGCGACCATCTAGCCGCCAACGATTCGATAACTTCCGTAAAATCTCTGATGTTCGTAGCTACGTCGATGATATTCGTCAATCGAAATCTAGAATTCTTCTGATATAGATGTTGGAGACATTGTTCGACGCGTTTAACAATCTACTATTCAGCAATGTTGATAGCAGCAACGATAAGCTTCGATAAAGAAGTAACGGAATAAAATTGAACTTTATTTCAGAAATCAAAAGTGATTTCATCGAATATAAAAGTTTTTTCGATGATAAAGTTTTCCTAAAACGATTCGAATGTGACGGAAGATCTTCAAAACATTAGACGACTTCGATCGATAATTGCTTCGGAGAAAATTACAAATGTTTATAAAGCTTCTCATCGGCATACGCGAGAATTCTCAGTATTTTTCTATCAGCCCCCGTACATCAATGGCCACGCGAACGGCCAGTCGGATCTCTCGTGAAATCGACGATCGATTATAGCCGAGGAGGGTCTGTAAAGAAAGCTGACGCAGGAAGGAGGTGAGAGGGGCCAGGCGAACAGCACACGGAGGAGAGATCCGGACCTCTGCTGCATGCCTGAATCCTAATTGAATCGTCAGGATGCTCGACTACCGGCCCTTCTCCGGCCCGCTGACATCAAGAATGTGACAGACAGTCGGGCATCGTGCCCTTTTCACGATCCCTCCGCGTCGAACCTCCGGCGACCCGCCGTACGATTCCGATGTATTGCCCGTCGTTCCGTCCAGCTCGTTTACGCATAATTTGCTCCGCCGTGATTTGGGTTTACGACGCGCGAACCCCTTACACCGCCGACCGGAGTAAATCAACGCTACACGATCGGACGATGTTTTCTCCTGACCTTGTCGGTACTTCCGTGAATTCTTTCGTTCGCGCAAGACGGATTAAGTTAAGCAATTTGGAACTAAGGTATACGAAATTGGAGAAAAGTTTCGTTTATACACGTCGTATGAAGGGAAACGAATTTTTCTTGTTAGAAGAATAAGTTGAAGCGATTAACGAATATCGTTAGTGAAGAAAATTCTATATTTGTTAAATACCCTTTACATGGAAAGAAAATATCGATGACAGCTTGTTTTATCGATCTAACGTCTTTTGGACCCCATTTTTATACACAATTTTCATAGCGTTCTATCAAAATACCAGAATTTAAAAAATCTTCTGAGAACCGAATTTCCCTTGTCCCTCGAGTTCATCAAATTGTTTTTCAGTTTAAAATAATGACATAAATCATAATCATCGAAAACAGTTTGCCACGCTAACGGTAACCAAAAAAACCGATAATTTTCGCTTCCGCGTGAAATATCAGCACGGGTTGGCGAACAAGGATTCGTTTCTAGCCTCTAGGGAATCTTCTGACATTGGACTTGAGCTAAGCTTATCGTTCGTGGTGTTTGTACCTGTTCTTGTGGGCGGAGCACGGCGTGCCATTCTATTTCAGCTCGGCTTTCATTCATAACTTGGGTTTTTAATAGCTTGCCGCAGCATAACACGCAGCGCCTCTGGCGATGTTCGAGGATAGCCCCGATATCGTCCCGTAGACGTAAAGTCCACGCGAACCATAGACGCTCGAATGAACCCCTTTTCATCGACTTTTCTCGCACAAATCGACGCTTTATCTGATCCCAAGATATTAATCGAAATATCAAAGGTACGACTTTTACTCGTTCTCCGAGTTTAATTTTGGAAATGAAAGTTTGATGAAATAGCGATGAGTATGAAATAATGATATCGATACTATCAAGATGATAAAGCGAACATAAATAATATAACACAAATTACGTAACTAAAATTATAGCATCATCGCTTTTAAAAATGGAATACTATCTCCCCTCGTCAAAAAAAAATTTATCGAGTCTTGAATTAAATGCTCTTACTTTCAACGACAGGTAATATGCATGTTCCATTAAATGCCATTCTGTTAAATCTTCTTCTGAAAGGAACTAAAGCACGAGTCGTATCAAAAAACATACATCTCATAATGAGATACGAGCTATATGTTAATTCGCTTGCACCAGGTGCACGATGGAAACGAACTTACGAGTATCGCTAACTTCAAAATTTATCGAGATTGTCAAGACGTTATAATTCCTTCGGTCCGTTAATCTCTATAAGAATAGAAATGAAAAATAACCTGTACAGCTTTATCGTCCGAAAAGAAATGTAAAGATACACACGATCGACCATATTTCTTTCTTATTGCTACAGTTACTACATTTCTCGCACCTTCAAATTTACAAAACCAATAAATATAATATTCTTTCTTAATTTATGAACCTCCGATATGACAAAACTAACGCGTCGAGTCGAAGATAAGAAGAATAAGATTATTCAACATCTGGACGATCCTTACAGGCTCGTATGGAGCACGAATGGAATTTGAGGAAGGCGGTTAATGAAGAAATCAGCCTGTGTATCTATGTATGTAACTACGTCTGGTAGTAGGAAAACGGGCTGGTTTGCTAAGATCGCGAGCAATTTCATTCGCAAGAAACCCGGAATTACGCAACGAGGCATGGTCCTGTCAGGAATGATATATTATAGATGCGATACGAAGATTAGATGTCTGAGAGTAGATATAATTTTATACACTCTCGTGGAACGCGTTTCCTGCTTGACAAAAGAGAAACGGCGCCGATGTTTGCAGCGCGCGGCAGCAACAGCTTTGCAAGGAAAACAGAAACAGAAACGATAGAGGGAATGGTGTGCGACGCGAGCGCCACGGGATCGAACGTGGTTTCCGGGCGGCCAGGCGAAACCGGAAGAGCACTTGTTATCGTCGAAAGGCGTACATCTGCTCGCATAACCGTAACACGAGCTCGTGGAATTCCGTTTGACATCGGAGAAGTGGATCTCGCTCGAAGCAGATCGCTATCGCGACCTTTTTTTTCAAACGCAAACTGTTAATTCGTTCCATGCATTAACGTTCGAACGATCGCCTCCCGAGAGCGCGCAGATACAGCGGCGAACGAATCGGGTGCAATTAATCTGACAGTGCACAGACGTGTTTCGCGTTTCGACCGTTTCCGGCTCTCGGACCACGCCAGACGTTGAGCAACGTATCACACGCGTGTATACGTTCACGTCCCGTTCGTGCTTGCGCCACTCGATCAAAACGACCACGATTATTATGTACAGAAGTTTATCATTTATTATTATTCCTCTCTTATTTTCCTCTTCTCGGAGGTTATCGATATTCAATTGAAATATGAACGAATTACCGCGTTTATCATTGGTAATGTGGAACGATTGGATGTTAAACGTTTTTACGTCGATAAAAAATTAAGGAACAGAGTGAATTTTACAGGAGACATTCGTTGCTGTAAGAATTTGGAAAGACAGCTTGGTTCATCGAACGTCTACAGTGTACCACAAGTACGTCTCTCCTCGACGAAGGAGAAAGCTCTCTCAGCCCCGTCATCGGGCGAACGCCATTTTTGTCGCAGGTGCGGACGAATGTTCGGCAACAAATCATATTCTTCTCTCTTGGCGACCGGCAGGCGGAGAGAGCGTGTCTTCGTAAGCCGATTAATCCTATCGAGCGTATCTCCAAAGGATTCTCTCCCTGTTATTCTCTTTCTCTCTTTGCTTGACACACAGGAGGATGAAAGGCCGTGACACGCATATAGGTAGAAACGCGCGAGAGGTCCTTTGGGCGCGATCATCCTCGCCAGTGGTTGAAGAAGGAGAGAATAACGATGGAGAACGGGTCGGCAGGACGGGGGTTGGGAGGGTGGATGAATATCCGAACAAAGAAGGAAGAGGGATAAGGAGGGAGGTATACACGAACGGCGCGAAGACGAGGGGTGGGCAGAGAGGCGAGGGCGACGCCACGAGGCTTATAAATAGACACGCGGATAATCACTCAGGATTTATGGTAACCACGGATTATCAAGTTGTACAAGGGGGTATATTTCATATTCGCGACGTTACCTTATTTCAATGGGGGAATACCTGTTCCGCGCGTTACAAACTGCATGAACGCGCATACACGGGACAACACGTGTGTTGCCTCCGCATCCTTCCATCTCCTTCTCACCATCCTTCTCTCTCTTTCTCTTCTGGCGTCTATGTACACGTATATACACGAGGCTGTGGATCACACACAGACTTGGAACCAAGACGCCACGGAACTGGCTCGAAGAGGCGTTCAGGTGCTTTCTCTCTCTGTCCCTCTTTATCTCCTCGATTCTCCTTCTCCGTCTAGCGTTCGTCCTGATCTCGCAGCGGCTTGCCCTTCTCTCAAAATCATTCCCACGTTCGCCAGAGTGCGCCTACAAAAGTGGCCAGCCACTTTTCCGAGAGACCGATCCCCTGACCGATCACCGACGACACCGTACACTGGCTCGATATCCGGTCTCGAGATTAGAACCAGAACTCTTACGGGCGGAACGGCGTCGTTGGCGTCGCCCGTCCGTCACAGCTGGAATTTCGAAACCACTCGACCGAAAGGATGAAATTGCAGGTGAGATACGGCACGGCCATGGCTCCTTCGAGAACGGGAAAAGACAAGCAGAAATTGCTACCAGAATGGGACCGCGACCCTTCCTCTTCACCTTCTTCGTGCTCTTCATCTTCTTTCTTACGTACGGGAACACGGAATGCGTTTTTAACCCGTCATCTTAAACCCACCCTTTATAATCGTGCTGGTTTTTATTTACACGAGATCTAGTCGTTTGTTTGTCTTACGTTGCATCAGAGAATTACTCCCAGGAACTAAGAAAATTGTTTTACTGTCCAGTTTAAATAGAAAATTAACGAGAAACGATACGAGGAAAGACAAAGAGAGTATTTATCATTTGATTTTCGCGCGAAATGTTTCCTATTCTTCGATCCATCAGTTCAAATTTTTCCGATAAAACAATAACCATAATTAATACATACCATACTCTGACAGCATCATGCATCACTCCTACACCACGATAAGAGAAATACATCACAGGCAAACTTCCCGAATTCCACGGCCCAACCCGTCCAACACGTTGCCTTACCAAGAAACAACGGTTCCATCTCACCTAACAGGATTCGATTCTTCCTCACTTGACTTCTCTCCTATCCGGCGGAGAAAAGACGCGTGAGAAACGCCTCTAAGCGTAACCCCTCGACTCGCGCGACCCTTATCGGGTCTCGAGTATCTCGCGCGTAGTACTCGCGGCCGTCGATCGATCGCCGAGTGAAAATGGAAAATGATTCTTCGGCAACGTGTTTATCGATTTCGAACAAAGGCGCGCCGCGAAGTCCGATAAGCTCGCGAGCGGAGATCTGTCCGGCGATTTGTTCGTTCGCTCGCTCGTTCTTACGATCGTTCGTTCGTTCGCGGCAATTACGAAGGAGCCTGGAAGAACGCACCGCGCGATCCTTTGAGCGCGCGAGTCACCTCCGTCTGTCTCGGTTCGCCGACAGAGGCATCGCGTGTACCCCAGATTATATCGCCAGGATGCAACAATAGACCCAGAGTCCCTCTTACCCGCCTTCCCGATCTCCAGCATCTTCTACCGTTTCTGTCCCTTCCCCTCTTTGCCGCCCCTTCGTCAGCACACCCACCCCCAACAGCCTAACGAAATATTCCCACAGAGCGAGCTTACATATGGGATTAACGCACCCACTAGGCTTCCCATTGTCAACACACGCACACACCACGCTAGGTGCCGCTCCTACAATACCCCAATATTCCTCGATCTAAAACCGACCGCCGCAGCGTCTTTCTACGCGATTGTTAACGGACTGCTTCCATTATGCGGACCTAGGCCAGCTCCGACCCTCGGATCAGGTTGCTCACGATTTTCACTATCAGGACCAGATGTTTACGGAGGTCGTTTCGAACCTTCGACGACACAAGTGGAACTGTTTCGTAGACTTTGAGGTAAATTTTTTGGAAATGAATGTTGAAAGTGGTGGTTAGAATGCATAACTGAGACGAATGTAGAGGAATTGATAATGCGGAGAGAGGATGTTTGTAGAGTTTGTATTAGGATAATTTATGTTGCTAGAAACCTGTCGTTCTCGTTGTAGATTGCAGATATGGAGATCTTTGTGCAATAAATACCTATGTACTTGGTAATTGTAGATATCGTTGCTGATTGTAAATTGACATTTGTGCTTGTCATATCGACAGTGGGATTGTATATGTTTACAGGGAATCGAATGAAATAGACACGGTGTAAAGATTAACTATCTTTGTAATGATGGATCAGTGTTAAAATTTCTCTTAATAATTTAAGAACACATGTAGCAGAATTTAGTGAATGATACAGTGTGTAACTACCATAGTTACAATTTCGTAAAAACAACTGCAGCTATGTGCAATTTGATAGAGCATTAAAAACATGCGAACGATTGAGGAACAGTTAGATTGGAATATGCAATTAGAGAAAGATAACAACGCTATCGGAAAGATAAACCTACGAATGCGGTGCATCTTTAGAATGAATTATTGCAATATTCAACCATGATATCATTAGAATCTCATATCTCAAATTCATCGTATTCCATCTCTCACCACGAAGAATCTAATTTACTGCTAACAAGGTATGTAATGACCGCGCACACACATGGAGTAACTTTATGAATATCGATCTACACGGAATTAATCTGACTTATTAAGCAGCCACGGAAAACGCGACTCATCGTGTCCACGGCGATTCGAAAAAAAAGAAAAGAAAAAGAAAAAGAAATCCGATACGCAGAAACGAATCAATTCATCTAGCCGCGTCGAGCGGTAAACAATCGCTTTCAACGAGGACACGACACGTGGAACACAAAAGGATCTTCAGGAAAGTTAGAGCGGGAGAGTTAACTACCGATACACAATCGGCATAGAGACAAAGAATACAACCAGCTTGCTCATTCTCATCTTACGTTGCTACATTACTCGATTCGCAGATTTGATCATTCCAATTAATAATGAAACTATGCGTTGCATATTTTTGAGGTTGTACGAAGGAAGGTCCTGTCACAATGCTATAGCTAAACAGTGCTATACATATTTCTTCCGTTAACCAAATAATCACCAACAGCCGACTACCTTTCGATGATAGTGTTAACATAACACAGTTGCTATTGATAGCAAACATGGGTAGGAACGAAAAGAAAACACGGTATTCGGACACATGCGAGTGGTAATTGAAGAAGATGCGCCCTTATATGCCGAGCATTCATCTGACAAATCCATTCATCCGTTCACCTGAGCCACCGCGGCCTTGAGCGATCCTACGGCGCGTATACGGGCGAGAGAAGTAACCATCGCATTCCAACGGCAATGAAAGCGTGCACGAATCGAGCGGTGCGTCGACGAGGAACGAAAGAACGGTACTTAAGGGTCCGCTCCTTTCTCGCGGCTCCCGTGAAAAAAATACTTTCGCTCAGAGGTTCGTACGAACGGCGAGAACATTGAAGAGAGGGGCAGTCGGGGGCGGGGATCATTCCGAACGATGACTAGGCGATTTCTCCGATTCGTCGGATGCTCGGTCCACGGAAATATTTCGCAAAGCCGATATCGGATTCATTGCTCACGAATCCGTTCTGAAGCGTTCCATCTTCGGTCGAGCTTGTTCATTAGCACGATAATGGGTTACTCGAGCGGCAAGCCCAGCTTCTTCTCCTTTCCAATCGACGTTAGATTACGCGCATTCCGAACGATACCTCGAGCCATCGAGATTCCCTCGGCTAAGAAACTTCTTTCGGTCTTCGTGACATTACCTTCGGTTTAAACCCGAGTGGTCGTTTATCGTAATTCGGGCGGGACGACTAAAGAGACTCGCGGATGCAGAATCCGCGACGATTAAACGCACCAGATACAATGTCAGTCATGGAAAATCCTGGCTCCAGGAGATAATACGAATCTACGTGCCTGTTAACATTCCGTTTGGTCGTGGAACGGGTTGCCGACTCGATGAGCCGCGTCTCGATCTTCCCGACGAGCTTCGCCATCCACCTTAATTAGCCCTGGATTTATAATGCCGCAAATCGAACGCTCGATTGATCATTTTAAGAGTTGTTTCACGAGCAAGTGGTTTTATTATCATTATTATTATTATTATTATTATTTTGCTGATACGCAAGACGCGTAGCGAGCGGAGGAACGAAGAAAAGAAGAAAAAATGGCTTCGTAGTTGAAAATAGGCGTGTAGCTAGTGTGTATCGGGATCGACGATCGAACGCGTTAATAACAACGTTAGTGTGGCCGCGTAGAATACCCTATGGGATCTCCTTATTAATTTTTCGCCCGGGCGGATCGCCGTCGTAATTTCTTCCGCGGCCGAGATATTCAGCTTTTGCTCGTAATTATATCAGCGACGATTTAAATTCTAATACCCGGGCACGGCGAGTCCGCAAGCCGGTTAATGATCTCTCGTCACGAGCGGAGAGCGCGACAGAGCGGGACCCTTGTTGGAGAAAGAGAGAAAAATTAACGCTGAAAGTGCCTGTGGTGCAACAGATCAAAGCAAAACGCGGTTAACGTCGTCACCGGTTTTGTCGAACGTGAAACGACCTGGGCCGCGATATCCGTCGTTAAAGATACGTGTTGAACGAGCAGAAGCTCGCGTTCCCGCTCGTATAAACGTCACAATAAAAAAATTTGTTGACCACTGCGAGAAATCGTATGGAAAACCAGCTCGTTGTCGTGAAGGAAGACGTTCTCTCGACCAATACCTCTCTACGGCGAGCATAATAACATTTGATCGAAAGAAAAGATGGAAAGAACAAAAACCTGGTTATACCGCTCAAGCGAATAAAGATGAGTATAGATGACCGTATTAATTTAAGTTGCTTGTGCTCGTAATTAACTTTTTGATATATGTATATATATACTGCTATCCTTAATCACAAGCAGCTTCAAACAATTGAATCCTAAATGTTACATGTAAATGCAATTACTAAATTGTACGTATTTTTTTTCGGTAATAGGATGACCTGGTTGCACAACTTTACGTGGAAAAAGCAAATAAAGGGCGGAGCGTTCGCGCAACGGTGGAGAAAAATGGGTTCTCGAGATCGAAACCGTTCATTATTTCTCCCCTTTGAGCGACACGACGATGTGTTCCGTTCTGTTAATGTGTAACGCGACCAACGATTCGAATCATTGTTACGTAATGAACGAATGCGACTAATAAGACGTTGTCGTGTAAACGAACGTATTTAACGACCCGCTCACAGCGCAACGTAAGCGTGCTGCGCTCGTTTCTACGCGTTATCGTCTCAGGCTTTGCAATAACGATCATTCGTGCTGCTGTTGACACAGGTTCAATAAGCGGAATGAAAGATTAACGACCTACTTTGATTTTCCACCACTATTACATTTTATTTTTAATCTCAGTCTTTATAGGTTCACTTTTTACTAATCTTAAATTCTGTTGCAACAACTTTGCCATATTTTTCTATTCTGAACTCTGAATTTTTTAATTAGAGAGATCTCATTGCGAACGTGATTCTATCGCCAAAAACTACAGAATTTATAAAAAGGATTTAATCGATAAAATCTTGCTATTTTTAGAACGATTAATTAAGTTCTGACATGTATAAATTGTCTTAGTTCTTTCGTCCATGAAGTCGTGATATTACTTTTTGTAGTAATCTATTATCGTTTTATTTAAATCCATCGCGTTGCATATTATGATACTCCGATAAATCTGCAATGATCTTTTTTGCGAATCTTTCGCTATTTAAATATACCTACATATACATTACGTTTATTTATAATTATCTGTACAGGCACGATGCAAATCATTTTTAAAATGAGATTGACATTTTTCTACAACGTTCAGGTATGCATTGTACGGAATATTTCGTTACTTGTGATTTCTTGGATTCAAATTAAATGTGCATAATTTGTTTTTTTTCCCGAGACTTAAACGAAAACGTCAATGAATGCATTAATAATTAATAAGATAATTTTATTTCAGCGTATAACATTAATTTACACATACGTGTAATTAACGTGTAATTATTAATTTTTCTTTTCCTTCACCGATTTACCGATTCTTTCCACAAAAAAGAAACGGAAAAGGAAGCAAAATTAAGACTGAGAAATTGAAAAGAACATTCATCATTCAGAATCACCAGTTTCTCGGACAGACGTACGTAAGTATATATAGGTATGTACCAACGTCTTGGTCAACGTCTTCATAGAAAAAGAAAAACAAGTAAAAAGAAACTAGAGAGAAAAACTGAAGGAGAGCAACGAAAGGAAAAAAGAAGTACACAGACCGGACACTCGAAGGTGGCAGTTTTCCAGCGCAGCAGCTTAGCCGGTACAGTTGAAAGAGATACGTGACGCACACATGCGCGGCCGGTTCAGGGGGAGCGTCGCGGACAATGCCAAGCTGCGCTACGACGACGTGCGTACGAGGTGACTGCCTGTGTTCGGTGTTTCGCGAACAAATGGGAGAGCATCGTGCCGGCACCCTGGCTCGGTGGCGAGGAGATACCGGAGGAAAAGGGGCACCGCCACGAACGACGACGACGATGACGACGACGACGACGACGACGACGACGACGATGGCGACGGCGACGAAACAACGACGAGGACGAGGATGAGAAGGTAGAGGAGGAGGACAAGGAAGAAGAAGAAGAAGAGGTCGAAAGCATTGTTCCGCGCCCCTCGCACCGTACACCGCGGACCGCTCGTTTTTCGTCCCACTACGTTTCATACCGATGCACCATGCGGTACCTTCGCTCTCTCCCTTTCTCTCTTTTTCTCCACCTCCCTAAAGCCATCTCAAACGCACCGGCCCGTGCTCAGGTGTGCTCCATTGTTAAACGCCCCACATATCGCGTACGCGGCCCGCGCTTACCCTCTTTATTATGTGTTTGCCCATTATAACGAGAGTGAGAAAGAGATACGAACCGAAAGCGGAGCAACAGAGACGACGGGAAGGGGATGGAATAAAAAAGACACGTGGGGTGAGGAATAGACCAGAAACGCAGAGCCACTGGCTGAGGGATCAAGTGGCATTGTCCGTTCCGACGATGCCCTCGCTTTTGTAAGATCTTGCGCATCGCTGCCAGCCAGCGATTCGAATGCCTCCCGTACACACAGAGAACGATAAAACATCCCGAGGAACGAATTCACCTAATGTCGCTTAGCTCTGCTTGGAAATGGAGAGTCTTGACCCTGGGCCAGGAGGAAAGCTCGTGGAAGGTAATAAGTAAGGATTTTTGCTCGTTCCGATGTTTACATTATGTTCAGCCATGGCAACGATGCGAACTCAAGTCGTTTTGTTGGTCCCTTTGCGGAAGCATTTCGCGATTCAGAAAACGAAGAAAGGAAAGGGAGACAGAGAGAGGGAACTATGACTCTTTATCGCCAGCTCGTAGAGTACAGTACACACGGGATACGCGTTTCGTAGAGATTTTTCAACGGTACCAATCGCGCGATTTCCCTCGGTTTCCAACGGGCTGAACGTACCGTATCCGAGAGACTTCTCGCGTAGTCTCGAACGGGTTGGGATTGAACTCAGACGCAAGGGCTCGCCAGGAGAGGCATAGCCAAAGGGATTTACGCGGTACTCGACGCGGACTCGACCTTTAGGGTCGACCCATTGAAAAATTAGTAAATTATTTAAGACTCCGCCGGCCACGTCTGTGCTTGTTCGCGGTTGATTTATTTCGACTATCGTGATGCATGGGCCGGCTATCCAATATTGTAATACGTTTTGCATACGTGGTATATACGCGCGCGTACGTATCATTGTCGACGTTCCGTGGCCTAGCGATTGAAACACTACCCGGGCTATATCTCAACAGGTTCGCCGAGCGTTATGAGCGGCTGCTCTACACGGCATTATGTTCTCTGGATGGGCTGGAACGATGCGAAGGGGAGAAGAAGAAGATACCGGTCGCAGTTGTCGGATCAGAATCCTATATTATCGCGCTCTAGAAGCTCCGGGGCAGGTGTATCGGTGACCCTTGTCTTAGCACGTATTCCACACGCATTTTACACCCTACACCCCGGCGGGATAAGACAAAGCGAAATATACCATCGACTATGGCGCGAGAGGACGGCTCGTTCTTCTTCGAGCGCCACAGCTCTAACCGCGACCGCGTGAAACGCCTGTCCGCCAGTTTTTACGCTGTTGCAGCGTTCAAACTGTTTTTAAAGAACCGGTTTCATACCGATTACAGGTGTTTATTATTGTACTTATGCAACGCCGGATTGTTACCGACACCAAGTTATAGAACGAGGTTTGATTTCTATTTTCAGACTGGATAAAAAGGACAGATTCATTGGAAAGCAAATAAAATTAATTAATGACAATTTTTCCGACCGTCGATAAATCTTATACGAATGTACGGCAATGTACAGTATAGAAACACATAAATCTAGTTTATTGTCATAAATTCGTTGCTATGAATAGATTGTAATACCGATACCTATTGTGCATACCTATTATGCATCTCGATGTTGTTAGATCGTTTGCTTTTAATTGTTATACTTTGGAATTCAAATTAATCGCTTCTATGTTGCAAGACATCTACTTCTAGTTTTCCTATGCTAATTCCATGCATTTCGATATGAACAGGATATACAAGTTAATTAGGAAAATACGCTGACATGTTATCTTTATATCCTTGGAAAAATGAGACATCGAAATGATCATATACCGGTTGTTGCTTAAGAGAATAATGAGTTTAAACTACTATCGTATTGTTAAAGGTATCGCGTACCAAGCACGTTTAATAAATCGAAAATAATCGTTAGATTGCTTATAACTCTTGGCAGATGTCTAGCTGCTACGAAATACCCAATTTTCGAGACGTCGATACTAAACTAATCTAACATGCGTAAGTGCATTCGACCCTTGAGCCAGCATAAATGATTTTGTCGAGTTACCGGTGCACTTACTCACTCGACGTCATTTTTCACGCTGACGTTCGCTTTAATAAGTAAGCAACAAACCTCATTTAACATCTCACACGCACCGAGCTGTTCCACGGTTCCCCCTTCGCAGAACTTGTCAGAATCGAAAATCGCAATTTTCCCGTTAAATACACCTCGCCAGTTAAGGGTTACACTAAACTTTCACGCTTATTAAGGAGGCAGAATCGCGGTGCACCGGCAGCGAGTTAGCTAGCTCGCTCGTGCACACGCAGGCTGCTTGAAATTCACGCTATAAGTTGTATCAACGTCCCGGACATTCAATCCCGGCGTACGTTGCGCGAGCCCGGCCGGTAATGAAACATTTAACGCGCGTTCCCTTATCTCCGCATCTGGTAATATACAACGAACGGTGAGTACGGTGAGGTGCGATAATTCGAGCGCGCGCGCGGCGATTCGCGCCGTTTTTCTCCCCACCATCGGGTACACCGTTCCCGTTACATAATGGCGAGCCTCGAAACGAGCAGGACTGCCACTGAAAAGCAGTCGTGCCCGCGGTGTACAACTCGTTAATCACACAGGCGAACGCTGCCGCGAGTTTTCAAAGCTTTCGCATATACACATGTACGTATGTACACAGGCGCGACCGACAGTCGACATTCGGTTCGACAACGTTCTACGTCAAATCCGCGCCGATTCTCTAATTCATCGACGCGTGCGCCAGTCTTTCCTCGCATCGCGAATCGTTTATCGCGCGATCTCCGCCACGATAGTCTATCGCGATGCCGCATTGCACCGCGCGAAAATGTTTTCCCCCGTGGGTAAAGCTACGCGCCGTCCCTGAATGCCAACGTTCTACGATTCCCCTTGACTTTTGTCCGGGGCACTTGAGTTATGTTAAAGTCGGCACAAAGTATAGAAAGTCGGCTCGTACTCACCTCCGAGACAATCGCTGCATTCTACTGTCGTACGTGTCAGCTCGTCAATATCGACGATACGATGTACCTTTACCATTGATTTCTTTGTTAGAGGTTGTTGCACGTTTCACGAATCAGCCCGCGGGCTTATTATCTGATGGAACGTCTAAAACGATCGTTCATTCAAAGGGAAAAGAATGTGGGAACTTACCGGTGCCCGTCGAAATACTGCGTTCATTGGCCAGAAAATCTCTCGTAAATAGTAAAGTTTGTAAACACTACATGTAAGCATAGACGTTAGAAATACGTTGTCAAGCATGTGCGTCACAACGATTGTTTACCATATAACCACACACGCGACGCGGCCAAATGTTTAAATTCGTATACGACTGTTAACGAATGTGATCGACGAATTACATACGATATAACGATCACGTAAATCAGCACTTATTATTCAGAAATACGGTCGTCGTGTGTACGTAACTTCTGTGCGATACAACAACTATTTACGGAAAAACGAACCTTTTTTGACCGGCTACACGCGGCAACAACTCGAACGCAGCCATATTTGTCTGTTGACTGACAGATGACGCGCCGCGGTCTCTCTAGCGGCAAAATTCGAAATTATAAGTGCGCGCTCAAGCGTTGCTGCGATGTTGAGATAATTGAAATGATTTCTTGTTAGAAGGGTAAGTGAATCATTGCTATTGGCATTGCGAGTATGGCTTACGCTGTTTTAATAAAGATGTATCACTGTTTCCTTACTTTACTTAAGTCGCCGTTGCCTTTTATAGTTTTCTATTGGGTAACTATAGACTTCGTTAGAATAAATTACTTTTAATAGGATATAAAGCAACGAATCTAAGAAGTATATTTAAATGTAATTCGGAGGCTTATGCTATTTACCAATAATTTATAAGAACTAATAATATTAAGGTCCTTTCGTTACCGGTGTTTAAGTAAAAGTCGTTGCTCGCAGGGCAAATTTCAAATTTTTGACATATTACGTAATACGACAAATAGTTTCAGATAAACAATAATAGAAAATGATAAGTAGACAATCCAAGCGGCTTTTAGAATGCGTCACATATACGTGAGGCGTAGTAGCGAAAGGCTTAAATACAACGTGTTTCAATTGATAAGAGACATAGCGCAACATTCTGACTCCGAAGATAAATATGAATTGTAAAAACAAGATGAGTGTTCGATCCACTATAAACGTTTCGTCAGAGCATACACACGAAAAATACAAATCTCGATACGCATTTTCCATTTTAACATTGATATCGCCTCCAGCATCGCTTAGAATTGTAATATTTCTACAAGTTCGACGGGAATTGCAACGCGTTGTTAATAGATTCACGTCCGTCCGTTGCATGAGCAGGATTCGTTCAAGGTGCGGGTATGATTAGTAATTCAGATCACCTCGAAGTAAGATATTACGCGGTCGGAGTAATTACGGTGTCGGTACGAGTTCTGAAGAGTTCCGAAGATTTTTCCGCGGCGACGTGTCTCCGTTTAGGATGGCTATGCAATTAATGAACCGTCGCGAGCACCGGCCCCGGCACGCCGATCCAGAGTTAAATTTAGCAAGATTTAGCATAACGCTTGGTTAATTAGTCGAATGGAATCTAAGGCATCCGATTAAAGGGGAGTTCGGAATAGGGAACAGAGGACACGGCGGGGCAGCGCTCGCGTGCGTGTAGATCGCGTCCTTGTGTTACCAAATAGGTAGTGGCGACATCTACTTGGCGCCAGTCCACTCGTTCTGCAAGCGTACCATCCCGACACGTTCTATACGTTGTCGAAGAAGGAAAGGACAGAACACGGAGGACCAGAGAGCAGTACGAAGACGACGAGGTGGAGGACGCGTAGTTCTGTGGCTTCTTCCTCTCGGTTCGAAGTTGCAGCTCTCACCGGCACACGGTTGGATCGCCTCGGAAAAAGTTCTTCGCAAAACCAGCGGCGTAATATACGATCCTAGGGTCCCGACCGAGAGCGTCCAACGTTTATCTCTTTCCGATACGGAAGTCTGCCGGAGGAATTAATTGCCTGCCGTGGCACCTTACCACGGCTCCGGCGGCGTCCCGATGCAATATCTGTTCTCCTCCGAGCCATTAGCCGGGCGCATACTTTACATTAGAAAGCACGTAAGAACCGTGAGCACAACGAGGAGACCTGTTCTCTCGCGAAACCTTGTTTTGCAGAATTCTCGCTTCCTCTCAGCTGCCGGCTGAGCTAAAAATCGCTCGACGAAAATCTATCGGCGTGCCGTGGATCGTTAGCGGACCGCGTTCGATCGGCCCCGCTGTGACCCAGACCTGCGCACGTTTCCTTCGTCGTCTCACCATTTTTCGACTTTCGATTATGCATTGCTCGACTAACTAGCGTTAGTGGAGCTAACATCGTCCACCGAACTGGTTACGCTCGGGATCAACGCTCGATTTGTTTTATTTTACCTAACCATTTCCAAATGTCAAGTCGGAATTAGGTACGGTCGGCACGCACGTTTGATTGATTTAATTATATAGTTTGATACTTTTTTTTATAAGAAATATAATGTCAGGTATTATCTATATGAATTAATTAATTTAATGAACGAGGAAAAGACGGAGAGAGAAAGATTCGTTTAACAGTGTACAAATTCATTCCATAATCAGTGGTTATACCTTATCGATATTATTCATTTATATTTATGATCACTTATCCAGCCCACAGATTTCACATCCATTGTTCGTACAGCTTACACCTGTCAGTGAGTCTCGATCAAGTTCAATGGAGAAAGCCTATTGACAATTCTGTGTCAAGTATATACGCCACGTTTTTCAGTTTAAGAAAATTCAACTGTACCAATGGAACATTACCAATTTACTTCATGCAAAGATTCTACTGAACAAATGATGTATAAAGATACCACTAATCATGCAGAATAATCCGAAATATCCTCGCTATCTTGATAAATTAAATTGAATAAACATCTCATGACAGTAACATCTAAACCAGATCTTAGACGTTAAACGAAGCTGGAATTCCTATTCCTATTCCAATAACTCGATCTACCAGTCTTATCCTCGAAGAAGAAACATAAAACGATAATGCAAAGCGTAACGCTCGAGACATCGAGGACACGGTTAGAGAGCACGTAAAAGAGCGGAGGATCGTTTCGTCCGGGTCAGGCGTTAATTTATATCGCGAACGATGCGGAGCCGGGCGTTATTAACCTGCATGATGGTGACTGGTGTATGCGCTGGGGGCCGCGAAGCGTGAGAATTTGTCTCGGCGGGGACTGGATCGGAGATCGTTCAGGATCAACGACGCCGTTTCAGCATCCATTCTCTCGGCGTTTCCTTCTTCACGTCAGCGGCGATAATGCCGCGTATGCGCCCAGTGACGAGACAATCGGGGGAAAAAAGAATAGCTCGCTCGCGGGACTATACGAGGGACTACGAGAACTTTCACTTCGCGCGGTACACCGGCTTCGATGGTGAATAAGCGCGCGAACCAGCGCGTACAGCTCGAGGAAATCTACGAGAGGCTGCAAAGTGCAGACGAGCAGATAACCTCGTCCGAGTGCAACGCGCGATTCTTTACTGGCCAATTGTTTACCTTCACTTTTCTGTCGTTGATTTCCGTGGAAAGGAAGGCACTTGCAGTTTATCTGCTGTACATTTTATGTGGGGAATAAGATTGATTAATGTCTGTCTGTTCTTCTATTTCGTTTTGACTAAGGCATATGTTAAATGTAGTTCTAAAGAATGTTCAATATTCTAAGCGTAGATAGCTTATTGTAAATTAGATGTTTTATTATTGGTAATTTTATTTCAACGTTAGTGATTTATTAAGATTTAGGCTAGAAACCTTTTCTCATTATTTGCATCAAGAATATTTTCTTACTCCAGCGCTTCTACCGTTAATTTTAGACACGATGGTTGAAAGCGTAAGGCGAATCGAAGCAAATCACCAAGCATGTAATGTCATCACCTTCGTCAATTTTGGAGTGAATGGTTTCGAACCTACCTATTTTCATCCTATTTTTTTCTATAGGAAGACTCACGCAAAGTTGGACTAGTGTGTGAAGCGTGTACAACCTTTTACCTCTGAGCGATCCTATATACAGTAGAAATTGCTATTCTATTCCTAACTTTTTCCATTAAGTATAAAGCAATAAAAATAAAATACCAAGTAAGTCTACAAACTTGAAAAGGTCAGTATCCAAAAGATTGCAACCGCATTCCTTTTTCTCTCTTTTTGACACGAATTGGTATATTTTTTGACGAACAGGAAAACGTGCGTGGCACGCAATCGCAATGATTTATACAGTCGGCGATGACAAGATTTCCAAGTAGTTACGTTTGCTTGCGTAACGGGCAAATTATACGGTAGAAGTAACGATCTCTTTGCAGTCTCCTTAAAGACACTTACCGGGGCTGTTGTCGTTCGACGTGTAATTTGAATGGCGTTTCATTTGTACGAACGCACGGCTATACGTCATGCTATTTTACGGGGCGAATAATTTCAATGTTTTACCGACTTTCCGAGCGGTCAATGACTTACTCCGTGAAACCTTCGTATTTAATTACTCACGAAGAATACCGATTAAGCGATACCTTTTAAAGATTACGACAAAGTCGGTTTTCCCGCGCGAAATGCCACGCTCGAACTGCGGAATTAATATCTCAATTTTACCGGCATTCATTGGCCAGCCTACGATCGTAGAACCGCAATAATTCTGTTAAAAACCGTGCGGCTGTTATGAAAGTAATTTATACCGCGATAAATGGCACTGGTCTAGCAGAAATCGTATTAACCTTTGTCGTGTAAGAATATTACGCACCTCCGTTGCTTCACTCAATTACATTTTTGAGGATTATAATTGTTTATATTACACGATAATAATATTATACAAAATAGTATAGTTTTTAATACGGAATTACGAGTAATTAATTTAATAATTATTTCGATTCATCTCAGCCTTCACAATTTTACGTGAAAATATTCAATTTTGGCAAGAGGTGATTGTTATTACATATATATAGAAAATTTTAGAAAATTGCAAAGAAAGCGTGATTGTTTCACAAAGCTCCTTGCTGATTACGCTCGTTAAGTCACAAATCGAATCGATTTTCCCTTTCAAACGTCCAAGTCGATTCGATTCTCGCACAGCTTTTTAACATTTTGTAAGAGGAAGAAAGAATCGCTTAACTGTTAGATTAAATTGTACATTGAATAGTTACGTGGATGTGGCGCGCGTAGCCCGCGGCTGAAATTCCGCGGATCGATCTATCGAGCGAATGGGTCTCGTTCAATAGCCATTGATAGATTCGAATTTCGGTGCTGTAACTTAACTGCACGACGACGGAACAACATTGGCTGACAATCTATTAACGTCGGATTCGGAACGCCGATCGACCCGCCGATATTCGCGTGTCTGTCATTTATGTAAATCGTGTTTGTTCGAATTATCGAAATCCTGGCCCAATTAATATCTTATTACTCGTTTAAATCAAGCTCCGCTATACCCCTCGTGCTTAAAACATTTAACATTCTGCAATCGTGTCGCGATCGATACGCGTATGCTGATTGACCGATTCTTGCGAAACACGTGAAACTGGAGTTTGTTACGGTTGGAAAGCGTTTGATGTAAACTCCAAGTTATTACTTATTGATGCATTTGCAACTGTTTGTGACGAAATAATAGGAAATATATAATAGTTCCCGCTTCAAAAGACTTTGAACTTTCTCTTCTAAACATGTAGCGACGTTAAGCTTATATTTTACTTTACAATTCCCGGTAACCCCTATATTCATCGATGAAACGCAGTTGGATAGACCGCAACGATCGTGAATTGGCTCTATGTACAAGCGGATAGATCAGGGAGGCACGCACGATGAATCGCGCGGTGAATCGCGCGGTGCGCCTCATCGGAAGGGAATACTAATTTTATCGCGGCATCGAAGTTGCTAGGACTATTAATATATCATAACTAATACGCTACACGTCGCAAAACTCGGCGAACGCGCCCGTCACGCCAAGAATAAAGACATTAGGCCTGGTCTCGAACGCCGCTTTTAATAGCGATCTCATTCTTCTTCCGTTAATATCGCTTGCGTAACACCCTCAACAGGATGTCTCAAGCTCATTACGCGCTGCTGCTGGTCGATATAGCCCACCCTTTGAACGCAACCGCCGCAGAAAAGTCGCATACTCGTTACGTTGATATATTATAGTTTAATTTACGGCTAAGACAAGAGCAATCCCCAGAAAAGTCTTCTCTATCTCGTATCGTGCGATTTATACTTCACTGTCTTCTTCGCGTTAGTATGGTGCTTTCGATCCGACCACAGCGAGCGATCTTCCATCGTTCGCGAGAATTCGAGCGATCGTCTGTACCTCGTGTCATGGCGTCGCTCTTACGGAACTCGAAGGCGAGATTTTGCGGCGGCGTCGAATCGCATCGGGCAACGATAAATCAAGAAACTGGAAGGCGCGAAACGGACAAAGAGCGAAGGAAGAAAAGTGGCAACAGAACAGGGTAGGGGGTACACGGGGAGAAATAAAAATCGAACACGATCGAGGACACCGCCAAGCGTTCCTTACCGTTCTGGCCATGTCGAGCCGGCACGGATCGGAAGTCGAGTGCGTTCAATCGTTAATCATGCGGTCGAGCAAAAAGAAACTCCATTGGAAATCGCGCTTGGGTCGATTGTGTGCACGCGTTTTTGTCGGCGTTCTCGGGTGTGCTATGTAAGTACCACCACCGGCACCACTAGCCACACAGAGTCCCGCGCCCCTTATATTGTATCGACGTATTGTTGACTCACATACATTTTCGTTCTGGCAACCAATAAATCTTCGCCCGTTTCCTCTTACAAACCATTACCGAACGAGAACTCGGGTACTCGTGACGCTGGATCGCAAAGAGTCGCGTCGTCGACGATGACGGTGACGATGGCTAGAAGAGTACGAAGACGGAAAAGTAAGAAGCCATTCAGTGGCATGAACGTGGTTGGAATTAATTTCATCTCTTGCTACGCCGCTAGCGCTCACGCAACCACAGCGGATGAATGGTTCTGCACCTGCTTAGAAAAGAGTCATTACCGATTGCTCGGTGCAAAGACAACGGGGCAAACCGTTCCAGTCATGTGCCCCTTCTTCTTGCGACAGACATTGGGAATGGCAATTTGTTCGGGAGCTTCGTTAACGTTCGATGTATATCGTTAGAGGCGATCCGATTGCTCAACCGGTGGTAAATACCAAACGGAACTTGTAAATCATTAACAACTGACCCAAGTCAGTCGCGTAACGAGTTTTATTCAAAATGTAGTACGACTATAGAGATAATCTACGATGCAGAAAGAATCTCAAATACTCATTGTCCACAATTATACTCTCTCCGATTATTTCCTTTAGTAGAACCGATGCTAAAGTCATCGATCGTGTGTACGCTCGAGAAGCGTAAAAATTGCAGCCATAAACGAGCGTACGCCATGGCTGCTGTACTCTGGTTTTACGACGTGTCGCGTCAGTCTGTTTGTTCCTTTCGATTTCGAGACAAACGCGCAACACAGTTGGTCTACATCGCGGTAGCCGCAATATTCTTGAGTCGTTCGTACGCATCTACCACTTCAGTGAAGTGGCCAGACAGGACAAGTTCTTGGTTAATTACTGTCGAGTCTTATGTATACATATACATCTATATGTATATATTTTACAGAAGGAGGCCGAACACGGAGGAAACGACAGAGGTTTGCAAAGTTGAAGGAAGAGGAAACGAGGTGACTCGGCGAGAAAGAGGGAAAGAGAGAATGGGAGCTGGACTCTGTGCAGAGAGAAAGGGGAAAAGGGAGTAGGAGAGGCCGAAGCGGAGCCAGAGGAGATGACCGAACGAGATGCTCTTTGAGACACTGAGAGCTCCAATAAAGCCGGACCAATTACTGACTACCGTCCTTTCCCATTCCCTATTGATTTGCATTCAAATAGATGTTATACTCTAAGTAGTCGGATCCTAATGGATTATCAGTTCGAGTCATCGCGAGAGCTTCAAAGCTCTACTCATTCCCTTTCCACACAGAACCGCCTCCTTTCCAATCCTCCTATATCCACTGTTTCATCCATTTCCTAATGAAACCTCCTCGGATTGGCCCTTTTTCTAAACTTACCTAATGATCAGCTCGAAACTTATCCCGATGCCGCGTGTACACCCCTAAGAGAAATTTCTCTCTTTCTCTCCTCGTTCTACCTTTCTTAGACCAACGTAGAAATCGTTCCTCAAGATCCTTTCGCGAAAGTAGTTAACGGAGTCTGGGAGAAGCGTGAAATTAAACGGTTTGGATCGTCGTGACTTTTCCGTCGCGAAAACGATCTCTTCAAACCCTTTCGAACACCGAAAGAATATGTTGGTGAATCTTTGACAGATAGATAACGATTCGTAACGATAACCCTGAACGAGGCCTAAGAAATGTGAAAGAAGAACGACTAAATATTATTCGTTAACCAGCCAGGAATCGCACGGTTCGTAATCTCTATTCATCGATGGCATTTTCTCTGGACGAATAATCGCTCAGAGGATAATTTAAGCGAAAAACCACGGGCCACAGATCAGGCCACGCGATGCGAATTTCCGAGGTTCACGTTTCAATGTCTCGAGGATGGGGGAAGGAGCTTACGGAGACTCGTGAGCAGCGGAGCACACTTGTCGGGCGCCATTCTGTGCCAGTGGACCCGTGTAATGAGTTAAAATGAGTTTGGAATAATCGCGGAGTCTGGTTCGCCTCGCAATGACCAGGCGGACGCAGAGATGTGACCACGGGGTTGGAGAAGGAAAAGGGCTGGAGATAGAGGCGGAGGAGGAAAAGGGGCAAAGCACGAAAAAGAGAAAAAGAGAGAGTAAGGCAAGAGAACCAAATGTACGGGGACGACTTTGTAGGCATACACACGAGTAGGCTACGTATGTACACACGAACAAGAGAGGATGGGAGGCAGTGAGAGAGCGCGTGTCCGGTATCCGGCTCGCTAATTAGCTGCAAGGTGGGATAAAGAGTGGCCGAGTCGAAAACATTAAAGCCAGCAGCAGGGTGGAAGTGTAATGGACGTTGACGTATGGCCGGTATAGCTACCGAGAGGTCCGCTGCTGATGCAGGAGAAGTACTTGGCAACGACTTTCCATATACAGGGAGAACGCAAAGTACGTGTCCCAGCTCTTTCTTTCAAGATCTCGCTCGTGTCGATCTTTAATCGCTCGACGGCCCGCGGCCACATGTACTGAATAATCCTCGATCGTTCTATAACCTCCGAAGAGAGTGACCGACGCGTTATTATTCAGATTCGTCGGCGTATCGGCCTCGCCATGTAATTTCGTGAAATTAGACCCAAGTGCAACGATCTCGATTCGCCTCTGTAATCTTGCAGTCGTTGTGTTACAATGTAACCAACAATCGCCTACCGTGATTAACGCACCGCTCGCATAGCTATGGTTTCTAGACACGCGCTTCTTCCCGAGGATACCGCGGTTACACCTTGATGCTAAGTTTCGTGAGAATTGCGAAGAAATCTCAGATATTATTGACTAATTCGTCGAACATTTGGAATCGACTGTTTCGAGTAGTAAGATTAGAGTACTTCCTTGAATTGTGTCAAAGAGACAAAGATTGTTCTGGTACGTTCGGGGCTCCAATCGCTCGTACCACGAAGTTATTACGAACTTGTAACGTAACAATTAGAAAGTGTGATTGGAAGGTGGTAAATTAATTTAAGATTCTACAACGAGCATCGAGTGCCATTTCAAGCAGGTGCGAGTCCAGTCAGACGCCGTTTCAAATAGTTGTTTGTCAGGCGATCGTTAAGAGCTAGAAGAATCAGAGGGACACGTAGCCATCGCGGATTTATTCCGGGAAGGTTAGTCGGATCGTCGTGTTAATTCACACCATGCGTAATATATGCAATCCGCGTCGATGTACCGGCAATACTTACATGTACACGCGGCAGCGTGACCTCCTCAGAGAAGATTCGTCGACGAACGCGGTGGCGTTGAGAATCCTGGCGCGTAGGAGTCGTGGGGATGGCGCAGGGTTGGTTGATTGCTTTACGATGACATTATATGCGGCGGTAAAGTCATGGCACTGCGCATAATAAAGTGCACGGGGTCAACAATAGTCGACGAAGACTGCCGAGTGGTTGTACCGCTCTACGTTTTAGTTAAATCGGACTCGGGTCGAGGATGAACGGCCATGGCACGTAGGAAACGAGCTCCGTCTTGAAAGAGGGGCAGAAACGGTATTCAGACGTACACCGCGTAGATAAATCCTCCACTCAGCCGGACACACTTCATGCACAAATTAAAGCATAAAAAAACCCCTTGCCATCCGGTTGCGGGGGCCGTGAGAGTTAAGGACGGGGGTATAAGAGAGGGAGGAAAGCGAGGGCGGGAGATAGAGAGACATAGTCGGAAAGATGAGTAACGGGGGCTAAAGGGGGTTCAGGCCGACGACTGAAAGAGGAGGTCGCGTGTTGGTTGGTTGGTTCCGAACGGAACGAAGGGAGAAGGGGATCGGGCGGTCGGTCGGTCGGATAGGTTATACCATCTTTCATGTAATTACTGACATAAAATGCCAGAAGATTTTCGCCCTTTCCTTTCCTCCGTTCCCCACCTACAACTTCGCGGTCTCTCCGATCGCCTTCTCTCTTCCCCCTGAATTTCTCTCTACCCGCACTCTTTTTCTCCTTTTCCCTTCTGTGTCCGTTTTCTCTGACTGTCTTCCTCCTTCTTTCTCGATTCGTTCCTCCTTCACCCCGTCTCTTGTCCGTCCTTTCTCTCTCTCTCCCTCTCTCTCACTCTCTCTCTCTCTCTCTCGGCGTCGGTTCTCGCTCTTTCGTGTCTTTTTCTCCTCCGCGGAGTAGAAAATTTTCAATTCCATTCATGTAAATTATTGTAGCGCACCGACTCTCGACATGTGCAACTTGTATTAATGACGCAGTAAAGGAGCAGACGGGCGGAGAGCTGCCCATTAGCGGATGAAAGCGGAGGGCTCTCAGCGCATAGCCCGATAATAGCCCGACTTATACCCACCGAGGCTGTGTAGTTTAGCCCACGTTACGAGTCTGCCGTGCCTCTGCCCTGCCTCTCTGCCTCTGCCTGACTGCCGACCTGCCTCGGCCCTCTCCGCTGTTTCCTATCCCTGGCCGTTTGCTCGCCCGCGCTCCTCTTTCACGATACGCCTCTTCCTTATCCTCCTTACACCTCCCTTTTCTCCCTACTTTCCTCTCCAACCCCGTGTTACCGTTCGCTTACTGCCCTTACCGCCTCCTTATCACGTTTCGAGCCGAACGATTATGATTTTGATTTGTTTAGACAATCCCTTTCTTATACCTTCTTTGTCGCATTTTATACGCTTTGTTCTACAGCACTAGAATTACCGTGTTATCTTTGCCGTGTCCCCAGATGCATCTCATATAAATGATTACAGTCAAAACATCAACTAACTAACTATTAATCACGTATCTATACCCAGGAAAATAAATATTAACCTTATTAGAGGTAGCTACGTATCTGCAGCAATTACACAAAAAATTGGTCACTTTCTAGTACCAAACTATTTCGACGTATCCATCTAACATCAACGTCATAACCATCTCAACTAGTCTCCGTAACCTTATAGTGAAACGTAGTCGCTAATTAATACGTATTTTCCAATTTACCAATTGTCATCGAACGACACCCAATGTAACTCTTCGTTAGAAAACACCTCTGACAACCTTCTATCTCGGACGTTTCCTTCCCCGCGAGTAGCGTTGAAAGAACATGTTGAAAGGATTTATTAACTGGCGTCGATACTCAATTATACCGCGAGGCGGGCGAACGGGCGCGCGAGGCGAGAACGAGTGGGAGTACGGAGTCGCGCGAAGACAAATTGTAACATTACGCGTGGCGGAGGAGTCAAGGCGCGATAACGGGGACCTGTATACGCGCCGCTGGAAAAAAAGCTGCGTGAGCGCGAGCCGAGCTCTCCGCGGACGCAGCCTACGGTGAAACAGAGTGCGGTTTCAGTAGCAACGACTATATCGCTGGTACAGTGGCGGTAACGGTATCTCCGCATCGGTTTAAATTTACCCGATCACCGGCCAGCCTTCCTACCTGCCTGTTTGTGCGTGCACACGCACGCGAATATGCATTGGTCGAGAGCTCGTGAAAATCGAGACGATCCTATCCTCGGATATTGCTCGTACCGGCCAAATATGGAGAAAGGTAGTATCTCGGAAACAATCGGCTTGTGGCAAACTGGCATGAACTTTTATAGCTTCCTATGTTTACTGTGTTCTGTCTAAATCGTGATATTTTGCTCCTTCGAGTTTAGCCTATTGGATAGATATGGAGGAAGGCACTATTTGTTAAATAAGAAATTTATGACAAGCTGCTGTAAACTTTTATACCACGTTACCACTTACCACGTTCGGTATATATGCAACCAGCAGAATAGTATATCTTATTGTTTCTTTAGAAATAATCAAGGCGTCGAATGGTTGCACTTGTTTAAAGATACATGAGATACAGAACGAAGAGATAGCCATTCGTAATGAATTTTATGCAGATCGATTTATTGGTTATCCGTATTCTAGACTGATATATTATCGAGTACTTATTTCTATTGCTCGAGAGATACCAAATCTCTATCTCCCATTCCAAAGAAAATAAAATCCAATTAAACGTTTATAACGGTACGCACCATAAATATACCGCTCGTTAACTTTTCAATCACTCATTCCCCTTATGCTATTGCACCAATATCCCTGAAACCTCGAGTAGAAACACCCATTCAGGCCCATCGCCTTCGTTCAAAGACTCGTTCCCATCGTTGCACGCATTCTTCGTTCTACAGCTCGATTTACATAAACGGTAAAATACACAGCTGGATTTTCCCCGCTGAAAATGAACCGACCGTTTCGTGGGGGCCAGCATGTGGTAAATAAGGTATTAATGGGCCCTGGTCAGGCCCAGACAAACCTTCGAGCGCCACTCGTTACCATATAATAAAGTGATTTTCGACCGGTCAGCCCTTCGTGACCTTCTTGTGGCGTTGTAATGATAGGAAAGAGAGGCAGAAAGAAACTGAAGAGAAAAGCAAAAGAATTATGACCAGAACCTGCCAGTGGACTTGTTGGTCTTCTGGCGAATCGTTTTATTAACCAGGAAAGTTTAATCTATCGTTTACCTGATCAAATTTAACAATTACTCATATATGATTCCAGATTCTCTGTATATTTCTCTTGTGAAGGGTATAGGATGATAGCAACAACCTTTCCCAACCACGTCGAAGGGAGATAAGCTCTCGTATACTCGCGGACCAACATTTTCTGTGTAGATCAAGGAAAAGCCGGGAAGAAAAGAACGAATGAAGAAAAAGCGGACACGAGGGTGCAGGGAAAGGGGCGAAAGACGGACACGTGGGTTATTTGCATTTCCCGTATGACTTTTTAGATTAACGCAGCCAAGTACACAGAGCATAAAGAGCCGGGGCGCGATAAAGAAACGAAAGATAGCCGGAACGGACGCGCGGAGATGAGACACGATATATTTCTGCCTTTCCTTTAACGGGCGCGTCCTACACTTCGTACTCTTTCTCTCTCTCTCTCTCTGTTTCTCTCTCGTAGTCGGAAAGCGAGATTCCACTGTCTACCATCGGTCTCTTCTTCCTCTTTTTCCGCTTCCTCTCGATCGCCTACCAAGATTCGAATCTCATTTCGTCAAACGCGAGACGTCCTTGTGGCTCGTTAAGGCCACGCTTGCAGGTGGATAACGCAGCGTGAAGAATCGATCCATTTGCATGGAATCATCGGCCTGACCTTCGATGCGCTTTTCCTTGCTAAGGAGGAAAAATTCCTCGCTTAATTCTTTGGAGAAGAGCTATATAAGAAAGGTGAACAAACAGGACGATTTTACGAGGCGAATGCTGGAGTTCTGTTGATCATTGTTGCTGCGTAAAACGTTACATATATCGTAACTCTGATACAGCATGCATGAGAAATACTAAAATAATAAAAATACTAATACCTAAGAAAGCAACAAATCGATGACTCAGGAAAATATAACGAACGTGCCTCGACGATATATCCACGACTATAAAATGTACACAAGTTACACCAAAACGCGTTGTTCCACATAAAGGAGAAACAGACAAGTGCCATTCCATTTACCGATCATTCGAGAAAACTTCTCTCGTCCGGGACAGTAACGGGATCGAGGCACGCGTTGCTCGATCTCCCGAACGTAGATCGTTATATTGCGCATCGTTATCTCGCGGTCGTTAAAGATCGCAAGCATAATGCTTGTAAGCCGAGTGAATTCGATCTAACGGGAACGCATGCCGGTCTTGTCAATTGTTCGAGAAACAGTCGGCCGAAACGGGATACGCATCTCGAGGTAATAGATTAGCTCGCCGCCGCTTTCTGTCGAACCGACTACCGCGTCTCCTTCGGTCAATGTTCTCTGGAAAACGTAAGCCACGAAACTGTATGTTCAGAAACTATTCGATTACATTCCACGAACCTTTCATATCCAACTTAAGCCAAATCAGATTCGATATACCGACATATCGATCGGCACAATCCTTATTCACATTTTTAAAATGTCGCAATCGAATCATTCTATGTTTTACAACGAGAGCTATGAGCAGTTTGCAATAACAGTAAACCCTATCTTGCTAAAATCGCGGTCCAATGTTTCGCCCACATTGCACTTAACTCCTTCAGAAGCCAACGAACGCATTGACACCGTATCGAGTCGCGGAAACCTGAAAATCCTTATTCAACAACTCAGCGTCTAACACGCCATCTTCGAGAACTTCGTACATCTAATACTTTACGTAGGTTCCCGGCAGCGAGTCCTGATTATGGAAAAACCAGCCTGTTAATTCGAAAACCCGTTATGATCGTTCTTGTGTATACGATCGACCATCTTGGACGCGGCGTTATAACAGTCAATCGTCTGTAAGAGCGACTAGAGTAAAGTCAGATCCTGGAAAAACCAGGATTAAAGCTCCCCGTCTCTCGCGTTACGAATTCACCCGTGCAATTCACGGTTCATCAAACAGAAAAATCCTCGTCGCTGAGGATCCTTATCTCGGGAATCTCGAGTGAGGCGTGTGCACGGGATTGTACGGTAATAGTGGCCATACGTTGTCTTTTCGATTTACCATGGCCCGACACGGAAGTGGCTCCAGTATCACTGGTGCGAACATACGTACGTCCCTTTAAAGAATCGCGACTCGCGTAGGTGTCTGACGAGCAGAATCGGCTGCCGCGAGGTTAAGTTTCTCTGGCTGATCGATAGACGCTATCGAGACGGTTGAGAACTTCGACATAACCGAATGTAGCACAGAAAACGACTTCCGGTAATCTTCGAACAGCCGTTTGTTACTTTAGAAATTTACTAATTCACTCTGTGTTCTTCGTTTTGCTACGAGGATTTTGTACAATCTGCGGAGTCGTACTTGATAAATCGTGTAAGGTGCTTCGCGTGTCTTCTTGTCACCTTGATGATCGTTTAAAGCAGCTGGGGCGTTATTCGCGTACGATTTCGTCATTTATATGAATACACCCCGCTGATTTTATAGGAATAAAACAACCATAGTGAACACTGTATAATCATTGGAATGATTGATAGGGGAAAAAACGATGTGGTACCGACTGCTGTTCAGTCGGCCATAACATTAGCATGAAACGAGCTTGTATCTATGATGACGCGAGGTTGGATTGTTAAGTTGCGTGAAATTTGCAAGATAAGTGGAGCAAATGTTGATATAATGAATATACAGATTATTTTTTCTGAAAAACTCTACAAGCGTTTGGAATTCTTCGTTGCAAATAACGATACGTTCGATATTCTTGCTTTCTTTTCCGCTTCTTTAAGCATCATTTATATACTTCATGTGGCGAAGCAAAGTCGGAATGTAGGATCTACGAAACGATATCTCTCGTTTTCCTTGTATTTCTCATCTATCGTCATTTGTATCCAACGATGTCTGACTATCGGTAATGTAACTATCACAATAGTCACGTAGCGAACGTGTCCCGTTGCAGAGATGAATTTGGAAATGACGAGGCGTATAAATACCTCGATATCGAAAGAAACGAAAGAACGGAGGGGCGGCCGAGAGAAGTCTGCGGCGTCTCTGTGACGGGGCACGGTCTTTTGCTAGCCCCAATAACATAATACATCACGCGCGTAGCGGCAGACAATACCCGGAGATTACCTCACAATGGCCCATGATTTACTTCTGCTCTCATTACCCTGCTTTTGTCGCAGGTCGCCCGATTGGCGCCGTTGTCATTAGAAAAGTAACGGAGGTGGCCGCCCTCCAGCTTCGCCACTCTCATATTATCCGGATTCGCAAGGGCAAAGTAGAAGGTAAGAGAGAGACAGAGAGTACGGTGAGAAATTAGAAAGAATCTTCGTGAAGTAGCAACTCCGAAAACTCGATTACTCTGACACCTCCGAGCTTCAAGATCTTTGTCCTCTCTTCTTTCTTCGTTTTCTCTGTTTGTTACGCTCTTTGATGACCGTGCCCGACTTAATTACGAGATACAACAAGAACGATAATTGGAGAAAAAACGCATTGTTCGATCATTCGTCGATACTATTGAGTCGGTGTATACAGTTTGGTTTTTTGCAGGGGTTCTTTTAGAAATTTGATTTATCCATTAAAGTACATGAACTGTATGATCGAATAGGATGAGTGTTCGTATAATTGTGCGAATAAAATGCATGTATTACTGCAAACCAAGCAATTTATATTGTAAATAATTAAATGTGTATGATTGTTCGAAAATTCTTTCATTTCGTTTTTATTCAACGCCGCTCACCCATTCGCGTTTCATCTACGTATTACGTTAAATCAAAAAAGAGAAAAAAGAGAGGAATAAAAAGGAGGCGTACTGAATGAAAAATGAATTCTCATGTTTCAATCAATGAATCCAACTAACGCAGCTACCTAATAAAAGCTCGAATTCGAAATAACGTTTCTATTCCGCCGCAAAGAATTATAAATGAATTTTCAGCCGTCGATGCTATCGAGCCAGTCCGTTTCATTAGTAAACGACAATTCCATTTAAACCGTCGAATCAATTCCAACGTCATTGGCGCTCTCAGCCGGCCGGCTGTTTACTTTCAACGCCGACCAATAAATCACCATTTCGTACGATCTTCATCCGGGCCTGTCGATGATATTCACCAGGGAACCGTTGCGCGGCCATTCACTTAACACAATCGTTTACTCTTTTAACGAGATTTCGGCCGGATAAGATGCCCGATTACAACCTCGAACACCTGCCGTTCGATAGGGGCCATCTTATCCTTGCTCTCGACCTAACGCTCTCATGAACTTTTTCACAACTTGTCGCGAATCTTTTCTGTGATCGAGTCCTATCTTGAAACCTTCGTTTATCACTTCCATTGGCCAGAATCTTACAGTCATATTTTCGAAAGATATCAATTTAAAAGTTAGTCGTGAACAGACGAAAGAAATTTATAAAACGTGAAGAAAGTGATATCTGCGAGAAGTATAGTATCTTTGAAAAGTCACTTTAAAAGAACTCGAACCGATATTACGATAGCTTCGACTAAACGTCGTATTTCGAAAAAGAGAAAGAACCATAACTTATATGTTAAACATGTCGTAATTTGTCTAGGTCTAAAACAAGATATTATTAGTTTTAATATTCCAAACTCTAAGCAAAAACTCATTAAACTGTCACCGTCACACCTTGAGAACTTTGGCCAGTCACCGCGCACGAACCACTCGTGCGATATCGCGTTTGAGCGGAACACACGATTGCCCCACGACCCGGTGATACATCCTACGATTAAGCGGGCATCGGCCGCGATTATCTCGAGTGATTTATACGGAGAGTGGCGTACGCCACGGTGGTCAAAATCTTGCCGGTCGGGATGGTATTGGCGGCAACCGAATCGCCGGCGGCAGGCTGCCACGTGTGCAGCGCAACCCTGTGGTGACCCCGCTGTTCGATGCATCTTTCGTTCGTCGGTGACCCCATCGCGCGAGAAACGTGTTGAACAAGTTATGCCAGTCGCCGAGACCCATGCTTTCGCGAGCCAGCAACCTTGCGAGACACGGACGTCTTCGACTCGCCTCGCGTATTACAGCCACCTCTTCGCTTGTCCTTTTTCTTACTCTCGTTGCCGGATACATTTTGTCTCCCTTCGGTCGTTGTTCCCTTCTCCTTTTCTCCTTCTTGTTGTTTCCTCGAGGATCGCGCGCGGATGAAGCTCGATGGACCGTGAAACGCCGGCTGGCGGAGACGGAAATCGATTTCATTCTGGTAGCGACCGATGTCCTCCGGCTACTTTGCAGCCACCGTGGATAAACAGGTTGTACAGGGAAATGGAAAAGATTGCGAGTAGTGGGTGGCGCAGTAGGAGTTGATTCTTGCTGGAAGTATTAGATTACTGCTTCTTGAAATGTTGAGGATTCGTTATTCAATTTGTCTTTTTAAGTAGCGAGAGATGCGTGAATTCCTGAAGACCTTTATGAATTTGTTATGTTGGATAAGTAAATGAAGTTGAGATATCGATGGATGATTATTGATTGCGCGTATGTATATGTTAATGATAGAATAGGAGCTGTTGAGTGCGATGGGTTGTAGTACGGTCAGAATTTTTCACGGATTTGAGGTTTCAGAGGATATATAAATTTAAGAATTTAATTGCTTGGTAATAAGATCTATATATGTGTTTGTGTGTGTGTGTCAGTAACTAAATGAAGTTGCTGAATGCGTTACGATAGCAGTTTATTTATCATTTAATTTATAGAACCGCGTATCGTTTACACCCTTGGACAAAAAGATAGCACATGTGTGCTATCATTAATTTCTCATAGATAGAGTCCGAATTTCCCAAGTTTGACGAATGGCATATAAACAGTACCTTGTAGTAATAAGGTATATGAGCTTGAAACTGTATCTTCGCTATTCCTCTTGTATTTATCAACAATGATTGTGAAATCCGGTCGGCGAAATGATAGCACACTTTCAAAAGTTGTAGTGTTTATTATCTACTAAATTGTACAAAAATAAAAAACCTTTTAAAATTTAATAATGTGTGGATCCTCCCTTATTCTCCACCACCTCCAGCATTCGTTTCGGCAAAGAACGATATAGTTTTCTAATATAATCCAGCGATATATTTCTCCATTCCTCTTCAAGGCACTTTTTTAACTGATTAATACTTTCAAATTGCCTATTTTCTCTATAAACGGCATTGCTTAATTTACTCCAACAGTTTTCGATTATGTTTAAATCGGGGGAGCATGCAGGCCAGTCCAAAACTGCAATATTTTCTGTTGAAAAATATTCTTTCACAACCTTAGCGGTGTGAACTGCAGCATTATCTTGCTGAAAAATAAAATCTTGTCTCGCAATATGTGTTGCGTACTTTGCAATTTGATTTTGTATCAAATTACGATAGGTTATAGCATTCATCTTGCTGCGAATTGATATTAAATCAGTCTTTCCGTTATACCCAATACCTGCCCAAAGCATAATGCTACCTCCACCCATTTGACGCCGTATTTGTGACAATTTTTTTTTTCTTACATCATGATAGTAAAAATTGAATCCATCTGGGCCATCTAAATTAAATCTTTTTTTATCTGTAAATATAACTTTCCTCCACTTCTTGTTCCACCGTATATGTTCTTTTGCAAAATATAATCGATGCTCCTTGTGAATCTGCTTTAGAGCTGGTCTTCGTTTTAATTTCATCCGCTTTATGTGCGCGGATTGTTGTAGTACACGTCTGACATTCCGAGGATTAGTTTTTACGCCAACTTTTTCTGCAATTTCACGTGACGTGAGAAGCGAATTTGACGCGGCACGTAAAATTGCACGTTTTTCACGAGTACTAATCGCGGAAGGTCTCCCACTGCTTTTTTTTGTTCCATAATTATTTACATCTTTCAGTAAATTATAAATGACTTTCCGACTTCTACTGAGAACTTTTGCAATTTTAGAAATAGTAAAGTTTTCTTTCTTTAATTTCAAAACTGTTTGAATCTCTTCACTATTTAGCTGTTTTCCACGTCCCATTGTTTGAATCGAAATTTGTAAGGTTTCTAATGAAATTCTTCTACTTTTCACTACGTCTACACCACTCAGAATACACAGAAATACTAAGGAATGGAAACAAAATGCTTGGTGTGCTATCATTTCGCCGACCGGATTTCACAATCATTGTTGATAAATACAAGAGGAATAGCGAAGATACAGTTTCAAGCTCATATACCTTATTACTACAAGGTACTGTTTATATGCCATTCGTCAAACTTGGGAAATTCGGACTCTATCTATGAGAAATTAATGATAGCACACATGTGCTATCTTTTTGTCCAAGGGTGTAGATATATTATTATAGTTATAGTTAATCTTATTTTCTTATTTCACCTACTCGGTTAATGAGTTGCATGACAGATTAATTGTAAAAAGAACAGAAGTGAATGTTCTACCATTGATAGGTAAAAGATTTAAAGCTTCGAAGCGAATATATATTAAAATTTAGTAACGATATTAAGTTACTTACGTTACTAAACGATAAAACCACCTTTCCCCGTGTTAAAATACGAAGCAGAGAAAGGAAAAGTAGCGAACGGTGTTTAAAAAGGAAACTAGTTGGCAACTTGCAACTAGTTAGAGAGAAAGTTCCCGCTTCTTAATTTGAGCAGCGGCCATTAAGGTATAAAGATGTTTCAGAAATAAGTAGACTTCGGAAATGCCTTCGCTAATTTACTTGAAGCGTAAGGAAATGTCATGTAGCCGTAAGTTTAGAAAGTGTCTCTTCCTGAGGTACAAGTACTTAAAAATAGATAAAATAATTTCAAAGACAATAGTAGCAGTATCAGAACGAAATATCGATGTCATAAATAGAAATCTTCGACGACTTCGATTAAATTATTTACCATCTTACGATCTGTATATCAAAGAAATAAAGGAATCTGTATCTCACTTTCATGCAAAACGGAATACATTTTCCGATCAACTCTTCCCTTTCGTGCTACCCTACAAATCTCCCCACATCGCCCTCGATACATTTACACCCATTAACGGAACACCCATCATGCTAACCAAAAGCCTATTACTCGATTCCGACGTACACGCCAAACACACGGTTGCACGGTCAGGAGATAATAGTTCGCGTCACAGGTTCACGCGAGGCGGTCGGGGTCAACGGACGACCTACGCCGTGAATGTGTAACACGGGGGGATAAAATGTCCTCCCTTCTCCTACTTCCTTTCGCAGACATCTACGACAACTCCCTTTTCATGTGGCAGCAACACTCGCACCACCTTCTACTCTCTTGCATTTGCACCCCATGTTGCAGGCATTCTAGCCGCCGATGTTCGCCGAGGTGCAGCAGTCTCCTTGTCTCTCCCATCCGCACATCTGAGATTCGAATGCAGCGTAATCCCCCGTCAACCCCCGAGCACCCAGCTTCTCCTCAACCACCTCTCGTCCTCGGGCGTCTCTTCTTCTTCGTAGTTTCTCGCCATACTCCACCTTCGTCTGTCAGCCCTTTCTCTATGCATATTTTACGGCAATACCCACGATACGGTTCTCTTCTCCACACCCCGTCGCGTACGTCGCATCATCGACCTCCTTCGCTTCGCGTCTTACCTCCTAACCCTGACTACGGTCAAAGAGCGCACGCTCTGCGTCGGACGATCTATTCGGATATCGGTATTGACGTTTCATTAGCATGTCACTTGATTATGCGGTACAGGCTGTTCTTATGAACCATGTTGATTAGGAGATACACATATGAGTGTAATTACAGTATAAAAAAACAGAGATTCGTCTGGGAATGAATAATATTTAATTAGACGACGAAGGAAAGATATCCTAGTCGGTTTCTATCGACAAAATATTGAGAAAGGTCGTACATGGCGCTAACCTGTGAGTACAGGTTTAATTTTGAAGATGGGATAAAATTAGCATTTTTCGTGTGATAAAAAGACGCTGGAAGAACTAGTATTACAAAGTAGTCGAAGATCGAGGGTGATTAAATAGAAATTTAACGTCTAATTCAATCTGTAATTAATTTCAATAAATAAAAGAGTAGGAACGAAGCAGATTTCACATAAATCTAATCCGATCTTGCAGCATTATATAATAAAAGAAAATTGAAGTAACATTAAGTGAAAATGTTAGTTTCTTACAGAAGGTTCTTAGCAACTTGGACGGATAAAGGTCAGATAGGAGAAGATTTCTTAGTTAAACCTATGCCATGCTAATTATCTAGAAAATATAGTTTCATTTATCATCCTCTATATCATAAAAATGTCATATATCATTTTAAAATTTCCATACAAAGTAGTCCGTATTACCTTCTAATGCTGAAATTTAAATGTCTCTTAAATTAATTACGTATAAGTAAGATACCAGGTTAGGTACATTTTCTAATCACGAACAGGTTCGTATCTGTTTACAGGAAACGTCAAGTTGTATCGACACACATTCGCAACGAAGTTAAAATAAAGAATCTGCTACATTTCACATAGTACTCGAATCGATCATTCTATGACAAATGTCCATCACCGAACACGCCCGATTTCAAACACGCTACTTCTCATAAATTGTTTCTATCCACTCTCAAGAATAAATTACAATCCCCTAAGCCCTAGGCAGAAGCCGGTGGTTTCGCGGTTATAACGAGAATTTAAACACGAGCCGCCCCAAAATGAGAAGGCACCCGCGTATACGAACGGCCGGATCAAACAATTAGAATTAATGCATCGTAGGTCGACGTAGGCGACTTTAAAATAAATACGGTTGTCATATGGCGATTAGTGGGGTGTTGGCGGCGATACTGCTAGCCGGACGATGATCGATGGTGGCCATAAATAATGCAACACCCCTCGGTGCGATTCTGAGCTGGCGGGCCCACCCTTGGAACGCCGGAGTTGCCAGCCTGTCTCGTTTCACAACCCTCGCAACCCCCTGTCTATGCCTGTAGGTGTGTACGTGCCTTCTCCGACCACCCTATACGTCATTTCCGATACAGCACGCGCGCTGTGGCATTCATTGCTCCGTGTCAGCGGCCACCCTCGACCCTTACAGCCATTTAATTCGGATCCGGGTTATTAATTATTAATTAGCGCCAGTCCTATTATATCTCTATCGCGGCGCAACGCCTCCCCGTCAATGTAACGAAGTTATACCATTAAATTGTCGACGCTTGTTAGCGTTCACAAAGGAGCATCTCTTTTCTCCACCTTCCTCCTCCACGTTCTTTGTTCCTTCGAACGTGAATTCGAATCGCCTCGAACGGTTCGCGTCGCGAACGTCACGTAATTAATCGCCTCGTCGTATCATGATACTCTTCTTCTTTTCACCGTCCTTTATTAGTATATCTTTTCAATCGTCGAGGGAAGCTTTGATAACGCGTCTCTCCTTTATGTGTATTGACGTTCTGTTCGGATCTGTCCTCACCGACGCTGTTCCAAAGGGAAAGATTTACGAAATTGCGATGCCAGTACCTTCGATCACTGCGGGGCTTTTCTGTTTTTCATTGTTCTTAATTAGTAGAGCCTACTTCCTCCATTGTCAATGCCCTATTTGGAAACGCGATTTTTCCTTCTTTTATCGACGCTCTATTCGTCTCTAATTTAACCGGCGGTACTCCAACAAAACTTGCAAGATCATGGTACTAGTGGCTCTTCTTTTAATTGTTCCATGTACTCTAGATTACTCTACTGTAAAAATTGCCAAATTCTCTTCGTTTGGTAACGAACCTTTTCCTTTTCACCTCTTCCTATACCACTGCTCTGTCTATCGTGATTGACGGTATTCCAAAGAGAAAAGTCCGCGAAATCGTGGTGCTGCCAATGCTGGTAGCTTGGATCGAGCAATCGACGTAATCGCGGCGAATAAGAGAGGACGTCGTCGCGTTGCCCATGGCCAACGGCGGCAGGGAATCGTGGTTATCGTTAACCCCGTACGGCGAGCGAGTGGTAAGGTATTAGAAAGTGGAAAAAACGTTCGAGCAGCGAGCGCAGTCGTGACCTTTCGCACGCACGAAGCGCAAGCGTGTGTGAAACACGGTCCCCGTCCTTCTGCGGCCACGGCGGAGGATCTTGTGGAGGAGAGATCGATTGTTCGCGGACCTGGCAGGTTCAAGTGGCGAGATAAAGTCGAGGTCGTTCAACCTATTATAGGCGATCCCGAGGCGCATACGATATAAATCTCCTCGGGGAAAGGGAACGAGCGCGAATCGATCTATTGGCGTGACAATCGACGCGGAAATGTCAGGCGACAGCTAAGACTGAAACAATGCTTGGTAATGGATCCGTTTGGTCGCGTTTCGTGTCCGGTTCACAGGAATCGGAATAATTGACTGCGTTTCGCTGCGAGCAGAAGTTGCGCGATTCGTCAGACGATTAGTGAGAGGTAAAGTTTATTAAGAATGTTATTGTATTGATGAAATTATTGTCAACATTTTAGTTACTAGTTACTATTGGCATAAAATAGAAAGCGAATTTCGGGGTAAAATAATCTTTAGAATCTTTTAAATGACAAACTAAAGACGGCAATGGTAATTAAATATTGAAATATTTAAGTTCTGAATTTTAAAAAACGTCATAGCATAGGGGTCAGTAATCAATTACAAAAATGTAATCCTTGAAATGAAGAGTCACCTTTCTCTCGTTCAAGCTCTGTAACATCCACGTACAGGCGACGCGTGGGAGAGAAAATAGTCGCTGCTGTTTTACAGTGACTCGAGGCAGCAGGTTCTGACGAAGTGTCAACCAAGCGACAAAGTGGTAAAAGAGATTACTGGTGCTTTTGAGCACGCGGAATCTGGAAACATGTGCGAAGTATGAACGCGCTCGTTGGCTGAATAATTGCTCGCCTCGTCGTGTTGTCGTTATCCGCGTATCAGAGCAGAAAAGAGATGACTTATCAAGATTCGACACAGTTTTATTTCCATTCATCAGGAAACCATCTATGATTTTTGAGGCTCATTTCCCATGCAACCTATCTGTACGTAGATATTTGCAAATACTAGATTCATTTTGCTTAGCATACGTGTTCTAAATTCGATTACGCGATGCTAATAATAAATTTACGTTCCATCAAGCTGTATCAAAAGAGAAAGAAAAGAGAAGAAAGGAAAAGATTAAAAGACGAAGGAATACGACACTCGTAAAAAATCTAAGTAGCGTTGGTGCAAAAGCCGAACTGACTGGGTCACTGGTAAAAATGCAAACGAACGACGTTTCCCGTGGAAATGGCGAGGGAAGCCGACAATGGGCGATGGACGCGGCGCACAATGAAACGTAATACAGTTATCCGAGCTGAATGGGCCGATGCCGGAGGAAAAAGAGCGGCTCGCGTAGGTAAGTAAATTTTGTAGGCTTCGGCCCGATCGGCGAAAGGAGAGCCCGAATTTATTCTTCTTTCTGACTCGCCGCTTTCTCCCGCGAGCGGGTGCGCGCGTTTCACTTGGCGGCGGGATAAAGAACGCATTGAAGGCATTGTGGCGGTTGGAATGGGCGCCCCGAAGAGGGTGAGCTTTCCGCTTGTTGCCATTGAGAGGCATTCGAAGCCCTTCTTGACAAATCGACGCTTGTCGGGGAAACTCCATTCTTCGTGGCCCGGAACACACGCGCCTCTTCGATTTATCGTGTGCCGTTTGCCCGGCCATCTATCGCACAAATATCACCGATAATCTGAATTTATGTTTTACAGGAGCCACGTCTCAGGAAACACGCATAATACACGGCGAAGTAGCGGGGAAATTGATCGAGATAGTTTCTGGTTGATATTGTGGTGTTATTCGTTTTTTGGTATATTTGTCTTCGGATAAAAGTATTTTTAAGTTAGAAACTAGTAGTTCGAGAAATTAAAAATATCGTATCAGTACCACTCTTTTGAAAGAGAAAAAATTGGTTCTTGTTAATTGATAATTTGCATTAATCAGCGTAGTCTATATTCTACCATAAACCGACAAAGCATTCCTCCGATACGTTTCCTTTCCGTTTCTTTCTTTTAAACCACAATAAGAACTTTACTAATTTGTTACCGAAAAAATCACTCTGAAACCGCATCTGAAAGATTCAACGAATCTATTTGCTGAAGTCGAACAATTTCGTGTTTAAAAGAATTTCGGAAGCAGGGACTAAAACGAATATGCTCGGTGTAGAAGCGGATGATCTTCTCTAAAAAGCCAACGACGTGGAGGGTTAATTCCGCAAGAACGGCGAGAAGAGAGACGACACTGGTGGATTATCCGTACCCAGGCGAAGAGACGCGGGAGATGCGGAGGAAAAAGAAATGGGAAGCCATTTCCGTCGTGTCCTTATTTAGAGGAGGGACACGTCCGGGGTAAGCAGGGAAACGCCAAAGAAGAGGCAGTGTTTCGCCTCGCAAGTTATTGCCTCGGGCCGCGGTGCATATAAATCCACGCTTAGCGTATTGTTTTCCAGATCAGGAGAAAATATATGTGCGTTCCCGCAATACACACCACTGTGCGCGGTCTGTGGGCCGAGCTCGCTGTCGGGGACGAAGTCTGGAAGGAAGGTCGCGCCTTTATACGCGCGCTTACTTTGTGCTGTCCCATGTGGCCGCGAACGAGCAATGAGATTCTTGGATACGAAACCGATGTGTGCACGTGAGTGTGTACGTTTGTCGGATAGTTAAACGAAACGTGGTACGGTGGAATGTGCGGCGGGAAGACGTTCGAAGCGCGTCCGGACAAAGTAATCCGACGTAAGGGAAACATTCCTGTGTGCATGTTACGTGCCGATATTACGGAGAGCACTGGGATCGTGAACCTTGTTGTCTGATAGAATCGATGGATAAAAATTACCATGGAGAGTATCTACGATATCGTTAGAAAGCTTTGAACTCTGATCGTTTCTTCATAGCCTCGGAATTAACCCCTTGAGTACAGGTTACGCATGAATGCAGGGTGGCTTATAGGTCACCATATAAATTTTCCTAACGTATTATATAATAAATTATATTATATAATATTAATGTAAATACTATATAATAAAACTACGCTAAGATTGCAAACTTTCGATAACCACTATATCGTTGTAGTACTATGCAGTATAATATTATAGAACATCACAACTCTTAAAATAGTTTTTGCAACTTTAAGAGAAATTCCTATAATACTTGCTAATCGATAAAAACTACACTAATCGCAGAGCGATCTCGCTTAATACGCTTACGTATCAAACGTCGACCACACACAAGCCGGACAACCTCTAATACCACGATCTAGCCGCTCTATTACGAATGCAAGCGATTAAAAGGCCTCTTTGCTTTTCATAGTTGATCGAATCGCGATCTGGAAAAATAGAATAATCGAGCTAAATATACTCGTCGTGGAAGGCGCAGGAGCGGAATGCTAAAGAGGAGCACGATTTAATCCAGCGAGATAACGCGGGTGATAAATGTCACCGTTCGACAGGTTTTTTTCCGTTGCTTCACGGCCGCTCGTTTGCACGCCCACGCGACCAATTCCGCCACGAATGGTTCCCGGAGGCGCTCGTAATCCTGAACGCACCTAATCGTCCATGGATATGCATTAATTGCCCACGTGTGTATCATGCGAGGTGTGATTTACCGATCGAAGCGACGGCAGTCAGGTGCGAAAAGAAAACGCGATTATTCGCGCCGGAGTTGAAGTCACGAGCGCTCCGCGATTCAATCACAAGTGAAATAATTGTGAAATTTCGCGGCCCACGCTCGGCTTCGTCCCTTCCATTCGACCTGCACGGAGAATGTACGATTCGTGTACGTTTCTGGAGGCTTACGACTTCGATAAGGATATAAACATACGTGCATTGAGGTTTCACGAGACAGGTTCGGCTTTCGGTGAACGCGCGTGGCTTCTGGGTTAGATTGTTAGAGCGTAGTTTGATTTATAGCGATCTGTAAGGCTAGACTGATTTAAGTATTGATAAATCATTTCTGTCGTTAACAAAAGCTGTCCCTTAATTTATTAATAGAGTTGTCATTTTCCGTTCCCTGGGATTTTTCGTATCGGTGTAACAAAAGTAGTTATAAATTTTTACGTATTTGACAGTTAATAAAATAGTAAAATAACGAAAGAAAGTAAAATATTATTTCCGAATTTATCAGAAAGTGTTTCGTGCTACGACCGACTTCGATGGATCTCGTATAAACGTTCCTTTTAACCGCAAACTTTCACTCGATTGCGATACGGATCGGCTGATTTAATTGAATTTGCCACAATAGACTACGCATACGGGAGAGCACGTGACTCATTTAATTTCTCGCAATTATCGAGAGTCATGGAAGTGGCGCGTTTCATGGTAAATCGATCAGTCGAAAACCTGAAGATTGGTGTCGAAATTTCACGGAGAATTCGCCGAATTTATAGAGCGTAATTTGCCTCCGAGCTACATGGCAATGCGGCTTTAATTACGCGAGATCGAGAAGCCGGACGATCGGTTCGAGATATCTGCTTCCTGTAAAAATGATGATAACCGTGGCATCTAATTATATGCGTGTGCTGAGCAGCCTGCGCGATACAAGTTTCGTGGAAAAAGGCAGGTGATTGGTTTGACGGTGCGCAAATGAGCTGAGGATACCGGTGCGTGCACGCTTGTACGAGTTTCTTGGCCGCTTGTTCGAGTTTGCTCAAGCTCCTTACGCCTGGACGAGCGTCGAAAGCGTGAATCGCTTTATTAAGTCTAGAAAGACCATGCCACGACTCGTCCCGTCGAAGGTTAGCGATCTCAATGGACGTGACACGTTACAAGATTCGCTGAACAGCGCGGACTTCGTTGTATGTTACGTGTTACTACTGGTCGAACCTCGCGACTCGCGAGCTGACGTCTGTGTTTGTACTTCATAAATATGTATCGCCTAAGTTTCAGTAGTATTGAAATTTTAATGCGTAATCTTCTGTTTTCTTTTTATTTTTTTTTTTTTTTTTAATATGCCATTTGATTTAGAAACATTATGAGGAAAACTTGAATTCCGAGATCGAAAAAGTAACGAAGATACGTTGTGTCTAACGACTTCTTTTTGGTTCAGTTTTTACACGATTAAAATACCAATGCCAAGAAGATACGAACTATATACGGTATTTAAATAGCATTTACCTCCGTATCCATTTCTTCCTTCTTGTCTTACCTTAGGTTCTCGGTGCGTTTCACGCTCAACTACGTTTCAGCAATTTCAGTGAGATCGAACGCTGCACGAAGCAGGTGCGTGGACGCGTATACTCGAATGACAGGTGGTAATCAATCGGAAGATTTACTCGGCGACGCGATCGACCAGTGCTTCGAATCGCACGAACTTTCCTAATTAGTCGGTGCAAGCTAGGTGGACGCGGCGCGGAATTGCTGGTAGTTACGTAGTGAAACGGTACAATTACCGCATTGACATGTTTGATGATTCGATGTGACTACGTATTTGCAGCGATCATTTTAATGTAGACTTACAACGCTCGTCGTAAATCAACGGCCAAGAACACGAATAGACTCTCGGAGAAGTAAGAGGCAAAATTGATTTTTAATCGGAACGCATCGAGTATCTCTAATTTTTGAGGTTAAGAAGGTGAAACTAAATGTTCTGGAGATATTTAAAATGATAGCGTTGCTGCATCAATGAAATATAGTTATTTCACATAATGGCAATTAAAATGTGAAATCGAATTTTGAAATTCATACGATCGAGTGTCTAAGAAGATCAAGATATTAAATGATCAATCGCTAGATAACCAAAAATCTCAAATAAATTCAATTCTTCCTTTCACACTTTCTGTGATATTTTATAAACATAATAAATACATAACAACATAATAAACACAATAAACAAACGTAACAACGGTGTGTGTGTGTGCATGTGTGTGCGTGGTATCATTCGTTTAAAAGTATTACCAAATTAAAAATCAAATTAACACTGTATAACTTACCAAACCTTGACGGAAGCATAGGTATTCACTTAAACCTGGCAGGCTAATTATTTCCTAGCAACATATCAAACTGGACGTTCGCACGATAGTCACGGAAGTGCACGAACCGAACGAATATACTACATCGTACGAGCAAATGGTACAGCGTGTCGAACTTTTCACGTAGGATGTTGGAGATATCCGGTCCGCGTAAGAGCGCGCGCGCGCTCACGCTCGTTTCGAAGTGCGTAACACGCTGCCGCGGTTCCCCAGTCTCGCACGTGGGCCGACCTCAAGATATCGGGACAATCGTGGATGCGCGGGGTGCCTTCGTGTACTGGGATAACCGACCCAGCTACCGATTTGCCAACGCCGGACAGGTTTATCTCGTACAACCTTATACGACTTCAAGTTGCAAATAAACGACCGAAATTCGACTGTTTCACTCGCGCAAGAATAACGTTTTTTCGAAGTTGAAGTGTAATCGCCATGTTAGAAAAGTTAGCGGTTCCGAAACTGCGCATGCGCGGATGGAGGAAATCGAATGGCGAACGTCAGTAGCAATGCGCGGCGTGGGTGAGAATAAGTGTTTTTGAAAGTTTGCGAGAAAGAGTGGGTGAAAGTGATTGCAGTTTCAGGTTTTGTTCAGAGAAGCGAGAGATCTATCTTTTTGAAAACGAGCTCTACGATTCGCCTATCGTAAGTCAAGTTTTATTTCTAATATATTGCTTATGGAGTGTCATAGTGATTACATGTAACAATTGACAATTCGCATTTCATTAATTGCTCTCAATTTTATAAGAAACAAAACTCGAATAAGTATGACAGATTATCGTGAACGAAATATGAGATGCAAGCGTGCACTTATTAGGATGGTAACAGCATGTAAGAACACGCGGTAAGGTTAAGAACGCGAAATAAATACGATCGCGTCAGTTTGCAAGCGCGCATGCGCAATTCAACCAGTCAGACGGCGGGTTTCTTGGCTGCCTTATCTGCTTAATGAAACGCCTTGCTAACTAGCTTCGTCGTAGCATATGTGCCTTACGTAGATATTGTTATGGCTGTTTTTGTCGATCGCGTTTCAGTTTGTAGTCGGTCTTAAATCCAACTGGATTTACATGACGCGGTCCGTTGACGAGCAGTTCTCTGCTACGATAAAAACAGGGATGCCAAACGCTGAACGCGACTGCGCGCAAGGTCGTGTGCTCGCTGTAAGACGATCGCCACGCGAGGAAGAGAGCGGGCGAGCTCTTTTGCCTTTTCCTTTAACTCGATTCTCATACTCGCCCGCGGCCTCGTTTTCTTCTTATCGACGAAGAAACAATCCCTGATCACTCAGCCGAACGCGTTTTAGCTGTTACGATTTTTTGCACTATTACGATAGATTTGCGGTTGATTAGGCTGCGCGTAGAAAAAGACTAGGTCGTTTCTGCCTTGAGAAAGCCTCGTCTTGTGTCTGGTACTCGAACGAAGGTAAATTAGACGCGGTTACCGCTTAGATAGGTAAATATATTGTTGGTACTGGCAGTATATAGTTGGTGTCCATGTAAAAACGGTTTCTAGTTAGTGGTTATACGGCTGGTAGTCAAATGCGGTTAACGCAAGGAGAGATTATGCAAGGGATTGTCGTGGTCATGAAGATTCAATAAATATTACACGCAGAATTTCATTTCTCTATAATTTCTTTACTAAGTTAATAAACCGAAAATATAACGTATTCCATTCAAAAAAAAGAGCAGCGCAATTAATCTTCAAAATTCGTATATATATGTTGCTCCCGAAACACTATGCAACTTTCGAACGAGACATTTTTATAAAATTTCAAATATTACAAGAATAGTTCTGACGGTAAAGTTAAAAGAAAAATGTATAACTATTTAAAGAAAACAGGAAAAATAAATCAGTCGATCGAATAATTTCACATAGGAATAGAACCGCCTTTAGCAGTTCTGGCTTGGTTCTCGTGTTAAATCAACCATAACATTCCCAGCAATTAGCGGGGCAGCCAGGAAGCAAGAAGTAGAGGCGCATAACAATGCTAGACGTTAAAGAGGTTGGGAGCAGCGAACCAACTAACCGATATTCTGCTCGTTGAGTGGCCATAACGTCACGGCGGAAGGTTACGGGTGGCTTCGGCCACGATTCGACGAGCACACAACTTGGCGCGTGTCTAATATTGTTTCGAACCGCGTTACCGTCGCAGTCTGCGGAGAAGCCATTCAGCCGGACGACGAGAGCCAAGCTCTCGCCGAGTGGCGGCGATAGGGAAACGGTGCTCATGGGCCGGGTCGTGCTCCAGCGATCCCACAAATATAAATCATGCGCGGCCGGCTGGCTTCTGTAATTTCCTTCGATTTCCATGCGATCGTGTTCCACGTCATGGCGTTCCTGATTTAATGGAGCCATCTTATCGCGTGGAGAGCGGGTAGAACGCGCGCGAAACGAGGCCCGTGCGAATTATTCGCCTCGCGGACGTACCAATTACGGGTTAACCTTTCGTCACCGGCGTACGGTACTCCGACGACCACTTCGGAAATACTATCACAGAGGCATCGTGCCAGGTGATAGGTTAAAGGCTTCACCGTCGTTCGGACCTTCCGCAACGCCTCGCCATTCCCTCGGCGTTCTTCTGTTTTACTCCTTCTTTTCCACGCTCGTTACTCGCTCGTCTTTCTTTCGTCCCGCCAGCTGATAGAAACTTAACGAGCCGTCCTTCTGTTCCCTCAACCCCGCGCCCCCGTTCTCATTTTCCCATTTGTTCACGCTCGCAAACCTTTTTCGGTAATCGGCCATTAATTATCGACCACTTGTCTCCTATCGACGTTTGCGATGAGCAACGGATGGGTCTTGTCTCGGTGCAGGCTTGCCAAGAATGATGGAGAGGAATGGAATTTTCTGAAAGTGTTGTCAGTACGGTATTGTTAAACCAGAGTCCCGTTAATTGAACGAGGGGATGATGGATTAAGGAATTCATGGCAATCTTCTTATTGGAAAATAACAGTGAAGTTTCAGTTTACTTTATTTTTGTAGTATGATTCTAGTTTCTATCATAGAACATGGTTCATTAATTTGTTGCGTAATCAGTTTGTAGACCATACCCTTTCATTCGATTTAATCCTAAATAATGATTAGGTTATCATGAAGTTAGGGAATTTGTCTATTCCATTTAATTTACGCAGCCAACACGTAATTTCATATATTACTGATCTAATTACCATTTGGAGAACTTCTAAATGCACATAGCCATATTAGCATAGTGATAATCAACGTCACCGCGTTATGATTGCCGCTAGGAGTAATAAATTAATCACCAATTAAATTGATAATATTCAGTTACGTTTAATAAATTCACAAGGTGTAAAAGAAAAAGTACAAGAATTACAATAACCTAGTAATAGTTTTTGGATTTTATCTGGCGTGCAATTCAACGTCTGACAGTTTGCTAGTCTAGTCTACAGTTCATTTAGTAGTTTCCCATTACTGTAGTAATAATTGCTGAGCATACTTGGAGCCCGACGTGTAAGAATATCTCGCGATTATTCAATGCCATAATGTGGATTTTGCTTTAAGCAGCGAATAAATACTTGTATTTTTAGCAACTTAAACTGAGTGGGCTTCGCTACGACAGCATTTACATAGTTTCCATGCGCGTGTTATTTCGCAATCTCCATTATCATTAAAATACTTTTCACGCATTCAATAATTTTAAATCGACTATGACTTTACATGATTATTTAAGGAACATTTTATTTTAATAATTTTACTATTTCGCGTTTAAATATTTTACGTAGGTACACGATACTTTTAACAAATACAAATTGATTATTCAGAAGATAAATCAATGTTAATTGAAACGTGCCTGCTTTCTAAGTAGCAATATCGATGATTTCGCCGACAACTTTTTTTCCTCCAGTACGTTTAATTTTTACAAAATTGCGTGTTACAAACACAAGCTTACCATGCTCCATTACTTTCACCTTTCTCCAAAGCAAAATTATTTATCTTTCCATCTACGTACGTAGTCTACACCAACTCAACAAACCGCCCATCTCATTATTACTAAACCAACCGAACGTATAGGTAGCAGGAAAACCTGAATGGTAAATCCGAATCAACAATGTGGTACTAGAAGCAAAAGGTAGTACTTCTCTCTGGCAGACTAATAGTATCAATCTTGACGGTAGCTTCCTGTGGGTCCGCACGACATTTGCAAATTAGAATGAGCCTAGCACGCAAAGCGCACGATCGCTCCGTGTGTGCACGCGTGCTACGAACTGACGCTCGTATATGAGCCGATGAGCTGTAAGAGGTGGCTGCTTCTGTTCGGAGGCAACTGGCGTGCTCTTAACATAAACGCGCTGCATCATTACGGGACGGTGCGCCCGCGGCGCTCTTTGTACCGGGCGTAATTTCATTGCTATCGGCGTGCATTCGCTCGGACAGAAGAGTGCGGGTCGTCTCGATCCGATATACTGCCGGCGGAAAATCTTTTCCTTTCTTTGCCGCTATTAGTGTTCGCCATTGTGACAAGAATTAACATGTCGCGTGATTTCAGTTTTTGAAAAATGGTAGAAGGAAGGTTGAGTGATCTTGTTTCTGAAATTGTATGCTCCTTACTTTCTGTATGTTTCTTCTACAGGGTGTCATTTTCTACTTATTCTTATGAAATTTAACTCTAAATTTTTATATCAATATTTCAATCAATTTTTAAAAGACACAACTTGAAACGACAGATAGAGTAATATCAACTTTCAATTTGCATTCTTATGTCGTAGAGGATTTGTAAGAGTTTCAATCAAATTCCATAATTTTATCTCACTTCAAATTGAACGATACATTTTATGTTGAAGTTCACATCAATTTTGATTTCATAGACTATCTTCGTCTCAAACCACTCCATAACATATCATATTCTCATGTCTTTATTGCTTCATGTTTATTAAACGTCGTAAAACGAGAAAATAGCGTATTATCCGTGACAGTTTAAATGTCCGTGATTGCTCTGGTTGACCCGTTGTTCGTGGTAATAAATAGGATTTTAAACGTGGCGAATATAGCAAACACATGAACATACGCGGGGGCAAATAAGACATGGAAGTTTATACAGAGCTGAATGTATTGCGCGATTATTCGTGTTTGAGTATCAACTACTGTTCCATTTTTTCTTCCGCTCCGTTGCGCTCGGTGTTATGACACCCGCCGTTAATGAGCACTAACAATCCGGACATTGGATTTAATGGCAATGAGCTAGGGCGACCTACGGTGGCGAACGACCGCGTACGATAATTTAGTGGATCGTTAAGCTCGTAGATTTCTTTAATGGCTGTAGACTAGCAGTCTATGAATGTCGCCAATAAAATGCTCCGAAATCGATTTCTCTCGAGCGACGGCTTGTCAAAATGTGTGTTACTGCTAGCAGAAATCGTTTGTCAAAAATTTCCTTCTATGTTATTTATATATTATACAGAAGCGTTCTCGTCAAGAGTTTGGTAAAAATAGACCTTTTTATACTTAATGATGTTTACTGATAATGTTTACGTGATAGTTAATAGTAATAAGATCACTACCTAGAAATATGAAAAAATGTAGAAAAAATAGGGTATTTGGCTGTTTCAAGTATCGACTGTCAAGGGAATGTATAACGGAAGAGTGGGAGCGATAATGGTAGGCGGATGTAATATACGTGAAAGTATCTCCATAGATAAGATATATGGTGAATAAAACAAGGGTCGGAAATTTTATTTGATACCGTACTCATACCTCTCTCACGTGAAATTTTGAATGAACAATACCTATATCACGCAATATCATAGTTAATAATTCTTTGATATACTGAATCATCTGAGACAACCGACCCAATCTCGACTCTTCGATCGTCCAATCTCGATGCAATTTTTATCTACCTCATCGCGAAGCTTGAAATACACCAAACTTTCGCGATAGTACGATCCAGAAGCAGGAACAAGCCGTTCGTTTTCCCTGAGTTGTGCTGGGTAGTGTAAAGTAGAGACAAACGGTCGCACGAGGGAGGAAAAACACAGGGTGGCTGCGAGGGTGGCAGGGAGACAGAGCGAAAAAAGTCGGGGAAGTTCTTTTGATTAATAGCATATAGAAGAGCGAGAGCTCAGTTTTCGGTTATTGAAATGGAGAGAGGGTAGTTGGCGGATGGGTGGTGGTCTGGGTGGGTGGATTGGGTCGGTTGGTTGGCTGGTTGATCGGGCGAACGAGCGAGCGAGCGAGAGCGGCCCCTTGTGAAAGTTCCCTTTACCTTGATGACAAAGAACCGGGCGAACGGGCGAGCCGAACCTCACTCAATGGAACGGACGAATGGTTATGGAAACAGCATTTAATTTGCATAGAAGGAGCCTCTTTGTCGACTGGCTGAGAGTCGGAGTGCTCCTCACTCGATCGTTCCCTCTCTTTTCCGCGTTTCTTCGTGCGCGTGCACCCTCTGCTCGTCCCATGCCGGCAGCAGCTCGCGGTGCTCTCCTTCCAGCCGCCGTTGAAAAGAGCATTGTCCTTTATCTATCGATTCGATCGTATATTTTATTCAGATTGCGCGACGCTCGCGCAAAACGGCGAATCTCTTTATGATTGCCAATCGCCGCCCATTGTCACCGGATGACAGGGCTTACGTAAGGGTAGCGCGGCATGACTCGAACCAAGGTTAATTAACGAGCCACCGCGGCCTCTGACCGAGATCGACTGACTTCGACTTTCTTCAGGTTCTTGGCCAATCGGAGGGCTCCCATACACGACCAAAGGTATTCGGCTTTCCTTTTTTCTTCCTCTCCCCTCTTTCTTTCTCTCTTTGTGCCTGTAAGTAGATGGGGGGATGGAAAAATCGAAGTCGCGTGTGTCTTTACTTTCACGTAAAACCCGTCAAACGAATGAAAGATGGGACGCGATGGAAATTCCCAGCGGCGTCCTTTCATACGATGGTGAACGATCTCGGGTGTTAATTAATAAGATTGATCAACGAAGCATCGCCGTAAGAACAGGTTCCGATATGTAGGCGACGGCTCGTTGGATAGGGTTGCTGTTTAAGCGTACGGAGGTGTATATATCTTCCTCGAGGTTGTTCTTGCATCACGGTCAGTCTCGTGTGGGATCGAGCGTGCACGAACACCCTTTTTCAGCAAGTCGAAAACGAATGTGGAAGGATCGGTCGTATCGAACTGTCCTCTTCTTTGCGAACGTTGACGGACAGATAGCATGGTGAATATGTCGGTGATTTATCGCTTCGAGACAAATGTCGGACGAAATGTCGTTAAGTATCGTTGATGGTGTCGCTTTCATTGCCGAGTTTGGAAAATGTTGTTGGTTATTTTAAAAATAAATTTTTGTCGCCGTGGCGAAGTATTGTGAATTATAGTAAACGTTGGACGTTTCATAACTACAAGCATTTTTGGTAATGGAAAGGTTGAAAATAATGGAATTCTTTATAAATAATTAGAAGCATGAATAAGATTACAGCAAATTCTACTTAATTAACGCAGTTTTATCGTATAAGTTTATGCTATCATGCAAATAAAATGTTACCGGATACGTTTTCTCAAGTTAGAAAACAAAATGAAATTCTATGGAAATTATGTCTGCTAGAGATCCAAGAGTAACCAGTTAGGCGTGTCTGCATCGCAGAACTAATTCTACTAAATTCTAGACTCATAACGTAATGGTTAAATAACTATATTTCAAATATAAGCGTATCGAGTTGCAGTATCGTTTAGACTATCAGATATACATAATCTGAATAAATATGCAACAGCTACTACACCATTCGTGTCGGTGATTAAGATGATGTTTCAAATTTATTTCTAACGGTAATACTTTTTTTTATTACACTCTACGATATATAAATTCGCATTAAAATAATTTATATTGTAACATAGAAACATGTTTGAAAAGACATAAATATATTTTGAAAACCTGTACTCAAACGAAGAATTTCAGAAATTTATTCTAAAATCTCCTAACTCGGACTATCTTCGCAATATTAATCTCAATATCCAACACATTTGGAATATCAAATTCCACGTTGATATAACAAAGGCAAGACGCGAAACCACTTCTGCCTTTCTTGGTCCTCGAGGATCGCTCTCTGATACGAGCACAGTCAAAGGTGAACTTTCACAAAAGCTCCCTTCGACTCTCGCGGTCCTTTTATGCTTCGAATCGATATTTCTTTTCAAACGAAAAAAAAAAAAAAACACAGAGGGCAGCGCAGGAAAGCGCAAAGAAGAAAAGGGAAGACAAGAAACGGAAATGATGCAGAACGAGCGGTCAATTCGCGAAGATGGTCGAGAGTGAAAGCTGGGCCGGGCCTGGCTGGGTTCGAACGAAAAGATATCTTCCTTTCCGCGGAGAATCAACGATTGTTTGCGGAGGGTAATCAGGCGACATCAAACGAGCCGATCATCAAGTGGAATTGTTTACCTAGCTACGAGTCCCCCGGGGTGCGCGCCGTCCTGGGTGGCCCAGGGCCGCCCCCTCTCTTTGTCACAACAATAATGTTAATTTAACCCCACCCAACCCCATTCGACGTTCCCGCTTCTCCTGATTCTCCTCTACGCCGCTTCTGTACCGGCGGCGACAATTTGCCGTGCACACAAAAAGAGTTGACAACTTGAAAGGGAAATCGAGCCTATTGACACAGGAAGGGCAGGGTAGACCCGGGCAGCGGGCTGCTCTCCTCTTCCATCCAGCATAATAGGTCCCGTTGCCCGATCCCCTGGCTCCCTAGGTTTTTCGTTCGGTCCGTCGAGCATAACATTATCGCGTCGTGGATTCACGAAATCACAGGCCACGTCTGTCCACGTATGTACTTGTCCCCTTTTCCCTTTTTTTTTTCTTTCACCATCCTACTTTCACCGTTTACTTTCTTCCTTTCCGAGGGGTATTCCTGGATCCGTTGATTTTCCATATTATTCCGTATCGAGGCTGTTCACGAGAAAAATCTCTTATATTTTGCGCGATTTTGGTTTGTTTTATATATTTTCCGTGGGAAACGGAGAAATTACGATTTAGTTTTGTCAGAAGGAAATTAGTTTGCGGCAAATTGGGAAGTTCTATTAAATTAATTTCTCCACACAGATGTTAGATGTCTGCATATTTTTCCAATACTTTAGTAAACCTGATGGGTATGGAATTAAGAACAGACAGTATTAAGTCAGGTATCGTTCATATCACTATGCGATTTCATTCGGTTACTTCTCTTCTTTCTCTGTTTTCGCTTCACTCCTTCGAACTTGCCTCTCGATTTCAATTCTTCCTCTCGACCTCCCTCGCGCTCTTACCCTTTTTTCGGGCCTCTTTTATCGGCGGTCCGCGGCTCGTTCCCGTTCGAGGCCGGCGGGAATTCTATGGATCGGCGGCTCTCGAACGGTAGTATCAACAGGCTGCATCTAGAGGGCTGATCAATCACCGGCTGCTTTTGTTCCATCGGGCTTTCTAAGCCTCCTTTATATCGTCACGTTACCACCGCTATGATCCCCGCATTCATTATGCCTCCCCCCTGTACTCTCTGTCCTCCCCTCCCGCCCTGTATCATCGCTCGTCCGCTTTTTCCCCCCTCGTTCTGATCCATTAGGAAAGATTGCATTTTCTAATCCACCCCTTTGCATTATGCCGGGCAAGGTGTTGCGCATTGTGCGGTTGACCCGGTTCACTGTTCTCTGCGCGAACGGGAAATTAATGAGCGAAACGAGACGAGAGAGAAAGACAGAGAAAGATTAAAACGGAGGGATAGTGATCAGCGTGAAAAGGAAGGGAAAGGGCGTGGAGCGCGGAAAGAGATGCTTCTGTTCGTCCATTTGGAATTCCTCGACGAGAAAGAAGGAGAAGAACCAAGAGACGTATCATACACGTCGCGGCGCTGGTGTAACGATCCAGTTGCTCCGTCACGCGAGAAATTTACATGACGCTTCAGAGTATTCCGCGTCAAGTCGATCGAACGGCGATCCCAGTGCGTACCGTGAAAGAAAAACGACGTCGGATCGGTGGTCGCGCCGATGAACGAGTTCATCTGAACGCGAAGCGAACCGATCCGCTTTGGGTTCTGCATCATCGTGTAAGAAAGTCGATTGGTAGCGAGGGCCGATAGGCTTAATAAGCGTTTCTCGAGACATGTTGCGAGTACGCTGTATCCACTTCGACGAGGAACGTTCAATGTCGCGTGGAATTTCTTGCTGATCGCGCATGCTTCATTGCGCACCGATCGCGAGCGTGGACGAAGGATTATTAGCAGGGATTATCTTGCACAGATTATTTCATCGGTCGTTGGTATTTCTGATCGAATCATTTAACTAGTATACAGGATATCGAACTGAACAGATTCTCCTGGAAAAATATGTGTGAACTGGAATTTCAGACGAACGTTTATGGCGAGTTGTAATCATTTCTGCCTCTTCCATACTTTATTGATACATGCATATTTGTTCGTATTATTTTTATTTAAATAACACACCTTAATTTCGATTTGTATACCAAACTTCACACGGAGCTTGGCTACTCTCCTTTGCTATCATCCATTACTTTCGTATTCCCAACCCCGTGCCAATTCCAAAGGACGAACAAAAGTCGAGGCGGACGAATTATCGAATTGAACAGCGACAAGAGGGAGTAAGGTCGCGCTCAAATTACACGCTTAAACAAGTTGGTCGGTTTCCGCGTCCGCCGACTCACGAACGCCTACCGGGCGTTTGCTTCTACGTCTGCGACGATGTTTGTACCTCGCTGCTTTTCGTTTGACGTCGACGACTCGATGGATAGAAAGGGATGGTAAAGAGTGAGCAAGAGTGGGAGAGAACTACCGTAGGTAACTACGGCTGATTCGGCGGCACGATACCGGGTTTCGAGCGAGAGGCGAGGTCCGTGAAGCGCGAGACACGGCCGGGATACGAGAAAGAGATGGCAGGAAAGCAGCAGAAGTCCTGTAACTCTGAAACAGAGTTAGCTGATGAGTCTGTGGGTGGCTGGCGTCGTTTGTCGGGGATAAAAGGACGGAGAAACAGAGAGGAACAGAGAGGAGAACCGGGACAAGGGGGTGGAAACAGAAACGGAGAGAAAGAAGGACAGCTGCAAACAAGAGCGGCAACCGGTGGGAGAAGGAACACCACTTGCAGCATTCTATATAGATATTTTCATGGGCGTACGGCGTCTCTCGTTGCCTCGAACCACCCCCCGCCCTCTTGCCTCTACCCCAAACCTGTTCCTCTGCCCCTGCCACCCTTCGTCACTCCTTCAACCGCTCCCTTAGCGAGTTACCTCTTCGTTACCGTCTCTTTAGTATCACATGAACCAATAAACATCTTCTTTGATGTACAGCGCATTAATTAGTAAACGACAAAATTGTATTTAAACAATGGCGGAAGATTCGAAGCGGGAGAGCGAATGAGAGAAGCGGAAGGGTAGACAAGATGAACGAGGGAGGAAGAGACAGAGACACAGAGAGAAGAGGAGCAAAGTAAGCGTACAAACAAGCGACGGAAGCTTCGTCGTTACCGACGAGGTCGTTTGGCACGATGATTCGCAGTAAGATCTTTGCGAGAACTGGAGTGCGCCCCTGCTTTGTGGGAGGGGAGGGATGGCAACGAACGAAGAGCAAGGCACTGATAGATCTTGTTAAATTCACGAGCCAACCTCTTGGCTCGTGCTCGAATAATTGTTAACCGTAATGTTCCTGCCTCCGTGGATGCTCGAATTAAAGACTTAGAGTCTTCTTGTTTGCCAGATTGGTGTAATTAGTCCTGGGTGCAACAATTACTCCGAGTATTCTGATCAAATTGACCTACATACATACTACTATACCATTACGCGTACTATACACTTTTTTTCTTATTGTCTTAAAAGTCGATTATTGTCGATACAAGTCTCACGATTTCGCTTGCAATTTATTTCATCCATCCCCATCGTGTTTCACGGTGAATTGAGTTTTTGTCCAGTTTCTTTTGAACGAAGTCGTTCACGCAACTCCTGTTTGATCGGTCGTCGCTGACGTTAAGATTCGACGTCTTTTCGACGAATCGCGCTTTGATCGTATCAACCACGGCGAAAAAGGAACAAGGCTCGTGCGGAAAGGATATAATGGGGAATAGTCCTTGAACCGTTCGAATAATAAACGGAAGGATGCTGATTCGCCGAGGGGTGTGTCCCGCGCGACGATTCATTTATAAATAGCCGACGACCCAACCCGCCGGTCCGGAGAGAGGCCAACGCTGATTGCGAACATCCCACGTCTATTTGTACAGCTTAACCGAAGCGAAACACAGGCCGAATATCCCTTTAAAGGATTACATCTGTATGGCGCTTAGTAACGGACGCATCCGATTCATTTATATCTGTCAGAGGATAAGGGGAGCTATTTAAATCAATCAAACACGGCTCCGCGTTCGGATATGCGGTCGCATATCCGCAGGTATTAATCGACAATGTGCAACGGGAGCGGACGCGTACTGTGAAATTGAGGCGATAGGAAGATGAACGAGGAAGGTATGTGAATATTCTTGAGGCAAAGTCTTTGCGCTGAAACAGTTCTCTATAAATGGCAGAGAAAGGCTGATTAGCATATACGTATGTAGCTTAGATAGACTTTTTATGGAATTAATTTTAGGATCGTCTTTAGAAATTAGAATTACAGAATTAACGAAGGTGATTGTAAGTAATTAATGCGTGGTAAGAACCATGACATGTAACAATAAGAAGAAAGATCTTTATAATTTCTACATTAAAACTTTTGAATACATAATTTCTTTAGCAAAGGAAATATTTTTCTCGCTTGTTAAAGAAATTAATTGAGCACGTGTATTAAGTGTATAATATAGAATAAACCGTGACTTATTAGCATATTGAAAAATTGTACATATTGTGACTACAACATTTCTATCAAAGATTGATTAGGCGTAATTAAAATTAATAGTCAATTATTTTTCCGATGAAGAAGGTAGAAATGTCAAGTCTGTCGATTCGAATTGGCATTCAAAAGAAGACAACTTTCGCTTTTATTTCTGCTTCCATCTCTTGTAACTTTACGTTTAATTTAAGGCTATTCACTTGCCTTTATCTCGGAGTAGTATATCTTGCTATATTTGCTGAATAATTACTGTCATTATCAATCGTAAATGTACTGTGTTTTTAACTATGTAAAAATGGAGAAACTTTATACGTTTGCTTATTATACTATATTTCTATTCACTACACGTATATTTGTTTAAATTATGTTATTACTATTATTACTGTCATTATTATCATTACCATTATCCTCTTTTTAGCCTTACAAGTTCCAACAAGCATAAATTGGTTTGTTTTTTAGCCGAACAAATAAATATCCCCTTGCTCGGTAAACATTCATTCTCTAATCTAAATATATCGAACATAGTTGGCAATGATTGTAGTCGACTTTTCTTAAATTCTTTTTCGCATATTTATTTACGCATGAACTTCAATTTTACTCCGAAAAGATAGATTTCAGAATTTACACTTTCTGTTTTCCTCGATAAATACCGGAAGCCATTAATGTCTCAGACACTTACCTTCCAACAGCCTGCATAACACAATCAAGATTTACCTCTCCTCTACAATCAAACGAATCTAAACTTTCTTCGCCGTACCAAAAACCAAACTCTTCGACGTTGAGTGTTTACCGATCTTCCAGAACGCTATCAATTAACCGAGAATCGAGCACGTTTGCTTGTTGGCGAAACGTCTGTCCGCTGAATTCTTCGCGATATCGTCGCACGCAGAAGGGAGAGACAGCAAAGACGGTCCTCATCCCCCGAGTGTCGGTGTGCTCGCGTTCCCGCTAGCACGCTCCATGCTGCCTTATATGTATAGATTCATCCTATCCGCGGTCTCTGTTTCTCTCTATTCGCGGCGAAACACGGCTATCGGGGATTTCGTCGAAGCCCCGGCTTCCCGATATGTATACACGCAGATTGCAGAAACTCGGAGAAACTTATGCGGGAGAGAGCGATCGTTACCCAGGAGGCACACGGGGAACGGAAGCCGTAATCCCGGGGCACGGGCGCGCGCGGCTGTTTGTTCTATACGTAAGATCTGCGCGGCGCGCTCTGTGTATCTTGGCCCGCCGATATCTCCTCAGTCAGCCAGGAATATTTAGTCAGATGAGGAGACTCGAACAAACGCCTCTAAGGCTTTCTATTAAGACGACTCTTTGATGTGAGCTACCGTGTACGCCGCTTTGGTCCCAGCCTCTCTCCTCCAACTCGTCCCATTCCTCGTGCTCCTCTCTCGCACTTCTTGCTCCCTCTGTCCCTCGGTTTCTACCTCTCTTTCCTCGACACGACACGGGCTGTCCCTCTTTCACCCGGGTCTTCGAATCCCTCCTGTTTCCCTGCCGCTCTCTTCTCCACCGCCCCAAATCTCCCACCATCGGCTACGCGAACCGAGACACGTACCCACCTACGGACTAAAAAGGGGTTCTTCTCCCTTCCTCTTCCTCCCTTGTTCCCTTTCTCTCTGTGTATATTCGTTGGTCCACGCGTAGCTTCGTATCGTTTCGACGTTGCGCCACTCCCTCCCGCTATTTGTTTCCAGTAATTCAGAAATTCGCGACTCACCCCATCGCGAACGGCGACCCTCCGTTGCTCGTCCCTTTTGCTGGCCGATCGCCGCACCGATGCTTTGACCACGGACACGCCGCTTCCTAAATTCACTCTCCTCTCATTTGTAGGGTTCCAGCTTTCGCTCCTTTTTCGCTCCCTGATTTTTTCTCGACGCACCTTTCTTATTTTCGATATTGTATTTTATAAACGTGCCTCAGAGATGGTTGATGACAGAGGATGAGAGGAGTTCGTGGAGCTTTGATGAAGATTCGGCTGTCTGGTACTTGGTGTACTTAATAAGGGATGGATGATTTTTTTCTGATTCTTTGATTGGATTTGATGTTTTTGAAAAGTGAGTTAAGTGCGTTTGTTGGATGTAGATTAATAAATTGAGAATGCAATTTCAATGATACTTGGAATTATTAGGTAGAATACTTTGAAACAGAGTAAGATGTTACATTCCAAATTGTTTCTCCTTCTTCGAATCTTTCACACCATCGTTATATCGAAAATATAACGACGCAAAATGAATTTGACAGCGTACGATTTACAAATCGTAACTTCCAATGCTTCGTATATGTGACATCAATGGCATTAAATCAGTCGACATTTCACTAAATTTATGCGCTTCCATATTACAACACAAGCTCGTACGTCCTCACGCCTCAGAGGCCTTCTTCTCAACTGTGACGATATGCAAACGCTAGCAAAGTATACCATTAAACGTCACCTCGAAACGATCTCGCAGCCTCTTACATTCGGAGTCATCCGACTGATCATTGGGATTCTAATGAGAACATTAATTTTCGCGTAAATCGGAACCGGTCCCTTCGTTTTCCAGCCCTTTCGCGAGCAGCAAAGCGGGGAGACGCGGTTGCAGCGGTAGAAAAGGTCGCTAGGGGCAGACCATCAGCTCGTGCTCGACCACTGGCAGCTACTTTAAATTCCGGCCGAGGCACGACGTCTTAATAAGTGCGGTTACTCCGCTGCTTTCCTCGGGGATTTTTCCGCGAGTCTGCGGTGGCGCGCATATTGCGCGCATCTAAACGAGACGAGCAGACCTGCACGCGTATCGTTGTGCTCGCGCACGCCTGCGCCGAGCATTGTGGTCGTTGAAATGGCTTTTGTGGCCTGCCGGGCATACCAACGGTTTTCCATCAACTGAACTCTGTTAACATTGATGTCTGCGTGCATTGCGTTGCCGCCGTCGTTACCTCGCCCGAGCTTCCTTCGAGTGATTTTCTTCTTGACATTCCGGCATTTGTGCCTCCAGGAATGCAACCGAGCACAATGTGACTATACATGTGCTATCTTCTGCTTAAAGTCGATTTTAAGACACATTTTGTCACGAACGAGGAGTAACAGTAATTTATTCGTGATAATAAACATAAATAATATATACAATACCAAAAATTTCGGTATTCTGTGTTTTAGTGAGAATAATTTTTCAATAGGAATTATGTGAAATCCGATCTTCTATAATTTTCCGTAAGGAAATGTGAGCAATTTGATATAGGTAGATCAATAGATATCAATTAATAATTAACGTATTTGTTAGGATTATATTTAGCAGCGTTAATATTCAGGAAATATTTTGACAGCTCTTTGAACCTGATTATAACCTACTATTATAGTTAAATACCATGACTATTTGCATGATAATGCTACGTAAGAGCATTCTAAACATCTCAAGGGACATATGTGCTGGAACAGGGATCAAAGGGTTAACGCAGTGTACACACCTCGTGAGACTTTCTGTTCAACTCCATTCAAGTACGTAATTGCAAAGTACACAGACGGAACATAACTACAAACAAATCAATGTACAGATTACGCTGCATCTACTATGTTTTTATTTAAAATGTAATCATTACGAATAAATTAATTATTTAATTAGTTCTTTGATAATCTCCTTCTGCTGTATCATTTTTCATTAAAAAAAAGTTGCTCTATAAAATTCTATTCTATTTAATACTAAATCTTCTCTATAATTACTTAACCATCATACGCATATTCATATCGACGAAATCTTCTGCGGCTCACACCCACATCAATCTTAAAACTCCATTTACACCTTCGTGTTCTTCAGGATTCGTCCCTCGTCCCTTCACTTGAATCCAGCTAATGTATACCTGGTACACGTTGATACTTCTCGGTTCGCAAATTCCACTCAGACTTAGTGTATTTACGACGCGAGTACACAAGCACCTACTTATACACACGTAGAGTCGAAGGAACAAGTGAACGACACGAACCAGAAAAACAGGTAGGATCGGACACGCGACCGATTCTGAAATTTGTGGATGTGTTGCAGAAATCGATTGTCGGTGTTGCGCGTAAATGGAACGCCGTGCCGCGCCGTGGATCGGGTTTCGTCAACTGGATTAACTTCAGCCACGAAACGATGCCTGATCCGGTTATAATGGCGAGCGGTGTCGGATCGAGGCTGCGATTCGCGAATAGCGTTTCTAACGTTCTTCCCTTCCCCTCCCTTCTCTTGTTTTTCAACGCCTCTCCCCTCGTCGCTAGACAACTAGAACAAGTGGAAACGCTTCGATTTACGCAAGCTGTCAAACCCAGGATACTTGTCGTCCGAGTTATTGCAAAGGTGTTTGGTTTTAATTAGCAGAGAAAATTGCGTAAAACGATGGAATGTTTTGGAACTCGAATTGCTACTGGTACTGTGATTCGTAGGTTTTTTTTTCTAATCAAGTCATTAATTTTTCAGCTACTTGTAAGTGTACTCCGGCATAACATATGGCGCTAAGTGACTCAATAATGTTCAATTAGGTCTACAGGATGATCCTTCTAATATCAGAAACTTCCAAATTTTCAATTTCTTCAATGTATAAAAATATACATTGTCTGTGACAATACTGAGTGTTCGGTCACTGATAATACAATAGAATGGAGGGTGATTGTACGTGAAAAGTAAATCAAAGATATAGAATTAATTCTTTTTCTTACGACACTTTGTTTCGAAAAAAATCGAATTTGAAAATTTGGCAAGTATACTTAAACTAGGATAATTCTCGCTGAGCAGGAATAAATAATCGACAGGAGGTTAACCCGTACGTGAAAATAATTGAAATAAAATTTCTTCATGAGTCGCTTCGCCTTTGAGAAACATAAATCTAAAAATGTACCATACGTATACACTAGACTTGTTCTTAACTAAACATATTTAAACTTTATTTTCTCCCACATAAGACCTTTAATGGTAAAAATTTAATTTACATTTCTTACTTATTTTCCTATGTAGAATAACCTCCTACTGATTGTTCACTCATACCTGGTCGGTACTTAGCCACGTTTAAGTGTACTCGGCAAATTTTCAAACTCGATTTTCTCAGAAACTAAGCAATATATGAAAAAAGTTCAGTCTACATTTTCGACTAATTTTTTCACAAAGAATCATCCCTTACCGGGTTGTACCGCCAGTTACAGAACATCCTGTATATCAATGTCTTTATTTTCCCTTCATTCTACAAACACAGATGCAAAACAGTAGATACAAAACTGCACAAATGATACATCTCCATTCGCAGTTTGCATTCCTCTGTGCGAACAAAAGCTTCCACGAGCAAAATGCATCAATCCAAAAAGCAGTCGGGACAGTGGCTGGGGCCGAATCTGTACACTGTATCGCTTCCAAGCATCGTGTACCTCCATTCGTCGACAATTAACCATTCAGTCAGCGAAGTACTCGCGATAACCCTTGGCAAGGTTTCCACGAAGGGCATCCACCGTCGTCGGTGATCTCCAGCACGTGGATGCCAGTCGTTACGCAACTCTCCGTCTCGTTCGCCGGTACAGCGTCGACGCGACCATCTGACACTGGCAAGCTCGTGCGCACCGTGAATCGGAAATAACCAGCATGTACTTCTCTGGCCACTAGGCATTATCTTCGTTAAGCATCCGTCCTCGATTTCGGTGATTTGTTCCCTAGTCGAGTTCGATTTATCCGTATTCGAGAAGCGTATAATTCAACTGGTTCTCAATGTTACGGTTGAAGTATGTACAGTGTTGTGAGTAATTACAAACTCAATCCTGTTTTTAGATTTTTCATAATATTAAAACAAGAATTGAAGTATATTTGAAATATTGAATATAAAACAAAATAAAGGTGCAACAAACAAAAATCTTCTTTTGAAGTTTCTTAATAATTAAATTTTCTCTTAAGATTGTGTCTTTGGCTATGGGAAAATATAAAGTCATTGTTAATGTTGTTACGTTTTCGTTAAATAGTTAGTGGATTTTCCTTTGTTTTTGATTAATTTTTTAGCTATACTATTCGCTAACTTATTTAAATTTCGTTTTAAATATCCGCCACCGCGGATTTTATTTTTTATTTTTTTCTTAAATTTAACGATACTTTCTATAGGTGACTTCTCCTGATTGTAAACTGTTTTTCGCTAGAATTCACCATAGATTCTCGATCGGATTCAGATCGGGATTCATTGCTGGTCATGATAATAATTTTTTTCGGAAATCTTGAAATCACTTGTGCGTAGTGGCGGCTGTATGAATAGGAGCATCGTTTTATTGAAAAGATTGTCTTTTTGTCTTCCATTTCAACTCAATTCAATGAAAAATGATTTTGAAAAATGAATTCAATGAAAAATTCAATGAAAGGTCACAATTTGCCACGTAACATCTCCCGATATCCTACAACGTTCAATTTATCCTTTACGAAAACACTTTCATTTAACATACCAAAGCATAATCAATTTCTTGGAAACATTAAATAAATAAAACAAAAAATGTATTTGAGCCTACAATTATTCGCAGAATTGAATATGCAAAGACATCTTACTTTCCCTGAACGTCTAGAAAATATTTTTCATGTTCTATTATTCAGAAGATCGATCTTCGATGTATTGATTTATTACATCCTTGAATAATTCTATTAATAACGCTATTTGAAAAATGATGGACCCATTCTTTTCGAAAGTTATCTTGATAAACATGAATATTCACAGTTTAGAACATTAGTGTGAGTTCGCACCATGTCGACAAATTTCCGCGGTGAGAAATATCGCAGCACACCTATTGCAAATTATATTCATCACACTTAATAAAGTTATTCTAGCTTATAGAAAAAACAAGACTGGTAAACTCAGCGTATATTGGGAAACCGACAACGGATGGACACGATGTAGACAAGGAACATCGTGCTTTCGTCCGAGCTCTCTGGAGCTCGTCTTAAAGCGAGAGTATCGCCCGGGGCGCTGCCGGATACTCGAGCAGCGTTATAGTAGGCTAACTACGATAGAAAGTAGGTCCCTCCTCGGCTCTTTTACTCAAATCAAAACTAACTATTCCCTGATGTATCACGTTCAATCGTTGAGTTACGAGAATGTATTATACATGGTACAGACGTTAAGCAATTTTTTCCTATTTTATGGTTCATTTTCTGAAATGGTATACCAATATTTAATGATGTTTTCAAATTTTTCTTACAATTCCTAACACTACGCTAGATATAAAAGATTCGTTAGAATGAGAATTTCATAGCTTTCTGTGACCCATAAAACCGCGCAATGAAATTATTAAGAATTTGTTAGACAGACACATGTAGTGAAATAGGTAGTCAATGATCAGACAAGTGTTACGCGTACTCAGTCGATTTTCAAATGCACTCTTCACGAAAACGAAGCTTCCAACGCAATTTGATTATTCCTGGTTTGGTCTTATTTCGAGTTAGACGATCTTTCTCGTTCCATTTGTATCATAAATTAAGATTCATCCTGTATATCTGTACTACATTTACAAGAAAAGATTAAAAGGACCGGACGCGGTGAGCGAGTACGCAGCCGCGGTTCGATTAAATCGCGCTCGAGAATAGGATGTCTAATGAGGGTTTGCGTAACGCGAGAATGGTCTCTAGAACTGCACCCCGTTACGGTAGCACCGCGGAACGCCAACTGTAACGTGGACTGACGGCACTGCGTTTCTTGCCGCCATGCCATTCGCAACTTCACCGATTCGGAAGACGTTGCCTCCTTTCCTGACAGTTACGCTTTGCGCGTAACGAGCGCGGGCGCCTGCTATCCTTGCGTTCAATGGACGCTGGTTTCTTGACGTTTTCGGAACCGGGTATACGAATTTATGTTTTGCTCTTAAACGAGCGCCGTCTATAACGAGAAACTGGTAAATTAAAAGGGAAACGTTCTTTGTCGAGTATTTCGTGCTTAGAATCGCTATTAGTTTGACACCTTCGTTGCGAAAGCTTTATGAAAGATTTCCGTACCGTCGATATATTCCTTGGGTTTTCATATTTTGTAGATATGTACTTGCTTGGATCTGAATTTTGAGATTGCGATCGATCGTTGATACTATGATAGATAAAGAGACTTTGTGTCACTTTTACTTGGTGACAATTAAACACCGAAGGAAATTAAATTTATAACATTACCTAATATTTCGAACATTTCAAGAAACCTGAAATTCCTCGATCCTAATCAATCCTACCCAAGAACGTACAATTAATACCACAAAAGGTTAATTTCTCGTACCGCACAACGTCAACTATCATGACACACCACTTCCATATTTAGATGTGTTTCGTAACAAGAGCTCTATTTTCCTTTCGTTAATAACGAACACCGATCTCTATTCCAATATAATATCATGGTCATTTCGATCGAACTAATGAAATTAGTCGCATATTCATTCCGACCGCGGTGGTCAGAACCGACAGGTATTATTAAATGGAAATAAACAATTCTTCTTATTATACGGTTCACGATTGCGATTATCGCTTTCGTTACAATGTGAACGAAAGTGCTGGGTATAATTCCTGCTTTGTTATAACAACTTATCTGGTACATTTCGAAAGGACATTTTTGTTTAAAATAATATTTTCCATAATATAATAATATTGAATACAGTATTCGAATCTCTAAGCCAAGGTTACTGTAAACATTTCTAAAATCATTTCTTCTATTTTCTAAAGTGTTTTTGTGAATATGTTAAATGATCGAGTGAGTGAAGAAACGAAGATCGGTCAAAAATAAATATATCGATATTCCTCGCAAAAGTTGCGAATCAGCGATGTAGTTCAACATTTCCAGAATGTGTATGAATTCTTATTTATCCCTTATATCAATTTGATACCAACCAAGAAAAAACTTAAGATCGAAAACTAATTGCAAGTGGTGGATAATGGTTCATTATTTAGTTCAACTTTTAAACTCTACAATCGCGTATGAAAAATTATTACACGACACAGTTAATTTCTCAGGGGGAAGCAGCGAGTATGACGCGTTACATAAACGATTTTTTCGTTCCGGGGGATGCGGGCCGCGACTACAATAAGATATATTGAAACGTGATACGCCGTATCGTAAATATTCCGGGTGTGATTTAAGCGGAGAGCCGGAGAAAGAAGGAGAAAGAGAGAGAGGATCCGCGCCGTACGTCACAACCATTTGTCTCCGGCGTCTCCAGGTATACACGAGCTTTCTATCTTGATTTCTATGCTCTCCCGGACAACGAGCCGCGGCACTCTTACAACGAAACACGCCTCGTCGTACCGCTCCACCCAGAAAAGGCCGCTTTGCGTGTCACGAAGTCGCGGGGTAATTTAATACGCGTGTAAATCTTCCCCCGGTCACGGCCAGTCGCGTTCTTTACATCGGGGGAAAAATATATCGCTATCGTTCCGAATCGGAAGAGTCGCTACTTTCCCAGACCAGCAGCTCTCTGATTCTTCTTCAAACGCTCCATGTTCGCGAATATGTATGCTGAATAACCAACACTTTGACAATTTTGGATTTTCACTAACAAAATGGAACTTCAATAGATAACTATGAGATCCTTTGCTTATGCAAAAATATACGGATAACGTATAGCCAAATTGTTCATAAGGGGTGAAATTCAGACTCGATCAAGCGAATTCGAGTAACTTGATTTTAAGTTTATGTTCGTACAAATCGAGTTATCTGATTTGAAATAGACTATACCGAAGTTGTCTTCGAATGGATGTATTGTCCAATACGAAATGAAGAAGATGGTAGAAGAAAAGAAAGTGTGGGCCTAGAAATAAGATCCCGTTACCTAGCAATCGTTGTTTCTTTCAATTCAAAGAACAGGAGACTTTCGAAACTTGGAGGGATCTTTGGAGCCGTGTAAAATACCACTATTAGATTTTGTATCTGTTCTGTCAGTGTAGGAACAAAAATATAAAGGAAATGATAGGTATTTACGGGGGTGTAAAGCGACTGATATTTCATCCGGCAGAGAAAGTATCAAACTGATTTTCGCTGTTTCACGTTAACCATAGACTTTCGAAAGTGACATGCAGTATCTAACGATGTGAATTATAATAAAATATGTGCTGTTCGAAAGTTCTGATTTATAGCGTGTCTGACAGTAAACTAATTTTCAAAGATCAAGATCTTAATGTTACTTCGTCGATGCATGATATTTACATTTATTTTATCAATATAAAAGAATCAAACTGAGAATAAATAAGGAAATCGTCCGACGTAAAATAAAGTTACAAAGAAATACATTCTGTCCCTCAGTCCTTCGAGCGTTGTTAACATGCCTGCTGTATCGAGTACGAGCAAATATAAATAAAACGATATACCTAAAGATCAATACATTTTACCTCGCTTCCTATTTGAATTTTCCGTATCGTGATAATATTATCTCGTACGGTTTTACAACCATCGATATCTTGTCTCTATCTAATCAGAAATCGTATTGACCACGCCTTATTAAACACGTGGAAATATTTTACTCAGTCCAAATTTAACATAGTCGACATACGTCACCTTACATTTGCAACTATATCGTATATTCTAGTTTAAAAAAAGAATATAGCGATTATCTACGACATTAACGACATAAATTATTAATTTATTAATTTATGTCAATCGTGCTGTATAATCAAACCATGCAATTCGTGCCAGTTACGTTATATCCATGATATTTATGTCAATCGGACTAAAGTTGTGTTTCCCAATGCAAAATACCGAACCAAGTGCAAATGAATGTCCAGGTAAAACATACTCGATGCCAAACGTGTTAAACACCGTTTCGCGACGATGATGATGCCAAAGACGCGACTTCCATAGTAGCGCATACACGCGCAGCGTAACGTATGCATAGAGAACGATAGGGCTATCCTTGCTTGAGCAGTGCCTCCTAGAAAACAAACACGCGATCCTCGTTTATATATACACCCGGGTTCGAGGCCGGCCGAGCCACATCAAATATCCATACAAAAAGTAGGCAGGCACTGTTTAAACGTCCACAAAGCAAACTAAATAATGTTAAATAGCGGGGCGTCGCGGCCTCTGCTCACCGTGTTTGTTATAACATTTACTTTGCTGCGCCACTGTTAGCCGGCTTTACGGCCCGACCGTAGAAATGTGTCTGCCAGATATCCTTCGCACTCTCTTACGACTCCTCGACAGTGAAATAACTCTGCGCGCCGGAAGGCTGGCCTTCCACAGGACGCGTTGACTACGAGTCCTTCCTGTTCTCGCCGTTTTTCCGCCGTTTCTTCTACAAAGAACGCGTTGTCATTCGCGTCCAAGCGGTTTATTACCTTTCGACGAAGGAAGTTCGATGAGCAATGTTTGGTCTGATAACATCGATTCCGGTGATCGCCGCTTCGAGCGATGGAGTGGAACTTTTATTATTGGAATATTTCTTTTTTTTTTTATGAATACACTGTGATTTGAAGGTTTTGTCGTTCTAACGTTGTATGTGCATTACTAGAAATGTTTTATTACTAATTTCTAACTTTTTAGATTGTGCGAAATGCGTAGTGGTTCCAAACTTTTATCCAATAATGCATCTATATAGGCATATGATTTATTTTAAATCTATGAGCGGAATCGTTTACATAATCGTACCACAGATACGTCTAATGTCGCCAAGACGGAAACGCGTTATGCTAACCATTGCAATTAAATACGAAATAACTGTAGTACTTGAGAATGCAGCTTCATTAGCGAAGAAATACGGTATAAGCAAGTCAACAATTACAGATATTAAATAGCGGAAACACAGTGTTGAAAACTACTTACGACTTAGAGAATGGTTTCGGTCTCGTAAACTTTCTACAATTGATAATGAGATCGTATAGTGTATCGTGTGCTCGTTAAATAATGAAGCAAAGTAACGATGTTTCTGATATGATACTTTCTGTCTCATTCAATTAAGAGAAACAAATCGACTTGTAACATGTTACGCGACTCAGATTGTATATTTGCAAATTAATATCTTAAATTTAAATCATAAAAATTTCCACGGCAATCTTTCTATTTTCCTGCATTATAAGACACACATCATCAAACAACGATTATTTATCAAATTTATTAAAAGTTTCATTGCAATCTTTCTGATTTTCACCAAAACAAAATCACCAAGCCGCAACACTTAAAAGTCTAGAGTCAACAACGATATTAGCAAAGGTACACGAAAACAAGAAACTATTGGCAATTCGAATAGGAATCCACCTTCCCATTACCGTATCCGCGAACACGGCGCACGGTTGCGAAACGCGATCGCACGTGTGTACGCTTAAGGTTTGTCCCGCGTCTGTCGCTTGTACAGGTGCGTGTTGCGAGTACTTACGTATACTTTGCGAAAGCGTGTGGCTGAGTTTGAACGAACGTGGCCGGTTCGTTTGCGCTGGGGCTCGTCCCTCGACGACGAGCTGAGTTTCCATAATTTATCGGCCGAAGAAATCGGAAGTTACAATTGTAGCGATGTTGGACGCGCGACGTCTTGCCCGCGAGCTCGATTCTGCTCGGCATCGGCGCGCTCGCTACGTCGGGGCCGGGTTTCTCGAAGATCGAGCCTTATAAGCACGTTATCACGAGATGTAGGAAGCCAGTGGAAGCAAAGAAACGTATAAGGCCGTGGCGAGTCCACGGTGATGCAATGTTCGCCTCGTTGCATGTGAATCCCCGTGTATACGAGCGGCGGTGCCGGCGTTCGAAGGAACACGTTTCGCGCGACAGAACGACCTAAAACTTTTTCTCACTCTCGCCTTCTCTCTTTCTCTCGTTGCGTTCGGAATGCTATTCAAGCGACAGAGATCGTGTTGCATTTGTTGGTCGTGGCTGTTCGTAGTGCCGTGATACTGGCCGCGTGAAGTTATTTGACGCTTCCTTAATGAACGGCGTAAATCATATAAATCACGGGAAACGCGCGAATCAATTACGGCTTTTTTCCACGGTACACCCGATTTAATGAACCCTTTCTGGCCTGGCTGTCGCATAAGTTCTCAGTCGATATATCATTTCCATGTAATTAATGCGCTAAACTTCTCTATCCAACCGATACGAGAAAAAGAAATGAGCGCGGGAAGTCGAACGCGTGGATTGCCTCTAAGGACATTCCTCGCGAGGACGATGATCGTACGCGCTGTTTTACGAGGATGTACGATGTTGCTTGTAATTAATAGAAAGATAGGGTTTTTTCCATTTTATCTCGGCTTTATTGTAGAATATGAGTAACGACCCGTCGCTTTTCTCGATATCATATGTTCATTGAAATTGTTGAAGTGATCGCCACTTCTAAGAAAACTCTACATCTGGTCTTCGGTTTTCTCAAGCGCTGAGGCCATCGATAGCGCATAGACAAAAGAATGCGTCGATGACAGACCATAAGCGGTACATGTGCGACGTTGGCTTCGGGGTTCTTCTAGTCTCAGGGTAACATTGCTAGCGTGCGGATCTGGACCAGTTTACATTGTATTTCACACTTTGTACTTTAATGTTCACAATATATATATATATACTTACAATACCTTACAATTTACCCAAGCGTTTCTTTGATTCCACATACATCAAATAACCTTAACAGAAATAAACACTTCTCTTATTACATCTTTCGTTGCAACTCTACGTATCTCAAATACAACCTATTCAGGTAGCATTTATTCGTTTCAGAAGCTAATCGAATAGTTACGAACAGTAGAACGAATAGTAGAACAGTAGTTATAATGCTATGAAACCTGAAATATGAGAGCTACTTTAATTGTAGTACACTTGTACATTATCTCAAGCAATTAAACAAACAATCCAAAAGTACTCGGTAAAACAGTAGAACAGTAATTCGATAAACAATCGATTCGAACGTCGATCCATCGGTGCTCCAATTGACCACTTCTATTCTCGTTTCTATTTTTCTCCGTATTTCCAAAACAAAAACCCATGCCACCCATAACCCAGAAACGAGTACTTACGAAACATCCAGAAGTCTCCACAACTAAAACAGATTTTAAATCTGTCACGAGACAAGAGGAGCGTCATCTGGAAGATGCCAGTCCCGATTAGAGGAATTCGTTTGGAACTTTCGTCTGGATGGGATAAGTTGCCTGCGTGGAACGAAGAATCTTCCTTCGTCACATGGTGCACAAGGGAAAGACGGAAGTGCTGGTGGCACACGTGGGCGCGAAGAAAAGAAAGAGGAAGAAAGAGCGAGGAAGAGGGTGCGTGGAGTGCATCACTCGTCGGCCGAATAGATGGCACATTTCGGCCTGATGGCCGCCCCTGTTCCAAGAGCACCGCGTTACAAAGCTGTGTAAAAATGTATGGGGTAAAGACAGCCGTGGAAGGAATATCAATCAATCGTCGCCCCTTTACAAGCATCGCTGCTGCCTGCCGCGGAACGTAAACTGGCCGGTTTAAGAGAATTGTTGTACCAGTAGGATGTAACACCACATGGCCGCGTGCGTGCACGCTCCAGCTGCACTCCGTGTTTCGCCTTTTCAAGTGCTACGGAGGAAAATAGGAAAACATACTGGCACTTTCTATGGTCACTCGAATATTACTGTCAGCCAGCCGTGGGTAACAAAGAGAACAACGGCAACTGCTTCATCGAAACGTACTGTGGTTTTGCGCGTGATTATACTGATATACGTATACTTATATAGTGTCTTCTGGTTTGTCAGAGTACTAAGATAATAGGCTTAGTATGTAAGTGTGATAGAAACAATTTGTTTAAATTAAGATATAGAGATGTCAATCTATAGTATTGTATATTAGGTGCACATTGGATATAAAGTTACCTTATTTATATATTTTACCTATTTCTTTTCTACATTTTTCCATTTGTAAATTTATTCGTCTCAATTTCATGTTTCACACAGCGTTTTTCATCATTTGCATATTCCTTTGATAAACGATAAAGTGAGCAAGAGTAGAAGTAGAACGTGTTGGCTCGCGTTTACATTGCTAATTTCCACGAGTTTAAATTCATTCCTTGCTATAATCCTCTCCTCTTCCTTTATTCCCTCTTTTCTTTCATCGAATTTTGTTCTGGCAAACGTCACAATTGGACGAGAGCCACGTAAGACAAATTTTCGTGCGTATGTACACGCGCGTGTATATTTGCAATGAAACTCGGCTTCTTCGTGGAATCCCGTAAGAGTCGCTTCGGTTTCAAAGGTGAATAACGGGAAGTCGTAACGCGCGTGTTATTTCGTTATCGTTTATTGGTTTGGCCGTTCGATACAGTTTCCCCGGAATTAACGAGAATTCGTTGACGATCGCGATACAAGAGTCTTGTTTTACGATAATTGCAATCTCTTACTCCTTCTTTTTATCTTTCATCCTCTTCATTTATTCCACTTCAATTTCTCTGACGTGTACTGAGAAAATATCCAAAGTAAAATACGAATCTTTGATTAGATTTCATTTCTTTAATTACTTATATTAACAAAAATATTACGTTATCGTCCGTAATCTACGATGACCTGTTGTGTGATACATTCGATTCTTACAATTAAAAATAAAATGTTCTCGTTGCCCGTTTCTCTTCCGGTTTTTCATTATATGCACCAGAGAAATATTGTGGCCACTGTGCTCCTTTTTCCCTTGCATTAGTTTATTACCAGTCGGGGAAATTATCTAAATTACAGCTGGAATTTATACGAACGCCACGCGTTGCGAACCGCAAGATGAGAAAAATGAACGACAGAAGGAACGTTGGACTGTCATTTCTTTGCTCTGCTGTGGAACTAGCCTCGAACGGAATCTCGGAAAAGCGAATCGCCTCGTCGTTACTAGGATTAATAAACCGGACAGGCCGAACGAGATGAATTGCGTAAGATTAATAGCCAAGTCGTAACCGGACTACCGATTGGCAATCTGGTTCGACGTTATCTTAAATAGTTACTGAAAAGTTAGTGGAAAAGAGGCAAGAAACGAGATTAAAATGTAAGATCTGTTGATTTCTTCGCTGTTGAGTAAATCGTACGTAAAGAGCGTTATTTGGAAAATATAAAAGTTAATCGAGTAGGAAAATTGAATTTTAAAGTGTTCGTTCGAGTAGATGCATCATGGTTGAGAAAGGTTCAATTATTGTTAGATGTATGTATCATTACTGGTGTATTAGGTTCTGCGTGTCTGCTTTCGAGACTGAATGTGGGCGAGTGTTGACGGCGAAAATTAGCCTTGCAAACTTTCTCTGCATAGATGAAAATAGTGGTTGCTTGACATTCGTACTTTCGACTAGAGAGAATTCATCAATCAAGACGAAATAGTTTAATTTTTAGGATAGGTAAATGCTATGACACGTGTAATAGTAGCAGTATCTGTGCATAATAGTAATAAAATTTAGTGCCTACTGAAATTATCATAATATTCCATCTTACATATTCCTTTTGAATTTAAACGTTATGTTGTATTGTTCAAAGAAGAAGATTCGTCGAGCAAATCTACCATTGGTATGTTAGCAAAAACGAATCGTAGTTGGACAGAAGGAAGTAGATAATTAGTCATCGAGACATTTGATGACGTTCTATTACGTTTAACAAATGCGGAAGGTAGGGATAGAAGAAAAGTCGGCAGAGATATGACGTACAGTTGATCGATTAATCCAATCTGCTACATTCGGTTTCGCGTCTAATGAATCAACATTACATTTTAGTGATTACGGAAAATCCTCATTACGTTTGTTCAAGTATAATTTTAGAATAATGAACGTAAAAATTCTTCAGACCTTCCTAATGCGGAACTGGCGAACAAAAGCGGTATAAAAAGAAAAATGAAATACTATGGTTAGTGCGGTTAATTGTCTGCTACTACCCATGTCTAATCCATAATATGCATTTTCCTTGCAAACATTGATATAAAATCTCTCTGAAAAAAAATGTAAATTTAACAGTTTATTTTATGACAGAGTACAAATTAATGATCATTGCCGTTATAACTTTGCAATTAGGCATAGGGCTGGGAAATGAGGATTGTCTATCTCAATTAAAAACGACAAAGAAAAATTCAACATTTCAGAATGAGATATTAATGACAATGCATAAATATTAATGACAATGCAACGCTAAGATTAGAGTACTCTCGGAGCTTATTGTAATACCAGCTGCGATATTAATGAAATGTCAAAATCCAGGCTTTCTCCGTTCATAGTACCATTCATTACAAGCTTGGAACTGCTTTAACGCTTATTAAGATAGCAAATACTCCGGTATTATCGTGATTCTTAGTGATCTATGATCTATAAATTAAACAAGACTATCTAATGAATAGAAAGTTTTAGAGCTGTTGTGATATACATATACAGATATAGAGAATATAATGTATTCTGAGAATATCCTATACTCATTGGGAGAACAGCAAACCAAGTCGCAGAGCCCCAAAAATTCACATCGAAAACCATAAAAGACTTAATCTCCTTTGAATATGGAAAAGATGCAAACAGATTCCTTTCATCGACCGCCAAACACAAGAAATCGACGTCGATAAGTTGAAACTCTCGAGACGGACAGGACGCAGCGTATCATTCTAATAGTTTAATCGCACGGAGCTGCATTCCTAATGGCGAACCTGGCGTTGCACCACGGCGCCACCGTAAAACAAGCGTGCACCAGACGCACGTGGAAAATAGTTGGAAGAAAAATTTCGCACGTAATAAACCAACCTGTATTAGATGGCCATACGCGTGCAAGAACAGCGCAGACATCGACGCGGTCCAGTCCGGATTGGTGGCTAGATGACGAGGAAAAACGAGCGTGGCGTGGTCCGTGTCCGCTCGAGCCACTGCCTCAACAATTATCTCTAATGGGCCATGATACTATAAATCGACATAGGCTAGAGGCCGGCCCGATGAAATCGGTCGAACACACCGGGATGGCAGAAAATAGAAACCGCTGCTATTCAGGCCCGTGGTCTCCTCCATCCGGCTCCAGAGATGGAATTCATCAGGTTGTGCAAGTAGCGGCACCTGACTGCAATGCTGATGACTGGACGGGACCGCCGTACGCGTGCAAAAGACGGAGTAAGAGTTTAAAAAGGAGAGAACGAACGAAAGGTATATGGTAAGAGAGCAATGGAGCGAAAGAAAGAATCGGGCAGACAGCGGAGCAGATACGCGCCTGTGCGTGTGCGTGGCCACGTAACAGAACAGAGAGATCTCTGCTTACGACTTATCCGCAGGCTAGATCGTGCCCGGATGAGGCTGTGTCGCCACCGTGGGCCGCGTTTGGCCCGCGAGCGCCATGCCCTCTTGTTACCGTTCCTCTACCGCCACGCAGAATAGTTTTCAATTAGGTTGAAGTTTAATTTGATACTCGCTGATATTGTAAACGAACGGTATAGTAAGAGTTTCGTTGATAAATAGACGCGTCGTGGAAACGTACGATAGAGTTAAGTGCTATGTACACTGTGTAACGTTAGGGGGACTGCCATCATCTGTCATATAATTGCTGGACGCTTCTGAATATTCTTAATGACAATGTTACGTCTTGTTCTGAATAATATGTACACTATGTCCTTGTATCGAGGCACGTCGACCGTCAAACAGCTGAGTAAGAGAATTGAGCGATGCAGTGAAATTCGACTGAATCTATAAATTACGAGGTTGAAAGTCTTCAGAATTTTTGCTATTTCAAGTGTAGATATATTTTCGTGTAGAACATTTTCCTGTACTTATTGGTACACGTAAATTACATTTAATATTTCCCCACGAAAGTTAAATGAGAATAAGAACAAACTCGCGTTGAATATTGCCAACAAACCCTGCTTCTTACATTCACATTGACTCTTAAGAAACAGCAACCAAGAGAGTGAAAGATCGCGACTATCAAAGATGGCTCCAGGGATAGATTTGTGTCCAGCCAGGATTACGCGTGGACGTTTCGCAAGCGTTAGAGTTTGCTTCATTAGGGACCAATCGAGGCGAGGATGTTGTATCAGCGTAACGATCATACCGACCGCTGGTTTCTTGTCGATCGCTAGAGATACTATTGAAGCAAAATTAGATCGCTCTTTGCCAGTACCTTGCCATTAAAAACTCGCCCATCAACGATCACGTTTCCAGGAGCCCGAACATTCTTTCCCACAAAGCCGATTAATAGACTCCTTTCTTCTCTTTGAAAAAAAAAAAAAAAAAAAAAAAAAAAAAAGAAAGAAGAGAAAGAAACGAAGCAGATCGAAAAATAAAAAATCCAATCAGCCCATATAAAGATAAAAGATGCGGCATGAGCGGCTGTTCTTTCTGTCGCCCCGAAATACGTTCTTGCCGGTAATAACAGGCTACGTTTAACCGCAATTATTGCGGCCATTAAACTCACATTTATCTATAATCACCGCTTCCCGTCCAAACGAGTATCCTCCGTGGCAACAGGAACTTTCCTACAAAATACCAGCGACGCGTCTATGAACGTTCACGGAAGCATCACATGCATACGTACATACGTATATATACACGTATATATACACATACACGTGCACGTAAAGTCATACACCTGTGTACATCATCGTCCACGTGATTAAATACTAAACATTCCAACCGACTGATTACTTTACAACCACCAATAAAACAGCAACGATTACGCACTGTCACAATCAGCGACAATGGACGACTCAATGGAGGGAACGGGGCTCCACGGATGAAGAGATCCGGCGATATGATCTCGCGAAGTTTCTCGGCGATCATAAACGCTCGCTGCTCGTACGAGCCTCTCTCTCTCTCTTTCTCTCTCTTCTTCACTCCTCATACGCTCTCCTATCTGGCGGTTATCCACTCGTTCGCTCGCAAAGCGAGAGTGGTCGCCATGGTGTACAACCAGGCATCATAAGTCTCGCGCAATTATAGTTTCCGTATTTTCTTAAGCAGCCGGAGGATCGGCCGGTAATGAATCACGCGGACAGTATAATGCGTACATGCGCGCGCATTGTAATGCACGGTGTAAAAACTGTACGCAGAAAGTGTACACGCGTGTACTGGCTTTAAGTTTTGCGGCCGTTGCGCTGCTGGCAATAAATAACGCGGCCAGTCGGGGGAACGGGGGACGAGGCGGAGCGAGGGACAACGGGAAGAAGAAGAAGAACAGGCGGAAGAAAAGATGAAAAGAAGAGACTCCGGAGAAAGAAGACGAAGAACCGATGCGAGGAACAGGGGCGGACAGGGAGCTGTACTTGGAGGGAAGTAAAATAGCAGATGAAGGTGAGGCTCGCATTATACCAGCGATAGAGCTTTGCGAAGCAACTCGTTGCTCGAGCGAGATGAAGCGTGTTAGAGTAAGCGGGCTCGCGCCTGCGTGAACATGTAAACGTTATACCACGTTACAATGGCCGAGCGGATTTACATTATTCGCAGGTAAACCGCGAACCGTCTCAGCTTCTTCTAATGTCTAATAATGGACGTACGTGTGGTACGCGAGCGTTCAACGGCCACTCCTTCCCACTTTCTTCCCTCGTTCTTCCCTCTTTCTCTGGGCATCTCATTCTCTGGACACTCGGGGAAAACGGTTTTCTCTCTGGACCGCTCCCTCCTGCCCCTGAAAGTTAGCCGCGTCGTTAGAGCGTGCGAGAATGCAGCGCCTTGTTTTCTCCGAGGCAATTTCTTGCTGATAAGTCGCCGGCATGCGCGAGCCGAAGCGAGAACGCGATGGATGGAAGTACGAAACACGACCTGGCCATCCTGGAAGGAATACATATACTGGAAGAAATCGTTTCCTTCTTCCAACGGCCAGTTACAACCGGGGAAACGAATTGCCACGCAACCGCGTGAACGATTGCCTGCAATTACTCTGGCCATTCGCGAGTGGTCGTCTCTGATAAGGGAAAATCAAGGGAGCTCATCGTAGGTACTTGTTCTTTGGCTATGCCTTCTCAGTATGCTAATACGAAGATGCACAGCGCGAGGAATTCGTAGTACCGAATTACTTTCTCACTGTCATCGACACGAATTAGACGCTTAATTAGGTCCGCTCTCACCTTCGTTCATCTGTCTGAAAAAAAAAAAAAAAATACAAAAAAGAAAAAAAATCGCAAACATCGATTACTACTTGGGAGCAGGCATTTGTCATCGTCGATCAAGCACCACCGGTTACAAACGGCCCGCCAAGCTCCAACGCGCCGTTCCCGTTCGACTAGATCATGATTTCCGTTGCACCACGTTCCATAGGGTCATCAGTCACCGGTGAGTTATGAAATATCGCCGTCACTCTCGAAAGACAGACGCGTGGCTACCTGCGCTACCAAGCCCGTGTCGCGTCCGACTGAAACGTTCTCCGGTAGCCGGAAGGCGCGGAAGATATGTTTTCGTTCTCGAAATCAGCCGATCCAATCGGCGTGAAGTGGCGTAGCATAGCGCGATATAACTTAACGTGACGTGCCGTGCCAGCTGTCAAATCAAAACAAGAGAACACGACAGGCAACAGGGTTACGCAAGCACGACGATCGGGCGCGAGCTTATCGGCTTCGTCGATACGAGTTTCACTCGAAAACGAAAAAACCATGGCGATACGTTGCATTAGAAAGTGGGAACCGGTGAGCAACCTGTAATCAAGACGTCTAGGAGTCGCGCGAACGCGTGAATATCGAGCCGCGTAAAAGTGTCTGTGGATAAACTTGCAGTAGAATCGGCCGCCGCGGTGGCTGGCAGCCAATCATTATTAAATGATCGCCACGATCGACAATAACGTCATCGTAGACAGCTTCCTTCGCGCGTTTCCGCTCACCGCTCGATCACCACCGACTCGTACTAATATTCTCTCTCTCTCTCTCTCTCTCTCTCTCTCTGTCTTTCTCTCGATGTTCCCAGCAATCTAAATTACGAGATGTTCCACCATTCCACTCGTATTCATTCAGGACACAATGGTCGTTCGATTGCTTTCTACGAGTCACGCGTAACGATCTCTTCTATCGGATCGGTTTCGTCGATTGCGTTCGCTTTGTGCGCGTATTCCGCGAGACACGGTTGCCGATCGTCAGTGACCAGAAGCGCTCTTCTGCGATCGCCTCAGGTTCGATGCCGCTCTGACTGTGTACGAAGATAAGATATACGGGGTAGTCCAAGTTGTTCTTAGTAAATTTATGTATAGCATTTAGAAATGTTGTAGTATAGTTATATTAAAGGTACTAATTTCTGAAATTAATTGAAAATTATAAAGATGAATTATGCCTCTTTGATACTTTGATTGACAAGTAACATTTGAGATGTTGAAAGTCATGAAATATGAAACTGTATAAAGTTCGGAAAAATTAATGGTTCTTTTGAAAAATATGACTTGAAAAAAATGATCGCTATTTATTTAAAGGCAACTGAAGTCCTCATGAAAATTCACGAATCAGCCAAGTATAAGTGACAAACCGCTTGGTATTAATAAAGTTTCTACAAACATATACTTAACCGAACATCGTAACTACAGTGTTGAGGTTAATTGCTCGTGAAAAGATTACATACACACGGGAACACTTGTTAACGGCGATGGCCATTGCATCTTGCCAAATAATTAATCTTGAATTAAAGAAAAGCTGATTCTTTCCGATCAGCGCAGTTTTATTTCTAACCCCTACGTCTACTGAGTTTTTCCTCCGTTAACCGCAACCGCGAAAAACACACAGAAGCGTTATCTAGCTACTGAATAGCGGAATCGTATGCGATCGCTGGCAGAAAAAGGGACGCAAGAAGAAGGAGACGAGTACGCTCGCCAGCGCGGCAGGAGGAAGCGGCGGCCAAGAGTACACGGCCGAGTCTCGTCCCATTGTTGTTTGTCTTGCTGAATATTTTAATTGGACGTAGGCCCCGGCGCGCGTTATTTATCGTCTAACAATGCCTGGAAGACTGGTAATTAATTACGTTGTTTTGTGTTACTTTATATAAAGATAGCAGGTCGATAGGAGTTAACCGGCTGAGAGCAACAATGGTATACAATGCGCAATTAGCGGGAGCGCCTCCCCGAAGAACAATGCGCAGTCATTGGATGGTGTCCGTGTGCTGGTTGCGTGCCGCATAGGTATTATCGGCTCTCCGCTGTGCATGCTCGTATGCGATCCTTTGTGTAACCGTATACGTGCCTATATTGTATATGTATGCACAATGTACATCGTATGTACATGAATGTACAGATGCATACACACAGATGGAGGATCTTATGGACCATCGGAAGGTGGTCAAGCAAACGATCCAAAAATGTGTTTTTTTACCCTAGGTATGGAACAAGAGGAATTCTTTCCTGCGGAAGGTTGAATTTTTGATCGCGCCATATCGAGGCGACAGGTGTCTGTCTGTAATAGGCCGCTCTTTTCCTGTCAAGCAAACTGTATCTGTCGATCCTTATCGTATGTAAATGCGCGAATGTGATTAATTGCATTGTGTCGAAACGGAAATAGTTGTTATCTCTGTTTCTTTTTCTTTCCAACACTTTTCTGCCATCTCTTTTCCTTTTCTGCCGCCGTCACGTCAGTCAAGACTCGTGCACGATGTCCGTTTAATTAATGAAGACGAATCGCGCTCACGCGTTTCTGTTTTATCGTTGATTATATAATTTCGATTCGGTCATGTCGGCTGGTTTTGTAATTGGAATAATTAAGGAGGACGGTACGGATCAAATTGAATTCGCCGTTGAACGGAATAATGCGAAATGCAATTAAGGAATCTACGGAAATGCAGCGGCCGGCCGTTTTGTACGATTACCGGTCGGACGGTTTCAGGGCTGTCTCGCGTTATTATTTTTCCCGATGGAATTATATCAACGATTTCCTCGTTGAAATTGCTTCCTGCTCGTTGGCGAAATACGCAGAAAAATCGGGCGCGATGCTTTCACCGCTCCGGCCGGCGCTCGTTTGTTCGCTAACGCTTGCCTACCACCGATTCGTTGGGTAATTAATTTTAAATTAATTATTTCGTACGATGTTTTTAAACCCCAATCAACGTAGAGTTTTCTCGATAATTTGTTTCGTTAACAACAACGAAACAACGTTAAATGTCAGTTGCTCGGTAATATATGTTTTCATTATCGGAAAAAAATTTATTGCTGGTGTCGCACTCTTATACTATATATATACTTCTAGGTTACACCATATACCGTGCAAATTCTTGAATCATAAAGTCAACAGTTTCTTCTGGCGATAGCTTTTAATTTATGTAGAAAGTTTAAAATTTATTACTTGTATTACATTACTGACAGAATTTTTGCGAATTAGTGACAGATTTAGTAGCGCAGTAGTTATAAGCGTAAATATTTATTACCTTTGTCAAAACTCCTTTAAGCGTCCAGTTTCCATAACGAGAAATTTCATGGCGACTTTAATCATCGCTTTTCTTCCGGAGCGGCGATGCTATATTCGGTTCACGTCTCGCTTATCTTTAAAGCTTTAATTCTCTGGTTGCGGGACGCGCGCTGCCAATCATGACGCATTTACATGAGAAAGGTCAGTTTCATTGACTTCACTTACAAGGGTGCCGGGAGCGCGTGGTGAGCCATAGATGAATAGCCCGAAGGTGAACGTCAATGTCACTAGGTTTCTGGGCGAAAACGCCCAAGTAAATGCAATTACGTCGAAATCAATGAAAGGGCGCGTAGTATTGATCGGCGTGACGTGACTATTGGCTCAGCGATATCGGGGATTTGAATGGCTCGTAATAGAAGTTCCGTTGCAGAACTTCCACTGTCAGGCAAAAATTCAATTCGTTTCTGTTCGATCCACTATGCTCTGTATACGAACGATGGAAATTATATCGACCACGTTAAAATATTGGGGATTCATTCTTCCTTTTCCCTCTACACTTTTACATTTGCGCAAAAAGAGTAGAATCATTTAACGTTATAGGAATTCTATGAAGCTTAATCATGACTTGTTTCATAATAGATATTCCTGATAAACAACAATGTTATATATTTATATAGTCGAAGATTATATTTAATTAAGATGTTCTTACGTGACAAACGATGTATCTATAAATATAAATATTGTTCCCATCGAGCTGGTATCAAATACAAAAGGTATTGTTAATGTCGTTAAATCGGTGTTTGCAATTCTAGGACAATGCGTAGGAGTTTCGATTGTTCGGAAAATATTATACCGGTGTGTTATTTAATCGTGAGATTATACCAATTAAATTGGAATACAATAAGAAAAACAGTCCTTTGTTTCGAAACTCGAGTGTCTGTTCTTTTCTCTACGTTCGATGTTGCATTACATAATGTATACATCAATTTGTAAAAATCTTTATATCTTAAATCTCTTAATAACAAAATTACATGTAGAAAAGCTCTGAAACATTAAAAATTTACATCTGAATTTAACACCAGCCACACAAAGATTTCCAACAATAGCCTCTTATTTCTTCCACTACACGACTACTCTAAAACCTCTCCAACCTCATTACCAAACACTCGCCAACCTCAAAATTCCAACTTTCTCAAACAACGGCAACTTACAACGGCATCGTTACCAGGAACATCAGCCTTAACTCACGACGCGTTCGTGATTTCTCGGTTCTGGAAAGAAGCGCGGAAACCCATCCGCAACCTTTGTTCCCCTTCGGTCAGGGTCGCGTTGGCGCGAGAGGTCAACGCGCGCGTGTATCACGAAGAGAAAGGAAAAGCAACGGCGGCAGCACAATCGTCGCTCAATTAACTCCGTCGTCGGAGGGCTTCTCTGGTAACCGCAACAATAAACTTCGTGGAGGGTCGCGCCGCCACCCTCGGCGTCGAGGTGTGAGGGCGAGGCGACGGATGAGAAGTCACCATCCCTTCGACGACGACAAAGTCTCACGGGGGTGGGTGGTTGTTTGGAGGGGTGGACGAGTGAGAAACACAGACGCGACACCTCATCAGTTCCACCGGCAGCCGGCATTGTCATTTATATGCGCGATACGTGTACGCCCTTTGTGACTTTTTCTCTCCGTAGGCGCGTTCTTTCCTCTCTCTGTCTCTCGCGTGTCCCTGCCTCTCTCGGTTGTTCTACGGCCATCCCTAACCATCGTTAGTCGCGATCGCGTGCGTACAACATTACGACAGCGTCGCCAGCAACGAACCAGCAACTACGACGAGGCGTCCTCTTTAGAAATTTGTTTCTTTGTCTGGCCGTGCACTTTTTCTTCTCTTTGTCCGTTGTCATTGCCATCGTTTTCGTCGTCGACGTCGTCGTCGTGGTTCTCTCGTGGCCCTCGTGCCACCACGGTGTTAGTGCGCATCCCCGCACACCAGCCGACGTGTAATCCGCGTGTCGCGGAAAAAAGCGCTTGCCTTCGTCTCTTCTCCGTGACCCTCCACCGTCGACCGTGGTGCATGCCGACTCGACAATGCCGGTATTCGTGCTGCGCTACATCGGCTTAGAGGGAATCGCACGAACGAGCGCGTTCATTTGCCACCGATCGCTGTCGACTCTCTTTTTCGAACTCGGTCATGGCTTTTTCCGCCCTTCCGTACTCGCTGCTCATTGTTTCGACGTTGACGATTCTTGTCGTTCGACGCTTTTGCTCCCCCGCTTTCTTCTCGGCGTTCCTTTCGGGAGATTTCGAGTGGCGAGTCTGCTTCGTGTTTTGACGGGCATTCCAATGTGTTGGATTTTCAAGCTCGTTACATAACTTGAACTGGTACTCTGTTGATCGTGTAATTCGTAAAGTTTTATCCGTCACATTTTTGTTTGTTCACGTAGGCGAATCTTAAATTAATTTCAAGTACAATAGAAATTATATATCATTTTTACCAGAGCAAGAATTAGCATTAATACTTTGTACACTCTGTGTATTATTCACGCGATACCATTTCTCCAAATCGTCTTCCATTCCAAGCTGTCAGACATCTAAAGCCTTCGCCTTCATTTGCAATCTCAATCAACTTCTCCGTGAGAACGAGTGTTCGACGCGTTCTATCCCATGCAGTACCCACAAACGTCGTTCCACGCCAGCGACCGTATATCGGATCAATTTGCATCTACGCGACTAAGACAACAGCATGGCTCGTCCAAAGGCACAAGTTTCCCGAAATATTACACCGCGGCAACACGTTTCGTGTTTGACACGAAGCGAAGCTACGCCGAAACACGCGGCGCGGCATTTGCATGGAAATGGCGCGACTTAACGTCCGCCACGCGAATCCTTGCGCGTTCTCTGACAGAGTTTCGGGCGATAATTGCAATAATTGTCGCGGGTTTGTATTGTTCGACCACTTGGAGGAGCGACGAGCGGTCCCTGCATATGGAACAAGCGGCCGCTTGATTCTCGCCTGATTGTTCCATTCTGAGAGGCATCCCCCGACTCCTCTACACTCGAGGCGCACACGTACGACCAGCGTCGCGTCGCCTCGCGCCGTGCTTCATCGAGAAAACCACGTCCATCCGTGTCCGATTCGTACACCCGTGGTGTGTCGTACGTATACATAGGAAGAACACGAAGTGGCGAGTCTATAGCACGGCTTCCGTGGCAGTTTGCAGACCGCGCCTAACCTAACAACCCTCTCTGCAACCGTGGCGCGAGACGAAAACGAAACAATCACCGATTCCTTCATACGTGATTGCCCGTATTGTCTGCCGCCGCTGGCGGACAATGGACCCACGGTTTATCACGCTGTCGCCCGCTCCCTTTTCAAGACACCCCGCTCTGTACGACGTGCCGCGAACACACCGCTGGATCGCTCACAATGCGCGCGCGACGAGAACTCAGTATCGAGGTCGCGACGATTAATTTTGCGTGGAGAAAAATTTTGCGAAAAAGGGAGAACAATTCTAGTGAGAAATTGCTATAGTTAAATAATGGAGTCAATGTTTGGTTTCTCTACGTTTCGTTTGTTTATATTGCTTACTTTATAAAAACATAAGTATTGTTTGGACATTGCGTTAAACATTCGTCCTTACCACATTCGATTCGGTACACGAAATCCAAGGAGGTTTTTGATGGCGAAAATCGACTTTTTTATATCACGTATCTATTTATCCAAATATCAGCCGCAAGGAAATAGAAAGATTTGACGAGCGTATGAACCACCTTTCAATTTTCCACTTTTATCAATTTTCTGCCTTTTTTCTCGCGATGTTTTCTTAATCCACCAACCATCATTCAACCGGATATAATTGCAGAATCACTCACATACGTTTGCTTCTTCAATCGTTAAACACTCTATTCCTCCTCTGCACCTGCATTATCGCTATCCTCTGTCAGGCCCGATTTCCTTCTGGCATCGTCCACGTAGCTACAACACCGAGGTCTGGATCCCCTCGAGCCTCCTCCTCGATCTCACCCTGTTCTCGGCGCTGTCGCGACGTCGCGTCGTGCCGTTCCGTACGAACAGCACCGACGGCAAATAAAAATAAAAGCAATTAAATATCTTAATTAAGGCTATTAATCAAGCTGTCGGGACGTGCGGCTACCGCACGACCTGATTCAGGAATGGCAGCGGTTTCTTGCGGCCGTTCGGCTCGCTTGGCTAACTACGCTCGGCTACATATTATATTCCGTGCACACCGATCGCCGGATCTCCTGGAATGCGACGTACAGCCGCGATCGATCGATCCATCGATCGGTGCCCGCGCTCGATCGCGGTCAGCTTGCCCGTTTTTGGACACGCCACGCTGAAGGAGGCCTGCTGGCGCGCGTCTGGCCCGATTCCCTCGAAATTTTCCATTGAAAGCAAACACCGGTGACGCGAATGTGGACCGTCTCGCGTGTCTCTGGCGATGGTCTGCGTGGTACGCAAACGGCCCCGTTGCGTGACCAAGTTCGATGCCGGGGAACAAGATCGTCCGGGTATGTTGCGCGCGTCTCGCTGAAATTTATGCGGTTATTATGCGATCGTTCGTCGAACGAACTTACTATGCCGACGCGATTGTTTCGTTTCGCGGTTACGATGCGGTGCGGGTTCGACGAGCGCGTAACTAATCGCTGCAACGTTGAGTTTTATTGGTCATGTTGATGGACTCTTAACTGTCTTTTCACAAGTTCCTAAAGTCACTCTTGACGATATTTGTTTAATTTCTTGACGTGAGGATTGTTTAGGTAAAATTGACTGGATTTATAAGCAAAGGAAAATGTAAGAATTGAAGCGTTTGCTCTTTTCTTCGTATTATTTTCGGCTAGTATTCTATATTTTGTTCCTTTTTTTTTGTTATTAAGTATTCTCGGAATTGTAGGTTAAATGATCAGATTTAGACGTGCGTACGGCTGTCCATAATTCATAAAATATTTACGATTCGTAGCTTTGTCTAGAATAAGGCTATATTCGTGTTTTAGTTATAAAATTTCTTGATTATAAACTTATTCGTTGCTTATTAATTATTCATATTATAAGAGATATTAAACTATTAAGCGCTTCTTTAAAATCGTACGGAGAGCCTAACCCAGGAAACATTTCATTCAGACTTATGAAATATCCAATGACTTATGAACAGAGGCATGTCGCTGTAAAACGTGTAAGCTTATACATTATCATTTCTTTAATGGCATATTAAATTCTGCTTTTTACATTACTCCTCATATTCACATGCTTCTCTATTAAAATTATTATACTGTCCTGATAGGATTTCATGATGTATATAGTAGATAAGCGTTGACAAATTATTGATCTCCAACTTTTACTTTTACTTAAAAATGCAAGGAATTTTAGAAATTTTCTACATTTCCTTTGCATGTAGAATATTCAGGATGCTAGTTCCCTGCGTTTTCCTCGTAAGTGATAGAGTTATGAGTAATAGAAGGGGATAAGGTTTTACGATGGCCCGAATCAATTTTTTTAATTTCACATCTGTATCATTCTTTAGATTATATTATCATGAAAGCAGTACTTGGAACAAATTTTCCTCTTTCTTTTTCTCATAAGAATATTATTTAGAACGAAGAACGTTGGAGATTAATATAATAATACCAATGGGGTATTTTCACATAATGTGTAAAATTTTCAATAACAACTTACATATAACACGACCGCGCTACATATTAACGTAATATTTCACATTATCTGAAACTACTTTCGAATACCTCGGGGCAATTTTTACGCATAGTCTTCATCTTCCCGACTCTTTCCTCTCGTAACGTGGCAAAAAGCGGAGCGCACAAGGGAACGAGCCGCCTTCCGATTGAAGTCCCGAGAAACGTGGAAAAACGAAATTGCCGGGTCCTCGCCGCGAGCCATCCCAGTTCCCCGAACCGAGACAAAGATGTAATTTCTCGCGAGAGATCCACGCGAATCGAGCGGAATCGCGAGAGCGCGTCACAGCCACGGCTACGACTCATTCCGTTTGCCTAATGACAACCTTCCTTCGTTGAAGTATGCGCGCCGGTATATCCTGGCTCGTTTTTACTCGAAGGTCAGTGGCCAGCTGTGCCGAGAACTGGTCGAAGTGACCGATGAAACGGCGCGTTTGCACTCCGCTGCACTCCCACGCGATCGTTTTTAGCGCGTTTAACGTCTCTAACGGGGAGTTAATGGCGGAACGAGCACCGTCCACTATTATGCGCCAAGGAATTAATATTAATACTACGATGAGTTTTCTAAGCGAAACGACAGTTCGATTTCTTCCATCTTCGTGTTTCTTTCTTCCCGTCAAAGCGAAGTTCGAGGTTGCCTTCGAGGTTTGTCGTAATGACCGCGTTATTTATGGGTGATCTAGTTTTAATGACCATTTTCATGGCAGTCAGGTGAAACTGATCGCATCTATTTGATGTAAGTAATGATTCAGGCTAGAAGTTATACAAGCGAAAATACAGCCTTCTTTTTGTCAATTATTATCTTCTCGTAAAATAACTAGCAATTGCTCTTAATTATCATAGACGTTAGATGACAGGAGAAGGTTAGAATTTGGTGGAGGATATTTTGAATAAAATCAGATTTAAGTCGTAGAGATCAATGACAAATAGTCGACAAAAGTATACAACAATTGTAGAATATGTTAGAGAACGATCACTGTTGACGGATCTTCCGTTCGTATCGAGCCAAAGAACAGAAAAATTTTGGCTCGTTCCGAAAGAATATATCTCAATTACGGTGCAACATTAGTAGGCAGAACACCAGGGAACGTGCGTTTAAATGCAAATTAGTATACGAACGATTTTTTGAAATGCTACCTTACGTTATAATTTGCTTAGGAAACGATTGCAAGAGATCACTTTGTGATTCTTCGTAATAGGAATACACTTTTCAACATAACAGATATGCTACTGTATGCTCGTAATAAAATGGTTGTGTTTATTTGCATTACATAAGGAGCCGAGCAGCCGCTAACGGGTGAACATAACGCGGCTACCGTTCATTATTAGTCACAGTTCCTTACTTATCCACTTCACTTTTTCTTTGCGTCTGAATATCTGCAGCAATGCTTTCACGGTAATGGTTACCGACAAAGACGTTTTGGGAAAAGTACAGCACCGAAGAAAATATAATTGCGCTTCGTAGATGTTACCCGGCATTTCCTTTCTAATTATACAAAATGCGTAGCGTAGCGTACGCATACATCTAATTGGTTAATGGTACTTGTCGGGGAAGGAAGCCGGACGCCCTTAATTGATCTAGTAGCCGATGGTCTTCTAGAAACACTCGGCTTGTTATGTTTCTGAATGAATTCCTCAGAATCTTAGCGTTAATTTTTGAATATTTGCGAGCTCGATGGGATGCTTTCGAATACTGGGGTAATTTATGGACTGTCATCGAGTTGGGCGTTCGAAAAGTTGTATAGCTATTGTATGTTTAAATTTGGACTTTAAATATTTCAATTTCGAATATTTAAATTATTATGAATTTAGTAAAATTACCTATTACCATCTCTACCTATGTACCAATTATTACCCCTCGTAAGCAAAGTTAACGCAATTTTCGTTTTCAAAGCAGTAGAGAAATTTCGCTTCAAAAATCCGATACGTACACCGATTTGTCAAATAAAATCATTTTCCAACCAATACCAATAATCCCACGGATGTGCGTTCGAGCTAACGAACACGGGAGAAGATCGGTGACACGTGTTTATACGAGTTTCTGCAACAACTTGAAGGCGACGTCGGTTCTGCGCGCATAAAACTTGTTTATCCCAGCGAGAAAATTCCTCGGCATAGGATTCGCCATTACATATAGTCCATAAATAACGTTAAACGCCGTCGAGATAAATCGCTGGGTCTATCGAAGGCACTCGGCCGCCACGGCCGACGGGGATTCCTGAAAAACCTGGATCAATCTGAAAAATGAGCAGAAAATCACGCGGAACGACGGCTCGTAATTTTACTCCCGCCTGATCGTTGTGTACGTGACGCGAATGATTGATACCCACCTTGGCTGGTCAGTTTTCAATCATTAACCTTTATATCATTGGAAGTTTAATCTTTCAGCCACGCGTAATCACCGCGGCATCCAACTTCGCGTTTAAACGTATCGGGGAAAGTCTGTCGGACTCTCTGTTTCCGTTAATTAACCGGCGATGAAATCCGTTCGATCACTTGTCGTAAATCTAGGGAAATCTAACGGATACCATTGGATTAGTGCGATGATGTATCTGTGGTTATTAAGGTGGCAGTAAAAGAACTATCAAATTAGTCAAATGTTGGTTTGTAACTTCTTATGAGGGTAATTATGAGAAATTTTCTGTTTTTTGCAAAGTAATTACTACGTATAAACTTGGAATTCGTTCTTAATTGATTATTTGTAAGCTATTATGTTGTATTTTTAACAAATTTCTAATGAAGGTGATACATGTTTCTTTATACGTTGAATTTTATTTGCGGTTGCTCTATCTTTGTTATACTGTTTGGCATACCGTGATTTTGTGAAGATATCATACTAAACTCGATTCTTTAAGCGTTATAAAATGCAATTCCCTTTTTCCATTTTCTTCAATTTACCAACTATGAGCGATATCTCGTTGCTTCTAGAAAATAACCAGAACACGAGGATGCATCACGTATTCGCGCCACGTCCTCACGCATATCCATCGAACGATCCAGCTCGTGTCGATTATTACGAGGTCGTGTTCCACTTAACATGTCGTTAATCCCCGACACAGCACTCTCTAGCCATCCACGCTATCTACGAAACGAGCTTTCAGTCGATTACGAAAGGGTTTCGATTTATCGGATGCAGGAAGGCGTGCGCGAAAAATTGCTAACGGACGATCACTTCGGCATCGTTCCTCCCGTGCAATCTGTTGAAACGTCCCGTTCGTTAATTGGTACGTCGCGATCCGCTAGTTTAAACGACGAGCGGCGTGCACGTCGCCGATAGCGATACCGAACGATTAGTCTCCGCGGGAGCAGCCATGCTTTTCACGTCGAGCGCAGCCGACCGATAGCCGCGACAGATTGCCGGACGATGTTTAACTCGAACGCGCCCGATTAACTGTTTCGTGACCGTAAGTGCCCTTGACTCGGCCTACCTATCGGTGAAAGTACGGCGAAAGGGCACACTGAAACGCTTTCGTTGCCCGCTTTATGAATGACCGTTGTATGGGTGGTTCATGCGTTCGGCATCACATGGATACTCAGTCCGCCTTCAATTTTCTATTATTGGTTTTGCATATCGATTAATATGGTTATCTAGTTTTCAATGTGTTGTTGATAGGACACTGTAGTAACTAGAGTTGCTTTAGATAGCGTAAGGTGGGTTATTTTGGGTCAACTATGAGGAAAGTTTCAACATCTTAAAATTCAAATTTTATCTTTGTAGATAAATCATGGATGCCACTAACAAGTAGAATAGTCTGTTCTCGACTACAAAAACAATGAAAAATTGCTTATTCTATGGTTTTGACAGAAAGAGGATATGTAGATCTCATCGGGAAACAACTTCAAAAAATAAGTACATACTATACAAACTATACAAAAACAGAACGAATTTGTTCCTGAAAATATGTAACCGAGTAATATGGAAGAGGGTTGAACGATGGTAGGGGTAAGGAGAAAGGGGAGGTTGAAGGGAAAGGCGGTTTGTAGGTGTGGAATGACGAGAATATAGGAGAGGGTGGCCCATACCGTGCAGCTATGTTGTGATGTAATTAGGTTGTCTGGAACACTCACGTCACGTCACACGGTGCGTTGCAAGGCGAAAGGAGACATAATGCTCTTCTATAGTCAGTAGCTTCTGGTTTCCTTCGCCAAGTATTCCTCGAGCCGACGCAGCGTCTCGGAGTCACCCATCTATCGCTTTTCTACCCTCCGACACACCTATTCAGCCAGCCTTCATTCTAAACGATTTCTGTTACCGCGAGCGCTAATAATGTCGGCAATAATTAGACCTCTTGTCCCGAATCTGACGCTGCTTGACGCTTTTCCTCCTTAATTATGCATCGAAGAGGAGGAGAGAGGAAATCTCGATAGGATTCGATATAAATTTGTGGTCGTAATGTAATACAATCAAATTATTGTTTCATTGTACTCTTCAACCCTTACTCGGTTGTATTACCTATTTCATTGCTTAAAAAGTTTACTTAAATAAATATTTTAGTTGGATTTACCGAGAGGCTAGGGTTAGGTTGCTGTTAGGTTTTATTTAAATCTTTGAATAGTATATTAGTTGATTTTCTACTCTGTTTATTTTTGATTCGTTTCCTTATTAAGCTTAGATATCTCATCAAATAATAATTCAGTGTATTCAACCTCGGAAATCACAAGTCAATCATATCAATCTTTGAGCAATTTATTGGGAACTCTATCCCGTAATTAGACTTGATGTACGAATAGATTATTAATCTGTACATCAAACTGAAGTATAATTTAATCATAACCTCATTGCAGAGTTTAAATAATGAATGAAGTTCTTCAAAGTAATTGACAATTTTATTAGCCACGCAAATTAAACTTGCATTGAAGATATAATTCTATCTCGATACCTAATACTTTTTATTCTTTTTATCACGGAAAATCTCCTTCGTTCACCTACTTTGATCCGAATATACTTTTGAATTTCCTAATTATGCACGAAAGTATTTCCATTATTAGATATATCCTACAGTATATCGAGAATCATTTCCCCGCAAAATTAGAGAATTTTTCGAAGCAACAATAATTACGTCTTGATAAGAATCGGAGATTTGTATTTGAATAAAAAATCAATTACACCAATTTTCATTATTTCGGGTGAAATAACGCCCATCGCCACCGTTCTAGCTTTCTACTTTTCGTGAAACAGTCAGTCGTCTAATGAATTTTTTCGCATGCACACGGTAATCTAGCTCGATATCTGTTCGCGAGGAACAAGTAAATTAGGGTTCCCTGGATTTTCGTTTCCTCGCACTCTAGGTTAATGTAATCGCAACGTTTGTCGGTGGTCGCGCAAATAATACGCTCTCGGCTGTGGACGATAAATTATTAAGGGCTTCTTAGTATCGGCGGTAAATGCCGGTAATATCGGCCGGATAACGTAGCAGTCCTTAGGCTACGGGTTAAACGAAAATACAGACCATAGTGATTGGTAAACACGATACAAAGGAGGGAATACTTTCGCGGCCGATATGTTAATTGACCGGCCATCATGTTTGTGTATCCGTATCGATATCGTGTGCAATACTTTCCTATTAAATTATTTCCATTTCGTGCTTGTGTTTAACGAAGCCCGGTAATTCGGTTGTTTACTCAAATCGATAGCTCGTAGCGGTTTTTATAAATTGTACAAGTTTTAATACCGATGCATATCTATCGATGAATCGGGGTGGTATACATCGAGCTCTTCTCTCAAATACGTTCGCGTTTCCTGAAAGCTTTGGGTAGTTGTGTAGATTAAAGCTATGCCACCAGTTAGATTTGACTTTTGTATTAAATAACGACGTTTTCTGTTAAATAACATTTTTTATATAATGCGTAGATTGACATTGCTATATAAAAGCTGCGTGCGCGAAAATGTATTGTTCTCTTCTTCTAAAAAGAGAAGAAATGAAAAAAATATTTTTTAAATATAGAATGGAAGGTTTCCAACTCGCAAAAGAAAAGAAATATTATATACATAATGTATAGGGTTTTCACAGAGAAGACAGATAATGAGGCTGGGGCCATTCGTAGCTGTTTTATCGTAGGTAGAAAAAAGTTGAATGGCATATCAGGGTTCATCTTTGCGCAACCTTACTTTGTTCGTAAGTGCAGGAGAACACCTGTAAAGTGCATGCATGGAATATATTATAAAAACTCATTAAGGTGTGCGGGGCGTTTTTGTGCGAAGTTATCGACAAAGTTAAACGTGCTTGCACCCATCTATTAACGCGGATGGCTTATAAGGAATACGAAGCTTATTACGCGATCTTACGTTTAAGCATTTCCAGGAACAAAGAGCGCAAGTTATTAATTATACTTTTGCTTATCTTTTGTGCATACATGTTATGCGTAAAATATTCGACAGAGTAAATTTGCATAAAAATAAATGCAGGATAATTATATTTTATATACAAATAAAGCACGTCAACTTGAAGTTGCACTTTCTCTGCTACAGTATTAAGTTACACGTGAACACATACATTCCATTAAGTACAACGTGTGCCACAGCCTCAATTATCTGTATCAAAAAAAAAAAAATAAAAAAATAAAAAACATGAGTGATCGATTCCATCGTAAAATAGGATATATGCATGTACAACGGGTGTAAGAAAAATAGAAGCTAAGTGCATTTGTCAACCAAGAAAAAAAGTGGTTGCCCGAGAGGTAGAGCAATTTTTCAGATTTCCGCTTGTCTGCAGGCGTCCTGCTCAGGATATGACTCGGGAACGAATTTACCCTCGCTTACGTCCTTATCAGTTCAACACTGGTGCGTGCAGACACTCGTGGATCTAGCAAAGAAGCAACTTCCGCGAATGCTGTGACGTTCCAGTGAAATCGAGTTCTGTATTCAATCATAGGGATTGCCAGGACAGCCTGAGTTCGCCAACTAAGATTACTCGTTTCCGAGTTTTCTTCTGTTTCCATCGATAGATCGAACTTAGCTGAACCGGTGCAGCCCAGGAAAATAAATCGTTGTTATCGAAACGCCACACGAACGCGATCAACGTGATAGACGAATCGCGTAAATTTTTCTAGAACGAATTTCATCATCGTGCTGGGTTCTCGGGAATTTTTTAATTTCATCATCGGTTAAACGAATTCTACGCTCGAACTGTCTGCAAATCTAAATTGGCAGATTCGAGGAGGAACATTTGTAAATACGTTTAATGGAGATTTAACCCGCGTCGCGATAAAAAACCAGTTGGTAGAAACGCGAATACGCTCCGGTCGAACGGATCGGTCTTTGAGCCTTGAATTTGCTCGTGACGCGCGAGACTATCGATCCCCTCGAAATCGGGCTTAAATACTTTCTGTTTGCGCCCACCACCCAATTGGTACACATTACAAACTACTTTTTTAATGGATAATCTACTTTATACCGCTTTATACGATCTGGTTTTCTCTCTGCGAGCTCGAATCCGCCTTTCCCTCGAACGATCGCGTATACGAAACTCGTCGCACGTAATCGAGAAGGGAGACGTTCACGGAGGTTACAATGAACACTTTTCATCCGGACGGCGAATAAATCGCGAAATTATTGCCTTTCGATGGAACGTTGCGTTTCAACGGCGCGCATGCATCGATATTATATCTAGCATCCTGTTACTACGGAGGCATAAGTCTTCCTTCGTTCACGGCAACCGGCATCACTATTAACTCATCATATTTTTTAGACGTCGATATTATATTTAATGAGCGTAACGGTACTGATGAGTGCTATCCACTGGTAATCCCCCGGTTGGCAACGAACGAGCAACTTAGCTTCTGCTACCCTGACGGTCGATCGACCCCGAGTTTCCAGAGTTTTCTGTTCCCCGTTCAACAAATTACGGTTACTGTATTAAGATTAGATCTACCAGAATAATCAAAATGATCAATTCATAATTTTTCACAAAAATGTTGTCGATCTTGGACGATATATTTTTGGAGATTTGAACGAGTTTCTATGCATCTCATCAAATGAATATAAATATCATCCTTCGCATACTGATTGAATAGTTGCTAAAAGTATTAAAATGCCGAATCTTTCTTCGGCATCATTCCTACATAATATTCTAAAATTCCGATCAAAGTTTCTTTCCGTTTTAAAATTATAATATCCACGAACACGACTTATCTTTAAGAATATAGGTGCTGGATTACATAATTCATGTACAAAGATATAAGTTCCTTAAACGCACTGTCAAATGAAGAATAGAAATACGAATCTCTAGAAGCAACAAACCAATCACATTCGCTTCATAAACCCATCATAAACGCGTTCCAACCACTCGTCCTTTCACGTCATTATTTCAGTTCCAAAGAGGCCTAGAGCTCGCTGAGAGCCCAGCGCTTAGAAACAGCCGCTACGGCGGGATAACGAGGACGGTAGATCAGGACAACGAGAACGCGACGATGTCGCGAATTCCGACTGCGAATCTAATATTGTTTGTTTAATCGAATATCCGTCGGTGGCGCACAATCAAACGTCATTACGGACGGTAGGGCTGAATAGGAGCGCGAGAGAGGCGGCTGCCGCGCTTCGTAATGGCGGAGAGCTGCGAGGCATAGTGTTCCCGCCGGTGGTAATTGTATTTCCATGCTCGGTAGGTCGGCAAGTAGCGAGAGACTACTCGAGCCACGGCTGGCTGACTGACTGACTGACTGACTGACTAACTAAACCGAGAGAGACCTGATTGACTGCCACTGATGGGAAAATGGCTCGCGCTGCCACGACAATGAACGTCCTCCCACGCCACGCGTTTCCCGCTTGTATTTCTCCTCGTTCTCTCTAATCCACTTCGATCCGCGTCAACTTCTCTTTTCTCGTGTCTCGTTCTCTCTGCCTTCGATCCAGAACTCCCCTTTACCGCGTCCTACCCACCAGGCAATGCAATGGGGTATACGCTATTGTCGTTTTCTATACCAAACCCGGCCTTTAACCGTGTTGCTCCGAGTCGAAACAATATCCGCAACGATATTGCATGGGCTCGATAATTCTCGTCAGGGAAATGCGATTGTTACTTCACCCTCGCGAACGCGACAACCGGGGGAGCCAAGTTCGTCCAAGGAAGTCGCTGGCGGACGTTGTTACACACCTACGACCGGCAACCAGCTGAATTCCGGAAGAAGGGGATGTAAACTGTTTATCGAGCGGGCGACAATGTCGTCAAGATATGGGTTGGGGTTAGCTGGAATTTGTACAAATGTGTTGTCGAGGGTGAAGCGTTGCTTTGACAAAGTTGGTGTATGTGATCGTTGCAGTGGACAGCGAGTGATAAAAGTTTGTAGTTTTGATCTTTAATTAACTTTTAAGGCCTTTGATATAAACTTGTAACTACACTTTGAGAAACTTACGTTAAATATATAAATTTGAAGAATTATTTAAAGTGAAATAATATTTATGTACAGCATAATGTCACTAGCATTCCTCCACAAAGCTAACTTACATATACACGTAGACAGAACACAACAAGTTCTCTAAACTTCGAAACCCTACCACCACTCGACGGGAAACTTGCACGCACGGCGCAATTTGTTTCGACGCTCCTCCGTCGCTGTCCTTTCACGACTTGGGCATCGTTAACGTGGAGCATAATGCCGGACCCGATGAGCCGAGGAGGATGAGGTGGAAAAGCAGCGAGAGGAGAGGACCTTAGGCGAGGACAGCGGCGAGACAATGCGAACGAAATGAATGAATACGCTGATGAATGCGTACAATAGGAGAGCAGAAGTGGCAGCAACCCTGACTAACACAATGGGGCGACAAAAACTCGGCTCTTCTCCGCTTCAGTCAAGTCGCGAAGTGTGTCGGAAAGAGACGAAACGAGAAACAGAATGTAAGAGAAAGAGAGATGGACGAACAGAGAAGGTGTAACGAACGAGCGACAGAAGAAAAGAGAAAACGTCGCTGGCTGGCCAACGAACCTGCATTATTTGCAGAGTAGAAGCGCGACTGTTTCACGTTGACTGTTTTCGCCCGTGGTGGCCGACAGGAGAGAACGATTAAATTGCTTTCGATTGGCAAGGAAATTGTCTGCACGAGTGAAACAGCCTCAAAAGAGTTCGTTTTATTTACGTGGACGAATTTTTGCACGCACGCGATTACACAGAAGACGTTGGTTTGCTGGTATCGGCGATGAAAAGATGGAACGAACCGTTCACTGTCATTAGTCCTTCGACGCACCGTGGCGATTTCTTTGAAACGTTTACACGCGTATATACTTCACCGCGTTCTTGCGTTTGTACACTTTATTGTTAAGCTGTTATCCCTGCATAGGTATTGAAAACGTGACACGAACCACCCAAGTATTGATTTTTGAATTAATTTTAATCGTTGCACGAATCGCGTGTCAGATGCTGACTTCTCTTTTCCTTTCTCCGCCTGTATTTGACACAGCAAGCAACCAGGTAACATCCTAAGTATAATATCGAATCATGTAGAGATCATCAAGTATCTTTCCAAACTTGAATATCGCTTGTTGATGAACGATTCTGTGGAATAAATAAATTTTTGATAAAATTATGGAGAACATTCTACGTAGAATCGACTATCGTTAAATTTCACGGGCAAATATTTCTTTCGTCATTTTATAAATAACGTTCGAATACAGATAATCGATACACAGTTATGTTTATTATTTTCTGCTGTACAGGAGCTGCCCGATTTTACCAATTCCCCAAATTGTAAGTAATCGTAAATAATTCTCCCGAATGTCCTCGTTACTCTTCGCTTAATTCAACGAAAATCGATCGTATTATCAAATCATTTTCCATTATCGACGATTCCAAAATAAAAAGAAATCTTCTAAAATTACATCCTCATCGAAAGAATGCTCTTACCATTAACACGATTCTCCTCACCTCTTAACCCAAGATTCCAGTCGCACGAATGGAAGATTCCAACGTGGCAATTCGTATACATTCCTGTGAATGTTACGATACATTCGTTCGGTGAAGATCGATAGAATCGTGAAAAGAATCAGCGAAATTCGACTGACGCCCATTAACCGAGGCCGGGCCGGCCAATGCGATTATTCTATCAGGCGAGTGGGATATAACGCGGTGAGAAAGCGACGATTTATAATCGGTCGTAAAGGACATCGTGCTGTGGCACGGCGATTAACGTTTTATACTGGTCGCTGGCTTGATTCAATGAAAGAAGACCTCGGCCATTACAATTCTGAACAAATAATGCGTATGTCGCAACTGTATAATTATGAATACCATTCCCGGTCCGGTACCGTTACGGAAGATGGCCGTTTATGCCTTTCATAAAGATTCCCGGATTCGAGCAGAGTGTACAGGTTAGAAGAAGACGGAAGAAACACAAGGAAAAAACGGAGATGAGCGGAGGAACGAAAGGCGCGTTACTCTCGTCACGGGTTCAACGAAACTATTGTGTTCAAAGATTGTGCAAGAACGCGTTGCTTTCAGGCTCTAAACTAACTGGCAAACTCACAACCGGCCTGGCTTGCCGAGGTGGATGGAGAACGAAGGAAAACCGAGAGGGAGAGAGAAAGAGAACGCGACGAAGCTAATAGAATATTAAGTGCACCCTGCACGAAGGTACTATTTATATTCCCAGGACGTAGCCTAATACGTCCATTTGTCTAGCAATTAAAACGGATGATTGATAACATCTGCATCGTGACGTACGGGGTTACGTCGACGAAGAAGAGCAGGAAGTTGATGAAAATAAACCGCTCGACTGGCTCACGCGATTCAAGCGTAACTGAAGCGTAGTCGAAGATGATGCTTACCTGATTGCCAGGCTTGCTTGTAAAAGTTTCGTTTCTTAAGCTTCGACAACGTGATCTGCATCGGTAAGATGCTGGTATCGACATCGTGTGTTTCAAGGATCAAGGTCGTCTCAGGCTTCCACGTTTTATTTCATGTCATTTGATCGGTATTCGAGTAGCAAGTAATTCCTCGTTTTTTGGAAAACTATCGAAGAATTTGATAGAAATTTTGTTTTCTTATATCGAGTCAAAAGCTTACTGCTAAATTAAAGGTAACATTCGATACGTACAGAAAGATTTTTCCTACAGATATCCCGTAATCTAGACACAATAAGGCACATTAAAATGCAATTTCTTCAAATATTTCATTAATAATTGTCTTCGATAGAATGTACGTACATGCGTAAACGCAGGTTATTTTTTCTTTTACTGTCTATTTTCCTCTTTCCTATGTTCTAATGGCACGCACGGCGGACAGGTGCGCTCGACTAAAAGCGGCGACCATTATTCTCGTGGTGATCATTTTGCATAATGCACGCCCCACGCGGGGCCAATTTTTAAAGCGGTCTCGCCTTATTCAGGCAAAACGAATTTCCGAGAGGCGCGGCTGCCTGCGACTTCGTGGCGATGATTTAATAAATAATGAGGGGTTCAAACCCTCGCTCTATCGGGCCAATCGAACGCTGTAAGCCCCATGTCAAACCCATCAATATTATATTCGACCCGTCTTCGCACGGATCCACGGAGAACAACATTAGTTCCCGCTAATGGTTCAACTTTAACAATTTGCATCAGATTATCGGGGAATCCTTTTGCCCTCTCCCTTTCTCTGTCTCGTGCAAATAAACATCTTTCCGTGTGACATCGTAGGTACTCTCGTCCCATCTGATCGTCGTGTAACCACAAATTTCCCGCCCGATTCGAGCTATCTTGTCATCGTTCCGCCAATGTATCATCATCTCGAGCCAATCACCCATGATCGACGAGATACCCATCGTGTTGGAAGTCCCCGAATTCCACTCAAATTCCAGGGTGTAAGGTGAGATTAAATTATAATGGAGGTGGAAACAACCGAGAGGAAACTCGATCCTTTTCTTTTTAATCCCTTCGGGGTCGGATGTTTTTAGACTATGTGGAAAATTGCTTTTTTAACTAATTATTAACAGAACATACGTTTTGGAATACTTTTGTAAAGAAAATTGTATATAAGCGACATTAAATATGAAAGGCTCGATACTGAAACTACCGATCGCTGTAACGTAGAACTTGTACCAAGGAAATGGAAACGGAAGGTACAGGAAAGAATGCATAATATAAGGGTGAACATTTTTTTTTACAAGATATCATCCACCATTAGTTTAATGTTAGCGGTTAGAAATTAACGCGACGAATCTTCCTCCGTGACGAATTTCACGAACGTTTCCATAATGGATTGTTTTCTATGTGGGAGGAGAAAGAGATATCGCGTGTCCGTGTTTTAAGCGATCGCAGGTTTGATGCAAGAGAGTAGTGGACGAGGCGACGAGCAAATGGACTGGAAGGTGTAGGGCTTTTGTGGGAGACGGTACGATCGTTGTCGAAGTAAAGGTCTTCGTGTCAACAAAGGCCACTTCGGGCATTACACCGACGGTCCGTCAATGTTTGTCAATTAGTCCTCTGCCGCGAGATTCGCTCATTTCAATGACATACTTGTACTGCGACACGCATTAAACGTTGGCTGCCTGTTGTTCGCATTTAGTGCGGCAAACGCGAAACGGTGCTTTTTGTTCTGTGTTTAGAATGCGTGTTCGCTTGTTTGAAAAAGGTTGAGTGCAATTTGGAATGGAGATTATGACGGAGAAAGCAAGAATCTCTCTTTTTAATGGATCAAGTCTCTAGAGAGCAAGATAAGAGCTCGTAATTCGATTGCAATTTTGTCCATTTTATATTGATTAATGTTCGTTGTATATTATTTTGATTGAAGTTACACTTTATCTAGATGTATTTGTAGAAGAATTGGTTTTATGGAACACGATGCGAAGAAATAATTGAAAGAATATCATTTCAGTTTTTCTACAATTCTTATGGTTCATTCTTAATATACTACTTTAGATTTCCTTTTCATTGGGAACAAAATGTTTTTACGGACTTGATGTTAGCTGTAGCATAATAAGCGTCCTTCAGGCTGCATAATACGTGAAACGCAAAGACGCTTGCATAGAATATGACAGGAAATGCGGTTCCGAGAAAAAACCGTAAGTATGGGTTTGGAAATATTTTCTTAGAAAGTCACTGCTAAGACACTTTGTGTTCGTAGAATATTATGTTGTTTGTCGTATGATGCAATTGAACCTCTCTAATGTATACTGTCGTTACATCTAACTACTTTGAATCGTTGTGTTTAGGAAAAACTAGTAGATGTAGTTTGTTTAGCATTAAGTAGCCGGAGGATTGGTTTCTAACATAGCGAAAGCGTGCAATTCTATGTACGAACGGTAGGAACAACTTTAGTAGTCGTTAATTTGCTAATAACAAGGTACTAAATGCTTTTATGGGTAAATTTACGAGTATCTTTTATAATTCATTGTAACAAACAGATAAATCGTGTAAATTTTAGTGTTAAATTTTTTTAATCATTTTTTAATCTGACACTTTGTATCGAATTTCAAAGCTGTATCTTATCGCTTGGAAACATGCTGTACAGTTCAGTGATTTATCGCAGGAAGCCATTGAAATCTAATGACAGTACATCTGGTTGACGAATGGAAGGTCGAAACCTTAATTATCTATTGTCAGGTATAATGAAAGAGAATAATTATTACCTTTTATTAAGACAGCAATAATTTTAAAATATTGCCTTGCGTTAAAATATTTCGAAAATTCTCTATCTCTACTGTTACAAGAGGCAATCTCCTAATTGTTCCAAAAAATGCCACATTTTCGCAGGAAAGGAAGGTAACGGGGATTTTCGTTAAAGAAGAAATTGCGATAATGGTGTAATTTTCGCGGAAACGGTTTCCTCGTCGATCCTGTAAAGGGAATCCATAAATAGAAAGAGCAGGTCGATCGGTCGCATCGATTGGTCGACACGCTCATTATTGGTTATTAAGCATATATTAAAAGCCAGCCACTTGATATTGTAATTATCTCGGTTATAAATTGGTTGTCACTTTTTTCTCGCTTAAGGTCGCGCATGATGAATACGTGGATCATCGGGGTTCCGTTACACCTTTACCCCCCTTCAACATCCACTCCCCCACCGTTCATCCCGGCTCACGGGTTTGCTCATTTCATGCGCCATATATTAGTCGATCTAAGAGAGAACGAACAACCTATCATATAGGAGTACAGTTAACTGAAACGTTCGGTTGCATTAAGCGCCCAAAGGTGTTACTTTCTTTTCCCCCCAACGTGCAATTTTTGCGATCGCCGCATGCGGAAAGGAAACGAAGCATTCGCCAAAGCATCTACAGGGTGTCAAATATTTTCTTTTCATTCTTTCAAGTTTCCTTCTTTTGATCGTTCGAAGCTTCTCTGGAACACCATATCATGCAACGATCGATCTTGCGAAGATGTTGCGTCGGCGTTTCTTTTTTATCGTATCGAAGATGTAAAGTTTTTGCTGTGAAGTTTATTGTATAGGATAATGCAAAGTAAGAGCTTGTGTTACTTACTGAGCAGTGTAAAACAGGTTTACCCGACATAGAACACGCCAAGTCAATTTTTCCGAAATAAAATGTAATTTTGTAGCTACATCGTATATGCATGTTAAACGTAATTGACGAAAGAAATCTGAGACAAGAATATTGTGTCGTGACAAGAGGTTATTACTAGTATCAACAAAAAATCATAGAAACACATAAAACTTTATTTCCTCTTTCACAAGAGATGTTTTATGCGTCTTCCTTTCACTCGAATATAACATTCACATGTGTAAATTATGGATCGACAAATATGCTTTCGAGATACGTATATTCTCTGGCATACGTGCGTTCATTGTGGTATTTCAACTAATCGTAATTTTCAATGTTATTTATTATGGTTAAATCAAATAAGTCAAGTACGTGAAATAAATCAAGCTGAACAAATATCACTACTAAAAGTAATTTTAGTGATTATAAATCTTAAAATTTATGTTGATTAAATATTGTTTTATTCTTCTTAATAAATGTCGTGAGCCAATACTCGATGAACATTGTATATAGAGAAACTAATATATTTATCACTTCGGTATAATATATTTCGTAGGCGTATGTAATTTGATATTTTTTCTTTTCTTTTAATACGGGAAAGCAACGGACATGTGGCGAGCATCGACGCTAACTCGATATCTGTCGACAGATATCAATTGTCATTGATACAAAACGGGATCTTCTTGCTGTGCATCATCGCGTGTAATCTAAGCGCAGATAGGATCTAAAGAACGAGCTAGTCATTTTAGTCCTCCACTTCGGCCAATCCAATGATCGTTGAGCATTCGAACCTTTCATGGAGTCATTACATTAAGTGCACTTCAGCTCGTATGTTCCTATCACATTTATTGGTATACCAATAGAGGTGATATACCTATTGCCGTAATTCGAGATCATGCATGATTATGTATGTGCTGTATTCTATCGAATAAAGGTAAAGAATACGAGGGCGATCGCGTTTTCAGTGACTTCGTCACATCGAAACAAATGAAGAGAAAAAATTCGATCGAGGCGTTTCACGGTCTGTGAACTTTCTCCGTTTGAAATTTCTGTACGCAGACGAATCCCAGCAGCGATCGTTTCGATACGCCTTTTCTTTTCACTCTGGCAACCCCTTACTCCTCTGTCTTTCGTTCTTTTATCTTACCCCGTGCGAAGAGAGTTCGGCCTGACGGCGACTTAACGGCAAACCGTTATGATAAGCTTAATGCACGGCTGTCCATTCGTCTGCTACGTGCACGCCGATCCGATCCGTGACGTAACAATAAAACATTGTTAACGCTGATTGCCCTGCGGTCGCTATACCGTTCGCCCGGTGGAATTTCTTGCAGACGCGGCTCAACCGATGATGACGATGATAATGATGATGACGCCGTTCCACACGCAAGACTGGCTACACGCACGTAGACAAGTTCCGTTCTTTCGATGACGTTCTACATTCTATTAATACGTGCGTCAGAAGATGTTGGGCAACGTGTGTGATAATTATAATTAGATACACGATATTTTGATGAAAATTATTGTTGCCACTTCGAAAAATGAAGAAAGCACAGTGGTACTGACTGTGTGGTCTGTAGATGTTTCTTTAACCGTATTCTCTTGAAATCTTGAGCATACGAGATGTTATTAATAGATACGGAAGACTGTAAATATATCTGAATCTTTAACCAATAAAGGAGGGAATAGGTAGCATACCATTTTCACGTTAGGTCTGAATTCTTGCTTTGACAATTGAGTAATGGAATAGGAAAATTTGGATTTGAACATTTGAATCTGATTTTGTCAAGTATCATCGAACAGTTTCGATCTTCTTCAGATTTGAAACGACCGCAACAATCGCTCCAATATTATTGTCCAGAGATTACACAGCATCGTTAAAAAAGAGACCTTTCTCACGGATAATCGTCGCTAATGGCAACGTTAAACGAACCCAAGCGAATCGAAGAGCTGGATTTCCCACAAATTTAAGCTTCGTTCTAGAACCAGATTTCGCGGATTGCACACACGAGTATCCGATCGATTCCGCTAGTAGCGTCGTCGCTGTTACGATCGGCGGCCACCGCGAGTAGGATTCCACGAAACCATTGAAGCTCGATCGACAATGCGCCGCCGCAACGAGCGTATAACAAGGCTCGTTGAATACCACGCGGGTAGAACGATATACCTCGTAGCCAGGATAATCGTTATTGGCGATCCGACGTGTCTTCATCGATTCCACTCCGATGCGATTCCTCGAAGCCGATTACGAGTCTTCGATCTTTGCCGGCCAGCTCTCGGTCTCTCTGGCGATCATCGCGTTCCTGTGCACCTGCGGCACCGAGCCGCGCTCGAAATTCTTCTGTATCCGCGATCGTAGCTGGGCCTACCGTGCGTGCTGAGCTTCGACCGGCCGCATCGAAATCGATATCTCGGATAATGGACGATTGTTCGTGCGCCAGTTACCGGATTCGCGGCCAGAACACCGTGATGCACTGTTGCGATGGTCGTAGCTTCGGTTCACCATTATCGAGAGCTTCCTCTTTTACTCTGCTTTCGATTTTCTCTCTCCGTTTCCTTCTCTTTCGTTCCCTTGTTTATCTCTTTCGAGTTAATCGCATCGCGCGGAGATCCTCCTTCGTGGGATGTTGGTCGATTTCGAAAAACGAGACGAACAGAGTCGAGAAAGCGAGTAGCAGCATCACGAGGGGTTGGTTTGTTGTTGGTTGGTAGGTGGGAAGGTGGTGAGAAAGCACGAACGAGAAGGGTGTTGGCGGTTAGAAAAGGAGGGAGCACGAGAGGACGCCGGAGAGGGCTAAAGAGTGGGCAACAAAACGCATGGAACATGCTTTGCCGGGACGCAAAACGAGGAGCAAGATAAGCCGTGCCTCCATCAGGCTGCTATTTCTCCCGTGACAATAAAAATTATAGGCTATCTGGACTGGAAAACAACAGGTCGAGCGGGCTGCCTCCGGATCGTGGTTTGCATTCATTAAGCCTCGACACGCAAGCAGTGGCGGTTGATGTTCTCTTTCTCTTTCTTCCATGGTCTCCCCCCTTCGATAGCCACCGCCAACACCGCCGCCGCCGCCGCCACCGCCGTGGTCGCCGCGCGTTTCCCTCTCTCTTTCCCTCGCTGTCCGATTTCCACTCTATCTCCTTTCCGTTTCGTCCCTCAACCCCCACCGTCGTTGCCCTCACGGGGCCAGGTACCCCATACGACGCCCCTGGGGTCCCCCCGTTCGCCCCACGGTGCCCCCTTGCAACATCTCCGTGGCCAGTTGCCTGGCTGGCTGTGGCTGCTCGACTGCCTCGAGACTCTCTCAACCTGCAGTTCCAGGTTGCATCGAACGCGACCACTACAACCGGCCGTCCATTACCACTTTACATATTACACATTATAAATTACCAGTCTCTCTCTCTCTCTCTCTTCCTCTCTCTCCTTGTCTCCCTCCCGCCCTGTTCCTCGCGCGTCCCTCGCGCCTCACCGCGTGCCCGCTCGTTCCGTGGGCTGATTTTTTAGGGCCGCATCCTCCTCATCGTTGCCCGCACGAAACCGCTCGCACTCGTCAAATGTTTCGAAGGGTACTGGCTCTCGTTATCTCTCCACTCGTTCTACCTGTGGACAGGTAGACGAGCAATCAGAGAGATTTCACCAGTTTCACGAGGAAATGTTTGCGTTTCTTCCACGTGTTCCTTTTTCTCATTTTGCTGTTTCGTGTCCGCGTTGTTCGTATATGGTGTCGTTCGTTCTCATGTCGTCGAAGCGTGACGAACACGTTACGAATAGTGGAAATCTATTAAGAAAATAACACCTCGTTAAGAAAGATCGACCACCGGCGGTCAACATGGCAGCAGTTTACATCGGCCACGTTCTATTAGATCGATGTTTACAGATCGGTGGTGAAAGAGAGAAGGAGCAACGTGTTGTTACGAACGGCTGACCTGTAATTTAGGTAAACTACACCGGGGACAACCTGATTGCCATCGATACCTCTCTCTTTTTGCGCTTTTGCGGAATCTTGGGAGCCTTCGATCGCCTTCTGATAACACCAGGGCCTTGAGGTCTCCGTTCGATTGGAAATGCCCAGAAGCTGCTGCATTGTGATACTGTAATTCCGATTTTTGTTGTTTGTCAACGTGGATGGCGTTGTAAACATCCTGCGTCATATATAAGAGAAGTACCCACAGGAAGTCTTCAAGTATCAGCTTACAAAATCTTGCCCTTGATCTTACGGCCATTTGTCTATTTTTCTCGATACCCGTAAAAATTCTTTAACAAATAAATCGCTCTCCCGTAAAACAGTATTCGAATAGATCAATTAAAATAAATAAAAGGATGGAATAAATAAATCAATTGATCATTGTAAAAGGTGCACAAAATATAATTAAATACGTTATGCGGCGAAGAAACCGCACGTGTGGTCAAAGTATTATTCAAGAGAACGATATCTTATACGCATCGATCCAATAAAAGGCGAACAACATTTCCGACCATTAAAATCGTGACCGACATCCCAATCTCAGCCGAGGATTCCGACACTGGACTAATTGTCGCGGAAGCAACGGAACGATCTCGTTTCGCGAAAAAACTCACACGACGACAAAACCTTTAAGCAATACCAGTGACTTGACGCGGTGTGCGCCATCGGGACTGGAAGGAAGGTGGTGAACTGGCGCACATCTCTCGCGAATCTCGCTCGTATTCCGTTAAGACGACTAAAAACCCGAGAAGCTGCACGCTTATCGATGTATCTGCAGTTAATAATGCAAGTAAAAAACGGCGCTCCCTCGAAACCCGTGAACACGCATCGAAGAGATGTTTAAGAGGATCGACAATTATGGTCGACAGGCCATTACCACTCGCGTATAACGTGTTTTAAATGAACCGTCCGTGCCGCTTTTAACTCGCCATCTGAAAACCCGTACAAAGTCTCCACCGATGGAGAACTCGTCAAAGCGCTCGCGTGACATCGTCTTGCGCTAATCGAAGCGAAAAACAAAATGCAGGCGCCGTCACGAGTTCGGCGTGAGAAAAATATTGAATATTCGATCGAACTTTCCCAATTGGCCCATTAAGCTTGCTCGGACATTGTCGCCTTACAAAGTAGAAAGGGATTCTTACCAAATTGCCGCGATTATGTTCGCCGCGGGGTGCCTAACGGCGATGAGGCTACCTCTTCTTCTCCTCCACTCGAGGCGACAGTGTTTGTTTCGAAAACGCGAACTTAATGTCGTTCGTATTATGCTGGAATAATTCGCCAGGACGACGTACGACGAGTAAAAAGCGACATTCGTGCTCTTTTCCTCGTCGACGAATGTTCAGCGAATATGCTAATGCGTTCGTGGAATCGACGAGAAAAGGCTGGCGAGCAAATTGTGTAATGCTTCTTTAGGATGCAGATTGCGTTCCTTTTGATAGAGTTCTGTCGTCGATTTTAGCTTCGATTCGTGGTATTATTACGTCATTCTTTGTCTCGTCTTTGATTAGTGATTCGAATAACTCCGAATATCGTCTATTGCAAAGAGTAATTCTTCGAGAAATATCGACATGAAAAATTTATACCAAGTATCTACGATTTTAATTTTCCTTAACACTTCTCATTAAATACTTGGACATCCTATTATCGAATATACATTTATGATAGTCACGGGTAAATTAATTGGCGATTAAAGCGTGACTCTTAAGCTCGAAAATGGCGGAATGACCGCAAGGCGGGAAGTCACACGACGCAAAGCGAATCGGGATTTATTGGAAAGACGGGAATAGGCGGTGGTTCCACCACCCGCGATTGGAGACAGAATAGCCAGGCGACGCGGTCCTGTAACGCAGCCGTATAATTATACATAAAGTATCATTAAGTTGCCATAATTCTTATGTTATTGCATTATTTAGCGGCGGCGCCCTGCTGCGGGGGACGTGGAATCTGGCCGGATACCGGCGCGCAACTCGCGTTTTACATCTTTGTACACCAGCGGCGTATGGCTGGCTATTATAAGTAATACACATGCCTCGCGTACTTTCCAACCGTTCCACGCGAAAAAGAGGCATGGCCCGTCCCGACGATGCAGACGAACACGGGAATACGAGGAAACTGTGAAATGATATAGGGATCCGACGCTGAACCATCGACCACCGGAGGACACTTCTCGACCTTCGTGTGTTTAGTTTCTAAGAAGATATTAGACGATGCGCATTTTTATAAAAAGGGGTTTTACGTATAGTAGTCTGGTTTGTCATTAGAAATGAGCTTCTAAAGATATAATACGTATACCTTTTAGTCTTTTATTTCGTATACTTATATATTTCTCTCATTTTTGGATCGCTAGTAATTAATATAATATTTGTAACAAATTTTTTATTTAATTAAACTGCCTTTCAAATATCATCGATTACTATAAAAAAGTATACAATTTTGGATCAACTCTAATTAGTTGATGTCAATTAGTTGATATGAAAATAAATTGAAATTTGAAGCTGTACTCTAACGAAACATTTATATATCATTACACTACTCAAAGCTGGTAATATTTTGTAGTATCGCAAAAAGTTCAAACCCGTCATTGGTGCTTTAAATATGTCCTTATATGTCCAATGATTCTTTTTGTTATGATCGATATGGTCAATACTTTGCAAATCTGTGTTAATTTGAAGAGCACGATCGACGTAAATTTCTCCGTACGATCTCCAAATAAAAACAGCCAATGAGTTAATTTCAAGCAGGTAGAAAAGGCAGACTCGAGGAACCTGCAAACTGAGTTAGGAGGTCAATCCGAAAGATCCACTATCGAATCCCGCTCTACCAGACATTCGATTGGTTCCTTTCCCTTTGATAAGTACATATTTTCATCCCAGAGTAGTTGCAAAGTTAACGCGGCACGTATCATCGTCACCTTCCCGATGGTACTCCCGACCGGTACGACCGCTTCGTCCGGCGCGGCGACGCAGGTGTCGAGCCGAGCCGGCTAGATTTCAAGCGTGCATCGTGCTGTTCGACGGCTCGCTCAAGTAGATACACGACCGCTCTCGCGCCGCTTGAATCCCGCTTTTCGCAATACTCGCAGACGTTTTGTTCGTCCCGTAGGCAACGAGCTCGCTTAACTGACTGCGAATTAAAATTCCAGAATATAAGCGATTGCTTACGACGATTAATCGCACCCCTGCTGGTACGTACGGCGAGCTCGCGCAGACACCGCGTGCCCGGCGACCGAGGCGCGACGATCCTTTATTTTTCGTATCGAACGATTCTTCGAGCGTTTTCGAACGGCCCTCGACATACATATATCGGCGCATTTGCCGCATCGGGTTTCGATAAATCTTGCCGTGTCTTTTACCGGAGGCACGGTCACGCAGCCCCGCTCGTCCCACTCGGATCCCGTGGATATACACGAGAAACACAAAGATCCCGGGGCCTCGACTACTCGGTAATTCGTATCGGCGACAACCGTTTAACCGGCCGGAGATAGATCACTCGATAGACGGCTTTTCGTCCGTTGTCGCGTGTTTCCCTTCTTTTGCTTCGTTTCAGTTTTGTTCCGTTTCTTGTTCAACGTCCTTTCGAATCGCACGGTCTGTCGCGTGGTCGTCTAGGTTTCTGATTACTCGTTTTAATCCGTCCGCCCACGTAACATCACGGTCGACGCTGAAAGCGACGATTGTGTCTGAGTTTCTGTAGCAATCGTTGCTCGACGATATTCTACGATAGAATCAGTGCAAGCGCTAAACATGGCTTCGGAACGCACGAGATTCAATTTGCTCTAGGATCGAAATCAAACCGGCGGAACGGTGAAACGACGGCACGCGATATCCATGGGAAAACTGAAAGACGGAGGTAGAGACGCGTTACGCGATACACTTTTAATTCATCTAAATCACCGAAGCAGAAGAAAGAAGAGAAAGAAGAGAAGAACCGGCGGAAAAAGAAGAAGAGGAGGACGAGAAGAAGCGCTGCGCGGCGGTAAAAATGCGCCGCTACACGCGCGCGTCGCAATGGAAGAAACAAAAAGCGATGTGCAACGCGTCACGCGGGTACGCATGCGTTCGTGCTGCGAGCGTGTCTGAGGCGCATGCGTGAAAGCTGGCGCGCATGCGCGATACCGCGCGTTGCAAGAAAAGGAGGAGCCACGGCGTGGTTGCTCGCACAACGGGCGCGCGATGCTCCGCTACAAAAAGTACATTGCATTTATAAGTCATTTATTATGAATTACACGATGGTATATTTAAAATGGGAGGCATGTCTTGTACGTGGATATATGGGATATCGAGATTATAACGCATGCCGCGGAGAGAAACCGGGACTACAACGGGCTGGGATACCCGCAACCGGACGTTGTCGTGTAGGTGTTCTCGCGTGCGTACGCACCACCACCGTGTCGAATCATCGTTCTCTCTCTTACTCTGTTCTCTCCTTCTTGATCTCTCCCCCTGCCAGCGAATCGTCCGCGCCACGCATGCACGCGTCTACAAATTGGTAGTGCGTAGCAGCATTCTGGCTCCCGGATAAAACGTGGAAACCGCCTTTTTATTTTCGCCCGATAGAAACCAGCGCCTGGTGTGTAGCACGCTCTCGCACAGGAAATTAATTTCCTTCGTCGATATCTCTTTAATGGTTTTATGTTTCTACGATGCGCGGTTGTGCTTGCGATTGCGCTTCGACCGGCGAATAATCGAGAAATATATATTGTCCGTTATTCTCGTGTTCGTCGAAGAGAGAGAGGAGAGACGGGAAAGATAGCGTTCGATGACTTGCCTCGTCCACGGTTGACCTTGCATCGGTGACATTGCACTCCTTGTCGTCGACCAGTCGGTCAGAGAATAAGTAATTAATTCTGAACAGTTGTCGGACGCGTCGGTGAAAAGCTTTCGTCAAAGATAATTAATCGAGCAGTACCCCTGACAGCAAGATTGGCTTTCGCGTAAGCGATACGCACTTCTGATAGGTCGCGATAGCCTACTCAGATATTTATTAACTATTATACGCGACATTGCATCGCTCGGTTTCTCCGTCAATGTATTTTTTCTTTCTGTCTTCTCTCTTCGCGCGCCGCAATTATTTACCATTCAACCATGTATTACGGCAGTTTAGCAAGAAAGTATCCAACGATAATCATATATTACGCGCGCGAACGTCTTTCTATTTGTCTATTAAATCTTCGGGAACGTCGGTCAGTGAAAGGCACCGGTATCCGTCGCGGAGATAGCAGACGACTGTGTCACGATGATCGTGCACCGGAACCTTGCAATCCAACGACACGTTTCCGCATCTGAAGTGATTCACCTTTCACCCGTCGACCAGCTACGGCTATCCTTCGTGACATTCGCGGCTAAACCCGATCGACACTCCGAGTCGGATCAATTGAATCAAAAAAAGTGCTGTTAACGAGATTTATCGCCGCGATATCGAATGAATATTGCAATATCGAAACGAAGTAAGAATACGAATATTTATGAAAGGTATCGGTTCTCGTGATAAACGTATTTAATATTTTCTACGTTTTTCCATTGAAATTTCCAGTAAACCCCTGTATTTATACGTCTTATCGACTCGAAGGAATTTTGAGTCGTAAAGATGTACAATTTGAAAAATTCGTCTTGCCGGTCTGCGTTTCCTTGCTATTTCTCTTTTATTGTTTATTTACGTTCGAATATATATTCTCTTAATCTTTCCATGCACTCGATGCAATCGTTTACGTTTCATTTACTGCCTCCGATAATCTGCGTATATTTCGTATTCGTGTTAAAGTCGTAAAGTTTTATTTGTCGACGTTTCATGCACATTCCATCATAACTTGCTTGCAAATTATAATTAATGCGATAGTTATTATGCGAGACTGAAGTAAACAAATAATGATAGTCGCGTATTGCTTAAGTAATGATCGATTGCCTTAGCAAAAAGAGTAAGAGATTATGAACTTGCTCAGAACAACGGAAAAATTGTTTGTATTATAGATATCGTTTACAAAAAACAATCTATCAGAGAAATTCAATTCTATACCCTCGGATCTTCATTCGAAATTTAATTTTCATCTAACCAAAAGATTTCCAAGCACCCAAGTACACAAGACGAGAAAAAGCCAGATACCGATAGTTCTTAAAGCAAACATCAACTGGAAGTTATTTAAATTCCAGGGCGACCGAGTCGGCGCGCCGCCATTAATCTCCGGAAGAGCCGTCCAGTCGGTGTTCGCGCGTTTCACGCATCCTGGCATTTAATACCCGGTCGAAAGCTAACCCGCGTCGATCGGACCGGCGCGGCGCAGTGTCCCGGTTCTACGGGACTCGATGGAACGAGATTATTAGATATATGCGGTTAATACACGAACGTAACCATCGAGGGATGGTGCAGACGTAGAAAAAGCGGAGGAAAAGAAAGAAATAACGCGAACGGTAAGGGAGAGAACCGAAAGGGAGAAAAAGGGAGAAAGAGAAAAGGACGGGTGTGTTGTGTACCGTGCCAAGGGGTAAACGGCCTCCCAACAACCTAGACGTACCGTGACCCACGGGAGAGAAAAAGAGAGAGCACACACTACCACGGCGAGCGGCAGTGGAAGAGAAAAAGAGAAAGCGAACGAAGCCGAGCTGTGGTAGAAACAGAGAAGGTAGAGAGTTTAGAGAACAGGTGCGCGACCATTGACCGCCGCCTTTGGTTACCCACTGAATTATCATATGCGCTGGCTGCGTCGGCGATCGGCCGATTTAATCGCGCCGATTACCAGCTAACCACGCATCGTTCGGGGTTAGGTCAATTAAGATGACTTACCGGATAATGATACGTTCGGGGGTGAGCCCTCTAGAGATTGAGGAAGCTCGTAGTACGTGCGGGAACAACGGGGTTCGAACGATCCTCGATCACGGAACCAATGACCGATTCTAAGCCGGACGCTGGATCGGTGAGAAGGTTGGTACATAGGTATATTACGCGTGACGTGTCTGTGCAAGAGGTAGGATCGTAAATTATCAGGAATTTTATTAATTATCGCGTGTATTATCATTGTAGATCGGCTTGTAAATCATCTCCAGCCGTGACTTATTGGCGTAGCCGAGTCGCGGCGCACTTTGAAACGGGACTCTTATATTATAAATTAAATAATTCAATAGTAAGCTGATAGACGCCCGCGGCGATCGAGGTCTCTTATCGGGTGGACGCGTTCTTCTTTTTCCAGCCGTTTCGCAACTGTCACGGATCGACTTCACTCGGTGAGACTCGGCGAGACTTACTTACGATGCTCGTTGCAAATTGTTTCGAGCGAAATTGGCGATCGTGACATCGATGCGCGAGCGTCTTCGCGTGAGCTAGCAATAACGATTAATGTAACGATGTGATATAAAATTTATAGTGGGTGTGAGATAAATATTGCAAAAATAATTGAATGCTTCGTACAGAGTGAAAATGTGCGAAGGTTTTAAAAATTCTGGGGGTACATCTGGTTATAAGGAAATGTGCTACATAAATCAGTCACAACGAGCAGTATCGTATTTCTTTTAAAAATTGGATTTTAATACATGTATCAACGACTCGAGATCTAAGTATATAATTAACATTTATGATGTAGCGTGTAAGAACCGCTATACAAGTTCGCAGATATATATTTTCCGTGCATTAGTTTATAATCTGAAAACTATATAAAAGTGGTGGAAGGAACTGTATAAAATGAAGGAAGTGGTTTCGAGTAGCTTATTAATTTTGGACTTTACGCAGCGAACAGATACGATAAGACAGACAAAAATTAACATCTTAATTATTAAATTTAAAAATATACTTGTATTATTTGAATAAAACTGTAGGCAATTCCGATCATCGTTGAAAGTATCTGTAACCCGGTATCCTACAATTTCACCGACTTTCCAGATTAACAACCCCTTAAATGACTCCTCTTATTCGCCACATTGTTCTGCTATAACATCAAGGTAAATGATCTTCCATCTAATCTACATAAATGATTTCCCAGCTTATGACTCAATAAATTATAAAGTGGCGCATAATAATTAACATTAATAGCGTACTTGTACTGTCAGACGAAGTAACTGATGAAAGTGCAATTTAACCGCGAGTAGCACGAACAACGCAGCGGTTGCCTACTTTCGCACCTCTTTCTTTTCATCGTGACTCCATGTGTATTTTTCTTTTGCTAGCAGTCAGGAACCGGTTGCATCGACCTGGTTGAAAAAGAGCGTTCTGACGTCAACGAGGAAAGATTAGGGGAACGACTACCTGGTCTGGATACAATAAACGAACAGTTACGTAGATTGGTATCGCAGTCAGCAGCGTGATATTAATTCCGACGTGGCACTGGTCGCCATCGAGTGGCTGCTGGTTATCAGACGATACAAATAGTTTTTCTTGTTGATTATAATGCAACAACAACGTTACAAAATTATTCGTAAATTGCGTTTAATCGACTATGATTTTAAACATAAAGGAGTCCTTAAAACACACGTTTGTTACCGACAAACGTATGTTTGTTTCTTTTCATTTATTACAGTCGAACATCACTGCGTAATTCTTCGTTATTTTCATTTTCTTTTAAAGAATCTCGCAAGAATAGTTGCAGAACTTAATTACGCGATAACTTGAATATTCCAATGATACCATTTAAAATGTTATATTTCACGATGTCCAGTACGCGATGTAAAGTTCAGACGATCCAAGCAGTTTATAAATTCGTGCTATCGGTGGTTGGGTTGCCTACATTCTGCAAATTGAAGCAAATTTCGCGCGGGTAACCCCAGTCTCGATAATGTTCACATTTGTAGCCTATAAAATTTAATTAGCCAATTACTGCCTTTTAATTAATCAAGCAGCCATCTTTCCGCCTCGCGTAGATCCCGATTATATTTAATTACCACAGTCTCGGACGCCTTTCCATCCGTTACGCGCATTTCGTCGATCCTTGCGTGCGCACGTCTTTCCTCCTTCTTTCCGTGAATGTCGACATGGACGAGAATTGTCGAGTGGATATTCAGCGTAGATTTAATAATTCCATGCAGATATGGGAATAGGATTGCGTGTTATGCAATCTACAAAAAACATTTGTAAGAAGTTCATCCGTTTTTAATAAATTCTCCACGCTTTCTAGCTTCCACGAAGATATTACAATAAAAATTCTTCCAACGCTATTCTAATTACCGTTACCCATTACCCAAAATACCAAACCGGTCTACCACGTAAAGTACCGATGTAACATCAGCCGAATCAGCCCGAATCGTCGAAAAAAGATTCCTCTCGATTCGTAGGCCGCAAATCTGGGCACGATGCGTGCAGTCCAGCGCGAGGAATCCGGCACATCGCGCGCGAGGACAGCTCGTGTCCAGAATCGAAAGAAGAACGCCTTTAGGGGTGAGAATCGCGCGCGGAATTTTCGAGCAGCGCTCGTTAAAGCGGATCGAAGGCACGGACACGACGTCCGTGGTCCCGCGACTAATGACGTGGCCGTGTAAGCCGCGGATCGGACGCGTCAGACTGCTCTACGCGTTAAGCGTAGGTATATACGTGCGGCGTGCTCGGAACAATGCGTGTCGAGAGGAGAGCAGTGAGGTTGTGTGCACGCGCCGCGCGAACAGTCGGTGTGAATCCACACGGGGCTGACTGGCGCGGTGCCAACGTGCGTGGGCTGACAGGCTGACAAGCTGACAGCGAGCTGGACCCCGACCACCCGACACCTCACTGTCAGGCGGGCCTCGAGTCTCCCGTAACTCCTTTGCTCTCGTCTCTTGTCTCTTGTCTTCCCTCCTTTCGGTTCCTTTCGGTGTCACGCTCTTCCGTGATCCTTCTCAGGTTAGATCGGACGAGTTCCTGCAGTTGCGTGGTTGCTGCGATGCTGATGATCGCAGGACGATCCTCGATCATACAGGTGTGACTTCGGATAGGTGTGAAGAAGTGGAATGGTTAGGAAGGTTTATGTAAAACGGTGTAACTGGTTTATACTGGTTTATACTATGAAAAATAGTTGTCGAAAACGCTGAAGATTGCAGTAGTATTAAAAGCTTCTTAAGATTAAATTGTCTACAAACATATACGTATACGAATAAGTAGAAGATCGATAGCTTCGTAAATTAAAAACACCGAATTCGGATTTTATTTCTTAGAATGAAATTTCGTGAACTTTCATTCAGTGGATATTTCTTTTACGGAATTTTGTAATTACCAACAAAGCACGTTGCTGCAACGAAAGTCGTGGAACGTTCAGAAATATTCAGAAAAATCTTTATCCTTCTTTGAAAATCGGTTGGTCTATTAAAACCTCGTCGTTATCTTTTCATAATTTTACGTACGAACAAAGAATAAACCAACAAAGTAGCTAAAATTTCTGACAGGCTTTACCACCCGTGTGACCTCGAACGAGACGCGAGGACATTCTTTAACTCCGCAATACTCACAAAAACGACTGGTCAATTACTACCATACAAATTACCCAACAATTTTGTCACCTGACGCTCATCCACCGGTTAAAAGCTGCTTTGAGCGTCGGTTTATTAAGGATCGCGGTTTATGATCAACGCTCGATCGTCGGTCGCGCCGCTCGTGCTGTAAAACCGAGTATTTACGACGAGTGAGCGCGCGAAACGCGTCGCGAGGAATTTGTAATAATTCGAGACGTCCGTTTTTAATGGTTCCTCGCCGCGGTATCGGTGCGTTTAAGGGACCAAAGGAATCCTTCGTGCATCGATGCTAATGCATCGCGGCGGAGCGGCGCAGCTCGGCGCGGCGCCTCTGACGGCCACGCGTTTCCGCCGGGCGCCATTGCGTCAACGCGAAGATATGCAAGAATTATCCAGGCATCTCGTGAGCCTTCGTTCCCTCGCCAATGCTTCGCGGCAGATAAGCAACCGGGTGTATATTCCACGAGGGCTGAGCCGAGTACAATTATTAAAAACCGGTAGAATTCACGCTTGTTCCCTTGGCCGAACATCCCATTGGCCTTAAGTACCTATTTGTTGTCGTCGTCCGCGGCTCTGCCTCTCCCGGTAAGACAAGTCCCGTGTTCAGTGATTAATTTCATCGGAACGACGAATGGTTGTTCAGGATTTGTACTTCCTGGCAGAGGGAAAATCCTCGCGAGACCCACTCGCTGGAATTTACCATCCTCTGCTGGATCCCATGCAAACCGAGATGCGTTTCTGGTTCTTCCTCTGTGTCTTTGCGCTAAGTTGTTTGGGACTGGATAGATAGTGGTATGTTGTGGATTGGTATGCTGGTACTGTTCCTTCAGTATTGTTAATCCCTTTGCTTCTATGGGCTAGTTGAATGGTTTTAAAGTTGTTCTGAACAGAGGGTAGTTTTAGTTTTATTTCATTTGTGAATGATTCTTGCACGTTTCTTAATGTTAACAATTTTTTATGAATTTCGAATTTGTTCGATAAAAGTCTTACATACAAATATTAAACTTTTTTAATTTCCAACTTACTATCAAATGTATGTTTCTAGCATGTGTATCATATGTGTAGCATATGGTGCAATATTAATTTTTTAATAAATTAATATCGGAGCAAACATCATTGATTTAAATGAATAATTGCGGCAAGTGACGCTGCGCGTTGCGTGTTAACCCAATTAGGTACCTACATACAAAGTTTAGTTGACTAAAGCGAGCATATAACGATATCAGCTGTCAGATGTCAGACATCTTCATACTTCTTCATCAATGCACTTGCTATCATTTTTTTCTTCAATTTCTTAGTTATTCTTGCAAAGTGACGTTGACATGTGAGTCATAGATAACATTTCGACACCATCTTCTCATTGTCGGTGAGTTACATTACTACCTAACATTCAAAGAACTGAGTAACAATGACAGATTGCTTTATTGAGCAATTCAGTATAGGTAACGAACCTATTTCATAATTAGTAATGGCTAAATTGTATCTGACTCTCTGCTATCAATTAGTCGGCCGATTACAATGTTAAAAATAATTGACCCATGATTTATGTATTATGGGGATTGTCTTGTTTATAAATGTAATTTAAATATGTAATCCTTTTATAGAAATTACTCAACTAAACTACTTCTTAATGTAACTTCTAGGCGCCATTTTTAGCATCTATCTGAATTTATAAAAATTAAAAAGTCTGTAATTAATGAGGTTTCTTGGATGATCATCCAGAAGCACGATAACACCAGAACGGAACGTAATCGGCAATTATGCGACTCGAATCTTGTTGACTTACTTCGCTACCTGCAACTTTTCCCCGGAAACTGTTCAAAGAATTCAATCGTTAAACGGTCGCTCGAGGCTACACCGAGATTATGAGAATTCGTGTTGCGAAACGAATCCCATACACGATTTGTTACCAGTTGCAGAATGTAAAATTAGAGGAATTCGTTTAAATATCTGTCAATCTCAAGACATTGACTATCGGAAGCATATTTTAAAGCAATCATAAAGGGGAAACTTATTAGCCAGTTCTCATTTTTTAAATCATAATTTTCATTCCTTGTAACATATTTCAAATCGAGTATCGCGATTCGAAAACCAATATGTACATGTCTGATGCAATAATTCAGAAAGGACTATAAATGTTCAACCTAGCTATCTCTTAAATAATACTCATCAAAGAGTATGAAAATAACATTATTAAAGAAAATACCAGTCACAAATCCTCGTTAATCATCGAAGTGATAACTCTCAAAAAGTTTGTAATACAACGATCGGTAAAAGATGCCATCGAATAATATTACTCGAATAATGCGCTGGAAACCAAACGACATCCCATTTGCGAAACATTGTCCCAGTTCTCGCGATTGTTAGGACGCGTGTTAATTTGCAAGCGCGTGTTCATCGGGTACGAAAGATTCGGATTGTGTAACGAGATAAGTTGCCCGCTCGTCACGAGCACGCCAGATTATACGCTAGGTTCGTGCATCGGTTCTCGAATCGATACTCGGGCAACGTATATAAGTACTACACATGCATGTGGCATGGCCACACGACGAGCCACGGTTCTCCAGTTCGCACGGCCCGATATATCTACGGATCGATTCACGATGGATTACCGCTTCGCGAATATATATTCAGCTTTCTCTGTCAACACTGATTTGCGACTCGCGTTTCGGGCAGTTTCGAATTCCTCCACGATATCTTCTCCCCCTTGAGACGCTCAAATTAGAAGTTATTCCAACTTAAATGTTGTTGGTCGATTCACAAATATTCATTAATAGTTGCAGTGCAATGTACAGGGTTAATGTGTTTGAGTTGGTTCGGCGGAAATGGTACGAAGTACAGAGAAAATTATTTTAGCGTAAGGTTGATTATAAGAAGCTTTGTTGATTGATTAAGAGTGATCATTTAAGCAACGTTTTTCTGCAGCGAATTAGTATTCTTCATATTTTTTGTCTAATTAATTTCAAATTGAAAGAGGGTGGTATAGTCGAACAAGAGGTTATTCTTCAAAGATAGATATCTCTCGTGAATCATGTCGCAAACTTCCGATGGTAGACAATACGTACAATCTGAGTAACTGTTCTTATTAACTACGTACACGTCAGCTATCCCAGGGCATGACTGTCTAAATTTATTGCAAGTCGTATCTATTCCTTATTTATTGTCTTTTATTCCTGAGCTAACTATGTAATAGTAAGTAAGTATATTCCTCTTAACATCAACATTGTATAAAACCTTCATCTTTCCAAACCTGGAAGGACTCTCCTATTCGTGCAATTACCCCTTAACTGACCTTCGTCAGTGTCCACCCAGTTTGAACAAAAACCAGAAACGAAGGAACGGGGCAAAAAGACTATCGCAGAAAATCTCCGTGAAGGCAAAGGGAAGGTGCACGGACGAAACATTTACCGTAGCTGGAACGTCGTATGCATCGGCACCGGTGCATTGTTGCTCGCTGGCCGCGATGCTATCTGGCCCGGTGACGTTGTCGTGAATTGTAAGACACCGGCGGGCCGCGGATGGAAACGAACGGATCGAAGGAACCCACGGCCACGTGAAATATACGTCCACGTTTCGCCTTCTATCCGGCTGATTATCTCGGGCCTGCTGTCGCTCACGCGGTAATTGTCTCTGCCCCCGGGATCGGCCGAACCGTTCGATGCTTAATGAGACGTACGATTGCTCCCAATTTGGTATACGTACGCTACGCCGTCGGATCTTAACCTGGCTAAGCTGATCTTACCTGTGCATCCAGCGTAAATCTCCGTCACGCAACTGTCGCGGCTATTATGTCGCGGAAAATTTACGGTAATCCGGTGAATTGTTGACAAAATCGAACCTGTGATCGTTCTTCGAAGGGAAATGCGATTTTCATGCTGTATACTAAAATTTTCTGCTAGATATATGTTCGCAACAAATACATCGTTCTTATTCAAATTTAGATAATATGATCGTGACTGTCGTGTCTCGTTATAACGCTAGCGAAGTTTTAAAATGATTTGACACAAAAGTTTCCTACGATGAACGTTCAAATATTTTCGTGAGCCAATGTAGCGTAAACTCGTTCGTCATGAACGATATATAATATAATCTTTGAAGTATTTTTGTCCTTTGACGATAAGTAATGACGCGTAATTGAAGCATTCGTTCGATTTTCGATCTGATTGTTGGTCGATCGCGGATGGCGTAGCTGCCATTGATCTTCGTTAACGCAATGTCCGATCAATTAAGCGCCTAATGCGGCATCTTCCCGCGGGTAAAAAGAGTCGAGGTACTTTCTTCGTATCGCGTGCAGTGTATAATTAATTCTTCTGCCATTAAAGCGCTATCGCTGCCTACCGGTCCCTGGGCATACCGCCTTCGAACAGAGAAGGAGAAAGGAAAAGAGAGGGAGAACGTAATTAAGCATGTAAAGTAATTATCATTTTTTCTGCCAATGTGAAGCAATAATTATAGCTCTTGCGTAATCTGCAAAGGCGGGACGACTAGTACGATTCACGACAATGTCCGTTCGTCGAGATACCATCGAAACGTATCGTTCTATCGAGAATTACACGGGGCAACAACATTGTATAGGAGTCTTCTGATTAGCGGCAACGCGAGATGGAATCAAAGGGTAATCGCGAGAGTAGTCCGCTTTAACGCTTAATTATCCATTCCATGCGTATTCACTGTAGTATACAAAAATCTATGAACTGGTTACTGAGAGGTTTTATAGACATAATTTGTTCGGCATTTATCTTTTTCTTTGTTTCCTGTAAAACTTTATAAATGTAGTGTAGATTTTCTGCTCGTTTATGACTCTCTAAAAATCAGTAATGTTTTAGAGCGCTGTGCTTGACTTCTCTGTGCAATGATTTATGTGATTTTCTTTTACTGTTCTGGCCATTGCTTCTTTCCTTCTTCTTCTTTTTGCTCAATTTAATTATTTATTAACGAATAACTCTGTTTTTGCAACGGTCTCCAATTCGAATATCTTTCGTATGTATTCGTTGTAAAAGAACATAAAATATAGAAAAATATAGAATTGTACGTGATGAACAATTAAATAAGCTATATAATAAAGTAACAAAATTAAAAATAAATAAACGAACTCAATCAATCATAACAACTTTCTACACTATCGCGACCGCTTTCAACCCTAAGAAGAATTGGCAAAAAAGAACAGCAATTTCAAGCCTCGCAGACGAGGACTCGGTGCCGGGCGAGAAGACGAAGCGAAAAAGGACGGGAGGGGCACGTGGGCTCGGACCGAGACAACGCGCGTCCGTCGTCCAGGTACGAGGCATTGTTCTTGAGTCGCAGTACATCAATTCCGCGAGCGAGCCGCGGCTGCCCACGCGAGCGTTCTCCATGGGCCGGCGTCTGCGGCCCGTGGATCGCGAGGCAGCGCGAGCTGCAAATGTTTCTCGGGCTGTTATAGATACTTACATAAAGAGGGAATGATGTATGCCCCTCGATGGGTAATATAATGTAGGCGGCTAACGAGAAAGGCCTCGCCGCGGCAGACTCCGCTCCATTCCGCACGGCTCCGGCGTGCGCGCAAAAAGGGTGGATCCGTAAATTCGCTGCCTTCAACTAAATCAGCGCGAGTAACGACGCCCGTCGTCGCCCTTGCCCGACATCCTTCTCGCCCGCGAATCGCCGGAAGGCCTCGCCATGAGACAGCCTCCGTGAAAAACTTTCCCCTACATCCGGAGAAGGAAACGTCTGGATGCTTTTAAGTGTCTCGCTGGCACGGTTAAGGACGTGGTTTAAGACGAGTCTCCATGGTGGCCGGAATGGTCGATGTTGGAAGAAATTGGAAAAATCTCGCGGGTCGAGTCGTCGTTGAGTGGAAAAGGGTGACGAAGAGGGCAATGAAGAGAACGAAGAGCTCTTGTTTAGGGACGAAGGCAAGCAGCATGCGCGCAATTCCAGTGTTTTATGCTCGCGCCTATGCATGCGTAACGAGTTCGAGGCTCGTAACTCTCCGGTTAAACCGACTGCTTCGGAGTAGATAAGCGGTTAACAATCGTTTACGTCGGCAGGACGTTCGTTTTCATTCTGTTTTCAGGGGTTTTGTTGCGAGCGTGACCGATGGAAGCGAATGGAAAACTCTGCTTCTGTTGTTAAACGTGTGCGTGCTGATTTGTTCCGACGTTGTGACGCGATTCCTTCTAACGCTTCTTCGTTTCTCTTGAATTTCTTTAATTGGATTGTATCTTTGTCTCTTTTGATACCTGACTGACTTGTTTCATGGAAGTAACGAGGCTCTTTAGTCAAGTTAAGAAATTTTTGTATATTAGCTGAGTATTTGCACGAATGTTTCGAATATATTCAATGACGTGAAAATGACGATCTCTTGGGGAGTAGAAGGGAGTCAGAATTCAGCTTCAAGGAATACAGGTACAATTTTAATATGTTTCGCGGCCATTAACCATGAAACGATCAGATCCAATGTACTATCATTTAATTCGAAACACTTTGTACCAACTAACTTGATTAACATGCAACATAGACTTTAATAAAATTCATACGCAGATTGTTTCTTTTATCAAAGCGTCGATAGGTACGACCAGTTATAAACCAGACAGTATTTTTATTTTAGAAATGAATTACATATTTTCGTAGATTCTTTTTCTTCCTATATTCTTTCGCTCCTCTTATTTTTTACTTGCTTTTTACCGATGAGTTCTTCGTAGTCCTTCGTAGTTCTTCATGTCCTGGGAAGAAACGTTTGTCAGAGACTAATAAACCATTCTGCATTCTCAACATAAAAGAAACTCGGGAGCGACGCGTGTACATGTCCCTATTCCGTAATGGTAGCACTGGTATTAACATAAGGATTCTCTTGGCTGGTGCCTGGCGAGTTGGCGATTTAATAACCAATCGTACGCGGGCATTCCGTCAATCCAAATGTATCCAATTAGTTGTCGGGCTAGGTAATGAGTTTTAGTATCTATTGACAGTAGCCGAGGCGCGCAGATGCGCGGCCATTAGCAATTCTAAATGGTGTCGTGCGAAGCCTGGTCATTAGGAGTAAACGTAAATAATAATTACACGTTCGAGAGCTAAGAACAATCGCTTGACGTGAAGAAATACAAGCTCCTGAGCACGCCACCACTTTGCTCGTGTTTCGTTCCATTCTTCTCTTTATCCTTACGTCGTTCGTATCTTACAACGCGAGTCTTTTGTAAAATCGAACTAGTATTAATGAAAATTTTGCAAGTCACAAGTAAATCCTCACGAATTGCAATTTCAGTGATAAAACAAGTAAATTGAACAAATTACAAATCAATTACTCGACCTACTCAATGTAAAATTATAAATTCTTGAAATAGTCGATTCTAAAAATTGTTAGTGCCGCTGAAATCTCTAACTTACAACGTGTCACTAATTAATCTACATATATCATCGTTAAACGTATAACTATCAATATCAATACTAAATTATAATGTAGGTGTTTTGATCTTCTTCTTCTTCGCTTCCCGCCATCCTTCTCTTCTCTTTTCTTCATCTTCCCATCCTCCGGTCGATTTTCTGGTTGCCGTTGTCCGACCTGTCTCTTTCTCTGTTCCCGTTGACTCGCGCGGAGAGTGCGCGCCGCTCCGAGCGCTAAATAAAGTAAAAGTTTAATGGCGCACATCCGTTGTTCCGATAGATATCTTAATGCGACCGGATTTTCAAGTCCCTTGAGATAAGTGCACGCCGATGAAACCCAACGGCGCAAGGGCCCGATAAACGACGCACTACGTTTTTTGGCCAAGCAGGGCAGCGGCCAGAAGCAGCATCGAGCGGGTGAGAGCGGAGGTTGGGCGAGGGGCTGAGGCTCTAATGACCAGCCCATAACAATGTCGATCGACGGAAAGGTTATTAGGCGGGATTCCGCGTCCTCCCGAGATTACGCGCCCGATAGAGGCCCACGATTCATTGTATTATTTTTTTCGGCGATTCGCGCGGATACAGATACGCATCTGCGTACCCTTTTCGCCCCGCGGCTGGACCGTGTCCGCCATCGCGTTTCGGGGGGAACGATACAGTCGCATGGAAACAGCGACCACCGAACATTCTTGACGTTGTTGCTGTCCGGTTGCAGTTTGCCACCGATAAAGAAGAACCCTGGGAAGCAAGTTGGAAAGAAAGCCGATTCGTTTGGATGCATGCAATGTACGTAAGATACGACCTGCAAAGCTGGTAAGAAGTAGACCGATGAAGTTGCTCCGTGAATTCGGAGGAAGGAATGAGGTAACTGGTTAGGTCTTCAGAACGGTGATACAAGGACAGAAAATATTGAGTAGGGATACGTAAATGAATTTAAATTAGCGAATTTTACTTGTGAATTTAATCAAGTTATTGGTTAAGGATCAAGGTTTATTATTGAAGGCGATTTTTATGAAAATTATTGAAAATTATTTCTGCAGATAGTAGATAGAGATTTTAAATAAAATGTACTTTGTATTCATCGTTATTTGCTCGAAGTTATTAAAAAGATTTGTTACCATGTGATTACTCGAGAGTTTATATTAAAAGTAGGTATATTTTTTTGACCGAACAAAAAGATGAAATTAGATACCGTTAGCTTCGTAATTTATTATTCTATCAAATACATATTACGTACTAATCTTGATGGACATTTCAAATCTTAATTCCTTACATATCAGCTTACTAAACACTCAGCTTCGTTATTGATTCTCAACAGAAACCAGGCGCCATGTCGAATTTGGTTACTGGCCGGTTCGCATAATTCAAGCATGTCGAGTAGAAGCTCCATCTTTCAGATGCTCACGGACGAAGGATGATCGTTGAATTGCTTCTCGCCAAGAAACGATTCTCCGCGTACACGATGGAGGAATTAAGCCGCGATTAGTTACTGTTGCGTTGGAAATTAATTGTGCACTGTCCAACGTTAGAACAGTGGGCGTGAACGAGGAAGTGAAGGAAAGCCACTGGTTATTACGAACTCGGGGCCATAATAACTTGTACCGCTTTCATGAGAGGCTTGCCTTGTCCCTCTCTTCGTCCTCGAGCTACTCGTAATTCCTGTCTCTGTCTGGCGTTCTTGTTGCAAATAGAATTAGGCAACGGCGTGCTGAACAGTGCGGCTGAATGGAACGTTTCCAGGCGTAATCAGCATCCCCGAGGCAATTCGTTGATAATAACGATCAATTAACCGCTGTTTGCAGTGCCAGAAACTGGCTTGATAACTACAATTTTCTAAATTGCGACTCGTCGAATATACTAGCGATGCGATGGATTGAGAAAACTATGTTGGGAAGATTCTTTCAAGTATTATTGTTTTTTCGATGCACCTTCAGCAATTTTCAAGATTTATCGAAAGGAATGTGGCTATTAAAGAATGTTTTAATTCTGGTTTCTAATTACAGTCGTCGATTTCCGATGAAATCTATCGATTACTATCTATTTTCGTCTTCGTTTCTTAGGAAATATTCACGATGTACGTAGTGGTAATTATGTAATTACGATAAATAACAGAAAAAATATTGGATTAACAGGCAATTACTCGTTACGATATACTCCTGGAAGAAGTAGAGCTATTCTATTTTACATTTGTCCAATAATGTACATCTTAATAAAAATAATTAAATTGTGTAAGCATCTCTGGTTTCGAAAATAGAAGCTAGATATTCGATAATTGAAGAATTATAAGTATACTCATAAAAATGTAAAAATTCTTCTAAAGTTACGATTAGAACTACGTCTATTGGAAACAAGCATTCTAGATTCATCAGGAATCGAATAACGTTTAAATGACAATTACCCACGTTAACAAAGTATCGCTACAACCATAATTCATCCTAACCACTTACGATTAATCTATTCAGTTCTCCCCTCAGCTAATAGCAAGCTACGCAAGAATTACAGCGAACGATTACATCGTTGTTTCATTGTCCCCGGCAGGAACCCGATCGCAGGTCGCGGAGGTGTAAAACGAGCCGAGAGCGAGACCGCCGTGCAAACTCGAGGGTCGCGTCGGACGAAGTCAGGATGGACAGGGTGGTCGACGTTTAAGGGAGCGGTCGGACGAGTAAATATTCGCCTGGACCTGGCGATAGTGGCGAGAGATGGTGGGGTATACAAACGCATTTAGACGAGGAGAGTATAGAACGACACTGTATAGACGGGTCGAGGCAGGGTAGCGGTGCCTCGGCAGGTGAGTTATATTCGTTAGGTGGAGTGCGCGGATGGGTCGTTGAAGAGGCACGGAAACCCCAGGGGGAAGAACGAAGGTATCCCAGCTTTATTCCAGTTTAAACGGTCCGTCAAAGTCACCATTACCATTCCGGTTCGCGCGAACCATTTATTTACGCGGTGCCGGGACGCGCCGCTTATTTATAGCCGTCAATTAATTATCGCTGAATAATGAGCGCGCAGAACCGCGGAATACATTAGCCGAATCGCCATTCTTACCGGCGTTTACTCGCGTCGGGGGCGGCCGATTCTCCTCCGCTCTCGTCTACCATCTATCTCCGTTCCACCGACTGGAAACCCGCGATCTTTCGCTCTCTCCTTCTCCGTTTTCTTTGTCCGTTGTTCGGTCTCTCCGTTCCACGAAGGACGGCTTCGATTTGTTCGGAACGAGCTTTCCTGTCCATGCGTGGTTCATTGTTCGCGTCCCTGAACGACACGGCACAACCGCGGTCTTCGTTGTACGCTCCCTGTTAAGCTGAAATAGGATCCGGTTCAGGTGTTGTCCTTTATGGCCGAGGACGAAAAAACGGACGCTGTTCGCGAGGCGCGCGCGACTGCTAGCGTCACATCTTTTCCTTCCTTCCTTTCTTTCTTCCTTTCGTCTCGTTGTTATATCTATAGGGAAACGAGTAGATTAATTTGCCTCCGAGCTGGAATTCATGCGGTTGTCAATGGCGCCATGGACGTTACTCCAAGTTTAGCTTCCTAACATTTTACTTTCCTTTTTTTGGTTTTTCGTATGGTTCGCATGACTAGTGGGTAGAGATAGTAATTACGCGCTGAATGGACGCGTGGGAAGATACGAAACGTGGGTTGGTCAAATTTGAACAATTTGCGGTTTTGTTTATATAGGAGTTGAAGAGATGTAATGAATTTTACATATTAATCCTTTCAGTCCCAAATTATCTGGCGACTAGGAACGTTTGTTTATTTTAAGAAGAGCAATTCGTTTTATGAAATAAAATGAAAATTGTGTTTTATACAGCTCCGTGCAACGTGGCATACAGAGTCCTACACGTAGCATGAATAATTCTATTTGTTAGTTGATAAACGAGACTCTTCAATATTCATTATTGACGTCTTATTTGTAAATGATACGTTTAAATGGCTTGTTAGTATAACACATGTCTCCCAGGAAAATAACCGGATTTGAAAAGCCTGCAGGTAGAAAAAGAATTGAATTGAAGAGGGTTAAGTCCAGAGTTAATCGAGTGTTGGACGAATGTTCAAATTCAATTAACTCGAAAACCAACTACCATGCAGGAAAATCGTATTCTACATTTATGATTTACTTTTATACGTTCTACCATCCTTTTAGTATTTTACATCGAACGTGTTGAATTTAATTGTATTTTGTATTACGGGACCAAGAAGATTTTACTAAAAGTGAATTAAACTATAGTCGATCCGCCAACAAAACTTCAAACTCATGCCGTGTCGTTTTCTCATCCACGACAAGAAAACACCAAGCAGCAAAATGCAGAAACAAAACACAAATACCACGAAAGAACGACTATTAAGTAACATATACCAAGCGACGGGAAGAAGCAAGATCGGTGTTGTGAAAGAGACGAAAAGACTTGCCGTGGATGCCCAGATCCCAGGGAACGGGCTGACATTCCCTGGGAATAGCTACTCATCGATTACGCGGTATACAGTGTTGAGTGGGATCGCGAGTATATATGGGATGCGGTCGAATAATAATAAACGGGGATAAATAGCTAACGAAGGACGCGAATGGTTGCATGGCTATTGCCCATTCATATAGACCAGGCCGGCTGGCCATCGGCTCGCCTCGTCTCTCCTCTCCTTTCCTCTCACAGCTTCTCTGTTCTGTTCGTGGCCTGGCCAGGGGGGTGCGCTCTGGCAAACTGCGCTTGTCCACCAGGGACAATAAATGACATTGGACCGTGGTTCTCGCGACGATACGACGGCACGACCGCCAGTTTCTACCCGGTTTCTCTGCTCTCTGGCTCCGACCTCTGTCTCGCTTCCACTCCCACTGTCGTTCTCATCCCCAGCCTACTTCTTCTCATCCTCCTCGTCCTCATCCTCGTCCTCTTCTTCTTCCTTCGTTCGAGAGCGTAGGCAGGTTGGCATACGAGCCGCGGTCAACTCGCCAGCTCCTCTCTCTGCTCTAATGAGCTTGCTATTATTTGCTTTATTGAATGCAATTAGAGCTTACTCCGTGTCCCTGTCCCCCTGCCGCCTGCCCCTTTGCGCGACTCTCCCTTCTCGTCCTCTTCGTCTTCTCGCGTCGAGGTGGTTCGAGTCTCGCATACACAGCCTCGTATCCTGCCGTAATCCTTCGTTTCTTCACTGGTGCTGGTGGATAAACGCGTCCGTGTAGTCGCGTTCGAGAATACATGCACGTAGGGAATAGAGTGTATATAGGAGTACGGTGGACGTCGATGTATCGCCGTAAGGATGGCAGGGCATAGCAATCAGCCGCAGAGATGCATTCGAGCACTACTGTGTAATTTCTAGAACAAAAAGCTTGCCGTAATTGTGTTCATTATCTTCGGGGCCCCCAGAAACAAAGAGGACGCCACAGGGGGAACAGCAATGGCGCCGCGAGTGGGATAGAACGTCGGATATCGCGAATCGGCCGCGAAACTTCCGCTCTACACGCGCAGCGTATGTGCTCTTCCTATCTTTCCGATTCCTACATGCGATTCCTACCGTTTCGATAAACATCCGTTTCTTTGACACGGCAAATAGTAAAATACTTCGCTCGATCTAAATGACCAAAATTAGGGTCTGGAGGGTTTTCTTCGAATTCGCATTATCCTCGAGTACCACGTAACTATCTAAACAATCTCACAGAAGAATTCGGAAAATAACCCCGGGACCGTGTGTTACAATACGATTAGCCAGTTCGCAATCAGTTCGCCATTAACTCGAACTGTGTTTGAATATCCCTGTGAACCAGCGATAAAATGTTTCTTTCTCTCGTTTACGATGCCGAGCAGGGCCCAAAATTGCTATTCTTGGTGCTACATGTCTGGAAGCGTCCACCTCGGACGATATCATTTCGGTGGAGCCACGGGGCACCGCGAGAATTCGGTATAAATTGCTTCGGGGGAGAGAGTTCCGTTTAAAAACGAATCACCCGGGTATTATCCTAAGTGAGTTTTAATGACTCAAATCAGAGCGTGGCACCGCGGTCGTGTCCGCGGAGAACACGCGAAACTTCGTCGGAAATTCGGTTAATCGTACGGTTGTCCAGGGTCGTTCACGGCTCTTCGGGCCGCCTTAACGAGAACGAAGAGCGCAAGAGAGCAGGGCGATGCTTGTCGCACACGCGAGAGTGCGTACACGCATAATTGCACGCTGCCGCTCGCGTGTAATTGAAGTTTCTGGAAAGGAGGGAGGATACATTGTGCCGGAACGCGACACGTCCAACCCGTCACGCCGTAAACGCGCGCGTGTGTACCTAATTGCATGTTACCAGCGCAGCTCGAGATTACAAGATCAACTAGCTGCGCTGGACGAATGCCTGGAATCGAGGAATTACGCTTAATGGGGAGCAAGCGTTAAATATTATTCAAACTAACTGCGTCGTGTTGGTTCGAACTGGGTGTCGTTTCGATCGTTCGACGAACTAATTTTGGTATTTGGTTTCCGTGAAACAGGCTTTCACGGAGGTAATGTTTCGAGAACTAAGACTAATAGCTAGACATACCACTTCGATAGAGGAGTTTCACCGCTTCTATCGATCAATTTGCTTCTTCCAGAAATATCCATTCCCAAATGCTTCGAAATCCTTTTAACGTCTGTCGGATATCTCGAACATCACTCAAAAAATTTGCACACATGTCTCAGTTCCCTCTCTATTGCGTACTTCCATAAATTTTACCATACAACCATACGCTCACAAATACGCACACTAATCAAATGTCAATGCAATGCAATGCAAAACACGCGATAGTCGCGTCTACGTGCGCGTCGATGGTGAACGAAGGGAGTAAAGAATAAAGAACGAAGGAAGAAGGGACGAGCGAATGTAAAAGGACGGTAGAGAGAAACATAGAGAATCGAGGAGGAACAGAAGGACGAGGCAAAGAGAAAGGGGATCTCGAGGTGGTGTAATCTACGTAGCGAGTAGGTAGGATGGGCAGTGGATACACCGGCTACGTATAAGTATAATGACTGGCACTTCTATGCATTATCATACCGCTGGGGCTGGCTCCGGTGGTGGCTGGCCGGTCCGTGCGGTGCCTGGGATCAGCCGTGGTCGGGGAGATGAATAATTTCAGGACGGGCACGCAATTACGTGCGCGTACGTCTCGCGTACCAAGTAGCCAGTCGACGGGCCACGCACGCATACGCGCACACGTGGCAAGGAGCCACGGACACCGTAGAGCGGCAAACGCGTAACCCATCCCCTCGGACCGCTCCACAATCTTGGTATCATTTATATTTCACTGCGGGCAATTATTTCGGGCCCTGGCCGTGCCCATCGGGTGTCCGATAAGTTCGAACCCGAGACCACCGCTCGCGGTGCTACCACGGGTCTCCCCATTCTAGATTCTTCATTCTCTTACAGGAGAATTATCTTCTCGCGTCTTGATTTGTCGTTGCTGAAACGCTTGGATATCGCGGATTAAGAATTAAACGTTCTAAGCGAAGCTTGAATTGATATTCGATGAATATTCGTAGAGGATGTGATTATTCTTGGTTCGAACTCGTGAATATTTTTATTAATTGTTGGAAATACTGCGATTTGTCTGGAAGGTTCGATGATTTCGATGAATTAATGATTGTTTGAGCTTCTATATGGAGTGTTAAAGGGAATATGACGGAAAGTAGATAAGTTAAGGAGCTTTTTGATAAGCTGGTGTTAAAGGACTGCAATGGAGAGAGGTTGTAAGAAGTTGATAAAAAAGTAGGTACTGCGGAGACATATATAACTTGGTTTAAACAATAGTAGTCGTTCAGTATTGAAGTAAATATCTCAAAAACTAAATTCTTTTCACGAACAAATAAAAAGTATTTTATTTAAGAAACTGCGAGAGTATTGTTTAATAATCGAACGTCGTAAATCAACAGTTATTACCAACGCTTTATCAACAAAATTCGATACTAAACACACGGGTGCCGAAATCTTATTGCTGGAACGAGGGATCGGCGCTGGCGAAACTAATTGAAACGAGCAACCGATGAGGAGTAAGATCGGGACTCGCTGCGATCCCGGCTGCGTTCGCAAACATATTGCATAATCGGTAATAACCCCAGCCCGGTCGGCCGGTTCGCCTTAGCGTATCGGGACATTAATTATCATGCCGTGACGTTTCGCTCGATCTTCTAATAACGGGCGTCCAGAGGCGGACACGCTTATAAGCTCGACCAATTCACCGCGTGCACGCTTATTCCCATAGCCTAATTTTACACGTGTGAACCTCCACCACCGACCTATATATATATATATATATGCACACACATGTATACATTTATCCACGTATCAGAGACCTGGTACAAATATCTATTTCTATCTCTCTGTGGAAGCTGGCGCGCCTATAATTTACACGCGTGTGTCCTCGCTCACGGGCAATAGTTAAAGCCTGTTAATTTCCGGCAGTGAAGTTATATCCGGTGCCAAAGTCCGATGCAATTAAACGTTAGATGGTAGCGCACGTCGCGCGAGCCAGTCTCGCTTCAAGCGACATCCACTCAGCTATAACGAGGACACTTTGAATCCGAAGGCTGGTAAAAGGGTGGAGAACCCGGAGAAGGGTGCGCGTCGTTCGAAAGGGGGGAGGACGAGGAGGATGGTGCTTGCACACGGTTGCTCTCGCTTTAGTAACTCAATGTGTATCACCGCGCACTCCTATATTCGATCGTCTCGAGGATTTTCTTCATTATAAGTTTCAGAACGGCGTAACGCTGCCGAGAACCAGTGGCTCGCAAGACTTTCGCCCTGGAAAGGTTGGCCATGACTGCGCATCGCTCTCTCGTTCTCGAGTGGTTGCGCTTCAATTTTCGCTTCACGCTCGCGAGGCATGCACGACTTACCGGCATGTCTTTTAACGAATCGCCGGCCCGAGGGATCGGCAGTTGCCACTTTGAAGACGCGCCACCGGCGCGCACCACGTCCTCGGATTTACCGCCGCGAAACCCAGCTGCGCCGTGCCGCCCCCGGGGATCTTGCCGTCAGCGTGGGTCAACTCAGCCTGCTGGGGCCTCGGATGTTGCGAGTAGAATCCTGGTGGAGGCACTTGACGTGTTTTTTTGTCTTTGGATCTTTTTGAGCACTGCTGTTTTAACACCGAAGTATTGTCTGGAGAACACTGATACAGAAACTACTGCCTTTTCTGAAATTCTTCTAAAAAATGATTAAGGGAATTATATCTTGGCACAATGTTTTCTCTTGATGATTCAGAACTCGCGATTTTATTGTTGAATAGCGAATAGATAATGGAAATAGTTGATTTTTTTGTTCGTGTGCTAGTCTTGTTGAACACTTGTTTTAACACCGCAAATTGGGTAGAAATGTCTCGATGGTACGTACTCCTTCGTAATTCACAGATCGTGCTATTACAGTTGAGTGGAAAATTGGTTGAGATTAGATTGCCTTAAGTAAATTACCGAACAGTATCTCTGTAATTGATGTAATTTAAATATTTGGTAATGGCGGAGTATCACACTGAAAGAAAGTTACAGGCTGGGTCGGCGCTCTGTTCCGAAGAACTGAACTTTCTTCAATTTCACCTTCCGACTCCGTTATTTTAAGTTTCCGGCAAGTTAATAGAAAGCTTCAATTTATTTTTCCAATTTAAAATTCCCTGGAAGTTCCCTCAGACGTGCATTTCAGCTAGTAACTAACCGAACGTTGTGTCTTCAAAGTTGTCGTTATCTCTCCAGCACGAAATAAATCTTCATACGTGACACCACTCTCTTTGATGCTATATTACTGTATCCAAAATTTGAATTTTATATCTTCTTGGCAATGTGCATAACTGCGATACCAAACCTTAGAATCCAATCTTTTCCACTCATCACCTCGCGTACCAATTTAAATAATAAATACAAACCATTAATAATAGTGTACAAACCATTTTACCACAAAAGAGCACCTCACGTTATTAGTCCCTGAGCAGATCACCTTCGAAATCTTTAAAAATCATTTTCGCGATATCATCCACGAAACACCACAATATATCTTATCGCCGATATATCCCGCAATCTGTCTGACACTTACTGACCACTCTCCCTAACTGTCGTGTTGAACAATGTCGCCAGATTATTACACCGGGCAACCACGTAACTCTGTCTCATTTCTTTCCCCGTGGCGTGATTCTCGCTCGTTGTCCGATCGTAGAGGATACGTATATAATATATATTATAATAATGTGGGCCACAATGGATTCGCGTCATATCCTGGCTCTGTCCCCAGCACGGCCATCAATTAGATCAGCGCACCCCAACTTGGGTCGCCAGATATCACTCACACCCACCCGCTATGATCCATCTTCTCTCTCCTCGTCATCCTCCTCACGCCTTTAGCGTCTCATTTTCTCGGCTTAATCTCGTCCTTCTTCCACTTTCCGTCCTCTTCTCGATCTTCTGTTCGTTCGTCTTTCCTTCGCGTTTCCGTCCAAGTAGCGTGCAATAGAGCTATTACAGCCAGACAAGCGAGAAACTCAATTTAAATTACGACTTCTGGCCGTTGTTACGACCGTTATTATAACGTTAGCGTTTCACGGCGATTCCTTTGCACACGTGCGTGCAACAACGCCAAAGCGTTGGCTAACTTAGCCAGGAAAGAAAAGAAAGAATTTGGCTCTGCATTCTATGATTTCGATGAGATATCATGGGCAGGATGCTGAGGTTATGTCCATTGTTGAATTCTGTTCGCAATGATGGGATAGAAATCCCTAATAGTTCTAGAATTTTAGCGTAGAACCACTTGCAGTAGAATTTCATTTATTATGCCTCATTAGGGCAACACAGTTCATACGATATAATTTTACTGAATCTTTTCCTTAGGTCTGATTAGTTTGAAATGGAATTCTGCTGTAATCAAATTGCAGACACTTAGATTCTACAATTATCATCAGTAACATTTTAGGGTTAACGAACCTGACAACTTTTCATAATTTATTCTCAAGCGAATCTGTTCATAAAACATTGTCTCTTAAAATGGAAATTAATTCAGCAATTTCCTACAATGTCAGAGAATTCAAGATTATACTCGTTGTAGATGGTGCAGTTTCTTTGGACGTAAACGTGTCAGAACGGCCTTAATGGTCTATGGAAATTCGTTTCGCGTGACGTCGTGGATTGTCGTAATAGCGTATGCAAATTTATGATGATACATTCGCGATAATACTATGAATTAGCCAGGCGACGGGAACGTTCGGCGTATTCCGTGAAATTTAGCGCGTAATCTCTAGGTTAATTTAATGATCGCTCGTGTAACGGGGAGGGCACGCGGAAAGCTTGCGTAGAATTTGTTTTAGAGACTTATGGAAGGCTGTAATAGCGTTGAATGGCTATTCTGAGTAACATTGCGGTCGAACATGTTAGTATTTTATGTTGCTTTCTTGCTGTTCATTTCAGCAGATAACAGAGGTATCGAGTCAGCGAACTGTGAATTCTTCAACTTTGAAGAATAAAGAGATACGTTTCATTCGCGAGAGCAGAATCACAGGATTTTTTTCTACATCGTATTCTATCTTTTCAATTGTACAAACACTTATGCATTATTAACAAGAAATGAAAAAATACTTAATGAAATAAAATTGGTGTTACAACGAATGTATGTCGTATCAGTCATACTTTTCGTATGAAACTGTAAATTTACATTTCGCGTTCTAGCTAAATTGAAATATATCTGAATAATACGAAATTAAAAAAATGTAGGCTCAACTAATCGTGCAATTTCAATCAAAGGCAGACACAAACGCTAAAATAAAATTAAACGATATAAACGCTTTACGCGCGCCACTATAATTTCGCCCATCAGTCGTAAGTGTTTCGCTTGAAGCAATTAGGGTATCGTAGCTTCAAATCGTAAACTAAGAAAATAATACGATGAAGGCAAACGAAAATAAATATGATAAATTGATCGTGAACCGATGCACAAAATAACAGCATCTGTAATTAACAGATTTCCCCCATTACCGTCTCATCGCTGCATATTCAAATCCGCGATATAATTTTCCATAATGACTCATTCACGTCCGCAACCCGTCAAAACTCTGAATATGCTAGTCACACGAACACGCTAAACAGCCAATAAATTCAAGCATCTGATTTTTAAATCGCCTCTAGCCAGAATCCTCTAATTATTATCCATCGTGCACGCCAACAATTAATTATCTCGTGATTATTATTCTCATGGCTCGTTGGAAATCAAAAATATCCAGCTCCGATTTAGCAGCGATGCGTTGTGCTTTCATAGTCGGCTGGCGGCCGTCGATAGAGACATAATAATACATTTCCACTGGCCGCGCGAAGCAGTACGAGAGCTCGTCTTAGCGCGCGCGCGCCTGTTCTCCGTATAAAATCGTAATTAGCGCGCATTTAATGGCAGCCCAACGGAAGTAACTGATTACCTCTCGCGTCTACTGGATTGAATACGCGTCTCGTTCTTTCTCCTCCTCCGTCATCTTCCTCTTTTTTCCCCCCGTAGCTACACCCTCTCACTCCGAGCAAGCTGCTTTCCCTTTTCGAACGTCCAGGGACAATGATGTCCGACCTCCGGCCGAGCGAACAAGCGCAGACGGGTGGTCAAAGGGAAACAGGAAGAACAAGAATAGAGGAGAGCAAGGAGTGGTAGAAGAAAATCAAAAAGATGAGCAGAAAAAGGCACGATGCCAATAAGCGTACACGCGGGTACAACGGAGAAGACGAGTGCGGAGAGGGTGAGAAGAGGAGGGTGGAGAGTGAAGAGGAGGAGGTGAAGAGAAGAAAAGAAGAGGCGGAGGACGGGCGAAGAGGAGAAACAAGAAGATAGTTACGCGGAAGGGAAAGAGAGAAGACGAAGAGGAAGAACAAGAAGAAGACGCGAGGAGATTGACCCTCTGCCCCGCTCGGCGTGTACGCAGCGAACACGCACGCGACCGGTTTGTTTCACCCCGATGCGATGCTAAACGAAGTTTTACCCGCCGGCTGCTCCGGCAAATCGTTTCGCTGCGTTCGCCATCTCGTCCAGTACACTTTGCGTCTGCGAGATTGACAACGTTCGTTGCAACGTTGATTGCAACCTGGACCGGTATACACGAGGACAGAGCACCAAGACAACGATGAGGAGAATGCATTGTTGCACGAGAGATATGGCGAGTAGAGACGCGTTTGACGAAGATCCAACGATCATCATAGGAACAGTGACGATGGGACAGTGATCGAATCGTGAAACTTGCGCCTCGATGTTCCATTACTTTAGTCCAAGTTATATGGTTGGCTGGTTTCATTGACCACGGGATAAATGTCACGGAATTTGAATTTATTTTGGTTAAATTATATTGCTGGTAGGTAATTCTTTATGTGATTGGATTGATCATTGGAATAATTTTAAAGGATCTTCGATTATAAATTTAGACTGATGTAACGAGTCAGAATCATTGAATCATTAAAGTTAAAATGGATTAAATGTATTAAAGCTCGAAGTAACTTTTAATAAATATTTAAATATTACAGTTAAAACATATAGATATGCTTTAACTTACTAAATATACACGAATTTAAGACATTAAGGAACTTGATAATGCAGAAATGAAATTAATTCGAGATTGCCGGAGGTTAGAACTTCCACCGCTATCTTAAGGCTATCAAGTTTTTCATGCAGACCGAAAACCGTCGACCAGAGAACGAAGAACAGTGTAAATCCACAGGCTGTTATCTTCCGGACAATACGGAACACTGTACTGAATAATGCTGGCTGTTAGAATAATGAGGGCTGGCACATAGAATTCCCGACACGTAAGCATCGGTTCGTGCAATTTACTTTATTCAGCTTGACGGACGCGCGTGGCGATTAACGCAGCCTTCGTGAAAAGAGCACCGTCGCGCAAGGTGTTTCGAAATTGTAGACCGCGCAAAATATAAATGGCCCTTGGTACATAAATGCTATCTACTTACTCGGTTGCATATTGTTTGACGTTTAACGATCGCTTGATCGATCGTTAAACATCACGATGTTTCGCACCTTTGCTGTTCCATTATTGGACTTCTTATTCGTTCGTCGAACCATAATCGCCGAATCAACCGTAACCTTCGATGTTAGTAATTTGCATCTTCCGTTCTGCCTTGCCATTTTGCACAATTTAGAAATGGAGAAACGCTTTGCTGATATTATAGCATGCCATTGTCCGGGTAAAAAGCTTTTTTCGTAGTAAAAATTAATATTCCTCCATGATCTTGAATTACCTTCGAACGTATAGACAAGACACTAATATTCGAAGGAAACAAAATTTGCATCAGCAAAAGTAACAGATACAGTACCAATAAACCAAGTGAAATCTCTGATCGAATGCGCATTTCCTTCCAGCTGGATGCTCACTTAGAATGCGGATGACGTGCCGTTCTAAAAGCTTGTGGCAGACAATGGACACGAGGCGCGTGAGAACGAAAAAAGACGGAGCAGAGATAAGGATGAGTCGCGGTTGTGTGTCACCCCAAGGTGGAGCGCCTAAGTGGTGTCTAAAAATGTTCTTCATTCAGCGGGACAATGAGCACACAATAGCGCGGCGAGTTCCGCCTGGTATTACAATCTGGGATTTCAGGCTACCGAGCATTTAGCTTTGCAAGCTCATCGTGAATCGGAAAAACTACTGTCTGACGTACACGTGGGAACGAAGCACCTTTTTCAACGCTGCCGCTCGAACGGCGTCCCTGTCGGACCCTTTCTTCTTTAACCTCTTTAGAAACGAGTTTAATAAGACCAGAAAAGATAATTATTTATCTTTTTTTCCACGAATATTTTATTCAAATATATCATCGTAAAGAGGATGTTCATCGTAACTTTCAGAATTATGGAATTAAAGAAATATACATGTGCCAGTATATGAGATCGTTTAAGAGAATCGAGACACGTCAACCTCTGGCAAAGTGGTACAAGTGTATCGACCCTTTTGTTAATTTCGTGCCTAACAAGCACGTGACTTGTGTGCACACTGCTGGTAATATTATAAAAATTACTCGGTGAAAAAAAGGCAGGAACGATGTAGGTATCATTAAATGCAATAATCGTTACAGGAATTAATGCTGCCGCGTTTATCTGATGCGTATGCCGTAATTAATAACAGAAGCAGAAAAGTATGCCGCGTAACACGAGCGCGTTGAAACGGTTGCGTCACGTTTCTTTACACGTTCAAAATGGTCACGTTATCTTGGTGTTCTACGATGATGGTCCAGAATACGTTTAACGATGTTAACGAGTAAATGGAATGGGAGACTTATCGGGAAACTCAAAAAAAAGATCACTGTACAAGCGACGATTATAAATTAAAGGCATTCGGGCGTTCAATCAGCGAGCGTATCGCGTGTTAAACAACGTGTCACGTTTGTCAACCCTTCATCATTATGAATCAGCGAAACTTTTAAACTTACTTTCATTCTTTAAATAAAATTCATGGGTTTCTATCGAAAAGTTATCATTCTTCTTTTTACGTAATGACGAAAGAATTATATTTTTGCTGCGCGTGAAAAAGTGCGAGAAAATCTGTATTCGTTAAGAGATTAAATCGAACAGCTTATTACATCTATTTAATTCTTAAAAATGGAAGTAGCAATTAACCATAATTTTATTAGCTTCCACGCGCGGTTCAAGTGTTGCAGATGCGTTGAAGTCGTGATCATCTAGTTAGCGAATCTCGAAAGCAATTTCTATGTCTCAAAAAATGTTATACACAAGAAATTCAGAGAGATATGATTTCTCTAATGAGCCAGACAGAGAACACTAGCGCCACCGAGCACATTGGTATATTATAGCGGTGTTAATTATCGTCCTTTCTCGGTGCGCAATTTACTTACCGTTCGCACGGAACAATTTTCAATTGACGTGTAATCTCTATAGCAATAAGGAAGTGTTTGGCGTAACATCCTATAAGCATTCTATGAACCGTGGAGGTTTTACGAGAACGATAGGATCCACGTTAACATTTAAAGACGATATCCATCGAAACAATGGCAACGTCGTTGAAAAGGGCAGCGTTGCGGACGATCAAACAGGGACGTATCACGATTAAATTTATCAAAATGAATCGCGACCGCACAGTAAATACGTCCAAAGGCGAAATTGCCGCGCTTAGTACTAATTACCGACTTCCACTTAAAGTGATTAACGCAGGAATTATAAGACACGATGCTTTCTGTGCGTCTGATAGTGTCGATTTCCAATTAGCTGTAATAACATATAGCTTTACCGTGCGGTAATTGCTTCTCGAATAAATTGCATCGAACGGAGAAAATGCTGTCGTTTAAACATTACATCCGCGACGCGACGCTCGCCGTGCACGCTCGCGTCCCAACGAGCGTGTGTACATGTTATTTATGTTAATTAACTGCGGCATTTTAGAAACGACCGCGCGCATTCAAATTGCCCGCTTCATCGTCGTTTCCCTCTCACTGGGATTTCAGTGGAAACGCTTAAAATCCTTCTTCGAGGATATTTTATCGCTAACTATAGGTGTTCGCTCCTGAAGGCTAATGTGGTAGATGACTTGTTAATATGGAGTAGAACAGAGAAATGGAATCTTTTTATAAATATATCAAGCTCTGGATGAAAAAAGTTTAATGAAGATTGTAAACGGGAGCCATGTTAGCAAAATTTACAAAAGATACAATCATTGCTACGAAAGCTTCATCATATATTTACAAAATATATGACACGTCTAAGAATATCTCACTTCCATTCACTTCCCATGTTCCAAACAAAATCACAAGCAATGGAATTTCCACCTTAATTTCATCCACAATTACACAATGTGAACTCCACGTTTCCACACCCAATCGTTCAAGCTTAATTAGCCGCAGTTATTATCTGCAACAGAATTGTTACGCCTCTTCGTAACTTCCTCTTCGGTGAAATTTCTACGGTACGTCGGGATGGATATTTACACGGGAGCAGGCTAGGCGGTACGGCGTTCTTTCACGTTGCTGGTTTATGTTTACAACGGGACGTGACTTGCAGTTCGCGGTAGCCGGAGCGTGTGCAATTGCAAATTCGTAGGCGCCGGCAGCTCGTGGAGCGTGGCGCGTACGACGGTGGCGCCGGAAGCGCGGCCAACCGGGCGTGTCAGCGCTGACCAGCGCAACGCCGCTTCTTTTGCCACTGTTCCGTTGCGCTGCACCTGCACACGCTCTGCAATGCACACCGGCGGCCCGCCGCCGCTGCCGCTACTGTGATTGGTCTTCCACCCACGCGTGCCCTCGCCGTTGGAACCAGTCCCAAAGCCGGCTGAAAGCCACACTTTTACCTGGCCGCTAGCCCGCCAACACCCGAAAGACCCGTATTTGTCGATAGCCCGGTGACAACCTGTGTTTAACCGTCTTAATACGCTGATAACCACTGCCCAACCTTGTTCGTTACCGACTAATTATTATGGGAATTCAATTAATTAGACGAAGCGGATACACGTGGGTGTGATTACGCGAAATGCTTTATGTGAAGTGATGGATCGAGAAACCAAGTCTAGAATTCTATTTATACGACAGGCGCTTCCATGTAATTTATGAAGATTATGCTTTTGAAATATTGATAATATCTTTGTTTAAGAATAAAAATTGAAATACGTGCCTATTAAGAACTCTTAATGTTTAAAGCTGGTATTTCAATTGAATCATTAACATAATTGATTAACGCTATTATCCTAGGATCTCTATATTTCGTTGATAAGAAGATTCTATGACTTTATCCTTATCAATTTCCTTCGTACACCATTCGTACAAAAATCTTCCTTGATAATCGTTACACGATAAAACCATCCGCATAATCCTTCGTTAATCTCCAATAGAACGTGCAACGGGATAATCGAAAGTAATCGGGTAATCAAAATAATCATACAGTAAACAAAAGACACCGCCCAGAAATTAAAACTTTGAAACTCGATCTCTGCTTCAACGTCCATAAAATTCAAGGCGAGCACCAAAAAACGAAGTAAAGACACCAAAACCTTCTTTCTCGAGACAAGCAATCTTTCTTCTTACGACGTCTTACCAACTTTCAGCCGGCGTTCAAGTGGAAGAAAGAAGGGCACAAGGTGGCTCGTCGATATCCGCGAAAAAAGGGGGGGATAGGTGGGCGAAGAACCGACGTAGAACGAGAAAAGGAGAGACGGGGCGAGAGTGAGGAGCGCGAGGGGATTGAGAGGGAGAGGCAGGATTGGCAAGGGGGTACGATCGAAGTACGTCGGACAGCAAGGAGGCGCCGGTACTGCGCGCCACACCCCAATGCAGCAACTCCATTGATTATTGTTGCCGGTGCACTTGCTACCCCGCCTTGGCGAACGACAAGTATGCCCTGATTCCAGGTCCCAGCCAGCTAGCGGCGGCTCGCAAGGTGTTTCGTACCAGCAACATTCCATGTTAGGAAATTTGTAAGAGGCCGTCGCCGGTACAAACAATGCTAATGCGCCTCCAGAGTCTGTCTCTTAATGCTTTTTCTTGGATGCTGCTTCCACTGTGTTTGTATGGCGCGCCACGGGACGTGCACCGGCTCTGCGGCCTCTGATTTCGGAAAAAAGGATACATGGTAGGTTTATTGTTGATAAATGGTGGTTGACGAAATTGAAGAAAAAGTAAGAGATACTTTTTTAAGAGAGAATAATGAGTTTGTGAAAGATTAGTTTGATGTGTGAGAACATGATGTGTGAATAAAGGATGTCTTCGCTTTTTCTTAGAAATGCAAAAGGAACTTACACCGCAATTCCGATCGAACCATTATTCTCAAACAATCAACAACCTGTTAATACCATTATCAAGCTCCACTGCATTGTATTACATTTCGTTTCATTGACATTTGCATCAAAATATATACGTATATGCGTAGACATATAATTCATCAGAAGCTAGAAATATCACCGGACATGTATTTACTTGCGATTTCGTTTTATATCGTGACCAAAATACATGCGTAAAATTGTGGAAACAGAAGTTACAAGGACCAAAGGTATCTATCTATTCCGCATCAAAGTGGCGAGCGTAAACAAGCGCGAATGCAGGTCATGCTGCGCTCGATGTGGGGTTATATACACGCAGGAAAATAACAGAACCGGTGTCAAGTCTGGTGGCGGTGCAAAGCGCGCCCCAGTCGAAGGGAGAGAAAAAAAGAGAACGCTCGGCCAAAGCGCGCGAACCTGGTACACACCGGCCGTCTCTATTTCCTGTCGGATTAATCTCGATAATTAGAAAGCGTATCACCCACTCGTTGCACGCGCCGTCGACTTGGAGCGTTTCACTTCATTCGCCTCATTCACCAAACTCGCGTTATCCGCTCACTCGAGTTACACACCTCACTCACGCTACTCGCTAAACCTTCTCCCCGCTTCTCCGTCTCGGGAGCAGCCACCACCATCGTCCCTCCAGTCATTCACTTCACGTGCCACCTGCTCTGTGCCACGGATCTTTCTCTCTCCCTGTCTTCCTTTCTCTTCGTTCTTCTGTTCCTCTCTGTCCGTGCAACCGTCCAGCACGCCGAGCCGTACCGCCGTCGAGTGACGGCGAGATGTCAAGAAAACACGCTATCAGGAGCCACAGAATCGAAGCGTAATTCGTGCTGCAGAGATCTCCGGAGTATCCTCCCCTCTTTACATCCTCGGTAGCCGACTCCTCGCGATTTCTGGCCGTATATCCGCCGTTATCGATCGACGCTCTTCGCTGGTAGGCCAATTGTTTTATTTCGCCTTCTTTATGTGTAACCATTCGGCTGTATACTTCTATTTTATTTTAATCTGATTATTATAATCTATGAGAACAATTATAGATTTAAAGGAGAAATACGTGCTGCTTTATATATGCTTTAGACAAGTTACGGTATTCTTTGTAACGGAAGAAGAATGTAGAACAAGATTGCGGTGAATACCGGTGTCAAAAAAATCCTGCGCAACAGAAAAATGAAACGCACAATGGAATTATTAATACGAGGATATAAGAGTCATATCTGACATGATTTATAATCAGGGGAATAATTTCGGACAGCCAAAAACTTTGACCCTAATTATAGTACAGCTTATAGTTCGTCCAAAATCAATTAACCGCTCACAGGTATTAAAGGCTACCTACATCCCGTCATAATGGTCAGCTGCTGTACCTCTTACCTTTATGCTTCGTATACTTTTCACCTTATTGTCTGGTTCAAAGTCAGAAGACGTTCACTTTTGATCATTATTCCATTGAATACTAAGATGATTCTGTCAGCATTTGTCAAACTATTATCACTTTCATTATAAAATGTACTCGTTTCACGGATTAGCTTCGATGTACAGAATCGTTCGATGTTATTTTTCAATGAAATATCTGCATATCACGATACACTGCTGCGATTAATATAACGATACAAGTGTTCTCGATTCTTTAGTAAAGAGAAAATGGTCCTTCATTACCAATGAGACCGCCCAGTGTCCTCTCAACCTTCCTACAGATCCAGAAGCGACATACTAGCCCCTTAAATGCAAAGTGCACATTACGAGCAACCGTGACGCGGTTAGTACGATCGCAAGGCCGGTGTACAGTGATTGTTCTCCGGGGAAGGCGCCGCTCAGAGTTCCGGGAATGCCAGGATCGTCGCGGAGCAGGTAGACGATGGGCGCAGGGTCGGCAATTACGGTTAACCATGGATATCATCTGTTGGTGGCATGCGCGCGTACGCTGAACCACAGTCGAAATCCTCCGATCGTTAAGCCTACCTGCTCAATGACATCTGTGATCACTGCGCTGAGGAGCGTACTTGCTTCTCTTCGCATGATTCTCAAAATGTCTACCCTCCTGTAGCTTTACAACATTGAGAAAACAAAACAAAGGGAATGAGACCAAGCAGAGAGGTTATAGGGTGAGGTGTGGGAGAAAAGAAAGAAAGAAAGAGAGAAACAAGGATCAGAGAAAGATGAGACGAAGACGTGGAAGAGCAAAGAGGGGCAGTCCATGGGGCCCCCTGAAAATTACAAGCTATACGTTGTTCCAAACCGACCATCTAAGATAATACCTGCTCAGCCTGCAGCCATAATGAATATGTAAGACAGATTGTAGGCTAAGAGGGAGCCTCCGTAGCTACCGCAGCGCGATACGGTTGTCCATGCGCAGATTATATTCCAGCCCGATTACGCACGGCCGGCCGATAATTTATTATTTGCCGCGAGTAAAAATCACCGAGGAAACGACCCGCGGCGTTCGTTCCAGCAATGCTCCCTTTATATATATACTATACGTACATGCGTGTGTACGCATCAGAATACTCGCGCACGCAAACACCACCGGGGCCCTCTGTAGCCTCAAACTCTTACAAACGTCCGTTCGCCGGAACGACGACGTCTACGAGGCGAACAACTAGGCTGGAGAACGAATGGCGTGGTAGAAGCGCATGGTATGACCGCTACGATTAGATAACAGAATATCGAAACACGGCACTGATACAGCGTAACAGATGATAAAGTCGAAAGGAGCGAAGCAGAGCGCGCGTCGTCCCTAGGCGAAGCTCGAGCCGGAGGATCGATGAATGAAGGGTCGCGCTCTTGTGCCAGCAGTCGCTTGTCCGGTAGCGCGGAATGCTGCGCGAGATCTCGAATTATCGTTATTACTATCGTACGTTAATTATTGTACGTAAGCCGGCCCGCGGGGAACCGGTATTTCATGATCATCAAGGATAAATAACGCAACGTATAATGACCCGGCCGTCGGAAATGTATTTGTTTTTCTGCGCTTCGTATAAATTATGCGTCGTTGATGTTATCTCGCGTTGAAATTTAGCCCCGACCGATACCGACGCTGCTTAAGGAAATTACTTTTAATTACGCCGCCGAGATTCATCTCTTTCTCCTTCGTTGCATTCGTTGCTGGATCTGTTACGTCGTCGCCAGAGGATCAGTCCTTGTCGAGGACTATCGGTCGGATCTTGAACAGTCTTCCTGGATAACAAGTTGTATCATGTTTTGTTACTTGTTTGACAAATTTTCACTATATTGTGAATATTTATATTCGTGCAGCATTGCACAAAAAGCTTCATCGTCGTTTACTGACTATCATCCATTCTGAGGAAGATCTCGTTATCTTAGTAGTACGTATATCTATCCTCATCTACTCAAACGAACGCTCGTTCGAGCACGAATACCAACGTCGAACGATAGGTGAAACCAGTCGGACAATTGAACTTTTCTTTTTCCCCCAACATTCTCCTTCTACGCATACGTTTTGGTCACCGTGTTTGGAAGCATGACGAAAGTGCCACGCACAACGGAATTCACTCAAACGCGTTACTCTCGACTCGAGTTTCCGTTACTAGAGGGACGCTGACAAAGCGGTCTAATCACGCGAGCAAACCGTGTTTACGAGCGAAACCACGAAAATCCTGTCCGGTGTCTGGAGCGTGGTACGATCGATCATCGACCGCGTAACGAGAACGAAACCTCGTCTGACCGAGATAGATCCGGAGGATCGTTGGTTACGATACAAACCATGTGGTCATCGAGCCACACTCGGACGAAGAAGAAGAGCCCAAGGAGGGAAGAGCACGAGGGTCAAGGGGCGGTAGGTGACAAAGTCGGGCGTTTAGACGTCTTGCCAGGTTAAAATTGGGACCTGAACGATCGAACGCCAGGGTGGGAGCCGACGAACGAGAAGCGGCCGAGAGTACAAAGGGGAGGAAGAAAGAGGAGCCGATAAGAAGAATGAAGAGACGACTCGGTCGGTGGAAGGAATGCCGTCGGACGAGCGCCGGAGGGCAGCCGCGCGAGGTTTCTCTCTCGCTTCCAGAACGCTTCTCCCTCCACCCTTTGCCCTCGCGGTAACAGAGAATACTCGATCCCTCTGTCTTTGTCCATTCCATAATCATCTCCTCTTCTATCTTCCAACTGATTCCTCCCGGTCCACATCCTCCGGCACGTATGCGTCTACACGATTGTGTGGTGGTTGCTGATACCTCCCGGGGCCTCACTTGTCACACACGCAGCGCGTCTGCTCCCCACTATTCCCTTCGCCATTGATCTCCCTCTCGTGTTGCACCCCTCGTTCGGGCCGCCAGGTTGCATCGGCACGCCAGCGGCAATAGCCGTGAGCCGTGGGCCGACACAGGTGATGCACGGGCCTCCTTACATCTTCGATCCGCTCTTACAGGCCTCTCCTTTCCCACCGGCTGAGAGAAGGTATCGCGCTCTTTCCATTCCCTTTCTCTCCTTTTCCTTCCTAGTCGTCTCTCGGCGAGCCATGCGCTGCTCTCTCTTCTGTTAGCCGTGTGTCGCGCGATCGCCTCTCGCTCTGCCTCGCTCTTCTCTTTTCCTCTCCCCCTCTCGTCCCCTGTGCGTACGGAGATGCGTCGTGTGCACGGTGCACGTCGAACATCCTCGACCTGCACGACGCGCTGCAACGCCTGTTATTGTCCGTCTTGTTACAGGTACGCGATCGACCGACACGCAACCCAACCGCACCACCGCGTCACTGCTAGCCGCGGATGCTCGGTGCTAGCTGCACGTGTTTCCTCCGATCGTTTCGTGACCCCGGGTCGCGTCACCACTCCACCGATAGACCACTCGATGTCCATTCGACCTAGCTGCCGTTCCGGCTAACTTGTTTCATTTTTACGTATCACCGCAACCGTGTGCGTCTCTTTTAAGGCCATGCGAGACGGAACACATTGGTTGTGGTCGGTTACAGATGTCACGAATGTAGCGTAATGAAACGTCGCACGATTTTGACAATTCAGGTGTATTTATGTATTATTGGCTATGATCGATCGAGTGATTCTTATGGATTTTTTGAAGAAGACGAGGAAACGATACGAATAAGATTTAAATAGGAAACAATCGCAGCAAATATTGTGGGAAACAATATTTTTCACTGACATGTTACCGCAATCCGGAAAGCTAGACTAAATGTTAGTAAGGGCTAACATCATTTACCAATCAATATTTCAACGAATAAGAATAGATACTACTCCCCAAATCGTTGGTCATTCTACACAGAATATCGAACAAACTGAGAATATCGTTACGTTTGTTACGATTCTCGTTACGATTGTTACGTCGTGGCATGAATCATTCCTAGAATCGTTTTTTCGTTTTTCGTTCTTCGGAGATATTTATAAAAATGATATGTCATCAAGTCGGAGAAAGTAGACCGCATGTAGATACGTTTCAGGGGAAGAGGAGAAACCCGGTTTAAGTTCTTAATGATCCTCTTTTATCTCGTTCGTTGGAAATCTGCTCGAGTTATCGAGAAACTTTGAACGTGTGCGAGAAGACGAGAGAAAGAGGAGAGCAGGAAGGAAATTAATTGAATCCCTCGTAGCGACCGGTATGAAATAAACATCTTAACGAGAAATATGTTGCGCGGGGGAACGCGGAAGAGAGTCGCAGACCGCGGCAACTTTTCCAAATGGGAGACGGTGATCGCAAATAACTTCACCATATACGCGGTCTTCTAGATGATCTCGTTAATCGATACCAAATTCGAAGCGAAGCGCTGTGGCCGCGTCCGCCATAATCGCGTTTCACACCTCTGGCTGGGTTGCGCGGCACAAAAACAGTTATGCGCATTTTCGATCCCTGATCTGAAAAGGAATCTGCCTGGCTCGGTTATATAAACCGCAAATGAGACGCTGATTCCGATGCTGCCACGAGGAGCGAGAATAATTGTCCAAAATAGGAAATGCATGAAATAGTTTTGACGTTATCGAGATTATATGCTGGGTGAATACAAATATCTGAATACAATTTTAAGATTAAAAAATCGAAGTATCTATTTTTTCCATCATTTATTCGTACAAGCTTCTTCTATTTTTAATTTTTCTGTAACGTTTACTTAACAATTTACTTATGTACAGATAATTTATATTTTAATAATGTTATGAATTCTAACTTCTTCGGATAGAATATCAGAAACAAAGTTCAGTGACTGGACCATTTAGAAGTTGTCGCTAAGAACCAGTAATCTCATTTCCGCTTGAATGCAAAGTATGCTCGAGACAACATTCATACGGTACTTGCGACAATATGTTTAATAATTAACGAGACAGATACAGAAAGAAGCGAAAGAATCAAGAATGTCGAGCTGTGTTTCTAGCTTCACGCATGATTACCTACAATTAAAAGAATGCAAAAGTGTCCTCCATACATATACACACGCTACATATTCTTCCTTAGATTAAACATACTAAATTATATTTATCTTAATGTATGCAAACCACTTAAAATATCGAGTTAGCGAGGTTTATAAAGCAAAAGTATCGAGTGTACTACAAGAATCCGATAGAACTTAATCAAAGTGTATTTGAGTTTCACGATTATTATCTTATTACATTTAACATTATAATATTCGTATCAATAGTAGATGTAAATTCTCACTTTTTATTTTATTCTAGAGAAAACGAACATTTTTTACAATTCCAATCACGAATCAATTATCACGCGTTTGTTTGACATAAAAATACCACAGATAAATATTTCTCAGTACACGTTTCATCGAACTAGCTAAAGAAAGAACAATTGCGTAGAATATAACATCGATGTTATTAAGTTCATTGGAGACTCGTCCCATCGATATTTTTACGCTCGATCTTCTACAACCATCCGATTGATGTATTGCGTTTCGTCGCGTTACAAACGACAGACGGACGTGTCTCTCGCAATCGACGCGATTACAGTCTCGATCGTCGTCCAGTGGATTTCGTACCGCGACCAATGCACTTATCGCAATCATACCCCCTCGAGTTCTGTGTCAGTTATTTGCCTTTCGAAATTGCAACCCGGTTCGCAAAATTGCAGTAAACCGGCAACACCTGCCGGCACGTAGTGACGATCGAGTTGCATCTCGTCGAGTCGCTACATTCTACCATGATGATGTATTACGTACCCACTTTCCAAATGACTGTAGTGGATTGTCGATATAGTTATGGAGGAAAGCAATCTTTCGCTAGAATATCCGGCTACGGTGACTATGATGAATGTTGCCTTCGACTTTTCGAGTGGTTTCGAAAAGCTCGCGTGTGGACAATGACTGTGTTTAAGCGAATGAGACGCGTCAGAGGGGAGTGTGTATTATGAGCAGGATTGAGTAATTTCGATTAATGACACAAGATAAGATAAAAAATAATATTTAAAGAAAAAACATAACGACTAAAATAAATAACTTATATTTTCGATAACGAAGTTCGTAAGCTCCGCAAACAAATTGAAAAGTTAAAAGATGAGAAGTTAAACGAAAAATTATACATTCTTTATCTTTGCGAAAGAAATCAAAATTAATTCAGACTCGATTCACATCCAAGCTAAATCCACCACTATAAATAACAGTAAATAATAGTAATAATAAAATTGTATATCGCTTCGAGATACATACTTCGTAGCAGGATTCTCTTAATGATTACATCGTGCTCTCCAAGCATCGTGTCATCCACGTTTCATCCACCCCGTCGCGTCAGCTAGGTTCTTACGCATTCTTGTGCGCCTTTATGAAGACCAAGATATTCTTAAGCGGTAAACGCTTAACGCAGCTCGCGATAATCGTAATCCACTTTACGCTGAATGCGTAATTCCGCGTCGACCGTAATACCAGGGAGAAAAGCGGGGCTGATATTTTCAAACGCTTAATACCCAAACCTGTTTTCGTGGGTAATGACGTCGAAACAACGCCTGACCGCTTAATGCTCGCTTAAACGCTCTTCTCTTTATTCTCTCCTGGTTTCACCATCTAGCGATCGTAGAAGTCGATTGTTCTTCGTCTCTGGTCCCTCGCAGTTTACAGAATAAAAACAACCGCCGAGAACGTAATTCAGAAATCAGGACTTCCTAATTGCCGCGACGGTGGAACCAAGTGGCAAAAAGAAAGCCAGAATCAGCAAAGAAAACGATCACCGGAACGATTCCGGCAAAAAGACTTGTTGCTTCGAGCGAGGGTCCGCCGCCGCCCCGATTGTGTAAATCTCCTCATTTGGAATGCGGTACATTATTCTCGAGGGGGCCCTAAGCAAGCAGCTTCTTTAACCGAGGGATTCTCTTCGTGACGGGCGAAATTTAATTGGTCTTCTTGCTGGCTCTGCTATCCACGAAATCCTTATAATCCCCTGACGGGCCTCCTGAGACGAAAACAACAGGTGAACAAATGGAAACGGTTCGAGCAGGTAAAACACGTTCCTCTTGTTTTCTTGTCTTTCATGAACGTATCGAGAGCAGCCAGAGCGACGCAGAATACTCGCTGGCGAATGTTCCACGCGATAGATTCACAGTAGAATAGGTGACGTGGTCAGACCATGCGTTAGTTCACGCCAACGTGAAAAGTTTCTAAGATCGATCGTAACGATTGCGAATTTTCAAGATGTATGCTTTGCTTTTATACTTAATCTGCGATTTAAGTAGTACATAATGACGTCATTTAGCAATGGATTATTGCTAAATAAAAAATGCGAAAGATTTTTTTAATTATTCCACTTTCTGTGGCAGTTTCAAAACGTCCGCATTACTTGCGTAAAAGCTACAAAAATGTAAAAGAACAGCTTCCAAACAAATATTAAGAACCTCTAGAAGCAGTGTCCCGCATCTTCAAGGCACTTTTTACCATATTTCTACGATTTTAACGTCGCTTATCTTGTGACTCTAATTGATCTGTCCGTTTTGTTCGTTTTGATCTTCGTATCGTAGATCGAGGATTTCCTGAACGCGTCGACGCATCACGTCTGTGACTTTGCTTAGATTTGACGACGTTATTGAAACAGGATGTCTTCATTGGAGGCGACAGGACGGCTAAAAGTGTCGCACGCGCAGCTACGATCGCGACGCTTGCTCTCAAGCCGGGGCGTGGACTCGCCGGACGGTCTTGGGCACATCGTGTATCGGATAGATAGCGCAGCAGGTGGACAACCTTGGACCAGGACTGTGGCCCGTGCGCATCTCATTGACACCGATAAACCAATATGTACAGTTTTTCTTCTGTCTTAGATCGTTCGGTGTCTGTATTTGGTAATTGCCTGTTGGATCACAGAGAAAGAGTGTAATAAGTGATGTTTTATGTTTCTTAGAGGAAAGCAATTTTAAAATTCAATATACTGTCTATGAAACTTATATAATCAAAGGCAATTATCAATCAAATCAGAATTAATCATATATGTGTATTTTTATGTCGAATTTAAATTATATTTGCAGAGAATTTTATACTCTTCTTGAAAGATCTAGTAAATGTGGATCTTCGGGCCGTTCAAAATTAATATTTCCAGTATGAAGAATATTACAAGTAATTTCTATTATTATCATCTATGGTTGCAAAATTGTGTGTTTCGTTTCTGAAACGGATAGAGCAATAGAGTTAAATGTGGGTAGAGTGGATTTATCTACCCTTTCATGGCCTTGAGCGATGAATTGATACCAAGCAAAGTATGTATACGCGGTAGCTATTTTGCACTGCTGGAAGCAGGTCTGATGTTCCTCTTTAGTTGATTCTACATCCACGCAACGAAGTACCGGGTGACTTGTTTAAATATGGAGAACAAGAAGAAATTACAAGAGGGGGGTAGGAGAAGAAATATGATCGAGCACTATGATAAACTCTTCTACGACGACTGAATATATACGTACTTCTTCGTTCTGTCAGGGATTATAGTTCCTTTCCATCAATGGCTTCGACTTGTCTATGCTGAAACAGTTACGACGCATTAATGATACAAGACAGAATTTCACCTCTTGCTCTACGCACATACTTACTGTAATGCCTCATGCTGTTAATATACACTTATCATTAGTATATGCAAAAATGAAGGAACATTTTATGCGTTAGATCGAATGACTGAAATGACAAGGATTTGAGAAGCGATGTGTGCATGATATTACCCGTAATGTACCTTGTCAGTTGAAGATTCGAAATCACCTTACATTCCACGAGACGCAGAAATCGTTAGAAAAATGTTAACAATTTTATATAAAGTTGAACAATTTCGCCGTCTGCGCATTTCTATACCGGTTGCATGGTTCTCTACTTTCTATATCTACAGGGTGTTTCGTTTAACTGGAAACGGTAAAATATCTCACCTCAGCCATAGGTATTGCCATGTTTGCGTTGTCTTTGTCTTTCATACGTTAAATTTCACAAGTTGAAGTTAAAATATCTGTTAAATAAATGATTCTTCGACATAAATAATTTAATACTCTTTTTATAGGGAATGTCGAGATTCGATTGATGTGTTAAAAATACTTTGGCCATGAAATCTTGCCCGTTACTCCACCTGCAAGAAAATAATTTACACGATGTTCCCCTTCAAGCCATACAATTTTCATTCAAACATTTTTCTGATAATTTTAATCCCCCGTGAGATATTCTACCGTTTCCAGCTAAAAGAAACATCCTGTATGTTAAATTTCTCCATCTCCGTAGATATACTCTTTTTCTCTAGATACTATTCAGATATTAATCTATAGAAAGTAAGTGAATCGTCGTTAATGCATGCAATATTAATTCTAATATATTTCTAAAGAAACATATCTTAGCATGTTATGACATGCTAGTACTAACCAGTTAGAATTAATCTAAACAGCAAGAATTAAATTCTTTATTGTGATAAAACATGCGACGTGATACTCAGAATACAACCATACAAGACAGCTCATTATAAATTCATAGTTACATTATACCATCCAAATCGACGAGTGTACAACGTGACTATCAATTAGCAAGTGGCTTGCCGCTAATTTTAACCTACCAAAAAACGTCTTCCAACGCTGTAAAACCCGAAAATCTCTTCTTTATCTCCATATCCGCGTCTCGTATCTTGTAACCGCACGTACAATAATCGCGCATATCTCTGGCTGCAAAGAGTACTAAAAGGGAATCGCCACGAGCGATAGCCTCCCGTGGCGACAACGTTGTAGGCAAAGGCTATGATTGATATAAATTAGCATTTACGATGCCACACAGGAGGAGACGAGCTCGGTCATTTCTGCCCCGGCGAGCGCGTCGATCCTCCGCCGGTGGATCTCCATTCTCGATCGTATCCGATGCGGCAGCTGCCTCCGTCCGCGTTGCAATTTCGGGATCTCAATTAACGATAATTGGCGGCTACCGTAACCGACCGAATCGTTCGCATAAAATCGCGGCCGGTTCGGCCGATCCGCGACAACAACCATTGCCTTCGAACGCAGCCCAAACCGAACCTTCCCAATAAAGTTGCGTTTTAACGTAAAACATACGGTTGGTTCTGGAGACATACAAAGCATTTCTGAACTGATGATAGGGTGGAATTGACAGATCGATATACAATTAAATAAGAGAAATAATAAGCAAGAATTAAGAGGGCACCGTGATGATAAGTTAGAGACTATTCTCCAGCTTACTGAAGGACAGATCTTTCTCAGATCCTCAAAATTGAATCTCCGTACTCCGAAACATCACTTCACCCTCCCAACTTCTTTTTCCGCGTAAATTCATCTTTTCTCAAATTTCGCCACCAATTTCGAAACACCCTGTATATCGTTCGTTGTCCGTCGTTCAGCGTGGAAAGCGAGACGAGCCGGCGGATTCGAGACGACGAACAAACGAACGAACGATCCGCACCGAAGGGAATAACGAACGAACGCAACGCACCGTGCAGGTATAGCAGGCCGCCGCGGCCTATACGATGCAGCAATCTAGCCGCGTTGATTAGAGTCGTATGTAGAATCGAGAACCGGATTCCAAGAACCTGTTTCCATGTTCACGTAAGATCCCCGGAGTAATCGACTGACGGATCGGCGACCGTTCGAGTCAGCGACCCCGACCGACCGAGACGCCGCTCGCTCGATCCCTCCGCGAGAGAGCCACCAAGCCTCTGTGATCGTCGACAGCGTCGTCGTCCCGACGCGACCGGGCCTCCTCTTCCTCCTTTGTCCGCGCATTCCTGCGGGACACCGTTTCTTCCTATACTTACGTTTCTCCTCTCCGCGTACGTTCCACCTTCGACTCGGGGAACGCGAGTTCTAAAGAGGTTTTACCAGAGTAAACGCACTGTACGCGGCGCGATTATTCTCGTTCGAGGAGGATGAGAGGATGTTACGTGGGTGGGAGTGTTTGGTCGTTGATGAGGTTTGTCGAGGGAAAGGTAAGGGGATTAATGAACGCCTGATGGAAGGGTAATGGGGTTAAAGGTGTTTGATTTTTCTTGATGAAGGTTAGAAGGTTCTTATCGAGAGGTGCGAATGGCGCGCATAATGTTCGTGGATTTTTGGTAGGTGAAGTGACGAGGGTTCGCTTGAGTGGGAGATGTTTCGCGTTTTTGTTTCCTCAATACTTTTAGGCGTTAAGCTGTTCAAGTGTGGGTGTAATGGGTGTTATTAGTGGGTAGTAAATTTTATGGCTTAATTGTGGCAGATGCGTAGAGGAACTGTTCATGCTTGATTTGCCTGAAGATAAGAATCTTCTTTCACAGTATGTATAGTATGATTTATAAGCTTCTTTTTTAAACATAGCCTGAACTAATTCGTCAAAGGTAAAAAGAACTCCAAATATGAAATCAAAATTGCTGAGTCGTCATGCAGAAAGCTTTTATCAACTAATAGTGAAAACAGTGAACTTCTGATCAGACGACAAAGATGGCCAACCACAAGGACGCGCCAGTTCGCTCGTCAATTTAACAAACGTCCACTTAACGCGAAACGGAACCGACCAAGCCACTTGGCATCGGTATGGTGCTGTCTCTTTTCGCCTGTCTCGTTACACGGTCGCACGCGTTCGAAACGATTGGACCCCTAACAGGCCGCTACCAACTAATAGATTTTCATTATTTTGAGCCGTCTTTGCAATTACCGCCAAGTTCCAGCAGGTATATGCCTATCTATGCGGCAGCTACGTGCAAATATGTGGTGGCGAGTTGCTACAGGCCGCTTTTCAAAAGGCGACATTACTCGCCTCCCCGCGTGCGAGCTCCAAGCTCCCTCTATTAATAGTCCTTCGTTAAACGTATAATGCTTGAATTAACGGCCATTTCTGTCGCGAGTCCTGGCTTTATCATCTGCGATTTATGCAATGCTTCGCGTACCTGCCTCAACAGGTTGGTTATCTGCATATTCTCGATGATTATGGTGTCTTTGATCGGGTACATTTTTGTCATTCTTTCTCTTCTCACAGCAACCCAAGTTGTTTTATGTATTTCAGTGACCGTGGCTGAGTTGTGAATTGATGGGCGATGATGGCTCTTCTACTATGTGCGCTTCTGATGATGAATTGACAGGAAACGGATTAATTGGATTCTTCGATGTCTGGAATCGAGGGTCGCTTTTTCTTGTTGTTGTGACACATTTTAGTCTGTTTGGTTGTTGTTTCCAAGTAAATTCTTCGACGAGATTTGAAACGAGATATTTCTTTAAAAGATACTGTGCAAATTCTAAGAATCTAACAGCCTTTGTCGCAATAAGTAACGGATCAATGCAAAAGATCTTTAATTTATGATTAAATTGTGAGTTTCACGCATGTTAAAAGGAGCAGAACATTTAACGCATACGTGTGATGATTCTGCAATGGCTGATGATTTTGCAACAAGTTGAAACTTTTTAAACGAAGTTATGTGACTTTTGAAACGCATTCTGATGGATATCATAAACCAATTATGTAATCATTAAAGGCTGTATTCAACTAAACTACAAAAAGACATTAACAGTTAATAACAACTTGTACGAGACTTAACTTCTATTAGTACATTCGTTTTTAATGTAATCCTTGTGCTTATATAATCGAATTCCTAACAATACAACCCTTTAACATTTCCTCAATTAGAAAGTAATAACATACAAATTACATGTCTGATTTGTTTACAAAAAACACCGATTACTCCCTGTCACAATCCACCTTCTGGCGTACAAAACCTACTCCTTTACCTACCCAGCAATTACATCATCGCAGATACATCTGGTTCACCAGGTCAGAGCTTCTCACCTCGGGATCCCTTTCTATTCAACTCCTTCGTCAAATCTACGTGTGCCTCATTTCAAGAAGCTCTTACACAGCAACGCATAGAACTCTCTTGAGTTTCGTATTATTGTATGACATTTTTATTTCTTTTTTTGTTTTGTTCTGCTTATAATATAGATTTACTATATAAATATGCGTAGATTTAGCGTTATATACTTTTATAACCCTATTAGTGGTCTCACTCTCGAACCTTAAAAAGCGAATGCTGTAAAATCACATTCCTATTGGCAATTATACTTCGTGAAGCAATATATGTAGATTTATAATTCATCCTATAATTGGTTATCCAATAAATTCCGATAACATCCGCACAGAATTCTAATCGATGCAACCTCGAAGCTCGATCCGATATCGAAAGATCGGTAGGGTCAGGTCTGTAGACGCGATGCTTGGTCATTGACTAGCTGACTGTATGTTCATACTTCGCGGTAAGATCTTCGCAATTATCTGGCGGTGAGATCGGCTCCTGGATCGACTCTGAGAACGGTGATATCACGTCGCGTTCTATCTAGTCGCAGAAAAAAAGCGTTCCGGCTGCTAAGCTCTCTGGAATCCTATTAATAGAGCCACTCACGAGGCGTTTATTTACACGCCCCGGGTTCCCGCCTAGATTCATGACGACCAGTCTATTAAGTAGTGGCGGCCGGCCAATATTATCTGAACTAAGCGGCTTATCTGCGGGCGGGTGTTAATTAATTTTTTTGCCAGCGCGCCGTCCAACCGCGTAAACACGTCGAATCGATCTCTCCTGGTCTCGGTTTCCTGACCGGGAAGACAGGCGTACGCTATACTAATGCGCGAGAACAGCGGCCACCAGATAACGCGGCCCTGTTGGTAAATCGAGGTGAGTTTTATCGCGAGAAAAGAAAAGAATGGAATTCATGGCGATATTTGTCTAGTCGATGCTGATAACGCTGGTAACGCCGTTAGATCAGTGTCGTTTCGCGGATCTATTTTGCACGCCTGTCCACGTCTACTTTGCTCGGCCTTCCGCGAGTAGGTATGTCGTAACGGGATCGTTGAATTAGTACGTACGGGGGAGAGAAAAGCAAAGAGTTGCGAATCTGTTGGTGCTTAAGAGCGCCGGTAGAAGTACGAAAATTACTTCATTATCGTGAAAGTGGAATGATCGGTACGCGAAGCTGCTACATCTTGAAAAGGTCTGTATATATCGTTATGGAAAAAAATATGAAAGTAAGAATCTCTTTAATGTTGCACTAAAGTGAAATTCCTATTCGCTACATTTCTGTCTTAAAAAATTTTTCATCAAAATTCATCAAACGTAAAAAGCGATATTTTTCCTGAAATATGCACAGCTGTGGATGTAGAATAACTAAGACCAGGTAGAATATTCATGTAATTGTCACGTAGTTCCACCGTGTAATTAACTGGAAACATTTGGCTTGTTGAAAGAGAAACGCTCTTTATTACCGTTACAGAACATTCTTTAAGCAGAATTGTAGCTATACTGATTCACCATATAAAAAGACTACTCGATTCAACCGCATCCGTTTCAATGAGTATTGAAAAGGAATGGAAAGAAGGGGAAGAAAGTGTTAAGTCCATAACACCTGTCACTGCATTCGTGCATCGATATCGAGAAAGTCCTTGAACAAATAATCATTTCTACCAACGAAGAAACATTTCTCCCCATCGATAGAAGGAGACACATCCATTGAAACCATGTTAAACGAGGAACTTTATATCCACTTTCCCGACCAATTTCCGAGACAAAGATCAAATCTTGAACGAACCATACTCGTACAGTCAATTGAAATTGGAGAATGTATTGTGTGATAAGCTGTTTGATTTTTACATGGGGGCCTTCAACTGACGTTTCCATGTAAATGGCGATGTCCACCATCGAAGAAGCACGTGGTGCTCGATCTCGCGGCATCGTGAATAATAATCGAATTTTAAAGCGTATCGCGAGCACGTGAACGTTTCCCATCCAGCCTTGAGATCGCATTATGACAGTGTTTCGTCGTTTCGACAGTCGATGAATAACGTCCCCTTGCCCAGCATCCGGAAACCGAGCGTTAAGTTCCTTTTTCACAAGGAAACGAGGCACCGATGAAAAAAAGAACACGAAGAAGAAGGAAAGAATATATATATATGTATATATACCATACTGAGTATAAGAACGGAAGAAAGAATACGAGAGCTGGAGGTAGGAGGATAAGTGGAAAAAAGAAGGCCTTCTGTTGAGACTGGTCGTCGGAAGCTGGAGAGAAGCTCCGACGGACCTCAGTCTCCGGTACTTATCTTCCCCTCGCAATCGGTGCAATATATTCAGGGTGCAAAGCGTCGTTGTCGTTCGGTGAATGGACGTTTTCACTTAAAGTCGCGTTCACTCGGGCCGGACAAAGGGATCATTACCCGAGCCGGGGCAGGAGAAAGCCAGCACGCCGTGTCGGACACTTAAATACGCGGAATTCACGCCCCGATCACGTGAATACGGAAGCGCCGCGTTGACAGAGCGCACCCCGCGCCCCACCGGTCGTCCCCAATTAAGGTAGCCCAATTCCGAAATACCTCTACGCACCCCGCTATCTGCTTTAAATGTTTCTCTTTCTACGACTTTTTTCCGCGCACAGAAAGCCGCGGATGCATCACGTTCACGTTCAACCGGACTCGGAGAAAAAGCACGCCGCTTTGTCATTGCGCCGCCTTAATTAAGACGCGCGCGCTCCGAACTTCTTCGCAGCCACCCCGAGCTTCTTCTTGTTTCTTATTACCGTTCCGCTTCCTTGGAGTCTCGACTCCCGACGAAACGTAGAAAATGAAGATACGATCTCCTCCGTTGTGCTCGTTCGATCGGTGAGGTTAGATTTATTGGCACGCCGGGTAGACTCGATAGATGGGGATTCTCGTGAAAGATACCTGCTATTCTTACGATAAATTGCCGAGGTTGGTTCATTAGTCGCGAGATAATGGATCCATTAAAGGATGTCTCGAATCGACGGTTTTTGGTTATCGTTAAACTGATGGTTACGAGTGGTGTAGGATAACCTATTCGATCTATAGAACACGTTTAAATGTATGGAAAAGATTGAATAGATTTTACATATGTCTTATCGGGCCATAACAGTAGAACGAGAGAACATGGCAATGATGGATAGCGGTGGAAAAAGTACACGTTAAGAAATCAGAAAATAAATGTGTAAATGAGATAGTGATTAAATTCGTGCAAAATATTACGTTTTATCTTTATCTTCTTCCGCTAGATAATGATCCAGTTCCAAAGTAATTAGGAGGAAAATCTTCGAGCAAATCAATCAAAGCTGGGTATCAAGCGAAACTTATAAATCATAAAATCGTTGCCACACGAGAGCAATTATAATAGTCGTGTTTTATTTGTCGCTATCATTTGTATCGTTGCTCGTGTTGTAATCTATAACGTGAATTACACTTACTGAATTACATGCCTAACGAAGCAAAGAAAAATTGTATAAATAATTTTTATATTTGACATAGAGTTAGAAAGGAAAGAGTACACCGAGTCGCAGGAAAATGGAAAAATATTTAAAATTCCATTCTCACGTACTACCTTTTACTTTCGATCTAACTTGATGTCACTAAATTACAGTATTACGTAAAAACAGTACATATTTCAACGATATTTACCGAAGGAACTGTTCACAGAGGCATTAACGACGTTTCAACCATCTTTCTCTTCTCTATACCAAGTGATCAATCAACGAAGTGACGGAGTGCATTCGGTTCGATAAAATTTCCGTAGGAAAAACCTGAAATAATTAATTTAATAGTTAAGCCTTGCGCGAACCGTGTTCATCCGATTACAGGAACCAAGAACGATGAAAAAATTTCCTAGAAAATCAGATTTGAATGGCTGTTGTACAAAACATTATTTGAAAATCAATTTATTCCGATCAATGTGTCTCCATAAAACATTTCTCACTTTTTATCTTCGACCGACGTATCGACGAATCGAATGCGCCTAGAGCAAGTTCTTCATCGAAGAAATTATTCACGGTAGACGAGGAGATCTCTTTCAAGCGATGGAAGACACGCTTGTTCACGTATACGAAACAGGTATCTAACAAACAAACAACAAGCATCGAAGCACGGTGACGACGCCATTGTAAAGTTGAATCCATGCAATTTCCTTTGGCGTCAAACTTCTTATTATACATCACAATGCTATCTTCGAGTACGCGTTTGAATCTTCTCGCGAATCCCCATTTATCTTCCCCCTTGCGACACCGAGTCGCGGATAGCTGCTACTCGTTCTTCTTTCGGTAGGTGCCCTCTGATCGTACGATAAATTAATATTAACGGGCAACATTTCAGGCGAGGATGTGTTGCAACAACGTTTAACTCGAGAGTGTTGTGAAACGGAATTCCTGCATGTTCGAGGAACAGTGAGTATTATGTCGATACTGTGCGAACGTGATTTTGAAGCGTGTCGTGTGATTACCGGTGACTAATTGTAGCCGATTGTATCAGCTGACGGCTGTCTTCTTGATATTCTTCTTCGAGATTCGAGCGCGTATTTTGACATGTATAGAAAACGAGAGTGGATGTTGATTGGATGTTAGTTGGAAAGATGATAAGCTGTGCTATACTTATACTTTTGCCAAGAAGGAAAAATTATAGTCTTTGAACAATAACTAAAAATTACTAAAACGTGATGTAACTAGTACGTTAACTGTATTTATCCTTTTCATCTCTTCTAAAATACGAACTCCAAGCTTCTGCCATAAATACGACATCAGGAGAACTTCTCAAAAAACATAGCGAGTCCTAACGGGACGGGGGATGCAAATGCATCTTCACGCGAGTGAATCCCCAGACTACTGCCGGTTCCCGCCTGCTGTTTCCAAGCCAAAAAAGGGGCCGCTAGTCGAATTAATCAGGTATACCGCGCAATTAACATTATACGTATGCGCGATTACGCGTCACTTGCGGCACGCTATTATTGCCTTTTAGACGGTAATCGCGTGACCAATGGTGATACTTCACCGACGAATAAAACGTCGCGTTGTCAATAAACGCGACATACGCATGCACGCACACACACACACACACAAACACCAATTGGCGCATTTCTAATTGGCCACCCGTAGCAACTCGGCGCAGCGCGGCGTCCCGCGAGTTTCCTTTGAAACGTCCTCCTGTCTGTCGCGTCGTGGCGGGCGAATGAGTTGATAGGTCAACGGTTGATGAAGTGGCGCGTCGCGGCGTACACGCACGGTATCGCCTTGGAATCGATGCGTGTATTCAATTTGCTGTCAGTGGCCATCCATTAACATTTAGCCGCGCGCTGCCTGATTGCCGGGGACGTGGAAATAAATGGTAATTTCGCCGGGGCATTAATTTTCCCCTGCGCGGCACCAGCAGCAGGCCACGATTTCGTGGATGACTTGATGCGGGTGCGTTACAAGCGATGTTAAATTTCCGGAATTACAGAACCCGTAAGCTGATCTATGAACCGCGCGCTTTCTCCGCGCGGAAGCGATGATCCTCTCTATTATTCCCGCGGGTAACGAGCCGGCGATGTTGTAATCCAGGCAACGATGTTACGCCTCGAGTTGAATCGAGGTGCACGCGAGCTTCATTCGAGATGGATACTCGAGTTGGATGAGTGTGTTTAGGTTGAGATTGAGAGTACGTAATCGTTTTGATGGTTATCGATATGAATGCTTTGATCGATTTGAACAATTACCTTCGATTTATATGTGTCCAATACTTAATGAAATATCATTTTTTTCTTTCATTACTCAATTATAATTCGTCAGTGATTAAAACGAACTGGATACTTATTTATTCATTGCATTCCTGTATTCGTAATGATTATTATTATTTCGATTTCATTTTGATATACATCTTTGGACGTATGGATGGATACGGTATTTACCAATATACTTTCGTTATTCGCGAATCGAGTTCATTTGTTATTTGAAATAGCGTCTGACCAAGACTGGACGTATCCACTGCGCACAGAAGGATCAAGAAGCTAAATAACAGCCATTTAAACTGTCTACAACGAAATTACCTCTCCGTGAGGAACGCATGCAATCCGCCACTGTTAACTGGAAACAAAAAGCTGCAGATCCTTTTCAAACAGGATGAAACACGGAAGCGTCGAACAATTCTAGTCCATCGTGTTACGCCCGGCCGAGAGGAAGAAGAATCACGGATACCATGAACAAGGGGCTCGCATGCGAACAGTGCATGCATCTCGACGGATCTGCCTGTGGTTTATCGAGGTTTCACGTAGAGCATTGTGGTCGCTGCATAATATTAACATTAGCGGTGATTAGTGGGCTGCCGACCTCCCGATGCCGGCCAATAGCTCTAAACGCTACTCTCCTCTACACGCGACCTTCCCTCCATTAACGAGCTTCCCAGACCGAGGTCGATTCTGATTTTAGGCCCTCCCATTTCTCCGATGCTTCTGCACGAGACTATATTTCGTATACTACATATGACTATTCTCTCGATTTTTTCATTTACAAAAGCTTATGATAGAGAACAAATTTCGAGAGAAATATTTTACGGTGTCTAACTCTGAAAATGTTAAAATAATTTAAAAACGGTTATTTATATCCTGTGATTTCCAATACAAATATACGTTTTATGTTATAAATAACCAACCAAATTTTATTAAACAGTTCACTTGTACCGATATCAAAGTGTCAAAAGTCTAATTTTCTTAATAAAGCGAGTTCATAAAATTCTTTGGTTCTGCGAATATCTACAGAACGACTGTCGTATTAACATTCAAACGATGCGTTATCGATCGGGTGATTATCAGGACGGTAGATGATTAATATTCATTAATATAAAAATACCAATAAGTATTAACCAGTGTCGTGTCCATGGATAAGAGTCCGCGCTTCTTATGCTAATTACATTATTGACAGCTACGCGGGAAATTTACGAGCGCCTTTTAACGCGTCGCACAGGACAGCTGTTGAGGCAGTTTGCCGTTTATTTATGCTCGATTTCAGCGTCGATCGTCCGATAGGGTGAAATTTATACGCTTTCAGCATAAACGTGCTTAATGGTCTTGACTAGTTGGGCCCAGCAACATATTCGCGTACGATCGACCGCCCGGTGTGTCTGTCGTAATTAATTAATTGACTCGTAATTGTCGACGATCGTCGTCGGTGATGTTACTTAGCCTTCTGGACGAAAGCTGTGACGATTTTCTTGGATAATATCTTTTTTAATGGCTGTTTATTCCATTGAGACTGCCTTACATGGATAGTACAGCATTTGGTTGAGGACAATAATTAAGAATACGAAACTTGATAATTTTTAGAATTGAGTTTTTTATGTTTGTACGAATATTTACACGTTAATATAGCTTTAACACAGCTGTGGGAATTTGTATGGATGTAAAATTAAAAAAAAAATTGTAGTCTTGGAGATAAATTGTTGACCAATCATACAGATAAAGAAGATGTATGGTTTATATGACGCATTCACGCAGTTTTATACTAATTCCTAATTTCAGTCACTGGTGCCACGAAATAAATCTTTTATCCTGACATCAAATATTTCTTGGTACAGGTGCACAACATAGGCAGTTTTACTAACGAGTTTAACGCACAGGACGAGTCACGCAACTGGAACAAGTTATGTCTGTTCCTTGGCCGTGGACAAAAAAAAAAAAAAAAAAAAAGAATGGCAGCGGAAGCAGTTGAATGATTTAAAGGAATATATCCTTCTATCTTCCTACTTTCTATATAAATTAATCCTTTGCGACGACTCGATAAAAAACAAAAAGAAACAAAGATAAAACCCTAAATATGCAAATCACAGACTTTTAATATGTTCAGTCGTGGAAACGATGTTGACGATCAGTTTAATAAAATATGCAGGCTTGAAGTTCTTCTTGAGTGAAAAGGATACTACGTAGGAAAAATCAAATTTCATAAGGTGAGTCCAATATCCCGCAGTTTCACTTTTAGAAAAGAAGGCAATTTGCTACAGTTGCATTCAGATTCATCCTAAGTTACTTCATCGTTGTTGACTAACAACATTTAAAATATCTTCAAAGAAGAAGCATCAAGACGACTTGTTCAATTTCAGAAAATGTAGACATTATGAATAAGATAGATAGATGATATTGAGAAATATTAGAATTTTAAAAATACATATTTACTATTCTTATTTTCATAAATAAATCGTTCCACCAAACAAGGATACAAAATTGATATAAATCATTTTTCACAATTTATCCATGAATTTTCTTCGATGTCAAGAATCTTTCTGTCAATTCTACGATATCAAATCTAACCTATAGATCGTAATTCCTTCAAAAATCGACTTTATATATAAAGCTTCATCCCTGCTTCGTCAGAATCCCACGCTCGGTCCACGCCAGTTCTCACACAACGATCACCTTGCGATCGTCGCAGGGGCCAGTGACTCGTCGAAGCAAAAGACGATCGGCATGCACTTTGTTCGCTGGTTTTAGCTTGCGGACTGACTTGTTTATGCTCGCAACCCGTCTGCTTAGCCCCGTGGCGGCCAACTAAATCACACCCCGCGGATCTTATATTAAAACAAATAATTAATTCGGATGCTCGGCGCATCGGGTGGTCCTGCGGTCTCGCGGCCGTATTGCGTCGTCACGGAACCTGGCCAGACCGCAAGACGCTTTTGTTTGCCCGTGTAACCGGTCGAACAGAGGGGATGGACGAGAGGAGTCACGCTACTGCTTTAACACTACGACCCGCAGCAGGGGATGACGCGAGGCCGCGTTCAACGAACCTCTCGTGGTATTTGAAGACCAGATTTAAGTATCGTTCTTCGTAAGAGATAAATTAAGATTGTCTTGGATGTTGTGACTTCAGCCTATGAATGTTCTAATTGTTGGTAAAAAAATCAGAGGAGGTATAGATCATTTATGGCTTAAAATGAACTGACTTCTCGTTCCTCTCCCTTCTTCCATTTCCTTCTTTGCTTTTTCTTTTCCTTAGTCCGAAATTATAATGGAGCGGCGAGTAACGATGGGATCTGAGACAGTTCGCAAATGCTGCGAGAAATTCGAATCGCTTCGGATAGTATTCGAAGCTTAAACTCTTGAAGGTCTTCATTCAGTCTTGAATCTTAATTCGATGTTTCAAGCCGTATCATTACTCTATGTTGGTAGCTCTGCTTCTTACTTTTTGTCCTAACATTCCGTCTGTTCTTTCCTTTCGCTCCACTGCTTCTCCTTCGCTAAAAATTAACTTCACCACGATCTGACAGGTCATCAACGACCTCCGCGAGGTCAACAGGAAAGCCTTAAATTTATTTTAATAGTAGTGTAAACAGTCGTTAAAAATTATGCGTCGGTATACAATATACCATCGATATTAAAGATTCTTGAAATAAAAAATGGATAAACGTAAATGGTTTAATTCTGGAAGCCTAATAACAATGCTGTGTAACGACTATGTTATCTGCTTACAACGCGAAACATTATAATCATCATCGTAACACAGAAGTTTATTACTATTTAGTAAATTAATTTCATTCTTTCTTCCCTCGATCATTATACTATTACAATTCCGTATAAAATATATTTATATCTGATACAGTAGTACTTTATAACATCAATTACTTATTTTATAACATCACCACTTTCATACTCTGTGAATTTAATTCGGCAGTAACCATCAATTATGTGTTAATTTAATGACGATTGTTTCCAAGCAAAACGCTTTCTACACGTAAGTAAAAAAAAAAGAAGCAACCTCGCATAACGTTTTATGAGGAAATCAAGTTATCTACGTTATGCACTTCGGAAACTTCATTACCTGCTGCTATCTTCGATATACAGTACCGTGCAAAAGTCTTTATTTAAGTAGATCGAACTAAACTTTAACCAATATTAAGTATGAAAGTCATGTTATATATAGAAAGATAATATCACAAATAAATACTGTCTGCTGTTACATTTAAAAAATTGTTGCATTAAGGCAAGAAGAAAGAAAAGATGACTCAACCGTTTACAGATTTCTGCACGTTTCTATACAGGTTGTCCAGCAAAGTGTATGACTATTGAGCAAGATAAGATTTACGATTCGTATAAGAAATGAAATTCTTATAAATAAAGCTTCGTTTTCAAGAAAACCGAGTACTTTTTCGTCAAGTATGAATTAGCATTTATCGATTTATCGACATCGAAGTTAAACACGTTATACCCTTGATTTATTTTCACGATCGATTTGCCGAAGAATAAAGTCTCAAAAAAATTTTATTTTCCATTCTCGATTAGTTCTTCCACAGAAAATCATACCCTGTTCTACGATATAATAGACTTTACAGAACACTTTATACACCGGATAAAACCAGTCAGTCATTCGACTACTAAAACGGCCGTGCGCTACCCTAACTCATCTAATAATAACTATATCGTGGAGCACAAATGTTTCGTTAGCCAATACACGATCAATTGCATTCAAAGGAATCATCCGATTAGCTTCGAGCACGATGAACGTATGTACTTACTGAATACTCTCGTCCGTGACTGCCATTGCCCCTAACCCAACCAAGATTCCATAAGTACACGCTATTCAACATAAAGCAGGAATCGTTGAGGAAGCTTGTGCGTAAGTCGACGACCTTTCGTATCTATCGTTCGATTGTATCGTATGTTCCGTGTGGTAAATTCACGGGTAGACGACGCGAGAAAACGAATGAACTTCCGCATGATATCTTCTGTTAGGGTCAACGCGTGCATTGTAAAGAGCCGAATTTGTTGGCGGTGTTGCAGTCGTGTGATTAACCTCGCTACGCGCCATTGCGCGCGAAAGTCGATACTCGAAGGAGTTACTTGTTGGAAATGCGCGAAGAAAATTATTCGATAGAATACAGGAAATTTTTCTTATTGCCTAACGTGCCATGTACGCACGCAGTGAAATTGCGTACGTAAGTGCGATTGCTATTTATAGTGGACGTTATTTTTGAGTGAAAAAGGCGTGTTATTCGAATAGAAATAATCTGGTACTTTTTCGTTGATCATATCTGAAAGGATAATTGTCATTTGAAAGGAGAACGTTGATTTGTACGATACATGGAATTATAGCGCACCTGTTTAGACCAGTTTTATAGGATGGAACGGCTGATTATGTCTGAGAGTATATTTATTAAGGTTGGAGAGACATTTCTGATTATTAGTGACACGATAATTCGTAATTATAGGATAACAGTATTCGATGGTGTTCTAGAAATTAACACGAGTAGAAGTAAGGTACCTGCGTTAACGATCAAATTCAGAAAATTTTTTCATCGAATTTGTCTCGTTAAACCCACAAAATTACTGTCAACATGCGATAATCAATAAATAAAATACCAGAATTAATTCAATTTAGCGACATTTATCATTTCGCAACAGGAAGGATCAATCGCAATCGAAATACGATTAAGTCTCAATAGTAATAAGGACATTAAGCCCGTACTTAAAATATACATCGAAAAGTCAATTTTGCGGCTGCCTGGATGATAACAGGTTTGCCTGGGCAAGACCAAAACGGCATCGGCAACAAAGTTGCACGTCGCGTATCTCCTTCAGTCAAACAGGCTTTTGTGGCACAAGAACCGACGCTTAAACGTGCTCCTTTTAAAGTTCATCGAATTATCCGGCCACGATCTACGATACAAGATGGGCAGGTATCGTGCGTAATTGAATTTACGCTTTAATTATTACATCGGTTCTCAATCCCAATTTTCGAAGTAATTTCTAATTGGTAATGCGCTTGGTTGTACGCGTTTTCATTCAGGAATCAAGGGAATTTCGATAAAAATTGCATTACTCGATTTATTATCGTCGCTCGTTATAACGAAGGTCAATTAATCACCATTACCTCGAGTGTTACGAATGGACTTCGATTTCGTGCGTTCGTGCAATGAAGGAGCAGAGGAGAGTTCCGCATCGACTCAGGTTTTGACTCTTCTTTTCACCTCGGGCATCGTTATCGACACAGCAGCCGCTGCGTCGAATTCGAACCGAATGATATACCGTGCCGCTGCATGCTCGCGGAATATAGTCGCGTGATATAAGGGTGCAACCACCGAAAAGAGTTATAGGAACACGCTCGAGCATTCGTGCAATCGCGCCGAAAGAAAGCGCGCGCGCGCACGTCACTCAGGGATAAGCCGAAAGCAATTGACCGTCCACTCCAATATCCAACGAAATTTGTCTGCCTTCTGCCTTTTCGCAACGCGCAAAGTTTTCCGCTGTGTAAAGTATTTGTTGAACTCGTCGTGCTGCGCGAAGAGAACGCAGAGTATCAAAATATTGTAAATTTCAAAAAGAGGCAGGGGATATCGTAATGTACAGGAAGACAAAATATAGGTGCTTACTTGACTCCTTTCATGTTTAACCTTTTTTGTCTGTCGGATGAATTTTATATACGTCTTTCCTAAAACCTGTTCGAATGCTATTCGAAAAAGCACAAATTCCTTCAAGTGTGAAAGTCCAGCGGTCCTTGAATTAAGCTGTCAAGGATTATAAGGATCATAAGGTGTCCAATAAAGATCACGATCTCAGATGTTAAGGTCTAACGTCCTAAAGTCTTCAAGATCTTAACAATACCATATTTTTACATGGTTCTCGAACCTGATGTTAATTCCCATCTGCTCGACTCTTAAAATCTGAAACTCCATTTAAAAAGCATCCAAATGAAACCGGAGATGACATAATCTGCCTTGAAATTCGCTGCCGAAACTCAAAGATGTCCATGCACCTTTCTATCTCCTTAATGGGAGTAATCCTCTTACCACAAACCCGAGCCATTCAAGTCGTACCGAATAACGATCCCAGTAATAAGACAAAGTATTTTCCAAGCCTTCGAGAAATTACTGTATTTCCATCGGCAGGACGGCCAGGTTGGACAAGCACGATTTCCTTGAAACGTCATCCCTTGACCCGAAACGGGCAGGTTCGCCCAGGGAATTCTCCGTAACCGTCGCAACGGATCGAGCATCTCGCGAGCAAGAAGTCCTTTCGAAGAAGTCGATAATGAACTAAATGAGGAAAAGAAAGAGAGCGAGAGAGAGAGAGAGAGAGAGAAAGTGAGAGAAAGAGAGAAGGAGCTTCGGAACTTCAGCCATTTGTAATGGCGAATTATTCGTTGGAGGGCGTTACGGTACTGCAAGTCATAGTTTCTAAAGAGCACGCCGGTATCCGTCAGCTTTCATTATACGCCTCGAAGAAAAGGACTAGAAAGGAACGAGGACGGGGGAGAAAAGGGGGAGCAGGAAACGGGGAGAGCCGAGAAGTTTATGAATTTCGCGAATGCTCGCCCTCGTTCTCCGACGTTCGTCCTCCTTTATGTCGCGCGGAGCAGCCGCATTGAGAACGCGGCGAAAATCCAGCGCGACATGGGTAATTTCCGACGCGCGCTCGCAATGAAACGATCTCTACGTGAGATGAAAGTAATCAAGACCGGGGATAGTTGTCCCATGGTCGCGAGGTTTTTCTCGTTCGCGCGCACACACGTCGATTAAATGACTTCATTTACGATTCCGCGGTCGCTTCGCATTCCGCGCCGATCGATCGAAATTTATGTCTTAATCGCATGTTCTGCAGCGAGCACTGTTAATGAGGCGTGGCTTTAATCCTCTGAAATGATTTAGAGAGTGAGCACATGGTTTTAATTGTGGTTCTTTTTTATGAAAATTGGAAGATTGGAGGTGAAGAAATTAAATGAAAGTAGGTTAAATGGAAGGTTCGTGTGGAATGATTTTAACAGGGTCGATACTTAATAAATTGCAAAGATAGTACTTATAAATAATTCGATAATTAATAGTAAGGTTTGTATTAACTTATATCTACTTGCATTTTCGGTTACAAAATATAAACGAACTCGCTGTGTGACTACGGGTTAAAAATTAGGATTTTAATATCAGTGAATCAATGTAACCGCCATACGTCCAAAACATTGCTCAAACTTGCACTAGCAATTATGAAATTTTCTATGCGCTATTCTCGACCTAGAAAGGTTCTATAAAACACGATACACGATGTTGATCCAATTATCCGGCGACTGTTCGTGTTTTCTCGCACGACTGAATTAACAGGATCCTCGAACTTCACCATGTTCCGTATAATACACAAACGCTCGATCTTCGTAAACGTTGGCCACCACACGGGCAAAGAGCAGATATTGCATCACTTACCGTAAACATAAAAATTCGTTCGCGGTTTTAAAAAAGAATTCACGCTATTATATAAACGCAAACTGCCTCGTTATCGCGTGCAACTTGGTACACAATTTTAATTAGATGATTTTTTTCCAGCTCGCAGGCAAAAAGAAGGTGCAGAAGAGAGAGGAGGGGCGAAGAAAAGAAGAAAAAAGGAAGAGAAAGGGAGGAAAAAAATAAGAGAGAGGAAAAGGAAAGCAGTGGCCGCCGAGTCGCGATAATATTCCTTCAGCCGCTCGATTATGACGTTCCCGACAGAGGAGCACTTCATTAACGCGTACCAGTTTCCGCGTAATGGCCAACGGATTCGTATTTGCCCCATTATAATCGAGCTAGCGCGTACGCTAGCGGAAAAAAAGCCGAACGGCCAAATGCCGGTCGAAGCCAGCGGCGCGCGATCGTTCAGTGAAACTTTGACATAGATTAATAACCGATCCCTTTTGTGCTTAGCTCTCCCCGTTTCTTTTGCAAAGCTGGCAGGGGCTCGCGTTTAAAGCGGCTACCTCCTCTTGCAAATCATGCCCCGGTCATATCTTCCGTTTTACCCACCAGTTGCAGTGAATGCCTTAACAGCCGCGAAAGATAATCGAGTGTTGACTGCGTGCGGAACGGCCGGATCGGAAGGTGAATTGCAGAAACATCCCTACGACGAGCCGGTCTCGTTAGCGCGGAGGGTGCCTGCTACTGCAAAGACAGGGACCGGCTTCGAATTATGCAGATCAATTGGTACGCTTGGGGTGCCGCATCCTCGTACAAACGACGTTTGTTTCCCTCTCATAGAAGCTGTTGATTTCGACGTATTATGTGTTCTAGTATATCCAAACGGTGTTGTTTAAAATTTAGAGAGGAAATTAGTAAGAAAACTAGCAGAAAATTTATTGCAAGTATAACTCGCTCATTCGTTTCCAATCAACTTTGTCCCGATACAATTTTTCGTGCCCATAAAAGTAACTAAGAAATTAAATAATCCGAGACAAACGAAACGTGTATACAAAATTGATGCAGCATGAGGGTGGATATATTAGTTATGTATTAAACGCAAGACGTAAAAAACGAAATAACAAGCAAACAACAAGTAAAAACGAAAGAATCTGATATTAGGAAGCTCAGACCCGAAGAGTCGCGAGCGCAAAATGCCGTAGACTTTTTCGAGCTTATGGGACGCAACGGTTCTCTTCCGCTATTTTTTTGCACGGCCTGGTAAAAAGAGAGACAGGGAGAAAGGCAGGAAGAGATCGAGCGGTTCGGTTTCCTCGATCCGCATGCCGTCACCCGTTGAGCGATAAACGGCGACTTTAGCTCGGACAATGACGCTCAATGTAGCGTGACGGGATGATACGTTGCGGGTGCCTGACCGCCTGCTGGCACACTCCTATACTGCCTGGCCATGGGGGCCGCACATCATTACCCACCGTTGTTGACACTACCTTATAAACGTCGTCATTCTGGCTCGGGGATATGTGACGGACAGTCAACACCGTAATGCAACGTCACGGTTGGGAGCCGGCATTCGATAGGGGTAGCCGCGATTTCATTCTATTGGCCGCGCGCCCGACAGCCGAGCCCTTTCAGCCGATCCTGATAATCATGCGCGCACGCAAACTTACATAATTGACCGCGTGTACCAGCGACAGTGGTCGCACCATGGTATACCAGGATTATTGTTTGTCCATGGTAATTGTCGACGGCGTTGTGTCATGAGAGGAGTCACGTGAGGGCGATTCGACGAAGGGAATGGATGGGTGAATGGGATGATGATGTTGCGCGGTTTAGGAGAATGGTTTAACAGGGAAATGAAGTGGCGAGGTTTCGCGATAGAGCTGAGGTTTCAAGTTAATAGCTTGTTTTTGCGAGTTGTCGTTGGTAAGAAGCGTGAATTATTGCGGAAATGATAGCGTTTGTTTCGAGTTCTTTAAAATTCTTCTTTTTCTCTTCTCGTTCTTCTTAACGATTATCTTAACGGAACAATCAACACATCCGGAATTAAAATATTCCTATGTTTTATGCGGTTTCTCCGGTCTAAAATAATGTATTTATTGAAAGATCGTCTAGGTATAGAGACAGTGTACAAAGAGATTTATCTCGTGATAGAACTATTTCTATCTAGAAATATTTTCTATTGTTATTAATTGGAAAGCTCTACAAAATTAAAGAACCGAAGGATACTGTAACCAAAAAACAATACTAGACTATGGTGTTAACCGTATGTTATAGTTAAATTGTAATCTTCATAGTTCACCGTTCATCATAGTAGAATCATAATTGAGAGCTAATTCCTTACGCTCGGTCTGTGCATCGATTTCAATCCAATTCCGGTCGTTCGTTCATAGAATTATTGGCTGGCTCGCCCAACGTGTATATTTCCCAGTCGAGAAAAAGGGAACAGCAGAAACACGAAAAAGAAGGAAAGGAAACAACGAGACAGAGAAGAGAAAATAGGAGGAAAAAGAAGACGAGGGGGAAGAGATCGAGGTTGAAATATCCCCGATCCAATAGACAGCGCGGCCGCGCAGCAAACGGAATATAAGCCTCGATAAATCCGGCGCGCAGTTAAAAATTGATACAGTAGTTTCGGAAGTGCACGGGGCCACCGGTTAAGTTACGTATGTAGTCAACGGTAAACGGAAGCCCATATCGATAAGTATCGGTTGTAGAGCGCGGAGGGAGAGAAGGACTCGTGTGTGGAGAAAGTTACGACCGCGCGAGGATAGTGACAGACCGATCGTATCGCGTGGAGAGCGACGAAGAAAAAGGGGGTGGCAGAGCGGGACAGACACACACACACAGGGGTTGAAGAGCAGACAGAGAAAATGCGCGAGCCACTGATAAAGAAGGAACAGAGAAAGAGGGACGAAACGGAAGAGGGAGAACGAGAGATGTGGTTGTCGGAAGAGGGAGGCGAGGGGTTGTATGGGCAGGCAGCCGGTGGTAGTGGTTCCGCGGCTGGGGGTGAAATAATGGGGGCGGACGAGCCCGAGTCGAAACATTGATGTTGCCCGGCGCGCTTACAAACACACCGACACCAATCGAGCATGGCCTTTCCTATAGAAAACCAATCCAGGGGGCTCCGTTAGCTAGGCGGCCGGTCGGTTTCAAAGGGTGGGAAAGGGAAGCAAGACGGACGAACAGCGCAGGGGGGAAGGGAGGCTGGTAGTCGGTACTGGAAGAGGAAGAGGAAGAGGAAGAGGAAGAGGAAGAGGAAGAGGAAGAGGAAGAGGTTGGGGGTTGTAGTATACCGGGAGAGAGGGCTAAAGGACTACGCGGGGTGGCAGAGGGAAAACGGGGATATGTATATATATATGTATATATATATATATGTATGTCGTACAGCACTCTATGCCGTCGATGTGGCTCGTGTTTAACGCCCTTATAAATGTGTAATGCGTATGCTTGAAAGGTGGGGAAGAGCAGAGGACGTAGCCGCAACTCGCCGGCCGGGTCGTCTCTCTCTCCGCGTATCGATAAACGATCAATCAACCGGTACACCTATGGACCAGACCAGCGAGAAGGGCAAAAGAGAGGCGGCGGCAGCGACGGCGGTGGTGACCGGCGGGGAGACGTTGGATGATTAGACGAAGAGGTGGAAGAAGAGGAGGAACGGGAAGATGGTAGGGGTGAAAGGGACGAGAGAGAACGAGGTACGATGGTGGGCGAAGATGGGTACGCGAGAGCAAGCACGGGGAAGGGGTGGAAGCGAGAGACGAGAAGAGGGTAGAACGAAGAGAGATCGCGTTCATTGCGATGGAACGAGAGAAAGAGAGGTAAGGGTGCACGGCAAGAGAGCACGGAACAGGCTGGGGGAGGGTGGTGGCCCGCAGAGTATCGACCCACCGTGGAGGAGAAGGTAGCTAGGGTCGCCGTCGCCGGGTTTTGTTGCTATAGCTGTGCTCCGCGTTCCCGTCTATGAGGAAGCTGTGTGAAGACCTTCGGAGATCCGGACGCTCAGCGGAGAAACGCGAGCTTCCTCGAGGCGCCATTCAGTCCAATGCAGACAAACTTACGTACGTACATAAAGAAGCACTATCGATAGAAGAATTACTCTTTGTCTGAATTTTCATACGAAGTTAGGTTAAAATAAGATTCTCCTTTAATAAAACACAAGTCTCTGTTCTTGAGATGTAACGAGGATTTTAAAAATCGATTCAAATATCCAAGGATTACATTTTTCACCCTATCCTCATACATTCAACAGGAATACCGTTCCAACTATCCCGCCATTCTGCAATCGAAAGCCATCTTACCTCCGCGTCTTTCTGCCTCCCGCCAAAGTTTACATTTGCCCGGGCCTAGCCGGACGACGAACCTACACCTCTTCATCCCCACGCCCGCCTTCAGGAAGTCTCCCCTCCGGGAGCCGGGAAACCGCATCATCTTCCATACTTTCCCTTATTCGCGACCGAGACGTCTCTTCCAGTACGAACGAAAGAATGCGAGCAAAGGGGTGGGAAAGAGGAAAGAAAAAACGAAGAAGAAGAGACAGACAGAGGCAGCGTCACGGTCGATTCGAATTACCAGCGACACGTTCGCGTGACGGCATTCCGGAGGAGGATGTATCGCGATCCGAGTCACTCACGCTCCGTTAAACCCGTTAACGACCCGGGCCCGGGCGTTGAGAATGCGCGAGCCCGGAATACGTCCTCCGATTCTTCGTGGTCGTTGTCGCGGCACGATCGTTTGTCCTGCTCGTTCGTCGCGGTCGAGAGAGCGCGTACGAACCGCGAACGCACAGCGCTGTTTCGCCCTGGCCCACCACCCTCTCGTCTCTCTTTTCATACACCCTCGGTTACCTCGTCTCTTCCAGCCGGTGCATCCAGCCACCCACCAGTCTCCCATCCATCCGAGCGCGCACACCGCTCAAGTGCCCATGGAGGGAACAATGGATCCAGCGAGTACGTTACGCGCCGGCGAATCTGGCTATTGTAGGATCAGGTGGGTCCGTCAGTCGGCAGTGAGCCCGTTGGCTGGCTCTGCGGGGTGTGGCCACATAACCATAACCGCAACGATCTCTTTCCCCGTTTTCTCTTTCCTCTTTTTCCCTCCCTCTTCCTCGTTCGCAATCCGTTGTCTCGTTTGCTATCACCCGTCTTCCTCTCGCTCTCTTTTCATCTATATATCGCACCAATCGGTCTATCCTTTTCTGATTGCGAGTTCACGCTACTCGGTACTCTGATAACAATAGCTATTACTCTCTTTGTCGCACTGTGACGCGCTATCGCGCTCGCGCTGCTCCGTCCCTCTTTCCGCTTGCGGATTTCGCGAGTAGGCAGCAGGAGGTAGGGATACGCGACGCGCGTACGGCACCGAGCTCTACCAAGCAAGCGCATCGCCGACCTATTACAATGGCCAGCCTTCCTAAGCGTTTCATTGTCATCGGCCGCGTGCGCCACTCTGCCCATGCGTCGATGCGCACGATCCATTGTTTCGCCGGAATGGGCGGCTCTCTCTGCACCGCGACGCCATCGACGCTTGCCACCTCGATGCTGTATCGTCGACGTGGCGCGGTGTCGTCACACGCAGATTTAACAGAGTAATTTTCGAAAGGAACGAACGTTGCTTTGTTTCTCGTAGGACGAGATTGCGATTTTGATGGAACGTAATACGCTGACAGTTCGTGTTTAATGTCTAAGACTTTCTAATAAAGCGAGATGATTGTCGTTTAAAAGAACTCATCGCCTCTCGCTTTTTGTTTCAATGGAAGACGAACAGGCATGAACTTGTATGGATAAAACCACGTGTTATTAATAAGCATGTATTTGCTCAAACACAGTATAACAAAATCTACAAAAAGCCAGTGCATCGACAATTTACAGTTATCAACACCGTTCTCTCGCGAGTCCATTTCATCGCGCCAATTTCACCGAAGCAACAAACAAGCGACGAAAATCAAGAGAAGGAGATCAAGCGCTGCGTATTAAAGCGAAAACACGGTTCTCGTAAAAAGAAGGAACATCGTAAACAGGCTGGCCATTCGACCGCGTCATTTCCGTCGCGGAATAACATTTAATAATTCAACGTAATAAAAACCGCTGAATAGAGTTTCTCCCTTCCTTATACGTACAAGCAAACACCTAATTATTCTTCGATGAGCTATAAGAAAATATGTACGTATGCCATTATCCTCTGATTATCTCGTACAGTTTTTATTAGAACAAACTAGAATTAATTAAACATTTTTAGCGCTCGAATGCGAAGTTTGATCAAAGATTCCGATATGGATGATCTTCGTTCGATCGCGAGCTCGCCAGAATCGATGATTTACGTGAGTTCTTCCAGAACGAAGAGAACCCTGTCGGTCGCATGTGATTCCACGTGACAAGCCGTGCTACGAAATCTCGTTACGAGAAGACCAAACAAAACGACGAATTCTCGGTGAAAACTGTGTTCATTAATAACGGGCCGCAGGTATCGTTGGATCGCGGCACGTAGATAGCCAACGTTGGAACCGGTCGCCAGGGATAACTCGACACGCGAATCTCGCCAGATAAGCCAGGGCATCGTGAAGTAAATCAGATCCGTTCCCTCTGTGCGCCCGTGCATTCTAAATGTAATATACGGAGGACGCCGAGGACAATCAAGCAGTGGTCTTATATCCACGGACGCGGTGGATAACGACGTGACCGGATCTAGTACTAGTTGGCTTTAACGAGGCCTGTCAGGATAACTTCATCGCCCGCTAAATAAAGGGATCGTAGAAGTAGTTTAACGCTTTATCGACGAACCACTTTTCGTTAAACGTAAGATGATTCATAGATAACGATTATTAAGCACGATGTCGTATATGTACTTCGTGTAAAAGTATAATCCAAGAGTTTTCGATCTTTGGTCCAATATCGTTTATCGAGGTCAACTTAAATAACTATCAGCTGTATCGCTGGATGATGGAGGAAAATTTTGCCAGCAATAACCAGCAAATTATTTTGATTCGAAGTATTTTACCTAGAGGTACAACTTTCTTAACCAGTTTCGCTATTTCTTCATTACTATCAGATAATTTCTAAGCCAGGATAGAATTAAAGAATTATTTGCATCGTCGTAACTGCATATTGTACAGATATAAAGAAGACATTACTATCTAATTTTTCTCAAACGAAGAAGCCTATAAATCAACAGGTCGAAAGATCAATTCCTGTAACAGGTGAGAATTGTCGATACCAGGAACCGTCTAAGTATCCACCGCAAAGATGCCTTTACTAAGAAATCGTATATATTCTAGCGATCAAGCATTCTTATATCCCTCCACTTAATCACACGGCACACAAAAGTCAAAGCCACACCCACCAATACGTCTAAATTCTCACGAAACGAATGTACACGAGGCATTATCATTAGCCGCAGTATTCGGTCGACGCGTTAACTTCTTTCGGAAAAAATACCGCACGATATTTTACACCGGTTTACCGATTATCGCTGTGGATTATGCTCGCATGAAGTTGAATCGATCTGTGAAATACGCGCGGTTGCAACGCCAACCATTCGCAAACCTACGTGACTGAATAGCATTTCGAAGTGCAGAGATCCGATTGTAGGAGAACGCAAATTTTTACTCCAAGTCACATTCCAGGACAATAGGCGCGAAACTAGTTCTATACCGAAGGGGCACTGACTGACTGCTTTCTACCTTGTATCCGGAAAATTCTCTCCTTCGTTGAGGCGTAGAAATCGATTGCAAAAATTTGAAATGAGATTTTTTAAACTTAGAAGCCAAACTCGTAAATTTCTAAATTTTTCCATCGAAATGTCTACGTGATCAATGTTTAACTCTCGAAAAAACCGATCACCGAATCTTAACGAACTCGATCAGAGTTTGACGTTCGTACGATTCTTGTAACAACGTCTGCGAAACATCACCGGCAACTCGTCGATTTCCTCTGGAAATGGTTCCGAGAGCGTTCGTTGAAGACCGAACGACTAAATCAACGCTTTCGACGCGGTTTTTCTTCCCACGTTCATTCTATGGATCGCCGTAACGGGCCGTATGCTCACGGTGGAAATTGCAGTCCTGTCTGAGCTCCGACATCGCGAACTCCTCCGCCCCCCACCTCCTCTTTAAAGCAGCGCGCGGACGCGCGTACTCGCTCGCGAGCACGCCGCACAGCCTACTGTTACGCCGTGCAAAAATCGTCGCAATTGCGCCAATAAATCTTCCACGCTAATGCCAGGCCCCGGGAGAAACAGTTATCAGATGCTCGAGACACGATGCGCCTTTAACAATTTCCCGGCTATTATGCTCGCCACTCATTAACGATTCGCTGGACTCTCGATGATCTAACGGAGGTTCTCGTCTCCCCTCCATCCTGCTATCCACGTATCTTGGCCTGGTATTATGGTAACAATATATCGACTCGTAATGTATTAGACGTTTACGCGTATGGAAAGATACCATTTATCTAGTGCGTGGAGCTATGTGAGAGTGGATAAGGATCGTAAGTGAGCTCACTTCTGGTGTTTCTATTAGGTCTGTGAACGTGAAATGTCGTACTGTCGAATGAGGCTAGAGGCATAAGTAGTCTCTTTCAGGAAACATCGTGTAGGTGGTTGGTACGTATAATTTCTATATAATTCTATCAGCGAATATCGTTCTTTAGTTTAGCTTTCTCAGTCTAGTCTCGTTATTGGTATAAGTTTCTTCTTATTATTACGCTCCTATCTATAAAGTATAGGTATATAAAGATTGAGAATGAGAAAAACTATCGACCAATTACGTTTGTTTTATTCACATTTCATATGGTACACTTTATTCAATTTTTCTACTTATCTATAGATAGTTAAGTTACTAGTGAGAATACACACGAATACTATAACATCGATTAACTTTCAATAAAATACAAACATCCACTATATCTTCCAATAATTTCATCAAGATCGACAAAATTAATAATACAGATATCTTGACAAAAAACATCAACTTGAACGAATCTATTCAATAACCTACTGATCGTTAAGTATCATCGTCTTCTCGTGTCTCTCAATCGCGATGTTCTTGATCGTCTCCCATAGCATGGGGTACGGGTGTATCGTCCTAGCGAAGTCGCCTCGACTTAACCGGTATAGCTCGCATACCTCAACGGCGACCACGCTGGCTACCCTCAACTCGTTGGGCATGACGAGTGCGACCTCACCGAAGTATGCGCCGTCCTCCAAATGGCACACTTCTTTGCCCGAGTTCGTATAAATAGCCACGGTACCGGTAGCGATAAAATACATACAATCACCCGGTTGATTCGCTCGCACGATCACGTCGTTGGTCAAGAAGATCTCAGACTTCAATAGCGCCACGATTCGACCCAGCAACGACAATGGTAAATTATTAAAGAACGATACATTTTCCACTAATTTACGACACGAGTGCATCCTAATTTCGTGACGCATCTGGGTCGACAACGTATTAATCACTTCCGTCTCGCGGAAGAATCGATGCTGAAAACGAAACTCGTAATATTGAATGATCCTTCTCTGAGTAGGATATGGTAATTGTTTGTGCCTCATGTACTGTCTTAGTTGAGCCACGGTACCTTGGTACCTCAGACGAGAGCTATTGTGTCCTTTAAAGAATTGCATTACTCGCGTAATGAGGAACCAGGGTGCGATAATACCAAACAGCTGCAAAACGATGATCAAGTAAATATCTCCTACGTCCTGTTGATGCGTATACAACAGGCCAGCCCTCATAAACGTAGATATAGCGCGTAGGCTACTGGCCAAGTATTGCTGAGCCTTATGAGCCTGCCACAGTTTATTCACTTCGATCCAGGAAGCATTGGAGGGACGTTCTGGTTGACGTATGGAGGTAGTCACTATGGGTATCAACCAGTGAAAGCAGGATTGCCAATGTAGTAACAGTATCATCCATAAGAGTACCAGACAGAACTCTTGAAGAGCTAAAGGGATATCGTAGACAAAGGCCAACTTGTCGACGTAGGAACTGAGGGAGAAGACACGAAAGATACACATGAGGGATGTCGTCTTGCGAGCCACTGTGAGATCCACCCATCTGGTTAGATAGAAGAGGTCCGTTGGAAAAGAACCAAGGAAATCGGGGAAAAAGGTGCTGTGTTTCACGTAACGACTGATTATCTTCTTTTGTTCTAGCACCGTCGAGTGCGTTTCTTTATTGAAATATCTAAGAGCGAAACAGGCATTTTAGAAACGAAATCTTGAAATACTATGTGTGTTGTAAATTTGCAAAAATATATCTAAATTACGGAAATTTTCATTAAATGCCAATTGTCTATCCTTATATCCTTTTCTTCTGTGAAAGAAATAATAAACAGGCATAATGGTAAAATGATTCTGTCATAAATGACACTTCAGCCGTAGAGTTTGTTTGCAAATCGTTGTCATTAGGTTAAACCGTGAAAGTCTAAAATCACTATCTAATACACTTTTAATGCATAGTTACGTAACGTTATGGAAATTATAAATGATTTAGTGTTCCGAACGTACGAAGTTAAAGGTAATCGGTCAAAAGTCAGAAAGTGTTCAGTCAACTTATGATCACGGCTTTCGATAAAAAGTCTTAGTAATTAACACGTTCACCACGTACGTCTGGGATTCGAGTAGGCATGTAATTTTACGATGTACGTGCGATACGATTTAGGTGCGGGATGTGAATACGTAACAACGCGAGTTAACGTTCGGAAGCATGCAGATTTTTCTATTCCACTTTCTAATTTTACCAGATGTATTTATGCATTCAAATGAAAGTTCCATCGTGTCACTGTTATTGTATGTTACATAACGTAATTATTACTAGAGTTTGTATGAATATAAGTAAAATCAGCTAAACGTATTAATCAAATAAAGTCAACTTCGTCTTACATCTTTAATCCTTTCACAAGATAATAAAATAACGGAAGAATTCAGAATAAATCATTTAGAAAATAATTATTCCTTTATCGTCTAAATTTTCTCTGCACTTCTGGCATCAGATACAAAGAAGAAAAAGAAAGAAAAGTACATACTTTTAACGTTTTATAGAAAATATAAATTTTTATAGATAGTAACGCTATCGATATTATATTTCACCTGTTCAAGATTTTCTGGCGCTACCTTGTAAAAGTGTAAAATATTTCCTTTCTGTTTACCGCGTTTAAAATCGGTCGGATTATCAGTCGATGCTCGTATCGGTACTCGAACAAGTCTACCCGCAGTGATATAGCGACGAAATTCGGAACAGGCACACACACGCGATACTTGCCCTGTTCTCAGGTTAACCACTACGTCCCCGCAGCAGATGAACAGCAAGAAGTTCTTGCTGAGGTTCCAGATCGATGACTTTTTCTCCATTTCGAAGGCGGCCTGATAGGGAACGAGTAGCAACACGCTGGTTATCACGAAAATCATCATGAAGTCCCAGTAGTGCCTGCAATAACGATCCGGAGTATAATGCGCGCGCCAAGTAGACCGGATGCGCTGACAGTTATTGGTAACTTTCACGAAACGATTTATCATCAGGTTAACCGTACGTTTTATGATGCACACTCGCGCGGTCTTTTACGGTAATAACCCTTTTTATCGGCTGTTGCAAGCAGAATCGAGGAGTTGAAATGGTAACCGATGCACGTAAGTACGTACACGAGTGCCAACAATGGAGATCTTCGGTATAAACGGTGAAATGTTGGTTTAAAACTGACACCTGCGATTGTAGCTTCATCTTGCGATAATTTTGAAAATTGCACCGAATTAACGCTGCACATTGTAGAATTTGAAGAAGACTTTATAGAATTCATACTCGACAAGAAGCTTACATTCCTTTTTATTCAAAATTCATTTTTATTTTTCCGATGTTGATATTCATTATTTGGGGCATTAAGAAGCACGAATAATTAATCGCAGTTTTGTTTCAAATTTTCTAAATTTAGTACTAGGGTACATAGTGTCTAAAGGATTGAACGATAATCTTCGATGGGATTGATGAGTGATTTCTGTGTCACTCGTTTATTATTTACGATTCTTAACAGAATAACGGATAAGTATACCTGAACATGCTAAACGGGTGAATGATATAAGCGTAACTTCTCCAATGACGGCGTATTTCGTTGATTATGGAAGCATTGCTTCGAAGATATTTGTGAGCGGCTGGGTTTTTTCGAGAGGCTAACAGCGAGAGACGTAAAATATCGAATATTCTTCGGATCGGTCCCTTACCAGGAAGGAGTACTACGTCGTTCTCTTCATCCGGTATATCGCAAACGTGATCCGTATGAAGTAACATAATGAATTAGGATGATATATAATATGAAGAAAATCCCTTGAGAAGGTTAAGGATCAAACATGAATGAAGGCAAGCATAATGAAATTATTAATATATCAGCTGGTTCCCTCAGGTAATATTACAATATTACAATATCGATGTTCAAGTATCTCGATTTTCATGTGCGTAGAAAGCTACTTTAATGTAATTTATTTCGTGTTTGAAATCAATTTTAATAGTATGGGATAATTTAAATTTATAGATAGGTGTAGGTGATAGCTTTTTTTACAATTTAACGATGTCATAATTTGCAATCTCCGCGAGAATTAAATATAAGATTTAAATGGTACTAGAGCGACATCTACTGTAGAAAATATATTTCAATATGATACTGAGAAATTGCCGATCGATGATAAAACAGAACATTCGAATTTCTATGGTTACATATTTTTATTATCAACTGTAGATATTGGAAGATGAGGTCGCAGATGGAGGTAAGACAAACCGACGAGTTACAAGATAAACGTGACCATCGATGAGGTAGGTCAATGATATGACACTTTTTCATGTTCCACGTTTTTTGGGGTTACCTGACCTCCCATACCATTTTCGTATCACATGCGACTTTATCGATTCGGTACGGTACTGATTTGGATTAAAATGATTAGAAAATAGGACATTTTATATTTGCAATAAATTATAGAATTCTATATAATAACTGAGCAGTAACAGTTAAATGATTCGTTTAATTAGTTTCAAATAAGAATGCAACTTCATATATCTGAAACATAAAAAATGTGAATTTTTAAATATTTTCTATTTTCATCTTTGTATTCTTAAATCAATTATTAATTATATATCACGAGTTGTAGGTAGTTTATATCAGTATTTTGCGATGCCATTTATTGATAACCCAAACAGACAAATACTACCCAATGGAAAGATCATCAGAATCTTGCATCTGTGAATAAATATCAATGTATATCAATCAAGTACATCGATCTTCACAAATATACCAAAAACTAAGGCTTAAAACTAACGATAAGAATCAAAAATATGGCTGAAAATAAGGCTTCAGACTAAAGTTTAAGACTAAGGCTAACAAAAAATAAGTCCCTCGTTGTTCCTCGCCGTCCAACAATGAGGCTTAAAATTAACCTTATCTGACTAATCTAGATCTTAGAACTAAAACCTATTTAAGAGAAAAACTGAGCTAAAAGTAGATACCAAAGATAGATACTAATTTAAAATACACTGTAAAGTACACGCAACAATAGATTGCAGGATTACTGACAATCTATTGTTTCAAAAATTTTAGCTTGGAACGAAATTTTAAAAATCATACTATAAATACTGTGATAAATCGATTGCTCTATTTAATAATTTAATATTTAAAAGCATTAGATAAAGGAGCTTTTCGCTCTAAGGTGAGCAATGTATTTTTATACAAAAAGCGCGCACAATAGATTTGTCTAAAGACTTGGTCTGAAGTGTTCGCTATTTTCATTAACCTCACGAACAGTCTGTACAATCTGTGCATTTCATATATTCTTCGAAATCAACATTTCAATGAAGCATACCATAACAAACAATTTACGAGTAAAATTAGAATTTATTTTTATGACTTTTTAAATTAACGTTCCTTAAAATTAAAAATTATTTTCTTCTATTCAAGACGTTTTTATTGTTTTTAAAGTCATATGTGGTGATACTGACTTCATCATCTTTGACAATTGAATTGAATATAATCAATAATCATAGACGAGTCGCCCGAAATATAATTCCTATGTTCGCCGTAGCAAATCGTAGAGGGCGTAAGAAATAGTCTGATTTTTTTCGAGGTCGGTATTTCAGAATGTGAGACATAAAATCCCACATGATATCAGGCCTATCCTGTATTTACTCAATGCAATCACAGACGAAGTACAAAATAGATGTGACACGCAATGCTTTTTTTTGTTCCACGTTTTGAGTCACTTGATCTCCTTACCATTTTTGTGTCACATGCGACGTTATCGATTTGGTACAGTACTGGTTTGAATTAAAACTAAAGCAATGTATAAAATTAGGAATAAAATATAGAATAGGATATCCTATAATCGTAACGAGATATAGATTTTTATATTTCTGCAATAGTCCAAAAATACATTTCCTTCGGTTCTACGATAGTTCAAAGGGTAAAACTAAACTTAACTAGACAATGTCCCAGTTCTTCGGTGCTAGTATCTTCTCTTCTTCGTCATTATTCAATCAAATCAGTGAACCCACCAAAATCGGTCTCGTTTTCGTTACAATCCTCGTTTCTGATTTTCAAAGTTATCGTAAATGTTCAATCCAGCGCGTAACGAGTTAAGACGAAAATTGCAAACAATCATCGCTCCTTCCTTTGATCAAAAGGAGAGAAATATCCAACGAAATGCCTTATCTTCGAGTAAATTGATTTTCACGAAAGCGGTTAAATTCCCATGCATATACCGAGTGCGTGAGTGTACATCTCAAAGTACCATCTAATCGTGTGTGAATAAGGTTCGCGTAAATAATGATATGTAAATTCCCTGTATGTAACTCCTTTCCCTCCCTCGTTTGTCACATCGCACCATTACTCACATCGGCCATGTTTGATTTTCTCCGACGCTATTTGCGTTATATCTTTTTACCCTCTTGTTCTGCGTTGCTATTCCCCTTGTCTGTGAGCATCGATCTCTTTGAATTCTTTCTCTTCTCTTCCGTATTTTTCATTCTGGCAAAAAGAACGGATCTTTGCTTACGAAAATCGCGGGTCGCGCTTCCAAGACAGATGACCTTGCCCGACGGTACATTTAAGTGACGTTATATACAAGTTGGTTTTACGAGGGCTCAGGGCTCGGTGGCGTGCACCGCATAAGAACAAATTTTTCCCGGTTGCATATTGCGCGGCGTGGCGAATTCTCCAACGTAACGACGAGGTTTTATGGACGATTTTATTTGTTCACCGTGTATGAATGTATTTTTACGGATGTATTTATTATATTCCTACCGATATCGCGTACCAGCCATAAAACGTGTACTCGTTAGAGATTCAACGGGTTCGCAGTCGCGCCAACGACCTTTTCCTTTCTCTCTCTCTTTATATTTTCTTTCCTTGGCCTCTCATTTGTTCTTTCCTTTTTTTTTTTTTTTTTTTTGCTTTGCGAGTACATCGACATACGGTTCGTTTAATTAATGCTCGCACGTCAACGAAGACAATGGCGTTCAGCTGTATGGTTGAGGTATCATTACGCACCGCGATGTTTAAAATTTCAAAGCTTTCACCGCACACGCTTCATTATCAATGATCGTGACTTTCCCGCATAGGTAACGTTCGTATGAAAAATAATTCTTTCGTCCCGCGGTGCTGGTGAACCTTCAAACCTGGAATTATTATACGAACATGACCTCCGATTGCATCGACGCGGCGTCGTCGTACAACGCGTACGCGTTGCTGTCAAAGTAAAACACGTACGATAGGATCTGCTAGCAGCGAAGAAAGAGTAGTTCTTCTATAATTATGTCTCTTCTAGAATTACTTGGTTTACGATGAACTCTTAAGGATGAAATACATGATGATGTTGCGATACAATGCAGCATTAATTCGTTTTTACGGAAAGGTAATGAGATATCAATTTCTTGAAAAACCTAGTTCATTCAAAATCACGGAACTAGCAGAATAGAGCAAATTGCTGCATAGTGAATTAAAAACGTTATTTGGAAAAGTGTTGTAGTATTTTTATATTCTATTATCATCGTAGTACTGTTATGATCGAAGTGGCATTAACAGAATTGCATACTTCTATATATCAGATGTACCAAATAGCTAAACTAAATATATTGTATGAATATATCACACATACGTATGTGGCTTAGAGCTAAAATATTCAAAATAGACTTTATTTATTTATAGCTAAGAAATGAATAACCATATCACCGTAGCACATGTTTGACGATAGTCCGACATAAATAATGGAAAGCGACACACATATGTACGTCTTTGTTCATACGTTATTATTGCCTTACTATGTCATTATTCTCATACATTTTCTTTCGACCTTTGCAAATAGTTTCTACAACTTTTTACTTTAACGTATTAATCATTTTCTCGGTAATCCGATACCAATGATAATCATCGAATTTTGTACAAGATTGACAGATGTGTTTCCTATCTCTTCGTGAAACTTTACCAATATCGATAATACGATAATTTGCCGACGTGAAACCAAACATCTTTAATGTGGACATCGAAAAGCGCTTGGAATCCGTTTTCTTTAAATCGATTGGTTCCGTGGTAACGCGTAATCTACAGTCGCCGCTCGTCCCGTTCCGGAAAAAAGAATTCGACTGGAGAGTCGAGGACATGGGGACTGAACCGGGATTCGTCTCCGTGTTCACCTTTTTCCTCGCATTTCGATAATAAATTTTCGAGTCGTCCGTCGGCGTCGTAGAACTCTGGAACGATGTTATGGACGATGCTCGAGAACAAGAAGGGTGGTTACACACAGGCTACGCTCGCAACCCTCTGCACATACTAACGTGGATTTATCGAGCCCATCCTGCCGCGTAACGACGACTGACTGCGGACGAGTCTATACTCGAGGCTGTCAGACAAGGACAGAAAGGAAGAGAGCGAGAAAGACGGATAGATAGAGAGACAGGGGTAGGAAGTTACAGCTACTCGCTCCACCAGCTGTATCAATATCTCGTTAGGAGGTACGATGGAAATAAAAGCGGAATACTCGTCCTCGCGACTGGCCGTGCAAGCGAAATTGTAATCTTCCGTACACCGCAGTATACCGCGCCATCTGCCCGTTTACGATGATAATCGTAATTCGAAAATAGAACGAGCCGATCGGGTGGTGGGAAGCTATAGATAATCGATAGCCGCGTGTAGAACGCGAAACGGTTCGACTTCGAAGACAATTATCGGCTGTTGGAAATTGGCGACAAGTTGCTCGATTTTCCCCGAATTCGGGCCGTTTTATGCTCGCCGCGTTCCCGATGCAAATGGAATAATGCACGATGTGAGTTGCATCGCGCAAAAATGGAAATAGAAGGGTATTGGTTCTCTCCTGGCCGGTGCTGAACGAATTTTCGAATACGTAGTTATTGCGAATGGTGCTGAATTGGTTTTCGTCTTTTTTCATTATTTTTTGATAGTGCGTTTGATTTCATTTCTTTCTTTCTTTACGGCGTAAAGTTAGGTGCTTAACTTTGATACCAGTGGAACTCCAGAAACCTATTTCTAAAATTATCTTTGAATTACCTCGATAAGCGATATAAAAAATTACTGTTATAAAAATATAAAAGAATCGAGCCAAGAAGTATCGGCAATCGTTGCTAAACGATCGCGATAACGTCGGAATGTCGAGTACGACGGTGTATAGTCCGGGAAGTCGATTCGTCGCTGTTAAATGGCCTGTATGATTTTTGTTAGGTACATACAAACACACGTTGATTTCATTACCGACGGGTGTCGCGTTTCACTGCTCATTAAGCCAGTAAATAGATCTTTTGAGCCTTGTGTATCCTGACCGTCTTAACTCTCTCGGATGCCTAACCAACTTGAAACCTGATCGTAATTTACAGTTGGTCCACGCAATCGTGGCGCGAGTACTGAACCACACATACATACGTACGTGCACGCCACTACGGTGCAAATATATGCGTACACAGGGGAGAAAATAATTCTCCGTTCACAGGAACGAAATTAAAATTTTTCCCGTACTGCCGCGCGCGGCACGCCGTTTCAATTTATACGGCTTGATATCTATTGCCACGCTGGCCCGTTGTAAAAATTACAGTTCGAGCAATTATTCCCGCGGCAACCGTATAACGGCGAATAAACATGCGAGAGCGCACTTAAATTCGTTTCCAGTACGCTGGGGAAAGTTACCGTGTGACGTGCGCGAAAGAAGCAACCGTTCTTTCTCCATCTGGCTTCGATAATGCTTTGTTCTTTGATTTGTGAAAGAAGTTACCTCGTAACGACTGATACAAGAACGTTATTACAATACGATCGTATAATTAATTAAGTAAGTCTTATTAAGCAAGGTAAATTGCAAATGTAACTTGCTTATTTCATTATTTCCTTTGTTGCTACATTGTTAGGAAAGAACGTTAATCGTCTCAAGTAGTATGAACAAATTCGAATTATTAAAGTATTGCACACTATAGAATATGTATGTGTTTAAAACAGGATAAACTGATTCCTCTTTAACGATAGAAAAACTTTCAAGATCGGTATTTTATTGGTAAAAGTTTTTCAAGGACTTTGCTTTGGAAAGCAATTCATGGCTATAACTTGTTTATTTTTATTGACACGATATTTCAGGCAGCGATTTATCGATAAACATACCTTTCAAATGAAGTATTTGAAAAGTTGGAAGGTGCCTGCGACATATTTAAATTCTACTTAGCCGCGTGTTTGACGCATAATGTAATACTACTTAAAACGTTACGATGCGGTAAGAAGTAGAATAAGTCTTCCCCTGCTTCCTTCCTCCCTTTTTTTAAGATCATTATTTAAAAAATCTCATTGTTTATTAAAGTCTATCTATTCTTATATAGTTGAAATTTTCCATTAATTAAAGTTTTGTATAATTTTGTACACTACATTTTGTACACATTACAAATTGTAAAATTTTCTAATATCATGTTACTTTTTTACTTTGATATATTTAAAGATCCTTACAATCACCATCTCGCTCTACCTAATTATATTAAAAAATGTGTTATGTCTAGATATTTATAACTTCGATCACTGTTCGCTTTTCATCAAATTAAGATATTCTTTCTAATTAATCTTCATTCTTCTCGCCACTGTGCGCTTATCCTGATATATGAAACGTCAGCGATGTTTTCACAGAGATGTATATAAGTATATATAGTTCGCGAAAATTATGTTCTTCTTGCACTTACGTCAACGATGACAGTACGAAATAATCAAAAGTTAAGGATAGGGACTGGAGCGTCTGCAGCGGGTGACACCGTTAGAGCTACTCGTTAACTCATTAAAGCCATATTATCGAAGTCACTCGGTGAAGTCGCTTCATTTGAACAACCAAGAGCGGAAGTTCTTCAAGTTCCGACAACCGTCGGCACCGGTGGAGATAGGAAAATTAAAAAGGGGAAAAGATTACGTCGAATTGGCAGCAACTCTTAATCGATCAAGGAGTAGCATCACGGCGCGGCGCCACGAGCAAGAGCTCGATGAAGATCCATCAAAATGTCGTAGGTGATGCGCTTCGAGCAACTTTCATCCGTATCGCGTCGCTGCACCGTCAAGAATCTCTCACGGAAACTTTCGCGTGCCACCTTTATTCTAGTTCGGCGACAAGCAGTCTGCGAGCAACACTGACATGACTCGCGAGTTGTGCATGACAACGATTTTATAACAACAAAATTTATATAGTCGCTTATTTATATTGATAGCAGGTGTATTTTTTTATAGAAGACAGACGATCTGTGCAATTAGCAGAAGCTATGTCTTGGTATTACAACGAAATGTTAAAAGAAGACTGTATTTTTAGAATCATATTTTTTTTATTTTCTGTTTAGAAACAATACTATAATATCGAAATTCACATTACAGAAATACTAATAACTCGTAGACGATCAAAGTTGAGCCTCCTCGTTATATTACATTTACTCTCGTGAAGAATCTGAACTGTAATTCCTATATCTCGGAACTTCTAACATCTAAAGTCATTTCGATGTTTCCTTTATTAGCATCAATTCAATAAATCAGCCTCCTACATAAAACATTAAAAAGTCAAAAAGTACACCACCGGTACTCAGATTCCAGCCACTCCCTTCGATCCACAAATAATCAGAAACACCCTCCTACCATGCACCCACCAACGATCCTGTCCTATACACTCACACCCATTCAAGTTCGACCCCTGTCGACATAAAGAGCAGGCAACTGGTGGTCGTTAGTACTTATGTTCGCACGTCTACACGGACAGCGTGCACACGCATCGAGTTCGCGAGGGTGCCTGCGCACAGACGATTCGCTCGCCGATTGAAAACAGCATTTTCTAACGTCTAGCAGCTGGCATACGGCCAGTTTCGTGGCTAACACCCGTTTTGAGGACTCTCTGGTCCACGATCCTCTCTCTCCTCTCACTCTGTCTGCTCTGCCTGTCCCGTTATATGAGGATTAGCATACGCCGTGTAATTACGTCCATGTATTCCACTCTTTATCGTCGGTTCGGGGGTGCGCCCGGACGCAGCCCAGCATTTGCATCCCGTTAAACGTCGTAAACTTGTCAAAGCGAGCTGCTACGCGCAGAATCCCAAGTCCAAGCCGTTGCGTTCGCTCGAAGCTACGTCTGTGGTTCGCCCATTTACGAGGCAAAGTATGGCGCCGCCTATTTGCGCCCCGTTATTCCCAAATCGACAGAGACCGAATGCTAATTTACACTTGAACTTAACTTAAAGGAAGGATCAGGCTGCTTGTATTTCTGTCTGGCTGTTACGTTCGCGATATTCTAACCGCTGGGAAAGTTTAGTGTCTTAACAACGAGAGTTTCTTTCGAGTTTTAATTTTATTCAAGGGGAGTGGTAAGGTGGTGGTTGAGAGATTGGGTGTTCTTGTGTGACATTTGTGATGGTGACATTTTTCTTGGTTTCTCATGCAGCTAGTAGGTGGATGTTTGTCACCAAGGAGAATTTTATGCAGGTTGCGAATGTGAATTATGAAATTTGCGGTGCGCGAGGATTTGTGGGGAGAAATCTTTCTGGATTCTATGGCTTGAATTTTTACTGATGACAAACGTAGAGTTGCATTTGAATTCGCGATGAGTTTATCATAGTTGTATAATTTTTGTCAAATACAGAAGTTACTTTATTTAAGTTTGATGCTATATCGGTGAAAAGTTTATCGCATTAATATAGTTGTTACTCCTGGATTATTACTGATACAGGCACACTGCCAATACTAAATATACTACGTACCGATTTCACTACTGATACTATTCTAATTAACATTAATACTATACACGAACATTTAATTTATACTTAACACTGTACTCGTGCTATAAATGATAATTCACAAAGCTACGTTACAACGTTACAATTTCGTCTAAAGAAAACACACACATATCGTATTGAAAAAACTTAAACCAAAAAGTGCCATTATGAAAATCACCTCCAATTTTTGAGTAACTGATCCTTTCTACGAAGGTTCTTTCACGTCAGTTCCCGTACCGTAACATAATTTAGCCAAGCTGTATCTCTACCCAGCAACGGATACACTGTCTTTAAAGCCAAATTGTCCGACGTATCGTAGCGGTGAGGATCATTATAAGGATGCGTGGTCGGCGCGTTTTTTCATTTGTGTCGTACGAAGACTTATGGCCCTATTAGCCGATAATGGTGAAAAATACGAGCATAGGGGTAACGATCTTAGCTTATAGTGATCATAAATGTTGGATAAAATGTCGCGCAACGCGAGGGGTAATACTGGCAATGCGGCCAGACCGAGCATAAATTCACGGTAAGTGGCGTGAGTTATGAAAATTTCATGGTAGAACCGGGCCGCTTTATGCATTCATGGTGCGCGCCGCAATAGTGTGTTAAAAACGATGCTTTCTTTCTGGCACGCCTGTAACCATGGTCTTAACGAACATCTTCCTACGTAGAACCCTTCTACTTGAAGTCTTGAAAATTCACTTATCGATGCGTCATGTTACAAAGATCTGACTGGATCCTCTACTGCAAGATCGTTGCCCTGACTTTAAGGTGAATTTAATGGAACTGAATCCTTCAATAATAATTTCGAGGAATAATATTTCGTATGATTTGTTTCATAAAAGTACGAATGGTGTTTCAATACGTATTTTTCAAATCATTATTTTCCGAATATTGGAAATGTACTTGCCAATGCAATGATTGACTGAAATATTTCGCTAGCAGAACGTTCGCAAAATTGTTCATTTAGCGGAAGAGAATAGAAGTAGAGCAATTCGCGAGAAAATTTAGAAAAATGCGGGAATCGTATACTATGAAATACACACGAGCAATTTTTAATTTCTCCGCGTTAACAGAGTTACGGAAACAACATTTCGAGGAAAACAGAAAAATAAAAAAAACAAGAAAAAGTAAAAATCACGGCAGTACCAAAAAATAATTTCGATGCCGAAAGAGGAAACGAGGCGAAGGAAATATTTTCCAGCGAGTATCAGGAAAAATTATTTCGGGCTTTTCCGTTCGTGGTTAAACGTTTCATAAATCCATCGTAAAGATACTCGGTTATACTTGGCCGCTGCTGATTGCGTATCGCTTTAAAAACGGGAAACCTTTGATCGCAGAATTATAATATTTCCTCAGCGAGCATGCATTGTTCTGCGAAAATTGGATATTCGACGACGGACGTCACCGCGCTTTCGACGACAAACGAGTTAATCCGACAACGAAGCGGCTCGTGAAATGACGTTCAAGACAGCCGGCTGCGATTTAATGAATATTAAAAGGCCCCCGTGTATCGAGTTAGAATCTGTAGTCGCAGTCATAGATAGCAAATTGGGAAAGTTGTTGGCGAAGGTAAAGGAACGAAAGGGGAAGAAAGGGGTGGTTTCACTGCCAGAACGCGTTCGCGTCGTGTTGTATTATCTTAGAAAGTTCTTGACATCTTATAAGTTTCCAACTTTTGATATATACGTATTCAAAGTTGCGTCGCTACGTTGTGGCGTGACGTTATTATTGAATATGAAAGGAGTTACGCGTCGCTCACCCCTTATCGACGTGTAAAAATGCCACGTGCCTTTTCGACGTTTAAGACTTTGAATAAATACAGGAGACAAAGAAAGTGGTAGCTTCTATCTGTTTAAGACTATTCACAATCTAAGTTTATCCTTATGGAAAAATGTTTAACTTCATAACTTATTTTTTGTCAAATCACTAAAGCAAGTTGTAATTAAATTCTGAATACTGGAGCAATAATGTTAGACAAATCGAGTACGTGGTATTTTTATAAACTTTTTCATATGAATATTACGTGAATTCCATTTCTTTCATTTCAAAGACAGACAGTCCACGAACAAAGTAAGCGCAGTTGCTGTGCTAAATTACTTTAGAGATATTTCAAATTGTTTAATAATTTATTCGTAATAATAATTTAGGAACATGAAAATACTCTTCTAACTAAATTAACATTAATTTCCTTCTGTCAGTTATTTAAATATATAACTTCATGCCTCACCGTCAATAAATCTTTATTAAATAAAGTCACGAAGAGTTCAAGAACAGGTAAATGCCCTATATATCTATTAAAATCTATTTTCGATTCGTCATAAGAGCGAGCCGTTATCGCATTCTTGTCCTTTTTAATTATAGTAATAATTCCGACCGGGCGAACGCCGCGGAAGAAATTCATCGTACAATAGAATTTTCATCAAGCCGGAAATGTTTATTGTTTGCAGTCGGAGAGCTGCATTCCCGACGTTTAATCAGAATATTTCGTGCGGCGCTGCCGCCGGTGGCTCATAGTAACTGTAAAACTCTCGAGACGGATAGTACACACTTGATACATTCTTTGCCGAAGTTAGGGTAAACATAAACTTCAAACTCCACGGAGAAATAGAGAGCGAGGGCTCCACCGGGCGATATCTAATCTAATGTGCATTCCATTGTACCCTCCTAATTTTATATAAACGCCGGTATAAACAAAAATATTCCGCGTAGCCCAAGTTGATTTTCTTAAAGTATTTCTGGTGCAACAATGTCCCTCAAAAGTAAAACACGTTGAGACTCGAAAGTCATATTCTTCACGCATGTCTGAGATTCTTCTTCTAGGAAAAAATTTCTTGACTATGTATTTTCTATGCGTGCACATTAACAAACAATTTATACATGTATTCGACATTTTGCACACCGATATTACATATCTTACATTACTTTTATTCGAAAACGGTGAAATGAGAGTTAAATTTTTCCTTAAAAGAAAATTCTTCTAGCTATTTTACATGTTAGTTTTTTAATAACTTTGTAACGACAGCTTTTCTGTAATTAATCAAAAAGTCATCTTTTACAACGGCTTACTATAGGAAGTACGTGTTAAAATCTTCAACTTTGAAGATGAACATTTCTATTTCTATAGGTTTTCCAAAAATTGAATCATGTATAGACAATATTGAATATTGAATAAAGTATGTTAACATTTTAAAGAAATTATACGAAAATCAATATATACCACAGATATCTTAAATGTCGTGATTTGAGAGTTTTCATTTGCGCGAAGATATAAATAGTCACCGTCTTCTCGAATATTGGCAATTTGACTTATAATATCGTATAACGTGTGACACGGATCATTCAATTATTCATTTAATCAATAATACTTGTTTGAATATTAAAATTTCTCATATAATATTTATTTTTGTGCAACATTTTCACTTTACTTTTAGTCGTACTTCATACGTGTATACTGGAATAATAATTAGTGCTTTATGGAAACCGCACGGCGCGTTTTATATTTTAGTATATTATAATCGTAATACTTTAAAGTACGGAAGCAGAACATAAAATGTATGCTATATAATTAAAGAAATTACTTAGTTTTAACAATCTGTTCTCATGTAGCTATGGTTGCAGAATGTACACAATGCATGTTGAGTATTAAAATACGATGAAATGAAACACGTGTAACGATAAGTGTGTCAGATATATACACTTACAATATAAAAAAACACTTCCATTATACAACCTTAATAGCATAGTTTTGAAGCAGATTATATTAAATTATCCAAGTGCTTTGTAACCGTATATAAAACCAAAGAAATTGAAATTTTAAGCCACAATGAATGCAAAGTGTAATTACATGGTATTTGTGTACTAATTAATTAGGAGTAAACATATTAAATTTCCTTTTGTTGCAATTATTGTAGCTATATTTGCCTAAAAAGAGGAGATACTCAGTTGCAGAAGTGGTATATTTATATTCACATAAACAAATTGACGTCAGATAAATTATAACTACCGTAATAATATACTGGACATTAACTATATAAAATGTTCACCATTTACCTTTCATTTTTATATTTAGCATTTATTTTTGCTGTACTTTTTTCAGAACGAACACGATTCAAAGACAAATTCTAGCACATCTTCTCCATCTTTTTTTAATTCTTTCATCATCCTATTACTTCATGAAATAAATCTAAAATTTTTCATTATATTAATAATCTTGGTACGAATTGTTGTAAACTATCATCGTACAAGAGCTAATTATAAATATACTATCTGCGTCCTGCCTTGTAAAAACTACTAATCGATCGAAACAACTTCTGCTCTACAACCATAAAATCACTTCATATAATGATCAGTCACAGGTTAATAGCGCTGCATGAATGTTTCATGATTCTGTGTCCTTCAATATGAAAATAGCGACCGATTTAAATGAAACATTTTCCATGAATCACAATTTCGAAGTTTTATATGACGCTTTTATGGAGTTACCAACACGGTATGCATATTCTAAAAATCACCACGGACCTTTGTCAATTCATTGACTTTCATAGAGTTATCAGTAACGAGCTTATCTGTTCACCGACTAAAAGAGAGATAGAGGAAAAGAAAATAGTGAAGTTCGATAATGATGCAACACTAATCGACTATAGTACGAAATATAGTACGAATGAAACGTCTTTATGAAGTGTTAGCATTTAAATATAATGGTGTTACTTAAATAGCAATAAGGGGTTACATGAGGTGTCCCGTGCTATCGCGACGACTTTATTACCAACGTAAAAATCTAGCTTAACACAGGTTCACTCGTAATATGTGGGTCAACGTTTTCGATGGTGATTTAGATTAGAGAGTCAACCCCGTTCGAGACGTTCAACCCTTATCTCTTTGAACACAACGAAATAAATTTTCCTACTTTAAACGCGGAAAGAATGGCGTTTCTGCACAATGCGCTTCTGCGAGAGGAATCTTTTGAATACGATACAATAATGGAGTTGTTAAGTAAGTAATTTACAAGATACGTAAAAATAAAGATTCACTGATGATTAAGGGGAACAATAGAAAGACATTGAAATAAATTTGAAAGTAAAGTATTAAAAATATCAAAGATGCATCATTTCTCATTAAAGTTTCATATTATTTTAAGGAATATACGTAGTTACTTACATCATTCCAGTCCCTGTTACAATATATTATTCCCTCTAATTCGTATAGTTGCGTAACGTCGACGTTCAATTTGATACGTGGTGGCGTTACAGATCCGTGGATTCCGCACGGATAATTGGCACGTTATTTTGAAAATTCGCATAATAGAGCCAGCTATCACGGGATGATGAGATATGAACAGCGGTATAACGAAGACACGTAGAAAGCACGCCGCAATATATCATGCATAACAAGTGACTACCCTGACTGCATGCCATGCACGAGCTGTCTAAGGGATGTTATTGCGTCAGACACAATCAGAATCATATTTCTTATATGATACGCAAGAAACTCGGTTGTCTTACCTTTCATTTTTACCCATGTCGCCGCCTTCCGTTCCGACGACCAATTTTTCTATATCAATGCTTCGCTCCTGTGCCGCTTGAAAATATCACATGACCACAATAAACGTTCAAGATTCCGAGACAGAGGGAAACTGGAGGCAAAAAAAGAACCATAGACATAATTTACGACTGGCAATTTCATCCGACACGCTGTACCGCTAAACGACGGAATTATTACTCGGCCGTACGTTTAACGCAACTTGTTCGAGTTGGATTCAGAATCATGGACGTAACAACAACTTTTATACTGCTTAAACGATTCAAGGAATTCTGAATGTATACAGAAAATCTGTAACTTGCCCGTTGTCTCAAGAAATATAATAAACAGATCGGTTTGTGGTACGTGCCATGAAATTTAGCGGAGAAGTTTTCCAAAATTGCGTCGCAACGATTATGATACAACCGAATCTGAGAATAGGGCAAAAATTATTTCGAATAATAAAAAGTTAAAAAAGATTAAAGAATTTTCCTTTCCGAGGATCCAGGAAAATTGGAGAAATGACTAAGTGAATAACGACTAAGGAACGGACGAATGAAGAATAAAATTTTATTCATTACTGAAATAAACAATATTATCAAATATTTATATACATACAAGCAACGAGCAAAACCGATTGATCTTATTTTAGCGTCTGATCAATTACTATCAGTCATCGAATCGCTTGGACGTTGATCGAATACATGATTAAACGTACCTGAATCGTATAAACCTATTTCGGACGGCGTTCGAATCGACTCATTGAAACTGTCGGGCAACAACATCCGACTATTGGATCGTATTCGATCGAACCGAGTTGGGATAAGCATCGATCGAATCCAAAGATGGTCGACCTAGGTTGGGCTTCGATGTGGACGTCGACGTTCAGGGTGCTTTAGCTTCAACCTCGAGTTTCGCCTATCTGACCGGTATCAGAGACTGTTCCGGGCGATTTGTGTTGTCTGGCCGACTCCTCAGGGAATCGAAGTTCGGCTTGGTTTGGAATTCGGCGACGACCATCTTCGTTGAAATCGTATCGGCCACCAGCCAATCGTGGTTAATCCTGGTGACTTAGGGTGCGACTTTAGGGAGGCTTGTCGAGCATTAAGGCGAAACGGGTTAAACGGGCCCGAGTTAAAGTAGAAGATGATGAAACTGGTAAGACCGATTTGTAATGGTTAAATGCTTGATGCTACAATTAAATACGGAGGATGCAAGTGATTATTCTATGAGAGGAATGTTGAATGATGTTCCATTTTTAATATAATTAGAAGTTACGAGCTGTGCAGAATTAACCTGAAAATTTGTAATAATACAACTAAACTACAGTGCTGTTATTTTTCAATCAATTAACCTCGGTGGAAATTATGTTTTTCAGCTTTTAAAATGTGCAGCTGTATTTCATTAGTTGTTACATTTCTTTGATGTACTTCATTTCCTAACATAAAGCATACGTGTTAAATACTGCGGTAACTATGGTATATGTCAAAGAGACAACAAAATATAAAATAATTAGAGACTGCACAGAGACAAATATCTCTATTTTTGTAAATATATTAATGCAAGAGTTATTGCAGAACTTTCATAATATACTCTAAATGGTATTAACCATTTGGTATTATTTTAGAATGAGTATATTCCTAAAGAGTACTGTCTTTGCAGAGGATGAACTTTTACCCATAAATCTTATCCACGTTTAACAAGAACTCTCCAATTACAGTTAACATTTAAAGTTCGCTTTCATATCTGTAGCGATAAAATATAACTAAGCATTCCAACAACCTTTGACTACAAAATCCATCAGCATCTGTAATTTTCTTACAAAATAAGAAGCTCTCAATTTTCCCAGATAATCGCTTCTCGCTATCCCAACCCTTTAAACAGAACTCTCATTTCCCGAATCGTTCATCTATATTTAAAAATCTCATTTACACACGCAGCAGCGCGACACAATAATTATTCTACTTGATTTTAAATGAAGATACGAACGCTTTAAAATTTTTATCCAACAAATCCGTAAAATCGAAGATTTTCTACTCTCCGAGATGATTATCGGTGATTCGTTGCAATTAACCACGCACTGAACCCTTTCTCTTTAGAAAATTACCGAGATTCCGCCGGTACGTGACTTTGCCGAGTAATTCCTTGCAACTCGATGCCAGATTATCACGATGAACACGGCTGTCTCGTTACGCACGAAGTCTGTTCGATACACGTGCACGTGGCTTGATGCATTAGAATGATGTCGAGGTTCCCCGTTTGCTGGTCTCTATTCCAAAGCGTGCCACGGTTTGGTGAAACAGCAAAGGTGCACACAGCTCTCGACGTGTACATCCTGCAAGAATTAACGTTTTCACGTTACATCATGCACGCGCCATCAGATACGGGCGTAGGAACGTTAATCGTCAATTAATTTCCCACCGTTGAACCGTACGTGACGATTTCATTTTCGCTTTTCTATCAGGACTTATTAAATACTTGTACTTTTCGCTAGTACATACATACTATATTACAAATGTGGAAGAATATTATATCCGACTAATTTCATGTTTACTTGAAACAGTGGCTAACTCTCGTACGTAATTTTAACTACCTAATTTTATATTTCCGACGGAGATCGTATTTTTAATTCTACTTCAACGGCTCGTTTGCAACGCGAGAAAGAATGCTACACATATAACCGAATTTTATTATCTTTATACTATTGGCGTATCTATTCTCTGAAAACTGCACCTTCTCGTACTTTTTACATTCTGAAAAAGTAACGAGCACACGTTGGGTATCAGATGAATTCCAAGCGGTAAAATCTGTCCCGCTGTTTGCGCGGTCCCCCTTTTTTTCCTCCGCCGTGTAAATGACGCTAGGAAGATAAAACTTGTAGGCAAAACTTAAAACTTTGATTCCACTTTCAGCCCCTCGAAGTTAAGATTTACTCTCGAACTTTAAGATCTAAAATTGTCAACTTTCGAGCAGAAGCAAGTACACTCTGCTTCTGCCTTTCCCTTTCCTCCTCATTCCACTTTTGTCACTCCACCATCAAACACACCGCGATATATATATATATATATATATATATATATATATATATATATATATATATACACACATAGACGTGGAATTTCTCGTCTAGAACTTTTGTTTTCTCCGTTGCAACGCGAAATAACACGAAATAACAGGATTTCGCGAAAGAGTAAAGCCGCGAGGCGTTCGTTACAGGCACACGACGACGCAATTAACTCGCAGCACGCCGAGCATCCATTGTAACATCCACAGAGAGAAATGTAACCAACGATCTGTATTATAAACCATACGATACTTTTCGTTGTCCTGTTAATTAAGTAATTGCCAAACTAATGACGATTGGTGTTTAACAGATTTTAACGTGAACAAAAGAAATATATTAAAGTTTTGCAAGACGATGTCTCTAAATAAATTATATCGGTTTGAAATTCTCGCACTTCGACCCGACTTCTGATCGCAAGATATCTTTTTGTTCCACTTAATCCAACAAATCGAGGTCGTGCCATGCCAAATAAGTGACTGAGCGATTAATGTTTAAAGAGTCAATAGCAGTTTGAAATTCAACGTCGAATTACAGATTACGTGCTTTCACGGAACAGAAAGGGAAGAGAAGAGGGACAGAGAGAAAGAGATGCGGTTATGTCCATGCGTTTCATCGAGCTATGAATTCTGTATGGAGTCCCGTGCATTAACGAAATGTAATGATCCGACAGAAACGGCCTCTCGCATTCACTTTGTCCGCCAACAAACTGTGTAATACCAACGCGATACACTCGGTCGATATAATATGCCGAATAATTTAGACGAAATCAGAGAGCACCGAGATCCAAGGGTATGGTTCAAGCGCCCACGAAAATCAACTCGTAAGCAGCGTTTATATATTATATTTAGAGTGTTTCATAGCACGTACAGGGAAATTTATTTGTCGATAGAGGAGATAATACCGAATACGTGCCGTGTAAACATAATGTCGAACATTAACGGTTAGAAAGATACTGTCATTGGAAATCTTGATCGATTTTTAAATCCCATTTAAATGAATTATAATCTTTAGTACTATTAATTACTATTTTAATAATTGATAACATTTTCTGTATTTCATTCAGAGATTGGATATTATAATTCTCTCTTTTGTTGATATTTGTTATGGATTTCGTTTAGAGAATTTCACCGAATAAATCTGGTTATGAGATACATACGATATAAAATTCCATTTTCGTTTGGATCAGTGCGGAAAGTGACGTTTGATTGAAATATTCTTTAAAGTTAAACAGAATTTTTTATTAAAACGGAAGTGGGAATATCCCTGTGACGAGAATTCTAGATTATACTTATATAATATTCCACATGTGAGCACTATGATATATCTTGTGCTCGCGAAAAATCTACTGTGAATTCCTTTTGACCCATTAACCATAGTGTGACGTTTAAATCATCTCTCGCAGCCCATCTAACAATTAATTAGAGCAGAAGGATGAAGAGACGTGTGGAAAATTTTAACACTCCATCTTTCTAACTTAGTGGTATGAAATAGGGTTTTACCTAATTGCCGTGGTTCACGAAAATACTCGTATGCTTACATTTATTCTATATGATGTGATATGTATATCAACGGGAAAGTCCGAAGATTATATCAGTTATAATGAAAAATTAATTTAGTAGATCATCAGTGGACTACAAAATTAGGTGCTCCAACGATAGATTACAGTCCAGTGTCAAAGTCTACGATAAAAGTCGCAAATATATATATTTAAGTACATCCCTAAGTCATTCTGCGTTTGAACCTCCAAAAGCATCGAAACGTGTAAGCTCCACGGAAGGATCTGCAGATCAGCATCGCGATGCACATTGTTTCGAAGTTAAACTACGAACAAGGCGAGATTTAAATTATCCCTGTTAACGACGCGAAATTAAGCGCGAGCTTGGATTCCCCGGGTAACTTTATTTGACCCACTGTCTCGCTAATACGTGAGATGTTCAAGGTAACGTTCGCAAATTGGACGCCGCCGCGCGTTGTTTGCATTGCGCGTGCACGCCGCGTGCTACACGCTGTTGTTTGCTCCAGCCCCGAAAGAAACAAACGTCCGATGCGTTAATGTATTCTATAGGCGTGGCCTGTTACACTGTTCCATCCCTTGCTTGTTCTTTTTCAGACGTTCCGACGCCAGAAAAAATTCTATCGTTGGAGTATTAACGTAGAGTAATCTAATAACGGCGAGTAATCTTTCTTTATGAATAATTTTGAAGCGAGAGTAATGCCGAATATCGAAAATTTACAGAAGTAGTAGGTATTTCATTGAAATTCTAAAGAATCTCTATTAAAAAAGGAAACGACTTTTAGTTTTCATGAAATATGCATGCATTAATCGATAATTGCACGATATGTATCCGTTCGTTGTTTCTCTTTTTAATTACGAAATAAGAAATAAAATCCTGGTCGTTAAAAGAATCCCGTCCCGTTATCGCAAACAACTACAGAACTGTATTACCCCGAAGAAACGAAAAGTTACCTAAACGAGCGATATGAATCTCAGATTAATCGTCGTGACATCGCGTTTTGTATGTGCTATAATATAGAGCATGTAGCGATAAACAGAAAAAGAAACAACTCGCTCGATGAGAAACGAATGTCCGATGCGTTAATATATTCTACAGGCGTGGCTCGTTACGCTCTTTGTATCCCTTGGTTACTCTCGCTTGGACGTTTCATTGACAAGAGAAAAAGAGAAAGAAGAAAGAAGGAAAAACGCAGACAAGTGTATCGTCATGTAGGTACCTTATGGATTCATATTCGACAAGGATATAAAGCTTCGTGTCCCTCGTAAACATTTCCATAGCATTGCCCACTTACCCGCTTCCGACTTGAATCACGTTTTAAACGCGCTGATAAATATGTATATTAAAGTCGGTGATAAACATAATTACACCGGGCTCGCCCCTTTTTCGTGGTAGTAAAGCCCTTCCGCTTGGGCGGCTAGGAAATTCATAATGTTCGCAAGAAATTGATGCACGCGAAACAGCGAAAGAAAAAATACTCCGGAATTAGTTCGTGTGTAAACGATGTTAAAATATTTCATCGTGTTAGGCGGGTAACGCGCTGAAATTTCGCGTTCACCGCATAAACAGGATAACCGTTCGCAAAAAATATTCCGCGACCTACCGCGAAACTAGCGCTGTTGCAAATTTGAAAAATTACTCTGTGCTTGGTGTAAAAAGAGGAGGCGATACCGGCGCGAAGGAAGCTCCGCTAAAAGAAGCGCGTAGAGCTGTTTTCAAAATTAATTCAGACACGAGATAGATAAAGGAGAGTTGGAGTACCGAATGTGAACCGTGAAAAATGTCGATGTTGGGCAGTTAGTATTATATTACTCGAGCCAAAGTTCTCAGACTACCAAGACGCGTATCTTCAAAAACCAGCGTTTTCTAGCCTCTATAACAACTATCAGAGGCTAACGGAAAGAGTAAATGACATCATCGCCTTTTTATTAATTCAATTGGCTAGGACATAGTGATTAATTCTATTGACCATAAAGAATTTTACTAGGATATTGATATATATATTAATATCATTTAGTAAGTAAAACAGTATTCAATATTAATAGGGTACTACTCATTCTTTCGCATTCCAGAAGTAGCATCAGCTGAATTCCAACCAGTGTTGCGTGAAGATGAGACGAGTTGGTTTAACCAGAACAGGCTCACCATTCCATTGAAGTCCTTGTGCTACTTGATACGTGTCGAACAGAAGCAACCAGTTGCATATTGAATTTTAATCTACCTGAAACAAGTAGAAAATCTCTTCTAGCTTAATTAGCTAACTTGTCAATGTTGGATAGAAGACATTCGACGATCGACTTCTATTGATCTCGGGAAGGATGACAAGTTTGATTTCAAAAGAAACTTCTGCTAACTTCATGGAGAAGTTTGCTTAGCCCTGGACTTAATTTAGACATAACTCAAACTCTCCCAAGGAAATGACAAGTCTATTTCGGGGGGAATCCTGGCAACGTGTACGAGAGCAGTATTTCATCCGGACGTAACCCAGTCCAGACCCACAGGTAGTCTACGTCTAACCCCGTAGTCTAACCCCGACCTAACCGGCTCCTAAATCAGATCCAATTCAGGCCTAACGACCGGCGACAACTGTGCGACTGAAAATCTCGTTATTGACGTATTAAGATACAAACGTTCCAAAGATATATTTTATTTAGGTATCGGTACCTTCGAAATTCCTAAATTGATCAAAATAACGATACAGATTAGGGTTAGATTGTGATTAACAAGATAGCGATTTTAAAACATGTACAAGAAATCTGTTGAACTTGGATCTAACCTAATTCGAATCAAAAACTAATGTAAATATCGCGTTGTAATGTAAAATTACTAATAATAACTAATGTAAATACCAATTAAGAAGGAGAATGAAACAAAGATGTACGAAAAATATATAAATAAATTGATTTTAGACATTGTTCGGTAAAAATGCATGTTTTGATATAATTTCCAAGAATAAACGAATGCAGAGGTATAAAATTCAATGTATAATCACGTTTATTCTATTTGATTACGAGTTAACATAAATTGAATCGAATATAATCAAATTAAATCAGTCTAATTCAAAGTTTGATAAATATAACCTCGGGATCAAAAATTAATTAACAAGTATAATCAATTTATGGAAACAAATGTCAATGCATTTGGATACTCAAAATGTTTCAATTCGAATAAAAATTTAGTTAATAAAGTCCCTTAAAGCCGTAACTTTAATGTGAAATTAATGCAAATATAACCTCAAAATGAATCGGGAAACCGCAAGTGACACACTGCAATACGATCGCTTGGTACAGACATTTCACCTGAACCTTTGTACGAAACTCGATCCACTTTGATTTTCAAGAAACAACGACTTCGATTCGAACTTTCAGCAAAACCGGGGTTTCTACTTAACCAGGTCTACCTCTAACGAAACCGCGAACCAATTGAGAACTTCATTCGACACGCGAGAACTCAACCGTCTCGATTTTGGCGATGCTTCGATACCTTTCGATATAATCGACTAGCGACACTAGCGTTAAAATTATAACGGCTACACGATTTAAAAAGCTAGCAGCGCATACTAGCGGCGACGGGCAGTGACACGCGAACAGACGGGCGAGGGATCAGAAGAGCAAACAGACGGCAAGGAACGTAGAAGAAGAATAAGAAGAAGCGTTAGGAAGAAAGCAGGAAACAGGCAAACAAAGTGGAGAGCTTAGGCAAGAAGAAGCAAGAACCGGGCGAATAAAAGCTGTGTACGGAAAAGAGAAAGAGGAGGCAAGAAAGAGGAGAGGAAGGAAGGGAAAGAAAAGAGGAAGGAAGGGGAAGAGGAGGTGGAAGGTTTCTTCCTTTTCAAGTCTCGCCGTAGTCGACGATAGTAGAAGGCGCGCGTGGCAAAGTAAAACGAACGAGTAAGAGAGAGCAAGAAAACGGTGTAGAAGAGGTTAGAGAGTATAGAGAGTATAGAGGCTGGAAGAGCTAGAGTGAAGCAGAATGGAGCAGAATGGAGAGCGCGAGGCGCGTAGGTACACGTACACGGTAGCTAGCGTCTATATTTTATATCCGGTACACGAGAAATGTCGCTAGGGCGCAGACTCGAGGCAATCGGGGTCGGTCGGCTCGCCAGTTACTTTTCGCGATCCACCGTGGCCGCTCTGCCGCGGCGCAGGTACACACAGGTCGGACGGTCAGTCTCACCACGGAGTTCGTCAGTCCGACGACGGATAGGGAAAGGGGAGAACGTAGTGTTCGCGCGAGATCTCTCGTATCTAACTACCACGCTTCTCTCTCGAGATTTTGCTTCGCATCTCGACTCGGATGCCCCGCATAGAAGAACCTCGACGGCAGGTAACGTGCGAACGTAAGAGAAATCGAGCAACGGATGCGCATGTTGGCATGCGTTAACATACGTTAACGAGATTAACACGCGTTAACAGAGGTTGACACACGAGGAAGAAATACACACGGGAGAAGCAGGAGAGAAGGATAGTGGCACGCGAGAGAAGAAGGCGGGAGACAGGTGAAAAGGGAGAGAGAGTAACTGTCAGCTTACCGATTGTACTGGGGCTGCATCTGCCGCACAAAAGCACAGCTTGCGCACTGTTACGCCGCGTTACCGAGCTACTTGCGCGAACCACTGAACTGTGCCGCTCGGTCATCCCTGCCGAGCCAGTCGAGAGCTTTCGTGCGAAGTGTTTACGTCGTCGCGCGGTGAAACACACGCTCCTGTTACCGCCTGTCTGTTTCTGCTGTTCGCGTTATCCTTTCGTGTGCTCCTCTTACGCGTTTCCTTTTACCTACTTTGCGCTCATTCATCTTCTTCTCTTCGTTCTCTCCTGTTTGCATTCTGTCAGTCGATCGGTTAAGTAACCGGTTAAGCTGAATCAGCTGGTGACGTTGTTTTGTTTTGGACTGTATCGTCTCGTCACGTGTGACACGAGCTTCCATCTATTACATAATCTTACATATATTCGTGAATGTCCATAAATCAGTGAATCGTCTCCATCGACTCGTTTTTTAGCGCGTAATCGTGCAACCTAGTCGTGTTTACGTAGGGGACAGGTCTTGTCGCTGTTCGAGAAAGTGAAACGGGAACGAAACTTTCTCGTCGCGTGTGAGGGGTAAAAGGATTGAAAAGTCCCGGGGCAAACTGGTCGGCGACTAAGCGTGTTTCGACGAGGAAAAGTGCAGTGAAATGAGAACTGTTTGCCCGGCTTTCTGAATCGGTTGATATCTTCTTAACAACGAAGCGACGCGACGGTCGAAAGCGTACGCGCCGTCATATTCCCGTAGGATTAAACCGCGCGTCCATCCACGGAACCTTATCGTCCATCGTGGTGCTGTCGTTAATATATGCCGTTGTTAGCTCGCGTCAGCGTATGTGATACGGCGACGCGCGAGTAAGGGAGCCGTTTGGTCGATCTTGGTGAACTGTTGTGCGGCAAAGTGACCTCCACAAAGTGCAACGACGACAAAACCATACAGCCTCGAGACGTGATCGTCAGCATCAATGATAAACGGAACCAGAGCATCGAATTAAGGTGAGTTCCCTCGTGGTTACGAATACAAACTATACGTACCTATATGGATATTGGGCGGCTGGAGATATCTTTACCGCGCGATTCGATTGATTTGCAAACGTGAATTATTCGGGTTTGCATGGCTGGGATTTAATTAGAGAGCACGGCTGCTTCGAATTAATCGATGGGAATTTCGGAGAATGAAATTATAATTGGCTAGGGTAGAGCTATGAATTGGGCACACCTACGGATACCGTGAAAACATTGTGGTCGATCGTTCTACCTTTTTTTATTCCCTTTTCTCGGCGATTCACATGTACACACACTTGGCAAATGTTTTTTCGATGTCGATTAATCCCTTTTGCGTTTATTCCCGCGCAAAGAAACAGGAGTTGCCTGTAAATGTTCCGTTTAATTAAACGATGGGCGCTTTGAGCCGCGCGTCGCATCGCTTGAGTCACGTATTAAAGAGAGAAGAAAGTGGCACGGTTCGTTATGATTTTTATATTTCCGGTATTTGTTCTATTCCCTACGACCTAGATACGCGTATACGCTTTTTTACACGGTTGGTTGAAGCGTCCCAACGAAATAACGATTGTATACCGAGTAATTTCGAAGAGGGTTGCGGGGATTTGAGAGGACGTATTCACGAGAATAAGCAAAAAATATTTCCTTAATGTGGCTTTGCGCATTGACTTCGTGTACTCTTTTGTTATATTTTAATAACAATAAGGTATTGTTTATCATTACGTTTAGTTGGAAAACGGTGTAAAAAATTTGGGAGTGTGCAGCATTCGCGAAGATAAACAGGAGAACAGTCGTCAACGTAGCAATCTGCAAATATAATTTCCTTGTTTCAAGTTGAAACATTGCAATGAAAAATACCTGTGTCTACGTACAAGGATTTGAACAAATTACAAATATTATATTGAGATAATCTAAAAGTGTACAAATGTACTTTGTGCGTCTTTTGATCATTTCAGTTTATTTGAAACGTGCAGTACCATTGAACGCGTCTGAGCAATTTTACGGTATACTACTTAGAAATTCAGCTGATAGAGAAATCAACATAGAAATTCTACGTAGCAATTTACTGTGTTAAGATAAATTCGAAACACGTTAAACACGGAACCATGTTTATTTCGGAAAGTTATTATATACATCGAATTTCTTTATAAACATTTTATAGTTTCTGTCACGATATAAGACGTTGCATTATATCTTTACATTATATTGAAGCCGTTAACCGCAAATACAGCAATTTCTCAGTGTCTGCGAAGTATATTAAAACAGATTCGCGGATTTACATTAACCGGCTCGCGGCTTGTCTATTTTTATGAGCGTTATACACTTTTAAAACGTTCGACCCATTTTTCAGATCGCCCCCGTATTCTTAAAGCTTCGAAACTAAAGGAGATGCTCCTTTCCCTCGCAAACCTTCGAATTCTTCGAGAATCGCGCGAAACTTTCCCACGCGGCTGTACCGATCCGCTTCGAGCTCGCACCTCCGCCGCTTTTCTCTCTTTTCTCGCGGATAAATTTGATATTTTGCGACCGAATTTATTCGTTTCGCGCGCTTCGACGTTCCTCAATCGCAGGTACAACATTTTTCAACGATAATTCCACGCGTCTTCCGGTAGTACTTTTGTTAGTATGCTTTATGCGACATTTTGCACTGCGCTGTGACATGAAGGAAATTTACAAATATTCTTGTAGGATTTTAGACATTTGTGATACTTATTAATCACAGAATTTTTAAATATTTTACTATGTTCAGTAGATTCATAGCTACCTGATATATAAAAGTAGTTATACGCTTATCTTAGTCATTAGTTTATGATCATTAAAACTAGTATTTTTTGCAAATATTCCCACACATATAGACAAGTATTCTTGTAGAATCGTGTAATGTCAAGAATATTACGAGCAATGATACTTTATACAAATTAAAATTTTGTTGTTCCAGGTGGTAGATATTATATTCAGTACCTTACTATATTTTCTATGAAAACTTGCATTTTGAGCGTATTAACGTTGAATTAGTATTGATTTCAGTTAGCCAGAGATCTGAAAGAGGATCGAGAGTTAAGAGCATTAAACAGTCGCACATTCATACTTAAACTACGAGATACTTTCTCAGTAAAGTAGTCATTGAAAGGAAAGTAGTTTAAAACCTTTAAAGGCGTTCAAAAATTCATTGATTACCTCGTTACTTTGCAAACAGTACCCTCTTTCAGCAATGAAACTCCTAAAATATTAGAAAGATAATAGATAATGTAAAGCTGTACAATATTGTGAAAAGTATCCCGGTTAAAGAAACTCATGCCGTGGATCTTATATTAATAATCAAAACACTAAAAAAGGTCTTTACCTACAGCAAATATTTAAAATATTCCAGAAAGTATAGAATATATCCAAGCTCTAACATCTTTCTTTTATTTCTTTACAATCATTCTTAATTCAAATAACGTTCAACTTTGCGGCCATAATACTGTATTTACTTTGCAATGGTTCAAAGCTTTGATTCTCTCTCTCTCTCTCTCTTTCTCTTTCTCTTACATCTACTTTACTTAATCGGTGTATCGAAGAATACCTTTATCTCTTTAACAAAAGTTTTAGGATTATCGTATTGTTCGTATTCGTAAAACGAATAAAATCTAACGATATTAATTTTATGCCAGCGGCTGCTAATACATTAAAAGTAAAGTTTACAGCAAATTTTCGTAAACAATCTGTCAAACAGCGCGCGGGCTCCACGCGACCATGAATCGCGTTTTGCAAAACCCGCCAATGGCCTCGGCGCGATATTCGTTAAACGTAATTGCCGATTAAACCGGCGAGGTGTGTGCGCGCGCGCGTTTCGAGACCGATTAAATTAAGTTGGTCGCTTTTACAAAGCGGCGAACCACCGCGGAGGCCGCTCGTTACATGGTGCACGAACTTTTATCCGCGCATCGCCAATGATCCGGCCATAAATGATCCAGTCACGTGACAACTCGCCAGTAGCCGCAAGTTATTCGAGTAATCGTTTTTATTACAGAGTATGCGGCTAATTTCCGTGGCGTAACTCGATTTCACGCGATTACAAGTCCACCGTCGCTTTTAATAGCTATTAATATCGGCTCGATGACGTTTTTAAATGGCAACTGGGAGAAAGAAAAGAAAAAAGCGGACGTAATTTTTCTTGGTATTGCAACTCGATATATAACGTTAACGGTGATCTGCAGGCTTACGTCGATGAAAAAAAAAAAAGAATGTGATACGATACGTCGCTCTATTGCTTGACCTGTGCTCTGCAAAAAGGAGAACTCTTTTTTTCTTCTCCTTCCGTTTTTTCTCTTCTTCTTCTTTTTTTTTTTTTTTTTTTTTTTTGAGGTCGTGCAATGTTGAGAGCAATGTTTAGAAAGAGGACGAGTTTTTAATGCTACGTTTTACTGCGCTTTAACGCTGCGTTTTATTTATCTGCCGATGTCGCTAAAATCCCTTGATGTTGTTGAAACTCTGGCTGGCAAGCGGAAGAAATCGACGTTTATTTCTAAGAGAGTGCAATGCAAAAGTCTCTTTTCAAGCGATAAAAAATATTCAAATTGAGAATTTATATCGTTTGAGCTTGCTTTGAATACTTTTATTACGAAACAAATAATTCTTTAACCAACTGCTAGAAATATAAAGTCATGATGCATAACGAAATATATGCAGATTAAATATTACTATGATAAATAATGGAGTTTTTGATTGAAATTAAAGAGGGGATTCTCGACCGTCCAATATTTGGCACGAAGACGAACAAGACATACTCAACCTGAAGTAACATTGCGTAGACCACAGATGCATTTTCTACTCGACGCTGTCGATAAATTTTTCAACAAATGTCGCTAATTGAAGAGGCCAGCGAACTCTTGGTAAAAGTTAAGCTCTGGCCGCGTCGCCGTTATTTACAGTTTTATCAAAAGTTCCGGAATCTCTGACCCGTCGACGCGATTATTCCTCCGAGAGAGAAGATTAAATATACAAATGTAATAGAAATTAACTATGCTCGGGATACTTGGAGTTCTCGGCTTTTCTGCTTGATATTTCCGTAATTGAGAGGGAAATGCAAACAGCACTATTTTAAATTGCCAGCGAATCGCGAATGCGTGTCGGAAAGAGAGAAGGAGATAGTAAGAAACAAAAGGGAGAACTCAAACGTTTCTTCTTAAATGTTTGTAACATTTTTCTGGCAGCCAAAGTTTTTAATATTGAAAATTATTCCTCCGATTTCTATATCTGGTCTATAATACGTAGATTCTAAGAAGAAGGTATTATTTTTTCAGAATTCGAAGATATATATATGGATATATCTTATTACAGAAATTTATAATTCTTCTATATTCACTATTCATCTAAACTTGAAAGTGTCGTTCCTTGGATACCTTTAATATCTTTGACATTCGTCACTCTTAATTATTCGATTTTTATAACTTCGTTTCTAATGACTACATACAAACATTTATCCATTCTATTTAAAACAGTCAATTGTTAAATCTGAAGTAATATTTCTCAATTACTGAAGAGATCTTAACTTCATTTTGATATCCTGTTACATTTTAGAATTAAAAATATTCTCCTTTTTCGCGTTAGAACGAACTGGCTTTTATTCTGGAAACTGCAAAATAGCATCGCCTCTTGCCATCTATTATCTATTCTCTATTCACACATGTCACTTTTTACCAACCAAAATCAACTATCTTGATCAATGAAAGATAAAGTCTCTCACTGAAATGAAAGAAAGCTGTATTCCTCAATATTTAAATTTCTATCACTTTTCATACTGTTGCGGTATCTTCATTAAATCCTGCTATAATCGAGCAGCGCATCGATCGCCAGTAACGAGTAAATAAGAGGAAGGAAAACATTTCCACGCGAGTTTTCAATTTTGCCCCGAGAAATGTCTAAACGGAGTCACGCGATCGTCGTCGATGCACGAATGATTGATCATGAAACCTTCTTTCCTTCTAAGAGTGATTCAATAAGTGCAATCAGATTCTCAACTAATCGTTATACATCTCGCAGATACGCAGTCCGGGTCCGGGCGGGTGGCTCGATTTCCTCATCATTTCGTACGGACATACGAACGTCCATGTGACATCCTCGTAACTGTGAGTGTAACGCAACCATGTGTGCGTGTACGCGCCACAAAGTAGAGTCTTATGCAAATATGCTAAAAGCATACCCGGAACGTTCGCGGAGTTTTAACGCGCTACTTAACCGCGTGTTACGTGCGCCGACAGATCGATTTACCTGTGCTGCTCCTCGTCGCACTGCCTTTCTCGTGTCCATTATCTCTGTCCTCTTCCACCATTGCGTTTCTCTATTTCGTTGTCGTTTCCACTTGTGTTCCATGATCTCCGACCTGTCCACGAAATTTCATTGTTGCAACGTGGATCATTAGTGATGAAGGAATAGCGAATTTTGAGGAGTATGCACGCTAATGCGAAGGTTTTAAACAAAATGCGGATGAAGTATTTGTGAGCACTTCTTCCCTTGTTCTTTGCATTCGTTTGAGAGGTTATACGATAAATAAAGTACGTGTAAGTGCCAGTGAGAATCATTTAAAAGCGTGTTTCGAGCTAAAACTTGATTTTAGGAAATGAGATTTTTCAGTCAGCCAATTATAATCTTTTATCTTAGTGTTGAAGAATAATGCGTATGATAAGCGGATGAACGATAGAGGTGTGCGTGGTGACAGAAGTGATTTAACTTATGGTATGTTTCGTCGTATTGATATTACGAAGTGGAATACTGATTTTCGTGTTACATTGGAAGAGTTCACCTAGCTCGTTGAGTGATTGTAGTTTATTTTTTTCGATGTTGATTTGGTCCATTTTTTTTCTTGCTCACTGGGATCGTTTGAGCGATCGAACCATGGCTTGTTTAACAGATTGAATTCGTTTCGCTGCACCGTTGTATGCAAATCATCATTCGTGCAGTGATGTACAGTAGAAGTGTTCTTTGTGCCTTGCGGATGTTTCTCGTAACGATCGATCGTTTTTTGAAATTTATATAGCATAAACAGCGAAAACTATCTGAATTTATCTTTGATAGTCGACTTTAGGATTAAAAAATAACGAAAAGCAGTCACATTTTATATTCAGCAAAAATTTTAAATAGACTCTCGGTCGTAATTTGAATGAAATGTGAATTCGCAGTTTAATTATTTGCATATATTTATCGTATCGTTCGTAGTAGAAATTTCTGTTACAAATATACAATTGAACATGTCGTAACATTATTCGAAATTTTAATGTAACATTATCGATGAATATAACAAATAGTATCCGACCTGAATTTATAATATTTATGAAGTAAGAAGAATGTTGAAGTGATCGCCACTTCTAAGAAAACTCTACATCTGGTCTTCGGTTTTCCCAAGCGCTAAGGTCATCGATAGCGCATAGACAAAAGAATGCGTCGATGACAGACCATAAGCGGTACACGTGCGATGTTGGCTTCAGGGTTCTTATAGACTCAGGGTAACATTGTAGCGTGAGGATCTGGACCAGCTTACATTGTGTTCCACACTTTGTACTTTAATATTCACAATATATATACTTACAATACCTTACAATTTACCCACGCGTTTCTTTGATTCCACGTACATCGAATAACTAACAAAAAAGAACCGTAGATTCTTGATGGAAGTATACGGTAGAAAGGTAAAATGAATTTAAAGCGTATCATATCATAAAGCATTGCAATACATTTATATAAAGACTCTTTTCCGCGTGTTCTATTGCCCATGTAAAATTGCAATTTCGTATTATAATGTTTATATTATCGGTATTATTTATAATTTCCGAATGCATTTTCGGCACTGTTGCAAGTAGCTTCGTTAAAAAACCGATAGAGATTTCCACATTGAATAACATTATATGATCGCGATCCGTAACATAATCAGTACTGGCATCTTTGTGCTCGGTAAAACAATGCGCGTATCGTTTCTGCATACCAACGAAATTTTTAACAAAATACCGCCTCCCTTTTAATCCAGGAAATTCGCTGCGTATTCCGCGGGGCTCGTTACTCGGTTTTGTAACGAAATTTATGGAAGTGGAATTGGAAACAGAAACTTCTGACTTTAAACGATATTGCTTTCTCATTTACACATTTTACGCAACTTATCGAGCGAATTTCAATACACGTAATAGGAAAACAGGTGTAGAAGTGAATAGAATGTGTAATCATCGTTTAACAAACTACATCCGCCGGTATTCATAAACGTTTGCAAGATTTATTTAGATTTATTATCTTTTAATTCATTATATTAAGATTCATCATCTTCTGTATTAAAATTATTACATTTATACAGTGGAGAGAATCTTTGAATCTTTAAAGTTTCTCTCAATGTTCACTTTCGAAACACAGATATTAATTTTGCATATCAAAATTTAATTGTTATTCCTTCTACTATTACAAAGTTTGAGTCGAGTTGCTCGAGATAATCTGTATAGTAAATACGAAGCAATTCGTTAGCTTTAAAGCAGAAAACAGATACAACAAGATCTCTGTTACAAAGTACAGAGCAGCAATTGACTAGTAGAAAATTGATAAATTCCTCTCCTTTCTTATTATGCAGAAGCCCGTGATCTACGATTGGTTCGCATGACCGACTGCTTTGTATATTATCGAGCTTCGTTTCTCAGAAGTTTCGTACAAGGCAAACGGTCTACTGTCCCGCTGTCGCGGTGGAACTTCCGGGAATATCGAGGGGAAATTCATCGGAAAAGAAAAGTGATTACCGCGCCCGGTGGCACTAGGTCAAGTATAACTAGAAGCGAAATGTAAAAGCTGTTGTTACCGGGCGAAGGCGGGATTTCTTTCCTCCCTGAATTAGCGTTCTCTTCCGAGAAACTCTCCATTCGCATATTCTACTCTTTCTACCTCTCCACCCTCTCGCCCACAGAAGCGTTCTTTTATTATTCAAATGGAATTCCTCCTCTCGAATCGTTCCGGGGAATTTACGGATGTTTTTGTGCGCTTTTATTCGTCGTTATTAACGAGCAAAATCTCTTTGATACAAGCGTCGCTGTTGTATTCGCGGCAGATAAGTTGTGCTGATTCTTAATCGCGTGTTAATTTTAATGCGAATTGATGCTGTACACGGATGTACTGTATATCATGCAATTAAACGTGATTTTCTAGCTGCAATTTCCAAAATTTCGAAAATATAATTGAGAAACGTGTCGCCGCAAATTTTAATAGCGAGTTTGGCGTTTGGAAAATTCTACGATAGTAATGTTTGTGATTAATTATAGTTATATTTCTCCGCAAATAACACAAAAATATATATATTTTATATGTTAAATTAATAAAAATCGAGTGAAGTAAATGTAGAGCCACTATCACAGTTAATTAATAATAATCACAAAGCAGCAATTTATTCCTATATAAATCACAGAGTAATAATCGCATTCGAAGATAAATGTACACTAATAAAAAGTCAGTAAGACCATGGCATTTAATGTATGTACACGTACTCTCAACTTTCCCATTTCTACTGGCTCGATCCTCGAGCAAGGTTTTTTGCTCGATCAGGGGTAGTTTGTATCGCCGACTGAAAGGTTTCAGCGATTCACCGGGTACGAGGCAGGCGTCTGGCCAGAGACGATGTAGCACTTCATTCGGCTTGCAGTGCGCCCCATCTCCGCTATTCAATACCCATTAATTTTAATGGATGTTGGCGGTTAGTTTAACACGTTTCATATTCGCCGGGCACAATGGACGCCGTCGCTTCCGGGACAATTTCGTGACGGCGAACGTTAAACACCTGAGATGAGTGCGTGTAGTACGTATGTACGATTGACGGCACGGCAGCTAGAACTCGCCGCAACGGGCTTCTCGCGTAAATTGCCGCGGCAACGCATTGTAGAACTTTACGGCCGGTTCCGGAAGTGCTTTTTACGCGGTCCCGTCTACACGAACCTCGGAGTTTTTACATCCGCCGCGTATTACGAATTTCAATTCGCCAACGCCGCCGTCGGCACTTCGCTTTAAAATTCAACCGAGGGACGCGGCAGCATCAATTCTCTTTTGTACGTCTAAGGTGAATTTTATTCAAACGTTCGGGCGAATATCGCGTTAAAATAAACCATTTCCCTCTGCCCCTCGATCGAAATTTCTACAACAGGGGGTACCGCGATTCTGCGGCTTTCAAGTCAATTTTTCGCAGACGGAGACCTTGCCTGGGTGAGTCGGAGAAAGCATGGCCGGGCTGGTAGTATTACGGGTTCGACAAGCTGAATGGGCAGAATTGGGTAATGGAGATTCGTGAATTAACTGGTTTAGGGTAAATGAATTTTTGTCTGGATTGCGTGGATTATGTTCGTTATACAGTGTTACCATTCGCACTCGAGCTTTTGGTATCCGTAGTTGTATTCGAAGGTGGTTCGTGTAAGATTATTTAGTTTCAACAGCTTTAATTAACTTTCATTCCACAACTTTCATTTACGTTGTTGTTTTATATTCACAAGACTTCGACTTTTTATTATTAAGTTTTTATTAAAGCATCCCTTGAAATACATGCTCACCTTATGTCTAATTACGGAGTATATCATCGAAGCTTCCTCGAAATATCGTTTAAACCCTTCATTATCAATACAAGAGATTCCCCTCAATTACGCCCTTAATTTGCTAACTCACCCTTCACAAAAGACCTAACCCTTCCCCATAACCTATCGCGTATTATGAGTTTACATGTTCCTATACTATATTTCTTTTAATACTTCACGCATTCTATTGTTACCAGACTACGAATATTTTTTTAAATATGTTTCTGTGGAACACACGGAACACGGAGCGAATAATTAGAAGGGCCAAATGATTACGAGATCCTTTTGTTCCCGAGAGTTTGCCTCTCTATCTGTCTCGCTTATCCCTGCCTCCCGTTCATATATATATACAATATATATGTATGTATACGTCCATGCGGCTGGTATCCAATACCCATTAATTTTAATGATGAACGCGGTCAGTTTAACACGTCCTGGACTCATTGTAGCAAGCTTGTAGGCAATAAATCATACGCCCTTGTCACTGAAAAGTGCATGACTCAGATAAGTGCGGGCGTTATTTGTTACACCCCGGCTGCCTATCCAGTCGCCTCCCTTCTTTGCGTTGCGTTACACCCATGATCACGTATACATGTGCACGTTATGCATTGCTGTTAGGGAACGTGATATCGTTCTGATACGCGATCAGAATACCTGTCCGGTTATCTAGCCTACCAAGGGGGATAAAGCTCCGTTAACCAATTCCTTTTTTCCTTTACCTTACCTTTGTATTCTGTTTTCTGTTCTTTCTTGGTTTGTTCGTCCTCAGTTTAATGCTGAAATTTTTTATTAATAGAACTCCAAGGAGATTTGTTATTCGTTTCAGTTTTCAATCACTTTGTCTTTCCACCTTTTCTTCATTGGAGCGTGTTCTTCGCCAACGGATTTTGTTTTTTCTTTTTCCTAGCTAAGTATTTTCTCTAATTCTTCTCTATCTATTCTACCTATATCACCTTGGCTTTCCTCTAATTCTAATGATTTTTCGCTAATGTCTGAAGGGTAGTTGGGCTGATCAATAATTAAAGATTATAAGATTTTCCATAATTGTATTTTATTCTACAGATATTCATTCTTCAGTCTACCTATTAAATTTCTACCAAAGTAATTCCGCAACATTCCACACATATAATAAATTTTGAACAGTAAACCGTGTCATCGAACTAAATATCTTCCAAGGTCGTTTAAATTCTCTGGAACAAACGAGATCGTTGCTGGGTATTATACGCGTACTCGATAGTCGATCGTCTTGGCGGTTTTGCGCTTGATAATCGAGGGTGCTTCGTTGAAACGATTTCAACTTGGCCGGGATTAATTGTACAGGGCATGATTTCCTCATTACCCGTGACGCGGCGAATACACGATTCGTCTCTGTTCCCCGCATGCCGCGGATGGAAATCCAAAATCAGTACACATCAGCGTGCAAACGTCAAGCCGTCAGTTACGAACAAGCCTCGGTACCTCTGGTATTGGTGTGTATACAAGTCGTTAAAATCAAACGCATACGTCAGAATTGACGTTTCCTCGCACAACGAAATCTGTTTAGTTTAGCTAGTTGCGCCGCGGATTGTTAAAGTTCCATGGAATTGTATTAATCCCGCGGAAATGGCGGAAGTTTGCCGGAATATCGCGGTCGTTCCTCGTGTCTACGTACTATGTATCGTGATATTCGTTGATCTTCCGCCAGTCATGATGGGATTATTCCATTTCTTGTACGATTTTGCGTTGATGAACAAAAACTAAATTTTAGTCTATTCTAGACTTAAAATTTTACTATTCTATACAGCTTATACGACAAATACTAATTTTGTGCGGATTATTTTTTAATGAGAAATTTCTTTTGAACAGCAAGTCAAAGATCAATGCAAACAGATTAATTTGTTTTTATTACAATTTTATTAAGATTCCAAAGGTGTTAAATAATCTGAAATAATTACGTTCAAGTAGGTAGGAAGTTAACTCGTTTTTGAAACTGATAATTGATATAATAAGGTAATTTAAATTGGACAAGTATTTATGTCCGATTTTGATAATGTTAAGCAGACTAATATATCTCGATTAGAAAATTATACTATGATGCTTAAATGTAACGTTTGACAGTAAATCGAATTCTAAATACGTAATAATGTTTAATTTGTGATATAGCTAGAATTTGTTGGCTTGGGTCATTATTTTGTAACAACATCTCTCGCACAGTAAATTAGAAATGAGGAGAGTTGTAATGGTGCGTCTCTATACATTATACATACATATACCTTCGACACATTCGGTGCATGAACAAGTAATATTAATGAAAATTCATTAGTTTAATGGAATAAATACGATACTGTCAAGTGAATTTTTCATGTATGGTCTACTTGGATGGAATCGTGTTTTCTCAGTGCCCGAGTTAAATAAAAGTCAGGAACGAGGTTTCAGAACGAGTTTCAGTACCATTTATTTATCAACTGTCGGCGTATAAAATAGAATACTTGGGGAAAAATATGTAACGACTAAGATCATTGTAGATACTTTGTTAATATTTAATATTTTTAAAATAATGTATTTGTACTATTAAATTTGCAAATACAAAGATTAATGAAGCTATATTAAAAGCATACAATGGAAAAATTAAAAGTAAATTACAAGTAATAAATCAATTGTTTTACAGGAATTAAATTTCTTGTAGAAATAAAAATTCCTAAACCAAATAAAATCCGATAACACACAGGAACCAATTTAAAGACCACGTTTAAATCGATTGTATCACGCGGTACGAAAAGGTTCGTGTCTCCGTGAAGAACAGAAAAAAAAGGATGGAAAGAATAGCAATGAACAAGAAAAGCGTTAATATCGCTAATATCCTGGCTTATCGATTTGGTTGGTCATGGCCCATGTACAGTGCTACGCACGCTAACCAACCGACGAACACGCGATAAAGCGTACATGAAAAAATGTTTTCTGCTTAAGCACTGAAATTACGCTAATTGCTACAGACAACCAGATTACAACTCTCCAATTACGTAAAAATGCCGGACGTTCATCCCCCTATGGCTCGTACGTATTCGCTACATGTGATCGCGATTAACGAGAAGTGTCTGTATCTATACTGTTTCACGATCTGTAATGTGAATATTTATCTATACAAAAATATTCAAGTTTCATTACCTAAGTGAACTATTTATCGAGGTATATTTGAAGACTAAACGATAGAATTAACGTATTTCCATTTCATCATAGCAGTCAAGGGTTAAATACAATGTAAATTATAATTAAAACCTAATGTAAATTTCTGTGTAGATGGGATTCAACTCACCTGTCCAAAGTAAACTTCGCAGACTCGACTCAGTTAGCCAAGGAAAACAAATGCGACTCGATTCACATAGTGAAGAGATAAACAGACGGTCTTGAGACTCAATCGACCGTCGTCCTCGTCACTTACCTTATATTGCTCGAGAGAAAGATTATATATAAGTTTTGTACGACTGAATCAGTGACCCGAATTATCTTGTACATTTTCGTTCTGACTTATTATTCTACTTTTTCCGCTTGATGACTTTAAAAGCTCGACGCATTTTCTCCGCGAAAGCAGCGATGTTTCCAGTTCGATTGTCGATCAAAGTCTACTTCGATTCACTTCTTACGTTTTGTTTTAAATTTACTTCGTGAAAGACCAACTGAACATTCCAGTTCCAATATAGTAAATTATGCGCAAGTTATTTCAATATATTAATGATCCTGAGTGTGTTCTATGTAATATTCTTGTGATTCTTACTTTTTCCGTTTACATTGAAAGACTTTTAAAGAATGGAAAATTAAATATTTTTTATATTATTTAATCTGGATTAATCTCTCCATTTATGATCGGTCGTTCATTGTTTCTGTGGCATTAGGTTTTTTTCGGCGGAAGAGATAAGAAGCCAAAAGTCTTCAGAAAATCATACATTATTATTGAAATTTTCCGGAATATTATATCTTATATACCTACTCTATTTCCATAATATTAGAATATAAGGACCTATTTTTAAATTTACTTTAAATTTACCTAGTACATATCCTGATAATATCAGACAACAGAAATGCGGTTCATACATCAAATTTTCTTACCAATTTCCATACTATACATCAAATTTTCTTTACAACCACTGCTAACTTTAATCAAAGTTATCTACATGCAACCATGTCTCGAATAATATAGTGAACTACTTCTGTATTATTCAAAAGCATATAATTCAAGACTTACAACTTGCACAAATTTTTTACCTCTGCACAAGACGCATATATTATACATTATTAGACAACCGTTATTTGATCGTACGTGTAACTAAACTAAAAACCTAATTAAAAAGCTACGATATAATTGGAGGGTTTGACGTAATTCTTCGCCGTGTTCTTTAATAATTTTCCTTGTGGTTCAAGCTCCATGCTATTCATGCCTAATGCCTGTACTTCAATCGCATTAGCAAATTATCAACTCATTTTCTCATATCGACCAAAGGTCATCCCATAAAGCTACTGAAACTTCTGCGTAATAACTATCCATCAAAGAACACAACTCCGAGAGTTTCTTTTGGCGAGGCAAAGAAAGTGATCGCGTGTTCGTGTCTCGATCGATTCCGTGAATATTACCGAATAGATTCACTGTGAACGAACACAACGGAAGAGAGGGATGGAGGAAAAAGAAGAAAGATAGAGAATTTATCACGAGACGAATTTTATCGTTGATCGTGCACTGGATCGATGAGTAAAGCTATGCTTATCGTGACGACGTTCTCGCCACGCCAGACGCTTAAGCGAGAAGACCATGGTCGTTGTTCCGTGTCCAATGTTGTCTCCGGCATTTCCGACGATACTCAAGCAAGGTGATGCTCCTATTTCCTCGTACGTCTCGCAGCGGTGACTCGTATGACACGGTACCACAGCGCGGGCATAACTCTTCACTATGTAGGGCAACGGTGCCCGAGGTTCCCGACTTCCGGAAGGATAAATCACCATGCGAGCACGCGCGAGATAAGCTCTGACTGTTTTGCATTCGCCGTAAAAGTTGAATAGTTTTCGACTCATTTTAGACTCCTCAGTCGACCCACTTTTCGCAGTTTAACCAGTTATCGACAACTGATCGATTCGTTGATAGAGAACTCACGATGAAGGAATAACGCGGTTCCTTTCAGACAACGAAAATTTGTGTGTGCTTCGTGATTTTCGATCGGGTTAGAGTTTAATAGGCGTTGTAATTTGGGAGTCGGTAATGCAGTTTAACCCTTTTGGGGATTGATGGATCGATAAGCGTGATTAAGTAACGTAATTGGTACACATCATGTGTATATATGCTCGAGCGTCTGTAAGTATTTGCTCGTGCATCGAATATTGTTTACTATCATGGTATGATAATGGAGAATAAATATGTTTATGTAAAAAGTGTTTATATAGAGGTAGACAAAAAGATAAATAACAAAATAAAATAATAAGAAAATATAAATAAGACGTCGAAAAATTTTGTTAGAATATACCTCTAAACGTTCTTCGTTCATTTATTCCCATTTATCCCCAAGTTAAAGCACACGTAAATTACATAATAACTATACTGGTTACCATAATTATATTTGTGTCTATTCGCACGAGGTATTCGAAATAATATTGGCCTGTACACATCAGAATATTTTCCAACGAATAATTTCAGTGAATAAGTCTCTCGCAAAGAGATATCGAATCCACAACCAGTCACAGTTTAACACACGGGCGAAATCGAATAAATTTTTCTCTGGTACGCTATATTAATTGTTGTGAGTGAATTGTCATCGTACTCGTAGGCAACACTGTTGGCCATAATTTCGATCAATTTTGTGGCGTGCACGAGGAGCATACGAAATTTACGTGTGGATTACGTAATAGTTACGGCTGTCACTTGCATATCAATGAATCAAGTATCGACGGGTGCTGTTCTGACTAAATATTAATAGATGAAAGTGCTTCCTGTTGAACGGAAACGGAATACAAGCGAGACAGTATCCTTTCGAATCTTGCTAATGGACGTTCAACACGCGTGTTTTAATCCCGCCATTTTCCAAACCCGAGTGCGGTCGCAATAGTGGTGGGACGCGCAGAAGTTTCGATAACAATTTATCACTCGCAGACTAAAGGTATGAGTAATTTATTTCGATTTGGCATTAGTTATCTAACTGTATTCGCCGCGTTGTGTACACACGTAATACTGTTACCGTTTATTCAGTGGAATCAGCGCGTTGAATATACTGCGTTGATTAGTATACTCAGCGTGTAATCGTGGTTGTTAATTATCGGTTAGCTGTCGATTTTCTTGTATAAATTGCGTTGATTGAACGGAGGCGCGGCAAATACGTTTATTGGTGGACGGAATCGGGTTTAGGCGAAATTAAAACGTGAACTAATTATGGGCATACAATTCCTGTCTGTTGGAGGATATTCCAACCATTTCACTTTTGATGGACAATATATTGCGAAGCTTGCCTCGTTATTAAAGTAACAAATGGGAGATGGAAATTTCATACGTATATTTACAGCGAATGATTGAGTTTCGAATGTTAAAGATGTAATAGATACGCGTGATAATAATTAATTGGAAAATGGCGACATGTTGAGAGCAAATATTATATTTATATTTTTATAGAAATTACCGAGCAAGACTCTCCGAGAACCTCGCGAATAATGTTCCAGTATGAATAACAAGGTACTGTCGCGAGATAACAGAGCAATCTAGTTGGAAGTAAATGTTTCGTTTCGTAAGTCTGTTTCGAGGTACAGTTAAGAGCAAGCACGTTTACTTCCGGTTCCGTTACGTACCTCCGTTTGTCTAATAAGCTTGGACATGACAGCTTCCATTTGAACGCCACCATCTAATTTCCACTCATTAAGTCCGCTATAAATTTGCGTCTTACGTGTATATCATATTCGAAGTCGAATCTTTCGCGATAGTCTCTCTATTTAGACTCTCTATTTAGACTTCTTCCAAATAAGGAACTAAATTTTTTAAAATTTATCTTATAAATGCTACAATTTGAAAGAATATAAAATATGTCTCTATATTTCTTCCGAAACTGTTCGTTGATCACGAAGCACGAGCAGATATTTCTGAAGCATTACCATGTTCTTGAAACGCGTCTATGTTCGACACTCGAAAGAGTGCCATCAAACGTCTACTTCTCGATGCTTTGTTGGCCCTTAAGGATCCTCTGTTTCAGAATTTTTCCATGCTCGTTGCATATGTATGAAGACATTATGCCACGGAGGTCGCGTTTAATATCACGTGCTCGTCGGTGGGATCTGCATAATTTATAGATGATTTTTAAACGGTGGCCCGGGACGAGTCATGATATAAAATAGATGTCGTGACAAATTCGCGTTCTACGGCGGCGAATCTCGCGGTATATAAACGTCGGTACCACACCGTACGGAGTAATCGGCAAATTGAGGATCAGTGTAAAAGTATGGAAACTACGTTGGAGATTAGACTTTGAATTAATGGCCGACCATCCGGGAAGGACTATAACGCCTATCGGGATCGCGAACCGGGCCGGAACGGAAGATTACCCTGGGCAAACTTTGTCATTTCTGACGTTCTTCCGGCCGGTTCACTGTGTCATCCACCTTGCCTCGCCACGTCGATATCGCCAGACCCGATCCAATTACTCTCCAATTAAGTTCCGCTCATTGATTCGATCATCTTCTGTTCGTGTAACCTTATTAGCGGCCATACGTGAAGCGACTACCCTTTGCCACGTGTAGATTTTTATTTGTGATACGCCTGCCCTGGTGGATACACGGTGAAATTAACCCAAGCAGAAAATGTAGTCGCGCGATACGTATATCGTGGATGTATATGGATCTTGAAGTGAGGTTAAATATTTGAATTACGACAATTACGAGACGTGATTAGTCGACGATACGGTGTGTTTCGTTCGATACGAAATAAAAATTCTGTTATTACGAAATCTGATCTGTGTCGAATCAGATAATACAAGAAAATGATATGTGATTACTAAAACTTTCATAAATATACGAGAAAAAGCAAGTAGCAGATCGGAGACTTTGTTCAAAGGGTACATTATCGATTTACAACGAGAGAATTCTATTGTAGTCAGGTGATGGTTTGGAATACTTGAGGTTGATTTATGGTGTGACCCGTACTGACCTATTTTCCCAAATTCTCCGCCCTAAGGCCAGTGTCAGAACACACAGTATACTATAAATATTACAAAAATCTCTACGAATAACGATAACCAAGAGTAACGATCTATACTCGGCAAAACGATCTATCCGTTTAAAAAGAGATCAATCCGATCGACCAAATAACCGGTGCATTCAGGTTTCTCGGTGCTAGCCATCATTATCGAGTACGTTCTCCATTTCCAGACCCAGCTCCAACGTTTCTCCTCCATTATTCCAGTCAATAAAAAATTACTTTTGGGGCGGGAGTGAGTCTAGGGTGAACAGAAGCCGCTTGGTGACAAAATCGAGCACGAAGACCCAGAATTGTAGAAACAGGAATCGCATTAACGTTGCCACGATAAGACGTCTGGCGAGCGGACTTCACGAAGGCTGCTCTCGTTATTCCAGTCACACACGGCAAGATAACGCTTTTCCCCTTTCGCAGAGAAGCGACGTGTCCCCCTTTCCTTGGCTTCCTGTCCACCGGGACCTCGTAAACCCGCTCTCGTAACAATCCGGTAACCTGCCCACTTTCCTGCTCTCCTCCGTCCTCTTTTCCATCTCCGTTGCACCTCCTCTAGGTTGTCGTGGCTTCTCGTCTGTGCTTGCCGTTTCTACCAGCCTCCTCAGCATCCAGCTAGATGCAACTTTGTCCAAAGCATCGTAAGATGAAAAGCGGTGACTGTTGCGACTAGACACGTGACCCATGCTTTTGGAGAAAAGGAAACGAACGAAGTGATGTTCGCGAATAAGACATGAAAGCTGTTGATTCGCAAGCTACGATTTAAATTTATCGTTTACTATTTTTATTTTCCAAACTTGAATGTTGTAAAGGTATCCTTGATGGATGGGTAGTGGCAAATTTTTGTCTCGTCAAATTCGTATGAATAATTTTTCGTACATCATTAATTTGCGTCGATTATAGTAATTTTAAATCATTGTATTTACATTATGAAGGCGCGTGCATGGTAGCTGGCGGAAATGGTTCCGTGGCTCCTTCTTGGTCTCACCGACTAGGAAATTACGTTCTTTGATGGTCGTGTGCGAGACTCGCAAGAAAAAGTTGGCAAAATGAGCGAGCTGAAGTGACTCCGGAGACCGGATACGCGTGCTGCCTGAGCTTCGTTTCCGCTACATCGTTTCCCCTGATCTTTGACTGACTTTCGTGGAAATTTCTCTTCTCTCGCATACACATGTAAGATTTTTTCCTTTTTCACAACTGCACCAGAAGCCAAATTTCAAAGACTGTTTGGACTAGCCTAGGTTAGTTTGCGTCAAATTGCGCACCGGCTACTTTGAATCGCGTCAATTTTTGAAGTTACAAAGTTCTATGCTGAAAGACCGAGTTTGCATGGTGCGGATTTTTGTGTAGGATGCAAGGCAGAGCCCGGTTTTCAGGAAAGGAGGATCGAAGTTCGTTTGGTTGGAAATGTACGCGAAGTTGAATAACTTTTTAGGCAAAGAATGGAAAGAGTAGAAAGGAAGTAGATTTAATTACTAAGTAGTTCTGCATTTAGGATTTTCTTGTAGTTATAGCGAGACAATGGTCATATAACATTCGCTCAGTGTTGAGTGCTACATGCAAATATATCAAAGAACGTAATTTGTTAATGCAAGAACAGATTCTGTATAAAATTATTTAAATGCTTCGACTTGGTATTTTCAAATAAGCTGCCAAGAAGTTAATTAAGTTCTCAAGGCGAATGATCCACCGGCTTTGAATTCCTTTTACCAAAACTTCACTTTCAACGACCTCAAATTCAGCAAATCAAACATTCCTCGAACATTTGCGAGTTCACTGCTCACCTTGAAACAGTTTTACACACAACATTCGAGCTAACTTCCCTTTGAGATCCTCTTGCAGGCTCCTTTATAATCGTCCAAAGAGGCGTGTTTCTAATGGGTTGAACTACTAGACCACGTAAATCGAGCGTAATTCTCTCCGGATGGATTAATAATTTCAAATAGTCGTAGCGACCAGGCGTGAATATAACCGTTCGAATAATTACAGAGATGCTTATAGGTGCATATTTCAGCGTTGAACAAATGTCAAAATACACCGCTGGGCGAGCGCCAAAGTGAGAACGGCAAGGATATATGTGCCGCTGGCAGGGTCATGGGAGGGAAACTATACGTTGCGCATAACGTTGGGTCCATTTTCCATTATATTCCGATGAAATATAAACCGTGCCGTAAATAACAATCCTTTATACCGAACGTTGCACAGAGGGCGAGTGAACGCGCGCACCTTCATACACTTATACGCACACACATAGCAGTAGCCGGGTACGTTAGTGCGATCAAAAGATACGCATGAGCCGTCCCGCAAATGCATTAGGCAAACTGAAAATACACGGCACCGTGTTTCGCACCATTAACATTAGAACGCGCCGCCATCACCGATCAATTAATTACGAGTTCGTTGTTATTCGCCTTGCAACGTGAAGGAGAAGATGCATGATAACCTGTGGCGGACGTGTCGAGTGACGATTCTTGCCATCGAAGGCTCTGCTGGTTATTTATGAGGCTTTTGGATATTTATGCAAGAGAATATAAATAAATAACGTTTAATGAATATAACTGCGTTGATTAAATATTATAATCTTAACTTATATTACTTTTAATGGAAGTTATGTTACTTTCACGTTTATCGTTATATTGACATCAAAATCAATAAGTCGACAAAATTTTACTTGTTATATTCCTTTCTCATAGTCTTCGTATATCTAGAATTATGAAGTACAATGTTACTGTAGTTGATAATTGATCATAGAATTATAGGGTGCAAGTTTTATACAACTGTAAAAATGTATAAATCGCTTACTTGTCATGTGATGGACAGAAGAATTAAAAACAAGTGTTTTTTGACTGCTAAATAATTTAGGAATGAAACAGTTAACAGAGAATGATACGAATAGCGTCGCTAAGGGATAGTTATGTGCGCTGTTTAGATTAACGAGTTATGAATTCGTTTAACACTGAGTACGTATATAGGATGACCCCCATACGCCATATCTGTTACAAATTAACGTTGCAGAGCCAGGTTTGAATTTTAGATGAAACGAGGATACAGAATAATTTCGATCTTCGGGCGGTTGTTGGTTTATTAAATCGCGTGTTGCCCTAGGTTGGCGTACTCTTAGTTAGGTTGGTACACTCTGGTCTAGTTTTAGACTCTCGTTATAGTTAAAACTCTGTTCTACAGTTTGATAGTCTGCACAATTTTTCAGCCGTTCGCAGCAATGTAATAAAAAAAGTTAGTAAAATTTATCTGTGTTGCATGGACAGCGTTTTTGTATCATATTTTTCATAGTGAATTCATTTTCTTCATACTACATTGTATTATATGATGATTGCTATTAAGATGAGTTATACGAATCCTGCAAGAGTGAGTTTAAATAATTAAATAAATAATTAAATAATTCTTCCAACTATAAATCCTCAAAACTTACCATTACGCTCTTGAAATTATATCGCGAGTCATACAGGTCCATTCTTTCCAATCTTTGATTACTTTTTATCACAAAGATTGCTATTTAATCACCACGGTTTCCTTTGGAAGAAATATCTGAAATTTCTGTCGAAGTGACCCGATTCCAACGTGCAGTTTTCTTACCAGTTTACGGTTACAGATGTTTCGTTCGCATCAACGTCGATTTCCTCATTACTCTTACTTTATCACGGTATTTCATTTTATCCTCTTCGAGCAGAAGCAATCGGCGAATCGACAACAGGAAATATGTTTGAACCGGTATAACGCAATTTTCCAGCAAAAGACACTTATACGCTTGACCATGGCCATCGAGATTTGTGGTGTTTATCGAATGGCTCGTACCTGTGGTGGTTGCCATTTTTCTGTCGACCATCACCCTTCCCTAAGCACTGCTGGTGCTCGAACCTCACGAGCAGTGTTCTCAGAGAATAATAATCTCTTGCGTTTTTCACTCTGTGATAACATTGTAGTCGATACTCTGTCGTTTTTGTCGTTAAATTAGAAATATCTACATTTTTATAAAATTAATAGTGTTGTGAATATCTTTATGATAATTTCCGGTGTCTCTACCCTGTTATACATACTCGTTTCTAACGGGAAATTTTTTTAAATATGAAATTAACAATTAATAAAAGCGAATTGATCATACTTGAAGTTTAATGTTACTATAAATTTAGCTAAGAATGTGAAATCTGTAAATTTACTCATTTTTTATTACACGTGAACGAAATAGTAATATTCCGCTTGGTGGTCCACGTAGATATCGAACGACGTTTCTGGTATCTGTAAATACTTGAACCAGAGCAAAGCTTGTAAATTGAGTTACGAGCCCGCCTAGTTAAACGTTAGGTTCACGTCGCTAACGCGTGATCCCCGCGGACATCTTTTGATAAACGAAGTTTCGAGTTATGGCGCACAGCTCTTAAGTCAAGTCATCGTGCCGTGTGATTCTATCAGTAGAACTGGACCTCGATCTCGAAAACTTCAATTACGTCGCTGTTCCTTTTGAACGAGTTGGTATACTTGGTGGGAACGCGACCAAATCATTCGGTCATCGTGGCCAGAATTTATATTTTTACTGAATCCCAAATCAATCGAGGTCTAAAAGATATATTAACAACTGTTAACTGTTTCGTCATGCTTCCAACGTCACCTATTTTCCGCTGTGTGAAGAAAATTATGACCGTTCAAAAGACAGAATTGTAGGTTGTAGGCAATTGGCGAGGAAGTGCGTGCTGGCCCGTTATTGAGGATAAGTGGCCAGAAAGAAATATGCAGTGAGTGTATTGCTCGATGCAATTGGAAGTGTTTAGATTTCTGATAGAGCGCTGGGAAATTAGTAGGTTCTTGGATCCTAGTTTCTACGTATGAAGGATCTTTCTTCCACAGAAAATTTCGACGTGGGTTTTTAAATACAGAACATTGTTTCTTTTATTTCAAACCAATTTCCATATAATTCTGGCTTTCCTCACTTTCCTCAAGGATAATTCATTTTAGAATTTTTGAATCTCATTCGAAAGTAATTTGCTAGTTATGAAATTACGTGGATGATATTCGATTCTATTTATATGTATATGCCTATCATAGCGAGATAATCGATTTTTTCACGATTTTTAACCACCGGATTGGGCCATTTTCTTCTGTCTGGAAATGACGAAACATTTCATTTGAATATACACGCATGTATATATTTCATGCGTGATAACCAGATATATTCAATTCGACATATGTTTTTGACACCATATGAATATATGAATATTCTATTGGACAATGAACTATACGAATGGAGTTTGTGATATTCACAATGCCACGCGTCATTACCTTTATTTCCGGTCATTAAGCCCGCGAGAAAAAGAGAATACGAAATTAGTCGAATGCAAAATTTTGTCATCGACGGGCAAATTAAAGAAAAGAGCAGACCAGTAGTTGGTTGAATAGTTGGGACCAATCAGCGTGAAGCTGTTTTCAATCATCGACGGGTTACACGGTTCGTGGAAACGCGATGTTGTGACCTACCACCTAGCCACGCCACGTTGGACGTGTTAATTAAAAACGTACGATGACTGGGTTGAATTTATCTCTGTCCCCTGGTGAAATTTCGCAATTCTTCTCGAAATAATTGCTTTTTCTCCTGAAACATCCGTGCATTGCGTAACTTTTTGTGGAAGAAATAATTCCAGTCGAATAATTTCAAGATTAGAAGTCATTCAGGGCAGTCATAGAGAAATAAAGAAATTTTCATCGTTCTGTAAAAATATTTCGTCACTCTTCAAATCGTACAAATTATAATCTTTTCTTTAATTATGAAACTCATCGTATGAATTCATTGAGAATAAAAAAAAGTCACTGACATACACTTTTTCTCATGGATAGAGGATAGGTGGTACGTACAAAAGGTCCTATCATATATCGTGATGGACGACAAACCAAGATCGCTTCATTGCACTTTTCACTTCGCAGCACATCGAATAACACACTGTCAAATTCAATTTACAAAACCAGCTGTTACAGAATAGGGTAACAGGTACGATGTTCCATTATATGAATGAATTGATGAAACTGAGTCGGAAAAGTCCTTAACGCTTTTGCCGTTTCGATTTGTTTCTCATCGAAAACGTTGCCCGTGTCAACGCGTATCGAACAATTTTTCCAGCGACATGGATGACCACTCCGTTAATTCATCGCAGTCTCGCTGCTTTTTTTAAATTCTCTTTTTCTTCTCTTTTTTGTTTTGCACGACTCACGGGATAACCGAGGGACAGATTTAACGCGTTGGGAAACGCAGCATCGCGCTGCGTTCGCGTTTCCGTGCAACGAAGAAAAATGTACGCGTGGCGGGAACGTGGAAAGCAGATTTGCATAATTACGAAACGACCGGTAGATGGGGCAGCCTGGTGGATCAATCACCGTCGCTATTTTTCACAGTTGTTCTGTACCGAGAACGGAGCGTCGAGTTTGCGATAAATTCGCTTTTCACTGGAATCGAGTTACCTGTTTTTTCCCTGAAAGCTCGCGGTGTTCACGCACGACAGCTTCGTGGATGCTTCGACGAAAAGTTGATTCGTTATGAGAAATGAGGCAACGTGCTCGTTAAATTAAGATTTTCATTGGGAATTTTTGGGACTTGCATTTGAAGTTAAAATTATTTGCATGAACGTTCAAAGTTGGTCGTTCAATTGTTCTTGCACAACACTTCCTCGGGTAGTGCAACCTATTTTAATACGTACTAGAGAATCTATGTCAATTTCGATAAAAAAGTTTCTCTTTACGAGATTCACAAGATTTCTGTATTTTGTACTGTAATTAATTTGCTTTGTACTTCAATACGTGTAGTACACATTCTGGAAAGCATTTCAATTAGAAAGAAGTTTCATGTATCAGTTCACGACTGACCTTCACAACCTAAATTTCCACATGTTTTTATAAAATGCGTACGGTTTTAGACCAGATTACATCATTCGGTATCGCTAATTAATGTTTCGATTTACAACCTCATTATATCTCTTCTACCAAGTATACATCTCCTAATTAGCAATATCAATAATTCTTGGAACGCACAAAGTTTTATATTCTCGCGGAGAAAATGAGTCCGCATCGCAAGCTGATAATTAATTCAATTCGATGTTTCAACCAGAGCGATTCAAATTTTCATCAGTCCTCATCGCTATTTGGTTATTCGAGGAACTCAACACGATAGAAACGCACACACAGAACGTGATAACACCGACGAGTTAACGTTGTTGCTCGACCATTTACGGAAAAGTGAAGAAAGAAAATCACCGAATGAGAGTAGATTTAGATATAACGGGACAGTGGGCAACTTGGCTTTTTGTTCTGGAAATTCCAACATCGCGTTGGTCAATGAGCACTTGTATTCACGTAGCGTTCTATCTCGGTGCTCATCAACTACAGAGTAAACCGCAACGGCGAATAAAGTCACGAGAAGCTTTCCAAAAACTTTCTCTGGTCAGCTATTCTCTTGTCGTTTCACGACTGAATCGTTGGAATTTTTAATATCAATTATGAAACGGATGAAAAACAATTCTATCTATCGCTTTTCATTCTCTCTTCCCTCTTTTCTTCTTTCTGCATTTTCATTTCACAAGAGCAAATTACGCGTAACTTTGCGAATGTTAATGAGTCGCTAATGATGATATTTATTGCATTTTATTCAAGTATGAATAAATCTTTTCTTCTTCGATAGTAGCGCTGTTTTATGAGCATACTTTTTGAAACAAGAAAACGGTAGTACATTTCCAGGAGTTTGTTATCCTTACAGTTATCCTGTGTGTGACATGTCTGAAGGAGGAACGAAATGAGAAGAAACAGTCAATGTTTGTACAGAAAAGGAAGATAGGAGATATAAGAGAACATATTGAAGAAGTAACCTCATTTTCTATTGAATCAAAAATTTCTTAAGGTCGTTTATAAGATTCTCCTGCTTTTCGAAAATATTGGGAGTTATCTAAGAGGTGAAGTAAAAATCGAAGTTAATTTAAGACGTGTAAAAGACTCATCAAATTTAAGATCATTCCAACGTTACTTGAGAAGATCAAAATTTGGTCATTCTCACCACGAAGTGTGATACACCTAATTGATCTAACAGCGATTCATATGAGTCATTCAATTCGCACAGCCATTCAGTAGACGCAGCCATTCAGATCAGACATCGCAGTACGGTCAAGAAGACGTTGAATATGCGAAGCTGCTCGAGCTGACTCTCTTCGTTTAGACGTCGGATTTGACTTGATCTGTTTCGAGTTAACTTTCCACGAGAAAGGGATTATACCTTCCCGGGTGACTATTCGGCTCTAACAGTAGAGCAGCTTGCTGTTCATCCAGCCGAGATAGAAGTTTCGGTGTAAGGTTTACTCTCGGATATCCAAGGAAGTTGATTTTCAGCGGAGTTAATAGAGAGAATTCGCAATTTGTCGGCGCTTTTTCGCCGGACGATGCCTCGTATGAAAGCTAAGCCTTTCTGGTGGACGATGTCTCGCTTTCAAAGTAACAGACATAGTTTATTGGGACAATTTTATTGTAAATTGTAGAATATGGAGGTTACGTGCCGCGTACAAAGTAGAACCTCAACTCTGAAAAAATATTATCTCGTCTGAAAGGAAGATAAAAAGCGTTTAACAAGTCTGAAATATACGTGCCCTGTAACTCGGTAGGTTTCGTGGAATTAAATTGCTTTCGATTTGTATAATTTAATCAATATTATTTGCTGACGTGAACAAAAATACTGTTCCAAATGATTATTAAACACCACTTTACAATTTCATCTGACAAATTTCTGTCTTTCTGGCGTGGAATTACCGTGTGACAACCGTGTGCAATATTAACCACTGTGGAGAGACACGACCACTTCGGGAATCGAGCATTTAAACCGTCGGCAAGTAAACGCAAGTCGGTCCATCCGATAAAATGAAATCGTAACATGTCGAGGGCGCATTAATTCGTTCTACCAGGGAAGAAATTAATTAAAGCGAGCGAATAAATTAAAAGCTGCTCGCGACTGTACCGAAATTTATTTATCGGATGATAATTTATGAAAATTTATTCCGATACTTAATGAACTGAAATTTCTTCACGATTTAGCATCGCTAATATTTGTCAGCTGTAATTTCGATCGCGTTGTTCTCCTCGCGTTGTTCTCCGATAAAAGAGAATCAGATTCGTTTGTTTATCGACCATTTTCCACCGTTCTCCAATTGACTCCAGTCTCACTGGGAGAAAACTTTTAATATTTGCGCTCGCACACATGAAATCCTATTGCTAACCATTTCGCTTTTTAAGAGAACACTTCGTCAATTTCCAACGAGTCTGTATACGAACGCGCGCCAGATAGTCGCTGGACTTTCTCCTTTTTTTCATCCTCGTTGCTCTAATCCTTAGTAAAATACGTGAAACAGGTGATCGTGAAGAAAAAGAGACTAGCTTAAACGAAATTCGATTACTTGGTTGTTCGATTATCCGAGCTTCCAGGTCTAGGAAAACACAGCTTCCAGCGATGAAAAGTGTTTTCTTTGGATCATGCATGCATATCACTTATTTGTTCCAAAATAAGAGTAGTGAACATCAAGCAGAGTGTAAAAATTCCTATCTTTAAGTCTAATGTTGGTTTATGTGAAATTTTGCTTTCGAAGTTTGATCATTCATTAACTTTGTTCTACCGTCAATTAATATTAAAACTATGAAGAAAGAAATTTGCTGAAATACACGTGCCTGCAATGCTAATAAGTTTTATAATCAAAACATAAAGCTCTTGTTATATCAGGCATCACGAATAACTTGAATATTCATATGACTTTCTAATATGAATTTAAATTTGAGAAAAGTGCGGAAGAAATTGCAGAAATATAAATTTAGCATTTAGAGAAGTTATGGAAATATTACGAGGGATCAGTGTTGCCTCGTGAATTCCCGCGTTGGTAATTTTTCATTGAAAAAGGAAAGTGCCATAGACTGTAACAATTCTGAAGATATTATTGAATATAACTATAGCCTGTAACGAAAAATGGATTTTGTATGATAATCAAATTACATTTGCAACAATGAACCGGTAAAGATGAACTCGCAAAACGTGTGGCAGAAACCAAACAGAGACATATCACAAACGAATAGATGAAATATGAGTGGAATTAATGAAAAATAACATACGTTGGTCAATAAACGTAAACCAATCCTGTTGCGTGACAATGCAAGAGCTTGTATATGGACAATGGTCATACAAAAATTTCAAAGACTACAATATGAATTTTCCCATATCTTCTCCATACTTTTCCAATATTTCGCTAATTCTTATCTTTCGAAGTGTTTGAACTCGATTGTATATCACTACTCAATACATGCAGACTGTGTTATATTTTTAATAAATATATTCATATATTCTCAATTGCCAACACGTATTTCATTCATACAACATGCAATTTGATCGGATTCGTTTAGGCATTTTTCATAAATATGTCTATATATCTTACCTTCCAATCTATTATATATTCTATACATCCAAGTAGTACTACATTGTAATAAGTCAGGCTTGCTGGCAATCTATAGCATGGGAAGTATGTGCTATAGAAATTCACTTCCTTTCGTTGCTTTGTTCAATAGTAGAACCACATAACACGAATTCCTTTCGTTACAAGCAACCAGCGAATTTGCTTGGTAGATTTTAGTAGAAAAATGAAGTAAAAAAGCTTTACCGATCATAATATACGTTATATCTTCAAAGTCAATCCTTTTTATCGTTCTTTTACATAAAATAATATTCAAGAATATTCAATAATAAATATTAAAAAATAAACACGCGAACCTTTTTCACAATATCGCATGATCAAAATTGCGTTGTAAGAAGCGGAGAGGCTAGCCTGTAAATATCTAATATTTCATTAACAACTAACGGTCCGCCTATCCACCCTGAACAATCCGCTCTTATGTTATCAAAACCAAAGTACGTAAAATATCCAAGCTACATTGCAAATATATATACGTCTCGTTCTCTCTCTCTCTCTCTCTCTCTATAATATTGGAAAAACTTCGCATTGGAACAAAGCAACCGCACAATAACAGGGGCATTCCCGTGTTCACGTACATTACACGAGCATACGATAATGATAATGCTGTGGCGAAGTGGAACAGGTTAATCGCGGTCTCGAATCTAGTACCCGTACACATTTGTTCAAAGGACAATATTTTCCATAATTGTACGGTTTGTTTGAAAGGTAGCGTACGCAGTTACTAAAACATTCGCATGAGTCGCAAACGGGATTCTGTTTTGTTCAACAGACGATGTTTGCTCGTTCTGGCTCGGTTTCACGGACTTTCTTATTTACAGCGTCTTTGTTAATTTTTGGTAACGCTACATGACTGTTTCTAACGTGCATGAATTAATGACTGTACCACTATATGAATATTCATAGATTCTACCTGAAAATTATTTTTCGGCTATAAATTGTACCAGTCATGCTTTTGTTAAACAGATCGTATATGACCGACATCGTATTATAATTTGTCCTTTGATCTACACGTTGAGAATTTCCGTAGTATTAGTATGTTATATCAATGGCCCGCGACCACGAATGCAGTTCCAAGTAGAGAATATGTAGCTTTGTGTTTCAGTTCGGTGGTTTGACGTTTGCGAGCAACGAAGTAGATCTTAATGAAGCATTGTTTTGTAATTTGACTCATGAATTAATTTGTTTAACTCGATTCGTTTCGGATTGCGGTTTGAATTTTTTAATTTTCTGAATTAATGTCTTTACTAAGAGGAATTAAAATTTCCACTAATCTCGATGTTTATAAATCCATTAACTTATTTCACTGTTAAGGCAATTTTTATTAAGATACTTGAAATGTAATTTTTCTTTCCTAATGAAATTGGCAAAAATCTGTGTCTAACGCTGCGAATTGCAAATTTCCAATAGTGGAATCGGTCAACCCGAACGCAACGAGCGCGATTCTCTAGAACTAATTTACATTTTAATACAACGCGCAGGTAAGTCTCTTTTAATTAGCGTCACACGTTAACCAATGCAAATCTCTCGCTCATTCTCGCGGTTTTCATTACTATCCAGCTGACTGTAAGCGCATTTTAATAAATTATAGTAATCCGGCTACGAGTTTCCGAACATCACACTCCAAATCTCGTGAAGAAAGAACTACACGGACGAAAAATTGTTAGTGTCAGATTATCACAGATGAAATTTGAATTTTTCCGAAATTTGAATTTGACAGATTAATATCACCCATTAAATTTGGTACTGTCAGTTTTAGTAAGCATTGAAGTGCTGCAATATAGATATATTGAATGATAAGAATCTTGTTATCAACTATCGCGAATAATTAGAATATATTTGTAGAAAGTTATGTAAATTTTAGATGAATTTAGACGTCTCGAAAAACATTCACGAAAAGATTACTTAAGATAAAACATGAAAGATTCGACAGAGGAAATTTTTCTATAACTGAAAACATTGTAGAAACATTGAGATCCTCTATTCTAAATTATATGATATATTGTCGATAGTGGAAATATAGCAATGTTTTATAACATGTAATAGTGGCATCGATTGACTCGGTGACATCCAGTACTTTATATTTTCCGACAGGAATTAAATTGAAGCTGAGATATATTTCATATCTGTGGCTTGAATAAAAACATCCACAGTAACCACAAATTTATTTGTTTATTTTACTAAGCATATCGCGATATTTCACAATCTTTAATCTTTTCACTGATCCAATAATCACACTGTTAATTCTCCATAAATCAAATACTTATTTCTCACCAACTTAATAAATACTAAATAATTTTCTCCTGTTTCCATGATTTCAAAGTATATACAGATATTGTTACATGCAATAACAGAGACATTAATCACGGAATATTAAGCCAGTCTGTGACATCGTGGATTATCGCAATGCGCGCAACAAACGGATCAACGAGCCGTCTCTGATAAAGGAATCAAAGGGAACCGTGTTCGCTATTCGCATCTCGAATATCCAATATTCGATCGCCAGGCGTTGTTCAAATAAGAAATACGTCCGGGTGCCTTCTCTCTTTTACGCTTAATTCCGTGGTGGCGTTACGGACGTAGAAAGAGGGTGAGTCTTCTCGAAGCTAACACGGGGTAACGGGTGAAATAAGACGCCTAGGAGTGTATCGATTAGCGTCGTGTGTTCGCTGGTAATTTTAAATTTAATAACACGTTCGATATATTAGACACGATAGCGAAATTAGACCGCCATCACGGATCGGTTCACCCATGTTCTCGGAACCATACACCCTACAATGTAATAGCGATGGTAATACATATTTGTTCTAACTTTAAACAATGTAATTTTCAAATTTTCAATTTACGATACGTTCAGGTGTCGAGGACGTTCGTTTAGTGGATTGTGACATTTTGTATTGTACTATACTCTGAGCTATAGGTACTTGTTATATTATGAATTTATATTAAGCATTATCCTAGGTTAAGCTTGACTGGTTAAGTCTCTGTAAGCTTATCGTTACATCTCTGATATTTGGAAGCATGAAGTGTGTGGCTGTGGAAGGGCTTGGGTTCATTAGCGAACTTCATTAGCGAAGATTTATTTGGGGAGCTTGGGATATAAGATAGTGAATATGATTATAAGAAGATGTTAGAATAGAGACTAAAGGTTTTGGTTTCGCCAGGCCTGCGGTATGCCGATCGATATTTTCTTCTTTGTACTCTTTTTCCTTTACCTTACCTGTGACGTAAAGGATACCAATTCTGAGGGAAGAATGGAAAACTAAATATAAAAATGAAGGAAGCACAAAAAGATGAATTACTAGAAGAAGAAAAATGGACATTGGGTTACGTTAGCAGAATCTTTTCTGTAAAGGCTCTAGCTTAATTGTCTTTGTTGCTGAAATTTTTACGAAAATGTCTTATTGCGAGCGCTACTTTAAATTTAAAGTACATCAACATAATCTTGGATATATTTTTCATACCATACTAGCTGTTAACTTGATTATTTGCCCGATATTTCAGTAACGGTATATTTGATTCATTAAAAAATAACGCTGTAAAGATTGGCAACACATTAAAATTGATTAATAATCAATCATGTATTGTAACAATGTGACACAAATATATATGTAGGGTAGTGTTAATTCGATTAACGATCAAAAAAGAGAACATTCCTTTTAGCCAGCGGAATGCCGTTACGTAACGACCATCAAACGAAGATGGACAACATTCGTCAATTACTTTCCTTCGTGTATAATTACACTTCAATCGTCGTGCAGGACAAACAACTGTTTGCAGGGTATTCATTCGTCCGACATCTGTATCCTATTCGTGGGATCCTTTGTCTGTTATCGGTAGCTTTCGCAAAACGGCGTCCTTTGTTCGATGCTGGAAGCTTTCACAAACAAGCTGACAGAAAACTGTCGCTGCTCGTCGCCGTCTATGCCAATATATACACATGTATTGTTATTCTCTAATTGAGTGATTGGATTGCTGCCGCTACAATTATCCTGACAATTCGATTATTGACGCTGAACCGCCGGAAAGACATACATATATATACATATATGTCCTTTCATCGTCCCCGTGTCGATTGCTAGCTGGCCTCCCGAGAGCTTCTGGCAACAAATAACACGAGAACGATCATCCAAACGATTTCTTCTATCTTTTTGTTTGTTTTTGGGAAACTTTATCTTTGGGTACTAATTAGATTTGAGTTGAGCTTCGTGAAGAGCAACAGTTGTAAATAAGAGAATCAATCTTTCATTATAAATTAATGTAGATATTTCTCGTAAATTATAACAGCAATGACGATGTTCAATATGAACATGTCATAGCATTACCATTTCTGTGGCATATCCTATAAATGATGTTATCTCTGATTCAATGGCTTCAATTGTATCGTATCTTGTTATCTCTGTCCTTATCATAAACTCTCTTATCCAAAAACATTTTACATTTAATTCGACTCTCTATTAACTTTATAATTAATTATTTAACGAACCAGCAAAGATCGTAGCAAATGTCAGAGTTTTCATATGTCGAACTATTTTTACTGAAAATGTTGCATACTTGAAACTGTAGCTTTCCAAAATTCGATATAACTCCCTAATCAACCAAGTAGTATAACCCGTCGACATAGCAGACTAAAACTTGCACACGCCAGACTTCGACTGTACGGCTCGAGTAAAATGTCACATAAAACTTAACCTAGCCGTCTCGATACACCGGGGAATAACCATTCAGCCGATGGCGTACATGAGGATCCGACGAAAAAGGAAACGCTGAACGCTGGAACCGTTGCAGTCATTCCACTACATTGGCGACGCGAACATTGTCTTTTACGCGCGAAGCACGTCACTCTCGCATTCTCGGGGAAGCTCGGCGAACTAGCGATTCGCCACGAGTCGTTTGGAAAGTTGAGCGAACGATAGGAGTCGAGTAAAAACTCGCGACAGCCATTCCCGAATAAGCTGGCAGCTATTTTACCGGTAGAGCCGTTTAACCGTTCACGGTATCCGAGCAAAGGGTGCTGGTAAATCTTTGAACGAGCATACTCGGGCGAGCTACGAGCAAACTGCCATAAGTTCTGTGCTCAAGACGGCATACTAAATGTGTTTCGTGTACTTTGGTGGCGCAACCGGTGCTCTCGACGAATCGGTATAGATTTCTATGCGCGCGATGACGCTCGCAATTATCCTTAATGCGATTGTCACTAATAATCCGGCCATTAAACGAGCTCGCGTCGAACAGCCGCGTGTTACGGTCTACGTGACGCAGATTTTAAAGGGAGCCATGAAGCGAGCTCGTTGGTGATCATTCATGGACTCCTGACTTCAAACTTTCCTCCATTCTTCATGATCGTCGGCGTTCCAACCTCGTGACTTTGTGGAATGTTGGTGGCACGGAAGAGGAGACGGTTATATGGAAGGTGTAATCGATACATGATTTGGATATATGTAGTTTGAATTTGTGATGATGTGGAATTTTCTTTTAATGTATATTGCCGGACGAAAGTAGTAGGATATTTTTTTGATGTTTAATACAAGTTCAATATCTTCCATTGCTTTTACTTCTACTATGATGTAAAATACTAAATAAAATAAAATTTGGTAGAGTTTCCCAACAAATGTAATAAACGGGTTTCATAATACTCGTGGCCAGCAATAAAAGAAATTTTGATTGCATCTTTCAAAAAAGTCTTACGTTACGGTTCTTTTGAGTTTCATAATTAGATCGACTCTAATTAGCTAGGTCTTCGTAGAAACCGTAGTTGTATTTTTACGTTGATGCAACGTCAGACTGGTTCGATGTAAATGTTCAGAGGTAAATTTGTTGGAGCCTGCTATGAGAGTTGTTAGCGACAATATGAGAGCTAGTTTGCGATTCCTGTGCTTGAAAGTTGCTGGGACTTTTGAAAGTCCAGTTTATGGGACAGACATCCGACACAACGAGACAAGTCGTTTGTGAGAGATATTTGGAGAAAATAAGGTTGAGAATTACGTAACACGGCAAAAAAGAAAATTTATCCACCGTGGCATTTTTTTTTATACGTGCTATCTAAGATGCGCACTTACTGTCTAATAATTTTAAAACTTAGTCCTTGAAAATATCGAAATAATTTTAAATCTGCATAAAATCTTTTTAATTAAAATTTGATGACACTTAAAAAGGACGACTGCATCTCGCTTATGAAGAAGTTCTCTATTTTCAGAAGACTTAAAATATTATAGATCCATTTAAAAATATAGCAATACGACGATCAAATATTATATTTCTCACCATTTTATTATCGTCTTATTTTTACGATACTCTTAGAATATTTCCCAATATTTTCCCGAAATTCCAAAAGCGACAGTTTCTCAATTCCCGTAGCGGAAAATCGCGAAAAGGAATCAAAATGCACAAAATTCACCGAATGCAACAATTTCTGACTGCGTCCTTCGCCCTTTATCATTTACGAGTACCCACGAATCGTTGTAATAGAATGGGAAACTTTAACAGAACGATTTACATGGTAGAATATCTTTGGCCCTTCTATGAAATCCGTATAAAGAACGATGATACGATAGAATTCATCCATTGCGTCGAAATCTGATAGAACATTCTTGGAATTCAAATGCGTTCGAGAATGAGATTCACGATTGGCGGGCGTGTGGTGACGCGAAACATTCCACATTACACAATCGGCATAACTCGCTGCATGCATAAAAACCAGAATTCTTTCGCTATGGATCGAATTAAAGACACGGGTCGCGCGCTCTGGAAATACCAATCGCGGTTGCGGTTCTGCCGATACTCATCGATGCCGCGACAGATAAGGTCGGGCTTCATCCGCTTTCAGGCTCGTTCTCCGCAAATCTCGAGAAACGGTTGCGCTGTGGTATAGTCGGTAAAGCGTAAACGCGCGAATGTGTGCACGCGTCGGTGGAAAAATGCTTTCGAATTTGCGATTTCCGCGAAGAACTTGTCCCGGCCGAGCTGATTCTTCGGTCGAAATGGAAAACCGCCTGAAGACGATTTCCAATACACAGAGAAAGATATGTGCATACGTATTTACCGTAGAGTGTCGCGTTATATTTCCACAGGGCCGCGTAGGAACGGATCGATGAAGCTTTGCAAATTTTATCGAGTGTAAATTCGAGCAGGTAGGGCGCCGCGCGTCTTCCGGTCATTAATCTTTTCCTCTGGCTGGTCTACGACGAATTCGACGATCAACGTGTGCCAGTTTCGTGCTCGTTCGTCTTCTGTTCGTTCCGTTTCTCGGCTCGATCCTGAAAGAACGTCGTCATCGAGTGGGAAACAAATGTTAGGAAATAAATGAAAGGAACCGAGAAGATTAACACTGAATAAATTTAGAGACACGTATTCTGTGACAATCGAATTTGCAAACGAATCATTGAAAATGAAGATTTTGCAATAAATAGAACCTTAACGTAACTATCGTTAAACGCTATATAATTATATCATAATAAATATCATTATAAACCATTCAGACAAATGAGCAGGAGGTGTAAATTAGATTTTTGAAACATTAGAAACATTAGAATGACAGAAAATAAGTACATTAAAAAATTAATCATCAAGTATCAAATTGATAGGACTGTTACCATTAAACTTTCAGATGATTGCCACTTGAATTAAACACTTCAGAAACACCGAAACCATAGTCGAACACTGTTGCACGATGTTCTATGTGCATCACAAGCCGTCACGAACCTATATATTCGAGGTGGAGAGAGGCTGCAATCAATTCCTATGGTCTTTGTTCCTCTAATTTTCGCATTTCCGAGACCGACGCGCGGCGCATCCGTGAGCGATGTTTCTTCTTTCACGCTGCTTTCGACTTTGCGCAAATGGACCGTTAACCGGCCACGTTATGCCGCGTTTCCATTCGAAACAGAAATAACGCAATCAACGTGGCGTGTACCGGCCTTAATGGAAACGCGTCGCGCCACCGTGCGTCGCCTGCGTTACCGCGTAATTGATTTTTAACCGCTTTCCGCGTTTCAGTCTTCCGAGTTGTAACTCGGCCATAAACGAACCGCGTCGAATTCGTGACGCGATGCGACGACAGAGTTCGTCGAGACTTTACATCGAGAAGGAAGCTGAAATTCTACGGTAGGACGAGGGAACGAGAGAAAATGTAATTAATCCTTGTCTTTACCATGCTGCATCCTGAAAGGGGTGCTCGAGCATTGAAAGGGAATTTCTCTTAGGTTTTGTTTAGGCGTTTGTCGCGTGTGATTGGATTGATTTAAGCAGTTATGGCGAGTGCTAACTCTTGTAAGAGGATGATTATAGCAAATCGCATAATGTCCATAGGAAACGTTCATGTTCAGAATATTCAGTACTTAAAAGTGAAATATGAATTTTTATTCGAATCTATACATTGAAACTAATGGTTTCTTAGCTTCAGTTATAATCCACAACTATTTCTTTTTTGTCAGAGAGAATTTATTTGCGTTTTGATCAATAGCGATGCTCGTCGAACTAAAGCCACAAGACCAAAATCTAGATTTATAACTCTGTTCCCGTAACACCGAAAGACAAAAGAGAACATATTTCAAATGTCCTTGTATGCTAATTTAACCTGTATACGAAACGCTTTATTCTAATCTATAAGCAGATACGTCTTAGAAAGTACGGAGCATGAAATAAATCAACAGAATCATTAAAGTATACAATAAAAGTAATAAATGGTCTATTCCGTAGACAAATGGGCGGATGCGTTCAGTACGTTTTAAGATCAATTTTAAGCAAAGCATTATAGTTTCTTTCTTTCTGAATTAATAAAGACTACTGAGGTCGTACTAAAGATTTATTTCTTGATATTATTCAATCCTTCAATTGTATAATCCAATTATTTGTAATATTTATTTTGTTCATGGTTCAAGCATCTCTGAAAAGAGGTTATGAACTTGCATGACCTTACCTGAGGTGTTTGAACTCATCTTACAGGGTTAAAAATAGAGTGGCGTTCCTAGCATCTCCTTCTACTGCTTTTTCTTTATGTGACCCTCCGATCGGCGATCCTTTGATTTTTCCGATTCAATTTACCTTCTGTTTTACATTTCAGTAATAAGAGAAGAATAGAGACGTATTATGCATATTAGGACAAAACAGTGTAGATTATGTTGAATTATAGCAGAGCATTAAGTCACATATTTTATCACTATTATTAATGCAACAATATGTTAAATTGTCAACATTGCGGCATTAACATAACGTACAATGCAAATGTGTATTAAGCTACTATATTAAATCATATCATTAATATGTTAGTTTGCATATATTACACACAATGGAAACAATCTCATTTAAGTAATGAAAACTTTTCATTTGGAAATTTTTAATTTGGACATTTTAGTAACTTATTAAGTTTCCATGGAATGCGCGAACAGCCATAAGTACTAATACAAATTATTCATGACCCGCTTACAAAAATTTATCACGCTTGTCTTCGAGCATAAAATACCACAAAAATATACTTTCAAACTAGAGATATTCCAAACGAAACTATTCAGACTGCCAAACGAATTTTTATTTTCAGTATTATTAATTATACGAAGTAAATGTTATTTCTATTTTATCAAAGAGCAGGTAATAAATTTTCGAATTTGCGACAGTGTTAGTCAAAGAAACTTACTTCAAAAATAAGAGAACGAAGAAATTTTCCCTACACCTAATAACATACGACGTAAAGAACTCCACCAACAATCCACAAGACACCAATAAACACATTAACACGTTCTCTGTATTAAGACCTTAAACCAGCAAATCCCTTGCAAACCTATTCAATTTCCGCACCGAGAAGTGTCACTCCTTCGAAACTGCGAAACAGAACCGACAGAAGTGCAAGAATATAAAAGTAGATACTAGAGGTATTGCGGAAAAAGGGATGCGAGGAAGAAGAATCGGAGGGAAACTGCGAGAGGGCCGGGTATTATTTTATAATCTGGCAAAACATTTTTCTGCCTTCGGATAACCTTTCTGAATGCGGCGTATTTCACGAGACGAGGCCGCTCAGACGATAGCTTACCAGCGAAAATAGAGCGAGACGGAAAAGGAACGCAAACGACCAAGAAAGAAGAAGAACCCTTAAGCCGTGGTAAGCCTACTACGGCCGCGCTTACGCCGGATTCTCCTGGGCTCTATCAGCATTCGGATAAGCTGTATCCGGTATTATGTTCCTCCGACGTTGCCAACATCGTGGTTTTGCCTCGCGTAAAAAACTGCAATCGAGCAACTGGGAGCGAACGAGAGGGCGTAGAAAAAGAGGGAAATGAAACGGCCGATAGGAAGCTAGTGGCAAACGCTGGCTGGCAGCCTCGAGACGCCAAGAGGGGTTGAAGAAAGGGGTGACACAACATGTTGCACGCTGCTAGCTATCTACCCGGCGGATCGAGTTACTTTAACAAACTTCCACGATACCAACCGATACGCGATTGATATTGAATTAGTCGCTGAGAATGTATCAGCTGTACTCTGGCCTCGAGCTATTGCAGATCTAGGGGTGCGCTGGAATTTTAACCATCACCCATGCCTCGTTTTATCAATTTCATTTGTTTATTAGTTTATTAAATGATTTATTAAATTAATAGAATATCTGCACGAGAATAAATGTACTATAAAATGTTATTTTTTGAGAGCCTAATTTTGATAGACCAATATCATCCATTATATTTTGTCCTATAATTAATTGCTAGCTATTTATGCTATTTTTATGTTATCAGAAGATTTCATTAAACAGGATGTTTAATCGATCTACACATGGATCATCTTACATATCCTTCGTGATGCAATGATTTTCCAGAAATTCTGTCTATTATATTTCCCGTATTCCGCGGATATTTTCTTGTGTATAACGTACGTTATACTCGAGACTGTATCTGCTTTTAAGACGCTTCAGTAGAAGAGTTTTCTCGACAGATTTCCTAGGAAACGAACAGCATTTATCGGAATATCTATTGGAACATCTTGTGCCGTATCAACATGACCTGCTTCTGTCGATAAAATATGCAGTTTGTATATGAAGCTGCAGATTTAGGAAACGTTACCTAACAAACGTGTCTCAACGAATACCTGAGCACGATGCCGTCACATTTTTAGCGCTGTTTCGCAGCGCAAACGTCAGCATATAGTAAATCACGATCAGTTATGTCAAACGCAACGTTATCGAAGCTGCACGCTTCCACATCGCGCTCAATTTTTTAAAGATGAGAACGTTAACATTTCTTGTATTACTTTTACTACTTCAATAATAAAATTCAATATCGGAAACTGCTTCAAATGTAGCTAAAATAGCAGAATTCTAAACTCAACAGTAGACTAAAGTTTCCCAATTTGGAATGTGCTGTATAAGTAACGGAACAAGATTTGGCAAGATATCAGATCACTCAATTATCGAACTTGTACATCTTTACTTTTACTGCCTCGCATTAGGACGATATCATCTAACGATACCCAACCATGGACCATTCCCAATCTAATCTTACTCAAATCGGCCATTTTCTGCTTTCGAATTAGCAATCTATCGTCATTAGCTATCGATGATCAATATATCAGTAAAAAAACACCGTAGTATCGAAATTCGAATATTCTCAACCTATCACACACACACGTATGTACTATAAATTACACTCGCTCAACGAAATAATGAGAGAGACGCCATCCCCCGACGAGCCGGAGTCCAACGAATCGTTTCATTAGACCTGAGCCAGAGTCGTCGTCGTTCGATTAACGTCGAGTGCCCGACGCGTTTTCCCCCTATAATCTTTATCGGGACAAAAACACGCGGCGGCGCGCGGGACCATGAAATTACAAAAGCTTCCGATCATGGCCGCTGCAGAAAGGGGATGGAAGAAGATAGGTTAGGGGTGCTCGCGCGGACGTTGTACGCGGCGCGCGATAGAACTATTTAAATTTGTAACGCGGGCTTGTAGACACACCGTGGGCGGGTGGCCCACCATAGTTCATTGGGGACAGGAACACGGCCTCGATTTTACGGACATACTAGATTTCACGATCTAGTTACACGAGTGCAGTTTCCCACGCAGTCTAAATGCGACTAAGCAGATTAAACCTTGTTGCGGCGAATGGGACCGTGGAAAGAGGGAATAGTTTCTCGTGACAAAAGGTGGTCGACAATTTGATGAAGGCGACACGACGATTCCACATCGTTTCTGGTCGGATCGTTGATCTGAAAGTCGGTCAATTCTTCTGCAAGAAGAACACTGCTTCTCGATACTTACTTGTCGATCGACGCGAAGATTCGATATGATATAGCGCGGGACGATGATGGATTTAGATTTAATTCTGATTTTTTAATTTGCATTGGGTGATATAGAATGATTCGGGAATTGAGAAAGCGAAAAGGGTTGATGAAAACAACAACGTGTTTGTATAATAAATGCATAGTTGGTTTTCTTTTCATTGATTTAGTTTCTTAAAAATGCAAATTTTGAACGTTTGTAAAGCAATTCGCCATATATGAGGTCATACTTCGGAATAAATTGTATTTTGCTTAGCGTATAGATTAAAAATTCTGTTCTATTTTAGTAGTTTAGAATTATTTTCAGCTTGAAACGATCGTCACGAAGCAAGTTACTTACTCGAAAACTCTAATTGAGACGCGCTGAAATATGCAGAAATACGAATCTAAAACTCAACCGAGGATGTCAGTCGTTCGAAAATTAGCACCAATCTTGCTCAGATTTTGCACCGTTATATTTCTTCTCTCTTTTACTCTCTGTTTCAACGTGGTTGTTATCGGCGTTGGAGATTAAAGTGGCTCGCTTTATTCTCGCGTTCGCGACCACCCAGCGAATAAACGAAACCTCTCATCTGTTATAATTTTCATTCGTGTAACAGGAGCGATTTACTCGTGCCCGCAGTCACTGATTTCGGATTTTCGTTTCTACCGGCTTGGGGCGAATTTCGAGTGAGGTCGCCGATTAATCCAATTCGTTCTGTTGTAAAAGATTTTCCATGATTTTGATATTATTTTCTTGGAAAAAAGCAGCCCGAGGGCAGAGATGGTGGACGTGGTTTAAACGCGTGTTCGGTCGTAACGCCTCGGGTAACGTGGTAATAATGAACGAATAATTAGCAATTAATAATCGATAACAGAGGGTAAGCGGGAATTAGTCGTACCGCGGTGATTATTAAGCGTGAATTATTGAAAAAGTCACAGATTAATCAGCCGTTGGTTAAATTATATCGAATATTAATATGAAACGGGAGTTGCGGGGACACGCGGGTTTAAAAGGGTTTACCAGTACTGTTTGCACATTTTATATTAAATACAGTATTTTACTTTATGCCCAGTGCAGATGGCGGCCGATTTAGCGCGCGATCTCAATAAAAAGTTGGTTCGTTTCGTATATTCCCTATTACGATCGGGCACGTGCACTCCCTTATGACCACACGTGTGTGGTCACAGGTACAGAAGCTTCGAAGCTTATTATTGGAGTCCAGCTACGAGCTCGAAACGGTCGGAATAACGAAATCAAAGGCGAGACTGATGCAACAGCTGCTGCGTATTAATAGAATTTTTTGCTAGTTACAGGCATCTGTTTTTCTTTTTTCTTCGCGTGTAAATTGGATCTGTGATATTTAACCCTGTCTCTGTTTAAAAACAGCCTCGTAATATAGTTGTGCGAGGTGTGTATTGTACTTAATTGTACTGGTAGCGTTTTCACCCTGCTATGTATTAAATTAGTTAATTAATTACATAAAGTGCTCCAAGCCGTTTCACTGGAACGTTGTGGATATCTAATTACTTTTCTCTTAATTTTTCCAATTTAATCATTTTAGATGCAGTAAATTTGGCGACTTCTAGGGAGATTGAATTTTTGTGATCTAAATCTCTTTCAATGTGTTTCTTTCTCGTGTTCCATAATTTTCTAAGCATCCGTATTTTCATCAATGATTTGAACCAAATATCCACAATTTAATACCGTGCTCTTTGATCCTTTATATCGTTAATAGTTTAAATCTCCACACTCGGGCTTACAACTACAATCCTATTATTTCCCCAATGGTTACCCAACTAATTATTAACGAAATTTACCATGACTGTGTATAATACGGTTTTTCGCTAAATATAACATAATTTGCCCCACGTCCTTTCCACAAATTAACCACTGCTTCGTTTCGAAAATATCCTCGAAATTCGTCGGTTTTCATAAAGAAATGATACGGGACACGAGTAGCACGCGGGTTAAAAATAAATTCTTGTGATCTGAACAGTTTCACAGAGAATAACTTACGACGAGTACTTTGTACGTAATGACCTAAGTACGCGCGAGCAGCAAAAATACGAGCGTTCGTTTAATTGAAATTTTTCTCCCCCTCCGCGAAACTTTGATCAAAAGCAACCAACGGCGGAGAACGGAAGAAAGGGATACGTGACGCCAAAGCATTCATTGATTCCATTAATCCTCTCACTTTTATCATTGCGTAGGAAACGTCCCTTTCTTATAAAAGAATCACGATCGACGAGGCTGAGGACGAGGAAACTTTTCAGCGTACGTTTGTTGGTGAATCTGTCACGTGTAATCTGCAGATAGCTGATTAATCCAGATAATGAGGAGAAGATAATGGTCGGGTAATTAAACCGCGGCGAAACCAAATTCAATCGGATCCAACGAGAAATCCGTTTCGCAAACGATTTAATAGGTTAATTTAGCCCGAAATCGGAGTTCCCTTTCGCGCTTTTTCGACTTCCCTCCGCTCATCCTCCGTACCAAGAGGGAACTTTTATATATCACGGTTAATTAATCTCGAGTATTAATCGTACCGGCAGGAACGTATTTCGCGCGTTCGAGCGTCTCGCCTCGTGGCATATATACGTACATCCGGGAATGGGGTGGCCGTACTGCCGCCGCCAGTTTGAAATATGGCCGGCGATAATTCAATTTCGACCGCATTTCTTCCAACCACCATGCAAGTTTCGCAGGAGTTTCGCAAACTGGGTCGAATTATTCCGAAGAAGCTTTTTCACTCGTATGTTTCTTCCAACGTTTTCTTATATCGCGATACACCGAATGTCGTGTCGAAGCGATTCTTTTTGTTCTTTACTTTGATTTTGGGAAAATTATGTCGTTCATGACAAAGTTTAGTGGAAATGAAGTGGAAGGTATTCATACACGAGTCCATTTATATTATCATGATTACTGATAATGCAATTTCATGCTTCTTCGGATAACAAAAATCCGAGTTTCCCGAATTTGCATAAATCGAATCGATCGATTCGAACGTTCATCATGCGTATATTTTCGTTTGTAATCGACACCATTAATATTAATCACTGACGATTTTTGTCGAATCTCTAATGGCGAATGAACAAAACTCTTTACACAGATTCATACATATGTATATGTATTCAACTCTTCTCCCATTAAAATTCGTGTATCCTCTCTTTATGGACGTACGACAAACGCCTATAATTGCACTTTACTTTGGATAAGAGGCAGCAACTAATTTCAATCTCTAGACACCAACCGATAAAGGTGTAATAAATTCACGTATTAATTACGACCGTGTGACGTTTACATAAACCCTTTGTTCACCGTTTCCCGTCTCTGTCTTGAAGTGGACAACGCGGTGAGAGACGAGACTCTATTTTTACCAATGGTTGCTGCGCGTGGAAGGGTGGTACGCGTTTTTCCTCTTTCGACGGTAATCCTAGCGTGTCAGATCGGAGACAGCTCGGTATCCCTTGCTGAGTGCGCTCGTCTGTTCCGCCTCGGATACCTTCGTCGTCGCTTCTTCCTCCGAACGTCCTCCCGTCCTCGCGTTCTTCGGCCTTCGCGCGTCCTTGGCCCGACAACCAACTCGTCCGACACGTTTCGACCGACTCCACTACCAAACCCACCCTCCTTCCACCCGGCTGGAACGATACCGATATTCACTACTACTATCTGCGAGGAAAGCCTTTATCTGAAATCCAAAACATTTTCTGGGAGTTTTCCCTTTCTAATGGAACCAGTCACTCGCTCTCTCCGCCAGGTTCTGTTCCACAGGATCGACGCTCGAAAAATCCTTCACGTCGGGGATGAAGTGGATCCTCCTCCATCGGGAAAATCGTTTGCGGAGAGCTTTTGAATGAACTCCTTCGTTTGGTATGGATTGGACAGAGTTCTTTCGCTTAGAACAGTGTTTCTCAAACATTTTCCAGGAGAGATCTATTTTGTTCTTATTTCATTCCTAGCGAATGAATCAATACGACGATGTTTTAAGATTTTTGTGCTACTAAATGTTGGAAATATTCGTAATAAGATTTTTTATAGAATTAATTTCAATGACAATGAAAGGAGCTGGTAGAATATCGATATTCAGCCATATTGCTGAATATTTTCAAGATGAAAGTTTCTACAATATATGTATGACTGCAACTAAAAATAATCACGGCAATAGCAATGTAGGTTGCCATGGAAATAAATAGGAGCTGTGACTCTTCGTCGTGAAATATTGTAGGAAAATAATTGCAATTAAACGTAACCGCTGTGCAAAACACGAGAAAACATCGGTAAAATATGACGATGTAATCGTATTGGAACAAATAAATGGTGTAAATTTTCAGCATTTTAATTTTTCTATGGAAACAATTGCAAGTCCCTTCGGTATCGCTGTTCCGGAGCTTGGGAATCTGGGGTTTTGAAAGTTTTTCTTTTAGCTGCTTTGAGTTTATTTGCAGAAGGAATTGAGTCGATACTCTATTTATCGGATTAGCGGTGGAAGAGAATCGGATCGAATTATTTGTGGTGTCGAATTGATTTCTTTCTTTTTATTTAAAGGGGAGTAATTTCGTGGATATATGGTTTTCGAAGGATATGATAAGGCGTTCAGTTAGAAAATTTATTCTTGGCTTCGTGTCGGAAGAACGAGGTTATACCCACGCGAGAACGAATAGACATTTCCAAGAGATATTTGAATTTAATATTTTTTAAAAATGATATTTTTACGTGTGCAATCTGAAGTATTTTAAGACAGTGTGATAGTAGAATTTTCAGGTAGTTGTTTAATTATCTCAATAAATTTCAGGTAATGATAATAGAAGTGGGATAAAATCATAAACATTTTAAAAAGTATATTTCGTAATCTGTACTCAAGATAAGAGATATTCTATTGAGTCATACAGTGTGAAATTGTATTTAATAATACAATTAATAACGCAATTACAAATTGCCAGTAATATTAATCTATATTAATTTAGTGACAGTAATAGAATAATTGATATCTCTTTGCCAATAGGCATTACTGATTCAACTAGGATTGTAATTATGACGGTGTCATTGGAAAGCACGTCAAGTGGTTGCCATTTATAACTGAAACTAAATTTAATCTAACATTTACAGGTATCTATGGAAATAATTTCCATGATTTCGAACGTGGTTTCCAGTTTTTATTGAATTTAAGCATTTTTTATTCACCACAGGAAAAAAAATCTTCTCTGGAATAACTCTCGGTGATTGAATTCTTGTAACGTTTATACTGTCTTCAAACGAGGTCAGTTGGAATAATAAATTTGTTTCGGACAGTTTTATCTAGAATACGTTCTCAATGATCGCTCCCAACACTGAATGCATAATCCTCGGTTAAACTCGCCCGAAAAATCTTAAAATAAAAAATAAAAAAATTAAAAGTAGCATTTAATTATTGCTCATAATCGTTCCAAAAGGATTAACGACTTATAGCCGGATTTCTCTACGACTCGTCAGAGAAAGAAATTCTAGTTAATTCCAGTATTTTCCGTAGCAATGAAAATTAATAAGAAAGAACTAATAGCTACCGTAAATAGGTCTGTCTGTGGCATAATTATAATGTAACGTTGAAATAAAACAATACGGTGATAATGTAAATCCTAGCCTTATGCTTATATGAAGGTCTTAAACTTCGTGACCTATTTTCTATCATCTGTTAAGTCGCTGAGGCAATTTTAATCAAATTTTAATATACTATTATTTTGATGATAATGGTCTTTAAAAACTCTTTTCAATCGGAGGTTATTTAATAATTATAACTTATGACACGGGACTATACAAGAGAAAATTAAAGAAAAGAGACACGAAATGTAGTAACCGTGACACCGAGAAATCGTTCCTTAAATTCATTTATAAGTGCGAAGAACGGGTAACTAAACGTTATTTACGTCGGTAGCAGTGCCCCGAATGCACCGTTAAGTTAGCCTTAAACTTTCAATTACCAGTCGCTAAGCTCCGCGGGAGCCGTTCAGACGGAAAACAATATTCAGCAGTTATTCGAAGCTTTGCGTAGGATTTTTTTCATTATCGTATTACGAGCCGGGGTTTTGGCCACTCGTAAGGAGATAAATTGTTCCTCGGCAATATTGGAATATCGGGAAAGCATATTTCATTACGACGTTGGCGTGGGCACGCGTATATGCACGCGAGCTAACGCCCGCGGCGAGCCGAAATTTCACAGGAACCGCTTAAACCTGATACCGTCACGTGGAAATAAGTGCTTTGTACGACACAGTCGTTCTACCGGGGAATTTATGAATCGTCAAATATCATGCAGATTTCCGGTTTAGCGTGTCGAGACAGTGGCACCCCTTCCGAAGAGCATAAACATCGACCTCCTTTGTCCCGGAATACGTTCACCAGGCTGGGGCGGGGTTGTCACGGGTATTAAGCATCGTAAATTGAACTGGAAGAATGAATACATATCGGAGATAGCGATTTTATTTTCACGTGATTTGAGTGCATTATGTATCTATTTCCATGTTTTGGGAATATCCTAGGAATTGGAATGCTACTATTCGTGCGTATCGCATTGCATGATTTGTGGAAAATGAATTAGATCAACGTTATTAGAGTGAAAATGAAAAAAACGATACGTGTTCATGCGACTAATAATACCTCGATTAATAATCTCCCTATATGTTTATCTTCAAACAGTTCATTCCAAAGTTACGTTATTTGCAGGAAAAATATGCTTGCTTCGATAAATTAACCAAATGCAGTTTGATAAACGTTCAATGGAAAAACATTGCAAAAAAGCGATGCAGAGCACGTGCATAGTCGGCGTACACATTTTTCTTGATTCTATGCGTCCAACTAAGCTTACGCGATGATTTATCGTCGCGCGCGTAATTTCGTCAACTTCTTTCTCCTCGGTGAAACGTGGCATAATGTACCGTTCGTCGTGCTTTACGATGTCTACCATATTGCAATTTCATTGGTATTGGTAACTAGGTATTAGCAAACCGAACACGCAACGCATTTGCCTTCGTCAAACCACTCCCATTTTTGCGTCTCTGCTCTCTAAGATTAGTACTGGTATCGATTACGTCTATTATTGTCAGCTTAAATAGAATTGAAAAAACGTGAAAATGTAATTTCGTGGATCGATTATTGCAGCCATATTTAGATTTGGTGAAAATATAAAAAAGAAAAACAGTGCGTAAAACTAAATAAAATATAGATCACAGAACGTTAAACTTATCTCGATTGGAGCACTCAATGTAAACTCAAATATCATTTGAAAGTTACTGTTATTTCAAGAAATTTCTTGAATGGAAAGAAATCGTTTCAAGCTCCAATCGTCGAAAGACGAACAGGCTAGGTGACTACAGAGGTGGACGCGGATTTTGGTTTTGACAGCTACTCAAGGGTACAATTCCGCGAAGCTTTTACCCGGCAAGACTGATTAGCCATTACGGTAATACGTCTGCGAATGGTAGCGATCGCTTTTAACCGGATAGACTTCCTCGATCGAGCGTTCGATTGAATTGATACCCGTTGACAAATACGTTTAAGGAATGTCTACTCGGTCCGATTGAGCCATTAATTTATTCCTCGCTGTTCCCTCAGCCGCCGCCGACGACGACGATTTTTCACGACGGTAAATTTTCAAATAAAACGTCGTGCTTGACTAGCTCGCGAGCTCGTAGCGAGAAATACAGGGAACGAAAAAAAAGAAAGATAAAAAAAAAATAGAAGAAAAGGAAAGTAGGAAAGAAAGAAAAATACGCGAGACAAAACAGCCATTGTGCTGTATGAATATACACGTTTGCGTTGTGCATCGATTACTTTTTACACGCGTACCTTCTGCATAACATTTCGCGTAGCACACGTGAAACCATTTAAAAGCAAATGCAAATAAAAACCGGGCTTGATTGTAACGCGAACTGTCGACGTTGTCCTGGTTTCCATGCTTCCTTCCCGTGTTTCTCCCTTGTTGGGAATGTTGCAACCTTGCTGCGACAGCAACCCGTGCACTTATAAGTCTCCAACATTTCGTAACGAATACTTGTTGTCCAATCATTTCCATTGCTAATCATGATTCGACTATAAAAAAAAGAAAAATGGCGAGTAGCAACATTGACGCATACATCACTATGCATTGTACAAATTTGCTAGTTATGTCGGAATTTTATCGATATTACGATCATGTTCGCCGTCGTGTATAAAATATTTTTGCATATACCTAAGGCAATGAAATTGAAATATGAATCTGTGTTGTATCGCCTCTATTTCAATTTGCCTGTCATATATCATTAGATTTTTGAGTAATATACGTAGTTCCTCGAAGTTGAAACATTGCTGTAAAAATCATAGTGATCAAAGATTCCAAAAGATTGGTTCATTAAAGAATTTGTATAGAAAGCTTGTGAAATATAAAAATGGAAAATCTGGTCGCGAGGATCGTTGAACTGAAATTCGAGTTTCACATATTAACACTTAAATTATTAGTTATATACATCGGAGATAAATTCCTATTTTTCTATTTTTACATTTTCCCGTGTAATTTTGATAGTCGAAATATGAATCGAAATATCGGAAACACGATAATACTGCTCCATATGCAAAGTTTAAAATAAAACGATTTGAAATAAACTAGAAATAAAATCCTCTGGACGGATTTATAAAGCGGAATTTATACACTGACAATAGACCTATGATTGCAAATTTGGCATTTGAAAATGAAAGTTGCCCATGTTTCAATTACCTTGCGAATATAGGTAAATATTTTTATCCACCTACGAAACATCAAATACCTTGTCCATTACAGTCTAATAAATATTATGTTAGCTACCAATAATATTCATTTTCTGATAATATCCTTCCTACGGTACACTATAGTATCCAATACAATTCCCTTTCGTCTGGAACACAGTGGCAAAAAAAAAAAAAAGCCAACATTTATAGATACGAAACTATACCTACGAAGAACCAATAAAACGAACGAAACGAGAAAGTAACGAGACCCAGCAACCCTTGTTCGCACCCGAAAGCAATGACGTTTCCATTTCTCCGGCCATAAGGTCCCTCTGTTGGTATCGTCCGCACCGAAGGTTCGTTCGCTTGGCATAATGATATCTCGGTCGGGGCGTTTTTCGCCGGCGAAATTTATGGCGTGGTAATAGAGGGTAAATTAGAACCACATGACTAGTCGCGCCATCAATCTCCCTGGAGCGACCCACGAGGCACCAAGAGCCCCCTTCGAGTTGCCGCGAATAAACCGAACTTGTCGCGTGCCTATGGCGCGACGTGCGACGAATTCCTCCGCGACGGAAGATTAAAATCTTCCCGGCCGTCTTGTGCAACCCTTCGTTATCTAATTATCCTGCCAGCGGTTATCTGCACGGTGGAAATCAGCGCAGCGAGTCGTACTTCATAACCCGAAGCCCTTCGGGGTCCGGTGTAATATTTTTTCGCGGGCATCTTACGCTCACCTCTGCGAAATTTATCGTTACATTCCCTCGACGAGAAACGCGCGAGTCGGTTGTTCGGTGCTTGTTACGTGTCGCGTTTCTTATTCGTTTCCTTTTTTTTCTTTTCTCCTCCTGCTTTTCTTGGTGTTTTGTTTGGCTGGAGATAATGATCGTTATTTTTAGATGATAATAGAACGTACATCAGATTAATAGTAAAATATATTTAAATATATTGGAAATGAGTGACAGAGTTCTCATAATTACTTGAAGTATTTTTTGATCATGATCAGAGTAGTATGAATATCATTCAAAGTTATCTGAAACTGGCCGGGATTGTTTAATTCAGGTCAAAGTTATCTAAAGCACTTTCGTGGCCATGGCCAAGATAGTTCAGAGACCTTTCAAGGCCATGTCAACTTCGAAGTAGCTTTTCACATTAATTGAATTATCGAAACCTTCCCTACAATTGCTCACATACTTATCTAACTCTTTACTTGTTCTACTTGTTGGACACCACGGTTAAAATACGTTGATAGAACATTCTGAGTCTTCGCTTGCATCTGTGATAGAAAAGATCGAGGTTAACATCTAAATAGACCTAACTGACCTAAGCAAGAATGCTATTACTTGACTCAGCAAGAATGAAATTGCTAGGACACATATCCGACCGCATAAGTAGAAAAATATCTGGTACGTTATATATAGACCTTCGTAATATTTCCAACTGACTCTCAGGAATTCCTATCTTGTATTATTTGATCTTAATTTCACTTAGAAATTTAATTCTTTCTCTGTGAAGCTCTCCTTGTTTCAAGACATCCAGTCTCAGGTATCTGGTTCAGTTGATCCACGCAGTTATTGTCGTGTACTGCCACGGAATCGGACTACAAGCGAGCTTAGCCGGCTCATGCGTGGAAAGCTAATTTCACGGTTCGTTAGGTATTTGCAAAAATTGGTACGCACCACAGAGACGCATCGCGGCTAAGCAGTAATTTACTGCTTACCGCTGTATGAAGGGCCGCGAGAAAGAAGAAAAAGGAATGAAAGGGAGAAATGGCTAACAAACCGTGCGCTTCTAAGCGAACGCCGAAAGCCCGACGACACCAAACTCCTATTGTCTCGAGACAAAACGCCAAGCGGTCAAAACGAATTGGCCAGGCAAGAGAATATCGTAAAAATGTTTCAGACCAACGTCTTTCAGCCACGCAGCTTTTCCTCGGCAGCGAGACGTTTAAGCCACCAGATTCAAAGCATCCGCACGATGAAACGGCCACGCAGTGCCGGAAGGAAACAACGCTCGGAACCGCCTACAAAGGCCATCGCTGCTAATTAGTAAGATTACAGCGGTGCCGTGCCCTTGCCGCGGTATTGCCACGGCTTCTTTTTAAATTCCAGATGAGCCTGTGTGAGAGTTACGAGGCGTCTGGTGTTGCAGAAAAAAGGCAGGGGAAAGAAGAAAAGTCGTGGCACAGCACGAGGAAAGCTTTTGGGAAAACATTGTTCAAATAAATAGCATGGAGAAAACCCTAGTTGCGCTTAGTTTGTCGCCTCGCTTATTTGTTAAAGTTAGAACATGATCGCGCGATTTGTGGTAGGTACGAGAATCAGAGGAAATCTGCGGTTTTGCAACACAAATTTGAAATTATCATACTAAGGTGTACAGTGATTTAGTCAAGTTTTAAAATTGATCAGTAGTCAAAATAATTTAAACGGTCAGTGGAAACAGTCGTAGCTCTTCCGTTCGTCTGACCATAACCGGACAGTACTACTGAATTTCAAGCTAATCTTCTCAAGTTTTCTTTCTAGATGTCTTTTTATTTGACATCTTTGTGTTCTCCGAATTATAAGTTACGATGGAATATTTCGCTTATAATAGGAGAGTAAAAGAATAATAAAGTGAAATTATGAAAAATCTTTGTGGTTGTTTCGCTAGAATATTGTTCGTAAAATAAAAAGTCTTTCTGATTTGTTTGGCTAGAACGTTCGCCATCTAGGATAGAATTTCTTGCATTTTTTTGAACAAATGAGTGAGTAATAGAAATCAAATAGCGATCGAACGAATGTCAATGGATTAAAACGCGACTATAGAATTTCTTTATAGAACATAGTTACAACGCGCAGCTTCTTTAATGCCTCGATTCCAAAATTTTCAGGGCTTTAAAAAATAAAATCCATTCTGTTTACACACAAAACAAGTAAATTCGAACGAACTGACCTGCCTTTCTTCTTTTTTTTTTTTTTTTTTTTTTATTCCATTGATTTGCCATCGACCCTTGTTAACGTGGCTTTACCAAAGCTCGTATAATTTCTCGTTTCGGTTACAAAAGGTGCGCGGTACTTTTACTGTAAAAATAGAGGTTTTCGGTTATAAATTACTGGCCGTGTACATTTTGTGTACAAACACGATAGAGATGTGTAGAGAGATCCATTGAACCGTGTTTCAGTCAAGTGCGCGCGCACCAAACCGTATTTCAAAATCGATTTTCCCGAAAGCGGTGACTCGTATGGAAAAATTGCATTCTATATTTTCAATTGAATTTTTTAAAAAGACCTACTTTCGTTTGGAATTACATCAAATATTTTGCAGCATGCTACGCGTTTTTCATATTCGTAAATGACCGCGGCTTTCAACAGAATTCTACCATTACGAGCACGGTTTTTTCTGTTTGTATATATCGCTAATTAATGCCCATGTTTTTTAAATAAATTAATAAATTAAATGGATCGTTAAAATACTTTACAGCTTGAAACGTAAATGGAGTTTATATCATTAGAATAGATACTTGTATAATTTCCTCATCTTTTCTAGATAAATTCAAATTACTTCGGGAATAAAGTATTTACATTGCACGAAAGAAGATTCGAATAATCCTTATTTAATTTCTTCAATTTTTATAATCATATCTCAGTGTTATCAAATCTTGCGCATTCTCTAAGCGCCCCTTATATTACAAGCGACGATCACGTACCAAGATTCCCTCTTGGCCGGACACGTGGTCGCATTTGCATTTTTATCGCCGTTACAACTCCGCCCAATTTAAAGAAATTATGTGCAATGAAATTTGCACCTGCCTTCGCGATACTTTCACGTTCCTCCATTTATCCTTGCTACATTAAACATTAACGTAAGCGAGGATTATGTTTTCCAAGTATTGATATGTTAACACCTTCACATTCGATGGCATCAACGTGTTATCAAGTGCAGGCCAAGTATCCAGTGACACCGCGTTAATGCCACGTGCAAATCGACTTCTTACGTAAACTTTACGAGCTTGAAATCTTTTGTCAAAAAACGCCTGTTATTGGCTAAAGTTACTAATAAATTTATGCGCATGGCAAGGCGTTAATATATCGCTACTATGTAGACTACGATTACAGTGGATACATGTTCCGATGAACTATCGTTCTCTCGGAAAAGAATACCAGAACAATCAAATACATAGTCTTCAAACATTTCATTCGTCAGAAGAACAGTTGGCTTAATTTCGCGTATATTGTAGCCACGGTTTTAGAAACATCTTTTAATAGACGATTACACAATTTCTAAACGATCGACAGTAATAAGAGCACGCGAATGCTTCATCACGCTCGACCTTCTAATTATTCGCCGTCTCGGGGATCAGCCACATATCTTCACGGAAATGTGGGTTAAACGTCGCCCCGTACAAGTAGCAAGAGACGCTGCATTGTGCTGGCCGCAATCGACGAAACGGCAAGTCGCGTGTGTCTGACTAATTAGGGATGCCCAGCCGCGGCCAGAAACACGAGAATAGGAGACGAAGGACGAGGTATCAGGTCAGCACAAGCCTCTCCTTCATCGATGCCAATTTTCGTTCATAGGTTTTTTTTCCGATTGAACTCCAGCCGAAACTGTGCTCGGCAATTTGTCCTTCGAATAAATGTCGCCGTCCATTTAACGAGTGTATTACCGATGCGGACAGTGGCTCTCTTTCTTCTGATCTCTCTACTAACCAGCTTTTATTCGATGCCTCGTTTCTCTCTTTATTTTCTTTTTTCTTTTGCCGTTTTGAGAATCGCTTTTGGTCAATTTGCTACTCGTGCTGGATATCTGGAAACGAGAACAGATATAAAAGAGCGAGAGGGAAGAATAGGACACGTTGTGCTTGTTGCGGTTTGCTTTTCTTCTTCTTCATGTGTTTGCCTTTGAGCTTGTTTGGCATTGTGTAACCGGTTCGAAGCTTGCGTTCGCTTGATAAGCTTGCGTGTAGTTTTGGTTTTTGTGGAGGCGGAAATTTGGACGAACGTGTTTAGATTTTGTCAGAGTGATTTGTCATCTCTCTAATGGGATAATCGGTGCTTCAAGTATTTACTTTGATTAGTTGCTTGCGTTTGTTTGATGTAGTTATCAGAGCAGTTTGCTCTTCTCTTTTAAAAATTATCGTTTTTTAAATACTTGCTCTGAAGTTGCTTTAGTCATGTAATATTAGTGGTGTACTATTCACGGGTTATTTATGTCCATGCAATGCGGCGAAGGCGAAGGGAAAATTTATACAATTACTTCCACTTCGCAACCATAAAACATTCCGTGAAGAATAGCAATTTATACCGCATTGAACGAGCTTGGAGACCTTGTGTTTAAGAACCTGCGCAGGATCGTTGCAAAGCCAGAAGAAAAATGAATAACTCACGTTTCCTGATATTTATTACTCTCGCCACTACTAAACGCCGAATTCGTCGCCAACGTTGACTCGTTTGTTCGAACATAAAATTGTTAACTTAACGAACTAGTCAGTCCAACGAATTCTTCGTAAAAAACCACAACGCGATTTATCAAATCTTTTGCTTTTGTCAATGACTCTTAAGCTCGATAATCCTCTACAGTTAATATCGATAATCCTCGAGATAACCAGAATCAAACTCTCCTCTAAAATTCTAACTAAAACCAAAATGTCGAAGAAACTTGTACGTCGCACCACTGAATAACAATAACATCAAACAAGCAGACAGAACAGAACACTGGAGGAAAAATCGAGCAAAGAGGAATCAGGAAAAGAACGTCAAACGTTAGAGGGAAGTTACGATTCGCTAAAAGACAAAGAGACCGACAAGAGAGGAGGAGGGGCGACGGTTGAATCGCTTAATGCCAGCGAAATTCGCGGTATTCAGTAGCACCGCTTCCGCCGGCGGCGCTTCCGCCGCGGTTATGACGTCGTCGTCGAAGAGAGAGAATTGAAAGGTGGTATGTACGGTTACACGGTTGAAATACGCTCCTCTCATCGGTTTTCATCCGGCTGCGGAAGAAAGGGCTCGTGCAAACTGCACTGAGATACCCGGGAATCTATTTCAAATTACTTGGACGAGAGTTCTCCTGATGGACTTATGAAGGCCATTTGTTTTATCACTGTTGAAAAGAGCCAAAGTACGGACAATGGGGCCAAAGGTTCAATGAATACATCGTGTCTCTTCACTCCCCTTTCCTTCTGCCGTCGTTCCGCCAGCGCAATCGCGCCGGAATAATAAGAGGTTGGTGTGCATATTTTCAAGTTTCGCGCAATTTCCTACTCATAGTATCGCGCAACGTAAACAAAAAGCAGCGAAGGAGAACGGGAGCAGAACGCTAACGAGCGTTATCCTGTTCTTCCTTTAAAAGTTCGTATACATTTTGCTGTAATCTTCCCACCACCCACCCCCTTTCTTTTGTCGCTTGCCACTGTCGTCTTAAGTGACGAGCTAATTACGCGCTCTTGCAAAATTGAGAGACAATTGGATGATACTTTTCAGACAAAACGATATTTAGGTCGCTTTGAAATTTATTGTAGAAGTTAAGAAAGCTCTGTTAATGCTACTGAATGCTACTTTCTTTATCATTTAATTTTAGCTTTCGTTTATTTATGAAAGGAAAAGGCTATAGTTAAGTGAAACTTTTTATTCTAATTTGAAATCTAGAAACTAATAATTGTTGAAGAAATACAATTGTAATGTAATTAGCTGATATAATTGTAAAAAAATATATATTGATTCGATGTTATTTTTACGTTAGTTTTGTATTAAGGATCGTTATAGTAGATTTCATGGTCGTATCTAACCGTATAACATGGTAGTAACTTTCAGGCAGAACTGGAAGTGTCACAATAATCGAGTAGGTACCTAAGCGGTACAGCGGAGAGCAACTCCACAGTGACCTTGAACGGTCAATTGATTTCAAACAAACTATAGTACCCCAAAGACTTGCCAACTCACGTTATTAATTTCTGTTTCAGGTAAGCCATGCATCTCCCTTGGCTCTCTCCACGGTACAAGCACCGTGTAAGTACTTGAAATTAATCATTAATCTGTATATTACGATAAAATCAACGTGACCGAAATTCAAAACTCCGTCGTAATACAATTCACTTTCCACTTTCATTTGCACAGCGACGATTAAACTGTGTTAATTGAAATAACGTTTAAACAGAGGTTGACACGTCTAATTTGCCAACTGAGATAGGTTTGTTCAAAGTTAGCGAGTTACGGTCTTATGCAAACGCAAGGCGCGTCCACATGAGACGATCACACGGCAATTTGCTATCTCGTTGTTGACGTATTAATCTGTTAACCGAGTCATCCCTTAGCCAAAAAATTTTCACATATAACGTAGAATAGTTTCAAATGTAAGAAGATACGATATAATTTTTTCTAGAAAAAGTTGAGGATTCCAGTAACGAGTTAACAAAATGTACCATAGTTACTATAATAATGAAACAATGCTAACGCTACAAAAGAGACTTTTAAGAATATAAACGTATGATAGGGGTGAAAACAGCACGGCAGGGGACGCATTAAATATGACTGCGCAGCGGTCGATGTGTGAACTACGGTAGAACTCCATTTATCTGAACCCATCAGGGGACAGGAGTTCGTATATAACTAAAGTTCATGTACTAATAGAAGTTCACTAATTCTACCCACCACTAACGATTTCTCGTTCAAATAATTTGATTTAATCGACAGAAGTTCATTTAACCGGGCACTAACTAAAATTTCGTTTCGATATATGAAGTTCTACTGTACCTCCATACTAAAATATATTACGTCTGTCAAACGACTTATCATGTGCGAATGTACCATCCCTCCTTGCATTTTCCAGAAAAGTTAGGTATATTAAATAATTAGATTTCACTGTTTTTAACTGCTCAGATTAACAGAATAATTTTAACCAATTCTTTTTCTAAATGTGCACTCTATTACGTAACATCGCATAGCTCGTCTTCTTCGAATGACCTACATGAACATTTACGCGTACCCGTTTCTTCAAACCCGTTTCTTGAGCCCGGTTCAAGGGGATCTTGATAATTTTAATAGTGGAAGTTTTAACAGGTCGATTCGCAAAGCTTCCTGTCCATTGCGAATCTCGTCAGACGCTGGTAAAACTTTTAATTCCTTTCGGATTACCATGTATCGGAAGCTATTTGCCGAGTATCTGACGCCCACCCCTCTTCTTTCGAACTCCATTTTTACGGCGCATTAAATCCCGATCGTTTGTCAGGTTTTCGACTCAAATCTACGGGAACAAAGCGTTTCCGTAAACACGATCAAAATTCAAGTGCTGACAAGTTTGCCCTAGGAACTTCGTCTCCCTTCGGGCATTACTCGAAAATCTCCCCATTTGCTTCCAGGAACGACAGAAAATTCATCTCAAGGATAGGAAGCATCTTGATGCACCGCTTTAATGCGCGCCGTTGTTACGACAGATTTCAAAGGGAAATATAGGGACTGATTTCGAATATCTGTATATTCTGTAGGAATTTTTGTCGTATTTAAATTTATCAGGAAACCTTGAATACGTCGATAAATCAAAACTCGTGCAGTAATATCAATAATTGTTTGACAATGATCGCTTTGCGTCGAATTTAGACAGAAAAGTCAGTGCTTGGATAAAAGATTATTTTTTATTTGTTTTATTCGTAGCAGTTATCGTTACATTACGGTTCGTAATTAAAAGAATGGAATGTAAACAAAGCTTTGTCACATCCTGCAAATACCGTAATAGAAACTCTTTGAATGTTTTAAATATTTTCGTATATTTCTTTAATCGTTATTACTGGAAACCGTCATGCAACGATGCTCCATTTCTTTTATGACATAACATTACGGTATTTAAATATCTACTTGGTTATAAAAGCTATTCTGTACAAAACTGTTTGCATTGTCAAAAATAACACTGACTGTTTTTCTCTTATGCTTCTCAGAGGGACAAGGCAATATATGATAAAAATTCTATCATAAAATACGTAATAAAATCGATAACCGTTGTTGTATTTACATTCGACCGAAACGTTCGGGATTTGTATTTGCATACGAAATAAATTCAAGATACAGCGGCAAATAAATAAATAGGATGAGAAAGTAAGCGCGATTTCGTTGTAAAACTTGAATACAATACAAGTTAGTAGACAGGCCGTAGAAAATGATGAACGGTAATATAATAATAAAACCGAGCAAAGTGTGAAGCTCGGGAAGAGCACCGTAGAGATGTCACGAATAATGGTCGGAAATAAATTTAGTCGCAGCACGCTTAAAGAGGTAGAAGGAACAATGGACAAAGCAATACAACCGAACGACTGGATATTCCTGTTATCGTCCAGACTATGAACTGTACGAAGAATAATTTGAGAGTCGTAAATTTTTGCCAGTAAGTTGTTACGGACGACGAATATTTGATCGAACTTGAGAAGTTCAAATTAATTAAGAAGCAATTTTGAATTTTGCAAGTGTTTTCGTGCATGTATTTAAAATTAATTTGCAGTTTACCAAAAAAATTGAACAGTTCGGAATTTTATATTCTTCTATCTTTACATCCGAATTTTTTGAAAGTCTTTAAACTTCGATTCCCTCGGGACTTCTCTTTGTTCTTTAAGCTTCGGTCCTCATTCTTTGATTGTTTGTCTTGGAAGACGGAAGTAATTCGTTCGCTCTTCGACCATTGTCTATTGTTAAATTAGTCGCAAACATCGCGTATTACTTTAGATGAAGTTTTATGTAAGTTAGTGAAATTTATTTGATTTTTTTCATCTTAATTACGCCACATCTACTTTCTTCGTGTAACTATTGAACTAATATTACAGACGAACAGAACGTTCAAAATGCATTAAATTTCGCTTTCCACCTTTTTCACCTTAATCTTTCTCTTCCTAAGTGACTTTCTCAATGGAGGCAATACATTTCGCAGTAGCCACTTCTCGACCTTTCGAAAGCGCATTCTGAGCCTAGAAAGGTCTGTAACGACGCGTCTGTCGTGCGCGTAAATCAGAGTCGTGTTATTGGATATTTACGTCGATCAGATATCGTCGCCAGACGTATCGGAGAAAACGAGGGGCACGCTCGTTCACGTCTCGGAATTTTCCCAAGAATTTCCCAGCCAGGCTCTCTGCGTCAGCAACGATGCTACCGATACTCCACAACGATTCTACGATATCCTCGATATCTTACGCGTCAAATTAACGAACTGCAGCTGTTTTCTTTGCGCGAACGCTGTTATTAGTTCTTTCATTTTCGTTTAGTAGTCATCGACATTTGCATATTTCTTTACTTGTTTTTATTTATACAAATATTTTCGTAGTTGGAAACGTGTCATTTTATTTACTTATTCAGAGGCGTATAAAAGGTCTAGCTAAATATTAAGCAAATAAATTAAAAAAAAAAGGATAATAAAAGGATTTCATCTTGCGAATGAATCGCCACGCTTCTCGCGAAATTTGAAGCTCAGCTGAGAATTCGAGCTGGCAGGGTTCGCCTCGATTATTACGCGCGCCGTCGCGCGGATTACGCCGCAATTACCATGAAGAGGGTTGAGGAGGGTGCATGGAGAGGCAGAGTCATCAGCCCCACGGATATCACGTAACGAAAAATCACATTACGCGGTTGGCGCCTTTATTTAAAACACCCAACCACCGACACTTGTCCGCGGACTTCATTCTCTTACCATTATCACCCTCCGGTACACGAGGGTGACTACAAAACTGTCGCGCTTTACCGCGCAACGGAAGGAAGTAGTTACGTTTTATAACCGACGCAATAATCGTTTCCACGGTCTACAGGGCGCTCGATGTGTCTCAGGCTCGTTGGACGAACGCGTATCGCTCCGGTATACTCTACACACTGCCGAAAGCTCACTGCCAAATTGATACAGCATGGTTGTTCGTGGTACGTTTTAGAATCGTCACAGTTTACGCGAGAGATACGCGTATCTTCTATTAAATTTCGTGGGTGAAACGTTTCAATTAAAACATTTGACATTTATCGTTTTACTGTAAATGAAAATAGTTCTTCATTTATATTATATTATACGCTTGACAAGTTATTGAATATTTAGTATAACGGAGGTAATACGAGGCTGATAGGTTTCTTGAATAAAGGAGATTTGGAACAGAGAGAGTGATGAATACTTTGTACAGGCATTACGTATGAATAATTGATATGATGGAAATTAACCCAGAGTGGTGAAGATTTATGCGGGGAGTGTTTAAATATATTATTACGTTATTATTTTATTCGAGCCTTCATTTATTAAACGAACATTCTAGTTACAAATTGCACATTTACTGCGTGTATCATAGGAAATTCTAAATTATATTATGTTTCAGAAATCTTATTATGAACTCATAATATTTTAATATAGATTAAATTTAAGATTAACAAATGTTTAATATCTAAAACTATATAAATTATTATCTGTTTCTCATTTATTATTAATATTACTTTTCCATTATTTATTTGCTTCTTCTTGGAAAAAACTGACACATTTTTCATTCCATATCGTTCACTCCTCTATATAATTTTTAAAAATGATTATTTATCAGTCATGCCTGAGAGCTCTGCGAGTAAAAATATAGGAGGAACACTCGACTGGCATCGCGTCGAAATTACGTTTCTGTAGTTGCTGCTTTGTTCGTGTCGATTGCAGGACGATGTTCAATCAGAAATATTGCTGTCGATCATAGCTCTCCTTCGAAAGCCCGCCGTTTTCAAGCCCGAGGGAACAATGACCCGAGTACCTTCTGATCCTTACGCGATCCAATTGATAGTTGCACCGTTATCCCGCAGTGCTGTCAAAACAATATACCCTTTTGCCTGCCTATTTGTGTCGTCGAATAAACCGAGCGCACGCGCCTTTATTTCACCCCCGGGAAAACGCGATGAAAGCCCTCGATGTCGCTTCCAAGGTTATCTCTGACAAATTTAAAAAAAGGTACGTGGTTGGTTGATACTCGCTCACAAAGCATATCAAAGGAACTTTATAGATTCGCATGTACGAAGATCATTACGTTATTGCACGATCTACACGGTTACATCGACAATGGCATACGCGTAAATTATGTCGTCCGTCTTTGGAACGAAGATGCAGTTATGGTATGGAGAATTTGGTATGAATATTTATAGCGACTCACTGAGTCTCTATGGTTTGATTATTTAGAATTTACACTTCTTTTAATAATTTTTCTATTTTCTAGTTTCGAATATTCTTTGGACATTTTCACACAAATTAATACTATAATTCCACAGTCAAAAAAATACAAAATATTGTTCAATCCCACGGAAGTAGGAGTTAACTGTACGTTCTATCGGACTCGACGATCGGTCCCATTTCACGTTCTGTCAATAAACAAATATCCAGGATCGTTAAGAACATTTCGAAGCTCATGGGACGCGGTACGACTTTCGTATTCCATTAAAGTGGCCTATAAACGCATGGGGAATTCATTTTTGCATAGGAGCCTGGCGCGTACTTGGGGTTATTCTCCAAGAATAAAACTACCTCCTTCGCTGTCTGAAATGGCACCTCCGAAGAAGCCGAACGTCACATACGCGTATACACAGGCGGTCTGTGTACGATAGGCAATAGAGCGGCGTCATAAAGCCATACATAGGATATGAAGTCTGTATAACCGACAATCTCATTGGATAACACACAATGCACGATAGCATCCTTTACGCGAACCGTCGATGCATCTTTCCTGTCTCGCAATGCCTGCAGTAGTATCAATTTCCTGAGTATCATACGCTTCAACCCCATTATGGAAATATTTCCAACGATCGCGCGAGTGACCATGAAACAGCCGCAAAAATTCTCCGCGAGAATTACTCGATATCTTTTGTCATTGAGGTCGAGTTTGATCCGATTGACATTATCTTGTGAGAAGAGTCGGATAATTATTAAACGATTGGTTTTAGTCAAAAGGGCGATTACGAAAGAATTGGCGCACCCCATGGACGTGTAACGTAAAAAATGAGTAAAAATACCAACGAAACAGCGGCGTCGATTCAAGCCCTAAATCGCAATTTAGTCACATGAATAGTCGCGAATGAACACGGGTTATATTAAAGATACGCCAACACTAGTGTGGCACCCCTGCATTCCGGTGCTAAGTGTAGCAAGATAAATCATTAACTCCTGGCTTGACCTAACATTTGTGGATAATACGAAGAGGGACTTTTTCTTTCTTGCTCCTTAGTTCTACGTTGGCTAGGGACACCATAAAAAGAACTCGTCGCGAGATTGAAACGGAAGGAGAGAAAAGCGACGAAGAAAGTGGGTGATACGAAGAACAAGATAATTTGATAGCCACAATTCATTCGTCGTCATAGATACGGCATGGTGCATTTTTCCATGTTAAAACTTTGACTATTTCTTCAAACACATTTATTTTTTCTTCTATGAACGTCGTAGGAATCAACAATGTACGCAAAACCGAACGTGCGAAAGAAGATCGTGTACGAAACTGCTTTGCCGCGATAATAAGGACATCCGTATTTCGAAAAGAATTCGAATAAAATCAGATCCGATGCAGCATCCAGTTTCTCTACCACAGCGTTGAACGAGCGATAATACAAAGGAGCAAGAGAAGCTCGTTTCACCCTCGAGTAATACCTACACGATGCTGATCTAACAGGCAGCTTGGCGGTAAACTGGCAGAACTTCCAGACATGGAAATCTCGAGGTAGGAGATGTTGTGCCAAACGGACCAGCCGACACGTTGGGATCAAACTTGATAGAGTCACAGGCTACAATCGGGGGATGAAGGAACGACAAAGAGACGAAGGGATACGTATAACGGAGTGTAGAGGAGAGAAAGAGCGACATCGATGGCAGAAACGTTGAGGGACAGAGGGAAATATCAGGGGAGGTCGGAAGAGAGGGTGGCAGGGAAATGGGTTCGGCTGTCACATACACGTACTCCCCGGAGCTGCAAACTGATAGTGGACAGATACTGCGCATTCGTGGCGCACGGTTAGAATTAATTGCCAATGTTTGGCTGGGTACGTGGATATTGGGATGAATGTTCGTTAGCGAACATGGCTCCCCTAACGTTAGTCGGTCGAAATGAGTTATCCTGTCAGAACGGTACTTATGTCGACCGGTGATGCACAGAAACGAGTACACTGCGTCCATCGATAATAGGCCCCACGGCCCATTAATCACGCGGATGATCCGCGAAAAACAATGAATCGGATTTTCACCGGTGAAAATAATCGGAGTTCAAAACATACATGAAATCCTTTTGTATCCTTTGACCGATGATGATGCGAGGTTGTGCAACGCGTCAAACGCCACACGATGCCAAACAAATCGCATCGTTACGCTCTCGATAACTCGATAACGAGGAACTAATCTGCCTCCAGCGAATAAAACGATCATGACGAAGATGATCGTTTTTGCGATTGATATTAGGGTAATAATTATATGAAAAATAATTGGTTACAGAATCCAGCCGAACAGATAAATATTATAAAACCATAAATCAATCGAAAATAAGATTATATCATCTACAGATGAAATAAATTCCATATTCTGTTGGACCGTATATTACTTTCAATATGACGAATAATGATTGACAACTATCTGTTGGTTTTCGGAATTTTTCTATATATCTAAATAAATACGATATACAGCTTCATAATAATTTTCACTACCTATTACCAAGAACGTACATACATCCCGTGTATCCACAGACTAGTCTTTGTTCTTCATCTCCTCCATCTTGGAATACATTCCACCTGAGGAATTACGATTCTGGCTTAACCGTGCCGGAAGCGGATTAACGCGGTTACATATCACCATCGGACTACAAGCGGTTGCAAAAAGCATGGCGCGAGTAGCTTAGAGACGTGGATACGCGGCGAGATTTAGTCACTTCTGCTCGTTATCATTACCCCCTAAACGATCCTTCTCTTTTCTACTGTTTGCCTTTTTATTCCCTTACCATAGTGCGCCATCTCGAGTAGATAACAGAAACGACCAGCGTTGGATCCGTCTCACCGACAATTTGGAAGTTAACGACTTTACAGGATACACCGGGATTATGTTAATGCGATGTTTCGGTGGATCGCTTTCAAGCAGCCAGATAGGGAGATGGGGGACACAGTCCGGTTGGCGTTGGTCCGTGCGTTGTCGCCCGATGTGTCTTCCTTTATGGATAAACGCTTCGGACCGGGATTAGCTCTCTCAGGCTTGTGCTAATCGCGTCACTCGTTCTCGTTTCAGCAGCCGAGTTAGTGTAATGTTATCGACGCAAAGAACGCGCGATGGAACGAGGCGGGTGTTAAGCGCTAAGACTTTCCAGTTTGCACTACGAAGGGAAGACATCGGGGTTTATAACCCTTCAGATATAAAGGGTTCCATTATGCTCTTCTTCCCTTTGATTAATAATAAAATTGCAAGCATTCTTGCAGATTCAGTTGTATTTTTAATTTATTTTTCTCTAAATATAACACAGAGACTAAAAGTGAATAAAGGTACCACGGTCTTCGTATTTATTCCAACATCTTTGAACATTACACGCTGGATATTTATTCTCTTGTTTAACATTACCATTTAACTCGTTGCGCCCTGTTAACGTGTAATAAGCATTCTACACTTTACAAGTATTCTTTCCTTTCCCTTTTTGCTTTGTACGTTATGCAATTCGTTCCACGAACTTTCCAAGAGCCAACAAGGTTAAGACAAAGGCTCACGTATAGAATTTTACAACATCGAGCCCGACGAGGCTCGTTGCAAATTCTCTACCGACGCTGGAATAAAATTCCACGAAACCAAACGAAGAAACGGTCGAATGAATTAAAATACCATTAACTCAATTCCCTGGTTTCTTGCTACTTTACAAATTCATTAGTTAGGGGTGGCCCGTTAATGGCCACGGTTAGTGAAACTGGGTTGCACTTTAATCCGTAAGGAGTTAAGTTTCGTGTTCAGGTAAATTTGCTCGGAAGTAGCTCGTATTGTTACAGGGAAACGACCAGCAACAACGTCGGTTAAGTTTCCGTACAATTATTGGATATTACATTCTGTGAAAAATGTAAACAGGATGCAGATAATTTTATAATAAAAAACTTTCTTTCTTGGAGTAGATTATACCTTAAACGAGTTTTAAAGTTGATGAATCTGCATTACATATCTGGGGTAGGAAAAAATTTACGTTGAGAGAACGTAAGTTCTGACTAACCTCTCCTGTTAGGAAGGATCAAGGCAGATTTGCGCCTGACTTCACAATTTAAACTGCAATTTATAACAGTGAGAAACGAAAAGAAATTTCTAGTGTATTACCAAAGAGAAAGGTTGATCAGTATTCCTGCAAATATTTATCTATTTGATTTACATCGAACACATGCTCGAGATCGGCTTATTTAGAAAGAAAAGAAAAGGATTTAAGCGTCTTGAATTTAATTGATCTCAAGCACTTGAATTCCCCATACATCTATACATAACTCGTGAAACTAAAAGTAGGTCTCAAACATTTGTCTCTATCACCAAAAACAGAGAAACAAAGAGAATATTTAGGTGTTCCAGTTTCCGTGGAGCTTCCCTACTTCCGGCTCGTTGTTCCAGCGAAATATCGCATTAACATAATCCGCGCTGCACACGATTCTGTCGTAAACTTCCAAATTAGTGACACGTTAGAACCACAGGAAACCGGTTAACGTGGTCGAACTTTTGTCGTTACGGATAGAAAAATGGCCGGCTAAGAGCCGATCGTTCTCGTGTTTTTCAACGCTTTGATTGCTCCACGCGACTGTTTCCGCCGATAGTGTGTGGCTTTTGGGCTTGTTTTCGTAACCGCCAGTGGAATTTGTTTTAGCGGTTCGATGGTTTGTTCTAAATAAAATTGGCCGCGGTAAGCAGCAGAGAAAAACGAATTCTCCGAATTATTTCAAATCTTCAGGATCTTGAGGGTTTCTCACGTTTCTATGAATTTGTTAAGGCTTTATATTTGCATGAGCGAAAAGCATAAATGAATTTATCTTAATATTACCTACAATATAATGAATCAACAATTATTTGGTTCCATTTAGAAAGCTTAAAGCGCGAGATCTTGAGTTTGCTATGAAAAAAAATTGTTCACAATGTAAAATATCACAAATCTCGTTAAAATTGCGTGGAATGTTAAAACGAATAGCTTGTACTGTGCATTGCTGGAAAATGACTAACAGGATGGTACAGGAGTAAGATTACTGTTCTCTGTCGCCTACCGTCACGCGTTACTGTATTGTTTTATTTGTATGTGTCACACTTTTATCTAATATGCGTTCTTATTTTTATTATTATAGTATATACGAAAGAAGCAGTCAGATCCGCATTTCTTACGCTAGTCTTCTTTCTTGCAACGCTATATACGTGCACCTTTTTATTTTTTCATAAAACCGCGAAAATTCGTAAGTCGGCTAATCTTTCGTGAAAGTGTGTGTAGGAAATGCCCAGGATCAGGTTTAATTAAACTCCAGGGAAGAGATTGGTGCCGTGCGAGGTACCGATAGTTTCTTTAACTGAATTATGCAGTTTATCGAAGTGCTTCCTGAAAGTTTCACGATAGCGGATCGCTCTGGAATCGCTGCCGATCGATGAGGAAAAAGGGGAAGACCGGCGATTTTAAGGATGGCTATTTTTTGCTTCATCGGTAACATATTTCCTCTTCGCGAGACGAAAGTCCTTCGATCGGTTGAAGCTCGCTGAAAATAATAACCGGGCAAAGGTTGAACGGTTGTTTTTAGTTGAAGGTGTTATTTCCATTCTCCATTCGATTACCCTCCGGACTAATTGCACTTTTTCGTCCTCGAAACAGACTTTTCGAGGCTGAAACGTTTTCAAAAGGCTTTGCGCCCCATGCTCACGGTAAACCCCGCGAGCGAGGGATTGACTGATCTCCGTTTTCACTTGTTCGGTTCTATTAAGCGCGGCCAGTTTCGATGAATTGACTCGAATCGAATTTTCCTCGTTAAAAAGAGTTACAAAAATTTTACTACAAGTTGAAATCGTGAATCGAAGATTCGTGCTCTAAACAATTTCAGTTGAAAGATAGAAGTATGCGATTGATCCGAGTTTGCCGAGATTTTGAAAATATATTTGTGAAGGTTTTATATAATGGTCGACATTCTATTTCGTTTCATCCTTCTCACTGTTCAGCGAGATTTTTTGAAAATATACTCCCATGCGGATTTTATAGTTTTTGACTCTTTGAAGCGACGTTCTATATAGTTCTATTTCTTTCATTTTTTGTGCATGGATTCATAGAACTTTTGAAAATGTACTTGTGGAAATTTTGTAGCTTTGATGTTTTGAACCGACATTCTATTCTACTTCGTTTCGTTCACCCCTTCATAGTATGCGTCTTTGTGTGTTCGTTAAAAACACGCGGCGAAGTGGAAAAAATTGTTAGTTCATGATGTGATAAACTAACATCATTAACGATTAAAATGAAATATTAGAAAATTAACTCGTCACTTGGAAGTACAAATTCGAGATTACCACTCTTTACATCTTTGAAAATGTTAGACGATTGATTTTATTCAAATATTGTTTCTTCGTCTTATTGTTGGTGAATACTACTGTCGCGGGAAGCGTTGTAATACGAAAGTAGACTGCTTTCAAGTATTGTTCACATCCATCTGATTAGAATTTAAATCGTGACGCGTGGCGGATTGGTTCGACGCTCGAATGAGATTTAAAGAGCGCCCGGAACAGCCTTATCTCGTAGTAAATCTTCGGGAACGGTGGTGCGGCTCGTGGATATTAATCGTAGAGGAACGGTAAGGTCGAACGAGGAGCTGGAAAGAGCGATGTAGCCGGAAGCTGACTGGATGGCGGATAAATTTCCCGAACAGGAGATTACCCCGATACTAGTTTCCAGTTTTCCCACTATTATGGCCGACGTTACCACGTCGTAGATTCCTGACGGTGATCCTTATCGTTTTCGACTTTTTCGAACGCTGACGCGTAGTCTGCATGATCCTCGTCGTGTATACGCGATTCCTTGAACGAACGTAAAGTTCGTAGAATTATTTCTACCTAAGAGGAAACACTTTTGGGTGAACAGGAAAGGTTGTGGGTTAAGGAAATGGCTTTTTTATTCGAGTATACTTTAGAAAGACTTTTAATAGCTGGAGAAGTTTATAAAATACACAAGAAAATCCAACTTTGAAATCTAAGAATTTTTTAAATTAAGGTTTTGTAAATCGTAGTTATAAAAAGTTACAAGTTGCAAAGTTTAATTAACCGTATCGGACTGTTTTACCACGGTTTATTGTTGTATTATAAAATAACGAATATAGTTAATGTACTACGTAAATCTATAAATGTATAGTATATAAGTACATACACAAGCTTTTTTCTGACGAAAGTAAACTTTCTACCGATCGATAGAGTCTATTGAAGTCTAACAATCGCGCAAAATGTATTAAAAAATATCGGAAATTAACGTTGACACAAGCGTTTTAATAATATATCTTTTACAATGTAGTATAAGCAAGTTATTTATCGTTGAACGAAAACAAGGAACAACCGATCGGCTTTTAAAGTAGATAAACAGATCTTGTGAAATCTCTTGTTACGATACGAAGCAAACTTTCACGTATACAAATTATTTACAATTATATATTTTCTTGTGCTCAATATTTATATTTTTGTTTATACTTTTATGTGTAAAATCCTCTTTGAATTCTCAATCCTTCCATTATATCACAGATATTTAACACTGACATACATAATGTTAGGTACTACAGAACTAACTCTAAGGGAAATAAGCAGTATTAAACATTCGATATAATATTTAATACAAATATTATAATGCTAATATCATTGGATGAATTTTTAATAAAACGATCAAACGAATCCTCTTAAAACGCGAAGATAACCCGTCCCGGAGCTTGTTGTAGTCTCACGGAAATTACAGACGGCTATTCTCGTTGGATGTTCCTCGTGGGAAAACTGTGCCTAGCGCTGTATCAGCGGAACGAGTATTTATGTCGTCGACGTCTTCTTCTCGGTGTCATTGCCAAACGTACTCGAGAAAAACTTCGCCGGCAGGTCGAATTTCGTTCACGAACGATTCCATCGTGTGTTTGAATCCATCGAATGAGAAACACCGGCCAACAAGCACCGGAGGCTAACTTCCATTTGCCTGCCTTACTGCGACCGTATCGATTCTTTGAAACGTTTTGTTGATGCAAAAATGTATCAACAACAACTTTGTGTCGAATCAAGTTTAGTATTTTAAAATTTTCTTTCCACTCCAATGGTAAAACGTATGTTCGTGAATTTCGAAAATTTACAGTATCGTGTCTCCGACAGCAAATACTTGGCTTTCCATTTTATAATACGAGATAAAAGCGTTGTAACGAGCAAAATAATGAAACAAAAATTTATGAGAATTCCTTTAGTGGGCAATTTGGAAAGGCCGCTATATTTCAAAATCGATTTTCTCGAAAATGCGGCCGCCGATAAAATAATTTTATTCCACATTTTCGTAGGAATCTCGCGTAGAAATTTCGTATTACCTCCGCATTTTAAAATTTCTACGGAACGTGTTTTTACGTCATCGATGGTAGAAGAGGCAATCGGATGACCTGATTCCAGGGAAATAAGTATTTTGTTCGTGTATGGAGACATAGTTTTTATTGGAGATTTAAATTATTCATTGATATAATGCAGAGTACCACTTGGAAATTAATTACATCCAGAGAAAGTGGAAGTGAAAGAAGAATTAGATTGGAAAGGTGAAAAGCTTGTTACATTAGTAAATGATGAGAACAAATTGTGGAACGATGAAAATGTTGAAAAACAGGTTACCTTGATTTATTTATTATCATATTGTGGGAAGTTATTGATATATTTGATAAAAGTGCATATTCTAATAAACGCACGCTTATCTTTCTTTATCTTTAAGAAGAATATTAATAAAAAGGAAGACTTTGCATTTTGATTATCACAATTTTTAATCATCTCAGAATAGTCATGAATCATCCTCTACAAAATCTATTTCCTCTCTTTTGTCAACTAAATATGTCACCGTTAGAAACATCATTTCCGAAGAGTACCTCGTTTATTCTCAAGAGCCTCAATCGACCACAAAGAAAAACTTAAACCAATCTGGATCGTAACTTGATCAAATAAAATCTAATCTCTCCGTCCATTCGACTAATGTAAAGTTCTAGGTCTATCGTCCCGTCTTATTCCATTACCCTTACACTTCCAAACCTTTATATTTGCACGGATATCGATCTTTCACGTCTTATCGTTATAATTGAAACGAATTCGCATCAAGAATCGACTGTTATTATCCTATGGCGAGAAATACGACGCGAGGTGTGAATAAGTTCGACTGGAAAAAAAAACAGGGAACGGATAAAATAACGCGGTCGTAAAGGAAAGCAATCCTTGGAACTGGGGAATCGTTCTTTACGTTCTATTATAATATATATTCGGACGTAGCGCGGGAAACGTATGTCCTCCCTTGGGTTCCGTGAAAATTGTGCCTGGATCTTCGGCCGGAAAGGCACGACATTTGCATTTCCACCCCCTTCACACACCTCGTCCCGTATACGTATTGCTCATGAATATAGACAGATATGATCCTGTCTCTGAATGCTTTGGCGTTAGCACGGAGCCGATCGGGTCCTTTGTGCCGTCAAGTCAATATGCTGTCGTCATCAGAAAGTGTCCACTCACCTCGATGACCCCATGTTCCCATCGATGAAAGGACTTTCGGATACACGCGACGCCAACGCCTTTGTTCCAAGGAATCCCGCCGTGTTATTGCTACTCTGAATACGACCAAGATCGTTTCGGTATATTCAAACCCGCTTCTTTGTCGCGTTGTTTAGCTTCTACACACAGGCTTATGAGGATCGTAACGCTGCTTCCTAGTTGTTTAGTGTACCGAAAAGAATTGAATTTCCGATGCGTGCTTCGTTTTCGTTTCTCGAATAGATAAAGCAAGACAATTCGTAAAAATAAAGAGAGCCAGTAAAGTTAGAAAGTGCAAGTGATGAAATAGAGAGTTGAACTTCAGGCTGGACTGGTTGTGTGCGTAGCGGGAAGAATAATTTTTTCAAGATCTTGAAGAATTAACGAAGTTACGAAATGCAAGGAAATAAATAAAGAGTTATCTTTAAAAATGGTGTGCCGTTGTATGGTGCAAGTGGAAAGAAAGATTTCTCTTTCACCATTTTTCCTGGATTTTCGAGCAATTTTAATGTCTGACTCGTCGTGTGTATTTGTTTTCTCCGCTTCAGTTATTTTATTAAGTTAATTACATTTTCTAATTATGTTTTCATTATATTTTCTCAAATGGAACAATTCTTTATTTTATATTTGAACAAACGCTTCTGGGAATAATTTCTGATTCTACGATGTCAACTACCTCAGAAATACAGATTTCCTCACAGTGCAACGTGCACACGGGCACGCGATCTCCGCGTAAAGGCAAAGGAAGTTTTTCTTAAGTATAATACAATAGCAACGTCGTAGGCTCTTGCAGACATTTACCACGGTACGGATGTCTCTCTGACAAAGTATTTGAAACGAGGGTGATTCCAAGAGCAAATTCCGCTACGTCTAAATAAAACAAACCTTCTTTACGAGTCAACTATATAAAAAGCACGTTACCTAACGATACAAAACGGTTGATGTTAATGTTTTCCTATATAAACTTACTTCTAATTCAATGAAAAATAAGGAAATTGGAAAGATTAATGTCAATCAATAAATGGTAAATATTTTGCATATTTAATCAGTCCATCAAACATCTTATACTTTTATAATCTAATCTTCTATAATTCACTAGTTTTGGAACCTCAATTTTCACCAATAACATATCTTACCTTCAATGCCTAAACATAGACATTCCTTATTTTTCGCTCCCTATTTTCTTCTTCGCACATTCTGAATCACCGCACGTTGCTACATATGTCATCATCGTTCCCGTAACTTGAACGGATTAATCGCGTTCGCAGCTACAGCGAGTCTAACGCCTATCGAATTAATGAAACGTTAGGATCGAGTAGTACAATGGGCGGAGTGCCGGCAGTTTACAATTACGCGCACGTACTCGCAGCGACGCTTAGACGATTGCGTCGCTAATCACGCACAATAGGCGCCGTCTAGCTCGACACGGAGAGAGCAGAGACACCAGGGATCCCTCGAATATTGCGAAAACGCGACCGCCATTACGCATAATATCGTTCTGGCCGCACGAGGTGACGCTGATGGTTGAGCGTATCCTGGGGGCGCCCTCTCCCTGCCAGAAGTGGCTACGAGCCACGTTGGAACGGTACCGAGAGAGCGGAAGCGTGGAGTTGTTGGGAAGAGCGGCCCTAATTGTAACAAACAACCCTCTTTATTCAAGGCTCCCACGATGCTAGGCTACCTTCACCACAATCACCTTCTTTGTCGCGGTCTTCTTCTTGCGGACAGGGTGTGCCCGAGACAAACGCCGAGATTTCTTGCAACATTTAAGGGTCACAGTTTCGTATTTATACCGGAGGTTCTCGTAGTTTGTCGCACCGATGTCTCCTCCGATGTCATAGGACGGTTGCCAGCCGAATTTATCACCGACTACCGGGCTTGTACGTCGGGGTTGTATGTGGAACATGACTGGAATGGAGATGTTGCGTGGGAATACCGAGTTAGAGTAGCGCAATAAATTCTGTTTCTCGGGTTTTTTTGTGAATTCTCCACGAAGACGTATAGGCTGGTTCTAGATATAGCTTCTAATTAAGGTTAATTGCTTGTATTTTGAGGAATTTATTTGATGATAGATTTCTAGCACGGATGTTAATGTATACATTTTAGTGGGACTTCTTTTTAATCGAATAGGTTAACAAACAAAATAGGAGATCGTATCACGTTTCCTATAAACTTGAAATGGAAGATGGGATAAAAACTGGTACGAACTTGAAACTTCCACTTAGTCATGAAACAAAAATATACCTTCCAGGTTTGCTTCTTCCTCTGGAAACTTACTCTCTACGTTTCGTCGCATATACACAAGCAATTTAACAACGAAAGAACAGAGGGAAACCCAATATCTCTACGCGCGTGCAAGTTCTTCGTCCCGTTGTTCGAGCGACGAAGACGCGCGCGCAATAATTGCTTTTATCGGGGAAAAACTTCGCCTCTCTGGGTTGGCTTCTTTCAGATTACTTCGTGGACCGACGATATACGCAAACGTGGTGCGGGTCTTCCTGCTTTATCCCCTCTGACTCTCCCCTCGGTTTTCTACGCGAAACGTCGCCTCCTTTAGACAAGACTCTGATTCGAATTTCGTTTACTTTGAGGTTGCCAACGGTAAAATATAATTAGAAGGTATTGAAGCTGCGGACCTCGTATATAGATATCCAGGCGGTTTGGGAAATAAACGCAAGTGCTTATAGAGAAGCACTTAAACATATTGCGGCGGGGAAGCGAAGATTTAGTTGGGAAAAGGATCTGGTTTAATAGTTGTTCGGCTACATAGCTGTGACGAACAGCTAATTGTTGTAGAATCATAAACCAGAGGAAAATTAAACGCTCGATAAAACGATAATGTAATTTTGAATAAAATTATTTAACTTAGTCCTACTAAATCGATCGCATTTGGCTTCTTTCTACTGTGTCGTCTTCTCTGCTTTGGTGGTTTTTTCACATTTCTTCGGCTTGCAGGTATCGGCTACAACCGTCTACTAAAAGATTAACGCACAATAATCGAATATTATGTGGAACAGAGTGAGATTCTCGAACGTCGAACGACGATTGACAATCGGTGACCTCACGAATCTGTAGCAAAGAGACGGAGCGCAGGATGACGATGGAAAGTTTTGCGACTCTTTGGAGCACGCTTTCCGTCTTGTTCTCTCCTTTATTACAGTCTCTCGGATGAATACCAGATGCGGTTAGAAGTTTCAGGTAGCGCAGAAGCAACTTCAAGACTATAATTGCTTTGTTCGATCTAACTTTTGTTTCCCGCCGGTAGGGGATCGGCTCCGACTTTTACGGTCTCGCGTGTAGTCGATTAAATACTACGTTTTCGAGCGCCAGTGTCCTCCGTACTGGTCATTCTCATTAAAATTACAATATTTTTTCGAGACTCGAAAACTTCTGCAGCTCGAAGTAGTTTGCTTAGTTGCATGAAACATTAAACCAAGGAAAACGTTCCTAAGTTCATAAACGAGTAACGTTGAGTTGCATGTTTTCCTTCTCCTCCCTATGAAATTTATGCCACGATATCTAGCGATTTCGGAAATGTTTTCCAACAATAGAATCGTCACACCTTCGGTTTTTACGTTTACATTTTCGTTGACAATGAATTTTTATTAACTTATTGTTGAGATATGTATAATTTTCCGTGCTGGACTGGGTTAAATGCGTATTAGAGTTACTTGTGTGTGAGTATCAGTATGTGGATACATGTGTGTAAGCGTCAGAGAGCGTCCAGGCCTTAGTTAGGACAAAAGACGATTGGCAGTGGTTTAGAAGCATCTGGAAAAGTCGGTTAGCAGTCGAGTGTAGAGAAAGCGCGGAGACGCGTGCAAATGTGAATCGAAGAATATGTGAGAAATCCTTCTTGTAATAAATATATTATTATTTTAATATTACACCCCAGTGTATATTCAATGTTCCTTCGACATTATTTCGGCACCAAAGATCCACAATTCTCAACACTTATAATCATAATAATAGGATGCTCACTGTTTGGAGGATATTTCACAAAAATTTACATGTCACATATCAAGATACTGGAACGTTGTAGAAATATTTGCAATAAGAAAACCTCAAACCTTTCTTTAATAATATCGATAGTGCAATTTATTGAACTTGATAATACACGCTTTTCCAAATAAAACGGGAAAAATCGGTTTACTTACGAAGTAGTAATCTAAAAATGTTTTGTTCCATTTGGAACGTCCGTGCTTCTAAAAGGAAAGCAAAAAGTACGCTATATCTTACGGAATAAAATACTCATTGTGAAAATCCTGGGACGCTATCGGCTGCGTGCGTACACGCAGGGGCTCGATTCTCCTGGGTGGCGTGAAAGATCCTTTGAAAAGGAACTGGTGCGATGGCGGCTGTTTTATGCATCGACCGCTGCTAGCCAGCACGGCGGCGGACGGTTTTTGCGTGACGTAGACAAAAAGCAAGGTGGTGAGAGAGAAGGAGCGGCGCCGTCGAGAGAACCAACGGGGACAATGGTTTGACATATCGCCCTGTCATCGACACGGCGTTGCTCCAGCCTGACCAGGGCCCCGAGCCACGTCGTGTACTTATCTCGACCGGTTACGCTCGATCTCCCGCTTCTTTCGCCGGAAATTATCGTGGACCGTAGAATTCAATGAAACCACGCTGCGCGTTATCCTCCTGGCTGAGAAATATGAACGTTCTCGTGAAACGTTGGTGCTACGCGGCAAAGCTACTCGAACGTTACACCCCGACAACCTGACAGCTATCGATCAGCCAAGGTATTCTTATGAAAGCATCCAACCGTCTTTCAACGTCGTTGTGCCCTACCTACGTTGCAGTCTTCCGACATTGTTGCCGTGGTCTTCCTTATTGTTGTCGTCCTCGTCCTTGTTTTCGATGTCTTCGATATTGTAGTCGACGGCATCGCTATTGTTGCTGGCTTCTTGTTCTTGCCTTCGACTTCGTTCCTCAGTGATATTTTTATCATGTTCGTAGTCTTCCTCCTTGTATCTTCTAGCTACAGTTATTTTCATTCATTATTTTGTCATCGATCTTTGCCGAAGGAAAATTCGTCCTAGATACTTCACCTTTGTCTTCATTTTGCACAACTTCATTTTTATCAATTTTAACTTCTTCAAATTCGTCTTCGATGCAGGCATCTTCCTCAATCTCAATTTCGTTATTTCCGTTTTCTGTATGCTACCTTTATCAATTATATTAGCATTAGCTACACGTTTTGTCTTTGGTCAACCTTTTGTTAACTTCGTCTTCTATTTTTGCTCGTATTTTTATCACCTACCTTCTATATCCTAGTTTGTCAAACTTAACTTTAACTTAATCACTCTGATCTCTTATGTTTCAATTTTTCTCAATTTTACTCGTCTCCTGTCTATTCACTTTGTAATAAAACCGGCATTCTTTAAATGAGATGAACGTGGACAGTCGCATATTAATATCGCGAATCGCAAATACAAAAGAAAGAAACGACGACGCCACTGAGGCGTGATTTACATTGTTTGCAAGACTCGACATGGTGCGTCGAGAGGAAATGCTCGGCTGTGTCGGAAGTTGTACACAAAGGAAATGATGCGGCTCGCGTGGCAGCGAAGTTTTGTCTCTATTGAAACAGCTTCAGCAACGTTGGCCAGCGCGTTGCTGCAGGGACTTTCGCAAATGGAGGTTGGTCGATCTTTTCTCACGATGTAGGACTGCACTTATGATAACTAGACACGCTTGTCGTAGTTGTCTGCAAGTGGAAATTTCGTCTACTGCATTTCATGTTCGGTGAAAAATGTCGCTGCGCTTCTCGAAGCTTCTTCTTTCTTGAAATGTATTTCTTTGAAAAATATAATACTAAGAATACTATAATAATAATATTATTATTGCATTATTAAAACGGATATAAAAATTTTTGAACACGTTTTATCACAGAATAGCTACGCTCTTCTTCACATTTATTTTATAAACTTTGAAAATGACTATATGCTTTAAAGAAAAATATTTGCCAACAAAATTCCAACCTTTTTCCGTGATATTTCTTTTAAAGTATCAAGGAGAATATTTAACTGATTATACGCATAACGGATGCCTCCATAACGATGTCGTTAAAAGTTTCTCGTAAAAGTCAAAAAGCTCTGGCACGACACCATGTTCACTACATAAAAGAGCTCTTTCCAGAAAATTATTTCGAGTCGGCGGTGTCTCCGCCGCGAAACTTCGTTCGAACACAAAGGATTAAAAACGATCGTGTTCTGCCACTTTGTTCTACTATTTTGTAACATCTGAGTGAGTGACACATTATGGTTTACAACGTTAAAAAAAAGACACGCAAAGTTTTATCCCCTTTCCTCGAATTTTGCAGAACTTACAGCGACCTTTGAAAATGTAAATTTGCAGAAGAAGAAAGTTAGAAGGTTTTTAAAGCAACATCGTGTTAGAAACTGTGTCAAAGAGCTTAAAATTTCCGTTTCAAGTGTCACAATTTACGATTTCTTCTGTTTCAACATTATTTTAACCTACTTTTCGTCTTTTCAAAGTATTTCTCTCGTAAAAAGAATTGAATGGATACAATGGAATAAAGATTGTAATCTCCCTGGAGTGTTAACGTTCTCTGCATATCGAAAATCTAGAACTTTGCCGGATGTTGCTCCAAAATTGAGAAGGTGGGGTACAATGCGGAAAGTCTGTCGAAGATATTTGTGGTGGGCTAATATTCGTCAACTAATTTTGTGCTGTAGACAAAATAAAATTTTCTTCGATTAATTAATCAGGAATAAGTGTTTATTCATATATGTACAGAGAGAGAGAGAGAGAGAGAGAGAGAGAGATCAGAGCGATTAAGTTAGAGTTAAGTTTGACAAAATAGGATATAGAAGATACGTGATAAAAATAATATATATATATATATATATATATTGTCCATAGAATCTAGATACAAAAGTTAGTAAAACTTTTATTTCATTCTATGGTAATGATATCCACAAACGAGTATTACGTGCGATGTTCTAGAGAATAAAAGTCACGATCCTTTCTAAGCAATCCACTCATTTTCAATTGAGCAGATAGTATAATAGCCTTACTATAGCGTGCTACAATACTTTGCTCCTGTTGAACAGCTGCTAATGGGCCCCGTTTACGTAACTTTCAGAACAATACAATCAGAATTTTATGTAACCATCCATCGTGTATTTTAATATCGTACAAGCTAGTTACGTAGAACACGCTATGATGAATAACAGATATTCTAAAGGACGTTATAACTCGGAAGTTGTGTGACTACTTTGGTATATTTATAAATAAGCATGAACGTTTGTGCGAGAGCGCAGTATCACTGCATTACAAACGAGCTTTAAAATATTCTTGGCTATATACAAATTAATTTTGCCTGCAAATTTTGCCCGATGTTTATGAACTGATTCGCACAAATATAATTTTTCATGGATTATTTGTTAGCTTCAATATGCAGTTGCAATATTTTAATGGTAATTTACCTCGCTTCGTTCTCATTGTATATCGCAAGGCAATAACGAACATCATACATCTCGTTTATTTTAAATGTGGGATAAAATGTAAAATCTCGTTAACAGATTATTTTTTAATAATCAATTGATTTTTGTGGTAATGAATTTTCGATTGTAACTTTAACGAATATTCGTATAATGTTATTTAATTAATCATTAATATCATTGATATGCACGCCATCAAATAGTTCGCATATTTTTAGAATTTGTATTTAGTACGAGCTAATTTTATTTTCTCCTTCCGAAAAAATATTCAAATGTACGAATGTTCGTCAACTGCGTTATAATAAAACTTAGTCCAAACTTAGTACTGAACATTCCATGAAATCCTTCTGTGGAATCAGGATACTAATCTGAAACAACTTCGTAATATGAGGAAACAATTGTTAATCAAGCCCTTCTTAGCACAAGTGCAGTTTCTAGCAATACACTTAATGCCAAGAGCAATTCAATCTCGAGCAGCATCAACGCCGAGCCTTTAATCGTAGGATCTCGTATTAGATCCAATAACACAGATCCCTCTCGCATATTATGCCATTTGATCGGCTAAATCTCGTTACCGATATATTCCCATGAATCGTGCGACGTAGGTAAGACTCTTTATGCACCAATACTAATCACTGTTCGATGGAATTAGAGGCTGTGTCTTCGATAGATCAACGAGAGGCGATATCCATCCGCCCGATGTTGAGAAAAGTTATGGTATTATAAAACTCTGGATAATTCACATTTGAGTGACTTAAATCGTTGTATTCTACTTTCTGTTCTACTCATTATACTAATTGTGCTTTATTCAAATAATTCGAAATTATGGAAACTTCCCTGTGGGTGAAACATCTGGAATTAACGACGATGTAAATTTTCATCTCTTTGTTAAAATTCCTCTTGGCAATTGTGCAGGAAGATTTAAATAAAATTGTTTGATATTTAAATAGAAAATTTCTTTTGCTTCGATCATCTAAGTATCGCTTTCGACGACTCTGTCTATATCGAACGTTTCACTCGCATCTCGACGTCGTATCGAACGCGGGTATTTCGAGCTGATAATCCGCGCAACTCCCCGAATATTAGCATAATCTGTCGGATGCACGGAAGGGAGAATAGCCGTGCAGAAGAAACGACTCAATCCTTTTTCCATCGACGATATTCCCGCTTCTGCTTCTGTAACTGTGTGTCTTTCTACGATACTGTCTCAGTGTACACGCTGTTTCCACGACTCTCTACTACTCTTTCACTACTTTTCTTCACTGCATTATGCAAGTGGAGCGTGCCATCGAGGGTAAATATCGTGGCTATGCTCGATTTGGAAGATCAGGTCGTTTCCGTCGTTGTTTCACCACTCTTTCGAACGATGGCCGCTTATTTTATAGGAGAAAATAAATGTTGCTTTGGAAATCGACAAACTGGAACAGGTACTATTACCGGTACTGTGCTTGTGATCAAATAGCGATAATAGATTTTTGTATAAATTTGATTAGTAAAATCGTGATAGATCTGACTGTAACGTACAGTTATTTATGATTAGAATACGAATTGGATTATAAAGTAAAATTCCATTCGAAACAAGTTCGAGCAAATGAATTTTTAGAACTGAGGTGCTCTCAGGGGACGCGACACGCTTGGAGAAATTGTCGTGTCAAAAACAATGTTTTCTATTGTTCTTTGGAAACCGAGTGAGAATCAAAAGGGGGGGAAAGGAAACAGCTGATCAGTTCCCTGGCGTGATGCTGAAAACTCAAAGTAATGTGAATTCGAAAGAAATGCGCCGAGATACGAAGGTGAATTTCAATCTCGCACGGTAGTCGCAAGGGAAAAGTATGTCACGTGTAACCGATTTGTTTCAGCAGTTTTTTTTTTATTTTGAGTATTCTAACGGAGTGACTTATCTATATCAAGTTAAGTAAAACACATGTTCATACTACTTATTTTTCATCCTTTTTACATTCTCCGCGCATATTTTGATCTTAACTGCAGTTAACTCCAAATCAAATCATACGGAAATCTAATCTACATATTATCGAACACTTAACCCAAACTGGTTTGATACAGTACAAACATAATGCAGATATAAGTCAAACATAATTCAATGTAGTTTTGACCTAAATCAAACCGCGCTCAGACCTAACCTAACTCTAACCCGTACATAATCGAATACCGCGTTCGAGGTAATTCGGCCTAATGCAAACTTAATGTAAATGTGAGTCCAATCCAATGCGATCTGACGTTCACTGCAACTAAATCTAACTTAAGCATATTTTGAACGTACACGTGTTACCTGTTAATGTAAACTTAATCTAAACATAAATTAACGTAAGTTAGTTTGTCATCAGATTTAGATTTGATCAGACTTAACCAAAATTCGACTCGGCTAAAATCGTGCTACGTTTCAAACTAGAGATGAAACGAGATAAAATGTTTGAAAACTACAAAAATTCGTGCCTCTTTGCGAAATGAATATTATTCCAAAATGTAAAAGCTCAGCAAATTTCGGACCTTACCAGCAAAAACATTAAAACTGTTTCACTGTACCTTCTATCATCGGTCATCGATAAATTTCAAGCGCAGAATAAAATACACTTCGGACGATTCGTCAGTACACGTAAAAAATAGGCAGTAATAAATCACAAAATATGATATCAACGCTTTCACACCCGGTCCTTCAAGCTTCCCCACCTGCTAGCTACGATCAAACGTCATTTTCTGGCCATCAAATCGCCCAGCAAATTGAATAATTTCCACCGACAAATTGCTACCATAACTCGACGAATGAGCGTATGGTTAAAAATTCGTACATGCGTGGTAGGATAAAAAGCATAGCGTTTTTTTCACGAGGATCGTGGAACCGATGGGTCGTGGATCGAAACCATTAATCGTTTCTGCGTGTGTAGATCGAGTATTCTGCGGTGAACGAAGGCAAACCCTAACAGGGTACGCTTTGGTTCAAGCTTACGCTGTAAAAACGGGAGGTTGTCTGACTGTAGAAGAGTTTTACAATCAACGCTTCAACGTTTTCCAGCGAGATTTCGCGAGATTTCGCGTAACGATCGGCGAAAAGTTCGTGGATTTTTTGTCCCTTTTATTTTTAGCAGCATCCCGTTTTTTTTACGCGAAGCAAATAACGCGCACTGCCCGCTCGAACGTCACAGCGCGAACGTAAGTGTTCGTTTGAAATCGTCGGAAATCGGTCGCGAATATTCGAAAGGTTTTATTTGAAGCTGACACACGGTTCGTATTTCAGCTCGGGTTGTTTAATTTTAGAAAGTGGCGCGCACACGCCACGCGGAAAGATGAAGTGCAACTAAATGAACGGGATTTGCCAACAACAGAAGCAAACGAGACAAGTTTCCGTTTATAACAATGTTAAATGGGATAAAATTGTTGTTATTTTGTGGATCATGAAAAAAATATGATGAACTCCTGCTGTTTTATGTTACTGTGTATACAACTCTCATGCACAGTAATTTAGCAATTAACGATATTGGTTAATTAACGGATTACGTAGTAGATAAGAATTTAACTTTCAGATTTAAAGAAATAAATAATAAAAATTTCTCTCTAACCACTGTACCTAACAGCGCACTATTTCACAATCTTCTTCATCAGGAACTACACTTTTCCACATGATCGCGCGTTCACGCACCCTCGTTTCGTATCTGCGAGTCGTATCATTACACAACATTTATTTACTCCAGCGTCGTTTATCGCGTTTGATAAACGTTTTCCCTTGTTCGGTGGGAAAAATTCAAGCGTCCCTCGACAGTAGAGTCGAAACAAAACAGAGAAAAAAACTGGAGCAGAGAGCAGATTTAATTGTAAGAGCCGGCGACGCCGCGACCGTAACTCTCTCTAAAACCAGTTACGCGTATTATTTACGACGACAGGCGATAGTTACCCCTTTCTCCCCATCGAAAACTGTCCAAAGCCGCGTCCTTTGAATGAGGAAAATCTCTAAAATTAGCCTCTCTTAACGGGGGAAAGGGTTCTCGTGTGCGCATGCGGAAGCGTATAGTACACGTACTTATATGTACACGCTGCGGTGTGTTCGTTGTTCCGTGCTGATGCGACCGAGGCAGGAAAAAAAGATCGAACCTTTGTAGGCAGACCCTTCTTGTGTGCATCCTGCGGCAATTGGGTCTCCCTATCTAGCGAAGAGGATGCGTTATTATGAAAACTTTATGCTTCCTGTTTTGAAAACCTGCGTAAAAGCCGCGGAACGCAGGCATAAAACGACGGACGTGAGTTCAGTCGACGACACGCAGGAGGCTGGAGGGGCTGCGAAGGGTAATTGCATGAGAGCGACTCGCTAAACGGAGTGTTGCGAGTTGCGCTCGTATCGTAGTTATTTTCTGATTTGCCGATGCACGGGGCCAAGGGGTGGAATCATGAAAGTTCCGCGGAACGAAAACAGGCCGCGTCGATCGCGCATTAACGCGCGTACTAAGGTAAACACGGAGGGATGTGTCAAGGAAGGAGAGTTATAAACTTGCAGTTAGAAATCGGGGTTAGGCTGAACGGCTTTGGAACGTGCGACTCGTGTTTTATAATTTAATACTCGGAATTATGGTGAAGCTTTAACCGAAATAATCAGTCATATTTCGGTTCGTCGATCGTGTGTAGTCTACGTTTAATTTTTCACGTTTATTTTACGTAACAATTGTTCATTGTGTATTGTCGCATTTTTAATGGGTTTGAAGTTTCATGTCTCTTTTATTTAATAATAGCCAAAATTCACAGGGTGATCTTGATAAAACTATTTTTGATGAATGGACTTGGTATAGTATAAATTAAACATAGTCATATGTATGAAACTATACATCCATTAGCTTTACGTTCTAAAATCTTTGCTCTAAAATTGGCCATTAACAATCTCTACATTTCCATTCCACGATTTCCTACTGAACGAAAGAATCACTGTAGCTACCATCACCAACCTCTTCGTAATTACAATTTGCTATTCCAGTACTACGGTACACGCTAATTTACGTGACACAGTACACTAGTCGTAACCACTATCATCGTTTAACAACCCCGTTCACAGCGTTTTCACACCGGAAGAGATACGTCCATTGAAAAAAAAGGAAAGAAAAAAAATCTACTGGGTTCGAACCCCTGGGACGCGGCCCCTGCCAATTACCGCTTAATGAACCTAAAAAAATGTCGTTTCACAGCTAATTAAATCGTGTTTCCCCGCCTTACGCTGCAAATTATTTTCAATTCCCGATTCGCCACGGGCAACGCTCCGGCAGTCGCGCCGAAACGGTTATTACCCTCACATGTTACACTCCCTGCGATACACATTTATTCGTGCCTCCACCTGAAATATACAACGCTCCAAAGGAACCAATTAACTTTCTTCTTCGTTTTGCCTCCCGCGAGAGAAAAATGTATCACTTGGTCGCGGAGAATGGTACGTTCGGGGAGAAACGGTTCGCAGATGGTCCTCCCCGTTCGAGGATTTAAATTCTTGACCCAATCCCTGCTGCGTTACGTTATTAATTTAATAGTTGACCGAACTTTACGAGATACTCTGTGGTCCTTTTGTGGCACCTTCGTTTCCAAGCGCTCCATACTTGGAAAATTGTACCTATAGAAACTAGAAAATTGAACAGTAGGAATATACGCGTACATAACACTATAAAAGTTTTAGATTATCTTCTAGAAAATGTATTATTCTTTTGAATTTACAAATGCTTGATGTAATTTTAATTCTATCGCCATTTTTCTTAAATTGATTCGAGAATTGATCATTGCCAATCAAAGAACATTAAAATTTTTGTATAATAGAGAAAATAAAAGATTCTATATACAAATGTATTTAATTACCATCACAAGATCAATGGCATAGTTGACACATAACTTTTACACAGTTTAAGTTTCGTTATTTCGTGTTTGATTCGAGTCCAAGATACCGAGTTTCGTGAAAAATTCTCATTAACGTTTGGTCTGTCATGTAAAGGATATTTCTACTTGTTCTTTAATTCAATTTGTACCTTAAGATAGGGAAAATGTTCATTCTGTGAATTAATAGCGACGATCTGATTACCTCGATTGAATGTCAATACACCTACACTGCGTGATTTCATCGAACACGTTGACAAACACACACAAAGAACGTTTAACGAAGATGGAACTGTAGTTGTTTACGTAAAACAATAATTAACTATTCAGTTGATTAATTCTTACACGGTTACGTTGAAAATCAATAAATGGCTGATCTGTTGGAATACCACGATATTCATGCGTAGGTACAAAACATTCAGATGTGTTATGTTATGAAATGTTTTCCATTATGCTTTGCAGAATTCAAGGGAAAAAGAACGATATGTTTCACGATTCGTACATTATTATATTCCTTATTATAATTGAATATACGTTACATTGTAGTTTTCTTTTTTGTTGTTGTAAACATAAGGGATTGTTGTTTTATATCCTCTTTTATAACAAGGTACTATGGAATTGCAGATAAATCCACTCTAGTATCAAGTAATAAAATCAATAATAAAACATATAGAAGAGGTACACGATGAAAAAAAGGAACCTATGGTGCGAAGTGAATTTACGAAGAATAAAATACAGGTACGTAGTTCTAAGAGAACAGGACATAAAACATTGTGGAACGGTGCCCATGTAACGGAGTGAAGAATGTTTCAGCAAATCGTCTTTACAACGATACAACCGTAGAAATATAAACGCGGTTTCGTTTCACCAGATAAGTATTGACTGTGCAACTGTAAAACGTCGGAAGACGTAACGTTCTCTGTATTATCAGTAACATTTTCACGTAGCAATAAAGATTGTTAGCAATAAAGTTCCTCCATCGTTGTCTATCCTCGTTTCGCTGGGTTCTCCATGTATCTGGATCGTTTGAATAACTCTCAAAGAGCTCTATACCGTGTCAAGAATAACTTGATGGATTGCGAATATTTGCTTGATAGTTGTATTATTCATGCGACGATGCTTGTGACACACGTCGGTACTATATTTCACGTTAAATATGGATGTAATATTATATTTACATTTAAATATTATTTTATGTTATCAAATATAATATATTACGTATCACATTAAATATTTTATTTAAACGTAATTCACTGTTGTACCGATGTCGCTGGAACAATTTGATTCGTCAAAAAACTGGTGGAAAATATTCAGACAATATGAAAATCTTTTTGTAGAAAAATATATCGATTAGTTAATTTTCCAGATATTTTTAAAAATGTTCAAAATACCGCAAAGTATTGTTGGAACATTGGAAAGCTGGCGCGAAATATCGTAATGAGTAGTAGAGGATCGTATGTAGTCAAACATTGATCGGACGCGGTACGAAGATAAGTTTAGAGGGGCTAAGGCACTTAAAAAATCTAATGACTGGGTTAATTACTGATTGTGGGGTTGTATTTCATGTTATCATTTTCCTCAAGGCCACTTTTTTATTTATCGTTTTAAGCTCAAAAGATTTACAAGTTAACTTACGTATTTCAAGTTACATTTGCATCGATGCAATCTGTCAGTTAGTTAAATACACTGCATCAATTCTGCACTTCATATTTTGTAGTGTCATAGATTTATTATGACGGATAATATTTTTTAATTGCTCCCATAGATAAAAATCTACCGAAGTGAAGGTGAATTCATTGTGTTTCCTTCATAAGATTAATGATGACAGGAAACAATAAATTTGAGGAAATAGTAGATACTAAGAATCTCTCCGTCCATTTTTGCTTTATATTATTCTCCATTCTATATTCTATATCATAACATAACTACAAATTATTATCTACATTTCTCTATTAAGGAATTAAATTCCGATTCATTGAATGCGAAAATGTACGTGCTACAAGTGTAACTAAATCTAAAGTGAATCAAATAACTCACGGGTAAAATACTTGTACTTGTTATCACCTATTTTGTCACTCAACCCTATACTTAACCTTGTTTCACAATAAAATTATCCAGTGATAAAAGCAGCTATTTAACCTGCTGTAACCTCTCTCATTCGTCCCAGTTAATCATATTCTCGTGATTTAAATAATCACGTCCGCCCATCGGCAATCCTTCCATATTCCTTAAGGCAAAATGTGCACCTTTGAAACGACACGTAGAAAAATCTCGGCCGTTTAGACAGTGGAAGAGAACGCGCGCGAGCACGCTACGCTTGTTAGAACACGTGGGCCTGACAGTTTAGCCTCCGGTTCCGGCATTAGATATTTAAAGTGCATCCGTACAGCTATGCAAACAGGTCGGCGAAGTGGGCCACCGATCAAGTCGCTTCTTATCTGATTTCAGCGGCGGCGACCGCTTCGTTACACGAGTCGATTCACTGCGTGCCGTGAGCAATCCCGTAGGCGACTTTCGTCGAGGCTTTGCTATGGAATTACATATAGCTGGGATACTGGAGGACCGCGATGTGCAGAAAGTACAAATTACCGCACTACTGATTCGTCTAATGAAAATAGGAGTTGTGAAAGAATTCATTCGTTGAATTTGTAATTGCCTTAATTCGTAATTTCATTGTCAGCTGTTAAAATTATGAAATACATTAGTCATGGCCTGACTAACGTGTGAACTAGTTGATTCTCTCATTTACTACTTCCTTCTCTTATTAAATTGTTACTCTATCAACTTGCTCATTCAGGAATTTATTATCGGTTAATCATCGTTAATTACTTAATTATTAGCCCTCATTTAGTCCTTGAATTTAATCATTAAAATACGTGTATATACATTACTATTAAATCTCTCTAATAAATTTGAAAATAAAAGCTGTCCGTACTAAAACACCTCACGTAGATCAATCACAAAACGCCAAACGAGACTAAAATTCTAAATCGTAGAAAAGGTAGAAACGTTATGCACGTATGAAATCCGTATACTTCAGTAATGGTCGAAAACTATGAAATCCGAAAAATAGCGGTGAGATCGAGTGATTTTCCGAAAATTGATCCAAGTACACCGATGGATTCTATCAAAGTGCACCCTTTAGTCGCGATTACTTTCGCAATCGCACTCGACTTCGACACGAGAATGCTTTTTCCTTGATAAATTTAATTTATATCGCCTTAACTCGCAGAGACCGTGGATATAACCCACCGCGTTAATCGTTAACGACTGCTTTTACAGTCGTGCGCCCCGTGTTGATTGCGAAGTTGCACCGTGGTTTTAACGTGATATCGATTCAGCAAACAAGATGTTTATGTAATCTTGCAGATGAATCTACCAGGCTGTAACGCGAGATATGTTTGTTCATTCGGTAGAAATGGAAACATTTTATTGTTGTTTTTATTCATTTTCATTTGAACGCATTGATGAGGCGACGTGGCTAATTGCCAATTATTAATCAAGTGTAACATTTTTGCATTTTGTCATATGAATTTACTGACTATTGGTTTCACAATCTATATTTCTCTTCCTATTTTCCCTCGTGAAATTTTCTCTATCGTATTATAGTAATTAAGTAACTAGTTAAGGTACTAATAAGAAGACACGCTAAACTTTATGCTTCATTTTAGGTATACATTTTTATAAATTTCTAACCATAATACAAATGAGTAGTTTCAATAAATCTACAACATAATCTGATTCTATTGTACCAAGTCATATTCGCAGTCTCGTCAAAGCTTAAAGCTTTTCCTTTAGTGACTATTCATCAATTTCCTCTTGAACAACGTAGCGCATTTTTCACTTTCGAAGTATAATACAATCGAAGTACAATCGAACGCCTATCTCGCCTTTTTATTTGAAAACAAACGAAGCATCTTGTATATAAGCTATCGGTCATGCAATTTGTATCGAGTTATTGCGACTGGCTGCACGTTCCATTACAACACACCTTGTACGAGACAATCGTTATTGGTCGAATACATGTTGTAGCTCGAAACGTGTTCGCTGCTATAAAACTTTCATGGAAAACATAGATGGCGCGAATCAGAGCGGAGATGCTTGTTCAACGAGAGTGTTCTTCATAGTTGAAATGAAAGAATGTATGGTTGGTTCGAAATGCTGCCAGTTCGTGGCAAGCACAGTTGATGGTATACCGCAAACGGTACACCTATCCAATGTTTAATACTTCGTTTGTAGTTACTACTACGCGATGGGTGAAATAAACTATATTTGAGGATCTTTCGCGTGAAAGGAAGTTATTTTTTTTATTGATGGATCGAAGGTTGCATTGGATGAATTGATATGATAGGAAAAATTGTATTAGTGAGCGGATTAGACTCATAAGTAAGTAAACAGTTTCGTTTTATATTCTTTCTCATATGTTGCGCTATTAAAATTAATTTACAAGTAGAAAACAGTAGTACAGATCAACCATTGTTTCGTCACATATGTTGTAACGAGACAATGATTTTAATGATACCATTATCCTTTTCGGCATTTAACTAGCAATATATATTAAAACTGAAAAATATCACGATGCGTTTGTTGCTCTTGCGCCACTTTGACATCACATCTGGCTTCTCTGGTTACACCCAAACGAGTGGCTACGATCGATCACCGGCCAATGAAACTCGATAGATAACTTGGATTTTGTCGAGCGGTCGACCCTTTAAATCGTCGGTTTTGCCGGCGATTCCGGTTTTCTCTGAAAACCGATTCTAAAGGCGTCTGCGGTCAATGGGGCCTCCTCAGACGAGTCGTTTTAGGAGAATCTCGTTCACCTTGTCGCTTGATAGTATCGATATACCATGATGAAAATCTGTGGAACTCTGTTCTATTCGCCTTCTCTCGAATTAATGAAAATATGATGAAATGTGAAACATGACCATACGAATCGATATTCAATAAGAATTAATTTAAAATATCGAAGCTATATGTATACGTATCTGTCTGTATAATTCGTTTACTAAAATTGCGTTTCTAATTTGTTACGTTCCTATGATTAGCGTATTCGTCACTTACAGATTTTAAAACAAATTGATTAAAAACATTTCGTTTATTAAAATTCTATAACGAATGATCTATACGAAGTTAACTAATTTATGATTGCATTTCTGACCTACGGAAGTCAGGACATGTACCTTCTCTAAGATGGCAATGTCTGACTATAAACGTTGCAACTACTTACACGCCTTCTCTCAGCTACTCGTGTCTGATTATAAACGGTAAATCTACTTGAAAGGCTCATGTATCAACAACACAATTGTTTTTAGACAAATTTATGTGTATCTTACAAAAACAATAAAAAATACTTACTCGTATTTAAAATTCCACCAAAACTAACACCAAGCAGCTTACGAACGTCCCTAGTACACCCAATTAAATTCAAATTTCCTAGAACCAACCTCCATAGGAAAAAACTTCCGCACTACTTTTAACTTCCCTACGTGTTCCGAATCAAGCTCATTTTATATCATAACCAAAACCATGGAATAATCGTTTGTGTAGGCGCTATGTCTACAACGTATACGAGAGTATTCTTACGGAAGGAACAGAAAATTTCCGTCCCTTGAAAAAAGGAAGAAGAGAAACGGAGCAAAACGAGGACTGAAAACGGTCGAGCGAGGATAATTCCGTTTCGCGAGAAGCACGGCATTCACGAGTTCGGGGCCAGACTCGGCCGGACCAATTTACAGTCGAACTCCGTGTCCGGCGATATCTTCCGCTCCTCTGGTTGCACGCTGGCAGAAGCAAGCACGAAAAATATACGCCAGACCCACGTAGGGGAAATAAATTAGGTGGCTTGGAAACGAAGCCCGGAGCCGAAGACAGAGTCAATTATCGAGGACCCCATCGGTCTCCGGAGGCCACGATCTTACCGGATGCGTCTTCGAGCCTCGATATGCCGGTCTTTGCTCTCGCAGGAGTCTCTCGAATAAACGAATAACGAGACGCGGTCTTGAAACGAAATTCGGTTAACCACACCTTATTCACGCTGTCTATCCGTGAGTCTCCTTTGGGTCGTCGTTTTTAATTGCGATTCGTTCGTGTTGCGGAATACTGTTTGGTTGCTTCAATGCTATAGAGCAGCGTCTGGGGATCGCTGTGTGGTTTCTTACGAACGTTTCAAGATAGTCTGTGCCATGGCCTGGTTAAATCGACACTTTAAATTGCTGTTTTAAATTTCTCTAAAGAAACGTGTTTTGTCCTCTTCGATATTTCGTTGTTCATTTTTTTCCATTGGGCCTACATGGTTTTATTTATCATCTTGATCCTAGTTTTAAATCTAGGTTTCTACAACAAATTCTATATCTGATAATATATATTTTTCACTCTGCTTCCTCTTAACGAATCATCTAACAGCGGCTCTGATCATTCTATCGGGATATCTAATAGTCTACCTTACCTATCTCGAACAGTAAACGTGTCTCAATTTTCGCCTTCATCGCCTCATTTTAACTAGCATGAAAACAGAAACTTTCATGGAACCGTATTGGACTATACAGACTTGCGTTGTTTCGAAATTCGTAACATCGATCGATTTCCAATTTATTCGTTACTTCCTGAAGCAAACTAGACATGAACGTAGAACGTTTCGTATATCTCACGCGAAGAACGAATGAAATTTTTCACGGGACATCATGCAATTTATTTAAATCAGACGAGCACAGAGCACGGGGCGCAGTTGTTTGTCCATTGACCGGAGCGTCCGGGTTCTTTAAACCTGTTTTCATTTCCTGCTTTCATAAAACTCGAATGCCGTGTTTACGGATACACCAGCTTGGCCGGGTAAACGTAGTTATTCTTCTTCATTATCGTCTTTCTTCTGCATTCGTTGGAAACGCGAACGCAAGCGAGGGAAACGGCTGAAGGATTTCATTAGCAAACATGTAGCCGTGTTTGAAACGCTTTTGCATATTAAATGCATACGTATTTATCGTGATATTTGTTTCGAGACCCTACGTAAACGATAAATATCACCTCGTTACAAACGGAATCCTCTTCCCGTTTTCAATTCGTTCTTCAAAGCCTTCCATTTTGTTGTTACAAGCATACTTCAGATTACCAGGGATACACAGAGGATTTTAGAGATGTAATTCTACCATTGCATCACTGTTAAAAATGTTTCTCTTTATCTTCTACCATGCCTCCAACAGGTATACATTCGCAATACAGATACGCAAACATTGCGAAATTGTAATTTATCAAAAAATAAATTATTCTCGTAATTGATAAAAAAAACTAAAGCAGTAAGAATTCAGTGGAGAATTGAATCAACTTGAAGGTTCGTTTTCAAATTTTTCTGTTTCGCATACATAGCAATATACAGATTTTACGCACGAAAGGAGTAGCATTTGTTTATGTATTATTATGTTTGAGCGATTGACAAATTTTCCCCTCTCTTGTTGGAAATAGAAACATGATGGTGTATCAGAAATTCATAGAATTGTTATCCTATTGTTATACGTTAATCTTTCACCAACGAATGAAATTAACAATACTTATTACCCAATTAGAAATATAATTATTCCATGACGCATCACATTTTTACCAACATTTAACTCTCACAGAGGCATTATAAACATCCATCGCATCACCCTCGATCCAAGCAAATCCACCCTCCTCGGGCTGAGATAAAATCGTCGCGACTAACGCAATCATTATTATCGAGTTTCAAACTCTCTGATTAAATATCAGGTAGAGAGGGAGAAAAAAGAAGAAACCTGCGAAACGAGGTTGAGAAAGTTGGCGAATAATACGTAGAGAACTCGCCCTCACCCTTGCAACTTTTCAACCCTAAAAGAAGGAGCGCGCGATGGCTAGGCCTGTCGAAGCTTACGATTATCGCGAGAGTTCTAACGACGTTGATCCTTTTTACCCCTTCTTCGGCTTTCTGTAATGCGAATATTATGTTCCCGTGTGATCGCAAGCGCCATTCTCGATTCGAGAAAACGAGAACGTTCCGCCGACACGCGTCGCCTTTCGCCAAAGCGTCCGCACTTTTACGAGCGAAAGGAACGACGGCGGTGACTCGAAACGGTTCCAGGCCACGAAACACGCGACGTTTCGCGGAATGCAACCGGTAAATCGCTCTTCTTATAACGTGCCCCCTCGTAAACATTCATATCCCGTTGTTTGACGTCGAATGCAAGCGGAACGGAAACGGCTGCGGCGGAACCGATGAAAAATCTGTGTCGTTCTGCTCGCGACCCTTTGCCTATCGATTTGTAACTTCCTGTTCGGAGGACGGAGTTTCTGCTACGGTGGTTTATGCGCCCGAGTTTCGGTAGTTTGTTGTAGTTTCTCATTCTTTTTTCTCCTTGTGCTTTTTTTGGTGGGCCGGGAAATGGGTTGTTTATAGTTTCGGGGAAAAGCGGGGGCACGAGATGTTCGCGTTCCATGATCGTGAAATTGGTTTGCGTTATGTATATTCTTTGTTTCGCAATATTCTGTCTTTTGTGTACGTTAAGATGTTACGTCAAGATAACTTGAATTGCGCAATTATTTCGTTGTTCGAAAAGATTTGTCTTCCTTTTTCTTTCCTTTGAATAGGATTTTGAATGTAATTAGATTAAGATTTTGTTGAAATTTGTACGTAAATATTTGTCATTTTATCTTGATCTTACAATTGGAAAGTTTAAATATGAAGGCTGATTTTAAAATAAAAAATAAAATCAGAAAAGGTAGAATTTTAAGATATCTTCGTGTTTTGAATTACGCGTCTACGTCGCGTCGCTCAATTTTCTTAAAACGCATCCTTTCATATTTCACTCACGATCACGTAAAGCATGCACGGTTTTCAAGACATGCTCCAGCTCGCATCTGCTTTTAAACTAAAGTATTCTCAGGATACATACACACGCCGCTCTCCAGAAACTAAACTTCCCAACACCGGAGACCAAAGAAACTCTAAACTGTAGCTGTTTAAATAGAAAGATACCCTACTAAACTATGTCTTGAACCTTGGATAAACTTCAGTCTCGCTTGCGCGCTGTATCACCGCCCGTAATCTCCTGAACAATTACCCAAAATTTACTCATCCATTATAAATAACCCAATCTCGATTCCCAGATACGAAATAATAATCCTGGCGATTAATGACAAACGCGTGACCGCGTAATAATGCTCGAAAATAATCAACGAAACAACAAACGAATATCTGCATGCGCAGCAACAAATTTAATTACAAGTGTACAGCCCATGGAAAACAATAACCGTCCTGATAAACGCGCAATCGTATAATTAAATTTCACCTGCCTCCTACCCCCACGAAATCACGTCGCTCACCGAGAGCCAACTTAATAATCCCATCAAGAAGAGTCCGACTGTCTCTGATATCTGGTCCCTTCAGTGGCTGCGCGTCTATCCAACATCAGCTGTACACGTCCACGTGGACGCGCGTGACGTATGCAAAATTCGTCGACGAGGATCCCGGGTGACGACACCCCTGACTGCTCTTCAACCGTGACGATAACGTATAGCGGCTCTATGCGGCGACTATCAGGTGATTCCATCACACGCACAGCTGGACGAAAGCTCGTTCCCCGGGGCAGCTGCAGACGGGGTTCCGGCGATTTGTAAGCCGTTTAGAAAATCGTGCACCGGTTCACGGTTTGATCGGCGAACGGTGGGGATATATAGGTGAAAAGGGCTGACCGGCTGGCAATAAATATCGATAATCGATAACCGGGCAGAAGAAGCGATTGGTATAGCGAAGCCGATGGAAGAAAAGAATACGCGGGGAGCAAGGGAGCAATGAAGAGAAACGTAGGACCAAAAGAAGGGGTAGGTTAAGGGTGAAGGGGTAGAAGGTTGGAAGCGATCTTCTTCGACGCTTTCAAAACCAGAAGTAGTTCTCGGATTCGTATTAAAAAGCTTACGCTCGAGAAGACACTTTCAGTCGCGCTGACCGACTGTGAACGGTAAATTTGCGACCTCCTTTGCAAAAGCAATTATGTTACTCCTACCCTCTCACCTATCCGTCGTCTCTCTATTTCTCCTGCTCCCTTTCCATCCTTCTTCCCTCTCCATACTCCTCCGTCTCTTTTTCCTCTCTTTCGTTCTCATCCTTTCCTCCTCTCTCGGCTCGGTAACTCTCGAGCGGATGGCTTTTACATTTTCAAGCTTCTTGCACGGAAAGTCGCTCTTACATTCAAATCAAAAGGCTCGACCGCCTCGGTGGAAGTGGCCCTCTCTCTTCCACCCCGACCCCCTAGGACCTCTTACCATTCGCTATGCCGCGGTTAAAGATTCATTCTGCAATAGTTTAATCCGAGGCCGAGCGCAATCTTCCTGCCTTGCTACTATTTCGCTGGTCGTCCGGTGATGAGGCAATTTCTATCGGCTCGCTCTTTGTGACCTCTTCGACCTTTATCGACGCGTATCTCGCTTCTCTGACCCTGCCCCCTCTCAACTCTGACCTCTCTCCTTTCCACTGCTTTAGTCCCTTTCTTCCTCTCGCCCCACTCGTTTCGCTCCTCGTGTGTTTGTTTGTTCTTTTTCTTTTTCCGTTCGTTCTTTTTTGTTGTACCAGCCTTTTTTCGACGAAAAAGAATCGGCCGGCGAGTCGGGCAAAAGGGGACGCGTAAATTGTGTCTGTAACGTCGGTGAACGTGTCCTAGAGTTTTCGAGCAGCTTGCACCTGTGCGACGACGAGTTAACACCAGCTCGATGCTAGCCCCGTTACAAACGGAATTTTAAAAGCGCCCGTTCCTGGCCTTACGGATCTTGAAGCTTTTAATGGACAAATAGAACCAGCGCGCTGCTCGATGAACGAAAAGAGAAGATATCGGCTCGTGAAATTCCAAGTGAGAGGACTTTGTTCCGGAATTATATACCTTTTTTATGGATCTCAAACGGCGAACTTTTTCAACGATGAAATTTGACCTTCATTCGAGAAGACGATTAATTTTGATCGAACGTTTAATTCCTCCGTTGAGAATAAATTTCGATCGAATTTATTCCGGGGATCGAATATCCTCCATTTTACAATTTTATTCTTCCACGTTTGAGGGATTGTTACGCGAAATTTTTTGTAGATATTTTTATTTTCAAGGATTTCTATTTCCATACAGTGGGATTATTGGGATTATTAGAAATTGGAAGTCACTTACGTATTATGTAATAATAATCTACGTGAAGTGTTTGATATTCTTTTTTATATAAGATTTAGAACATTTTTAAATAAAATAGAAGCTTATCAATCGCTTGCTATCCTCGAATATTTCTTCCAGGACGTGTAACTGAACTCGATCATATAAATTAGAAGATTCCTCTTACTACCTTTGAGAAATGAAAGAGAATAACGTACCACATCCAAATATTAGCGCTACCAATTTATACCATATTTATATAGGTTATTACCTCAAAAATTTGCTAAATTATTATAGCAAAATTCAAAACTCGCAAACTAACTCCTAAATTTTCTCAAAATTCACTGGAATTAGCCACTTTTTCTTCAAACTACAACCGCCAAAGTTCCACCGCGGAAATTTGACTAATTAACTGTAATACGAAACGCTTAATTTTGATCGAACGTTCAGCTGAAATTTACAAACGGTCGAATTCGAATTCGCAAAGTGTTCTCGGTCTCGTGTCCGTTCGCCGTTTCGTTTTCTCTAGCCACAGTGAAAATCGGCGGCTCGTATTACGCTAAACATTCCGGCCGTAAGTATCGGATTTAGCTCGTTGAAGATGAAAGGGCTGCTCACGTTTGGCTAATTGCTTCCTAATGGCTGCAAATATTACCTCTCGCTCTCCCATCCCTTTGTCGGTTTGTCTGACTAACACTCGGGCTTCTACGTTGCGCCATTTCACCAACGCTCGATGCCTCGGCTAACAGCTTAATGGCGGTATTATGTTGTTGTACACTAGGCGAACTGACTGATCAACAATCGCGTGTTACGTTAGTGCGTGTTTTTGCAACGTCGCAAAACCAATCTCTCGCTAATGCGTCATTGTTTCGCATCGTAATGTGATACCTTTTTTCGTGTTTAGTGTGGAAAAGATAAGATTCCTCGAGACAGGAATTCTCAATGGTTCTAACCAAAATCCTGAACGTGAGAAGTTAGCGATGACATATAATAAAGTTTTCAAGCAATTCAAAAGGAGACAACGAAACCCATGCAAAAGTAAAACACACGATTCCGACAAGTCTGTTCCTTTCAACGGGTACGCATATAACTACAAAATTATGACGTTCCACGAATATAACTTCCATTTAATTAAACCATTAGCGTTACTGGACCCATTAATTTCCGACTGATGTGATATAATACGTTTGTTCCATCGAATCTATTACCGAAAGAAAAAAAAAGAAAAAGAAGAAGTATCAAGAAGATTTATCCAGCAAAACGTCACGGCGAAATACTCGATTAGTCACAGAGTCAGGAGAGAGATATGGTCACGCGGGGCAATGAATTTAACCACGATTTTTACGAGTAGCCGGTGCACGTCGGTGGGAAGCTCGTTCGGGGAAAAGTCGGAAGCGACAGAACGAAACTTAATAAATTAATAGCGTAAACATCGGGGTCGGTCTGTTTCGACGTTTCGTCCTAGCCATACGTCACACGGTGCAACGCGCGCACGTGTGCACACACACGTGCTGCAACAGGATACAATAGCGTAGTCTAACGGCGAGAAAGAGAGGAAAAGCCATAGAGAATGGCGGGTCCCGTGGAAAATGTCCAAGTGTATAAACCGCTGTCCCGCGTGATATATTTACTTAATAAACGTTCCGAACGGCAGGAAAATTTAAATTAAATTTATTCAGCGAAAAGAGCGCGGAGGCGCGAGAACGGCCGCGGCATTGTTTGCGAGTGGACCAAACACGCCGAGTGGGCAGCGGTGTCACAGAGAGGAAATTGAGGGACAAGAATATAGGAACACAAAGAGGGGCGGGGGGGGTGCGGAGGTAGACGTATATATATATATATATATATATATATATATATATACATATATATAGATATGTATGGTAATGAAAAAAGAGATGAACAGATAGAGAAAAAGAATAGAAGTTAGAACGAATAACGACATAGACGGTAGAGAGGGAAATAACTGGCAAAGGACAAACTGTTATAATGAAGTGAAAAGCTCGAGAGAGAGAGAGAGAGCGAGAAAGGGGGGAGGAGAGAGTAGTGGCGCGTATGAGTGACTACGCGAGAGAGGAAGCTAGGTGTGGGAGAGGGGATGTGGAAATATGCCGTCGGCGCGCTTTTCGTGCGACGAAAATGTGTCAAATTCGCGCTCGTGCGTGTGAGCATGCTTCTGGTTGAAAAAGGAAAGAAAATCGCGATAATAGTAGTCATAGTCGCGTCAGAAATAGAGAAATAGGAAGAGAAACACAGAAACGCGGAGATAGGAGAAAATAAAATTACGCGTCACGGTGTTCCATTTGAACGTGGCGCGTTTCATTGTTCGCGAATTGTTCGGAATTTTCTTGGTGAGCGTTGATTGTGCGCGAATCGGCCACACGTTGGCGCCACCGGATTGTCGTCAACCCTTTTTCGCGTGTCGGCACTTGTGGATTCCCGTGTGATGGCCGTGAGTCGTGTTTAAACGTTTCTGCTCTTTGCGAACTTCTGCTTCGCTATTGTTTCTCCGCGGCGATTTAATCGTGCCTTTAATTCACGCAGCTCTAACGAAGCCTACTTGATTAGCTGTAGAACAATTTTTTTTAGAAATGATAATTCGTTCCAGGTGTATCGATGCTATGAACTTGAAGCTTCGAATAGCTTTGAAACTTAATATAATTTGATACCGTTAATATTCTCAAATAAATTACGTGTAACTTTTATTTTATTTCTATACTAAACTTTTAATGAAGATTGAAATTGAATTTCAAGAAGTATTTACTTCCAATCTCGACAGAAATCAGATTTTCGTTTTCCCAATTCATGTATTCAATTATACATTGATTATATATTAAACCATCATCGTCTTGAGAAAGTAAATAAATATTTTTTTAGTACAATATTTCCCAACAGGCCACAATTCTGTAACATACTTGAATTAGATCTCATGGTTGCCTTATATTCTACTAGCCAGCTTCCACGGCAATTTTCTTTCACTGTGGAACATTATATTGGAAGCATTTCAGAGATCTACCGCAAACAGCCTTTTCCGCGATTGTTTCACGAGCGCGCATCAATTTTCGCGTCTTGCAAAGGGAAAGGGAGACTGCGGTGGAAATAGGACGTAGTGGTAATCGATAGTCAACACGGATATAACGTGGCGCGTCCGCGTGCCTCGGTGTGTCTACACTTGTCCTCCTTCCGACTCTCTTCATGCTGAAAGCATCTGGCAGATAGTGGACACTCTACTTAGCGGAGAAGATGGACCACCGAGGAAAGTAAAACGTGGCTCGCCAAGACGCGGGGATCCTCGAGTGTGTACCTATCGGCCCTTTTACATACATTTCAATCTGAATACAACTCTGTCCACTCGCGTTAGAAAAGAGTGGAGTGCTTTCAAGGAAAGTAGCGATGACCGGGCATACGGGCGACCAGCTAGAAAATCACGATCACCTGCTAGTTTGAAAAATTGCTTCGTCGTTCTCGAAACACTTTGAAATCGCTTTAAAGAGATAGCGTCGATCGACTTCTATTGCCTTCGAATTAGGTTCGTTGAGGTGGATGATGTTATTCGTTGCGTAATTCAATTCAGAAATTATACGATGCAGGATAATTTTTATGCGACGAAAATGATCGTGATATTTAAAGTTTAAATCGGTGTTTCGAAATTCAACGGTTCCCAAGCTTTTAATAAAGTTCCTCGAATTTTATGAGCGTTTTTTATCCAGCGGTTTTACATATCCAGTGATAAAAATAATCGCTGGCGTAAATGTGGCAGGACTCGGATGTAGGATGGACAGGTGATTTCAGCGCTTTATAAGCTAGAACTTATAATACTTTGAACGTAATAAAAGTTATAATTAATTAAACCAAGTTAGAAAGGAAAGATTCATGTTACTTCACTATTAATTTTATTTAGATTTATAGAGTTCGTTATTAATAAGGATTGCCTTTGTTTATAATTATTTTGAAGAATATCGAAAATTTTTCAAACGAAAGATCCATTCTGTCCAACATACATTATTTCATTTATCTTCAAAAACAAATAATGTTGGTATAATATCGTGTAACTAATGGTCGCTGTAAAAAAGATTTAAGTTGCAAATTTAAATTGGGAGGTATACGAAACTCTTATTATAATTTATAATACTTAAAAAGTAGAGATTCGCTGTGCGTCGTAAATAACAATTCGTGTAACTGCTGGCAAAAGATTTATATTTGAACAAACAGAGGAATTATTGTAAATAAGGATAAGCATAATGCTTGTCGCAATAAAAGTTCATGCAACAGCTAAAAAAGCAATAAAGATCGGATAAAACGACCGGATCACTTACATTGCCAAAAACAAACCGAAAGCCTCGTATCGTTTGCTGCTCGATATTGCGCGCAAATTTTTTGAATTATTAGCCTCTGCATTCGGCTCGTTGTGTCCCCGTTCGCCGCGGCAATCGGTGAAATTCTATTTGCTGCATGGAGCATGGTAAAATGCGTTTTATTGCCGGCCAGTTGAAAATTTTGCTTCATCAAGCCTCCATGCCGCACAATTACTGCTACTTTATTTGTAATATTTGGAAACTACGTGCCCAAAAAATATTCGCCCGTCGCTTTATGGTCCCGTGTTTCCCACTTTTATGTGCCCCATCCATGTAATTCTGTCATTCCAAGTCTGTCGACATAAAAGTTATCGAAACAAATGTAAACGTAAACGCTTGTTAATCATTTGAGTTTTAATTCGTTGTTGAAATAAATATTATGGAAAGAAAATATCTTTATACAAATTTCAGATATACTATGCTCGAAATCATTTCACGATGATTAAGTAACACTTTTTGGCATGTATCCTCTATTGGAGATTTTCAATAGTTTGCAATAAATGGTACACAGGGTGTTTCATGTAGCTATACGTAATTGTAATCTTTTTATTTGGACGTGGATAGTATTTGAATTTTTTCCAAATTGAACTACGCGTTTCTCTCAACGCATTATTTAATTCCGTACTTCGAAAGCTGTTTTTAATTTATTTTAGCAACTTAAAATTATTTTATTTTACCTTATATAATTACTTTTTGTCTTTAACATTGTTTTCTGTAGCTCCGGTCCTTTAGTGTCTGAGACACTAGACACTTTAACTACGATAATTAATTTAATTAAGTTCGCTTCTTCTGTATAACTCATTAAATACATGTTAAATCGCACTCGTACTACACAGGTTAACAATAAGATGAACAATAATTCGCTAAATTCATTTTCTAATATAGATCCTCGATATACTGCAATAAATAGTTTTCTGAATGTCATCGATATCGACAACATTCCTTCTCTATATCTCACGCTTAATTACCTCTTAAATTCTGCATCGACAGCATGCCATATTCATTACAGGCTTCTCGATTAAATTCTTCCCAGGTTTGTGCCACCGTTTACCCTGCTCCTCTGTGATTTTCTGCTCGCCACGTTCCGCTCCTGATCTGATTCCATTCTTTCCTCCATAAGATGAACAACGAATAGTTCTTCTATCGATGAGAGATGAGTCATATTAGTTTGCAACGATGCGTCCTTCTGTTTTTGTAAAGAGTGTCTTATAAAATTAGCGAATGTTTTCAATGCGGCAAAAAAAAAAAAAATTATTATGTAAGATACGATTATTTTATTTCAAAGACAAGCTATTTTTATACGACGGATTAATTCACTTTACAAAATTCTTTTACCAAATTGTCACACCATAGGACGATATTAAAAAACTATAAATTCGTCGCATTTAATTCTTATTTTCAGAGAAAAATTCTTATTTTTATCAAACAGAAGATTTTCACCACACTCAGGTTTCTACCACGAGATCTCTCGATCGAATACCCATCGATACCAGAAACGCAGTCTTCAACATCCATTTACACGTATCAGATAGCCTGCTAACTCGCCCAAGTAGTAAACATAAAAAGGAGTAATTTCAATTGAGAATAGCGAAACAACCCAAGGGTGACGAAGGAACGCAGATGCAACGTATTGCCCTAGAATCAATGCGGCAGTTTCAAGATTGGCAATTTGTTATGGTTCGTAAAGCGACGCGAGTCGGTCGTTTCCCTCGTTGCACGGTTCGAGGGTCCTCGGCGTGCACGTGACCAACGTATTTTCGCCTGGATCGTTTCCTCACGGGCCAGGCGCTGTCGGCTAAACACGAAAGCAAGGTCCAACCGTATCCTATCGGTGAAAGGAGAATTTACAACAACGGCCGTTCCCTTTCTCGGTTGCACGGGAGCTAAATAGTAACGAATAGTGGGAAGAAACACTTCCGTCGTTATCGTGCGTGCGAGCGCGGTTCCGTTAAGTCGTAAACAGCTCGCAAATAATCAGCCGAAATGGAAATTATTGCGGGCAATGCTGTGCACCGAGGGCCAACATCACCTTACACCTCCGACCCTTCTTCCGGAAAACTTTTCGTATAACGCCGCGGCGACTGGCGCCTCGAGCCGAAATTATGCGCTTGTTCCAGCGGACGGATAAAGGTAAACTTTCACGGGGAAAACATGCGCCGCCAAGCAACTGGATACGCTCCCGTATGAGGTTGATTTTTCAGAAGCAACTTTGTTAATTCACTTTCTCGTTCTTCCACGCGCTCGTTTCTTGATCTTGTTCGATTGCGAAGTTTCTCTCGTGGCTCGCGTGTATCTACGGTTTTTAGGGCATTCGGTGGTGTGTTATGCGACTATGTACCGAAGATTTTTCGATGTGTTCTCTGTACATTTTATGGGCAGCTTTGTATCGTGTCTGAGATCAGTTGATGCGTTTATAAGTTGCACGATAATGTTCGGAAAAGTTCTATGGTATTACTATGAAGACTTTAACGTAAAATTGGAATGAGGTATCATAGATAATAATAAGAAATGTTCTAATAATAGAAGCACACAATTGGTTTAGAAACAACTTGAATAACGTAGCAGCATTAAAGTCGATTTGAAATAACAGTTTCGAAAGGAAAGACATATCTGTACAAGTCAACTATTTTCCTGGGAACCGTGCTAAAAATGAAACGTCTGTGCAAGACCTGCAAAATGTCAAATATTGTGTTCCCTACGACGAACTGTATCCGTTATGAATGTTGTTCTCTCCATTTTGAGCTCGATGCTGTTAAAATTAGCTGAAGGATTCCCGAAGCAACCCAGTTACCGATGGTATTCGAGAGGATGAGTACGCTCACTTCCATTCGCACGAGAGTTGTAAATTCCGTACCTACAAGGAATACCTGTGATGAAGTGTCTTGGATAGAAACAGTTGATACAAACAGCGCAAAACCCAATGATCGACACACTCGTATATGTTACGTACAAGATGTCCCTGGAGGAATCTGACACATTTCTCTGACGTATTTGACAGATCCTCATACATTAAATTCATGCATACCGTTAGCTTATTTCTTCTAATTGTATAATAGTCAAACTACCTATCTATTAATCGTTTTGATAAATGGGGTTGTGATTTAAGTTTTAATTGAACTTAACTTACTTTAACCGAACCTATTAACTACTATAATTGAATAGAAACTTAACTATTATACTCATTTCATTTCAATTTCTATAGAAAATCTTAGAAGAACTTTGTTTCCAAATGGAATTTCATTATACCATACATAAAATTTTCAAACATTTTTAGAATTTGATGACATTCTCTGATTATAATGGAAAAAAGGATGGAGTAAAGGCGACAATCAATTTTTTTTTAAATTGACCTAAATCTAAATCTAAATTTTTGCAGTCCCTATATTTTATATTTTAATATAATTAAATTTTTATATATTCCTCTAGTTCAATTGAAATATCTTTAGTTGAGGAAGAACGAATACATAAATGTAAAAATAAGAAGATAATTTCCAGTTTTTGCCAAAGGCACATTTTTCATTCATTGTAGATGAAAAAAAAAATAGAATTTTGCAGAGGAATAAAATAAATTAGAAGAATTCACGACCTCTGTGACCCAGAATGATCAAATATATATATATGCATAAGAAATTCGTCAATTCCTTGTCAAGACACCAGATACACGTTACCAACCCGTTCTATTTCGAGGGAAGACTAGGTACCAAAGATCAATTTTCTAAATTGATGCGATTGTTGAATATTTCCCGTGTACTTTTCATCTGATCAAGCGTCGGCGTCCAGGTTATGTATTAGTTATCATACACTCAGACATTCACCCTCTCTCGAGGACTTGAGGCGCGTGCAACCCTCCGCGCATGGCCGGACTCTTATGTAAACATTTGCATTCCTAACCTAGGTGGCGATTTCTCCTATGTAATGCATCCGATCGATCGATTTAATCTCGATCTTTGGCCGGAACGTGCATTTTGATGTTCCAAGAGTGTGTCAGATCCCTTTCACGAGTATTTGACCATCCCGTGTGTTGATTCATGGTTCCTCATTTACTTTATTGTTCGAGAGGATGTTGTATGAAAGTGAGTCATTATTGCAATGACTTTTATAAATATTATATTCCGGAAATAAAACTAAAAAATGTAGCTTAAAGAAAATTTGTCTTGTCGGTTGGAATATCTAACAGATGTAAATTAATCTTAGGTTATCTTTCTTTTCGTTTAATTTGTCTCTTGTGATTTACTTTCCTTTCTTTTTTTCTTTTTTTTTTTTTGGTCGTGAAGTTGGAACGAAGTGAAGGAAAAGAGGAAGGACGGAAGAATAGAGGAAGGGGAAAAATATACTCTTCATCTGACACCTTCTAGTGGAATTGGCGCCTCGGAGGACATATTTGTATGAGAGGCATGATTAGGTCGAAATTTGTGAGAATTTTATGTTGATGCGAACTTCCCTAGTAACTAATGAGAGAAAAGAGAGGGAGAAAAAGAAAATGGGAACCATAGGAGAACCGTGACAGTGTCATAATGCTAACAAATGCTACTTTTAGACATATCAATAACTTTTAAATTAACAATTTTAATTCTACCATATGTAACTAGTTCGAAATCCAAGATAACGATGTATGCTACATTATATTACAGGAAAACAATTTTATATGTCCATCTGAAATTCAATCTTCCCGTAATCGCAACTTAATACGTTCTTCCACGAATCCGAAGTCTCATTTCTACGAAGACGCCGAACCGGAGACAAAACCAACCGTATCACCAATCGTATCATAAACTGGATTCAATTCAATATTCTTGACCCGGCGTTCACGGGAAAACCTTTCATCCTGAGCGTAAACGTCAACAAAAACGTCTCCGTTATTTTTCCCTCGAATTTATCGCAGAAAAATTTTCAGCGTGTTGACTCCGGGCCAGGCATTCGTCGGAATTCGTTGATTTTATTTCCTACCGTTGGCGAATTACAAAGGTAAATATTAATCGTACGCGTAAACATTAGCCGTACAATCGATAACAGCGTTCGTCGACAACAGCAACGGCCACAATACTGTATATGCGCGCACTTACTCGTTATGCCTTGAATGAAAATATTTTAACGCAAAATCAACGTACAAGCAGAAGTGAAAAAAACAAGATTTCCGATTCCCTGCCACGTCGAAATTCGTCAGGAGCGGTTTGTTTCACCGAATTCCCTTCTTTTTCTCCTTTTTTTCGTAAGACCACGGGATCAACCATTCCACATATAGACGGATATATACGTACGTACGCGAGGAGAATCGCGAGCTTTTCTATAGCGTAGGTATAAAATAACGCGGCCGCAAGGGTATCCAGAATTAATAGAGCAGGAGAGGGAAAAACCTTCAAAACCTTCGGGAACCCTGGATATCGAAAGGAAATTAAAACCGCAGTCAGCGGACTTTCAACTCGCCCTTCTCTCACCCTTTCCCCCTTTGCGGCCACTCTTCCGCACACAAAAGTCACCCAATCGTTCGGATTTCTGGCTCCTTTTTTTTCGATAAATTGGCGGGATGCTCGAGTAAAATTAGTTTATTCGAGCGTAACGTCATACGCATCTCTTTTCCCGTTTGTTCGTTCACTCGACGAGAAACGTCGGTATTGGTTTCGTCGATTGTAGCCGATGTTACCCGCGGTCCTCCCACTTTACCTGCGGCTATTCTGGTCACCGAATGAAATTTAATATTTGAGACTTTCATAAAGATTAATCAACGACGGCGGCAACCGTTAACGGGCTTCGAAGATCGCCGCCCTTTATTTTCATTAAAGATCAGACGCGCGCATCCCCATTTCAATTTTCCTCCCTGTTTTGTAAGGCATCGAATCGAAATTACCATCGTCCTCTTTTGTCTTCTGAAAAATTTTAGTAACTTTCTATCACTTTTCATACCTGACTTAGGATTTAACCACCCTATATGAAACGAGGGAGCGTTCGAAATAAGAAAAGGGACAAAATAAGGCATGACTGGCAAACTAAAATTTATTGTGTTTTATAACATTTGGGAAAAGACTCGAACGTTCGAGTTTGCACGAGGCAATCAAGATTAGTATAGAAAATTGGAGACAAAGAGAGTTGATCGAACGTAGAACGAATTAGGCGTCGCTACTTAGCGATGCCGAGCTGTTGACAAATATGAGCGACAGCGTGGAGTAAAGTAAATGTTTGTAATGTATTACGGGCCGTATACCGCTCCTATTTCCGCAGTTATATAGACGCAGTTGTGTACTCGTTTCGATACGGCGGCTTCGTATTATTACAACTGCCGCCATAAAATGGAAGCGACTTCATTTTTCGAGACAACGAGAATAGACAACGGAGTGTTTTCATTACGCCCGGAAAATGAAATTGGATACGTACGCGTTTACTCAAAATTAACGTCAATATGATGATGCACTGAAAACTAAAAATATTATCTGCCAAGGACAGGATTTCTCCTGGTGGAAAACATTTATCCATCTTGCCTTGAATTAATATTTCATCCTTGTTCAGCATGTTCGTCCAAACGAGGTTATCTAAATATATCCTGTTCTTCAGATGTGAAATTTATGAATCCTGGCAAAACTCGAACGAAAATTGATATTCCCCTTTTAGAAATCCTTCTGCGAGATTATACGAAATTAAACCGAGTTCTTAAAACTTCAAAGAATTATAAATCTTATGATCTCAGGGGGATATCGATGTCCCAACTTCAAAATTCCGTCTTCCTCTGTAAGGCAAGTTTGTTTCCGATACTGTTTAACGACTGTTCCTCAACGACATGTTAACAAAAACACGATACAACTGTGTCTATTCTTTCCAAATATCGATGATACTAAGACTATATTAAAATCCAATTTCTGTAGTAACATTCACTATCCTACCACAAGAACTATACCTAATACCCAGTAAACGACCAATCTGTCCAACTCAATTATTTATTATACCATTACTTCTGCCTCAACTTTCCCACATACAAACTCTATTTTCCTCGTGAGCATATCAGTATGATAGACCTGTTTTGCGCGATTAAACTTAACCTCTCAAACAGTCCTTTCTTTGCCACAAATAGTCGAATTGACGCACGCATCGGCATTAGAAGCGGCGACAATTTCCAAAGCGTCGCGCCGGTCAAATAATTCCCTACAATGTATTTACGTTGTCATCGTTCGACGCTGGGAAACGGCGCGGCAATCGAGCCGCAGCGGTCGGACGTCATTGTTTGCCCATTCCCTAAGGCTAACCACCATCACCCGCAATATTACAGAATTACTACATGCCCTGGCCGTTCGTCTCTCGTTCTGTCCAATATCGTGTACATTACGTACGTACATTGGCGAGCCTCGTCGCCTCCAATATTAGTTCCGACGCCGCTGCGGAAATTGCATTGATAATGCTAATTAAATTGCTTCGTTTGTCTATGCTCAGCGTCCGAAGGTCTAGCGACGCGTTTCCAACTGATTAGCCACTGCAAACGTATGTGGCAGTAAAAGAATTTGGCGATAAACTTATCTGCGACCGGAAAAACCGGGCTCTACGTCGTTCGTACAGTTGGTGTATGAGATATAGTGAGAGAATGAGAGAGGGAGAGCAAAATTGGTTAAAATGTAAAGTTTGTACATCACGATGATCATAATTGATATTTTGGAGAGGATGAAGACCCAGAATCAAAAGTTCAGAAATTTTATTAGATGACATGTTCTTTGAAATTAGTGGTAGTATGAAGGCAGTAGTATAAGAAGTGCAATGATCAGACGGAGGAGTTTATAAGTACATTACTGTTACTGTCAGGATTGAGAATATTTAGCAAAGGCGAGGATTATTGTTTTTACTAAAGCATACATTACATTGTTGTATAGGATTATCATAAGCGTAATTACATAAATATAACGATTACGAGTGTGGATTTGAAAAGCTTTTGCTACAACCATATGAGTATCAATGAGTAGTGGTGTAATTTATCTTTCGTCAGACTTGGTCTTGGCTGACATACTGTTGATTTTGAGGTAGAGACGAAAACCCGAGAATATATATAATTCTGAGAGACTCGAATTCGACTCGAGGGCTACACTAACTGCCCGAAGCGACCGTAAAACGTAGCGACAGACGCGATACTCGGTGAAACACCGATGCTGGCTTTTAGGTTATGGAATTCTTAAGTCGAGACTGCGACGAAGCGCGATGATCGTGACCCACCTTGTCACCCAGCCATTTTTGAAATATTGAAGTAGGAAGTTACATTCTCGAACCAATATCAAACGCATCAATAGCAACAAAAGCGTTAAGAAGAAAGGGAGAAGAAATTCTTCCAGTCATGTAAGAAATAATTTTTCAATGAAAATCTTTCATATTAATCAAAAACAATGTAGCTTTTTATAAATACCAATCAAATCCCGTAATTTTATTTGAACCAGACGATATTGATTGGAGCCTTCCCTGGCACGATGTTAGAAAATCTCTCGTATTAATCAAAGATAACTTCCCTTTTTACAAGCTCGAGCAGACTGAAAGTTTCATTTAAAGCAGACGCTAATCATTTACGTTAATGATTCCGTACGACTCTAATTTCTAACAGCAAGAAATGTTATTAAGCTCTTGTACTTAGCCATCAGTCAACAGCACGATTCAAAAGATAAAGAACAGGAAGACAAGAGAAGAATAGGAGAATGAGGATAATAGAAAAAAGACAACGGACGTGTATACGCGTTTCGAAGCAACTCGAATACATATTGCTGTTCTTTCGACGCGCTCGAAAACAAAGACCTCTGCTCGATGATATTCAATAAATTCAGCCGCAGAAAAACACGGCGACATCGCTCCGAGGATATTGTCGGGGCTGACCTTATTTCGAGGGAATTTCAAGCGGTAATTGTTCGTCATTGCCCCGCTTTGTGGCGGCCTCTAGGATAACGATTGAGAGAAACGAAGGCGGCGCAGCAGACTATTTATTCTCCCAACGCGAGTTGTCCCTGTTTTCCACTTTCAATCTTCCCATTCGCAATGGAACGTGTCCCCCCTTTTGAGTCGTGTACAGTCGTGGGACGACAAATCGGCTGGTCGCGACCAGAGAATTTCCTCGGAAAGAAATGAAATGTCCTTGCAGATGGAAACCTGATTTTAATTTGTATCCTTCGTGTAGAAACAGCACAGGGTACAGGATGGGAAAATAAGAAACGAAGAGGAAGATTTCTGTATATTTCAACGGAAACAGCGTCTTGATTAAAAGCTTCCCGTCTAAAAGTTTCCTATAAAATTTTCATTTTTCCATCTTCATATGGTTAATATCATCGTGCGAAAAAGCGACACAATTTTTTAATTAAGTAGCGACATCTTCTACCTTCCTCACTTGGGAATAAATCCAAAAATTAAATTTCAAATTACAAAATATTTGGAGAAACGTTCTTCGATTAAAACGAAATTTCACGAGTACTTAATTCATTCCACTGATCAAATGTACCACGATTCAGTCATTACACACTTGGCCATTTCTTCATCCGCAACAATCGTTCGAGAATAGTCGTTTCTAATTTTCTAAACATGTCATATACCTTTTCCCAGTTTTATTTCTCTATCTACGCTTTCCTTAATACATTGAGTCGGACCAGAATAATCCCCAAGAAGCCATTACTGTCTTGTCAAAAATTAGTTTTTATTACCACTGACTTCATCTACCTGCGATGAGGTGTTTGCCATCGAGTCTCTTACTTTTACGATGAATTATTTAAATCGTAAAACGTTGGGGCACGCGGGAGTTCCGTGCGTGTCATTCAAAGGTACGCTCCATACCTGCGAGTAACCTCTAGTTTGAGGATGGTCAGTACTCATTTTTTTTTACTAGTTTTCCAACCAATTAACAGGGATGACTGCTGCTCTTACTTCTTTATCGAAAATTATAATTGACGAATCCGCTTGTCTCGCGTGCTAGGCACGCCCATCTCAAGTTTCCATCTTTTCCACATACATCACCGATACTTTACTTACACTCAGCTTTGCGCCAGGACATACAGAAAAACGACACCATTCTACTCACGCTTAACATTTATCCGCACATCCAATCTTCGAAGGTATTCTTTGTGAAATATGTAGTTATATTTGAACTATAAAACCCTGGTGTCAGATTCTATCTAAATATCCACATCATCGTAATCGAAGCAGGGAATCCTAAAAAATAGGGCGATCCATGGTGTCGATACCAATGGAGACGAGATTTTACGACTTTCGTTGACAAGTCACACCAGAGACGCGTCTCCCCGCGAACACAATCGAGCAGTATAAAATATTGGTCGGATTTGCATAAACACCTTCAGCTTAACCATCGCGTAATTAAACGTAACGAACCACCGCTTATAATCCTCGAAAAACACGAGTTAACACAACGACTCTTGAGTATCACCGTCTCTGTACACCACTTAATACCTCCCGCGCCAATTTCGGAATTGTGCAACAATTACCACAAATTTGTACGAACTCGATGAAACGAAATATCGCGGCGGAAATTTCGGGCTGGTCTACAGAGTTTGGGTGGTACCGCTGCCGGCTGGTATTGTTAATTAACGCATGAGCCATATTGCCGCGGTATTATAAGGATTCTGGGTTACCTATTATTAGATGGTTGAGCGGACGGCGGTGGACAGGGCACTTGCATATGTACGTACGTACGCGCGTAAGTCTCAATAATCAACACTGCGAAATTGTTCTGTTTCCAATAGCAAGCGAGCATTGTAATCGAAAGTAGGCCAGCTCGGCCACACAATAGAACACACCACGGTCACATTGTACAGATCAATTATTCGCCACTTAAACGGAATTGCGTAGGCGCCGGGCTTACAATGCGGCATTTAGGCCGCGACGCGCGTAACTCGATCGGTATGCGTGGCGAATTAGCAATAGACGCGTGAAATGTATGATTTCATAAATGAACTATAACGCGAAATTATTCTCCGCTACTCGATCGTTCTCACCGCGTTCTCCGACGTGCTAACAGCTACTGGCCCGCGTGCGCATGTGTTTTGATTGTTAGAGGTCATAACAACAACGTGTGTGGATAAGACGTGACGTGGAAGTATGTGATAGTAGGAATAGAGAAGTAGGAATTTATATTAAAACTCGTTCATTGGGTACATTTTTCTGTGATTTTTTTCGATATAATAAGACAAATACACGTGTTTACTGCTACAATTTTTAGGATAATTTTCCATCCTTTTGTAGCCAGCAATCTGCTACGTTACAATATACTAAAGTCTAACAATAGCTGAATCGAGGATTCATGATAGACATTCAATCTAAAAGGACAATTTACATTCTCCAAACATCAGGAGGGTCGCGGATGGATGTTCTAGAATCTGAAATTCATTCTAGACTTCTAAAATCCCAAAGGGGCTTTAAGAAAATGTAGAAGGAATTTCAGATACGAGATATACATACTAAAGTATTAATACTTAGAACAAAAAGGCACGTATTCTTCGACATGCAACGAAGATCTCCCAATGAGGGCGAATGACGCGTAGTCTAGATGACCCAAAGATCTAGAGGGAAATCTAGACTGGAATTGTCTATCTTCGTATCGTCTTCCAAAATATAATCGTTAGAAAGATTAACCATGGAAATACATCGATTCTCAAAGAGTAATCTTTAGGAAATAATAATTATATTGTAAATATAAGAAACTAAAAATATTATTTCGAATTACATGGAATGCTAGAATGTGTATAGAACAGGCGATAGCTAGCATTTAGTTGAGAATTCTGTCTGATAGTCTTCGTCCATCCTATTCAAATTCGCATCTCAGAACTATCCTAGCTAAATTCTCAGTCTGTCTGATAAGAGAACAGAGCGGTAAATGAGCTTCCGCTGTGATTCTACTGCCCTTATACCACTGTTCAGATAATGCGATGACCGCTAACTTCGAATGTTACGTGATAGCGCACGAACTATACTCATGATAAAATGAATGATTCTCCTATAGATCAAGATCTAATTTCTTAAGGTTCGTATTTTGGCCGTGAACTTATACTATTGCAAGTGCAATACAATAATAAGCCGAATAATTTATAAATTTCCTTGCAATTCGAAGGTGCATTTACATTTCCGTAATATTACCTTCTTTCCTATAACGTTTTCAGTGTAAATACTTCTTTAAAGTTGAAACAGGCAGGATACAAAACTTTTATGGCCAATTTGGTACTGAAATTCTAATAACAAGCGTAATGCTCGACCAGTTATATGGAAATGAATTATTTGTGCGCGAAGATATTTGATATTTAAATTTTGATAAATGGAAATGCGACTGGATTACTCGAAGTTTGATACGTAATACTGTATTGGGAATCGATAGGCTTTTTGCTGACGCACTGCATTTTTCTGTTTGCGCTTTTGTTCGTTTTTCTGTTTCCCTTCCTTCATTTTATACCATTACCTTGATTGAGTTGATATTTGTTGTTATAGTAAAGCGTTCCCATATTTTTCTTTTTTTTTCCTTCCCTTTTTTGGCAGGAACAATTTGTTACGAAGCTTGTATTTGTAAAGTACTGTGTAAATGTTTATTTAAACGAGCCATAGAAGTAGAACATCTCTGAAAAACAATAAGAATATTACTATTTTTCATCTTTCGTGCCCTTCTTCTATCTGTTGCTTTTACATAGTTTTCAGATAGTGTAAAAAGAAAAACAAAAAGCGTTTTTCAAATTATCCATGATAACTTCACTTAATATTTCATTGTTGCTAATCACTTAACGTTTCATTACGAAGATAAATACACCTTCTGACTCAACAGTGAAACAAAGTAAAAGTCACGAAATGTAAATGTCGATGTTAATATTTAATGTTAATATTTATGTATTATACAAATACTTATAATATAATCGACATCGTTAGTTCAATTTCCTCCGTTTAAAATGCCATTATTATACGACTTTTTCTATCCGTTTAAACCATTTAATCCACCCGATGGTCGAAATTTAATCCATTTGATTCATCGTTCGATATCTCAAATAATCTGTACGCGGCCTCGTTCGCCAAGACGTCAACGTTAAACATCTCCACAATCACTATAGCCTATTCTCGAAACCAATTCGTGCAAGAATTTCCTCTTGATTCGCGAAAGAATAGAAGGGAAAAAAAATCGGTTGAAATATCCGATCTTTGCTCACCGGCCTTAAAACCCTCCTTGCCAAGGAACTCGACTCGAGCAAGCTAGCTTGGAAATGTGATTAATCTGCTTCATCGGTCGGTCTTATTGAAATCAATTTCGTCGAGATCCTGTGGAGAAAAAGGAACTAAGCTAGGAAACGCTTTAACCCCGGGTCCAGGATCCCTCCGACCGATTTCACGTTGAATAATAAGTAATCGAATCCTTTTAATCTAATTGCAACGATATAATAAAACAAGAGGCGGTAGAAGCGGTATTGTAACGCGGTTTAACGAATGAAATTCTAACCGGTGGTTAATGCATTTCGCTGATCGTAAAATGGAGTTGCGTTCTATTCGACTTGTCTCCCTGAATCGCGCAAAGCGGTTCGATTTAACGTTTCGCAACGTATTAAAAGTGCAAGCTCTTCGAATGCGGTTGTTATACATTTATAGCGGACAGCTGGTATTCGACAATCGATCGTAACTCGTATCAAATGTATCGATTATTTGTCTGTTATAGCCTGTTTCTTTTAAACTTTTCTCGCTAACAGTGCCACAGTGTGCGGCAATCAAAATACAATTCTCTGTATAATACCGATGCGTAAAGCGTTGAAAAAATTGTGAAACATTCTGTATATGCCGATCTCGTGTCTTTTGTCTTTGTGCTGGATGCTTGCATCGATAAAATGATGACGCTCCTGTTATATCGGCCCTATATTAAACATTCTTTCGCTCACTATTGTATCCATAAACCCGTTTACAAAGCGTTAATGCGCATTCAAATCCATGAACCATAATATCAAATTCCATCTAAACGAGGAAACTAACACACACCTCTGTCTACACCCTTCAAAGAATTAACAAACGCCTGTAAATTCACGAACCCTACCAAATTCCACTTAAACGCAGTGAGAACCCTAGTACACATTCCCATCTAGAACCTCCCCAAGAATAAACCTACGCGTTTAAACACATTTCCTTCGACTCTAACGCCGAATTCCACCTAAACACAGTGAGAAAACTAATACACCAAGCAAGACTACTTCTAACCATAACTCTGTCGAGCACCCAACCAAGCAATAGGAAGATAAAGCTATACAGAAGTGAAGCTGCACGGCGCTAGTCGTCTGCACTTGCCAGGGATAACACCCAAAGAATCTCGTAACTCGCAGTAAAGGGTGCGTCTTTGGTCGTCGTATATGGCCGGCATCAGTTTGGCACGCCACTTTCCCAGCCATTATCATTTTTCTCGGCAACCCGATCCGCGGCCTGGCGACGATATCCGTCGGAATAAGATATTTCTAAGGTAAAGATTATTATCCGGACTCTCATTACGCAGCCGGGCCAACGATAAAGATTACGGAAGTATCCGTGCGATAAAGTAGCGCAATTTGCCGGCCCCGTTCAACCCCCTGCAGCTGCATCATTGTTGCACGCCAAGAGGAAGGAGCAGGAGAAGGTTCTCGAGGGTGTGAGAAAACACGGAGCAGGGGAACGTGATAGAGTAAGACGACGAGAAGGAGGAGGGGGACAAGAGCGAGAGAGGAGTAGACGGAAACGGAGGCGGCGCAGATAGTCAGCTTGATTATCCGGACTCGACCAATCTTCATCATGCAGCTGTTTTTCCCATTCTACGAGCGACTTCGCCGGAGCGTTATCTCGCTCTTTCGACCTGGAAGAAATTCGCCGGCGAACCGTGCGCGCCAAGATCGCTCCTTTTTTTCTCAAGCCTGAAATTAACTGACCTTAATAATTGCCGTTCATAAACATCGGGAATGAACGTTAACTTGGAGAACCCAGGAAGAAGAAATAGGAAATAGTCGGGCACTGGTTCCGTACTACTATGTTATTATACTGGTATACCAGATTGATACAATACGTACAAGTATCGTTTAGTCAGGACAGAGGATTGGTAGTGGTTCGAGGAGAGAAATCGAGACCAAGAACGAGACGACCATCCACTCGAAGCTACTTTATCTTAACTGTCGTGGATTCTCTTGACTCAGCCCAACCTGGCTCCTTGCTTTAGCCTCGCCGTTAAGGATAAGAAGGTAGTTAGTATGAGGAGACATTAGTGGCAGCAATTGGGGCAACTAAGCATCTCCGTGCTTTCAGATTCCACGTGTTTCATCCATCCCTCTCCCTTCTCCTACGACTATAGTACATTTGATGCCCTACTGCCTGACTGTTCTACGCTACCCTCTCATGGCTCAACCATCGTCCTTCACCTCTCCGACAGAATTCTGGGCTTCACGCCGGCAATCGATATCGAAACGCTAAACGACTGACCGACTATCAGTCCTCGCTGTCCAGTTGAATCGCATTGGATCACGTTGAATCTTCGTGTCCTGGTTACATCCTGTCGAACGTGACTTCGTTGCTTGGACAACGTGGCTGAACGTGTTCCGAGGATGTAACCTTCGATATCCGGCGAATCGTGACGAGAGAGTCGACATGCGGAGAACGCGGTGTACTCGATGATCGGAGGCTTGTTGCAAATAGGAAGATCGTTGATCGGTAGATCCGGAGCGAAAGGGGAGGTGGCTGATGATGGTTCGAACAGCATGGGGCGGTTCCAATCTTTCGAGTCGGTTCAGGGGCGAGATCGATAACGTTGCTAAGTGAGAAAATAGAGATAGAAAGGTCGCGGATCGAGGAGTTTGAGGAATTTTGGGTAGGTCGGGTTGATTGGTTTCCTTCGTTGAGCCGCTGCAGGGAATTGGAGTGCTTGATGAAGTAATATTGTTTTAAAGAGCCGGAGGATTAAAATGTAAGCTTCTTTGGATGCATGGGAAAAGGATTTGGTTTGATTATAGGCGTTCTTGTATTTGCTATAGGAGGATATAGAGATTAAATTATGGTTTTTGCAGCGGGTGAAACGGGTTTGTAGGTAGCAATTGCATTATTAGAGAATTTTTTTATTGAAGTGGAGTACATATATATTTCTCTGTCTCTCTTTATATATATACATATTTGTATCGATCCTTATGAGTATGAAATAATATTTCCAATTCAATATATTTTCAAAAATCTGAGATCACTCGAATTTTTTACTGTACACAGCACTAAATCCACAGGAATCTGCCATCGAATAGCCACCAGGTAACTCTGAAGTCCGAACGTCCATTCGAGGAATATTCTGCAATCCCAAAGCGATGGTAGAACATCGGTCACAAGTGACAAGTGTATTTTGTCTTGATAGGTTGCTGCATGTCCCGCGGCGTTTCCTCGATCGATGCCGCGAAGCGGTTAGGAAAATATTTTTATGCCCGACGCGATTCGTCGGCATAGCAGAGGTCGGCGCAGGAACGCAGGAACGTCAGGGGAACAGGGAACAACCCGGGAATTCTGTCACGTCCTTGTATCGCGTTAGAATTTGATGAAATGTTCGGAGGCCGCGCGTTCGTGAACGCTCCGCGCCTCGATGTATTTTGACGTGCTTTCGTTCGTCGCAACGCGGGCCAACCAGAAAAATCCTGCGTCGAATGCCAACCGGTTGCGAGGCTGCAGCTCTTCATTCATCGGCCCAGGAAAAATATTAAACTTCGTCTCCGCCTCGATCGACGATTGTTATCCTATTCGCGGAACCGGCTGCAGACGTGCAAACTGGATAAAGGGATTTTTCCAGAATGTGACGGGAAATATTCGAAGCCCACTCCTCGTCGTGTTCTCTCGCGGTCGAGAGAGAGAATCGAATTGTTCGTCGGTGGTAAAGCGTTGATCGTTTTGTACAGCACGGTGAAAAGGTTTGGGATTGGACATGATGAAAGATGGATTGAAATATCGTGTTGTTTTCCAAAGTATTAGAAGTTCCGAAGGAAGGTTAGTTTGTCGAAACGAACAAAACGATTAAAATATTTCTGTGATTGGTTAATTTCTATTTCCATTTGTGGAACGTGCGGATTCAATCACAGTCTATAATTCTATTCATCTGATTCATTTAGATTAAATATAAACACGTCAGAGGAAACTGTAAAAGGTATAAAGCGAATGTTATCCTTATCTCTAATGGTTCACACATGAAACGGTTTATCGGTTTAAGACACTCTACATACTTCATTACCAAATCCTTAGAATAGTAAAACATTAAATAATCTAAATATTACTACATAAAGTATCGCTATAATCTTATCGTAATAGCTTCCGCTATGTAAAACGAAATAAAAACTAGTAGTATAACTCGCTATCGTGTCAGACAGTAATAGAGCAAACGATAAACGCGGCAAAGAATGAAATAAACACGGCGCTTGACACGTTCTTTTTATTACGCGATACCTTATTCCAACTTTACATTAGACGTAGAAAAGAATTTCGTGCTTTTATAAATGAAACGTGTTTTCCAATCATTTTTCTCATATACATCAACGACATCAATAACTTGTTGCTCTTTTTGAATTTCGGGTACTTAGGACTTAATAAACATTCGATATATCACAAATTACTTAACAAAGTAGTAAACATTCTTGAGTAAATTTAGAAAAATCGAACGAGGCTCGTATTATTTTTGCAGATTGAAGTATTACAGCCTTGGCTTCAAGGAGGCCTGTTTAATTTTAAAACTTGCTACTATACGCGCGTGCGTGCGTGCGTGCGTGCGTGCGTGCGTGCGAGGGATGGGTAACGGTATGCATTTCTGAAAAGGTTGGAAGTGAACCGTGAAACGTGAAGAGAAAGAAAGTGCTTTAGAAAATTGACCCTAACCACGGCCATGCAAATCAGAACCTTCAGCAACGTCATGGATTGGCGTCTACATATGCATTTCGGTTTAAAAATATCCATTAATGGATGTAAACTGTTCGTGGAGTAAAATATTAGTCTATGAATGTATTGTTTTCTCCTAAAAATAATTTCTACCTTTACACTTTGTTGCAGGTGAGTCATGCGATGCGTCTATTGACCACGTTGCGGGTGAGTCTGCCAGTTAATTCGTATCCGGATGTTTGCTTGTATTTTATACAGTGTAATTTAATTATTACTAATTATTAATTAATCAGTGCCGATAGAAACTGTTTATTTATTTGGTTTGGCTTGGTAAATACGTATTTTTACTACTCAGTACAACGTATTTTCATAATCTACAAAAATGTCATTTTATTTTCCGTATAGTCTCTTCAATCATAATATCATATTATGAATGAAAAAGTATTCCGTTGTGAATGAACAGAAGTTCTATTTTGCACACCGTGCAATACTTTACCGTGCTTATATTTTAATGTTGCGTGAGAAACGAATCATAAAGTACGATTTATCATTAGCATCAATGATGCTTGTCTTAGCATTTCATAGCCTATCCTTCGAGTATCTATAGCGTTACCTGTATCGGTGGTGTAAATATACTATAGAACGAATCTTTTTCCCATGAACGATACAAATCGAATTTGTCAGAGCATAAAATCTAACAAATTTTTCCACTTCGATTTTTCAACGCAAAAAAGAAAAAAGAAAAGGAACAGGTAGGAAAATACAAGGAAAAATGAGTGGATGGACAGATCTAACGCAGTTCCAAAGCGTTTAATTCGTAAGTTATCGCTCGGTTGCCGGTTTCCATCGAAGCATGGCAAAACCCCATTACCAACCCGCTATTTTTCATAACTTTTTACGGGCAAAGTATTCGGACGACCATCACGTTTACGCGAATAACACCTTTGGAAAATTACGATTCGTTGATAGAATCAACGGGTTTCTTCGGGTTCGCCCCAAGCTGGCCGCGACGTGCAAACGCCGCGCCGGCGTGCTTTCCAGGAATAGAAACACACGCCGTGCTTTCATCCGATCTGTCGTTCAGATACGGGGAATGCGTTAACCACCCGTTAACACGCTATCACGAGAGTTCGCCCCGTTGTTGGTACAACGCGAGTCCGAGGTGAACGCTATTTTAGAAGACGGTGTATTTATTTTTAAAGTCGACGGAAATGTAATCGCGAGAATTAGAAACGGATATCGAATAGCATCTCGTTATGTTTGATACTTACAATCCTTTTTCGATGTTAGACCTATCGAATGTAGAAGTAAATTTTCTGTCAAATAAATTGAAATAAGAAATGTGCAAGATATATAAAAATCTTAAATTAATCGATTAATTTGGAATCATAAATTTAGGTAACCAATCTCTGTTCAATTTTTACCAAGGTTAATTCTTGTCTTCTTTTACGTCCTTCAATTAAGTAGATCTTCCTCTCGATGGTATATTGTATCTGATGTGTACACATTACACATCCGTGCATCGACTGCCGTAACTGAGGCGGAACAAAGAAGCCGTGAAGAAGAAGCAGTGAAGTGTCGAACGATAGAGTAGGGTATCGCTCGATAGCTTTGATCGGCCAAAACTCCAGCTCCCTCCTTCAACTGCAGTAGATCGACATTAATTATACCATAGGTGGGCTGACTGATCACAATTAATTTAACTTAAAGTGCAACAATGTACAGAATAAAGTATGAAATATCTAAAGTATACTACCCTAATAATAATAATAATAATAATAATAATATTAGTAATAGTATAGTTATTTCAGAAGATCAAATTTCTGCTTAGGTTACACTCTTAATTGTCTGTATAAAAATACAATTTTCCATAAAAATTTGCTGTTCATAAATATTATCTTTACTAAAAGAGAAGCGTGCATCACGTTGATTTTTCAGCTAATCAAGCAACGCGCTTTGAGTCACTTTATTGGCGGGTGACTCTGGGAATTTTTACATTGCGGCAAGCGGAACGGTAGCGATAAGAACACCAGATACAAAGCCAGACCGTATGATTTACAATGACAAGGCGATCGAAACCGTTTCGGTCGACCCATTTCGCGAAATTCTCTATAACGGAAGCCCAACGACCACAGCTATGCTCCACCGGTGATTGATCTCTATGCGCCTATGCGTGTGTGCCAGCCAGACCGTACGGGTATCTATGGTAATTAATCGAAGGAGAAAACGTGCTCCGGTAATAGCGCAGAGATTGGCGTATTCGAGAGCCTGGCTAGCTTCTGGGAAATTCATATTCCTTAATTAATTCTTGGTCCCGCGATCGATTTTAATGGACTTGTTTCTCCATTACTTTGTCGTTTCTGTTTACTATTAATGCGTTGCAACGGTACGGTGGTTAAAAGTCTATGAAAACTCGGAATGCTGATATAATGAGAATATATTAATAAACGTAAAGAATTTTTAAATCGTTAAATCTATTTTAATTTCTCTATTGAAATTAGATATTAGAAATTTCTAGTTGTAGCGGAGGAACAATATTTCTATTCTAAATTACATTGTTTCTTTTGACGCGTGTTTAATCAGCTATATAACAACGAAACTAGAAATCGAAATTAGCCAAAGCTACCAGATGACATTGTAATTTATGTCCCCAAAGTTGTAAAGGAACCGCTTCGAATAAGCTTTGACACCGTTACAACAGCCATAAATTATACACTTTTCATGAAAACATTAACTTGCTAACCTATGCCATCTTCTTTGCGTTCGGTCTATCCCAAAAGCCATTTGTAATATTTAACCCGTACGATCTGGCACGTGTAATTAAACATCCGATGTTGTGTTATTCTCGGATAGCAGGGACGGCGCAATTGCAGCTGCGAATGTAACAGGCTGAGAACTCGATACGAATTCAGCGCAACGTTACGATATCTATAATGAACGAGGTATTCAAGCAACAATTAATCTAGTTAGATTTAAAGGTCTCGCGAGTACGTGGTACTGTGGTACCACCGAGTATGGAAACAATTGTCGCGTGTCGCTTTTCCGCGACAGTTGCGATTTCGAAGTTCAAAACAACGGCGCCGTTACACGTACCGTTGTCCCGCTTATTCTGAAATTCAGGCCACCGAGAAATTTCAAACGCGATTTGTTGCTTACAAATGAACTCGTTTTCGCGTCACCGTTATTTTGTTATCGAACAAGCAACGTAAGTTAAAAAATAAAAATTTACTTTATCATATTGATTCATTTCTCGGAAATTATAAAATTACTTCAATGTTAACAGACAGGTTAGTAAACTTTTAAATTTTCTCTTCTCATTCGCTTAAGAAAATATACATAAAAAAGATACGTTATTAATTATGGGAAAAACAATGTTTTAGAAATAAAAAAATTCATCGTTTCCTTTTCTCGCATCTTCCTCCATCCCTCATCTATTTTTTCTTGAATCTTTCAAGAGAAGGGAAAGGTTGTATGTTATTTACGAGGAAAAATCCACGGGTCAAAGAAGTATACGATGTAAGGTGCAATCAGCTTAAAGAAGCAATAAATATTCTAACGACCAAGGTTGTTGAACAACTGGAAGCTTTAAAGAAGCAATAAATATTTTAACGACCGAGGTTGTTGAACAAGTACCAACTTGTAAGCCATTTTACTGCAACATGGCTCGAAAGTGTCTGAAAGTCTCGAGCGACGAGTTTCCTGATAGGATGTCGTTGTTCGTTATAATCGCTTTGGTAATTAATTACTCGTTTGTACGAAAACGTTAGGGTTAATTGATATACGTCTCATTTCGAATATAAAATAGTTCGTGCCTTTAGTCAATTTTATTCTAGCGGTATTTAAACATTTTTTATTATTACGATAACATTGTTATTTCTTTCTGCTTTTTATCCATAAAAATGTGTAGAGTAATTTATAACTTTCCATTCAAATTGGATTCAATTCATATCTTTCACCATAAAATTTCACCACATTCACATTTTTTCTTTTATAATTCCAAAACATCTACTGCCTCCTAATATTTTTATATAAAACAAGATTATGCGATAAAAAAGGAGCAGGTAAACACTTGAAATCCAACTGTGAGATCTGAAACCATTCCTGGGGCAATCACATTTCTCCTCTCAAACGTATTACCTCGCGATAAACAACAAAATAACCTCGTTTCCCCCGCCACGACTGGAATTATAGAGCTGGCGTGGTATTTCGATGGGTTGATATTTCACGCACGTAAAAATCCCGAAGAAAAAAGGCGCACGAGGATCAACGTGGTCGGACGGCATCCAGTTCTTCGGGTATTATCGGTAATTACAGCCTTCATGAACGGTAATACACCCGACAGGGAGCGTATTCGTGGCCGGCATGGGATCGTAGAGGGGATTACCGAAGTGCGCGCCGGGTACCAACCGAGCGGGGCTTTCTCGACACGCGATTCTCCTTCTTCGAAACTCCTGCAAGCGTGGAAACGTTCCTCATGAAAGCTCTTAAGTTACTTTTCACACCCTCTTCGTCTTGCTTCGCCCGATATAATGCTTTGATGTCTAACCTTTCCCTGTCATTGGTTACGTTTGTCTGCTAGAATGGACATTTTAATACGTTCGTCGAACGTGGCAATGAAAGAATGAAATCGTTAAGAAAGACTGTAATTGCTTTTCTTCGTCTATTGTTCATCTTGCGTGTCTTCGGGGATTTAATGTCTTGATTGCTGTGTTTTGTGAAGCCAGATCGGTTGGGTCGTCTTGAAGATCTTGAAGTAAACGTGGTTTAACCGGTGTCTCTCAAGAGATTTATTGCTTTTCTTTGGCAGCGAATATCGAGGTATGTTATTTAAAAGAAAATGTTACGACCAATGGATGCTATTTATTATTTTATTTAATTTGATATAATAGATCATAATATACTTAAAATATGCTGCAGTCGCTTTAAATGTAAAGATGTTCGCCGTTTTGATAGTTACGTTGTAGAGTGCAATATGTTACGATACTGTGTAGTATATGACACAATCCAATTGTTATTTAGCGTGCTAGAATTCTACAGATTCTAATTAGAATTCGTTGTAACCAGTTCCGCGATAATGATTGATGTATAAATACAAATTTGTGTGCTGAATTAATATGTATTAATGCGATAAATTATCGCGATCGACGTGATACGTAATTTACGATGTGTCTTGATTAGCCAATGTAACTAAATTAGAGTTTCTCAAACATAAATCATTCGCTTCGTTCTTAACAACTGAGCTGTTATGAAATGTCTATTATATTCAATATAATGAAAAGTAAATTAACATCGTTATACATTTTATCGAATTCATTTTTTACTGATAATGATAAGACATTTTGTAACTTTTAACAAAGAGAATTCAACACCGTTCGAGAATACGAAAAAAAGAAGATTCTTCTCATTAGACTTATCAGACACGTTTCGCTACGATACGAAATGTTCCGGAACAAACAGATCTAATTAACCTTTGATGTAATGCGCGAAAGAGGGGCTGGATTTAATCTAGAGTTCCCACCAGCTGTAAAGTACTGTAAACCGAATGAAAAACCACGTTTTTCTCTCTCCTTCGTGGGCGATGCTGCAATTAAGTTTAGCGAGTGGAATACAATGGGCCAGGTTATTCGTTTGTCCGATTGAATAGACTTGAAAATGAATATGGCGCGCCATTTGATCTTGTTATCCGCAGATTATCTCGCAACCAGTGATCACCACTTCTCCCTTTCTTCTTTTCTCTCCTTTTTCCTGCCCTGTCCCTTTCTTTTCCTCGTTTTTCTTCGTCATTTCTTTCTTCTCCCTCCTTTCCTCATATTTTTTTTTATGGCGTCTCGATTTTAATGGCAGAAGCGTAAGATAGATATAAAACGACGACGCGGACGACGGTCGCTAACGAGATGGTCGTTATACGGCTGCAATTATCGACGATAATCGATATTTCGATAATTGTATATTTTGACGCTCTGGCTGAACCGATAATAAAATGCGGATAATGGCCGATAATAAGATGCGCACCGCTTAATAATCCGCGTTATCTAAGTGCCGGATCGCTTGAATTTTGCAACCCAATTATCGCACCCTGGTGAATAGGTAACCGGCGTTATTAAATAAAAAAATTCAACGTGGCCAAGCTCATATCCACCGGATCCATTCAAAATTGCCGCGCCGTGAATAATTACCGTCCCCTCCGATCCTTAATGAAAAACAACAGATTAGCGCGGAGCATCCGCGCGGCAATTTGAAATTGAATTCGATTAATTTAAACCTCAATTTCTGAGACAGCTCATTTCTTGCTAATCCCAATTCGTGTAATCTACTTTTTGTCCATTTTTAAAGCGTTCGTTCTCTTTTTAATCATCCGAAACCATTTTTCCTTTCTTTAATAGAAAACAGGCCAATAAAAAATAGGGATATAATATATAAGAAGTTCGAGAGATGAAAATTAATTTCAACGGCAGAAGATTAAGAACTATGCATTAATAAATATCATCAACAGGCCCTATCGTGAACAATATTACAGAATTTCATTCGTCTTCATTCGCGTTGAAAGACAAACAGAGATATTACCAGACAGAAATCTTCGGTATCCTAATTCGTTGAAAGCCTTGAACGAAAGTATAAGCAAGATTGCTGTGTGCGCATTAGGGTCTGCCGGTGGTGGCTGCTAATTTGAAAACAGTTGACAGACCGAAGCCCGTGGAGAGCAACCGGGTCTCGGAGATAGATGAAGGATAAAGCTAACAGCGATGCGAACACCGGCGCAAAGAACGTGTACAGTTTTCTCGAGCAACACGCGAGCACCGCTCTCTGCTATTTCTACTTTCTATCTACACCTCACTCAGTTACTCTTGGGCTCACTTATTCCCCGGAGACACGAGTGTGACATTTTTATCCGCTCGCCGGCCCTCCAGCAATTTCAGACAGTTCCGCCGCGTATTTCCCTCTATTTACTTTAACTAAACATGAGAAAGCACCGGCTCCGGCCCTAAGGAACGTATATAACTTATAGGAATTAAGGTGAATAAAAAAACTCCGCGTGGATAAGAGCGTCGTCGGATCCGTCGAGGAGGTGACACGCCCTTAAGACATTTTTACCGCGTCCTTCTTCGTAAAACAGAACGGCGAGCCACTCAAGGTACCAGGATGAGTCAGTAATTATTCGGAATAATGCTAAGTCGCATATATGGTTGGCTGAAAATCATAGTGCTGTCGGTAGAGATTTCCAGTACTCGGATTTAGTCAGTATCATTCCCTTAATTAATTAAATTATCACAATTAATTAAATGACAATTTTATTCTTTGCGATACACTTTCACGGCTTGAATAAATATAACGAGCTTATTGTTGAAGTGGTCACTACTTCTAAGAAAACTCTACATCTAGTCTTTTTAGTTTCCTCAAGCACTGAAGCCATCGACAGCGATAGACAACAGACTGGGACGAAGGCAGACCATAAACAGTAGACAGGCGATGATGGCTTCAGGGCACTGCTAGCGTGCGTTCTGGACCAGCTCGAATTATATTCCTATTTGTATTTACACTTCTGTAATAAAATATATTTTCTACCTTAAATTTATCCACGCGTTTATTTCTTCATACATCTAATAACCTCAACACTTATGACAATAAACGCAAACTATTATTGTCTTACAAAAGGCAGTAAGGATTGACTTACACCGCTCTAACCTTTAGCCAGTCACAGAAGTATGTTGATTTTTTCCGTACAATTTTTTACTGATCGTGAAATTTACATTGTGAATTGTGCATGTGTCGTCAAATCAGTTTCCTCCTTTGCGATACTGTTGAAAATACATACGTGCAATTAGTTTTGTACCACAAAAGAATGAGTTAACGAAAGTCCACAATGAACATCCAACAGAACGGTTAGATAGAATAACGAGATGGAAGTAGCGTTCCAATTTTTCCAGCGGATAATAACCTCAGAAATCAAATATCTAATACAAAGCGAGTGAAAACTACTTGCCACATTCGTGAGCACAATCTGTTCTGCCGCTTCAACGAGCCGTCTGTTCGCCGATTCAATTTCCCAGCGCTACGCTCTTTTTCCTCCCGCCGACCGAATTTCGCGACGCCATCTATGTCGCGAGCCGCGTCCCCGATAACATTGTTCCGACTGATGACTAATTTGTAGTTGGCGACGAATAAATTCGCTGACAAAAAGCGGTCGAAACCGGGCCGCGAGTGCGGGTAGACGGTTACTGCCTGAAATTATATAGCAGCAACCTCCATATGCTCGACCGCTGGTATCTATTAACAATGTAAATACGTGTGTCCCGCGCGTGCGATACAGTGTTAACCGCCGAATCGGTCGAGATATGTAATTCCATTGTTCGCAATTGTACCTTCTGTTAAAACTTGAATACAAGCCACGCGTGCGCGTTATTTATGCCGCTAGAAACCATCGGCCACTACTGGAAAAAATAGATGGTGAAGAGAGAGAAAGAGAGAGAGAGAGAAGATAGGTTGTAATCATGTTGCAGCGAGTTGTTGAAACGAGTATTGGAAAATCGCGGATTTGGGTAGTGATTATTGGGAATGACAGCGATCGTTCGGTTATTATTCTGCCACACATTGAAAGGGATGAAACAGTAGGAAATTGCAAACGTTCTGCTCACTACATAGAAGCGTAGACATTGAATTTAATCGTATAAATTTTTGTCTACCGTGTTACAGAAGATATTAAAAAGAAGTCAATATGATCAAATGACGGAAATTCGCTACAGTGGAAGTAAAATCATTTTTGTGAGGGAAAGATTAATTTTAAAATTTCCTTGTTTTCATTTAATTGCAAGATGAACATTTAACGGAAAATCAATGTTTATTAATCAACATTGATCAATCAATTTTAACGAATTCTAAGTCCCACATATCCACAAGATTCAGGAGACTCATTGTCTCCCAAAGTGCGCCAAACTTCCGTTTCTCGCAGTTGGTGATTACATGCAGGATCGATAAACGCATAAAACAGAGCCGGGACAAACCTGAGTATCCAATAAAATCTCCTAGCGCATCGGTACAGAGCAATCTCTATTAATTGAGGCGAGAAATTGTTATCGGTTCCCCGTCGTTGGAATACAATTTATGCGAGACGTTGCTTTCGTCGTTATTTTAATTACGCCAGTGGAACGAAGAAAGGAAGAAACGAACAAACAGCGCGAAGCTGCGTTATTGAATCCAGTTAAGTAGGGCCTTCGAGACGATAGTACCGGATGGCAAATGGCACCGAGTGGTCCTCAATTGTAAAACAAAGTTGATAAAAAGGTGTAGCCAGAACGCTGCTTAAAACTGTGAACGACACGACGCTTGGAATAAATATCGCGGCACGTTTCCATAGGAATATGTATTTGGTAAAATGAATGAAGCATGGTTAGCACATGGTTGGTACCCTTCATTCGGCTACCTATAAGCGTCCTCTCTGCAACAGCGATCGTGAACATGCATACATCAGTAATAAAGCGTAGCAACTGTAAGCCCCTTAGGTAGACCGTGTGGCCCGATATAACTGGAGATTAAGCCATCATGGAACGCTTACCATAAATTGATATTAAAGTTCCATTATAATGCGACGCGTTTCGAAGCTAAACGTCATGGCTGACTGTTTCGGTACCACTGTGTTGCTCTCCGTCTGTATTGTGTGTATAGTTGTTCGCATTGTAAATTTACAAAGTCGATTTACGTATCATTTAGAGAGAGACGATCAGTTTGCAGGATTATGGAGATGTTAATTGTCTGTTACGAATAGGTATGGTGTTTTCAAATCCACTGATAACGAGATTATAGTGTTGGGTTTTTGTACTTCAGTGCATTGGCTGATGTGGTGTTAGGTATCTTTCTTTCGAAGGGAGATATAAAATTACATTTATATTCTTTTGTGGTCAGATACATTCGTCTGTCTTGTGGCTATATATCGCGGTTTTGAAAGTATTTCGTGTCTGCCGTTCTTGCAGTACTAGACAATAATCTTGAATTAGAGGATAATTTACGGTGTAGGGTAGTCCACTGCTAGTCAGGTTTTGAGTTGGTCGGAAAAGTTTTATGAACCTACAATTATTCGCTCTTGTATAACAATTTGAAATGTTATTCCGAATTAAATTTTGATACCGAATGTGGAAGATTAAGTCAGCAGGCAATGATCGTCACAACTGATAAAGCACTGACACTGTTAAATTACAACCACCGATGAGTCATAAAGGATTCCTCGTTTAAATCATCTTATAAATTTCCCTCTAACAACTACTTATTTTTCAACATAAAAGTAAACGAGGCTCGACAGAAACCTGTGTAAATGAAATTCTTAAAAAAAACCGTTTCAATTATTTTTAACTTGTATTTACAACCGCAGTATGTACATCGTTTGCCATCAAACTATGAACCATAATCGCAAGATCGTTCAACCACTCAATTAGAAATAACTCGTATACCTCTCCACATAATCTCGTACAAGATCATAAAAATCGACATGGATGCGCCCAATGGGATCAGTTCGGTGTCCATGTTCCAGCGAAGGCGAGCAGAATTGTTTCCATTGGCCGAGGAAGAATTGATAAAGCCGGTATTAGCGCAGTCTCCCAGGGACGAGCAATGGCCGGTATTTTTCTGTCGTCTCTGCTAAGCCAGCCCTGTATCGGCTTTCGAAAGAGATACAAGCGTAGATTACGTCGAATTGTCGTGGATTTTCGTATGATCGAGAGTACGCCGTGGAATTATCGTAGTCCGCCGGAATATCCGTGTTTTGTCGGGTTTCGCGGAAGAAAATAATCTTGCCGGGGTCTCTGGAGAAGCACCAGGCGAAAAGCGTATTTCGTTTGAAACGATTATTTCTGCCCGGGAGAATGGAGTGACCGCGAAACCTCACAAAGGAGAATCTACCGTCCGTTTCTAATAAATTTTATGGTTTTAACAGCCGCGTTACGGTTATTAGCCGTGACGGCACTGCCGAGAGGTTACTTTGAATCAAAGTAGACCATGGAAAGCTCGTGGGTTCGCGCGCATGAGCTTGCGTCAGCCATGTGTACGTGTACGCGCACACGGCTATCCGTTATTCGCGTGTGCGTGCGTGCGTGTGTACACCACGAAGCATAGCCTGGGGCGTAAAACGTTGGTATTCGCCGGCTACGTTTTCGTTATTTCAGCGTCGACTCTTACATCGGCACGCTCCTCGTATCCGTCCTCGTAGATATTACATTTCTTTAAGTATTTACCTTGCAGTTTTCACGAGCCGCGTTTTCCGCGGCGTTTCTCGCGCGTTCTCCGGAACGGAAAGCTTATAACAGGGAATAAACAGCGTGTTTCGTTTCTATCTTCTTTTTTCCAAGTCTCTTTTTTCTATTCTTTTCTTTTCTGCTTCTTCTCTTTTCTGTCTTTTTACAACCAGGACAAAGTGAATCCACTGGATAGAACCAATTACGGAGAACGAAACGCATCAACTTTAACCGTCCTCCTTCCGCCGTCCATGTCGTCGGATGTTAACGCTTTGTGTCGTCGCGGCGGAATGGAATAAAGAGAGCATTGCCCATTAAAGGCAGCGAGTATTAGCGGGACCGTTGTTATTGGAAAATCCTTCATTTCTTATTATTCCTGCGGATATCGTTCTTACGCTTCACGTACACCTGATTCTCTTAGGCAGAACTTGACAGTCTATCGAGCGAATTTATTATTCGTCTAATGAACCGAGGACGCGTGCCACGCTATCTGTCGAAGTTTCAATTACTTGCTTGTTTCTGGAGGCCTCTGTACATCTCTCTCTCTCTCTCTCTCTCTTTCTCTCTCTCTCTCTCTCTCTCTGTTTGCTTATTCCTTTAGACTCTCTATACTTATAGGTTTCATAATCGTGCTCGAGGTAAGAATTCTTACGTGTTCTAGGATGATCAAATAATTCTTATCTAAAGAAGTAATTTTAGCTTCTTAATCTGAGAATTCTTAATCTTCTTCTTCAGTTAAGGGTTCTTCTTTAATACTTTCTTTTGAATCATGCAAAAGGATAATAGGCGAAATAAGTATATTCCACTGTATAGGTTTTCGATAGTTGGCTTCGAAAAATGAGTTTCGTGTAACTTTGCTGGCTGTGATGTGTACATGCGGATATAAGTTCTAATACGTTCTATAAGTTCCTAAGTCTTTTGCTACGAAGTTCTGGTTTATTCGTTCCAGCTCTACTAGCTCACTTTGTGAGTTAAAACTGTTCGTGTGTATCTTATGCAGCATAAACATGTTTTAATCTCGATGCTACTTATAGCGTTTAATGAAAATTGATTTCCTTACTTTAGAAAGTTATGGATAAAATGCAATGCTGTGCAGTGTTTGAAAATGTAATATGAACAGCTTCTTGAAAATCACTTTTGCTATATTAAAACCTAAATTCCGTAAGACGTGTTCTTTATAAACTTTCTTGTACTCATTACTATATCTCAGACAATTAAATGTGAAGCAATAAATCACTTCTTTTCTTATTCTCCACATGAACTCACGACTTTTAGCTCAGAGAAAATCACATTTTCTCCGAGAACCCAAGTCACAATAATCTCCCAAGCAATCTAACCGTAACAAACGTTCCTTTTCAAAGGAAAGCCACGATCATCTCCATCTAGAGCAAAAGTCGGTCACAAGCTCTCATCCAACATGCGTTCAACATGGAACCATGTGAACCTCGCGAGGGTAGAATTTGACGAGGGCTCGAAGAAAAATGGGCGAGTACGAAGGCGAAATCCTTTCATGCGACAGAGAGAAAGCGTTCGATCGTACGGAAAGTTTCGTCGCGCGATTGACTGTGCACGATGACAGCTGACACGCGTTCCTTTCGTAGAGGAACGAGAAAGGGTGGATTTCCCCGTCGTCGTGAAATATTCCTCGATGCGACAGCGCTGACGAAGTACGACGCGGGTCGAGGCGCAAAAAAAATTTATACGCCTCGTAAAATCGCCAGAGATCGCTCTCTTTGTCGTGTCGCGTCGATTTCACGCATTTGCTAGACAGGCCACGGAAGGGGTGAATTCAGCCGAATTACGTTCGCTACGGTCGTATCACTCCCGGAAGATCGTAACGGGAACGTATGTGTATGTGTACGTGGAATTGGAAAGAGCTGGTTCGTTCTCAGGTGGATCGTGAATCTAAGACGTTTGTTAGTTTCGGGAGATTTTTTTTGGTGGAATAGGTTAAAATAGTAAAATATTTTCCCTGCATAGATTGTTCTTTGATACAATTTCAACCGTTTAATGTTACAGAATAATGAAAATACGTTAACTTTCTGGTGAGATTCTAAGATTTCTGAATAAGAAATTAAGATTTAAATTTCTAGGCTATAATTCTAACTTATTGGCGATGATGACCGTACGTTTAGCATATTGAATTCGCTACGATAGTAGATGATGGAGAACTCAGTGCGTAGAAACAAATAAAAAGTAAATAAATATCTAATTACAGAATTCGTAAAATATATAAATAGTATATTGCTGTTTACGAACAACGTTCAAATGCTAAATGTCTTCGATCAGGAAAGAAAACGATCTATATAAATATTATAGACGAACGTTTAAAAGCATTAGCATTGAGAAACAAGGATTTAGATAGAACGATGAAAAGCTTGTGATGGGGAACGCGGAAGGTGTCGGAATATTTACTTAGATCACGTTATTTGACTTCAATTTGAACTCGTTCAACTTCACGCCTGCTCTCCGTTTTATTCTTTGAGATACGCTTCCGCGTTATAGCGCTTTCTTTTTGGTACACATTTTCGCGACGAAGTCTCGCAACATTGATACATTAGCCGTGTTGGCAAACAGCGATATGTGTTTCAATTTATCTGTTAACGGACTGATGTTTATACCTTAACGAATATTTAAGAAGCAGTCGGAAGATATTCGAAAACAAGGAATTTCACGATGAATTTCATGATAAATCCAGAGGCTGTTAGCGCGTTTCAGTATGCTTTAAATCCTCCACGATTCTAAGAGCACTTACTACAAAAAATTTTAACTGGCAAATAATAATTTAACCTTTTCTCAATGTTAGCACAGTTATTCAATCAATTTAAGTGATTTGCTCGATATAAGAACTGTGAAATATTATATTCATAACTGAATTTTTATTTGAGCTTACTCGTATAAAAGGTTTCTTCATACTTTTCATAGCTGGGCGAAAAAATCAGCTCGGAATTTATAACAAATAAAATTCTTCTCGAATCTTTCCCTTATACAAGTTGAATGATTATCACTTATTAAGTAAAGTAGCGTATAAATAATTTTTAAAATTTTGTATATATAGTTTCATGTATATTTTTCGATGGCAGAAGTCAAGAAGTTATATACAGGGTGTGGAAACGAACCATTTAAATGCATCGAGTTGCACAAGCACAGACGTAATTTAGCTGAACATTTTCTAAACTTGCGAAAATGGAGAATGTGGGTATTTGGATTATTGCACCAAATGCGCATAATACATGTCCAAAGAATTAGCCGGGGCTGCGTGGTCGTACAGATTTCGCTAAGCTCGTTTTCCGAACAAAGAACGAACTTTGAGGCGTCAGCCTTATCTAAAAGGATTTCCACTGTGAGTTTATGAGATGTGTATTCGCCACTCAAGGCAGTAACTTTTCGGCTTTCATTAACGACTCGAGTTAATTAAGAGGAAGCGCTTCGGCGCTCGTCGACCTTTCGCAAACAGATTTTTCCTAGCAATGCCGAGTCACGGATCGCCTGAACCAGAAACGTTCGTTACAACAAATGGAAACTGTACTTACATTTAAGGGAAAACTTACAAATACAAAGTTGACAGAGATTCCAAAAAATTATAAGAGATCTATATTGAGGTTGATTGATAGAGGAACCAGTGGATGAATTTGTAATAGAAAAATATATTGAAATAAGTATAGGTATAAATATAAGTGCAGGTATAGTGTATGCTGATCCAGATCCTCACTCTTTCAGTGTTACAATACAATAGGAACCTGATAGGAAGCACGTTCATATATTTATAGCAAAGGATGTTAGTAAAAAAGTTAACCTTTATGTGTAACCCTAACTGAAGGCTGCAAGGAGCAGCAATAGAAATCTACTTATAGCTCCTTTGTTTCTAGGCCTTGTAACCCAAAACAAAATTTATATTCAAAGACACAATAATATGAACCTCTCCTTATTTTGAATTTTTTTCGCTAAATTCTATTCTCTTCGTGACAGCGGTCTCCAGGTCACGGATATACAAAAGGAAAGATGTAGAGTTTTTCTTGAAGTAATTACTTCAACAATCTATGATGAGATGCATGCCTTAACATCGCGAGAATTGAAACATAAAGATTTTTTATACCATTGTATATGTCAGTTGGTTTAGCTTGTTCTGCTTTATTGAAATGCACTATACTCGTTTCTCGTTAAACGAAACTCCAGCGCAATTAGTCACAATAAATCCGCTTTTATTAATTGGGAATCGTAGAACACCATCCGGAAATTGTCGCGGTTATCGACAGAAGAATTTTACGATCTGCTGAGATTTATATTCATATTACAAGCGTATTGCAAACAACGATGCTCGATGAATCAAAATGTTTGCGTATAAGGCATCGAGGGTTATCGATCGCATCTCGACCGTGTCAGGAGTTCAGGGATGAAGCGTGCCGACGACGGTGTGAAGAACTAAACAAGGGATGGAAGAAGCCAGAGGCCTCGGAACCGTGCCGCATCGAGGCTCACCTTTCTTGCTTGAAGTGCAGGTGAAAGCTCGAGGGTGCCCGACGCGATGCTTAAAAGCGATTTCCAATACGCGCCCGACAAATAATGTTACGAAACTAACACGATACGTTAACATTACTACTTTAATGGAGGGAGAAGTGTTAGCGTGAAAATGTTCAATGGCCGTTTTGTTAAAGTATTCGAATTTTATACATTCTATTGTACTTGGAGAAATATCAGGTTAGCCAAAAAAGGTTGTGCGTATAGGATAATTTATTTGGTGTGAACCAAGAATATTCAAGAATAGGACGATGGTTATGGGAACGAAGATGTGATTAATTTACATCCTTATAGGACTTAAAAATATAATCTGTGCAAAATGTCTGAATTCACTAGTTGAATATACTCGTACAACATATCAAAAAAGAGCAATTACAAATTGGTAAGTAGAATGTTGTAAGTAATCGTGATACGTTTAGGCTCCAGAGCCACCGGGAATTATCGATTCGAGTTACACGAACGATGAATGATTTATGACTGCCGGGTACGGATACGGCGGAGCTTACGATTCAATTTATCGTTACAGACCGCGCGCCAGCCTTAAATTAGCATCGTTATTCGCGAGCCCGACAAACAGGATATCAATATCGAAACGTAAGAAAATGGCTCTATGTGTATTGGCGATAAGAGCCCTGAAAAAGATAGGATCCTTATGGAACACGACGAATGTTATTTATGTATTTAAATCGAGTATTTTCACCAGATTTTCTAAATTTACAATTAATTGCTGTTTCGAATCGATAAGACGATTATAACAAGTGGATGAGAAATTGCAATTGACAAGATATAGTATCTTAACCACGCGCAACTTTCTTTAATCAGCCAATCTTTTAACCGATGATATACAATTTCCATTTCCGTGGAAGAGAAAAAATTCTAGACTCACCTTTATGGAAACACGTGGACCGCTTCTGGTGATGCATCATCGGCCTCATCGAATTTCATTGTTTCGTACCACGAGACCAATATCAAAGTTTCTTGTAAACGTAAGCATGTGATTTGCAGTTCCTTATTGCGACGCCTAGTTCGAGTGAGGTGCAAGAAGGGTTGGAGAGGTGTTTGGGGTCGATCGAGGCGGGGAAACTTGAAATTGACTTATGTAGGTGCAGGCTTATCTCTACGCCTCGAACAACTTGTGGTCCAAAACAAATGGTCTTAACCATGCTGTAATGTCATATACTCGCCGGAACGGCGCATAACGAAACTACATGCGCCTGGCTCATAGATATGATCCTCCGATACGCTTTAATCCCAGTGAAGCCTGCGTTCGTGGTAAGCAACATCGTGAAAGTGAACTGACCCGAATGCATTCTGTTACATCGCGCTCCACCCCAATAGTAATTCTAATTTGCAAGCATCGGCGGTAGGCAGAGCATGCTGGCCAATTGATAGGATTAAAATCAATCGGCTTTTTGAGATTATTTTTGCCACAGGTTGCTTTCACTGATTGTTGTGATCGATTAAAATGACGATTTTTTGTTCAAAATTGAATTCCATGAAATATCGAAAATCCAAACTAGCTTCCGTTTCTTGAGTTGCGTTTATAAAAATATAAATTTCTATAAACATGTACAGTTTTAATATTTAAACATATTCATCTACCTTCTTTAACTTTATCGAGAAGTATGAAACAATTTTTAAAAGAACTGCGTTCTCCTAATTGTTACAATAAAAGGTGAAGATCTATATAAAGGAAGAAACTAAGAATAATTGCAACAACCGAGGAATGACCATTATTTTTCCGATGATAACGAGAATCGTATAAAATTCTTTAAGAGATTTCGAGAAGAAGATCCGCCATTATCTAACGCGCGGTTGCTCGTCTGCCACGGGTGCATCAAGTCAATCGTGAAAATTCGATACAACGGAAAATCCAATATTTCGTACGGTTTGCTGATAAGAGAATACAAAGTTGAAGAGTAATCAAGTGTTTAACCTAGATTCCCCGTACGTTCCTCAGGATTCCCTTGTAACGTTAGCTAATTTCGCCCCTGCCCTAATTCGGATGCAATTAGATGTTATTGCGTCGCACGTTGGATTTACGGGAGGATGTAATTCCTTCGACGATATGATTTCGCCGTTCTGTCACGAACAAAAGCTTCTGTTTAATAGAAAGTTCTATTTCTTCGTAATTTAACGCTGATGGAGCGGTACTGTTAGATAGTTCTTTGAATGCTGCCTTTCCTTTCATATAACGCCATCAACGATCTTAAATAACGATCTCTCTAAACAGTTTAAGAAATTATTATTCACGATAATGAAAATCGAGGAAAAGCATCAAACAGACATTCTTGTACACGAAATTTCTCCATAATCTTGTTGCCTAAAAATCATACGTTATCGTTTACATTTTTTTAACAATCTGTGGCGAACGATTCCATGGAATTACGCTATAAATCAATTTTTCAATCCCGCTGAATCCAAAATTCGCCCGTTTCAACATCGTCCGTTAGTCAGACTCGAATTCGGCCTTGCTTCTACGAAGGATCGGAAACGATACGAGCCACACATAGCGCAAAACACATGACCATAGCGGGTTACACATTGAAACGACGACGGCATGGTATTGAGTAACGAGCCATCAGTTTACCGGTAGAGTTTGTTCCTTGGCGAGTGACGCGACGTGCCAGGGTGACGGTGACGTTAAGCTGAGGAAGAACAAGATTCATATCGAGAAGTAGGTCAATACGTAACGCGCGCGTGGATCGTTTCCCGATGGGTTTCTCCTGGCTGGAGCCACTGCACGCGAGTCACGTGCATCGAATACGGGTGCATGTGTCATTTTAAAAGTTCGCCGCTGCCGCCACCGCCGTCGCCGCCGCTTCCGTCCAACGATTCCATTCGATTTTGCGGCTTCCTCGATACACGGAGGTGCGGCGTTCGTCCTTGCAAAAGGCTCGGCCCGTTATTACTTCGGACGCGAATTACTGCGCGGTCGAGCGATTGATAGCGTACGACGAATGAAAAACGTTTAATGGAGGAGAGAGCAGAGTGTTCTCTAGGGCGGTACGTGCTGCAGCTACCCTGTGATACAATTGGTCCACTTCTGTGATTTAAGCATCATTTAATTTTTATTTGTTCGTTCCTTTCTTTTTTATTTTTATTTCGTTGCTTCGTTGGTTTATATGTATAGATGATAAATTTGTTACAACGCTAGAACTACCAAGCCTGTCATAGTGACGAGTTCCAGTTTTTAGTTTTTCGTAGTCCTTGTAAATTAAAATATTGAAACTAGCAGAGTTACATCACTATAAATTTCAACCCGTCAGATCATACTAGATTTCGAAATAAATTTTGCAAACCAAATCCGTCATGAATCCCCTATTAATCTGGTTAACTCAATATTCTACCACGATATTTAAATAAATTCACACAGAAATTAATTGAATATTCTGCTGAACAGTTACGGGAGGTTACGTGAACGGAAACTTTCAAGAATAATTTCCTGACATATCAAAAATTTGTTAATTCTGCGTAGCAGATGCATTAGCGATGACTGCGCCAATGAACTGCGATGGTACAGAATGCTGCGTAATCATTATAAGTGGGTTAACAGATCACGACGGGCCAACCGCTGGAAAATTACATTACGGTGGTTCGTTGCGTTCGATTCAATTCAGTGGACCAAAGTACTGTCACAAAGTGTCACCCCGTGGACGTCAATGTATTCATAAAGAGCAGCAAACTTTCAGACCAGCACTTTCCGCTCCGTCTTTTCGTATCTTCCTCTAGTACTTCTCCGGATGGTGTTTTAAGTGGTAATCGTTTTGGAACGTCCGCCGTGAAAAAAAGTTCCAGATTCGAATAAAAATATTGAATGTTGCACGATTGATTTATATTTTTAATATAGCTGTTTAACCAGAAAATTTTTATTCAAGGCAATATTCGTTACTTTGTTAATAACGTTAATTCCTATATAGTTCGATTCAGTGGTATTCTTGTATTTCGATCTAGAACAAGACTTATTATTGGAAACCTAATTTTGTCAATAGAGAAATAGCCGAGAAACTTCAAATTCTCAAACTACGGAACTACAAAATGAAGGAATCATCTTTACACCATAGATTTTTAATCTGACCAAAAATTTCACTTGCTCTTGGCGGTCTACTCGCTATAAACATTTACACCAAATACACGTTTCCATAAAAATTAACTCGACTGTTACAAATTCATTATCATATTCACCACACCAGTCGCTTTCGAAATGCGAGGCACGGAAAGAAAATGACAGTTCGTCTACTCGTTAAGGCGTGCGCACGGCTGCCTTCACGGCGCACTGCACTCGTGAAAGCCGACTGTTACCGCGCATTACAGAAATGTATAAATAACATTATGGTAATTAACGCGCCCCCCGGGCTTTATCTTCAGTTCGTGCATCTACGTGATCAACAAGTTCCGCGAAAATTATTTCTCGACGGTGAATGATTTTATTGCGTGACTTTCACTATCGCGCTACACCGCCATGGTGATTCGCGCGCCACCGTTTTGTACAATTATTTATACCCGACCGGTGGTTGACGCTTTATCGAGGAACGAAACGCCCCAGGAAGCGGCGATCACCGCGACACAAATCGAGATACGAAACGCTAAAACGCGGACGCGACGGTCCCCGGCCAATTGATTTTACACTTCGAAACAAATCCTGTTCCGTCGATCGCATTAACGCACGCTCTAATTCACTTTTTGCTTTTACTCAAATAGAAGGGTTTGACGGGCAAGAACGGTTTCACTGGCATTAATAGGAGAATATATATTTTGGTAACACGAAGAGTAATTCAGAGTGGTTTGTACATATGTACATAGGCTCGCCAGGTATAACGTTAACTATATTTGGTAAAGTTTATGGACAAGCCGTAGCTCTGTTTCAGCTTAATTACACAGGATGTTCATGCTATTAATTTCTACTATTTTTATTATAAATGACGCATTTGTAGGAAAAATAGAAGAACAGAGAACAACTTCTCGCTAGTTATTAAATGATTGTAATATGACGGTTCAAATGGATTTTAGAAATTTCTTATGAGGTTCACGTGATTAGACTGTGTACGTTTTTAAATCGGTACCTGTAAAAAGACTTCATAAAATATTATTTAACTATGATGTTGACTTCGGAAAATCGTATATGCTAGAAATATCTGATAGTGGAAGTTCGGGTAAGATGAAATTTCCGAAGTTTCAGCATTAAGGAACACATTACGCATAAGCAATAATGCAGCCTCGTTTAAAATCTAGAACACAGCCCTTCGAAAGAGAAGCACTCGACACCCATTCCTTTCGATTTCATCACCAGCGCGAAATTAAATCGAAAGTCGATGCTATTGCTCGTTGGAAGGAGCGTTCGTTTTGAATTTCCTGGAATACCATCGTCGCAACTTGTGTTCGCGCGTTCGTATTTTTCCTAGTTGCTGCGACGGCGACGTGCATTCGTATTATACGCGCCGAAGACATCGCCCACTCTCCCTAAATATCTACCAATATTCCCTTCGCGACATCCATTGTTACCATTCTGCAGTCCAACTGTCGATGAAAGTATCTTTGAAACATTACAAACTTTTAAGGTCTTTTCTTTCACTCGCTAGAAGGTAGCAATATTGCTAAAAAGAATACAGGATGAATAAAAAATCAAAACGTACTTTTATTCCATAAAAGTTGAATATTGTATTACATCTTAATTTGTACAATGCATCTACTATTGTTGAAGAATAAAATGGAGTAATGAAGTTTTAATAATAACAGAAATGAAAATTGCTTATTTTGTAAGTAGTTTTTTACTGGCTACTCAAAGTGTCTTGTTATGTTCAATTTGTAAATATGTTAAAAGAATAGAAAATTATTTTTCATCCATTTTTCTGAATAATTCTGTTCATATTTAATAAAAGCATGAACAATGAAAAATCACGTTAAAAACCTTGTTTCTCCTCTAATGGATCAAAGTATGAAAAATTAATTTTCCTTTATTTTCAATAAAACCGTTTTGTCACATAACATTGCTTTTTACACATCGATTGTTTTTATGTGAACTCGCTACGTTGAAATGTTTTTAAATGGCGGTATTGATCGTGATGTTAATATGATGCAGCCGTAACCACCAGTTCCATACGGTTCTGTGGTACCTAAAAGGGTAATCCTGAATTTAATGGACGAATTATTGAGTGGCATGTAACCATCGAGTAGTCAATCTGTTTCCTCTATTTGACGTGTATAGATTTTTCATGCGTGAGAGTCAAGGACCGTTGACGAATTCGAACTGTACATCGAACCGCCATTTAGGGATAAAATATTTTACATATATTTTTGTACTAACCGGTCAACCGTTTATCAGTTAGGTCTTTAATCAACTTTATTGGCAATGCAACCCCGAAACTTCAGCAGACATATTTTACAGCACAACTACATTTATGTGAAATTATTTGAAGACAAGCAGTTTATATATCTGTAGTTCGTATAATAAAAATTCATTAATTCTCCTCACTATGTATAACATGGATTTTACATATATAGTGAGAAAAAGTGGATTCAATTAGCAGTAGTTCATTTAATGATCTGTGATCCCATAAAGCTCGTTTAGTATAAACAATTTACACCAAGTATTGATTTGCAGAATACACTCATTAACATTAAAGAATATTTATTACATATCACGTATTCGATCTTGCTTCACTTTTAAATAACAAACCTTCAAAACCTGCGTAGAATTAAACTACTCCCCTCCCTCTCCTGCCTCCCACATGGCTTCAATAAAGTTTCGACCAAAGACTGCACACATATTCGACGCGATTTCCCATATCAAATTTTCCTTGCCAACGATCGCAATACAAATACTCGAACACTTCTGATTATACAACCAGGCTGTATTCCATCCAGCGGCTATACACGCCATAGAGCGCCAATACACGGGAACGAGATAACGGGTCCGTGGGCTGATCGAGAAACGGAAGAAGAGAGAGAGGATGGGTCGGTGGGTGGCGCATTTTCAGGAAATTTCCCCGTAGCCCCATGTGCAAATATTTATCGGGAGTATCGGGACCCGTGCAAGCTGCTACGTACGGTACGTGTATAGTCGCGATGCACCATTCGCATCACCCTCTACAAGCACGAGCGCGAGCGCGTATGCTTGTATCCACTTGCACGAGGAGACAGAAGAGGGCGCGTGCACGTATTCGTGCTGCGCAGTATGCATCGGGGAGTCGTGCGAATACATGCATAAAAATGTCTCGTCTCCGACGTTTCCCTTTGTCCCCTTTTCCTTCTCTTTTTCATCCAGGCCAACGCTTTCTCGACGATCGACGCTAGAGCGACATCGCGACCACGTGCACCGCGTGAAAATGTCTTTCCGGAACCGGGACATGCCGGCCGAATGTTAACCTTCCTGACACGTTGTGGAATGATTACGTTTCAGACCTAGATCAACCCTGACGATGTCGTGCTTCTGAAAATTCATTATCGAGTCACATCATGGAAGTTTCTTATTGGATCACGGTGTGTTTCAGAGACACAAGCCAATCGTTATCAAAAGCTGATTAATTCTTCCGAATATTGCTAGTAGAGTCAGCGTGTTCGATTTCTTAAAGTAACCGCATTTTCTCTGCACAATTTTTCTACACAATTTTGACATGCATGTCAATAACCATCGTAACTTTCCTATTAGTGGATTTTTCACGAAATTATATTAAAAATATGGAAGAAGACTTCTTTTTCTAAAAAGGAAATTGACAATTTTTTACGTTTAGGTTAATATAAAAATCAACATCAAGACGTATAAGCGTTGGCTTGCCTGTTACAACGTGTGATTGCAACGTGAGCATTTTGAAAGTGCACGGCGCGCGCGAAAAACGCCGAGAAACTCGGTCGGCCTGCTGGTCCGGGGGTGAAGATAATTTCCCACAGATAACTTTGACCAAGCGCGAGCTTTGATCGTCGCCTCCGCGCGAACAGCTCTCTGGATCGTTTCACGCTGACCTCGTGTGCTTGGCCAATTTCCTCCGCCAGCTGCTTCCGCTTCGCGCCGTTTTAAAAGGATTTTTTTGCCGACGGAAGAACGCGGATGCGTTGAAACGCTATTCGTGGCCGAACGTTCCCATGATAGGGGATGGTAGACATGAGCGTAAACGTGAGATGCGCTGGATAGAGCTGACACACGGTTTTGTCGCGATCTAGAACGTTTGTTGAAGCCTTGGATCTTTTCTCTTTCTCACCCTCTACGCGTTAGCTCTGTTTCAGTTTTGTTGGGATAGAAAGCGGAAGAAGGAGAGAGAGTTTTTGAATGTTGATGAACAAGAGGTGATTTTTTACGCAGACACGTTTCCTCTTCCATTTTTTCCTTTGGAAAATATTTCATGCAAATATTGCAACATAGTTACATGAAATATTTCTTAAGAATATGATAATAGTTTCTGGAAAACAGGATGAAGTAATAAGAATGCAATAAACAAATCGACCAATAATACAAGTACTACAACATAATAACTACGGTAATGATAATAACAATAGTAACAGTAATTTTGATAAAAGCATATTAAAATAGCTGCGATAATAGCACCGTGTAATAATAATTATAATTATGGTAATAATAATCACGATACCATCAAAGCATTAAATTGAAAGCTGTTACGATCAATGCTTTTAGAACCATGCTTATCATTACCATGAATAACCTGCACAATATATAACAATTCCATTTGCCAATATGTAAAATTTCCTTTTAATAATTTCCCGATACTACAACGTTAATCTACAACGGTTAATAGACTGAAGAATTTGCAGTCAGACAGTAGTACGTACATATAAGTCACTCAAAAGCTATATTAATCAATTTCATAAATCAAAAACATTCAAAAATGCGACATTACATATAAAATAACATAATTTCTTGTTGGTGTCAACCAGCCACAGTCCATAAAAAGTTACACAGTTAAATATGTTAATAAATTAATATAAAATGTGTTACAGCGTTAAATACAAATTATATAAAATGTTCTACCCAACATGCTCTCTCTTGCTCTTTCTTTCGCTTTGAAACTTTTTAAAACCAACATATACATTAGAGACTACATCGTCTCTTCTTAGCGGTAATTCGTTTCAACTTCTGCAACAGACCGCTTTTAAATACACGTAACGTTTATTTCAGAGTTTCGGTAATCTCTTTTAGACCAGCCAGGTCCATTTCCGTAATTCAAGCATTTTCCCTGGAATTATAATTTCTTTCCGAAAAACTGTACTATATTTTCCACGTTTCTTAACACTTATGTTTACCACAAAAGTGCATTTAGCGCGTTAAAAAAAAGGAGTAGATCGCGCGGTGACGCGACGGAAACACGAATTCGGCCAGAAGATTAGCGTGGAAAAAAGAGACGATTCAGTCGGATCGAGGAATGGAAATTCGCAACACCAAGCGGTAACTTCTGCTCCCTTAAACGCGTAACGTTTCTTTATAAGCAGGGATCTGCGAGTTGATTAATGGAACAGAGTACGAACCGTGGGGTGCTCGGGGGTGCGGTAGGACGAGGGTGGCTGGAATGGCGATGAGTCCGAAAGTAGGTCTGGACGACAGAAAGTATGAAGCAGCCGGAGTAGCGAGGTAAAAGCTCCGGTAACAGTCGGACGAACAGAAAGAGAAAAAGGGGCAGAACAAAAGCCCAACGGTTGGGGGAGCATTCTGAGGAGAAGGACAGGGTAGGTGATTTGAAAAAAAAGAGCAGAAGTGGCGGTGGAGTGGGGAATATCCTAAGGAAAAGAAGTCGACGCATTGTAAGAGTATTTGGTGGCAGAAGAAGGCTCTTTGATTAATAGTAATTATGTTTAAGAGTTGTAGAAAGGTTACTACGGAACGCGATACAATGTAGGTTTTAACTTTTATAAGCTTTGAAGATTCCACGTTTCTTCAGAAGTTGCTTTAAAACGGTTTTTCCAGAGATCTGTAAAGCGTCGGAGGTTGTTCCGAATTAATTAATCGTTTAAGACTGGTTCTCTGACCGGGACTGATTTCACGAACGAATTTACTTTACCTTTTTATCGTACGCTTCCAGCGAGAGAAATGTTAAAACAGAACGTACGTTACACTTTTTGATTTTTGAGAGGATACGTGGACTAAAGCAAATGCAAAACTAGATGAGATATTCGCGCGCGTCGATTAAAATTGGATTCGCTGTATAAGCAAATGATTGATTTCGAACGAACTACAGAGCGCTTCCAATATCAATCTGCGAAACTCCGACTACCTTCGGCAGGTTTCATCAACTTCTATGTTTCACATTTTGACATATTTCTAACTCTTTAATACTCCCTTATAACATCAAAAATTACAAAATTCTATTTTCAACGTGCATTATATTTTGTCCCTTTTCCATTATACGTTTCTGATCATCAACTGTTTTACATGTACAAAGTTAAGTCCTCCGCATTGTAAACCTTTACCAATGCCTCCAACGCCTCCTAAATATGCTTCTCATACATAAAGAAGTTGCTTCGCCTCTGTTCCCTAAAAGTAACAGCTAAATCATTCCCAAACTCTTAATACCGCGCCTAAGCTCATTATTATTTTTAGATACTCGTCAGCGTCGTTTAACCGTTCGTGTGTTTTTATTGCTCAGAAATTAATTGACGAGAAAATTATATTGCCTGTTGCGGTATGGGCCAACACGTAACAGAATACGCGGAGTTGTGGCACATTCACGTCACCATGGCCCCGTGGTGCCGTCAAGGGGATGGGTAAGCGGCTCTTTACTATACCCCGGAGGAATCAGCTGATCGATCCCACCCTTTCGGCCGATGTCCGCTATCCTTCTTTCGCAACCGCTGGGAAACTTCGTTCCGCCAGAAATGACTCCCTGGAAAAACGTTTCGTGAACGTGTGTACCGCCTCCGTTCGAGCGGAGGTTACGACGCGGATGTGAAACGGCAATGCTTGGTCCCGGATGTCGAGTGGATGTTCGAAAAAATGTTGCTGCCTCTGGCGAATAGGTCGTTCCGTTCTCGAACCGAGTAAATTGTCGATGCTCCATCCTCGATACATGCACGCTTATTCCCTTCGTTTTCCCAACCTGCGGTGTTTCGAATCTCGTTAAAATAATATTTCAGTATTCCAAATAATCTGAAGCAACTGAATGTCAAAATATAGTTTATAAAATTTGGACATGCCTCTCGTTCATTCTAAAATGAATATTCGAAGATTTTCCGAACGAAACGAGAACGTCATTAAACGAAAAAGATCCTCGAGCTTGTTGTCAAATCGAAGGAAAAAGTTAGCTTTGTTGTTTTAAAAGCTTTTTAAAATAGACCTCTGGCTATTTAAGAAGAAATATGAAAATTTGGTTTCATGAAATAAATTTTGAGATAAAACTTCGTTAGAATGCAGACGCGTAGAAAAGGAAGTAGAAAATAGATATAGTGAGAACGCAAGCAAGAAAAGATTACAATCACGAGTTACATTCAATTAGGACAACTCATTGTCATCCACAGATAAGGGAAGTAAAAATTCTATAAGGATAGGAATCTCGGAACGTTCGAATTCCATAAAATATTTTATAGAACGAACGCGAAGAGCGTTTTATAAACGACACGATGAACCAAGGGTGAAGATGGAGGAAGAAGAGTTCTTTGTTGCTAATTAATCGGATGTAAGTTGGATAACAAAGTGACCCTCTTCTTCGGGTTGCCCTCGTGGTTTTGACACTTGGTGAAGAATGCGACTTCCCCCCTTCCGCTATTGTACCACTTTTGACACGTCGCGTCGCTTTTTAACCCTGCGTGAAAAATCGTCTGGAATTATCTCTGCCCGGTCAGTCGGCTGGCTGCTGTCTTTCCCTCTTCATCATTTATTAAATTTAACGTTTAAGTCACCAAAATGTTTTTCAGATTACGCAATGTTTCTTGTATAATCTGTCAGTTACATCAAGTTTAAAAAGAAAGAAGAAGTGTCATTATTGTAATTTGCTATATTCCTTATCAAATGTTGCTTATTTTGCTTCAAATTTTTATTCCAGATTATATCTGTAGTAAAAACGAACGAACAGAATTTATTGATCCCTTCTACGAACATGAATTCTGATTATTTAAAATGGGAGATATACTGAAGTTAGAATGTGAGAATGAATTCAAGGAATGCACGAGGTTAAAGCACATCGAATATAGGAAAAGCGTACGTGTCTTTTCGTGAGAAGGATACACGTCTTTTAAGTGCAAAGAATGCACGGAGAAGAGTTCAGTTCCTCAGAGAAAAATCTCTGTGATTTTCACGCAGGGAATATTCTCAGAGACAGATATAAAGATAAAGTAAAATAAAATAAAATACGGAGAAAAATTTTGCATTATTATTTTTAATCTCTAATACTTCTCCTAATATTTCTTTATCCATCAAAAAAAGAAATAGGTATACATATATATATATCTTATATCTAAGATATAAAATAAACTGTTGTTTATGTTAATATTATAAATTTCATAGAAAGAAATTAGTGTCATTAATAAGTGGATGAAAGAAAAGAATACCGAACTTCCAGGTAACTTTAATGGCAAATCTAATCTAAATCACTTGCATTTTCCGCTCCTTTTCTATCCTTTTTTCTCTTCTTCCAAATTATAGCACTACAAGAGTTACTAATATGATTCAATCAAAGAAACAAATCAAACACAATAAAACATGCAATTTTGAATCACATCTAAAAAAGGGAAGAATTCCTCTCTTATAAATATCAAATGCCAATCTAAGATTTGCAAGTAGATCAATAAAACTACTTCTTAGACTACTCTTTTCACTGCACTATATTCATCCATCGTATCATTATCGCGAAATATACTACAATAAAAATACGTATTCCGTGCCATAGGGATGGCAGAAAGAAATTAACAAAAAATAGAAAAATTCTGCTTTCTATTTGTATACGTAGTCGAGTGTGCTCTTTTTTCACCGACCTATATTCCTCGAGAACATGCCTTTCATCAGTCGCTGCATGGTTCCAACGATGGCAACGACCGTCGCGAATTTATAGCGCGTTTCCCCCTCACAAACGACGATGAAATCGTGCAACACGATGTTCGTTCGCAAACCGGGATGCAAGTATCGTTGAATGCCCGTGTACTTTGAACACTGGCCTCCGATGAAGCTGGTCGTCGCTGATGCCATCTGCGCGATCCCCGTGCCAAACGGATTTGTCGTTTCCACGCGAAGCTTCATAGCTAATACAGATATCCAGTGATTTATCGCTGAAGCTGATCGTCACTCGTTTCCACGCCAGTTTCAGCTCACAACCGAAAGCTTGTTACCTGATGTTGGGCGTGTATGTATGCGCCACTGGAACACTATATTCAATTTTGTGTTTTTTTTTGCGTTTAGCTCTGGAAGCAGAGATCGGGATATTTTTTGGTAAAACCGGTGGCTGGATTTTGCAAAAACAAAGTATTTTTTAATAGTTTTAGAAAAGTATATTTTGTTGAATGTATTGTCTCTTCCGATTTTTATATTGCTGATCCTTTCTTTCCATTGTTCTCAAAAACAAAGATAGTAAAATATTGCAGTGTACTCATATTGAATTTTTACAGAAATAGTTATAACCAAAAATTGTACCAGAACAGATATTGAGTATCTTCTTTGACAAAGTTAATCCACTAATTTGTAAGCAAATTAATGTGTCACTTAAAAATTATTTTTTACACTATCGATTATAGATATAGATATAGATATAGGTAACTTCGAATTGAGCGATCAAAAGACTTCCACTTGATCGAAATTTGGTTTACACAGGAGATTTTGAGTGACTAAATCTCAATCGACTTGGTTGAGCAAAAGTTGAGCTACGCAAACGCGGCTTTACGAACACTAAACTCGAATTGCTCGTGTATACCGCAAACTGGAACTTCTGTTTCGCATACAAAGAGCATCGATCGGCAAACGACGATAGAAATGGCATAAAGAGTAACGATGGTCGATTATTACCCTCGATTATCCATTCGTTCACTGCGTTATTACCTAGGCAGTGGAGTGTTCAAAGCGAATGGACGAGAAAAGATAGCAAAACCAAAAAGAGATGGTTGAATACACGGCCGAGCGTGTACCTATATGAAATAAAATGATGCAACCGTATCACCGGATATGCGTTCTCTCATCCTTTTCAATCGGAACCGGGCAAACAATCTGTAAAATCGAAACCAGGACACGGTGCAAACTATTAAAATATCGGGGGATAAATCTCGACCATTGACATCATGGAAACGTGGAAGGAAATTAAAAAGTGTGATTAAATGCGATAATAATCGAACAGACCGACAAAGACACCGAGTTCGACTATAAAAATCTTTCATTTTGCTCTTTAATTAAAAAAATTTGAATATTTGCGCTATGTTTCACAAATTCTACGATTCTTTCAAATCACGTTATAACAAGATAATAGTATTTGTGTTTATTGCGTTATACGGGATCTTACTGTGAATGTAAATTGGAAAATATAGATTTATAATTTTACACGATGATTGGAAAAATATTTCTCGAAGTAGAAAAATATTCAACAACAATATTTTATCATAAATACAAAATAAATAGCTACTTTAATTTCTACAAATTTCATACAATTTTGAAATTCAGAAGAGGCGAAAAAAATGTGACGACAAAAATATCGCACGAATCTTTGAGATTCATAGTCGCAATATGAAAAAACAGGATTGAAAAATGTAAATCTATAAAAGAAATTGCGAATGAAATGTTTCCCTGACGCAATAGATTTGAAGAGTCGTTTGAATTTACACGAGTGGCGCTGTGGGCGAAATCGTCGAGTCACGTGATCAGTACGATTTTATTCGCGTCGCGTTTACAGTTCAGTGTCGTATCTAACATTTCGCTTTGCGTTCGGATATTTGTAGTTCGCGTCGATTAACGAATATGTGTTGTGATTAATATTCATTTCGTGCAGTAGTGTTTAATTGATTTTGTGATATGGCGTTGCAGTGATTACATGATTAACTATGCCAATCGAAACAGCTCCTATAAACGTCATAAGGTAAGAGGTTAATTCATTTGCGTCGTTTGACAACACACTATGAAAATGCGTATTACTTATATTCTTACATTTACCGAGACATATTTTCCTATTTTTGTTCATTTTCTTTTGTTTGTTGCAATTATAGCGTCCAAAGTGGAACTAACAATGATGAATATTCGGAATTTTACACATGGGGCAGTCGATTCCGGTCAGATAATTCACCAGGTTAGCCATAAAAATGTCTATATTGATTTAAAGACTAGGAGATCTAAGATCTAAAAACTAAGATAAATCTAGTGGTTTATTCTTCAATGAGAAATAGTTCGTTTTATAACCATACCCTCGTGCTATTGTGATTAATCTTGGATTTTTGTATGTATTTATTGATGATATATGCAACACATAGGACTATACTTGAATGTACTATATTCTTTATAGTTATGTTAACCCATTAACATACTCAGTTATAATGTATAATATAATATAATGTAACAATTAATGTGTAATACAATATAATGTAACAATTCAAGAACTCAATGTTTAAAGTTTGATTTCATTATTGAATACTTTTTAGGTCGAAGAAAATTTTGTTTTAATTATATATATTTTATTAATTATATATCATATATAATAGTAAAAAGTAGTAATTTTGATTGGGAAAAAATAGTATACATAGAAACGTTTGGTGTAAAAAGATTAGTAAGCAATGGGTTAACGATATGAATACAAAAAGCGTTCTTGGATTGAAAACGTTACTATTCATTTGAACGTGTAAAAATCGCGTGATACGATATATTCGTTACAAATTTCATACAATTTTGGATTTCAAAAGAGGTGAAAGAAATATTGATGACAAAAATATCGCACGAGTCTGTCAGATTCATAGTCGCATTATGAAATAACAGAATTGAAAAATGTAGATCCGTCGAAGAAATTGCAAATGAAATGTTTCCCTGACGCAATAGATTGGAAGAGTCGTTTGAATTTACACGAGTGGCGCTGTAGGCGAAATCGTTGAGTCACGTGATCAGTACGGTTTTATTTGCGTCGCGTCTAGTTCAATGTCGTATCTAACATTTCGCTTTGTGTTCGGATATTTGTAGTTGGCGTCGATTAACGAATATGTGTTGTGATTAATACTCATTTCGTGCTAGAGTGTTTAATTGATTTTGTGATATAACGTTGAAGTGATTACACTGTTAACTATGCCGATTGAAACAGCTACTATAAACGTCATAAGGTAAGTGGTTAATTCATTTGCGACGTTTGACAACAAACTATGAAAATGCGTATTACTTATGTTTTTGCATTTACCAAGATGTGTTTTCCTATTTTTGTTCACTTTCTTTTGTTTGTTTCAACCATAGTGTCCAAAGTGGAACTACCAGTGATGAATATTCGGAATGTTACACATGTGGCAGTCGATTCCGGTCAAATAATTCACCAGGTTAGCCATAAAAATGTCTATACTGATTTAAAGACTAGGAGATCTAAGATCTAAAAACTAAGATAAATCTAATCGTTTATTCTTCAAATAGTTCCTTTTATAACCATACTCTCGTGCTATTGTGGTTAATAGTGCAATATTTTGATTAATCTTGGTTTTTTGTATGTATTTATTGATGTTATACGCAACACATAGGACTATCATTGAATCTACTATATTCTTTATAGTTACATTAACCCATTGACATACTCAGTTATAATGTATAATATAATATAATGTAACAATTAATGTATAATACAATATAATGTAACAATTCAAGAACTCAATGTTTAAAGTTTGATTTCATTATTGAATACTGATTAGGTCGAAGAAAATTTTGTTTTAATCATATATATTTTATTAATTATATATCATATATAATAGTAAAGAATAGTAATTTTGGTTGGGAGAAAATAGCATACATAGAAACGTTTGGTGTAAAAAGATTAGTATAGCAACGGGTTAACGATATGAACACAAAAAACGTTGTGGGATTGAAAATATTACCACTCATTTGAACGTGTAAAAATCGCATGATACATACAATCTAGGTTTATATAACAATTTTCACTTGATTTATTGCTTGGATCTACTTTATTACTTATTGTACACATTCCGGATGAAATTGCCAGGAAAGAGTTGGTATTAATTCCGAATGATCTTCTGTTAATAAAACTTTACGAGCCCAGCCCGAGCACCCCTTCATCAAAAGCTAGGTGCGGGGATAATAATTTTTTATTATCCTTCCGTGGGTATTATCCCTCTACGTTTTGTCCGCGTCCCTAAGTGGAAATCTCTTCCAGCTCTCATTTTTTGTGGACCATCTCCGTAAGCTATTAGAAATTCTGAATATCAAAATTCATTCCCATAGTATACCATCTGACGGTTCAACATTTTTAAATAAAGTCTTTCGAAAAGGTAGAACGAGATGGGTCGAAATGGATCCGCCGAGTATTGACGTTGGCCTAAAAGCCTTGAAATTTTCGTTTCTCGTAACACGTAAATTCTATCATTCCACAGATAAAAGTCTGCATAAAAATCGGTGACATTCGCGGGCTTCTAATAAAGAATGCACCCGGTTTCGAATTATTTACGCGATATTTGATAGTTTCCAATAATTGAAACGTTGCATTCCAATCTACAATCGCAAAGCGTTCCTATTCGTTTGAATATTTTATAAAAGACTATTTCTACGCTTTCACTAATTGTCAAATATAACGGATGCGATAACTTTCGAAAGTGAAAATTGAAGATTATTTGTCAGTGTTTACTGGTTAGAAATCGAGTCTTTTTTTCTATATAGATCGATGATTTCTTCATAGCATGATAATTAACAAATTGAAAAGACCATGCCAATATCATTAATACTCTTCCGGTCGGATACTTTTAACAGAATTAATGAAACTGCTTCTGTGCAAAAGCAGCGATATTGAAAACATGGATTTATATCGAGCAGACAAATATTATTCATAAGCAATCTACCGTCAGTAAACTTAATTGAAATCAAAAGCAATCAATGATCGAATCGCTGCTTTTATTATATATTTAAATTAATGCAACAAAAAATCAGTTTGATAGAGAGGTTTTTCCGAAAAATTACTATAGAAAGTTAAACAATATCTTTTATGCCATAACAATATTAGTAGCCGATAGAAATTTCCACTATAACCGCAGTAACAAAATTGCACGATATTTTTTCTCATATAATACGAACAGTTTTTGCACAATGCTGGACGAGGACACGACGTTTCAGGAATTTAATATCTCTCGTTTTTCTATTCGAAAAATTTATTGATCCATCTTCACTCTCTACAAACAACAGCCGCGGTTCGTGCTTGCACTTTTTTTTTACTGCAAAGCCCTTAATGCATAGAAAACATTTTAAAAAATTGCCTAGATGTGACAGAAATATTATATTTACCGTTTTAACCACACTAGACGATTCAGCGTTACAAAAAAGAAACACGGAATACAAATCTATATTATTTTCAGATCGGTTTCAAATTTTATCAACATAATCGCAATGGTTGTGCCTCATTATGATGCTATTGAAATTTCTAAGTATTTTGTATGAAACACATAAACCGTTCACAAAGAAATGTCTACAGGTGTTTAAATACTTTCGCGACCCACTGTACGTTCAACAAAAGAAATTACAGAAAAATTTAGAACTCTCTTAAAGCTCTACCAACTGTTACAAACTCCTTCGCATAATACAAGATAGATCAACAACTATATAGAAATTTGCACCTATACGTATATATACATCCTTTGAATCGCTGAATCTTCTCTCCATGGTAATGAAAGCAGCGCGCGGAGAGCGAATGCAAGAAGCCTGGCAAGAGGAGCAAACCAGGCGTGTCGCTACAACCGCTATAATTACAAGGAGAAATACAGAGAGAAGATTCAGCATCGTATGGTGGAGGATATCGAAGCACTCGCGTTATCGAACGATCGCATGCATTTACGTGCCGGGAACGGGCCAACAGCACACGGTCGGCTCTCGACTCAATGGGACAGAGTTTGCCGGAACGTGAAAACGCTCGTGAACGGTATTTGCGCATACAAGAGTTATTTGCCGGCAAAAATCCTGCCGCCTGATGCAGCAAGTTATTGTGCTCTGCCAGGGCCAATCTCGGTCAACTTCGGCCCTGGACCGATTCGTCGCCGATTTATCGACGCTCGGTTCCGCACGCTCTGGTAAAATGCAATCCTTCGCCAGAATTGCACACGTCGAGTCGTTGAGTGCGCTCCCTTTTTTCTTGCCTTTTTACGACGTTAACACCACCGTGCTGCGTGACTGGGGCACATCGTACACGGTTCGTTGCGACGCGTGTTTCCACCGCAACGTTGCAGATTTGGTTTGGAAAGTGCCTCTGAAATATCGAAGTGGATAGGATTGAAACGCTTGAGGGTTTGGTTGAACGAAGTGGAAGATGGAAGGTTTTGATGAAATTCGTTTAGTGGTAGCTAAAATTTCGAAAATTAACTTCTTAAATTAACTTCTTTGGTAAAAATACAGTCTGAATATCAGAGAAGACTGCTTAGACAGTAATTTCACTTAAAAGTACAGACAAGGTATAGAATACTTAAAGTTAAAAGTTTTGACTTAACTATGACAAAACAGACTTGCAGTCAAATAGTGGTGAGCTATGAAATACAGGCTGCAGCACTTTTAGGAGGTCCAACTATACAGGTGGAAAGGGCGACTGTGCCTTTTTGGGATGACTATGAGGAATGTCAGACCACTTACCAGGGAACTTCATGATACAACACACGCTCAAGTGAATTAACGTCGCAATATATTGTACTGCGTGGTTCATATATTGTATCCATGCGGTAAAATATTATAGTTACCCATGAAATATTTCTAACACGCGTGTATAATGTTCATTAGCCATACGTTAAACAGCGTGTTTTACGAGATACCGAATTATTCGATCGAGCGTTTTGACGCTCGTAATTCGCCGGGGATAGGAACCATAAAGTGTCGCGGAGCCGCGATTTATCGAATCAACTCCCGATATATAAGCGAAATCGTTTATATTACCCCATGTGCATCGGGATAATGGTTTTCGTTTTGCAATTCGATTTCGCGGCCAGGTAATGAATTAAACGAGTGTCACTTTTCTCATTGCTTCGACTCGTTGATCATTCTCCATAAAAATACCATTGAAAAACGACATAGATGAATTACGCTCATGAAGCATTTTTTCTAAATTATTTAATTAATTAATTTAATGTTTACCATTGTTAGTTAGATAAATGAAACTCTGAGTTTACATTTATGCAGTGATCGATGGTATGAAATAGCGTAAAATGAAGTAATTTAGCTCTCAAACTGTTGTAGTTCTATGTAAGTAAAGAATATTAAGGAATAACAGAGCACGCAACAAAAAAGAACAACTCCCATGGGTCAGTCAATTTTCACCAGTATCTTCGTAGAAACAACTTCTGAGGTACATCAGTTTATACATCAGGGAACTTATGAACTTGCTACAACTGCCTCATAAATCTTGAATATAAAACTTCATTTTGCTGCATTCTAAGCATTTTGTACATTTCAATCTATTATTTAGTAAGGTACTGGTTGAACTCAAATAAATAATACTTTCTTATCTCCCGATTTTATCAACATAAAATTTCTAAATTTCCAACTTTCTGTCATCTGATTTTAACAAAGTGTCATGCTTTTCTTGAGTTTTTTATAAATTCAAAGAGGAAAATAGTTTATGATTATATAGGAACAAAAATTAGTTTCTAAATATTATTTAATAGGAACCCAATCCTAAGAAATAATATTAGATTGCTGTAAGAATTGCTTCGTGACAATAAAACATTCTATCAGGAAATTGTTCGCGAATCGCGATCTTGTAATCTAAAACACGACATTCGTCAAAAGTTCCACGCGAGGCTCGTCGCGAGGGTGAAAAATTTTCAATAAAAATTGATGAACGAGCGCGTGCCAGCGGAAATAACGCAGGCCAGCTTGTAAATTAATGGACACGACTGACAGGAAATACGTGCCCGTGAAATATATGCAATTGACGCGGTTTAATTAACGACCCAGTCTTTATGCGATCGATTCTTGATGTCTCACGCCCTATCGTGAATACACGCGATTATAATTATCGTATAGCTTTTCCACATGTAGATACTTCTCAGACATGTACAAAGGTTACTTAAATCTACTGTAACCTTCTTAAAAGAAGATATTTTTAAAAGTTAGAAATAGCTTGAGCATTCATTATTTCACTTATTGTCAAAGTTTCAATTTTTGCCAAGTCTCGCTTAAAAGGCTGACCTTTAAACAGATTAATGCCATCGCCAGCGTTCTAAATACATTAATACATGTATGTCTTCAAAAATTGAATTCCAGACCGAGAAAATTTTGCCTCGGTAGCGCTTCGTTTGCGTTAAAAATTCCTGTTATGTTACATATTTTATGTGGGAACTAGCAAGATATTTTTGCTGGAGTTGCAGATCGTATTTTTGAATATTTCACCGAAACTTTAACAAAGTTTCTATTGTATATCTGTTGTATTATTCACTTAAAAATGGACTTAGAAATATGAAACAGTGAAATTAGTTGAATAGTCTGAATGTTGACTTCATATAGAAGTCATTGAGACACTAAATACTGTTTCAACCTTATTTGAAGTAATTTGGAAAAGGTTAACAATTATCGAAATTATTACACTATAATATATCACGACCTTCCGAAGATAATGCAAATACCATTAAAGGTTATTAAAGTTCATGGCGGTATCATTAGTGAACATGATGGCATTTGAGGATGATTCATAATAAATTAATGTTAAACCACATGATGCATCTCGATTGGTCACCCAGTTTAGCCGGAAGCCATCGCTCAACGATCACTGGTCCACACCGCTGGACGTCGAGTATACTAATTGAACATTTGCTAGACGAGAGGAATATCTGTTTAGGAACCAATTTATCATTCACTTGGCAACGGTAATGAAGATACGAATTTTTTTGGATTGGCAACTAAGTCGGTGTGCCGCTCAAGCTGGCAAATAAGTCGATGCGTCGCTCAGGCTGGCAAGGTGACTGGAAAAAAAGAAGGCCTAATGCTAGGCAATTTAGAGCGCAATTATCCCCTGAAACCAGAATCTAGGCATGACAGTCCGGATTACGCGGAACTAGCGGACTCTATCGCACACAAGGCGGTGACGATATCAAAAGGACAACATCAGAACGACACAGCATCAGATGAAGATCGACGCAATGAAGCAGGATGGCATGCAGCTGTAAATCCACTACATCTAATCGAATGGGAGGAATCTGAACAAACGGAGGATGGGATATCTCTTATTTTGTCTTCCGCGTATAATTGGACCAAGAGACTCTGCTCTAACGATACAACGAAGAGTCCACGGGCCAAGCCAGTACCATCAGCACGGATCATCACCAAGAAAACGCAATTCGGACGGGTCATAGGGGGGAGCCCAGTTTCCCAATCAGCTACAAACATCTTTCACACTTCCACGACAGATCTACAAATGGACCTCGCTCGCGCTTGGGAAATCGACGAGGGTCCACCAACGAAATACATGACTAAGACCAAAACAGACCACCCTTCAGACAACAGTTACTACCTGCCTCATCACGGCTTTAACCAGGGACAAGAGCCAAACTACATAACTCCGCGTCGTGTTTGATGAATCTGCACCAACCACCACCGGAGTTCCTTTCAACGATACTTTCTGGGCCGAGCTGATCCACATTTTCAGGACCGTGACGGTCCATGATCTTTCCAGGACCGAGACGTTCAACGACACTTCCTGGGCCAAGCTGTTTATCATCACTTCCTGGGCCGAGCTGTTCAACGACACTTCCTGGGCAGTGGATTCTAGTGGAGAATACAAACGCGGGGTCAATAAAATAGTCCATTACCTATCGACGACGAGGAACAAAAACCTACAGAATAAATATACACCACTACCAGCAATTTTTTTAACGAGTCCGTTCAAGGGGTTCGGTATATTCGGAATTTGGGTGGCCGTCCGTTTATGGCACGGACAGGCCCATTCCCTTCTTTAGGAAATTCCGAATTACATGTCCTCCCCGAGCTGTAAACATAATGACTCCGAGATCAGGTAAAAAACCCCGGGAAAGGACCAGCTGGAAGGGCACGAGGGACAGACGAAACCCAACGGATGGTAGGGAGAATCAGCAACGTAGGAAGACAGTCCATCAGACATTGTACCTATGGTGAAATACTTCGCTCCCAACAAGTTCTTACCACCGCCGTGTTCCTAACATCATACTTCACGTTTATACAACAAGTGCAAATATAGTGCTGGATTACTCGACAACACTCGATCTATTAAACCTCCTCCACCTTGAGCATTAATTCATTCGAGGTACGCGATATCGACCGATCGGTTTGACCTGACCGATTGTTCTTTAGTCGATAATTTGCAACATTTTTATCATCCATTTGGCAAAGTTTAGGAAAACCGCTCGATAATCGTCGAAAGTTTCGCCTTTCCGTGAAATTCTTGATTATTTATGTCGGCTAGTAAATCATCACTTCCGTTGGCAGAACCAGCCTAACTCTCTAAACGCTTTTCCGCGTTGAGTATCGTGTCTCTGCTTTCTACGATCATTCGTCTCCGAACTAACTTGCCTGCTCGCTCCTTTCCTAATGCTTAATCTCCGCAGAAATTGCCTCGCAGTCGCGCGTCCCGTTTGATATTCAGCGAAAAATTGAACTTGGAAATTGCAAAGTGCCACGATGAAAATCTGTCCAAGATGTTACGGCTGAATTGATGAAAACGGAATATCGACGCAAGAACGTTTTCAAATTATTTGTGTTCGGTTATTTCTTATAAAACGTCGCTTGGGTTTTGATATAACTGGTGTTTGAATAATAACTAGACTGTCGATTTTTAAGCATTTATGTAAGATTTAAAGGCTCGAAAATATATGAAATGCAAGTAATATGGAAAAATATGTAAGATATTCAGAGTGAAATACTCGTTATAATTTATAGTAAGCGATACGAATTTCTATTGAGGTTCCACTCCTTTAGAATTTGCATCAATATCCGCAGTCTAATAATAAATTTTAAATTTTATTCGCTATTCAATTTATATTGATCTCTATGTATGTATTATTTTAAATTTAACTGGAGAAAGCAAAATTAGTATGTTTCTTTCTCGCGTACATTTACCAACATATATCACAATACCACTTTTGTGGTAAAGAAATTCTATATATTCAAGGAACTGTTTCCTTGTCCAGGATTTAGGTCACGTTTTGTAAAGTAACCTAAAACATGGATTCTTGCTTAAGAGTAATTCTGTACATTAGTATATATGTATATAAGGAAGAGCACTTATACCATTCCAGGAGATTATCTCTGAAATTGTTGGTCGTTTTAACGGAGGTTTCTCAGATCGAGGATTCTTCGTTTGCAGCTTTAAGTTTACTTTAACTTCCTCGACGAAATTGCGTCGAAAGATCTACACCATACGAGCTGACGTTTACTATATTATGCTAAAATATTATTCTGAAAAGCAAAAGTTTTAATTGACATCCTTCAATCTGTAGATTAATTACACAGAGCTAAAGCTAACTAGTAGCGACGATATACTATAATTTAGTTATTTTATTTATGGATCAATTTCTGTATTTATTTTTCGAAAGTAGTCTTAATAATTGTTTAATTGAAATTAAAATAATAAGATTCTTAGTTATGAAAAGCATGATATTCTAAGGCAAGGTTAACCTCTTTTACCCTTCAATCCCCTTTCATTTATAAGTTATGGGTCATTATTATGGAATACTAGCATCGAACCTGATCTTTCATTCATATTGATTAAATATAGCATTGATTTCATGGTCTTTATAAAGGTAAAGACAATGTTGGATAAGGTGGAACGTTCAGGGATATCCATCTGAATAGCTTCGTCGTAAGTAGTTCAAGGCCAATCCATTATTTCTCCTTGTTAATCACTGCTCTTTTCAATCATCCCAAACACAAAAACATATTTATTAAAGAAGAGAGGATTTATAAAATATTTCTCGAACTTTTCCGATCTATGGTCTTTCTCTTTAGGCTCGTAAAGCTTGCTATTCTGAAATACAACAAAGCAGCCCTGCTCGTCCTATAAACTCTCATCCATTCAATGTCTTCAACCACGTCCACGCACGACAAGAGCCTACTGTTATATTTTCACATTTACACACAGACACTAACAGTTCGCTTTCCAAAAAGAGTATCCACAAAGAGGAGCAACAAAATATTTTCATCCCGGCGATATTTCACGGTCGGTTGCCGTCGACCTTGATGACACACTCCGCCGCTCGTATATCATTATCCTTGTCTCATTTAAGCCGGATTAGTGACGAGCGAATTCACGCGAATCGTTCCGTATTTTCGCCGCGTTAAATTTCACGTAATCGCACGCGACCCGCTTATTTTCATCTTTGTCACGTGATCCGAAGGGCGCTACCGTTTGCGTACTTATCTTCAACGCTGTTCGATTAATCTCAACCGATCACATGCAAAAAATCAAACAGCTTTTCTTATCGAACTCCGGAGATGGCCAAGCCATTGAATCTTTTTCCATTCTATAACGACAGTCTGTGTATGTATGTGTGTGTGAAGGATTCCTTTTTCTGTTATCTTCTCTCCATACTTTCACATCTTTGTATCGTCGTCATTGTTGTGCCGGGTTGGTAAGGTTAATGATATCGATATATCCATTCGATAAGAATTTGTAAGAATAGTAGATATATTTATATTCTCAGTAGATAAGGAGTACAGATTTTAGCTTTTTACATGCTGTAACTTAGACCCTACTCTTATATCGATCCATTGAAAGTTCAAAATCTTGTACCTGAAAATGGAGTCAATCAAAATACGAAACTATGTATCTGCTACCCTACAACTCCTCAGATCTTCTTTCGATAGTCTACAACTAGGACTAATCAATCTATTCCTACGATTTCCTCAATGTTTTATGTCATAAAGATATTACTTTTACTTTTGGGAACATTACATCCGGAACAAACACAATAATTTCTTTATCCAACAAAACCTTCATCCTCACATTTATTGATTTCCATTTTCTCTTATCGTTCGAAATCAATAACCTGACGTCCATCACTGGTTATTTGCCGTGGCGAACAGAACGCCCAATAAATTCATGGATTGCTCGAGGTATAGGTTTATTCGAGTTTGCTAAGATATTCCACGCAGCGATTACGATGCCGCTATTCAGTTGTGATCCTGCCGTCACGTCGAATTGCCTTTACACCGGCTACTAGACTGCTACTCTGGTTGCATTAACATCTTCGAAACTGTGCACATTTAGAGAGAGGTTTATTTGACAAATGTACTGGGTGTACGAATAGATTACTGTTGTACGATGTGGAGACTTTTTGTAGATGGCAATATTGTGAAGTCACTAGATTATATTTATTAACAAGGTAACACTAAGTTACGGCTAAGTATATATCGTGACGTATAGATTTGGATGTAACGTTATGTTTCAGAACAAGTTTAGAATCTATAGACTGAATTACACAATCGTATAGTGTATAAAAATCACCCGATTGCATCTCTTCCATCGACTATACTCGTACGTCAAGTTCAACGTCGTACCCCTATACACGCGCGACTACGCAAACCCATCCTTGTTTCAGTCAACTGCATAAACACACAAATCGACAGATGCGCGATTCTAATCTCGCATCGACAAACGGAACGAAGACGGTAATTTCGCGGACTGTTTGTTTTCCGCGATAGATGCAGGCGCAGGATGTCTTAACTGCGCCCGTAAACCTCGGCTTATCTGGAATTTATAGTAAAGCGGGTCGTTTCTTCGAGTCGACCAGCAACTTCACTCGGTACAACCATTAAACCTAGCACCAGGTAGAGCTTGCTTTCCTTGGAATGCACCACGAGCTCAACCTCGTCGTTCCGTGGCGCTCGATGTCGCGCGTTAGGAAATACGACGCTTCGTTTCCCTCGCTCCGATCTTTTCTCCGTTTCTATCTCTATATTCGTCTCTCTCGATCACACTCAGCGTCGTGAAACTCGCCTGGGAAATAGGTTACGCTAGTCAAACAGAGAATCGCTGATCAGCGAAGATCTTTAAGTCTGGTTAACCCAGGATAAAAGAGACGACGCCGCGAGAATTATGGAGATTCGTTCTCGTCTCGCTAGGGGAAGAGATCCATTTAGCTACCGATTGCATACGATTTTTGAGTCGTTCCAATTTTCGAACGGGACACGGTCGTTGATCGATGGAAACGGTGTCGCGCGAATACATTAGGCGATAATTGCGCTTGTTAGGGTTTCTGGCGAATTCCGAGTTTGGCGCTGTTACAGGACGCAAATTACTGAAGCTGTATCACCGGGTAACACTCTGTTGCTCTCCGAGTACACAACCTGGTATTAGCAAAAGAAATATAGATTCTATTGTATTTGTGTTTGTATAAATTCTGTAACTTGTTTGCATGTAAAAAATAACTTGATAGAACCAAATGATTAACTGTTCGTCTCGTCCATGAATTATTTCTGATAGATTGAATATCATCATAAATATAGGCACGCGTATCGGTTGAAAGTTTCATATTAACAAATAAAGTCGTATAAGAGTATACACACTGTTGTGCCATCTCAAACGTCATCTTCTGAACGACGAACAGTACTTGCTGTCTGAACTAAGAATATGTCTTCATTCGGGCACTTTACGCTGATTTTTAACCAAATTTATGTGACATTTTGCTTGGAATTTCCGGACTTCACAACTTTCGGAACAATCGAACTTCTTACTCATAGTCGTCAGATCACTCGAGAATTCACCGAATAAAAACTTCGAACTGTGTATCGAGGACCCATAATAAATCGACAAGACAAATTCTCGTTTCAACGTTAGCAAGCTTGTCGTAAATAATAAAAATAAAAGTCTACACTAAAAAAGAGAAAAGGAACAACTACCATCTAAGAGATCCTTGGCCGATTTTTAATTAGCGCAACGTCAATATCGCGATCAGTTTCGTAATGAACGTCGACGATCGTCGCGGACGGTGATTCGGAAACGATACCGAAATGAGAGTCTGTCCTGGTCCGTGGCTAAAGAGAGCACCACTCTCGGTAATTGGGAGTGATTTGCATGCTGCGAATCTCGAATGCTTCTGTGGATCGATGCCGCAGAGTTACCAACCTCAAGTCGATCCTAAGGTCGCGTGTTTTTCTCGACAAAATTTTATATTTCTTCTGGTATGGTCTGTCTAACAGGAGCTTGTTTGGCATGATTTGTACTCGTACTTAGAAAGTGATATCGATTGGTATAATTTTCGCTTCAAGACTGAGATTGATCGGTATAATTTTCATTTAAAAATTGCGATTGATCGGCATATTTTTTATTTGAGAACCGAGACAAATTGGTATAATTTTCATTTGATTACCTCGAAAACCTTCGTGCGGAGCAATCATTTATAGCGCTTGCCTTCGGTATTGTGCGAAAGCTCGGAAAAGAATATTCTTGGTTTCACAATAAAGATATTTGATTCAGTTGAACAAGTATTTTTCTTGCGATATTTTATATTATATATATTTATATATCATTGCATTTTGTGAATTTCTGCATCTTTAAATTTATCATAAATACATGAAAATATGTAGTCTACTTATTACAATAGGTAGCTTTAGATACACACAATAAGTAAATAGCAAGTGTAGTGGTGTTTTTCATGACAGGACGAGCTCATCAGATGGCGCTCGAGACTTTTATGCAGCGAGTACTTGCTTTGTTGAAATAAGTATTAGCAGAAACAGGATTATAAGTAAGATCAAAGGAATTACTCGTTTTTACATTGCATACAGAGGCCCTTTTTATCCCGTTCAGTGGTTTAATGTCGTTTCTCGAGACGGTTCCTTTCGATGGAAAATATGGCGAATATCCTAGTCCGTGCGATAGTTAATTACAACCTTTAGGCTCTCTTTGACTACAAACGTTTTGTCGCGTAGAATTGTCTAGAGAGCTACTGAATGCATTACAAAGAAAGATTAATGCCTGCGATAATGGGATTTGGATGACATTTTAAAGAATAAATTACGCTCTTATGAAAGATAACATTCGAGGATAAAATTGAAAGATATTTTTACAGGTACTTTAAATAAATTTTTTAATTATTATGACGTAATTGCTTCCTTCGTATGTATATTGGAAATAATATTAGGAATGCTTCGTTAACTCAATTTAACATAGGAATTATAACGTAGAATTAACGAGATCTTACCTTGTTTTTCTTTCATGAATTATTCGAATTCCAGCTGACATTACTATTAAAATAGAACGAAGGCCTGGAACGGGATAATTATTCTCGAATAATATTCTCTTTTCATTTTCTCATTTATGTGACATCGAAAGAAAACCAATGTAAATAGCTCTCTTGTGGACGAAGAGTTTGATAACTTGGTTAAAACAGTTCATAAGCGTAGAACTGGAACTCGAACAGTATTTTTATATCAATTATCACGAGATATCCTGTTAATTCGATTCTCGCAAAATTATTTTCGAATATCGTAGATACTTTTGGAACAAATTACATAATTCAATGTGCATATTTTTAAGAATAGAGAGAATAGAAAGAATTATAACAAGACAATCTTATAATGTAATTCACTAGGATATTAATATTTCTGCTGGAAAATTCAGCCTCAAACATCTATTTTCTTTCTTTATTAATTAATTCAAATTATCTTCCTGTCAAATAAGTGATTCCAAACTTTGAACTATATTGTAAGACTTCTAGAAACCATCGAATTAGATTCTAAATGTTTAGACAAAGTTTAATAACAGAACTCTCTGACCCAACTAACAATTACAGCCAATTAACAAATATATATCACAGGATCCCATTGATTACAAACTCTAGCAAACATTCTCGCCGATAAGAACACACAATAACGCGATGGGAGATCACAGGGCAAGTGTAGCAAGAAATTAATTGTTGACCAATCCTGTAATCACCTGGCCTGTGTTTACGTAACACCGAGTGATCCGCGCTTTAATCACAAATGCTATTAGTTCATTGTAATCGGGCTCGCGACGTTCGCTTGGATATGTGAGCTTGTATTTGGTCAGGTGGCTCACAGAATATCTGAGGAATCGATTTAGTTTCTACAATTGGAGAATCATGAAACTCCTATAATTGGAGAAAAATGGGAGAACTGAAATTTCCTATAAGCCTGATTAATGTAATTTATGTTTTTCTAAACTTGGAAAACACTTAAAACACCTGACAACCTGACTATATTGGATTCACCAACTGTACGATCAGACGCACACGTCTGACGCTTGTAAGTAGAAAGTCCAGCTCTATTGCGACAAAACGAGAAATCACGTGGAGGGATAACGTCTCGAGCGCGGGATATTCCTTGAGGTTAAGGTGTGAACTTTCTGCTTGGATTCGAGAACTTGTTTCCGGCACTGCGACAGGTTTAGTGTATTCGCCAGATCGTTGATAAGCATGGGCCAAGTGGTACAATGCAAATGGTGCTATAAGTCGACGACGAAACGCAATATGGATAAAATGATTCCGGGGTTAACGAAAGTTATTTGAATTTCAGAGCGGCTAGAATCTTCGACTTGAACATAGTCCGTACTTGGTCCCTGCAGTTTCCTCGTAAAAGTTGAGGTTGTATCGATTCTTGAAATAGGACAATTCGACTTATTTTTATTTATCTTTTTGCTCCCTGAAAAAGAAATTGAAGTATATATGATACTGGATGATTTTATATTTGTTTATGCTTAGTTTAATTTGTTGAAGTGGTCACCACTTCTAAGAAAACTCTACATCTAGTTTTTTAGTTTTCTCAAGTTCTGAAACTATCGACAGCGTATATACAAAAGACTGGGTCGAAGGCAAACCATAAACTGTAGACAGGCAACGATGGCTTCAGGGTTTTCAGTCTAGGATAAGACTGCTAGCGTGGTGATCTAGATCAGCTCAATTATATTCCGATTTGAATTTACACCAGTATTTAAAATATATATTTTCTACCTTATAATTTATCCTTTGTTCACATACGTCTAATAACCTCAACATAATTCATTAAGCAGCAAATAAACGAAGTTCAAAGGCAATTTAACCTTGTCTCCAAGCTGAGAAGGGTTTCAAAATCTTTGAAGTTCTGGGTCAAAAAATTTCAAAACTTTCAACACCTTCGAGACCTGACAAAATTTGCAAGCTTGTACGAGGCTACTAGACATAGAGGTGGAGCAAAAAGTTTCGAGACCTCTCCTGTTTTAGACTTTAACTTCAAACATTTTAAACCTACCTCACTAACTTAGTTCACTTCACATCTAACTTACTTCAGACCAAACTTACTTCACACCAACATATGTCCAAACTTCTTCGCGAGTATTAAGTAAATAATATTGTTATTTTATACTATATTATATATTATACTGAACAGTAATGCAACGTTAAGTTCGAATAAATTCTTTAGAAAATTCTCAATTCTGCTTAAACTCTGATTTCAATTGGATCGTTCGTATCCGTATTTTTCACTCGATACAGAGATTTCTAGAAGACATTCAAACACGTGGTGCATATCGTGACATGCTTTATATGCGGTGGAACCACCAGAATAGCGCTTTGAATAGAAAGTTCAACGTGGACAATATAAGACCCGAACAGCACTGAATATGTTAATGCTATAGTGTATGGTCTTGCTCTTTCTTCCGGTTCAGTTACATGTACCATTCTGATATTATAACAATCGTAAAAGTTTTTTAGTTTTTAGTTCCGAAGGAAGCGAAAAGGGAAGAAGCGATCGCATTATTTCTAAACTTTTTCATATCCTTTTCCAATCAATCGATTCTTCGATATTAAAGTTACGACACCAAACTTCGAATCACCAGTCATCGTTAGGAATCTGCACAATCTCGCTCGCACTTTCACTATCCATGCTCCTAATCTAGTGCTCGCCATAAATCGTTCGAAACTAAAATAGTGTTGGACTAACTGCCTGTGACAACCCTTAAAATGCATCGTCGCTAGCATAATACCGTATCTGCACACGCCCATAAATCTTAATCTGAAAACCGTCAGCCAGAGCTCGCTATCCTTACTTGCAATACTCCTTGCAAGTACCACGTGACACGTATTTCCAAGGATTTTGGAAATTGCATCCGCATCGTCGTAAGTCTATCGAGGGTGCGGATGTAGCGATAAGGCTGCCTATAAATCCGTAGCAAGCGGGCATGAGACGAGGAGGAGGACAAGTGTGCGATGGACGAGGGAGGGGACGGTTTTGGGGGTTGGGTTGAAGGGCGTGGGAGCATCGCGAGAACGGGACGCGAGAAACGATGGAAAAGAGAGAAGAAGAGGTGGTGGTTGGGTGACGGTTGAAGGGCTGGCGGGTGAGAAACGTGCGAGAGAGGGCAGAAAAAGAGGGAGAGAAACGTGGAACTGGGGCACAGTGCTATCGATGCATTCGGGCGAAACCGTACTAGCACTCTCTCTCTCTCTCTCTTTCTCTCCCTCTTCTACTTCCTCTTTCTCTTCATCGTCGTCCTCGTTCGTCGTTCCGTTCTCGCTCTTTCGGGGCTCGGAACTATCCACCCGCGGCTCTGTTCCGCGCCGAACCAACCGTTTTCGGAACTACACCCCAACACCGTTCCCTACTACCAGTAGCACACACCAACGCCTTCGCCTCCATCGACGCGCTATAGCTCGGGTCACGATGGTGCAGCAATAATACTGCATCTGGCTGGACCCTCTTATTATACATACGTACACCTGAGCGAAGCTTACGTTTGCATATCAGAGAGACAGAAGACCCGTCGACGGTTCAGCGACTTTTTTGTTTGTTCCCGGAAACGAGTGTCCGACCGTTCTCTCCAAGCTTCGGGCATAATCGATTTTGCTGGCGACCCATCGGAGAATACCTGCACTCCGCCGGGACCCGCTGCTAAGATCCTTTGCGTCGTTCGCTGAAATTCGATGCTTTTTCAACCGGCCTTCTCTCTCCTTCTCCATTGGCGCGTTTTCTCCCTCTACCTTTCTTTTTAGGGTTGTTTTCTGCCCTTTTGCTTTCCCCCTTCTCTTTCCTTTCCTTTGTTCCCTACATCCATAGGGTGCTTTGAAAATCGTGGTGCAGTATGGAGCACGGAATACTCAGATTTTTGGTCACTTTAGTTTTCGCATTTCTGATACCTCTATAAGTTCTGGAAACGTGGTTTATGAGACGAATTATTTTTTAAATTCTCTTTATTATCTGTCAAATATTTCAATCGTTTCCACCGTTACGGCTAATCGAGCATTTTCTCTGAACTTTTCCTATTGCACCTGAACATCGCACATTTAAAACAGACTCTGGCTTATCTCTTGATTGTATCTCGAACTCCCGTGAAAATAATTACTAAATTGCAACGGTACTCAATGGTAAATGCCTTTGCACCGAGTAGTACAGTCGTATTTCACTCGAAACAAAAGATCGTACCGGTGCATCGAATGCCGTTAAATCTCTAATGCATCAATTAGCATTCTCTTGAATAACCTTCTCTTTCTTCTTTTTCCTTTTTTCTTTTTGTATCAAAGTTGGCTAATGCTACACCTAGCGATATAGCAAAGACCGATTCGAAATGAACAGGATTTCCAGCGTTCTCTGAAAACACACACGTAACACAGACGGTTCATCTTTTTTTTTTTTTTTTTTTTGACGCTTTTCAAGGATTTACGGAGTACGCGAGGTGGCAAGTTGTTAACGCTGGAATTCATATTTTCGCGCTGGAAGCCGCTATCTCCTTTACAATGCGGCAAAATGAATGCCGCTTTCGCGGCCACGTAAATTCTTCAACGTTACACTTCCTCTCCCTCGACAATGCGCTTTGGTTCCGCGTGCGCTTCAAATATTTTAAGCACGCGACAACAGTGCCTGGATGTATGCCCTGTAGGGTGATTCGGTATTGAAATACTTTTCAGCGATAAATACTAGTAGAATGCAATTGGAAGGGTTTAACGATTTTCGCCAGTTGGAGGCACGTGTCGTTCCATTGTAACGTACAGTTGATTTTGCATATAGTGGCTGATGGAGATATTTTAACACTTGCCACGAAAACTTATGTGGACTTAGTCCTTGTTATTGAATATTAACAGTGAGTAATTTATCATCACGTCACGGGATAGTTTGTCGTGTAATCGGTATTTGACTACCAAGGGGAAATTTTGAAGCGTAACGCTGATTCCTTAATAAGCTTTTAGCGTATAGAGTTTGAAAAACTGTAGCTAATGATGCTCAGTTTTTGGGGTAGGTTCACAGTGCGTGAGATATTTAAAATTAAAACACTGAAGTTCTTTGTATATCTTTTGAAATATCGTTATATTTATATACAATAATTGACGTGACTAGTAAATTTCGAGTTCATTTGCAGAAGCTTTTTGTTTCTTAAATCATTGAATATATCACAAAATCTCTTTATGTTTATCGGATGTTGCTATTTCGATCGGAAGGAAATAGCAGAAGGAAAGTGGCGAATAAAAGCCAGCAGCCTACCTATCCTCGTTTCTTATTAAACTCGGTGGCTGCACGAAAGAAAGCGGAACGTTATTGCGCCCCAGCCCCTACTTCCGCGTACGAAACTAATAAATTGCATCAAAGGGACGAAATTAATTTCTTTCCAGAACGAGAAACTTTTTCGCGTTCATTTTGATTACCACTTTGAGTCGCGGTAGTTCAAAGGGGACTGCATTGTTTCTTCAATTTCACTGCCGTTGTCCAAGATAGACGAAGGAAAGAAACAATGGGAGAAGAGAGCACCACTAGGAGAGGGTATCTCCGCTATCTAACAAGCTCTTTAATCTTCATGGAATCCTGAATAAATAACTGAAGCAAAATTCGTTAGTCGAATTAAAAACGCTGTTATTGCTTGTCCGAAGTCCAGGAATGGTACAAAGCGATCTATTTTCTTTTCTTCCGCGTGGCATCCGTTTCTGCTTCCTTTTGATGACAGTCCTGTTTTCGTTTCGTGTCTTCTCACTGGACATAGTCGTTAGTTTCCTTGGTGCTTTTAATTTCGTTGCATAAAATTATTCGTGAATATGTTCCGGTTAGATTTATGAGATAAGGTACCAGTGGGATTACCATGATCAAAATATAAAAATTGTACTAAACTAAATCACATAATCAAACTAAAAAGTGTATGAAAAACAAAACACAAGGACAAGTTTATACAAAAAAATCATTCAAGTATTACAACAATGCATCGTAGATTTATTAACTATGTATGAAACATTATTTGTGCTATTTTTGTATTTTTGAATCATGCACGTAAGAAGTATACGTTTAGACACTACAATAAACACGAGCGATACAGATAAGAAAACTCTTTACTCGATAATCTTTTTCTCTTTCTCATCTTGTAGTAAACTGTGATAACTTTTTTTGTGACTTCGTAAGCGTACGATGGAACGCGTAATTTATTGAAAAGAATGGTAGGAAAAACAATTCACCGATAAAATGTATCGATTCCTTCTCCCGGCTATCATGAAATACCGGTGTCTATCTCTTTCGTATCCACCGTTAATCTAATAAACCGACAAATCAACAAACTACCATCGGAATCCTTTGTTCAAACGAAGTTTCACTATCGCGCTAAAAAATGGCGCTGCCCACGTGAAAATACGGCCTCAAAAGATCGAAAGGGGCTTTGACCAAAAAAAAAAAAAGGAAACGTATTGGGCGATCGGTTCTCTTTCGCTGCCTCAACGAGACGCGTTCTCGCTTTCCATAGCTCGGAGAAATGTTTCAAATTTTGAGCCAAAGCGTAAACAACGATGGACCATGACGTGGAATATCTGGACGTATGTTCGGACCGGTCAGTGTTGCAGCGTGAAGTCATAAGTCAGCCCTTTCAGTGGCTTCGATATCGTCCAAACAACAACGCGCCATGCAGAATTTCAATCTTCCAGTTTTCCACCTGTTTCTCTTGGAAACAAGAAGAACAAGAGTATTGGAAACTTGGAATTTTCTATCGCTTTGTGGTGCAATACGATTGCTAGAACAAGTTGTTCGATTCGTATGTGTACATGCATTGTTTGCGCCTTTGATGGCTTTCGTCGTCTCTTTGAATATTGAATGTAATGGAAATTGAGTTTTGCTTTTTAAACTTGTAATTTCCTTGTTATTGTATTCTTATTGTCTTTGCAAATTTATAATCGTAGTTGCGCCATGATATGATTAATTTTAACGAGAAAGTGTGTAACTGATCGTGTCACGATGTACGAAATATTTCCATATTCATTTCTAAGTAAGACACTTTCGTTTGATATCTGATGAAGTGGAGGATTAAATTCAAATGTAGAATGTTATATTGATAACAGAAGATCGTTTTCGAATTTGGAGCATCATTCATTTCTGTCAGCATCTGCTTCCAATACTTAATAAAACCGAAACGGTCAAGTTAAAAATACTTTTGATAATTTTGGGAACTAAATTGGAGCGATCGTTAAACTAATTTTATAATATATATATATATGAATATCATTAATCCGATAATAGAATATCATAGAAATTCAGATTATGGACTGTCAATTTTAACAAGTTCCTGTTTTACATTCACAAAATATAATTTCAGTTTGATAAAAGCACGGTAAGCAAACTACGTTCTACGTTCATATCAACTTTCCTGATTACTTCTCAATTCACTTACCAACGAATTGGGTCTCATCCACAATGGCGCGCCCAATATATCATCAAAATCAATGAAGCCTTTCATCATCCTGATTCGAAACCATAGCCAATCACCTTGTTAGGACGATTACATAAAGATGTCATCGATTTATTCATATCAACGTATATTAATAGTCTGCTATTTTGGCATTTTTAAAACTCCAAGAGTAGATGTCCTCTACGAGATATGAGAAAGAATGTGGTTGACAGTTAAATAATATCTTACAGTTCTCTATCATATTTATAGCATCGATATTGAATTTTCAAGGTGGTATGTGTTTATTATTTTTAACACATAAAATTCTACCCCAATGAAAACCAAATAATAAAATATGTCAAGAGCACTCGGCAAAATCTGGCAACCACTCTAAAATCTACCACAAATCCGCACCTATAGAAAATCCCATGATATCTCTTTCCCTATCATGCAGCTACATTCGAAGAAAGTAGCTGCACTCGTGCAGCTGCGATCTCTCGCTCGTCCGCCAATTAACGACTAAATCGTCCCAGAAATTTGATCGTCGCGATAATTTTTCGCGACCGTCCGGGGTCGCGGTGAAATTGTTATCGTTGCTCTCTCTTTCTCTCTCTTCAGCTCTCAGTCCAAGAAATCCCTGTCGGCCGGGTCCAATTTAATTTTATGTTTATTTCATGGCGCGACGAGCGAAAAAAAGAGAACGACGTCGACAGAGAGTATATTCTGGTCGCGAGAACGAGAGAAAATCGGAGTGAAAAAGCGAGAGAAAGAGAAGGATAGAGGGAGAATCGTCGTGGAAACGATAACGTCGCGGTAACGCGAAATGAAACCGAGCGTAAATGTATGAGAAGAGATCTCCAGCGTCCTTGTTACCCGGCGCGTCGCTGTAATTGCGTTGAAACTTCATTTGGCGCGACCGGGCCGCGATAGGGCTACGCGGTAAACGCGCGTTAAGTAGTCGAATAACAGCCGCTGGTCGCGTTAATTGTAATGTTGTCAGGTTACGCGCTGGTACGCACGATCCCGTGACAAACAAGCCCGCTTTATCGCGCTCCATTAAACTTATCCGCCTCAGACTTCGGCCACAGATATCGAACGCTGTGCGCATTTGAAATCTTGCAGGTATTATACTAATGTTATTCGAAATGAAAAGTTCTCTGAAAAGATATATGTACACACTTATGTATAGTATGCAGGTAGAATATATATTATACACTCTAGTTAAATAATCCTATTATTTTGAAACTTTAATTTATTGTTCGTAAATTGAAAAATAACAATGTCTTTTAAGAACTATCACGATTATCATAAATATCATTCTTTATTATATAAATATTAAGGCGTTCGAATTAATGTCTTCTCAAAAATATTCTTTGTTTCGTGAACTCGATCACGTTAACAAAAGTATCTTATTCGAGTAATGTTTCATTCGAATAATGCGGTTCTTTGAGCTATGAAAGTAGAATACCGAGATTCGTGAAGCCACGTCTATTAAATTATAGGCAGCCATTTCTCGAATATTAGGATCAGAGAGAAAGAATTTGTCGATGGTCTGAATAGCTCAATCGGGGTAGCAATCTTCCAGTAAGCCGAATATCAGTGTTCGAATACTAGATCAGCAATCTGGGTTATTTACAGCGCTACTGTAGTCCCTTTAAATCTAAAAATGAAAAAACTCGAGTGCAATTTTAATATCAGCAGTCCGTGAGATTTCAACGGTTTTTTCACTTCGTTATTACTATGGTCTGGAGCTCTGGAATTCTTGAAAAATTCGAAATACCGTTATCTCTGTATAAAACAATTGTTTCATAATGTAGATAATTCCTCCATTATTTTTCAGAAAGTTCAATGAGGTTTCTCTTGTTTCCTCTTGTTCCTCTAACAATGGAAAAATTGAATGCTGAAACATTAATCTGTATAGCTCATGTTTGAACTACTAATTGTGAACAGGAAATGAATAAATAATTATTATACATTATCACATAATGAGTACACGATTATGATACTTGTTTTTCTAACATACATACTCTGATTTCCAATTTCTATTATCATCGTTAATTTTTTACAATTTCTGTTCTCCAGCACTCTGATAAAAAAATTCTACCAAACAAAATTCTGCGAGAAAATGTAAAGAAGCATTATTTTTAGGATTGTGCAAGCTTTCTTCGAAAAACTCTCATAATGGACAGCAACGCCAAAGCTTTTGCATCTACATACATATTTTGATAACAGCCTGCATAATGTGTTACCATCGTAACAAAATTGCAATAGCTTGCTAATTAACGGATCGATAGAATGTCCACGAATTTCCGAATTAATTAACTTAAATGATGCTCATTGTCTTTTAGGACATAACCTATTTTTCGAGCGTGACCATAAATTTGATCGTTCATCCAATAGGAGATTTTGCTAATGGAATATATCAGCAGGTCAATTTGTTTATTGATCGCGTAAGGGTGTATCATCCGCGGTCTGATTGTTTATGCATGTAATGAATAATTATTTGAGTACGAAATTAATTTAATTTTACATATATCATCCGCTTCATCGGCCGCTGTGGCGGCTATTTTATTTTTAATTTACAAATCTCGCGAAATTAATTCAAAGATTCGTGGGTGTAAGTACGAGAATTTTAATAGTTATTACTTCATACTTATCTATTTTGAAGACGGAAGGTTAGAAATTAAATGAATTGTAATTAAACATGATATATTAGATAAATTCAAATTAGAGAAGAAAAAGATTAAATAGGAAAATCTTCAATGGATTACTATTGCAACATACGTATTATACGCACTGTTGAACGAGTCAGGAAACATATAATAAATTGGCAATAATAAAAATATATGAATCCATTAAAAAGGAATTAATTGAGCGAAAGAAAGATATGTCGTGTAGTATTAGCTGTAGGTCTCGGAATATCGTCTTAAAGTACCTGCTTTTATTTAAGGGATGTCTGACCAGAAAGAATTCCCTTTCTATCTAATTTCGAATGCAAGAAAATAAATTGTCCAGTTTATCGCGGACAATCTATTTTTGTCAAACTATTTCCAAACAATTCTCTGCAAATATATTTTTGATACATATCCTTGAATTTGTACGTATTTTACATATTGAACATTGACGTAGCCATCAAACCCAGCTTCGTTTCCTCTAGACCCAGGGAATTCATTAAATCGCCCTTTACGCACGAGGAGCTCGATCTAGAGGAAATGAGAATTCTGAATTCCACGATTCTCGACACTTCGGCCGTAAACAGACTTTCTCGGTGTGTTACCTCGAAGATTCACGGCAGAGCCGCAATAGATTCCGAGTCCAACTGCTTATGCAACGCGGATGCTCGCCCCGATTCGTAGTTTCCACTGTCTTTTTCTAGTTATAAAGCAACCGATTTAAAGCACTGGATTGTACTTACTTCCGACTGGTGAATAAACGGATACCTTGGTTCATGGTCGACTTCGTGAAAGACAATTTAAAAAGATTTTGGGGTAGGTTCAGAGTAATAAAGAAGATTCCTGTTTTGTTTGAAGATCTTTGGTATTAAAATTCTATAGCTGAATATATACATTTTTTAGTCAACAAATTCTTATTTTTTTCCCTCTTTTTACGGAAATGGCAGTAATTATTCGGCAAGTCTTCAAAGCTTTATAATAGAATACAGAGTAACAGTAAAATTGCAAGGTCATTGAATGTAGAAACGACTTGGAATGCAGTGAACTTTGAAATGTTTAAAACAGTTTCTAATTTTCAAGACAGAATGACTTGCAGATCCACCAGCTTTTACTGCTATAAATATAGAGCATTTAAAGTCGATAAAATATAAAGTGTTTTATGCAACTAGGCGGTATTATATCTTTGAGACATTGACTTGTTAATAACTTTCTGGCGCACAATACATCGACCTGTTTCGACGACAAGGGTACAATTGAACGATATTGTACCATATCGAGGAACGGTTCGGAATTGACACGAGTGAGCCGCGAAATATGGGCCGCGACTTCAGTCGGGAAAATTAGTTAGCTTTCGTCTAGAGGATAGAGATGAGAGGGTTGGGTAAGGATCGTTTTCGAGCGCATAGCTATCGACTGGAGACCTCGATACCGAGTTAATACTAGAAATGCCAAACGATCGAATCGAACTCCTCGGCGAAATGCTTGCATCTCTGAGTCGAAATTGGCACGGATGTCCGACATCTCATAAGCCGGATCCTCTAGTGAAATGTATGCTATCGTGGCATTCGGAACCACGACCCTCGACGCCGTAATTATCTTTGATGGCGCGCCGAATCGCTGCCATGCTAATTGTTCGCGTTTCGTGCCTTGGGACGAAGATTCATATGCACCCCACGCTTCTAACGATATGTCGATTAATCGAAAAATCACGCTGTATCAGCGACCTAGCAGATTGGAAAAAATTAGATTGAAATTGAAGCCTTGTTCGGCTCAACTTGCTTCAGTCTAAATTTCTGTTCATATAAGTCAAGTTAGTTTACTTGAGTAGTAATTGAAGTCAGTTCACTGCAATTAAGTTGTTTGATTCTTGGAGACTTCAACGGCGTCAAAGAAGGTAACGTTCGTTGAAATATCAATTATAACAATGACAATCAGGAATAGTACGAGTGAATGCGAAATTCATATTGTTCAAGACGTATTTCGAGTTTTAGAAAATAGAAACTAATAGCATTGAGTAACAACATGAAATGCACGGGTCAAGTAAAATAAGCTCTGGTTAGATCAAACTTCATAAATAAAAGCGAAGTGAGTGATAATACGAATCATAGAATATTGTTATATATCGATAGAATAAAATGTGAGATGGATCATCGAAGATAAAAATAAAAAAGATAAAGTAAAACATCATTAATGTTTGACATAGGGAAAGATTCTATGCTTTTAGAGCGATTGATCTATGCCGCCTACGAACCTGTCGATTTTTCGCGTATAACAAAAGTTTTCTCAACACCTTCGATGGTAATTTACATAGTAAAAGCTCACAATTTACATAGTATAAAGCTGTAGTTTGATCGATCATCAGCCATTGATGTAGCACAAGCTTGCGTCATATAAATCCACATTTTAAAAGTCTTTTAGTAAAAGTAGGACAATAACGTAGATATAGAATTTGTGGAAATTTTTTGGCAGAAAACTTTTGGGACAGTAGTACAAGAAGACATAGTGTTTTTATTGGAGGCACCTAACGAGGAATTCGTCCTAATTTTCTCTTAAATTTCCTACGACTTTACTTACATTAGCGAGCAAAAGTTTGGAAGCACTACGTGTTCCACGAATCCTGAAATTTAAAAAAATAGCCAGTTTAATTCTCCTATGTTGGAAAACTTTCGAGTATATACTTAGAAATATTTAAATTTTTACTTTAGACAGAGAACGTCAATATAGCCACAATCGATTTTAAATTTTTGGTTATTAGCGTATGTTCATGGGATTTAAGAGTTTCGAATTCTTGAGATTTTACAGAATTGTCATAAATTTAACCGAATGGGCAGGGAGACTAAAAATTGGCACGACGACAAGAATTCGGATAGTTGAATTCAAAAGTTGGCGAGTGCATGGGGATTAAATGTTTCTCACGTTGCTACTTTTAAAGTCCGAAACTTTGCTTCGCGAAGGTCCAGTTCCAAAGTTCAGGCGTTTCAATCAACGTAATTCGAAAGTCTCTATGTATAGTTTTAGGACTCCAATGATTCGCATATTTCGGCCCTCTGTTTAGCTTCGAGCACAGTTTCGATATTGTCTTTAACTATATCAACGATTCGTCTGAAAAGGAAGATACAAATTACAAGTTATCATTGAAATAAATGACCGAATATACCATGCAACAGAATGTTAATACTGTGAAAATTTATTTTGAGCTTCTCTGTTTGTTACTTTACCAAACGACGCGATATTATTTCGTAACAGTAAGTTCCAACAATATCTCACAGCATCCGACATTTGGATCCGCCACAATCTGTATGAACGTTAACAACCAACAAAAGTTCGAAATTACCAAGAAGACGTTGAATTTTAACAAGTTCCGGAAAATTTCGCCGGCTTCTTCTCTCCTTGCACTTTTACCCACGATTGATCGACGTACATCCCGGAAGTGCTCGACGCTGTATTATTCCTAGGGCAGAAAATGGGGCAAAGATAACGCTGGAAACAAAGTTTGTTCCTTCGATTTTGAATAATAAAGCCGCCCGGCGCCTGCTCGAATCCGATGAACAATGGACGCCAATTTATTTATGTAACGGTGAACTAATTAACGCAGTATGCCAACGTTGTTATGACTAACGTGGATCGTGACTGTAGCGACGAGTGGCGTTGAGTGTTATAATCGTCATTAGTGGACAAACGCTTCCGATAACGTCGTTGCACACTATTTGCGATCACGAAATTATGTTTGCTGTCTTTCAGAATCGATTCACGCCGAATAAATGATTGATGATACTTCGCATCGTTACGTTTGAAGTTCAGACATCTATTAATTGGGAATGGTATTAATTAATTTTCAACATGATAGATATGATCTTGAAATTTTTATTTGTAGAAAATTATAACTTAAGTATAATTGATTAGGAATTAATGTCTGTATATGAATCTTGGGTGATTAGTCGATCATATTTGAAAACAAGCATTGGAAGATTAATTATCGATACTACGAAAGAAAATCAACAATTTCTGTTATTTCTCTTAAATCGACAATTTTTCCTATTGAGGAATTCTTTTACCTCAAATTCGGTACGATATATCATAGAATTCGTGATAGTTAAAGTAAATTTAATGAAAGTGACGTTCGTTTTAGCAATAAATATTCTGCGAAACACGTACCAAACATTCGTAACAATTCAATAACGAGCGACTAGGATCGCCCATATAAACGAAAGAGTTAAATTTGTGCTTTATGAAATTGAATTATGGAGAAAATTCGGGGTTTTTATTGACTACAAAAATGACAAATTTCGCTTGCAAAATGAAAAACGTGTATAACAGATGATGAGGGAATTAATTTCGCTCCCTGGTGTTTTATCGACAGTATGCATTTTCTCGAAAGTTAGCTTTGTTCGCGTTGTAAATAAATAAATCGATCATTTTTTCGCGATGGAAATCGTAATCGGTTAGAGCTGACAGTTTCATTTTTAATCGACAGGAATGAGCCATGCATTCGATATCGATTTGACAACAAGTACTTGTAATTTCGTAATTTCCACGTACAGCTCCGATAAAGAATTCAGGTTTGTAATTAAACAGAACGCTGACCCAGATATGAATTGAAACGTTCATATCCCTTTGTATCGTTTCGATCGGAAGTCAAATATTTCGAGTTCAGCATTCGATACCAATCGCCTCCGAAACGTTCCTTTCATTTTTCTAGTATTTTACGCGCTGAATTTCGCTCGATATCAATAAAACAACGGTGATTATGGAATTACAGTAATCGTTGAATTTATGTTCCACGCAAATCGCTTTTATCCAGATAGTTGCAGTACAAAGCAACTCTTCATTTAAAAATACCCATAAATAAATAAATAAATGGAAAGGTCGTGAACAATAAAAAAGTTCGTGTAAAAAAAAATAATTTTAAATGCATGTAGATAATTTTTTTGATCCTTAAAAAATGACATTACTGTTGACATATTAAATCATTTATTAGTATACCTGTATGCATAATAATCTGTCTCCTTAAAATTTTAAACATTCCATTTGTAATTAACAAAATAATAACATTTATGACAAAAAGATATAGCTAATATATAAGAAACAGCGAATAGTCGTCTGTTGGAACTTTCTTCAAAAGTTGGAGGTTCCGTTCGAAATATTCGACATCACAAATAACTTGAACGAAACTCCCAGATTTATCGATCAAAATTGAGTAGCTGGTAACTGTAAGACGAATTTCGCGTCTCATACGAGGAAAAAGAATCCGTCTATTAGATTGGTTGACCGGGTTACAAAGCTAGATCTATTCAGGCCATCGACGAATGCTTCTCCGTAAGCCTAATGTTCTAAAACTATCACAACCTGCACTCAGAAATCTTTAGACGAAGCCACTCCTCCGGCTACCTCATGAATATCGCAACATCAACGAATATTGCGAACGCAACGAAACGACTTACGAGATTCCTGCCATGAATAATCGATGTAACGCGATAGCGTTTCGTCCGCGAATCCAACAAGCCTTCTATGTCGCGTCATTATTCATGTGTTATAGATGCAAATGTCTAAAAAGTAGATCACCGGAATACTCTAAAATATTTCCGAAGTAATTTATAAAAATAGAATAATTTCAATTCTATGAACTCGTTAATTTATACATTATTAAATCGATTATGAATAAAATTGAAACGTAAAGCACAGTACGTACTGTAATATAAATTGCAATTATTATTACAAAATATAGAGCGCCCTATGAGCCTTTATAAACTCGGAGCAACTTGCCAAAGCTTAGACCAAGGAAAAAAGTAAAGAAAAAAAAAAAGAAAAAAATTAAACAATACCTGATCTAGTCTCTAAAAATAACAAATTTCCGATAATATTACTCCAGATTACGTACACGATTCAGACAGATTATTGAAAAATTAAAATCAAACGACTTAGACAGTACACGTCAGGATCAGGAAACACAGGATAGGGTTAAAGACCGGGACGTATAATCGCACATCTATCGAGCAACCATCCGGCCGTCTTACTCGCGTGACGCGTGTACTTAGCGGTCGTGTGCAGAATATATATTGCATCGATGAACAGCGGAGGATGTCTCGACGTAGGGTTACGCTGGGCTGCGCGTCGCGCGAGGCAAGTTGAGGCAATTGTCTGTAAATGATGAATGTCTGCGAGGCGGTCTAGGAACCGCGGATGTTACATATATACCGGGAGTTACCGGGATCAAATGACAATTACCACCGCAGAACGCCCGGTTGGACAATGACGTATGCGCCGTTCCCGTGCGATGTTTGGCCCGCCAGCGGCGTCAGCCCCGTATTCTAACCTAGAACAAAGGATAATGCATGCTCTTCGCGCTGCTAACAGGACGAAACGATGCCGACGGCTACGCCGGAAACGGCCTGTGCCTGGAAAACGACGTAGCTTCATTTCCACGGACTTTCACCTTGTGTCTCTCCTCACCGATCCTCTTGGAACCTATTATACTTATATATGCTGCTTCGTCTAAATCGATCCTTTTATGCATGTCTTCGAAGCTGTTCGTTTGGAAAATCAGTTTTAAAATTAAATTTAGAGGTAACTTGTGAGCGAACTGGAAAAATTTCCCGGGATTTTGGATACTTGAAAAATATATGTGGATGTTATATAGGGAGGCATAAATTAATAATTGATTGACAGTCTAATGCTTTCTAATTTCAGGCAGACGTTCTTTCTCAAGAATTTATCTGATCGGCAGTTAAAATATTCAGTTAATTATCCGATAGTGAGAACACGCTTTCTAAATATATGTTATTTTTTTAATTCCGATGAGTATAACTTGTAAAAGTCGATACGAAATTATAGCTCATCGCATAAATAGATATAGCGTGTCTATTAATTAGTTAGAAAATCTGTGATTTTAGATAATTCTCGACGATTTTTCATTCTTACTTCGCAAATAAAACTTGATCCTATAGAATGATGATCTTAAAAACGTGATAATTGGTCGACAGCAAGACCGGTGAATAAAAAGGAGTTTCAATTCTTTACTCTGAAGCTTTGACCAAGAATACCGCAGTGTTAAAATCTTGAATCAATTAACCTCGTAACCATTGTATACGGAGTAGATTAATGAAGAATTTTTTTTTCAGCGACATTTGATTAGCGATCTATGAAAATTTCGACAATAGTCCGGAACATATGTGATAAAGTGTTTTAAACAGGATTTTCGTAATAGATGGCCTGCCGAGATTTCAGAAATGGCAGAGCGTGGATGAAGTTAAGGAAATTGAGTGACGTTGAATAATGAAGAGTATTTATAAAGCTCTCGAAATTTATGTCGTGTGTATCTGTATCTTGCTATCTGTAATTTTTCAACGTAACTCTTCGTCGGTAACGCGGTGCTTCATGGAAACACGTTTTTCACAGAACGCAAATGAAAATTACCGAGTGCTAACCATGAAAAATACGAAACATACTTTCACCTTGCGGTTGATAACATTAAAAATTTAACGAATATCAATGAGCTCTTTGATTACATTTAAAACTAGTGTCACATTTTTATTCAAAAGTTAATGAGGAGGTTAATTTTGAAAAAGAAATAGCTATTCAGCAAATACATTATTCATACGATTTTAACATCATCGATTTATTTTTAATGAAGTGTATCTTTGTTCATATTATTATAGAATAAAAGTTGGTAGAATTATTGATATAATCAAGCGAATTGAACCATAGTTGAAACGTTGCAATTTTTACTATCAAATTTTTCTTTTTTTATTTTCTGTATTGTATTTTATACATTTTATATATGAAATTTCTTCGTAGTGTAAATAAAATACCATACACGATGAATTTTCGAAACATTTCGATTACGCTCGAGTTCCTCTGGAAACTTCCTAGCTATCGAATCACCCGAAACACGAGGTTAATTTTTAGCGAAACGTACGATCATCTTTTGGGATGGCAGTTTTGACAGCGGTTTTCAATAATTACCGCGTGTCATTTTTGAAATAGCCGAAATCGAACATAGTTCGGTATTTGGAGCTGTTACGAATCCGTGGTGCGTTTATAATTGTCGATTCAGTAAAAAATTTTCGCATGATTTCTTCCGCATATTCGCGTTTGTTACTTTTTGAAAGTCGAGTTAACGCTGGGCAAAAATTGTAAAGTGGCGAAAAATCGAATGTCCGGGTTATTTTCTATCACAAAGTACATTTTTTGCAATTCAGTTTAGAAAAATGTTAAATTATCTTTGTACCAACTACCAACACGAATAATATCGCTGTAAATATTTCGAGATTAAATCGATGTGATACGACAAAGTTGTTAATACGTTATATGAGAATATGGAAAAAATATATTTCACCTAAAAAAGTATCGATGAAAAGTTATATTATTGACATTTTGTTCGAACAAAAATCTATAATTATTTCACATAATACCTAAATATTATTTAGAACAAATATTTTAAATTTGTAGTCAATTTGGAGCAGTTGATCTGTCTTTTCTACGAAAGAAAGTAATAGAGCGGTAAAATAGTTAAAACATAGATTCTTTCTAGGACAATCAGTTCCATAATTTTTTATTGCAGAGGAATCAAATTAAGTTCCCTTCCAACGAATTCCAGGTTACCAATTGAATATCCTTTGGTACGATGGTGGTTCTTTTCAAACGGTTGGTAGGAAGGTCCATATTCTCAAAGAGTTCAGCGAGAGATCTTTTCCAGTTTCTTGGAAAATGATCACCGCTTTCGGAAATAGAGATCAGTTCTAAAGTTACATAGCTGTAGGTACGAAAGCGTCGTTGAATCGGTAATTTCCATATCCAAACTTGGAGATCTGTTTATCCATCATTTTTATAAAGATTATTGTTGTCTTCTTAATAAGAAAGAACTTGAAGTAATAACAGAATTGTATTTTTCCCTGTAAAACAAAATACTTATAAGTATAGTATACGCGTCAAGAATATTTTCCTACAAATTTTCCATGCAAGAAAGTCATTTACTTATGGTAGAGCATGTATAATTTTCTGAGGAACAAACGATTTCTATCAATTTGCCGAAGGGAGATCTTCCACGGAACAGAGAGCCCGAGTAGTTCTTCGATTCATTTAAAATTTGTTTTCAATAATTCAGCCTGGTGAGCTCGAACGACGCGACAGCTAGGAAAGAGATGGAGGGGGCGAAGGAAAAGCAGAGTTTCGTTGGGATCGAGTTTAATTCACGGAGGAGAGTGGCAGGTATTAAGTAACGAAATTAATCAGTCTTAGGCGCGGCGACGTAATTCGACTATTTCACCCTGAATCGATATGAATATCGAATCATAGCCAGCTCGATAAGTAATTTACGAACGCGAAGCTACCGATCTCTCACGTGTTGCCTTATAGTCTCGATATTCGAAATTACACAAATGTAAATGAGATTTTATTTACGAAACAAGCACATAGATCTCTTGCTTGTATCAATTCAAATAGCAATCATCTTTGTAAGAAAAGTATTCACTGTTACACTAGCAAGATTTAGCTTTATCTACTAATAAAAAATTTCATCTTCTCTGAACTGTTTCTCCAGCATCTACTTGTAAACTGAGACGAATAAAAGCGACGAACAAATTCCTGATGAAATTCACGAAACGTAGCACGCAGAATTAAAGATGTTATATCGAGTTGAAGCGGGTGGCTCGTTAAAGGTTATTTATCTGGGAGTTTTTTTTGCACTGGATGGCGCAAGCAGATTGATACGGTCTCCTTTTTCGATATCGTCGCTCGTATATCAACTTCTATTCAATCAACGTATCTTGTTCTAAGCTGGGATACAAACCCACCTTAAGCACCAATCGCGGTGGTTGAACTTGATAGATGGTTTCAATTCATGAACGCGCGAGAATGCTGGCAGAAGGATCTAGAAATTTGGCCGACGACAAACGCATAAAGCATTCATAATCTTCCGATACATCAATCAAATACATCGATCGGCTTGGCACCCCATAATATCTAGCGATATAATCATAGAACAATTTTGCGTAATACACAATTTGGGGTGTAAGTTCTACAACTACTTTAATATTTCTTATGCAATGCACATGTATTGTCTCATTCATTGTTTGTTTCTTGTTCACAAAATTGTTTGTCTGGTATCTGTACAATATGTTAATCCATTAAGCAGAAAAATTATTTGTCTTAGCATCGAGATCATTTATCTACCTTACGTTAAATGTCATCGTATATTCAATGATTTTGCGTTAATAATAAATTAACTACTGTTTGTACGTTACGACAATATTAAATTAGATGTTGTAGGAAGCAAAGCTTCAAACTGAATTCGATCATCTTCCAACTGGATCGTCTTCAGGTTCCGTAAAATATGAACGGTTAGATTATTCACAACCTGTAAGGGAAAGTGTTAGTATCTGCCAAATAGACGCTTTGCATGACAAACAAAGGATGGTACAGCTCTTCTACGCCATTAATTTAACAGTGGCGGAGTAATAAACACACATAAGGGTCTGAACACCCTCTTACGCTACGTTAACCTCGAGTTTCGCCTGTCCTAATAATTCATATCTTGTTATGTTCCTAACTAGTATATCTAGAATATACGCTGATAGCACGTTATTTTCATTAGACTGATTAATTCTAACGATGTTCATATCTTATAACGATTAACTTATATTGTTCTTAAATTAATATTCACAGAATAGAAAGAAACTTTCTTTGAATACCATATATTCAGAATATTCGTTCTATGCTGAATTTATATATTATCCTCTCTCTGCCCCTCCTATACAATTCTATAACTATTTTTAAAAATATACTAAAATCCAATCTCAACTCCATCTTGAAAATATTACACTAAAACACAACGCTCGGTATTAATCGCTAGCATGGTGGAAAAATACGCGGGAACAAAAGTTAGCAGAACAACAGGATGGTCGATCCTACGTTCATGGCCCCTAAATTTCACGGGGACGCGATTTTATCCCGTATTAATCCCGCGGATGGCAAGCTGTCGTACTCTTCACGCGGCTAGCGCGCTCCGTTTGCAACATATTGCAAATCCATTACGAGCGGCGTGCTTTGGCTCGTAAAGTTTATCGCGTTATCCATGGTCAGGCGTGCCCGAAATGCACGCGCAATATTCCTGTCGTGGAGTGCATTTCTATGCAGCCGTTCCCCATAAAAGTGAAAAACTTCCCTTTCAAAGTATCCGTAAAATTCCACGACCGTTATACACTGGCCAGTGAACGCGCGATGGCGTCTATACCGCTACGGTTTTGTTTCGCTCCGCTCTCGATTATCTATGCGTTTACGTGAATCACCCAACCGTTCATATTCACTGTGCTGAACGGTTATTAGAAGAGTGATTTTGTTGCGTGTTTATCATCGACTTGGTTGTCAATATTTTGTTGAAAAATTGTTCTCTTCTTTTTAACGTTTAATAGCTTCGGATTTTTGGAAATATTTTCTGTAATTGATTTTATATCTTTTCATTTTATTTTACTTAGACAATATAAGTACTTAGGAAAATATAAGAATTCTTAGGACAACTTGGATCTTTAAGGACGTTTTAATGTCTGATATAAATTGCGAACTTTGTATCACATTTTAGAATAAAATTAGGAGGGTAAAATTTTTGCTAAGTATCAAGTTACATAATGTTTCCTTTAACGATCGCTTTCCCCGTTTCGAAACAAATATAGTAACTGCCCTAAGTCTGTTGAGCGAGGCTGAGACATTTGTAATCCAAAAGTAAAACGGTGAATGCGAAAAGCCTGAATCAACACGAAGTGCTAACAACGTCGGATTGTCTGCGAAACACTTCGATCTGGAACGCGCGATAAACGCGCTCGATCTAATCCATTAGCGGCAACGCGAAACTAGCACGCGCATCCGTAAAATAAGACTGTCTTCCAGTCGAACATCACTGGATCGTGTTCGGTCCCGAGGTTTCTTTATTTATTTCTCTCCGTCTCCTTCTTTTTTTTTTTTTTTTTGCTTTTTTTAAAAGGATTCGCGGATCGGTCTCTTCCGATGCGCGGGTGATGTGCTTCGGTTGACCTATTTCTAAATCCCAGTCACAACGGTGACAGAGAGATCTGGGATCGTCAAAGAGCATCGAGAGTATCCGAAGATTCGAAATCCAGATGGATGAGCATGCAGATAGCCGGATCGAATGTGATGGCGTACAAAGAGATAGTGTTGACCACTGATAGAGACGTGGGCAGAAGTAGGGAAAGAAATAAGGTGAAGAAGAAGAAAGAGGGAATCGATGGGGCAAAGGGAATAGACATCAGGGAGTAGACAGTACTCTGCATTTTATCCGGATAGATAGAGTTGTTTCAGATAGAGGAAACTTACGTTGGTAGCTTGTGTTGTATATACCAACATGCGAAATGAAACAGGTACTTGAAAAAAGATAGTAAAATTTTATTCGATATTATAATATTAAATAATAATATAATAAAAATCGGTGTAATTTTCGAAGAGAAAATCTAATACGAGAGAAAATCATTCGCACGTTTTACGATAAAATTGTCATTGTGGCAAATAAATTCCCAATGATGGTTGAAGGCTTAATCAATTCAATTTATAGAATTCGTCAGTTTGCCACCTGAAAGGCGTAATTACCCCACCGAAATTTTGAAGAAGGTTTGTGACAGATTTTTCATATAGATCGTAACTGAACACGATGTATGGCTAGGATCATTGACAGAAGGTCAGTTTCGAAAGAGAGCTAGGATGTTGAGGAAAGATAGGTTTGACAATGAACAGTCCTCCAACATCAGTATGTTGGAATATTAAAGTGATACTGAAAAATGTACATTTTTGGAGGATAGACAGGTATACGTAGACAAGATAATATTCCGGGTTTTGTGCAAGTTTTCCAATATTTCTGACAACGCGATATTTCACTTCCTAGGAACGTTTCTCTATGGTGCACAACGTCCAATAGTTAGAGGTTCCTAGACCTTTGACGTCATTCATATTACACTGTCTACACTCCATGAGTTCTGTACGCGAACAATGTAGCGGACAATTTGACAGCATACCGACAGATCTTGCTTCGAGAAATTTCAAACTGTTAATCCAGAAACTATTATAGTTATTCTTGTCTGTCCATTAAGAATAATTATCATTCGTAGAAATTGTCAAATTACGCTATCAATTAAATTTCTAAAATATCTTCCAACATGTAGGTTACTATAGTACTAGCAGTAATAATTGCATTACAGTCGCCAGAAATAAAATTATTCTTACTAGTCGTGCAGATTGCCGATATTTCGAACGTAATCGTTCATTTATTCAGAAACTTCCTATATCTTTCATACATCGTTATGTTAGTATTAAAATTACATTGTCACGAACATACATGTCACATTTTGCACGAGTTAAAGCGAATTAGTTAACCTTTATGAAATTTTGACTTTGTGCCCAAAAATAGTTCTTAATTTAACACATTTCTTGTGACGCTGTTTACATCGTTCGGATATTCCGATGTTTAGTATACAATCACAATCACGTAGGTATCAGTAACTCTACAAAGTACCCAATTTTTATTTTTGTTTCATTACTATCTCCTAAACTATTTGTTACCGGAAAAGATGTTTTAAATGAAACTTACCTTATTTTGAAGGAGATATCTTACGATGAACACTTTTATCTAGGCGAAAGTACCATTTATGATCGTTTGATGTCCAACTTTTCTGTAGGTTCAAAAAATGTTCCTTATCTTTTGCGTTCGCAAGAAGAATCCGAGTGTCAATACATTGATTTATTCTGTCCCTGAATGGTAGTTCTACCTCTTCGAAAGTTACCCTGGTAAACATGAGTATCGATAAATCGTATCGTTCGTGTGAGTTTACGTCACATTTATGACCATACCGACAAATTTCTATGGCGAGAAAAATCTTACAGCAGTTCAGTGAAGCTAGACATCGAATGCTCGTAAATTACCTTGAATGACTTCGAAAGACCCATATGTCCTGTGTCAATGAAGTCGTTTCGAAGCGATACGGTTCTATTAAAAGAAAAAGACTTTGAAATTTTTAAGGTACATTCGTTTAAATTATTTCTTCTATATAATTTAAGCTTCTACTAGGCAAAGTTTAAATTATCTTAAAAGGGAATATCGATCCTTCCTGTTTCGATCATATTTGTTAGTAGTATGTACTTTTTGCTACATGTTTTGTTAGCAATCCGAGAATTAAGAAAGTCTTAATAAAATAAACGTAGAAAGATTCTTCAACTTCCCTTAGGATCAAAAACTTGCATTTATGATATCCATTAATAAAATAATTTAATTTCTGCAAGCGTCGGTAAACATTTCAGCCTCTACAAACATTGTCATAGGCATAATTCAACACAACAACCCCTGGACAGAGAGGAATCAGTAGGAGGATCGTCAAGTCGATTCCTCAGCTCCCTAGCTGACACCGCGATCCGTCATTTACGAGCAATTAGATGCTCCGAGTAGTATATGGCCGAATGGAGCATCGTCTATACGGGGAAGCTTCTACTTATCTATCGGCCATTCGATCCCCGGCGTGCCAGTATTATCAATCTAGTAAGCATATCGTGGCTGGGCAGTCCTAGGCTGTACCACCTATCAACCTAATCTACTTGCCTGGCTATATGCGTGTCTGTACGGTGCAAACATCGCCATTGTATCTATCTGTTGAACTGCAGTGCGGCTATACTCGGGATAATAGCATCGAAAATGATTCTATTCTCGGAAATAATGGCATGGTCGCGCGCCCCATAACATCCAATCAGAGGGCGTCAACTTCACAAGGTCGTACGCCGGTTTTGTTACGATGTGTGCACTTTTAACGTTGATTATTCGTCATTGCGATTCCTGTACATCTTCCCTTCTAAAAATGGACAGCATTAGGGGACATTGTTTCTTGATACGACTATTCTGGTGGTTGTGTCTTGGAACGTTCACAATACAGAGACAGGATTAGAATGTGTAATATAAGGACTCGATAATTTGACAAGTACCAACCGATGCTGCAGTATAAAGTACAATGATAATTCTCGTACTTCATTCGCTTTACACGAGCATACTCGGCTCCCCGTATTATTTGCCCGCGTCTGTCATAATTAACGTAATATCACCGAATACCCAATATCATCTCTACCCTATATATTCGCGATCAAGCAGTTGCACAGCCACAAATCAAACCCCTAACCTGTAAGCCCTAATCGCACCAAAATCCAACACAAACAAAGCTAATACCAGGCGATTAAAACAAATCAATCGCATCTCTATACGTGCATACACTGGATGTACAATTTCAGTATATACAAAAGTATTAGCTGGTCGAACGATACGAATCAATCGTCGCACGGTCACATCTGATATGCGTCTGCTTTGACGTAAAAGGTTGGTGAAGTCTGACAGTGGCGCAGCCGAGCACACTGGCATTCTAATTACCGACAATAGAGTAGGGACCAATTCGAAAGGGGATAGAAACTGTATTACTGACAATGGGGTAGATATGCGCGACGCCGGCACGTACTGGTCGGAGTTCGTTTGTTTCGACAAATGGAATTGGTAACAGGATTATGACCATTACCTCTTTGCATCGCAACTACTGTTGCCTCATGCGTCTGCTTTCACTTGCTTCTGCTAATACAGCCGTTATTGCATCTGTCGCCACTGTCCTTTGTACGATCGACGCAACGTATGCATCAAAGTGATCTTTGATGATCGGTGACAATTCGCTTAGCCAAGAATTCATTATAATTTTTCGCGATTAAAAAAATTGTCCTTTCCCTTCGCGCGGATAAGTAAATTATATAGGTTAATTAAAAATTATGTTCACTATTTAAACGGTAGATTAACATTTCTTAATATCTTCAAGAGTATGAATATATCTCGTGTGTAATTATAAAGAACAACAAATATTACCATGTAGCATCCACAGCTCTTTAAAGCGCTTAAGCAGAAAATATAATAAACGATTATATTTTATACCGCGATGAATATTACGATGCGCGGTAGCTCATTTTAATTCCTTATTATAGCTCGGGTATAATCGCTCACACGTCGTTTAGCTTACGAAGTAAAGTTTCACTCATAAATCACCGCGAGGATACGCGAGAAAGTAGCCTGTACAGAATATAGGTAGAGGAATCCATTTACCATGTTTCGACACGATACTCGCGGAACAAATTGATTTACCGGTTCGTGTAATCGCTCCGAGTGAATTGCGTTTAGTCCAAGCATCCTTAATTTTCCTTTCAAATCCATGTAAATTCCAACTTTTCTTCCACCTTAAAAATATAGATCGAACATCTTTTAACGTATTCTAAAAAACATATTTTCAAAGAGTACGCGTAAGAGAAATTGATGTCAAACTCATCCTTCCTTTCAATTTTCCTGCGCTTCGTATTATATTTTCTACTCTATATATCATTCAACTTTTAGATGTGCTGCTTAACTAAACTCAACGAGTAACAGATTTTCGATATTCTACCAAGTAGATTTTAGGATTTCGTGAGGGGAATTTTCGTCAATATAAAAATACGAAAAAAAGTAGAAAAAAATGGAGCAAGAAAGCATCGAAAACATAGTTTTTATAGCTTTTGATTTTATTTCATAGGAAACGGTTCTTTAAAAAACCTCTTCTATTTTCAAGGAGTGAAAGGAATGGTACTCTCGCTTTACACGAAACTATCGACATCGAAACTTCATTAGCTTACCTGATTCGGCGGGATTGTTTCACTTTGGTTCGAGAGAAATTCACCGGCAAAGTCACAAAGTCCGCGAATTAAGAGCTCGTTAAATAGCACGGCTTCTCGCTCATTACTTAGCCGCGTACGCTAATCTCTTTTTCCGGATGTGGACGATTCGCCGACTTAACTTGCGTTCGTAAACTACGTTGCATTACAAGTCGATTTCGAACACCCCTGAATCTTCTTTTCGCCCAGGGGAAATTTACAGACTCCGCTTTTACCTCTGAGCGCATCGCTGTTTCGTTTTAACGCCGAGTACCCAGACAAATTTTACGGAAATAGAGTTCCCTGGACGCATCATTATCGAGATGTTCCATTCGAACGAAATTATCGACATACGTGGAAAATGTTGCTCGTATAAAGTTATCAGCCAACAGTAATGAAGGATTTAATGATATGAACGGATTTTGATTCGTTAGTGTCACTATGGATACTTCTGTAGTTGCTCAAAGTATTTTCTTTTTTGATTAACAACTGTTTGGAAAATTTCAAATTTTTTACGTATTTTGAATACATACAGCATGTCTCATTATTATTACCATTATTGTTCCAAGTTTCTATACGTCATAACCTGAATCACGCAGCAGATTATTTCAATTTACAAAACTAACTACAGGTATACGGAACTTCTAAACGACCAAAAATAACAATTAAAGACATTAATCTGATAACTGAGTTTACCAAATGCTGACAATGCACGCGTACCTCAGAAACGAACTTTCCAACATATACGTCCAATGCGAGCGCTCCACTAAACGTTAAGTGTGAATGACAAGTGTTTAGGAAACTGCATGGCCAAGTAATCAGCGTACCATTGTACCCCGAAACCGCGAGCATAGAAATTTCGATCGTAACTCATCTCTCGTTCGCAAACATTGGCCCAACTTTTCCCGGTCGGAATTTCGCGACAAAGCAACAACAAGAACAACAACGGCGAGAGCCGGTCGTCCGACTGACTTCGTCGGAGGGAAACGTATACGTACGTAGGATCACCTGAACGTGTCGTTTTAATTCACGTATCAAATGGTAATTCTGGATCGGTGGCGTGTCTGAGAGTATCGGCGGAATGCAGGCAACGACGCAGGTGGAAAGCGACTCTGGCAAGCGTATATAGGGCGTTCGTAGGCAGATAGCGCACAAGCAGCAGCGGCAGCTAATGAAGATGTTTGTCAATACTGGCACGTTACCGTATGCCGTAACTGTTACTCTCTCTCTCTCTCTCTCTCTCGCTCTCTCTCTCCCCTTCTCTCTCTCTTACACCCCCAGCTTGCTGTCTATATCGTCTTTCCTCTGACACGTATTCGTGTAACAGCGCGTAAGTGTTTGTATCGGTCTCTGTATGTCTTTGTATATGCATATACATATATATGGAGCGATACACGTGTAGGTCAGCGAGCAGGTCGAGCATGGCTCGGTATAAGCGCACATAGGTTCTTCGTTAACCCGATGGTGCTTAAGCTCGTTGGAGTAGGCAAGACGTGCTTCGTTACAGTTAATATCGAGTTATAACCGAATCATACCGCGTTGCACCGAGTTAAATCTTACTTAGGCGAGCCTGACGTTACTCACCGACAATTATCTCGGGCTCGAGGCAAACTCGAGACGAGGCCAACTTGCGACGAAACTGTAGCGTTCCAGCGGATTTTCTTCCAGTGACACTCGTCCGCGCGCAACTGCGAGCACCGTTTTGTTTACGCGATGTTGCGCTGGCCTACGCGAGAGACCACGGGATACCAGTTTTAATCTTGGGATTTCATTTGAATCGCAACGAGAGTTTTCTTTGCGCTTGATGAGGGGCAACGGGGCGAAGGGAGATTTATGATTTGCTTCTTGAAAGGATGGATGTTTGCAGAGTGGTAGGATTTTGACGAAATACGCATGAATCGTGCAACGAATGGAAAATGTAGACACGTGTGATGGTTGTTCTAATTTTCACGAAGGATGGCTATCGCCAAGTAATAATATCTTGACGGTATTTTTTAATATAAATTGTTGAAATTATTTTCCTTTTTTATATTGCGTATACGCGATAAGCAAAACGTAAACACTTGCACCACCAGTTAGAATTCTGTTTGAAATTGGAATTGCAACCGATTCAGCGAAATTTAAATGCAAAAGATACAAAATAATTTCAGATTACCAAAAAAATGTACATCGCTTTGATCGGAAGTCCATGGTACATATTTCGTTAATTTGCGAACTCCATTAAGAATATTAAATTAGAGTGATGCTTCGTATTTTCGTTAATTCCCTTTCCCTTCATTTTCGAATTGACAGGATATTTTTATCCCTTCTTAATTATTTAATCATATCATCCAGTCAGAAATGTAGCGATAATACCTGCACGTATCTGCTTTTCTTTACAATCAATGATATTGCAAATAACAATGTAATTTCAATCGATTTGTATCATTAGCAACCGGTTGGATAATAAACTTAAGTAACAAGCAAGCGTTCGTTGGTTGTTTCAGTAATTATTAGGGGTAAAATTAAACGTTTAATCGTGACGAATAAACGTGATCCTAGCGAGCATGTACAGAGATTGTACTATACTTATTGCATTAAATCATGCTACGCGTTCGCCTATGTTATTTGAACTTTGCAAAATACTACTTCCAGATTGTGTTTCTCCTTTGCGTGCTAATACCACCATCATCGTAACGGAAATTTAATTTAACTGAAAATTCCTTTTTCACTATCAATCTCTTAACTCGTTAAAAGAAAGACAAACAAACCGTAAACCACAATTTTCCATTCTTCTCGGGGTATCAATGTAAATATCATGGCTACTATTACCAATTTACACGTAACGACGTTGAAATTCCAGTGAGCTCAGCGCGTTTGCTTTCTTCTTCCACCGCATTCAGGTTAAGGCTCGATCGTTTAAGCCGACGACGCTCCATGAATGTCCATAGTGAAACACATTCTGCTGCTGTAGAGTGTGTTGATGGCAGAAGGTAGGAAGCGGCTAAGAAACGGGACACCGTGCGCAATAAATTTCAATCGGCACTTACATTTTAAAATGCTCGAAGCTTAAACACCCCGCTGCGTAATTTCAATTGAACGGCGCTATCTTCCACTACGATCTCCCTTCGCTGGCTGAAATCGCGATGTGATCGCGACACCCTCGACCACATTGCTGCTAACTCCTTTTACGTCTGACATTTGTAACAAGCAGGTGGAACACGCTAAGCAGAGAATCTGAGAATGCAATAGATCAAATATTTCGATGAGAAGTAATCCCATCTATCAGTTTTTTAATTTGATTTTCCAAATTTGGAATAAAATATAGTTAAAATAAAATAAAATATATTAAAATAAAATATAGTTAATTTAGTTAATGGAATACGAATTTGATTCTTATTGAAATTATATAGATAACTTTCTATTGGAACAGGATGCATCGTGACGTTGTGAGCTATGAAATTTCACACTCGTAGCATACCAAATTACTTTTAAAAATGTATGAACTCGGCAGAATTTAATACGGATTATCAAGATGATCGAACTGCAACTCGTATTGACTTTTGGAACATTTCGCTAGAATATCCAACGATTTCTATAGGATGTGAAATTTTTCTATCGTCGCTATTCGCGCGATAGTAACATCGCGCAATGTTCATTTCATGATGAAGAGTTTAAGCATTCGATGATCATCTTTTCTAATGTAAAAAACAGCCTGTGCGCGCTGCCAAGTTCTAAACGTTATCCTTAAGCAGAAACTGTAGATGTCGACCAGCTGGAGATTCTCATATGCGAGAGACCATGATAATGGAGATTACTCGCCGATTTGACGCTCCGACAACCTGCCATGTACACTGGCTTATCTCTTGTTGATAGCTACTGACTTGCGAATACGATATTTTGTCGAGCTCTTATCTCGTCAGTGTTGCCAGATGATATTTTGATGTAGTTTTGGTTGAAAGTTCGTGTGTCGGGTATTTTACGTATTTATGTTCTGATTTATTTTTGGAGAATTACGTTACGTGGAGAGGTACGCCAGATATTTTGAATTTGAATTTGAAATGAACCGAATGTTGTACTTTATAGTAATAAAGCAAACAGCCCAGCGAAAATACTTGCATATCTATGTTATAATAAAATTTATTCAAGAAGTAGAGTTGTTTATACAGTTTGATAGAATAATAAGACAAAAACATTAATTAGAAGATAATAAATGTGAAATATTTTTACGTCAGCATTAACTCAATTTGTTCAAGAGTTGAAGAGGAATTCTAGTCTTAAAGAGTAGCCTCGTTCGAATAATTCTTATTTTGAAGAAGATCGTGAATATAGATGGCATATACCAATATATAGAACAACCAAACAGAGCGTTAAAATTCCAATTGGATAAACATCTTAAACAAAAAAAGAAGTTTGATAGAATAATAAGACAAAAACATTAATTAGAAGATAATAAATGTGAAATATTTTTACGTCAGCATTGACCCAATTTGTTCAAGAGTTGAAGAGGAATTCTAGTCTTAAAGAGTAGCCTCGTTCGAATAATTCTTATTTTGAAGAAGATCGTGAATATAGATGGCATATATCAATATATAGAACAACCAAACAGAGCGTTAAAATTCCAATTGGATAAACATCTTAAACAAAAAAAGAAGTTTGATAGAATAATAAGACAAAAACATTAATTAGAAGATAATAAATGTGAAATATTTTTACGTCAGCATTGACCCAATTTGTTCAAGAGTTGAAGAGGAATTCTAGTCTTAAAGAGTAGCCTCGTTCGAATAATTCTTATTTTGAAGAAGATCGTGAATATAGATGGCATATACCAATATATAGAACAACCAAACAGAGCGTTAAAATTCCAATTGGATAAACATCTTAAACAAAAAAAGAAGTTTGATAGAATAATAAGACAAAAACATTAATTAGAAGATAATAAATGTGAAATATTTTTACGTCAGCATTGACCCAATTTGTTCAAGAGTTGAAGAGGAATTCTAGTCTTAAAGAGTAGCCTCGTTCGAATAATTCTTATTTTGAAGAAGATCGTGAATATAGATGGCATATATCAATATATAGAACAACCAAACAGAGCGTTAAAATTCCAATTGGATAAACATCTTAAACAAAAAAAGAAGTTTGATAGAATAATAAGACAAAAACATTAATTAGAAGATAATAAATGTGAAATATTTTTACGTCAGCATTGACCCAATTTGTTCAAGAGTTGAAGAGGAATTCTAGTCTTAAAGAGTAGCCTCGTTCGAATAATTCTTATTTTGAAGAAGATCGTGAATATAGATGGCATATATCAATATATAGAACAACCAAACAGAGCGTTAAAATTCCAATTGGATAAACATCTTAAACAAAAAAAGAAGTTTGATAGAATAATAAGACAAAAACATTAATTAGAAGATAATAAATGTGAAATATTTTTACGTCAGCATTGACCCAATTTGTTCAAAAGTTGAAGAGGAATTCTAGTCTTAAAGAGTAGCCTCGTTCGAATAATTCTTATTTTGAAGAAGATCGTGGATATAGATGGCATATATCAATATATAGAACAACCAAACAGAGCGTTAAAATTCCAATTGGATAAACATCTTAAACAAAAAAAGAAGTTTAATCCGAGAAAGAAATATCCCGGCTGCACGTTTCTCAGCAATATTTCAATAGCGTTGGTGCGTGATACGCGAACGTTTCTCTCTTCTCCTCCCCGCGAGACATAATTATCAGTACCGTTAAACGGCTCACCGAAATAAATTCTTCGTCAGGATAGACAGCATCTCCCCGAGCCACGATAAACCTCGACAGCTGAAGCCGGCTGCCAGGATACACTTACGTGTGTATGTTACTGGCCAAGATCATCAATTTTAAAGTTACGCGGCGGAAGTTTATTCCACGCAAAAGGCAACGGGCATTGTGAAGTTGTTCAAGTTGTTGGAACCCGGCACCGACTTGTCCCTGTGCCCAAACCCCTGTTCCCGCGTCGTCCTGCTCACCCAAACCGCACATTCGCGCACCCTGTCGCCCCGGCGAAATGCAACCGTGGCCTGGTTTAAAGCCGACCTATACGGATACATGCTATGGGACACGATTCTAGAGCAAATACGTATCCTGTTCGTATGCCCTCCAAGTACCAGTTACCTTCGTTCAGAATCATTTGTTTTTCTCGCTCGTACCTAGTCGAATGTTACATTCTAATCTCCTGCACATTTCTGATAGCCCGGCTCGTGTAATTTCAAGGGAGCTTTTGGGAAATTTAGAGAAAAGATTCTGATCAGATGGAGTTTCTATTCGATTTTCAGCGAAGTGATAGAATCCCACCAACATAAGCACGCATTTTCATTTATCAAAACGTAAAGCTGGATTTTAGAACTGAAACGAAAAATGGACAATTTGTATATCCATCAGCTCTATTCGATACAATTTCGATACAATACACAACTTGCTGTTGTCGCATTGCGAAACGAGCGTCCCAGATCGACATCGAGACCATTGGCAGATTATTCTCCCTTATCGAATCCACGCGTGATCACTTCCACGTTGTCGCGACCGAACCGTTTTTGCCAAGTCCCGTGTCGCTGGTGCGTGTTACGGTTTCCCGATAAACCGAATTAATTCGAACGACAGCAGCACCGCCGCTGCATCCGTGCTCGTCCTTGCACCGAATACGGTCGCGCCTCGTCGCTCGAAACAATAACCCAACACTTTCATTAATACGCACGGACGATTAGCGTTGGTAAATCTGTCGGGTGCACGCGCGGATCCAGCTATTTACGCGTGTCTTTTGTTCTGTCGATGCCGGGTCCGGCGATCGTTTGTCGCGAAAACGTACGGCGCCCACGCGAATGCCCGTGAACCGACCAATACTGCGCGAACGACCATTATTACGCTCAACAGAAATTGAACGGGTCGCCGAACGAACGTGTCGTGACGAACGATATCTACGCGTGGTGGCTCGCTAAAAAATTCCGCCAGATTAACGCCACGCAATGGATACATCTATACAGGTTGGTGAAAGGATACGCGCGTATACCCGGCCGGAAACAACCAGATGAAAAACGAGCCAAATGACGATTTAGTGGCGCGTGGTCGCCAACGGCCGGAAAAATTATTCATCGATGTATTGTCCATAAAATTGAATCGTTAATGAGTGCGCTTTGAAGTCGATGTGCATCGGAGCCAGGACCGATTTTAATATTCATTGCGCCGTATGTAGCGACGAGGTTCGAATAGTGACAACAAGATATGATTGAAAGGTTTGAAGATTGCCACATTTAATCGGCGCGAGGCGATTTTTATGACATTAAATGTCAACGATAATCGGTGCCTCGATAGAAGCGTTGTACGCCTTCCTATGGCAAATAGAGAGTTATCATTTGATATACATAGAAGTGTTAATCTATTCGTGGAATGATCAGCGTTGAGAATTGCATGTTGAATATGGTTGACGTTGAATATGAAATTTAGATCGATGGACTTTGTTGAAGATCAGATATCAAAGAAAATCATATATAAGATTTGAATGAATGTTCCTATATTCTTGAAGCATTCAATTATTTTACCAGAAACAAATAGTACATTCAATTTAAAAAATATTTCCAGACGAAAACACCAAAATTGTTTTCAGCGACTAGAAATGGTTCTCAGAATTCTAATTGGATCGAAACGATTCGGAGAGGAATGGAAAAAGGATAGAACGAATAAATTTGCACTGCATCCTAGGAACGATAACAAATGACGAAAACAACACCAATGGTAAGACGATAACAACGTTATCCCAATTCTGGTAGGACAGTTTTGCGAGTTGTGGCTATTGGAAGATGTACGAGTGATTCGGTCGCATTCACCCAAGTCACCTTAATCGGATATTCGGCCACGCTTCCTTCCGTCCGTATCTTCCTGCCGTTTCACGCGGAATTAACGGTCTTAGCGCGTCCTATATCAATTCGACTCGATCTTGTTGACGTATTATCTGCAACGATGCGTCCTCGCTCCGAACACGATCTCCTACACGCTCACACAAACTCACAATCACATCTATACACGTTCGTGTGTTCGTGCATGCGCACCGATATCTGAGAGATGCGACACAACGAATGCAGCGTAGCGGCGGTAATTCAAGTTGAACGGCCAGGGTCGAGATCGTTAAACCACCGAGAAGGGCTGATAATGATTTTGACCCAATTAATTCGAGTTGGCGTCATTTACCGCGGCACTGCCACCTCAACGGAAAAAGGACTTATGCCACGGTTTGCGCCTGCACGATCCATCTTGTTAGTGGTCGAACGTTTGACTGTGCTGAAAAAAGATGAAACGATTGTTAAAATAACGAGGTTGTATCAATGACTCGAAACGACTTAGAACGTTACACGAAAGCAACGAACACTCTCTTTCGTTGTCGGCTAATTCTAAGAGAAAGCTACCTAATTTTCTACGATTGTAGACTTCTTTAGCTGTTCTTTGAATAATAATAGATGTGACACACAGACACGACTAATTACTAAAATTAAATTTGTTTTCTTGATACTTGCGTTTATTGCGAGATATTTGTGTTTCAAGTTTGGTCGCCGTACGAAAATAACGCCATTTATTCTGATCCTTGAGAAATCAAGCATGATTTTAAGAGATGTTAAATTTAAAATTTGTAATTCAATAATGGAAGAAATGTAAAAGAGTAACGAGGACACTATGACAATTGACATGCTATTAATATCCCTAATACAATTACTACTTTTCAACCACAGTACTTTTCTAATTAATTATTCCGAGCAGCATAGCGTTAATTTAATGAGAATCGTCAAATACTTTTTGTAACTAAATTGAGTCTTGTTGATGTCATGTTTGGACGTTAATACCGGTTTCAAGACTGGGTATTCCTGCAAGAGAAACTCGCCAATGTCGCATTAATTAGACGCCCCTAGTCCTGAGCTGCTTCAATTAACAGCAACCTATTGTACTTGCTTACTGGATTGCTACTTGTTAATTGCTGCCTATTATGTTAAGGATCAAGTATCCGATTGGTAAATAAAAGATTGAATAAATTGAATTTATTCTTTAACGACGATTCGTCTCTGAAACCTGTTGAAGATTCGACAAATATTCTTGGAGTGTTGGAATTTCTTAAAGTACGTTTAATGCATTCTGCTGCCTTTTTATTCTGTAGATATACCAACGTGAGACCAGCCGTAAAATAGAATAAACGAAAAGAATGCTTCGCAATGAATAACTCTTGTTAGCCCTCCTCCCCTCGTTTCGGTGGCAAAATTTCTCTCTATGTGTTTTTCTTCAGAAATAATGTCGCGAGATTAAAACCAGTAATTATAAAACGCTCGTGTACTATCGTGGACTTTATTGCTGGCCGGTGTAGGGCATAGGCTCTGGAGAAAAGGTTTTAAAACGCGCCGTTCTTCAGAAATAAGTTTAGTCAAGAGATTCCTTAGCTGCGTGCGTAACCTTAAATAACTTCGTGCAGTTTACAAAAATATAAATACGAGCAGAGATAAACGAAATTTATGTTTGCGAGAAGAAGGTGATTAATTATGTGACTGAATTGTTCAAACTGCGCTACATATATTAATTCACTTAAAGAATGCAGAGATTATGTAATACATTAAACGAAATAATTGTTTTCAAAAGTGTCGCAATATATTTGTACATCTTCAACGAGGATATACAAATTTTCATATAAAATTAGTACACGCGTAAAGTGTTCCCTGATGACGTTCATGACATACAAAAAGGAAAATCATGACACGAATAAAAAGTTGTTCCAACTAAAAACAATGTAAAAATTTAACCATCCATACAAGCATAAGCTTTCATAATAAATTCAAACATGTGTCATATACCCAAACATCTATTTTAATCTCATGTAACTAAGTTCGCGTTCCATTTCCTGACTCGCGTAATCTACCATGTACGTATCCATCCTTTGAAGCATTATGCAAACAAACCTGTTTTAATATCTGATCGACGTGTTTAAGGAAAATTTCACTGTTGCCACGTTTATGAAAACTCGTCGAATTTAACGCGATACTTTAAGTAATTAAAACGGACATTTATTAGCGCGCGATATATATCGCGTTCTTATAATCCTATTGATGAATTACGAGAAAGGACTGGAAATTGTTTCGAATTCTGGCGCAACTGGGCTATACACCTACCTATATGCATGCGCGTACATGTACGTATATACACATCGAAGCATCGACATCGATTCCTTTTTAGCGAATAACTCCTGCGGCCGTGTTACAATGATGAAATGCTATCGATTATTCGCATCTTAGAATATCCAATTTGCATCGAGCCGGATCCGGGCTTGGAAAAAATTTAAAAACGTATCATCCCTGCGTCTTTTGCCTCGATTTTCGTCTTTTATTTGCTTCCAGGATTTGCTGAAATCTTGTTTACCGTTAACAAAGTATGGTAGCGGTTTATGAAATCTTTTTAAATGCTGTTTCTCGTGAAAATGTTTTGATTATGCGAAGTGCTTCGCTAATAATGTTTAATAATGTTTCTTTGGAACGTACAGCATCGTTCACGTTGCGTGAGGAACGAAGTTTGTTGTGATTTTAGAGACTGAAAGGGAATATATTATTAAGGGAATATTCTTGTATATACATGAATCTGAAGGTAGATCATCCTCTTGAAGATTTTTTTAAGAAAAATATGAAATATTTTAGTTCATAATCTTATCAATATATTTATTGATCTTTGAAGAAAATTCATGAAATTCTTCTCTTTTGCAGGTCACTTATGAAATTAAATCAATGTTACGAATATCGGGGATAATTATTCTTGTAATTTATTGCTTTCACTGGGCATAAAAATATAAAAATATGTCCTGTATAATATAAAAATATAATATATATAATATAATTGTATATAAATACGGAAATATATATTATTAATAATTTTCGAAGATGATTTGCTGCGTATGAGTTAGTTTGGATTAAGTATAAAATGTAACTTGAACTGCAGAGGATTAATGTATTATAATAATCATATATTTATATTTTAAATATATTTTATCTAAAATAATCTTAAATATAATGAAATATTCCTGATACAAAGAAAGTTCGAACACATTTAAACATTGGGTAACAAACTGGGGTACATTTGTCTGACTATTCACTATCTTATACTCCTTCACTGCTGTCTGATTCTCTGAGTTGTCTGACGAATCACATATCTAACTACTACATTACTGTGTGATATGCTTGAACAGAAAATACTTTTGAATATTCAACACTGTAATATGACATTTCATACTTAATTCCGAAGTTGTTTTTTAATGTTTCCAATTATTATAGATATCTATATTGAAATAAAAGTTATAATAATAAATAGATGGATAAGAATAAATTTGGAATCAAGGCCGATAACATATTTATGACTAAATTACAAAATTATTTGATTAAATTATTAATAAATTATGAACATTTCTCGATTTTAAATTCTCAGAACGACCTATTTTTGATCAGAAATAATTTAATAATAATAAAATATTTTACCCTCTGGTATCGTAATTCCATGTAATCCAATCGCATTTCAATTGCTTAAACCTTTCACGTTAAATGTGTACGTTCGCAAACATAGCATATTCATGGAAATACTCGAATATAATTCCGTTTATTTTTGCAGCAAATTCTCGAGAAGAACTTTTCATTTAACTGGAACATTGGTAAAACCTATTTTTGTAAGGTTTATATAACCGATTAAATAGCTCGAAACTCTCTGTTCCATAAAGTTCATATAGAAAAAGTATTTGCGTGCATTTTTCTTTTTCTCTTACGTCTGTTCAGCTGGTCCTATATTTAGCCTTCCTTCGGTATCGTTTTTTCACAGTCAGATTAAGTTATTATACTTTCAAGCGATTATGTTTCTTTGTTATACTAACATACCGCTGTTTTACAACTAATGATACACATTAACTGTATTACAATGGTACATAGAATATATTTGCCTATCGCGTACAGTTAAGTAGTTAATTTACGTACCTCTGACTATAAACGATCTTATACTACTTCGCAAGTCGCAAAGACATATGATGGAACATAATCTAGCATGCGCAACGTTCTCATTAATTTCATTACGGCGAAACTCGGCGGTGCCTGTAGCCAACCACTTCATTGTGACTGAGCATTGCGAATTTCTTAAACGTCTTTCGTATTATGCTGAAAGCCACCACCCCCTTATATATTTACGACAAAAAGGGAGAAAGATCAGGCCGCGGAGGGAGGAAAAGAAAAAATGAACGAAAAAGAAAGATCACCCTTTGCGGGAAATGGGATACGTAAATAGCTTTATACTTGGTGCACCGGAGAAGTCTGAAGTGCCGTGGAAAAGTCTTACTTTGCTTACTACGTTCAACGATACCGTCAAGTATCTCTGCCTCCTCCCCCTCTCCGTGAGGTAATGCGGGGAAAAGGAGGGAATTGCTATTTATTTTAAAGCACGTTTCAACGATGATTACGTATTTCGCAAATACGCAGACGGAGTCGGGATTTAAAAAAACGATTACCGCTAGACGACCGTAATAATCGATCGTTGCTCGTCCAGCTTTTTTTGCTCCGCTATTTTTGCTTTTCATTTTTTTTGCCCTTCCTTCAACCTGGGTTCACTTCAATTCCGTGTCCTCGAAATGTTATTTTTACGTGTAGGACTGATATAATTTCTCTTGATATAGCGCAGTTTTCGGTCAGTGATTTATCAAAAGACTCGAAGATAGGAATCACGAGATCGATTTATTCGTGAACGAATCTTTTAGATTACAGAGGAATAAGTGTATTTCCTCGGCTTAGTTTATGTTTTACTTGATTTCGATTTAAATTAAATTAAATGGATAGCAGGGAACAAAATGTCTACAAGAATCGAATTTTCTTTTTATTCTCCAAATCGAATTTCCCATGAGTACAGAAGGTGAACCATCTGGTCGAGTTGACGTCTGGAAACGATCGACCGATCTCCAGAATCCCGTTCCTCTCATTCTTCCGACGAGTTAGCCAGAGTTACGTTTAGATAGCGAGAAAACAATATCCCGTCCCGTATCTCTCGTCGAGTTTCAAGGACTCCGTCGACGAAGTCAAGGAATCGTGCTAATCTACGACAAAGGCGTCCGTCTACAGAACACATTGTCCAGACTTACGGTAGACCGTTATCTTGCCATGACTTCCGGCCTTCCAACTCTCATTCCACTCTCGACCTTTTCTTGAGCCTAAGGATACTTGCGCGAAGAGCAATACGTTATCACGCCGGCAAGATTCGAAGAAACGATTACTCCATAAGAGCCGGACAGTCGCGCAATAATATCGACCTGTACTCCGTTTTATAACGAACAAGTATTTGATTTTATAAAACGCCAACTCTTTGCTGTTCTAGATATTGATTTATCGATTGATTCTTTTTATTATTGTATTCCTTCATGTCAAAGGATATATTCGTTCACGCGAATCCTGCGCAAAATTTTCTCAATGTGTCCGCTAGGAGATTCCGCTATCGTTATGCCCTGTATTTATTTTTGTGCTTCGTATATGTTTTATAAATGAAAAATGGATAATGCTGCGGCACGATGGTTCCAGTTCACAAAAAACTGACTGCTGGAATATTATAATACGTCGATCACTCGTTTCTTCGATAAAACGATGCTAAAACATTCTACGTGAAGAAATAAGAAAAATATATGGTCTAAACAGAGCTTCATAAATAATTTATAATCAACGTTTCGTAAATCAAAAGTTGTAACAATAATATAAAGTATTGATTTCTGGCTGGTTTTGACCATTTCATTTAATTTATGAGCCTATGTTTGTCCGATATTTATGTCTAATTTCCACGTATAGACTACACTGGCATAATTTTGCAGAAAGCTTTTCATCGCCTTTATAATCTGCCGCTGTCCTCCTCCATTCTTTCTTCAAACCACGCTATACCGCTCGCTATTTCCGCAAACAACATCATTCTTCGCAACTAGCCAGCTCCAGGAGCGCGCGAAATACAATTACACACCCTCCACGTGGAAAATATTACGTAATCATCAGCCCTGATAAAAAAGAACTTACAATTCGCTGTAGTGACTGGTCATCAGAAATGGCCCTATTAAAACGGTTTTTCATCGACCTTTCATGCATCACGTCATACTACAAGTTCTCGAAACTTGTGTTATGTTCCACGCACGCAGTCACGTTGACTTTGACCAGTTTGAAGAAAAACTGGCATAGTCGAGGAGCGAGAAACGGCGAAAAAGAAAGAAAACTAAAAGGAGAAACGAATAAAAAATATCGTAGGTGAGACAGCGTTAGGTTTTATAATGCACGTTTGCGTGTGCGTACAACAGAACACACAACAACGTAACGTATGGCCGCATACTTTTTATGCGTCTGCGGATGAATCAGTAAAGGCATTTTTCGCGAACGCGAAGTGACGATAAATTACAGCCGCCTCGGCGACGTGTGCAGTCACCCGCGCGAGATATGCACGCGATAAATTCGATGGATAATCGTTCGGAATGGCGCCGTCCGGGGGAATATTCGAAGGAATTATCCAGTACTTTCGTTTGATCACGGTTTCATCGATCTCCGAGAAAATTGACGCGTGCCCAGTTGGAAATTAACGGAAAATAATAGAAAAGAGTTTGAAAAAATAGTTAAGGATACCTCGTCGTTTCACGATTAAAATAGTTCAATTTTAAAAATAGATCTTTTTGGTATTTTGTGATAAGTCATGCTAATGAAGATCTTTAATTAATAATTTATAACGTGAACGATGTTTAATGTCATATATTATATTTTAATGATGGCCAATCATAGATTATACCTTGTAACTAATAGAAACAGGTGGACGTTTTTACCATATTAAAATATAAAGTAGCAAAGAAGCGGGAGAATGAAGTCATAAACGATCTAAACTGTGACGTTAATAAAATGCAAGTGAAACACTCGTCCATCTTCTCCTACTTACGTGCAGGTTACGTAGAAGCGACTTCGCTTTGATGGAAGACGACGTGAAGTAGTACGAGTCGGTAATAACGCGGTCTTCGATCATCGTAGTAGTAACGCCTTAAAACGAGACCACGCGTTACAGTTAACGAAGCTCGGGACAGGTCAACATAAAATCCCAGATTGTAATCTATAAAATTATTTTAGGAGCCAGTACGGAGGGAAGTAAAGAGGACATTATTAACAGATTATTATGCTTAGAATCAACCTTCTAAACGAAAGTTGAGTGGTTAGCCACATTAATATCGTTCCCAGATATTCTATTCATGGGAAATAAAATTTATTATAATTAAGATAATTCTTTGATTCATTGAAAAAAAAAGAAATTAATGATTAGAAATTAAAAAATATTTTTCGTTTCGTTTGAAATAGTCTTTGTGAATATATACTATGAAACTAAAATAACAAATACACATCAATTTAATCGCGCTTAATTGGATAATTCTTTACGTCATACTGCACGAAAATTTGAAACAATTACTCTGTTGCCTTACAATATCGAGTTACACTCGTGGTGCAAATTATAGTTCAGCTATAACAAACATGAGCTGCATCTACCGTGAAATTTAATTTTAATCCCAACTTCGGATTCAATTTACCAAATTGAGGACAATTAAATACGTTATTATCTTTTACAGCGTTTCATCGATTAATTAGTAATTTCAACGTATATAATAATTACTTTAAAGATATCGACTAAAATATTATCCTAAAATGTAATTCAAAATTAATCAAGGAAACAATTTTTATCTGTTACATTTATATCAATGTTTTGTTTCGATATATTCGACGGATATATTCAATTTCGGTTAACGACGAAAGTACCGCTTGATTTACACGTTTCAAAGCTCGAAAGCTGGCAAAACGGACATAGAACATGCAACATTCATCTGTTAATTCCGTTCATTACTGACACACTGGTTTTCGGGCTGGAAGTATCGTAAATTAAGTTACACCACGTAGTTGGAAAGTACAAGCCTTCCTGCGGATGATGAGCTCGCGTCCACTAACCTAGTTGCAAGTTAAGTGATGAAGCTAGATTAGATGCAATAAGTTATACTTGGTCAGCTACTCTAATCTATCGCATCAATGCGCGGAAATTTCTTATGATAGATCAATATGTTAGATCAATATGATAGATCAATAATAATTATAGAATATAGAATTCAGAAGATCACGAGTAATTAATAGTAATGGTAGGTGAAAATCGTTTTCGATTATCTTAAAATTTCTACTTCGATATTTACAATACAATCTTTCTTAAGTTTGGAAGGTAAAGCCTTGTTATTTGATTCTGTTGGTACTTCTTATTATTTATAACAGAAGAAGAAGATGTAAAAATATCTTACATCTCTTATAATACCTAGATCTTACTCTGGAATGTTATAACAGGATATAACTATTTTTGTTACAGGACGATCGCTGACCTCTCCAACGTCAAGAATAGTAGGTAAGTGACATCCGTGATTTATTAAATTATCTGTACTATCATGGATTAAATTATGAATCAAATTATCATGGTTTTTAAACAGAAAAGTATATATAAAGAATATATATACGTCGAAGAAGAAAACCGATCAATAATTTTAAAGAATTGAAATTATAATTAGGATAATCTCGATTAATTTGAGGGTTAGTCACGCGTGATAAGGAAATTTTCTCGTTTTCAACTTTCCGTACATGTGCCATGTCTTAATCAAATACTCCTACGTTTCCAGATTGTTGACCCAACTGACATACATTCAGCAAAAATCGATATTTTTTTTTATTCCCATTTGGCAAACAGTTAAAATTTCATATATTTCTACATAGTGCATGTCCAACTATGTAACAGTATATTGCCAGTGACGAAACCGGCACAAACTTTTACTGGAAACATTTTTTTATCCAACGCATGTATACTTAATTCAAAAAGTAGTGTCGTGAGACAATTATAAAGGGACACTCTGTACACATATGTACAAGAAAATAGCAAATGATGTTTTTTGCTCGTATTTCGAAAACGAGCGTTTCGATTAGCTCTCTAGACATGGGCCACCTGTTCGCTTTTCACGTTGAACAAAAATCGCGCTCCGGCATGTGGCATGTGTTTTTTTAGAACCAGCCGGAAACCTGGCGGCCGCTCCGTCGGAAAATCGAATATCGCTGATATCGTCGCCATTGCAGCTATCAACGTTGAACGATCAAAGCGCTTAGGTTACGCTAACCGTGAAAAATCTCGTGATTCGATGCAAGTCGACTTATACATCAATACGCAGTTAATAGATATTCTTGGAATTTTGTTTTAGCTTTAATAACAATGGATTAATGATGCGTTAACGATGACTTAATATAATAATAATACGTATGTCGCTATCACTGAGAAATATTCGAAGAAGTTGAGATTGTTTTATTTTTCGAGTAATTCTGACTTTTTCCGGGTTCGAGGAAGAAAATTTGTTACACGCGGCTGCTCGACACTTGGGTGTCATAAAACGCGTCTGGCGCCCGAATATGCTGATCTTCCGGCTTTCATAATGGCCTACGTCTTAACAATGCTTTTCAACTTTTAAAAGTACCATCCGTTTACTTTCATAGTTAACCAAGTTGTTATTTTGTTCACTGACCCAGATATGTTTTTATAACTTCGGAAATTATACCGAATTTTTTACAATGGTAAACGTGAAACACTATTTTAGGTGATTTCGTAGACAAATTACATCATTATGATCCTCAGCTTGTTACATCTACATACGCATATTGTTGAATCCACGAAATTCGCAAAAATCATTCAAAAATATCTGTAAATTATTTCTTCGACAATTTCTAACTAAATATCTAATTTCTAATTCCATTAATCACTAATTTCTATCAGTTGCACGTTGCTTAGATTAACAATAAATCCTTGTAATATTATCGCAGTTTCACAAATTAATTCTCTAAAGTCAAATTCAGATGAAATATTACGGAAATACAAAATAATTTTAATTTTCGGTTTATCGTCGGTTTATCAAATCTCCAATTGCACCACGTTAGACGCTTCGAATACCTGCTGTGAAGCCTGTGCACAACGGTATTCATGAACTAGCATCCTCTACGCCTGAAAGGATTCCAAGATCCGCTTGGTTTCTTGCATCGTGGAATGCGTTTCCGCGTACAGACGCCTTGAAATGGAGGATCCTAGCCGAAAATACAGTACGTATACACGCATGGTACACGGCTTTAATACACCGCGTGTACACGGCTGGAGTATCTTCGAAAGCGACACAGGCTTTCGGCTGTTGGAACGCGTTTACACGGCTGCGACATTTTGTTGCGGAACGCACTCGAAACCTCCCCAAAGAGGGTCGATTCTAATAGGACAATGCTCGCGAACCAACTCGAGAACCTTGCCACGCTCATCGCTCGTGCAATCTGCGTCTGTTGCCACCCGAATAAGCATATGTTTCCGCGTCGAGTGTTTGTTTTCCACCTGGTATATACAACCGTGAGAGTTGCACACTTGGAATGTAGCGGATGAATATCGCCTTCCCATTGCTCTCGCGTAATTATCCTTTCGACTGATTCTTCTGTAGCGTCATGGGCACATCATCTACGATTTCGCGCGGTGTATAAAGTCAATTATGCATCTAGCGAATAATTATAGGACCATAATTTGCAAAGGAGAATTTAGTCGGTTAAATTGAGGGGCTCGCCAGAGGTACAGTCCAGGGGATCTTTTTCAAAAATGATATATATATATATATACAGAAAATAATACCTAACCTTACAACCTTAAAACTCACTTATTTAAATTTTCACCAATTTCTTCTAGTATTAGGTCGTCCGAAAAGTTTCTTTCGTTTTATAAGGAAATAATAGATGCACAACATTTTCCGTTTTATATTATTGTACCGAATTACGATGATCCATTTTGTTCTCTCAAAATAAAGATCATAACGTTCGATAGATTAGATTTCATGTTTGTATAAAGATACATCGTTGTAAAAGACGTGTCTGTAAAAGAAAGACGCTTCCGAACAACCTAATATATACGTTGCGAAACAGCAACATTTTTAAGTAAAGAATTCTATTTCTGAAAAAACAGCGGGTGTCTTCGAAATTCCCTGTCCATGTTCCTTTGCTCGTTCATTTCTAGGAGCACCAAGATCTCTAAGACGTTATCGCGTTCACTGAAGCACGAGGTCGTCTCCGAAAGAAGAACGTTCGGCCGTCGGGTATAGGCGCCAACGTCTCACTTGGCTCTGTCTTACCTTTTCACCTCGTACCAGCGGAGTTTCATCGTCTTTGTCCGATGTGTTTGCCCCCTTGCCGTCCCACGGCTCGTCTTTTCCTTCCTTCCTTCCTTTCTCTCATAGCACACGGGCCGCAGCGCCCCAGGCCACGTTGCAGCTTACAGTCACTGCTGTTTGTCTTCAGACGTGAGCTTTTGTGTTTGCGCAAGCTCTGCCGCGTGCAGACTCTCTCTCCCTCTTCCTCAGCCTGATCCACCCGGGCGTGTTTCGCCGTGGCCAGGCTCTACGCCGGACATTCTCTATTTATTTAGTTTTTACTGCCGGTTTGCGGAGCCTCTGCACCGGCAAGATGCTTAATTACCGTGAGCCCGCGCATCGTTGCTCGCCTTTTCAAAATATTTCTTCAAGGAGAGACTGCGTCAGGATTTTTGCCCCGGGTTCCACAACGCTTTGATATTATGGGAACGAGCTACTTCCTTCGTGGATTTAGGGGTATTTTGTCCATGACTATTTATTGTATACTCGGGGCGAAAATTTTGTGTGAACATTGAGAATGAAATTTTGAATATTAAGGTTTGTTAGTCGTCTGGTATTATGAAAACCAGGTACTTTATTCATGGGACGCATACTATTTAACCTTCCTGGATATTAAGTATATGTACTTGTGTACGTTAGGGGGAATGTTTATTAAGAATAATTAAGTTTGGAGTGAATAGACGTGATTAGGGATGCATGGAAGGATCGAATGGTCGAGCTCGAAGTAAAAGAAAAATGTATGAATTGTAGAAGTTTAGAAAAATAATGATAGTTGTCTAAGAATAGGTGGAAAAAAAGTTAACGGAATCCATTTTAGGATAAACTGTGATTCTTGTAAGGAATTGATTATTTGCATCATTATAATTTTTGTCGGTATTATTTCGAAGAACGACATTCTGAGAAGAAGAAATCCTCGGAACAGAGTAAGTTCTATTTAATACGAAGCATCCAATATTACATTTTGGAGAAACTACTGGGAAACATCATTTCATGTGTACGAACCTGATATTAAAACACCGCAAGGTCGCGCCACATGACTCATGTCACCCCTGGTAAATCCCAAAGGGGTAGTTAGGTTGCTTGTTCATTATGCAGTATCGTGAAATTTCGTGAGTGTTTAATTCATGAGCTTCAGGAAAGGGAACCTTAAGCGTGTTGTTCTTCGGCCTAAAGTATCGTCTTTCCGGTCTTAACCGAAACTAGTTAACAAAGGGTTGACGAAAGACTTTCAGGGAGAATCCTTGGTTGAGAGTGAATCTCATGATGAGGCAGTTGAAAAGTTACTTAAAGAATCTCTGTCCTTATCCTTTCCTCTTTATGAGAATTTCTTGTTTTTTATTTTAAAGGTAATGAACTTCTGTGGAAAATTAATACGCAATAATTATCACCTATTTATACAGAATTAAATACCATAAATTGATACTTAAATTGTATACTAGTAAATTGATAATTGAATTGTATAATGTATTCATCTTTAGAATGAAACATAATTATATGTCTGACAGCAGAAACTGAACATCAAATATTGTTAATGCGATATCATAAAAAATAGTATAATTGAAAGTGAAGTGTGCAAGAAAGGTACAACATTGCACAAGACAAGTCATAAAACAGTAAAAAGGTATACGTAAGTAATTAAGGTTAAATACAACTGAGGGTACTGAATAATATAACGACGAAATTTAGCTCTGGACTATGTTTGGACAAAGAGAATATCTGACCCACGCAACATGTCGAAGCTTCCAGACTACTGAATATTCATTTAAATAGATAACTCACCAATTAGCCTGGTGTATGTTTGTTTTCGTATTCAAATATTTGTCAACATTTTACTGCTCCTTCAACTTCTTTGTGTTTTAGTTTGATATTAACAATTGTATTAAGTAGATAACATGTAAGAAATTTTCCCTGAAATTAAATACTTTGCATTTTGAATTATTTCATAATTGTAAATGAAGATGAAATTAGTGAAATTCTCCAAAATAATTAAGTTTCTACTGTCTGGTAGATTTGTAAATCTAATGAAAAGTGCTGTCCTATCTATCACTTGAAGCGAAATGACTTTGAGTCAACCTGATATCTATAAACGAAAACATAATACTTAAAGAACATCATGAATGAAAATTTACCGCAGTACATCTTTCTTAAATTAAAAAAGTATCTAATAAAGTTGAACAAGTGGAATTAAAGGTTCTATTGTTATTCAATACTAAACGAAGAGTAGACAAATTATTGCTTGTCTCGGTTAAAAATAAGAGCATTGCGATGGCATTATTGCAAAACGATAACGTAAAAAAATGATTCGTATAAAACGAAATTTAACCCACGGTAGCCTTGAACAGTTAAGATCAACTTACTCAATGTGCGCTTCGCTCGGGATACCACAACTATTTAAAAACATCCACCAAGCCCTAAATCCACGAGTCACTTTTTTACACCTACACCAATACACAAATGCGTTAAAAAGTGGTCGACAGAGGAGGCAGGACGACAGTTGGTTGGAGGATGTAGTTTTTGCAATTAGCTTGATATCAGCGTGGTATAACCCGACGCGTCGGTGATCGTTGTTTATACTTGCCTTTCCAAACGGCTTCGGAAGGCCACGTCTGGCGTTTCGCCAAATTTCCACCCCTTTCCTAACCATCCCTCTTTTTTCTCCTAACTGTGCCTGGTGCGCCGGGCTTTTTCCTCGCGCCAGCATATATCGACGCCCAGGGCCAGACGCGTTATCAAACGATTTATATCGGTGTTTTGCAAAATTTGTGGAGCCACCGCTTGCGAGTGGCGTGGCGAACGGCGCGGCGAACGTAACCGGGGAAACCGGATAACGAGGGAAACTCAGCTGGCTGCGTTCGAGGCCAAAAAGATATCGGGACGGCGTATTATCGCGTTTAATCTAGCCCCTTCGCCTCCACCCCAAGCGGGATAGGGATTTTACTCTCCCTATTCCACCTGCTAACTCTTCCACTTCTTCCCTTTCCAGCGCTGATACACGAGGCCAGACCTCGAATGAGCGATTATTCTTTAACATGGTAAAAAGTGGCGGTCGTGATATCGCGTGACCGGACAAAAATGTAGCGGACCTGGCTTGGAAACTAGTTAGAAGCAAGTCAGAGGAGAATTTTAGAAAAGGCCTGGGGAAAACGCGGCGGAAGTTGCTTCCGCGAGGATGCTCGGTGGGGTACTGTGTGGTACCGTTGTCTGATCGATTGGCTGGCTACACGGAGCTAGTTAATGATTAACGACCGCCTTCGAACGAATGCGAGTCTTGCAGGAGCTTGATAGCTAACTCTATGGCTAAGTGAATTGTGTTCGAAACGTAGTTAAACGCAGCTAAAAGTTTCTAGACAAAATTATCTGTACGCTATTTGCCGGCGCGATTCGTATCCTTAGAATCTTTTATGTCTTCGTATATAATACAATAACGTCCGAGCAGCGAGAACCAGAAATTCCTGACGTCCTGAAGCTCACAAAAGATATCGTCTTCTTCTTTGCTGAAGAAAAACTCATCGAATGACGATCAGATCCCGAATCTAAGAGCAAACTCCGCCAGACGTAGAAGCCTTTGCAACTATAATAGGCACAACTTAGGTCTTTAACTATTGCATAAAGCCAACGTTGGTAAATTCTTCTTGGAATCCCAGGCGTAGTGTCCAGGATAATGCGGCCAAGCAAAGATCGGAATAAGCCGAAATAATTGGCAATTAGAAAACGAACCACGGATATTAACATTATCTCTCTGGGAGCGCGTTGTTCGGCGATCGCCGCGCTTTTCTTTCGCCGCCATGAGAATCCCTGGGAACCGTGCCAGTTACCTCGCACGTTCTCTTCTGATAACTGTGGAACGACCACGAGATAAGGGATACTGTCCCACGACCGGAGAGAAAGCCGAACCGCCGCCGTTTCACTTCTTGCAATTATCGTTTCGGCCAGAGAGATCCCCGTGGCCGAACGAGCGAACGAGGACACCGCGATTCTTGGCGGGCTCGCGATGCTTTCACGTTAAGGCACGCCACAGCCTCTCGGGACGGATATCAAGGAGATGTTGGCGAATGGCGGCAGTTTAAAACGATGTAATTACGAGGATTTTCTATCGTGAAACCAGGTGGCGGTGGTGTTAGCATGAACACGTTTCGGGTAGTTGCTTCTTGAGATTTGGAGGCGAGTTTTAAATAAGTCAGAATACTGGGAAGTTCTTGCTGGCGGAGCTTCGCGTGTTTCAGTGAATGTAAAAGTTTCTGAGGTAGACTTTGGTTGTCTAAAGTCGTGTATTGTAGTTCGCTACATTCACTGTATTTGATTTTTCTTTAGGAAATTTGGCTAGGTACCTGCACTTTGGTTGGTGTAAGTTATTGATTAGAAGTAGAAGCGAAGTTTCTTGGAAAAGGTAAAATAATGTGAAGGAAAAGAGAGAGAGAGAGAGAGATGAATTCGTAATATATATTCAACTGGCAAAGCAATTGCAGAGTGAGACTGCTGAAGTTTTGTTGTGGAATCAAGTGATGGTTAGCATGAACATGTTTGGCATAGCTGTTTGTTGAGATGTGGAGGCAAGTTTTAAATGAGTCACGAAATATAGAAGTTCAGGCACGTATGTTTCTGTGTCTATAAGGCGAAAGTTTCTAAGGTAGAATTTCTTGTTTTTCCTTCAGTCTTTTCGATATAGTTCGCTGTTGCTATGTTTGCAACTCTGCTGTAGATGTATTCCACGAGTTGAAATGGAATGAGCATAGGAACTCGAAGGAATTTCTAATATACGTTTTTAACATATCTTTGATTGTCAGTCAGCCAATTGTAAAATGTAAAATAGTAAAGTAATTAGAGATTAGAATGATTCGTGGCAGAGAAACGAGAATTTCGTTAATTCTATGGTACTGTTTCCAAACAGTGTTAAACAAATGCAGTTCCTCAGTAGTAATGAGAAGAGTTATAAAGAGTATAAAAGAATCAAAGAGAAAAATGGATTACGGACAGAATGAATCGTAGCGATAGAGCTTAATTTACAATGCAAATACCTTTAGAAGTTAAAAAAACATAGAATACTAAAGAGCCAAGGGGTATGCCTGTCCTAGGTTAGTGCAATCTACTAATGAAGCCCGAACTTACCGGAAACCCGTTAATTTAATACTTTCCACCCTCATTCTATCCTATAGCTCGTAAATATTTGCACGTCTATTATTTATTCAGTTCGCTCAATTATACGAAAAATTAGAATAAGAAATAAAATTTAAAAAATTAACAATTGGTGAATCTATCTATGTGTTATTTCGTCACCAATTTTATTGGTTTTTGAATATATCGTAGAAATCAACATTTTGAACAACTTTTTCCTATAGATATAACCCCCGTTCGACCTTAGTTTCCAAGGTATTCACAAAACACTGGACAGTGAATTCTAGTCGTCCGTATCAGCGTCGTAATACAGCCGGATAAAATAACGCCCAACCCAAGCCTAAATCTTGTCTTTTGTTTATAGTTTATATAGGTTTGCGGTTAGGTGCCGTTTTACCCGACCGCCGCCGTGCCACGAAGCGGTTGGCTACCAATACTAACTCATACGATGTCACGGACTCACAATTATAGATAGAATTATATGTCACAATTATAGACAGAATTCACTGTAATGATGCCAACAATTTTGCCTAAATAGCTCAGAAACGAAGCGAGATCGACAGTTATATGTATAGGATAAAGTTATCCAAAATGTCGATTTTTGCAACATAAGCAAAAAAACATCCAAATCGGCGAAGAGACAACATACCGATAGATTTATCTAACAGTTTTATATTATACACGTAAATCATATATACTGCCAATTGGTTAATGGTTGAAGAAAATGAGAAAACAAAAGAATATTGAACAGAAGCACCATCAGAGACGCATTAATTTGTTTTAACGTATATAACCAGATCAACAATAAAATATAGAAAGCCAGACGAGTTACTCTTTTAATTTCATTCACCACGCGATTAATATTTAGCCGGCCCATCCCTCTCTTTCACGTGGCGCATCTTTCCATCCCCATGGGTCCATGAGATCCTTCATCAACTTTTTAAGCGAGATTCGCGTTTCTTCCTTTTTATACCCCGCGGCTGTTCACCCTCTCCCCTTCCTCAGCCGATCCCTTAGGCACGTAATCTGGAGCCCCTCGACCTCGACTTCCCGCTGCGCCGCTGCTCTCGATTAAATCATAACGTATTTATTAAATTCGTCTTGGTTTAACTTCGATAAATATTCAAGCGCGGTCAAAGACAAAGGGACGAATAAATGGTGGAACGAAAAAAGTTCATTATGGCCGCTGTTGAGTAACGTCGCCGAGGAGCAAAGGAGAAGCAAACGACGGACGAAAGGGTCCGTTTGACGAATAATCACGTCGAGATTACCTGGCGGTTACGAGACGATAACAAATTTTTAAATAAAATAATAAATGTAACTATAGTATCACTTATTTTATGTTTTTAATTGCTCGCATATTTCTGAACTAACTAAATTTCTATCTAACAAAATGTTCACCGTACCAATTATGAATTGAAGATATAAATACACCGAATTGCGTGAGACATTCTGTGTAACTTCCAACTAACACAATGTTGTAATATGTTAGCACAGCTTTTTCACGATAAAAAAGCAGCTCGTTTAATTCTATGTACATATATTAACACAACAGTTCGTTGAATCGTCGACCGCTCCTCTGCGATGGCACGACGAATCGATGACGCGATTTTATCTTTGGTCGTGGGTTTAATAATGCATAAGGAGCGGAGTGTTTGCCGATGGTCGCTCTTCCAGCCGTTCTGGTCACCTTTCGATCGGAAAAAGCGTATTAATTAGAGAACGAGTAATGGGAATTGAAAATGGCCGCGAGTCGAAAAACGTAAGAAGAACGAAGAAAAATTACGCGGAGGACATTCTCCACTCACTGAATTAATCATCGATCCTACGAATACGTACCTACTCGCGATCTCTCTGAATCCTCTCGATGGGCTGAGTCAATGTTTAAAGGGAGTATGGTTCGTCGAAAGAATTCCTCGAATTAATACGAGAGAGTCCTTTCGATTCTTTCTAACGACCCGTAGATCGGTTTAATTGAGATGAATGAAGATGACCGTTCTTATTCTCGTAAAGTTCTTATTATTTAAATGAGACGGGAACTGGTGTAACTTTCGGAAAGAGGAAATTAAGGGCGATTGCATTTGTTACACAATCCTAGTGACCCTGGCGTTCGGGATTAAGAACCTTGAAATATTTAACCAAGAAGAAGGAAATGAAAAAGAAATAATATGAATATTAGGCTGTTGGATAATAAATGTCATTTCGAAAGAAAAGGCTATTTGAACAGATTTCTCTTTTGGTCTAAGTTATTAGTGAAATGTTGTTCAAATGATAATTAATATAAATCATATGAATATGAGTATACAAATTTTACATTGATCCATTTGATTCGATTTAACCACAGAAACAGAGTCGACCAGCTGAGTGGGTTACGGGTCTGGGCGTAAAATTAGGGTCAACACCCTACGTGCCACGAGGTAACCACATTTAGCGAAGTAGAATGTGATATTTACGAGATCCTTGCAATTGCTCGTGATATTCATAGGCGGTGGTTGCCTGAATCTGCGATATACCAAAAAAAGGGGGGTTAAAGTACGATTTGACGTATTTCATTTTGGCTTAGCGGAAATCTAGTTTTACCTTTCTAATGAATATCCTTTTCTCGAATATCGGTTACAGTAGCAATCTGCAGCCAACAAAAGTAATTCGATAAATTAATCGTTCGCCAAATAAAAAATTTCTATCCACCATTCACTATTGAATAAATTACTATAGTGTCTGGAATTCTATATTGCGTACCTAATTTCTACAACTATTTTCGATAGGTTTCAATATTGAAAGGAAAGAGGCGCTTTTAATTTTCAACCTTCTCTTGCATTTTTTACATCTTTTATTAGATATCATTAAGCATTCTCAGCTGTACCATTACTTATTCTCACAGAAAAAATGAACGAGATTTTATATACGTATATTAAAACCGAATCTTCTGCAGTTAATGGACATTGAAATAATCTTCATTTGCAATCTCTGTCATTTTTCTTTTCAATGATCTAAAATACAGAATCCTTAGTCACTGTCAAATATCTAATGAAATTACAACTCTTGAGATAAATCGATCAGAAGCAAATACTTTGAATATTTGTCATTTAATTACACAATCTGATCAAGGGTGGTTCAAAAAACATCCTCTCAGCGTTTATTTCTCCCTTGGCCGGAACAAAACAGCGGCGCTTATTTGGGAAGACCGTAACAGGAGCTGCAAAATTTTTTCCCGTGATCTCGTTCAAATGACAGAAGCGAGCGCGCGCGTGCACGCGAGTGAGCGAGCGTGCAAGATTTATTATCTCGCGCCAGAGAGCCGTCCACTCGCGAATGAATTGCTCGGTCGCAAGTTTTTCCCAAGGCCCTTCCGAGAACAAAGCTCGACTATAGATTCCGTGATTGGAAGGACAATGGAATTAATGGCTGGAGAGAGAATTTTTCTGCCCGTGTTGTCCTGTCTTGTCCCATGAAATAACGCCCCCGCGCCACCTATTTATCGGACAGAGAAAGAAGAAATAAAGACAGAGACGGGGATAACGAATGGATGATCGAGAAAAGGATAATATTGGTTTGTTCGAAATGCTCGTAGTATTTTTGATAATCGATATCGTATTCTGCTTTTTCATTTGGTTAACTTGGGATGAATTATTCTGTCGAAAAATAAAATGCTGTATTTAGAAAATATTGCTCTTAACTACACGTTAATTGTATAAATTAGAGGGAATCGTCCGGTTTAATTAGTAGATAATGTATGGGTTTTCAGCAGAATATCGTAAAATTTCGATGAAAACGATGAAAATTCGATAAAATATCGGGAGAAGTCAATTAACGTTAATACTCAAGAAACTAAGTAATTCATTGTTTAAAATAGATGCGAGTATAAAATATTTAATACGGCAATTGATTTCGTTACGTTATCTAGATTTGATTTGGAAGAAATGAATTCCATCATTGCGGTAAATTAATTGTAAATATTAGTTCGTAAAGGATCGCGTTGGCTCAGTCGACTGCGGCTTGGGTTTGTGTCCGAGAGAATCTCAATGACTCCAGTCGGTTCGCAGCCGGCACCTCTGAAACCCGATTTATTCGAAGTTGTATCGTGCGTATCTCAGCGTGGCTCTGGTAGTTGGAAATCCACCTAAAACATGTAGTTCCACCTTCACCATTCTTCCATAGTTCTCGCGTGTAATAACTCCACGGTACCATACCTGAGACACTAACGATCTTGCCGTCGACGCGACTTAAGACAATGACGAAAGAAACAAACAATTAGTTCGTAGATAAAATATTCAACTTTATATTCCGCTCACCAAATATAGCAAAGCACGATTATTGTTTATTCTAATCTTTGCAGCACGTTTTTAGCGAATTAATTACTCGAAGAATTTGATAAAGACTATTTGCAAAGTGTTACGTCGAGTGACACTTTCCTCGACCGGACCACCTACCGCGGGCAGGCTGGCAACCAGATATCCGCACATTATCGCGGCGCGCCTTCAATAATCTCAAGGACCCATCCTTATTGTTTATTCCGGAATATTCGTTCCGTTACGGATGGTGCTGTTGCGTCGCGAGGTTTAGTATGGATCGTGTTTCTAACCGTCGCCAGCGGTCCTCCGGCGTCGTATATCAATACAATGTATCGACGAGTGTATGGTTGTCGCCTGGCCGCGAATTCCAGAGACTTCGAGTGAGATCTGGTTAGTTTCACGAAGAAGTCGACCTACGTGATCATCGGCACGTGCGGTGGCGTGATTCTAGGGTAGTGGGGGTTGTCTCCCCGAAAAACAAAGAATCGGTCTAAGACAGTGAGTCGCAATCGAACAGTCTAACTCATCAGTCGCAATCGAACAGTCTAACTCGTCAGTCGCAATCTAACATTCTAACCGATCAGTCGCAGGCAGAAACTCTATCCGTACGGTTGCATACAAATCAGTCGCATTTTACAAGGTCTCACTCGAACATTCTAGCTGTAACTTCCGATACGATTAAAACCAATACTTTCTGTACAAGTTGTAAGTGGTAATCTGATATAAATATATATATTCTACAACTGTAGAATACAGTTGCATTCATTGAACCACCCCGGTTATCCTAATCGAAACACGGGGAGCGACCATTTCGCGGCGTCGATTAGCCGAATCGTAGCGAGAATTTACGCCTCTCGCTGACGCGTTCCCTCAAGACCACGTCTCTCCGCGAACGGTCGTAACACAAAGGTTCATTAAAACAATTTATAAAAAGCTATGAATTGGTATAATATAAACATACACTATTTAATGAAATTCTAACAATTCTATAAGAAGTACTGCCACATAATTTTTCTTAAATTTCGCTCCAAACTTTCCAAACGATATAATATATTAAAGATAAGGAAAGAAGCAAGAAGAAAGAGAGAGGGAATGGGGAATAATGGCGCGAACTATGAAACTTTACGAACTCCGTCGTGGAGCGTGTTCCACCGTTATCGCGGAGGTGGTCATCGTTGTACGTCGTTGGAATACGGACGGATCAGAACGTGGCCTCGTTTCGACGCTTCCCATTTCGCTCACTTCGAGCTACGGTGCAGCGTTGAAGGGATGAAACGTCGTGACGAAGGGCGTACGTTCGAAAGATTGATGCGATTTAATATTAAAAAGCTTCCACGGGATAGTCAGTGATCCGGATAGGGTATTCGACGAAGTCGAATGGAAGATCACAGAGTGGTTTGAGAGAGCAGTGGAGACAGTGAAGAAGGGCAGATTTGATGTAGGGTTATGTGAAGTTGATCGTAGGGCAGATCGTGCAAACGAGCGAAAACTTGGGGGACGGTGAGTCTCTTACGTGAAAAGATTACGAATGGAGAAGGGTGGACAGGACTATTAGAAACAGGTGCGTGGTCTGGATTGCGTATGAGACAGGGATGGAGCTCGTTCGTTTATGTAACCCCTTGGATAATATCGAGTCACTCTTGTGACAGATTATGGTTCAACCATAATAAATGAGGATTATGTAGAAGATAAATCATTATTTCAAGTTTGATTCCGGTTCATAGAACTGAATATTATTAAACGTAAGTTGCAAGAAGCATCTCAGGGATCTTTATGTTGATCGTAGCGTTTCGATGAAAAATTATAAATACTGGAGATTAGCTTAATTGTAAAATGAGTCGAAAGTTTGTAAAAATGATATTTCGCTATTTAAGTATGCTATCTTAAAATATATATGTTTTGTCAGAACAAACTTAACTTCCATTTTTCGGCCACGTCTTACGTACGTACTTATATCTTATTCCTGACAAATTGATCAGGAGAAACTTCCCAACTTCCAAGCCTGTCTTCTGCTCTGACACGACTTCCACCTTTTTCCTCATCCTGATTCTTTCCATCTTTTCTTGCAATTCTTTTGATTTTCTTCGTACTTCTTTACGGCATCTTGTTTCTTGCACCCGCAAACACCACGTTATATCGAAATAAGAAGAGTTAAGAAACTAGGACAAAAGAAAACTTTTTCTTGAACATCTCATTCGATGCTCCTACCTGACAATAACCATACAAAACGTTCATTCTCACAATACTTCTTGTACTTTGATAGAAATACTTTTTAAAATATAATCTTATATAGTATTTCATAGGTGTAATCCTCCAAAGAGCACGGTATATTTCAAGTAATGACAGGTTTACAACTTCCCTCACACACGATCCTTGTATGCAGCTACTGTTCGCATTTATTGGCAAGCCTGGCTTGCTCCTTCGCCAAGCATTTCAGCGCTATTAATAGATGTTGCGTAAACGATGGATTTTAGATGCCTCCGTAATTAATAATGGAATGGATTCAAATCCAGGGATTGTGCAGCCCAAGCAATTGGTCCCTTCCCGTTCTATCCATTTAGAAGTGAGCCGGTTATATACTTATAGCTTGTAGCTTCTCAACTAGAGGGAGACGATGCATAGTTGTGGTAACATTTACATTACAAGTGGAAATCGTCGTATATGTGATGCAAAAGTTTGTTAGAAATTTACGCTTCCATCGTTTGCACTGTTAAGATCTTCTTGGATGAGTTGAAAGTGAGTTTCTTACAGAAAATAATTTTTATTTATTGACATATATTCTTTATTGGAATTTCTTCTAAATATATACCTTATTTCTTTCGTTCAAATAAATCGATTCGTTTCCAAGATATCAGAATTCGATGCATTAGATGCATCTTGTGCTTCAAATAACAATTATACACTGTGCTATAGTGATCCCTGTGCGGATTAGATTTGTTTCAAGCAAATAACAGAAGGATTAATAGACTTGTTGGCACTTGTTGCTTAGATTCTATCAATCTTTCACACATGCTTCATCCAGTCTAGAGATAAGTGAAATTAAACAATTTGCACTGTTGTATACATAGTGACTTTCATTAATATTCGGGCACTCTTTAAGACAGAATAACTTTTCTAAAATTGAACCAGACTCGAGTTTCCTTGAGAAGTTAGAAGGATTAGTTATACTATACGATACATAAAACAAAATCGACTTTGAAAAAATTGTCCTTAGTCGTAATAGCAAGGAGGAAGGTAAAGGTCTATTTTTATAATTTCTTTATCTGATCCTGGAATGGAAATTTAAACGGCATATTTTGAAAATAAACGCGAGTTATATACATGCTAAAAGTTTCATCGAAATCGATTAAAGATGTTATGAATTTCAAGTAGTTAAAAATGGTAAAAATCTGTGATTTAAGTTAATTATTAATTCTCCATCGTACTAAAACCTAAAGATTCTTACATATTTCGATGCCAGTCGCTTGTTTTCGTATCAAACCGATTTCGATAAAATATTCAACATAGAAATAACAAAAAATTGTAATTAAAAATATAACGATTGTGGCCATTTTATCTAGCCACATATTCGTATACGTAATTTCTTCTTTACCTTGTGAATTCATCTAGAAAAAAATCTCACGCGTACAAGAACCTATCAATGGCTTTCTATTCAGTATCAGAGAACGCTTTTCAATGATCAATTGAACGTGGTTGATTTCTGTTCACGTCCACGGTCGCGCTGATGAAAACATTAACGACGGGAGTGGCAGTAAATAACGTTGATTCGATGAGAACATGGAACACAGTTGAAATATCAGTACCACAGGAAAATCGGTCGATTAACAGCGGAAGAGAGATAAAGATCATTTTATCCGTTCGAATGAATCGCTCAGCAGTACACGGCGGGGCATTTTATTCTGTTCTTCTCGAAGGATTATTATTAAACAAGCCAGGAAAATTTCTCACTTTTCCGATTCATAAAAAATTGTATACGTTAACCGCGATTCTCATGTTCATTACATTATTTAATCCGAAGCCTTATTATTGAGTAAATGTATATATCTTTCTTTTCTTTCGGTATACGTGTGCGAAATGTATAAAATAAAATTGAAACAATGTTTCGTTTCATTTATGGAAATTATCGATTAAATCTCAATCGTGCAGCGAGTTATTAATTTTAGGCCAATTAGAGTGAGGCCGAAGTAAGACTTGATTAGCAAGGAGGAAGCCAAATTCTTTCACGCCAATCGGACCTTTCTTCCTGTTCAGGAAAAGTTCGAACGAGGCTCGAGGAGAAGTTTATTGATGAGGGTAATGGAAGTTCTAAAGTAGGTCGACTGTAGTATATAAATAAATGTCACATAATATTTCGAAAGTTCTTCTGGAGCATTGACGGAAGTTGGAAATTTAACAGACCAATATTCGCCGATATTTCGTGAGGAATACGGGGAAGGTCGTACAGAACTGCCAAGTAAAAATAATTTCATAAATGCGTGAAACAATGTTGGAATGCACTACATTGTATCGCGCAATCCAATCTGATAAACATAGAATAACCAATTTTAAATTTAAAAATCTGAATTTGCATTATCCCGTGTCCAAAATCAACTGACCGCTAAAGATCTTTTCTCCTTCGTAATTGATTCACACGTTCTCCATTCAAATTACACCTATGTACAGTTCATACTGCCATCATCAGAAAAGCACCCTCGAATGACCAATTAGCTCTACACATGAAATTCACGTCACAAAATCATATGCCTCCCACCACTATCGATAGGCTAACATTCCTTTCATTCATCCTTCTCTACCGCAACCGCTATACCACACAACTCAACAGCACATACACTTCAACCACAAGTCCTTCGTACCTCCGACTGTTCCTCCAACTCTTCTCTCCAAAACCATCCACCCAAAGCACGACTAACCTAAGCTAAATCAAAGCAAACTATAGAGCGCCAACCACACAAGTCGAAACCTCTGTTCGGGTCAGTAAGAATCGGTCTCTCGTCTCAGCGCATTAACAATGCCGAACAAACAGATTCTCCGGCAACGCAAGGTCTGTGTTCACGCAGCCGAATATTTTTGCGATTCGGCATCGGTGACCGAGGTGAGCTTTTAAGAATGCGACGCGCTGATTGCTGGACTCCTAGCGACGTTCGACGATCGTGTGCGGTAGTCAGGTGTCGTTTAATCCTCTGAAACAACCGCAATCGGATTTCGCGGTAACGATTATGCCGTGTCCGGGCCGCAAAGGCGCTTTAGCCCGAATGCATCTAGCCGCGGAGAGTTTCGCCCGACAAGTGGAGCGAAGACATTTGAAGCATCGTTCACAGGCTGACGAGCGAGGCACGTTAATGACGGTGTTTTGCCGGCAGCCGCGCGAGAATCTGTTAGGCGTGTGTGCACGGCCGGACAAGAAGAGCGGCAGCCAGCTGTGAGGATAATTATGCGCCAGTTTCCAATTACGTGTAACGCCCGAACCAAGTCCTCGCCGAAACTCCGCGCCAGGAACCCGCTGTCCTTGTTCCAGAAGAGCGTGCTCTCTTCCATGCTTCCTGCGTAATAGTTGGAAGTCTTCCGGCTCTTGAGAAAATCCGAGCACCCAAGACTCTGAGGATTATCGATTTTAATAGAGTTTTCGGCTATTTTCTTGAGACGGTGTACCGTTTATGTTAATTGTTTTTCCTGTGGATTGTTCTCTGTAAGTTGGAAATGAGGATAGTAAGGATAGGTTAAAAGCGATTATCGGGCAGACTTGATAATTAAACGTGAATGAATTCTGGCAGGTTTTGTTTCTTAGAATTTCATTGTGATAGAAAATTCGCGGTGTGGTATTTCAGTTTCTCAGAACGTGTGAGGAAAGTAATGAGATTGGTCCTGTAGAAATATTTGTAGGTATCTCGAATACCAATTCACGGTCTCTTTAAAAATGTGCTCTTGAAAGGCTAAACACTAATGGAAACGTTGTTCCAATTACTCACAGCAGTGTTGGGAGTCCTCGATTGTTTTCAATTGGACTTTCATCACCTTTTTAGGGCAATCGATAAGTCAAAAACGAATATTTGTATCATAACTCGAGACTGGTGCAACGATTCACGGTTAAAGTACATAGTAGGTATACTTTAAACGCGTTAGAAGTTCAGTATAATGGCTCGCTACCGGCTGCACCTCCGGCGAGTCTCTAACACCGATCCCGAGTCTCTTTGCTTCATTAAGCAAAGTGAAGTCAACTCGCGATAACGATGAAATCGAACGAACAACTTCCTGCCACCTTTAACGTGCAGTACCCAGGCGAAACGCTTTCGTTCTAGACGTTCTTCCTCGATCGTCAATCTACCGGAAGTAACTTTACTTGCGCAATAACCTTTGCCGTCGATTTTATAAAAATAAAAATAGGGTCGAATAAACAGCTCTAGTCGTCGTGATGTATACATTATACGTACACGCAAATATCCATTGGTAAAAACCGATCAAGCTCTCCCAAATGACGCGTTTTGCAATTTATTGAACAATGGCAGGGAAAATGGGACGAGCACAGATAAAATGCTGATTGTGATGTTTAATTTGGCGATTTTTTCTCTTTTTCCTCTTTTTCTTCTTTCTTTTAATTTGTTTCCATCGAAAGATGCTGGAGTGGAAGAGTTATCGATCGTCGATAAGCTTGGTTCGTTGAAAGATTCACCTTAATCATCGGGATTCGCGTGGAATCCGAACGACGTAGTCGCAAGGCGAGCTTTATTGCTTGTGTTCCTCTTGTTTCTTGCACAACGTACCTTTGGGCTGTCCACGTTGCTATATTGGGTCAAGTATCGCGTGATAACTGGTGAAAATGGAAGAGGCACGCTGAGAAGGCTGTGTCTGCTGCCTCGGTCTGCCTCAGTCTGCTAAAAATTCGGACATATAACTTTCATGCTTGTATGATAGATCATTCTGTAATGTTCGAAACATGGACTAAAAGGGGCAAAAGATGACACTGTCTCCACGTGAAATCGAAACATGATTACATTAAATTGAATATTTCCAAGATTACTATTAATATCAGATTCAATTATAGTAAAGTATTTGTATCTGGAAAATAAATTTCGTATTTTATTAGATATTTGTTGGTCTAGTATCGAGCAAATATCCTGTTATTCCGTCAACATTCTATTTCAGTTAGTTCTATAGCGAACTCTCTTGAGTAATTGAATTACAGTAACATATATTGCAAGTTTATCTTTGATATTGATTTTGTCCCTGAACAGCTTAATGTATTTTTAAAAAATATTTAGACTAATCTATAAATTTTGCTATCTATAGTAATTCCTGTTAGAAATTGAATTAATGAAATCGAATGAGACAGATCTTTTCTTATTTTTGGACACAGAGTTTAAACTAATTGATCTTTCATCCGCTCACAAGGATGTGTAAAACGAATTTCATACTGATGCAGTTATAATCGCGCGATTACGAATATACGTATATCCGGAATGGATTAAAATGCTACTTCGGAGAATCCAGTTAAGGAACATGTTGCTTTTAATTAACTGGCCGGCCGCCAGCTCCTCGTTAACAGTTTTCCAACTCGCGATACCATTCTACTTCTTCAATCTGCTTATCCATTGCTCTCTTCTCTATTTATTGTGACGCTGATCATTAAGGGCTATTAAGGGATCATTAAGAGTTAGTATCAAAAGTCATTTGGACATTATTTCGTAATTAATCACGAGGTTGGGAAGATTTTCAGTAAGACCAATTAAATTTTTTGATTTGAAATAGGTAGATAATGAATTGTAATAATATAGCTTCTACAATATATAATATACAGTATAATCGTTTCCATAATTCATAGAATTCTATTTCGGGAATTTCAATACAATTTTGTAATATTAACCACACAAAATCAGTTTGCTAATCTACACTGGCATAGAATATATCGTAAGCTATTCGCTAATCTACATTATACCTAACGATTGATTTTGTATTTCTAGTTACAGAAATATCACCGATCATTAAATCCCAGAGAATATAAAATATTCATTAGCTGATTATCCAAAAATGTTAATTTATGAAGCAGCCCAATTTAAAGCACTTAAATTCAACTTAATTGAAACGGTCAGAATAGCTAGCGACACAATAGATGGTAGAATAAAACAAAAAAATTAGGAAAATATTAACAAAGGAATTGCACGCAACGCGCAATGTTTGGCGCAATAAATCATCTTAATAATTCGCGGATCGACAGGCAACGTCCATTACGAGGACAAGGTTCGGTTCAGCGAGAAGGCTCGGATAGAATCAATTGTAAATCAAATCGAGGGCGGAACCCATAAATCTGGTTTCGGGATGAGGCAAAGAGGCAGAGGGGGTCTGGCGTAACTTTATTCCCCGTTTTATTTCGTCAACATGGTTCCGCCTCGCGTTCCATTTGCCAGCAACTTCGTCCGCGGGCAAATTCTCTGCGTCAATTTCGATTTCCGCTTATTTCCAGGGTAACGACTGCGGCCCTCTGCCCTCCGCTGGCAAGTTCCAACCTCGAAATTGTCTCTAACCGCGATCGAGCTGCAGCTACGACGACCGCTCTTGGAAATTCCGCTTTTCGCGCTTCCTATCGCGCTATCCTATCCGAAAAAGTTACCGACTAGCTGTCTCGTTAACACGGTACACGCTCCGCACCTTTTCCAGTATCTACTTTCTGTTTAATAAGTTGAGAAATAAAGAGATACGCGATAGTGCTGTATTTAGTAATTATTAAGAGATTACGAGTTTTTATCCATTTACAGGAAATTTAAAGATTTGCAAAAATGCATAGAGTGTATGTAACACGTGAAAATATATAAAATATAAGAGGTGCTCTTGTTGCAATATTTAATAGTTACGATATATTTCTGTTTCTTAATTATATTCATAAAAATATGTATTTGCATAGATATTATGAGAAAATTTGTTATAATATTCTCTCCTCTCTATATCTTTCTTCTCCTGCGTTATATTAATTTACAATTCTTCTGAGAACAAACAACCTTTGCTAGCAGATATTAATTCAAGAACTTTAAATTAAAAGATCCTAATATAATTTCAGATCTCAGAATAAAAGTCTGCAATCAATTAACTTCTCTTCTTCCAAGAAAAGAAACTTAAAAACAAAGAATCGAACTGGCTGGATCAACATATTCCTATTTGGAAAATTTTCCAATTTTTTCCTAAGAAAATGTTAAGAATATGTAGAATGTGCAAATTTAAGGACGTAGAACGCCATATGCATCACCCTATAGGGGCACGATCGATCGACGCTTTTACTTTCCTATTCAATACTTTCGTCGTTCTTTCTCGTCGCTCTAATTGAATGATAAATCGCAGATTCTTGCAGTCCGGATAATATCAGTTTGCTACTGGAGAACATCACAGGTGACAGGAGTCGTAGCGTTGCTAGAAGACAATCATTTGCAGTGTGAAACAGAGAGACAGATCTTTAGTTCCCAAAATTTCAGGCCGATGATTTCTAATCCATACTGATTAGAAGAAAGTAGAATTTTGTTACCCATAGAACATTCCATAAAACTTAATACAAGTCTCTTGATGCATCACGACTTCGGTTTGTTGATTTTATAGTTGCAAGATTATTTTAAAGATAGCGAAGTAATCTTATTGAAATTTTGGAAAATAATACTTTCTTTCAAATATCAGAAAAATAGGTTTTCACATGCAAAGATATACAAAATATTCGAAACGCAGTACTCGTCACAATATCTAGAGAAATAAATCTATATTTAGGTTCCATTTATTTGCATTCATAAAATATGGATATCGCATAAGTAACCACACAACAGATATTTATCGATATTTATTCTACCCCATATTACTACTCTGCTATACCTGATACATGCAGTTTCTGATTGAATATACCATTTTTATATTTAAGTATACCAGCACCATTATTTGTACCAAGAAATACAAAATCTATTACTTCCACTGTGTTGTTAATCCAATAAGAATCGAGTTTACATTGATTTCTATCGTTTCACTCTCGTATGCCAACAGAAAAGCCAAATCCACGTTTTATCAGAAACGAAATTTACTAGTACGATAACTTCGTGTTAAACTTAACCCATTTCTGACGACAGAGTAGAGATATTTCATAGTTCCGCTCGGAACATTGTCACAACTGGCGTAACTATAGCGAGCTTAGTAATGACCCTTTTAGTCGAAATACCGCCTCGAATCCAATAGTTTTAGGTTAACAAGTAGAATAAAAATTCTAGGACACTGGGAGCTCCGTAATTCATAAATTTATATTCACATACAAATGTGAAAAAGTTGAAATTGAATTCGAGTCATTTTTGATAATAGATTAAATATTTTTCGCGAATATTCGTCGAACTCTGCCGCGCATGGCATAGTTTCAATTCTCATGGAAGACACGGTATAGTGGAATGGAAACTAACTTTAATCCTGTCGCTTTAGGCTAACAAGCATACAACAAGTACAGTCTAACCCGCATGCCGCAACACCGATTTTACTGCGTTAATAAAGTTGCCTCGAGTTGAACGCTGGTTTGATGGAGTCTGGTTTGATGTATTATGGTTTCTTCAGGAATTCTTAATCTATCAAAGACTATACAGCGAAATAGGGAACGAAAGTTACGTAAGCGTAATATTATCGAAGAACATAAATAAAAATGTCTTAGTTTATATAAAATTTATTAACTTACATATTGTTTTGTTAAAATTAGGATGGACATAACAAAAATTCCTTTTTCAAATTCTTTGATCCTAGAAGAGTTTTTCCTTAAGAGACGTTGTAGTTAAAAGATTAATAACGTGGTTTCACGCTGATATACTTTACGATAAAATTTTGTCGGTAATTTCTAGTCTTTAGATGAAAATTGTACTGTACGGCGTAATACGAGAAGATATTTTAATTTTACACTTTTTAAGCTAGCGAGAATATATAAGTAGGTCGCTTGTAACCTACATCGTAACCTAGGACAAATAGAATTTACTACCTTCATACTATGCAGAATTCTATATGGTCTTATTACATAAATTTATCCTCGATTCCAGCCTTAAAAAGACATAATGCTTTTCGTTCCGCGAGTTTCCACTTGCTCGTATACTAACACCGTACAAAATTTATTGTGCATCGTAATAGAAATAACATAAATGTATATGTATATATGCTTTTAAAATTTGCTTTCAGATAAATCATGCTACAATTTTTAACGCCTTAGAAAATGTTACGTGCAAAGAACCATGGTACAGTGATGTTAGAAAATGTTATGTATATGCACTCTGTGCATTTTTCCACTTTTAAATTTCCCATAAATACGCACAAAGATTCGCAATATACTTATAACTTCCATTTCAATTAAAATAAACGATCAGTCAGTCCTAAGCTTACACCTATCCAAGTCACAACACAGTACCTTGGTAACCTCATTCGAAATTCACAACAACTGCCTGGATGATCCATAGATTCTCGAGCTTCGTCCGCAGAAATCACACCAGCAATTTCACTCAGCAAGACGAAAAGCACTCCGTGACGTCACGCCACTTCGATTGCAGAAGTTTCGGTTGGTTGGTGTGTACTCGACGTGCAAAGTCTAATCCATATCCTAGCAACGACGAAATTTACTACTTTAATAACATGGGCTTCCGGGTGTAACACGCGGCCACATCCGCGTTACGCTCTTATGCATAGGTGGTTGGATGACGTGCGCTCCTACAACTTGCCAGCAGCCACTGTCCGACAGGCAGAAACGATTTCGAGTATTTGGGTCAAGTTACGCCCGTTGTTTGCTTGTCGACAACCGTGTACTCCCGCGCGTCCCCGCGAAGCAGAAAGATCACGACTCGCAAAACGTATATCCAGCTGACATTGTCGAGAAAGTAAGTAGCACCGCTAATTTAACGCTGTAACATGATACACGCTGCTCCAAGCGACACTGATGATATTTCTAAGAAACGACACGATTGCTTTTCAACTCGCTACAGACAGCATTTCTACATGTTTGCGATATTTTTTGTCGTCTTGTCTCGTCCACTGAGACAACCTTTTAGACAGTGGGAATTTGTAGGATTCTGAGAATCGTATTATACGTATCAAGATGATCAACTTTTTATCAATTTCGTAACTTCGTTACACATGTAAATATGTATACGCGATGAATATCGAATTCTCAGAAAACAAGTAACTTACTTCCATGAATTCGTACGTCACAAGAAGACGTCACGTATAATGGCAACACATCGTATCGTACACGATCCTCTGAGGATCAACTCACACGCCGAAGAAACGAATAAGGTCGCTAATAAAACCCGCGCACACCGCATCCACCACACCTGACGATCCAATAAATTCTTTACACAGCTCCAGATTCTTGCACATTTCCCACTCTACCCTTGGAATCCACTCGGTTCCAATCGATCCCGCGAAGACTGCACATCGCACAGCAAGATAAATGAAAAAGTGGGCGGCGTCGTGTCTCCCACTGCATTCTAATACACACGCATAAATTGCGAGGTTGCAGATTGCACCAAAGAAGGTACCAACCGCTCCTTTATTTTCTCTTACCTGCGCGTGGGACGGCGACGCAAACGAAAAGAAAGAAAAGGAAAGAAAGTAGAAGAAGTAGTAGCATTGAAGCGGCAGGGGGGAGGTAACGCGAGACATGGGGTCGAGGGAACTGTAAGGTTAGGGTGGATCCTGGATACATAACGTAACGGATGGACAGGCAAACTAAGGCTAGATAGGTAAGGCTATACTCGAAAGCTAAACTACTTTGCCCCGAGCGTGGCAGGGGTTACGGAGGCTTGAGTGCTAGCCGCTTGTTCTGTAATCCAATAGAGACCCTAAGACCTTTCCCGTCCCACCTCGTCGCTGCACACACGCGTGTACGTGTACGAACGCGGCCAAATGTATACGTAAGCTTGATACACGCCACGGATATCTATGGAAATTTCAATATGGCGTGCACGACCGTGTGTGTCGAGCCTGCACGCCTTTTTCCATCGGATCATGGACGACGAACGGGGCAAAAACAATTCCACGGCGCCGGACCCGGAGAACGAGATCTACGACCGGAGAGAACCGTGAGAAAAATCGTCGCGCTGTTTACGAACGTCTTTGCGCTGCTGAATGATTCCACGTTGGTTACAGGTTAGGTGGAACCGAGTGGAAATACGCTGAACGATGCTTTTAAAGCGAAAAATGTGTCTGTCAGAAGAGTCTTGAGATCGGGATAACGAGGACTAAGAAAATGATCGAACCGCGATGGAATAATGTAGGGGGATTTGAGAAATACTTTTTAATTGGGAGCACTGGCTGTTTTCCGTTTCGAGATGGAAGATGGTCACAGAATTGAGGAAATGGGACGCATTATTTCAATTGGGAACGACGTTCGTTATAACGTTGGGAAAAAATGAAGTTTTCAGATAATCTTTTAAGGTGAATGTAACTTGGAACGTACACTCAGAATTTCTCATATATGTTGAAGGAAACCCCATTAAGGAAAATATGCATACCACGTTATGTTTTTCGTGTAACTATACAACCGTCGTAAAAACCGTATTCACTTGCCCCTAAAACAATCTACATATTTATCTTCAGAATTCTGCTACGACAGCCTGAATGAATATCATTTACGATAGACTAATTCACATCTGTTCTCCAAGTGTTACCATCCTTTGAAACCATTGCCTGAACACCGACAATCATACGACATCAAAGAGTCGTATTAAACTCGCATCACCCATAGACTATTTCAGTGACTATAGACGAGGCTCTCGAAACGGAGATTTGATTGTTGGTGCTTACGCGTAACGGCGAAAAAAAATCTTGTCGGAGCGTATACGAGTGGAGAGGCGATGGGCTTGCTGCAAATATATGGGGCGAAGGCGAAGTCGAACGTGGTTTTTCAGCGCAGCCTGCGATAATGGGCGAATTATTTGCATATTCGCGGGGATACTGGCGTGGATTTACGCGGTATGCGGCCAGGACTGAGCATTAAAGAGTTATTATCTCTTTTGTGGCGGCCGTGCGTGGCATTTCTCTCTCTCTCTCTCTCTCTCTCTCTCTCGCGCGCGAAACGACCTTACAAATGTGACGTTATTTATCACTGAAATGCCTGGCGCGGCCGTATTTAGGGAACGTATCGCAGGGGATTACTCGGTGGACAACTCGCGAAACGTCGCGTCGGATCGTTTGTTTAACGAACAAGAACCGACGCGGAACTCCGATTTCACCGCTTGTCCAACTCCTCCCACCATTCTTGTTTACGTGCTTAATGAAATTGTGCCATTTATAAATTAATGTCTCACGGTAAGGTAGTATCCTTCCGCGCGTTTTGTTCACGTTGGCTACGACCGCGAGAAATGGAAATTTCGTCGAGACTTGGCCGTCGTATATTTCATCCTGTTGATCTACTTTATTTCTTTTCCTCTTCGCTTCTTCATCTTCTTTTGGCTTTTTTCTTTCTCTCTCTTTTTTTTATTATGTTTTGCTGCTTTGGTGCTTTTGCTGGTTCGTTTACACTGAGAAACAAGGCTGCGGTCTAAGCGTGTTTCTGCGCGAATGCTTTTCAAAATAAGGAGAGATTTATATCTGGCTGTTTGTCTCTGAAATGGTAAAGAGCCAGGACACATTTATATGGATGTCGTAATTAAAGATTGTAATTGCTACCGCACTCCTTGCTTTAATAATGAAACGTTCGATTATTCGTAGGAATTTAATGCAGGTATCATTTAATTCCTATTTAAATATATTTCCATATCTAATTGTTATTTATTGTTATTGCTGTTTAATTATTTGATTATACGTGTATGAAACTCCCACGTAATATTAAATTTATAAGATAATAAATGAGGAAAGTAATAATTCACTTTTTAAATGTAAAGTACTTTAGCTCTACTCTAAAAATGTCGTGTACATATTTTATATATATACTATATATGTACTGTTCAGGGAGATGCGCACAGAAACAGAGAACAGTTGGTAACAACAAAGATTCAATATGGAGAGTAATAATTTTGCTTTTACCGCATATTTAGTTTACATGTACAAATATGTATTCTTGTTAAAATTGGTTGATTTGCAGAGGAATGTAACATCCAGCCAGAATTTTTATTCACAGCGACATTGCGACCATTTTAACATCAATTTTCACTGAATAAATGAAGCGAAAATAATATTTTTGTTACACTTGTCGTATTGCGCGTCCGAAGGTTATTTAAAAAAATAAGTACAGCCGGTTTTTAATCAATTACTGACCGTGGAATAAACAAAGTACAATTACTATTTTTATTTACCCATCGATGGATACATTGATACGTTTACTTCTTTGCTAATAACAACTATATAGTAGTTAACGTAACGATTTAACGACTGCACTGGTGAATGCACTTCCCTACTATTAATGGCGACGCTTAAATCTTCGCAATTTTTACTTTTACAAAAATTACAAAAGTAATTCTACACTGAAAAAATTTTGGAATATTTCCAAACCTTCGTATGTTGCCTCCTCTAACTACAATAAGAACAAAAGACTAATTATAATTCGAATCATAATGGATTACCGTCGTCAAAGAATATTCAGACCAGTAGTATGGACGATTCTGAGGAACAAAAGATGCGGTAAATTCCCCTCAACCAGTCCGAATCTGAGTTACATGGACAACAATCAAAGGCTCGCTGGGTAGATTTCTGATAAAGGGGAGAGTCTGGTCGACAGCTAGATGGAATTCCCGGTATTAGAGGCCCATCTCACGTAGCAGCTCATCAGCAGTTGAATTGGCCACTCCTGGCCTGGCATCGAGTTTTCTTGACCTGGAAAGTTCAAAACGGCACTTCGTCCGGTACGTGTGATTACGGAACATGTCATACGAGGGTAATTTACTTGCAGCCTCGTGCGCCACTACGCGTTTACGCTTTTAATGTCGAGCATGACGATCACCGGATATATACATAACCGTTTTTAATGGTACGCCCTAGTAAAATGATGTCCGGAGAAACCCAGTAGAAATTGCTTGTATTAATTGCTAAGAAGGAGCGTTCCATTTTGATGACTTACCTTCTCTCATTTCGAATCGTTATAGAACTGTCGAAGGATAGCTGTTAGTATTTGGATTTAGAATTTCGATTAATTGAAACGAGATGAACTGCTGATTGTCTTGGAACGTGAGAAATATTTTAGTGAAAATGAATTTTCCTTTTATCAACGTAGGGAGTATATTTTTTTACTGGTGTATGGTAGCTGAGAGGGTAAAACAGAAAAAAGAGGGTGAAACGATGGCGAGTTGCCGAGTGAGTGTTGATACTGCAGGGGGTAGTCTTGATGAGTATAGTCGGTAAGGAAGGGAGACCTGCAGAGATTGCATAGGGGTAGTTATTACCGATCGAGTATGTTGCGAGACATCTGTCCGAAGGGTTGAGAGTAGAAACGAACACAGGATGGAGCTGGCTGTACTGTGAACGGGGTAGCTTTGTGAGATCACATCTTTTGTACTTTGAGCTCATCTGGCAAGTAGAATTGGTCAACGTTTATACATACGTATAAGGTCTTTGAATACGTTACTACGATATTTAGCCCATCTTTGCCAGAGTAGCAGAAGAATATTTTAAACAGAAGTTCAAATTAATTTTTATTTAATAAAGAATGCTATAAAATATTTATCCAAGATTAATTCATCAACTGTAACATCTAAAGAATTTTTATTTACGTCTTTAAATTCAACTTCTTGAGTTTTCACTATCTAATAAAAAATTACTAACCAAACTTGAAATCTCTACTTAGATAAAAACAAACATATACAAAGAATCTGGAACAAATTGCAAAATTTAAGAGATTTAAGATAACAATAACATAAAATACCATGTATCCACCTCATAAAAAAAAAAAAGAAGATAAACTCTAGGTACTTCGGTTTTTCCCAAAATTTCGCTTGAAAGGCAGCATAAGATACGATACATTTCCCTATGAAATGAGCACGTTTGCCGGCTAGGCAGATAGCAGGATCGCGTACGAAGCGGCTCGGATTAACATCCGTATCGATAAAGCGTTCCTACGGTGGTATGCGACGTAACCAGATCAATAGAACCACGGTGAAAGTCAACGTGGGCTGATTTCGCGTGGCGCCTTTTAGTGTAGCGATGGTCATAAAGGAGCTTGAATACGAACACCATTCGCGGTATCGATCTCATTCGCGGTATCGATCTCGTTCGTGGTTGCAGATATTCTTGCACGTGTCTCGCGTCGTAAACGCGGCTGCTCCTAGTGGAACCAGCCAGCGCCGAGTCAGACCTATGTCTGGCGATGCTCTCTTTTTCTACTCATTTCTTTCCTCCGCTGAAAATCTCCGACTTCTTACTCCCAATTTTTTCAACTTTCTCCTTTTTCTCGATCGAAGAACTGTATGTTGCTTAGCAATTAAAATTGGAAACTAATTTTAGGAATTAGAATTAGAAATTAGTTTGCATTTATTTGACAAATAGATTAATGGGATCTTTTCTACAGTTAAGAAATTTCTTAGAATTAAATATTCAAATACATTGACAACCATACGACTACTTGTAAATTATAACAAAACGTATCTACTTCTAAAGTGGATAAAACTTCGTTTCAGGGCGTCAAAAGTTTTTGATTAATCCCCATGTTTTCTGGCAGTACTTGACCGGTATATGGGTTGATAGTCGCACTTTTATACTTCGATAATACTCGGTAATACGATATAATATTTGATATCGTAAGATCGATATTACTATTACTACAGCAAGAACGATGTCGTACATATTCACACAATCAATCTACGAATTCGTTGTCTTCCAATGGAATTGTTCTGACGAACGACCAGACATCATTTTTTACTGCCTTGAAACCGAATTTGACCCTATATAACTCTGTGTTATTAATAAAAACTAAGTTTAAATATTACTTTCCTATTGAAATTACACTTTTAAACCGACTTTACTTCTGGAATAATCCAATAGTATCAGGCATGCGAATATATGTGGTTGAGATAGAAGGTAGAAGGGAAGGCAGAATGGAAATCGATGGCGCTGACAAGCGTGCACGCAACAAACAGAGAATATCGCAGTCTATAGACGAGGCCCGTTGTACCTTGCCCTTGCGTTATCATTATCGCTCTGTCTTCACCTACGTGCTGAATTATCTATAGTGGACGGCGACGCCGGCGACGAGAAACAGTCGTGGCTATCTTTGCCGCGTCGCGACGTAAACGGAGGATAGAATATGCATGCGACAATCGAGGGGGCGAACGTTGCACGGCTTGGACGCGGGATGAAAAGTCGTGCTTCGATGTGCTATGCTAGGGGATTCTCGTCAGGTGATCGATGGGATTGTCATCGGTGCTTGAGAACACACGGGAAAACTGTTCGCCTATGCTTTGCTCTGCACTATCGGAGGCGATGCCCTGTGAAAACGATTACTTTTTAACGCGTTACAGGCAAAAGTTGAATATGTACTGTAAATGGCGCACGTGGTAAAGAACGCGTTAAAAGAAAATATTGTGTTTAAATAATAATGCATATGAGTATTCAACTAATAGAACAGTCAATTATCCGTTATTAAATGCTATGTGCATGGATAGAGCTAAAGAGAATTGGTATTTTATTCAGATAATAAAAATCAATTTTTTCATATTAAACTGTAGTTATTCGGATAGGAATCAAAAAATTGGCAATTTCTTTATTTGTTTATATCGAACGACTCTATACGTTATAGATTGACAAATTAGATAAATTTTTCCGTAATATATAAACGTAATTTCGTGGCAAATTTCCTGATACTATTATTTGTGTTTTAATATTTTTGCCAATATTACAGCGTTTTTACTACTTTCGAGCTTCTTCATTATTTTCGTGGCACAGTGCCACTTCAGTTTAAAGATCTCTATACATCTTTGGATAGGTAAGTCCTATTATGTAACAATTCGCTCGTGTAAATTAACGTTGAAAACCGGAACATTAATATAATACGTAGTTACAACTGTGGAAAGATATAAACCATTGAAATCTTCCTTTCCTGTTAACGAGCAGGTTCAAAGCGTTGGATTATCAAAATAAATCTCTGGAATTTGAAGAAACTTGGCAGAATTAATTAGCCTTTAATGTCATCGCTCAACGAGACTAAGCATTATCAGTGTTACCAAAGCTCGAATAAAAAGTTCTTAACCTTCAAATATTTCCAGCTTCCATGTAATTGTCCATTTCCTTACGTTCGTTTAATCGCGAACTGCTTCATATTCTCCGTTTGTACCACTCGTAGCTCGTTCGTTTCGACAAGCTACGAAACGTAAAGTAGTTATTAAAAAGCTGGTGCACTTAAGAAATTGTAATTACATGCCACTCGTATGAAGAGACTCCACTCGTTGATCCCGGATAAAAATCATATTGCGAAGCACTTGTGAGAAAAAGACAGGAAAGCACTAACGAAGTCATTCCGGATTAAGCTGACAAGCTGAGAATCGAACAAAAGCTGGTCGTTCCCGTAGTCGAGTCGTTGAAGATCAAATTAGCCAAGGACTCGCGGATGCAAATATAAATCTATTTTAAGGCATTTGCATAATTGTGTCATTGATTGCGAGAGCCATTCCAATCGAAATTCTACTAAAATATTGGATTTCTCATTTACTTCCTACATTTGCTATTGTTTATCGATATTTGGTATATTTATGTTTATCATAATTTATTAATATCTGACATTCGTAATTATTAATAATATCGACTTTTAGTATCTTTATACCATCGAAAGATCCTACGATAATTGAAATCACATTGAAAGTATAGAATACGCAATTAATTTTAAAAAATTAGTAAAACATACACTCTTTTTTCTACAAAATAGCCTTAAAGACCGGTAGCGTGCAAAGGATATATTTTATTACGCGCAAGTGCGGAAAGTAGAATGTTCGGAAACGAGATATTTCAAAACCGAACCTACGTCATTTGAAACCCCTGCAGGCAGATAAATTTGTCGTTCGCTATCGTTAAGCGAACTATTCAGTTCGGCCATATCGCCGATAGAATAAAATATGAAATCCTCTGTTTAACTGCTACGGCGATAATATTTCATGAAACGAGTAGCTTCCATATAACACATTACTCTTGTATAAATTTGTCTTTAGTGCTTTATGAAGAATTAAAGAAAAAAAAATTGTCTGATCACTGGCGACATCTGGTGAAAATTCTTTCAGTTCTCTTCTAACTTCGCTAATATATGAATTTCTCTCTGAGATTTTGCACGTATGCTATAACCGATAAAGAACCATTAAGAAATACTAAGAAATCGTTGAAGAATATTAAAAATATCACGAAATATTCTACGAAACCGTTTCTATAACCCCAAGTACATTTCGAAGGAGATAAACGTTACAAGAATTTGACTGTTGAATAAATTTCGGCCCATTGGTTCACGAAAATCTAGTGGCGATAAGACATTGGGGCATTGGTTTTACGATCACCGAACGTTTTCTGATTGAAAAGCAGCAGAGCGGTTTTATTTCAAGTAGGACGACGTAAACGCGATGGGAGATGGAGCAACCGAATGGAGGGGGATGGAGTGAGCGCGAACATAAAGTTAATCAGGCGAATAAAGCGATAACGTCGGTCGTAAGTTATTACTTGGTGGCTTCGTTACCGCATAACGCGGCATTAAACGATCGTTATTGTCGTAATGCATGGAATTCGCGATGAAGTTAACGTTGTGTTATTATTGCGTTACCGTGGAACCAGGATTATAACGTTCTGGTATAATGCTGACAGAAAAATTGGCTCGTATCAGTCCCGGATTAAACGAAATATCTCTCTCTCTAACTGCGTTAATCGGTTAACACGTTTCGTGTACCACCCGTGGTACACGTTGTTTACTTTATGTATGCTAGGATATTGATAGGTGTAAAACATTAAATGGTAATAGTATCGAATTGTTGATGAAAAAGACGAGTCGTATTTTAGTTCCTTATTATTTCACTTCATTTTTTTTCTTACTTTAAGTAGTCTATATCAACGACATGCATCGAACTAACACGACCCGCGTACTTAAACAGGTCACCCAGATAAACTTCACGAACACACTCTCATAGCTTTCGCAATAATTCGCGAATATACACCCATCGATTATCCTCGCGTCGAATATTTCGAACGCAGGGCTTGCAGTGATGATCGTTAGCGCGTCATTGACCTGCAGGCACAAAGCTGCTTCATCTGCATAAACGCCTCCTTTTCCTAGAAACGCGCGCACAGAGCGCGAAAAAGGGAATGCCAGACGAAGATGGACCGCGAGAAACGTGAAACGAAGGGAGGCGGCGATACTTACGCCTTCGCTGACACACGAAAAAGAAAAGAAAGAAAACGAAGGAAAAGGGGGAAAAAGAAAGAAAGAAAGGAACAGGAGCCAGGCCGCTTTCGCGCGCATTTCTCGCATTTCTTTTTCCACTGACATTGGAGAGTGATTAAAAACTTGATCCCGCCGCGCCGCTCCATCTTTATCCGTCCGTGCGTCCTCTTCGTCTTTCGACTCGCATCCACCCCCGACTTCTGCGCTGCTCCTTTCGTTTACGATATAGGAGAGCGGACAATATGGCGGAGTAATTGTTGTTCAGAGGGAACCGAGGGTAGACGACGGTGGAGACGGAAGAACAGGCTGATGGTTGAGGAGCAACGGTGACTGCGACAGAGAAGGAAGGAAAAAGAAGGTCCGATAGTGTCGGATTACTGCCGGTATTGTGAAGTCCAGACGCGGGGAAGAAGGAAAGAAAGAAGAAAACGGCGACGGCGGAGAGTACAGCGGTCGTTCTCAGTGGAAGGGGTGAATGAAGCAACGGGGGTTGCCAGAGATCTGAAGACCGAGGGGTTAGGGACGCAGGGGAACGTCGGACGGAGGGAACGAAGAAGAAGAAGTTATTAGAAATACCAAAAGAGAGTACAATACCAGCTAGCTCGAAGTAAAAGAGTAAGGACGCGAAGGTACGGTAGGTAGGTTCACCCTCATTCCTCGCCGAACCCTTGCCGACGCCGTCGTTTCACCCATCGCGCGGCATCCTCCAGCGACGCGAAGGTGTAGGCTTTCCAGAGAGACAACGAGAGTCTCGCCAGGCGAAACTGACGAGAGGAAACGTCGTAGGAACGGGATCGGAAGTAGAAAAGAAAGAAAAGGAAAATGGAGGAGAAGGAAGGAATACTCGGAAAGGATGATGGTAGCGATGGAGAAAGAGGAAGAAAGCAAAGGATCGCAGGAGAAAAGGGACAGAGGAAAGCCATATCTTAGCGCTTTCTTTATTTGCCGCGATTTATTTCGCTATGTGCACAGAGAAGAGCGGGCAAGATGCGTCGGAAGCGGGGCTAGCCGAGTAGAAAAATGTGATATTCTCTGACAAATGGACGATGGCGACTCATGGCGGAGATCTACGTTTAAACGCGATTGTTTATTTCGTGCTCGATTGCCCGCTAATACCAATTTGCGATATTTCGTGGCATCGACCGCTGTATACCTCTCCTTCTCTCTCGCTGCCTTTCTCTCTTTCTCCTGCCAGGCTAACACCCCTCCATTTTTGTCCACGGACGAGGGAGCGACGGGATCAACGCGTGATCTATCGACGAAATAATTTTCGAGATCCCGCTGGCCATTGGGGACGAACAGGAAGAGGGTGGTGGTGGAATCGCGATCGTCGCCGATGGTGCGTTAATTGCGTTCCCCCGCGATCCCGTAATTAAGTCCACTCTAATATGATAATTTCGATGAGCACTTTAATGAAGTATTCGTCGCTCGCTTTAATAACCGAACCGATTATACTTTATACGCTTGCCGATTTTGCCGCGTTCACTAGATACGTTCGTAGGGAGCCAGTTTTGGCGCAACGTGTTTCGTAATGGCTGCAATACTCGAATGCTAACGATTCGCTGAAGAATATCTGGTATTGCAAATTGTGAAACAGATGTAATTATTTCTTGCACGAATTTGTCCAAGTTTACGAATTGATCTTGTCTTTTACTTGTCTTTGAATGGACGATTGGGACTTGTGTTTCAACTATTTTCGATTATTAGTTCGTGAATTTTTCCAATGACCAGTCAAAATATTTAACATAAAATATCAGCGTTGATCTCTTATAACACTTTTGTGTCTTGTCAAGATAAAAATTTCGATAAAAAATAGACCTACTGTACCTGCAGCAAACCGGTTCCGTCTCTCCATCGGATAGCAATTATCGTCGTCCATGTCGCAGTCTATCAATCCATGTCCCTTTCCCCTTTCGTGATCTCTCACCCTGCACACCCTTTGGACCGAGCAAGTAACACCCTTCTGGAAGAACGATTTCCCTCGTTTCACACTTACCGAGTCACTGCCTTCCCTTGGTCCCTTTTCACAAGTGTTCTTTTGTCGTGGATACTTAAGCAGAGCGACGCGTCGAAGTGTCGACGCGCAGTTATCGCGAGAGGCTGCACGTGAAAAGATTACGACTACTTGTTGACATCGTTTTAGATTAGCTGGAGTGATAAGAACGCGATACGTCGCATAACCTAGCGTGATTCGCGAAAATCTATAGTATATCGAAATATAGAGCGTCTTCTATTCCAAACAATTTTTTAGTCGCGAATATTTCGAAAAACGATTATATAGAAAAATCATAATGATAGATCTTGTATATTCTATAAACATGACTGTGTTCCATAGAAAACAACTTGAACGAATAAGAAGATACAAAAATAATACGATTACTTAATGACTGTACAATATAAAAAGGATACGATATAATGGTAATTTCATTTTCAATTAACATTTTCTTTAAAGTAGCAATTAAAAACAAAGTTAGACTTGTACTTAAGGAAATTATTAACGAGGTTCCATGTTTACCACGATAAGAACAAAAACCTTTAATTAAGTTCTTCGCAGCCCTCTTTTCCTCGCTCTTCTTATCAAATATTTAATTATCGATTCGTATTATCCCTCTGCTGTAATCATTTACGATGATATCAGAATACTTTCAGCGGCAAATCGAACGGATTAAAACCGTCGAAATCATGAGAGGAGGTTAACAAGCGCGTAGGGTGTCTCTTCGACCTGGCCGATGCCTCTTTAGAACGCGAAACGCAATTACGAGGGCGAAATCATAGCACGATCGGAGCGAAAGTTTTAATTGCCGGTATCAATTCGCATAACTGCCTTGATACGCGGCGAATTCGAGGCTCCGTTAGACACGCGGAACCAACTTCTCCTTCGCGTCTCTGCCCTACGTCAGCGGACGTGCCCAGCCAAGTTTTAATTGCCTGTGTCTATTAATACGAGGATTACGGCAACAATATTCGCCATTAATATCGACGATGTAAAACGTTTTTCAACGATACTCGAGTTTCGACGCTGCGCCCTTGATATTTTACAACGGAGTTTAAAACTAGTCGCGCGCGTGTAACGTTTGTGTTAGTTTTTCGATGGGTTGGCTTTTCCGGTGGAAAATTAATCCCGTGAACGGTCAGTGATAGGAAAGTCAATTTTTCTCGCGTAGCTCAGATGAAATTCAAGGGTGAATTGCAAACAAATAAACGATTGTTTAGGGAATATTTGGCAACAGAGTAAATAACCAAGTGGAAATGAAAGTGTAAAATGTTTTCCAATGTTTTTTGCGTTCTGCTCTTATTCGCTTTTTATTCAGCGCGTTGTTGTCCTCTTTTTGACGAATTGCCTAGATTTTGTCTAGCTAACTCATTTTACTCCAGCGTTTTTAAACCAACTATCGGCTGGTCAACGCTGGCCAAAGCTAATCAATATTCAGAAACAAACTCCTATGAAAAGAAAAAGATATTAATTGTTTAGAATTTTTTTGGTAGTTTTATATATTCCAATTGAAATACTTGTTACGATATTTAGAGCGTGAAATATAACTTTAGACATGTTCGTGAAACATATCCACCGAAATACACATAGTCAGATGAAAGGACGACTGTGTTACGCGATAAACCAAACTAAAATTCCAGATCTACCGACGATGTTCCATCTTCATTAAGAAGGCGAAATAGACGGCTTGATTCTTGGAAAACCCGTCAGACATACAGACACGCGTGCGAATGCTGCAGACGATAAATCTTCGCCCAATTATTCCAAGTATCACGGTTTTACACGTAGTTCGAGTCGACTGAAAAGGAGACGGCGTAAGTGGATTTAAACGGAGCTTGAGAGGGCTCTGGCCCGCGTTTTTCAAGCCGTCACAAATGGCGGATTCATTCCGGTCCATCAACTCTAGCAAAAAGTACGCGGCGGAACGCGTCGACGAGCATAGGCGTGACTCGTCGGTGGCTTGAAGTCCGCGTGAAAAAGTCCGAAGCCGCTAATAACCGTGATTCGAGATGCGAGAGCCACGCGCATTAATAAGATAAATTAGCCCTATTCAACCGCGGTGCTCTTCCGCAGCTGGTTGCCTCGCCACTCTCGATCACCGGTTTGACTTATCGTTACGTATGCAGGGAACACATTTCACACTGATACGCTCCGTATTTGCGGCCACTGAATCGCGCTGATTGTATTCTCATGCAAAATATGTCGTCCATTATGCCCAGGACCCGTAGCTCCCTCTATATCTCCAATTACGGCGTCCTCGTGTAATTGTTATCGCGCGCATTTTGCATCTTCTCGTATCTTTCCAATGTCCGTGATTATTCATCGTGGTACACACGTGTAAAGGACTTAGAAAAGGGAGTAGAACAAAGCAATACACGAGGAACGAAGAAATTTGATTTGTTACGTGTGGAGTAATGTTGCAGATGTGTCGCTGCTATTGTACTCGGTCTCTTACTGTCACCAAATTAAAATACAATTTTTAAGGATACGAAAGTACTTGATTAAATTTTCACAAATCGAAGATTCACATTGTAGTACTCGTAAAACAGGTAGCAATTTTATCGCAGAAATGCGTTCGAGTTCGTAAACGAAGGGAATTGGTAAATCGAAAAGAAAAGAAAGACGTGATGTAATATGCATAGTATATATATAAACGAATAAAATTGCTACTCACGCTATATGACTATCACGGACAGACACAGTTCAGATGGAAACATTAGGAAACTTTCTGAACGGACAAATTTGTTTGTAGAAACAAAGGGGTAGACAGGAGTAAACTCATTTAACGAAATGCCATTACCAGATCCTTGGTCTCCGCTTCAGATATAGGTGGGCCTAATCTTCTTTAGCTGTTAATAGGATTGAGACCTTAATCAATCAGACGCAGTACAATTAACGCAACCTTTTGACAGCCGTCCCGTCCAAGATGAGAACACCTGACGTGGATTTCTTTAATCAGTCACCTTCCAAGATCGAGGTGGCGCGAAGGGTGAAGGGGACACTAGGCACAGTGGGGAGAGGCGAACGAGAAATAAGTTGAAACGCGAAATGAATCGCGCAAGTGAGACTGACAGGTAATTTTTTAATCATTGAAGGCTTCTATCTACGAACTTAATCCACGAAGTTTTCCTCCCAGGCCTGTACGTTATATTTATAATGTAATTAAAATCTTTTTATTTCTCACGCTGGTAGAAAGTTTCGAAATTTTATGCAATTTCTTCAGCAAGATTGAGAAATGTAATTTTCGATATTTTTAAAAACAAACTCGTCGAGTAACTTCGCAATTTAATTGTTCATACTATCACGAATTAGTACGACCGCTTAAAGAAGCACTAGGAGGACAACGATTCCAAGACGACGCGGCGGTGGAGGCCTTTGTGCGCAATTGGCTTCTGACACAGCACTCTTCTTTTTACGATGCTGGGATCAAAAATCTCCCAATCCGCTGGGAAAAATGCATTTCCAAAGCAGGAGACTATGTTGAAAAATAATATGTGCTTGGCTATGTTATTTCACTGAATAAAATTATTTTAAAAATAAAGTCTCGTTTATATTTGAGTCACCCTCGTATATGTGTAAAATAACGTATAACAAATAACGTGCTATATACACGAAAGTAGAACAATGTAACATTACGACTTATAATCATCATTCGAGATTGGAAAATGAAATTATTTCGATAAATCTGTTAGAATGGCCGTGATTTGCAACATAACGAACCATCGTGGAAACAAGTTCATCGTATTATCCGTTACTTTGTTCTCGCCCTTCGGCTCCGATTCATCCCTAATTTCAAGATCGCGCCCAACAATTTGACTTTCTTGCTTTCCACTTATCCCCGCTCCGACAGCTGCTCCGAGAATTACCGCTCGTTCTTCTCCGTCATTTGAGTCCACCCTTCAGCCTGCCGTGAGCATAAACTTCGAACTCGATGATGCGAGCAGTTCTCTTTTATTTTGGGCGAACGAAGCCGGTGACGATGCGTAGTAAATTAGGGTACGCGGAACGACAAAAGACAAACAAACGTTGAAAATTTATCTGCAGGTAAATGAACGTAAATTTGCTAGTAAGTTTTGAAGTATTAATTTGTATGCAATATCACAGATATTTTGAGTACAGAATTGTATTTTTCTTTTTCCTTCTGTGATTTGTAAATTGTTAATGAAATAATTAATTGGATGCGTTGAAACATTTCTACAAAACGAAGCAATATTCAATGTTTCAATTTAACGCTGAAAATCCAGAATTTAAAATTCGATTCGATAGTGAAAATTCACAATTAAAAATTTCACATCGTCTGTATTTGACTTAAAACGTAAAGTGTATTCCGATTCGTAAAAATGGCTATCCAAAAATATAGATAAACAGTGGATTACAACACTGTTTTTTCAATACCGTACGTTGATATTATTCTAACTTGTAAGCGGCGTCGCTGAAGCGAACAATTCGCGTCACCATGGGCGCTGTACGTAGAATAACAAGCCGCTTGTTTGCAATTTCACTAGTAATTTTCGACACGCGAATCGAGGTAAGCATTTGAATGTGTCTCATTTTCGTCGGTCACGCTAACAGAGAGATTTCATCATCAACGTGTATTGTGGCCCGTTACTGGGCAGAGGGGCCCGCGAACACCACTATGGCAAACACGTTATAACGCGCAGAATTTATTGGCATGGAATTCGTTCGCCTTTCATGCGTGTGACAAGCCACTGAGACCTCCTTTATACGCCACTGCCACGCACCGTGGTATTCCTTATAAGCGGCGTTACTACGTTCTACAATTTTGCAGACGCGAGCCTCCGCAGAGAAAGCAATAAATGCGCGAGTAATTTGAATTTACGAGACTGTAGAAGTCCCGTGGCAAATAAGAATGTAATGGAAAATTGTGATCGTCTGAAAGTTCGAATAAGTAACAAATAAACAACTTGCCATTTAACTAATTACGTATTTTAGAAGAAAGAAAGTTTGATCCAGTGTTAGAATAGACGCGTGTATGCTAAGTATAATCATTTCTTCTAACAAATAGAAAGTACACAGAAATAGAAGGAATTTTTATGATAAAGAAATAATTGATTCTGAGTTCTCTATCGTTTTGTTCCATCCCTTTAAAGTGTTAAAGTAATTCCTCGAGTTTACGATTTGCAAGTTTCGAGCGCATTAACACTATCACTCGCCTAGCAACAGGTCAGAATATAGCAAATTCTACACGCCATTTCTCTCATCATTGTTATAAAAGTAGTTCGAAAGATCGACAAATTGCGGCAAATAGGATTACATGCGCGCAACATGTGCGAAGTATGCTCAAGGGAAATTGTTCGCGATACAAAACACGATAGGCCAGCCTGACCACAGCGTGAGAACGGAAGCGAATCTCACGGAGACCATGTTAATAAATCTCTGGTAATTAGAAATAATGTAACAGCGGGATAAAATTGCCGGTGGGCTCGAGTCGGTCGGCTGATTCATTTTTTACGCCACACGAGCGTTAAGATCTTTTAGCCGAGCCGGTTATAAATGATTCGTGAAACTGGAGCGGCCCACTTCAACCTGTCGTGTATATCCACATCCCAGAACTACCGCCAGCCATCGCCTCATTAGTCACGTTGAATTCGTTTCAATTAAATCGCCCTCCCGATGCTTCATTAACCGCGCGCTCCGCCGAATCGTTTGGCAAAATTTTGCCCAGGGAACAGGACGTTTTCTCTACGGAGATCGTCTTGGATGGGTCGTTAGGCTTCCTCCTTCGTAGGATTTTGGTCTGTGATGATAATTTTTGGATCTGTTAACATAACGAATTCCGTATACTTTCAAGGACTTTAGAACATCAATGCCTAAAAATGTTTTTTACAACTAAATTAATAAGACACGATCTGGCGTAATATATTATTTTATGTATTATTGTTTATTTTCTTATATTGCATTGAATAGTCCTATAAGGAAGCCAATACTTATATGTACACGTTATTTTTTATTTACGTGCATCGTCTCCCGTGCTTCAAATCTAATCTTGAAGTTCGGGCACTCGTACGATCGACAACTACTTCCTGCAAACAATAATTGAATCCAAAATACGATTTCCTAAAACCATCTCCATCACCAGGAATTCCAAGCTGCAGAAGAATCTTAACTATCGATATATCACATCAGAAGTTCGCGACTCGCTTCTCCATTAACCAAACAATATCAATCTTGGGTGGAAACAAACTTTCCTTCCTTTTTCTTCATTCCGAAATCACGAGAGGTTCTCTAACTGGATTATCGAACCGCGAATTCACGTCGGTGCAGCAACTTGGCGGCAGCACATTAACCCAGTCCAACGGGAGGACATCGAGGCAAGCCCTTTAATCGAGCAGATTAAAACGTCGCGAGTCGGCGATTGTCCTCGCGCTGCGATTAGCCTCGCAGCTAAGAAGAAACCTTCGTCTTTCTTCCACCTCCCTCTTTCTGCTCCACTCTCGGCTCGTAAATCAAGGTGGTAATAGTCCTTGGAGGCGGAAATATAGTTAAACGTCTCAATTGCAGCGAGCTCCGCGCCGTCGAGTCCGGTTGGCAATACTAATTAAGTGCCTAGTGTACCCTCTGTGTTGAAGGGAAGGCTCTCGCCGAATCCGGAAACGAGGGTAGATGTAATTAGGATGAGTTGTGACGCCGGCAGCAGCCAAACCCTTAGCTTCGTTGTCGGCTGAACAACTCCCTGGCCGTAGTCGTCGTCGACGATGGTCTACGTGTGCGTCGTCGTGGCAGATGCCGCGTGTCTACACGTGCACGCACACGCGCGTGATCGCGTGCCTCTCCGCGTAATCTGCTTCGAGCAGACCCCGAGCCGAGGTTATTATTGTCGGCTCGGAGCTTGATCGTTCCTATCGAGCCAAGCATTAGCGTACAAATAATGCACGCGACTATCTGCTCGATCCTCGCTTTAATTGCCCGAATGATCGGGAACGAGGTCGTGTAATCGACTCTCCTACACTGGTAAAGTGTAGTCTCTCTCTCTCTCTCTCTTCCTCTCTCTCTCTTCCTCTCTCTCTCTCTCTCTCTCTCTCTCTCTCTCTCTCTCTCGTTGTTTTACGTTCGCGTATGCAGGCTTGAGCTACACGGATCTGCAGCTACAAATAGGAAATCGACTCTGTGTCTTGTGAAATATTTAGAATTGCCACGATATCGAGACACGAGTGTCGGGGAATGTTAAATTAACGGCGCTGGGCTTTGGTCAGAATTGTGAACGATGAAGTGAGAATTTTATGTATGTCATATACATATACATGCGTTATCAGATAATAGAGTTTAGGATTCCTGAAAGATATTGTAGGGTTATTTGTAGGCTGCACAGTAAGTTTGTTCTACTTACTGAAATTGTAATGCTGCATTTATAGACTTTGTCTTATCGCAAAGCTCGGCCTTATGCAAAAAGTTCATTAATTCAAAGACAGATCGTACAATGTTGCTGCACTTTTGCTTATCGTTCCATCTGACTTCTACAGCTTGCCTACTTTCTACCAGTGATTAACCTATTCTGATAAATCCACTATCCATAATTCATTTTCACTACGTGCACACTATTATCTAAAAATTTATAGACCTAACCACACCATTTTAGATTGCTCTAAATCTATTTTGCTATATATTCTACTATGCATCGAACGTGTTTCCTGATACTTTTCTATAGGAATTGACAAACGAACTTGTCCAAATAGCAAATTAAAAGATGTAACCAAATCGATTTCGATTTTGCGCGTTGCACGTGTTGCGATGTAACGATGGAATTGTCCCGTGGTTTTTGCGCACGTAATTGGCGCGAGCGCAGTTTATCGCGCGATTAAGGGAAGCCCGTTTCCCTCGTTCGAATTGAAATTCACCGTAAATGAAGCTCGAACGTTTCAAATTAAGACAGTTTCTCTAACCTTCGCTATACCTCCGGATAAACGGCGATCGTAAAGCCGTCCCCGCTCCATTACCGGTCGAAGAAACTTTATGCGCACCTACTTTCTCTAATTGCTGGTCGCCAGGATCGCCACTAAATTTCCTTGACAGAATCAGCCACACCCTGTCTAGAGCTCATCAGGGTAAAAGTCCGGAAAGACGGAAACGGTTAAAAGGGTGCCGCTGGCAGGAATAATGGTAAAAATTAACTTCCTCTTTCCATTTCATTTTGTTAACACGCTTTCGCGAAAAATGCATTTTTTCATTCACGATCCTTCGTCTTTCTTTTCAAAGAAACTCGTTCCATATCCGGTTGGAACGCAATATAAGATGCAAAAATTTAGATGATCTATTTTGTAGATTCTTCTTTCTTTTTTATGTGTTTCCCTTAATCTCATGATGCTATATATCGTATATAAAAGTCTATGTTTATGGGTTTCTATGATATGTCTTATTTATCACTGCACAACCTTCCAAGCAATTTGACAGCCACCGAAATATCCCATTGAATTCTAAAACACCTTGTACAAATGGGAAGAAACGGTGTGCAAATATCTCTTACTTCTATCATATTTCCTATTTTACAATTTCGAAATGTGCCTTATTTATGTGCCGTACTCAGGCTATCGTTACACGCAGACAGCATCGAAAACGACATCGTCGATGACGGGTTGCTGAAACACGGCTCGCGTAGATTTTTCTTCGGACATCTGTTGGCCGATTGAAAGCCGGTCGATATTCGTGATGGGTGTCTTAAAAAAAAAAAAAAAAAAAAAAAGAGGTTGGAGGAAGAGAAAAATGAGTGACGGGCAAAATGAAATACGTCATCGGTCGCGACGATATTTCATAGTTCCGGACGATCAATCCGGATGCGAGATTCCGGGGCTATTCGCTCACCGTTCCCACTACAAATTAAAGAAGCTTCCACCGCGTGGTGCCATTTTCTCTGGCAATCGTTGATCGTGTCTACTCTTCGTTTCCTCTTTCTACTCTTTCTTTCCATTCCACGTAACCTTACAATGATCGTTTGATTCTTTTTCGTGCGAGTCTATAAAGAGATTTTAAGAAAGAATCGTGCAGTACCGATCGCCCTAAGTTTTATTGTTATATCTTGAGCTGGAGTCGGTGAAAATTGAAATTTAAAATTAATTTTATGAAGTTCGATAATAAAAATTGATAATTTCCAAGAGTATAAATGTTGTAATCTCTACGAAACAAAATATCAGCTCTGGAAAATAACTTTTAACCCTCGGAATATGAACGTTCAACGTATCAGAACAGCGAGAGCAATGGAATAAACAATATGTCACACGGAATTGTTATATTAATTTGTTCATCTAAAACGAAGTACTAATATCTCAGGAGAAAAGCCAGATAATTTTGATTGGTACTGCACGACAATATATTAGAGCAGATAGAATTTATAATTATAAAATAAATTATAATCATTAGAAAAATAGCAAAGTAAATTTAGAGTCGGGTAATATATAACACAGTAGAATAGTCCCAATTTAGTCGGACATGAGATGTTCGGACGAAAACACCCGTAAACTTATCCAAACAAAGTTCCATCAAATTGCCCGAACAATCAACCATTTCTCCAATTGCACGCCCGGCAATTATCATTTCTCCAAACTTCATTGCCCCAAACACGTTTTTCCTATGTGTTTTCAACGTCTCCGAAAATTCCGATTACAATTTCTTTGGTTAATCCGTCGAATTAGTTCACCCCACCCGATCAAGTTTCAATTTCTTAAAAACCGTCTGAGCGCGTCACGATCTATATATCCTGGAGCTCGGAGCAGCCGGAGAATCGACCCATCAGAGCGTCCGAATAATTAGCGAGATGGGACACTTATCTAAGTATGCGCAGTAGGTCGCAGAATGGTGCGTCAGAAGGATGAGGAGTGTATGAGAACGTAAGAGAAAGACAAAGAAAGGGAGAAAGTGGGAAGATACGTCTTAGAGATACCAGAGGAAGTCTTCGGTTGGCTTGCTGGCAGTCCTCTAATTTCGATAATTACGGGTTAATGCGTTTAGCTGCGGCTACATACGTACCGGTAACATGATTCCAGCTTCTCGTAAGATAGCTGCAAATTAATTAAGCGGCTGCCATGGTTTGCCGAATAGTATGTGTTTATCGGTAGCTCGAGCGCTGGCATGTAGATCTTGTCTTTCGTCGAAGAACATTGCGGCCCGCGGAATTTATCGGCGTTCCTGGCTGCTCGACAGCTCGTACATCGTCGTATGGTTAATAATTGCGGTGCTTGTTCTCTTCGAACTTGATATTTTGGATATTTTGCGTAGAATTTCGATGTTTATTCCTCGTCTCTTCTTTCTTCCCTATTTTTATCTTTTTTAATTTTTTATAAGCGAATATAAATGGAATTTTATGAATAAATCTTGTCAGAGATATAAGCATGTGTTCGTATATTTTTGAAAGGTAGTATACTTGCACCCATTGCTACTAAGTTTCCCTCTATGACGAAACAATATCGTGCGTTGCCATTTTTTCGGATACCCTCGCCTCGTGTTCCCTCCACACCCCCTTTACCGCACCCTCTCTCAACCACTCTCACGGTTTTCGTCGCCTCCACCCTATCTGCATTCCTAGTCCCAACGAGCCGCAAAGGAATTCCAATTTTAAACAAAAGTTTCCTGACGGCGGCAACCTCTTTGCTTTCTTTCCCTCCTCCATCCACCCTTGCACAATTCCGTCTCCCTCTTTCGTCACGTTTACCATATCTTACCCCTCTGTCGTCCATTTTACTCCTGTCTCGTTCTACTCGTCTGAATTTCTCCGTCATTTTTGTTCCTCGTACGGCCAACGTCGTGGATTCTAGGTTCGCGTTCACGCAAAGTGCTTCTAGACTATTGCTCCATCGCTATTTTGTTTACAACCCATCCCTAATCGCTGGAATTTTTTCTCCTTACACGAACCTCGGGTGTTCGATACGCCGACCAGGCGATAAAATTGCGCTCGTCTTTTAAGTTCCCTCCGGGGAGAGGTGATGTCTCTGTGACAGCGCACTTGCATCGTCTGGCAGGAAAAGCGGAGGCAAACGCGTGCGTTGATCGATACTTTATGCAGGCAGACAAGCGTTTCCACGATTTCGCTTCAGCGCACACGGGTAATCCCGTTCGAAGCATCGTGTACGACCTGCAGCTTCGTGTTCTCCAGAATTTTTGTCGTTACATGTTTCTCTGATGGAAGATCATCTGTTTCCGGGGAAGTTGAATAGCAATTTCTTAAAGTAACCTACGCAAAAGAATTATAAAATTTATTGAAAATTAGGTCGATCAGTTTGTCTTGTGAAAGGTTCAAGTGACATCCTCCGCGCAGCTTGTACAACGCAAACCCTATACAGCTGGATCGCACGTCCTTCTAATTATACGAACCTCGTTCCATTTGTACGAACGAAACACGAAAAGGAAAGCGTTAACGGTTCGAAGCGAGCATCCTCGTAGAAAAAGCATCCCTCGGCGAACAACGAACAGTAGAACGTCGGGACGCGGCGAGGACAGCGATAAACAAACGCTAATCCATAAATCCTCCGGCAAACGGGAGAAAGCACGCACTATATATGCGCGACGGTCGACTCGAGACGTATCAGTGCCGCGTCTGCTGCAATATCGATAAAACATTGATCCCCCATTCGTGCCTGAAGCCCGCCGTATAGGATTCGCACGGTTGCCGCGTGGCCCGCGCACACGTGCACACGCAGCCAGCTCGTGCATACGGGAACACCGTTTCCACGGGATTATATCCGACTGCACGGCGTGCGTACACCTCTTGCACGGTGGCATGGTACCTGCATCTATACGTATACATACATATATACATACTTACCCCTTCCTCCTCGTCCGTCTGTTCTCTATGTCTTCCACTCTCTAGCCGGTATGTAGCCAGGACCTCGCGTCTATCGGTATCGCGATCCGCACGCGAATCACGAAGACCGCGCCGCCAGGAATTCGACGATGATGGAATTTGGGTCGACGGTCTGACGATCTTCTTCCTTCTCTACTCGTTTTTGCTTCCCCTTTTTCTTTCTTTCGCTTCTTTTTGATCGTTACTCTTCGGGGATGGGGGTAGTTGAACGCGAGCAACGAACGGGGTGCAACGAACTCTAGTCGAGAGAACAGATTTCGATGCGAATTCGATATCGTCGTTGTCTCGTGGGATATGGTGGTGGAGATTCTCCTTTTGGAATTTATAGGATGGCGAGAATTCTTCTTTTTTCTTTTTTTTTTTTTTTTTTTTTGAGGGATGTACGAAGGGTTTTATAAAGTGGAAAGTAATGTGAAACGTCCTTGGGTTTGGTCTGTTGTAAAAAGCAAACCGATGCACACGATTGCTCGTATCCGCTATTTCATGCCATTCCTTTGAACAATCTTGCTACTTAAGCCATTTACCAAGGGCATCGATTTGAAAAACAGATCTCATTAACCAACCCCTGGAACCGTCGCCTTGGTGCGATTAACTCGCGACATCAAACGCAATTACAACACATCGAACGTTTCACCCGTTCCCCACAGGGACTTTGTATTTATTTCGAACTATGAAACCCGAAGTAATCGAGAGCATCGTCTGAGCCACGGTACACTCGCGTCCCATTGATGTCGGATTAATTTTATTCCCAGCTGCTCTGCGTTTCCCGTTCGCGATCATCTTTTCCGTTTAGCATCCGGATCAAAGCGGCGGAAATCACGCCGGCATAATCGCGCGCGATTCCGCTCTTCACCGCGGAACGTCCCAAGTGTCTCCAGACACGGAACGAAAGAGGATGGTGAAATGGCGGGGGTGGCACCCGCTTCTTGGCGGATCAAAGCGCGGATTTCCGTCGACGGCAACGAATTGGCAAACTTCTCTCTCTCTGAAGATAGAACAGTAATTATAAGGTCGACGACGACGACGACGACGGGAGCGCGAAAGGACCGGAGGGTGAGAGACCAAGTGGGGTGGCCAAGTGAGAGAGGCGAAGCGACAGACGAACACGCGATGGTCTCAAACACTGCGGTACAAAATTCACAATCTAATTCAACTAAGCAAATTACCAGCAACTTCCTGGGCGGCAGCTCTACGCACGCTGTCCCTTCGGCCTGCATTCCCAGAAACTTAGATCAAAGGGGCCGTCGATCTCCAACCCCCGGCCATTTTCTCCACCCTTTCGCCTCCCCTTCCCTCTCAGCTCCCCTTCGTCCATGCTGCTCTTTCCGTCTCCTGTTTCGGAATATCGCCCGGGCCCCCTTTCATCTCCGCGTTTCATACTTCCGGCTTGTCTGTCGCGCACGACACGCCGGCGAATATCGAATTCTGGCTGCTTGACCGGTGGCCCCTATGGAACCCTGTCTACGACGCTCGAGCCAGTGCTCTATCCGGAATAGTCTGACAGGTTAGATCGGCTTTGCTGCAACGGGTTGAGTAACAGGTTACGCAAGTCCTGTTTTATTGGAAAGGAACTGATAGGAATCTGCTGGATGTTTTTGTTGCGCGACTAAGGTTTGTGGGGCGGTATCGGGTACTAGAGGGAAATCTGATTGACGTGCGGTGTCCGATATTGTTACGATAACTCGGAATATCTTTGTTGTTTTTTTGGGGTGAGATTGTGGTAGGAGAGGGATTAAGGTTCGATGAAATTGGGTATAGTATTGTAGTTAACGTTGAATTAATGTTTTCGGTGTTTCTTCGGTCGAATGAAAGCTTTTACGTCTATGAATTATTGAGTCCTGAAAATTGGAATGGACAAAACCACTGTTTTGTGGATGACACGACAATAGAAACACAGTGTATGATTAATTGTTGAATCAAGATTCCAATTTTTATTTAAATCTCGAGAGGTAATAGAATATGAGACAAAGCTTTATGACAGAACTACCTAGTATTTTAAAGGCAGGAAGGAATATAAAATCTAAAGAAATGAAAGTATTTTATAACTCTGTGTTAAACTATCTTTCTTCAATCTATAGAAATTCTTTCTTTTTTTATACATAGCGGGCTTTCACTGCTTAGCTCTTGATAGGTTAACAAAACTACAACGTTCAAAAATATTTAGTTCCAAATCCACGGGCAAAACGCCACTGTCCCTGACACCAGCAAAATCAACGGTGAATCGCCAAAAACACCCTCTGGCTTCCATTCTGAATTTCCACCTACTCCAGCTACTGTGTCGCGTAAATAGCAACAGGGAGAGGACAGAATCAAGAGGGATGCTGACGAGTATACGTAGACGCGAGTAGCAGGAGGACGGGGGTGGCAGAGGACGCAACACTTCCGGGACGCAATATCATTCGGAACGAGGCAGATTGTAATTCCCACTTGCTTGGTCTTCGGAGGTAGCAGGTAGCAGAAGCTACGTTTGTTGATTATCCGGCCGGTAAACAGGCGCATTGTTATCGATTGGGCCAACAATCTGCCGCCCCCCTCCTATATTGACGCAATACTGCCTCGCACTTGCATAATGAATGGTTGGCTAATGACCCTACGGAGGTTGCGGAAACCGCAGCCAGAGGATGGTAGGCCCGGGCCTCGAAGCACTTCCGGCATCAAACATGCACCGCTCGTGGATCCTCGGAATCCACGGGGTCTCCGGCCTGGCTCTCTCTCGACCCGTGTATCGTTCCAACATACCGTTCCGTAATAGGAACGCGGAGGTCGACTTTAATTCTTCATTAACCGAGCGCCAACAGAGAGCATCGCGCTACCGGGGCCAGATATCCAACTGGTTGGATATCCGCCGTGCGATACCGTTCGTAAATTTATTAAGCCCGAGTATAAATTTAACAAGGACTGTTTGTTACCTAGGTCGAAAGAGAGATTTGTAGATTCGCAAACTTGGGTTTGGTAGATCTTATTGGTCGACCTAATTGCGTCGGGGTTAACGGTATTTGGTAGGATTGAACTTAATCCTTTGGACATTATGAATGCCGAATATACAACCGCGAATAGGGTGTTCTTCTCTTATGAATGGTGATCGTAACAGGTGTGAAGACACAATGAAACAGTATTATAGCTTATATCGTGTTTAAAGTACGATAGAGAAATATCTTACGTAAGATTATATCTGCTCTATGGATATATTTTACATATTCTGATTTCTTAATTTTCAGCTCTACCGAGCACGCGGACTCCAACAAGCAGATTCTGACCACCAGTCTGACGTGTCACTGTAAGTATATACTTTACATAGCGGTGAATCTTAAGCTTACATAGCTTAAAGAAGAAAATTCTAAAACCAAATATCACGTACACTTTCCAATATTCCGACAAATATACAACGTATACAAACTCGGTATAAAATTTCAAGCTGCTCCAGAACACACAGAAACGTAATCATAGATAGCGCTACTAATTCAATTTCAAATGCGGTTATCCAACGCGTACGCATCTATAACCTTATCCTCTGTCGCTCGAAACAAATCTCCACACAATCCCTTCTACCCTCTGAACCGTTTAAAGTCCAATAATCATCCACGATGGTACAAAGCATCAGGTACAAAGTACCTGCTTCGTCCCAGACTTGGCTCAATCAAATTGCCATCAATTACATCTCCCGTTGCAAGTACTCCGTTAAGTATCGTCCGGGACATCGTTGAGACCCGAGGGAGAAAGAAAACGAGACGCGAGACTCGACAATCGCCGGCTTTCCTTCCAACAGTGAATCGCACGCTTTTTACGCCACCCCGTTCAGCCGGTTGTGTAACTTCGTCCGTTTAATACGGGACGGTTCTTTTGTGTCCGGCTTTCTGTCACTTTCGCGGTTTCGCCGCACCTTTGGAAACACCGCGACGGTAGCTGACGACTTTTCCGCGTCGCAAGTTTCTCTTCTGTACAGCCGAGGGACCCGTGCGCGCAATAACGACCCTAATCTCCTTACGTCGTACCCGGCGCTGTTTTTGCCACGGCCCGAACGAAAGTGCTTACGCCGTTGACCAGTCGGCTATAAGGGACTTACAATTTACTTGCGCGTAAGAGGCTTTATGCGGCGCACCGCGCGTAAAACGTCGCGCCGCCCCGGCGGAATTTTACTTAATGTTCGTTCTGCTTTGCATTCTCGCGTCAGAGAGTTGACACCAGTCGCGGGAGAATAGCACGGGGCTTTATATCGCGGACTACGCCTCCGACTTTTCACGAGATCGCGGCTCGGACCGTCGTTAAAGGAGAAAGAGAAGAGGAAGAGAGGTTTTTCTCGCTGAAACGAAAGCCGGAATTATATACGATCCGGAAGAGGCGGTCACCAAGCAGAGGGGGACGTTTTTGCACGTCTTGGGAAACGAGCATCGTTACGGGTCTCGTTTCGAAGCGGTAATAGCCCCTCCGGATTGGCCGTGTTATAGTCTACAGGCAATTCGGTGACGTTTGATTTCGGACATAGGGTGGGTTTACTGTCTTGGTTAAGTGATTAATAAAGCTGGATTTCGGGAGGTTGGTACTGTAAATATATGTATGATGATATATGATGGGAGAAGGTTATTTCTAAAAATTTTGACGCTTTTATGCCTCGTTCAGATTAGTCGATTTAATCCATTTCGAGTAATGTTATTCGACTAATGTAAATTGTACTAATGTAATGTTGGAATATATATCTAGCCCTTTTAACGAAAAACATCAGTATACCTTACTTACTTTGCCGATTATTACGGCTCAAGTCTTTGAATTATTTTGAATGTAAATGAGATATATCAAATATGTGTGGAATTCCCATTTCACGTTATTAATAATGAAATATTACGAACCAAAATTTATTCGATTTGAATTTATCATATAATTAAATATGCACATAATAAATGATATTCGGGACAATGACTAAAACTAATCTTGTATTTAGGTATTACGCAGCCTATCAATATAAATTAAATATTTATTCGATAAGTTTGTGGCGAATCGATTAGATATTGTGTTTAAATTTGTTCATAAGAAAAGATAAAAAATAATAGCTAATATGTGCGAAAGTAACGTAAAAATCTTTAGACACGTCTTTCCGTTAAATTTCGTTCGACGTTGAAAAAACTTTTACCTGCGGCTTCTATCTTTTCCTATTAAATAATATAGCGCGTTTTAATCCATCTATAACGGAAGCCAATCAGTCACAAAATAATGGACGAAACGTGTGCTCAAATTTTTATATACAGACTATTTCACCGGACTCTGTCACATGAAATATGTCTGTTGTATTTAAAATCGCAATTTTTGTACGAAACATTTTTATGAAATTCTAAATGGAGCAAAAATATTTCAAGTGAAAAAGTTCAGCCGAAAACCATATATAATACAGTTTATTACATGCTTCAAAGTTTTTCACTATATTTATCGAATATGTTCCTCCTTAGATTGGAAGTTTTGCTCATCTTTCCACCCTCATCTTTTTAACAAAAGCACAAGGACTTTTTAACTTTTTATAAACATTTTCTTTCTTTCTTTTAGGAACGTACGACTTTTTTTAATCAAATATTTCCTCCTTTCGCAGTTCGATATTATGTAAATTTTAGAACGTTTCTCTAGAAATGTTTTCATAACCCATGACTGTTCGATTCCTCTTTCGATTATGAGTCGAACGCTTCATTCCAGTTTAGCGATTTATTTTCGTGTTTCGTTAGCGTGGTCAGCCTTCAGTTGCTCGAGTCGTTTTCTCACCAATGTCGTCAAGATAGCCGCCGCGTAACGAGCATTTCCGGTAACCCGCGCACGATGCTTCTTGAAGTTTAAATTACTCGAGCTCGATGGCTCTTCGCCGATGAAAAAAATTCATCAAAAGTGCGCGTGGTCTTAAGTGTCGTGGTTTAAGTTACAATTTTTTGAACTTTAGAGTTAATAGTGGTATACGTTACGTAATTACATTAAATTAATAAAGAAGTACCGTGGAATGCGTTTTCGGTTCGTTTTATGGTTAAGAACGCCAGCAAGTGAGTTTGATGAAAGTACATTTTTTTACGACGTTTGCAACTGAACGATTTTATTCATTTTTCTGGAGAATACGAACGAATGTATGGGCACGTGCTCTGTCATAAAATTAAACAGATCTCTCTAAAAGAGGATACAATTACAAGTGCTTTGGACTAAAAGCACGGTTAAAAATCTTTTTTCTTGTACTCTGTATTCCAGTATTCGTCAAAGTTTACGACATTGTGCGTGTCAATAGGGTCACTGCTGAAGAGTACTTTTACTTATTTTAATTTCCCTTTTATTTTAAATTCTCATAAAATAACATTATTCGTAACAGTGTTTTTCTTCTAAAAGAAAATGTTTTCAAAAATGTTCTTTGTATATTTTAGAATAAACATTTTGTATATCTACGTTTTCTTCTATACATTCATAGAGAATGTCGTACAGAGTTTCCACGTGAACTTTGTTACCGTGTTTTATGGTTAAAAATAGTATAAAAGTATTATATGGACAAAGGTTCTTAAAAGCTTCGTTAACAAGTTAAAACAAACGTAACGCGAAGATTATAGAAGCTATTTGTTTTTAGCAAGAAGAATGTATTGCACATAAAATGTGCATAGAATAAGTCCTATTTTGGCAAACCAATTTGCCATAATAAGCATCATGTTACATGAAAGTTACTCCTACTTTTAAAATTTCATTTTGTTTTCCAATTATATGGAATTAAGTTGCCACGTGTCTCGAAATTCAAATTCCCAAAAATAGCAAATGCTTTTATCGTATCATAAATCTGGTACACTCCTCTACCCTTAACGAGACGTTCATCAATGCAACAATCGAAAATTCTCTAACTATTTGTTCTACATATACCAAAGTAAGAACACGTTCAAGTTTACTTCTCCACAAAACTACTGGCAGATCAAGTTCGTGAACTTCACGAAGTACCGTAATAACAATACAAGTCCAGCAACGCCATGAGCGAACGTTTACACAAAGACAGCAGTAAAACAAATCCGTTTTGCCTGGAACTCGGTAGGAACAGATCAAGGGCTACGCTACGTAATCTCAACGGGAGAGTCGTTGAATGGCCGCAGCGGCTCGGTATTGGTTAGGAATGGCGGTCTAGCGGCGGCCAAAGTGAGTTTACATCGCAGTTAAGTTTCGCCTTAACGCGATGCCGAACTGCCTTCTCTCCCTCCATCACGTGGCAGTGTGTGACACGCGGATTTACCGACCATTTGGCAAATGAAGACGAAACTGCCTCGTAGATTACCGTGACCGCGATACACCACCGACAGCTGGAACCTCTAACGTGTATACCGGGCTTCCTTCCAACGTGATCGAAGCGATCGTCTGTCGGAAGCTACCCCCTTCAAATGTGTCTTTGTCTCTGCTTAATAGTGCGTTTCGTGCTCTGTCTCATTACACAGTGCTTGAATGATTTAGTTGTTAATTGTGGTTGCTTTCATGCGCGACATTGTTCTCGGGATTGGGTCGTATTGCGAATCTTTTTTGTTTAAGGAAGGTTGCGTTTTTTTCATAGAAGCACACGGTATTTCTTTTTAATGTGACTGAATTCCTTATTGAATAATAAGTAATTTGGAAAAAGATTTGTTCTGTCTGCTAACTTTCAAAATATGAAAAATAGAGCTTCAACGCTGAAACTCGAAGACTGCGAAACATTTTAAATTTATATTTGTATTATTTTCCACACAACTCGTTTTTCGGATAATTAAGTTTAGAGTAACAGAACGATCCACCGTGCACGCTTTATTATTCGTGACGGATTTCAAATTTACGAGAGAAAATAACTATTCTGTTTTTTTTTTTTTTTTTCAGGGATCAAAAATTGTCATTCTATAAAGAGCATATCGAATATTTTACTTTGGAATATTTTGAATGTTTCGTACATAAAATATATGTATACGATATGAATTTTAAACAACGCGACTTCGAAGTGACAATTTTTGATCGTATAAAGTGACAATTTTTTATTAACTAAACGCCTCCTTTATCTTTTTTTTATAGAAATATTTTACAAAAGAAACTTCCTCCTTTATACTGTAATTTCAATCGAAGGTGGAACTAATTAGAAGCTATGGTCAAGTGTTTACCATCTGACACGAGTCTAAGAAATTTATCACATTCTCCGAAATTACTGTCGAAATTGGGAGAAAAGGGAAGGTCGAAGTATCATTTTCCTTTATTGGAGGAAACATCGGTGGAATTGTTCATGAAGCTCAAAGCCATAAAAGGGGAAGAAACGGTTCAATAGCGGTGTCACCATTCGCGTCATGAAATTAAAAGCTTTCTTTCTCGATATCAACCTTCGAATTATTCCGATCTATTGAACTAATAAACTTCAAGAAATTTAATAGACGAAGATTTAATAATGACTTTGAACGATGAAGAATAACAATAACTTTAATAGTTGAAAGACACGCACGACTATTTAATCCAAGAAATTTCGAATTAAACACGAGAGTAATAATGAAGTATAATATTTTATAAAATTAACCAAAAGATCCACATTGATAATCTCACGAGATAGGCTGAAGCATTTTCGAACCTAGAAATAGACGTTGCAATCGAGTTCGCAATCACTGCAGTTAGAGTTACGTCCTCTCTTTCTTGATCTCAAACGAGTCGCTTTTGGAAGATCCAGCAATGGTTCCGTTTGTCTTCAATCAACTGGTGCTTTAACCTGTGCAGACGGGCGAATGTGGAAATTCTTCTCTGTAATCAATTAAACGGTAATTTCTTCGTTCCTTTTGTTTTCCTTTCATCAATTGGCGTAAAGTTTCCATTCGATGTGATATCGTCAAAGAAGCAGTGGGAAATCCAAATCATCGTTAATCAAATCTTATTTATTTGTTACTGTTAGAACGAGAAATATTAATTTTGTCATTATACTTATAGTTAATTGATTATTGTTCATAAACAAGCGAACATAGGATATTCGTAGATATTATTATACATCTGGTGTTTTTATTACGTAAGTTACTAAATGAAACGGTATAAACATTCATATGTAATATGCAAATACAGGGAACGAACTTATCAGAATGAATTTTAATAAAATTTGAAATTTTGTTCTTTAGTAAAGTCGTTAAAAAATGCATATCCTTTGCAGTTGACTGGACAGAAAAAATGGCAACTATTTAAAACTCTGTTACAACTTAGGAGAGTACCTGAATTTTCATGAACAGTACAATTGTTGCAAATTGTTTGTTTTACATGCAGATACTTTTTTGAGTTGAGTAAAAACAAATGAAACATCGAATTGGAATCTAAATGGATGCGAATACCATATCTGAAGTACTATGCAAACAAGCTTTTCATGTAAATATTTTTTTAAAAGCGACTGAAATTTTTATATGAAAAAATATGATAACAGAAGTATGTTCTTCAATTTCTTGAAGTGTTTATTGTTCAGTTACATACTGGACACCGAATATCGCGCCATGTACGCTTGTAAATTTAATTAGAAGTATAAAATATCGATGATCTTTCTAGAAAATAATAAAGTCACGGAAGATTAAAATTTGCAAAACCGTACAACGTGCTCGTTTGTTTGACCAAAAATGAGATTCACGCCTGTGTTGATGAAAATATAATACATTAAACTGAAATTTCGTTCATTCTGATAAATATGAATTATTGTTTACATTTATTTTAATCAATCAGCGAAAAAATTTTTTCATTATCCGTACGATCGTTGATTGTCAATGTATTCGATTTGTTTGAAAATTACACGGCGTACATATATTTTTCATGTAATATCGACTCACCCCTATGCGTCGCGGTTTTTCGATCTCACGGAAGCAAACAAAATTTATGAGTAAATCGTTTCACCGTAACGTTATAACCTCATCCATCCTCATCGATTATCGTTGCTTTTAATATTCTCTCTCTCGTCCGCGCGAATCAACATCGTCCCTGAGTGCAGTCACTTTTGGAATACATTTCACGTCATGGTTGTTCGATAATCGTTTCGTTCAAAAACTTCAATTATTCGACATCCTATCTGTACGAAACGTGCACCAAGCTTAATCACATAAAATTTTGCTTAATAATTCCAAATCTTTCGGAAATTTTTAAAGGGCTTTTGATATCGACTAGATTAATAACATACCTAAATATCAAGCTCTTTCCTAGGCTATCTCTGTGATTTATCTTTCCGTTCTTCATCTGCGACGATTAGTATGTTATAAATCAAAGAGGATATTGAATCCTAAGAATGGAAGCTGTGCAATGGCTCTATATAAACTTCATACAACAACATATAAAATTCACATAGTTTCTCAAAGTGTCCCGACTAACTTTTTTATTTCTATTCTCGGCTACATCTTAGAAGATCAAGTTGAAAGTTGGAAACAGCTTAGAACCAATTTCTTTCCTCTTTGACAACTTAAGTATACTTCAACTCCATCACCTTCCGCTGAAATTATTCACACGGGAATTATGCGAAAGCTAATATACGAATTTAAAAATAAACTCTCCAAATTTTTTTTTCTTTTTACACGAGACATTTTTTACGTTTTTACTACTAGACATAACTATAGAGAATATCACATACGTATATCAAGAAAAATGCAATTCGAAACGAAAAAATAAAGCAGAAGCTGGAACACGTCTGACCGCGTACGATAGTCTAACGAGTTTGCAGAGGCAGGATGTAATCACGATGGCAAAGGTCCCGATATTTAAATTCATCTTTATCCGTGGATCCGATCGGAACACGGCGATCCGTAACGAAAGTTAACGAGATGGTGTTAATTAAATCCAACACATAGAATCTCTGGGCTGGTGGGAAAATTCGACAATGGACGCGCATACAGGACTATGTATACAGTCGCACACGAATACATGCGAGGTTGTGATCGCGCATAAAGGCGCGTGTACGCGCTTACAGGAGAGGCACAGAGAGCAGGATCGACGAGCAGACGAGCGAACCGAGCTGGTCGGAGGTTCGATGAATCGATGACCGCTTTTAGTAATGATGTGTACATGGCAGGCGGTCCTCTGCCGATGGAACGTCCGGGGTCAGCGTAGTAGAACGTCGCGCTGGTACGTTGCCTCGTGTGTAGTGGCAGCCAGAGTTTGCCAAGGGGGACTTATTACGTCCCTGGAATTACCATATAAATTATCGCGTGATGAACCCACCGGAGTGCGAAACGGTGCACGCTCCGGCCTTTGTCGAGGTTTCGGTTATGGTTAATCGGCCACGCCGTTTAATTGACATTCTGCGCCGCAAAATACCGCCTGTCCTACGCCTCGTGTAATTTTCTTCGTCTCTCAGCCGCCGCGAATCGCCGTTCGCTTCCTCCTTTTGGCAAACAGCGATCATCGATCGAGTCGCGTCATGCAACTTGACCTTGCCCATAACGAAATAGTGGATGTTGGCTTAGATTTTGGTAGCGTGATTACATCGACAGTACGAATAGGCTAGATTATTTAACGAGGAAAGAATCGGTCTCTCCTTCCGACTCTTCCGACTACAAACCGCGTCACGTCGCTACGCGGCTTTTCGTTCAACGAAACAGTTCAACCTAAATACGTCGCGGCGTCTCACGTGCATTCGATGCGCAATGGTGGCGGCGTCACGCGTGCCACGGTATATGTAAAAGGCAATCGTGGATTCCGCGTGTCGCTTACAAAGCAAATTTAATGACGCACGTAATACACGCCGAGAGTGTCTCGCCACGGAGAGACGTGATTAGCGGTTATTCAAATTTTCACGAGAGCGTAGTCATCGAAGGTGGCGAGAAGGAAGAACGTTCAGGGAGGAGAACGGAAAAGGACGTCGAGGGTTTCATCGACGAGATTACAGACAGACATAATTATCCAGTATGGCGAGATGACGCGAATAGAAGGCGGCAGGTACGGTGTCTGAACGTTTAAGATCCAAAGCGTGGCCTTCCTGTTGACGAGCGTAGGGGATCCACGTCTACGAGGCACGATGAATATGCAAAATTCTCGGTGTCGGTCTCACGAACCATATCCGACGGTACGACCGGGGCCACGGCCTATGTTTCATGCATTCAGATGCCCTTCTTACCATCGTGTCGTCCAGCTTGGCCGTGGAACAGTTGAACAATGTCGCCGGCTGTCGCGTTCATTAGGTGCCGTTTAAAAAGTCGCTCGTCGACATTTCACACAAAATTCCCGCCACGAGCAGTGCCATGCAAATCCCGCTCAATTCGCGCGAACACGGGGAAACTCTTAAAGCCTTTTATAGTGTGCCTCCTCTAAGACTGAATTCGTGGCCTGAAACTCCGAGTGCCACTATATTCTCCAGCCTAGGTATTACGATGCGACGTTTCTCGCGGTTTTACGTTCTGCACACACGTTCCACGGTATGTCCGCTGTGAGCGAGTGTGCGCGCGTTCGTGTGGCTCCCTGACTTTTTAACCTCTCTCTGAGAGGCTCCCGCAGACTGATTTATGTTTACCGGGGCCGAGAGGGAGGTGGAATTCGGTGACCGCTTAACTTGTTCTCGTTCTTTCACCGTTCTTGGAAACTTGTTTGCGTTATCGTCGCAGAGGAACTTCGCTTGATGTTCTTTGAATTCGATTAAAGAATTCTTGAGCTGGCTGGCGGGCTTGAGTAACGGTAGTTATTTAACAAGTGGCTTAAGTCACGAAACGAAGCATTGTTAGAAGGTAGGTACGTGGCAATGTATTTTAGGAATGGATTTGCTTGTTACAATGGATATATTAATTACTTTATATAATTGATATATCTCCTATTTTCTTTACAATTACAAAGATATTATACAAAAAAGTTTCACTAAAGTAAATACACTAGAATTGCTATTTGATAATAAACGTAACAAGTATCGCAAAAGTGTAGAAGATTAGCGACATTTTCCATCCAGTAGGACGATTTTAATTGTAATAAAATCGTGCCAGTCTTTCTGTTCCAATATATTTCCGAAGATGTCAGACGAGGAGTCTGGATCGTAAGTTCAGCATCGGTTAATAAATCCCTGACAACGCGCGGCTCTGCTGAAACAATCCCAGCCTCCGGTTCTGACTCCTACTTTTGTCCAGGAAATTAGAGTCATCGCGACGTTGTTTGCCCGACGAGAGGCAGCGGCGTCATATTTCACGCACGAGCGAAACTTGAGAATCGTAATTGAACGCGAGAGGAAACTCCCTTGTGCCGGGAAGGAGGGAAGATTCGTTGGACACATCCGACGTCAAGACGAGCACAGGCATTAGGGAAAAAGTTATTCTTATTACCAGGACGGGTCACACGTGTATATTATTGCCAAGAAGTTATCCCGGTTCTCAGCGGCAACGGACCAGCCAGAACGTGCAACTTTTTCGATACTTTCTTAACGACGATCTCGCGTCGCTTTCATAACTTGCCGTAGACATGCATTGTCTACAGGGTGCGCCGTTAGAATCCGGACAAAAGAAGTTTTGTGCAGAAAGTTGTTTATTTAAGTCAATACACAAAAACACATGAAAATGTTGTTATATCTCATTTAAAGGGTCCTTGCTGAGAACTTTTATTCTATGTAACCACCCTCTGCCTCTATGACCTGCTCTATTCTTGCTCTAAAGCGCGAGCACGCTGACTTCAACTGGTCGCGTTTAATTGTCGCGAATTCTGACTCGATAGCAGCTCGTAGGGAGTTGACGTTGGGGTGCCTGCATTTATTAGTTTGTCTCTCGATAACGCCCCACACGTAATAGTCCAATGGGTTTAGGTCGGGACTGTTAGGAGCAGCTTCGTGTTTTAACGAACACAGAATCAAATGACAACGGGCAAATCTTTTAAGCTTGGCGGCCTCGGAGAGCATCTGACGGACTTTGAGAACGTAGGAGGCATATCTAAGATCCTCTTGAGCTATTCGACGGACAATCGTTTCACTCACCCCCAAGACGGAGGCTAATTTTCGGAGAGAAGTTCCCGGATCTTCCAAAATCATGTCTTGGGCCCTTTGAATAATTTCTGGCGTCCTTGTTGATTTTTCCCTAACCTGAACTTTTCTCGCCGGAGAAGGAGAACCCTTCTCGAACCACTCTGAGGCTGCGTATCTCTTAGCAATGTCGTATACCGTCGATCTTGGGTAGCTAAAGAATTTTATAATTTCGACCGGCGTTCTCCCGGCGCGAAGACTTTCTATAATCGCCGCTCTTCTATCGTATTCCGGGTTTTGCTTAACGAGTTCTGTCATTTTGAGGTTATAGAAGACTTATTGACATATTTAACTAACTTCAGAGTCAATCAGCACAAACATCTGAATTCTAATATGGTGGGAACTACAAATTGAATTCTGTCCGAATTCTAACGGCGCACCCTGTAGAATTCGGTCGTTTTTGGCGATTGTCGTGACGCCAGTATAGATCTCTTTTTACCGTTATATAGTCCGGCAACGTGATATTAGCGTTATATGAGTGTGATAACATATGGTTAGTACATAATAAATCCGTAGTTTCATAAACTCAACTAGGGAAACCGAGCGGAAATTTTTGTACCCTTAAATTTAAAATACTGATAATTTTCCTGAGAATTTAGCTTTCTATTTCTAAAACAAGTCTTGTGACATAACGCGTATCGTCTTTTGACGTAACTGCAAAACCATGAATTGCAAGGATGTTGAAGGGCCTGAAATGCCATCGGGTAGTAAATTCAATTCTATTCGCTTCCGCTTTTAAAACGCTTGGTGTATGTTAAATAATTTTTTCATCGGATTTTTTTATCAGTTCGGAAATGTTTCGCTAGGATCCAAGGAAAAGCAACGAACGTAAAAGATCTATCAAATACATGCTTCTTACGAGGTAACCTCTTCCTGGAAGATATTCCCTAAGAATGGGAAAGTAGTTAAAGCGGGCATCACGCGGACCGTTTCATAAAAGAACGGATGGTCCTCTTTTTCTTTATATACAAAGCCTAACGTTTTACATCGCGGGAAGAATACGCTCGCTATGTATAGTCAGCAACTCCGCGACAGGATTCCGCGTTAAAGTTTTTATATTGTACAAGACTGTCATATTATCGGCCGTTAATGCCACGTGTTATAAGTTATAGCAATAAGAGTGCCCTACACGGTTGAGTAGTCCGCGTTTATGGCTCCTTATGAAAGTGTTCTATTAAAAGGACGGATGCTGTTCTTAATATGTGAAACGAACAGTAAGAGAACGATGGTCGTAAATGATGTGCCATAAAGTGCTTTATTTTGTAACATCATGCAGAATCGTCATTGTGTTTTTCCATAAACGAAGATTGCTCTAAAATCGAAATAAACGCAATTTATTCGCGTAGCAATTCTCAGCTCGTCATTTTTCGTTGTAATATTGAATGGACAAAATTTGTGCGATTTAAATAAGTTTTGAGATTTTGACCCATTATAATCGTTTCGTGATTTTTGCCGCTACTCGCGTTTCTTTATCGGCACTGGGAAATTATTCAAAATAATTTCAATGCCATTTTTACGATATTTCGAAATTATTGAGGATTATTCGTGGTCGGTCAAAGGTCGTTTCGAGGTTAACTCATTTTAATGCACTTGTAAATCAGTTGAGATCAATTTACCAATATTCATAGTGTAAATATACACTAAAGATATATCGTACTAAAGATATATCTAGTTCATATTAAATCAATCGTTTCAAATTAAACTAATTTCCATGGAATTGAAAATTACTCAAAGGCACTCAAAGGCACGTCTAGTAACATCTAATCAATTAACCAATTCCGTGTCACGCTGCGATTGGAACTAAAAACCGGCCTTGCGATTCTCCGAAGTCAACAGACATCGAATTCCAAACTAATACCACAACAGCGATCAAACTTCGATTGAAGTGAGTTTCGAGTCTCACGAAATTTTAGCTTCCCCGCTACGGAGGTGTACGTTTCTGGCGGGGGTTGAGTAGGGTTCGTTAATTCGACGCCAAGTTTTCCGATTCACTTACGGTTTGACAAGTCCGCCACGTTCCGGGCGCGCCTACACGCGAGCGAAGAAGGAGTAGTCTGAAGGGTCGGTGAAACAAAACATCGTAAAGCACCCTCTCGTCTGTAGAGGATGCGACCTGTTAGCCCGGCATTCAGGCAAGTGAGAAAAGTGGCTGTTAGAGGTAGCCGGCGATGCATAAGGACTCGTTTCCAGAGGACAAGTTATCCGTGCCATTGAGATTTATTCGAGGTAACCGTCCATGTTACAATACATATGTCAGCGTGTAGAAAATATCTCCTAAACTAATTGCTTTTTTTTTATAAATAATTTAACCTTTTTATTATGAAAATGACGAAGCTGCATCCATTATTGCATATGCGCTTGCTGATACGTCGATTGTCTGACTAGCGGCTAATTCTATGTATACCTATGACGCACAGATGGTCTGACCAACAATTGATTCTACTTATGTACATGACACCGGGACTGTCTGACTAATGGTTAACTCTACTGACGTATACGATGCTTTAATTGTCTGTCTAATAGTTAATTCTACTACCGCATATTGTACCTTAATTGTCTGACTTGCAATTAATGCTACTGACACATACATCGTGTCGATAGTCTGACTAAAGATTAATTCCACTTACGCAAACGCTGTCCCGATTGTCCGACTAACTGTTAATATTACTGATTCATACGGTGCGCCAATTGTCTGACCAACGGTTAACGGATTGTGTGACGGTTAATTCTACTTACCCGTACGGTGCATAGATTGTCTGACTTACGATTAATACTACTGACATATTCCTGTATGCTATAGTGTGCATAACGTTGCTAACTTGAGCAGTTAACTTTTTCCAACGAATTTTTTTCACATTTCTAAGAATAGCATGGAGGGTGCGTTAAAAGTAATTTAAAGTTATTTTACTATCGTATATATATATAATATTTCGTTGCCGAACGGCCACGCATTCGAAACGAACAGCAGAGACGGAGTATCACGTTCGCGTTTTTTTGATAAACTTTCAACTAACGGGAATTTTTAGTTGCTCTTAATTTCGAGGCCGGCTCGTTCTCGCACCACTGCCTCTCGTTCGCCCATCCTCCCGGCTCAGCGCCGCTGAAATCGACGTGGTTCAAGTGGTTTTCAACGTTCTCCCAGAACCTGAATATTTATTTGCTCTTCCACAGAGATGTTGACCCGGAGCGTTTGAAATTGAAACGAACGTGGCAGCCGATGGTTTCTGGACCGTGTAAAAACCTCTGGTCTAACCGACGGATATACGTTGCATGAACATTTTTTCCCACACCTCCTTCATTCGGTGTCGGCTTGTCTATTGTTACCAGTGTTGTATTTACCAAGCTTGCACAGGTAGTAGCGAGTGAAATTAGATAACAAGTAAAAATGACAGGTAATTACCTACGGATATTCTATGTATGTGTAATGATCAAACGAAAGCTGAGGATACGATTGAACGTAATTCAGACCATTTTCATCGATTAATTTTTCGAGATGCTCCTTTAATAAAAAGGAAGTGATACGAATCCCTGTTCAGAATATTTAATTACTCGGGTTATCTCATCTGTACGTAGGACAGGGTCTTCCAAGATCGATAGCAGCTTGAATGTGTACGGGATCGGATAATTGAGTGGTGGATACCTCTCGAAATTCCCATGGAGACGTCCTCGTAGCGAGTAGCTCTCCCTTGATTACAGAGACAGCTGATTGATGCTTCGGGGTACGATCCAGCTAGCTCGATCGACCACCTTAAGATCACTCGCTGTTCTTTGGACTATGAAATTTCGGTTTCGATTCGCCGCCGCGAATACCACAGACGTTACGCGCCATCTATATTTCTCTTCTGTTTAACCCTTCCGTGATTGCGAAAAATCATTTCTTATTTATTGGCGAATGGAATGGACGGAATTCAGTTCTTCATATCACCGTTGGGAAAATATTATGCGTGTCATATTTGTGTCCTTGTACACTGATTTCTGGGAATAAAGAGACGGATTTTGGAGAAAATATATTTGTACAAGTAACTCTCAATTATTTTTAAGACGATTTAATAAAATACTCGCTGACTACGCAGTGTTATCTCCCAATTTATATTCTACTATATATCGTATCCTGCTATCTTTCCTAAAGTTTCTTCCTGTTCAATGATACAAAGAACCGTTTCCCATTTTTCCCCAACTACTACCCCTTTTTGTATCTGAACGCTACGTACGTATAACTCGGCTACGAATTCCAATGAATTGAATATTCTACAAATTTGCACGCTTCGTTACAGGCAATTTCGCTCATGTGTATCCTTATGTTGGCAGATGCTGCAGTGATGGACGGTGAGGGTACGCTGGGCCGCGGTCACGGAAATGGGGGCCGTGGGCTGCGCCGTCAACGGTCCCTGGAATGGCGAGAGAGGCGCGGTTACGGGCCCAGTGCCCAGTCGAGCAGCGACGACGAGGAAAATTCCCGTCACGCCGTTGGTGCCGCGTCCGTTTCATCCGCCGGTAGAGGCGCTCGCAGTCCAGGCCAGGTCTTCGCCTCCCTCTTGGCGCAGCAGTATGGAAGTGAGTGATGATATAATTGATGTTTAATGCTTTGATCGAAAGCCTCGCACCAGCGGTACAGGAAAAAGTTTGGTGGATGTAGGTGGCCGGTATTCGTCGAGGTGCCTGTGTTTGGGCAAAGGAACGGTGTTTGATGGGAGTTGCCGTGAAACGTATTGGGAGGGAATTGGTAATTTATCGAAGGGACTACGGATTTCCTGGGTAGCAGCAGGGAAAAGTATTGCATCGCCGTGATTGATTTTATTCTGCTTGGAATATCAGTTTCCTTTGTCCGTTTGAGATCCTTTGGAATTTCTAATGGTCTTTCTAATTGATTGTTCCGTTGGAATAAATAAGGAACAGCGATAGTATATGTTGTTTTTTAACGTTACTCTTTAATCGATTGCTTATTAAAGGAGGAATCGATCATTGATAGTAATTTTTCAAATATATATTCAAGTCGTTCTTATTGAAACGATGCTTGTGCTGTTTAAACGCGATTACAAATATCTCTAACTTAATGAAAAAAAGAAACTTAAAAGAAATTAGAGCCGGCGATTTGGAGCAAAGTGAAATACTACAATAATTCTATACAAATATCTACAACCAGCGTAAAAAAGGATCTCACAACGAGAAGTACAACCGTTATCTTCATTAAGCGGAAACACGGTTCGCGACTCATCGAGCCCGTCCGCCTCCTAGACAAAAGAAATTAACGTAACGATTCGACTTCTAAGGCGTAGCTCTGATTGGATGACCCTTCGTTCGGCCAGTCTTCCGGCTGGATTCAAACGAACTTTAACGAGCGACTTAATGAGCAACCTATGAACTTTCAATTGCAACAATTAAATCGGCCGCGCGAAACGAACAGGTCGGGGAAATAGCCGCGCGAACAGGCGCGATCATCGAGTAATGGCCTGTCGAAGCGAAGAGAGAGCTTCGTTCTGGACGCGGCTTAACGATACACACTGGCTGACTGACGGCAACTTTTTCCCCTTTTTTTTTATTTCTTTCGACTCGATCTGCCGCTGCCAATAATAAAGTTCACGGTGGCTCGTTCATCATATTCCATCAAACAGGCGCAGACCACGCTCTCGGCCATTCGGTTCAGCCTTCCTCTCCTCCTCCACCTCCTGTTCCACCGCTTCCCGCTTCCATAATCTTCCTTCGACTCCCTGGCAAACGCGTAGATTAAAGGATTTACGAAATTAGTTTTACTTCCTCGCGTCGTCTACGAGCGCGGCCGGATATTAAGTTCGGAGGCGAAATCCCAGATTGCCAAGCGTGGGGTGCTCGCAGCACCGCGTCGTGGACCGTGTTCCAGTAAACAATATCTTAAAAATGCAGCGCTGCCCGCTTACCGTCCGCATTTGCATCTTGGTTAATACAGGTATTCCGTGACCACCAGTTGTATCTCTACTAAACAAGACTTTATAAAAACTTGGTTCCTATAATATGGAAGAAAAATAAATTGAATTTAGACCTCGTGATTAATAATAAAATACTAGATTACTGGTCGTAGTCTATGGATCATCGTGATATAGTCTTGTAGTATTGGAGTCGTGATAATAAAAGAGAGTGAGATTTCAGCTCTACAATTGTCGATGCCAAAAGGACACCTTCGTATTTTCGCATGCACGACATTTCATCGAACGGATTAATCTCGTTTCATGTAATTTCGCCTAACATTTGTATCAAATTGGTAGTAACTATCTTTACTCAATGAGATCGATTTTGGGACATAGATTGACGCGGTACGTTTAGAAACGAGGTTTCAAACGATGCGATCGATATTTGGATAGATATTTTCAACGACTCTGTTTGTACCCACGGATAATTATCCGTATACGATTATACCATTGCTTTCGTTTGCGATTCGTTTGCGTATTCCATGTATCGATTACGCGATTCGTTTGCGGTACGCCGTATAAATATCACACGCCACATAACTGCATTATCATTGACGGCTTATTTGGATTACTACTTACGCAAATAATAGTTTAATATCGCGCGTTCCGGTTGCATGACCATTATTTGACCTCGGATACGGCCGGTTATCCCGATTAAATCTACAAATTCGTACCCTACCACCTTCATCGTCGTATAATCTTTGTCCCATACACTGTGAGCGTGTCGTAATCCTCGCGTTTCAACAAATCTTGGATAAACTACTCTCCCGTGTGCCTTCTGCGTATATTTAATCTTGCTGGTTTAATAAACAACAGGGTATTTTGATGGAAGAATAATCTGCTGTGTAGAGACTGTAAGTTATTGTATTAAAAATTCACCTACTTTATTTAAGAAGTAAAAGATAAATTTGTAATGGTAAAGTTAAGATGCGTGTAGCCCTAAACGATCAACTTGCAACGCACTTGTACCATCTTTCCTAATCACGATAATTGTATATCGTACATATATAACGAATGTTCGTTTTGTATAACTTTGGTCAAAACGAAATTTTAGCTAGTGTCTGATCAAATGAACTTCTGCTGATTGAATTTACTTACTTGAACGTAAACTGTTAGCTATATGAACAAGAAATTATACATACCATTTATTCGAATGGAATGTTTGAATGACATTCTGTGGTCTGAATTATCTTATCTGGCCACAAAGTCGTATGAGATGAATCAAAATGAATTACAAATCGAAAGAATCAGCGACAAACATCAGCATATAAACCTGGTGTGCAAGTCAACGCGTTAATAGGTTGAAGCTACTTATATCGAGACACGCGAAATGTCAGAAGGTTTCGTCGGACCCGAGTCCACTTCCGACCGCTCTCCGCGCGATCCTCGACACGACTTGCCGTTTCACTTCTCTCTTTGGAACGTTTCATCGATTCGTCTTGAAACCGGACAAAATAGACGAGCAAGATGGAGAAGGGGGTGGCCAGGTTACAAGGGACGAAAGGGGCGAACTCAATTAATACCAGTGCTCGGTTTATACTATATTTCTTGGTTGCGGTATCAAGCGAGCCAGCAGCCCACCTCGCGTCTGTCTGCATTTGTTCCAATTCACTTGCTGCCGATTACCGCTCCCTCCCGGCCTGGATACGCCGCTCAGTCTCGACCCCTCATCGCCGTTCCCCATTTTCATCCCTATTCTCCCATTTCCTCTCCGTTCCCATCCCCATTCCGCCCTGTCCCTCTTTCAAACCCCCTCGCTGCTGCTGTTTGACTCGACTCGTTCGGTTCGACCGGTCTCGATTCGTCGCGGCACAGTGTCACGTAACCACACTCGAAGCGTGTCGAAAGAGAACCACCGCCTGTCGGTCGCAAAGGGATTCGACTTGTGCCAGTAGCTTCTTTCCTTTCGTTATCGATGCCTCGTACATATTATACAGAGATGAGAAGACGAAGCTCACTGTTACGTGTTGCTATATCGCACACGTATTTCAAAAGTATCACAGTTTTAAATAATTCACGCCTACGTTGGAAGAACATTAAGAGTCGTTAAAGAAGGATTTCAAGAGCTAGGAATGAATAATTTCGACAATAATATTTGATCATGGTTTCTTACAGACTATTCTTTTTGCCAACGTTAGGTTGCTTAGTAATAATTTTTTGTATGATTTCAAATAGCTTCTCGTTTCTCCTAAGAAAATTTGTTTGAGTTATGAAACTCCTTTGCCTGGCCAAGTCATAGACGCTCGATTCTTTTCGCGCTTCTTATCGTCAGGATGTATACGTAGACGTATTTGGATCGATATGACGGATACAACGTACGAAACACGTACGACGCTGAAGATAGAAATGGTTGTTGCGAGACACGCTTGATTGCCACACTCCAGACGCCGCGTCGCCTTGGAATCACGCGGTTAATTAACTTCACGACCGGCTGCGTCGCACTCGAGTACCGAGAACGATAATTGATGAGCGCTATGGATCACGTAAACGCGATCTGTTTCCTGTCGCGAGATACCCAGGTGGCGTTTGGATCGAAGTAAAATCCTTAATCAATAGCGTCTTCGTATAGCTACACAAACCCCTCTCAAGATTTATATTACGTAGTTACTATGCCAAATTTTCGAATAAAATAGATATAACATGATATTAATAAGAAATTGATATTAAGTATCGATACCCTGAATTTAATAAGAAAAATTATTTATTCTTCGTATTCCTAAAATTTCTCGTATAAATCACCTTTAACCAACAGATATTACTAACGAATAGATTGCATGCCTCTAATGATAAGCCCTTAAATTAAATTGCAAGTTCTAATGGTATATTGTCTGAATGTGCCTTATGCAAACTTGATACAACTTCATAGAAATTGATACGAGTTGCGACAAATTTAACATGTATTAGGTTGTCCGAAAAGTTTCTTTCGTTTTATAAGGAAATAATAGACGCACAATGTTGTTTGTTTTATATTAGTTTATTGAATTATGCACGAACGTAATAATAGAAATAGAACGAAATGGATCATGCCTAATTCAATAAAATAATATAAAACAGAAATTGTGGTTCATTTATTATACCCTTACGAAAGGAAAAAAACTTTTCGGACAACCTAATATCTTACAAAGTAGAACATTCTTACGAAGAATGATAGACTTGTCCAGGACGCTATATAAATAATCATATTTAATTGAATAGAAAATTAACTGTCCGAACGAAACCGTGTCGCTATCGCAGCGAGTCTAAATGGATAATATAAACGAACCTTAACGCGGTGAACATACACAAGGCTGACATGACCTGTTATTAAAGCTTTACTCGCTCTATTCGAGGCGAAAGATCGTAAAAAGTGTTTCGATCCGTGATATAAGACGAGGAACGTGCGACAATGCGGGTTTTACGAACGCGGCTTCCTCGGTAACAGGCCTGTCAATCGTCCGTAACGCGATCTGCTACTTACGCTTTCACGGAACGTAACGGTGATACCTAATAAAGTGTCCACGGATTATTTTTCACCGAAGGACCTCCTGCAGAGAGCCTCTGAATCGACATCACCATTAACGCAATATAATCCTCCTGTCGGACACCATATGTATGGAGAGTCAGCGGTGAGAAAATACCGCTCGGAGATCAGCCACTAGATAGCGGGTTCCATTAATAGTAGTTAATGTGTTTTCTTTCTTCTCAACGCTTTCTTGACTTACATTAATCCTCATTTTAATTCTAAATCATCTATATGTATGAAAAATTTCTTATTAACTAATCATTGCTATCTTTACCATTTATTGATATATATATAGATGACCGCTCATGTGTTTGACGCAATTTCTCGCTATAATTTACCATCTAATAATATTAATCAAATAATAGGTTTACATTGTAGAACTTTTTTTTCTAATCTTCAAATTATACATCGAATAGAATAATCAAGTAATTTGTAACTTGTAAGACTCAAGTAAAAATAAAATAATAATAATAAAATGTAAAACTCATTCGGTGTACATACTGTCAAATTTGATATTGTTTTGGGATAAAATTGATTTGCACGCGAAATTTGCGATTCGGGCATTTGGAAAATTTCACCGATAATATTAATTCGCTGTAAATACTAATAACAAATTTCAAGGATTTTTTATTTCCTTCAAAAAGTAGTTCTCGTAATGGCCGCGTTTCAGTGTAGATAACGTCCCTTAGCCTCTCCCCGTAGAGTCATCAATACATCGATGTCCACGATATCGAGAGCGCTCCCACCGTGTCTCTAGATCTACGATTCACTCCGTACATTACACTGTCAACTCATTACACACCGGACTACGGTTTGCCACATCACGCTTCGCCGCTTTTCCATGGAAAATATTGACCTCCGCGCGCGCGCCATTCCGATAACGCGCCGGATAATGTATAGCTTCCCGCGGCATTGTAAGTGTTGATTTTCCGCGTCGCGTTTACATAGACGCCGCGAACTATTAATTTGATGCGGTCAGATATAGCTACAGTGGCGAATCATGGGTAGAACTTACTGCGTTAATTACCGCACCCTACTCTTCTCCGCTCTCGTGTGCAACATTCGAAGGAAGATTTTTGTCCATGCGAACATTGTTGAAACGTACAATACGTTTTCCTTTTTCTTTTTTTTTTTTTTTTTTTAGAATGTTTTACTCATAAAAATCGAAAATTCATCTTTTTTTTCTACCTTTCATTTAAGATTATATTGTGTAGGCTATTATAGAGTATTAATTTAAAAGGAAAACTTTAAGATTACTATAAAAAAATTATCAACCATTTTCGCTATTACGTTCGCGTAAAGCGGTGATGGGCTTTGAAATATCGCGTAAAATAATGGAGCGCGAAAGTCTGGAAAAGGGATAGGAAATGTGAGTCGAAGACACTTCAGCGGTGGTGAATCAAGATAGTCGTGGATCCCGAGTTTTCCGTCTCGGTAGCGAATATTTTCGGCTTACAACGCATTACGGAGTCGCAGACACGAGCACGTTCTTGCGGATCTTCGGAAACGATGTTAAGCCGAGAATAAATTTTTAATGGGCCGCCAGAGATTCCGGCTTTATAAAATACTGCCGTGATACATGCAAATGATCGGGACGAGAAATTAAACTACATGGTTTTTTCGCCAAGCGATAACGAAACGCTTTTCGCGCTATCGATTCGTTCCCGCGTTCCGTCGTTCAAAGAATCGAGTGACGTTCGGGAATAATTAAAAAAATACGCATCGAACGATCACGGAGCATCGCTGGAAACAGAGCTGCGGTTGAAACCGATTTCATCCGGTCACTGGTATATCCAGTATTTTTAATCGTTCGTTGATAATTACGCAGAAATAACAGTTTGAAGTTAGAATCGTTTCGAACATTTAAATATCAATTCAAATTAACTGCAGATTATTTCTTCCGAAAGAATTCTTAAGATTTCTTATCGTTCTATTATAGATGTTACATATATACGTTTTATTTAAATAAAAATGGTACTCTTCAAAGGTGTAGGAAAAATTTACCTTCATAAGTGACTGTGTATAGTCACTCCCAACGGAGCACCGCTGCTATTTCTATTTCTCCGGAAAAAGAGCACCTAGCAGGCCTCTAACTCAAGATTAAACTTAACAACATACATTCGGTGGTCAGAGAGGCGGAAGACGCTAACGTATATACGAGATTAGGTGGAGAAAGTTCGAAGGAGAGACGGGGCAATGCTCGTTACAAGGTAATACGAAAGTTTCGCCACACAGGGAAAGAAAAGACGGCGTTCGCCGTTTCCACTTATTCTTTCGTCGACGCTCGAGAAACTAGAAAGAGAGGAAAAGAATATAAGAAAAAGAAGATACGAGAGCCACAGCTCTCAGGAGGGATGAATAATTTAAGGACGTCTGATCGCGCGATCGAAATTCACGTGTCTGGGAATCGCTTTGAACGTCAAATTACAGGGATCCTCTCTCCTCGGCCGATCTCTTGAATAATTGTGTTACAGACGGTCGATCCATTTAAATCACTCTATTGCCAGCGAACCGGTTCATTAAAATGCACCGGATCGAATTTCTATCGGAACGACTGCTCTGCCGCGTAACAAGAAAACTCTGACAAATCTTGTCGTCTCGGCGCGTATATCCGTCTTCACTGCGCGTCTGTCGACAAACACGAGAATAACTCTGCCGTGGCCTTTCTAGGAGAATGCACAAGGTCTACGTATGTATATTTTTGGGATCTGATCGAGATCTGTGGCTGTGGTCAAATTTAGAAGAGATATTATAGAAGTGCTATGTGTTGCATGGAAGCGTGTAACCATCTCTGTACTAATAACCATCATCGAGGTGATAGTAACATTAATCTCATAACGCATAAAACTTCATATTATACAAGATCGGATTAATTTTGGAACAATAATCATGCCTTTGCTAAAATATATCTTTATATCTTGATTTCAATCCCATTCAAACTACCACATTTACCTGTATCAAATACCATCAAATCATGCAAATTTGGAGTCATGATATTTTCAAGGAATCTAACACAAAGAGACAGCGAGCCAAACGTGTGCTCGCATGGCAATCTGCGATGTAACATAGCGCATGACTAGTTAGCGGTATGCGGGAGCTGCTTCAAAGGACCTGGCTAATATTCGCATGACGTAAATGGCAGATGAACGGCGTACAGGTTAGGCCTATGCAACGAGCATAAGCGCGGATACAGCTTCCGCTGGCGGCTATATCGAGCACCAGGCGCCACCGCAACACGGTCCAGCACGTTGCATACGTACATGTGTACCTGATTGTCAATAAATTCTCCTGCAAATCCTTGCCACAACGCTTCCTTACACGATGTTCAAGCTACCATTAAAACGATAGCCACTCGTCCATCATTCAAGGGAAACCGTTGGTTTTTGGGATTGAACGATCGCGATGGACAGACAAGTACGATTGTTATTGCTTGTAGCGAACGAAGGATCGCGCGATTTCCGTTGAATTCAGCTTACGAAGCGCTGGCATTTGCAGGCAGTTTGGCGGAATATATTGGCGGTCAAGTGGAAATAAAACGTCTGCGTCGCTGGATAATGCCGGCCGTTAATATTGGGCTGCGACGCGGCCGCTCTCTGCGAAGTTGAATGGAAGATTTTTGCCATGAGATTTCTAGAACGTCGAATAGTTTTACACGAAAAGATAACGCGATTCGTCGGGGAAATTTTGCTGCTTTTGAGAGTGTCTTGATAGATGATAATATAAAAGAATTTTTATTTTATTTTGAGAGACATCCATAGACATTGTAAGCGTAGAAGGCTTAGAAATTGCCACTATTACGGTGTGTTTCAAAAGAATGAGCAAAAATTATTATTATTATTTGTGTAAAAATAAGTTCTTTACGTCCGAAGAATGTCGATGATTGTTCAACAATCGTCAGTAACATTGAACCCATCTCGTTATTTATTCATTGTCATTTTACATTTTACATTTTACATTGATAATCAAACGCAAAGAATGTGTGCCTTGGTTAAATATTCATCATGAAGATCACAAATCGAGCGGTAATCGTAGAACCGACACGGCGTTATAAAGCAACAGGCATCGCAATCGGCGCAAGAACGAAATTACTGGCTACACACAAATTACGAACTGGATACGCATCTCCCGTTTCCCGTGGCAAGCCCGCCCTTCCTTCCGCCGAGGCACAGCTTGATCATAAAGCTCGTTCCGGCTTCTACATACCGACCTCGTCGTAAATATCATTCTCGTTTTACGTAGATGCGGCTTCTCATCGGCAGAATAAACACGCCGGAGGTAAGGTTACCCTAACGAGGAAACGCTCCTTGCCCCTTGATCCAAAAGGGAGATAGACGATGTTTCTCTGGCTTTATTATTGCTGTCGAGTAATTAAACCGTTTTCCGTGCCACCGCCACGACTTGAAATCAAACGCAACCTCTGCTAATCGTCGTCCGAATCTTCTTACGATTTTGTCTACGATGTTATCTATACTCCAATACTATAATATACTATAATACATCCACAGCGAATAGAGGCTTGATGATTAGTCAATTGATTTTTTTTTAAATATCGATACGTTGCGTTTTTACTATTATTACTAATTTGCCATTATTTGGTGTATGCTGCTTACCTAGTATTAGATTTTCTAGGCTTAAACTTTTAGTATTTTATCGAGTAAAAGGTTACTTAATAACCATAATATTGTACTGTGAAAATAAGCTGCTGCACGCTATTCACTTCTATCCGTTTTTCATGAGAAATTCATCGACAATAAAACAGAGAAACGATGTTTCTATACAAAGACGTAAATCGTAGATATCACTGGGTGAAAGCACGAGTAGAATTACAAGAACTTTGCGTTGCATTGATCTTTGTAATGATTACTAATATTTGCACGAACGTGGAGCGATATTTTTGAACGTGAAAAGGAATGGGTCTCTTTTATCTCGTTTCAGGGGGGATGAGGTGAAAATGAATCCGGAGTTTGAATTTTGGCGTTTTACTGATTAAACCGAGCCATAGGGTTGACGGTAATTAGGTGTAACCTTTGTGCGAAGAACTGTGTACATTTCCCTTTTGGTAAAACGGATAATAACATTGGCGTGCCGTTATAAATGCTCTAGTGCACAATACTCTTTATAGAATTGTTCGATTTATGTTAATTTACGTTACATGTCTAATTTAACAGTTGAACAAACGACACTTGATTTTATTTCGAAATAATTACCTTTAAATTTGCCGCGATTATGGGGGCGCTTTACCAGGTTGTTACGTTGCCAAGCGAGCGTGTTTCCAGCACCAAAAAGACACTTTCCATGGTTAATGTAGCGACACTTCCAAACGAATTTATTTAAATTCCGTAAACGAATATTATCAAACGAAACGAGGTTATTAATTAAGAATGAAACAATACTCCTTGCTTTGCTTTGTCATTCATTTGCCAGCGACGTAATCGAATGGAAAATTGTCGTAATGATTTTACAAATTTAGTCTTCAAACATATCTGCAAAACGTGTATTTTTACTTTTATACATTTATTAATACAGGAGAAATTCCACGCTTAAATGTATGACGTTCGTCATCATCCCTACTCTGCACCTCCAGCGACCAAAAGTGGGATATGTAACCACTGTACTTCAGTCCTAATAACATTGACCTCTTATAAAGCCGCGCTCAATCTTTTACTATCCGCTGCACGATACAACACAAATTTATTATGCAATGACCGTTCTACTAACCGTGCTTTATACTTCGATTACTCAATTAAGAGTAAAAAGTAGCCTCACCATGGTAATTACTTGGAGTAGTTAGATGAGTGGAGAGTGAAGAGTGATCGGCGAAGAGCCACAACGACGAGGACACGGAGGGCGCTTCACGTCGAGTCTGTTACAACGGGTACAGTAAGGGATCGCTATGGAAAAAAAAAGGATAAGTGAAAACGAGCGTAGCCGGAGAGCCGATACACCGGGCTTTCTCATTATTTTAAGTGACTGGAGAAGCAGAGGGCGCTGTGTATATGCGTGCCATATATCACCACTTGCCACTCAGGCGAGCTGGTATCGTGTAATCGAGTTGTCAGGCAAACTACCCCTTACAGAGAATGGCTCCGCTATCGTTGTCGCCGCCGCAGACGACGCCGACGCCATAGTAGTCGCCTAATGCACGCGTTATTACGTTACACGCATTTAAAACTTGCCTCCTATTAGCAGTTTGCCGTCATCTGCGGCTGCCGCGTCGAGGATCGAGAAATTCGAGAGAAGAGACGAAGGCGAGGAGGACGAGGCGTCCACGTCGTTCCGCCATCGACCACTGCGATCGTCCACAGCCCTCCAGACTAACTTTGTTTCCACGTCGAACGGATTTAATACTTTGCCAGCCATTACGCTAGCCGATCTAATGGGTCGCGCGCGTAAAATATTTAGCCGGAGCTAGATGGCACGTCCCTCGGACCACCTCCGCAGCGTTATTTTTCTTCTTTCGTGATGGCGGTGATTGAATTGGAAGCCGGAGCTGCGGCAGACGACCTTTATACGTAAGATAGGATCCTGAGAGAAGCATATGATCTTTTTAATAGAATTCGGTTTAATTAAATCAGGAAAATTAACAGCACAGTGCTGCTGATGACCAGAACTTTAGTTGTTTTTGTAATGCTGTACAATCGAATTAATCAATAACTGGTAATTATGTTTTGGTAACGATTTGAAAAATACGCCTTGTGAGATGTTGCATCGTTTATTAATAATAAATAAATGAATACTACCGTTTCTGTAATCTGTAGCACTATGCTGTATAAGTTTTTGAATATTTATGTGATTAAGTGTCCACCACATAAGTTACGAATTAACGACTCATTTGAAAAGCAACTTACGATAATTGTAAGTGGACGTCCACCGTATACCAACGCATCAAGATAAATGTATATAGATATATATGTGATCGAGATGCTGGAACATATTCGATAGATCAGTAAAAGCACTACAGAGGTTAGCTATTACTGATAACAGTAATAGATGTGCCGTTGTGTTTGCGCTGGTGCTAGGTACAAGGAATATGAATTAAAGATAAAATACTCTGTCAATATCGCGCATGTTTCAACGTTTCGAATACACGTCGAATAGAACGAGGATGATAACTCTTGTCCTTCAGAAATATTAGACCGGTATGCGTAGTTTCGCATCTATCGCTTGATAGCCACATCGTATCGTATCGAACAACGATCATAGTACAACTTTGGATATTAGCCGATCCCCAATCCCTTATCATTCGTGAGACAGTTTGTCACTTATACAGCCGAATCTACATTTACGATCGCGCGCAGATTACTAGTCCGGTTATGGCTTTGACGTTTAGATAGCTTTTGGCTCTGCTGCAATTGTGTTTCGTCAACGTGTACAGAATGATAGGAAAGAGAGAAAATAAAAAAGAAAAGCGGTAAACGATGGTAAAACAAAAATTAGAAAAAAGAAAAGAAGGAAACTGTATCAGTAGGTTAGAACAAACGGACCGAGATACATAATTAAGGCAATTCGCATTGAATCTTCGTCATAGAGACGTTAAATATGGTCAGGTTTGTCCATTACAGTGGTGAAAACGAAGGGATAATGACGACGGTCGTGTCAACGTTTTCGTAATTCGCTCGAGTATACTTGCGCGATGCATCTCGCGTAACGAGACCAGCAAACGTCATCGTCTTCGTTCTTTTCGAACATTACAGACCGGCTGGCTCAACAGCCTGTGAAAACAACACTTCCGCTGCCTGTTATTCCCAAGGGCGTGCATAGAAACATGAAGGTTCGTTAAACACAACGTGATTTATTGGTTTTTCGTCCGGATTTCCACGGTCCCTGGAGTGTTCTCGTTCTAGAAAACCACGCCGTTTCCTTCTTCTTCTATAGAACAGTATCGACTAGTTTGCGACGTTATCGCTTGTGTGCGTTGATGCTAACTGCGTTTTATGATTCTTCGTTGATAAATGCACAACAAATGTAGGTATTATCATCTCTGTAATATTAGCTTGTCCGAAAAGTGTCTTTCTTTTACACACATGTCTTTTACAACAATGTATTTTCATACAAACACGAAACCTAATCTGTCAAACGTTGTGATCCTTATTTTGATAGAACAAAACGGATCATACGTAATTCGATAAAATAATTAAAAACGAAAAATATTGTGCATCCATTATTTCCTTATAAAACGAAAGAAACTTTTCGGACGACCTAATAATTAAGTAGAAATTAGTCTACAAAAAGTAAATCATCGATGCGCTATCGGTTACAACACTGATCAACGTTGATAACAGAGATTTTATGTATTCGATATTTTATGTAGTCGCATTTCCCGTTTGCCGCAAGATAACACCATCGAGGGTTGGTAGTATTCATATCCGTTTTGCACCGCCACAACAGTCGAGCCTACGCTCGTGCGCGAGTCCACTTAATAATGCAGGTAGAGAATACCGGTGGTCCGGGACGCGGCTCGTGTAAGTCATGATTAATATTTCAGATGTCGACCATGCACGGGGGTTACTGGGCGTTTTGGCGATGGCGGCGACCGGGGTTAAGACTGACCATCGCCGGCCCGAGCGAGGTTTCGTTGTCCGGCAGGTTGTTAATTATTCGCAAAGGAAATTAATGCGTTGCCGGTAATAATTTATATCGGCCGTGAAATGAATGGTTAGCAGACGGAATTATTCACGCTACGCGTCTTACTGTTCGTCCACTGCATCTTAACCGCGTTTCTAACGTTGTATCGCGAAAGAATTAAGTCTCGTAGGTACATTTTGACTGGAACATTTGTGGTTGATTGAAGTAGTTGTGGTTGATTGAACGCGGTTAAGGAATGACTCGCAAGGTGTCCTCCACTCAAATTATTGGACCAGGAAATCTCTCAATCGCTTCTTTTTCTCCTGCAGATTCTTATAGGATATTCGCAAGTGACATTAAACTGCCTGTTACTCGGTCACATTGTCACATCCGTTTTTACGTTTCAAGCTAACGCGATGCAAAGTAGATTGATTAAAAATTCAGGATATCAACTGTAATGTTTATCATTTTTGGAATTGCGTCACTCAACAGTCGTCGATTCTAATTTCTAATCGCGTTACCGGATTCTCGTAGGTTAGATCAAAAAGCTACCCAAGAAAAAACCAGGAAAACCAGGTTATGGTGTAAGCTATAAAGTACAGACGATTAAACGAGCATACGGACAACGCGTTGTGCGGCTGGAAATTTCTTACGTACCGTACGAGCCGGAAGGAAGCTTTTAACTTTGGCGAACTCGGCTGATTTCGAAGTGTAAAGCGGTAAAATCAATCCACCGTACTTGGAAGTAGTTTCAACTTAGCCCGGTTTCACCCGAAGTAGTCGCCTCGTTATAATGAATTTACCGAGTTCGCTGTTTAACAATGCACATCTCGCCGACATGGCTGTGTTCCGCGGCGAACGATAACCCGTTGAAATACGTTACGAGCCGACCGTTTCCGGGTCCGTAATACCGCGGGTTTAGATCTTCTAATCTGTTTGATACATAGCTCGCCGCGTGACTGAGATTGTTTCATGCCCGGAAACCGGCGTTAAATCTCCTTTCCGTCGCCATCCCCGCGAAGATGTTATTACTATTTTAATTGTGCCATGTGTCGTCGACGTATCTCGACATGGGACCTTGCCGACAGGAATTTATTCTTTCGAGACATTAAACCTTTTAACGGGTAGGTTATACGTTCTATGGGCAAGTTGAATTCTGCTAAAGCGTTTAAGATTAGATATTTTGCGGCCGAGATATGAAGAGCCAAAATGTTTGAAACCTTGTTCAGATTAAGCAAGCGACTTGGAAGTAAATGACTTCAGTTTCGGTTTTATCGCGATCAACGAAATAGGCGAATCGTTGAACGTTTTGAAACAACTGGGGCAAAAAATAGGAGGCAAACGGAGTGCTATGTGGTGTCTCGTCAACGTTAATCTAAGATCTTGAATGTTTAGGTGATTAACTTCGAAAATAATTCCTTCTAAAAAATTCCTGTACCGTCATATCGATTTGCGTTGAGCCATCTTCTCAATTTCTTGCGTTCTATTTTAATTTCTCCTGTATTTGACCAGGTCTAATTTCGTTTTGCTTCTCTTATTTTCCATCGCGACCAATCGTATCGACTGGAGACGTCGCGACGCCGTGCCGTGGTCATCCCACCAGGAAACGACCGACCTCGAAGAATATAAAATAAGAAAGTTGAAGGGGAACTCGCGTAGAGGGAAACTTCCCTAAGCGACGGCATGTTGCGGTTTTCCGCGCTATTGTCAGTACGCGAATAATGAAACGCTTCGATAACTAATTCATAGTATCGATGACGATGACGAGAGAAGTTGCGCGGCGGCGTTTGTGAAATATAGACTGTAACAGGTGTAGTGGCCATTCATTACGCTCGAAAATAACGTGACTCCAACGTTGAAACAGTGTAAATCCAACGAGGAAAAATACAGAACTCTGAAATTTCAATTTCTCTATCTTTACCGGTGTTTCTATTCCTTCTTTTTCTTTTCCTTTTATATTTTCTTTTCTTTTTTTTTTTTTTTGCTACATCTTCTTCTTTCCCACGTTTGTTTTCCCTGCCGCGGACTAGTGCATTAAAATATTTCCTCGTAACTCGTCGATTAGCAGAGAGGCGATGATTAAAACTCTTTGATCTAATAATCGAATTATCTTGGTACACGATGATCAGTGCTGAGAATATTTATATCATTTTTAAGTTATACCGTGAATAAGTTTGAATGGTGACGTTTTTGAAATGTCGTTCGATTTCTTCTGAGTTGTTGGTCTAATCGTGGCTAATTCTGATTTTTACTTTTCTTCCTTGCCAGGTTAATATTAATTTGACAACAGGTTTTTTAGATTTTTGAAAATAGTTGGTTGCAAAAATCATAATTGTAATTTTTATTTCAACGAATCTGTGATTCATTGCCTGAGGATTGGTTGACTACGCTACTAGCCAGGACATTTACTTACCTTTTCACTTTCTATCTTTTTCTGTCGCTGCATATTTATATTCAACGATAAAATCAACTTGGGCTATCCTTAAAAAAGAACTTGCCGTAGATTCGTTAAAACAACGTCGTTAAAATCACGATATAACCCAATTTATTCGTATTTTCTCATCAGTGAACTTTTAAAAAAAAATGTTATACGAATCATTTATATCATTTGTTCAAACTGAACTTTTTAAACTAATTTAAAGTTAAACTATTTAATAACAAATTTTGCTACTGCAAGTTTACTGTTTTTGATTGATATAATCGAGTCAAATTAGAGAGTTACCACCCGGTGCTGCGCGATTGTTGCACATTCGTTGGAGCACGTAAGTTCTATGAACGATTATGCAATCACCGGTGACGTAAAACTAATTTAAAACGTTAACATCTAACAGTGACACGGTCGCCGTTGCTAGCTATGCGACAAAACGTTCCGAAAACGCCTGTCTTGTAATATACGTCGAAACGTTAATAGGAAACGGAACGACGCGCAAGAAAAAGATAAATTGAACGGAGTACAAATTTCCGATAATATACTGCATACGCTACGTACCTTCTTACTAATTTATCCGAAATTTTGAAGGTGTAAAAATGCATAAAATACATACAATATCGAAAGCTTTTAAATTCAAAGAACCTGATATTTAAAGTTTTGAAAATCATGATCTTTAATAGAAGAAACAAATTTCTATCGAAATTCCAGTTTTTCACTGGAACATATAAATATAAATTCCTATAAAAATCCACTGACTATATATAATTTTCACTGTATCGTATTTATGAATATTCTAAGTACAACATGAAAGTGAAGATGAATAGAACAGCCAGTATGAGAACGCTATACAATCCAAATTCAATATTCCCGAACTATAACAAGCCAACAAGTGACTTCTTTCAGAAGCTAAGTGCAATTTTTCTTAGTTCCTCCGTCAGAAACATACATAACCTAATCACAACGAAAACGAAAGACTCTCCAGGGGTTCAAAGTGGCACTCTCCGAGTCCCTTCCTTTTCCCAGCCTCTCTTAAATTACACGTTGCCACTACCAACGACCACCTTTCCTATTTGACGTGTAATTCTCGTCACCACTGCTTTGTATACCATACCCTCAACACATACAGAATTGTCCTAAAACTGGCTGCTTCCTTTCGTTATCTTTCTTAGGTTAAATAAACAGACTGCAGCTGTACTCGAGAAACAGAGGATTCGTTAAATGGGACAAAAACAGCGTTGGTAGAAGCTCTCTGTTCGCGCGAAATGCGATTAAACGTTGCAGAAGCGGCGTTTCTACGGAGCAGTTGGTTTTTTATGCTCAGCAAAAGGAAGTTTCATCCTAGGCACTCGATTCGATGCGCCACCGCCACTTTTTACGCTCAATCGTGCGTGCAGCCGTTTTTCTCTTGTTCGACGATGACTTTATTTCGTAAATCGATGAAACAGGCTCGTTTATTTTCACGAAAAGGGCACGTTTTATGATTTATAGGGCATTCTATAGTAATTAGATTACCGGTGTTTGTGCACATTGGAATTTTGTGAATAGAGATAAAGGAGTTGAACTTGAAGAGGAATTTCTGCCACCTACTAAATATTCATGAGTAATATTCTACTTTGGATCTTATATATTCGTGGATATTATGTGCATTCCATGGATTTCTGCATCTTTCAATTTCTCATAAATACGTAAAAATCTACAGACTGATAACAATTTAGTTGGGAAGCTTAATGATCGAAGATAAATTTCTCCTTTAAATTTCCCTTCAATTTTGTTACTACAAATCAGATATCTTTGGCTTGCAGTAAGCTGCTTTCGTATTCTAATAGGTTAACGTGATATGATGGATTCTGGAATACTAATGAGTTTGTGTGCTAATTTCGAGAGAATGTAGGTGATGTAGACGAAGAAGTTTATGATTTTGAAATGTCTGTATTTGAAAATTGAAATGCTATTGAACGCTTTGACAGATTGAAGTTGGACCGATTTGTACGCTTAATGATTGAAATTTTGCCAATGAATAATTGTAAGTTATATCTAAAATGTTTGAAAATGGGTTATTAACCTCTGATATATTCAACAAATTCATTAATCTTCATATTACTACATAAAGTTATGAACAAAGATTTTCAATTTCAGAATTATGAATTATTATGTCCTGAACTTGATATCTTGATTTTATTACTAATGAAGTATCAATAGCACGAAATATTAAATATGCAAGTAAAACGAATCAATTTACTTATCGGAAACAATTATGCGACAAACTATTGAGATATCGCATTTTTCCAAACAAGCCTTACTAATCATTTACTTACGACACTGAGAGATTTTTCTAACAGTAATGAATTCATCCCTAACAAAATCTTCTTCGAGTCTCAAAATATCAAACGAAAACGATACCAGAATACACAACTGAAATAAAGCAATACGAAACGAAAGAATTGGTATTATTTTCCAATAAAATATACGCTATCCATATTTAATATTTATACAAGCACACGCATAGATGCACTAGTTCAAACTGAAATTCACACTACAACTAAATACGACACAAACTACATCGTTTTCGTACGAAAAGAAAAGAAACGATACGTATACTCATTAGAAAATGTATTAGATTGCCAAACAGAGCATCGGCTTATTATGACACGGCGGTGGACCGCGGCTCGTTTTCCCCAAAGGTGAGCGCTAGCTTTAGGCCTTTCATCAAAGACCTTGCGGTTTAAGAAGCGGAAGGAAGAGGAACGGGATTGAAGCAGGAGGCGAAACGAGGAGTGGCCCTTTCAACGGACGACACTTTGCACCTGTTGAAGATACGGCTTCTCCTCTGCTATTTCTTGCTCGCTTTTCTTTTTTACCCTCTTTTCCCTCCGAGTCCCATCCCACTCTCTTTCTTTCTCCTCCTCCTTCTCCTCTTTTCTATTCATTTTTTTTTCTCTCTTCTTCTTTTTTTAGGAAATCTTACTCTCACACTGAAAGTGATCTCGAGCCACGGGCACCGGGGGTTACCAACGAAAATGTCACCGAAGTTTCTTTTCCCCGACTCTATTCCATTCCATTTGACGTCTCGGAAATTGCTTTTCGATAGCAGCCTCTGTAGACGGTCCCCGTTGTTCCCTATGCATATGACAGTTAGTAAAAAGACACATTGTGCGCGCCGGCTACAACCTCTTACGCGTATTTTCCCCCGTGCCCTTTATCGTGCCGCCGCGATAACCCGCCAAGCGTTCCGCTGCCTATCCTCTTCTTTCCGCCGACGAAAGCGGCGAGGGTGGTTCGCGTTCTCCGAGCGACCGATTAAGAAGAGGATAAAAAAAAGGAAGAAGAGAGAGAGCGAGAAAGGAAGGAACGAAAGGAGAAAATAGAGGAGGAGGAAAAAGGGAATTCATTTCTGTGAGACGGCCAAGCATCGAGTGAATCGATGGCCAACGGTACGCGTGGAACTCGAATCGATTTTTGTTCCAACGATGCACCGTTTACTCTTTTCACGTTCTCTCTGTTCATCCAATCCGATGTATACTTTACTGGTATTTATTCGCGTAGCCGGCACGTCGGAACGTTGTTCCAGCCTCAATGGGCCGTGGCTGTAAAACGAATTGTTTAGCAACCGTTCGTAGGAAAATGAAACGTAGTTTCTCTCACACCATGATTGGGTTAGTTGTTTCCTTTTTACTTCTTCTTCTTCTCTGTTCTTTTGTTATTACACTAGTTACAGATTAAGATCAGATATTCTTTTTATCGATTTCTATTTATCCTGGTCTTTGTCTAGACGCTCCTCTTGTCTTTTCGTCTTCTACGTATTGTCTCTCTGTAATTAATCTTTGATAAGAGGTCCCGTTCGTTCTTGTACGCGAGCGATTTCATCAGGTAATTTGATGGATCTTATATCTCTCTATATATTAAATTTCGATACATAAGGGCACCCGATGAGCAGCTCCCTCCCACAGACGTGTCCTGCTCTCGATGGCTCCCCTACGTCGCAGGGTAAAAGCTTCATATTGATTTAGGCTGCGTTGAGAGGGAAAGGCTAGCCTGGAACGCGTCGATGCTATTCAAATTTCGGGGATTCGTGTTTAACTTGGGAGGAGTGGCGAGAACTTTCGACAGTGGATTTATGAATCCCTTGTAAATCGATTTTTTATGACGATATTATGAGCATACTTCGGGGAAACTGTTCTGAATAGTTAATGACGTTTGGATGATATAGGATGTGAATTTTGCATGAGTTTTCGAACGATACTGAAAAAACAAAAATATTTCACGTATTGTTTGTTGTTGTTTCTTCTTCTTGTCCATTATAAAATCCTTCTATAAAATCAGCAAAATCGTTTAATTTTCGATTAATAAACTGAAAGTCTTCAAGAACAGCGTCGAATTTAATTACAAGAACAAAAGGAAAGATGAACGAATGGGTCATTAGAAAATGTTTAAATTTTGAACCAAATTTCGTAACGTCAACTACAATGTCCATTTTTACAGTTCTTTCAATTGACATCTCTTTATTTCTAATTTGTATTTATCACCGAGGACTGGCCACGGGATAAACAAGTTCTGAATGCGCCAGCAATTTGCTGTAACCCCAATTTATCTTCTGACAGTCATATTTCATCGCGACCCTCGTCAAATGCCCCACGTTCGTTAGGCGAAACGCATAAAATTACCGACGTTCCAGATTAATCGTCAGGTTCCATGATCGAAGGGATTCTTCTCGGACGTAACACTATTCACAACTAATTAGGGGAGTTCGTCGAGTGCGTCAGATATCGTAGATTGCAATTTGATTGCGCTGTCCATTTTGATTACTCGTCAATATCGATTCCACCTATGTTCGGACCATTTCGAATTCTAACTCGCCAATAGTAAAATATATTGACAAAAAGTTTCCAATTATAAAAAAATATAACTCTAAGTTATATATTCTATAGCACTAATCGCTAATACCAAACTATAATTCTCAGTTTATAGCATTCTCTTAGTAAAACTGCCTAACTAACTCTTTGTATTCCAAACATATCACAAAAAACTCACATTAAGAAAAGTTACTCTCGACGTCCCTAAATCCTGAACCTACAAACAACTACCTAATTAACCTATTACGTCAAAATCTCAGTTTAATACTACCAAACGTACCAATCTTTCCCAACCGCTACTTCATTCCCTTGAAGTTACCAGAGACTTTCCCCTGTTCCCTGAACCTAATACTCTAAACATCCCCTCGTGTAAAACATCTTCACACTTTCCTACTGGTCTACAAATTGCATCTCGTAAATTCTCAGTGGGTTAGGTTTTCGGTGAAGCGATTCGAGCTTCCTGGAACAAGGAATCCTCCGCAAGGATTGATCCTGGCTGGTAGTGGCCGGAAGCGGAATTCGCGGTGACCCATGTCTTTGACCGAGCGCGGGCTTTCTTCAGCTCGACGGGAATTCCTTCCGCGGTGAGAACCGTCGCGTCGCAGGGGGATGGATTTTGTTTGCGGTGGACCGTTGCCATGACAGCGGCGGTCGCTCGGTCATCGAATGCACCTTGGACGCGCTCTCGCGTTCCATCGAGCTTACTTGGAAAAGTTCGCCGCCCTACGACTCCTCGTTTTTTAGTCTTCGCGCTAATACTCTTCGAAGGATTCGCACGATGCGCCCAACTTCCCTATAATATGTATAAATGGTGTATATCTTTGCGAGTAAATATTTTTTCTATCCTCGTAGAAATATTGTATATATAAAATTTAATAGCTGTATCTCTACGTTTTATGATTACTAAAATTATGATGCGATCGTGTATCGATTTTATTAGGTCGTCAGAAAAGTTTGTTTCCTTTTATAGGGAAATAACGAGTGCACTTTTATATTATTTTATCGAATTATATATGATCCTCTTGTTTTATCAAAATAAAGATCACAACGTTCGATAGATTAGGTTTCATGTTTGTATAAAGATGCATCGCTGTAAAAGAGGTGTCTGTAAAAGAAAGACACTTTTCGGACAACCTAATATATTGTACATCAAAATATACCGCCACAATTTCCTAATACTTGTGCATTCCTCTTAGAACAAATGTTGCCACGGAAGTCGGTTATATCCACTATTATAAATCTCGGGGGTTCCTTAAACCCATGGATCCACGTTACCTCTAAGATCATCAGATTACACCTAGAGTCCAGCGAAAGCCAATACCGTCAGCATCGAAACTAATGAATACTTCATCGACCAATAAAATGGTCGGTATATACGGGGAGTGATCCTAATCGTTTCCAGCAGCGTATTATGTCCCATCGAGTGAGGAATCGAAGAAAAATAGTTGGGTCATTTTTCATCCGGGTGCGCTACCCTTCGTGAGCGGAACACAGAAGAGGGGACCAAGGCGATGCGAGTTTCTCGAAATATGACAATAAATCGAAACCCTATAATACTATAACCTATACGAAGCCAGACGGTCTGTTATTTGTTTCGATCAACGGTGGACGCTGGTACGTAAATACGACAGCGTAATTGACAGGTTTCGAGAGTGGTGGCGCTCAAAAGATCGTCAGGAAACGGAATAAAAGGCAAACAGCGGCGCTTGTTGCACGTGCCGGGCCACGGTGGACATTGTTCTGAGATACTCGCGCCGGGAATAACGGTAAACAACGAACCAATATTTCCAATCAACGCTGGTCAGCACAATAAACCGTGCACAGGTACGCTAGCGCTACCGAATCAAAGCGATTCTATGGAACCGGCCCTGGCCTACCGGTGAATACCAGACCCGAACACTATTATTTTTCTAGCCGTGGTACCTGCAGCACCGGCCGATTTAGTTTTTTAACCGGAAGTGTGAGCGACAGCGACAAAACTGGCCGGCTGGACTATCGATTTTATTACCTGACGCGCGTACGACGCGTCGTTACATGTTCGACAATATGCGACACGTGACACCGTCGAATAAAGAATAACCATGGACACCGAGAGGTTGATGGAGGGAGGACGTGTAATGGGAGCACGGTGTCGAGTGCTACTGTCGTTTGTCCCTGTTATCCTGCACATCCAGCGCTCGTTAGCCACGCCGAATAAAGAACCGATATGGAGATGAATTTTCTTAAATACGAGAATTTTTCGTGGGTATATGGCGAGCTGAAAATGACAACAGCGTTAGGCAAGATTTTAAACAACTTTTAACAACTTTGAATTTATTTTTATCGAAGTAACTAGAAACTGGCTGTCGCCGGTATAATTTTCAGCCCATCATACGGTTCAGTTGCTCTGAACGAAGTACGATAGGATTAGGTTTTGTAGGTTTTGGCACGTTACCTGTTAATGAAGCAGCTTAAACTGATATTACCGAGGTAATCGTAACTAAAATTTGTTTATTAACGAAATCTACAATACCGATACAAATTACACCTAAACGCATTCCTACCTTCGCGTATAATAAATCTCCAACCAGTCCATTACATAATACAGCATAAACCATCCAACCACGAAATATTTAATCCACAAACAGCCAACATTCCGCACCTACCCTCGCTATTCACACACATACACGTAGCAAACAGCTTCCAATACTAACCTTCTCAACTCTCGCCGAGTCATAACTCGTGTAATCCCGCTACGCATCCGAAAACCCAACCATCTCAGCAGCGTAAAGCCGGAAGCTACGGCGAAACGCGAATTAGAAAATCCAATCTATAGAAAACGCGGCACGAAATTGCGGGAACGAAGAGTACGAAACGTGACGGTAGGGGAGAAGAGCGGAAAGCTCGCGGAAAGGAGAATGAGAGAGCTCGAAGGGAGAGAAGAGGGCATAACACAATTACATGTGGGGCTGATGCGGGGCCGAGCTTGCTCTCGGCGCCACGACCTTCCGGCTAAGGGAAGGGAACGAAGGAAAGAGCCCAACGGTGGGTGGCAAGATTGAATATGAAAGTTTAATGCGAGCAATATCAGCGCCGCTGCCCCGGCCCTCGGCTACTCGCTCTATCAGACGTCTCGACTATCGGGTCTGCCCATCTTGCCCGTATCTCTCTTTATATCGCGGCCACGATGCCTTCTTCACTGGATTTCCATCTTTGATGTCGAGAGGATTGGTCTCGTTGTCGCGATAAAGAAATGGCAGATGAACGTTTGGGAAAAAGCGAGAGTTGGCATTGAGGTGTTGTGAAATCGTCGAAGAATGAACGAAATTTTAATTCTCTGGTAGTTGTAAGCATTCTTAATTCTAAGCAACGCTTAGTGTTATTAATGGATAACGAATAGATGAGTTGATAGAAACGGGATTTCGTTCAGAATTTCTCACTTTGCTTTACTTTCTTCAAATGAATTTCCTATGAATGTTCGCACGTTCTCGCGGTTCTGAAATATATAATTGAGTTGTTAACCTCTTTTTTCATCTCATATGTTGTTAAAAAGGGTATCAAACACTTTATTCTCCTTGGTGAATAGCTACCATAAACTCTTAAAGAGACCCTTTTCTTCCTTAATACACTGTATAATACCCCAGTATCTATAAAGCCTTTCTCTTCCCTTCAAACAAACTTAAATCCCGCAAAATCTATACGCGCAATTTATTTACAGTCCTCGAAAGTCTCGTTCTCTTCGTTTCCATTTCGCTCATCGACGAGTCAACTGCGGGAAGAAGGAGCAATTAGGTGGACAGGGAAACGGAATGGAATGCTGATTACCGTTTATACCGGGAAAGATTATCAATTAAAAACTAACTTTCACGGGATATATTTTGCTTGCGGATGGAATTCACGGTCTCGCTAAGGCGTTTAGTGACTATGCCATCGGCTATTTGTAAAACTTTCCTCATTAATTACCGACAAGATTCAATCCCCTCATCTCTTCTATACTAAACTCTTCCCGCTATAGCTTCCTGAGACGCCCATCTTTTCCCGCTGTCTTGATACCCTTTTGTCCTTCGCCGCGGAAGGAAGTTTAATGGTATATTAGAACGCGCGTTCCTTCAACGAGCAATTATTCGCCAATTAACGAGACGAATATCGTATCCGTGTCGTACTTCGGTCGAGTCAACAGGCGGTGACCGAGCATCGGTTAAACTTTGTTGCAGCGTTTAACTACAGTAGAACGCGAAATACAACTTTATTTCAGATGCCATTGAAATGCGTTTTCCTTCGCTATAAAGATTCACAACGATATGCATATATTGTACGAATAACATCTAAAAGAAGGAACAAGGAACATTGAAAATTAAAGAATATTTTTCTATTTTAAATTGGAACTTTCCAGGAATACTGGACAATTGATTGATACGCCCTGACCACTCGACATACGCCGAGAGGGATGGATTAATTGGCGGAAGTTACGTAGCGTAAAGATTAGCCAGCAGATTAAATATGGTTAACAACCGAACGAAGAAACTTTTTTTAAAAAGCAAGAAACGTGTGATATTTTCATTATCAAAATTTACGAACATTAAGCTCTTCCAACTTTATTTCTATGAAAAGAATTATATGAAACATACCGTCTATTACAAGCCAGATCTCCAACATAATTTCAAATTGTTCTCATTACAGCATAGCGAAAGTTAAATGGCGAGCAAAGGTAAAAAGAATAGCGGAACAGCATGATTTTTTTAAGTACTCCAACACGTAGTCTCGTACCTCTTTACACGCTGATAAATAGGAGCGAGGCTATCGAAACACGGGCTCTAACCACCTTCCTAATCCAGCCAACGAGCTACTGTTCTTATCCTCTACACTTCCCTCGATCCACCGTAACTTTTTCCACAACCATCCTGTTTTTCGAACGGTTCCGCACTTTACAGCCAGGATTAGCTAACCTGAAATATCTGGGCTACTTTATAGTGTCGCAATCCCAGTTCATGATTCCCTGCAAAATCCTGTTATTTTACATAAGTTCTTTACTGTTCGGATTATAGTGCAATTTGGTGGTATTGCAACATTTAGAAAACCGATACTGTACTCTTATCTTTGGATTTTTTCGAGTGCAGATATCGTACAAAGCTCTAGCATTTCATCGCTAAACTGCGGATTTTTTCGGATAATTTAAACGTGCTAAAATCCATAAAATCTTTTACCAACTTAATCTAGTCAAGTACTGGGAAATGCTACAACTAAGGTTAAATCACGATCTTCAAAAATGTCTACGTAAGGCTGCTTACGAATGTGGAGATCGCATTAAAATTTGTCCCGGATTAAACCAAAATCACGCCTGTTGAGCCGTGTAACATAAATGATAGGTACACTTACAGCGAAGCATCGTTGAATCAGCCGCGGCGTTGAATCGAGCCACGCGTACTGTCATTTTCGCGTCACGGACCGTCAAGCATCGTCGACAAGAATATTTCGACGTGATGAACCGTTGCCGCTGTGATGTGCGCCGATTGTCACAGCCAATCGGTAGCGCACAGGATGCCTGCGCGTAAACAGGATACGACGGTATGTGACGGGTGTCGTACGAGCTACGAGTGGCGATTCCACTGAAAATTGAAATGATACGTAGTAACTGCTATCGAAGGTGATGCGTGATTTATTTTTCCTACATTTTTTGCATTTACGAACGGAACAAAAGCGAGTTAAAATGAATTTGTGATGGCGAATGCAAATGGAAGAAATATTCTACCTCCAACAAATTAACTCGCTACGATGTTAGTAGAAAGTACTATTTTTAGTGTTACGTTATTACGATTTAAAAAGTGGGATTGTTCTCGTAACGTGCGACTTGAGTAAACGCGGACGTCCAAGCAACGACACGGGTCGAAGTAGCCGTTGCAAGTTGCCTATGGAAATTAATTACAAAAGAAAGTTTAACAAGGACAGGAGCAAATTGAAGCTTCCCAAGAAAGGTAGCAGTAAAATGAAATGACGGTGATATCGCGAGAGCACGCTGTTCTCGAGATAGCTGTTGAGCGTATGCCGTGTATAACCGGATACGTCAAATCGCGTTGACGACTATACCCGTCGTTGACTCGACAGAGGTACACTATCGTTCATAAATCAGTAGGACGTTGTTATATTTAAATTAGATTATAAAGGAACATTGGAATTGTAGAATAAATTTACGTGTAATTTTTCCATTATTCCAAGCTTTCAAATAACTTGACATAGTCTTAGGATAATTATCAATTTATCAATTATATTTCTCTGTCTCTGTTATGAAAGTTTTTCGAATAAAAATAAAAACTTGGTAGAAAGAAATTCAAGAAATGAAATTTCGTTTGCCTATGGAGGATTATTCTAAATCTGTTTTAATAAACGTTAGGTTTGTAATTAACAGATGATGTAATGAATTATGAACGGTAGTGTATTCGTTCTTAAACGCGATGAAATCACTAGTCACCGATCCGTCGTCCGACAACCAGGTTTACATCCCATTTCGATCTTGAACAATCATATTTGCATAGTGAGCGACACGTCGGACACTCGTTCGGTTCGATGGACAAGCCGATGACAATGAGGCCACGTTTAAGAGCAGACGCGTTGGGATAGGCTTGACGTGGTCCGCTGAGGATACGGGCGACCCTTTGTCGATGAGTTAATGGATTACAATGAGAAAGGGAATTGGAGAGAGATCCGAAACCTTGTTTTCGTGAGATGAAAATTAATGATCTTTAAACGCCCGCAAAATATTCTCATCCCATTGTACGTAATTTTATATAGATGACAAAACGAGGCAAAATGATTATGGGGAATACTTATATTTTGGTAATTTGAAAATATTTGGGAAATTATGTTTAGTGTTGGAATTATTATAAAAAAGAAATACAACTATAAGCATGAATATATCTTTTTGAAAACTTGGATTTGATAACGATATTTAATTTACGCGCATCGTTTCTCAAGGAAAATGATCAAATCATAAAATTCCGCCAATCCCAATTAACTATCATTGGCAATCTCAAGCACTAAAATCATGCAAAATTTATGGTTGCAGGCGTTGGTGACCGATCGTATCGTACAGGATCCGACACAGAGGGCGCCGCTACTACCGATAATCCGACAACACCATTCCCAACGCCGCCTCCAACCTTGACGCCGAATCATCGACAGGCATCTCCGTTTCCCCTGGAGAGCACCAACTCTCGCCGGCATCATTACAATGGGAGCATATCATCGGAGAGATCCCGCAATGGCAACGGTACGGAGTTAATTAGAGCCGCGAGCGAGTTACGTTTGCTCGTATACACTTGCAACGAAGATGATACTTACAAATGCCACGAGACGAGTTTCGCTAACGTTATGTTGCGAGTCAACCCGGTCGACTTGATTAATGCAACAGAAACGCTCGCTACGCGATTCGGAATAACATTCACGATATCTCGTCTCTGGCTCTTGTAAATATTAACTTGCTGTTGCATCGATTGCCGGTTAATGTAGTCGGAAAGTTAGAATAGAATACCAGGATTCTTTCAGAAAAATATGGAGAGTCGGTAGAAGCGTACTTGAATGTCTGAGAAATTTTTAATTTTGGGAGAAACGAAGCCGAGTGTTAAAATAAGGAAACTTCGTTTAAACAGTACTCACGTGAAGATCCTTATTTTATTATTTGTCTCGATGGTTTTTATTTCTTCTTAGTTTTTAAATTTGAATCTTCTTCGTCAACTTGTACTCTTTTTTCTTTTATAAAAGTACTTGGTTATAAAAGTACTTGAAAAATGAAAAAGTACGAAATCAAGTATCCATTTAAAAATTAACCAGACGTTTAAAAAATATTATTTCTATTTATCCTTTTCCGTTCCATTCCACGACGCATTCCCAGAACAAATGTATAGTAGCTCAAAAATGTATCCTTATTCTCCGATAGCATATAGCATCTTTAAATTCCATTCGCTTTAACTGTCGCAAGACTCTACGAAAAGATATTCTAATGTACCCAAAGATATTCCAACAATTCTGATACACCGCAGGTGAAACGGTTTATGCGGCGCCATCGAAAAAGACGAGCACCGGTGGCGGGACCTTGGGGCGACGAACGCGACGAGGTCACACGAGTGCTTTGAGTAGCAGCTCCACGGCCAGCGATCGTTCCGAAACCGTCTTCCCAGACGAGCATTCTCGCATGCATCTCACCAATGGTAAGTTCACTTTTACATCATCCCAGCACCATCACTTCTCGCGCCATTCTCATTGCCTGTCATTGCATCATGCATTATTCGTTGTATTATTTGCCCATTGCATGTAGTCATTCCATTTACCGCCAAATTCTCGTACTCATCCTCGCGCGCGAACGAAAGTAACTCCGTCGGAAAACGTACAGGTTCGTATTTTGAGATTCATGAGATTATCAAGCCTGCAGTATTACATACTGACAGTGAAAATCCTATAGCAATAACTTATAAGCATTCGATATATATGTATAATTATATATTGAAAATACGAGATTAGAAAATACGTGTAATTACGCACTGTAAAAAAATTATAAAATTGGAAAAATTGTACATCAGTGGCAAGAATGTTGGAGAATGAAGAATCGTGTACATGGGAATATCGATGCCATGATAGATATCACGAACATAGGAATGCAGGACCGAGTAGAAAGCTCCACTTCTGGCGAGGCATGTAAAGCCACTTCCGGAGAGCGGGAAACACGGTCACGTGGCATTTTGGATCGCATTGGTCATTGGTAACTGACTCAATAATGTGTGTCAGAAGGAGAAAATAAATTAGTTAAGCATTTACACTGACTCACTCTTACTCGATGAAAATAAGATAACGCTTGCGCGATCACAACTAATCATTAATGTAGACTCAAAATACCACGTTCCCCGCTCCTCGGAAACGGCTCCACCTCACTCAGTTATTACTCATAACATATATTGGATCGTTCGAAAAGTTTGTTCCGATTTTTAAGGGATTTGGTCGATGTAAAGAGGCATATTAAAAAGTTTTTTGGCGAGAAACCTGAGAGGTTCTGGGAGGATGGGATATTCAAGTTGCGTGAAAGATGGAGAAAGATCGTGGAACAAAATGGTACTTATATAATTCAATAAATGTACAGTAGCGGACAAAAGTTTAAGACGATGATTTGTAAACCGGATTACAAACATCTTATACGCATATTGTTCTTCTATTCGGTTTGTCTCTTTGGAATAACGTAGCTGTATGTTTGACCTTCGTAACCTCAGACAGTCAGTTGTTAAATACAAACAATGTAGGAGTTACAACAGTTAGTTACCGCCTAGCACTTGGAAACAGTGGACATTAGTTTAAGACGATCTGTGTAAAACGTGAGTACGAGTACAGTTTTTGAACATTTTGATTCTGGAATGTCAAAATCATTGTTTAGTGTACCTTTTATTGCTTAAAATTCATTTAGGTAGGAACAGACTATGGGTAAATCAAAGAATTTACTTGAAAACGAAAGGGAACAAATCGTAAGGCTGCGAAAGCAAAGTAAAACCTTCACCGAAATAGCAAATATAGTGAACAGGTCAGAAACAGCTTGTAAACAAGCTTGGTATAAATGTTTAAAGACAGGCATGTATTGCGATCAACCGAAAAACGGAAGACCACGGAAAACAACACCGAAAATGGATCGCCGGATTCATCGATTGAGCGAAAAGGATCGTTTTCGTAGTGCAAATAATATTGCTGCGGAGATAAACTATGAAAACGATACACAAATTAGTGCTAGAACTGTTAGGAGAAGATTAGAAGACTTTAACTTAAGAGGACGAAAACCCCAAAAGAAACCACTGCTGAGTTCTAGGAATCGAAAAAGACGACTTGCATTTGCTAAAGCTCATAAGCATTGGACAAGTGAAGATTGGCAAAAGGTATTGTTTTCTGACGAATCGAAATTCAGTCGCGTCTCTTCTGACGGGGTACGGTACGTTAGACGTCGAATTGGCGAAAGTTTGAAAACACAGTGCGTTTTAAAAACTCTTAAACATGGTGGTGGCAACGTTATGGTGTGGGCGTGTTTTTCTCGAAGCGGCCCTGGTCCGATATGTCGTATCAATGGAATTATGGACCGTTTTCAATACAAGGACATACTCAAGAACACAATGTTACCTTTTGCACGCAACAATATGAGTGATGATTTTATTTTTCAAAATGATAATGATCCGAAGCACACGGCTCGGGTTGTGAAACAGTTTTTTCAAGAAGAAAATATCACCGTGCTGCCGTGGCCGTCCCAATCACCAGATATTAATCCAATCGAGAACTTGTGGAGCATCATAAAAAAGACAGTACAAGGTTATAAACCGAAAAATTTGAATGAACTTTACTCTACAATTGAAACAGCTTGGAGTAATATTACGGTAGATCAATGTAAAAAATTAATAGATTCAATGCCAAGAAGATGTACCGAAGTGATAAGAAATAACGGATATTGGACAAAATATTGAATTTAAACAAAAATTGTGCATATTTTTTTACCAAAACTTAATATTTTTTGTGTAGTCTTAAACTTTTGACCGACAAAATATTATACAGATTTCGTTCCTTTTTTTGTAACTTCGCTACTGAGCAAAATATCAAAATGAAATTTTTTTTGTAAGTGTATAAACAAATGCCTAATTAGTTAATACCAAATGTAGAACACTGTATTTATATTTTTTATGGAAAGTAAATCAATTATTTATTTTTTCCATTTCGTCTTAATCTTTTGTCCGCTACTGTATATCGAATCGAAATATAAATCGAAAGAGCTTTCCGAACGATTCAATACTATATATTAGGGGACTGAGAATTTTAATACGCCAACTGGTAACAGAAAATTAAACTACTGAGAGTATCCATATAATCGTCAATGTTTAAATGCACATATTGTGACAAACAAGCGTTTTTACATTTGTTTTAATGTCTTCACATTGATCGGTATAATAGGAGTCGGGTAATTATTTGAGAAATCAAAAAAATGTACGCGATGGAATTTTCTTTTGGAAAAAGTACATAGTAAAAACGCATTAATATATATTCTGGCATTCTTTGAAACAGAATAATTTTTTAAAATTGAATCAGACGACTAGTTTTTTCTTTTAGGTGTTAAAAGAATTAATTTATTAGGTGGCGAGTAAAAAATTCTTTAAAAATATTGCAATTGGTTAAAATTGCGAAGAAAAAAGTAAAGGTCATTTTTTATAACCTTTTTTCATCTGAGCCTGTAATAAAAATTTAAACAACAGATTTCGAAGATTTATGACATGCTGAAAATTTCATGAAAATCGGTTGATGCAAAAACAAATGGCAGACATTGAAAGATGTAGATTTATTACAGTTATAGGTCGAATATTGTGAGGAACTGCGATTTCCAACATTTTTTAACCCTTCGTAGCTCACAGCAACGTTAAGCGATCTCGATGAAATTTTCATTTTAAATTTTCATTCTACGTATGAGGTTAGTAGACGTTGCTCGTCACGTATCTTACGACGAAGTTAATGCAATGAAACATGGAAGAGAATAGAAAATATACACGATCAAGTATCAAAAACATGGAAATTCGAAATTTTATACAAGGAATGACGATTTCAAAAATCGGGACGAATACATCGGGATGAAACGCATTGAAAGCAAAGAGGTTAGGAAATGCTTACGATCGAGTATCAAAAGTAACAAGGTTAGAAAATCCGCGCGCATTTCGAAACATTGGGTAGTTGCGCGCGAATAAATTCATTGATTGCCGCGAGCGCAACCGGTCCCGGAAATCGCAACGTAAAATCTCCCGCGAAGCGATAAGTTAACGATCCGTGCCTCAAATACGATTACCAGACTAACAGGATTACCGGCTGGTATCGAGCCCCTGGCCTGAGTTAAATCGGGTTTCGTGTAAACGTGTTCCTCGTTAAAAGCTTAATATTAATAGTCACCCTGTTCAACCGGAAGGATCTGCGATTTTTATCGGTGCATTGTTGCGATTTGATACAAATCCCATATCTTTCTTCGAAAAGTATACCGAACAGAGTTACGCGAATGACATGTAAATTGTGATCTGTTGCGAGTGACTTCATTCCTGAGATTTCCGGTGAGTCATTTAAAGAAGATAGAAGAATTTAGGAACGATATTTTTTCGAACGAAACTAAGTCGATCATAGATATTTTTAGTAAATTGTGCCGTGACTCGAGTGTACTCTTTTTATACTTATTTTTTCTATTCTCTGCATGGTATTATTATATTCTGCACCTACTCAAAACACGACACGCGATATTAAGACTCTCCCTACGAGCAAAGATAGGGAAATCGGGAAATAATATAATGTTTAACAAGGTTGAGTTCGTTAAAAAAAGAAAAGAAGAAAGACAGTGTCTTATACGTATTAAACTTTTACGTCCTTCTGTAATTTCATTCATAAGTTTCATGTATAATTGCAAGATTCCAAAATGTTTGCTTGAAAAGTCTAACAAAAGTTTCCGAAAACTTAACCCAGGTATCTCAAGTAGATAAGAAAAGTCTTTGTTCTTTCGAAAGGTTAGAAACGGGAGATCGCGATAAACCAGGCGCCAAAGAATCTCCCGCGAGGATCCAATTCCGTCTCGATCTTTACCGCGGGCCGCGCGGGACAATTACACTCGAATTTCTGGTTTGCTCGGCGCACGGTTCCTGGCGTGGTAATTGCGATGCTTCGCGAAACGGCCGTAGGCAAGGGACTGAGCGGAGGATCTTGAGGCAAAGGCAAATGTTTCAAACGGTGCGCCACCGTTACACTGGCTAACAGCGTCATAATCGACAAACTGCCTTATGGGTCGGCTCATTAAATAACCAAGGGACTCTCGGTTTTGAGAGATAAGTTCATTGTTGTCGGATCCTGCGGTGTCGTGGCTCGTCAATGTAACCAGCTACGAAGTTTCCATAAGGGCGACGACGTCCGTCTTACACATTTTCCTTTCGTTGTGTCAACGAGAAAACGACTGGTCCAAGCAAGCAGTCTCAAAGAAGGTTGCATCGAAATTTAAATTTCATTTGTTCGTTAAGTGAAGTTTTGTTTTATTGCTCAATACTGGTTAGATTTGGACTCGTTTCCGTGAACGAACGAACCTCTCAGAATTTTAAAAAATGCCGGATTGGATATTCTAAGCAAGGAAAGCGGAATTGTTGCGTTGCGAAATAAGAAAGAAAGAATTTTTAATGCATTAGAAGAAAGCATTTTTTTGGTAATTGCATGCATGTTTCATTATTCGATTTTCCGAATCACCTCGGTTCCAATTGGTTCGGATAGTTGCCTGTTTACTAAATAATTATTTAAAAAATTTGAACAACACCCAGTACTAAAAGGAGTTTTCACTCTTCGAGAAGCGAAACAGGAAACGATGGCGAAGAGGGCAGAGGAAGGCGAGGAGCCTGGAAGAGTAACCGAGTTAGCAGTTGCGAGTAGCGAGGCCGGACTAGTTAGAACGTAGGTCAGCGTTAGAAGTTAGCTGAGCGGCTATATTGTTTTGGAATGCCGTGGGTATTTAGGCCTGGGCTGGTCGCGGGTACGTCGTTCAGCAGGTTCCTCGGTGTGCCGCGTAACGCAGTTTTAGCGTTACCACGGAGATGAGAAAGTAGCTTTGCGGCTTCTCGAGTTCCCTGCCCTCTCAGGCATCGTAGTCGAGGCTCCGTCGGCGAGTTCTCGATGTCGTCGTGGCGAGGCTGGCTGCCAAACTTTTAAACGAAATTTCGTCGGATCTCGTTTGGCCGGGGTGTTTCGTTGACGCCGGAGCCCCGGCTACCAATTAGTCGTCTGCCGATATCGCGAAACAACGACGATGTCGAACCGTGTTGGGGTGTTAGGAAAGCTGAGAGGCAAGGCGGAGGATAGGAACAGCCGGGCAAAGATCGAGCACGCCGCGCCGGTTACGGGTCGTTTCGTCCGGGAATTTGCTGCTTCGCCAGCCATTGCCTCTGCTTGCCGAAGTGTGATCGCATTACGCGTAGATTCCGTGGAAATTAGCGGCGCGGATTAAGACCCTGCTTCCCTTCGTTCGACGCCTATGTAGAGCTTCTTAGGTCGCGTACATAAGGTTAGGTAGGTACATAGGTGGCGCAACGCTGCGAAGACAGATACTCGGCTCTGAGTCTTTGCCCTCCGGGTGCACGGAGGCGCCCGTTAAAGCGGATCGCTAGATCAAACTTCTCGACGTTGACGTATCAGTGACACGTGAACGACGACGGCATAGATGTGGGTATCTGTTGGTGCGTGTGTCGCCTCCGGTTACTCCGCCGATCCCATGTCCTGCTCCTGAGGATTGGTTAAATTTATTTTCGGACCGTGAAATGAGAAATTGTAAAATCAATCTAACGTTTGAGGGAGAAAAGATGGATGTTCAGGATGTTTGACGTAAGAAGGAAAGTTTGATTAGAATCGGTGGATTTTATAAAAGCGTAGAAATCTCCCGCTAATCGATGTAGATACATATGCTTGGATCAATTTCACGCTTATAATCATTGCCAGAATATAATAGGACTTCGTTAAAAAAATTTAATACACAATTAGAGCGAGAAACTCGGTATGATAAACGTTAAAATATTTATATGCCCCTTGAAATTTGCGAATCGTCAGGAAGGAAGTGTTTCATGGCTATATATTCGCATTGAATACGTGTCTGGAGTAGGTTTATGTGGACGTGGGATCGTAATTGTGCCGAGTCCCTAGTGACCAGCAATTTAGTAACATGGTTTTCGACTGGCCTATATTAGACTACGCCGATCTAATGTAATATCAATCGTCTTTCTGACGGTGGCGAGCACGGGGTTAACGCGGGCAAGCACTGACCGTTGGGAACCATTTGCTAATAGATGCCACGAGATGCCTCCATTAGACCGCAGGGACATTCCGACAGGCAATATAGCGTCGAAGATTGTCGAATTACGGATCTCAAGATGACGTTTACTCTGTATAAAATATTCTAGAATTAAGACTATCTTAATACCAAAATATGCTGGTACTTCGAATGAAATTTAATTTTGTATGTAAACATATTCGGAGTTTGCCGTTTCCCACGTTAGTTGTTGAGGTTAGAATAGGCACAAGAGAGAAGAGATTAAAAATCTCTAGCATTCTGCTATATTTATTTTAATTTATATTAATTTTCTTTGTGGAAAAAATATGATAAAATTCATCGTGTAAAAGCAAATGTATTTTAACTGTTTTTTATCAGAAGCGGAAGAATTTTGTTGCAGATTATAATTTTTATATAACTTCTAATTACGTAATTTTCTAAATAAATTAGTTTTAGTCGCAATTAATTAAATTTGTTATAGCGTTTAAAATATCAAAAAAATCTTTTCCTCCGTAGCAATCCCATCTGTGACTAAAAGGATATATGTAATTCAAAATCTAGTTCCGAATTGCAATCACTATTTTCAACATCCAATATAAAAGTTTATACTTCGAATGTCAAATCCATCACAACCGTCTATTACACACAGTGTATACATTTCAAAAAGCATCTCGTTTGGCGGCATTGCCGAACGTTCTGCACAAAAATTCCCTATTACCGTTCCAATTACCATCGAAATAAAAAGACGGAAGGCAATTAAGGTGGTGAATCAAAGAACACGTGTGCCCAGCGTCGCGCCGGTGGGGCCCGGATTGCAGAATTTAATTTCCTGAAACGAAGCCGCGAGCCAACAAATATGATATCGATTGGTGCGATTGCCCTAGAAAATTTAACTGCGCCGATCGTGTGTCCATTCGGTTCGCGTACCAATGTAAATCCCGGCCTCGGCCGATATTAGCTTATTCGAGCGGGGGAAAAAATGTTGTCGAACCGGACGATTAATTACCGATCTGTCGGATTATTTAAATTGCAAATAATGCGGCCAACAAAGCCGCATCTTTGAACGGACCCAGGCACATCTGATCCATTCGGTCGGCAGTTTAATGTGAAATACGATCGGCCGGGAAATCGTATAAATTACAGGGAAACGAAAAAGCGAACGCAAGAGGAAAAGGTGCCACACGCAGTGCTATCGATCGTGAATGGAATAAAACATTTGTCTTTTATTTCCAATTTTATCTTTTTTTTTTCAAATCTTTCATCCATCTTCTTCTATCTTTTTTTTCTTTTCTCTTCTTTTTGTTTAAATGGTAGGACCTGGTCTAGAAGGCATGAGACAAGCTGGATTGTGGCCAGGTTTCTCGAAATAGGAATAATTTTAAGCACCACTTGAAAACTATGCCAATAGTCCGTGTTCACCATTATCGTTACCGTTGTACTTCTTCCGCTTCGTTCCAGACCGAAAATGTACGGGCATGCGGTAACCTAATATCGAGCTTAATCGTGATACGTTTCGGCAAAACCAAATAGAGAATCCCCGTAGTTCTCGTTTATGGAAACTTTAACAGGCTGAACCTTATCGGATGTTACCATCGGCGAACGGGATTCTTAATGAGCCATTGTTTCGGTAGCTCGAATAAAAGTGATAAGCGATTATCGCTGCTGAAGATAAATAGAGTTGAATGTGTGTACTTAGATTTTCCAATTTCGACTGTAATTCGTTGGCTGTTTAACTTTCTACGATGAGAATTTGATTTGTTTATGGAAGAAAAAGATTATAATTTAGCATAATTTGGCATAATTCAAACTACGACATTATGACAAACATCTAGGATAATTTTCAGTTTGAATGTTATACTCTACTCAAAACTTGTGAATGTTATATTTATGAAAAAATTTCATAGGAAAATGTTTTACTCGTGTGTGAATTCTTATGAATTATTTGGGAACGTGATTCTCTTTGATTCGAGCAACACACTTTTTACTGCAAATAAACTGTATAACCCAGTTTTCCGTGTTAAAGCAAACAAATTTCGTAACTCGGTTTTTTTACGAATTTACTTTTAATTTAAACTACATTTGAAAGTTTGCTTTTTCAAAGTAACTAGGTTTACTTTACTTTTTATGTTTCGTATAAAATCACAAGTATTACGAATAAAATTCCAAATTTCTAGACATCAATATCCGAAACATCAGTATTCGTTACTCTGAATTCGGATTAGATACACATTCCTTTATCCATTCCCAATTTCCTTCAACGGGAAACAAAATTTACTAAAAAATGTAGATGTAACAACAATCTTCAAAAATTCATCATCGACGTCAACCTAATCTTCTCTCACAAGATTTTATTCCGAATAATATTATCATAATTCGAATCGAGTCACAAATAAATTTCCACCAGACAAGATGAATCCTTGAGCAGTGTTGCAGTGGTCAACGAACGTCGCGACCGCAGCGACTGCCGGGAAATAATTCGTATTTACATGAATACGCCAGCTACGTCGGACGTGACGAAGGCATTAGAGCATCAAATCGAGTTAGCAGCGCGAATCGCTAACCGCATCAAGTCACTGTCGGCCACCTTGTACACCCTTGCCAGCGTCTGACTAACTCTATCCACGGTCCAGGGATAACCTGGTTCGCCCCTTTGTCCGCGGTCGCCATCACGATCCGCGATTGGTTAGCTGCGATTGACTAAACTTCCACTTCGTCAATGTCCTATCGGTCTTCGCGTAGGATTAAACGTGTGAATAAACAAGCATTTTGTAGATAACCAAGTTCGTCCATCGATAGTATAAAAATTTATAAATTTACAAATTGCAACAGTTGTTAATGGAAAGAGAAGATGAGGGAAATTCGATTGGCTGAAGATCTGGCTCAAATTTTTGTGACTGAAAATGATAATGAGAAATAGTTGAGTACGTGGAAATATGCAATGTAGAATATCGTCATTTTTTTCAAAGAATTTTATATCAATGTCGTTCTACTACAGTAATACAATTGCGTATATCATCGGATTTTATCATTGTATTTATCTCACGTAAAGGTTTATTCGAAAATTGTTCTGAGTTAACATTTTGACTGCCACGCCGAAATCACATGTTTCGCTCCGGACGCCACAGTGTTTCAACACAGTGCACCGTTAGATGTGAGATTTGTTCTCATTTTCTTTTTTTATTGATGTTCCAATAACAATGTTTAATTGTTCAATGGGGCACTTTTTGTTTCAAAGTATCTTCTATTTATCGGTTATATTCAAAATCCCCTAACTGTCAATTTTCATTCAATTTTTATCATTGTAAGAAGTTCAAGCGCTCCGGTTATCAATGAACACCGTGGTGTCACGGGAAAACCCGTGACTGGTCATATAAGACCAACGTGGCAGTCAAAGTCTAACGGTCAAACTATTGTAAAGTTATACCAAAAAGAAGATATTTTTGTTGGAATCTACGAAGCACTCAAAATTCTATCGTGATTGAGCGTTTATATTTGAGATGCAATAAAAAATGATTTAGTTGAATATTCTACGTGTATACACTCGCTATATGTTGAACGACGTTAAATCAAGTTATTAATTTTCCTGTTGGCGAAACGATATTTGAAGTCCATCAGAAACCACAATGCTCCTGAAGTTACACGATTTTCCGTATTCACGTAGCGGGCATGGTTCGGTGCGCGCATTCAACGAAGATAATTCTGGCGATCGCGAAAGAAAATTGATTTCGATTTGATGTACGCTTCGATATAAACGGTAATCCATCACAGATCACAATGCGATTTGAACCGCAGTCAATGACGTCGCACGGACCGTCATCGTGGCAACAATCGATTTTAACTCGATGCGGGCAACGCGTTGCCTGCAGCTAGCATTATGCCGTCGTATCCATGTAGAACGATTTCGCGTAGGAACGAAATAAAAACGATCGACTGACAAACGATTATAATCTACGATAGAAACACCGTCGTTGACAACCCTGACAATCCGTCGATACTGTTATTGTTGATAACACGCTACAATAACCTCCGGCGCATGCATCGTTAACCGCAAGTATAATAATAGATCTTGTAAATTGCGAATTGTTATAAAAATGGTAGAAAAATAAGGCCGCAGCGTGTAACGTGTCGAGTTTGCAATTTAATTATTTAATAGAGAATCCGTAAATAAAAGCGACGTGACACGCTACTAGCTTTAAAAAAAGAAAGAATTTTTGTAATTTCTATCGATTCACGAATTATTTTTACTAGAAACTCGATATGGAAATAATATATTGACTAAATTACTTTCGGTAAAACGAGCCAAACGTTATCTTTGTATGGAGTTGAACACTTTTGTTGAGTCTCTAGGCGTCTTATCTCCCTTTAGATCGTCTCAAATTTCTGCTTCGGCTATCGACACGTATTTATTTTTACGCTCGATTAATTTTCAACCTCGTCATATCTTTTTCCACATTTTTTTTTTACCACATATACAGTAAAAAAGACGTGGATCGTTTTCAAGAATAATCGCGATAAAAACGAAAGAAAAAGATACGCCGCTATTCGTTTGCATCGTCGTCAATAAATGCAGGAGAATAACTCATCGGTGAGTCGCGAGATGCCGTGGCGGACATTTTTCTCGTCAACGCGGGCTATCGACTTTGTAATTGAGCGTTACAGGTGTTCCCAACACTCGAACAATGCCGGCAGATTGTTCAATAACTGCAACGAATGTACGTTTCGACGGTAAAGTCGTCCAAGATACGGGAGCGACGCGGCTGCCACTGACAGGAACGCATTGCGCGTTTCACGGTTCGCTTTAATTAAGCAATTATCACCGCTTATTACGGAAAATATCGACTAACACTCCGGTGCACCGAAGAGAAACGGTCTTCGTTTGTAATTCACGCTATTGATCGACGCACCTGGTTAATTCTAACGTAATCATACACAACAGGATAATCCTTGTGTCCATATTCGTGTATACATGTGTTACATTATGTATTACCTGTAAATGTGATGGATCTATTCTTATGAGTTTCTAGAATTCATAATTCATATTAATGGATCATTGAAAAGGATTAAAATGTTGCACCTCTCTCGATTTTTTATAAATACGAGGTTGATTAGAACGTTGGATTTGTTGTTTGTGTCTAGAATTGAATTCAATTGTTGCGGCACGTTTATTAGAATAATTATTTTAGATGAAAATCGATACTGATTATAAGAGATATTAAACATAAATTGAATCGCAATTCGATCCTGAATTTGTTAGAGAAACGATAGAAGCAATATTAACATGATTCGTCGGAAATATCAGAGTACACGTGTTACTAAATCAGTTCTCAGTTACTAAATAAATAAATATGAAAGAAAATTAAATAAAAGCTTGTGTAAACACGATAAAAGGGCAAAGTGTACCTCTCAAGTGAACCAAGTAAATCGAAATAACAATTCCAGATCGCTAGCAGGTAGAAAAGATCTAATCTTTATTCTTTCATATCAATAGTTATCTAGCTTATTGCAGATCAACGACTCGCATAACGATTCGTCATCGCCTATCACGCTGTGTCAAAAGTATTACGATTCGATTTCAATCGTTGTGAATCGGAGTTCGACCTACGAATAAATGCAACAAAAAATATGAAATGGTAAAAAAAAAAAAGAAAAAATAGAAGAAGACGAGGTTCGCGTTAACGAGCAAGGTTCTCAGCGCTGTCAACGCGGAAAGAGAGCTTGAACGGTTTAATTATTACCAGCGACTGATTCTTCGTAATTCAGGTCGCACGTACACGCGCGATTTCGTTACATCGTCGTTATCGTCCAGCATGACGGCGTAGCGTCGTGTCATTCGGCATTATTCGTTTATTTCTTCTCTGCCCTTTTATTTTTTTGTTTTCTTCTCTCTCATTCAAGCGGTCGTTCACACATCGCTCGACTTTTGTTCGCTCACCAAGTCGGCTTGCATCACGTAACAGCACGTTCCAATTCACGCGTGCACACGCCTAACCTTGCCGCACTAACGCACTTTTCTCTTCTGCACATTCCTTCACACGCGCAGCACTGTCCAGGCCTATTTACTTCACAGGTACGTAACATTGTGTGTGCGTTGCACTCGTTGCACGTAGTCGTTTTCTGCTTTGAGACAGTCTACTTGGATTAAGTATACCGATGAATTTTGAAAGATACTTATGATTACCGATGAGCTTTGAAATATTTTCGATCGTCTGGGACACGATTCCACGCTTAATAATTCTGATGAATTTTGAATTCTCAATAAAACTTCACTTGTGATCTGATAAATTTTAACTCTTGGATGAAACCGAAGTTTCTCATGAGCATCGAGTATTTAGAAGTTGATATGTTCTGCATTATACGTCTTGATTAATCTTGAGCCATTAAAATTTTCCCTCGACTACTTAAGAATCTCGGAAATCTTACGCAAAACTCATCATTTTAGCACCGAGTAATTTTAATTCGCGTTGTATTGGAGTACCTTAATATTCTTTAAGATTTCATCAATGAGAGTTGATCGTGTCTCATAGTATAATCTGTTCGCCAAGCTCGATGATTAATAAAATGTCAACACATGTATAAAGCCAACCTCGTGAAAGAAAAATGTTTTATATATCACGAAATAAGTCAGCTGCAAGCACATGAATATGAAATTAGAGAGGGAGCAGGAGCAAGTTGCGATCGCTAAGTTAATAGATTTTAATCCAGATGGCTGAAGAGCGAAATTCCATTATCCGGCGTCGGAGTTGCCGCAAACCAAGTTACACAGCTTCGCGAAAGCGTAATAAACCACCGTATTGCAGTTAACCTTGATTTACAATAATGCGCGCTGTAACATTAACAACCCCTAATGGTTATACATTGCCTCAATTATATATATGCTTAACGCGTTATCGATTTGCCGCGTCATCGTCCCTTATTGCCGGCAGTATCTATTATCCTCACGTGTTCTTACAAGATACACGGATCGCGTTTGCAAATTGCAATTTGCACGGGATAAGTACGATTAATTTCGGTTTAACTTGTTCAGTCGATGAAACCAAGGAGAAGAATAGTTCGTTCTTTGTACACGATGCAAGATTCTTATTATATGGAGTTCTGAAATATTCTTCAACGAGTAACGATCATTTTCAGAAGGATAGATTTGTTATGCGAAGAATAAAAATAATCCAAAAGAAAGTATAAAGAGATTTCATTTTTAACTGTTGGAAAATTGTTATTATTGATAAGAATTATTCTTTCAATTTGTTTTTCGAGTGAATCATCTATAAATTCTACTAACTGCTTGTGCCTCCACGAGAAAAGTCTCCATATTCATTAGCAGGATAGTAGCTTTTTTTTGAAATTTAATTCCATGCACCATTCATAAACCCAAGAAAAACGGTCATGTACAATGAAGTGTTTATTTTTAGTGGATGCGTACGCGACGCCATCCGGGCATGCGTTTTCATGAGTACGTGCCTGAACGGCCGGTCTAGTTGCTCGCAGCATGCCTGCCAGCCCTTCTTTTGTGCCCTTTGCATTTAGGTAACTTTAATTATTCGCCGGCAAGAGTTCCTTACAAGTTTGAATAACTTTATAAGCAACTCGACTACGGAATGCCCGCAACGCGAACCCCTAAGGGCCGGAACCGCGCACCCTGTCCGGAAATGAAAAATTTTTAGAATTACCGTCGCTGCTTTAAACGCCGTAATAAGCGTTCGCAGTTAAGAGCAAAGCTGAACATTCGTATCGACTATCTAGATACGTGCGTGATTGATTTTTCCTATGTGTACAATAGAACATGGTTTATCTGTACCTGTCGGGAGAAACGGCCATCGCAAATTTTTCCGCTCACTTTTTTTTTTTTTTTCTTCGTATACCGAGCCGACATAGATAATCTGACGTAAAATAGATCCTTCGTACCCGCATGCATAAAACGTAATTAGGAAACGGCCAGTCAATGATGCTGTTTAATTGCTCGCGTTTCCACTGGGCGATAATCGCGGTATCATGGAACGCGGATAAGGGGACGCAAATGAGCGAGAATGGACTTTCATATAATTGTGCCGATATATGCAATAATTCGACCGTGAAATAAACGTTGTATATCACGCGTCGGTGAAGATGCGTCCTTCCTACGGTGTCCCGTGCACCGGTGCCCCCATTGACGAGTAATTTTGTCATGGTACGCGTCCCGTGGGTGGTCGCCTTGGTTGTTACAATCTTTCACGTCATTTGGAAAAGATAAAATTCATTAGCAAATTACTATAATATCTTATATTATATTATAACCGATTAATATCGAAACGTACGTTCGTCGCTAATTACATCGTAACAATGTGATGACAAAATGATCGGGCGAGATTAAAATTCAACAGCTTGCAAACGGTTCCCTGCATGTTTTAAATATAAATGCACGTATAAAATATTTATTCGATCTTTTAACACGACGGAACGGAGGAATTTAAATTGCTACGCGATCTTTTACAGACACTGGTAGAGATTCGCCTCCAGAACCAGCACCACCGGAAGTACCACCGCGCGGTCCATCTCTGCATGCGACTCACACGCTACGTACGCAACAAAATCGAAATGGTTGTCCACCAAATGCCACGGGAAACTTCGTGCCAACCGAACAGATGCAGTCGGAGAAGTATTCGGGTAAGTGTCCGATTGCATGTCGTATTTCAATCGTATCGACAATTTTCCTTTGAATTGTCCACGCGTTCTGTAATATCACGTTCAAACTTCACAAAAGTTAAAGGTCATCCGCGTCTATAAATAGGACCTTTCTCAACTTTGCTACTCATATTGTTTCGTAGAAACTAATGGAATTTCTAAGATATATTTTTCATACGATACTAACCAGACATTTAGCCGACTTACAAACGTGGGAGTGTACGTCAAGCATAAAGGAACATTCAGTATGGCAATATCGTACAGTGAACAACCCTTTCGTCTGTGTTCACGCATGTCGATCGCTGACGCATCGGATTAACATTCTACGCGATTACTCGGAATTAATTAGGGAACGGCTGACAAAGTGCACGCGTCGGCAGCGTTCCTCGTTATTTCCGCGGCCCTTCGTGCTTTATTGAATCCTCGAAGATACATTGCCAATGCAGCCCGCTAGTTATGAAAGTTTGAGAAAGATAAAATCTCCGGACGAGCCGGCAGGAAGCCGAGCAGTTCGTCTGTTCGTGTTCGAACGAACGGAGGGGCTTGAATGAATTTATTAAAACTGATTACTATTTAATTCGTCATCCGCGAACGAGAAAACGGATCGCTGGAAAATGTCGTGAAAATAACTTCCAGTAAGATGGAATGGTGTCTGGAGTTTCTTAGGAATTGTTTTATGAATGAACGTGTACATGAATCTTTAATGATTTTTTTCGAAAAATCCTTTCCTATTACAAGTTATAGCTTTGAGGTTCGCGAATTTCATTGATATCTCATCGTTTAAGATTATTTTAACATCGTGATCACCATTGTTTTACCTGCGTTAAAGGTGGACGTGTTAACATGTCAAGATATATTAACGTATGCGATTATACACGCTAATATCTGATCTTAGAACTATTTTAGAACTATTGGAACTTAGAATTATTATCATCTTCTACCCTACTTCTACATTCTTTTTAGTCTTTCTTCCTTGCCCGCGTATTAGTTAAAATAATCTAGAGCTACCGTGGATATATACCATAGCGTTAACCATAGTTATATGTACATATAATCTTATCTTAAACTGCTTGAACTTATCAACAAAGGCCACAATGTAACTCCAAAATTATAGCAGCTCCGGCCTATCCAATTCCTTCGATATCAAATATGTACTTCACCAATATTAATATAGTAGGTGCACCGATATTCATGGAAGAAAGACCGGTTATTGTTCGTACTGACCCTATTATCCGGCAAAGCGTATCATCGGCTGGCCGGAAAATTCGCGGAGGAGGATTCAGGCGTCCCGCCAGCTCGAGATAATGCGGTTCAGTTTTCAACGAGGAGTGTTTAATTTCGGTGCGCGCCCTCTCTGTCCCGGTTATGTAGATGCGAGGTCGCGGGTACGCTGGAAATCTGTTTAAACTAATGGCGAGTAGTCCCTGGGATTTTGCATTAACGCCCCCGTTAATTCATTGTAAATATACTCGGTGTGTATTCGTTTCTCTATATTTCTATGTACATACACCATTAGTATATTGCTCGGCGACTAAACATCGTTTGTACCGCTCGTAACAGCACTCCCCGCCACAGCCTTCTTTTCACCGAATATTCGATGTAACACACGTACACGTCGAGCACTCACCAGTGCAGCTACACCCCGCCTCTACGCTATGTTATATGCGCGATTTACATACTACCGCGTTCGATTCACGTTTACCGATGCTATAAACACTTCTACGATAATAGGGACGCGGTATTAACCAGCGTGGTTATCGCCGGTCATTAATCATCCGACGTTGCCTGGAGACGATATTTTCGAGTGTTCGACCGTGTTACAACGTGTTTTCGGGACACACGACGAACATCGCCATACAGTCGATCGAGTTCCGATATTCCGCATCGTAGCTCTCTTCAATGCTTTCGTATTCGCTAGAATGTTACTCCTGGATGAGATTCGATGTTTATCTTGACAAGTTGTCTTGATTCTTGGTTTGTGGTTCGGTGTTTGATATGTAGATTGGTTTGGTTATGAGAAGATAATGTAAAAACGGCAGAGATAAAGCGACGAATCCATGAACTAGTACTAGCTGTTGTTTTCGCTAACGTACAGACACACAATAAAATTGTTTCCAACTTTTTGATTCTACGGAAATACGAATTTTTCTTTGTTTAAAATAGTAGTAGGCGTAGCTAATTAATTAACTAACTAACTAGGAAACGACCCAACAAACATTAACGAGGCTTCTAATAATTTGCAACCACCATGGATGAAGGATTTATTATCGTCATGTTCCTTGTTTCGCCTGATACCGACTCCGCGTTCATTATCCGCGATTTTCTATGCACACAGACGGGTAAATGTTTATATATTTTTGCCCACGGCTTTAGTGCCTTGAAAATTGATTAAAAGTCCCTAAAAATATGCAAGAAGATATTACGAATTTATTAAGGCCGCTCGGTGTTTGATTTAATAATATTACAAGACGCATCCCCACACCACTCGCAAATCATAATATTTAATTTAATAATATTGTTCGATGCGTCCACTGGTAGCTCGAGAATTAAACCTTCTCTGATGCTGTAGCCACCATATTGCTTGCAAATTGTTTTCCGTCTTTTTGAACGTGGTGTTATTTCAATTAAAAATTTCTATCGGCCAATGCATCTCACAGTTGAAACTATGCACCGACGGAATGCCAATTTTATACGAACCGTTTCGTTTAATAATGTTCAAAATGTGTTTTTTCTACGGTACAGGCATTCACCGATTTCACCGTACTGCTTGCATCCAGTATTTAACTCGTGTACCTGGGATTTCTGTGTCGGTTTACCTTCAATTTTTATCGTTCCGATGTGTAGGTGATTTTTCATTTTCCGTAAATAACGCTGCCGCGTTTTCATTGGCTTATTTCCTACAGTTGTGTATTAATAATTTTTGAGAATATTTTTTCTCTCATATTTTCGAAGTGCTTAATTATGAATTTATTGGAAAATACAATAATGGGTATCAACATTTGGTAATTTTTAAATCGTACATTTCGTTTTATAGATACAGCTTTACCAGATGTTAATGGTACTTTAATTATATATGGTGATCAATTTATGTGGATCATAAATCTATCATTTATAAATCACGATTCATATTTTGCAAACTATATCGAAGATGAAAATTTTATTTCGGAGTCTTAATCACATTGAACATATTATCCCATGAAATGATAAGATATCACAAGATTAATTCAAATTATTTATAATACATTGTTTCAGACAGGTAATAAACATTTAAAGAATAGTGCAAAGTCAGCAAGTTCTGTAAATCTCCATATATATATATACACTCTTCAAATATCCATGAATCCATGAATATCTTTCACTTCCTTCAACCGAAAATGGAAAACCAACACCGTTGGAAAAACAGGCCATAAAAGAGATTATGAGCTGTAGTAGTAACCGCGCGGCGTTTAACCGAACGCGATTGTTTCCGGTCGCCGCCGGTGCGAAGCAATACAAAACGATTGGCTGGGTTCTATGTGTATTTTCCTAGGATCACCCGAATTTTACGGGCTACGTTTCACTGGTTTGTGTATCGTTTGCCCTGGCTCGCGATTCGCTATGTTTACACGCGAATTTATAGTAATGCATTCTCGGTAAGCCGTATCGCTTTAACGGACCGCGAAGCTTCATTGAATACCTGCGATCATCCCACTCGTGCGGCAAAAAATCGATACGTTTATTGTCGACCTTGTTCCAATTTTTATGCCCCTTAAGTGGCGGAAAAGTACAAAACAACCGGGCTTCGTGGTTCGAGCGACGCGTCATTATCGCAGGCTTTCGTTGGCCTTCGATGAAGCATAAAGCGCAAACGATTTTGCTTTTTCCTTTTGCTTTTAGACAAACCTTCGTTAAATTTGCCTCTGTGATGTGGATTTAGAATACAAGGTGAAGCACGTAGATTTATGGGTCAGTGTCTCTTTTCTTCCCTAGTGCAGGAACATTTAATTGTGTATCGTTTCTTTTATTCTTGGTTCGGTTATATATATTAATTATTTTGTAAAAATATATAAAGAATCTACCTTAACAAAAAAAAAAAAGAGAGAAAATGAATGTCATTCCATTCCACGATCTTACCGAGCAAAGTAATGGTAATGAAAAGATTACGTTTCACCGAATTGCAGTTACTCGACACGATAAACTTCAAACTTGCAACTCCATCGAGGTCCATCTAACTTAGAAGAAAACGTCTGAAAACACAGCTCGAGGCTCCAGCAAAATCGAAATGAAACGAGTGGCATCAAAGAATCTCATAATCCCGGCTGACTGAAATTGAAAAGTAATCGTTATCACGGCGCGTTGAGTGCATCGATAAAGCGCGAATATGGATGGCGTTGACGGCGCGCAATGGCGACCGAAAAATCGCCGTGTTTTCCGGCTAATGCCGCGCATTACGAGGCAGTAACTAACTGACGCTACTACCGCGATATACATATATACAGTATATGCCCGGAGGCAATTCTTGCGTGGACAATAAAGCGACACTCCCCTGGAATCAGCCAGTCGTTCTCTCCTCGTCGCACTCTCGCCGTTTTCCGACCAATAATCAGCTTCAGCGTCCAGCGTACGCCGAATTATACACGCGCTAGGTAATTTTTACTGTTTTTTACGAGCCGGCCAACGACGCGACAATAACGTCGAAATCCTTTTCACGCACGGTACGCGTGCATCGAATGTCAACGAGCGCTTTCTAACGGCCCTGCTCTATCCGACGCTGCCTATGTATTGCACTTTTGCCGCGCCAGTTAAGCGGCGTTTATTGCACGATCAACGCAACAATCCGTGCCAACTGCCTGGTCCGTGTTTAACCCTCTACCACCGCTGCTATATCCTCTCTGTGATGCATAGTAGATCGCGACTGATGGCGTTAGTGATATTTGGTATATGCTATGGCAATGGTATGGGCCATGATCAAGCTTCTTTGACGACGCGGCCGATTTGTTTTTGGGGATTAGTACGTTTTATGTGTAGATTCGTATGGCTTGGTGTGAATTTCGGTGCTTGCGGCAGGCAATCTATGTAGATTTATCAGATTGGAATATTATATGTAGAGGATAGATTTTGCATAAGCTGTTTATAAAGACAATAAACGGTTTTCGGGTTATAATGAATTATTGCTACACTTTGTCCACTATTTCGTTCCTGGATCATTTAACAACATATTTGCAAATATTTGTCTGGTTAGAATTTAATTTGTGGGAACGTTTCAACATGTAGAAATGCGAGCAGATTATTTACATGTATGGTTTTATGATTAGTTATCAATATGCTTTTTATCCCAAAACTAGACTCTTTGGATATTTAAATATATTTAAATGCCATTTAAATTGTTCATATCCACGATGAATCTAGTATATCGCGAATAATAAACCACAAATTTAAGACGAACTCGTATATTCGTCCGCAGAGTAGAGCGGAAGAAACGAAAGTAAAAAGTAATGCGCGAATAATTTACTGTGACATGGAAATGGTCGCGGTAAAAACTCAGTATATAATTCTGGATGCGGTTTTCTCTATTTTCCGAATAAAAGCCCGTAAAGACGCGACCGGTGCCGAGCGGCTCGCACGCGAGACGGTATCGCGGCGTTCCCGAAGGTGCAACAATAATTATTTCTAATTTCGAGTTATGCAAAAATACGTAAAGCTTAAGTACCGCAGATAATAATATCCGTTCCAGTGTAGACACTCTCGTGGGTACGGTGAATTTTGTCCCGCGGAACCAGGCGACCGCTAACCCTACACCACTGGGTCATTTCGGTCGAAACGACGGCCGACTATGCGTGGGAAATATGCATCGTTACTTTTCTTCGTGAACGCCGAATCGTGAGAGTAATTCGAGTCCTCCGTATAATCCAAAGCTACGTATCGCGCCTCAGATTTATTCTAATAGGAGAAATAATTTTTTAATTGACGTTATCTTCAAGTGTAATATTTTAATAACCAGATTCCAAGAATAAGTCATTCGAAGATCGAAACTGAAATTATATATCCTTTCAGTGTATATTTGTATATTGCATATTAGGTTCCCAACTTAAAACATCAGCCAACACCGCAATGAAAGAGAGAATCGTGCATATGTAGAGGACTAATAGAGGATTGTAATATATAATAACAAGAACTTGCTGTTGCAACCCGTCAAATATATTTAAAATAATTAAATAAAGTAATAGATATAAATGTCGAGTTGCGTCTCCAATAAGGCGAATCACACCGTGATGTTCGAGGGTTGTAGAGGAGGCATACTGATCGTTATATTAGCTGTGGTTTTGCTATCTTCGTTAGTGTTTGCCATCTCTTCGTTCACTTATCCCGTCGGGGTCACCAATTTGTAGAGGATGGTTGATCGTGAGATTTATTAGACGCGATTGCTCGTTGTTGAAACCGTCGAGTATATTTAAAAATAATTAAATAAATTAATATACAAAAAATATTCGCTGAGGCGCTCGTACAGTGTATAAATCGCAAAATAGATACTCGTAGATACTGATTAATAACTGATAGATAACTGATCGACAACTCATGTGCCACTACATATACAACAGAAGTCAAGAATCACCGAACACAACACATAAATGCACACCAGCGAATGGTTGCGTCGCTGGCACCCCCCTTTTTCCTTCTATTTATTCTTCAAAAGCATAAATATCATCGGATCCAACGAGATTGGTTATTAGGTTCTGCGAGTAGCACACTACATTATTTCGAGCGGCGTTTCGCGAACTCGCAGCCCTTGAGTCGGCTTTTCAAAGGGCTGCCTTAATCGCTTCGAGTTCCGTGGTTCCTCTGTGCATGCTCGTCGCGGGTAAGGGCGAATTCGATCCGCAAGCTCGAGAGAGAAAGAGAGAGAGAGGGAGGGAGAAACAGAGAGAAAGAGAGAGAGAGAGAACTGTTTACCCACGGAAAACTGACGAATGTTTGCCTTCTTCTGGTTACCCCGGACGGAAGTACCAATGCGCCTGGCCGCTGCCACAACAAAGTGCACGGAAATTCGATTAATGCGATCCAGCAACACGCGTTAAATTCGAAATACTCGGTTAGCGAGCGGAATTCACCGAATCTTCGCGATGGACGTAGCTGTTGCTTGCATTTTTGAAAATCTTAAAGAGTTTAATGCAATTTCGCGGATTTAATGGGAAGTGCTTCGAAGTTTTGAAAGCTTCCGCAAGATCCTGGAAGTTTTGTGACGCTGCAATTTCTTCTAGCTTGCAGAAAAATTAGTTTTCGCATGGGGTAAAGGATTGATTAACTGTGCTGCGGTATTAAGTATCAGTGAAGATTAGGTTAGATGGTTTTCGGAGAAAATTTTCGGATTGTTATTTTTATCAAAATTTGTCGATTAATTAATGATTCAATGAATTATTCGCCTGTTAGTTAATTTCTATCTTAGGAAGTTGGTTATTGATCTTTTTCGATTCTTGTTATTGGTTATTTATTAGAATTCACTTGAAGATAAGATTAAAACCAAAGTGTGACATTCTGATTCATCATAGCATTTCCCAAGTCTTAAACGAACTTCGAGCTTCACTTTCGCAATTAATCCCTCCTGTGACTGATGACACAGTGCTACGTCTTTTAGTTTGTAAAAGTTGAAACTTGTTGACGTGCTACCCAGCCGTTTCACAAGTTAGACTATGACGTAGCGCTAGATTTCCCGTCCGTCATACATTTTGTTCTAGACGTTTGCGAAAAAAGGACATCTAATATGTTAATATCCTTGTGCGCGTGTATGCGAATAACTAACCCCTACGTTTCTCCGTAATATCCTAGCCCAGCTGCATTGATAGATAAGAATAATTTTAAACACTTCCCCTTTCTCGTACAGAATATTATTCAAATTTTTTAATAATAATAGCGATCAAATATGTACTGTGATTTTTAATATGTTGTAGACAATAAACTACAAGAAATGGAATTTTCAGTTTGTTAAAAGAAGGTCTTTCATTTACGACATTTTAGAAAAAGAAAAATGTAGAAAAATGTATACTTCGAATTTATGGCTATCATAGCCTGTACTTTCAAATTAGCTTTAAAAATAATAATAGATCTTGGCTTTTTCCAGATACACAATTTTTCTCTGGTTTCTTCCACCAAGTTTTTATTTTTTATTATTTCATTGTATACTTATGTCATTACTTTTATATATTACATTGTTACACACATATTATTGAAGCTTGTTTTTCTTCATTATTGTTTTCGTTTGCTCATCCACCAACTTACTAGTTATTGTATTAATGATTCCCATATATTATTTACTCTATGCAGATAAATATGAAAGTATAAAGTCACCTAGTTTCCTCGCTTTTTCTTACGAATTCACTAACCAATTTCATGCCTATCTTACATTTCACAACGTTGCGTTACAAGCTCGTAAAACATAAATTATTCAATGCTTTCGTTTAATCTCCATCTGGTAATTATACTCGCTGGCTTCCCTTAAGTAATAAGAAACAGTGTCTCGCGTATAAAACGTGCACTATCGATTAAAGACCAAAGGAAGCATTTTAATACCCGCCATTTATTATCCAACTAGAACGATATACCACAAAGATTGTAGTTAGCCATACCAGTTCAGCGTTGATCTTAAAAATTCTCTCCCATGGAAAAGAAATTTTGATCCGAGAAAACCTCGTCCAACGACGTCCAATCTCATCTGGTATTGTTAACGATGCTGGTAGTGTTGCATATCGTGCACGCACCTTCTTAATAAACATTAATTAGCGGCTTTATGATTAAATCAAATAGAAAGCATCACAACGTGGTTGGGATATCATCAAGTTTAGGATCATACTTATCCTCTTGAGATGTGTTACAAATTCTCTTTGGTTCCATTGAATCTTCTAAAATGATTTTGCGAAGGTAGAAATCCTATTAATCTTTCAACGTTCATTCAAGGTAATATAATTTTGTCATTAAAAAATACAATCTTTTGTCAATTTTATACTTCATAAAAATATTTCTCTCATATTTTACGTTGTATTTATTTATTTTGGTTTTGCGACTTTTATTAAACAACGTGTTGCATGAAATATGATGTTACGCGGATAAATCATAAAAAAATGAAGACAATAAAATAAAATTTTGAATTTGATTATCCAGGTATGTTACAGAGTCCGGAATTCCTTACTAATGTCGATTAAGCTACGTTTACATTAGGCAGCTGAAGTCGATCGACCTCGATTGTTTGAAAATCGCCCGTGCGAACCGAATCTCAATCAAATATACAGAACACAATTTCCATGTTTATTTTACCAATTCTCGCCACTCTTTTTTGTGTTTTTAATTCCTTTTTCGCCAATTCCCTAGGTTTATCAAAACATTATTTACAATATTCATCGAACCAAACGAGTCGCAAAAAAAAAGAGAGGGAGAAAAAGGGAAAAAAGAGTGTTACGTCCATCTATCGAATTAGGAACCACGGTGTCCCGATTCGTAGCCAATATTCGTGCCTGCGCGAAATTCGTCAACAGATTTTCAAATGGCCCGTGCATGGTGTCCCCGGGAAAGAGCTCGCGTTCGACAGAATTGTATTTTTTTTTTCACCGCGTTTTCGCGAATCGATACGCCAAACGCTCTACTATCAAACCCACCAAAACATTCAAACACGACAAATCTCGGTCAACGTCCAGTTCCTTTGATCTCTTGGACTATCGCCAATAAATACAAACTTCTATGAACTTCTTAATAAGTTGGACTACCCAAGTAATCTTTAACTTCAATTTAATGTACTGTCCGATTAAATAAACTCTGTTCCATTGATAAACTCATTTAATGAAAACTCGCAAGTAATGAGCAGAATCAAAGAACTCCTATTATGAAAAATGCACTTGTATGAATTGTTTGCGTGCCAATAAATTTAAGTAAATGCAGTTCTGTTATAAGGACTAATATCTAGCGATACAGACTTTCTTCCATAGGATATCCAATATACATCTAAACGTACTGAACCTTACATTTGTCTACCTTGGCAAGCTCCTGCCTATTCCAACAACAGTTGCCTCCGCCACATCTATCCACGCAAGTCCACCCAGAAATCGGCCACAGTCTGATGGTCCACCCGATATTCATAACTCACGTGGCGAATTGATACGTCGAAAACAAGCGGTCCGATAACAGTGGCGCGTTTCAGGAATACCTGTCCGCGGGTCTAACAGGCCGTTGCGACTCGCGTGATGCGTAACCTCCTATAAATCCTGGCCAACCTCCTTCCATCTTTGTCTTTTCCTTCGCCACTTGCTTCTTTCATCGTCTGTATATACGTGTGTTCCGTATCCGTAACGTCGGTTTTTCACCCCTCTGTCCACGATTCCAACGGACTCCCTTCGGGCGACCCTCGTAGTAGCAAACGTTTCCGCGGCGGCTGGCATAACTCAAACTGTCCTCACCGTGGCGGCCGACTCGGTGTGGATTTAACGCGAGATCTTATCGCGGGGACAACAATAGCACCGGCGGTTGGCTCGCGGCACGCTGAAACACTTGTCGTCGGGAAATTTATAAGACGTCCGCGACACGCCGTGCCAGCCTGTTACGAAGCTTCGATGCCATGCCGTACCGCACTGGCATAAAGCATCCTCTCGGCTACCAGACGTCGCCATGCTCGCGCCATGGGAATTCCCCGACGTCCGCTCCATTGGGAATTAACCTCTTGCGTGACCGATCGAGCTCGAGGAATTGTCCAAAAAAGATTTATTTCTCTTTGTTTCGTTTTTTAAGCTGTGCTTGGTTTATTCCGCGGTAAAAGAAATACGTAGTAATTTTTAGTGGAAAACGTAAAAGAACGCACTAAGAAGTGGAGAACATTAAAAATTGAGACTTTTTTTAGAGCGACATGATTCACGCGTTATATTCTATTTAATTCTGAAATACTTCGTGGACTTGTTATTTCACGTTTCTCTATAAATGTTATGATCTTCTGCAGATTCGCACTTTTACGGTGTAATATTACACTTTATCTCCCAGGAGATCTCTTACCCAATGAATTATTAAGTTCAAGATATTGGCAAACCGGATGACGAGCTAACTCGTACTTCCCAGTTAACGGGTTACATCGTTAATGGCGCATCCGTTCGATTATACAGGCAAAGCAGTTTCCGCTTGTCTCGAGTACGAGAATTTCTGATTACATGTCCGAATAATCGGTAGTCAGCGAATCAACATCCGTATAATTGGAAGTCCAAGTAATCAGTATTTGGACGACTGATATCTGTCGAGTCTATTGTACGTTGGAAATATTATTCGAACGAATCAGAAAACTCTATATTTAGTTATAAAGAATAAATAGAATATAGAAGGAAAAGATAAGTATAATACATTTTTAAGTAGCGATCTCGATGCTTTGACGCTCGCAGTCAGGTCTGTCTGACTAGTTACTGGCGTATTCTACTTCGAATTCTCCTACTACTGTTCTGTACTAGATTCGCTCATATAAAATATCGTTCCTGGAAAATTTGTATCATGATACTTACGAGGATTTGTATCACATTATCAACAGATAATGATTGAGATGAAAACGCTCGAATGTAACGATACGAACTTACCGCGATAACCAGCTAAATAAACGATAAAGTCGAGGACGGTGGGCCGTGGTTATACGAATTCGTTAGTTGGAAATAACGGAACCGTTTCCGAGGTAAGATTAAATTTAATTAGAGTAGAATGTGCGGAGTGCATTTCAGTGACGAAAACAGAGCAAAGGAACGTAAAACGAAAAAACAGCGAACGAAATAAAAAAAGAAGGTGGTGGGGGGAAAAAAGAAAATGGAGCACAGCTCGTCGGAAGAAGCAGTAGCGGATAGGGGTTAGAGAGGGAGAAAAAGGGGGTGTGGGAGGGAAGAAGGGGAAAAAAACGAAACGAACGGCGAAAAATTTCATTACATTTTCCAGCACGTGAAAATTAAAATTTTTTAATTGGCTTTACCATCCTCCAATTCCGTCGGACCGACTGCGAAGATGCTCTAATTAGATGATTATAATTAACGAAATACTCCCACCTTTACTACAATCCCAGACGCTTCGTGAATAACGTGCGTTCCATCATAGATTTCTTATCTTGTGATATCGAGTCACAGTTGTACCATAAAATAGGGAATATATTCAGGGCGAATCCTCGTTTTAATTTGAAATTTTTTCTATACGTAAATTCAGTTCGACCAATAGAACTATGTAACATATAATGTCACAGTAATTTCTGTTAGTAGAAGCGAAATTAAAATGAAGTCTCGTTGGCGCCAGTTTTCTGGCTTTATGATTTACTAAAGAGATAATTAAATTCAATATTTCCACTTTGGATAAACAATTCTGTCTAATGGAAAGAGCTGTATCTTGGAAATTATTCGAATAATTATAGATTTCCGATATAATTTCTAATTTTTTGATGTATTAATCGATATTACGAATTATAGAAGGTACCAACAGAATAACTTCATATCGGATACACGATTAACGGCAACGATTATCGAATTCACGGATCGAGGCTTAGGCTCTGGTGAAAAATATCGCGGCACCGGAAACAGCCGCTTTTCGACCGAAAAGCAATTTTCAGCTTAAAGGCTTCCGTGGTTTTTACGACGTCGATATATTTTTTCCAATAATATCCGCGGTCTCTAGGACGATCCACGGCTTCGAATCAGGCAGGGATGGCGAAAATATCGAGCGAGGGAAAGAGAGGAGAAACGAGATAGGATAGTTTACAATCAAAATCCAGCCGGCGAAGCAGACGCTTAAGTAGTCTCTCCCATCTTGCGCCGGCAAAAGTGAGATTCAATTTCCGTGAGCTAGGAACGTTTTTTCCCTGGTAATACTGAGTTGCGAGTGTTACACTGTTGCCAAATTTAAGCGGCCCTTGAAAAATTGTGACCAGGGGAATCGCTGCGGGACATCTTGTGGCGCGAGATTTAAATATATCGTCGTTTAAACCTTAGCATACCAAGAGAAAACTGTTCAGGAACTTTAATATTAAATTTTTCAGTTGGGATTAGATTGATTCTATGGATACATAGTTGGTAATTTACAAGCATATGTAACTTTCACAACTTCTATCGATCAATCAATGCCACGTTCATGATAAGTAACATAAAGAAATATTTGAAAATTATAGAGAATATTTCTTTAGATAATTAAAAAAACATTAGAATATGTTGGAAAAGATCCAAGTATTTCTCGGATATCTATTTCAAATTAGTAACATATTAAATACTTAAATTACAGGACAATATGGCAAGATAAACGAATATTTATATTATCACCTCCGTTCAAAATTCCAAGTCCTCCCAACTTTTTCCATTTCTCTTTCTACTTCCATTAAATCTGGGTTTCCTGTCTGGCTATTTTGCTACGTATCTCCCGGCCCTTTGCATATTCATTGTATCGAATAAATACCATCTAACGTTTTTGCGGCGATATTAGCTTGTTAATAAACGGAAGCTCGAGAGACCGCCGCATCCGCACCAGGCTCCTGCGTTGTCCTCGTTGATCGATATTCTAAAGAACAGATTTTCGTATAATCGGAATTCCGGATAAGCGTGTTCCGATAATCGATGGTTCACGATCTAATACATCATCGATGTAGATACTAACGTCAGGGCACACAACCTTTTACCTCACATGTGAAATCTTCGTTCTACCAGTGCCTCTTCCAAAAATAAAAAAGATTTCGCTAAATACCGTAACGATGAAAGTCTGTCTTCGAAAGATTCCTTTTCTATAATAATATTCATACACGATGTAAGTACTATATTTATTTATATAACAAGATTATAACATAAACTTATATATAACATGTAACATGAAGTTCATCAAATATTGCATTAGAACAATTTTCTGAACTAATAAACCTACAAAATTACGAACGAACGATCGTCATCGCGTAAATCAAGTTACCTCAGCATTTACGAAAATCCCTTAGCGAGTAACGCTCCCAAGAGCGTTTGTAAATCGTGGTAATTCTTATCAGCATTTTCGTAAGTTCCGGTGTATTTTAATGGGCGAAGGAACCTGAAGGGGAACGAGGCTTTCACGTAGGTCTGAAGAATATACGAGACAACGGCGCGGACGCGGCAAGAAATTGTTTGTCATGTAATTAATTTGAGATTAGGACTGAGGGAGAGCGGACAAAAGCAGGAAAACGGTTGGGTCGACCAGATATTTATCCACGCCGAGGGAACGCCTAAGCTTTTCAGAATCGAGGAATGCGGTTATCTTCGAAATGCTTTTACACCACGTTCTTATCTTTAGTTATTACTATAATTCAAAATTTCTTACGAGAATTGTTACATTGTCGTTATTATTTTACCTTGGAAATTAAAGACTAGCTCTATTTAATTTTCGATAAAATTCGCTAAAATCAGAAGCTTATAGAGAATCTATATATAAAAATAAAAAAGACGATACTGTAATTCTAATTCCATTTCAACTGCAACAATAAATAATAAATAAATTGAACAGTTCGTAATAAAATAATAATAGCGTGACGGTTCGTTCGATAGCTGACAAATAAACAGTACTTTTTCGCGAATTTAGAAACGACGCTCGATCGATCCGGTTTCCCTTCTTCCGAACGACGCTAGTTCCACTAAATCTTAGCGTTGTCGCGACTAGAGCAGAGCAGAGTGTGGCACACGGAACCTCGTTACACGAAACACCGGCTTCCGTGGAAATAAGCTTCCAGCTCAAAGAAGTTTAATAAGATAGGACGATTTAATGCGCGCCGCAACAAGTTCACCGTTTCACGGCTTCCATTCGCGTCTGAAGCTCGACCCATTTCGCGCATGGCGTCGATGCTTCCACGAAAATTACGTTTACGAGTTAATACGATATTCGTTTCGCATGAAATTATGTTGATCTTAACCGAGAACATGTCACTTTGTCGTTTTTATAATTTCCTACGTTTATTATTAAATATCACCGAAAATGACCCATACATCGTTACTATGCAAACCACGATAAAACAAGACAAGTCAAATAATTGGAACAAAATGGAACGAGTGAAATGATTTACAAAGTCCAATTGCATCAATGATCATTTATGCATATATAGTCTCCAATAGCAATCAAAGATCGTCAATACAGACAAAAATAGTTTAATATCATAAACTTCTTGTTGCAACTGAATCGACAACGCTATAATAGCTCGATAGTTGCTCGCTCGCTGCCATAGCAAAAAGATTGAAACGCAATTCACCGTACTACAATTATCGTTGATACCGTCGAGAGCGAATCAAATCGTTCCAGCAAAACCGATTCAGATACAATATCTATTTTCCATCGAGATAGGCGATCTGATTTCGCGGGGAAAGTAAATTCGGAGCTTACCGTACCTACATTTGCTCGAAGAAGATCGTAACACGTGTATACCTGCGGACACCTTATGTAATGGTATTGCTATCGTGCGACACTTTCTGATATTGCTCTGACCCTTGTGCCGGATATTAGAAGGTAGATCGACGAAGGAACTCGACTTCTTCTGGTTCTTCTACGACCAGTAGTTCCGAAAATGTGTTCTTTCTTTAACGCGCCAAAATTAGGTTACGCCACTTCAGAACCATATTGATATTTTTCGTGGAATAATTATGACAGAATTTGTAAATAAATTTCTCAGAAGAAATTGATCAACAGTCATTCGAAATAAGATCGATTCACGAAGTACAAAATGGAATTTATTTGTCGATTTCAACAGTTCTACCAAGAGAATATCATATCATAGAAAAAAAAAGAAAGAAAGAGAAATAAAAAAATTTCACGGTTTGACCAATTTGTAGTACCTTCAATTCTACATCAAGTCAGATATTTATCGTTTTGGTGGCGCGTATTTACAGCATTGTGCAAGCGATTCGGGCGTCTCTCGACGTTGTTCTTAGGAAACTTGTCCGACTCGGCAAACTTAATTCGCATAAACGATTTTATTAAATTCTCTTCTCGAGATTCGCAAACACAGTTATATCGAAAAGTAACTTCCTCTCCGGTTACAGAAACAACGATCAAACTGGAGGTGGTGGTGGGAGAAGACCGAATCATTTACGACTTGAATATTTATGGAGAGACGAAAGTGAAGCGGACATTTTCGACTTAACAACTCATTAATAAGTTTCTTGTTAAACACGGATCGCGGAACTTTCGTTATAATTAATCGAGCGATTTATTTTACGAGTTCTCCTCTTTGGATATTGCAAACAACAATGGCGCAGACTGCGATTTCTTTATCCAATAATTTTCAAAAATAATACAAATTTTCAAGAGTAGAGAATTTTTCTCTTTTATATTTTTTTTGTATAAATTATATATAAATATCTAAAATAATATTTCGTGTAAATTACCATCAAACTAAAAGCGTTTTCCTATGCATTTATGGGAAATACAAAGATACAAAAATACATGGTATGCGCGCAACAGTATCACCAAATTAGTCGTGGAAAATATTTGAACACGAGAGTGGAATAAAAGTGATGTTAGATAAATACGTGCGAAACACAACATTCATCGATGGATGCAGCGCGAATCTAATAAACTTGATAATATCAGAGAACGGACAAAGCCAGGTTAATACAATTAGTAATGTTCCAGGAAGATTACAGAGCAGTTAACAAGTCTGGCACGATAGGAAGGACCGTTTTAAATAATGATTAGAATGAACTATTATGCGCTTATCGCGGCTTACATAATGTTCTGCTAGTAACGATCATAAGTTGCATGCAAAAGCCAGCGGAATCTCGGAGGTGATGGCGTGACCTCGCAGCGTTATAAATGTGCATTGCGCTCGTTCGACTTCGCATATGTATGCAAATTCGTCCGTGTCTTTATACACGCATACGCTTACAACTACGGAAGTACTTACATGTACACGTTGCTATAAAAAATCCATCTTAAGTTTCGTTTATATAAATATGCTTTTCATGTTTTCTCTGGTGGTTTAAAGTTAGAAAATAGAGAGGGAATGGAGATTGGAGAGTATATCTGAAATAATTAAAAGGTACAAATGTGATAAATTTGCTAATCACATATATTTTAAAACTTGTCCGCACGTTAGTCTTTGAAGCTAGTCAAATAAAATTAATCAGTACTGAAATATAAAACATAAAAGCAGAATTTCATAAAAAGAACTATACTTAAAATTTAAGCAACTATCAATGATATCACGTGAAACACAAAGGATATTTCATCCGTCGATACGTCGGTCCACAGACGTATGAGGCCTGGTGCGTTTTCCTTGGCAACGGCGCAGGCATTCGCAGGACCCTCGTCGTCGCATCGCATCGAAGGGATGGGTCAGATAATCTGTATCGAACGGCCGCCGTGCGTCTGCACGTCCCCTCCTGGGCGTAGCCGAATTAATATTCGTTGGCTTATTTCATTTCGCGCCGATCAAGGTGTTGCGTTCTTCAAATTCCCGGCAAATTGTCCCTTCACGCATAGACATTTTCTCGTGGCCTTCGTTGCCGCCGTCCCTTCGCTTCGTCACGACCCTCCTCGTGCTGTCTCCTCGTATTATTTCCGCCACCGAAGGTGATATCCATTCTCTGCCTTCAACTTCCACATTGACGGCTGTGACACAACTATTGGCTAGATAGGACAATAATTAGTAGAAACATTTCGGACCTCGATGACTCGTGAAATATGTAATGGAGAAGCAAAGATACGGAAGCTAACGCGAGGCATTCTTTAACTGAATATTGCGGCGAATGGATCTGCTTTCATCGCTCGTTGTTTATTCAACAAAGCCACTTGATACAATCTCAAGGAAACTTTCACTGGAATCGCGTGCATGTAAAGTTTCTCATTCGCCGTCTCACGACGAGATTCAAAGTTTATGCTTTTTAAAAATATCCATAATGCATGCTTCAATGTATAATCTTCATGTCACAGGAATCTCGGTTTTTTGCATGGCAAGAATCTTGCAACTCGACCGCTACACCGGCTCAGACGGTATAATCCTCGTCCTTCTTTTTCCAGTTTGCACAAGTCGTTCTTAGCATTCTTTCCGGTTTACGACGCGTAACAGCCCTCGTCGTTCACGATTGCCATTTTCCTATTCGTTGGAATTACCAGAGTTGGAATTACTATATGGTACATTTCAAATAGATAAAAATTGTATATCTGGATATTACCATACTCCCAACTCCATTAACCGTTTTCCTTTAGGATCCTGGAGAATAAGGAATAAGGAAATAATATGAAACTAACAGTAGGATGGATAATTGTTTCGCTAGTGCGTGCGAATTCGCGAAAGCTTTACTGCACTCGCAAGAATTGATGCAGGCATTACTGTAGTCACTAGAATCGCGAATAATCTCGCCGAAATTCCACGGACTGAAAAAGAGGAGCCGTCTTGGATTACTTTCCAGGGCGTCGCGGGCTACGATTAAACTTTCACGCCCGTGAAATCGCGCCGAGGCGATTTCAAGAATGCATAGGCTAATCAGAGAGGCTGTTCTGGTAGTGGAACGATCGTGGAAGTGAAGCAGGACACAGAAATGTGTATAATAGAATGATACGAAACGTCTGAGTTCAACCTTAAAAAACGTGTGGTCAGAGAGAAGATGATTTTTGTTATTAAAAAGTGAATACAAGGAAATTAAACGTTTAGTATATGAATGTGGTGGATTGGAACGAGCATTATCACGTAATTAATTTAAGGTTACATTTATGCTGAAAAACGAATGTCAGTGTAATGGCGAATAATGGCGAAAACAAAGGAAACCTTGACGTCCCTTAAAAGATCACAAGAAGGTGTTCACGACAACGCTCTTGCCAACCATTTGCCGCGTAGCCTCCGGTAAATGTCCCGCGCATCCGAATTTAATAGCGAGCCGCGCGAAGGAGGGTCGAAGCTATGCATAGCGGATTATTTCGGCGGCTCCTTTGAAACGCTCGCTGTCGAGGCAGGAGTAGGACCTCGGACGAAAGAGGAATTCTTCCTTCTCCCTTTAAGGGAGGCCTGTGGCGGCCCCCGACGACGCTAGTTTTCTCATGTAATGAATATTTACGCAGCGACGCGTAAGAAATTTGCTTGCGAAATTTCGGCGCCGGTGTTTAATTTCTCGAAGCGGTCACGCTTCACGACGAACTAAACTCGATAAAATATCCAATTTTTACTAACAGCATATTGAAATTCTTCGCTTAGACGGTGTCGTTTACTTGGTCGATCGTTTTTCGTTTACTAAACGCATCCGACTCGCGGATGCTCGATCGTCGTGCAAATATTTGCCGAGGAATCCGCACGCAGGACGTTCTCCGACGATCCGAGCGCACCACGCGGAGATTTTCTTAACTATATGGATCAGGTGAATACTAGATGGGAATCCTGATTTCGTGAGATATGGGTTGAGTTTTGCTCGATGGAATAGTAAGTAAATAGTTGTTAAAAGCGAATTTGGCAATATTTAATGCACGAATATAATCGTTCATCGTTCATTCAATCTTCACGATCTATTTGAACGAAGAAAATTATAATTTGCTAAGTTGAAAGGAAACGGAATGGGTAGATCATCTTATGTCTCCATAGCTAATGTCGATGGAGCAGTGTTGTCACGCGTGAACATCGATCAGTACGGTATGTTTCTCTTTCTCATGACTGCTTATAGAAGCATCCGAGGTTTACTTTACCGGTACGTGCATGAATAATGTTTCGAGGGTTTGAAATTTCAATAACTATTCACGCACTAATGGTGCCGGGTAGAATATTGGGTAACTAATAGGTTGAAGAGCTGGCTGATTTATAATACAGTAAGATCACTTTCAGATAAAAATAATACATGCAGTTTTCGGTAAAGACTTTAACGATACCACCAAGGCTAAATTCCTATCATACACGTTTTCCGAACAGGCTCCGTTTCGGAATGTTTCGCGAGCCAAACGTGTCCAAAAGCTAAAATTCCTGGAATACGCAGGCTAGGCAAGTTACACGCCGGTAATTGTAGCTCTGACGAGCGAGGCGTGCGCGTGCATTTAAATTCGCGAATTAAACCGGAAGCCGAGCGTCTCCGCAAACACGAGACATTCGATGTCGGGTTTGCCGGATGTTTGCGCTCCGTGGCGGCGTAAAGACGCGAAAACCGGCGAATCTACGCGAAACACGTGACTATGACTCTCCGCAACTCAGCGATTACCAATTTAAGGACCGGTTCATCCCGTATGGATTTCCTTCTCCTCAAGTAAGTCCAACTATCGACGTGCAAATTCTCAGGAAACTCGCGCATAGGTTACACACCGCGACGACGACGATTATTTCACTGTCTGTGTCAGCTTCTGCGGTCGTTTCGACGCCAACGAAATCTAGACTGTCGACGTTGGGTTACGTTCGAAAATGTAACAGACGGAAATGCGAAATGGCAAACGAGAATATGCTCTTCAGACGCAGACAAAGTTATATAGGTTTACATCCATAGCGGTTTTTATTCATGAAAGTATTGGAACATTTATTACGGGGAATTTCGATAAGCGTAGTGTATATGTCGGACAGAAGTTTTTCAAATGTCACTGGAGTATTCAAAATTATAAATTCGCGTACAAATTATTCTTCTCTTTGTACGTATCTTTCTCTACTTTAGTTTCGAACAAGTAAAACTATCGTTAGAATTATTATTATTTTTTTCATGCAAATTTTACACGTTAATCCATAATCCTACTATTAAAATTCAACTTTGAAACATCGTCATCCATACCAACATTCCCATCATCATCCGAGCTCCTCTTCCTCTTTCCGTCCTCGACCTCCTCTGCGGCCCGCAGCCACCCAGGCCAAGAAGTCGTGTCAAGTTCGCTAATGGGATTTGCATCTTGGTTCACCTCGTCAGCCAACGAGGGATCCGTGTCGTGTCCGCTGAAGAGTAACCACTACCTGGCAAGCGGCCGTTTGACAGGTCGAATAACAATAATTAGCGCGGTAACGCAACGCTCAGCTAGGAACGACTCGTTTCAGAAAATGCTTGAAATCGCTGTTTGTCACGCACCAGTGTTACCAAGTCGGCCAACTTTCTTCATCCTTGTCGACGTCGTTCGATGTGTGCGTGCCTTCGATTTCACGTCGAAGAAGACGTTAATTAATTCCATCTCCTGCTCCGTCTCGCGGCCTGTTTTCCAGAAAATGGGAAAAGGGGTGAGAGCCTAGGGTGGAGACTCGTCTGTCTCGAAGAAAGTATAATATCTGTTGGCTCCCTCTCGTTTCGTCTCGAGACTGCAGACTGAAACTTAACCCTACTTTGGCAAAACTCATTCGTCCTGCGCAGTTTCGTTTCTTACATGTCCTCGAGACGTTAATCGTTATTCTATTAAAGCGTTCGAGGGCTGTGTTTAGTTGGCGGAACGATTTGGTACCGGGGATGTTACAATTTAGGTGTTTAATAGAAATTACAACGCGATGTTTCGTCGATGTTGCTACTGGTCTTGTTGAATTAATACAGCGACTCGATACTTAATACTCGGTCAGTGATATAGGAGTGTCTATGGCGATCAGTAGAGCGTGCAAATTTATATTTTTATGTCTACGATGGAAAGTAAATTTTCCACTAATGCATAAAACATTCGCAGTCTGATAAGAAATGTACAAGGTGTTGTAAAAATATTAGATGTTTGAAGGCATTATAATACAAACGGATAAAAGATTCATAAATTTATGACAAAGAAGTTGGACGACAGGGTGAGAGGTTTCAAAAATTATAGGAACAACCAGGAACGAATTCACTTTCAACAATCGATGAGAGGGTCTCCGCAGTCGGAACAAATGGCTGGTGCACCATACAGTTTGATCGCGTTCGATTCGTTTCCAAATACTGCGTACAACTGTGTGTAACACATCGAATTTCCCGTTACGTTTATTGAAAGTTAGCGGCAATAAATTTGGTTTCAGCACCGACAAATGATTTGGAAATGGTTCTTTACATAAACGATGAGTAACTAATAAACCGGAAAATAGGATCATATTCGGTTCATTTATGAATATTAAAGCGTAGTTACGCATGAAGGGGTCGTAACTTTATATTAATCGCATTTATTGCGAATTATTGCCGATAAATTTATCGTCTATCTGCTAATCGAAGATTCTATGTAATTATTCGAATGATATAGGCTTTCTGTGTAAAAGTACTGTACAAATGTTTGCTCAGGAAAACCTACATAAATAATTTTTACGTATATCAAGAGAATTCTTAATATCTAAAAGGAGTTAAACATTCAAACAAAATCAACTGGGGGAAAAAAGAAATAGAAGAAAATACAGAGGGAAAGTACGGAGAAAAAGCGGAACTCGAATTCACACGGATCGCGTAATTTCTCATATCCCGTTTAACAGGCGCGATGAAAAGGAAAGCAGAGCGCTCTTCTGACAACTTGTCCGTGTGGCGTGGCATTTCCACGTGGAGAACGGGCGTCGTTAGGCGAAAAGGATGTCGAGGGGGTGAGCAGCGCAAGAAGACTAGAAGCCCTTCGTGATTTCCTATTAGCACAGATATTGCTTCACCAAGAACGAAAGTAATAATTTATCCGACCACGGGCTCGTCGTAGGGTTGCCAACCTTTCTCTTTTTCTCTTTGCATCTATCTTCTCTTTCCTTCTATGCGGCGTGGGAGCCCCGTTAACCGCCCCCGAGCTTAACCCACCGCCACGTCCGCTCGGTTCATTGTAGCGCAAAAATAAGTGAGTGTATGATGCACGGGCGAGGGGAAATTATACGGCCTGTAAGTGGAAAAGGAAAGGGGGGTTGCCACGGACAGCCAGTTGTGGGGAGGATTGGGGCTGAATACTTTACCACCGCCAGCGACTCTAGCGCGCCGTACAGAAAGAGAGAGGGTCTCGAAAAAAAGAAGAGAAAAAGGAGAGAGAAAGAGAGTGAGAGAAAAGTTGAGTGAATTCGCTATTTCTCGAAGCCCCTTTGAAACGACTGCCGCACCTAAACTCCCCCTTTTTCTTCTCTGTTCCTGCATTGCCTTCTCTTTTCTTCTTGTTCTCTTTTATCACCGTCTTTATCTGCCTCCGAACTCGATATGGTCCCTTGCTACCTGGCTTGACTTGTTCTTTTTTTGTCTTATTCTACTGAATCTCTCACATATATGATGGTCTCTGTCTCGCTTTTCGGTTTCTTTTTGTTCCTTGAGAAGAGGATATGTACGCAGTGGAAAAGGCTCGAGTCGAACGAGAACCGACGAACAGAGCTAATCCTTCGCGCGCGGAAAGCAAAAGGCGGCCTCTCGAGTTTTTCACGGAGCTTTGGCGATTACGCTCCAACGGAGGGGCGCACGTAAGAGAACCTTTGCGACCGACTGTCAAATATCCGGGCAGAAGTAACTAGAGGACTGACGTTGCGTTGTGCAATTAACGACGAAGCTTTGTACCGATGTTGCTGAAAACCTAGCCCATAGTTACTCGACTGCTAGGTAATAAGTTCTGTCGCAAATAACTAAATAAAGTGGCGTCACGAACTGTCGCATCAACCACCGACTTGTAGAACTCATTTTCTAAGGAAAAATATCGTTATAACTAGCTAACCACGCTATAACCACTAGCTAACTATTAGGTTGTCCGAAAAGTTTCTTTCGTTTTATAAGATGAACAATTTCTGTTTTATATTATTTTATTGAATTAGGTATGATCCATTTCGTAATATTTTTATTATTATATTCGTGCATAATTCGATAAACTAATATGAAATTTCCTTATAAAACGAAAGAAACTTTTCAGACAACCTAATATTAGCCAGTGACGTTCTCACGATGCAAAGAGTTAAACATATTCGAGTCTAGATATTAACGCTTCGATGTGTTTCGATTCTTGCTCCTAGCTATCTTCGAGATTTGTTAATTAGAGGATCGTCTCGTTGGTCGTAAGCAAGAGAAAGACGATAACTGTACAATGGTTTTTAACGAGACAAAATCTTGCTTCCGCGAGTTCTATACCACGTCTGCGTGTACGCTTTTGCGACATGACGGCCTTTTAGCGAAACTTCTAATTAAATAACAAGTTAATGCAAGTTATTGCCAGCTAACGAGCCCAAGGTGTATCAGCTCGAGTTTATTGTTTTTGCTGCGTTGCTTGCTGTAAAGTTTCCTCGATTTTGGAAGTCTTGGAATTTCTTTCTCAATTTAGGCGATGGACTGGAAGTTTGAGATTAATTTGTAATTGTTGACTATCCGATTTAATTTCGACCATTTGAATAACAAATTCTATATAGGATTTATCTCTTAGTAGAGTAGAATTTTATTTGTAAGAAGAATTAACTAAAAATTCACATTCGTGGGGATTAGAATTAAAATATTAATACTATAATAGAAATGCATGTTTTTTTTCATCTTCGTCGCAGCATTACTCTATAAGCCACGTTTAATACAGAAATAAATCAACGTTCTACGCACCAAATTAACACAAATCAACGCGTAAAAGATAAAATCGTTTTCGATCATTCACAAGGCGAGAAATATTATCGCAATTAAATAATCAATACGGAAACATTCGGACCTTACAAATTGGAGCATGATGAATCGCTAGAAATCCCTCGACCAATTTGTTCACGTCCATCGAACGACGTGCATATGGTGTGTCACCGTGTTTCACGCCGATCTCGTGAACGACGCCAGGAAAAAAAGGGGTTAGCTACGTTTGTAAATGAAATTTTTTCATCAGCGGCGATTAAGCGCCTACGGGAACCGTTCTAGGCATTTTAACGGTTACGCTTCGGATTCTATTATCCACGACGCTCGACTTATGACTCACGGCGCGGAAGGGAAGAGAGAAACGCCTCCCCGACAAATTAAAACCGCCATGGTTAAATTAACGGTGCCCTCCGCGCGATGAGCGTCTAATAAAACAACGTACCGTGCCGTGTAATAAGGGGATGTCTCGGATTTAATGTTCCTACGGGCTATGCCTGGCTACTGGCTACCGATACACAGCCCATTCGAAATTACGCCCTATAAAAGCCCTACTATAAACGATGCTTTCGATGAACGAGACGGTTCGTACATTCCTTACGTTTCGTTTTTATAGACAGCTTGTTTAACTCGTTAAGGACCAACGTTAACCCAACATTTCATTTGTAATTTCTCTTTCAGTTAATTTATGTTGTTCAACTCTGTTTCGTGATATCATAATCGTAACACCAAGTTCTATGCATTTGCCTAGTGACGTATAACTTTTATACGCCCGGTATATCAGCACATAGTTGCCTATGACGATTACGCAAAATATCCCACGTCGCTTTTACGTCCCAATTTCGTCCACTTTCAACCAAATCCTCTTGCCAACGATACGTCCTCTTTCTGGTGAAATGAAAAAAAGAGCTAGAGGGACAGAGTAAAGAAAAACAAACTGAACGCGCACCAGCTAACTTTTTGGCTTGTAGAAGTTTCGCGTGTTCGAATTTAGAACGAGTTAGCGAATATACGAGCGACGGGAAGCGTATCCCAGGCTCGCCAGAAGACGCTGTTGCTATGCAAGATACATGAAGCACGACGTAAGCGGGCAAAACGCGGCAGCTCGAAGCAATTACTTTTAATATCCGAAAGATTTATAGGGTGGAAGAGTCACGGGGAGTCTCTGCTTTTCCTGTTCCGCTCGCCTTTTCTCTTCGTTCTCTCCTCTTATTGTTCCCTTGCACGAAAACGTGCGGGCAAACACCACCGGTTATCTCTCCATCCCCTTTTCTCGAGACACGAATGGAAAAACTGGCCTGCGATTCGTCACTCTCCCAGCTGACGCTCGTCCACTGATTTCGGCTCCGGAATTATTGCGTTGTCCGCAATCTCGCCGACAACTTTTTCACTGCCCTCTGTTCTTTTTCTCTTTCTCTCCCCCCATTTCTTAACTCTCCGGTAACCCTTTCGGTAAGATAAAGAAACGTAGCCGATGAGATAAAGAAATATTCACCCTTCTTATGAAATGGCACGTGATTTGCACGCAGTAGACACTGGGAAAATTATTGCGAAATGTAAAAATAATTATGTGGTCAAATAGGATAACAAAGAGAGTTTGATAAAATTTTAATGGTTAACCGAGGAAGATGAGCTAACCAATTTATGAGACACCATAAGTTTTTTATGTATCAATCTATTTTTCTTCTATTTTTATATGTTTCGTTGCGGTACATCTACAAGATTTAAGATCGACCTAAGTGGAATTAATTTATCTTCATTAACATTCGGATTTAATCATAAAAGTATCTGATTAATTAGTAACAGATTAATTCTACAAAACTAAATGAAAAGAAAAACGAAACACCTAGGACCACACACATAGAACTTTTAGAAGTTATCCAAAGTAATTTTATATTGCGTAACCGCCACTTTCACGAACTCACCCTCTGACGCGTAACATAAAGTCCTCGTCAGGAGGTTAAACGCACAACTACCATAAATCAAGAATTCCCATCAAAAGCAGCGTAACTAAATCCAGCATCTCGAGGAAACTCGTTCGAGAATGCAGCTCAGAGGGTAGTAACGCATCAAACTCAGGATCCCCATCGACATAGTGGATCACGTTGCAATAATGGCGTTAAGCGCTCCAACGTCCAATGTTCGTTCGCTGTGAGAGGGCAGTGAGGTAGATCGGCACTTCTTATCGCGAGGAAAATCTTGCAGGAGTAAGGTCCAGGTTCTCTCGTATACCGGCGACTCCTCTCTCAGCTACTCGATGTTCGGATTATCGTAGACGCGATACGGGTTCGTGTGGACGTAGCGTCTAAAGTCTAAAGCGAGGGGACAGATAGGATCGCGAATGTCCGAACGCACTCGAGCGTGTACGACATAAACGCAACCTTGTGGATTATACGGCTGTCGCATCGTGACGGTTTCTTTGAGGAAATTTCGACGGTTGACAGATTTGTCACAATGAATCGTGGCTCGGATAAATATGGCGAGAGCTTCTTAAAACTGGTCAAGCGTGAAAGTAAACGTGTATCAAATGTCAGATATACCAACTCTAAAAGTCTAAAATCTTAAAAAGTTTCATATATATATCGGGTTCACATAACGATTAGAGTTAGGGGTGTGTACTGAATATTCTCTGAAATTAGCTATCTTTATTATGCAATCGAGGTAATGTTGATTAGCGCAAATGTGAATATTACAGAATCGACAAGTAACCGCAGTGATTAGACGCTAATGACAATAGTCTTAGGTTCGATAATGAATCCACGGTCAACGGAATAACAAATATACTCTCTTCCAAAGTCTAAGTCGGACTCGTACGTGAAGTACCCACTGATCGTAAAGACGTTGTTTTACTCGCTGACGAGATCGCACGAGAATGAGTTTTCCGTCGCGGTGATGCTGCAGAGGAAAGCTATGATGGGGCGTGTCTCAGGGCACGAAATCATCGGATTCGTCGAGGACAACCCTCGATCAGAAAGTGAGGGAAATGGACGTTGCTGTTAATTGGGTAATTTCTATGTTGGTGGTTAATTATGGAGAAAGATGCTAGCCGCTCTGGAGAGAAAGTTGCTAGCAGGAAGCGTCGTTCGTGAGAAAAGCAGATTTCCCGTATCTTCCCGTAGTAAGTGATAGACTTAGGGACTGTTAGAATGAAGACTGTTTGTCCGTTTGAAGGACCTTAGTTAACTAAATCTTAAGATTTATAGCGGGTCCTCAGACTAGCTGAACATGTCCTGTGGAGATGCATCGACATCTGGTAATCATCGTGCCCGAAGAATAGTGTCAGTGTGTGGCGAGCCACGGGGCAGAGACTATTGGAATGTCTAGTGTCAAGTGTCGCTACAACTATTTTTTTTTTAAGAAGAGCTATACAATTACTCTATACCTCTATTAGGTAAAAACTACATTCGGCGACTAGTTGTCGCCTCGAGCCCAAGCTCATTATCGTAAATCTCGGACAATTATAATCGGGTTAACTTATAAAGATTAAAGTATTGGGCATTTTCTAAAGAGTTCCAAAGGAAAGGTCCGATGTCCTTTCATCTCCGACATATATATAGTCAAAATTACGCAGATAATTAAACTATATATATTAATGTCCTATACGTAGTAAGATATTTAAAAATTGTTCTATTATTTTGTCTGTTCTCGTTACCTTAGTCACGTGTTGGTTTATAAATTATTTGTTATATTTTATTATTATTTTATAATTATTTGTGTATATTTGTATACGTGTGACGTATGTATATGTTTCTTACAAAAACCGTGACACGGTTTAAAGCGTTGTCGAGCAAGGATAGTCGTGTAAATTCGAAGCAAGCGAAGACGTGACGTCGATGATCGGTCCCATATGCGGGTTAGGGCAACTCTTAATGGCCATTCCATTGCCCACATGTAATTCGTGTTTATACATTCGATGGAAGCAGTTAGAAGCAAGCAATAGTCGATGAGTGGTAAATTGCTCGTAAGTGACGATTTAGGCTAATTTTGAAAATGGAGACTGATGTTCGATGTGTGTAGTTTAAGCTCCATCACGAAGCTTGAGAACTGGGATAAATTTTGTAATAGAGCAAACTTCATTAAATATTACGTAAGTGTAACTTATGAAATAATTCTTAGTTCGATATGATCCTTTTAATTCTTCCGTTATCGCCGTTTAAGTAAAAAGTGGTTGTTCACCAGTCAAGTTTTAAATTTTCAACAGGTTACATAATGCAACATATTTTTACATATATAATAACATAAAATGATAAGTAGACAGTCCAAGTAGCTTTTAGAACGTATATGTGTGTGACGATAAGAACGGAAACAAAGAGTATTATAGTGTTAAATACTTTATTATGACAGCATTGCCTCATTTTCTCTTAGAACTGAAGTTTATTTTTTAATTAATGGCTGCGAGGAGAATCTAAGCCAACCTAAGAACGTAATCACCTTAAGCTTAAGTAGGTAAATAAGTAGTTCGGGTATGAAATATTCCAAATGTAAAATATCACGCTACACGTTTCTTATGCAAATAGTCCCGCAAATACGTACCGTTCTTATCATCATAAAGCGTTCCATGATAAAAGTTGCAATATTGTACGCATCTAATTTATATCCCTGTTTATCAAGTTACATTAATTCCGCTGCGATAGCTGTAGGTAAACATAAATTGAAATATCACAATTAATTTGTAACGAAGTATCTAAGTTATCGAATTAAAATTCCCATTTACCTAATAACTTTCATCTTTGCAGTGCTACATAATTATATACTATATACCCACTAAATATATTTCTGCTCTTACCATTAAAATTCCACTATCTTTACATACTTATCGCAATAACTTGCAGCAAACAGAAATTAAACCAGCCGACACCCAATCTCGGCATAAACTCGTTCTGTACATTTTCCTCGCGCTTCCTTTCATCAAACCGCGTTAACGATCGCGAACCGGGCCATTTCACAGCCAAGTTCCAAGCACTCCGCCGTTAGAAAATCGCGATGCAACGCACAGCTCGAGGGACGCATTAACTGGAACTTGGAAAATAGCGGTGGGTTCGGGAACAAAACAAAATTATCGGAATGCGCGATTTATTCATGAGTCGGATTTCATTGGTGAGAATTTATTTGCGTTAGGAATAGAATCGAGCCTCGCATATTGAGCAGAGACGAAAAGGTTTGCGTACTCGAATGGTCGGAGAAAGTAGCTCGACGGCGGCGCATATGCATCGGTAAGGAGACCCGTAGCCGATCGACTGTGTAATGAAATCGGCGCACGCCACGTACTCGCGCGATTAAACCGAACCAACGAGAAAGGTGCCTACACTTAAAACCATTTACGTGTACCGCTCTATCAGATATTACATCTTGAGTTGGCTTATAGTCGCGGCTCGTAATCGCGTCGAAACGCAACGATGGAAGTTCCACGACTGCTCCGTGGCATCGTTAAATGATGCAAATTGCCTAGATGGGCGCCGCTTTTTGTATACGAGTCGGCTAGGCAGGCGAGAATTTATGGCGTCGAGAATCTGCGATCTCCATCGTTGAAAGGGCTCTTTCGGAATTTTTTATGGGCTTTATGTTTCTACAGAAGTGTGCATCGCGTGGAATAGCGTATTCGATGGGATTGCATACCCTGTGATATTGTACGCCGTGTTTATTTTTATGTTGGCCCTTTTGAAGTTGTATCTGGATAATTGTTGATTTGTGATTTAGGCCGCTTTTCAACGTTGTATGAAATATTTCGTAACCATCATGTCAGTCAAGTGTGTAAAGGGAACCATTATTCGTGTAATGAAAATATATCTGATTTCGCTTTACGCTGTTGTAGTAAAGGGGATAAAGACTTTGGACGTCAGCCAACAAGCGATTCTTTTGTGCAAAGTTCCTCAATCTCATATGCGCATACGTTTTGTTATACATATAACTAAGTTTTCATCGATTCATCAATCTGTCTCAATAATTTATCACTAATTCGTCATAGCTATATCGCTCAAAAGCAATAAATCGTTTTCAAGCATTATTGAACATCGACGTCCAACGATTCTGTTTCTTGATGAATTAAAGCGAACATATTTGCTGTCATGTCTCGGCATTAAATTCAGACGGGAAGAATCTGTCAGCTGTCTAGTTACCTCGATTGACAGAGTACTTATCCAATAATCAAATCGATTGACTTTTTCTCTCCCTGAATAAAACGATTGGATAATTGATATTTGAATCTTATAACAACGCCCCATTACGTAGTCTTGCGCGTTACTCAAAGAACGAATATAACAAATATGAATGGTCGATAAAATTCATAAAAATATTAGATTATATAATATTTCATGACAATCAATCCCACGTAAATCTGTCTGGAAAACCATACAGGATCGTTTCAAAATACTTAACAATTATAAACTTATTCCTCTTACTTATCCCTCGTCATTCGTATCTTCAAGCGTACAGATTCTTCTTCAAATTTACCATCTAACAAATTCATTCATCTCGTCTTAACTTTTACAAAACAAAAAGCTGAGAAATTATTTCAGAACCGTCAGTGTTAGAAGCGTGTAGGCACATATTTGGATCAACTTCAGATACGCAAATCGTCAAGTTCTCCGCGACGTTCTCGTATTAATCATCGAAGGAAGGTTGCGTGAAAGATTGAGCAGTCACTCCTGCAACCTCGAAACTCTGTCCTCTCTCCGCTCCTCGTCTCTCTTCACACGAAGTCTGGCAAACATGTTCTTAAAGGCTCATTTTCGCTCCCTTGTGTTTCCTTAAGTTCATCGGTTTCGCTCGTGTATCCTTCCCTCGTCCAATCGGCTGTATGATATGTTTAACGTTGAATGTAATTTGAAGGATAAGCGGCGCGCACAGGTTGCTCCTTTGACGTTCAGAAATTATAACCTCGCCAACTTCCAGATTGAAACTACTTTCCCTAGAACGGGGATATATCGTAGTTCCATCGTTCTCTGCCGATCGGTAGCGGCGTTCGACTACACTCCATTATCCGCGCTTCCGTCGACGTTGATTTTTCAGCTGAAACTTTAATCAACGTACTTTTACCGTTCGTAATTATGCTCCGGGAAAACACTCGGCGTACACGTCGTTTTATTCCTGGGATAATCGATCCTCGCTATTCTTTAGTTTACTCTCGTGTCTTGTAACAAGTTTTCGATAATGGCGAGCGAAATAAGTTAACCTGCTTTCAAACGTGAGATATACTTGTTGCTAGTCGTGTTGGATGTTTCGTTTGTGTAGAATATACGAATTGTTTAAAATTGAAGATGGTATTTTTGTGAAATATTCTGATAATGGAACGTATGAAAATTGTTGCGTGCGTTTATTAACAAGCTTGTGTTTATCTCAAGTAAAATTCATAGTCTTCTATTCGTTTCTAATCCTATTCAAGATTTATTATAGTTTGCAATCTGTGACTCTAGATCTTCCATGATTAGGTTATTACTAGACTGACGATTTTTCTCTGTTTATGAGACACTACAAAAATCCAGAGGGTGCATGTAATGTGTAAAAATGTATAAAATATTCAAAGTAGAATATCTTCTTGCGATAATATTTAACGAGTGAAGACAATCACTGGCCAAGATTTTACTCTTTTATTTGTGTTCGTAAAAACATTCAAATTGCAATCCAGTTATTATGTGAAAGTCAGCACTATATTTATGTGCATCGATTATATCAGAGTAATGGGTTCTTCAAGTAGATAGAAACGCAATACTAAGTTTCAAAATACTCTTCACGCTACAGATCTAATCTAATCTAGGCAAATAAGAGACAACAAAAATATCTAGCATGGTAACTCTCTGGTTCCAACTGCATCGTATTATATTCGAGGCATCGGTGTCCACGCTGACGCAGCTCAAACGATATTCCACGGTTGGGAAAGTTCTTGCATCGTAGCCGGCCGCATTAAGCGTTGATCACCGCTATCGTTTTCCAGCTCAGCCAGTTTTAATTGCGCCAAGCCAAGCCACTCTGGCAGAAAAATTCTTGTTAATATAAGGGCAATTGATGGACCGATTAACGGTTCGGCTCGCAACTGGCAAACGGCCCCGGACGATTAACCCCGCGTATATTGAATTCACGGACGTGTAATTCGCGCTTTTTACTCGCAATCGTCATTACGTCGTGAAATTCCGGTAATCGGTGCCGATAAGCAACTTCCACCAGATAGCGCGCTAATCGATTCATCGATTTTCGATTCATTGTTCTCTGCTATTTGTTTCTCTGCTACATGTTGATAATTTTGTAAAACGATCGTCTTACCTCTTCCATTCGGTTTAAGTGACAGTCCTGTAGTTCGTTATAGTTTCGGTATATTAAGTTATAGTTCGTTTCAATTTATGTCTATTTCTCGTCGATTCTTTCCTGTGTGAGAATATAGTACCATCAGAAAGAATGTGCTACCATCGCGCCATATTCGAAATCATTTCAATAACAAATACAAGATCAGCACACAATCTCGCTCTTATTCGAAGGAATTTCCATTTCGAGGAGGAAAACAGGGACTCGATACACGTTTTCTTGAAACTCGTAGCCCACGACAAGTTGACGAATTCGATCGAGTAAACTTTTCGTCGTTCTACACGAAAAGTCAGTTTCGTATCGTCGGCCATTAAAATATTAATTTCCGGCCGGCACGCGTCAGCAAGAAATTTTTTAAACCACGTGGAACGGTATTCCTCGATTTTTAAAGTAAAATAGCGTATTACCAAAGCCAATGGAAAATCCCGCTAAAACGAGTCAGGAATTCGATGTACATAAACGCATACAAATTCGTACGTATATCTACAGGACTTTTTTCTCCATGTATGGGCACGTTAAACGCTAGAATCGTAACCGACAATAACACAATTTCCGTGGACGCGGAGGAAACGTTACCGTGGAATCAGCCGAATGAGATCTGCGCGTTGTTTACGTTAAACGGTGATAGAGGCGAGCGTAATATTGCCAGGAAATCTAAATTAATTGGGCTTTCTGCAATTTAATACCCGTGGCATATTGATCGGTGGAATCTGCTTCGGGGGATCCGCCGCCTGGTTTACAACGGCGGTCGTGTTTCGTTGATCGAACGCGAATTATCGTTAATCAGTTATCGCCACGCGGAAAAACGTTTCGCGTTCGATGCACAGGCTGTTCTTTGCCTCGCTTTTGGCTCACGTGTCTCTTCTACGCGTGAATAAATATTGGCCTTCTCCTGTTACGCTGCTGCCAATTTGTTTTCTATGTATATTAAAAGCTAATCTGTGCCGTTGCACGAGTATGCGTGTATATTGATGCAGAGCTTTTGCGGAAAGTAACGCGAGATGGTTTTGTAGACAGAATATTTTTGTTGTTTCGCTAAATTGCCAGTATAAAATGTTTGTGGATCTGTGGATGGAAGATATTGACATCTTTAACATTGACTTATAAATACCTACAGCACGGCAAATTATTACCACAGCTTTTGTGAATACTTACGATTGATACATTTCTTCTCATTTGATTGATACATTTCTACTTATTAATCATGCATAATCTGCGTATTTTCGATATCGTATTTTTCGGGAATGAAATTCTGAACGCAATCTATGTACATGCGATATCTTAATATTCCTGGAATTTAGATGCTTCGCTATGAGGAAGACGTACAAGCGGATCTTTAAACAATTATATCGACGGGAACATCTCATTAAGGATAACAACGTTTTCGTTTTGTTCTGTTTCGGGGAGAATCTGTACATCATTAGAGATGCGGCGAACAAGCTTGAAAGTGGACATGTTGCTCTTGTGAGCCATAAGGTATTTTCCTATATTGCTAATAAACATAGTTGATATATGAAATACCTTTGAAGGTAAAAGAATTTTCTGACTTTGTAAGTAAATTGAAGTTTCAAATATTTTCGAATTTCTATTCCCACTTTCTTGACTTTCTTCCACCCCCTTTCTTTGTATAAGGTTTGTAATTTTTATTTTTAATTAGATCACTAAATACAATATAGAAATTTTAATTATAATTTGTAATTTTTAATTATGATTCAAATATTAGAAAAATATGCATACTAAAAGTGTGTAGCAACTTATTAATATTATCTAATAACCTTGTACTATAAGAATTAACACTTTCGTAAAACAATCTTTTCTTTGTTCTATGTCACTTTGGCGTTGTGCTAAAGGATGCAATAGTTAACATCTAATTAACCTCGCAAAGGAAAATATATCGAACAAAGAAAGTATTATATCGTGATGGAAAATGTACAATGAAGTGCCAATCTTGCTATGGAATTTAATTAATCTACTCAGTTTTCCTGGAACTAAAGCTTGTTAACGTAGAAGAAAAGAAAACGAGTGTAAAAAAATCAGATTAAATGTCAAAAGCATATTTATCGACGATTTAAGAGAATTCCACTTTTCGTAAAAATATAATTTAAGAAATATTTTCCTAGTATTAAGAAATTTCGATAGAAAATTTATTCATCAAAGCAATGCTGCTTTTTCACAAAATTACAATCCCTTAAACTTGCATTATATTTGAATACTTTATTCCCGAAACAACATTCTCGTGAATCACGCACATTATAAACTTATGATATTTCATCTAGATTATCACACAATTAACCTACTTTCCTCTACATAAGGTCCATTCACAAGAGCACGTCAAAGGTATTAAAAGCACATAGTCTTCTCTGAAAAATTATGAAAATATTCTAACCATCACCTTTCTGATCTATAATCCATTTTACTCTGTTAAGAGTATAAGCAAACAAATCGTATCAAAGACGTTAAACGCAAATCGTTCTTACTGAAATAATCAAAAACGTTCGTTTCTTCTAAAAATACTACTTCCACCTTTATAGTCTATAAACCTTTTTATTATCTGCAGCGTAGAAGCAAACAAAAATAGTGACGTAAATTAAAAATATAAAAAAAATTACACAAAATATCGGGGACATAAAGTCGAAGTACCATCAAATGGACGAGGCACCATGGATAAAAAGCGTAAAGCTAGGTTCGAAATGCGCGACCCTTTCCGTGTTTGCCAATCCGAAATCGCGAACGAGCGATAAACCGGGAATGAAAAAATTCGTTAAACCGTGATATTAAGAGGAAGATATCGGGGTTTTTTACAGTGCGCATTACTCGCGGGCGAGAAGGGGAATGCAAAAACGCACGTGCCTTCCCCTGACCACCCTACAGACTCGGCCAAACCCCTTGCAACCCTCTTCCAACCCCTCGCCGCCGCTCCGGCATTCTTGCGGTAATATGTGTGAAATTGCGAGGGTGCATTTTTAGCTCCGCGTTTTGAGATTGCATTCCGAGAATAGCCTCAAATTTTTGCCTCTCCGCGCCGGCAATTTTATTCTCGCCGAGCGTGCCAGTTGCTTCCATGTTCGCCGCGCGTTTCTCATGCGTGGATTTTCTCAAGCGAAACGGCAGGATGAAGCGTTCTTTTTTGCGATGGACACTGGCAAGGGGGAAATGAGCTGGAAAAGAAGAATACATTTTTCGGCTGTATGGCAACGTGACGTGGATCGATACAATTATGTATGTGGTACACGCCTCTTCATAGATAGTAGGATACACTCAACCGATATAAACTGATAGTATTATTACGTGATCGACAACTTTGAAATTGTACGTTGTAGTTAAAAGAACAAGCGAGTATTAGAAGATTGCGACGAGTTATTATTAATTCACAAATTTTCTACAACGTTGATAAAAACGTTCATTCGACATAATGTTATTCAATTTAAACGTTAATACGTTACAGACGAGTCAGTCATTTCGCTTTATCTAGGGAAACGCCGTAGCACGTCCTTTGAAAGTGCGCGTACAGCGCAATGATGTCCATATTCGTGCTTACATTAAAGATTGCAATCTTTATTATGACGTCGCCGCCATAAACTGTCGTAATAACAGTTTCCTGTGCGCGTAAGTGAAGCCGTCGACCCATTTTCACTTCGTTTCCGCGGGTTTTACTTTTCGCCGCTTTAATTTTTCGTGTTACGACCATGGTCATTTTGTCGACTTTTCATTTCCACTATTTTTCTTTTTCCTTACTTTGTTCTCTATGGACATATGCAACCTCTCAATGACCGATAGTTGTATATCGAACAATATATCAAAACACGCATCTACTGTAACCATAATGTGCAACAACAAAAACACGGGAGAAACAAATTAGTAGACGTTGAAAATACGTCAAAGTACCATTTAAATATAAAAGTTATCAGTACGCGAGTTGTTGAGAAGTCGACACGAGCAATTAATTCTCAATACAGAGTAAAAGAATGGCGCCATAAAAAGTAACGTTGAATATTTTCTTTCTTCTCTTCCTTCTATATTTCTTTCATTTCCCCGCGAATCTTTGTCATAAGATCTCATCGCGTCGACGATGAAAAATTTTGCAGTCACAACAGGTAACGCGTTCATTTCCGTGCTAAAACGTTCGAGATGAAAAGGATTTTATTACCCAGGTCACTTTATATTAATGACAAATTTAAATAGAACGCGTATAAAATAACGTGGCGTATAATGAGCGGGCAGAAAAACGAAATCACGCTCGATATGTACCAGCGAATTAATCCGACCTGGTTGAGTATCGTAATAAGTATCATAATTTAAATTCTATTTGAACCGTTTGCGTGCAACTGGGCAAAGCGACTCTGACTTCGATATTCAAACTGGTTAAATGGCGCAAGACGCGAGCAAAAATGAAAAACAAAAACGAACAGAATATATAGATTTTCGTAAATATTGAGAGACTCTCGTAGAAGCTTCACGAACCTCGTTCTACTCGCTAATATTAATAAGTTATCGCTAAGCGAGTCGCGTCATGCAAACTGTAACAAATGAATATTGCTAAATGAAACGAGATTCATAAAAGATATAACTTAGAAAAAACGAAGCTGGCACCCCGCTGGGGGTAGCCGCCCACATGCTATATTATTTTTTATTTATATTTTTTTTTCTCCACCAACAAGATATAACACTTTACCAAATGTCCGCAAGGACAAATTGTAAAATAACCAAAATAAAATAAAAAAAAAAAAAAAAAAAAAAAATGAAACGAGATATCGTGAAGCTTACTTGATTACCGTAGATATGTTATTTAAAGAGCAGTTTATTTGTAGTATCTATATGAAGTATTTTTAAATACAGTAGTAGAACAAATAACAATGGAGTAAAATAACAAACTAACAACTAACAGTACAACTAAAGTGTAACAACAACGGTAGAATAAAATAACGACAAACAATGTAGTAGAACTTTATGGTTGTCGAATAGACTGGTCAAATAATATATGAAGTGCATTACGGATGCCTTTTTCACTGGTCGAAACCCAAATGTAATTGCCCGTACTTAATTCTTAATTCTACGACTAAAGAAGTGTCTGACCAAGAAATTACTCGGCCAAACACGTTCATTGTATATGCAACAAAATTACCGCATTAACCCGAACACGCTAAAACATCAGCCTACTATACAAATCTTAAAAGAGAAATGAAAGAAGAAAGAGGAACTAAAGAGAAAATCAACGAATAGATAGAAAGGGAAACAATGAATGTGCGTATCCGTCGAAGCAGGAAGTTCGTTCGTCTTTCAGGTAGACGCGATGAAATCGTGCTCGACAAACCGTGAACACCAGCTTCTCTCTGTAGCTTTTTCAACGAAGGCCGTGGACGACGAAGGGTGAAACACGCCGAAGCAAACCCGTTCAGGATAAAACAGTCCGGCCGCGTGCAACGGTTTCTGAATGCGCACGCCAGGCAAACATGGCCGCCGAGGCTAACGGCGCGCACGCAATGTGCGCAACGACGTGAGCCAAGCCTTTTCACGTGCCGATACGTGCGTTTGAACGATCGCAATGAATCGGGTTCAAGTTTCAAGCTCGAATACTCGTTGGTCACGAGCTGCATCGAGTTGCGTCGAGTTACGGCGAAAAAAACGCGGCGATTTTCGAATTCGAGCCAGAGAAAAATGGAAGCGAAAAAGAGAGAGAGAGAGAAGAGAGAGAATAGCCGAGTGAAACGATGGAGTTCAATAGAGAGACGGGGTTTTGATCTCTGCTCGTCAACGATGAAACATTAATTTCTACGGTGTTCGTATTTTTTTTCGAATTGTTGACGGATGCGAGTTTCACTGTTTGAACAGCGTTATTGATAGCGGGCGAACGTGACTGCCGAGCGATCTCCTTCGTTGTTGTTTCATCGTAAATATCGACACCGCCGGAATTTTCCTTTCATTGCAACCGATTGATAAACGCTTCACGACGAGGCAAAGAGAGTGCACGAATTACCCTATGTGTGCTGATTGTACATTTTCTTCACTCGATGCGAATCGACGCAAATTTTTCGATTTCAAGTTTGAATAATTTTTTAAAGACCAACACTCGGGTCTCTTCACTTCCGACTTCTTTGGAATTAGATAATTATGAAAAGAATTATATCGTATGTATGAAAATCTTGCGATACAAGTTATATTTATCTTAGACACTAAGATATTTATGTAGCAAATATCTTGTATACCTTGTTGTATCGTAAGTCGTTCTTTATTATAAAGAATTCGATTAGGTTTATTAATAAGGAGCCAAAAAGTGTTTTGTAAGCTTCCAGGTTGTCAACCTCTGCTCTAAAACGATATTCCCCTTTTCCTTTTCGGCTTCAACGCTTAATCAATTTCTTTTTCTTTCTATCGTACATTTTCCCCTCTGATCCCATATAGTCCCCCGACGTATCTTTGTTTACCTCGCCACTTTTATTCTTATCTATCCTCGCGCGCAATTTCCATTCCGCACGCTACCCCCTTCCTCCAATCCGGTTTGTTTACGCGCGCACGTCTCCTTTCGCGATCTCGAGTGGATGGACGGCGAACAGCTCCCGCGGGTGCAATTGTCGCGGCACAAATTACCGTGGCCCGACGTCGTCTGGGTCAAAACCTTCCTAGAACCGAGTCCCACGCCACTTGTCAAAGGCACTATTCGCGCGTGCCGATTCTTTTCGTTGCTCCTTCTCCACTCCCTGCTTTTTCATCGAGTCGTTGCTCCGTGAAAATGGAATCCTGCGGTCATAGCGCTGAGTTCCAGTCGATGAAACGTGAATTTCTTTTGTGTTTATTCGTGGTGAGTAATGGATGTCGTGAAATTTAAGTTTGAGAATTGCTAGCTTTAAGTGTGAATTTTCTTCTTAACAATAACATCCATTTGTTTAAGTTCTAGATATAATGTTGTTACTATACACGTAAAGATACTCGAACTATTTTTTAAATGAGTACTTTTAATAATAAAACTTGAAGAAACATTCTGTTGGAGGAAATCAATAGGTACCTTCCAACACTGCGTTTAAAAAGTTCTAAAAAAGGCGAGTATTCTAATCTCTTTGGAAATGTTCGATAACGAAAAAGAATCTTCTTTGGAAATATTCAACGAGCAAAAGAACTTACAAAATATGACTCCACTATTGGCTTAGCAGTCTACGTTTTTTAATTCAATAACTTTATTTAGACGTTTTGGCACGTACTAAATAATTAAAAATTTCACGCATAGAAAATAAAGAATCGTTGTGTTCGATCCAAGATATTGACAAGTTAGATGACAAGTTAAGTCGTCATTTCAGGTTAACGAATTAAAACAAAGGGAAACACGACGTTAACCGAGCGCGTTCGAGATTTAAATTGGAAACCTATTCAGTGCCAGAAATCTATCAAGAGCGATTTAATACGCGCCCATACGATGCAACGGCGGCTCTGAAACACTTCACGGACGTGCATCTTCAATTGACTGTCTCGTAGGTAGACGTAGGTAAACGGTACGGTAGATAGAGCTACTGTATGTCTATCTGTTAATGGCATCGTCAAAGTGACATTAAAGGAAATTGATACGCTCTGTACTATAGGGTGAGAGAGGCTTCGAAGTAAGGGACGCGAGAGGCTTAATCGTCCACACGGCCTCCCAGAGTTCTCTCTTTCAAGCTGAGCTTCGAGAAATACGACGACCTGTCACGAAGTACCCGGAACTTCTATCTTCTATTGCTGCACGATATATCCTACACTTTACATGCATCTTCCGTTTTGATTGTTTGCGCATGAAGGTTCAACCGAAGGTCTCTTGATTTTTTACGGAGTTACGACTTCTTAAATGTTAAAAATATTAGTGAATATTATAATTTTGATCATTTATACGCGTATATCTCTTTAAAATACACAGAGACACTATATTCATTTATTTAAAACACGTTAATATTTGTGGAAATAAATTTAACGAAGCGTCTCGTTGTATTGTTCCGTTTTGTGCGAAATATGGAAAATTGTAAAATTGTGGAGAACTAGGCAGTCAAGTCGATACATATGGAAAAGCTTTGTTTCCATTCACCATCGACATTTAATATTCTATATTGATATCCGTATAAATTCAATCTCTACACGACATTTCATACGGTTGCCTAATATTATTTTGTCATAGATCATATAGCCAAAGTACATGTCACGAAAAACGTTGGAAAAACGTGGAAAGTTACAACGATACGAATCCAACGAACGTTAGTACCATTATCCAGCGTGCTCCCGAGAAGGGTGACGAAAAAGTTCTAGTAATTAATTAGTTCCTGTAACGAACGACTTGGTGCAAGGGAGTTAACAAGAATTATGTGTCCTCTGCTTTCGGAAGCTTACTAATTGGATCTCATAATGAAACCGAGCGAGATGATAAATTGTATAGGTTCGTTAAGCAGCTAGTATTTTCATAGTAGATAATAACTGTTCGCGGTTTACGAGCGCGGCATCGTTCTTTTCCTTTTTTCCCCTCTTATCTCTGTGATAGAGACTCGCGATATACGGTTTTCTTCTTTTTCCTTTTTTTCCTTTCTCTCCGCGTCTTTTTGCGTCGACGTTTTACTTCGTGGCGGAATATGCAAGTTGCCGCGACTTTAAGCACCTAAATCTTGTTTCTTGCGTGCAACATATTACGAAAGTTTGATATTACAGGGATATAAGATGCTCGAGAGAGTTTGCCCGCGTCTTTCTGTCAGCTACCCCAACGTCTGCCGATACGCGTCCTGTTTGCCTTCAATGGCAGAAGTGGAGCGTATTGACGACGAGGAAATGTTGACCGTGTTCATGTCGAAACTTTCTCGTAGTTACGTACAAGAATGTGAACGAGAGTTGACAACTTTATTTTTGTCATATGTTCGAGGCTCACAATTATGATATGAATTCGGTGAATGTGTTTTTCCAAAGTTTGCAATTATGTAACTTTTGTACGATAGAGCTGATATTATTAGATATTACTTTCATGGCATTGCTGAGATTAATTTATTCAATCGGTACAATAATATTTTTAACTAATTATACATTAAACAAATTGTATAATTTTTCAAATTAAGTCATACTCTTCGAATAAGAGAAGCTTGCCTAAACTCGTCAGCCCAATTCTTAATCATAATAAATTCTCGAAAACAAACAGCATCAGAACACATTACTTATCTTTAATTTCTCAACAAGAGTTCACTGAAACCACTAAACAAGGCGTAAATAAAATTCCAAAATAACCGATAAAAAGTCCATTTAAAATTCCTCTGAACGTCTAAATCTTTTCGAACTTTGTATCACCTAACCTCAGCCCATACTTCTGACACACTAACCTAGGCGACAAAAAATTGTACGCCGGATCTGCGTGGGCTAACCGCATATAATAAAGCACAGTCATTAACACCGGTACGAGAGAACGCGTAAAGACAGAGGGAGATGTAATGAACAAAATCGCCGCCAGTGCATACCAATTTCGAATCCGGACAAGGGGCAGCCAGAAGGGATGAGAGCTTGTGCGCGTGGACGATCGGCGAGCGATCGAAACAGTCGGCATCGAACAATGGCCATTGTACCCAGGAATCCAGGAATTAGTCGTGAGCGGGTCCGCACGTTGGGCCTGTTTCAAGGATCACGGCGCGGCGATCGCGTCAAAAGGCTTAATCGTAACGCCGTCAAAACGAACGGCGCTGTCGTCGCGCATTATCCGGAATCCCCGGCGCTCTTGGATCGGATAGAGTCCATTGTCACGCAGTCGTATGTTACTATGGTTATATTTTGATGTAATGGTGTATAGTGTGCTACGCGTCTGCGTTTGGGACAATGTGTGCACGCGCTGTTTGATCTTCGTCCGCGGTGTCTGCATTTGGAGTGGTGTATTGACTGTTTCGGTAATTAATTGGTAGCTGAATATAGTGTTAGAAGCGTTTGATAATGTTTTTTTAAACGGAGCATCGTATTTGGTATTAAAGGCGCGAAGGAAACGTTTAGATGCTAGAAAATTTAGTTGATGACTTTTCTGTTTCTTTGTTGGTTGTCTATGGAGGTTTAATTTAAGATATAATTTGGGCAGATTCAAACGGAGCATCGCTCGTTCCTGGATCACCCTGTACTTCTCTATGCTTCTATTTTCACGCCACCTTTACTTTTAAAACTTTAATGCACCAACCTTATGTAACACCATATTAACCGGACCATCCTGTATAGACCATTTGCAGCTACGTGCACAGTCGCGATCTTGCGACAGAAGTGCAAAGTGAACTCGGGTGGAGAATCAGAGTGAGCGTCGTAGAGCAACCGTTCTCTTGGTAGCAAGACAAGGACACTGATACGAGACAGACAACGTACAGGACAACGTGCATGTTCGCCTGGCTCGTGTATACGCGAGGGCCCGTCTAAAGCAGCGCCTATCAATGCCACTTGTGCTACAATATGACAATGAACGGCCATAGCACGGCTCGACTAATACGAAAGGAGGCCGATACCGAAAGGTATATTACGAACTCGATTGAATGTGCCCGTTGCGAGCGATTATTAATATCGGCGCACTTTCAGAGACTGGTTTATCGCTTTTGCCTCGATCGAATCACGTTCAATCGAACATTACGCTTGAATGGCACCCGTGAACGACGACGTCGAGAACATCGTCCATCGTCTTCTCGTTTCTTCCAACAATAACGTGTTGTACAGCGATGATCGTCGAGCGAAACAGAAGGCGCGGGAAAGCGAAGAGAGGAGGCAAACTGGTCGCGACGATTATTCGAGAAACTTCTGGCAGATCGATGAGGGTTCACGGCGGTGCGGTGGTTGCTCGCGCTCGTTTTTAACGGCCCACGAAAAGCACCCAGGCTGACGTTAATTGTATCGTTTTTGAACGATCGAGTCGGTGGAAGGAAGAAGGGAGCTCCTTTCAGGGATCCGCGTGGCTATGTTGCGAACAGAGACGCGCAGACTGAATTTAAGGGCGACGCTCGTTACCCGTTTCCCTGATTTCGCTCGACCGTTTCGAGTCAAGGAAGTCTTCGATCACTCGTTAAGCGGACCTCTCGTTATTAATTATCGAGGAAGAGCAAAATTCTTCATCGAGTGTTTCGTTCTTCTTTTCCTTTTTATCCCCTGCTTCTTCGACAACGAGAATAGTCGATTCGTTCTCAAAGAAAATTGCGATATTTTGCGTGGGTCACTTTTAGATTTGCCAATTAATCGTTAAGGAATTCTTGGGAAGCAGCTTTTAAAAGTAGAAATTATATAGTTCTGTGTACCCATATACGTATAGTAGACTAAGTAAGAAAAAAATACGTTGGATCGTACTTTCGCAAAAAATGGCAACCACGATGAAAATAGCGAATCGAGCTACGCGAAATTCCACTCGAATCGATGACAGCGTGTTTTTAAATGTATATGAAAACAGTGCAGGTATACAATAGCGGAAACAATTTTTCGACGAGATTTTTCGAGGTACTATGGGAGTTTACGAGTGTTCGCATGCTACTTGCCACACAAAAGCAAACACCGGCCCCCGTTTCACGCGATGAATTGCAACATTCGCTTAACTTTCCACTGCAATCGTACTTCTCTTTCGAAAATCGTCGCTAGACAAAGATTCCCCGAACAATAAACAATTAATTAGTTAGAATCAAGATGCGAGAAGAATGTAAAAGAACGTTTTTTGAGGTCAGGAATATTGCGAATATAACCATACTTTATGTACATCTATACTTGTAAACGTGTCAAAAAGCTTGACATGAAAAGTGTGATAGAAACTTGCTATTATTTTTGCATCCGAGTTGACGTTAATGTCCACAGGTCGGAAAAGAGATGTTTTCCCGGGAAACGTCTCTATGCTGAAGGAAGGCTGTATGTGTCTGGGGCAATTTTCCGTGCACGCTTGGTCGAAACGTTTTGGCGACTCTCGCGCAAATCACGAGGACGAAAGCGTCGCGCGTTGTGTACATTTGCTTGCACGGTGTGTCGGTGGCCGAGCACGCGTGTGTCGCCACCTCTGTTTGGACAGCGCGATAACATCGTTAAACTTTTTGTCGTGCCGCTTGACGAGCGTGACAGCCGGACCGCACGGGTAAACTCGATTTCAGAAACAATAAGATTTATTTTTCCGCGCGTGTGGAACGTACAATGCGAACCCCGATGTATCTATGTGTGGTCCTTGTCGCTTATTTGTGGTCGGTGTCCATCTCGTGTGTGAACGTGTACTATGCGTTTCCAAGCAAGCGACGATGCTAGCGGATGTGTTCTTTAGGTTACGATAAACGTATTGGAATCGTCGTGTTTATTGTTCGTACTTAAACGTGCACGGTACTGCAGATGCGCGAACATACAGACTGACGATAAAATTGCGTTTAAAATTTCGTTTTTTGAACTTTATGACTTTAAATACTTTCATCGCGTGTATACGATGGATCATGTGTTTTTCGTAGACAAGATGAAACGAACAGGTATTCTTCCATCCTCAATTTGTACAACATTAATCTTGCGAAGGGTATTTTTGGGAAAGAAGCAAAACTATCTACCTTCTCATCTCTGACTGATTTTAAAGTTTCAGGAAGAATGACCTCGTCAAATGTAAGTAGGACTTTTGTACCCTAATCTATATTTCTTGCTATATACTAACCATAGTAAACTCGATTTTAAATCAACTATAACTTAATCAAGACTGTTAATCATGAACATGTACCTTGTTTGAGGCTTTTACACGTTTTTAATTATAATAGTATCCTAAATTTTTACAGACGGGATATAATTATATTGTACAATGAGGTCTTACATTGCACGTAAATATTACCTAGTTATTGTGTCTACATACGGTAGAATTAATATTGATATAATAAGTATTGCATATAAAGTACAAAGAATGCAAATATGAAAATTCAATGATAAGAGTGGTCTAAATTACCATTGATTGAGAATAACGTTACTAATTCCACGCACTCTCGTATATTGTGTTTCGAATCGAAGTTAATTAATTTGTGTATGGTAAAATATTTATCGTATCACCTACGATCGATTACTTGTTTAATTAGATGAAATTTTGTTTGAGTTTACCTCCTCCCATTACTCCCAATTTTCCAGTAAGCGTAGTAAGTCAAGCAAGCCAAACAACGAACGCTGTAAACGTTTGTAATTGAAAAAGTAATTAATTACATTGAATCTGTTCATCGGTTCTTCTTTATTATTAGCTTTCACACGTACTACTATTATCATACTGCTCATCCAGAATCATTGTTGCATCTGTGATCAAAGTTAAATTGCTTTAAATGCGCTTAAATAGTAGTACGTGTATGTAGCAAGTATTAAAATACACAAGCTACAGAACAGATATAATGACAATTATATCTTTTAAAAAGCACTATATGCTTGACCCATTTCGAAAAAAAGATGTAAAATGAAATTAACATTTATCGATGACTTGCGTTATTAATGTTTTCCTTCTATAAAAATACATTTCTCTTATAAAATATGGAGACTGAGTTCCCAAATTTTTGTCACTAAATTTACCTTAATCATATTTTGTACCTAAAATTAAAAGAAATGCTTGGTGACTGATGAACAGTTTTGAACGACTGTCTTTCGTTCGTAGTCATTTTTGAAAAATGTGAAAAATAGTGGGCACTTTTGTGGCTGACGTTATCTCGTCGCTGCTAGCAGCGAATTGGCCAAGTTTGGTAATACGATGATAAACAGAAACTGGAAAGGGTGCGCATTGTCGGGCTGCAAAATATCGCCACACATCATCCTCGGCTGTCTACGTCGTCTGCGGAACTCCCAAACGGCCGGGGAAAGTCTTCACCTTTCCCCGGGGTCGTTCGAACTCCTTCGTCCAACTTATCCAATACATATTTTTCTTTTCAATAAGAGTACATCGTCTTGTCGGGAACGTAAATGGACTTCCGGTGATATGATTTTCCCTGTGAAGTTTGGTGACGGTGATCGTTACTCTGTCGTCGAATTTGAAATTAAGTCTGTTCCTAAGTTAGTAGTTACAGGTTAGCATTTTTATATCTTAGGAAACTTTAATAGAAACTAATCTGAAATCTGCTTCAATAAAACTTCGTGAAACTTATTAAATATATCATGTTCGAATACTTTATATTTTTGCAAAAGACAGAACAGTCGAATGTTCCTTTCATTACCACAATATCGATCAGCAATAAAATGTTTGGCTTAGTAAGCTCCTTATCACTTAGTGTTATTTGCTCCGTAATGAGCGATCCATTAATTTTCTCAGACCTTTTTCGTGTCCTAAAAAGGGACGTAGGACATCATGCGATAATGCAGAAACTAATAAATAGAGTTGTCCAATCGAATTCATTTACTCCATTTTATCCATCCGAAAGAGACCTACTTCACAATTTATTACTAACTATAACTAAAACATAAATTCTCCTTCGGTGCTATAAAATCCAAGAATTAATAGGATATTTCCACAAAATTAAAATGTTCGACAGATCCATTGTCTTGCAACGATATCCACAAGACCGTACTAATAAAATGTCAGACGACGCGACAAGCAACGAGACAGGCACATATCGTCATCTATAGCAAGTATCGAACATCTACGTATAAGCCCATAAACAAGATGATACTATCTAGGTGTAACGATGTTTCCAACAAAATTAGAGGGAAACTGCAAACAACCTCGTCTCGGTTCTCTCGCCCGTCCGTCCCCGTTTAACCTCACACTCGTACATTGCCTCGTTTCTTCCCACCCTAACCTCTACCACGGTTTTCCCTCCCCTGGCTGCAACCAGTTCGCGCAGAACGCCACGACAACCCTTCATTCGACTCGTTAGGGCGGCTGGAAACACGATACCAAACAGTAATGAAAAGCCTATCCTCCACTCGGTTTCTCCTAGAGCTGTTTATGCTTGCACCGATCCTATGCATAATGCACTCACACGCGTACTGTCGTTAGCTGGGCCGAATTATCGGCGGCTGTGTATGACAGATAAAGCGACCTTTCCTAAATGAGCAACGTCGGCTCGTTGTTTATTCGATTATAGGCTTAATCGTCGCCTGTCGACCCAGCCTGAAACGTCTTTGTGCGTTGCGACGACAACTAGCTGAATAAGGGACGAATGAGAGCTACGGGGCAAATTAAATATCGAAACGTGAATTCGATGTGAATGTGTTAGTTTACGTGGGTGTGCACGTGTGTAACGTTTCGCGTCAGTCGAGGGATTGTAGATTGTAGCTCGGTTGGGTAATCTGAGTTTGTTATCAAATTGGAAGAACGTATGGTGTCGTATGATGAATCGCAGGGGAGAGGGAAGAGTATTCGGTTGCAAAGCTTATGAAGGTTTGCATTGAATGTTGTTTAATGGAAGTAGGTGTAAAGGGATTGTCGATGATCGAATTTGGATGGATCAGGTTCGGATAGTTTGTTGCATCGAGCTGTGATAATTGGCTACGTTATGCGAATCGTCGATTGGTTTGCTTCTGGTAGATTCAATACTTTAATGTTATCAGTGAATGCTAGCAATGAATTAATTGTAAGCTGTGGCTGATTTCATTGACTTCTTTTTTATCATAATTTTTTGTTAAATAAGATAATCAGATCAGTTGTAACATGTAAATTTTCTTATAAAGTTTGCTAATATTACTTGAAGGTATTTGTTGATATTAGCAATTTGTCATTTATGGCTAGTACAATTGCACTAATAATATCGGTACAATCGCGTAAGACAGCTCAGATAATTTATGTTTTCTGTGCTATCACTAACTACGATCGCTAACATAAACAAACTATGTAATCCACTATTCAGAATTCGCACATAACTCGATGGCAGTGGGTTCTCGATTACTATTTGCCTCGCTTTTAAGCATCGGTCTGCATATTTAATGAAATGTCATCCGCATCGAGCTGCAGCTACTTATGCCTACTCCTGGACCCTACTCGAACTTTGATGTAGTGACTCTTCCGCAGAATGCTCATTGTTCTATTGTCACTTTGTTGACCGGTGACGTAGTGCTACGTCACGCGAGAACCATATGTTGTTTACCGTGGATGCTGCACTACGTCATTCCCGGAAATCGATATGTTTACCAGTGCCATTCGTATTGTATTACCGGCGTATAGAGTGGAATAATAACGTGCCTGCCGTCAATCATCGATACTGACGTACTTGCGGAATCTGCATATGTAGCTAAAATTTTGTCACGTGAAAGCTTTACGATTTCGTGGAATTCAGGCTGCTAGAGATATACCGCGATACGGTTTTAAACGTTAAAAGATTAACGTCACTGACAGGAATATTCATTAAAGGATTCAATTGATTGATTTGATAGTTTCTAACACAGGTCAGGATTGATAAATGTAAAATATCATCTTTCGTTTTAATATTATTCTGTTTCAAACGTTGTAGGAACATAGATCTCTTCCCTTTAGGTTTAAATTAGATTAATTTAGCTTTAAATCGATCAATGTGAATTATTAATTCTGATTCTAGCATTCTATTTCAAACGTTATGTCTCCTGAAAAGATTGACTTTTTTTAGCAAGCATAAATATAGCTTAGTTACTGAGGTATGAAATGAACGCCTTGAAAACTATTATAACATGTTCTAATTCCCAATTGTATGTTATCTAAATATCAATTCGTAACACAATTCTTCTCTTGTATTTGACATTGGTTTTCTTTAATTTAACTGTCGAAGACAGTGACAAATTCTTGTGCTGGAAACTGTCGCCACGTACACAAAGAACATACTGTTTTCGATCAGACTGATCGACTCATTTCCTAGAATTTGCTTCTTCGAAAACTCGATAATTTTTCGTATAAAACGAGGAGAAATCTGAAATCAGAAGATGGGTCCCTCTGCGACGGAAGCTCGATAACAAAACCGAACTTTGGCCATTCGTATACCTCCGCGTTGAAATATCGAGTCTTCGGATAAAAATCGTAAACGACCTCTCTTCGAACGTTTCCGAACTGTTCGATTCGAATAGCAGCGACGAAACTTATTTTCCGGTTTTTAATCGCGCAGGATGTTCCGCGGGTATATAACTTAGGAAGTTCATTTTATCCTTCGTGGAAGGGATGAAATAAATCTCTTTGATCCTTTCGCCGCGTACACTGCTTTACTGACTGTTTTCTCGTTCGTCTCGTGAACCAAGTTTCCAGCAACTTGTAACTTCGACCTGGAATGTAATAACGAAAGGTCTCTTTCGAATTGCCTTGGTTATTAAACGTTACCCCCTTGATCGACGCGATAACTAGTCACGGTATCGTAAAAATGCTAAACGTGGTAATTGCTAATAAAAATGCTGAGTAGAGTAAGTGGTGTTGTAATAAATACCAATGTATGAAATTTTATTATCGGGAGCTGAGTCATAGATGAATGTGGATGAAGAAGTAGGTTTTTGCAATTATGATTCCTTTCGTTTCTATAGAATTGCATCGAAGGAAGATAGCTTCGCGAGCTTTTTCACATTTCTCCGCTTAGAATGTAAATGGAACATTAACCGGTAATTTGTTTCTTAAGAATCGAAATAATATCCTACATTTCCGCCTCTGATACTGTCTTTGCAATAATTTGTATTACGAATTTCATACATTTATTACGTGTACATATATTTAAAGTTATGTATAAGCAAACATTCTCCTCCCTTCTTGGCGATAGTGTTGGAGGATAGACGCCTAATCGTAGTTATGCTCGCGCGTTGTAAACTTCCGTCGTTGCGATAGAAGTGGTTGGACGGCATGATCGATGACGAGCAGTGTCAAATGCGAAGGGGACTGAAATTTCTTAAGTTCCATCTCTTTAGATGGAGGACAACACAGTATAACTCATCGTCAGTGACGAGCGGTCATCGTTCACTTAAGGGCTAATCGAATTACATGTCCGATCACATTACTGTTATCCGATATTCATCATGTTACACATTGTATACATTGGCAAAACTTCAAGTAGATTTACATTGCTTGTGTTACTGACCAGTCACCTTTAATATAAATCTATTGATAAAATCTTAAGTAGTTTCATTTAGAATTGGAAATTCAGATACTAAGTGAATCTCTCAGAACTCAAACTGATTAATTCAACTTCTTAAAAATTATAACGATCACTTTCGTGAGTTTATTTGTCGAAAGAAGATCGTGCATATAACAGTAAATTTCACTGTGGAGTTGAAAGAGTAATGTTTGCAATGTCGCCACTTTTTCCATCGTCCAATATACGCAGGTGACCGGTGTGGCTTCTAATAAGCAGTTTCCAACAGCAACAACCTTGCCTCAACTCTCTAACCCCCATTACAATGCGTTCGAGGTGTCGAAGCAACGTCACGATGGCGCGTTAAATGAAGCGAGCCGGCTGGTTTTCTCGCAGCTTTTAAATTGTCTTTTGGTATACGTGCGCGTCCACGGACAGGGATTTATTAGTATTTACGCTGGGGAATATGCAAAGTAGTCGACGACGGTTCTCGAGACTCTTTCTTCTGGAAGAGGTTGCGACGCGACACGAGCTGCGTGTGTCGGCGTCGTAATTAATTCGTTTGATTTATACCGGCAAAGGACTCGGCATGCTAATTCGTATTTACTTATTAACGCCGTCAGTGAACGGGACTGGCCCATATTGTTTTACCGGCTGGCTGAAAGCGTCGACAGGCTGGACCAGCAGCTCTCTGCTACGTCCACCCTCTCGTCTCACCCTTTTCTCACCCTTCCACCACGCTCTCTCGGCACGCAACTTCGCCCGCAGCTCGAGTTCGCAACAAAGGACACCAAATAGTCGAGTGGGTGTGCCAACGAGCGCGGGAGACACAGTCGATAATTAAAGTAGCTCCTTTGTTCGACTTAGATCGATAGGTTCTTTGACGATGGCTAGCAGTCGATGGCGAACGTTCTACGAAAAGGAAAGAAAACTATCCGTCTTCCATGTTTCCCATCCGGTCTCTTCCTGATGTTCTACGTCCGTAACGTATTTCCCAACATAGTGGAACTATATATGTAGTTCGCCTCCTGTTTATGGTTGCCCAACCTTTATTTGTCTTTTTGCGCCGCTCCGTGAGTACCGATGTAATCTCCTGGACAACTGGGTAGCTGTTGCTTACACATCTATATACAGGGTGAGCTTCTCGTTAGCTAAGTCAAAGGCAATACCAGTGTATGGCAGGCTTTTATTTTTTATTTTATACGCAGGATGTTACATTTAAGTGACGTTGGAGTATCTTGCAATGGATTGAAGTTATTGAGAAAAAAATGTACTGCTTCGTATAGAAGGGAACATTGTGAGCATAGTTGCTGCGATATTGCATTTAAGTTAGCTACAAAGAAGATCACCCTATATGTGTAGGAACTTTCTAAAGAAATGTTTCCTCGATTCCGTCTTTTCGTCTAGTTTCTTGTAACCTTACGATGCTTTAGTGTTGTTTTTCTTTTAGTTTGTAGTTTTGTGTCCTCCTTTTGCCCCTTTTTTTGTTTACTGCTCGCATGTAGTTGTTTTCTAAGACAACAGTGAAGCAGTGACGATTTCTTGGAAGATGGGTAAAGAGATTTGATAGAGTTGCTTGTACTAGGAGAAGTAAGCATTGAATGGTGTGTTGGTGAATTTTGACCGCAGCAACAGACCGAGATTTTTATTTGAATTTTATTTCAAACCTCGAACTAGCCCTCCCATTAAAAAAAAGCTTTCTATTTAAAAAATATAAAACCTAGTGAACTATACCGCTATGACTACACCGATTGTGTTTTAAAAACGCAATATGCAAGATGATTTTCACAACTGGGTCAAGCTATGTAAACCTTTTTATTTAGTAAATATAGTTAGAACCCAACGAAACTCGCGTATAACGATTGTGTTTTAAAAATACAATATGTACCTATACAGAATGATTTTTCCAACTGGGTCACGCTATATATCCGTGTTCCGAGCGAAATAGCAACAAAGACAAAAAGGATAATCGGAAAGGCAAATTTCGCGCTGTTTAACGGAGAAGATTAAAACTTTTCATAAGATGTAAAATTGGATAATATCGGCGCAGCAAAAATCATGGCAGTTCATTTCATGAATGTCGTCGATTTCACGGGAATTGAACGCGTCGGGCATGAGCTTAACTTTCATTGCGTTAACGGGGCCTGCGTCATGTGGAATGAATTGCAAAATGATTTTCCAACAGGGAAGCGCCGCGCTACGAATGGTTTATATGCAAAATAGTTTATGATTGCTACGGGTCTACGGTTAGCTAAAATAGATTAACGTCGTTGTACATTAGTTAATGCCGGTGCCGTGCAGCGATGACGTTTAATATTGACGGGGATATCGTTCCGATATGCAAACGATAAAATTTGACCGGAACCAGGGTGAAATCCGATGACGGGGATGCGTGGGCGAGCTACGCGCAATTTATACCAACGCGACGTGATGGTATACAACGAAAGTTGGAAGAATGCTGCCGCGCAGTCTTTCAGAGCGATGGAAATTAATTGATTCTATTATATCACGGCATCATTTAAATAATTTCGACGTGTTCGTGTTCGTGTTCGTGTTCGTGTTCGTAATTTGTTCGATGATGAATTTTATTCGTATGTTTGAATGGATTTTGTCGTCGCGTCAGTCGATCGGAAATAGAGTAAAGAAGATTGTGTTTTATGAATTCTTAGAACTTTTGGAAATTTGATATTATGCATTATTTCTTTTATTTCTCCTGACTCAACCACTGTGAGCATTCGATATATTCATTAAATCGTGTAATAAAAATACTTGTTAGTAAACGTACAAACTTCGTTAAGCACGTCAGAAAACGTGAATCCGTTCGACCTTTCCCGAAACGTGAAAGAAATCGAACATCGACATTTTTTCACCCCTTTTTTTCAACATCCATCTTCGGTACTTGCAAACGAGTGATTTACACATCGTTTGAGCTCGCGAGCAATCTCCGCGGGGTCCACGGTTGTATCTGTTCCTTTGAGCGGCGCAACAAAGCATTTTAAGCAAACTGCTCGCCACCCCGAGAGCAGAGGCTACGGAGGGGAGGAAGGAGGCGCCGTAAGGGTTAATTAAAGTATTTCAATGGGCACGCCTGCATCGGACTGCCCCCGGTCGACTTTTATCTACCATTCCCCTCCCTCTTAGCGGACACAGCAAACAACCAGCTCCGCAACCGAGTTTCCCGTATCGAATCTATACATATCAAGGAGAACAGGCGGGGGTGGGGGAGGGTGGCTTGACGATGGAAGTTTAATATTGCCGACAATTCGCCACGTTCTTTCGTTCCCTCGGTTCACAGCAATGAAAAGGAGAGAAGTAGAAAAAGAGGAAGAGAGACGTGGATTACCTGAAGGCCGTGGAAATGGCCGCTGAAATACGATTTGAATTCTGCTCGAACCTGGCCAGAACCTATCTATAAATATCCTCTCTCTTTCTCCACCTATCTGTCTATCTATCTATTTCTTTCTATTTTTCTCGTTTTTCTTCCGATCAGTTATCTTTTTGTTCTCTTTTCCCTTTCTCTTCCTCTCTTCCCTTCTCTCTCTCTCTCTCTTTTCCTTTTTTTCTCTTGCTCCTTCTTTTTTTTTTTTTTTTTATTCATCGCTGAGTAATTGCAGCGTTCGATAGTGGTGTAATTGGACCGATTTCGGCCGCGATGGAAATGACCCACATACTCGTAGAGCCGGTCGATGCCACACGCTATACGCGTCCGGGTCGTCCGGACTCGGTCGTTGCATGCAAAATGCGAAACCGTCGGATTTGAAATACGAGCCCGATGGGTAGGAGAACCGCGTTCTGCAGTTTTCCTACGTCAACCCTCCCTGGCCCTCTGCCTCTGTTTTCGGCTGGGTCAGGGGTGAAGGGCCGTACGGGAAAGGGAAAAAGGGAATCGGGCCGCGAGTCACGTTCCACGGGGCGTTTGCGTGCCGTTGCAAGGGGGCTTTCGTTTCGGAACGATCCACAGGCCGATCGACGATCCGTCCAACAACCATCGGTGGCAGATCGTTGCGCTAATGGCCGATGATTCGCGTTAGCGTGGCCTCGAAAGCGTGCTGACGCTTTGAGGCATCAACAGTGTAATGGAAGCACGGCCGGTTTATTGGGAAAATGCGTAATAAAGGGATCAAAATGCGAGATTCTCTTAAGCGGTATTTGCTCTGTAAGACCGTCGGAATTACCTTCCACGTGTTTCTTGTGCAAATGAAAATTTGTAGTTTGTTTGAACTGCTGGGCAGATTTTTGGGAATTTTTAATTCTTTGATTACCAAGGATAAGGTGATAAACATCATCGTAACCGACACATTGCGTACGAAACACTTTGACCAACTCGCTGATCCTCACCGCAGCAAAGCTTCCAAACTCACAGCTGTGATCATAACCTGAATCAACGCAAGCTGGAATGTGTCAGAATCTCTCGTTCCCCTGCAAGAAAAATCTCTAAATATTCATCCGCTAGTTGTCTGTCAGGTTTTAGCGGATGTGAAAAACAGCCACACAGCACCTAAACACCATTCCCATCCCCGTCTGGTTGCAAGTTTCCTTCGGCAAGCAGACGTCCGCGCGAAGATCGGATCACGGAAGTTGCAGGGTCCGCGCGGACCCGCGTTGTCCTCTCTTCGTGCTTGTCGCATAACCGCGCGAAAGCTGCTGAATAAACGGAACATCCTTACTTACGGTGGCCAGTTAACCGTTCCCCGTGCTCCTATACAGTAGCCGGTAGTTCTGCAGCGCTCGCGTGTACGTGTATTTGGACGCACACGTTCGTGCGTGGCCACGGCCGTACACACACAAACTAACGGCGAACAGAAGCTGGTATATTGGTTCAAACCCTGCGCACTCAGCTCTCATGAATATGCCGGAGCACGATGGTTCAAGCCAACCCCCTTTCCTCTGTCTCTCGAACCCTGGTCAATCTCGGCCTGGGTTGCGTTGTATCGAGAAAGGGGTGAGCTGGCTAAGTTCCGTGTTTATATAGAACGATTTTCAAACGATAACGTCACCGGGTGTACCTTCGTTTCTGGCACGATCGTAGCTTCGTCGGGCTAGGTGTAATAAAGGAGCGTGCGAGAGTATAGGGGATAATACGAATGGCTAAAGATAACGTGCCTCGGTGATAATAAGTCGTGAGTGGAGTAGACCAGTTCGAGAAGAATTTTTGCTGCTTCTATTTTTGGTTACATAAAAGTTGCATAAAAGTATCGTTATTGGATTCGAGTTAGGTTCGGGGGGATTTTTTTTTTCTTTGTGCAATCGTACGTTTATAGAAGTAAATGTTATACAGAGGAATGGATAGGGATGAGGCTAATGCAAGTGGTTAGAGATAACAGCGATAATAAGTGGTGAGTGGAATTTGAGAGGAATTTTTGGTGGTTGCTTTTGTATTTGATTGCATAGGTGGTATTGTTAGCAAATGTACTTTTATCTTTCGTTTTCACTCGTACGTCTGTAAAAAGAAAAACAATGAATAGCTATGGTTAAAAATGGTTGGAAAAATAGATATCAAACAGGCGTTGAATGGTACTTTGTAGGACAAGCGAAATAAGAGAAGTTTGATTTGCGAATATAGGATAGAATAATGAAACGATTGAAAGATAATTGTGCGCCAAAAACTTCATTGTGACAAACAATCTGATACTTGACAATACTCTTGTCAGAGATCGTTAGTTGTACATCGCGGGTCTGTTTAATTGATCTACCCAACAATTAAAAAATCCACAATAGAACTGCCTGTAAATATATCGAATAAACGGAGCAGTACTTTCAAATAGACTCTTCAAATAGATAGAACAAACTCTACAAGTAGGCACTTGAAGGGAGAAAGGAGAACGGAGAACAAGGAAAATAGAAAGAGAAAGGAAATCTACTTGGAAGTAGTATGTTCCAAGTAAATTCTACTACTGGTCGAATACGTTCGAAAATTGAAATTTGAATAGCAAAGGATAGAAAATACAAGAGGTTCGCGTCAAAGGAAGTCGACAGGATAATTTTTCGGAAAGTGTCGCCAGAATAAGTTGGAAACGGCGTTATTTCGCGTTACACATCGGTATTCCGGAAGACACGCACTGTCACACGGTTGAGAATGTATGCTCGTTTCAATTCGTTAAGCCCGACACATTCTCGCCGGGAAATCTCATGAAAGAATGAAGAATTGCGTTTTCACGAGACAGGGGTGTCTCACGAGTTGCTCCCCCTTTTCTAAATTCACCGGCGGTTCCTTACGCGCCGCGGCGCTGAGCGATTCGGAATGGCGGCAGCGCGGCGGCGTATTCATCTTCGGAGATCAAACTACATTTCCTTTTTCGCGCAGTAAATCTTTCCCAGCACTCTCGCGACGTCCGCGAGGCTTCGCGATCTTATTCTTGTATTCGACTTTCCTCCAACGCACCAAACCGAGCTTGACGAATTTTTATTAACACTAGAACTATCACACCGATCAAATTGACTGGTTTTACAATTTTATTTTAAAATTCCTACTTCATGTTGTATTTTTTTCCACAATGATGTAATGACTTTTGTAACGATAACTAAAGGAATAATATAATTGTTGAAGTGGTCGCCGCTTCTAAGAAAACTCTACATCTGGTCTTTAGTTTTCTCAAGCACTGAAGCCATCGACAGCGCATAGACAAAAGACTGTGTCGAAGGCAAACCATAAACGGTACACATGCAACGGTGGCTTCAGGTTTTTTCAGTCATAGGGTAACACCGCTAGCATGTGGATCTGGATCAGCTCGATTATATGTACTTACACTTTAATATTCAAAACATATATACATTTTCTACCTTACAATTTACCCACGCGTTCCTTTGTATTCACATACATCCAATAACCTTAACAATAATGAATTTTATTTTGTTCTTTATGTATTCAAACTGAAAATGATTTTGTATCAAGGCCACTTATACCAATACCGATCAAAATGATTGGTACTTGTCTAAGTGTAAAAGGGTCCTGCAGTCTGTTTATCGAACTCCAATTAACCAGTTTTCTCGTTTTGTACAGTTTTGTACAACTTCTCACACGTTTTAAAAATTTTTACTATGTATCATTCGATATGATGATGTTAGTTATCAGGAAAATTCGAATCGATCGCTAGATGCCAACACTAGAAATACCACACCAGTGAAAATGACTTGGTTCTACAATTTTATAAATGTGTCAATCCTCGTTTAGGGATCATGGTTCCAGATGGATTAATAATACCAAAAATGTACTACGTAACATGGAATTGCTTCTGTAAGAAAGTAATAAATTAATAAATATAAAAATATTCTATTATTACGTATTTTTTAAAGACCAGTCATTTTCACTGGTTTTGGTAGAAATAGCTTCGTGTTAACTATCGGCAGTTCTAGTGTTAAATGTATACAGAGTGATAGGACATTGTAGAATTTTTATTAATTTCCAAAGACGATGTAGCGTAATGAAATTTTAAAATAAAGATTCACGCGTGAATTATCCGCTTGTTTGTTCTTCTTTTTGTAAAAGTATCTGCTAATTTTAAAGTCTAAAGGAAATATTGTGGGATATGAAATTTGTCATGTTTCTGTGATTTGTTTCTATTCGATCAAGTTGTCGTAGCTTGAAAACAAATTTTCCAATTTCAAAAGAAAACCACATATTGGTAGAGAGTGGTATTTCTCCGAAAACCTAGACAATTTCTTAAAGAAACGAAGACTCGATTGAATGGAAAATGACTAGTTGGCTGTTACAGAGTTAACGGGTACATATTGCTTTCTAAATTGCCACGATATTACGATGGTATTCATCATATCGAGTGTTACAAATAGCCCTTCGACATTTTTATTCTAGTCGGATTTCGAACAATAAGAATCATTTTTGATATGAAACAGATCGATGGAAGTACAAATAATGTATAAAATAAACATAGGAAAATTGGTAATTTGAAATGAGAGGTTTAGAAGATTTACGTTTTTTGAAAAAACGTTTACCAAACAGAAATATAACGACGAGTATTGTTTAATCATAATCTATTGTCAATTTTGTCCGCTGTAGATAATTCATAAATTTGTACACGAAAATATCAAATCTGTATTTCTGATACCACGCAGACCATACATTTTCCTTTCCACGTTTTGTTTATACAGTCGAAACAAACGAAAGAGCGGCTGTACAATCACAGATTGGAGAGATAAATTTGATGACACGAAAAGATAACCTTCCCCCTATAAAGCGACTTCCTTGATGGAACCGTCCCCGAGGAACTTTAAACGATACTCATTTCTCTCCTTTTTACACATCCTCGACAGAGTATTTCTAAAATAAAGTAATACTCTTAAGTAATGATGGAATCAATTTCAATATGTACTTATATATTTTACAATTATTTGTCATTTATTATATTATTCTTAATTATTTGTAAAATACAATTTCTGTCAAACTCACGAAGGACATCCACGTGTCAACTATTAAAAGTATTGGTACAGGATTTTCTAATACATCGATTATAGATGAGAAAGTACCGGAGCGAGGCGGTGTGAAGAAGCAACTAAGAATACTTCCGGTTCTCACGTTTGCCCGGTAATATGTCGCTGAAAGTTCTCGTGGACGCGTCTAGAAGTTTAAAGCCGAGCTTACCGCGATATAGCCGCGGTTTATTGCATGAAATATCGTGGTATTTCTTACTTCGCCACGGCTTAACGCAATTATTCAGCTTTGCGTCTCTCTGACGGCTTTAAAGTCGAGTAACTCGGCTCCGGCCATCTCGTTCTCGTAGAAGTACGACTTTAATTTCCCATGCCTTGGACTTGGACTTGTTATCGTTAACCCTCTGGAAACTACCCCGGCAAACCCACTCGGCCCAAGCGAATAAACAAAGCGCGTTGGAAGACCAAACAACTTCCGCTCTTATCGTCTTCGATCGAAATGGGACCGAATTCCCTGCACAAAAGAGGATGCTGAGGACAGACGGATGGATAGACCTTCTGTTTGCTCCTTATTCGTGTTTGGAGTTGTATTTAGTGGTCTCATTTGTTTTGTTAAATTGCTTTAAACAACGTTGACTTCAAGCCCGCTACGTTATTTCCACTATTTTCGACCCAATTGTATTTTTCTAATGTTAAAAGGCACCTGGAGCTTGAACGGAATATGAAAAAATTCTTATTAGTATGCATGATTTCTCGTCTCAGTTTTATGCTAAGCATCTTTTTAGAACATCACAAATCCTTGTTGTTTGCTAAAATAAGAACAAGACCGAAATATGGAAATACGAGCGCAGCAAGGTTAGAGAGAACAATGTAGATTTGAGAAGGAAAATTCGAAAGTAGTTTAAACGATATATGAGAAATTCGCCAACTTATCTCGTTTAAACGAATCACAATTGAATTAAGCTGGACAAATCTGCAAATTTCGCTGAGTGTACAAGAGAGTGTGCAACTCATTAGCAAGAAATTAATTGTTCCAACAAGTTAACCTCCAAGACAGTCTCAAAGCTTCTTCCGTGTAATGATGCAATTTCTCAATTATACAAATCCCTTCTTGGATTACTCAACCGTACGTATTCTATATCTATGTTTATAATACCAACCAAAATTATAATTTATCTTCTTCGACCTAAGGATTAGATAAAATATTAAAATAAATACTTCCAACTGCTTCTCTTTTCAATAATCTATCAATCTAAAATAAATTAAGGGCAAGTGTGTTTCAACATTAAAATTATTCAACAATAGAATTTTAAACATTATCTTCAATTTCAATTCGAGATAAATCTACATACTCGAAAACACCATTAAACAATATGAAAGATGACGCTGTAATTATACTACGACACGTCGCACGTGTTACAGCGCAATCAACATTTTACAAGCATTTTTACTCCCTAAGAGTATCAAATCTACACGATCGTCATCAGCCATGCGTAAACAGCCGCGAGCAACGTTAGTTCCGTATTACATGGGACTCAAAACACGTTGCAGGAATGGCGGGAAGCATTCCCAGACATAGCAACCATTCAGAGCTGTCAACGGGGTCTTCCGAGAGTTCACGTACACACGGGAGCGTCATCGAGTTAGCCAAAACGGAAGGACGAGATTCAGCAAAGTGTCTGGCGTGCACGTGGACCCAAGTCCTCTTTGAAAAGGGGAAGACAAGTTCTCCAGGACGCACAAAGGGCCGCTTTGTAGGCTCAGACGTCCTTCCGCATCAGGCCAAACTACTCGGAGCATGTCCCGCGGAATTCATGTGGGCCACGAAGAGAAACCGTGTACTACATGGCTACCAGGCCTCTTCTATCTGCATTCGGAAAACTTATATACGTACATTGCCTCCGGTTATTCTATAGGACTTTGCCGCCTGACCAATGTAAACATCCTGTTGTCTACCGATGTGAAACGCGCATTCTATTACGCTGGTCTGTACGAAATGTCGTTTTGTGCGATGCAATTGTTAACTGCGTATAGTTCCTTCAAAGCATATATCTAGGCTTCAACTACGATTGTCATATAGTCTTATCTATATCGAGTATTATTTTCTGGAGTTCTCTGGAAGATTGGATTATAATTTATCCGTTGGAAGAAAAGTTATTCTGTTGGTAAGAAATGAAAAGCTGGTGAAAATAAAAGAATTGTTGGAACAATTGAGAATGAAAGAATTTTTCTTTTAAGATTGGAAGTACGTAAAAACAGTCAGAGAAATTAATTGCACGATTTTAAGGATCCTAGGTTAACCTAACCTTAACTCTTCAACGACGATATTTTATATTATAGCGTACAAAGTCATTCCAAATGTTGTAATATTTCACACGTTCTGCTGAAAAGATTTGTCACTTTCCGGCTGACAAAAGACGCAAGCTCAGAGTGAAACTTTCTAGTAAAAGAAAAAGTGGCACAATACGTCAAAGCGTGCCAGCTAAAGAGACTTCGTTGTCGCGTTTTACTGTGTGGTCGTGGCGGTCGAGCAAAATTCGTCGCTTTGAAACCGTTTGTAGACTCGAGTCAACATCATCCTTGCACTTCACATTCGTATTTAACTTTCCCTCGTCCAGTTTGCTCGTTTAATATTCGATCGGTCCGCCGTGTTACGATTGATCAATGCTCGAAGCAACGACGCTCAACTTCGATGTATCAGTATAAAACCATCCTCGTCTTCCTCCTTCTCCTATCATTTTCTAACGCAATAATTAATGCTTCCAACTGTACAAATCGTTTTCACAGAAAATTCCATTTCAGTATAAACAACACGGACTAAACTATCCGACGAAACTCCCTTAGGAACACAAATCTAAATAGACTCAAACACAAGGTTGAAAGATTTAACCAGTTGGATCAGAGCGATTCAAAGTGTGTCTTGGTTGCGTAAAATCTCCAGGGCAACGTTTCCTTTCGAGTTTCCGCTTGGAACGAGCTTCTTTGTCGAAGCTAGAACATACATCAACGTCGTGTCCTCCGAGTCGGGATCTCACCGGTGGGAAAGACTGGAAAGAGCGGCAAAAGTTCCAAGCGAAGCATCGCGCCAGGTGCAAACTGTCGATTTCAACCTGCAAGCTGACCTACAAAATTAACATGACGCTGGCTGGCAGCACCATCTACGCGTTGAATAACTATATATGCTTATTGTGCACGCGAATTCCACGTCCCTAATCGAGCTTCCGTGTCTACTGCACTTAGACGGTATGATGGTTACGCGGGTGTCTACCTCAGGGCTTCGTACGGTGATTAGGAAAGTTACCGCGCGCATCAGACTCAGAGACCGAAGGCTACGCTATGGGTCTCTGTACTCGCACTTGTCGACCATCTCGAGATCTGTCGCTCCTCGTCCGGTTGTATCTTTGCTTCTCTCTATTCCGCTGCTTCGTCGATTCTCCTCTGCGTATTCTCTCCGCGTTATATAACCTTCCTGCTCTTACTCGGCTCGATCTCCGTTTCTGTTGCTCGCCTCTCCTCGTATCTCGTCGCCGTTGTAATCCTCAATTAATGCACAAGTAACGCTAACTACGCAAACTCGCCAAGTTGATGCACACATCGCGATGGGGAGACTGGAGAAGCTGGGAGAAGGCCGCGTTTCCAACTCACGATGTCGTCAAGACGAACGGCACACCGTGAAAGGATCAGATTACGTTATCTGCTGTCTAGGATATCGTGGATATTTATCGTATGTTTATACGGATATTGAAATTAAGAAGAATATTCCTGGAATTTGGATAGGTCTCGTTTTACCATCGTTCCGGATGGTAAGAGTACGGTGAGGATCTGTGCAGATGGAAATTCGATACGCTTTTAGGGAGCTTCAACTGTCGCCCGATAGGGAAACGTTGGATGAGAAAATATGGCACCAACATGATCCGAAACTTTGCGATGTACGTAAGCCGCGTTGCAAGAACCGGTCTCATGGTATTTGAACACCGAAGTTTCTACGAGATTGCTGCTACCTAGCGGCAGAGTTACGCGACAGACTGATACTCCTCTTTGTCTTTGGTATAGACGCGAATGTTTCGAATCGTTGTTGTGCAAATTAACTGTACTGAGTTATATCGACGTAAAGTGGAATTCTTGAATACTTTGGTCTCGTATTATTTAGTCTTCGTTCGATCGACATTTCTTATTTTCGATGCTTCGCGAAAGATGAAAGCACTTATAGTTGTTGGAAGAGCCTAATTGAATCTCAGTTAATGATATTCTGACAAAAGCATGATCTTCGTAAAAAATTTCTCCTACATTATAGATACGTGCAATTGCTCTTTGCTACGTTTCTTTGCCATTTTGCATTAAAGCTAGCGAAAAGAAGCTCACGGAAAGTGCTATTAATTCAACGCAGTCTATCAACCTGCTTCTCTTAGCCTATAAACCTTGTCGTACTTGCAAGTAAACCCGACTCTTTCGAAACGAACTAAACATACGTGTATCTATTCGAAGAACAATGCTATATATTCAATTTAGAGGACAAAGATAAAAAGACAAAATACATGGAACTACAGAGGGTCGAAGGGATTCAGCAGGATTCAGCGTTACCGGTGGATCTCGTCGGGATTTTATGCGCGCACTGCGAGTCAATTTAAAACATTGCCGTGTCCCATCTGGTCTCTCCGCTCGCTCGCCTGCTTTTAACAAGCGCTACCTTTCCCCGGGAAAATAATGAGACGGTAACACGAGCAAACAATGATACGGTATCATGATCGTTAAAAGTTGACGAATTCCAGCCGGTTCGAGTGCGGGACACCGTTATACACGATGAACTGGTTTGGCGAAAGTGGGTGGGAGATAGGAACAGAGGAAAATGTTTCCGCGACTCAGTTCGCCTGCATCGATTTGTCGCATTGCCGACTCGTCGTACGGAAACAAAGGTTATCGTTTTCCTCCGCCGTTAATTATCGAGCACCGTTTGCCGCTGGGTGCAATCAAAATTTCTAATGAAATTAACAATTAGAGCACAAACAATTTAACGGCAACGAGAACGCCGGATGAATAGCGACATCCGATCAACGAGAACGCACAATTCATTTGTTAGACAATCGAATTTTATGTGTTGATATACGCATTGTTACAGAAGTTCGATGTTTATTAGCGAATTCGCCGATTTATTGGTAACCCAGTTCGATCGGCTTTGTGTTTACTCATTCAAGAATAGCGTCGTTGAAATATACGTGCGATTTAGAAAGAGCAAGCAATTTTCCTCATTTTCCTTGTGCTCTTCTATCAACATTGTTTTAGTTCCTTTATTTTTATCGTATAAGGACCGTTTCTTTTTATAGCGGCATTTAATGTAGATATATTACCTGACGATGTAACATAAAAATAAGGGGAAATTACTTTTTAAAGTTCATGCGTACCCTGTTATCATATATCACATTTGTTGTCTAATACAACGGAGCAACCAAGTGAAAAAATATGCGAACAGGTATAAAAGTACTTGTTGAAGCAAAAATGATTTTATACCCATTCTTCCTTAGCTAAATGGTACTTTAAAACAACGCACGACAAACAATACACTTGGAACTTAACACGGATATCGTCTCAATAAGTAAACAACTAGCAGGCAATATCTACAAACCAAAAGTACTATTAATCACAGACAGGAACAGACACAGTAGCCAATAACAATTTCTTCGCCTCACGTTGTCCCCCTATCCGCTGGTCTAGACTACTTAACTTTTCTACCATCCATAGACACTTTACCTTCCACGGATACTCGTGCAACATCGACACGAACCTAATGCACCTTTCGTGAAAACTTAATCAATTAAAAGTCTAAGCATGCGATTTCGAAGGTTCGCGGAAACGAAAGCGTCGTCTGGGCCGCATTGTTCCGCAATCTGGAATCAGACGGCAGCATAGGGTGCGCTGAATGATTCGAGGCACGCGGTGATGTTATCTGGTCTTACGTAGAAAGCGTTAGCGTGCGTGAACGCGCGGACACGTTCGATAAATTCCGTTCGACAAATCGCGTTCTGACGCGACAAAGGGCCAATAAATGTGCGAATGGAAAAACACGTGGCCGAGAACAGAGATGGATATATATAGAGAGAAAGAGAGAGATAGGGGGAGAGAGAGAGAACGATAGAATGGAACGGGAAGGAAGGAAGGAAGAGAGGCAAATAGAGCGGCAACCGGAAGGGGATGGTGACAGGAATTCGAGCATGGACAACTAACTCGCTGATTAACCAAATACCGGTCTGCAGGACAAACGACCGAGTAAACATTGAACAAGCTGTCAGTGGCATGCCACCGGGGGATCAAAGTTCAAGGGATAAACGGAAAGCTTTTTTCGCTTGGCCACCATACGCCATCCCATGACGCTTGTCGCGTCGCGCCATTCCAAATCATTTTCCACCGGCGTATAGCGAGATTGTGTCGTAAATTCGAGACAGGACGAGAGATTAATTGATATTGTTTAACTGGACATTGTGTTATGAGAGAGAGAAAGAGAGAGAGAGAGAGAAATGGATGTCATGGTGGGAGAAGTTGGGATGAAAGGAGGATCGTATTGAGTGGGCGGTGAGTATTAGGATTAGGCAAGTATCTTTTGATGGAATGATTGGATTGATAATCTCCAAGATGAACTTGGATCCGAGGATTATACAAGGTGATGGTGGTGTAGAAATCGTGTTACAATTGGGAAGAGGATAGTGTCTTGCGGAAATATATGTTCCGCAGAAATTGTAAAATAAAATTTCTTCACTTTTGAAAATTATTAGAAAAAGATCTATCAAACGTATAGGTGTATTGATTTAATTCGCGAAATTGCAGTGCTCTTAGCGCGTAATCTGTTCGTACTAACAGTTTAGGTTAACCAAAGGGGGAATGTATAGTTAAACACTGTTATAGATGCAGTTTTAATTGGAACTTAATGACAGTAATGGGAGCAATACGATGTCATCGATTAATTAATTAATCTGTGTAATAACGGAGGGATATATCTATCTTTGTAAATAATTTAAACTGCTGAGCTCTATTATATCCCTATTATCTTTTATATCGTAGAAGTAAAACATTCTGGAAAGTTAATTTGCTCGATTTAAAGAATCGATCACGCTGTTACCGAAAATGATTTATGACGCATCCTGCTATTTCGCAAGTTATCAAACGTAGAACAGTATTTACAGAACAGAATTCCATTCCGTGTGCAATATCGAACACATGCCAATATACATTCAATATTTGTTTATTCATGATTGTCATCAAAGCAAAGATCATACATTTACAAACCTAGCCTGTACTCTTTAATCTGTTGCAAACGAAAAAATAATCCCTCTATTGTTTCCATTGCAATCGACATCGATTGCAATATCTATTCCCTCACATTTAAACGATATACATAATTTTAAACAAATTCGCCTAATCTCCACTTTAACCGGTTAACTGCACTAAGATTTAGTTTTAGAAATCACTTATGGAGCTAGATCGTGGAGTACGGAGATAAATACAAGCAACGACAAGTATACGCGTCAAGCACACCGAAATAAAGTTTTTATTTAACGTGTATATTCGTCAAACGCAGTTAACTGGTTAATTTTCCATTACGTGTAATCTGCACAGTTTCCAATATTTATCTGTACGCATATAGACGATACAATTTTCAATAACAAATATACCCTCGAATTTAATTCTTCGTTAAAATCTGCATACATCCCAATTTCTGTACACTCGCATCTCGACCAAAGACCAAATATAATTCCTGATATTTCGACATTATATCCCAGCATTCTACACAGACGCACTTACGCGCAGAAAAATAGATCAGATCCCAAGAGGCGAGTAGCAACGTAATCCAGAGACGTTCTGCGCGATCGCGCTCGCTCACGAATTCATTGCAGTCGTAATTTAAGACGCGACAGGCGACTGTGGCAGACAGTAACAACAGATGGCCCATGAATTGCCGATCAGCCACGGAGAGAAGGATCGTTCCAAGATACTTTAAACGCGTCGCGGTTTAGGATTAAGCCGGTGGATTTCGCGGGAACGCTTGACCATCTGGCAACGCGCAGAAACGATTGGAAGCGGGACCTATTTCGCCACGGATCATCGGCCATAATCGCGAGGGTCGTGAAACGCAATCGACTTTGCTAGCCAAAGCGGGCTCGGTAGTCTTCTCGATTACGTTTGTTCAACCCCAGCGTTGGTATTACCGGGCATCGATTAGGGTAATGGACGTAGTAATATTGGTATTACTTTATGGGCTACCTCTGTGGCGAATCTCCGTAACGAACGCGTGATTGAGGAATTATGCGTTTATATTGTCGAATTGCACGCGTTTGACTTAGTGGTGTTTCGAGGAAAATACGCAATAGTATTATTATTAGTATTACTAATATCGTAATAATAAATCGTAATATCGGTATACGTATACATAAGCGAGCATAATATATACGCGAGGCTAAATTTGCGATACAAGCGATGTTAGGATGATTTTATGGCTGGAAATAAAAAAGAAGATTAATAAAATTGCGTTACAGGCTTCATTCGATCTCTTCTTTCTATCAGGTTGTCCGGAAAGTGTCTTTCTTTTACAGACACGTCTTTTACAACAATGTATCTTTATACAAACATGAAACATAATCTGTCGAACGTTGTGATCTTTAGTTTGATTGAACAAAATGGATCATATGTAATTCGATAAAATAATATAAAACGGAAAATGTTGTGCATTCACATTATTTCCTTATAAAACGAAAGAAACTTTTTGAATGATCTAATATATTCTTCTTCTATATTTCTTCATTGCATCGCAATACAATAAATTCCTTACTCATAGTTTTCGTTATATTCTGATAATCACGTAGCAAATAAACATATAACATTCTTATAGGGAAAAGTTGGAGAGAACGGTCAGACTTGAAACACACTGCGAGATTGTTTACGAAGCAAAGGATGACGATGTTTCGTGGAAACTCCAGGAAAACACATTCCCCCGCGAGCACATTACCATATTTGCTGGCGCTCACTCGCGCTAGCTCGAGCGCTTACTAGCAACGCGTGCACGTAGGCACGCGCATACGTGATAGAATTGCCCTTCGTTGCCGTATCCTGTTTACCCACGCCGCGTCGCGACGCTGCACCGGAATTCCCGTACCGCGAATAAAATAAAAACGAATTAACGCGAAAACAAATAATAATCCTTGGCCGCTAGCCCGGACCAAACGCACTGGCATGGTGGTATTCTATGGTGGGAGGAATAATCGTCGACGCAGGAGCGAATTTCGCAAGCTTGCCAACCGAGAGGTTACCGCATTGTCTCTCACACTTTTGATTTTTCACCGAGTTGGAATTTCGATGGATTGGTTTATCGCTACTTTCTGAGGAGATTGATGGAATTTTGATGAGTTATTGGATCGTTTCGACATGTATAACGGGGTTAGGTTCTTATTTAGCCTTTGTTCAATTTCTGTGAAAATTTATGGTTCTGGGAATCATGAATCGTTAGATTATGTTTTAGTTAACGTAAAAATTTGAAATATAATTTCTTCCTTTTTAAATTGATTACATATGAAATGGTTTTTCACGTGTTAATGATTTCTTTAAAGATAAGCTGGGGTTTTAAAGTATGTTTTTTTAACCTGAACATCGTTTGGTAATCTTTAAGACAATGAAGATTTTCAATCGTTTTTGGTAATTAATCGATTAAATTGTTGACCTACTTTCTAGAAAAATGGTCTTAGGATAACTCTAATCCTTTTATTTGTTCCAACATCTAATGAATAAAATTAGGATGAAAAAAAAGGCACTGTACACTAAAAGCTTCTGAACACAGCTTCGGAACCATCGCTTTAATGATCGCCGATGAGATAATAACCGAGGGTACTCGCGGCGGCGATTCTAAAATTACGAGGGAGAACCTAATTTTCCGGTTGCTTTATTAATTATGCCCCGAGGCGTGTTACGCGATGACCGGAAAACGGCCTGCAAAAAAATTCGATTTAGAAAGCACGCGTTCGTAATAAACGTCGCTGGCTCTCGCAAAGCTTATGATAGATATCATGAAAAATGTGCATCAAACTAAATTCGACTTTAATTTGTAGCATATGAATCGTAGTTGAAACGTAGGATTTATTAAAAGAAATAACATACAGGAAAAAATCCAAAATAGTATCTTCATATTAATATCTTCGTATCTAATGCGCGATCTTCATATTAGAAATATCGAAAATTGTTGTTACTAAAATTCTTAATACTTGCTTTCAGAAACAAATATCATGAGAATAAAAAATGAAAAATTTTCGTTAATCGTCGTTAGCATCGTTTCTTTTTTTCTCTTTTTGTCTAATGAAACTTCTTTAAGTATATCTTGGCGTAAAACACTGGTTTAAAATAACCACGCGAATTATTATAAAAATAGCAATTTCAAATTCAGCTGGAAACAAGTTGTGCCAAATATTTATACGAAATCAAATTGCTTTGAAACTGTTATTATACAATTTTTACCTCGTTGAGAGCGTGCACAAAACCAATGAAGAAGTAAAGTGAAAATTCAATTATAACAATCAATGCACGATATATATTGGCAACAACTTTGTTAAATAACTAGAAAATTTCAAAGTGTATTGCTTTTGAACGACGTGAAAGTGTTAGCGACGTAATCATGCTAATAAATTATTAACGTTTTAAGTGAAAATGGAAACAAATATATATGCACATACAACATTACACAATATATTAACATAATGTTTTGTTCACACGAGCGTTGAATCGTGTCTGCCTATGTAGGAGGTTATTCTCCTTGCTCTGTTAATTCACTCACGCTATAACCAAATGTCGCTGCAAGCAATTCTAACAAAATTAGAGTTAAAATACTTATAGACCAGTATTTTTTGAGGATTAAATAAATAAATAAACTTAAAAAAGATGGAAGAAGATTGACGTTGTTGCTGATTATCATCTAATAAATAAATATCTACATATTTACATTTGTTCTTTTCATCAATATTCTGCTACATACTGATAATCTTGTGTACATGTTTTTATATACTAAATACTTTACAATTAATGTTTAATGAGCTAACTACAAGATCTGATAAAAAATGTTTTACCAGAGAACATTAATGTATATAAATATTTTCTGCAATCACCACGTACTCTTCCCCAGTAACCTACATGCGTGTGTCCCTTATGAAGAAAAGGGGCATCGACACAGTTGAACTTTACTGACATTTTGTCGGCCGAGCTTCTAAATAAGGGTTAACTAAGTGGCCAGGTCATGAAATGGAAAATACAACACAAGGGGCAGAACACTTAGTCGGCAACTATCGAGCCAAAAGTTTGTCTTGCTTTTGAGCTTGACACTTCTAACGAACGTGACTGCGACCATATACACATACGTGCACGCATACCTTCGCACATCGTAGCACACGAGCAACGGGACACAATTGTCGTTCTTGTTTCAACTTACTTCAATATCGCTTGTCAACGACCAATTATGCCGCAATTTGGCCAAAATTCAAATCGACGAAACTTTGGAATTTCCCACGGTCATAAACATTTCAAATTTCTCCTGGCTGATTCAACATGACGTTGCCATCTGTATTAAAGCGTTACCTATCGTAGTACACTATACGTTATAATTTGATCTTTAGTATTGTGTGTATTGCGGGGAAGTATAGTGCTAGTAGGTATGATTTATTTCAATATCGTTCATACGGACATAAAATCAAATATAATGCTCCGTCAGTCTATATGCACCCAGTCACCATTCGTCACTCACTCCTCCTGTTACAACAGTTCCAACGCTCTTTTTTCACGCTGACCACCCTCCTCGACAACGCTGACAACACTAACTTCTCAACTCACGACTGCCTCTTAAATTCGTCTTTCTCCCTTAAGCATCCCATTGTCTTTTCTCATAGCCCCATCACGTACGTGTTCCGCAACCATTCTCGGTCATGGTCACTCCAGGCCTTTTTCCCGCGTAATTCTTCGACTGAAGGACCGACGACAAATTGATGGGCTGCTCGGCCCATTGAAGTTTCCAGATGCTTTTGGCCTGTCGGCTTTCTCGCAACATTGTTTATGGTTCACCTGATATTTCTTAGGCAATCTGCCCACGATACTATAGTATTATACGTACCATAGTATGGATGTTTCTTGGTATGAACCATTGGTATTGTGTATTATGTATCTAGCAATCGACTGGTTTTGCGTTAATGGAATTAATTGGAGGGAAATTATACTAAATAAAAAAAAATTATATTAAAGAAGATACAGAAAAAAGCGGTACAATTTTGATCGTTACAATATTACCTACTTGCTATATCGTTGATATCATAAATTTATTGATCGATGAAGTATAAGGACAAAGCTGAGAACGATAGTCAATTAATATTATGTTCGATGATCAGAATGAAAACTCTTGATCGCTTCTTCGTTGTTTTATTTTACGTTCAGCATCGTTTCCTGAGACTTTCGATTAGTTCAACACGATATTCAATTGTTTTATCGTCGTCGTGGGAGTTGGTCTTCAGGATCAGTTATGCAGAGTCGCGAATAAACTTTCTGCAATGGGCATTTTAAAATTTCTACTCGAAGTTCATTGGGAAACTTCCTTCATTAGTAACTTGTGTTAGTTGAATTTTAATTATTTATTACGTATATCGAGACAAGTATTGTGTTGTAAGAGCTATATATCTATATATCTGTTACTTATGCGTTTCTCTTCAAACGTCTTTTAATTTTGTATTGCAGTAAAGCGTTATTTATTTATTACTTTTTTACTTTGATTAACTAAAAGTACACAAACTGAGTCGACATTATAATTAATTCTATTACTTATAAACGAAGCACGTTTTAATTAAAACGTTACCATAATGCGCTACTATACATATAGTATCTTACTATTCTACCAATTATCGAACTATCAGCGCTATAGCGCGGAGAATTCCAGCTGGATCTGAAACTCCGGACACATAGCTAAACGCTTGCGTACGAAACGAACGCACCAACGGGACAAAAGAGGTGCGCGATTCAACGCTGACGAACAATTTTACGACTGACAATAAATCGATAGGATCGAAAACAGCGATCCGCGAGCGGCTAATTCGCGCGAGATTTCATTTGGTGGTAGCGACGCGTCGAATATGAGCCGCGTCATTAGCCGTCAAACGAGCAAGTTTTATCTGCAATGGAACACCCGTGTTTACGACCGCGAGCTGCAAAATTGACAGCCGACCGCCGAGCCATATTATGGTGATGGAGTGACGAGCGACCACATGAACGCTCTCTCCACGCTCGCCATTCTACTACTACTATTTTACTCTATTCTACTGCCATTCCATTCTATTCTTGCACAACCATCTACCAACTACAATGTAGCCACTATTAGTGCAATCATACTCGTGTCCAGAAAGTCACATAAAATATTGTTATTTTAGGATGTCAATATTAATTTTCCCTAAATCGTCTACACGTTTTCTATCGCTTGAAGAGAAAGACAAATGCTGAAGCCTGTCGTTTTGACAAACCGATGTTTCTATCGTCAAACATATGCTATGAGAAAATCGAAGTTTGATCCATCGATACGAAGTAATTTACATGACGTTATATAAAACATTAATAATTGTTAATTATATATCGATAACTACTGTTTAACTGTCAAACCGCAAAATAAAAAAGAAATACCCTATATTACTTTAATTACTCCAGAGCTGTTCGGTTATACGAATTGAACAACATTGAAAAAGGAACGTAGTGGACAAATTGCAAATAGATAGGCGTATGAAAGAAAAGCGATGAGAGGCGAGAGAAAGGAAAATAGAAACATAAAACTACGTGGAATACTACGCGAATACGCGAAAAGAGAATGACGAGAATAGAAAGCGGTATACAATCGGTAATCAGGCACCCATTGACGGAAGGGATGATATCTGAATGGGTGAAATTAGCGTTGGCGAGCTGTGTGATAATTGGATGCCGAGGCATGTGCGTCGAATGCGTGGACGACTCGCCGCGCGTGTTTCCGCCTGTCAAAGGGTTAAATGCGTGTAAATGTCCGGCCTCGTGGCTCGTGTGATCGCATCATCGCTCTGTGCCACGGAGAAACGCCACTTTCTCTCCTTCCAACAGACGCTTCTCTGCGTTTCCGATGCTTTCTGATCAACGCACAACCCCCTATCGATGATTACTCGTTAGAGATTGAATACGCGTGGCTCGTGATGATAACGGTTAGCAAATGGATGAAACTGTTGGTCGTGCCGGATGGATCAATGGGTTTTGGCGTTCGGCTGATTTCGTAGGATAGATCAGCCGAAGATGGTCTATTCGTTCGTTATCGGATGCTGTTAGAACGTTGCTTTTTCTAAATTAAATACTCAACTAATGTACGAGTGTTCTCCTTATCAGAATTTTATAGGGCTCGTTGGAATGGGCCTTATATTTTAATGGATGCTATTAACATTAGGATGAAATAGATGGTTTTGAAATATTTTGTTTTATTTTGTGTATTCCAGTCTTTTGTATGAATAATGTACTACAAAAGAGGAGATATCTGGAGAGATATAAACGTGATTGTGGAACGTGCACAAAATCTGTAAGTCGGTCATGTGCGTTAAACGGTTAATTCTTTTCTGAGAGGAGATTCGAGGAAATACTTTTATAGGACACACGTAGTTCGTTGGAGAACGTGGAGAATTTCCTGATGAAAATTTCCTGCGAATAGTTGGCAAACACCGCGGCGATGGTGATCTTCATAACTTTAGGTATCGCTTTGATGGCGGCCGCTTGCAAGCTTCAACATTTGGCTATATTTAGTTTCTACGAAATCCTGTGTATTTCTTATGTTTTAGAAATATCGGGAACCAACAAATACAGAAACAAACAAAAGTATCTACTTAATTTAACAAATAAAAAACCTGATTAAATTCTCGAATAATAGAAGATTCAAGAAACACGAGCAGTTAAAATTTTAATAAATCGTTTTGTTCCCATTCCTCTTCTTAATATCAATTCTGTCCATTAAATTTCTCGACACAAATTTGAACAATTCCAAGTATTTTCATTCTATCGAAGGAAACAAACGGCGTTCCTACGAAACCTCGACAAAGGGAATCCAATAATATCAGTTTCCCTGTCTTCTTTATCCAAAGCGGATCGTTTTTATCACGTATTTCGAGGGCGAAGTTCGTCGAAGGTATATCCGAGCCTCCGTCCATGTTTATAAATCACGAGCTATAAGCGACGGTCGCGTTCGTGTTCTTTCGAGGAACGCGTACCTATCGTTGCTGGATTTACTCGTTATCTTTTAAGCCCTTTCAGAAACCAGACTCGACGTTCCCTCGACGTACACCCGAAGAAATCGATACCTTTCTTTGCTCGACAAAGAGACTATTTGCCGTATTACTGAACCTATATAGCGATCGCCTTCGAACGACTCCTGCGGTATTAACTCCTTTTTGCACCAATCGTGGCTACTCTGTGTTCGATTGCTCCGATGGTAGACACTCTTGGCCTCGATAACCGACAATACGAATTGCTTCCTCTGCGAGAAACAGAAAATTATATTAATCCACGTGATTACGGATCAAATTAACAATCGACTATTTTACAGTGAGTCGAGAAAGAAACTTAAGATTTTGCCGATTTGATATTTCTTATATCGTGGCTGACGCGGCATTGACACGTACTACTTGCTGCACCAGCGCCCAGTAGTATAGGATAGGCAAGTCAGACAGTAGCTGATGAATGTATCTGCGACATTTTGAAATTTCGTCGAAAACGTAATTAGACACGATTATCGCGATTATGTTGATACTATTCGAAAGGAAGCTGGAAATGTGTGTACAGTCCGATGTGGTATTGATATATACCACTTACTGGTCAACACCAGTAGTACGGTATCGAGTAAGACAGACAAAGTAGTAAGCTGCGTTTCTTTCGCATGCTTCTGTTTATGTTCTACACGCTAAATCTTACGAGATTAATCGTTGTTAGTTAATGAAACAGCACATAAATCTTGAATACTTTTTCTTAACAACTTCGATCTACGTGTCGAATTCAACGACATCTTTCTAAGTATTTCTCAACAATCCAACGTATGTTCTGGCATTTTTTAAATAAAACTAAGTACAAGAAACCTTTCTCAATTTTGTTCATCGCGGAGGACGAGGATCATAAGAAGCCTCTCACATTGAACGTGTTAAGATATGCAGATGATTCGTTTAAGAAGATCAAAGTTCAATACTCCTAGCGAATTTTTAATTTCGCAAATCGTTGTACTCATTTCAGATTTTCCAAACACACAAGATTTGAACCTATCACTCAAAAGTCCCAATCAATCCATTCTTTCAAGCTAACCCGCATCTTCCAACAGACACGAGCAATGTCAGTCAACGAAAAACGCATCTAAAACGAACCACACACGATACAGTTACAATTTGGCGAGATCCCAATAGGAAGAGCAGCTCTCCTCGAACTAAGCCCGTATACGTTCGCATCAAGGACGCTCATGGTTGCCTTTCCCCCACTCCTGCCGTCAGCCACTCGTTTCCCCTCCCACTCGCTGCACTCTAATAGCAATAGGAAGAGCGCGCCGGTGGCTCGAGTCACCTTCGCGACGTATTCCCTCTGTGGCAGCGTCGTCGGCGCACGCCACGCTCCAGGATAATGAAATTAGAGTCGTGTTCCATTTGTGAGCCTTGCGGGGCAATATTCTTCAATTATAGCCGCCGGTCGAGTAGCACCGGGGCCCACCGGCGCCGCACGGATCTTGCAAATAAGAGGGCGGCTTTTCCAAGCGCGCCACTCGGAAAATGCGATTGCCAAGACGCGTAGAAGACGACGACGAGGGATGGATGGGAGAAGAAGAAGCACGCGGCCCGTCTCCAAGAAAGAAGAGTCTCGTGCGCGTCTTTAACCTGCTCGTATATACGAGAGTCACTCCACCCACCGTGCAACCCCTCGCCCATCGTCGTTACTTCGCTACGTTGCGCTGGGTTATTGGAGACGTCTCGGCTTTCCTGTGGAATAGCTTGGATAAACCAGAGCGTGTACCTTCAGTTAGATTCTATCGAGGATGATCGAATTGTTTAGCATCAACTGTTTGTTAGGGGGAATGCGTTTCTCGAGTATGGCTCGAATTCGGACGATGGATGTTGCTTTTTTTATTTTTCATGGATTACATTCATTGATTACCGAACGATTATTATATTTTATTAGAGATACGTGCTGAATCCGAAAGTGAATTTCAATTCCTACTGTATGATACGTTTGTAGCTTGTGATCACATCATGTAACAGTAATATATAACACTCGAAGTTTTTTTTACAATAGATGACAGACACAGCTGCAACACAAAATTTGAACCACAATTTCGACCAGAAATTTCAATCATTAAACGAAAGCAAATTGTTGGCGCAAGTTTCGAGAATTAAAAAACTACCGTCTATCACAGCCTTATACCTCGTTTACACCATTGGTGGCAGCATACGTTGGACAAACGAAACACCACAATCGCTTGCACATTGATTTCCAATGCAGGTTCAAGCTCTTCACCATCCTGTTCGGCCGAAAATTGCAGTAGACCCGAGCAAAATAGCGTGTATGCAGAGGTCCGGGCGCGTTGATAACGCTCCAAAAGATACAGCATCCAGCGTCATTGTTTCCGCCAGTTGGCGGTTATCGCGGCGCATAAAAGTGATAGCGGGGGCAAACGGTAATTAATTTCCAGCCTCGATGGCCGAACGATAATTTATAACGTAATAGGCGGCTGCCCGACCACGCAAAATTATCCGCTTTTTATCAGTCCATAAATAAACGTGGTCGCGGGAAGAGTATCGGGCCGGTTCGGTTAGGCGGAAACCGGACCTAAAAAATAAGAAGAGAAACGTTCGAGAAGGATCGACGAACGCGTTCACAGATTCCCCCGTAGAATAATTTGTAGCTCGATAACGAACGCGCCGGTATATTGTCGTTTTGATAGAATCTAAACGGGTCAGTAATGCAAAAATCCCATTAATGTAATGCAGTGGCCGTGAAATATATCGCAGATAGGAGGAGGGGTACTGGTGCTGTGGTCGACCCGCCAGATAACGTTTGCGAACCAGGATAAAGTAACGTGAAAATTGATTGATGGCAGTTGTAGCAGACTCGAATTAGATGCTCGTTTCCAATACAATGACAATATTCCACGGAAATATATTTTTTGGACGATTATTGCGAGAAAGGTATGCGTATGTCATGTGAAAATTGTTTGATTGAATTTAATCTTGCACGTATATTACGGATATATGTAATTAATAGACGATAGGATCTTTTTCTAGACGATTTTCTATTAGGTTGTCCAGAAAGTGTCTTTCTTTCGCAAACGTGAAATCAAGTCTGTGAAATGTCGCGGTGTTCGTCTCAACAGAAGAAAGTGAATCGAACGTAATTCGACGAAAAAACATTGTACGTCTATTATGTCCTCACAAAACGAAAGAAACTTTTTGGACAACCTAATATATATATAATATTAGATTATCACAGAATTGTCTAGTATTTTGCAAAGGTATGTTGAATTACGTGCTTGTTTCAGTCGGCTTTATATTTGACTTTCGTTATTCGTAGAAAATTAAATAATATTGACGGATTGTAAAATAAAATACACAACGAGCATTGTACGATCATAATTTGCATTTGTTACTTAAAAGTCAGTTATCCAATTAATAAGTCGAAACGAAAATAAATCGTGAAACGAATAATGAAATCACAATGTAATATCAGTTATCTTTATTTCCGTGACGTCAGGATTGTTTTAATACCATTTAGAGTATCACTGAGAATTCCATAGATACGTAAAAAATATCGATACACGTTAAATAATATTTTCTCCGATCTTTGCTCTGTTTTCTCGATACATTTATAAACTTAAAACGCAATCTACTTGTGTAAACACATTGATTCGCTGTACGCGTTTCCTTTCACAAATTCACAAATACGTTTTAATGGTGTATCGTAGGGAACTTTCTAATGTAACTCTTCTATGTACAACAACGGGGTAGAGAGCGGAATTCCGTCGATCAAATTGAACACGGGTAAACATCGAATTCATAACGCCATCGAATGGCTGTTATCGTCGAAAGGACGGAAACCCGTGCACTCGTGCAGTCGTAGTAACGAATCTATATAAAGACGATTTGTTATCGTCCACAGTATGCGTATTCGGCTATAGAAACATAATAACTTTCTCTGCAAAAAGAATTTAAAAAAACAGGAAAAGAATATTAAAAAAACATGGAGTAGATTGAAAGAAAACAACGAAGCTTATATCGTTCGCGTTAAACGTTCGCCGTTTCCATGACGGTTATAAATCGACGCGATGAAATTGAGCGTTTTCTCGCGTTCTATGGAGAGTTTCCCGTTTATTTATACTACGACAAATAGAAAAGGTATACATACACGTATACAGATTGTTCTCGCAACTGGACCGAAACGTAACTTTAACACTAAAAAAGGTAGATGAAAGTTTCATCAGAAAAAATCGAATGATTTCCACAGCTGTATTTATAAAATGCATTTATCTCCAGCATGGTGGCATTTCAAAGATTTCAAGATCGCTCCTATGTTTTTAAATTGACCTATATATATATATATATATAAATTTTTTTTTTATTCTCTATAAAGCTGCAGTGCAGGATGTTTGAGAAGAATTAATTTAAAAAATATTTCGACCGTAGAGTCGTTCTTTCTATATAATACATATATCAAATATCATTTAAAATTTATTTCGTGAAATTTTATCGAGCGTTCTGTATCTACGTATTTTCAACTCTGAGTTATTTTATTACTCTGTTCTTCTTTTTTTAATTATTACAATCGCGTGGGGAAATTCATGGAAACATACGGACAAAAATGTAGCTTCAATTATAATGCAAGGATAAACGTGATTTTTTTTTTTTTTGTTCTATATCTCTTTTCCTTCTATTTCTTTTTTTTCTTTTTTAATTTTTTATTCATGTTCTAAAGATAACACAGCGTAATTATGGAACGTTTCGTTGGTCCTTGAAGAGCGGAAGACCGGAAATAAGAGAACTTCACCGCGGGCAATGTAATTAAGGATAGAAATGCGAAAAGGTTGTAGCCAAAAAAATACATCACCGGCAGGGATCGCAAACATCGGGCAAGTAGGTTAAACAGGTACGAATTTAATGCAACTTTGCTGCCAAGTTTAATCAGCCGGAGATCATTTTATATCTCTAGTTTCGTGAAAATTTCATAACTTTGGATGAAAAGAATATCTTTTCTCGATTACGAAACCTAACCACTGTTTGAAAGTTTAGATACGCTTACTCTCTTCTTTAGAATTATACCATTTTATTTTACATGACATTACGAGCATTCTGTCAGATATGTATAATGTCTTAAAACCACACAAGCTACGTATCTGGTTCTTAAAACATAGCTTCTATTACGTAGTCGTCCGTTTTTATTTACAGCAGTAACAAAAATAATACAGACGCTCCACTTAAACAACATTCTATCACGGTCAAAACACGCGTCCTCTTCGTCTTAACTAGCTATACCAATTAACAGACGATCAAATCAAAATCTTGGTACAACGGCAACTTAACCTTCCCATTATCGAATATCCCTAAATTATTTTTCAAATGATCAGCAAAATAAAAACAAGCGCCACGTCGATGAGAAGTATGTTTTAATAGCGTGGTTGAATGAACGGTGGATTGAAATAAGTCGCCATCGAGCAAGGGCGGTGCTCTCTTAATTAAGTCGGTTTCCCTTGGGCGTACGTGTCGCGTGCAACGGCGAGGAAAAGTCCAGCGAGTGGACGGCGACCACATACTCGCGTACTATCGCGCGTAAGCGCGGCACGTAACTGCGACGCAACAACAGGAGAATGGCGACTGATTGCCAGGCCGTTGCGAATTTCACGCGGGATTCTCCGACGAATTTTGCGCGCCAGCCCGTCCGTGCCATGGCAGAACGCACGTTAACTGGCTACGGTTAAATTGTTATTGAAATCGCAATCGAGACTATGATTAAAACTACGCGAAGGTGTTCGTTCTCTGATTAGGTTCGATTGATGTCGCGTGTCGGGTTGATGTTGGCTTTTCAGAGGATTGGTAAGGTTGATGCGTTTCTTATTGGAGTACAACGATATTACACGCATAGGCACAAATATTCTTACACAGACACCTACACAGGCATTTGAACAGGACACTTACACAGGTCATACTCATTACTGTATGGAGAGTGGGGTTCAAAATATTTAAGAGATCATGGGTCACTACCTACGTCTAGTCTGAGAGTAACTGGGCCAACTGTCAACAATCTCCATACGTTGTTAATTATACCATATCACTCGCTTCTATACATCAGGTTCTGCAGTTTTGTTTAATAAATACCACTGAATATTATTTTGACATAAACATTGTGTCTGCCACAGATTATTAATTTTAACTTTAAGATTAAGTTCTAACAATTACGGTGGAGTTTGAAATGCTTGCTGGAGAGAATCGACGATGCTGATGTCGGAGCAAGCGAATTAGCGTTGTGATGAAAGCTACGATAGGGTTCGAAATGTGTAGCATCAATTGAGCCTCCCTAAAGCTAAACCAATCGACTCAAATTTTGATTAATTTCCTAATTTCATCATAAGCACGCGGTTAATATTCGATTCTTAAGAAACAAACGACTATTTCCATGAATTCATTCGTAATGAAATTTCGGATAAATTCTGTGCTTCTCAATTTATGGAGCTAATCAGTGTTGCTCCTGAAAGACTAATACATCGATCCAACAAACTGCTGATTATATACCAATACTTATAACATCGATTTCTCTTGAAAACAGCGAAACGCAAGAGCCGAATACAGCTGGCAAAATAACAACACGCGAAACAACAGCCTCTGACAGTATCGAAATGACATGCGCTCGCAACCGACGAAAATCCAAATGCCGCGGACCTTACCCACCCACCGGCTCGACAGGGAAACAGGAATTTCCACGCAGAAGAGAGCGTAACGAGCGCGTGGCACAGAGCTGTCATCGGGCAAAAACGTCGACGACCACCGCGCGCAGCCGGCCAATTACATTGCCGTGGCTAATGCGCCCATCCAGGTGGCGCGGCGGTCGCGTCCACGGAACGCGAAATCATACGATCGAAAGCTGAATAACAATTAATTCGATTTACGTGGCGGTCGGATGAATTAGGCGTGAAAGGGACAGCGGTTTTCGGGAGGGGATTCGCCGCCATCCTCGCGGACGACAAGCTTTATCGTACGCGCGTTTTGACGTCCATCTGATAACGAGGCAGCCCGACATCGGCCTCAGCCATTGGCCAAGAACCGCAAATTCATTTTCGACTCCGCGTCGTCGTTTCCACTCCGCAGCCCTGGCCGGACGTTTTTCGCGTTTCACCCAGCCTGTTTTTCACGCGTCCCATTTCGCGGTTCGATCCCCGCTACCATTCTCTGCTCGCGTTTCATAATTGGCCTGCGGCGTTTTCTGTGCTTGGCACGCTAATGAGCGTTATTGGCAGCCCATCTAATTTATCCGTGCTGGCCGCCTGGCCGTCGCTGATGTCGCTCATCCACCGATCGATTATTCGGCGTAACCGCCGCGTAATGGCTTACGTTACGCCACCGAGCATCCTTTCCTGCGACTCGTGCCCGCTCCTCTTCTTTTTTTTTTTTTTTTTTCCCCGTTCCTCGACACGCGTCGCTTATTGGGGCGTGTACTCGTGTCGAGTATAGTGGAGTGCGAGCGGAATTTCGAGATAGGGTATCTTGGTACTTTGGCGAGAAACGTTCTTTGAAATTCCTGCAATTACACGGTGCAGGAATTTTTAAACGGGCAAACTTTGTTGGGCGAATTTTTTTTAGGAAAATATCTCGATTCTTCGAAAGTTGATCGGAAGTCTAAAAGATCTCGTGTCGATAAGAAAATTTGCGAGCGTGTTTTGCTGCTCTACGCAATAATGAACGATGCTGAGATATTTCTTCGAGAGAAAATTCGAAAAAGATTGATCTGAGCGTATTTAACAGTCGATCGATATTACAGTAACGACGTGATTATGTTACGATTCTGACGATTAACTACTGCAATATTCTAAAGTATTCTTGGTCTAAAGTTGCTTCCTAATTTACTTACGGATAAGGAACGCTCCTCGATGAGAAATACTGAAACTATACGAAAACAAGGCGTACCTGTACGCTTCTCGTAAAGTTATACGCTTTATGTTGATAAATTGCAGACAATTGCTTATGTACTCCAAGAAGTAGACACGATCGTGCGTCGGTAAACGAATTGAAGAGCTTGTGGAGAATAATTAGGGTGAATCGCTAGAAACGGGTACGATGGAAATATACATAGAATGTGGAACTCTTTGAACTCTCTCTCTCTCTCTCTCTCTCTTCTCTTTCTCTCTTTCTCTTCGCTCTCGGCTACGACGATGATTCTCGATTTCGGTATAAAAACAGTGGCTCTGTTAAACTGGAGAAACCAATTACGTTATCAAACGAGGAAGCGAGTATAACACACGTTTCACAAATACTTGCGAGTCAAAGGACGTAATCTCCTAGGGTTATTGTAGTTTAATGGTTGGAAAAGGATGAAAGAAGAGGAACGAAGAGAATATTTTTAAAACGAAGAAAGTAACTCTAAAAAAGCAATAACGATATTCGTAATTAATTTCTTCTACTTTTATATAAATGTAATTCCTTCAATTTTGTTTTAACGACCGTAAGATGTGCGTCTCCTAGAAATGTTTAAGTTAAGCTTCCTCTTTCTTACAGCGAATATTTTTCGATAATGCGAACACATTTCCGATTAAAGCGTAGCGTTCTATGGAGAACAATAACCCACACGTCATATGACTACTGAATCTTGTATAACATGTCTTATAAAATATACATAAGATTTCAGTCGATGAGCTTAGGGTTGTTTGTGGCGTGTTACTTGTATCTACATGTTTTGACCTCCTTCTGTATTCTTTCTTTAAAAGAAAAAAAAAAAAAGAAAGTTTCTAGCGACTAAACATTGAAATGAAATATAATCTAAGTCTGTTAATTGATTTTTTGAGAATTAAGGAGAAAAATTACGATATTAAGGTATATAAAGAATTGAAAAAATAAATCTCGCGATGTTTGAGGACAAGACATTGCCACATTGTACCGAGGACAAAATTTGTCGATATTTTTATTTTTCTCGCTTGAGTTGATTCGCAGAATCAGTACAAGATAACTCTGCCACATATAGAAAATTTCATCTCGGATTTCTGTTGGTCGACTTTTGACCGGATAAAATAAAAGTGAAGGGTAGCGAATCGATACTTTCCCAACAAGCCTTCCGAACAAAACTCTCTGAGAAAAGTTTACGATTTACTACGAACCCATGAGCCGATCAAACAGAGAAAGTTATAAATGAAAAATCACGTTTTTCTATAACACGAAACTTTTTTGAATCCCGTACACGCGACAATAACAAAAAGGTAAGCTTGCAGATTATTATTTGAATCGCATTACGTAGAAACTAACTAATACACAAAAATGAACAATTTCATGCCAACAGTTAATACCTATTTTTCTTTTCCTTTTCATACGATATAATATTTCAGCATTATTATTTCACTGCGAAATAAAAATGTTAATTTGCATAAAAATTTACAATCTCGTTATTAACGTCAAATTTCGTTTATATCATATATTGATCCTTTGCATTTAGATAGATTACACAGTTCTATTTATCTTGTTAAATCATCGAATTAATAAAATGTATAATACCGCTGTATAATTTCCAGCGCAATTTCGAATTATCGAACGATGTTTCACATTTGATCCGTGAAACTATTCCCCGAGCGTTCCTGACGCAAACCACGCGAGAAACCGAACGTTTTCAGCAATCCGTAACAGTTAGGGGATACAAAGTTAAACGTTTCCATTACCAGTGGTATTTCGGTCGATTCTTCACGCGTGACTTCTGCCCCGGGAACAGGTTCCACTTTTAATTTTCCAAAAGGTCGGTGGGTCTCAAGGATGGCTTAGTTTAAAGCCAGTCGAACGTGATTGTATTGCGAATCGTTCACGCCGTGCCGCAAACTTCAAACGCTGTACGGTTTCCCGTTGAGATAACGAAAATCATTTGCTCCCGGCCGACATCACGTTTTCTATTTAATAGAAAGTATTGTGCTAACGAGACAGATGTCGAACTATGGAGTGGCGAAGCAAGTAATTTTTCATATTTTAATCGTTAACCTTTAATCGAAAATAGTTTTTGAATTTATTCCAAATCCAGAATAAATTCGTACATATATATAAATATATTTTTTTTTCTCTCTCAAAAATGTATGCATTTGCTGTCGATATTTGACATTCAAATTAGATGATTAAATTGGTTTTTTATACAGACATGATTTCTGCGTTTTTCTTCGATTTTTCCGAATTTCAGCTATTCGATTTTGATATCCGATATGCAAATTAAGTATTTGAAGCGATTTCGAGTGTATAATGCGTGTTTATGGATCTTTCGATTGCAAGGCAATTTCACAGTTAAACAGTAGCGGAAAAATTTGTTATCTTTGCTTATTTTTGATTGCAAATAATTCAGGAAGCAAAATATCTGTATTTGATAAATTATACGAAGAATGAATTTCATTCATTTCGGCTGATTATTATGGAATTATTATATAAAATCTTATTTGAAATTTCATTGGGAATTGGGCGGAATAGGTCGTTGCACGTAAAATTCCAAATTCAGGAATTTTTGAATTACTGAAACGAGCGATATCAAATTTATGTAAAACCATAAATTATTGACAACAGAGTAGCAATAGATATTGAAAAATAGGAAATTTATAAAAATTATTGCTTTATCAATCAAAGTCATTATTATACGTATTTATCGATTTTGAATATTAAATCTGCATATATGTATAAATGAATAAAAGTCACTGTATAAATTTACATAATTAGATAAGTTTCCTATCAAGCGTCAACCATAACATAGAATATTCCTTCTCATTCATATGGTTCTCCATCTTCGGCCTTCATTAACGGGTCCCCGTGAACATACGATGACATCTACCACACCCGCTATTATAGAGCTTTCCAACAATCTCTACTTCCGCAAGTTCTTGCCTACATAGCCATCGATTTTCAGATATAGACACTTCATCCTAATACCGAATATTCTCGTGTTTAAGCCATGATTCTACATTCAGATAGTTTCATAAGCTTTACTATGAAATACCCTCTTTACCTGCTTTTCTATAATTTCCAATCGATGGCAATTTTAATATTCAACATTCTTTTATTGTTGATTAACCATATATCATCCGCGGTTTGATTATTATACCTTCATATTCATACTGGAAAACGCATCACGTTTGGCAATATAATTTAATAAAACTCACAACATATTTTTTGTATCATCCTAATTAACATATTAATGGTCAAAAAAAATTGAACCTTTTACGAATCAATAACCAAACGGCACTGGCCAAATTAGGGTTGTTGAAAATGCATTTAACGGATTTGAAAGCGTGGAAAAACACCGTGGCATTCATAATCTCAAAAGATCCGTTTCAAGCAAAGATAAATCAACCTGCACGCGTCTATTCAACCTTCAAACCACGTTGAACTGCGAATTCCATAAAAAAAAGAGAAAAGAGGAAGAAAAATCGCAATTAGTTCTCGAATAAACGCCACAAGGGCGAAGGATACATCCTCGAACGTGGGAGACAAGCGTCTCGCTTTAACTGGGTCGTTTAAACGGAGTCGGCGTTCGCAGCGGCGTTCCAGAGCTCTTTCATAAGCCGAAGACATTCACGGCAGGGAATTGCATTGAAAGTCGTTCTGGTTTCGAAATTTTTTAATGGAAAGAATAGCTGGCTGCGCTCGACATTCTGTACGCCGGTTAAAGGAGTCCATTCGAGACAAAATGCGCGAGCCCAGCCGAAATCCCGGAGAAATTAAAAGCGACAACCGTTTCACCTTCCCACTTTTTCGCTTTAAACAGCACCATCAGCTCCGCGAAACGAAATCTTTGAGGCGGAAGTCCGCATTCGAACGCTACGATGAAGCGTCCTCTATACCCTAATTATTCGCGCTGTAAAACTCCGCCCGAATATCCATTTATGGTATTCCACACGGTAGATACGCGACGTGGCTCTTTTAAACACGGTATAAATCTCTTTTTCTTCCTTCCTCGTTACGCCTTCGTCGTTGATGTGTTCGTCTCTCGAGAACGTACAAACTCGCTTAACCTATCCGAGGACCAGGCGTTAAAATAACGCGTGATAGTCGCGTAAATGTAACATTAGCGAAGAAATGCAGAGTGAAGATCATCTAGGTATTGTTTCAAAGTGCCGATATACGGCTATTTATTTAGATTCATATTTTTCTCAGATCTAATCCAACTTACAAATGTTACAATGGATAGTCTATTTTCGATAGTTCCTATATTTTTGCGTGCGACGCGTATTCTGTGTGTTCTTGCATCTTCGGATTTTCCGTAAATAGATAGGAACTCATAAAACTCCTGAAAGTTTTATAAAACTGTAGCCCGTAGGTTGAGATTCATGAAAATATCGTGGAAAAAATTGTCATGCGAATTTTCAACCGCAATACCAACAGAGTAGAAAGCATGCTATACAGTAATACAGACTTTAACGGTGTAAATAAGGACAAAAATTGTAAATGAAATGTTACATTAACGCAACGTTAGCTCGCAATGTGTTAAAATTGTGTAGCCATTTGTTACACATATACCTTTGCATCGCATTACTTTACTGCTTGGTCCTTAATGGGTTGCAATTTTGTGGTCGCACTACTCTCAACAGCTTCGTGTATGCATGGTAGCGCCACCATATGCGTGGTGGCTAGAACTAATCGGTCATCACTTCGTTGACGATTTCATGATGGTCTGGTGTCCTGTTTAGAACCTGCTGGATCGTTGGGAGATCTATGAATAAGGGATAAGCGGATGATTAACGATGTTGGTGATCGTTTGAACGGTGAGAAATAATGGAGTGTGTCGGGTGATGAGTACAGGTTTTAGGGTGTCAGTCGAAAATTCGTGAGTCAACTATATCGTGGATTGTCAGGGAATATGACGATAATCGAAGCGAGTAAATTATCGGAGATATCGGTACATCCATCATCTATTGTGTAATGTAATAGGAAGAAATTGAGACTTAGTTGCTTAAAAGAAATCCACACAGACCATCTAAAATTTGAGAAAGTTATTTTCGAGTTATTAAGGAATAATGTTATATAATTGGTCTATTCAAAATATTATCTTAGATGAATGGCAAAGTTCTGTGCTAAAATCCTTAGAAACTCGAAAACCTCGTTCATCGAAACAACGGATACGTTTTATTAAGATTCCTCGAGTGTAGCTACGAGTGCTAGAAGTAGAACTAGTATTTAAATGCTCCATCACGAAAACAAACTTGCTACACATATGCCAAACTACATGAGAACAACTTCTGGAAATTTCTAAGAGTTAAAATGACCCAAATTTCATCTGCCACTTCGCGTTCTTCTTCGCAATCTCATCTCACTTCTTCCGTGTGTTTGAAGAAAATTGAAAACGAGCACCTTTTCAGCTAATGCTGTGCTATGTAACAATGCTATACTCTGCTGTATGTATTCACTCGCGTGATCTTCGCGAGAATCGTTCCCCCACTCTAGCGCCTTTATGCTCCCCACCGCTGCGCGAATCGAGCGTATCGGAAAGGGTGGGGGAACAATGGTACAGGACCACCTGCAACAAGGGACAGAGCGTCTCCTTGGACGCATACTTATTCATTTCCAGACCGATGAGCATCAAAGCGTAACGCGGCGCGACAACCTGTAATCTCGTGGATATTGCCAGGTGCGCGGCTCGAGTCGCCCCCTATCAGCGTCACGAACGATTCAACGAGTAATGCCACGTTACGTCGACGCACGTGTCGTTCCATCCCGATCGTCTACGAATCCGTCTGTTCGCGCTTAATGCGCCGCCCGTGTGCATCGTTCTGAATCGTTTAGGGATGATGGTTCTTAGGGGATCCGCGCGGGAATTAAAGCACACGCGACGAACTGTTCGACGAGGAATCTTCTGATATATCTTGGTCTTTCAACGTCTGTACTCTTTGATGGCCCGTATTACATGTTCCTTATAGGGGCAGATAAAGCTTGAAGTACGTGTTTCTTTTTTCTTCTTTCTTATGTAATTTTATCGTTTGTGCAACGTGTCGAGAAATAACAACACCATTTATTTTACAAATACATCATTCGGGTTACAGTGACAACGTTTCTGTTAATCGACAAATTTAGACTATGGATTTTCGTGCAAATATACGTACATCTTTCACTCGGTGAGCCGGCAAAGCAAAGGTGAAAAAAGAGGAAAAAAAGCAGATTACAAGAAACTCATCGCGAACGGTCAACAAACTAGAACGTCAGAGAGAACGAACAAAGAGAAAGTTCGAATCAAAGCCGTTAATTATCGTTCTCGCAACGAAGTCTCTTCCCTTGACCTCTTTTGTTCGAGCGAACGCACGCGGCCACGCTCTCTCGCATTGTTCCCAAAAATGCTGGCGGCGTGCATTGTAAGCGAGCTAACAAAATAACAAGGTCTTGTTCTTCCACGAGAAAAAGGAACCCACTCACATTTCTGATATTACGTTTGGTGTTACGAGTTTCCAAACTTTCCTCGGCCCATTGTTACTTCCTTCCTCGGCTGCTTTCGTAATCGTTACGTAGTTAATTTAGTGTTAATTAATTTACGTAGCTAATTCGCTGTTCATTTATTTTAATTCCTGAAACACGAACAAACCCGCTAGTTTCAACATTCATACTGTTTCTCTTCATCCGCTTCCTGTCTCTCTCTCTCTCTCTCTCTCTCTCTCTCTATCGTAAAAATTTACCATACGATTAACTACGCAATTATGCGTCCTATATCTGCTTCAGATTAGTTACATCACCTGAATTCCAACAACTTGAAACCGCTTTACCACTGTGTATCTGTTACTCGCTTGAAATATTCTGTCAAACTTGTAAGTTGGTTTATGATAACCAAGTTATTCGACATTAAGACGCTTGAATTCACGTAACTTGACTAATCTGAACGAATGGTCATGCATGAAATGACACAGTGTTGCTAATTCGTCACGGTGGCAGTGGGCATATGGCCGGAATAGAGAAGCCTGATCGACAAACGCGAAATATAATCGGGGGCCAACCCCAAGACGAATGTAACGATTACGTGCTGTGGAATACGTTCCAGGAGATTCGTACGTTGTTGGGCTGAATTGCAGCTTCTCTCGCGTGTAAAAAGTTAGGGGAACTAATGTAACCGAGTATCGATGGGGGAAGGAGACAAGTCGCCGCAGGGGTCGCTATGCAATAGTAACATGATCTTTGCTATAGTTAGTCAGGATTAAAGTAACAAGGCACGTTAATATTGAAAATGAACCTTAGGATGATTTTATTTTCCCTATTATTTTCCAATGTCTGATTTGTTTCTTTTATTTCTAGAATTTCTTTTTGTAAAGAAAAGAACAAATTATACATTGAACAGTTTGTATAAATTGCTTCACTGCCAAGTGAAGTTATTAACAGCATGAGCACGTATATTGTTTACGATAACGTGCTGTGTTTATTATTGTTTATTATCGTTTATTATTGTTGAAATAACAATTTATATTTGTCCACATATATGCGATAAATATACGTATTTATCGTAATTATCATTGTGCAAAGTTTATAATATGGTAGAATAACGTTAATTAACTTTCATTAATACAACGATCGAATGTTATCCGTTTATGATACCACGTGGTTTGAACGTATGTATCTATCTGAAATCCTACTTCTTAAAAACTCTCATTAATAACTCGTAATTAATACGACAATAATTCTCATAACTATGTTAAAAATTTAGAGAAAATAAAGAAGACAAAAATTAAGTAAAATAGAACTACCGTACGTGTTGCAAAAGTTCGGAGTACAACTTAAATAAATATCTCACTTCAGTTTATTCCGTGTTCTTTTGCCTTCGTCTGAATTGATTCACAAGTTCGCGTTAATTGCATATTTTTCATTCATTTTCATGATCATTATCCACCACGTAATTAAATAAACGTAATGGAGAAATAGCGAAAAGTATAGCGAACAAAAGCGGGAATCCGATTTCCCGCTAAAATTCTCGGTAGCTCGATAGCTGCTTTTCGTTTCCGGACGGGCCAGGGTTTCCGCCGGTGTTTCATCGGAGTTTGTACTACTGTCGAACTGTAACACTATATTACGACATAAAATAGCTGCACACGAGCAAAAGGAAACAAATTCTGGGAAAACAGAATTCGTGGAACAGTATCGAAATCTGCACGTCGTCATAAACAAAAATGAATGTAGCTCGCTACTTGTGAAGGCATTGAACGACGTTAATTCTTTGTCTTGCATTGCTGTTCCACTTTTATCACATTATTTTATCTCGCGTTTCGTAACATTGGATAATCGCAGAAATTGCGACGCAGATGACACAATTTTATTTTTCACTTTAATCAAGCTTCATCTTAACCGAATTTTGCTTTTAATAAAAGCACCTATTATTTGGAAAATTATGAATCTTATTGTTCTTTATTATCGAAACAAGAACAGTGGGTCGAAAATTTAGAATACCTGAAACAAAGTTTAACCCAGAAATACCCAGAAATATCTTGAATATATCGTATGAAATAATTTCACAAAATACATTCTCCTGCGACGAATCAATCGCTCTCTTTCATTAAAAAAAAAAAGATTCTATTTAAGCACCGTAAGTTACCTTACGTTTCTAAAGTATTTTGTACCCCATTCTACCGCTCCTATCACCAGTCAAGAAAAACTATCACACTAGTCACTAAAATGATTCGCTAAGTAGACGGTTAAGGCTCCATTCGCAGGATCGATTCACGAACACCGGAACATCCTTCTAGTTTCTAGCGAAACGCGCCCGAGGAATTGCAGACAGACGCCAGGGACGAAGAAAGTACTGAAAAATTCATCTCTTATTACGTCGCTACCATTCATTCATATCTCCCGTGAAGATTCTTCTCCTTTTAACGGGTGGGGATAGAGGGTGGTGGATGATCGCGCGTCTATAATACGATGCCTACAGCTTCCGGCGAGGTTTCTTCGACACACAGAGCAGGACTAGCCTGTGAAAACGGAGAACATTTATTGTACGAAACACGATCGTCCGTTTCTCAAAAGAATCCTAGCAGGTCGCGTAGTTGGCGAATAAAGCGCAGCGTAAGAGGAGACACGCGCAGATCTTCTTGAACGAATTCGCAGCTACACAGCGACGAGACGACGTTACGTTTCCCTCTATCGATGATAATGCCCGTTTCGTTTCGTTTCATTTCGCTTCCTTCTCTCGTTTTGTATCGCGTGATCTCTCGAATTTCCGGCACAAACAAGAGTCAGTGCAAGCGGATAAAGAAAGATGGATGGAAGCTCTGGCATGATATATGATTAATTTTTAGTTGTTTTCGTTTTGTTGGATTGTTAGCAATACTGTTTCTTATATAGTCAATACTAGTGTGGATATACGTATGGTATTTATATAGCTTTTACATTTATATTCGTTTGAAGACCAAAATGGCGTAGTTAGACAAAGAAGTACAATTTATGTATCCAATTTACCCGAACCTAAGCTATGCCTAATATCTACGTGATCCACGAGTAAATCCATCTTCCTGCTGAACTCTATTTCATAGAGAATCGGATTAGCACCTATCGAAATTCAAATCGAAATCACGCTAATCCATCGATATGATGCATCAATATTTATACAAAGAAGTGTATTTTATATACCAAATTACCATATCCTGTCTGCCCAAATCTAATTTACACCTAATCCACCTACGTGGCCCTCTAGCCTATCGGTAAAATCGCTCTGGAGACGATCCATCTTACTCGCTAGATTCTATTTTGTAGCATACGAATCAGAACAAACTGCAGCTTAGCGATAACGAGAATCTGAGTGGCGGGTGTGCAGAGCGGGGGAGGGGGGCTCTCGTCGTGGATACGAAAGGGAGAACGAAAAGAAGGGAGGACGAAGAAAAAGGAGATGGGAAGGGGCGAGAGGGTCGGAGACAAGGGTGAGTGAGACAGAATGGCATTTGCACTGGCTCCCGGCCAAATCCCACCTCATCAAAATGTCGGAAAGACGGCTCGGGACGAGTCAAGGCAACACGGTCTGAATGTCATCCCTTGAGGAAGTATCCTGCGAGAGCCAGGGTGGAAGAGGAGCTTGATATTTTTTGACGATGTACAATAGAGGGCGGAGGAGACAGGACAAATGCGAGGGGCTCGCGAGAGTCATCGTTCATGCTGATCCGACCGGCTCTTTGATCGCCCCGCTGTGCTGATCAGCACTTTCATGGCAACGCGATTAACCGTCGAAAGGGAGACATACTTTTTCCCTGGCATATAAACCATGGCCTAGAAGACACGTTGAACGTTTCGATTCTTTAACGTTTGTGAAAGGAAAGTGCTGTTTATGTTTGTTTAGGTGGATGATCGTCGTATGTGGTGTAAAATTTGGAATGGAAGAGGGTGGAATATGGTGGGGGAAATGAATGAAGTGAAGGGAAAAAAATATTTGCAGAGATATATAGAACAACGAAAACAATAGAAAACTTTGAATTTATTTTTACCTGTGCAACAAATTCGGTGAAAATAATCTAACTGAAACCTTAGCTAAAAGCACCCCTATTTTACGACTCGTAGCGAAGGAATAGTAAATACATCTATAAATAACCTCGCAACACGTGCAGCTCGTCGTACACGATAATCTTCGAAAATCATTAGACCCCACGATAATCATAGCCACGACGCACTAAAAGGGAGAATTCACTTCTTTCGGACCCCGACCATTTTATTGCACGTCTAATCGCACGTTCGTCGATGGTGACACCCTGCGGTGACCGCGAAATCATTTTTCAGCGCGCATCAGCGCAATGCGCGACACGTGTCGCCTTCATTTCGTTCTCTCCGCCCGTTACGACTCAATCCGCGGTAGAAGGATCCCGCGGCGCGATCACGAGGCAATAACGCGTTCCTCCTAGCGTTTTACCAACCGCTAGCATTTCACAGCGGTAACTTTCACGCTAATGTCACGTGAATTTATTAAAAGCCGCAATTAAGGAGCGGGCGGTGCGTCTAGCGATTCACGGCTGACCAACTGATGTAATTTTAACGTAGTACGACTTGTACGCGTCCGTCCGTCAAACATGTTTCGTCGATGCGAGAAAACGAGCAGAATACGGCTGTTTCATCGAGGATTTCTGCCCTTTTCCGCGACCACCGCGGCGCAGCGATGAAGCCTCCCGGGAAACGTGTTTGCGAAGAGATTGCGGTGTTTGAGCTGGAGTTTGCCTTTGATGATGGAGTTGCCCAGCTTTTTTTCCTCTTTCGGTTCTTTGTATTCGTGGACAGTGAAGTGTATGAGTGGTCTTCTCTAGTTTGAGGATGGTTATTTTTGTAAATCCTTTGTTAGTTTGTGTTTGAATACACGGAAAGTACAAGGTCTATTGAAAATATATTTCCCGTTCCCGATTTCGTGGAGTTTCATGATATGGTTTGTCACAGTAAACACAATTAAATTGAAGAGACTTTCAACGAGACGAGAATTTTGATCTTCAATTTAATACATCGTTTGTTAACAATTTCCCTTTAAAGCACATGCTACGTGAAGTACATGTTTGTACAGGAAAACTAATCTAAAACGAATTGATAGCAAATCTACAATTAGGACGTAAAATGTTGGGCTCTGAGTAACTTCCATTTAAAACATCGATGCTTGCTTTTTAAGTTTTTAAGTTTAACATTGTTTTCCTGTACTTCGCGACTAACATGTCGCAGCAATGAATAGCTAACATCCATTGAAATAACTCTCGAAAAGATCGTAAGGCAAGGGGTTAAAACCTTTGTCTCTCACCGCACCCCTAACATCGCCCATCTATCTCCGATCTAATCAAAAATCATTGTCCCACGGTAATTACTAAATCCGAAGATCCCCTCGGTCTCGTCCGTTCGCGGACGCACTCGAACCACAGGAAACACTGGCTACATACACGCACACCTCTCTGTGGCTCTCCAATTCTGACGCACGTTCTACCGTCCAGTGGCAGCGCTCGGCATTAATCGTCTCGCGCGCACGGATTTGTGGGGCATCAAAGAACAGAGCCCTGACCCGTGCCGCGGACCCTCGTCGATTCGCAGCGACGTGTTCCCCGCTCGTATCAGAGGATAATGATCTAAATCCTAGGTGAATCCGGAAGCTGATCCGCGGGGCCACGGTGTGAAACCCGATCGAATCCTCGAGCACGGTTTTCCGCCGTGGTCTCGTCCCAAACGATGGGAATTACGAGGCTGAAGAGATAGGTGGGGGAAGGGTCGAACGATTACGCTGGATTTTCCTGAATATATTTTCAGCGGTGCGATAAAATATAGGATGAACGATGGGGCAACGTTCGAGGGTCGGAATATCGGGGTCACGTGGCGTCGCGGACACGAAATTTATTACTCGGCCGAGCGAGACCGATTACCCGGCGCACCTTCCGGCTGAAAAACTTGCGCCTCTTCGACTAGTATTATTGGATAGGGGGACCGCTGTCTCGATGTTTGGCTCCGGAACTCTTTTATTGCGGTTTAGGGGATGCATAGGTGGGGCTAGGTTAGGTTAGGTTAGGTTAGGTTAGGTTAGGTTAGCTTTAAGTTAGGTTAGGTATTTCGACAGTTGGTTAGGTTTATGCGTTCGTACGACGGATTGAGACGTGTTAGTTATGGGTTTGCTCGGATAAATATCGTTCTACCGATGATTTATGTTGACTTTGACGTAAGTATCTATGCTGTTTAGCGATTCTGGTTGTATGCAGAGTGAAGCTAATGATGTATGTAGATTTGCATATGAAATATACCATATATGTAAGTACTTATGGTTGATATATATATATAGTTACATGTGTGTGTGTGTGTGGATATGAAGATAAACTTTGTACTACCCAGAATTCGTATTGATATTGATATTGTAATCATATTGTAGGAATATTGAATAGTATGTAGGTCTTGTAAGTGGAATCACGATGAAAATGACAATGGTTGAAAGGAATTTTAAAAGAGTTTAATCAATGAACGTATAGAATGGATAAAATTTGCGTTAAATAGGTATGTAATTAGGTTTGGCTAAGAACATTGAACAGTAAGATAACAATGAGATGTTAGGATTGATAGATTCGATACGTAAGAAGAATTATATAATGTATAGTCCTGCATATTGGCACGTACGACTATTGTATTTGAAAAACACTTCTATAGAAGAAATATTCCTTTCAGTGCGGAAAAATATTTCTTCCTTCAAAGAAATTCCATACAACTTGGAATTTTCTTGCGAAGGGGAGGGGGCATACTTATGTAACGTTTTTGCGATGAATCGATATCAAATGCTATTATGCAACTCTATACGAACAGATCATTTTTGTACTTATTGGAACGATTCAGTTCTTTTCTTTTTCTTTCTTTTATTTTTTTTTTTTATTTCTTTTCTCGCTGGAAAAATTCTACTGCAAGTATTGCTCACTGTTTTATTGTAGTTAGTATTTTAACTACTTTTGTGACACAGTTTCCGTGAAACACATTTGAGCAGTCCAATTTAATTGCTGTTGACAATGTTGCTCACTTTTTGCTAGTCCGCACATCGATTGTGAAAGGGGATATGAAATAACTCTGCCAAAGCTAATCGCACGTCACGATGCCTACAATTACATTTCATACCTTTGTTTATATCTTTATACTTTTACCTGTTGGACAAAAATCGTATATTGCATTTTATATTCAAAAACGCAATTGCATGTGAAACAGTAGGCCTGCAGCAGTAACTGACACTTTTCAACGTGAAACAGGAGGAGCTTTTGGAAACAGGAGATTGCGCTATATGGCACTTTAAAAAAAAAGGCTGCCGACAAATTGAATTTTGTAAAGAATCAGTAATATCTCTATTTATATCATGTTTGTTCGATGTTAACACTCTGAATACACATTTCGTATTTATTTGATAAATGTTTCGTGAAACTTGTCAACGGGCAATTTTTAAAAATAATTTACGAACTTCTGAATATTTTCCAGAATTCGACACCTGCTGTTTTTGTGATTGGATTACAGTATAAAAATAAATACTACGTGATATACGACTTACAATTAATCATATTAGTAATATAAATTACAATGTAATATTAAAAGTGACGTATGATCTATGGAAACTAAAAATTAGTACTGGTATAAAAATTCAGCCTGGTGTACTTTTAATTATCAATTAAAATATGCAAATTGAAAGTAAGGATCAAAAGACACTAAATATGCCAGTCTTTTTTATGGTTTAATTTCTTATCCACTCCCATATTTGCTTATCGACCATCAAACGCAATGCTCTGAACATGCAATCTACGTTTACAAGCATAAAATCCAACGAGCTACTTTCTAATTAAGGTAAAATGGCATAATAAACGAAGTTACTTGAGCTTCATCGCTAACCCTAAAGTTAAGAGTTCTGTCGATCAATCGGCGTCGTCAACAAAGCCATAACTCTTCCAACTATGGAGTGACAATAACGATTTCCAGCGGATGGCTAGTACGTTTATCGTTTATGAGAATGGATTAAGATCGCAATATCTCCAGTTATTGCAGTGCATTCGCCTTTGAAGAATTTATTTCTAGGAATACAACGAATTTTATGTTTTTATGCAGACAGTCGAATTTTATGGAAATTGTAATTATAAGAGTGAAACAGTGTAAATACAGATCTGATTCGATGTTTCAAGCTTTCAATATTTACTTAATCATTTGATAATAATACAATGAATTTTGTGTTTTTATGCAGACAGTCGAATTTTATGAAAATTGCAGTTAGAAGAATGAATGTAATGTAAATACAGATCTGATTTGATGTTTCAAGCTTGGAACATTTACTTAACCTTTTGATAATTGCGTCTACGACGATGATCTTATTGATTAATGAAATAAGAATTAATTTGATCAATTTCAATTTTTCAATATAAAAAAGGCCCCATTTTTACAGCACGAATAAAATATATGAGAAAAATGTCATAGTTAAATACAGAAATTTTTTTATTCCTTGTCTCAGTGGCAGTGCATCATATGTTGGAAATTTAGGTGGCATTCCGCCATACAGGGACGTAGATTGCATAGTCAGAGCGCCACTATATTCGTCGGTGGCGTTGTAACGGCAACTCGACGTAATACAATGTAAAATATGGCGGCTGTAGTCGACTGGACTCGTGTTCTAATTACGGCGTATCGCTCGGCTGTCTCGGCTGAGGGCATGTACGTCCAGTAAATGGGAAGTTACCGAGCGATACTTACTAATCGGGGCTAATCAGAACGGTAAATTCAACAATTAATTGATATTCCGACACCGGTGATTGAGATCTAGTTGAACCACTGGTTTAATTCGTCTTCATATTTCTGATCATAAAATTACAGCAGTACAACTTGCGTTGTTTACGCCAAACTTCATTATGTCATGTTTTGCGTGAGAAAATTAGTACACTGTGCATTCTAATTACTTTGTTTTATCCTTCTATTTATTATAAGGACTAAAGTAGAAATTAGAAATTTAAAAATAATCGTCACCTCGATGCAATCGAAGCATTCAACATACTCAAGTCCCGGATAGTACACGCGTTCGCCCAACACGTGGCGCGAGTGCAGCGATACCCAAAACCGATCCCTTTCGCATGTAGCCACCTGTGTTGTTCCAGTCGCACATTTCGTCATCGAACAAATTAGCCTCGTTACCGTTGCGTATCAAACTATAGCAAGGTTAATCGACAGCCTGGCAAGCCACTATAGGGTGATCTTCATGGCGTGTGCATCGTACAATGCCCGTTCCATTCAACTCGACGCGCCATCCACGATTTCATCGTCGGTGCATGCTGGATTGCAGCCAGAGTATGTAGTCGATTTCCCGTTCACGGACGTAAACCGGCGTGAAAACGAACGGGGTCGAAGATATTCAACGTTGTTGGTGTTCAAAAGGGTGCAACGGATAAAGACAGAGAATATCCAGGTCGTTTACGAGCGTATTGATGAGAACAGGGACAAAACGAACAATATGAATAGGGGGTGAGCAGAAAGATGCAGTCACGGGGGATTAACAGGGACTTCGGGGATTTCTTTTTGTAATTTGCTTTGCGGTGACATATGCCCTTTAATTCGCGGGGATTAAGAAACAGCGAAATTTATAAAGATTTATCGTTGTAGCTTGGTAAGGCACGCGCGCGCCTATGTCGGCCGAAGTTTCGTATTCATGCACACGTAGTCACTACAAGGATCTAATAAAAGCGAGACGAGAGGCTCTGGCCTCTTCCGTTGCACAAAGGCGACTGGCTACGTGCCCTTTGCACACGGCTCTGTGCGAAACCAGCGAGAACCGAATTTCGAGTGCCTTGGCTCGTGTTTACGTCGGATGGAAGAAACGCGGCTCGCGAGGACGCAACAAGCGGCTATCGATTCCGCACGTATGTAAACAGTTTTCGCTGAATATTGTCCGTTTATACGACCAACGACGACGGAATGTATCGGTGAAATATTTGATCGCGTTTGCTATTGAACGAACAAAGTGGTGTTATTGGTACCACTACTGCTGCTCTACATACGTTCTTGTTCATGTATTTTAATATCTTTTACATGGAAATCCCTTTGTAATATTTTTTCTGCTCTGCATTTTACCATTCGGTTTCGGCTATTGCTGATACGAGACAGTGAAGCGTCCTTTTTCTTCTTTAGAATTGTTTTATTGCTCGCTTAATATCGACATTTATTCCATAGTAGCAACATCACGATCATTCATCCAACTTACTTATTAAAAATCCTGCTTGCATTTTTTTTTAATCGTTATATATCTTATATATAATTCTCAACACATGAAAATGAATTCTACTAGAAACAAGGCATGATATTTACCTAAGGTTCGTCCAGGTAGCTAGCAGGAAGTTTCCTTTCCTCTTGTTTGAAACTCTTTTATTTGAGTTTGAATTAGTCGGCTGGATGCGGTTAAAGAATATGGATGGCGGAGAGTGGTTAGCGTTTCGGCGTTCGTGCTTTGTTTAGAAATCGTGCGCTTATAGCCGCGCCCAGCGTGCCAACATATTCCCTACGTTAGCGTAATTGGATCAGCAGGAATTACGGAAACTCGCCTTTAGCTCGGCCCCGAGCTAGCAGGCCGCGCCACTGAAACACGGATCGCTGCGTTCCGCGGTCTGATTCGATCCTTATTCGTGCGATAACATTGCCAGTGTGATCGTCGCCTTTCGTTTCACAGGAAATAGTCGAGAATTCGGTAGTCGTTCCAGATTCTGTGACGAGGAAATAGCTTTTCTCGCTGCTTGCAAGTTACAATGGAACCTATTATATTACGACGTAAATTTTGCTTTGTTATTACTCGCACCACTTTTCCACAACAATTTTCAATCTATCTTGTGCAAAAATCGCAAGTTATATGAAAATTGTGAAACTGTAAAAGTTGAAAGATTTATAAACGTGAATGATGAATCTAAAAATGTGTAATGTAACTGGACGAAGGAAGACTTGTGAATAAAATCGATATCGAGTGATACACGACAAAAGTGTTCCAACGGTATCCAAATAATGAAACAAAATTATTCGACGAAAAAGGATCCATCAAATAATCTTGGTTTCTTTCTGGAATATTCCTTAATCGCTTTTACCCTGGTCCCGTTTAAATGCAACATATCGAACTGCATTGAACCCTCTAGGAAAAAATTGAAGTTAAAATTCCATCGAATCCCCTAACTACGTCAAAAAGTAACCTAACGTTTAACCGCTGCCAGGTAGGTACAAATCGAAGCGCAAACAGCCGGCGATTCGGAAATCCCCGTGGCTTTTTCCACGACGGTGGTGCGCTCTCGCGACTCGACGCGTAAATACGCGATGATCCCATAGAACGCATAAAATATTTCGCCAAACATTCGACGAGGGACGTCGATTTCACGTTCTCCACCTCCTTCCCACCCTCCGCAACGCGAACGCAAAAAATTCCATGCCATCAGTTTATTTCCATACCAGTCGACTGTATATACCTCTCTAGCGTGTAGATCGTAAACGCGCTCGTGTATGGAGCGTTTCAGAAACAGGTGACCAAACAACCTTGATCCAGCAGTAAATATCGCAGTGCTTTTAGAAGATCGTATGGACACGAATACACGCACATAGTTCATTCGTTTTCGGCGAATACTTTTCTATGAAAATTTTTGCTTAGGTTATGGCTTATGATACGTTTATTGGTATACCGAAAGGTAAGATGCATCGAAATCGAAATACGATAAAATCGCGTTTATTAAATCGAACATTACAAAATTTATTGCGCGTTAAAGACACGTTTGTAGAACCACCTTAGATTCTAGGGAATCAAAAGGAAGAAAGTCTTGCCTGGGGTAACGTTCACCGAATATTCTAACCTCTTTCGTATCATTCAGTAACTCTTGTTCCGAAACAGCCTTCTGATATTAAAAACACACTTGTTTAATAATTTAACACGCTCAGCAACGATATTGTTAATACGATCCACGATATAGAATTATATAAATTTATATTATTCTGGTTACCATGACCAAAGAGGAGCCCTATAATTTAGTGACTCATACGCTGAAGCAGCCTGTAGAAATAGGTACGATGTTGATTGAATGTGACTGTCGCGATGGAAGAAATTCTACGACCAGCATCACAGCGGCGACCAACGGCCAGGATGAATATGAATGAAACAGGTTTCCGGTCCGGTTGAGTTCGAGCCATTTTTACATTTGCATCTGTATTTGTCGAACGCGAAGGCCGGGACTAATAAAAGCAGTCTAATTTTCTCCTCTTTTTCGACAGCTTTACGCATGCTGAAGAGCTCCTCTCCCGTGTCCACGGTTTTTTGATTAGTCCGATCCGTGGCCGCTATTAATTACACGTATATCCGGTAACGAGACCCATTTTTTCCCCGTCGCAAAGATGGAGTCGTACGCGACTGGGAAAAAAGACGAGCTAACGCGCGGTCTCACTTCGCGAAAGAACTAAATTGTTCCCCGTCATTAATTATCGGCTGATTCGCTCTCCAGACTGATCCTACCTTTTTTCGTTACCTTTGGAAATGATATCCAATTTTCTCTTTGGTTTCATGGAATTTTCGGGTTTTTTAAGGTATTATGCGAAATAATATCACGGAACAACGTATGATTCGAATAGAATAAAAGATTTCTACGTACCATTAATTTTTTTATGATATAAAACGAGGAAAAGTGTATATTTGTAAGATTGATTAAACTTTTTTTTCACGGATTTTATCATTCGATATCTATGACATCTTTCACCCTCAATTTCATACAGAATACTCTATAATATGTCATAAATAAATTCTATTTAATAATATCTAGGAATAAAATCTTCTATTAAACTAGTGGAATAACCTTTTCCTGAGCGAAGATTCTTCCACCTCTTCGATACATTGCGTGAAAAACTTTATATCGCGAAGTAGTTAAATCAATGAAATTCCACGTTGTAGAGTTCGATAACTATTATAATATTTAATTTTAAAATGATTCACACATCGAAGACGAACGAAAGGAACGAAAGCTCGCTCTCTAACGCGCTCTCGCACACGGCGTAGCTATTCGTGCCGTTTCCAATAACACGTTCGCAAGGCAATATCCTCGAGATCGCCGGCTCCTATCGGTGCGACTACGAATTCCCTTCGGAATAAACGATTATTTAAGCGCTTTAACGGTGAAAACGCTCGAGGAGGATCGCGATGTCTGCATTATTAGCGGGAGCCCCGGTGTTCGATTCGCGTCGTATCCTTTCTTATCGAGCGCGCCGATCCGTTTTATTATTCCGCGCTGCTCTCTTCGATAATGCGCCTCGATACAGCTAGATATCCGCTCGCGACTTGTGAATACAGGCCTCTTCTATCCGCGATCGACCGTTTTCCAATTTCGCCAGTCGTTCCGTCGCCGTCGCGCCGCGCCGCACCGCGTTCTTCGCTCGATTGGGAACAGCCACGCGATGTACAACCGGCGTTCAACGACACGGACAATTACGAAGTTTCGTTCCTCGGAGCGGAAACCGGGCCAATTCGATTGTTACCGAAAATTGAGAAGATGGCATACACAGGAAGAGGGTTCCGAGTTAGCGTTGAATTTAACTTATAGAATTTATCGTGGAACGCGTCGTGTCGAGCATCAGAAAAGGAGGCAACACACCAGGCAGCGTCATCTGGTTTACTTTAATTCTCTTCCTACCACAAGTTATCGTGCGTTTGTTCGATCCATTTTCTGCGTATTATATCGCGTAGAATGTATGCTGTTTGAAGACGAATATTACACGATTGTACTAAGATACGCGTTCTAAAATATCAGATTCAAGAACAACTGGTTCATTGCCGAAAGAAGATTTTTAACAGGACAAGTTGCCAGGTTACGGTTTCCTAGTAAATTTAAAACCGTTTAAGACCGGTCACTGTTTTATAGCATTTTTATTAATTGATGCAGCTGAAGTTAGTTGCTTAATTACTTGTGTACGGCAACAGGTGAAACATATTGAAATATAAATAATTGCATTCGAATAAAGTATTTTCATATTATATCGAAATGCGTACATAATCTGCATTGTAAATGAGATTCATATTTGCCGCGCTTCGTTCCCGACCTGCATTGAGAGTATGATTTCATTTTATCAGGCAATGACTTGGGAAAATGAGAGAAATTAATTTTGAAGGGATACTGGAACTTGCACGAATTATGAGCGACTTGGATTTTTAATCCAAGATTATTTAATAATAACGAAGAAAATAAGGAAAATATACATAGGAAATGAGTTCGTAGAAGTTTTTGTTTCCTTTACACGTAAAAATTTTCTCTTATCTCCAAAGAAGAAAGAAATTTCTATATCGTATTTTGTATTGTATAGGCGGAAGTTGCAAAAGTTTCGTAAAGTGATCCAAAAATGCTGCGACGATACGTATTTCGAGGAACGCGAATTCAACGGTAAAGAATGGACAAGCGGACGTTAATAATCTGCATATAATTCCATCCGAACTGTACATTTCAACTGAAACGCTAATTGTCATTTTCACCGTCACGTGCTCGACGTATGAATAGCAAAATGCAATTGGGAAACATAGCTGTCGCTCAAGCCTCATTAGAAAAACTCTAGTGACAACAAAAGAATGAAATCATTATTAAGCTTACACGTATTGCTGTCAGACGTCTCGTTACCAATTCTCCATGATAATTTGCGCCTCGATTACGTCAAAGTCAAAATTCGAGTATAATCATTAATAATTTTATAATTGGCATACAGTTACATTCAGTAAGCTAACTAAATTAGATTTTCTTTACGCGAATTTAATCGTTTCACGTGGTTCGTTCTAATGCTCCTTATTCATATATCTACTATATTGCTACTTTTCTCGAGAAGTTAATTACAACAGTGAATCATGGCTGGTTGAGAATCGTAGAATCGATCGATGTTATTTTTTACGAAATGGTATGCAACGTTAGCCTAAAATTTCGTTAGATTTTGTAGAAGTCAGGAAAATGTATGGCACGTGTATCATTGGAAAATGAATCTGCCAAATATTTCACTGGCGTGTCGCAATTCTCACCAAATCTACGTTCAAAGCTCGAACATACGATCGAACGATTAGTCACGCGACATTAATTCTTCCTATCCACGCAACTTTATCTTCATCTGTTAAAACGCTGCTGTCCGAGCGAATACATCGCCTCGTCAATTACACACACGTCCCATCGATAGAAAGCAAGTACGTAGGGCAAGGAGCATCGAACACGCGATCGGTTTCTGATAGCGTCCTCCATCTTTATCGATAGTAGATAAAGATTACGTTGGCCAAGTCCCTCGTTCGTCATGTAATATTTCTAAGTTGCAGAAATATATTGCAACAACGGCACAACGACTCGAGTATCCTATAAACCAGAGTCGCCTGAGTTCGAACAGAGACGAGCGTCTAGTAACATGGCGTTCGATAGAAAAGGATAGAGACACGATCGTGTCCGGGCTCGAGTCGAAGCAGCTCAGCTTTCGTTGATATTGAGAAGCAAATTGAATCTGAACGGTGTCATAAAAGATGGATATCAGGTTGCACGTGGCTCGTCCCGCCTCAAATATTGTCTACAAATTCGTTACCAACTTCGTACCCCCTGTAGCCTTCTCTGCTTCAGCGGACTTTATCAATCTCTCTGGCTGTCGGTTCGTATTCGCCATCGGCCAACTTTCGACCCGGAGAACGCGGAGTTCGATACGCGCGTCGCTGATGCATCCGGGATGCGGATGTGATCGATCGAGCGTGGCGGTGGAATCGCGAGTCGCCAACTTCCAACAGGCTGACGCGATAAAAACGCTGATAAACGGAGGAACGGTATAGATATCGGCATTAGATATTTGGCAAGGCTTTTGTTCACTGCTCGTGATCGTTAGGATAGCTTCGTTTTCACGTGGAGGATTCGTTGATGTTGCAACTAGGAATTTTATACAGACATGTATGTAGCTACGTATATTTGTACGTAGATATATATAGAGAGAGAATTTTAACAGAGCTGGTGTATTACGCTGATGAGTGGATTTGTATTCTATACGATTCTGTATCTCTTCTGACATACAGTAGGTTGTAACATATATTCGTCCCCTTTCCTTCGCTCGATGGTATAATAAAAACACGATGAATTTATGTTGCGATCTAATTGTAGATTAAGGTACTAAAACAATATATGGAGATTTTTATCCTTCCAATTTTTCTTCACGAAATACCGAACCAAAAAAATACTAAAATTTATTCCTTTCTCCACGTTAATAACCCTATAGTTTGCACACACCAGGCATTATAAACTACTTGCAATTTATCAACAATAATTCAATCCTTGCCCCATTTACAAGTAAATTAATACAAAATCCCCCTACTAGAAGGAAAGATCGAGTAATTCGCGCCATCGATTTCCACTTGCGTTTTTAATTTTCTGCAGCTGCGCATCCCGAGCATTCCCATTGCATTATCCATGTCAGAAATGCGAACGTTCGTCCGTGGATCATTTAAAATCACCCCTTGTCGTCCCACCTCTCCATCTCGTCCACATAATTCGTGTTCCATCCTCGTTTCGCTCGCGATAGACCGATCAACGATCGGTGTAACCCCTTGAAATTCCTTGTGCTCCCTTCGTAATTCCGATTCGCGAGGGGGAACGTTGACGTTGACGGTCCCCCGCGAATTACAGCCTTGTCCTGTATTATTTAAGCCGGAATAGCGTATCAGGCGCAATATGTTGTTCGCGATTGAGTATACAGCTGAGATCGACGTCACACGCGTCGACTCTACGGCGTCTGGAGGGAACGTCGAAGACGAAATTTCTACAACTTGTTACTCGGCTTCTTCGATCCATATTAACGTCAACCGGAACGAGACGGTTGATGTTAATTCCTGGTGAGGTTAGCTTATTTGGTTGCTAGGTGTTTGCTCGATATCGAACAATATAAACGTCTCCGAGATGTAATGAATATAGATTTTATAGACGTCTTTGTTTAATAGGAAGGCTGAAAACGATTTTGACAAGTAAAATGTATATAGGGAAGAAATTTTTTTTTATTATTTAATTTGTATTTTGCAATTTGTCCAGCTGGACATTTCTAGCTTTATTGCTAAATAACATGTGGATGGCTACCCCCAGCGGGATACCATCTTCGAGTTTGTCTATTGCGGATCTTGTCATTAAGTAGTAATGCCAAATCACTTAGCTGCCAACCCAATATTTTATTTTCGAAAGAAATATGAAATATCATTTGTGTGAGAAATATGAGAAGAAAGTTTTGCGATTTTACGGGGCGTACATACGTATAGGTACACTATCGAGAATAATTATCGGCCGAATAACAAACGACGATAGTTGGAAGTGACTTTAGAATAATGACACTTGATAGTACCATATTTAATGTGCAATGTGTTGAAGTGTCCGAGGTTCGTGTCAAGATTGTGGATCAATAAACCTGGTGCTTCTGACAGAATCGATATTTCTTTCTACGTTAGAAGAGTTACAATGTTCGAAAACTCGGGCATGAAACATGCAGGCGAGCGTCTACGAGCAAAACGGAAGCGCAGGAGCGAAAAGCAAATACCGCGTTGAATGGTGGCCAACGATGGTATATCCAGAGCTCGCCGCGATTCGTCTTTGTACCTTTCCAACTCGCAAACCGACGAGCAACCCTTAAAGTACCTACAAATCACCGGCCTCCCAAAGGACGTGTTTCCACTTGCTTCGAAAACTAAAGGCAACCCCGACCCCGAGAACCAGTCAATCTGGGACACTGAAATTTTAATCGACGCGAAGCAGCCACCATCTATCATCGTTACTTCCTTCCGTTACGCGTTCGATAAACGAAATCACATCCCTCTATAGACTATAGTCGAGAGGAATGCACCTTTCAAACTACGAAATCATTTTTTAAATTTCGCGAAAAAATTCACACGCGCGCACCGAGCTCGTCTGGCTTCTAAGAGGTCGCGCCGAGAGGTGGTCGAGAAAGACGTACGAAGAGAAGAATTCGGAACGTCACGGAACGAAGAGAGAAAGTAAATGGCAATCTACTTGCTTCCATTCAATCAGCAATCGATTTCTTCGATTTATTGGACGGTTTAGGGAGAAGACGTATGGACGCCGGCGGCGTCGGCTGTCGTTACTTTGGTTTAGGGGATGACCGCCTATATTTCCATCCCCTGGCGTCGAGTCGTGTACGTGTGTGCACGCGGCGGCAAGAGGGATGGCCTGGTTGCTGCCGGTGGTGTTCCACCGGTTTTACGTGGCCCGCGACGACCGACTTTTCGGATTCGCCGGAAACTCGCTGACGGCCGTCTTTCATCCGCAATCTTCTTTTTTTCCTTCTGCAAACTTTCACGAAACTTCGCAACTTTTCAAATGAATAGAGAAGATATGTGTGTGTTTGTGTACACATTACTATGGTATGTGAGTTTATTTTATAATAAACCTTATTTGAAATGTGTTGAGAATTGTGGATATTAATTGCCGAAATAAAAGTAAAGGAACACTAAGGTTACACTTAGAATTCAAATTAAAATAGTTATAGTCTTATTTCATGAACGATTTCCAGGATCTCCGTCGATATACATTTGCACGCGTCTCAGCACTTTCTTCGTCTTACCATCTTCCATACCAGACTGTCATCTGTTTTTCGAGACGACACTCATATTCATATACGTGTGTCACTACTACGCGTCTAATCTAGTCTAACACACAAAATTATACATATCTCGATAAAATGAATTCCCTTCTAATCTACTTTATTCAAGAGATAAACTGATATAAAAATATCACAGGCAGAAAATGATTCTGAACTTTTAACTTTGCATCTAGTGTGTTCACCATATAAATCTGGAAATTCAAAAATTTTGTCGTGCACGTAACATCATCGTTTGTTTCATCCGCTTCCATCTCTATTCTCTGTTCGTGTTTGAAAATCGATTCCACCGTACTTTCTTCCACAACGCGATACGACGACGTAACTCGTTCCATCGATCGCTGGAAGTAATCGACGAGCACCGATAAAGGTTGTAACGCCGTTCCGTGGTCGTAACGTCGCGAAAATGAAGCGATAGGATCGATGGATCGCGGCTTCTTCGAATTGGCGAGTCTGCTGGAACGATTCCTGCCCAACTATCCTTTTTTTCCATCTTACAAGGATAGCAATATCGGTGTGGATCATTATGCCGCGTCGGTCTAGCGTGATGGTTATTGTACGAACACGAGAAGGCTATGAATATTTCGTTGGGCAAATACTCGCCGAGTGATAGAGAGGGAGATAATAAATTGGAAAATAGTATAAACGATGAAATAATGTTGGAAAGTTGGGATCGTTTGATGTTTAAATGGCAGTTAAATGGCTGTTACTATCTGATTTCTTCCACAAAATGTTACCTACGTTTCTTGTACAAATTAGAAGCAAAAAGAAAGAACGATAGAATTCACCTGTAAGTTACAATTTTGTTAAATATCGTTAGGAATCGATTGCCGACACCAGCAATCCATCATGAACTCGTTAAGCATGATCAAAACTATAATTAATTTTCAGACTCTGACTTTGCACTGAAACAATCGTTTATCGCAACAAAATTTCGATACACCAATCACATTAACACGATTGTATCTCGAAACCTGTTATCCTCGCATGTTACCCTTTTACTCCCCTCTCCTTTTATCTCATCATTTCTCTCCCTGTTTGCCACGTGTACGCTTACACAGTAGGGTCCGTAGATTTTTTCAAATGCTAATGCGAAGTTCGCCTGCCAGGAAGGCTTTATTCGCAACAACCGATTCGACGACCGGAAACTCGTCGAGCTGCAGAGTCGTTTCGGCGACTTCCTTCTGAGTTCCTGGAGGGGTGATGTTTAGATATCGCGAGCGGAAACGCGGAATTTGATTGCCCTGTGTATGCGCCTGGTCGTTAGGGTTGAAATTTGGGAAACTTGGACAGGGAACGCAGAAGAATCGAGGCGAAAGCCGTTAGGAAGAGGGGCTGGTACGCTCGACACCCTCGTTTATTCGTCTCGTACAAACGAGCGTCCACTTAACGTGGAAGAATTCCATTCTGAGATTGGAAATGGTGTTGCGAACTTCACTGCACTGTAAGGTTTATCTTCATCGACGGTTTCCTTGAAAATGCATAAAATATCAATTGGCATTGCGCATATGTACTTGCGATCTAGTAAAGTATTTAATGGAATATATCGTTGGTACTTGTAGAAGAAAATATTCGAGTTCTCTCTTATTTCTGCGATTAACGAAGAATATTTCGGTGTATTAAAATATCAAGGGAACGTGCATAGTCTCGATATTCTTACGCCAAGGAGTATCGATCGTATTTGCAAGATTCAAAGATCAATCTGAATGAAAAGGAGGATTGTCGAAAATTGTCAAATTTGTGCTCCTTCAGGCACCTAAAATTGTAATCGAGAATCAGTGTCCTAAGATATAATAAAAGTACAATCATTTGTAACAAATGTGATGGGAAAGTGGTAAAAAATGTAGATGAAGCTGTCGCTGCCCCGGATAACCAATTGCAACTTTCCGACTTCAAATGATCCTAGTGGTAACTTCGAAATGAGTGCATGAAATGTAAAAATTCAAACGCTGGTTTGAACCTTTACATTGCATAAAGGACAATCGATATTTATATAGTATGTAAAACATGGCCGAAATTGTTAATTAACGACGATAAAACACTAGGAATTAAGGTAATGTATTACGATGCAAATATCTCATAAAATGTAATTATACTAGAATTTACATCTAAGGAAAGATGAAACGTATTTCGTACATCGTCAGCTTCATTCACGTTCTTTACAACTTTGTACCTGTACTTTTATGCTTGAGGATTTACAGAATGACGCTTTATTAGAATTTTAAGTGACCGAAGAGGTACAAATTTTGCACTGTTTGACCATCCTCCTCTCCAACGCGATATTCTCGAGTTCTCGCGTATTCTGGCGAGTTACTGCGAAACAGAGAATATCAGGCGACACGATATCCCTGTGGTCGAGGACGAAAAGACAGGACAACTGGTCGAGTCAGGTCGTTTCGGTGGTGGACGTCGTTCCACATGGAATTCGTTTGCGTTTTAATGAACATGGGAATGATCGTGGTGCCAGGGGCGTTCAACGTGGTGCAACTTTCGTGTCCACCTGTTTTCCGCGCGTGTCATTCGCACGGTATTGTAAAACGGGCCGAGGAAGAAACTCGTTTCCATTTTGGTCAACTTGCCCGTCGTTCGGTTCCGCTGTTGTTGTTCGACGTTCGTCGCATCGTTTTCTATCTCGCATCCTCCTCTTCTGTGGCTCTTCTCTTTAACTCCGATCACCACGACGGATCGTTACTGTGCTCGCGACAAACCATCGCGTTGTACACTTCGCTACACCGATGTAATTTAAATGCCAAGTTGCCAGCAAACTATTTGTTCATCTTTAATTCGATGTATGAGAAAGGAGCGAGGATTTGTTAGACGTTCGGGCTTTAATTAGTGTAGTTTGCTATAACGAGTTATATTTTTCTCATATAAAGTTTTAATGTATTCATTGCTTGCTTACGTTCTGCCTGAATCTTTGACCACATAGTTCACATAATTTAGATGCAACGAAAATGGATTCGTCGCAGTGCTCGAGTACGTAGAATATACTTCTCGGATCGATTCAACTTTCGAAATGATAAAGGGAGATGACTAGTCTTATTTGATCGCATCTACAAAATACATATAGTGATCGTATTCTATTACTTAATGTTTGGTTACCTTCACAGGAAATGTTGGAAATGTTAATGTTGCAATTGAAGCTATGTTTGTAGAAGCCTTATCATTGATTTAATTAGTGTATATATAGTACGAAGCAGTAACGTTGCTTTGAAGCCAACAATGTAACTTGTTTTAGAGGAGTCTCAAGTTTCCTTTGTGAATCATGGCTAATTGCAAGAAAGGATCAGTCATCCAACAGTTCTCTACGTAAACTTTAGAGTACTGCGAGTACTTGAAATCCAGTGAAAGCTATCATTGGTTAATGTTAATAATTCCAGTTCTTAAATAAGATTCGATTCTAACTAGCATCAGCCATTTGAAGTGCTGTATCAAGCCCTATTGCGTACTCAGAAAGCTACTAATTACTGCGATCGTAGTATCGATGCCAAGCTGTCGTGTACCGCGAAGATATTCAACGCACCAATGGCGCTAAACCCTTCCATATTCAAGTGGTCAATTCTGACTCGAGCGATTCCGTTCTATAGAACGGGAATATTACACATGGAATAAAATTATAGGTGGGCGATAAGCGGAAATCTTCGCGCGAGATATCGGGAAAAGACAGGAATATGCAACTCGCGGAATGAGGTAAGGGAGGCTGTAAAATTTTGCTGCGCTTCGCAGGTTGCGCGCTCGATGGCGCGATACCGACCCAGACCAGCCAGCACTCGTCGAATTCAGTGTTATGAGGTGGAAAACAGCTTCTAAAAATAGCCGAATAACGTGTTTCCGATGCGCATTTACGTATGTGCAGTAACTTCAATCCGATTATCCGGTGAACATATTTCTTCCGTGCAGCCACTCGGGCCGGCTGTCGTATAAATTTTCTAATGCTATCTCCATAATTCTGTCTTTCCTTCTCGCGCCGTTTCCCCGACTGTCCCACGGAAAATACGTTTGCTAACGGATCGAATGTAAAAGGAAAACCGAGAACGCTTCGTGGATCTTGCTCGAACTTGACGAAACGTTGCTTCCTTTTTAGTTTGAACCGGGTCTCCGATACAATTTGAGGAAATGTCGTTCCCTGTACAATTTTTGATACGTCGTTAACGATACGTTAGATTTATTTCCTAAATTTCCTAAATACTAACGTTAACTGTAAAAGTAATTTTCTACGTATACGATCAAATTTCAATGTCCTGTTTCATCGCCAAACGTGGAATCCTAATGATAGTTTTTTGATAACATCGTGCGATTACGCGATCGTGTAACGATCTTAAGTTTTCTCTTTCGTTTTAAGTAACCCTTTCGTTTTCCGCTGACATTCAACGTCGATGTTATCGCAAAAACGTTTCACAGAGAAATGACGCGTTTCCTCGTTTAAAAACAAAGTCGATGACAAAAAGCACATACGCGTTAACGAAACGACTGCGATGGGAACGCATAGCAACAGCCTGCCGATATAATCTATGAATAACAATGCAAAAAGTAATGGAACGTAACGGGACGGAATGGGCGAATCTATTAGATATTCATGGCGACGAGTATAACGCGCGATAAATGACCAAGAAAACAGCGTTCCGAAGGCCGGTGGAATACAAAACAGTCGACGCTGAATGAAGAATCCGTACGAAGTCATGCGAGGTGGAGAGCATAGTGCGTGTATTGATCTTCGGGATACGCCAGCTATGGGGATACACGCCGTCAAAGGGGACAGAGGGAGCGGAGCAGATGAAACCGGAAAGGATGAGGTCAACGAAGAGTCAGCCGGTCCATGTCACTTTCCTCTCCGTACGTTTGCATGACGCTCTGCATAGTTTCAGGGACGACCTTGGGGATGGATCGTCGCATCCATGGAACATTACCATCCTGTATTCGTGTCCCTGCGGATGAATCGAGGGATATTTTAGAATTCGTGGAACATCGACTCGAGAAACGTTGGTGTCCGTGAATCAGAGCATAGGCAAGTTTTAAGATGAAATATACTTGGACCATAATGATAGTGATAATGATAAGCTGCAAATTTCTCTATTTCTCTTTTGTCGGAAAGAATAAGAATCAGAGGAATTCATGACACTTTTGTAACACAAGGTGACGACTTTGCCATTGAAAAATGTATTTTGGAAAACGACAACATATATTTTCAAAGGTGAAAGAACGGTTAGCTACCCCAGCTTAACCGTGCATATACCATATGGCCGGACGCATCCGGCGCGGTTATGGTGAACGCGTCTACGTTCTTCCAAATTGCACCGACACCATCTCGGTCTATGGCTCTGTACGTTGGTGCGCTGACGCGATAGCTTCTTCCTCGTAGATATGCTCGATTATCGCGCCTGCTGTCACGTATGGAAGTTTAGGCAGATTTCCTTGGCAAGTGTCGAACATGTGTCGAGTATATATTACTACATTTGTTGAAGATGTCTGCTTACAACCTATTGCCTTCGCAATTCATAATTCTTCGTTCGTGATTTCTTAGCTTGAAAAAATGCAGTTACAGTGAAACGTAATTTATCTTATTTATTTGAACATTCTTGTTACGCGAATTATTTGTAGCCTAATGGCTTCAAATAACTAAAGGTCTATCATAATACGAAAATATCCGCGATTAATACCGTCGATAAATAACAATTTGTATCAACACCGATGATCGTAAAAAGCATCAGAAGCAACTCTGTAACGACTAGGACGAAATCCAGCTCGACTCCATTCAAAGCCAAAAACACGTTACATCATGATCCACCCACATCTTCCCTGGCTAACTTTCATCTTCCCCGACGAATGTGTTGCGCACATCCACATAACTAGAGGAGGAAGATCGACTCGATCTGCGTGTCAGTTCGCGTTTCACGAGCGTATCTGCTCAGCCGTGTTCGGATCGACGTGGGCAGCCAGAAGTCGCGCGCCCCATTCGAGGATTTATCCTCACGGCGGCGTAATCCGAGGGCCATCTCCGCTGCGCAACTGTCAGCACGAATAACACGTGTCCCGACACGTCGACGAGGCGACACGATCAAGATCTCGCGCACGTGACGCTTCCCGTTACCCCTCGAACCCATTCTTTCAACGTTTTTTCGAACACCCAAGGCGTACGCCCTCGTCGATGAAATATCGTTATCGGCCGATCGGACCCGAATAACATGCGTCGATATTAAACAGTGTAAAGGACGGGGCGCAAACCAATTCTCGCAGATGATAACATCAGGGCAGTCCGATGTCTGAAACGTCGTTACCATTTTCCTCGTGTCCCTTCGTACTGGATTCGAGTCAGAGCATGAGGATTGCTGGCTTCTGGAAAGATTCAGATATGCTTTTCCACGTGTTAATGTGTAGATTTTGGATACTACGAGTTAGAAGTACTGGTGCAATAATGTTAAACGTCTACCGAGATTGGTAAATGTGTATAACTGACAATTTGATTTCCAAGGTACATACAAAGTAATATCCTAATTGTCTAAATTACTCCTGTGTCTTTGACCCAATTTACTTGCTACAAAATGTTACCATAGCCCTTATCGCAGTAGGAAATAGATCGAGTCGTATCTTGTATCTCTAAAATTCTTATTCTCTTTTAATCTAATCAAACACTGTAGGATACAAGCTATCCCCTGAATCAAGCCACGGCCCATTAGACACCAATTATCGACATGCAAACCTCGCGAGGCGCCCATCAACAAATCCACGCGAGTTACAAAATAAACTTTCGTAGCATTCTCCGTCAAGTCCATTCCCGAAGAGTAATCGAGGGTCGCATCGGAAATGGGCTGTGCATCGAGCGAACCGTAACGACGTAGCCGCAAGCTACGCTGGGGAAAACGTAAACAAGCGTCGAGAGCATATCAGCGTGACACAGAGCGTTGCAGGTGCGCGCGCAGCGCTTGGGCCGCCACTAATGACGCGGTACATTTGAACGGCGACAGATATCAGAGAACCGAGATAACTATGCAAAAGCTATTTGCCGGTGATGGCGGGCGCACGCGAATAAAAGCATCGCCGTTTCAGAGCGTTTCGCAGATATTCGGACCGCTATCTCCTTTTATACTGTTCGATTGCGCTACCAGTGGCTCGCGTGCATTCAGGCAACCAACATGTGCGGCGACACACCGAACACCAGCGTCGTTCCACGTGTCTATGCGTACGCGCATAATATGTAGCTGTTCATCGTATCAGCATAGGTCTGCGTGCGTGCGTACACATACCTGAAATAATATTACAAACGGAGGTTATCCGCCGGCCACGCTGCCAGTGGTGGCGGCGGTCGTCGCGATGGGGATGCTGGCTATGGTGGTGGTGGCGTTGATGGCGTTGCTGATGCCACTGGTGGTAGCGTCGGCTGCGATAGTAACGCTGCCCATTGCTCCGCGGTGATCCCCCACTCAGCCAGCGCGGCGTAATCATTCACGCGATATTCCCGTTATTGCCATCACGGATTTAAATAATATTCCCGTTAACTGATTTTTTTAAGCAACTTCGTTATTTGTCGCTCGTCCATGCTGATTTATCAACCAAACTCTATTTTATATTCAGGATTATCTTCTGTTTATGTCCGTGATATGTTTAAACGTGAACAGATAGAAAATGTAAAATGACATTTATTTAGTTCTTTTATTCACTTATTTTAGTATTCATTCGTAATCTGTTTAGGTCTATTATCCTATTTTTTATCGTCTGTAGCAATCTAATTCGATTGTCTATTCAATTCTCTAATTTAATAACACTCTACGTAAATATGTATAAAATGTTATGCAACGTCTCAAATAGGAAAACTCTCCAAGTATCCATTCACCCGCCAGAGTTCGACTCTCTCATCACCTTTTCTACGTACTTTCATCAGTGGTCATGACTCTGCCATTTTCTCGAGGTTGGACAGCCTGGTAACTTTTATCGCAACGCCTTTCGCGTTTATAAGCGGGAATAAGGATCGAATGACGTTCTGGCGCGCTATGAAATTGAAATCCCGCGCGAAGTAGCCCTCTCTGGCTCCTGCCCGTCAAGGCTGACCCTGTCACCTCGGTTATGGATACTTACGCGAAGATAGCGTAGATCCGACGGTCTAAGTATAAAGTATATGTGTTTTTATATGTGTTGGACGTGCAATACGATGTGCGGAATGTATCCAGCCATTTGAATATCTCGTAAACGTATCACGTGATCTTGATGTAACTTAGCAAACGTTGAAAACAAACCTTATTGCGTATGTATGGACGATATGTACATATATATGGAGCTTACGTATCAGCTTATGCGCTCTGTAACAGTTGCATTGATAATCAACAAGCGATAGAAATTTGACTTTTAAATTTTAGCAATTTTTTGCAAAATAGCGCATCATACAGGATTGCCAATTCTTCTATGACCCAGATTTCGTTCCCATCGAATTCTGAATTTTTGCAAAGCTGAAATTGTCGTTGCAATGGAAGAAACTGCAAACGGATTGAATTTAATTAGAAAAATAGAAGGCGACGTTTAATTAAGAGATACAAGAGAACGCGACCAGGTAGATAATGGCGCTTTTAAAAAAGAAATCTGCAAATTGTTTTAGGAAGTAGAAGCAATGCTAGAATAATTGTACGAGGTTTCCAAAGGGAAATTTCCTTTAATATTACATAGCTGGGCGCCTTTCAATTGGGCATGGTATGTCATAAACTCCGATATCTCAAATTAAATTCGGAAAGTTCTCATCCTTTTAGTCTTATAAATATAATATTTATAAATCCGACAGGGTACATGACTCGATAACAAGGGGAGAAGGGAATATGTGACGGTTCTTACGAAACCATAAAAATTTTTCGCTATTTCAAGTTTGTAGAGGACGTGACAACGACGGAGATCGATTTTACTTCTTGTCATCTTCAATTTTGCCGTCTAGTGAGTTTATTTTTATGGGTTTGTTGAACAACTCTCTATGGAGGAATACATTCTCCTGATGATTATGGAGTACGTTTAACAACGGCAATGAATTCTTTATTCCTCGATTAACTTTCAGTTTGCTGATAGTAATTGGAAATTTGTAGAAGTTGATTAATTGTACGAATTAATTCCCGGAGATTTTCAAATGAAATTGGTAGCTAACCTAAATTGGTGTTCAATTGTCGATTGATCTACGCAAACAGGCGTTTAAATTGAGCATTTTATATCGAGTTGTATAAATTGGAACGTATTTAATTTATTGCGTGAGAAGGATGGACCAGTTCATCATGTGAATCACCGTTGTTTTGAACGTACTAATTTACTTTTGGGAATCCCTTTGTATCAACGTTGATTTTTTAACATTTTCAATACAACTTACGTGTGGTATCGAGCTCTGATCAAAATCAGTCAGCATGGGAGACTCTGTATGGAAAGATGTGGAAGTTTTGAAGAAACTGCGCGCGATTAAACCTCTCGTTGACAGCACATTGCGCTATTCTATCGACCATTCTCTCAACCAACTGCTTCCCATTTCACAGAACCCATTAAAATCCTTCGCAACTCGTATTAATTCAGTCGTGTCATTCCCAAACGACGACAAAATTACGATAACCTAGCCGTTAATTCTTTACATCCTCCACCTCCACCTCGAGAGGATGACCGTTTGAATATTAACTGGCCTCCATGCTACCCACCTAAATTCAAAATCCCCATCACGAAATCTACCGTTAATCGTTGGAAAGCTGTGCATGGAATGTACCCCCAGCGACGGCCGCGTGTCTACGGAAGCATCCACCGGATTTCGCATTTTGCTAAAACGGAAACGAGAACAGACTCGCAAGGCCGCATCTCCTACTTCAACGAACGAAGGCACGAAGACCCCACGGAGGTGGTTGGCTCTTATCTTCCTTGAACTCGACACTGGTCCGTTCATAAAGTCTGCAGGTTAAGCCTGCACAGATAGTTCGAGCGATATCCTGCTCTTTCGTCACATTCACGTTCTCTCGTTCTATCGAGTTTTCTCTCTCTCTCTCTCTGGAGCTTCTCCGCGTACGATGGCTTGTACCGGCTTGACCGAGGACGTATAATCCGCTGCACATACTGGCTACAACCCATTAGTTGCTCGCCCACCCCCCAAGTTAGCTGACGTCGACGTATCCAACCCTCTGGACGAGTCCACTCTCTCGCCACTCCTCTCCCCTTTAGCCGGTACCCTTAATAATGCATCCGGAAGATGCTTAATCGAGTCTCGCAACTCATTTGTGATTCGGTGGATGCGCTCCCGTAACTCTTCTCCTCCTACCAACCAACTCTTCCTCTCGTTCTCGTTCTCGTTCTCGTTCACGCTGCGAGTCCTCGCGGCACGTCGAGCTCCGCTGTCTTTTCGTCTACCCTTCCCCTTCTACTCTACCGTGTTCACTCTGTGCTGCACCCTCCATTGGTTCCTTCTCTGTTCGCGAACTCTGTTCTGTTCTCCTCGTTCCTCTAGTTCGGTTCTCTAGTTTTGCCGCTTCAGCTTCTTTCTCTTTCGCTGTTTTAGTAGGTTCTATTCTGCGTCCCGTTTTATCTTGGCCGATGCAATCCACGATCAAAGAGAACTTTTCGCTGGGCCAGTAGCTCCCGGCAGGTTACGGCTGCATCGACGAAAGCCTTGGAGAGTCCAGGGGAAATTGAATGACCGCGACTTGCCGTGAAGTTTCGATTCGTTGATTTAATCAGCTCGCTCTGGATGGCTCGCTTTCTCTGTCTCTTTCTTTTTGCTCTCACCGGTCGGCGGAGGTCGCGTGACCCTGGCCGGGCCAATTTGATTTCCAACGCGTCACTGCCAGGTGGAATTCTGTTACCGGTTTTTGCGAGCCGTGTAACACGAATTAGGTACCGAACCCGTTCCCAGATTACGATTGTTCGATGGACTCTTCTTCCAGAGGAGTTGTGGTTTCGAATGAAGTTTCCGTGTCGTAGCTGGTATTCCATTGATCGAGATGCTTTCACGAGCATGAAGATTCTTCAAAACGTTGAGAAAGCCTTCATAAGCTGGTCGAGCATTTTAAAAATGGGGATGAATTTTTTTTTATTTTTTTATTTTTTTTTTTTTTTTTTTTGATGCTTCAAGTTGAAAACGCCGGAACGTTCTTCTGTAATAGCTTTTTCACTTCAGTTAATCCCACGCTTGATGCGACGCCATAAGCAACGATGTATTTTGGAACTTTCATCGTACTTTCCTTTAACTTTCTTTCCGTTTCCCTTCTTCCTCTGTTCCATGTTTACTCCATTCCCCTTATACTTCCCACCCATTTCCTTTCATTCTTCTTCCTCTCCCTCTTTAATTTCTTTTATTCACCCTTGCCCAATAAACCCGCAGAATCCAATACGCTCTACTTCGAAGATTAGAATTTACTGTACGGATCGTTATACGATGAATAAACCGTCCATAAACTGTGCAAGAGACCCGCGACACCCATCCCACAAAAACCATAAAATCCTATTTCTCGCACCCTCCACGCCTTCCTATATACTCGTCATTAGATCTCCCCCGTAAAAATATCCTGAAAAAAGAAAAGGAAAAACAGGAAAAAAAGAACAAGTATCAAAAGTCGCGGAGATAATTAGCAGCGGTGAGTCGTAGATAACGAAGTGCACCGTATATACGAAGGTAATTATAGCCTCTCGTTATACGTTGTATAATAACGAGAAATGCTGTCGTTCTCTCTCTCTCTCTCTCTCTCTTTCTCTTTATCTATTTATCTATCTATCTATCTCTATCTCTATCTCTTTTTCTCCCGTATGCATTCATGTTTGTTCGTATCTATCGGAATGCAGCGATGTCATCCGCGTTAATTGGAGATGCCGCATAGGTGCATTATATCCGCGCCGCGACGCCACGATCAACCGCGAAGCGACGCGACGTTGCCCACCATTAATTTACAAAACGATGATTAGGGGACGGTCTGGCCGATGGTTCCGAATGGAATAAATCAAGTGGTGTTCATTCGGATTCGCCGACTCGTTAAAAGGAGAGAAACGATTCGAAAGAAAAGAAGGGGAAGAAAGAAAGAGAGAGAGAAAGAGAGATAAGGGAAGAAAAGAAAGGAAGGAAATTGGCCGATGAATATGCATAAACTGGAGGGCGAAGACACTTTTAACGATCGAGGCAAATTAGAACGTAGAGCCTTGTGAAAGTTACGTAATTTACCGGGTCCCTTGTAATTAGTGGCTCCCGGTGCAAGGCGAGGAATCCGTCGCGGCAGTGGTTTACTTTCACGGGCTACGTATCGTTGCAAGCATTAGGGCGCCGAAGGAATGCGCTAACGTTTACGTTAAACACCGAATTATACGCGCTGATGACCTTGCATCCGCGTAGATGGCATTCCACGATTCTGTCGCTTGATTTTTCAACTCCTTTAGATTATGACTGCGATCGTATGCTAATTAAGGTGTTGGCTTACCATAAGATACCGGACTACGTCCTTGTCTTCCATATTTCTATAATTTTTCCTGTTCACTTTTCACTTTCGCGTTTAGATAATTCAGTCAAGTGAATTGAAAGTGACAAACATTAAATTCTTACGAATATAATCAACTTTCTCTGTGCACTACGAAAAAATTATTAATTCAAGTTGTCGAAAGAACCAACACAAATAATTCCTTCAAATATATAATTCAGCTTAAAGCACATCGGACCACTCGTTCTATTAATCATTTAAACAAAAAGATCTAAACGAGGAAGTATATAAAAATTGTAGCTTCTAGATGAGAACTTGAAAATTAAAAGCACGTTAAAAAATTCAGAAACGGAGAATCGATTTCCTCGAGGTGGAGGTTTTACCGTTTCACGTTCGAATTCTATGCATTGGGGACATTTATGGAAATAACACGCGTGCACCCCTCGTGTTCTTTCCTCTTTCACCCCTTGCCGGTGCGCGGTCAATTTTCCAAAGTAATGTTTCCAGTCGAACGGGGACCCGGTTTCCGTGTAATTTAAACGAAATCATAAAAGTGCGAATTTCCAGCAAGCTAAAAAATCGCGGTAGGCGACGATGAATGACCGCCGTTTTACTTTCGTTATTTTCCAACCATTTCGCTCTACTGACGTCAAACGTCCACGCTGTTACAGCCCTGGTCTTTTTATCTGCAACCGATCTGTAACGTATAAAACATTGTTCGCTGTGCTGTTTGTGTTTCATCTATTTCGTTGCGGTTTGAATTGGAGTTGGGAAGGTTGCAAAGCTGTCTCACACGATTCAGACAATTTTTATACAGTGGCAAGTGTACAAATAGAAAACATTTTGGTTCGATAACGCGTGTGAAATCCCATGTAATATTTGTCTCTAGATTAATATTGATATTAATAACAGACGAATAAAGCAAAATTGGGGAAACTTTGAGAAATTGAAACACCAACGAGTAATAACAGCCACAGATTCTTGGATGAAACTACGTTTCCTTATCTATCTCATCGATATTATTGTTTCCTTGTAAGTACAAGAATTTCCTCCTTTTTCTCTCATTTCTTCCCCTTTTTTCCTCTTTCGCTTTTTCTTTATTTGTTTTGTAACGAGAAACGCGAAAGAAGAGAGGCATTTTTTATTGCAACTGAATAGAAATATCAGCCGGTTGAATCTGGAACGTGTTGCGCTCAATTTTTGAAGAGTTCCATTTTCACAGTAGGCGAATGCAAACCACCGGCGGGCCTCTCCAGCGATGCTTACCTCAAAGGATATTTTTTGATAGTTCCGAAATATTCACGGGAAAATAGTTCATCCGTTACCGCGGCAGTCGGACGAGAATGGCCGCGAGTTTTCATAAAGAGGACGCACGCCAGAGAGAAGGCTACGCTACGCGAAACAGAAAAACTTTGAAACGCGTGTACGATTTCTTTTCGCGCGACGATAGAATTATTGACACGTGAAAAGTCCGTTAGCGAGCTAAAAAACATGGATATTACCATATGCATAGATATAGTAGTATTATTTTTACTTCTTTTTTTTCCATCTTCTCTTTTTCCTTTTTTTTCTTTTTTTTTTTTTAATTTATGACTCCAGCTATAGCGAACCTTTGAAGCAGTAATTGTTATCTAGAGAAGACTTCGTTTCCCATAAAGTATAGAAGTATTTTTGATACCATCTATAGAAGTGTACATCAATTTTTTTTTGTTTTTTTATATATATTTTTTCAATATCTACTGATTGGACTATTCAACACATAGACAATTTATGTTAGATTTATATTATTATATATTAGAGAATACTCCTCTGTTCTATACGCAATTTTATTCTTTCGTTCTCTTCTCTTTTCGAAATTTAAAGGGCCACATGAACTTGGAAGTCGATTTCTAGTCACCCCGTGCCATACATATGCGTAGAGTCCCCATAGAATAGCCGCATTTTTATGGCGACGCGTTTCCAGCGATTCATTAATTGCTGACCTTGTTAGCGTAGCATTGTGGAAGCGATGGCGGTCCCATGACGGTGCTTGGGCCGCACCCGCGAGACTCCCACCGACCAAGGGGACAAAGCCGAAGAACAGAGAGAGAACTCGATGCTTGGGATCGGTGGAAACGAACGAGGAACGAGAATCTCGCTTGGCATTGTCATGCATTCAGCCCTGGCACGTAATAATGCCTGCCCTCCTTTGTCGTTTATGCGCCCTCCTGTTTTCTGGTTCTCCCCGGTCACGATCGCACTGGCTACCATTGCCCCGTATACTCCGTGTTTCCCGGCGAACGATCCACCCTCGTTCAGATCAACAGAAGAAGCCTAAGAACTAGTTTCCCCTGGAATTCCAGAATTTTCTTCCAAAAATCTATGGTGCTTTCGCCTTTATTTTATCGTTGATACTGGAAGAATCTTGATATATGAAGATCTTTTTTCCGCGAGGAGATAAGAAAGAGAGAAAGAGTGTGTGTGTGTGTGTGTGCGTGCTTCTTAAATAAAATGTACCGACAAAGGTATTTTTGATGGAAGCTTCCTTCAGTACAGAATAGAACTTCGATAAATGAAATTTATATAATCGAGTCTTGATTGAACACTGAAATAAATTGTGTAAAAATAGCCTTTGCTGCAAGGTCCACAACTTTATGATTTAATTATTTCAATGACTTTAATGTAACAGATAGTATACTACAAATTTTGATATCTTTTCTCTTCTTAATGGAAAACGATATCAAAAATTCATCTTTATTTATCATTTTTTTTTTTTTTTTTTTGCAATAATAGAAGAAAGTATTATTTTATCGCGATTGTCATTACTTTGCCAGCCATCCGAAGAAGTACTCAATAAATACTATACGCTCGATGTATAGATACCATGAATTCGTGAACAGCCTGTACATTACGAAAGTTAGTAAAGAAAGGGCCGGTTTGGATACGTTTGGCCAAATTGTAGAAGAGTGTTTTATCGGCGATAAAGACGAAGAAGTGTCGTATTCCCGAGGAAGTTGAGCTTTCAGAGGCTGCGTATCAGCGTGAACGTTCGAAGTAGCTTCCTCTAGTGGGATGCAATATCGCCCGGTGGATTGCCGGGCATGATCGAAAGTTCTTGCAGTATTCCGAATTGTGTAACAACCGTCTACAGTCCGGATCCTATAGTTTGGTAATTGTCCTTCCGTGAGCAAGTTGTTTGAGATGTCCTCGAGTGAGGATCGCAGTCTGGGAAGCATGCAGATCGTGCAATTGATTCGTCTTTGCCGATCTCACAAAGCTCCGACGCCTTTTGTTAAAAGAGTCGCTACTATACGAACTAGTTACTATGAATTGATCGTTCGTTTATTATAAGAAGTTCGTTTATTATCGAAGATTTCATTCTGAAGAAACCTTTCGATTTCATTGATCCAATTAGCTTAGAGGTCCAAAGTTAAATTCATTGTCAGCTTTCAAACATTTGTTTCAAGTGGATAGAGATAGTAATTTTTCAATAAAAAACAAACAGAAAGACATTGGTATGGAGATCGAGATCGATAGCGGAAGTTAAAAAGATTTATTCAGTTTTTAAGAGATCGCATTTTATAACTTCCAATCCCATAACAGACTAATCCTCACTCGTCTCATCCTGATATACATCTAATCGAATCTAATCTAAAAATTCACCTGACTCAATCGTGTTCATCCTATCTCTCTTTAAAATCGTTTGAGTCAAATTAATGAATCGATATAGGAAAAATAAGCAACATAAGAGAGACGAAGACGTAGGAAACACGAAAACATGCATCTGAGTCTAATCTAAAACACGTTTCCTTCAATCATACGTCTCTTCTTCAAAATCATCCAAATGAAAGTAACAAATCGGAACAGGAAAAAGGCAATGCGAAATAAGAAAGACGAAAATGAAGAAAACACGACGGTACGAATGTTGGAGCGGCCGCGGCGTTCTGACGAGGGACAACTGGGCCAATCGATACCGCAGCGAGCGACGGTGGGTCGGGGGCGGATGAGAGAACGAGCGGCGGCAACGGTGGCGGCGGTTGTAGGCTGGTGAACGTTTGCAACGCGTACGATGAGGACCGTAGATTTTGGGGGGGTTGTAGGTGGCAGTAGGCAGCAGCAGGATGTTGCGGGGGTGTACTGCGTGTCGACGCTGGCGCGACGACTGTGATGGCGCCACCGTCGCCACTGGCTGCGTAGCGTGGCTGCCGCGCGATCAGCCTACTGCGCAGACTCGCGTCGCGGACCAGCGTTTTCCACCACAATGTTGTTGGACCTGTCGTTTTGGCCCGTGTTTCGATTGTTATTGATATCGTCGTGTCACCAAGAAAATTTCCATCGCGTCAATCGATTCACCGGTTGACGTTTCGTTCGTTTTCTCAGTTTATCTCCTTCTCTCTTCGTCCTGATTACACAGCCCGCCGGCTCGACCACGCGAGCAACCGCCACCTGGTCGCCGAGTGTTGCGTACGTATACAGCATCCCGTTAAGGCTTTCACTTCTATCATAACCTTAAAGTTCGACTCGAAAACCTCGCGCGAAAGTTCGAGTGCACCTCACGAGTGTATTGGCGATTTACAACACGAACACTGCTCTGATACATTGTGTGTGAGTGTGTAACCGCGCGTACATGTAAACAGTGCCGTCGGCAAAGCAGCCGAGAGCCGCGCGTCGATAGATCAGTTGGTTTGACAGCCACGTCGAAAATTAACCGCGTCGTGCGCGGACAAGGTGTGTCGAGGTAAGCTGGCGCCGATTTATCCAGAGTATCATCGAGATTATTATTTACATTGGACTACATACGACCGACTTACGTTTCGTTGAACTATGGGACGAAGGGTGAAAGGTAAACGACCGTTGTTTCGTTCAGCGATCGTCGTGTGACTTGTTTACGCGTTTTTGCCTCTCGTAGCTTGCAACTCGTTTTGACTTCGTTTGTCAAACCTGGAGTCTGGTATTGGGGGGAGGGAGATAAAATCGTGGCTTCCGTGGATTTAGATAAAGTGTTACGATTTGAAAACACGGACGAAACTATATACGGTGCAGGAAGTGGCGAATGGGCGGTCTCGCGACTGTTTGAGATGGAAGTGAGTAATAGCTGAGTAAAGTGACCGCTGTATTGGTTGTGATGATCATCGTACGGCCATAAACTGTCGCCCGAGTGATTCAATTGCTACCACAAGCTGACCCAGCAGCAACGATGCATCACTACTATACGCAAGAAGACATAGACCGTGTTGGTAAGTGGAAGTTGGGTTAGGTTAATGTTTACCAGTTTGCCTGCGAGCCATGCTTTTAAATTTAATGTAAAAAAGAAGATAAATTGTTGCATTTAGCAAAATTTGTTGTTTATTTTAGGCGAGGATAATTTATTTGTGTTTTCCTTTCCTTTTCAATTTTTATGTTTTAGTTGAATGTCTACATCGTAAGTTTGCATTGTATATTTATTTCTTTCTTTCTGTAAAGAACTTTATTTTATCTCTACGTTAACCTACAAATTACCTAATACTAAATAGAAAATCCAATAGACGTAATTCTACTTAGAAAGTATTTAACAGCATCCTAAGCTAAATGAAAAGTTTTTTTCAAAATAATATAGTTTTCCACCCAACTGCAATTTAACCTAAAAATTCACGAAAAATGGCAAGCTATCTAACATAAACCAATCTTTCATTTACAAAATATGAAAGTCAATAACAAAATTCTACAATCTAAATGGTTAACCAATCATACAAATAATTTACTATCGTTAGCGAATTCATAATTGCCCGGTGATCGTCGTTGAACGATCGATCGTACGTGACGAGGTTAGGTCAATGGGTCCACTTTTAACTTTGACCCAAAACTGCACCTGTTAAAGGTGATACGGGAGAGCAACGGGCGCTGTATCGAAACACCAGTAGCGAAATAGGTAACGTTGCTAATTATTCGGTGGAAAAAGCGCCAGCTGGAGAATTGTATACGATTACAAAGTTTGTCGGGCTGGGCTCCTTAAGCGATCCACGCCGTGGCGACATCGCCGATTTACAATGCAAATGCCGGACGTCGGGTAACTTCGTAGAATTATCGGTCAAATCGCAAATTTCATCCAGGCCCGGGGTTCCAGCTGTAAATTGTTCGTTCGCGTATTTACACGGAATTAAAGCCGCTCCTTCGAGACCGCTCAAATTACCTTACGACGTCATCTAATTTGCCGAGTTACGCCACGCCAGACGTATCGCGGTAAATGGAATTCGGCGATGCGATTGTCGTAGTTTTAGCTGCTTGCAACGGTGAACTATAGGGCTAATAGACGTTGCGGTAGTTGTTGCCGCTGTTTCTGCTACGAATATTGCCATGTTGTGGACTAATCCCTCAAGCGACACCGATCGACGCTCGATGATACGCCACCCTATATATTTCACTATTATTAAGTTAGAAGCAAAAAATTGTATCCCTTATGAAATAAATGCGTACTTAGCATTGCTTCCGAATAAGAACGAAACTACAGGAAGGGAGGTGCAGATTTCGAGACGCGAACCTCCCCTAATATTTTCGTCACGGTTATATTTTTTTTCTTGCGCCCCTCCGCTGCGGAAAAACACGCGCGCGGTATTCTTAACATTAACGCGCCTATTTGGGAAATGTATGCAGGTTAGATCCCAAGCGTACCGGCCACCCCTTGTACCCAGGATTATATTAGGTCCTTCAGGCTTTCCGCGCGAGTCTCCGACGGAATATAAATTGGTCTGGATACGATAGCGGCGAAATGAAGGAATGGAATAAAATTTGCAACGTCTTTTTCCGCGACAAGCGCATCGATTTCGTTTTCCAATCGAAGAATAAAAGATTCCCGCACTGGATCGAGTACATGCAAATCATCCTCCCAGTTTGTTCAAAACGATATTCCCGAGAAAATATCTTATTGTAGTCTCAATAAGATTTCGTTCAACAAGTAACAATAATATCTAACGATTAAATATTTTCGCCAAGTTAACGAGTCCTCAGCTAACCCCTGTATCTTACCCTACTTCACCAAACAGCAACCACTTAAGTAACCATCCCCTCGATCACTTCACGTAATCTACAAACTCTGGCCTTATCAGCCTACTCCAAATCCACAGTACCCCATTGATCCCCCCCGTGACATCAATCGAACCTCCGAAAAATCCCACCCATACAAACAGTCCACTGCCAATTGTCTCCACCACACCATACACATTCACCAAACGACCAGGCCCCGTGAAACGACGTATTCACGCGGAACGCCACTTGACTTCTTTATTCGGTCGCGTAAAGAATGTCGGCCGAATGGATCATGTCCAGGTTAGAAGCAGCGAAACAATAAGAAAAGGAGAACGAGCAGGACAGCGTCGCATTGTTCGCACCATGGTGGTCGTCGCACGTACGGGTTCCCCGTAACGCATTCTGCTTTAAGGCCACGCTGCTCGTAAGCAAATTAGAATGGCGCACGTGGCTCGCATAAGTCGGCTTCGTGTCTGCGTGCTCCGTGTGGGGCGCGTCGAGCTGGATTTGTAAGGCCACCTTCCTCCATTCCGCCTCTCGTAGCCGTGACGCCAATGGGCTTTTCTGCCCGTGTTCTTCTCGCCCAAAGGGCACGGACGCATCGGCAATTACGCCACTTTATTGCTAGGGTTACGTGTCGTGCATGGAATTAATGCAATCCGCCCAGGCTAGGGTGGCGCTCGCCCACGTTTTTTACTGCGTTTTCACCACGGCCGACGTTTTCTCCACGTCTCTGCGGCAATGGTCGCGAGTTTTATTCGAAGATTCTTCATGCGCGCCAGGCTAATTGAATTCGAAAGTATTAATTGCGCGCCACTTACCAACGCCTAGGTAATACATATTTAATGCGACGATTCTCGACCGAGGGAAACATTTTCTCTTTTTTCTCTGATTGATTGCGTGTGGTGGTAGGGTTTCAGTGGAATGCTTAGGATCACTGCCATTAAGGGACAATGTTAACGCAACACTTCGTTTGCTTTTATTTTCAATCAATTTACAATATGATAAACTATAGCTTGGTGATTCAACGGATTAAAAAGAATGCCTGAAATTTTCTAAATGGTTGTACGGTAATTCTTAACGAATTCTTTATTTTACAAATATTCTGGATAAGCAGAAAATCTACAAATACAAGACAGAAGAATTTAGCAATCACGGATCATGCGTTGATCATAAACTGTCCATGTTCACGAACACAGTAAATCGCGATATGTAAATATCTTACACGAATCTCATCGAAAGAAAAAAAAAAAAAAAAAAAGGAAGGAAGGAAAGGGGAATGAAAAACTTGACTGTGATGAAGCCATGATGCAACCGTGAAATCTACCACGGAAACCAGAACTGTAGTGGAAACGACGAGGCGAGTAAACAAAAATATCAGCGGGCGGATAAAAATGTAAATATCGACGTCGGGAAGGGTTGCGGAATTTTTATCTAAAATGAAATTACGGGGTGGAAGTGCTGGCTGCGTAAATACATTGTAGACGCAGCGCATCGCGTCGGTGGCGCACCCTCGCTCAATTTGAGTTTTATTTATATCCTCCTGGGGATAAAATGGGCATTGCTATCGCCGTGGCCGTCAATTGTGCTCTGTCATCCCTCGTTTCGGCTTTAGTCCGCGGGCTCTTGTCGTGCAGAAACGCGCCTCGGCGCAAACAAGTGTCTCCATAAGTGATCATCGTCCCCTTTAAATTGCAACCATCTCGTTCGTTCGCGTTTAATCGAGGACCAGAGAGAATTGAGATGACTGTCGCGGCACTAGTGTCGTTTTTCCTCATCTGGGAATTACCGAAGTGTGCGTGAATTAATTTTCTAATGAACGCGTTTAAGTTCACTATCGCGTTACCTACATTGTCACGTAATAATAGAATATTATTCAATTTCCGTGTCTGTTATTATTAATAAATGATATGAGTACTAATAAATACGTGATGTAATAATTAATAATACATACGTAAAATCAGATATTCTGTTACAGATAATAATTGTAAGTTGGTAGAAAATAGTGGATAATGGTTTGAAAAATTATGTTCACAGATTACTTAGATTAGAATTTCGTTTAATTTAATTTACATTAGGAGAATATATTGGTTTCAAACAGTTATTCTTGAGTATGACGTATACCGACCTAGTATTTTTATTTTTAGTAGTAAAATATCTTAGATGGAAATAATCTTATTTTAACTATCAATGAGCAGTAATAAAGATTTTAGAAATATTCACCATCGAAAGCGTTTCTCCTTACCGCCATGATAAAAGTAGAACAAACTACCGTTTATCCTTCGATAGTAGCGCAAGCGGACCACGATGAATCGAGCAAAGTTTCTATCGATCCTGCGAGACGGCTCCATCCCCCCATCTTTCTTCTCTTACTGCAAAATTTACATGGATCCTGCGAGAATCTAGGTTCGTTTCTTTCCACGCTTTCCTTGTTTTCCCACTCGAAAGTTTTTATAAGACGCACACACATTAAAGCGCGAGACGTCTGTCTGATTACCCACGAGGTCGCAACTGTTGAGAGTACTTGGAATACTTAAGAATATTACTATTACAAATTATAAATACCATCGTAGTTAGCAACAAGCAAACGTCGCAGATATTATCTCGATATAAAAAGGATTTGTAGCGGCACTCGACAACAAAACTTTCCAACTGTTTCATCGGTACGAGTATCACTGAAGCGTAAGCGCCGTCAGGCTTAATGAGCCGTCGATATCCCTATGATCCTTCCGCCGAATTTTTGAAACGAATGCGTACGTAGTGGGGATATTGAGGGGCGACAAAAAGAAACGAATCGGATGAAGAAAACAGTCGAGTTGTAACCGAGAAGTGAGAATCGTCAGTTGGAAACGAGAATTGTAATTGTATCAAACGATTGTTTGACTGCCACGGTGGTCATTGGTGACCGGAACGCTTGAACTTCTTGCAATTGTAAAAATTGAATGAAAATTGACAGTTAGGGCATTTTGAATATAAGCGATAAATAGAAGATACTTTGAAACAAAAAGTGTCCCATTGAACAATTAAACATTTTTATTAGAACATTAATAAAAAAAATGAGAATAAATTTTGCATCTAACGGTGCACTGTGTTTGCATCTATATCTTTGAGGGGTAATCTGCGAATATTATTAAAAACACACCTTAGAAAATAATCGTAAATGCTGCTTTATAGTCATTTAATTAAAGTTAGAAGTGTGCATATACCTTACTATTATATATAGAATGAGCAAATACCGTTTACTAATATCTTCTACAAGTTTCGATAATAATTCTGGACGTTTTGCTTACGACGAAATAACGAATGCAAATGGTTTGTTGAAATAAACGAAGCCTTGTTATGGTATGTCGCTATCAACTGTTACCAAGGAGCTACGTTGGTCACCCGTGACTACCAATAAGATAAACGGTCCATCGGGGAAGAATATTGTTTTACATCATCAATTTATTATTATTTTGCCATTATATGCTTTGAATAATAAAAATACTCCCGTGGCGTCCTGGGAGGAACATGTGATTTCGACGTGGCAGTCAGTGTTAATGAATATACTGTTAAACACCGCCGAGTATTTCTTTGGCACCCTACACGTCCTACACCAAAATCACCTCAGATTTATTTCAATAAATACAATGTTGCGTAGATATACATAATCTCCTATATTAAAATACTTATATAACTATGAAGTGCGGTGTATATATATAATGGACTTTTAATTAAAATTCAATTAAGAAAGTATATCTATAATCTGGCCTATTAAAAACGATCTATCTAAAATACATTATTCATAATCGACAATAGTGCACTATAACACAGCATGAAGTCGAATGAATTCCAGAAAGACCGTTTCCACGACAACGCCCAATTAACGTTTCCAAAGAAACCCCGTCACGAACGTTCATATAGGTTACCAAGCGACAATCGAGAATCCTTCAGCCATCGAATAAAGTGGTAAATATAATAGAAACTCGCTGGCAACTTTCTCCGTCTAACCTATATAATTCAGTATGGAGAGCGCGCGAGCGACACCAGCGAAGAGGACGCGGAAATCGCTAGAAAATATCGAAGCCCCGTTTCTCTAAAGCGCGCTTCGCACAATTTTTTTTTTTTTCACCCCGTTTTCAGCACGGTGTTTCAAACGTTGGAATATCTTCGCTGATGGAATTCGCGCTGATGAATGAAAATTGTTCGCCCCGGCCGTATTGAATTACCCGCCGCGGCCGGAGATCGATCTATGAGATTAACAGTTCGGATTAAAACAACAACCAACCTCGATCGAACAAAAAAAAAAAAAAAGGTGAAAAAAGGAGAAAAGAGCGAAAAAGAAAAAGAGAGGAACGGATGAAAAACGAAGGAAAAAAAGATATAGCGCGGAAAAAAATAACGCTTTGACGGATACGATTTATACAACGGCGAAACGAAATATTTAACGATTATATCGCTCCGTACGGAGCGTATTGTTCGCGCGTCGATTGCGCGCCGCTCCCGACCAACTCGATAGGCGGCTATATTATGCGCTTGATGGGATTCCGCTTCTCCTATAAAAGTCATCCTTCCCCGGGGGTAAATATAAACCACTTTCCCCGTGGAAACAATGCCGCGGGGTGAGAAAAAAAAAATACGACGTGTATTTTTACCGTCGCGTCGTCGTGTCTTCGTCGTACGTTCGCACGTTTCGTCCTACGATGTACCAAGTATTTAAAATGTATTAATTCCGTTTGCACGGAATTACGATACTCATAAGAGGGAATGTAATTTCACGTCGTGCTAAAGATTCGTAATGTGTTGCACACACCGTTAGCTAGATAAAGAACTTAAGAATTTGTTTTCAACCTGCAGTAATTAATTTCGATTAGCTTTAAACGAGATTGCAATCTATCTGTACACACTAAAGCAGCGACGATAATTGTCCGTGAGATTATGACTTGCTAACTAGTCCGACGAATCAGAGACTGACCACTATCCTGGCGTTTCCATGAAACAGCATAGATCGAAATTTAATCTTCGCGTGTATACCTGATCTACAGATAATTGTACACGTCGTTATTTCAGAATTCCCTGTATCGCTGAATTACAGTTCCAAAATGCTTGCCACTACGAGCTAACATTCTCCATAGTAATATTACCTACGCGTGCTATTCACGGCAGACCATCCTTCGCTTAATAACAAATTCCTCGTATTAAAAATTGTTGAAGTGATCGTCACTTCTGAGAAAACTCTACATCTGGTCTTCGATTTCTCAAGCGCCTAAGGTCTTCGAAAGCGCATAGACAAAAAGAATACGTCGAGGAAAGACCATAAGCGGTACACGTCCGACGTTGGTTTCGGCAGTTGTCTTTAGTCTCAGGGTAACTTTGCTAGCGAGAGGATCTGGATCGGCTTACATAGTACCATATATTTTGTATTTTACTATTCACAATATATATACTTTCAATACCTTGCAGTTTGCCCACGCATTTCTTTAATTCCATCCACTGAATAACCTTAACAAAAATATTATCAACTTCTTAAAAAATTACCTACAAATATACCACCTTTGGCTCGACTGACACAAAACACTGGTCGCGTGGTATGTAAACGTTTCAAGTGATAGCTAATTATTAATCGATGATATCCGAGTGATCGACAGCTGGCGGCGGAAGTAACGAACTCGCCCTTCCTATTTGTTGGGAACGATGAACAAGCAACGGGAACGGTTTAATGTGTAAAACTGCATTTAACTCGATTCCTGGGAAAATGGGTTGGCGCTAATAAGATTCATGCAGGACAAAAGCGGCCATGTAAAACAAGTTACGTGACGACCGTGACGCAAATGCGCGATTCGCCGGCAGCTGGCGCGACCAGAGGACGCTCGTTGCAATTTATCCGCGGCCGTACGCGAATTTCCCTCCTATATGTAATGCACACTGTTCGGCCCTAAAAGTAAATTCAGCACATCGATCCTTGCACTAGTAATTTTCTTTGTAATTCTACCGTATCGTTCCACCGTTTCTTTTTTCCCCTTTTTATCTAAAATATTAAATTTAACACAATTATATATATATAATATATATCTTTATAATATTTAATAACGCGAGAATATGTTTCATAGAAATATCGAAATACGTGATAGAGCTTGTAAAGTTAGGGTTGTATATAGCTATAGAGCGTAATCTAAATGGAGCTTTTAGAGTTTATTATCATTAATACCGCAACTGTATTATAGCATTTTGGAAAATGGTTACTAAGGGTGTATCATTCGAAGGCTCAAGAGTAGGGGAATTCAACGAGGTGAATTTTGATCAACCTCCCATTTAGAGGCTACAGATTACATAGCTTACATTATTTTCTTTTTACACAAAATTTATTTCTATGCATAGAATTATTATTAATTAATTATTACTAACTTTGGAGACAGATATAATTAAACTAGGCACTCGGTATATCTACGTTTCTCATTTATCGCGCTCTTCGCTGTTACATCGACGATCGGTGGAAATAATTCGGAGGATGGTGGACGTATTAAAACGATATCGACGCGTTAACCGGCCCGTTAAATCGTATAATCGTTTGTCTCCAACGCTAATTCACCGGTTGCTCGCGACTGCATTAACGAATCGCATCATTTACACGGACGTTGTTTAAACGACTTCTCGCTCGACTCATTACATTAATGATATTTTATTCCGGCGCGGTGTGGCTCGTTTGTTCCTGTTCAATTTTGAAATAGCTTGTGCTTTATGCAAGCGCCACCGTCGTGATTTTTGGAGCACACCATGAGCGTTACTATTCATGGAACTTCCGTTACTTTCGAGGAACGTTGCGCCAGGTTTACCGTTAATTGCACACCGGTACGTTAATTAACTCGATTATGTAATTGAAAAGCGGCAGCTGGTAATTGTAACGAGCCATTACGTCAGCGTTGCTAATTTGAGTAGGTGACAAATATGTCAATGATGTGGATATATGCGTTACTTTCGATACACGTAGTGTGTTGACGACAATGAAGTTGTATTACATTTTTAATCAATTGCTCGTTCAAAGCTATTGGAAGGTGTACACTTTGTTCTACTCCATCACTGACCGTTCTGGATCATTCGCATTCCTGGCGAAACTTCACACGTACATTTCTCCGAAATAGATATTTATTTTTCCTGAGAAATCTATTGAATATTGAACTTAAAATTTGATTAACTATAATGTACGAAAGAGTTCAATAAATAACAGCATCAGGCGTGAACGTAATGAATACAATTTACCTATAGAGAGCTAAATTTTATTCCGAATTTTGTGATTACTATACTGTAGTATCGTGAACGAGAGGCCTAAGAGATATCGGGTGAACCATAAACAGTTTTTTTTTTTTTTCTAAGTTATATCTTTTATGAGGTCTATTGGGTGTTTCCTTTTTAGTCTTCTTGCGATATTCGTTGTGTTGCACGTTTCAGCTGCCAGCTGGTTCGGGTGTGTTTCTATTCTTACTCTGTATATTGTTGCGAATCTGGTAATCTCTTCCTTAACCGTTGGTATTCCCAGGTCTTTCCGTATGTCCTCGTTTCTAACGTACCACGGGGCGTTTACCATTGTTCTAAGGATTTTGGCTTGGATTGTTTCTATTTTGTTTATATGACTCATTGCTGCTGTTCCCCATAGTGGAACCATAAACAGTGTCCCGAGAAAGCCGAGGCGCCGTCAGACCTATCAATGTGTCGTCGGTCCTTTAATTGAATAGTTTCGTAGAAAAGGCCTACGTGACCCTGGCCACAGGCAGATGCGGAACACGTGCGTGGTGGGCCTAAGAAAAGACAAAGGGATGCTAAGGGAGAAAGTCAGTATCAGTGGAGAAGCCAGAGAGTGTGAATCGAGAGGTCGGAGAGTGCGAGTTGCGTTGTCGAGAGAGTGTGGTCCGCGTGAGAGAGAGCGTTGGATCCGTGGTGACTAGAGTTGCAAATTAACTATTGAATTGTCTAAATTATAGTACGTTATTGTATTTAGTTCCCGTTAAACAACCATCGCTTTCCTGTTTAATCAACATTTCTACAATCCATTCATTGTAAATAAATCATAATAGTTTACGATACTACAATATTATCTCTTATTTCATCTATTTTACGCTACATCCAAATCCCCTACACGTAAAAGAAAAAAAAGGAAATCAGACAAGAAGCAAGGAGAGCGCATATTATGGAAGGATTCAATCAGGAGGATATTCCAAAAGACAAGAACACTATCGCGCCTCAAGTGGCAGTTAGCCCTAACGAACGAAGGAGGAACGACAGCTACTTGCGACTCGTTGCAGCACAGCGATAACGGGAAAATTGGTACAGTGTCGAAGAGAGGACGAGCGGTTCGAAATAACCACGGCTGATTATCATTCGCTTATCGTTTTCGTAATTAACATATTAGGAAGAAGTTTCTTGACGGAGGAAGCAAGAAGGAACGAGATAAATGGGGACGGGGCGAGCGGCAGAAGAGAACGTACAGAAGTAATCTGGACGGGGGCCAGAAGCTAATTCCCGTAGTTTGAGTTGATGAAGAGAACGAGACCATTCCGCTGCGAAGCTAGTTAAAGTTCAGCCACTTCTATTTCCGGTTTTACTCCTAATAGCGGGCACTAAGCGCGAACGTGTACGCACGCGGACACCTACCGTACGTATCAACGTATGTACGTATGAACACGATGTGAACCTCGCTACACGGCTGGATATTTCGATCTGCGAGCTGGATAAGAAATTTTGGTAAATTGAATGACCGTAGATGATGTAAATCTACTGGACGATGATAATTAAGTTTTGGGTTTGCAAAGGTATGACGAAGCTTCGGAAGATTGCGGACTTTTAAGGTTGTTGGATGTATGTGAATACAAAGGAACGCGTGCATAAATTGTAAGGTAGAAAATATATATATTTTGAGTATTAAAGTGTAAGTACAAAGTTCGAAATATAATCGAGCTGATTCAAATTCACACGCTAGCAGTGTTACCCTGAAGCCAACGTTGCATGTGTACCGTTTATGGTTTGCCTTCGACGCAGACTTTTGTCTATGCGCTGTCGATGGCTTCAGTGCTTGAGAAAACTAAAGACCAGATGTAGAGTGGTGACCACTTCAACACGAACAAATCGATTTATTAACAATTCGCGAAACTATGTGAAATACATATTAAAAATAAGAAATTTGTGTCACGAGATTAAACAGCTGATGTCAAGGTTTCGTTAGGTTCCTCCTTTTGAAAGTTTGACAAGGTTTGAGCAAGTTGAACATGATTTGAGAACAGAAGGTCCCATCGCTATTTTCCTCGTCGACCAAGAAACACACAGAAGTCGGTCTCCTTTAAGTAGTCTCCGGGAATATCACGGAAGCGTATCTCGACGAACAGTTTCAAGCTGTCTCATCCCTTAGCTTGTGGATCTCGTATCAGGTTAGAATCAATTATTTCGAGGCACAAACGTCTAGACCCGTATCGATCCGTCTCGAGCCTGGAACGATACGTCGGCAGATCCTGTACTAATAAACATTCATTAGTCGCCAAACCGATAGGATCCTGAGGATATTGGCAACGAGTACGGTTGCTGGTGCACGACAGAGGGGTGCGAAACGGGGAAACGTTTGTTGACAGAGAAGGGAAAGTTCGCTCTCTTTCTGAATGGTCGTCTTCTGTGATATATGATGCGAGATGGATCGTTTCAATTAACTCTTGCCGGCAGAGACCAATCTGTTCGATTCTATAAAGCCGAGTAATTTGAATAATGTGATACTTTTAAAGCCTGTTTGTTGTTTGTTTCTTTGATAACAATTTATCGAGTTAAAACAGTTGCAATAATTGTATTAGCTAGATCGATTTTCCAAATTCAAATATAGCTATTTTTTGATACGTCCAAGCAAATAGATGTTGCAAAAATTGACAGATTAAATTTTAGGTAATTGGGTTTCTATAGACGATTACTGTGATTGTATTAGTCGCATAGATAGATTCTGAGCGGTATTTTATCAGAAAGTAAAACTATTTGCGGTAGCGAAAGGGCGCCACAAGCGCTCCACAAGATCAGACAGGCTAAATCGAGATATACGGTTGATCTTATTGCAAACGGGCTTTGCGGAAGCCTCGGTTCCTTTGTGAACAGTCGGAGATTACTGGTTGTCAGTTGCTGTTGGGCTACGAGATCAGAAGTGGAAAGGAATCGGTGCAATGCCTCTCTGTGGATTATTACCGAGCTTGCGCCACCGCGAAGCGGCTGAATAATGAAACGATGTTTGTGAAACTTAATATCGATGATTTTGTGACAATAATCAGAGAAGAAAGATGCGCTGGATTTCTCTAAAAGTTATTTCAAAAGCGTATAAACTTCATTCAATTTTGTCCCTACGTTTTCAACGAGAGAATTTATTTTAACTATCTACCTTCCTGTTATATTCGCTATTTCTCATTTTTTCGACTTGTCGCAATAGAAGAAATTCAGTTAGAGAAATGAGCGATAGATGAGTGTTGAGAATTGTGGATCTTAATCGTCGAAATAAATGTATAGGAACATATAGATTACACCTAGAATTGATATCAAAATAGTTTCACATTTATTTAATATATGATTTACAAGATATTCGTCGATACATATTTGCACGCGTCTCAGCACTTTCTTTGTCTCGCCATCTTCCTTACCACACTACCAACGCAACAGTTGCATTCTTCTGTTTTACGATACGCCGTGCACGCACATATTCCCACATACTCATACTCATAAATGCGTGTCATTACTACTCGGCTAATCTAGTGTAGCATACAAAATTACACATATCTCAATAATGAGAATTAAATATCCAAGAAAATAATTTAAGCCCTTTGCACAGTTTCCCTGGTAACATGGCAAACATGCAGGAATCGGTGTACCGGCAGCATCTGAATCCCTTTGCAGCGCGAACCAATGCAACAACAATTTCCGTAGCAAGAAACGCTGTTAATAGCCCGCGAAGCGCGAGAAACGCAGTCCCGACGGCATTTACGTCCGCCGCTAATTGCACCGCAGCTCGCCAGTCCGCGGCTTCGGACGACCCGTTCCCAACTATATTAATCCATCCACGCTATTCACGCAAGAGAGAGAACAACGTAGAGAGGGTGTGGGACAAGAAGCTTCCAATGGAAGCAACGATCGTCGATTAACCACAGGCGGCAGCGGTCGTCAGACAATATCCGCGGCTCTTCACCAAGTACTCTCTGTTAACGATCATAACGCATCATGCAAACCTATAAGGGGTAAAGCGGCGATCAGGATGCCTGGGCACGCACCCTCTTGGATTACCTTCACCGTCCCCACGGCCCGTTGTTTCCATTGGCCGGCCGGTTTTCGTTGCACGATGCACCACGATGGTTTACCCTTCGTCGCCGCCGCCATAGTTGGGTCCTCTTCCATCGTCCCTACCCTTTCAAATCCCGCAATCGAGTGGCAGACTATCGGGAATCGCCCTAGATCGCCATTATCGTTAATCAAGCTGGTGTTTACGGAGTCTTAAGCGGCGCTGTTTGCGCCGCGAAACGCATCCTGCCGCCACGCACACTAGCGAGACGCGCGTTTTACGAGCGAATAGGATGAAGAAGAACGACGAGGTTACGTGTCGATGCGGGATATGGCGGAAGATGGCGAAATTGAGTTGCTGCAGGTCGCTTCAAGTGACCTTTAACGTTTAATATCGAAGGAAATGGCACGGGGCGTGGAAAAGTTGTAGGTGAAGGGGCTTACAGGTGATTTTGTATTCTTCAAAATAAGTTACTTTTTATTCCTTATACAAGATGGTTCTGGCAATTCAGTTACACTATGTTTATTTCAAGCGAAAATAACGAAAAATTGTGGAGGAAAATTTTCCACTATTTAACAAGCTTCAAGAAATTTCTCCGTTAGATTGAACAAATATAATGGACCATAATTTGTATATAGACATTATCGCTGATAGACAAACTTCGTTCGTGACGTACGAACGTTCACACGAACTTCTGCGCAATTGCCACATTCCAATTTATTCCAGAATTTAAGCTCACGTGTTTTGAAACATCCTGTAAACGTGCTGGGAGATCTGCCGGTGGAGAAAAAGGTAACCGTCGCGCTCCAGAGATTCCCTGGCGGACAGCCAAACACCCAACAACCAAGAAACCCTTAGACTCAACTGTATCCACTCCATCCATGGACCTAGCCATCCAGCTCTCCTCTTTTTCCCTTTCCGTATCCGCTATCTCTCTCTAGCCACCGATCTCTCCACCTGCCGGCCTCCCAGTTCTTTGCTCGCATCTCTCGCTACCGAAATTCCATTTTCTAACGTGCAACGCTCTCCACCCCCGCTTCTTCTTGCACGTCCTTTCGACTGTCACTCCAACTGCTCGCTATCGCGTCGGTTATCACTCTCGTATCCACCGCCTCTATCTTTTCTTTCACTTTTGATTCTCTCCTCGTTTCGTTTCGTTTCCACTTGCTTCTCTACTCTTTCATTCTCTCCTTGAGGTAGATTCCTGCATTTCCTTAGCTAACAGGATTCGATCGCTCTTGTTAAGACGATGCGCGACACGATCGCGTCATGTCAGTTTGGTAGAAGACGATGTTCCAGGGTGAACGGTATAAATTTACTAACGAAACGTACTTTTCGACCGGCAAAATTTATACAATGAGATTGTACGGTGAATTTCAGTGAAAATTCTATCTTTTAGAAGTAAAGAATTTCTGTAAAATGCGTCGATGAACAAATATAAGCGCAGTAAGATAATCGGTAAGGTACGATCGATGGAACGAAGCAGCCCGTGTCATTAACCGTACTGGTGCATCGACCCAGTTGTTGCCGCGCCATTAGCGGATAATGACACTTTTTCGAGCGGAAGTAGACTAGCTAGATCGGCGTCGATCGTTCCGCCCGTTTGGTTGCGAACGTCTTCGAACGTTGTTACTATTTGAACGAAGAATAAAGTGTCTTGAGGATCGTTTCATCGAGTCAGAGATCACCAACCTTTATTTTGAACGATTTTATTTTTACACAAGATTCTACGAGTCAGGATATTTGCAGTTAATGTACTTCCTAAGTAGAGTTCAGCAACTTTACAGATTTTTAATGGCCGTATGTAAATACATCGAATTATTCAAGTTGAAATTGAATATTTATATTTATATTTCTTGATCTCCAAGCTTCCGTATAAAAATCTAAACTTTCAAAGGCAAAAATGTTCTCTTCGACCAATTTAACAATCGTTTGCCATGCAACGATTTTCAATTTTACGGAAACGAAGAAAATATCGATCGAGGCAGCGTTAAGATGACGAGCCAGCGTTTCTAACAGCGGACGTCGCGATTTTTCACGGTGAAAATCGGCCGGAACACGAAACCACCGACGGAACTGGCAATTTCATCGAGTCGAGCTTAAACAGTCACGCGAGATGATTGATCTTCCCTCCCGCTGCCGATACGTTCGTTCTCCTGAAAGAAAAAGGAGGAAAAGAAAAAAGAGGGGGGGAAAAAATAGTGTCAATCGTTCGCGATGTTCTGCATCCAACGGCGGACAGTTTGATCGATTCGAGGAGCGTGCTCGAACGGGTGCAGTGAATTTCGGCGTTTCAAGCGTGCATCAATGTGATATTGGCCGAAAACCGGTAGCTCTTTCATAATTTTTCCTGAATTTGTAGAGTGAAATAGAGAAGACTAGTTTGAGCTTCAAGAGCATGCGATTTTATTGCGCGACGACTAAAGGGAATTTTGAACGATGTTTAGAGAGGGCAGGATTATTATACGAGTGGTCTGGGAATTTCTGATCGTTGCTTAATTTGTAGAATAACGAGCAAAATTCTACGCACGAACAGTAGTTTGGAACACAAATTGACGCGTATTAGTTAAAGTTTTTCAAGCTTTTGAAAATTTTCGTACCAGTAAATATCGTTCTACCTTAATATTCAGCCAAGAGTAATATATTTAATAGTAATACTGCTATAAATAGCCACCAAAGAAACAAGAGAAATTTGCAATATTAGAAATTGCAATGTGTACTCTCTTCGAAGGAATGTAAAATATCTACTACATCATACTCGTAGCGCAATTCATCTAAAGAAGTAGCAAACGTTCAGGAACAAAGACATCTACGATGACAAGCCACAAGATCGATGAAGGATGTCAAAGACATAACCAGCGCAAACACAGCGTGGCATGAAAATTTACACACGTGCACGATCAGAATTCCTTTCGCGCGGATTCGAAGGCGAATAACAGTAAAACGACCAGCCGAAAATACCGACGCATTTGAGGACGCTCGAGCGCGTCTTTCTCCTCTTTCAGAATCGTTTTTCAGTCGGCAATAACATTCCAGGAAAAAAACAGCTACGTAAAGCACTCCTCCTTCGCGAGCAACCGAACGCTTCCCAACGAAACAAACTACCAATGACGACAAAATCACTTCTCTACCACTGGTCAAAGGAAAATACGAGATATCGAAGTACTTTTTCATTGGTTCTAGCTATGTTCTTCGTTCTATCGTCATGATCGCTCGATCTGTATGAACTCTATGTACAATAATGTACATGTAAGGCATGTTAAACAAACAGGAACGTAAAATGAATTGTAGAAATATTGTATTTCAACAGAGAAACTTCGATATTCAGTCTAAACAGAATCGTATCTTTGCAGAAATTACAGATACACTTTTATACGTAAGCGTATAAATCTGATGGCTAAAAGGAAGCTCATTCGTTGAGCTCTTTCACTTAACTTTGTTCCTCTTCGTGTAATTCGAACGCTTATATATTTATATATATGATACATTTAACGAGCGATTCTTCTTCCAGCTATCATTTACAAATTAATTATAAATCACACAAATGTTAAGGTTTGTTAGTATGGCATGTCTGTCATACGATTGAACAACCAGCGTTGGACTAAGAGTTGCTGGTACTTTATCAAAAGATGTCTTTTGCGGCTATGTAGTTTTTATTTGTTAGAGCGCTTACATTCTTTGATGTAATTGAGACTGTCTTACATTTTCGATTTAAATACGTTTCCAGTGTCCATTTGCCGGGAATGAGAACTCCGGGCACTCTCTTGTCGTATTATGTGAAACAGAATCGGACGAGTGAACAGGAAGATGGAGAATTAAAAAAAAAAGCAACTTGAGACTGGTAATACTGAATAGCATTATAAGTTTCACGCATTTACTTAACGACTCGTTTTCGCTAGTTTTTGCGCGGCGTTACGACTGTTTACGTGTGTGAAATGACCGGTGACCGCGTGTCTGACGCGCAACAATTTATGCTCGTTGTTACAAAGGGTGGCGCGTTCTAGCTCGATCTGTCACAGTGTCTCTCGCGTGCAACGATCAAAGCCTTTGATCTCGACCTGGACCCTCCGTCTGCAAATGACGCCGTAATTTCGATCGCAGCTGCGAAGGTACGTAAGGTTCAGTAGTTCTACATTCCTCTGATCGGCCCTGTATCGGTTCGCGTAACAAACATCTCGCGATTCTAACAATGGACTCCTCACGCCGTGTTACGTCTTTGCGTCCACTTACGCGCTGCTTTGAGAGTGAAATGTGTTCGACTGGATTGTTTGATCCCTGCAGAATGGCCAGCATGATTCGTGACATTATCGAGAGACAGCTGTGGCTGACAGTGTCGGCCAGAAATGACAGTTTCACGTGGAATGTGTATTATAATTGGCCATATTATTTTTGTGCAAATACTCGTAATACGTAGCTTTCCGCTTGCTTCACTATCAATTATACGTTTTTCAATTTCTCAGATAGAAAATAGAACGAACAAAGGTTAATTTGTAACTAGATCTAGTAGAATCCAGTAGAAATTCAGGCATAACCTTAGGTGCAGGTTTGGAGGACCTTTTCATATCAAATGTTTCGTAATTTCTGAACAAATTGAATCGTTGAACAAAGTGGCAAGGTTAAAGTCAGTTGTTCGATTCGTTATTTATTCAAGGTCGAAATTATCGCGACTGAATACCTCAAATAATTGATCAGAAAAAAAAGATGACCGCGATCGTTAAAGTCAGAGCAACGTGCAAAACTATGCCAGGTTGATAACTACTGCGTGTGATTTGCATAAGCAAATTTTACGCGGCATAAATGTTTCAGCGAGTCGTAAATTGGATTAAGCGGACTCCATGGAAATTAGCCGTACAGTTTTTAGCCAGTGCAGCGATGCTGCCTCCGCGGACTCGAGGTGTTTGCTAAGATCATGTTTGTTAAGTCAGCGTGCTCGCGCGTACGCACAACCTGCTTCCCAGGTTTGCTCTTCGTAGTTCGTAAATTCTCGCCGTATGAAAGAACAATATCAGGAACAGTACGTGCACATGATCTCGCGATTAGTGAATGTGCAGTAGTAGGTGGTACGTACGCGGTATGTACATATATCATTGAATATAGCGAACATTCTGTATATAACGATATACAGTACGAGATATCTCACATAAGTATGCTGATTAGAGATACGAAGCAAGTTTGTCTTGGTCCATTACCAGCCGGCTAGGCTTTAGCAGCGTTAAATTTTTAAACAAATTTACAGAGGATACTGTATCGTGAAAGTTAATAATGTTAGTCAGGATTGAAAATAAAATTTATTATATCTGATAGTTTACTCTAAAGACTGTTTGAACATTTAGCATATGTAAAATTGATATAAGATAAATTATACAGGAATTAAAACGAACTGCGAAACAACTGCATCTTCAAGATATTAGAAAACGACCAATGCGTACGAACGCGATGAGTTGTTAGTAAACACGAACAGGCTGTGAACACAAGGGAGTAGTATAATTGCAGTTTACAGTTGCACGAATGGTCCAGTTGCATCGGATAGCTTGTGCAGTTCTTATCACGGGGCTCTTCGGTACACACGTGTGACTTGAAAGTCAACACGAGGGGGAAACAATCGATATCCACGTTCATTGTAATATCTACTCAAATAACAAACAAGATATTTCGTTGGAAATACATATTTGACAGGTGTTATCTAGATGATCGATTCTGACTCACATACTTCATACGTCTTTAAAAGGAAGGTCATTTATTCATCCCTGTAGAGATCACACTGACTTATTTTGATCATAATGAAAATAATTGATATCATTGGTTGATAATATCGTAAACAAAGTTATATACAAATAATACGAATAGTAGCTTGTTGATTTAGAAGTCTAAAGGAACATCAACAAAATATTATTTGCTAGTAGTAATATTTTTTCTTCCAAAGGATATATATTTTTTATTGTTAAACATCTATTATTGAATATCTCGTATTTACGGATATGGATCAAATAACTTTTTACTTTTCTATTTACAAAGTTTCATTAAAATCCGAGAGTAAAACATTTTATGCGATTCTCTTGTCAAATATTTTCTCTCATTCCAGAATACGAATAAAATTTTCCGAATAATATTATGTGCTCTATCCTCTGCACAGAATTCCACATTTTATTTTCAAATAACCTTCTATCTAGCAGTATTTTATTTCCTTGTCAAATATTTTTTGTTATTCATAATATTATGCGCTCCATCGTCTATGAAAAACTTGATATTTAATATTCGAATAATTTTCAGACATTCGATAATTTCCACATATATCCGTGTGTAGACTAGTCAAATTTAAGAACATCCTTGTCCAGCGAGATGGCGCGCGCGCGCGCGCGCAAGTATTCTGCTCTTGGTAGTTCGTAAATCCTGGAGATTCGAAAAGAACAATATCGCGACGACGATTCGTCATGCTGTTGTGTACCGAAGCGTGCCCTGAGGATCCAGAGAATTTCGTAAAAATCCTGGAACGCGAGGACAGTGACGAATTGCCGGGCAGATAAAGGGGCGAAAGACGTCTTGAAACAACCTTGCCTCCGGTCCGATGAAGACGAAACTTTGCTGCGTCGAAGCGCAAGAAGGAACGTTAACCTCCTTTCTTCTGTTCGCTAATGACTCGCCGTTCAGCTTCAGTAATTTTTTTCTTTCTCCAACCAAACTTCTTTGTTTCCTTTTTTTTTCTTCTTTCCTTTTTTTTATCCTCTGGTTTCAACGTTTGGTTTAATTGGTAATTTCAAGAAGAGACTTCAGACTTGAACTCTGGTATTCTATTCTTCTTGGGATAGGTGATGGCTAATGTGTTTAGGTGTTTACGGGAATGATTTCATGAAAATCTTTTTTAACTCGCAAAGTTCATAACAATTGATACGTTACTGTACTTAAGATCATTTAGAACTTTACAATAATGCTCTACGCATGTATCTTCTAACGCTTGACGCATTACTCGTTACTTTCTCCGCATAGACAAAGAAACAACCTACCTAACCTCACCACGACACGCGTCCTAACCTCACCACGACACGCGTCCTAACCTCACCACGCCACGCGTCCTAACCTCCAAAATCAGTTCCGCGCAAGTACTGGTGTTACCGACCGAGGAACGAAAGGTGAGACGATCGACTTAATCCATGGAAAGCGTTTATGGTGTTCTGAAGACAAAAAGTGCAACGGCTGATTTGGTCCGATCGATGGAAGAACGTCAGTAGCAGCTACATTAGTTATGAAGTCATTAACTATACAGATAAAGGGAACGTCGGTTCGCGATGTTCCACCAACTAGAATATGCATGACATTTCGAGCCGCTGCTGGCTTCCTGGGACTGTGCATGAAGGAGGGCAGAATTGAATTGCAACGTCAGACTGACATCGACCGAGAAAGAAGGCTTAAAAATTAACCAGCAGATCCGGCTCTCGGTGCGCTAATACGCGTTTCGATGCAGATTTCGTGGTGCTGTTGTTGCTTTTCTTGGTTATATCGATGTACCTCGTGTTTAATAATACGATACTTTATGCTCACATGGATATAGTACTTCTTGTTTCGAATGTAAGGGCTAAGGGAATTTTGAATGACATTGAATGCTAGAAACCACTATGCGATGGCTTATAGTATGTATAATAAATAAGCGATATGTATTCGTTTATGTACGTTGACATCAAAGAATATTAAAGAAGTATGAAGAGATGTTCGTAGATAAAAATTATCTAGGGGATATTCTCACAGCTCTGTGCTGTATGGTGTACTTTTCGTTTGATGTTTCGTAGATTGCAATATATTGATATTATTCGTTGAAGAAGATGATACAGGTTTCTAGGAACGGTGAGTGAGGTTAGGAAACTTTATGAAATCCTAACCTCCATTCTACACTGTGCTTCTTTATTATATCATACTAAAATGGAAATATTTCTATAAAATAAATAAAATCTTAACTCTCAACTATAGAATGACATTTTGGGAGTGTTATTGTACACTGATGATATAGGAAACCTATGTTGAACCTAATCTATAAGAAGAAGCAAGTACACCCTTAGAACCGTCTGCGTAAGCTCGTAAGTAACCGCGGAACTATAATTCGTGAACACTGGGGTAAAAGTCTGGCGACTCGTATCTAATAAATTCAATTATCTCGTGGCGGCTACGTAGGTCAAGTTGCTGCTACTAGCGGAGATCAGCCGCTATGTCGTAACTTCTGACGCTTGCCCCCGCTAACAAGACGCTAGTTACGTGGTCGTTACTTTTACGGAAGTTGCTCGTTGTTAATCTATAACGGCGGAAACGCAGGCCAGCGTCGGGTTTCAGTTAAGCAGCTGATTTTCTTCGCCTCGTTACCGGCCTCGTTACATTTCAATCGAGCCAATTCTGCGTGCCATAACGCGAGAAATTGTACGTCGCTACACTGGTTAAATTGTCATATAGTTCGCCAGCAAATCAAAGACGAGCTTTCGTAACTTGCTCGGATTTCTAAATTAAGTTCTATCGTTTATAAATTCTATATTATTTAACGTTTAGAATGGTAAAATATATTTGCAATGGATTGTATTTAGGGAAGTTGGTGTTTTAGAACTTAGAAGGAAAGGTTCAGAAATTTACAATACAACAGGTGGATCTATCGTGGACTATACGCCCACCGATAGTGGTTAAGTCATAGATTGATTAACTGTACAACAAATCACGATATGTATTTTCCGACTCACCATAAAATTACAAATTTCTACTCTTTCGTCGATCCTATCTCTATAAATTCAGCTCTCGTAACTTTGCCGTGCGCCTAAAATCGTCCCAACATTCACAAAACTGTTCACCTGAATTAGTTACAACAGGATGGATTAAGCACGTTTCCGTTTGTTTGTTACAGAGTACTTGATGTCAGGGAATCCACGAAGCTACCCGGCTCGGTCCCCAGGGGTCGCTTCCACTCCAACCGTAACCAGGTAAGTGGTAGTAGGAGGTAGACGCGACGAATTTCCCACGCGAGATCTCGATCGAGAACGTCGCCCGGCGCATCCATATTCGAGAAGGCAATAACACAGATTTCCGCGTAAGCCAGATCGCGTAAGCGGATTTTTCGCGCGGCCGCCAACAAATCCACGAGACTTATCGGTTTACCTAGTTGCCGGATTTCGCATGGTTGAATTAAGCCACGAAAAATCGACCGTGCTGTTGACTCTGCTTCGGAAACGCGTCCCTCGATCCGTCCCAGGAACATGAAATCAACCGACTCTTCTCTGCTTCACCGTTACGATCGATCCAATACGAATCATTTACGATTTTTCCCGAAACACGAGCGGCAATTTGAAATTGATTTGGCGTAGGAGGCGCAGGTGTACTTCGGACAGTCGATTATAGAATTAAGTTACTTCCAAACTGGTTCTTCTTGTCCTTTTTTTTTTTTTTTTTTTTTTTTTTTTTTGTTAGAATTCTTGGTGGGATCAATTTTTGTTTGATGTATTAAAGTACGCCATTTCTTCATTAAAATGAAAGAATCACGAAAGAATATACAGAATATAGAGAGGGTAGTCATGAAAAAATCATATTTTTCGTAAATAATCTTCACTTGTGTTAAATTTTCGTCGTCAATTTGTCACAGCAGTAGCGTTATCGAAGTGTATTGTGAAAAGAAAAACGCTACTTGGCAGGAGAGGCTCGCTATTGACTGAAGAGGAGGAAAGAACACTTGCCGTGACCGGGAAGAATGGAAGAACATTGTCATTGATTTATTAAAGTGTCTCAACGTTTTATGCTACATCTCAAATATATTCCAAGATACAAATGGTACAACGCTCGTAAATAGTTGTACTTAACCAAAATAAGTTTTGTCCTATGGCTGTATAAACTACTATTCGTTTGTTACTTTATCTTATATTTCTTCTTTTCTGCCTAAAGTCTGAATATTCTGTCACTTGGATATATCGTACGTATCAAATGATATTTCCGTGAGCCACTGTATATCCTATCCTACAGGATACTACAGTAACGAAGAAGAAAAACTAGCGAATAGTCAACATAACAGCATTCAGGGATTTGATGTTAATTTAACGCCAGACGCGTCCACCTCGTTCAACACTTGGCTGGTCTGTAATACGAGCTACGATATTAGCGACATGAAAACAACGGTATCGAACCGCAGAAGTGCCATTATCCACCGCGAGGCTGTCGTTTACTGTCTCTCTAACGATTACAAATCTTTGGCTGGCCACTTTCGGCAATTAGCGAGTCATTAACGGTTCCCTGAGCTCGCGTTCGCCCTGCCAATAAAACCGACGCACGAAACCAACGCGACAATTTCGAATTCGCCAACGGCGATTCTTCCAAACTCTCGTGGCTCGTGGAATTTTAAAAGAATGGAGAAGTTGAGAATATTCAAATCATTCGGTTGAATAGAGCTCGAACGTGATCGGAAGAGCAATAACCGCGAATAAAATTATCGACGAACGGACAGGGACGACGATTCGAAGACATTTCGATTCAAATGAATCGAACTTTTAAAATATTTAGTACGTTGTCCTGTGGATCTCCCCTCCATTTTATAGGCTGTCCTTCTTTCTTTGCTTTCGTAGATTTGTTCGTCGTTGACGATGCATATCGAATTAGGCCGCTATTTATTTTGTGTCGTTACTTTTATTGCGCTTCGAGTAGATTTATTGGTTTTTTTTTTTTTTAGATTTCTAGAGTATTTTTCCTTAGGAAAATTGATGGAAAACTGCCGAGTAATAATTCTAGTGCGTAATATTGTAGCTTTAAAAATAATGTCGAATTTCTAGAAGAATTCGAAGTTTGGTTTTATTAATATTTTTATTATTATATATTTATTAGTTACATTTTATCGTATGAGAAGAAATATTCGTGCACTGAAATAAATTATTGAAACTCTGTGTTCTATGCTCTGGAATCCGGAATATAGTACGTTGATCAATTGATATTAAAGTTTAAGATTCTGAAACGCTACGGGGTTAAAAATTATCATTTATATACTACTTTTATGTTATTTTTAGCCGCTGAACACGGTAGGAAAGTTTGTATAGAAACCTGTGGGATACTCCGTATACGCATTTGGAATATTCCAATAATCGAAGTTGCAGCATATAATATTATATACATATAATGGAAACGTTCCAATGCATTAAAAACAGAGGATCATTGAGTAAATATTAGATCGATGTGAATATGAAATGTCGTTTCTTTGAATTTGATGGGTCAATGCCGCTCATTAAATTTTGTCATATCGTCACACGTTATCAGCCAAGTTAAGAAATATGAAATTTACTCTGACACACATATATCGAATTTTAATGAGTTTTGTAATAGCCTTCATTATCAACTTTCATAAATAAAGTATACATGATATTTAACAACGTATGAGAATGTTCTTTCATAAATTATTTTATAAATATGATAATTTTTTACAAATTTCATAATTTTGTCAGCCATATAAATTATTATACATAATATATATATATATATATATATATAAACAAGCATGAAAACAAATTAATTAATTTTCTTTTTTGTTTGATAAACAACGAGCTTAATGTAGTCTCTTAAAAAATTGTTTAATGAAAAACATAAGTTCGTACAGAGCTGCATGATTTTCCACTGGATGTACAAATTTCATATTCTTATTGTTTCCCTGAATTTCACAGAAGAGTAATAGTCCGAGAGGAATGAATTTGCGCGGCGTTTAAGTGATATTTAAGTACGACTTAATGGAGTTATACTCACGATTAAACGGATGCAGCGTGAAACGAGGTCACAGCCGAATGGTTCTGAGCAAACCTGTTTAATCGTGCGGTTTATGTACTTTTTTTCAACCGGAGAAACGACGCGAAAAATGATCCCTTCTCGTGTAATCGAACTCGTCGTTTCAGTCGATTAAATATTAATTCCCACTTTTCGACAGTCTCCCACAATCCAAAAATACCCTACTTGTATGGAACAGAGTAAATGTCGAAATATTTGTTCGAATGTAACGAATACTCGGAAGAGGAATAATAGCAAAAAGTTATAAATATGAAAAAAGAAAATATACGTACCAGTAAAAAAAAAAAAACAAATTCAACTTAGATAACCGTTACCAATAACGTGATATAATCCGTATAGAGTTCCAATGAACCATTCACGATTTCACCCCCTATACATCGGCCATTTCTGCTCCACAATATCCAGCTCCATTATTCGATCCACTAGGTTCACCAAAAACCATCTACGAAAAGCATTCTCTGGTCAAATTAAATTCCGTTCCTTCCAGCGATATTCGTAAATCGAGTGATGCCGTAAAAACATCGGTCCCGAATCTCGATGTCTCGTGGTTCCATCTGCGCGGCGAATAATTTCAACAGCGAACTCGCGAAACTTTCTTCTTTTTTTTTTCTTCCCCCTCGTTCCACCACGAAAAATAGTTGGGCCATCGTCGAACAATGGCGGCCTTTACCGGCCTCCCCTGACTCTCGTACATTTTTTTTTTCCTTTCCTCTCTTCTTCGGAGACGCGTTCCAGCCGGGGTTGAAACGTCGAAGAGAGGAAAGGCCATCCGTGTCACCGGAAACGACGGGTCAGCGAGACGGAAGGTACTCTGTTGCTGAGGCAACCGGCAGCCGAAAGGACACACGCGTGTCCCTCGCCAAAGGTTTCATCCTTCCTCCCGCTGTTCCACCGCATCCGTCGGTCCTAACCTCGCTTCGTGTCCCTTTTTTTCTCTCCACCGCTTTCGTAGAACGTGGATCGTTAACGACTCTCGCTGTTCAATACAGAGAGTGGTAATGATCATTGATGGTGTTTCTCGTACTGCGAATTCCTTTACAATTCTTTCTTAGAATTTGCTTGATCTTGACGACTAGGAGTTTGCTAAGATATATTAATGCGATTCGCAAGTCAAACTCTCGCTGCGAGGAGAGGTTAGCTGAAGTCTAGCTGAGAAACGGATTTTACGTGGCTATTTCACATAGGGTGTTTCCGAAATCCTGCTACAACCGAGAAGAACGTGATTCTGTACGTAAAAGTCGAAGATGTAAGATGTGTTTCGTCTTTGTATATAAACCTTTTCATCGTTTCGCTGTCAGAATCGTCTCGGATATATTCTGTATAGTTTAAGAAAGGGATTATGTATCGAATGACAGAACTTGGAAGTAAAATATTATTTGTTAATTAAGTAAGAAGCTATGCAAAACCTTGTGAAATAACGCAACGTGTTTTAATGCGTTATTATCCTTTCCAAACAATAGCACAACTATATTTTGAATGCGAACGAGTATATTCACGTTTTACAGGAAGGTAAACACATTCCTTCGTGAGAATAAACATGTTGCCGCCAAACCACCTGCACGTACTTACGTAATTCGTTATATTATTTCAAGAAGTATTTCTTTACCCCTGTCGGTTTTATGCTACAAATGGTTTCTTCTAACTTCTCTGCATAAATTTCACGCAATAACTAAAATGCCTTTGAAATTTACCTCCTCTTAACGTTATTCACATACAACAAACATCATCGAAGTTAAGTTAAAGAACGAAGTTTCCTGTTAGCTTTCGAAAACTTTCGTCTCCGGAAAATTGCCAGTGTTTAAATTGTGTATCACGTTTGTATTGGTGTTCACATTTACACGATACCAAGATGAGACACTTTAGATTTGCAAAATTCAGAGGATAATTTCCAATATAGACGTCGATGTAACCATCTTCTGTTTCAATAGGATCGAACGAAGGCAATCGTCGTTAGCACTTATCACATATTAACTGAAGCAATTCCGCTAAAAGAACCTCCGTCCGCACTCGATCGAAAGTAAAGCCTTTGGATTCTTCTCTTTTCCCGATCGTTGCCGCACCTTATCCATCTTTATCTCCTCGATATCGTTCCTCTCGAGACTCCTGACTGGTGGAGTTTTCGCAAAATAAAAACAAAGACACACTCGTTATTGTTCGAAGAGAAGGAATGTATCGAGGAAAATGCTTCGCTTATTTATCAGTGTTTCGCTACTGCACGTATAAACCATCTAAACGTTACGTTTCATACATATAAAACTGTTCCAGAGCTTTTAATCTTCTTGTAGGTTGAGTTTTAATCCGAATGCAACAATTATTCATTATTATTATTATTGTACGCTGTTATTTTCATTTATTAGGTGTTACGATCATGTAACATATATCAAAGGAATAAAAATATTGTTCTGATACTTTTTCTATTCCTTTCATTCTGATTTTTTAAATACCGGAATATTCAGGTTGTCGGTGAATCTTTATAGTATAAAATTTAGCGAATCCATTTAATTGGAGACTCACTTCCACGCGATTTGTATACATTATAAAATAAATTACAGTTTAATGTAAATACACAGTACTCGTGCTCCTTGTATGATAGAGAGGAAAATTTTCGAAAAATATTTTCAGTAATAACAGAATACATATGCAATGATATTCGTAACGTTCAAATTTGAAACGTAAATAACTGGAAACAAAACACAAGCATCGGCGCAATGAAACTCGCGGAATTCAGAATTTCGATGTAGCAAAACTTGCCACGGTGTAATATTTTTGGAACAAATGTTGAACCTGCTCGTCGTGGATACAAAAGGTCATGACGATACCGATGGTCGCTATAGTATCGAAGGGCGTACGACGACCATCGATGTTTTACACGAGATCGTGAAATTATGAGGCGCGACGATAAGGCTTCCAAAAGATTTATCGTTAGATACCATCGTGACAGTTTACCTTTCTCTACTGACTTCCCTTTTTAATCGATATCCGCTGCACATTCCTCCAAAAGCTTTTTGCTTTGTCGAGGAATTTCTTCGATTCTCCCAATAAATGACATTTTGGAAGTATGTAATATTCAAGGAAATATCGTCTTGTTCTGATAAACTAGATTTATAAACAACAAACAAGTGTTAAAGTTATACATTCGCCTACATAATTGCAATAAATATTTAATCGTGAGTAGAGATTTTAAATAGCAAATAGTATCCATTCGAAGGCTTCGTTTAAATTGATTCAAGTAGAATCGGTCAGGTAGAGCTAAATTTCTGTGTCGTACATACAAACAACGTTATGTAAATAATAATAATTACTAGAAATCAAATTCATAATTATTCTACCAGATGTCTGAACCTCCTAAAAATGTCCCTCGACTATCTACTTCAGGTTCCAGTCTCGCGTCACCTATAGTCAAGGGGTTAATCCCTCCAGACGTCTTAATCTCGGCCTCAATTCACGTGACTCCAACCCTGCTCGGTTCCTCTATCTGTTTCCCTTCTTCTTACTCAGTTTTCCAGCTTTTATGCTTGCGTCGAATGAAGTAACAAAAAGGATCTTACGCTTTTCACGAGACGCAAAACGCGCCCGGGCCCTTATTTTTCTTCTCTCTTCGCTTCTTTATCCCCATCTATGCTTCTTCAAGGTGGCGGAGAGGCGAAGGGGACGTCTCTTTGGTTAGTACGCTCGAAGAAACACGACCGTAATTGCGTTACAATATCCCCATTGTCGGTGTCGTGGTTGTTGTTATTGTTATTCCGCAGGATTGTAACGTGTAATTCACAATTCAAGCCTCGCTTGAAATTCGTCGAGGGTAATTGAGCAGAATATGGCGTTGTGGCTTGTATGGAAGCAAGGAGTTTTTAATGTACGCGCCAGGAAATTTTTTTCTTTTTTTTTCCTCGGTTGTTTCGTTACTGAGTTGGAAATTGTGGTAGGGGATGCTGAGAGACGGCTGGTTTGTTACTTTTCTAGGACTCGGGTTGATTGCGATTCTTTGAAACTTTGAAATTTCCACCGTTCTTCGACAGCTTTACGGCTTCGTATGCGGCACCTTCGGCTTGCTAGACCCGCCACGCATCTAATCTAATTTAAAATTAGGATTGCGTTACGTAGAATATTCCCTCGAATCATTATTGCAGTATTCTAAGTGAAATTAGGAATAAGTTGCTCTGGATTTTTGTCAAACCATCCCTACAAAATAATTCTTTCGAAAAAGCCACGTTAGGGTGTTTAACAGCGAAACATAAACACAAGGAATTTTCGCGGAACGAGAACGACGCTTAACACGAGTCTAATCTAAGTAATAGGAGAATTCTCAACAGGATCAAAACTTTTACCAATTTAATTTTTATCACACTCGCGTATTGTCATCCGGACTGTAACATTTCCAAGTTAAAAGGGTAAAACGGACGAAGCGCGTTTTCCAGAGGTTAGCGAAACTGAGAACGAATGGGGCCCGTGAAAAAGAAGAATGCCGGGGCCACAGCTAACACGACACTGGCACCTGTGTTAATAACAATCCGCGTGCGCGTGCGTGCACGTTCGCGTGACATCGTGTGATACCGCGACGATAATATTTTTTCAGCAGCGGGCAGCCTCTTGGCCGGTTTACACGGCACAGGGCCCGTGTAAAATTTCACGCGTAAATCCGTGACAACGGAACGTAATTTCGGGCACGACCATGATCGATATCGCGCGGCGAGAAATAGTCCTGAACACATCGTAAAATCGCAAAGCCGAGTTCTCGCGTGCTCGTTGATTAAAAGTCGCCGGGTTCTGACTAGGTCATTTTAGAATTCGACCTGGAAATGTTTGTTTACTCTACTGTGATCATGTAAGGGTCGCTGATCGAAACAGCGGAATACGCCCTTATCGAGTTTGTGGTAAATTAAGAAAGAAAAATTATTAATTGAATTTAAGTTAAATTTTGTCTTAACAATATGGTGATCGCTTAGTTTCGATTGGAATTTTGTTTGTATGTAGTCACATTATTTTGCACATTGCAACATCATAAAGTGTAATATCAACGGTTGTCACAGCCTTAATATCGTCCACACTTTGAAAAGCTTTGGAACTATATATTGGGTTGGCAACTAAGTGATTGCGGATTTTGTCATAAGGTGGTATTGACAAAATCCGCAATCACTTAGTTGCCAACCCAATAGTAAGCACTTTTAATTAGAAGGTTTTATATTCTTCAATATATATCTGTTTCAAATTTAAACAGCTTAATTGTTTAAACCACTATTAACCCATTTTTAAATCAAAGATTGGCATTCGTTGTTATAAACGCGCTAATCTAGATTCTTTTCTTGGTGTAAAGGTTAGTGACCTCTATTCTTCAAATTCGGGACAGCCGTCAGCGTGGAATCGTGCGGGTTAATTTTCGTTTTGCGAAACTTTCTGTCATATTGGTAATTTAAATTCGTAATTAAACAACTTCCGCAACTAATCGTTAATTACGTGGCGCGGCACAATAAAACTTCTTAATCAGGATACCGTACAAAAATTAACGCGTCCGCGTTGACGGGTGTCGTGGCCGTCGGAAACGGAAACGCAAGACGAGCACGTCGCGTGAAATTGTTCTTTTCCTACCCTCCACTTTTTTTCGTCCTGATTAATGCGCCATGTTAAGAAGATATTTAAATGTGGCACCGAATCGACGGTAATCGATTTTGACGTTGCCAAATATCTTTCTCTTCATAAACCTCTAACATGAAAGATTATTTTATCGCTTTGACTCGTTTCGTGCTACAAAACATTTCATAGAAACGAAGTATTTATTTATTCGTGCTTCAGAACATCACATATTCAGGAAATATTTTATTGATACACGATTAATGCGTACGTAATTAATCGCTCATAGTGTACGAATTTTTAATGATTCAATCGTAGTATTATTACTACTATACTGTGAATATTTATACAATTTCACATTTTCATGGACATATCTGAAACAATATAAAACCTAGACAGATATTCTCTTCGCCATTATTATAACAAGCACTTCAATATTTTATGTATTTTTTCATTATATCCATTTTTTAATCTTTGGTTTTTCCATAAATGTATAAAAATCTGCAGTCTAATTATTCCGGTACATGTTGAGTTAATGATTACTGGCATCATATATAGCTTGTTATTCGTTAATTTGATCAAAAATGTTCTATACGAGTCACATTATAAATACATTAAAATCCACTCTTCATATACACACATCGTATAGTTAATGCATATACTCGTTGAACTTCTATTTTCACGTACAGACCATCGAAGCACCAGGATTTCTCGATTGCACCGGTAATTACGGCGTTGCATGTGAGATGCATCGTGATCGGGTGTCACGTGGTCCGTTGACATAAATCCTTCTTCGACAGGGTAGCTGGGACGCGTTTCGCTCAAAAATTTCCGAATGCAGAAATTTGCATCCAAAGTGACGTGGCGTTCAACAGCGCGCACACTTTTTCGTAAACAAATTCATCAAATTGAAATCGAGAAAACGAACGACGCGGAATTACCAAATCACATTTGCTTGTGGTGAAGACGCAGATTTGTTTAATTTCAACTACGGATATTTGCATTCGAACCGTAATTGAAAAATTTTCTTTCTCAATTAAAGGCAATGATCGTGGGAAATTGGACAAGAACGAAACGCAAATTAATTACTTCGTTTTGTTTAAAATTTTATAACCCCAACCTAACCCTTCCGATTGATTTTAATTTTTAATTTCGCCAATTATTTTATCGAGAAACAAATCGCTTGCTTGCGAACCAAAAATTTATTTATCGCAACGATATGACGTAAATGATAATAAATTCTAATATAAATATAATAATACCATTTGTAGCATGGTTGCTTTTTTCTGTTTTATGTCTTTTGAGCGGTTCGTTTAAATACATCTCTTGAACATCTTCACTTTATTTCTTTTACCAAAATTTGAAAGTTTTGTTTTTGATTCACCGTTATTAAATATCATGGTACAGAACATACTAACGTCATATATCAGCGATAGAAATTAATCTCAGTCTTGTATTGTATTTGCCACGAATCTGACAATCAACGTTTCAAGCAAATCATTCTGACAACGTCAAATTTTCGAAGCCACTACGTCACGGTTAGCACAGGCACTACCTGACATTGTCAATGAGGCCCTGAATACTTTGAACTGCTGTCCGATTCCCGCTTTGCCAGCCGACTCAGTTTCGCGTTTATAAAGCTCCCTCTCTCCGACCATAAACATTAATCTGCTTGAACACGCGCGCGTCTGTCGTAATTATAATTGATGGTATGTTAATTGCAATTTATGCAAAAACCTGTTCACCGCCGGAAGATATATTACGTGGTTGTTTCCGTGACCGTGGCTCGAACGTCGATGATAGATCTAATCTTTTAGACGACGGTGATTCACTTGGTGAAATTTCTCTTGATCAAACATTTCACCCTTTCCCATGAATGATGCGAATATTCTAAAATAATGAAAACGAGACTTTATTAAAAAGGAAAATAGAGAAGGCCAGGGAAAAAATATCGCAAATATCGAATATCGTCGATATTCCGCAGTTGTATAATAGAAAATTTTGTTAAAACAGAAAATACAAAATAAGTTGTAATTTATCGCGTAATACGATGCATGTTTCACTAAGAAAATTCAAATGCTTTCAACAGAGATTAAAGATGACAAAATATTCCTTCGCTTTTCCTAGAAAAAGACAAGCATTGACAAGAACGATTTTAACGAGCCTATCGATCGTTGGTTACCCTGAAACGACGTTTATTGTTTGTTGCAATTATACTATCACATTTTCCCTGCCTATCGAAATAATTCGATGATCGCTCGAATCTTACCCCAGCACGACGCTCTTCTACAGAAACCATTGACGTAATTAAAAAAATTGCAAAGACGTCCTTGTAACGGGAAGAAAACACTCCATAAAAAAGAAGTCCGCTGAGAAAAGGGCACGCGAAGCGAGCAAGGCTCCAATTTCAATTATCCGCTCTCGAGGAAAACTCTATCCGACACGAGTCCTCTTGTTTTTCTTCTAATGGGCCAGCATCGAATTACCGAGATATTTATTTATCGTGAAGAGTCGCGGGTACGCAAGAGCCGAGATCAAAGCTCACGGATTTCTCTGTTCTTCTTCCTCAACCTCTTGTTTCTCAGACAACAAACTGAGGAGAAAAATGCTTCTGAATTTCAGCTGGCTAAATAATAGGAAATAGTTGATCGAGGCTTGTAAATAGACTTTCGCGATACGTGAAATTTTTCTTTTCGAGGTAGACAATTTATTGAATTATTTGTTAATAATTTATTAAGATTCGTACGATTTATCGATACGTTTGTATGAATTTTTATTTCGTCCTTTACGCATTCATATTTGTTTCGGTGTGCTTAAGAGTAAAACAACTTCCTCCGTAATCCTACTAATTCGCTATTTAAATTTATTAAATAGCGAATTAAATTTATTAAGATTCGTACGATTTATTGATACGTTTGTATGAATTTTTATTTCGTCCTTTGCGCATTCATATTTGTTTCGGTGTGCTTAAGAATAAAACAACTTCCTCCGTAATCCTACTAATTCGCCATTTAAATTTATTAAATAGCGAATTAAATTTATTAAGATTCATACGATTTATTGATACGTTTGTATGAATTTTTATTTTGTCCTTTGCGCATTCGTATTTGTTTCGGTGTGCTTAAGAGTAAAACAACTTCCTCCGTAATCCTACTAATTCGCTATTTAAATTATTCCACCATCATAATCGCCTCTAAATCTCTGTTTAGTTGCATAATACTTCTTGGATATGGATATATTCCACAAAATTAACCATCTACGGTAAGCTAAACGTACGCAGATTATTGCGCGCCCGCTGCCAATTATCAATAACTCGTTTGCCTTCGAAGGCCAATCGAAATTAAACAATTTCTTCTTTTCACCTTATAACGATTCTTTTTTATCTGAAATCTCTTGACCGCCTCCTTTCTCTTCTCTAAATCTTGCAAGCTTTCAAATCTTCGGATAATACGACGTTACTTTTTATCTCCTACTTACTAATATTATTTTCCTAAATAAGTCGATCTTGAGTTAAATTAGGTCACTTGAATTTGAACGATATTTAACGAAATGATTTCATTTGTACGAACATCAACTTACTTAATACAAACAACGTAAATAATCGGCAGAAAATTTCAGGAAGCTTGGAAAATCAATCCGATGGTCGTTAGATTATAAGCAAGACTAGACTCAGCGCGTCCTAGTAAGTTAGAAGAAAATGGCAAAATGGCGCGGCAGAAACAACGGAGGAACGAAATATAAGGGAAAAAACAGGGCTGAGAGATTCGCGAGAACCGATATGAAATAGCAGCGGGGAGTCTGCGGCGTGCGTGGTGTACGGAAGACTCGGCGCAGTCAATATTATCGTTCGGTCGAACGTGGGGCGAACGCGAAAGAAAGCAATCGATATACCGGGACGGAGCTAACCTCGGATTCCCGGCGTTATTTCGCGATATCGCCGACTATCCGCGTAAATTTTTCTAATCCAATCCGAACGACTGGATGGCTCTTGCCGACATCGACGATGGACGGAGACCGACGAATTTCCGGCGGTCAAATCATTTTTCTCGCTACGTTATGGGCAGTCGTAAAGAAATTTGCTCCTCGGTTCGTGTTCCTTTTAATTTTGTATTTACAAGCGACGATACAGTCACGACCGAAGGTTTGCTGAGTGAACTGTAAATGCTGGACGATTTAAAAATTGACCAGATGATTTCATTTTAAACGACTTTACGAGGGTGTCTGACCTTTTATTTTATATTACCAAGAAGGTGCTTATTTTATTTTGCTTGGCAGAATTATTTTAGCTATCCAAGGATTACCTTGTTATTCGGATTGCTATAATATAATTACTGCTATCGTGTATGGTATATTTGAAACATAATCCAAGGGAAGGGGTAGTTAGGAGTAATTAACGTAAATGTAGATTTAGATAAATTAAATTATAAATAAGTTTTAGCTTTCGAATATGAAGGCAGAATTGGATACAAGAAACGCGATATTTTTATACGCTCCACATTCACAATCGCTAAATAATAGAGCGTTCGTACGGTAATAATGTCAAAATGGCATTCTGCAAAGATACGAGGCACGCAGAAACTTTTCAAAGTTTCCGTATCACGAAAATTCGAGGGAAAAAGAAGGGAACAAAAAGCTCGTTCATTTACGTTGTTCGTACAAATTCCATACATTCAGCTGTACGCTGAGGCAATCGTAAATGAACTAAAAGGATCAAATCACCGTTAGAGTTATCAATTCAGCGAAATGTAATAAGAAAAGGTGTCGTTCGTAATATTCCATACAAAATCAGATAAGCCACGAAACCACCCTCGAAACTTTTTCCCGGTCACACCCACTCGACTTAGGGCTCGACTTTAATTCACGTTCCTCTTTTTATCCCTTTTTTTCTTCCTCGAATCTCACACTGCCGCGGCCGAACTTCCAACTCGAATTATTTTCCTCGCTTCATGATTACTTCGGCGTGATTTAAATGAAAGTGAGAAGCATCGCGCGTGAGGAAAACAACCCCCTTATACCCCACCGAGATATCGCGGCGTGAGTTGCGTAGCAACAGGCCAGGGTCAAACGGAAACAGCGGCGAGAATATTCAAGCGAATCTCGAGTTGTAATAAAACTCGATTCGCCCCCGTTATAAAGATACATTAGCGACGTTATTCCGTGCTTTCGGGTATACGTTGTTTCCCTTCCCGGCGGCCATTATTCTTCCGGACAAGTGTGTTTTCTGCTCGTAACTTTCGCCATGTATTAACCGCTCGTTTCGTTACGTGACGAAACGCGATATGAAAGAACGGATTTTTTCAATAGGATCTTCTAACTTCGATATTAAAGAGAAATATCTGTAATCTTGCAAGTCTAGGCATTTATTTTTTAGCAGATATCTTATAGTTGTTACGTTTAAAAGTTTAGAAGAACCCGGTCGACTCGAGTCAACAGAGTAAGACTTGAACTATTGGGTTGGTAACTAAGTGATTGCGGATTTTGTCAATACCACCTAATGACAAAATCCGCAATCACTTAGTTGCCAGCCCAATATAACGATTGATATTACGTGACAATTGTTACGTACAGGACGTTGATAGGATAACTTCAGTTATTTCAGAGGATTGTTACCGGTTCAGTTGATTATTTCGATAAAGATGATAGAGTTTAAATTTTGGTCATTATGCGAGCTAGCGCTGATCAATGTGATTTTAATTTTCGAAAAGAAGGTTCTAATATTAGGAAAATATCTTTAGTTTTACTATTTACATTAATTGTATTGCTATTTACATTTACCTAAATTTTATGCTTCCAAAATCTACAATACTATCGTAATTCCGCATTATACGAAACAAAAAACGTATAATACTTAGAAACATTGAATCGTATCAGAAAACACTTATGTTCGGTGGTTAGATACCCCCGAGACGTTATTTCCACACTTTGCATTCGTATCAAGCCAACCAGTCACATAATATTCCTTCCATTTTTCTACACCCTCCGCAATTGATTACACGCGATGAAGCACGCTACAACAAATTCCCTCGCCCCTTGGAATCGCTTAAACCGTTCCCGCGGAACAACGAGCATAACATTGCGTAACCACCGAATACCATGAACTGGGAACGCGAGCTTTGTCGCTGAGTTCGTAGTCGGTCGGAAGATCTGGAACGGGAAAAAGAGAGAGAGAAAGAGAAAGTGAGACCTTTAAGGGCATCGCGAAAGTTTCGAGGGAGATCGTGCGTTGTGTGTAGACAGTCGCGTCGGTGGTAGAGTGCACAATGCGTCATGGTAAATGAAGAGAAAAAACATCCCTGAACATTTAATCTACATAACCCCCTACAAATAGAAAAGATCTTGAAACCGAAAGGATTTCATATAATGTCTTCGCTGCTCGTTGCCGAGACATCGTCTATCTTCTTACGATCAAGTGCTCATTGCACACGATTGAACTAATGTTATTACGTTATTTGAAGAACGGAATATTCATGCTGTTTGAAGTAAAGATATAAAATCGTATAAAGAAAACGTCTATAACTGGACAATTTATACCTGTTACTCGTTAACAACAAGAGGACCAACAACGTTACGATCATATTTCTAACGTGAATTTCATAGAAATAAATATTTAATTTTTAATAATTACAAAGCTCGATTAACATTAAATAATCCTCGAACAAACTTCAAGCAACGATTTTTCTATAATATTGCAAGACTATGGTTCCCGAAGAATATGAAGAAACGTATTTTCGTGTCATTAGAATCGCATTATATAAAAAAGGGTAACTAATTCCATCTGGCACCCTAAATTTTATTTCCACTCGTCATTATTTCCCAGCGTTTCGATCTAATCTTCTTCAAAGAAACTCTTTCCAAGATTATCTTGTACGTTCCCTCGTTAGAATCGTGTCTTAGCCCCATCCTGCACTGAGACACGAATCGGACGCTGTCGAAGGGTTTACGAGCCGCCTCCAGCGGGGGCTGTCTTCTTGCCACGTCGTTAAGTCTTATTGCTTAGGTCGTAGCTTCTTTTTTCTCCGTCGAGTACGAACACCCGGATCCAAATCGCAGACGTCTCGCTTACGTAGAAGAGGCCTCTCGAGACAGCCTGTTCCTACGCTATTAGGAACAGGCCAAGGATTCGGAGAATTATTTTAAAGCCACCCTATCGTTCATAGACGAACATATCTGGAATATAACTTGTTTCGGAAGTAAAGACTCGATCGAGCAGAAGGCCATAGAAACTAACGGGAAGAATATTTCGCTCGCAGTTAACGTTCCACTGGATGTTACTTTTATTGTCGATTTCAAATAATTTCATCCATCGATGACAAGTATACTTACTTCGCGTCTATTCACTAATAACGTCAAACTGAATAATTGGAAATTCTGGAACTCGGAAAACAACGATAAACGACCAGCAATTTCAGCCTTAAACCTATCGGAGTTCCGCGCGCACGCATTCGAATATTCGCAGAGGAGCGCAGCCTGGCAATTCGGAAGAGAATTCGATTTATATTTAATACGAACGACATGTCTGGCTGGAATTAAAGCAAACGAGGCGTGTCGGTATTCGCGATGAGCTTCGCTCAGTCCTCTCTCTTGCAAGGATTTCGTTCAACGAAATCGAAAAACCAAGGGAAAATTGCCGCGGAACAAAATAAAAAAAAAAAAAAAGGAAAGAGAAAAAAAGGAATGGTGGGAGAGAGAGAGAAGAGAGAGAAAACCCGATTCACGCGAATTTCCAATGAAACTCACTCTCTTGCCGACTGTGTGCTCGTCGAGCGCGATTTTCGTGTTTGAAACGCGATACAAGCCCGCTTGCCGAATAATTGCAACTAATAGCCGGAGGGATGGAATCGTTAATATTTTGAAATCCGAAACGACGCCCGTTGCGGATTGTTCGGTGTTGCGCGTGTAAACGTCCGTTTATGCGGGGATCGCTGAATAAATTGCATCCCGGATTACGTACATTAGACTCCTGGATTTTAAACTCGTTTCGGTTAATCGCGTCTCTCTCGCGTTTCCCACCCCCCTGTCCCTCCCGTTTTGTCCCTCCCCACCAATAGTCCTCTCGCCCCTCTGTTCCTTCGCCGCGATTACAACGACCGGTTGACGTGGATTTTCGCGTCTTTTGTGCCTGTCGGTTGGACCGTGCATCTCATAACTTTGCAAATACGACTGATTCAGCTCGGTTTAAATACAATTATTATTTTAATTATTCGCCATGTCCTCGGTGGAAAACCGGGTTAAGCGCGATCTCGTTTCCTGAATATAACGCGCAGCGTTTGCCGTTGTTGTTCCGCTGGTGTAGTCATTCTCCGGACTCTTTCTAGTTAGTAATTCTACAGGGAAATAATTGGACGCGTGTATACGTGTACACTATGTGCGAAGACGAGTTATTGATATGCTTCCTTTTGTTCGGCAACGTACAGTGTGTCATCAGTTTTGACGGGCGTTTGTTATACACTGTTATACAGGTTAGAGACTGACACTTTTTTACAGGTAAATAAGCGATTATAGTATTTTTAATATAAATAATAACACAGCCAGATATTGTAACATTCAACTGGTGACGATCGAACATTCGTCCTTTGCACAATAAGATCAACGATTAGTAATCAAGTTGGGTAAAAATATGGAAAAATATGTATTAGGTCGTCCGAAAAGTTTCTTTCGCTTTATAAGGAAATAATGGATGCACAACATTTTTCATTTTATATTATTTTATCAAATTACGTATGATCCATTTTGTTTTATCAAAATAAAAATCACAACGTTCGACAGATTAGGTTTCATGTTTGTATAATGATGCGTTGTTATAAAAGACGCTTTTCGGACAGCCTAATAGATAGAAGGTAGTGTGTAAAAAATACGATCGCGTATAAAGAAATATTAAGAAATAAAATATTCGCGTATCTGTACCTTTGAGAGGACGAAAGACAAGGTTTCAAGAAATACATTCGTTACGAATTTCTCAAAGAACGCCTTATTGGGTAGGAAATGGTAATTGGGAGGATTCTACCGATGACAATATTACATAATTATTACGAGAAGACTTTGTATCTTGTCCGATAGGTGCTTTGTGCACGGTATTGCTTGTTAAATAAAATTATGCAAAGATGTGCATTGTACCGATGGTAGAAGCACGACTGTAACGAAGGTGTGTAATTAGAGACAGTCAGAAAATATTCCGTTGATTGGCAAACGCTCGACATCCGTCGACATTTTAATTGAGATTATAATGACCATCTATGCGCTACAAGATAAGTTAGGCAATGAATTCTGCACGGGCAACGATCAAAGTGCAACGCGATTATTATACGTTGTTAGAGAAATTCGTGAAATATGTACAACTTGAAACACGATTTAAATTTTAAATGAGAACTTGTATCGTGCGAGCTCCAGGTGAAAAGAAATACACAACAGAAAATCTGGATAGTTGCAAAAAAAATTATCTGTTTCTGGATCCTGACAGTGTTCGATAAGAATGAAATTGAAAATCGCTTAAAAACTTGCCAATCTAAAAATCCGAAACGAGAGAAAGATAAAACACGCCGACAGTCATTCGTCACACAGAAACAAAAGGGCAAAACATCAAGAGAAGGGTTCCACGCGCCAAGTCGTTTATACGTCCACGTCTTTCCCTTACTTTCGTCGTCAAAATTGAGTTTGAAAAAGCTCGTTATATCGAGCTGGCATCTTTTCACCCCTTCGCCATCCTCTCTGATAATAGGAGACGGGGTTAAGCTCGTATTGTCTAACAATCGATACAACAATGGAATTATGCAGCTGTATACGAATGAAGGGTAGCAAAACGCGAAAAGCATCGAATTCCCCACCACCGTAGGAGAACCGTTCCTCTGTCGACGTACGCTGAGCCCTCGCATAATCCTCCTATATATATGTATTCCCTGATATACATCAAGGGGTGCATAATTGCATTCGGATAAAACAGGTGAATGGTAAATCAAACCTGGATTTGACCCCTTCGTATCGTGATTAACGCAGCTAATTAAGCCGCCACCCTCTTTCGATTCTTCTAACCATCAGGAGAAACGTCGAAGATTCATCACGGCGATTACGTAAGAATATTCAGGTGAATTATATAAAAGATTTGTTTTAAGTTTTATACAGAGTAAAGTGAAATAATTTTCATCGTAACGTAAGTCTCGTGAGTAGAAAAGAAGACGTTCAGAAGCAGGAATAGCAAGGCAGGTAAAATGAAACGAAAACAGAGAAATGAGACATCGTGACGTTCCATGGAAATCGCGATATAATTAAGCGTAAAGCTGCTATTAAATTTTCTATTTATTCGCGTAACAAATATCCGAAGGAAAGTTTACGGATGGTAGAAATTTCGAACTTGTTGAATTTGATAGCCTAAGATCGAGCGCGCGAGAATCGTCATAAAATCAGGAACCGCCTTAGGGCAAGACTCGCCGGAATGCAATTGCGTCGTGGAAGGAGGAGCAGATCGAAGCAGCAGGCATTCGGGCTAGTTGAATGCATATCGCTGCATAGTACGAGGTTTCAATGCCGTTGGTGTGGGTGATATTGTTTCTACACTTGGACGATATTGCGAGGGCTGCTTGTAACAAGCGCCGGTATCTTTGGCGTATACGTACGCCTGAGATCGCGTGCCACCGATGCGTACGACGAGTTATGGGTAAATGAAGTTTACCATACATTTCGGTTCTATGCGTTGCTTGCTCTGTTTTGAATCGTTGAAGGAAATTGTGGATGATTGAAATGCGGAACATTTAGCTATTTATCTCCTAGCTCCTCTTCGTTCGCTTCCGTTGTACCTTTTTTTAACGCTCTCTGGTCTGAATTACGTGATTCTTAATTATTATTCCTATCTTTTGTATTGGATATGTCTACACGTATGATAGAAATATGATAGATATTTCTGTAGTCAGTCGTGCGAATCAATAGTTACAATAGTTACTGAGTTATCAGCGATCTTATTAGTGATTTACACACCGTCTTTAGCGAATCTGTTAGTACGAGCGATTATTGTCTGTATTGATTTATTTATCATTTTAAAATATACTTGACGGTTTTCAACAGCGAGTTATCTCGTTATCCTTTACATTTATTAGGATTATCTTTTTACGAACTCTATAGAAATAGTATTTTTAAGGACGATCAGAGGTCTAGTAATATTTCTTTCAAGATAACGTCTTAATGAAAATGCTACTTTAAAGTGCCGTCAGAATTTAAAGGACTATGCAAACAGGTCTTGCGGAGTTTTTTACTCAGTTAGACGATTAAAACTGTTATTTCCTAGATTTTGTTATTAAAATAGATAGCGAAATTGGTTCTGTTAACAACGTTGGATATCGATACGTTCATCGATAAAAGTAAACCAATTACAAAATTCTCCACACTTTCAACTATTTACCATTTTTAACTGAAAAAGGTAGGTTATCTGTTACAGTAGAATAGCAGTGCGAATAACATAGAACATTTGTATCCAGATATCCAGATGAAAAAAAAACCTGCCATTGTGATATGAAATCTAACGTGAAATCGAAAGCCCGGAGAAAATATGCAACCATCAACGGGTAGCCAGTAATAAGACGTATAATCATAACTTCCACCTCGACTCGACGAGCTAGTCGTAAAAAATATTTAGGACTATGTCCCAGAAAATCCGGATCTTTTTTCCGCGAGCGTCGTTGTCGGTATAGTTCTGTTTACGACCCGATATATAGCGCCGGGAGAGACCGGTTAAACCCACGGGATTTCCTTCTGCTAAACGTTACAACGTCGGATTCACCCCTCCGGCTACCACTGGCAATGGATTCAGAAGCCCAGCCCGAAGAGAATACATTATAATAAGGGCACGTTTGCGTTATCCCGCGTCACACGCGAACCTTGCTGTGTAAATAGACAGTTCGATGCGCGACAGAACGACCCAGAGGGTGGGTTTCCACAAAAATGAAAACCGACCTCGTGTAATTTATGCACGAGTATCGAACCGGTTCGATGCTCGGGGAAAAAGACCAACTGAACGTCGATGTATACCGTAACTTATATAATTACGCGTGTACCACTGTACTTTGATATGCTGGCGGATATTAATGCAGCGATAGCTTTTTTGCTTGTTGGATGAATAGAATTTGATTTGAAAGGGACGAGTTGGAAATTTTAATGTGAATTGAGTTCTTTTGCCGAGACGGAATGAAATAATAGAGCGGAGTTTATTAAAAGCAGCCTGGAAAAAATACGTTTATACGCGTGTACACTTTTGTTTATAAAATACACTTTTCCATTGAGGCTGTCGAACAAAGAACAAATATAACATTCATACAACTAAGATAATATTTCCTCGTTAACGACAGAGTTTACATTCGCAACAGAGATACACGCGCAACAAAAATAAATCGGAAACGCTATCGCGAACCGATTGTAAAGTCGAAAAACGAACGCAACGATTTTTACATAACTCCAAATATCCGCATTAATTCCAAAAACTGTCCCGTCGGTTCCAAAGGTATTATCCCATTCTTGATTGCGCCGCGACGTTGGATCCGGCGATCGCGTAACGGCCAATTACGCGTGGGCACGCGCGCAACCGGCTTTCGCTAAAGCCAGCCTCGAAAATGCGAAAGCCGAGCGCGGTGCGTTGAATTTTCGCGAAAAACAACCAAGCCAATTATTTTCCTTGCTACGTGTCGAACTGTCCGTGACCGTCCGTAGCTACGTTGTATCGTCGCCAGCATCGTGCGCCAACATCCTACATTTAATGACAGCGATATAGTAAGATTAGAAAATTGATGCCAGAGGAATGAACTCGCAGTTCGAGGAAAATCGTCGCAGGCGACGTCCACGCTTTAAATTAACCAGTGCCCAGCGAAAGCTGAATCCAGATAGATAGCCGGCATTACATGGACAATGTTATGATCCATTTGACGTTACAAGATGTTATATATTACGTCCACGGTAACCAATATTGCGCGCTAAGCCTGACGAACAGCGAGCGGTCGGTCTAGCTGTCTCGTACTCTATACTCTACGGCTATCGCTATGGCTATGTGTTTCTGCGTCTGTCCGTCTTAACGTGTAACGCAATGCCCTCTCACGGTCCAGCTTATGCCAACTTTGTACGTAGAGCGATTCAGCATATCGTCTTCGAGACAGACCACTCGTAACTCATCGTGCCTCGGTCACAAACGCATTTACTAATTCGAGTATTACCACACCAGGATTTATGTTGCTGTTCTGTTTATGGCTAATTCTCAAACACCATTTACGTGTATTTTGTATGTAAGCGATACATTCCCGAGATATTAACTGTCACGGATATTGTTTTTTTTTTTTTTATTATTTGCGTTTATTTTACAATCAATTCTCGTTAGAGAATTTTAAGTAAATTTATCTGACGTGGTACTATGACATGGTTAATAAGTGTTTATAATATGTTTGATTCTATTTGAATCTAGTGCTTGGGTCTAAGGTGTAATGTCTTTTTAGCCTGCGGATCTGTTCCGACGTGTCGAGTAGTCGAGTAGTTAGAGGGTTTTGGTGGTTGTTAACTCTTGAGCTATGTCTATTGCTGAATTTGGATAATTCTTCTTTGACTGTGGGTATCTTGAGGTCGTGATGTATTATTTCATTGGTAACGTACCAAGGTGCATCTATTAGCGATCTTAAGGTTTTCCATTGGAATCGTTGAAGAATTTCTATGTTGGAATTACTTGCTGTTCCCCATAGTTGGATTCCATAGGTCCAAACAGGTTTTAATATGGCTTTGTATAGTGTAATTTTACTTTGCCTGTTTAAGTTTGAACGTCGGCCGATGAGACAGTAGAATTTTTTAAATTTTGCTTTGAGTCGTTTGGTTTTATGTCACGGATATGATATTAGAATTGTTGAAGTGGTCACCACTTCTAAGAAAACTCTACATCTAGTCTTTTAGTTTTCTCAAGCACTGAAGCCATCGACAGCGTATAGACAAAAGACTGGGACGAAAGCAGACCATAAACAGTACACAAGCGACGATGGCTTCAGGACTTTCAGTCATAGAGTAACACTGCTAGCGTGCGGATCTGGACCAGCTCAATTATATTCCGATTTGTATTTACACTTCTGCATTAAAATATATTTTCTAACAATTTATCCACGTGTTCCTTTGTTCACATACATCCAATAACCTCGACAAGAATTACAATGGATTTCTTAGCGGATTTTTGGGAAATTTAAAAGTGCACGGATGTACAGAAAATTGTACGCGTACAATTTCGACATTAGATTTGAATGAACTGTTATGTGTATTAGATAGACTTGCAACGGCGTATCAAACAGGCGAGAAATATTCGTGAAAGTATAATTACGAAACGGATAATAATTGATTTCAGTGGGTGTGTGGAAATTCCTTCGCAGGAATCACAATACCTATGATACTTTGATATTCCAGTAGCGAAACGAAGTACAGGATGGAATTTCAAAGTAACAGGCAGGGAGAGGACAGAGGGTTGTGGCACCAAATGAGATATTACGATTTCATTACGGCATAGCGAAATTCGCGGTGCTCGTGGAATAAAATGACCGGGTGTTAACGTTTCACCGCCATGAGTCGTGCGCAGTTTCGATAACTTACGCAACGCAAACGGAACGTTAGCAGCTTATTTAGTTCACTGAGAATTTCGAAACGTGTAAAATTGCGCTCACGAAAGTTAGTATCCCCGAGAATGTGTGGCAAATATTTTCTATCGGTGTTGTACGATCGTTTGTGGAGGCTTTTTACGCTTAATTATAGTAACAGATATAGTGATCAGTCAATAATTATTCTTAGAAAAGATCAGAGGTAGATAAGAAAAGAGTTTAGATAGATATAGACAAAGCAATAAGGTGATAACGCCATAAGGCTGAGAAAATGTAAAAAGCGTGATAGGTAAACAAGGTGTAAAACCGAAAACTCGTCCAAAGCCGAAAGGCACGGATTAAGTAAAAATAAATAAAAAAATAATAAAAAAGGTCATGGATTTAGATGACGGAATTCATCGGAGAATTTTCTTCAAATATAAATTTACTTATTTATAATAATTGTATAATTTTTCTTCTTTATAAATATTGTCTCACATTCTTCGTAACCTCATTGTTTGAGAATATTCGCAACGATAATCCAAGACGATCCCACGCTGCGTAAGCTCAACGTGAATAAACAAGAGAAAGCACACGCAGCCGTGTGCGACAGATCTACGTCGATTCTTTGTTTGCTCACGATTTACATTTGCTGCGGTGAAACACACGCGGTGTACAGAGTGGCAGAATCAAAATTGAAATTAAAACGGGCTCGGTGCAAATTGTTTCTCATTCGTACGAATTACTCGATCGTGCTATGTTACGTGTGGACGTGGTTCGTTTACACTGGCCGGCCACGTTCTTTCGAAAAACAGACCGATGGGATTATGCCCGTGAATTATTACCAGAGGCCGATTAATCGTACTCTGCCGAGCTCTTCTCGCTGATGGAACGAGTTTGTGAACGCTGAAAAATCACTTGCTCTCGATACGCGATAAATCATGTAACGAATTTTCCAGCGAGCATTAACGAAAATAGAAAGTTCAAATTGTACCGAATATTATTGCTGCGCTGATCGTAAAGCGGATATCTGCAATTTTTTATTATATATATGTACTTATTAATACGCATTTGTTAATCAGTTAGCTGTTTTTAACGAGCCCTATCAGTAATAAAATTAAAAAATGAACAATCGTTTCGTTAAGTTAATTCTATATTATAACAGACAAACATACTCTGTGTTTGACGAGTATACTCGTCATCGCTTACTTTTTGCGACGCATGTTGGATACACACTTTTCAAAGCTGTCAAGGAGGACGCTAACTGGTTAATGCTCGAACAAAACTATCAAATATACGTATCATATAAATTTTACTAAATTCAACGACTATCCAAAAGATGAAAAACTAAGATGCCAGTCCATCTAAGAAGAAAAAAGAAAATAGAAGAAGAATAGAAAGCGCCGCTTGTTCTCCTAAGAATAAACCTCTTACAATTTGTCACGTCTAAATCGATCAGTTCGCTATTAATATTAACGTTTATCTCTATTTAATTTACGATTTCATTATTACGAAAAACTACTTCAATAACCCATTACGGGAGGCAGAAAGCGGTTGATAGAACAACGAAGACTAAAAACGAACGATCAAACGACCAAAAAGAGGTAGGAAGACGAGTAAGAAGAAGCGGGGCAGCTTAACCAAAAGCCGGAAACTCATCGTCTAAATTTCTCGTCATCGGGAAATACATCGAGCCGGATGGTCGACGAAGGCGCGTTTATCGCGTTGAATGAAAAAGGGCCATCCTCGTGAACGAACGAGAAAGAAGAAGAAGAAGAAGAGGAGGAGGTGGTGGTGGCTGTTATCGGGGGATTCGGGAACAGACAGAGGACGATAGAGAAATAGCAAATGGGGACGATGGAGGGAAAGGAAGGACTCTGGTCCTCTCTGTAAGAATCCGCTTAATTATAACCGATCCATCAGCATTTCCCGACGGGATTTAAGTAATTAAGTCCGATTTAACGAAGAATAGACGCCGGCGACAGGAGTAAGAGTGAAATAGTCGGAACCAGCTATCATCAGCGACGATGGGAACGAGTGGAGATGCGGCGGAAGTGGATGGAACGGAGGAAGGAAGGAAGGAAGGAAGGAAGAACGAGGAAGGAACCTAGGTAAAAAGAAAAGAGAGCCAATGCCGAGTGGTCCCGATATCAAAATAATTGCTCCATCAAGAACTGCTCTCTATTTCTATCTCTTTCTGTCTTTCTCATTTAGTTTGGTAGCCTAACGTTGTCTCTCTTGGCTGAGACGGATGGAAGATTTATGCTTTGTTTGACCGTCGTTAGGTTGCGTTAATGAGAGGAAATTATTTGGCGGCTCGGCAAGCACCGGGCCGCAAGGTCTAGTCGCAATTACTCCGGAATCTCTCCCCGCCCAGGGACCCAGCCGACGTCTATTGTATCCTCTATGGAGATGCTCCTTGCTTCGTTAAAGCATCTCGCGATTCGACGGATGTTAACGACATCAGAGGCGAGCAACGGGTAGCCACCGTAGAACGCGGAACCTTGCTTTTACCGTGGCTTGGATTGGATAACGCTTCGTGGCTCTTGATAGGCTTTTAGCTTAGGCGTGCCGTTTAATTTTTAACATTTATTATTGGGACACGGTGCTTGTTAAATGTTTGTGATCGAAATGTAAATTATTCCTAATGGAAATTGCATTATAATTGGGTAAAAGGCCTATCAATGTTGCTATTAATCTAAACCTCATCTCGCTTGAATGCAATAAAAATTGTACAATTTGAGAAACCAATAACCATAGAGTAAATATTTATTAACTTTCAAGTACAATTAAACAGACAATCTAGCCATGAAGCTACAAAAATATATCTTTTTTTATGAGTGGAATATATATATATATATTCCAATCATCGAACAAACAATCCAATAAAAATTCAATAATTCCAGAAACTAATAACCATCAAAAAATATTTATTAATTTTCAAGTGTAGCTAATACGCGTAACCGACAAAAAACATACCACTCGTAAAATCATCGAATTAACGATATAAATCTGTTAAAGCTAAATAACGTTTCTCCGACAGATATGATATTTCCATTGAAACGAAACAGTTTAATTCCTTAATAGGGTTACGCAACCAACGATCGGCGATTTACGCTAAGCATGATCGATCGCACCTGCCGAACGCCAACCACTGTAGCGCCCTAAGGTTTCGTCACGTGGAGAGAACGCTAGTTTCCGCTTCGATGGTGGATCACGTGGCCTGCACGCGACTTTGTATGGTCGTTTCACGGCGATCGTAGGCCGCGCGGATCAGCCTGGAATGCGAAAAGGCTTGTTGATGGGAGAGATCGGAGTCTGGGACGGTTTCCATGGGTACACGGGGAATGATGCGTTACCTGGGTAACCCTGCCACTGTGGGGCTTTCGCAACTACTCTCAAAGCCATGTACACGTACGTGCGAGGACTTTCTATGTATGTATACATGGGTTACGAATGTATAGAGGGTGTTTCATTATGACTGGAATCTGTATTAATTCATTGGTGAGTCGTGGATTAGGTTATACGAGATATTTGCTGTATATGCTTGATCTCTACATTTTCCATGATTATACATAAACTACAAAATAGGTATCAGATGAAATATCGTGAGTCGAGACAAATATCGTAACTGGAAGTCAATGTTGACTAACTTTGTAAATTACAAAGGAAATATTCTTCTTAGTTTCTAATCGATTTAATCGATAAAAGTATGTAATTTTTCGTGGTCTTTATCGTAGGAATTATTTGAGCTTGTAGAAGGCTTTATTATCTCGTTAAAAGTTAGCAGTACTACATTAAGTAGCGAATTAGGTTACGTGAATTCCTAATATCATAGTTTCGAAATTTCATAATAATTTATTCTAAGTTATACAAAGAAACTTTGTATCTATTTTATATTATAAAGTATGCTAAACGCGAAATTCATCTTTAAGTTCGATGAGAAAGAATTTCTGTTGTACCAGTAGCGAGGTAGATGTTAGTCGTGAACTTCTTACAAAAATGTTTTATTCAAAGCAGACTGTAAGTTCACTGCCACAAAGTATCGTAAAAATGTGTAATTTATGTGATCCTGCTTGCTAACTATTGTATATCTTCCAGGTTACGCTTTTTCAGATCCATCCTTTACCGGGAACTACACCTAGTTCTAGTTTATTCGACATTTGACAATTTAACACTTCGTATCCTGTAAGATGTTTATTAACTTCTAATGTAACATTTTTATTTAAGTGAAAAAAAATCTGGTAAACCACTTAAGTATTTCTCAACTCTCCGTCAAATCTGTGGATAAAAATCGGTTCTCTATAATGGAACAGCCTGTACTCATGCGGGCCATGCACATATATAATGTATGTAACGCGAGCACGTATAGAGTGGAGTCTTCGCAACCGGCGTCACTTAGATGACTCTGTAAATATTAACATCGGCAAGAATTGGATGTTTCGAAGGGATCCGGGTAGCGCGTTGCACGAATTTTTTTCTGTACCTTTTGTAACTTTCAAGGTTTGAAGGTCGTACTTATGTACATGCGGTCTGCAGATATGTATGTGCTAAGTGTATATGCATTACATGGGGTAGCCCGACCGAGCAGAGACAGTTGGATCACTCTGTAAATACTAACATGAAATCCGGTGGTTAGATAACGCTTAAATTGTTTGTACCTTTTGCTGTTTCCATCTGTTTTCAAGTTACGTTCGGTTATTTAACTGAAGGACTATCCGTGAAAAAGTTGGGACACGAAGGGTGTTTTTAACGTCCATCGGAAGCTGATAATTAATCGTTAAGCTGATAAGTATCGTTAATTGACCGTAAGTAATTGATTCACAGGGTGTTGGAATTATTTATGAAACAGATTTTCTTTCGGATGGCTTAAAAGTAGGTGAGAAAATTAGCTGCGGATTGCTTAATTATTGAAAATTTCCATCTCAAGGTCAGGTTTTTATTAGCTTGGTTATTTAAGAATTATAATATTTATAAATTGGTTTCTTGATTATTTAACAGCTAGATTTTTCTATTTCTTAATTGCGCAAGAAATAATCTGAATAATTGCTTTACTCTTTCTAAACTGAACTCTTAGTACTAATAGCATGAAATTCTAAAAGTACGCTGGAAATTTTACATCAAAAGGCATGAAATTCGGGAATACTTAATACTTTGAAGTTATGTCACAAAGTTACCAGAAAATGCGATCGGTAGTGCATACAATAAACGAATTCACCGTTCGAAAGCCAATTCGGAAAGTACATTTCGCAAAAGGTTTCTCGCTAAGCCCGGGCGTAGGTACGAATTGCGCTGCCCGTCGGCTTTAAGCGAAAGGACACGGAACGTGTATACATTAGACCGGCAAACGCAAACGAGATTACTATCACTAGCTGTGGAAGTGGGGCTGTGCGAGAAGCGATATATCACTACCTGAGAGCGCGATACTTCGCGATACACTTTCGCCCCTTTTCCTCTCCACGCACATTCGCTACGTAATTCGCTTCATTGCCCTCCCAATCACGTACCATTCAAAGTGACAGCTGGATCCTCGGGCGAACGAGCCCTGAATGCGACGACGTCAATTACAATCGTCGAGATACGAAAAATTTCGCCCCGGCGATATTAACGCAATTTGAATCGAGACCCTTCTATCTAACGCATTCAAAGAACGTCAGCATATCTCGCGAGCTACTTTCAGAAATCATATATAATACATATATATAATAGATACATAAACGTGTATGTACGTATACCGTGTAGATGTTTTGAACAGCCTATCAGAAGGGAATATGTTTCTGTCATCGATGATTGTAGTTAGACAGCGGATTTTTAGGTAGATCCATGTTTTTGAGGATATAATTTAAAAAACGAAATCTCGATAGAAAATTGTTTTACCTACCAAATACTATAACAAGCACTATATTTTGAATATTTTATATACTTTCTCGTATTATGTAGATTTTCTATAATTTTACACTTTCGAAGTTTCTATGGATTCATAAAAATCCGTGGTATCTGAAATCTGAAGCGGAATTAATATTAACTTTAGTATTTCTTTTCGGTGTTAGAATTAATATTTTAATTCTGATTGTACCCGAACAAGTATTTAATCCAGGAATTAATATTTCACGCAATTCTTTTTTACACAAAATTTGCGAATCCAGGAGAACTATAAATAAAATACTAAAAAATGGATGAGATATCTAAAGATTCTTGTCGAAGACCAGAGGTAACCAGTAGATGGTTTAAGGCTTTTACACAGCAGAGTACATAATGGGAAGGAGAAGATGGAGAAGGAAAAAGCGTAGAGTTACAACGCGTCGAGTTCGAACGAGATTTACAGCGCCACCCGAACGTGTATGGGTTAGGACGGCAAGGGGCCCCCTTTATCCCTAAAATGAAACCTGTCCAAATTGGATTTTCCCTTGATCACTCGTGAAAAGGATAGAAATTAAATTATTTCTGTTTCGAAACATCGCGCCCGACCGATCGGGAACATGACACTTCATTTATCCACGGCAGTAATACCTTGAAAAGCGATCTTAAAGTAAATCACAATAAGTGACAGTCGATTTTTCTGAGCCAATAGAATAGATGTTTACGTCTTTTCTCTTTTATCGATATGTTTAAGCAATCAACGAAGTAACTACTACTAATTTGGAATCGTTTTTAATTACAAATTAGAAATCAAGCATACAAACGAGGAAGCTTATCATTATCTGTTTAATTACGTGCAAATTTTCTGCAACTTTTTTTTTTTAATTTTCTCTCTGAAGTTATATCATCTCCACAACATCGCAATAGCCGCTAAAATCGCCATTAACGCAAGTACATAAATTTCAGTTCACTCAACAAACGCTATCTACGTGTGCAATATCGACAATAAATCGAACAATCCATACGTAAATCGCCATACTCAAGAGTAAAGGTGACCAATTCGACGTGAATCAAGAGTCAATTCACGAAACGACCCCAGGCTAACAATGGTCGGCGCATTGCTCCGTCCATTTCATCCGAAAGTATTTATTATTGGATTATTGGAAGGCTTTAATGCATCCCGACTGGGCTCCCTTCATTTATTCTTCAACAGCTTTGCATTTTCCATCGATACATCCTTCTCACACTGTACCGGTGCTCCATTGGTCCGTCACACGTACAGTCGTACAGTCTGGTCCGCTGCTAATCAAATCCATAACCGTGAAAAGTCGTCGATCGAATGCCTGATTCCGCGCGTAGACAGTCTGATTTCGAACTTCTAGGCGCGAGTAACGCGTGGCGCGAGGTGCGCTCTCTTCTGCCAACAACTCGATTTGTTCCATTTTATCGGCGAAGTGCATTTACTATGGGCGAACCCGCAATGTACGCGCCTCCACGTGTGCACCCACGCCAGTACGTACACACCGTGTACTTATGTACGAACATAGACCTTCCATCAAGCCGGGCTCGGTGCTTTCGCTGCCGTGCAAATCACTTTTCATGCGCAATGGCACCGAAAAGCGACGTGAATTGTAGCTGCGTGCATCGATCTACGAATACCACCTCTCATAAGTATCCACTTTGGTTGGTTTATAGCAACGGTATATGAATTTCGCCTAAGTGAAATTAAAATAGTATTAGTAACAAGGAGCGACACTTGCCATTTTCTTGTGGAGTCACGAGAGCGTGAATCAACTATTTGAAAACATAACAATGTTTTAAAGTAAGATGACCGTGACTGCGAGTCCGTGAGAATCCCATCATACGGCTCAACTGGCTAGCTACATCATCTGGTCGGTAATCCGCGTATTATTAGTCTATTGATCTTTAACGTATAGCCGAGGAACGAAAGATTACGTGATCATAAAGTCAGTGGACCGGTAAAGTGAATTTGGAACGTGTTACGATAGTCGCGACAGCACTTTTGGATAAGGAGCTCGTGTCTCTTTCGTTCGAGGTTTTACGACCTCGATTTTACACGATCCTCGCTTATCTCGCCAATCTCAAATTAGTGGAAGCAAGTAAAATAAAAAATAAATAAACAAAAATGTAATGCACTTAAATCGAACCTCTCGTACTGCAACACTTAAACCGCGTCTTTCTTCGAAATCGCACAAAAAGACCAATTACCATATTCTGCTCTTGTCTAGTAATCCAAATCCGTGTAGCGAATCAGCCTCATAACGTCGAATAGAGCCTCGATTCAAGCTCTCAGCATCCGAATAATCCTCCAACGGGACTAAAATCATGCAACCTAGCCAAACAATAATTGCAAATCGCGTTTCGAATCACCGCTGTTCGTTCTTGAAAGCAAAATACTATTACCTTGTCTGGTATACGTGCTTCCTATAGAAACTCTAGCCTCCAATAGAAATGTCAGGGTGCATGACTGCATCGACTTAATCCGATCCGCGTACGGTGCACCTTTGATTCCTTGATCCGTGTACCTTGACGAAGATCACAATATAGCGACGTTTGTATTTTCCCGGGGTAGCAGATGGTACGGTTGCCGCAAGAGCTTCTTTGTTGTTCGTTACTCCAGCCCTGCCACGGGGTTCATGCTCCTTCAGCCGAATCGACGAGAAATCTCCGGGCGGACGTTATTGAACACCGAAAAAAAGATTATCCCTCTGACAAATATATATCTGCTCGGTGGATGAATAAAAAATACAGAACGTGGATGGATATTATGTGTCACCGAAGCTGGCAAACACTGTCTGCAGTTTCGTTAGGTTAAAGTACTCTACCTGCAGAATTTTTTCCTCTGCAGACGTACGAGATTCTTGACAGGGACTGGTCTTTTTGGATAAGTACATGGCGTAAAGAAAAAGGTCTATTCATTTCTTTCGTACGAAAATTCACGGCTGTAGAACTCTAACTTGGAAATAAATGAAACAGAGGAATTGCGAAATTTCAGAAAAGGTTCTGAAGGCTTCTAAATCGACGTATATCGTTCGTATGATTCTACGTTTCTTTCGTTCTTCGAAATTGTGTGAAACTCGTTCGGCATTTTGTCGAAACGTGTCTATCATTGATCGAAACCCGCGTGGATGACCGCGAAAATACCCTCGCAAAATAGATGCACGTGTTCTCGTCGAGTTATCAGCAAAAAAGCATCCGTCGTTTCGCGTGGCGGATACTTGGCAATTTTATCTCGACGGTGGAGAGCCTCTTTTTCGGGGATGTGGCCATTTTCAGGGACGATCCAATGATATCGCGATTCCTATCCCCTATCTGGTAGTTTTTCATTTTATTAAAACGGGGACTTGGATAGATGGAACTTTTGTGTAAGTCGTGAGAGGTTACGAAACGTCTGATACGTTGCATGACACTGTTGAACTTCATAAAATATTGAAAAATCATTATTATCTAAAATATTTTCTCCTACTATAGTTATCAACATCTGCTCTAGATATAGCTGCATAAAACAGTCCAAGATAAAAATTCATTGTTTATTCTAATGGAATAAATTTTTTCAAAAACGGATCTTCTCTTTTTTTTTTCTTTTTCTTTTTGAGAATTTCGGATCGCTTCGGTAGCACCAAAACCAGAAGAGATCCACGAATATCGACACGATAGTGGCAAGAAAATGAACGAAGAACTGATGCAAAGTCTGTGAAAGCGGTATCGAGCACGCCAGTGTTTACCAGCACGTAACGAGACGTCGCGACAGCGACAGCCAAGTTTTGAGGGTGTTTTCCTTCTATTCCAGCCCCTCTGCCCTTCGCATCCCCCTTTTTTCTCTCCCTGGTTCGCATTTAAATTGAGTAATATCCCGACGACGAGCAGCTCCTTCGTCGGTGTTAGTGAAGTTAAAGACTTTGCATTTAGTGGCGTGCATTTTATTCCTACCTGATCTTATCCCTCTGTTTCTCTCCTTTACTTATTCAATCCCTTTGCGTCTTTGTAGGACTGCAACTATATCGATCAGACGATTTGTATATTTTTATTTTACAATTTCTCATTAAAAAACGAAAAAGAGATTCACGAGTCGAAATCTATTTAACACTATATTTTATATTGTTAAATTTCTACCTATCGTAAACGTCACGAGACTAAACTAAAAAACACAGCTTCTCGTGCCTTGTACGAAACAACGTATTTAATTTTAGGGTAAAACGTAAATTCTCATCTTTTTCCTCTTTCCAACGAATCTTTGAAATAGTCCATCGCCGGAAACATATTCTCAGCTCCATCCATTACGAATCTCACGCATGAAAATCAAGATGAATTCCGAACGCGCCACGCACCTTCACCCCGTCCACAACCCTTCTCCCTTTCACCGTCGTACCGCCCCAAACCACTAACATGCTACACAAGCCCTTAACCGTTTATTCAATATCTGTCGAGGGGCAGGCTGTTCCACAAGCCTATGTGCAAGCCTGGATCCTTGCACGAGGCTTGTTAAACCGACGTAGAAGCACCCTATAGACACGTATTTTAAAAAGGTAGGCACGCAGCCAGCTGATTCGCAACCCTCGCAGTAACCGTGAAAACTGCGTTTCACTACGCTGGAACGAAGCCACCCCTGACCCGCAACCATCGTGCACGCGCGTGTGTGACGTAATCAACCGGTTTTAAATATCGCGCCCTACCGGGATTGTTTCCATAGCGCGCGTGAGTCGAGACACCTGGTAGGTTTATTAGACGGATCAGAGCGCTATAGTGGAAAATATATGGGGATATATATATGCATATTGGGGGATATACAGGGTGAAATAATATTTTTGGTTGCCTTATTTATCTCTGTTAGTTCTGAAAATAAGAGAAAAATTTATTTGCCATTATAATCTTCTTTTTGAAGTCATCTTTCTTTTTTAAACAGAGGGTTCTTAAAAGTTCTTCCATTTTTTTCTGTGGCGTGCTTTACTTTTTTATAACGATATTTTTAGTGTCAGAGGATCTCAACGATCCATAATACAAGATCAATTGAACAAATCTGTACGTTTCTACTGTTCTCGAAGATAAGATGGTAAAATACATGCGTAACGTTTTAATTAGTTTTTCGAAGAGTTGCGCAGACAACAAACTCATACGTGATCAAAATAACCAGCAGCAGGGATAGGATCAAATTCCCAGGGTTCTAGTGTTAAACCGTTACACCTCGTATATATCCACAAGCCACACTTTCCCTAACCCAACTGCCCGGACAAACCTTCATTCGAAACCACTCAAATCCACCAAACTACATCCCCACCCATCAAATCGAATCACCTCACTACCACAAACCCATCCACCCAGCCTGACGATCACATTTTTTTCCACGAAATTGCGAAAACATCCGGTGGACGCGATTTCGCTAAACCCCTTATCGCGTATCACCCATAACGATACAATCCGCCATCACATCACGTGACGCCATGATCGAACCACGTCCGAGAAGATTCCCTGTCCGTCGAAAGCTTCGTTCTCACTGAAACACCGACGAAAAGCTTTCCGTTGCCTGTCGTTGTTACCTATTTTTAACAATATCCGACAAATACCAACTTTCGCGATTAGCAACAAGTTGCCCAAACGCCCGACAAACTGTACATACCGAGGAAACGTTTGTTTCTGTCGCATCGTGTTGCTGCCTGTTTCTTACACCTTTTTCATCTTTGCCGATGCAACAGGAAACAGACAGCAAACAACAACTTTTGTTACTGCGTTGGCAAACATGGCAACGAAAACATTAAGCAGCAACCAGCAACTATTTTGAGAGACGCGTATCAACAGCGAAAAGTTGAGCTGAATGGTCGCGAATCGAGAAATATCGCGTATATCGCTGACTCTCGATATTATTATTTGGTCGCGCGCCATCGACAGGGAGATGAACGTGTGCGCGAGACGGGAGCTCGCCGGCTGCAATCTCGTTGTTGCACGCGAGGTGTGACCGGACGAGATACGCTGCATCGTCGATTGTTCGCGATCCTGGTCCGGGGAATTAATTCACGCGAGGCACCGCTGAACAATAAGCGCAGCGCGCGCTTCATCCCCTCCCACTACCTCGCTGCCACTGTACCTCGCGCCGATTCAATGCGATTTTCGAAATCCCGCGCCATAAGGTGCAAAACCGACCTCCTCCGTTTCGTCTGGCGAGCCAAGCGTCGAGTGAGTGTATTTGTTTGTCCGTAACTCGCTGCCATATGCCAGCTATGCGGCCACCATTATGCGCGTGGACCGTGCACGCGGAACCAATGGACCCTTTGTTTTCGTTACGCTTCAACACACCGATCACACATCGTCTACTCCGGGATCTGTCGTCGCAGCTACACGTCTCTTTCTTTCCTTCGCCACTCATTCACGCGTTTTTACGCAAATGCACACGCGTCCATCGTCGATCTTGCTCGGCTCAGGTTAAGTTGTTAACCCTCTCGCTGCTGGCTCGATGCTCGTGCGATCTTTTTTTCCCTCTACATCGTGCAGCCTCTGTTGTTTAGACTGGCCTTTTTTTTCTTCTTCCTTTGCTTTCATAGTGTTGGTGGAGTGTATGCGTCCGCGGGAAAACCGACGTTACGCAGCGCTTGCATTTTTGTGGGGCCGCAGTTGCGGGTCTTCTGCAGCTCGAGTGGCTCGCGCGTGCATGGTCTGCTGGTTGTTCCGAGTTCGAATGCATTGAAATATTTCTGAAATAGATAGTATGGCGAGGTGAACTATGCAGCATCGTCTGTGTTGAAGAAAGTGTTGTATAAATGAATAGTTTTTACAAAGACAACGAGATTTCACAGATATGTTTCACCAAGATTCGAGATACGAGTAGACTTTTTTTGGATAAATTATTTTGTCAAAAAAAAAATGTTTCATGCCAAATAAATGACGAACTCAACAAAGAAATTAAGTCGCGAGAGTATTATTTTAGATCCCGAAATTCCCAAACATTTGTGCGTATCTATTGCATGATCAAGTTTTTTAATCAATCTTTCTCCGATTGGTAACCACTGGTAAAACGTGACCATAAAAGCGTTTCATATTCGTACAGGGTTTCAATTACGATTCAATGAATCTTTTCATAGCACACATATAATTACCGTTATTTCTATCGAAAAAAAAACTTGGTCATTCGACCAGCCAACCGTTTACATCGAAATTACAAAAAAATAATACGAGCTTTTGTATCGAACTCTGGCCATTTTTATATCCGTTGCACAAATACTAATGTTAACTCTTAATTTTTCTCTCCGTATATGAATACCACCGAGACGAATTTAACCGAAATACCATCTAATTTCGTTTTGCGCAAATTATAATTTTCAATACAAACCGTTGGTCCGCCTGTGCTGAAAAAGCGCAAAGAAAAAAAGAATTATATGCGCACAGAGAGGACAGAAAGGAGGAAAGTTTAAACGATAATGAATCTCTTATTACATGGCAACGGGCACGGAGAGATAAAACATTTGAAAATTCCCCAGCCGAAAAATCGAGTCGCACTGCTGTACTCGTCTAGAGTTAATAACATTTCCCTGTATTCACACCGTCGCGTCGCGTCGTTTAACGCAAGATGGCGCAAAAATATCCCCGCGTAAAAATGGTACAAAAGCTTCATAGAAATAACCCCTGGTTCATTACCGGTGGATACAGGGGTTAGGAAGAAAAATTCTAGCGAAAATTGACTTCGTAAACGGCAGGCCGAATTAAAATTCGACCGCTACTATCGCACAATGCCGTCGAAATTTTCACCGATACACAAATCCCGGCAACCCTCGCTGCGGGATTTTTTTTTTTTTTTTTTTTTTTTTTTTTTTTGTTCGGTGAATTTATGCGCTAATTGTGAAATGTCCATCGATAGTGGAATTATTTCGGATAGGGTAGGCTTTTACTGAAAACGATTTTTTTCGTAATGTGTAGAAGGGGGAATCGGTCTGACCATTGATAGAATTTTTGTATGAATTAATTGAAGTTATTGTTTAAAATAAAAGATGGAAATGACTCGACTGATGTAACAATTGCTGAATGGTTGGTAATTGTTAGAATTAGAAATCGTACTTTCGATAACTTTAACGTGCCTCGTTTTTCCAATGTCGACTAAAATATTTTGCTTTTGATTTATTAGAGGAGATATACTTTCTTAAATTCGCTTTGTTTCAACAACTTGCGTTATAACGATGAAAATGCACAAATCCTATTATAAGGTAAAAAATATCAGATCGTATTTTTTGAAGCGTTGCTGCTTCGAAATCACAGTTTTCCACGTATAATAACTCGTGTCACGCTTTGATCTTTCTCTGAGCCTGTATATCGCTCTGTATTACGTTTGAGCATAAATTCAAAAGCTTATGCGTCAATGCAACGCACTACTACGATTATATTACTTGTTTCTCTCAGCTTTTAGTTCTCGCGATAATAAACTGAATAATGCTTTTTAAAATGACGTTCCTTGCACAGCACAAGTAAATTAAATATGACGTAGTACAACCGTGCGTGACACGGAGCTCTTGGTATAAAAATTCATCTGTTGGTCACGCTTGATTTTTAAACAAATATTCCAACAATGATAATCCTGAGAAATCTATGTAAAAATTCTTATTTCATTCGAGACGCTTATATTTGGCTGCTTCGTTCCAAGAAAAATACTAGAAGTAATGTCTTCAGCCCTGTGAAATCTTTTCGCAGATTACATTTACCAAATTCCATCTTCGTCATAATGTTCTCTTAATTTTTCCCATATCCATCAAAACACCGAAACAACTTGTCAGTGTGCAGGTAATCTCTCTGAGAAATCAACTCGCTGATCCAACACATTTACGCAGCCTGCAGCGAAACAACACACAAAAGAACGTCAACATCGTGGACGAAGCGATCGTCGAGGTCGCGTAACTCCATCACGAAAAATAACTTAATTTCCAAACAATGTCGTTTGCCGGCGCGGGGACAAGGCAGCGTGGGCACAGGCACCGGCACCGGTCACTCCGTGAGCAAAAATTTGACGAAGCTTTTAGCTGGTGATTCGATTAGCCGACGCTTTGCAGTGCATTATACACGCCGCTGTGTGTGGCCCTGTCATTTTCACCAACTACCGACAGGCTCTAAGAGCGTGCACGCCGAAAAGAGACGAGACGACGAACAGAAGAGCGATAGAACGTGGCCGTAGCACAGTGGCAGAAGGTTGCGAGAGGCCGGTGTCTGGTTCGCTTTTACTTTTTAAACTTTTACCGCTCATGCAAACTCGCTAGATAGCGACCTCTTGGTACGTGTCATCTATGACAGCGGACAAAAACAACGATTTTCGACTAACGAGTCCAGCGGCCCACTCGTACGAGACGAAGGGACAGATAAAGAGAAAGACCAGACTCTCTTGGTTCCTCTGTACATCCACCGCCGCGCCACTGAAATGTTTTCTTGCTCGGTCTGAAAAAAAAAAAAAAAAGAAAAAAAACAACGCTTATCTAATCCGTGTGCTATTTTGTGAGAACCAAGGATGGATGGGATATCTCTGGGTAATTTAAAGAACCCTGTGTCCATTGGAAGGGGTAGTTCACGATAGTGTCCTTCTGTAGAAGGACAGTGGTTTCAAGTAAGTAATCTCTGTATTACCGTTACGTTTTTAGGTTAGGTGAGTGGCTCTGGACTCTGACTTTTATGGGATAGATAAGATACTTGGGAGAGGAATAGGTTGCTGGGTAGAAAGATGGTAAAGAATCATGGAATCTGAGGATAAATATATTATTTATCGATTATCGACAAATAGGGTAGAATTATGTGTTAATAGTAGAGCTGATGTTTTCATTAGGAATCTCTGATCGGCATTCAAATATTGCGATATATAAACGTGAGAGGTCCTGGAAGGATGGAATATTCAAGTTGCGTGAAAGATAGAGAAAGGTACTTCTTTTTTTTTTTTTTTTTATTTGGATGAGTTTACAATCAATTCTCATTGAGAATTATAAGTAAATTATTCTGGCGTGGTACTATAACGCGTATAATAAATGTTTATCATACTTGTGATTCGAATCTAAAGGGTAATGTCTTTTTAGCCTGCGGATCTGATCCGTCGTGTCAAATAATTGAATAAGTAATGGGTTTTGGTGGTTGTTAACTCTTATGTTATATCTATTACTGAATTTGGATATTTCTTCTTTAACTGTAGGTATCTTAAGATCGCGATGTATAATAAATGTATATGAAGTCGAAATATAAATCGGAACGAACTTTCCGAACGACACAATATTAGATAAATTTGTTCTCCTTTAACGTGGTTCGATGAAATTTAATGAGTAGTATTGTCCCGTCGAATTTTAACATTTTATATATGCCAGTAAATATAATAAAATTAGTACGAACAGTAATTAATTAAAAACACAGAGAAACGGTCACTGAAAACGACATATCCGTGAAATCCATCCATCAAATCTTCTTCGAAACGGTTGCCCAATAAAATATAATTACAAAAATCGCGAACACCGTGCCACGTCGACGCATTTCGCGCAATTAACGTTCCTCTCGCGTTCGATTCCAGCCACGCACGTAAATAAGCGCGAGTAAACGAGATTTTCACCCGTTCTTGCTCCGTATACGTCAACGTAACATGCGAATCACAGTGAAAAGACTTGTTTCATGACAAATATGCCGGATCGATTTGTTCGTTCATGATTCTTCGATTAATAATTAGTAATAATTTTCTTGATAACCTCGTCTCGCGTCGATCAACCTGATTTATTTCCATCTAGAATTTTCCATTCGGCGCATCATAATGCGACCGTGTGGATACGCTCGTCACAAATTCAAGAAACATCAGCCGAAATATAGAGAAAGCGATTTTCGCGCTACGATTTCTCCGCAACGTTATTTTTGATGGTCACGCGATTCGACTGACTGTCGCGCGTCTTCGCGTATATACGGAAACTAGTGCACGAGAACACGTCACGAGAGGCGTTTCTTCTCTTTAAAGTAAAGGTTGATTTTTATACGTCAAGAAATATAGTATTTCCGAGGCGCGCTGTGAAATACACGTTGAAATGAATGTGGTGGGAAATATTTACGTACGTGGTAAATCGATCCGTGTGGCCACTTTGACTGCACGTTAATAACGACACTGCAAATATTTGATAGTAACTGTCGTTAACATTCGTTCACTTGCAACTGAAAGTTCTATCCGACCGCATAAGAAATCCATGCCGCACCCCGCAGTCGTGCACTGATCCTTTAAAAAAAAAAATTACGTTGGAGAAACACGACAAAAGGAGCCTATCCCCACCGTATCTGCCACTGCAACGCCAAGTATTCATTCCACTTTTTTTTCCTCCTTGCCCACAACAATATTCCCAGCCGCCACGCGTGCTAAGGACGCACGTGATTCGCAACTGTATAGAAAAGCACTCGTGAACACGGCCGAATAACAACGGGCAGAGAGACTCCTTGTCAGAGCCGGGCGAAGGGCGAAGAACAGAAGGGAAGAAGGAATAAAAAGAAATACACGAGAGAAACGGAAGGGAAACAGAAAGGAACGAATACGCCATTAAAAAAAGGGAAAAGAAAAAAAGAAGAAAGGAAAGAAAGCACTCGTAGAAAACGAGGTTGTTACAAAGAGGCACCGTGATTCCCAAATGCTCTAATAGGTGGGCCACTCGAGCAGACCCATGGAAAACAGCGGCCCAAAACAAATTCAGGCCGCAACAAATTCTCGGATGCGCCACGGGGCGCCTCGAACGCACATGCCTCGCAGATGCACACGCACCCCCTGTTTCGACGGATGTACCAAAGAGGCTGGAAATTGGTCCCCCTGATGCCGATATTTCACGTGTGTATCACGTATTGTGTTACGCTACTGTCAGCGCTTCCTAAGGCCTCCTTTTATTTAGGGACACAGAGATGCGCTCAATCTGTGTCTATGTATGTGTCTTTCAGTGGTCATGCACGTATGCACGTGTATGTGTGTGTATGTGTGTGGTAGAATGTATCGATTTGATGCGCTCGGTAACGAGCCAGTTTTTGATACACCAGTCTTCACGAGTTCTGTGATTTTGACCGAGCCATCGAGCTTGCCTGTTTGTGATCTATGGAACAACGAGACAGACTGAATGCGGGTTTATTGTTTCATTAGAGCCGTGGTGTGGATCGGTATGTGGAGTGGATCCTGTGCGCCATTTGAGAGGGGTGACTAGGGATTGATGAAGTTTTTACAGATGTTCGAGTTAGGGAGCGGTCGTATTTATATTGTCATTCGGATTGCGAATGCTTATGCAAATTCATATTTTTGTGAATACGATTAATGTAGTGGAACCTAACCAGTGATTTATTTTATCCACTAGTGGGCCATTTTGTCTAAGAAAGGCGTAATTATAATCGTATTTATAATATAGAATATTGAAAAAATGAAGATTGCAACGTTACATCGCTTCCTGAATTTATTTCGTTGTTAAGAAAAATTGACGCAACTCGTAGAAACACCGTCTCTAGGTACGCGATTAGCATCATTCGACTACCTTTTTGCCAATTCCCTTTTGCAATTTCTGATTCTTTATTTCCTTCCAATTTTTCTTCAATTTCGCTGCGAATTTTCCGAACGATCCACCGCTTTGTGAAACGTCAACAGGTTTTTATCGAAAGTAACGTTTTCGTTTAACGAAAATACGCGTATAACGCGGCAAAAGGGCGAACAACGAAGGAAAAGGAAGATTCGGTGGACGCGGAAGTCGTGAACGAAACTCGTACGTTCGCTTGCGGATGACGTTCCCGCCGTTCGTTTTCCAATTATCGTCGCGAAATGAATTACGCCCGAGACGAGGACGGCTGATTAAACGGTGGAAGCGCGCGAGTTTCGGATTTAAATCGAGTACGGTTGCATTGATTGAAATAATTGTTTAATTACACGGCTGCTTCCGGTAATGACGACGCTTTAAATCGAATAGTTGCTCCAACTTCTCATCGTGTGTCTGTGTACCTGTATCCGCGCGAATTTTTCTGCTTTAAATTTGTTTTTCCTGTCGAAAAGTTATTTAATTTGTAATATATCTGGTAAATTCTCAATCATAAATGAAACTCCAAATATGATTACTATGATACGATAGCTACTACACCAATAACCTAACATAAACATTTTTTTTTTTTATTTGGAAATAGTTTACAATCAATTCTCATTGAGAATTATAAGTAAATGATTCTGACGTGCTACTATAACGTGAATAATAAATAATTATCGTATGTTTGGTTCTAGCTGAATCTAATGTTTAAATCTAGAGGGTAATGTCAGCATAAACTAAATCAATCAACGCCAATAACAAAAAGCCTTAGAAACAAACCGCAGAATGGAATTATTACCACTCGTGATCGATTATTCGAATTATAAGAACAAGAACAATATTGTTGCGTGATCTTTGAAAAGTGAACGCGGCTCGAGCAAACATGAGAAGAACGCGGCGTGTTTTCAAGCAACGACAGAAGCAATGTCGGATCAATTGAATAGAGCTTAACGCCGAAATTAAACGGAGCTTAGTGGCGGACAATGGCCGGCAATCGTTTTCGTTACAATTACTTATCCGATCGTTTCGAGCATTGTGCACGCGAGGCCGCTGCGTCAGCGCGTTTTGTGCGTCTGACAGCTGCGATGAATGACGCTATTACCGGTAAGTGGCGAGCATTATTTACGCAGAAGCAATGGCAACATGTGCGCCGTGTCGATTGCTCTTTAACGCGTTAAGCCGAATAATAAACGCTGCTCGGACGGTACTTGAGACTCGTTACTTCTTTCTTGCTGTGACAACTGGTTTTAAAACTATTTTGCTCACTTCAAACGCGTCCGACCGATAGAACGTTGGCGGTTTCATATTTTCTACGACGATTTCCAATTTTCTACGTTTCATGGCTTGTACAAAAGTTCTTTGTACGGCGATTTTTTCCCACTTCGGGTCAGTGAACAAAGTGGATTTATGCCATTATGCTTTTATAAGATTTGCCAAACTAACGATACCCGCTGAAGCCACATCTGTAAAAAGTATTCAAATACAACCTTATTTTATAACCTACCAGCTGACTGCTGAAGCGAGCAAAACTCTCATAGAAGGAAAACTAAGAAGAAAACACCCCACTGACCTCGCTAAGGAAATAAAATAATCAGACTCGAAGATGGTATCCCGCTGGGAGTAGCCATCCATGTGTTATTTGGCAATTAAGTTAGAAAAAATTACCAAATGTCCAGCTGGACAAATTGTAAAGTACAAATTAAATAATAAAAAAAGAAGAAATGTGTTGTGCCAGGGTGCAGTTGAAGCTATCAACTATAACCTTACGTTTTATTAAGACCGTAGAATATATTGGAAACGTGAATTCGTTGAAAAATTTATTCCATACATGACGCAAGAAAAAAAAAAGAAAACATTCACTCACTAAAGAAATAAAATATTCAAACTCGAACATGTTATTTAGCAATTAAGTTAGAAAAATTTACCAAATGTCCAGCTGAACAAATTGTAAAGTACAAATTAAATAAAAAAAAATTTTGTTATAACCTACGTTAGAAACGCGCGGCAAAAGTGGTGCAAATTTATTTAAACAATTATTAACATCTCGAATTTTTCTATCTCTAATCGAATGAGTCATAATTTTGTTTTACAATGGGGAATCCCCCTAGCCAGAAATGAAATATACAACCCTAAGCGGTATCTCTACGCCCCTAAGACACCAAATGTTTCTGTCAGTCGATGATTTAATTCGCGATTTGGCTGTATCTTAGCTCGTCCTGTAGCAAATTTCCAGCTCTATACCAAAAGCGTTGAAACAGCGATGAAAAACGAAAGAACTGGATATCCTAATCAGTGGATCTCAACGTAGAACAATTTTATTCGGGGGTCGAACCGGACCCGTCCAATTATACACGGGCAAAGCCCTCTCCATTGGTGTTTCGTTTACCCGGACGAGCGGATTCAACCGGTGGTCCTCTGGCAGGAATTCCGCGTCAATTATTAACCGTTGTCTGCGAGGCGCAATTAAAAATTATCGATAGCGGGCCAGGAGCGCGCAGCTTTGTCAACAACGTTGATGAATTCAACGGAAACGTGTACTGACCCCCACGGGTAAACACAAAGAGTCACGCAATGAAAGCGCGGAAATTCCGACACGGTAAAACTACCATCAGAGAGACGGAAATGTTGGAACGTTGAAAAAGTGAGACAGAGAGAGGGTGCAAGTAGAAGAGAAACGAGGAAGGAAAAGAGAGACGGGGATAATTACTCGCAGTGTCTTCTCATTTGCATTCTATTCCAGACGGCTGGGCGAAATCTCAGTTACACTTTTGTGCGATGGTAAAGCAAGGTTATTATTTAAATAACTCTTTGCTTTCAAAAGGCAAACGGAGGGAAGCTCTTCTCGACTTGCTTGTTATATACGACCGGCTGGCACTCCCCTCCGTTTGGCGTGTTTGCGATTGCGATACAACGGCGTAGCGGAGAAACGGAGATATCTCGAAGCAACGCTAAGACTCTCAGTCGCTTGAAATCCTATACTCGGATCTTCCGTTACTGCGTCCCTTTAAATTCCAAACTATTTTTCGATACTGCCTTTCGATTATTCCTCGTTAGGATAGAATTTCAGGTTCTTTCGATGTTCCACGAGCTCAATCTTGTTCGCTTATCGCAGAAAGAAATCTACACGCTTAGCTGCGACTAGCTAATACAACTTTTCTATTAAACACAGCTTACACTTAGAAGAATTCTCAGAATTAACTTAAGTGTCACACCAACCGTTTATACAATGTATTAGGTTGTCCGAAAAGTGTTTTTCTTTTACAGACACGTCTTTTACAGCGACGTATTTTTATACAAACGTGAAACCTGATCTGTCGAACGTTGTAATCTTTATTTTTATAGAACAAAATGGATTATTCATAATTCGATAAAATAATATAAAACGGAAATGTTCTACATCCATTATTTCCTTATAAAACGAAAGAAACTTTTCTGACGACCTAATATAAACCGACCTATAGGTTGCGACGTGCCAGTATCTTCGACTCCACTCTCTACCCAACGACCATCAAAATCAAACAACGAAACGCATCATATCCTGCCAATTACACCGACGAAGGAGCCGAGCGAATAATTAAAAGTATCATCAATCGAAATTCCCCGGTCGTAGATCCGGCCCACAAACAGAATGCGCTCGAAGCAGCCCACTCGAAGAAACCAACCCTCTCCCTAGTTATTCTTCTCCGATCCTGTCCTTGCGTGTATGCAGCACGCAAAAGCTCTCTTCTCGCGCTGGCAAAGGGGCAGAAAGAAAAAAAACCGTGTCTCTACAATAAGTGGTACGCGACGGCACTTTTGATCGTCGCTGGCAGCTCGCGCGGAGCAACATGTTTAACGCGAGTGCACCCGCGATGCACATGGCTGAGCGGACGTTGGGATTGGGTAAGTGCGTTGCATGAGGGACGAGGGGTTTAGAGGGAGTGGTGCAACAGCAGCCTTTTACCCTCTTCGACCTGCTGCAACCGCCGAGTGCCTGGCCGTGTGTTGCCCGTGAAATTGCTTGCACTTTCTCTCTTCGTCCTCTTGGCGCGCACACGCGCGTAAACACACCCTCGAACGCGACCCCTCGGCCAACTCGCGTCTTCCGTCTAAAATAAACTGACCGTGCAGAGATTTTCACGTGCAGCCGAGCTCCAATTGGGAAACGTCTGCGTGAAAGGGGAAGGAATAAAAAAAATGAAGCGAGTCGGGCCAGCTAAAGTCGACCGTGGAAGATACAAGGTGGGCCAAAAGTCACTCTCTGATTTCTTTGGGATATGGAATTTTTATAAATGTAAACCGGAGCGCAAATTTTAAATAGTTTTCCAACTAAGCGTAGACGATTATGGTAATACGAGTATTGATAGAGGGATGATTCTACGTGAAGAAATAAGTAGCAAATTTTATCGACTGAAGCTTTGGCTTTAAAGGAAATTGACTATGAGAAGAGCTGTACGATCGAATAACACTCGCTACGATAGAATTTCTTTTTTTTTATTATTATTATTTAATTTGTACTTTACAATTTGTCCAGCTGGACATTTGGTAAATTTTTCTAGCTTAATTGCTAAATAACACAGGGATGGCTACCCCTAGCGGGATACCATCTCGATAGAATTGGCTTCATAGAACTTTTGTATAATTTGTCATACAATCCATCGATATATTCCTTAACAAATTTTTAAAAATACGTCAATAATTAACCGTATTTTCCAACTATTGAAATCTGATAAATACGAATAAAGATTGCAAGCTGTATTGAACAGCGTAGTAAGTGTGAATCGAAAAAAAGAGAAACATGGACACTTTTCGACAGAACTAATAGTATTGCTAGTGGAAGGTCTTGGTTTCTTGGCGATTCTACGGCAGTCGAGTCGACGTCCATTCACCTTCGCCACCGGGCGTGTATCGACTGTCGAGCGAAGCTTTTATTTCTGGAGTTTGAAGAGTGTTGGCCCTCGTTCGATTTGCGAGCGTTCGCCACGTTTATTTTTGTTGCTACCGTTGTTTGCTCTGCCGGCGTTCCGCTTTTTCTGAAACCATCCGCGACGTGATTTATTGGGTTTCGCTTGGATCTTTGGATTTCAGAGCCGGGATAGTGCGATGGATTCGTCGAGCTGTTTTTTTTTTCTGTTTTGTTTTGTTTTACGACGTATGGATTGTTTATTTGTTTTGAAAAGTTTGTTTTTTGTTGATTGATAAGTGGTGTTCGGAAGGGAAGCGTTAGTTTTAGCTGCAATTATTGATCGTTTATTGGTGTTGGGTGAAAACTCATTAGATTTATTTCTCTTTGTTACGTGTTTCTTTTCTACTTGAAAATTACTTTAACTATATTAAAAATTCGATGTTTCCTAATTATTAAATCGCAGTCCGTTATTAATTAACAATTTAGACACGCGTAAAAGTTGCTTCGTCGAATGCTTGACCAGAGATCGACTTGTCTTACGATCCAATGAAACGCTTCAAGAATGATCAAGTTAAGAATTGAAGCAAATATATTTAACCATGTTGTTTGAACCTAATCGTTTCACGAGATTTCCTGTGTAACTCGATGAATCTATTTTCGAAATAGAAAAATAATCTACATCCTGGAATTTTATTAACGCGTCATTATCATGAAGCTTAATTATTTGTTCGTCAGAGCAGTGGCGCGCTAATTGAGCGTGATGCGGCGGGTTAAGGCTATGACGTCGAGTTAACGAATCTCCATCAACGAGATCTTTCTTTTTTTCCTTAGCTTCGCATTTAAGAATCGATTGCAGGAAACGACAGGAATAATGCAGGGAAAATTAGCGAGTCCATTCAATTAACATGTTCTCTGGCTGCTTTAGGTTATAACGAGTAATGAACTGCTAATGAAGCAGAACACTCCTTTTTTTGTTACCAAAGAAACTCACTTTACATGCAGATATCATCGAAGAACCGTGGTAATACAAGCCTTGAACATAAATCTAAAAAAAGTCCCTTATTATTCACTTGCATAGGCAAGAACGTGGAATAATAGTTCTATAAATAACATTTTATTATAGCCTGCAGTCACTTTCTTTGAAAAGTCAACGACTTCGAGCCCGATTGGTCTCTGTTCGTGTGGCGACCACATCGATCGGCGACCTTTCCTCTTTACATACAAACTCACCCCTAATGCACGATTCGCGTGTCATCTGCCGACTTGTACAAATTACTCGCTTCGATCGGTACCAGCGATTAACGTGTAAAAATTTTTCCGACCAACACCTGCGAAAAGAAACGGGCGAAAGAGAAACACGTATTAAAAATCCGACAAATTAGCGACAGCGATATTAAGGCCAGGCGTAAATAATGAGATGTTCCATTTACCGAGATCCTTTCGTATCGTGTGAAATATATATCACGATCAGAGGAATGTAATTAAAAAATGTTACCATTTGATATCTTTTTAATTTCAAGATTATCCAGGACCTAACTTCTCAATCTCTGGGTGACGAAGTATATTTTCTAGGGCATCGCCAAGATGATTTTTTTTTATCGAAGATTGGTAGAATTTGACGCAACTGTATTTCATTAAAAATATTCGTTTAATCGAAAGAAGATGGCAGGTTATATTTGTAGCTATTACAAAAGAGGATGTGTCGATTTAAAAAAGATTCGAAATAATCATCTAGTTATATAGAGAAGAATATAGCCAATATTTCTCTCGGTTTATTCCATTTAAATTTGTCTGAACTTTTATTGGAAATTCAAGCTACAGAACATTCGTATACGATTGTTCTCGGTTTAATTAATTTCAAGGGAAATCGACTCGAATGCGAACAAATGATATTAATTACAGAAGCACGCAGTCCAAAATTACTACGAAAAAGATACCAACGACTATACGGAAACGACAGTTTATCATTGATTATTCTTTCGTTAATTACCCGTTCGATTCAAAACTAAAGGGGTGGGGGGAAAAATTGGGGAGGGGGTATCGGTAGATCGTTGCAAGCCGTTTTACGATCGAATTTGCATTTGCCTGGTGACGCGTAAGCGTTGCCGCGCTTTGATTACAGAGCTTCACTTTGCCGGCAGAAACGGAGCCTTATAAGATTAATATGTACAATTTGCATGTTAATTAGTACTTTCGTTGACCCAGAATTTTAAAACGTCCCCACACTCCGCTCTAATGTCTTTTCCGATATGAATTTCCCGTCTGTGAAAAATATTCGCACTCCCGCTGTGAGATGTAAAGGAAGTATACTGCAAATTAAAGTTCCGTAATTTCGTTCGAGTCTCTATCTTCTCTCACTTTTTATCTTCCTGTCTATGTACTGGTTATGAATACCCATACATAGGCTGTTCAACGTATTTTTTATTTCTCAACGTGTAAATAGATTGTCAATAGCTTTCTAAAAATACCTTTCTCTCTTATAGCAAAGTGAAAGCAACGTTGAATTTCTTAAATAGAATCGCACGATTTTTCCGTGTATCGATAAATTATAATAATAATTTGTTAGAATCTCTCGATGGAATTCGGTTGGCTCGTTAGCCTAAATGACAAAACCGTTTCAGCCGTTCTATTCGATGCTCGTTGAGGTAATATATTGCATATATTGTTTCTCGGACCAGTTTTATTCATAGGCGAGCTCACACAGCTGTGTAATTTGAATTTATGCAAATGCACGGCTGAATTATGTAACGAATTTGAACCGTACTACGCGAACACGCTTCCACGTTTACGGATTCCATAAAACGTTTCCTTCTTGTTGCGAAAGTAAAAGCGATGTTTCGCGCTGCTGTTTCGCCGCTTTTTGATATCTCTGATAGCCTCGCAAAAAACCTCATACGTGCTCGATGCAGTATACTTTGACGAAACGAAGATAAAATCAAGTTTTTGCTTCAACGACTGACCTATATCTCCTTCCAAGTTTCGCTACTTTTTACCTGGTTTTTATAACGATTAGTTCATTATCTCGAATTACCCAGCTCTGCTAATTGCTTCAAGCATTCCAAAAGCCGACATTTCTTCCAAGATAGTCTGCAGGAATTTAATTTCCCCAAATCCTCCACCTTTATTACACAGATCTCGTTTAAGCACGAAATAATAGTAAATGAAACGATTTTCTAATTATTCAAAGATGCGCCGGTAAATAACGCGATTGTTTGTTTTGCCGAGGGCTTTCCGGCTGGGGAGGAAAAAGCCGAGCAGCAGCGCAACGACGGCAAAGACGTTCGCGAGCGGAAGGATGCGTACGTGCAAACGTTATGATTACACTGGCTTCCTCGTGACGCGCAATAAACGTTGAGAAAAACGAAATTTAATGTAATTAAAAATGTTTTTAACGCGACGTCGTCCGCGTAAAATAGAGGAAAGAGAGAAAAGAAGGAAACGAAGAGGAGGCGGGAAGGGAGAGGTGGTGGGGCCCTAGTGGTTAGAGAGAAAAAGAGAATTAGAGCGGTGCGCTGACTGCGAAAGATGGGAGAAATAGGGGCGCAAAAAAGCTATGACATAGTGCGCAATTATGAAAATGAGTTTGGATGAGGCACGGCCACGGAGAGAACAAAGCTTTGAGAGATAACATTGACCAAAGTTACGAGGTTTTGCTTCTCCATTATTCAAACAAGAACCAGTCGAGCACGGTCTCGCTGTATCTGTCGCGTTTCTTGGAAAAATACACGCATGCGTGGACGCTTACAAACCGCGGCGATCCCGCGTCCTAGTAACTCGCCTTCATTACGACGTACCGGTGACCACGCACGAGTGTCTCGCTAGAGAGAATCTCATAAATAGAATCAGCGAAAGGTGAGCTTTTTCAAAACACTCCGGTGGCGGTAATGCGTTTCGAGGAAGAATCGTTTGGCAAAGAGCGAACGTAACAGTGAAAATCGGGCCCCTGTGTTTTTCAATGCTTTTCCATCTTGTGATGATGTGCACGTCACGAATTTCGTGCGTACACGTGGTTGTTAGGAATATTTACGATTGATTACGAGGTTAAACACACTTTGATCTTTAGCTATCGAGTGATTTTTTTATCGTAGCAAATGTGACGTACCATACTAAATCAATTATAGACAAATTACGGATAAAAAGAAGACAGATGTACTGGCTAACTAGTCGAAGCACTAAACTCAGCATAGAAAATAAACTGAAAATCTACGAAACGATAATAAAACCAACTTCAACGTATGGAATACCACTATGGGGGACAGCAGCAATGAGCCACATGAATAAACTAGAGTCGCTACAATCGAAGGTACTGAGAACAATAATCAACGCCCCATGGTATGTCAGAAACGAGGATATACGCAAAGACTTGAAAATACCAACGATCAAAGAAGAAATCGGCAGGTACGCAGAAAAATACAAGGAAAGAACGCTAACACATGCAAACTAGTTGGCTGCTGAAGCGAGCAAAACTCATAGAAAGAAGATTAAAAAGAAAACACCCACTCATTGAAGAAATAAAATAGTCAAACTCGAAGATGGTATCCCGCTGGGGGTGTTATTTAGCAATTAAGCTAGAAAAATTTACAAAATGCTCAGCTGGACAAATTGTAAAGTACAAATTAAATAATAAAAAAAAATGTGTTGTACCAGGGTCCGGTTGAAGTTACCAACTATAACCTTACGTTTCATTAAGATCGTAGAATATAGTGGAAACGTGAATTCGTTGAAAAATTTATTCCATACATGACGAAAAAAAAAAAAAAAAAAAAACAAAGCACCCACTCACTAAAGAAATAAATTAGCCAAACTCGAAGATGGTATCCCGTTAAGGATAGTCATTCATGTGTTATTTAGCAATTACGTTAGAAAAATTTACCAAATATCCAGCTGGACAAATTGTAAAGTACAAATGAATTAATAAAAAAAAAAAAAGAAATATGTTGTACCAGGGTGCAGTTGAAGTTACCAATTATAATCTTACGTTTTATTAAGATCGTATAATGTAGTATGAAATCGTTAAAAAATTCATTCCGTACATAACGTAATTTATCGAAACACAAGTAATGTCTTGAATAAAACCATTGGAAACCCATGAAATACGAAACGCAGACAACGCGTCAATTGTTTAATATATCGGATATACGTACACGTATTTCCAATAACTCGAATGCAGCATAATCTTTAGTTTCATATTTTGTCGCACCGATGGCAATTATTTCAGAAAATTCGATCAGCGTCATTGAATAACGAGGCTAGTTAATTTGACGCTGGCGGATACGCGAACAAATAAACTAGGTTTCTAACCCTATTCGACGCCGGCGTACGACTGCAATCCATTCCGAGGAGCGCAGTGATTTTTAATCGAGTTTCGTGACATCAAAGTGCTGCTGTCATCATGTTCTCTCTCTCTCTCTCTCTCTCTCTCTCACTTTTCTCTCTCCTTCGTCCTGTCTTCCCATCTTTTTCGCTTGGCCACGTCCGTCTCGTTTTCATGCTGTGCTCGTAGCGTCGTTCGTCAGCTCGTTCGTAGCTGGAAATTAATCGTCGCTTCTGAAAATAAGAGGCGAGTCGAAAAACCCCGAGAGCGGCGGCCACCGTCAAAGAAACTCGACACTGTTCACTATTTATGAACCGTCCGCGCTTAGCGAATGCGAACGCGCACACCACTAGTCAAACCTAATTCGAGGTGAAAGACGAAGAGTCCCGACGACGGAGAGATTGAAGAGCCGGAATAATGGCCCGACCGTGGACTGGCGACAAATTCTTCACGCCACGTGAACAAAAATATTGAAACAAGCCGTGGCTTCTGGATACACGGGATACACACGAGACAAGATACGGGCAAGAATAAGCTCTGCAATGTCTTTAAAAGAAGGTTTGCTTGGAATTTCGTGCGATGTTTGCTGATGTTTCTGCTTCACATTTAGTCAACATACATATCTTCTCGATTAATTAGATGTTTCTTTTTTTTTTTTTATTAAACAAGTCGTAGCGTCTCTGAATTTTAAGGTTTAAACATGCGAACTGTGTTTGTCATTGACGTGTTTTCAAGTGGAATAATACAAGAAAATGAAATAAAATATGTTTATTACCGTAATACTGTAGACAACCGAAGCCACAAATTTGTCGACATTAAGAAGAATTTCGAGCAGAAAGTTCTATGACAAAAATTTCTCTCGTATCGTAATTCAAGTACGCTGAGAGTGGTTTATTAGATACGTTTTTCTGAATGCGAGGTTATAGCGTTGAGAGAAATTTGGCCCATCCCTGACAGGACCTTACTTTATTTCTTTCCACAAGGGGCCATGTGCAGCGGGCCCGTTTGCTGCAGTGCCGTGCGTATCATAAATTTGCACCAGGTCTTAAGAAGTGTTTCCCGAATTGTAGCCTCGCCAAGAGGCTTTCTCAACACCGAAGATTGTCTTCGCTCGCGTTCGCCAACCAACGATCTCCGCTCTGGAACATTAACCATTGTTCTATCGACGTTTTTATACATTTCATCTAACGTAGCGTTAATTTCAACTACGTTTCTGTTTATCACAAATGTTCCGATATCGTCAACGTAGAATAGAACACAAGGAAAGAACGGCAACATATCTAAACCAGAGCTGGCTGCTGAAGCGAGAAAGACTCTCATAGAAAGAAGACTAAAAAGGAAACACCCCACTGACCTCACTAAAAAAATAAATTAGCCAAACTCGAAGATGGTATCCCGTTAGGGATAGTCCTTCATGTGTTATTTAGCAATTACGTTAGAAAAATTTACCAAATGTCCAGCTGGACAAATTGTAAAGTACAAATTAAATAAAAAAAAAAGAAATGTGTTGTGCCAGGGTGCGGTTGAAGTTACCAACTATAACCTTACGTTTCATTAAGATCGTAGAATATAGTGGAAACGTGAATTCGTTGAAAAATTTATTCCATACATGAAGCAAAAAAAAAACAAAGCACCCACTCACTAAAGAAATAAATTAGCCAAACTCGAAGATGGTATCCCGTTAAGGATAGTCATTCATGTGTTATTTAGCAATTGCGTTAGAAAAATTTACCAAATGTCCAGCTGGACAAATTGTAAAGTACAAATGAATTAATAAAAAAAAAAAAAAGAAATATGTTGTACCAGGGTGCGGTTGAAGTTACCAACTATAATCTTACGTTTCATTAAGATCGTAGAATATAGTGGAAACGTGAATTCGTTGAAAAATTTATTCCATACATGACGCAAAAAAAAAAAACAAAGCACCCACTCACTAAAGAAATAAATTAGCCAAACTCGAAGATGGTATCCCGTTAGGGATAGTCCTTCATGTATTATTTAGCAATTACGTTAGAAAAATTTACCAAATGTCCAGCTGGACAAATTGTAAAGTACAAATCAATTAATAAAAAAAAAAAAGAAATATGTTGTACCAGGGTGCGGTTGAAGTTACCAACTATAACCTTACGTTTCATTAAGATCGTAGAATATAGTAAAAACGTGAATTCGTTGAAAAATTCAACGAAGGGCGAATTCAAAAAAGGACAAAGCACCCACTCACTAAAGAAATAAAATAGTCAAACTCGAACGTGTTATTTAGCAATTATGTTAGAAAAATTTACCAAACGTCCATCTGGACAAATTGTAAAGTGCAAGTTAAATAATAAAAAAAAAAACAAAAATGTAGAACAGAAAGCGAAAGAGACAGATCGCAAGATTAATTGTAATAACATCGTTGGAAATCTATGTATTCTTACATAACGTGTTCCATGTACAGGTAAGATTCGCGCGGCGATAAAGCGAGTCGTCGCGGTGGACATTTTAATTCGCGTCGGTATGACGAAGAGCCGTCGTAAATCCGGCTGGCGGGCGAAAAATTCGCGGGATGATATCGCGAGAGCCGCGTGTCTTCGACGCATACGACGGTGGCAACGATAGAATTACCCCCGCGTCCATGAAATTTTATTGCCATCGATATTTCACGGGGCTCGCGGTCCGCTCGTGTAACGGGCTATACGCGCGGCGTGCGCGCTGCGCCGCGTACAGCCGCCATTGTGGCCGGCACGCAATCAGTAAAGTGCCATACGCCGCTATTGAAACTGCTACTAATGAAAATTCCCCGGGGGGACGCGAATAAAACTGACTGGTATTCAGGTATTCCAATAATTAATGAAATAAAAACTGGCCGCGCGTCATTTCGCGACGTGGTTTCCGGAATGAATTCTATCGGCGTGATATAAAATAATAAAATAGAAAAAAAGACAGAAGAAAAAAAAATTGTAGACAGGAAGAAGAAGAGGGAGATGAAGTGGTGTAAAACAACCAATGCAACAAATTTAAAGAGGATCTCGGATGAGCAAACGCGTGAACAATTCTTCATTAGCATCTGGCAAATTGCTAGGTACTGGATATCAGTTAGGTAGAAACGAACGTGAATTTTGGAGAAACAGAAACAAAACACGAACAGAATTTCCATTTCTGAAAATCGTGCGCTCGCTATTCCTTCGTATTTACTGTTTTTTTCCAGCAGCTGGTCCTCCTGCACTCGATAGTGACTCCAAATCCGTTCCTCGAATGCTTCAGCCATGTGTTCTACGTGAAAGCTGCAAGCCATAAAACGATTGTAAATTTTACGGAAGTCCAATAATGTCACACTGCCGTTCTTCTTAGGATTTCTAATAGAAACGCGTCATACCTGCACATACATACCTGTATATACATTTCTTACATCTTACATCCAGAAGTATTTATACCTTTATTTGCAAGTGTTGGAAGGACGCTTATGTAAAAACCAAGCGATAAATATACGAGACACGTACATATGAAGCAAATAAATTCGGCAAAAGTCCACGGTATAGACATTAATTATCGTTCGTCATTGAAGAAACCTAATCCAATAACAAGTTGACTAAATCCTAGTCTTGATTTCAATCACGGTTCTCGAGTCGTCGGTCGCGAATCGAGACAAATCAGACTATCCCTAGATGCGACGTTCGTATTTTTTTTTTTTTTTTCGTCCCCCTGTTTCCACGGGAAAAAGCGAAAAAGAAAAAGAAAAAAAAAAAGAAAAGGGAGGAAATAACAAAATTACAGAGTCGCTTCGTCAGAAGCAGGCTCCGTTAAATCAACCGGTCCTCTCTTCCTCTGTCCGTGGCTCTCGTTTCACCGACACCCTCTCATCGTCTCTTGCATTTCACAGCGAGGTCCTTCCCCGCTTTCCTTCCAGTCAGCCTGTAATCTAGGAATCTATGATTCAACGACACTCGTGCGCCCCCAGCATCTGCTCCCTGATGGACGCACTTCAAACTGTCCCGCTCACAAAGCGAGCTCTGTTCTTAGGAAATAATGTTTTCGCCGGCGTGTCCGTCGTCGTCGTTGTCGTCGTTCTTCTCCTACCTCCTCTTCGTCTACCTCTTCCTCCCCTCTCCACCGCTCTCTTCTCTCATTCTTGTGCAACCGCTTAATACCTTGCAGATGCGAGATAGCGCTCGACAGACAGGAACAGAGTTGAAGGGAGCCGGACAACGTTTTGTTCGTGGTCTAACAGGTGCCTGGTAATTCGACGTATGTATTCAGATGGCGCACATGTTCTTCGAGTGATGGTCCGAGAGAGCGAGATGCACTTCGGATCGCGATTGAATTATTGGGATTTCTTGGCAAGGCTATGTCGACATTCTAAGCGCAGGCGATGCGGTTGTGTTAACCCTTGTAATCCACTGACCCTTTGCATTATGGTGACGTTGATAATTGGAAAATTATATTTCGTGCCGCTTTTATCGATAGGATGTCGAGGCTACTGTGTAAGCGAATTCACAAAAATTTATAGTCTTTCTAGTTCTCGAAGCAATTGCTTGGCTTTGAATGGTTTTATTTCGCTGGTCAGTTGTGTCAAGATTTCTTGATAATTTTACACCCTCGAGAGAATATTATTCGACTAGACTCTCGGTGATTTGTTTATTAAAATTTGCAATCGACGAAGATCAGGTATTTTTAAAGATGTTCGACTGCAAACGCGTTTCAAGGATTCCCTTGAAACGATAATTTCGTAACGGTTCTTCACAGCCACTCGTCGAAACGTCAATCTTCGTCTACGGAATCGCGATACGCCGGCCACAACGATCGATAGTTCGTCTGTTGGCTGGAATTTAGAATGGTCATCAGACGTGCAATTTTTATGCAAATAGCGAAACGTTCCAGTCAGACAAGCGTTATCAATACCGTGCAGACTTGAAAACGTCGATAGAAAATTTAAGTTTCCCAGCTTTGCACGAATATGAATTTTTCAGTTTCACACACCACAGATGTTGACCAATTTAGATTCAGTTCTTGTTCTACGCTGGCCAAGTATAACAAGTAGAAACGTGAATTTTATTCCTAGCAATCACCACGGTTGACGTATTTATGGCAAATATTAAAATAAACGAGGAACATATACCAAAGTAAAATGATAAATTACAAAATGAAGAGGGGAACTGTGAACAACCGAGCAAGCATCACGCTACGTTCTCGTTTTTCACAATTCTCACCAGCATACTTTTTAGATCAATTTTTTCCAGCTCTCACTTGGGTTCGTTCTCAATTGCCCCTTTTCTTAAATGCGCACCATCACTGGGCTCTCCTAAACACACATGTCCACTTTCTTGGAGCCAAAACACAGAGCCATACGAGAAAATGGCCACTTGATACCAAAGCACGCTAAACTTCTGTTTTTATTCAGCTACATGAAACTACGATAAACTCATTTAAATCTTTAGATGGAAAAATGAAAAATTATAACCTTCAAAAGATTTCATGGTCGCTTTTATCTTTTAAATTGGATTATTTTTTCTTCTTTCTTTTATATATTAATCGATGCATTTTATTATTCTTTATAAAAAAAAAAAGAAAAAAACTGAAGATGTAACGAGCGTTAAGTTTCATGCTATTCGTCTCTCTTCCCTCTTGAATCACCTGTGAAAGATTGTACCCATCGATAGAACGTGCCGAACCGGGAAGAAAGATGGAGAAAAATAGAAAAGGATACGATAGAGGTAGAAAAAGTCTGTACATAAATCGTTTGGAAGCGGTGTTCGGTGGCCATCGCCATCGTATCAGTCCCGGAAACTGGGTCAAGCGAGTTTTTCCCGGCGACTTGTTCCCAACAAAGATAGCAACCTTCGACCAGCGTCGATCGCCCCTTTTTTTTTACACCCTTCATCTTTCAGCTTCCTTTCTTTCAAAGGTGAAGAGTTTCCTTTCAATGACGTTAACTCGGTACTCGAAACAGGTAACTCGAAAATTACGAACTTTAGAAGTGGATCTCGGATGGACCTCGAGAGTTGGGACTTTCGAGAGTTTCCATCGAAATATTTTACGAACGAGGCTCTATTTTGACAAAGACCATATTTAGACTTCTGCTACCTTCAATGAGTTCATTTTTCATCAAACTTTTTCATGAGATTTCGTATTCAGACAAAACAGACACCTTGTATATTTGCATCTTCTGTATCGTTGCATTAATAGAAATAAGAATCGAAATAAATTACAAGCAAAACATAGATGATAAATAATACAACGAAATTTCTATTTCAGAAAAAAGACAAAAAAGTACAGCGACGATCTTGAAGTAAAATAATAACTTCGATAATATTTTTTCTTCCAAAACTGAACTATCTAAATTGTACTGTACCATAAAAATAAATCGTTGCTTAAACAAAATTACGGCTCTACCCTACACGTATATCCTGTCCATTCCACGAACTTTCATGTATAGATTATATTTTCCATACAAAAGGATTGTCTAATTTTATAAAAAAAAAACAGTCCCCTCTGAGTTTAACTTGCCCCACCATTTCTTTTGCTTCCGCTATGAAACTTTCCGGGGAAAGTTGATTGAAAAGCTCCGCGGTTTAACTTCGCCTCTAAAATCGGCTCGGTTCCGGTCCTGCAAAGTAGGTCGAGCCGGATCCTTTCAACCAGCTCATTGTTGCCCGATCTTTCACGAAAATTCACTCTCCGACTACCGGTCCTCCTCTCCCTCTCTCCCTCTCCCTCTCTCTCTCTCTCTCTCCTCCACGAGCGATTTCGTTTTTCGCGCACGAGAGAGGATCAAGTAAGTACTCGTAAAGCGGGAACAATAATCAGGGAAGGGGGTTCGTGCGGTGCCCGGAGGCTAGCACTTTCCCCTATTTCCGGTAACGCCTAGTGCTACTTGCAATTTTTAACCTCACTTCGCTTTGAATTCAAGTGATTGTGTTTCTTTTTTCTCCTTCGCTCGACGTGTTTCAGAGAGGTTTCGAGCGAGGTGTACGGAAATTTGATGGCGTAACTCTATTTGATAGGTTTCGGGTGTTTCGGGTTTATGTTTAGGTTATGGCGTCTTGTTAGGTTAGTATTCTAGGGAATTTTTACGCTGCGACCTATATATTTAGAAATCTTGACAGGATTTGGAATTTAATTTTGGGTTTCTAATGGAAAAGTACGAGATTTCAAGTTGATGATTAAATTATGATATTTATTTGATATTTATTATTATATGATATCATTGGTACGACATATGGTACGGCATGGTAATGTTCCTTAGCTAGAAAACTTATGTGAAGAAGCAGTGACCTAAGCGTGAGATACTATGTAACCAATTAAAGCACTCAACAAGTCGGATTCTAATCTAAAATGGACGGCCAGAGTGTCATAAATAACGAATGACAAGAAACGAGGACTTCAATAGCTTCTTCATGCCACTATCTGCTGGCATGCTGGCATTTATTTTCTCGACCACTTACTCATACCTTATATCCTTTTTTACAAAGCCAAATAGGTCGTAAAAAATTCCAACATAAAATTTCACATAAAAGCAAATTCGACAATGATATTGTTTGGGACGATATTATATATGTAACAATATATATTACAATACATATATATATACTGTGAAATATTTTACCATTTTATTTTATTTTCCACTTTGCCATTTTATTTTCCATATATCACGTAAACAACATTAAAGAATATAATGAATTCTCTCTCTATATATGTAGTCTTCGCCATTTAATTTTCCGTGTATCAGTCAAACAATATTTAAAGAAATTACGATAATTTCGACTCTCAGCGAATCGACGAGAACGTATGCCGAGCAATCCCAAGATACACCGTCATTTTAATCCCGTATGATCTGGAAAAAGCACGAGGATGATCCGCCATCTAATCCGCTTAATTCCCTCGGTGGACCTGCCGCGTTTGCACTGCCACACGCTTTGAGATCAACGTGACTCGGAATCATCGTCATGCTGACTGCAGCAAAACGCACCAGGAAACAGCCAGCGTGTGTTGTAAATCAACTATACTGACTCGACTACTTTAACCCTCCCTCTGTGTCTTCTAACGCGAAACGATAGCGGCACGAAACAATTTGTATTACTATGTTTCGTTTTAACACGCGTGAATTTAGTCGCTCCAATTTGCTGATAAGCACGTCGTGCGTCGTGCTTGATACGATATTGTACTAGCTCTGCGACGATTACCTGCTTACTCTAGTGGAAAAATCCGTTTTACCTGTCTCTTTTCCCTTAACACTTTGACTGCCACGCCGAAATCACATGTTCCGCTCAGGACGCCACAGGAGTATTTTTATTATTCAAACCATATAATGGCAAAATAATAATAAATTGATGATGTAAGACAATATTCTTCCCCAATGGACCGTTTATCTTATTGGTAGTCACGGGTGACCAACGTGGCGCCTTGGTAACAGTTGATAGCGACATACTATAACAAGGCTTCGTTTATTTCAACAAACCATTCGCATTCGTTATTTCATCGTAAGCAAAACGTCCAGAATATATTATCGAAACTTGTAGAAGATATTAGTAAACGGTATTTGCTCATTTTATATATAATAGTAAGGTATATGTACACTTCTAACTTTAATTAAATGATTATAAAGCAGCATTTACGATTATTTTCTAAGGTGTGTTTATAATAATATTCGCAGATTACCCCTCAAAGATATAGATGCAAACACAGTGCACCGTTAGATGCAAGATTTGTTCTCATTTTTTTTATTGATGTTCTAATAAAAATGTTTAATTGTTCAATGGGACACTTTTTGCTTCAAAGTATCTTCTATTTATCGATTATATTCAAAATGCCCTAACTGTCAATTTTCATACAATTTTTACAATTGTAAGAAGTTCAAGCGCTTCGGTCACCAATGACCACTGTGGTGTCACAGGAGAAACCGTGGCCCGTCATATATGACCAACGTGGCAATCAAAGTGCTTGCTTATGACGATGTGTCTCTAGCGATTCATTTTATCATCCGAATATCTACTCTCGTTAACTACTGTCAATCATAATCTTTTTGTAATCATATTATCTAATAACATCGATTCAACGTTAGATGATAAAGTGAACTCTTTCTAATGGGCACATAGAAACTGTCAAAATCTATACTTATTGCCTTAGTAGGAATCAGACGTGACAACTGTCAACCTAAATCAGTGTCAGACTCCTCTATTCCACCCTACATAATGTCCACTTCCGTTTGAATTAATCGTCTGAGGCCATGTCGAGGAACAGACGTGAAATTGTCTCAACCAATAGCAGTCATTTAAAAATCGTCATGAGTCCGCGACGCGTAAATGGTCGGATGAAAAAGAACGAATCTACGACCAATGTGAATAATGGACGATTCAGTCGATACACAGCGCTTACCATTATTTCAGCAATTTTCGAATCTGTCAAACTATTTTCACAAAAAGATACAAATTCGGGACGAAGAAATTGTCTTGGGTCGTCATCGACCCAGTTCTGCTGCAGAGTATTAAATTCGCAATAAAACAGGAACCACCGACCCAAAAAAAAAAAGAACAAAAATATCACAGACACGCTGCGGAAGAAAACAGAACAATCCATTTCATTTGCATTCGACGATATTGAAAAATGAACATGTTATAAGCAAGACGGCGACGATACGTTTAAGATGTCCGATGCCAGACGCTCACGAAAAGTCACAGAAGATGGAAATTGGCAGAACACTGGAAGAAATTCGTGACTATGTTCGTAAAAGCCGATCCAGATCTAGAAACGGTTCCTTTATGACAAACAGACTCGCCTTGGGACGAACGCTCTCGAGAAATCTGCGTCCTATTTGCGCCTCTGCCAGCGGTGCATCTGCACGCGCCGATACGGTCATACTCGATGACATGCATAATAGAGTGGAGGATATAAAAGTAGCGTGGAGAGTACCAACGGAGAGGCGATGAATTTTTGATTGGACCGACGCGACATCCGGATACACGACTCTGATCTTATTCGGCCTATGTTCTTTCTTCCCGTCGTCGGACCTTTTTTTTTTTTTTCTTGCCTGTTTGACCTGTGATCGGCGGAGTCGAGGGGATAGTCGCTTCTTGAAAGCTATATGGGTGTATATACACAGCGTGGGAGAAATTGTAGAAGACGGAAGAGCGATATGGATTATTGAAGTTAGAGTAAATGAAATTTATGATTATGTACACGATTATTTTCACAATGGAAATTCTATGGCTCGTGAAAGTTCAGGTTAATACGGAACTTCGAAGAGATTATATTTCAAATATCGTTCTATATGTATAGGAATAACAATTACGAAGGCTACTTGTCGAAAAATATTTTGCACTGCATAAATGCAGCAAACATGATATTCAATTGGAGAAAATGACTTTGGAGAGTAGAAAGATTGATTTTAAATTACGTATTAATTGTTCATTGTTTTAATCCTCCTATTTGTTGAAAAATATTTCGCATTACGTAAAAACACCGAACCTAAAATTACATTTTAGCAGGTAACTTTGGAAGATAGAAAGATTTTTTAATTATATATTAATTGTTCGGTGTCTTGCTTCTCGAAATAAGTTCTGGCATAAATCTTTGAAATGTTGAGCCCCTATTTCTGAACATTCTATGGGTAGAAAAAAATACGAAAATTCCAGTTATTAAAGTTACATGGAGCAACCATGCTCTAAACTCCAGCGTTTCATGGCAAGTAGGGCAGAACCGGAAATATACCTGTCCGTTGGAAATTGGAGTGTAACAGTTTCGAGATGACGCGCTCAACGACAACGTCGAAAACGGGTAAGGAAAAATCCGAAGGTGGCGAAGTTTCTGGCCTCGGGGCCGGAAATTCCAACGCGATTACTGTAATCCCTGTTCAGAATCTAATAAGCGGTTGACACAAATTACAGAAGCACCTGCCCGACCTACGAAAGTCGGCACTACTTCCCTGTGATTTCTCAAAATTAGATGCCCCGTCCTAAGAAAACTTCGTAGCGACGTTCCGAATTCGGGTCACTGTCTTTTTGTCCTGTAATTTCTAACGGTCCACTACTCGCAGCTGTGTTCACGACGATTACCTGAATTCAGCGTTAATTGAGCGAGACCAACGTTCCTTTCAATCTTGATAAATAACCGTCCTTCCTTCTGTTGATTCGACATGTTTTACGATTTTAAATAATTTTATTCGATTTGTCAAAGATACGGGTAATATAGAAAATTGTAAATTGGAATGAAAGTAACAAAAAACCTACTGGAAATAAAACAGAACGTGTTATCCAAGTCCACCAGAGACACAATCCCCTAAAATTCATAAAGTGGAAAAAAAGACCTACCCTAACCTCTAGATGGTAACCAGCACCAAGCAAGCCAAACAAACCCTTTCCCTGGCCAAACAGATCACACGGACTCCACAAACTCCCTTATCGAATTCCAGACCATCTCCACTTGTCCCCTTTATCCAACAGGCGAATTCAAAATCACCGAGTGAAAAGAGAGCGTCATCGAGTTTCGCAACTAGGCGTCCTCCGCCTGTCATCCTCCGTGCGCCCCCTAATTAGACGATGGAAAACGACTGTTCGAGAAGCAATTTCACGCGGCTCGAATCAGCAGCGTTGGCTTCCCAAAACGGAGTAGCCCGCGTGAATAGAAGAAAGACGAAGATAGAGGTAGGGAAGGAGAAAGAGAAGCGCAGCAGTGCAAAAGCGAGAGGCCATTCAGCGGCAATCACCGGGGCGTAGACCGGTCCCTCCCACGGGACCGTGGATGTCCAGTCTGTCATTCATTCAAATTAATCTCCTGAATGTTTCAACGGGCATTGCGCGCCTCGTAAAACTCGCCGGTTTATAGTGGCCACAGCTAACAACAAAACGCCCGGATGAATTCGGGTTAATAAGTTGGATGGACCGTTTAACGAGGCCACGTGTTGTCGCGATTCGGATCGACCGCTGTACACGTCGTCGTATTTCTTGCACGGCTAATTGACATACTTGCGAAATATGCGATTCAATGGACGAATAAAATGTTGAAATATTATTATCCAAAATTTGTCATTAACCGTTGAACAACGAAGACGCGGATCAATCAAACTATCACAGTTAACAATAAGGCAAACTTATTTATTCGTCCGAAATTAACCGTTGTCGGTCCATCGCGTTAACTCGCTCGTCTCGCAAAAAAAAAACCAACGATCGTTAAATATTTCTCATCAAATGCATGTCGCAAATACTGCGTGTTAGTCGAATAATTACCACACTCGATCATTTGTAAGTAACGCCGGTCTATTTGCTTAATTAGTCATGCGATCCGCGGTCAATCTCCGCTCGTGTGCCCGGGACGATAAGTGTAAAGCGGTGAACGGTATCGTGGACGAATGGACAACAGGAGAACGGACGTCATTGGCCAAGAGAGTCGGTAACAGAGAACGTGCCATAAGGGTGGCCGGTCTCAGGGATCATTTTCATTAAGACCCGGTCAATTAGATGTGCTTCGAATGGCGTCCAGTCTCGGGTAAGCTAGGAAGGAACTTATCCACGATACACCTTGAGCACGATGGCCCGACAGAACCATCGAACAAAAGGGGCGAATCGTGTTCCCTAGGGCGAATGGGGTGAGGGGAGCGGAAAGACGTTAACTGGAAGAGATTCGTAAGCGGGCCTGGTGCGGCAGAGGAACGAGAGAACGAACAGACCACTCCTACGGCCTCGACACGAGAAGCCCGCCATAACCTCGCCACTAGTAATTGAACGCAAGTGGTTGAAAGTACTTCTTGGCTCCCGGAAGCATCTTGGCTACCACCACCACCATCTCTGGGAGTCTGCGTTTCCTTCTTTTTTTTCTTCGTCCCTTCTTGTACTCTTCCCCCGTTTAGTTCTTGCGAGGAGAAAGAAAAATTTGGTCTTGTCGCCTCTTTGGCACACTGTACGATGTGATTTCTCTTCCTAACATCTCATGCGTGACGATGTTAAGTTACGTTGCATTGAATAATCAGATGATCGTTGTGCTTTTATTTTTGTTAAAATTGAATGATGGATGTTTGTTTCGTAATCTTATTCTATTTTGTTTATTTCATAGCGAAAATAATTTGCAAGGATTTAACGTATATTCTAGTAAGATAAAGTTTAGTTTAAATTAGACCTCGTGACAGATAAATTTGTGGTCGAAGAAATTAGATGCCGAGTTCCGTGAGAAACTGTTACTGATGGCTGCTTCGTTTGCTCGTAAAATATCCAGCCAAGCAGTTTCATAAAGACTCGGTGAAGCAGAGTTTGTTGCCTCTGAAAGCTACGAACCGGCGTTGTTGTTATTGAATCTAAGGATATGTAAATGAGTATCGGACGAATAGCGGCTCCGTATACATCAACGTTTTTGCATATCTTCGCGTGGAAAATACACAGTTCGGTTATTGTGCGAAACTTTACAATGCTTTATACCTTGTTAATTAATTAATAATTATTTCAAAATATCCACTCATCTACGTATTTTCAAGATATCCTTTTCTTTCAATTTTTCCACTCGATACAAAATATTTCTCTATTACATAATTCCAGCAACACGTTTTACATTCAAACGAACTATCAGAAGAAGCTTTAGGTTACAACTTGTATCCATAGAATATGTTACAGAAGATAGAACGGTACTTGAAAATAGTTGATATACCATTTAGAAGAGTACTGCTATCCCCAAGGATGCTCCCCTTTATCCACTTTGGCATTAATGGAACCGATTTTTTCGAAAGTACAATGGAAAGAGCTCTTATTGACACTACATTCTTCATTCAGTTTAAGTGGATTCTATCTGTAACCTCTAATTGTACCAAGGCACCGTGTTGTCAATAGATGACGATTGTCCCATTCTCGCAGTGAACCGCTGCTCTTAAGATAAATTGATATAATTGTAAGGTCTGCTTGAAGTGGACGCCTATTCGAACGATCAAGCGAACGTCAAATAGGATATAGAGATGTGTTGTGACATAAGTGCCGCAAAGAAGATTTACAGCCTTGTCACAACGAATGTCATCGAACGCTATCCGGCGTTTACTAAATTGTTATCTTTGTAAATGGAAATTTAACACGACTTTCAAATATCTCGTTATTCCACAAACTAAGTACGAAAATTCGTACTATTTTCTTCGATATACATCACCTTCGTCTGCTGTAGCTCTTTTTGAATCGATTCGAGAATATTCCTCAAGCATGTGAAAGCCAAGACGTTCAACGCCCGAAGAAATGGGGCAGATTCTACTTTTCGATACATCGTCGAATGGGCGACTATTGCGATTGAGTTTTTGTTCGTATGTCCCGTTTAAATGGCAGATACGTGTTATGGAAATTCTTCGAAGGATTCCTCAGTTACAGTTTCGAACGTAAGTATGGGTTACCTACGATGCGAATGAGAATTTGGCCTCCACTCGATCTATTCCGAACGTTGTCGCGCGTGATCTATGGTGAAATTCGTGTTGATATTCGACGTCTGAAGACATAACTATATAAGCTGTTAAATTTCAAGATCAACATTTCTTTCGTTCTAAATAACCTGACCCTATGATATGGCACTATGATATCGACGAAATTTCTTGCTTCCTATGATACAAGTATCTAACTCTTGAAATATTTTTCTGTGACATTTTCTCTCATCATTGAAAACAAGATATTTGAGATACTAGAGTTAAGCATATCAATATATATAAAAGATATTCATCTATTCACTTAGCTTTCATAAAAGAAAACAATTAATCCCTAACCGCTAGATAGTAGAAGACACTGACTGGTCTGGCTACGATACTCGTGGTCGTGTGATCATCCGAGACGAAGTGGTCAACCAATCACCGAAGTAGCCATTTCAGGCCCGCTCTATTTCGTAAACCTACAATCTGGCGAATCCTCTTTCCTTCGGTATCTGTACCGGCTTGTGCCGTTATCCGTAATATATAATCTAATCTCCGATCGTTGGCCGTAACTTTCAGAAGAGGGTAGTCAGAAGCAGAAAGGCGGCTAGCAATAAGATACCAGCTGACCATTAAGTACGCTTTATCGGCGACAAATCTCTTTAATGGCAGGACCGTGTACTTGGTTAATAGACAAGCGGACTAGTACGCGCGAAATTGATCAGCGTTTCCGTGTCACGAGTAACGAGAGACACACCCCCATCGCGTAAATATTAATCTGGTTGCCGCGTTAATCGTGCCAGGCCAACGAAACGAGTTCTCCTGGAAATTTCCTATGTTTACTACAATTAGGCGAGGAAATTGCAGAGAAAAGGGGATTTTGGTGGTCTCATCTTTTGCCGACAAAACAGCGTGTCCAAACTCCACATATCTGTCACCGACGTTAAAATAAAGGTATTGAAGAAACTCGAGCCAAGAAACAACCCTCTCTCCATCGCCACAGGCAGCGCGTGGATCCTGTGTACCAGGACCAGGCGAAGCGAATCCCCGTCGTCTAAGCTGGATGTGACAACGGCACCCTCCATCGTCTTCAATCCTTTGTCGAACCCTTGTACCGGCACGACGCACAATAAGTGGCGGGCGTTATCATAAATAAAGAGCGGCTAAATTAGATTTTCAAATCAAGATGGCGACCGTATTGTCTACGACAGAGGCTGAATTAATTGGATTTCAGAGCCAACTTTGTCGCGTCTCGCACCAATCTGCTCCTCGTGCACCCCTTGCTCTTCCTTCTATAACGTTTCCCCCACTATTATTCTCTTCCCCCACTCTTGAGTCTAGACAGTCGAGCATAAACGAATGTGCTCGAAACGCATTACGAAGCAACCCGCGTGACCTGACCGGCCGGTCGTGTCGGTTCCATTCCGTTATTTTCGGTCGCGATCACGGTTTATGCTGGCGTCGCTTTCAACGAGGTTAAATTCAGGGCCCAGCACGGTTCGAGGGTCTGTGCACGCGTTAAAAGGGGGCAAGGGAAGAACCGTTCGGCTGCTCAAGGATTATTAAGGGATCGCCGAATCGGACAGATGGAAGGATAAACAAACCAGGCGTAATGAACGAGACCCGATCGCGCTGAAGTGCAGTCAGTGGTTCACGAAATTATCCCAACACTCGTAGAAATTGTAGAAATGTTTTATGAACGCGTGTATTATACAGAACATTTTGAACATTTGAGATCATCTTTATATAATAAATTCGTATACGAAAAATACAATAAAAAGAAATTACAGATTTGCTGTACTTCAAAACGTTAGTACAGCCCTTTCGTGAGCGACTGTAGGGTCGTCATTCTGTCATTCTCCCTCGGGACAGATGTATTAAATCAACTAAACGAGTAGGTTCGTTTGGAACATGGACAAGATCTCATCGTCCATAAAACCAGTCGAGTCTTTCTCAAGCTGGACGAATGCAGATTGCGATGGACCGGTCCAACGAGATAGCTGTTGCTCGCTATAAGGCCAGATAAGCCACAATTGTGCAGAAATGTGTAAGAGAGGTTGGGTGTAATTAAGGTTGATATGACGCCGCGGGGGACGCGACTGCGGCGTTAGGGCGGGGGTGTAATTTGATGAGTCTGATGTAACGCGAGCGATGCGTGATTTCTCTGCGTATACCACGGTAAAGGGCGACTGGCACGGTGGCAGTCTCTGTTGTGATTAGAGTAAAAGTCCATTGTTTTAGTTCGTTGGGCGTGGAGAATAATTGGTGGATAGAAATGGAAGGTAGTGATTGGGGGAGATAGGAGAGTGATACGACCGTAACATTTTACTGTATTTGAAATATTATTCTTTCTGTGCCACTGAAAAATTTAACTTTGCATTTAATTCAGTCATGCAATTTGAAATGTTGAATTATGTTAGAATTAGAAGGTAGATGAAGAGCTTTTTATCTGACCACAAACTACTGCATATCATTTTAAATTAAATTTGCAACAAGCACTTCACCTGTTTTCATAAACCTGATAAAAAATCCCAAATTCCCTCATGTACAACATATTCTCAAATCCCTTGCCAACTTAAATCCCTCCGACTTACGGCAATCATGCTACCGTGCTGCCTCAAACCACTAGAAACATCACGCTCTGGGGCCAATTCGCTCACCGATTTGGTTTAACAAAATACCCAAAATCAACCCTGCTGAACCAACTCATAAACCAACCGTCCTGCTTCAATCACGCTACTTCATAACAACGATACTCGCACCTAGAACATGTATTCCCAGCAGGACGTAATTAGAAGGTGCACGTAGAACGGTCTGGGGCATCGAATTGTAGAAAGTTCTTAAAGGCCGCAATCCCCGGACGCAGATTAATTCCTGGGAAACATCCTCGTAATATCTATTGCTCTGCAAGCAGCGGCCTAGTCTTCGGTTTCCGTGTTGCTCGTCAGCTCGCCGACAGAACCGTATTAACGCGCGGAAACTCAGTCTCGTTACTACAATAACGATGGATGCCTCGCCAGATCCCCTTCTAGAATTTCCACTGGCCACGATTTCCTTTCGCCTCAAATTTAGCCTTTAAAAATCTAACAACAAACGATCAAACCTTTTAATCATCTCCCTCGTGAAATTCTTCCTTTCCATAATCCCGCAGAGAAGTCTTCGACCTTGTCCTCAAGTTCCTAAACTTTCAAACTAAAAATCCGTGATCTCTAATTCTGAACCTAAGCCAAACTAATAAAAAATTTCAGCCTGAGAAAGTTATCAATAAACAATCCTTACCTCTCAGCCTTCCTCTCATCGTGGATTTCTTTCTGCCCACAATCCCCTTTTACCGTGATACTACCGGAATTAGCCCCCAAAAGGGCCTTCAACTTCGTCTCGAAGCTTCGAAACTAGCAAACCGAGAACCCCTAATTTTAAACCTAACCCAAGCTAATGAAAAATTCGACCGTAAAAAGGTTATCAATAAACAATCCTTACCTTCTAGCCTGCCTCTCGTCGTGGAGTTCCTCCTGTTCACGATCCCCTTTTACCGCGATACCACGCAAAACCGAAAACATCCCCCAAAAGAGCCTTCAACTTGGTCTCGAAGCTTCGAAACTTCCAGACTGAAAACCTGTGATCTCAAATTCCTGTTTCTCCGACGAAACCGAATCTAACATGTATCCCTAATCCTGGCACAGGAAGAAAAAGCAGGACACGATCCGTGAGATGGAATCTCCCAGTTTAAATACATTCGAGAGACAGTGAGAGGCAAACACAAAGCCACGCTGCTCTCGTTGGAGGGCAGCTCATCAAGGGGATTAAGGGTGCAGCACCCTCAGTCTTCGCGTTCGCGGTAAACGCAATCCATCAACCCTTCCTTTTCGACCTGGTCCTCGAGTGGCTGAGTCCCCTATAACCACGCTAGATTAACGTTTCAAGAATCGCGGAGTCACCGACGAAAATTACCGCACATTGACGATTTCTGGCCAGAGATCGACGAGTGGTGAAAGGATCGCGGATTACGTCGTGCTCTCGCGTTAGAGGGTCCACGAGGATCCTTACGGGTAGGACGAAACCGCGGTTCCGAATACAAAGGACCTCGTTCGGATACGTATCCGTGGGGATTGCTCATAGCAGGATCGATTTTCGGTTCCAGAATAATCGGAGCATGGCCGAGCGATCTGTAGAAAGACGTTAACGATGAAATTTTGTCCGGAAAGTAGAATACCTTGACACATGGTCGAGGTCACTGCAATATTGATTCTAGCTTTATGGTTTCCAAAGTTATTTTTGCTACGGCGTTTGAAGTTATGGCTTGGGTTAATTATCGCCAAGAGGATATATATACACACATACACACACGCGCATATATTAGATTGTCTGAAAAATGTCTTTTTTCCGCAAATGCGAAACCAAGTCTGTGAAATGTCGCGGTGTTTATCTCAACAGAAAAAATGGATCGTACGTAATTCGACAAAATAATATAAAACAAAAAACGTTGTGCGTCTATTACTTCCTCATAAAACGAAAGAAACTTTTCGGACAACGTAATATATTTTATATGTAAAATAATTGTAGTTATTGGGAACGAAATGATTTATTGGAATTATGAGCTTTGAGACTGTGATTGTTAAGATATTCGTATGTACATAAGAATGTGTGTTCCTCGTATTACACGTACAGAGCCTGTGAACAAGCGTCATTACAAATTTCTGATAGACCTTTAGTGGCCTATCATAATTTCTCTACGTAATTACTTCATAAAATATTCGTTATTCGTAAGTTTTACAACTACGACACCATCGTGTTCAGCGAGGTAAATTACACTTTGGGGCGGACAACTTGTTTGGCGTGCAGCGAAATTGTAAATGCTAATATCGAATAATCGTATATTGTCCCGAAGGTTGTTCAACCAGAGATCGCGTGACCGTCACGCTCGTGTGTTACGTCACTCGAAGAGTAATCCTTCTCGAGCTTGGCCCCCTCCCACGTAAGTTAGGTGTGCGTTCGAAGGAAAGTGTGAAACTTGAGAAACGATTTAATTGCTTTAAATTTTAGCAAGTTATCCGAGACGGAAGTAATAAAGCAAAGTTGGGAGAATTTATTTGAAGGTATAGAAAAATGCTGGTATTAACTCTTGAAAGAGAATGTAATAGACAACATACGTATTTTATATTTTTGGTAATTGTATATTTCAATATGGTAAAACTACAATATTGAAATATACAATTATACTTTCAATATTCAATATTCTAATATTCGTGTTTCATGTTTTAAAATAATAATTTTAAGACACCAGTTCCCTAACGTTTTTGCCGTAGAGAATGGAAAATTGCAAAATCATTTAATCTTGTAATATTCTTACATTTGTAGTTGTTATAATGATTCGTGCACTTTGTGTAACAGCGGATCATCACACTCGTGTTTTATTCATTGCTGTATGTTACTTTGTATATTTCATAAATGAAACACTTCTTTCATATCGTATACAAATAATAAATCAGCGCCGTCATCCGAGGAACAATCTCTGTTACGTTTTCGCGTGTACAACGAACGTTAAACGCGAACTTTAAACGACCAGTCCACATTAATTCCAGGATCACGCAACAGTGTCGTGTGTGCCTCGAGTATCGTCCCAGAAACGAATTTCGCTTTTATCGGACCCTATTGTGTCTCGACTTTAGCACAAGTTAAGATCCGTTTCCACGAACACGTAATTTTCTAAATACCGTGTTTCATAAACTGTATGCGTTGTTAATAATTGATTACAATGTTTTATACACAGGGTGTCAAAAAAGACGAGTGTAATCCTGAACATTGAAAACGATAGAGGACGTTCGTGTACAGAAATGTTGTACGAGATTTATTTTTCAAGTTCTACGAAGCTTCTTCTCTGTTTCACGTAATTCATTACATTGTTTTATACACTGAGCGACAAAAAAAAAAAAAAAAAAGATTTGGTCTTAAACACCAAAGCAATGAAAATATCCATACATAAAAGTGTTGTTAAAAATATATCTTTCAACTTATACGAAGAAAACTTCCTTTCTATTTCAACGAAATAGAAGACAATTAATTAAAGAATAAAAAGAAAATTAAAATTAACAAAATTTGTGAACAAACGAAATTAAAGATAAGATGAAATGTTAGTGTCGTTTCGCTCATAGTGAGAAACATAAATTATGAGTAGGATTCATCGACTCGAACTGCTATTACTATTTTATATTATTTATAACTCGAGAACAAGCTTCATTTTTCTATGAACTTCTTCATTATCTTGATGTACAGGATCACACCTTCTAAATATCCGTCCGCTCTTGTCCATATTCTGTATATTCCATAGTCTTCATAGTGTTTTAGTCGAGCAAGCAACGCGACATTCATTTTACACGGCAGATTAGCTGCCAGTAGAACCAGTACGAGTTTCTTCTCACAGAGAGCCACGTGCTCGTCGAATAGAACTAATTTCTGTCCAAACAAGCCGCGAGGCACGAGAAGGGAGATGACGCTCTTCGTCGCCGATGATTATCGATGTCGTCTGCCAATTTGCCCGAGCACAGTTCGGAAAGAAAGCGTCAAAGGATTTTTTCAGTGGTTGTTCATTAAAAGGGACCGAGACATTTTTCCCGCAGTCAAGCCGCCGGTGTTTGTACGCGAGCCGGGGAAAAATAATTTATTTGCCTCCGCCAGCGTAGTCGAACGATTTCGCCTTTCGACCAAACCGCCGTTCCTTTCGATTTTCTTCCTTTGCCCGCCAAACGACCGTATTAAATGACTCATCGTTCTCTTTTCTTTTTTGTGTGTTACAGGTACGTTGACTGCACCACGAATCGGGATAACGAACGAAAAGGACTGAGGTAAAAAGATTGGAAATACTTTTCGGGGCTGGGTTATCTAAATCTCCGATGCTGCCGATACGACAGACATCTTGCGTGAATATTGAAGTGGAAGGATTAAATGAAAATTAGACAAGGAAACGGACAAATCGTAATTTTTCTTTAGTGGTTATTTTTATACTGAATGAACAGAGTTTCGATAAAAAAGAAAAACGTAGGTTTCTCAATGTATCTCATATTAGTCGCGCTTTTTACCAAATCATTAGACAAGGTATCTCTGCTCTGCGTATCTTTATGCAATTTCATATCTATTGAAGTAACCACTTCAAGGAAAACATCTTTATTTATGTATATCCGTGACCTGGAGACTGCTATTACGCAGAAATATTCTAAATAAGGAGCGGTGCATATTATTGTACTCTTGAATATACATTATATTTTGGGTTGCAAGGTCTAGAAGCAAAGGAACTAATAAACAGATTTCTATTTAGGTTCCCTGTAGCCTCTAGCTCAAGCTATAAGGTTAACTTTTTTGGTAGTCCTTTTGCTATAAATATATGAACGTGCCTTATCACATTCCATTGTCTAGTAACTAAGAGAGTAAGGATCTGAATCAGCATATACTTATACACTATACTTATACATATACCTTTAATTTGTCGCGGCACAATCTCGTCTAACAAATTTCTATTACAAATTCATCCACTCGTTCTTCGATCGGTCAACCTCAACCTCAACAATGTCGTTATGAGCATAACTTGAATAGAGACCAGTTTCGGTAAACGTTATAACAAGCTCTTTATCTTCGTCTAATAAATCTCGCGATCAACCATCCTCTACACAAATCTCCTACAAATTATTTCAGTATACTTTTCTATTACAAATTCATTCAATCGTTCTTCGATCGGTCAACCTCAACCTCAACAATGTCGTTATGAGCATAACTCGAATAGAGATCAGTTTTGGTCAACGTTATAACAAGCTCTTTATCTTCGATAATTTTTTTACCTTCGAATTTCCTACAATTACATAAACATCCGTAGTCCAGTCATTTCACATGACAGTTCTTATTAACTCAGCCTCGGTATAATCTACGGACGAGCTGCTGTACGTATAATAAAACAATAGCTGATATCACGAAAGCAATTGGAATTTGCAACGTCGATCCGGTCAGACGTTCCCTCTCCCACCCACTCCCCTTCGTGATTTTTTCAAAGGACCACGTCCGCGCGGCTCGGGGATTTACCTTTGACCGTGACATGAAAGGAATTAGAGCTAATAAATTTCGGGCGTCGAGGTCGCGTCCGTTTCCCCTCCATTCGATTGCCGGAGTGTATCCAGGAGACGGACGATAATATACGATCCGGCAGAGCGCGAATCGTGCTCGCTGAAAACGCGCGAAAGAGATTCTCCGTGAGATTCGCCGGTTCCCTGTCTGTCGCGGCAGCCCTTTGATCTGCTCTACCCTACGAATTTTCATTCCCTTCGCCGCCAGCCCACCCTATGCCTTCCTCCGTTAATTCTTCTTTTTTTCCTAGCGGTGACACGGTCCTGGCCCGGTAATAAGCGCGATGTCAGCTCGCTCTGCCGTTTAAACGGGGGAAACGCTTCAATTCTCTGTTCCCATCAACCGAATACCCAGCGCTATCGCGTAGATAGATTTCGTGAGATTTTGTGAATACGGTTTGACGAGAGGCAATCGGTCGTAGGTTCAGGAAGATTTCTATGATTTCTTCCACGTATAAAATACCGTGCCACGAAAGATACATCGTCGGCCTTGAGTGGTAGATGATAGGAGTAGCGAATCCAGAAATCTTCCTTGGGGAGGCAAAATGTGTAAAGATAGATAAATATTCGTTCTTGGAACCTCTTTTACAGGATCTAAAGTTTATTTGTAATTTATATTTCTATCTGATGCTATAGTCGAAATAATGGAATGAACGTTGATCTTACGTCTAAAAGCTTTCTTGGAATATAATATGATATTTTGATGTTTTATTTCTCTTGAAACCTTGTGCAAGAGTATCCTATCTTCTGAATCCGCCAATGGATTACGGTTACAATGAAACAAGTTCAATTTCTAATACGTATCAGCAGATGTCTTAATATTTGAGATGACAGTGCAGTTTGAGAACTTCGTTCTAGGAAATTGGAAATCTTATGACAATCTGCCTATTCGACACGTGTGCAATTCAATCGTACAATCCTACAGCCAGTAGAATGAAAAGGTTTCAGCTTGCTTCGGGTCAGCTTATTTAATCCGCGATCAACCGAATCACATTGGGGCACGTATTTACAAGGAAAAGAAGGGAAGGTATCTTCCATGACAAATCGAATAATTGTAGAGCAGCCTGCAGGTCCTTGGGGATCTCAGTGAAACTATCGGGTTACCGGCTGCCACCCCAGCCTCTCATGGAAAAGATAAGCAACTCGATCTGGCCAGAGATTTCAAGGTACTCGACGTAATACCTAACGGGCTTTCAATCATCGATATAATCGAGAGGCATCCGTAGAAAAGCAACAATGCTGTACCGATACACGTACACATGCCGTGGAACACGTGTACTAAATTATCTTCTCTTCCACTGAAACATTTTGAGAACTATTAACGTTGTATTTTTATAAATATTATCCTTAGAAATATTAACTTTGTATAATGGCGCGTAATATATAAGAAATTACTTGTTATGTTCATGCAACCAAGTAGGATGATTTCGTAAACTCAAGATTTTTCCATTGTATTCCAGGAAAAATTAATTCCACTAAATCATACCGTATCGATTTTCGTGTCACTGTGCGTGTATCCTGTTTGGGCCTATGGGATGCAACTATGGGAAACAGCGAGTAACTCCAACATAGATTCCAATCAAAAACTCTAAGATCCCTAATAGATGCACCTTGGTATGTTACCAACGAAAAAATACATCGCGACCTTAAGATACCTACAGTTAGAAGAAATATCCAAATTCAGTAATAGATACAACATAAGAATTCACAACCACCAAAACCCACTAGCTACTCAATTACTTGACACGACAGATCAGATCCGTAGGCTAAAAAGACATTACCCTCTAGATTTAAACATTAGATTCAGCTAGAATCAAATGTACGATAATCGTTTATTATTATTCACGATATAGTAAGATCCTTAATAGATGCACCTTGGTATTGTCACGTAGGAGACACAAGAAATCACGAAACCGATAGATCGCCGGTGATGTCCTCGCGTCGCAGTTCGAACGTTTCACGAATGAGGTGAAGAAATTGAACTTTGTATATGATAATAGAGTTTATTATGCAAATGCAACAGAATGACGATTCAAAGTGTTACAAGAGACTGGGTCAAAATGTTTTAATGGACTGACTGGGTGGCTTATTGTGGAGAGTTTTTATACTGAGGTTTTAGTCCTTCTGGAGGAGTCGTCGTCTGGTGTATCTCGGAGGCACCTATTCCGTTACTATTTGGTTATTGTTTCGGTGGCTGTGATATGCAGGATGTCTAGCCTATCCTATTACTGTTTCTGAGCGGGTGGTCTTCTTGAGCTTGTGTTAAAGAAGCTATAGTTAAAGAAGAAATGTCCAAATTCAGTAATAAATACAACATAAGAATTCACAACCATCAAAACCCACTAGTTACTCAATTACTTGACTCGACGGATCAGATCCGCAGACTAAAAAGACGATACCCTTTAGATTTAAACATTAGATTCAACTAGAATCAAACATACTATAAACTCTTATAATCCAAGCTACAGTACTACGCCAAAATAATTTACTTATAACTCTCAATGAGAATTGATTGTAAAAAGTCTAACAAATAAAAAAAAAAAAAAAAACGTTACAGTACCACGCCAGAATAATTTACTTATAATTCTCAATGAATTGATTGTAAACTACGTCGAAATAAAAAAAAAAACTGTGCGTGTCTAGAAGACTAAAGAGAAAACACCGCACTGACCTCACTAAAGAAATAAAATAGACAAACTCGAAGATGGTATCCCGCTGGGAGTAGCCATCCGCATGTTATTTAGCAATAAAGTTAGAAAAATGTACCGAATGTCCAGCTGGACAAATTGTAAAGTACAAATTGAATAATAAAAAAAGAAAAAAACTGTGTGTGCCTGCGTGAAAAGAAAACTTTCTGCGATTGAGTCGCGTCATCGCGTCGCATTAATACTTTTCACTCGCGGTATCAGGATTATCGATCACCCAGGGAACAAGTTTATTCAGATATGAAACAATTAATTATCTATATAATTGATCCACTCTGTGGACCATCGAACTACTGTTTTTCCAGAGTTTTCAATTCCTTTGACAATTGATAATCCCGAATTAAAGAAAGAGGAACTGGGCTATTTGGACGTTGTCCAAGAAAGCCAGTTGCAGGATCGGTGAATGCTACAAGTTTAAATAGCGAAATTGCCGGGGTATAAGTAACAGGCTTGCAATATTTATAGGAAGCTAGTGAAATCCAATTGAATTCATTATCTATTTAATAAGAACGCTTCTGACGACAGGACACCGTCTGCGTTTAAATCGTAGCGATTGAGGTCTTAAGGAAGATCCCGTTTATCGTAATTGTTCGTTAAGAAGATGTATTCTACGTTGCAAAGGATCGGATATAAAATAGATAAAAATACTCTGTCGATCAATGAAGCGATTCTCTTTCAAGGATCAATCCTCCGTAAGTGGATTTTTCTTTGCTCGCAAAGGAAGAATTTCATAAGCGATCGAGTAACTGTTTGTTAATGGTCACTATAAATAGAAGATTGTCTGATAGCTATATAATGGTGCAACGATGAGATACAATTTTCGAATTAAGATAAAATATTTATTGAGAATGGACGAATGTTGTGATAAAAGCTAATTCTCCAACTAGAAACTTTTCTAACAATAGAATTAAAAGTTGACAAAGACGGATCAATCCTTCCACATATAAGTAGGATATAGTTTAACTCGAACAGAAATGAAACGCACAAAGGAAAAATATGGATCTATAGACAAAGAATACAATATTCAAGAGATTGGCAATCCGAATGACGAGCCAACTGTCTTTCTCGGTTAACAAACACCATCTTCTTCCATAACCGTTCAGAATACGGTACCAAAATTTGGTCACTCATTTTCGTGTCACCCTGTATAAACAGCGCATCTTTGTCAGAACGGTTGGAAATAACAGTCGGTCAAAAATTAATGCCCCAGGCCGGGAATGAACGACGAAAAGTGGGGTTGCAGAGACAAGGTGGTAGGACGATACGGCAGGAGAGCAACCCCCGTTGACAAGACCCTTCGCAGCGTGGGCGAACACAATGAGGATAAAGCGAGTTGAATGCAACGTGCACGCGGGTGCGCTCGCGCATTCGCTCGTCCACTATCCTTTTGAGGAGTCCTTCGTGTCCGTTTCTCGGAATTTCCATAATCTCTGTGGTCGAGCCGGTGGTCCAGACAGATTTATCCCTGTCCTCCTCTGCGCTATGTCCCCGAGGCTGGTCCCCTTTTTTCACGGAGCTCTTAAAGCTCTCGAGAGTGAAGCAGCTAAAAGAGGAAGGATCACTGTCAATCACGATGCGCTTTCTCTCGGAGTGTACGAAATGACGTGTTCTTCAGACAGACCATGAAACCATTACGGACGATGGGACGAGCATTTTTCGGATAACTGGTTGTTGTTGTTGTTGTTGTTGTTGTTGTTGTTGTTGTTGTTGCTGTTGTTGCTGTTGTTGCTGTTGTTGTTGTTGTTGTTGTTAGATCACGAAGAATTTGCAGCGGCACACGAGCTACAGGACAACTCGAATCATGTTGTTATTTTGTCTCGGAGTTAGAATACACATAATATAATAATCAATAAATAAACTTCGGGCAAAACAATGTCGCCGCTACGTGCAACCGTCAAAGTCGAATTTAAATTTTCCGGCTAAAATTCACTACTCCTCCAACCTCTTATGCACAGGTAGTTCAAGGAAATCAAAGCAGATCGAAAATCTATAGTGATCAATCACAAAATAGTGTTCCCAGTTCACAAAACATTGCGAAACAAACAGAGCAAATTAATAACTTGCTATCATTGCTTACAATCATCGTGGACAAATTAACACGCTCCGACGTAAAATAAAACAATACTCATAACTCTTTGGAATGCTGTGGGTCTAGCTCAATATAAATACGAACAAGTTCTAACTCTTCCTAAAACAACAAGAAATCTCATAATCATAAACACTATAAACCAAATTACAGTACCATGCCAGTATAATTTACTTATAATTCTCAATGAGAATTGATTGTACAAATTTTACCAAATAAAAAAAGAAAAATTTCAGTATAAACAAACAAACGCGATCTTGAGGTGACCAGTTTCTCAGTCTCAGCCTCGAGCGATTTTATTAGCGATCAATACACAGTCTCTAGCGAACCAGTTAGTACCGAGCGTCTTAGCGAACATTCTCTGTATTTATTAATTATTTTTAAATATATTTGACGGTTTCAACATCGAGTTATCTCGCCTTTTGAACCACACGATCAACCATCCTCTACAAATTTATCTTTTTATATTCGTTATCCCTTACAAATTTGTTACGACGTTGATATTTCGTTACTCGAACTACTGTGGAGGCTGGAAAATAAAACCGAGTAATCACGTAGAATTCTGTTTCTAAATGGGACGAGATGTATAGACGTGTACGACGATCGGTTAGCAAAGTTGATACGTAATCGTTTTATGCCTCTTCTTTAGCAGCAGGGTACGTCGTTTCATCTTTCTTTCGTCTCTCTACGTTTTGTCACGTAACGTTCTTTAAGTAGGCCACGTGTAAAACCCATAATCATACGAAGCGGTAGTTGGAAAGATCGAAGGATGAAAAACGAGCGCAGTGCGGACAGAGCGAGGAAATGAGAGTAGAAAAAAAAAAGGTAACCACCGGCGAGACTCGCGACCGATCCTCGGACGGGATAAAATGAAATAATTCTCGCTGTCAGTCGAGTTCGAAACCCTCCTCCCTCTTTTCTCGTCGTTCTACCGCGTTCAATCGGCGTTTCGTATTTTCGCATCAGAGACGAGGACGGAGGAGAGGAGGAACCGTTCGCGACTCGTTCGCCGGATAATTCCGCGGAAATTAAATGCCAGGAAAGAGATGGAAATTACTAGATCGTTGTTATTGGCCAGTTTTCGTGGCAATTCTTTCGTCGCGTAGATCGCGCCTGATTCGTTCGAACAGAAAATCACGTTCGTATCGTGTATTAACTTTAATATATAGGTAGAAAGAAAAATTTGATAAATCGGCAAGAATTTTAGTTGAAATAGAAATTGAGGTGGAATCACGGACACTGGAATAGTAAATAGATTCGGTGGGAATCTTTTGGCAGACTCTGTATATCGAGGATGCGAAAAGCTACGAGGCCATGCTACCTCGAGATCATGAAAAGGCATCGGGTCAGTGGAATATCAAAAGGCTACGGTACTTGCAATACACCGTCTGTGTGTCAAGACGAAACGTTACTTTCCTAGGAAATGTAGGCAAATCTGGTCGTGTCTTATTACTGTTTAGATTTCGGTTCTTTGTAGGGTCTTTCCTTCCGATGCAAGCAGCAAGAGTTTCCAGTCACGTAAAATGATGTTTGGATGAACCGATGTTTAAAGGAATACCATTCGAAAAGAATAATTTGAGATTTTTACATCGGAAAGTTAATATTTATCTTTAAATCTTTCTATATCGAAGAACCAATCCCATTTCACATTTTCAATAATAATAATTTCCAACACTGTTCAATCAAGAGAAACTAAAAAAAGAAAAAACAGAAGAGAGACGCGAGTTGAACGAAACTTAAATAAAAAGCAACGACTCCGGACAGCACGAAAACCAAATATATAAAGCGTTAATGACGCACGCGGCTCGCCATTTAAAAATCCCCCTTTTCCTCGCATTCGGAATAAAAATAAAGAAACTGTCTGATTCGCGAGTGATACGTTACACGCGCCATTTCCTCCATCAACTGGAAACGTGTCTCTTCTCATCCGCGAGCCAGTTCTCCACCTCGAGCAAACTACTTAAAACACGCTCTATCTTCCCATTTAACACACGAAAAATTGTCTCAAAAGCCATTTTCCCTAGCGCTCATCGGCTGTGAGGTTGTTATTCCACGTCCGTCCCGGCGAATTGTTTATCCGGCAAACAGATCCTCCAGCCGATGTCAAAAGAGCGTCGTGCACTCTTCATTCTCGCAAGGCTGTCCGTTGACGCGTCTAGCTTCAGCCAGCGGGCGCGAGAGAGATGAAACACTGTGGGGTGAGCAACCGTTGGAGGTCGCCTAACACGTGGCTATGACAGTCTCGCCCGTTCGATCCCTCGAGCCAGCCATCCTGGCCATTCCCCGCGTCCCAATTCAACGGGAATGATGATATCGAGCGACAATAATTGGAAAACTTATTAAACCCTTTCCCCCGGGTCCGGCGTATTATTCTTTGGCCGGGCGACTGGCGGGAGTAATCATCGTCGTTGAATACTATGCCGTTTCTCCACGGTTTATTGTAAGTTCGATTAATAAGAAAGAAGCGCGAAAGAGTTGTTTGCTCGCCTTTGTGTCTCTGTTCCGGTTGATGGAGTATCGGTCCGGGTTTTATTGATGGACAGGGGAGCAGAAGTAACGTGGAATATTCTCGGAACGCGGATATTAATTTTCATTTGTTTAATTATTCTCTCTGTAATGCCACGTCACTTGGAGATTACACACCCTCGCAATAATATTTCTACAGTTTTATTTCCGTTGTAATCAATTGCATCTTTCTTTCTTTATTTTTTTTTTTTTTTTTTTTTTATTACCAGTAAGTACAATATACTGGTGGCATGAAGTTAATTAGTTTTTGTATTTATAACATCTAGATTTTTACCTTTTTTTAGATTGTCCGAAATGTTTCTTTCGTTTTATAAGGAAATGATAGACGCACAATGTCTTTTGTTTTATATTAGTTTATCGAATTATACACGAACGTAATAATAGAAATAGAACAAAATGGATCATACCTAATTCAATAAAATAATATAAAACAGAAATTGTTGTTCATCTATTATCACCTTATGAAACGAAAGAAGCTTCTCGGACAATCTAATAGTAGTAGAATAATTCTAGTTACGAAAGGGAAAGTAAGGAATTCGATAACGCGATGACTAGATAACACGTTAACTCTTACTAAGGTAATACCGATACGTGTAATTACAGAAAAAATTAATTTCTTATTCCTCGAAACTTTAATATCGACCATCATACGAATCAACTATTTGGACAACAAAGCGTGCGGCTCATAACCCAGTTCCGCCACAGTATGGAAACTGAAAATTCCCTGTGACACGATAAATCACGCGATTCTCGGATGGATATTGATTCTGGATACGCGAGAGCCATTCGACGAGACGTTGGCCGAGCGCGTTCAACTTCTTATGTTCGTGCCAGTGCTATCGAAACTACGAAATCACGTTTCCCAAGCAGTAACTTTGACTGTTCTTCGAGTTTTGTTCCACGCGTCCAATGAATCCTACACATAGTTGTGAATTTCGTCCAACGGACATTCACCGGCATTTTGATCAGCTTCTGCTCTAACTCGATCGCTTTATCTCGTAATGTTATTTCTTTATGTGGCAATATTCGCGAATCTATAGCTTCAATCATAATTTCATTTCTACCGTGTCCGAATTTTGAAGTTAGAAATTATTAATATGTAGCGGCACATGAGCTAAAGGACAATTCAAATCATGTTGTTGTTTTGCCTCAGAGTATCAACATCGTTAAGACATGCAAAATTTTTTTTCTTTTTTTTGGTAGATCTTTTACAGTCAATTCCCATTGAGAATTATAAATAAATTATTTTGTCGTGCTACTATAACTCGGATTATAAAAGTTTATAGTATGTTTGATTCTAGTTGGATCTAATGCTTAAATCTAAAGGGCATCGTCTTTTTAGTCTGCGAATTTGATCTGTCGTGTCAAGTAATTGGGTAACTAATGGGGGGACATACAAAATGTAATAATAAATAAACTCCGGGCAAAACAATGTGCCGCTACGTGCAACCGACAAACAAGACGAATTTGAATTTTGCGGTACTCCCTCGACCAGTATAATTAGACGACCACGTTCTCCAGAAGTCAGTGAGTCAGTGGTGCGAATCAATATCAGTTATCGGTTAGTCTCGAACGATTTTATTAGCGATTTGTACATTGCCTTTAGCGAATCCGGTAGTACGAGCATCTCAGCAAATATTATCTGTATTTATTTATTAATTATTTTAAAATATACTTGAGGGTTTTCATAAATAAACTCTGGGTAAAACAATGTCGCCACTACGTGCAACCGACAAACAAGACGAATTTAAATTTTGCGGTACTCCCTCGACCAGTATAATTAGACGACCACGTTCTCCAGAAGTCAGTGAGTCGGTGGTGCGAATCAATATCAGTTATCGGTTAGTCTCGAACGATTTTATTAGCGATTTATACATTGCCTTTAGCGAATCCGGTAGTACTAGCGTCTTAGCAAACATTATCTGTATTTATTTATTAATTATTTTAAAATATACTTGAGGGTTTTCATAAATAAATTCCGGCCAAAACAATGTTGCCGCTACGTGCAACCGACAAACAAGACGAATTTGAATTTTGCGGTACTCCCTCGACCAGTATAATTAGACCGACCACGTTCTCCAGAAGTCAGTGAGTCAGTGGTGCGAATCAATATCAGTTATCGGTTAGTCTCGAACGATTTTATTAGCGATTTGTACATTGCCTTTAGCGAATCCGGTAGTACTAGCGTCTTAGCGAACATTGTCTATATTTATATATTAATTAAAATATACTTGACGGTTTTCAAATTCGAGTTATCTCGAGTTAAAATTATTAAATCAAATATGTACTGAATTCTGAGAATATGAAATACACAGACAAAAGATAGAAATAAGAAGGAACGACAGGAAGGCAGAAGAGTTTAATAAATGTAGCTATACAATTACTAGTGCAACGAGTACATTTAGCATTTAACATACTAGCATATTTATTTTAAAGATTTCAGCAAATGTATACATCGAATAACAAGTGTACATGCTTGATACATTAATATATTAACTGTAACAACTGTATTAGTCTGTGAAAATACTCGGATAATCTTAAAACATATTGATCTAGTGAATTATACATTTATACGTTTCTAACACGAGTTTATAAGGTAGACAGCATGATAGGGTCCTATTATTTCTATGAAAGCATTCACCTACACGTTCACAAAGCAAACATCGTCTGGAACAGAACTTAACTGCTAGCGCTTCCAACGTTCAAAGGTAACTCGATTTCCAAGAAGATACCAAGGGCAGAAAATTTATGTCTCTCCTTAACACTGTAACAGATCTATCGCATCGAATAATAGTCGAATAATTCTTAGAATCCCAGTACATACAAGCCGTGTATCATAATCTAAAACGCTTAATGCGGTGAATTAATAAAGTACTCGTTTTCTTCGGAGCGTAGAAACAAGGGAAAGAAGAAAGTCGTTTAATTTGATAATCGATATAGGTATATTTAGCGTAGGCGTAGTTTTAGAAAGTTATTTTGTAATTTATAGTCTTCTCTCTGTTCGCTGCCCTTTAGAACAATCGTTCTTAACTTCTTTCGTTACAAGTAGATGGAAAGTGGTATAGTGGAAAGTGTATTGCGATAGTTGTAATTCCATTGAACGCCACAGCCATCACAAACCAATCGATGCGACTATGTTTGTTCTTTTAATCGAATGCTTCGTTTTAATTGAAATTTATTTCACGTATATTAAACAATTTTCGGCAATAGCCTACACGATCTATTCCTAAGCATATTTTCGTAACTATAGACATCTCGAAGATGGTATCCCTCGAGGATAGCCACCCACATATTATTTAGCAATTAAGTTAGAAAAATTTACCAAATGTCCAGCTGGACAAATTGTAAAGTGCAAATTAAATAATATAAAAAAAACTATTGTAGGATCTTTACTACAATTAGTTTATTTACAATAAATGGATTAAACAGGACAACAACGTGAATTAATAACGTGAACAATACCACGGATCCAACGCTCTCTCGGCAACGCTAGTGTCACGTAGGAGACACAAGAAATCACGAAACCGATAGATCGCCGGTGATTTCCTCGAGTCGCAGTTCGAACGTTTCACGAATGAGGTGAGGAAATCGAACTTTGTATATAATAGAATTTATTATGCAAATCCAACAGAATGACGATTCAAAGTGTTATAGGAGACTGGGGCGAGCGCTTATTTTGGAGGGTTTTTATACCCTCTTTTTAGGGTTTTAGTCCCTCTTGTCGTCTGGTGTATCTCAGAGGCACCTGTTCCGTTACTATTTGGTTATTGTTTCCATGGCTGTGGTATGCAGGATGTAATATAGCCTATCCTATTACTGTTTCTGAACGGCTGGTCTTCTTGAACGTGTGACACTAGCAACACTCCCGACAACGCAATTCGCACTCTCTGACGGCTCAACTCGCAATGACTGTTAACCCCTTAATCTACGATTTACGTTCGAGAATTTCCGGCCGAAAACGTAAACAAACTCGCGCAGCCTTCGAGCCATTCGCACGACTTGTGTAGGACGATGATCGGGCCAATCGTAAATATTACAGGCACCGTTCGTGGTACGACGGTCGCGGTTTGTAATTTGCCTCGCCACAAATAGCACAGACAAGGTTCGTGATATATTCTTATTATCTCTTCGTATCGTGATCAGTTTCAAGCTATTCTTGGTCACATTCGCACATCGAAATTTATTTTCATAAATTCTAGAGAACCATTCCCACAATATGTTCTCAAGAAAAAAATTTCGTGATCAGAGCAGTGAGAATTGTGCCAAAAATTCCCGATCATCCACTACGAGCTATGCCGGTAATATTTGCGTTTGTCCCTTAGCAACCTCTTGCCTTTTGTCTTAGCCCTACGTCTTTTATCTTAGCCGCACCACGCACATGTTCCGCAACCGCTTGTTTAGAACTCGTCCGATATCTCTCAGGCCTTTCGTCCACGATACTACGCTATAAACACATTTGTCAAGTTGTGTCGCTCTCTTAAATGGTATGCAATATATTATTTTGCCTTGCAAGGTCGCAATCATCCTGGCCATTAAAAATTCCCGGTTCATACGGAAGATCCCCTATTTCTCTTATTCCAAGACAATTTATTCTTCATTTCCAGTACCGATTCATTTTTCTTAACCTATCTAGCCATAAAGGGGATGATAGACTCGTCCTTCCTCCAGGACGTTCTCGTTCATCTTCACATGTGTACACGTATGTACGTTTGTCGTGAGCATGCGCGAAGAGACACGTCGGCCTCTCTACACCAGCGTAAAAGGACACGCTGGATTCAGTAAAGTGTCGTATGCTGCTTGACTTCATAAATAAAGATTCCCCGGTGCCGACCTCTATCAGAGAGGCTTTTTAAAATCTGCTCCACGCAGAGAGAATGTGTAATACAAGCGAGAGGCGCGCGCCACTCTTAGCCTACGCTCACAGAGAGACGCGATCTTCAACCGTTGATTCCTTTTGCCCTTTCTCGCTTCGGGAAATATCCACAGACCGACGTAGACGGTCGCGCTCTGCGGAACGTTTTTAATTTCGATGCCGCGCCGAGAGAACCTCTTTGCGCCGCTGTCGGCAACAGTCTCTTCCTCGGATCGTATTTCGATGCTAATGCGAATGGATTAGTGGTAGGTTAGGATCATTTCAAATTTTTAAGAAAGAGTTCCGTTGAATAATAATGTCGCACGAGGTTCTGCGAAAATTTTGAACGAGTTTTATGCAGGTGTGGTGCCAGAAGTCATGCGGCCGATTTAATTACTCGGCCGATCATTTGTCTTTCGTTCTTCCTTCTTAATGATTGTCCTTAGTTGTATCGTGTATGTTACTCCTTTTAGATTTTGACTTTTCTTCGGTTTCTTGAATAAATACATTATTTTGCAAATAAAATTTCCTGTACTCGTGTCACGTTATTGGAAAGCTGTAAGAAGATAAAGGCAAAGACGGTATACTATATTAATAGTCACGTGCAAGTCAAAATTTTGTGAATGGCCATTAAGAATATAAATCCTCGACAGATTTTGTTCTCGCTCGTACATTCGTAATGTTATCCACAACAGCGTAGGAAATATACGTAGGAAACATGGAGAAAATATGTATAAAGAATGGAGCGACATAATTCTCGGAACATCCTGCTGCGAATGGTACAAGCATCTCTCGATCTCGCCGGTTCACGCTGTTCTTCTACGACCGTGTCCCGATTTCTTGAAGAAACGCGTCGGTACAGGATAATATTTCCAAGCAATTCCCAGCTATGAAGAATACATTACGCTCTACGAACACTAAAGTTAATTATCGAAAGACACTAGGTTACAAATCAGAAAGTACATGTTTGAATTTTTATTTATGTGACTCTTATCTCGTGTACCGATGCAATTATTATTCCATTACTTCTCCCAAGTATTAATATATTACCATAAACTCTTCGTTTTATTCTTTACATCTATGAAAATCATTTTACGCAACATCTTGCATATCACGTACTATACGTAACAGATTTATTATTTATTTATTAATGTGAACATACAGTATAAAATTTCATGCATTTTTAAACTAAAGCACGAGAGAGATAAAATAAAAAATCGCCAGCTAAACAATATAACGTGTTCTTTTCTATAAGCGCGACAAATTGACTCACGACGGAGTCTGAGAATGGACGGTAGAGAATTTAACGAAAAGACAAGCCTGCATGGCGGAAACGTTTCCACAGAGCCTTTTTATAAACAGCTAGAGGCGTAGTCCACGGAATATCATGCACGCTGGTCGGAATCGACGTAAAACTGTGCCGTCGTACAACCGTTTGCCGCGCTAACAAGACGCTAGTTACAGTGTCATTACCTTTATGGAGGTTGCTCGTTGTTACTGCGTAATAGTACGAGTACGGTGAAAGCATCAAGTGACCATCTGAATGTCTCACTTCGTTAGGCTCGACGCTCAAAGCCGATCCTACTCTACGACCCTGTGAATAACTTCCTCTTTCACAGATCTCGCTACTTTTCTCCAATATACACGCCGTCTCTTTTTTAAAACAAACCGAGAAAATACGCCAGAATAGCGGAGATAATGTGACAAACTACTAGCGCTGGTTTTTATAATACGAAAGAGCAGCCAAGTATTCCAACGTGAATTTAACATTTATTCTCTCGCGATAGCAAGAAGGTAAATTTGTAATAGCTTAATTTTGAAATTAATCCGTGACTGTAATTTCAATGTACCTTTACACTGATTCGTTACAAACACAAATTTGTTTTTTTCTATTTTCGTATCTGTTTCTTTTACTATTCTCGCATCCTAAATTCATCTCCGCGTTTCGCACATGCGGGACACCCTGTACGAACTCGTTACACGAACTGTTTGTTCTCCGGCGGATTCAGATAAATGGAGTTCTACTGTACTGTAAATAAAAGTCGTCTCGGAAGTTGTTCGGCGCACTTACGAGTAATCTCACAGTCGACGTCCGCGTTCAGAGGCAGATATCGCGACGGGGAAGCCCCATTCTCTCGGAAACCGTATATAATTACAGACAGATTGTTTTCGCGATCCTGGATCCCCGTGTTTCCGCTCGATCCGTTCATTCCACTCTGTAATTATAAACTTCGCCAACGAAGAATGCTCTTTTATCGGGGCAAATTTTCCCGACCACTCACCCCCATCTAACCAGCCACCCTCCTCCCTGCCTCGTTCTTTTACTACGCCGAGATATTCCAGATTTTTCCGTTCGTTTTTCTCCGCTGCGCCAACTTTATCGCCAACTTCCGCGACGACGTAATGAGAGAATCGAAGAGTATCGTGGCCACAGCGATCCGTTGCCTGATAATGGTGATTCCAACTTCTTGCGTACTTACTGTTTACGAACCTAGTCTCTAAAATGGAAATGCGAACGTCATATGACCCTACGAAAGATAATTCTATGCACAAAGTTTTACAAAGAGCGAGGATACGTCGAAGAAATTAATAAGTGAACGGATATTTGCTTTAATAATATTTGATACGAAACTGGAATACTTAAAATCGAAGCGTTACACGCGTATAGTATATACCGAAAAATCTGAAATTTATTCTTTCCACGAATTTGATAATCGTAACGTGAAAGAATACAATTATGCGGTGATCGGTAAGCTACAACGACCGATACCATGGCTCATTTAATTCGCTAGAAACGCCAATTCTTGTAGCAACGTCAGTGATCGGCTTGTCGCGGAAAAACCAATGACAATTCTTTTTCCGTTCGAACGACGGCAGCCGCGACGAAGGCGGAAGTAACATTGATTTCACGTCCCAGACACACCTTGCTGTCACACGGCGCGCTTCATCCTTTTAAACAGGCCTGTCCCGTTCGCGCGCGCGCGTCCACGCACACATAGAGGCACGCGCGACGTCGAGCCACATAAAATGCAACGGGGTTCGCGAGAAATAGGCGCGGTATGCTCGTTCCCATTTACACTCGACGTTTTCCCGTGTCTCATTGCTTTCCACGTTCTTATATATATAAACGCAAAGATAACTGCACCCCTGTCTGAAGGAAATTTTAGACAGGAACACCTACATATCTCTTAGCGATAATTGGCACCTCTGTACTATGTCAGACACATAGCATTTTTGACGCTTCCTGTTCGCGTGGGATGTTGGTTTAGGTAATTTAAGTGGCAGACGGTTGCATGGCGGATAATAAGATGGTTTTTACGACTATCTTATCTGTCTAAACTTAGATCTGGGCCATATATGACCCCGAATACAAGTATACGAGTAGTTATAATGTTGAATGGTAACTGTTAAAATTTTATCTTGAAGTTAAGATTAATAATCTGTGCAAGACACAATGTTTGTGTTGAAATAATATTCAGTGATGTTTATTAAACAGAACTACAGAACCTGATGTATATAAGCGAATGATATAATTAACAACGTATGGAAGAATCGTTGATTGTTGGCCAGTTACTCTCAGACTAGACGTAGGTAGTAACCCATGATCCCTTAAATACTTTGAACCCCACTCTCTATATAGAAATGAGTATGACCTGTGAAAGTGTCCTGTTCAAATTCCTGTGTGGGTTTCTGTGTAAGGGTTTTGTGTCTATGCGTGAAATATCGTTGTATTCCAACAGTAACAAGTTCTTATTGTTAGTAGCAAGTGAATGCCAGGAATAATCAACATGAAAAACTGCAAAATTTCATCACATCTGTCTTCCAATTAGCCAGCGAATGAATTGCCTTGCAAAACTCCACTACGTAAAGAACCAACGAAAAGGAAAGAAAAATCTGTGCGAACTATACAGCGGTCTTTGATGTCCGTCGTCTTCGAGGTTGTGTTCAACGGGATAAACCGGCCGGCTGTCTCAACGTCCGAGTGACGGAGCTGGCCGCCTCCTTACGATGTGATCATCTGACCCGGCGTTGTCCTGTGTTTCGCGAAGAAAGCGCAGACGTAGCCAGGAAGTAGCCTTCTCTGTAATTAGCGTCTTCGTTCGTCTCTTTGACAAAGCTTCGTTCCTAACGAGCACGAAGCACGCCGGCTAACAGGTAACCCCGACCACTGGAAAACCTTGCGTCTATTGCTCGAACAATCTTGCCCGTCTCCGTCACGAAAGTCGCTTCCAAGAACTGTCTGCCTCTCCACTGGCCAGTCTCTGTGATTTCGTGCGGTGCCGCATTTTACACGCTCCTCTTTCACTTTGCACATTATCGTCTTTTTGGAGAGGGGCGGAGGAGGGAAGGAAATTGAAGAAGAACCAATATACAAATGAACGAAGTTCCAAGAAATTCGACTTTGTATAGAAAGTGATATTAGGTTGTTGTAAAGTTCAACGACAAACGCTATGGTATCGCGAGTGAATTATTAGCGTAGCGTTCGCTTCTACAGCGAACAATTTCTATAAAAGAAAAAATTAAACCTTCGATTCCTCGCGAGATGTTTCATCGATGTCCATATAAAGAAGTCCTGTGTAATATTATAAATCGATATGTAGTAAATGCTCTTTGCCAAGAACGTGTCTACTAAATTTTTGACGGTCGGACACGTTTGCGATATCATATGGAAAATTTCATAGGCAACGGTCTAATACAAGGAGAAAAGTTCGGCTCTATCCGGCAATATTAAATCCGTTCGTCTTCCGCGCAACATCAAATCACGTCCCATCGACCCGTGCTCGATCAAAAATCGAACTTCCGCGACAACTCGGATGGCTTTGTCACGGGCAACTGGAGCACACGCTGCGCCATCATGCAGATGCGAAACAGCAACTGTAAAAACCGTCTCGGGACAGGCGTAGGGTGAAAGATAGCGAAGGATGGAGAACGTGGACGAAGAAAAAAAGCTGCGGAAGGTGAGAATAAGGAAAAAGAGACTACGTTATTATGCAAGTCGTGCGATCTACGTACGTTACATATTCACGACCGGTCCGCGTAACTTGTTCGTAATCTTTTATTTTATACGACGCGATGTTTTGTGAAAGTCGGATGTATGTTTGATCTATGAATTGTATAGGGTGTCCTTGAAAAAAGTGAACAGAGGAAATGGAACGAAAGAAAGAAAATATATAAATGTTGAAATGTTGTAAGAAGTTAAAAGGGTTATCACATTCGTTGTTACCTTTCTGAATGTTTCATTTACGGATGAGTCGTTTATTATTTTACCGAGCGATGCAGGGCAACGCGTATTTCCATTTCGCATTCGAAAACGTTAGCTCGTATGGCGCGATGACGCACGGAATATTTAAAAATTCGCGACGCACACCCACTGGGAGGAATAATTTTTCGGAATTTCGAGCTCCGTCCTGTTCTCCGGAAATAAATGACACGAAGATCCTCGGTTCGTCACCTAGTTTTGCTCTCGGGACGTCCGTCGGTTCCTTGCATCGGTTTCCAGAAAAATATTGACACGTTTCGCACGATTCCTTCAAATTTCCATGTTTCATTCGGACAGCTGTCTTATTTCGCTCTGACAAAATTTCAGATGTACTCGCGTCTCTTGATTTATATTTCTTCGTGTACATTCGCTTTTTGTCACAAATGGGTTAATGTATTTGCCATAAATGTCAGCAATAATAACGTATCAGCGACATGTTAAATCGAAGAATACTACAACAATCACCAAACAAGACTACCCTATCCTACTGGCATAAAGTCGAATTATTTCAACTTTCCAAGCAAACCTAACCTCTCGAAGAACAAACACTTTATGACAAGAAAGCCGCAAGGGTCCCTTCAAACAGCCCCTATACATTATACTCCCCTTTTTATGTTTTCAAGCACTTCGCTCCACCCTCGATCGCATAGCTAATCGATTCGTTAATTACCTCCCCGGTGACACGAATAAAAAATAAAATCAAAGCGACCGTCAACGGTCCCCCAACACTGCTTCACCCTCAGCCACTCTCCTTTTCGTATTGTTACGAACGTCCATCGCTAACATCCACTCGATGCAAGGAACTACGAGCTTTTTTTTTTTAATGAATGACAGCCGTATCCGGAAGCCACGACATGCTCATTGGACAGGTGTGACACTTTTAATGTCCATAGAATAGTGCAGATCGAGCTTTGCTCATGGACGAAATGAATTTCCCCCACTCCGACTCAATGGGTTCTTGCTACTCTACTTCATTGAGCTTCGCACAACCAAGTGGTTTGCGACTTTAATAAGCTTTATCGCAAAGTTTCCTGAAGTATCTGACTCGGGTTTAAATATTAACGTACATTCTAAATAATTTAATGGATATTTAACGATAAGTTCACAATTTCTCTACTCTATGCGACGTCAATTTTTTATTTGTACGCAAATAAGAAGACTAAAGTGTCCTATTCATCTAATGTATAGTAAAAGAGAAAATTTAGCATCAAAAGGTTATCAGTTTAGGGGGAAAATGTTCTCACGTAAGGGAGAACAGCAATCAACGTTACAATTCTATGAAAATCGCGACCTAAGGATAGCCAAGTGGTGGGGGGTAACGCACTCCAAGGCTGTTTGACTTACTCCAGCGAGCGCATTATACGCAAGAGGCAGCGCGAGCCGAGCAAGTCGCTGTTTGCGCGTGTGTCGCTGGTTCCGATCCCCATCCGGGTCCCTGTTTACAGTGTGCGCCGCCATCTTCTCCGAGGGGGTTTTAGAGTAAGTTCGTGGCCACGACTTCCTTTGCGGCGCAAACTAGTAAGAGAAGCCGCGGAGGGAAGCCAGCGCGTGATAAGCGAATGGCAGGCAAGGGAGGTGATAAAGGGTGGACTGCTCTGGAGGTGCAGACCGCTACTTGCGGAGTCGCGTTTCTGCTTCTGTCGACGCCGCTGTCACCCCGGAGATTTCAACCACCAGCTGCGACCCATCTGGTGTCGCGAAGTTCGTCTGGTGGCTGGTTGCGACTCGCGTGACCGCGTTACTGCGAATTCGACAAAAATGACGGTGCAATAAAATCGGCTAGCGAATTTGCGAACAACGCATCCAGGTTCGTGATCTATCGTCCCGATTGTACGCAGTTATTGCATAATCGGATAGAGCAGTAGCGACAGAGCTGCTAGGATTACCTTAGGCGCAGTTGTTAAATTTGTTTTACGTTTCAAACGTCGATAAATCGATGGAATATAACGTAGACGATTAATTTCTCGTGTTGGTAGAGGATCTTTTATTTGAATAGATTTGAAAGATGAGTCATATCTTTAGATGTTTCATACTGCGTAATTTGTTTACATCCCTGTAACCTAAGCTTCAATTGTATATAAACAATTCTTTGGTCAATTTGTAGAAAATTAACTAAAATCACCCCAAGTAATTCTAATTCGTTTGCCATCTTTAACAAGACAGCCTCCCGAAAAATAAGGTTTCAAAACGATTTCACCCGATGGCTACACCGACCATGTGCCGTGTAGGAAGTTTAAAAATCCAAAAAAAAGAAAAATATAGTACAACGGCTACGTGGCTGCGTAATCGCGTGGATCAGGTTGAACGACAGGCAGCAGCGAGGAGGTCGAGCGGACCGTTTAATCGCGAGACACGACGCTGTTGCTTGACACCTCGTAAAAACTTTAATCAAACTTAACGACGGCATTAATTTCGCGCCGGGGCTCTCGCAGCATAGCCATGTCACGGTTTATCGCTTTTCGACGTGAGAACCGGCCACGCCACGGTCAGTGCGCGCGCACGCCCCCGAATTATTACGACCGGTGCGCAGTCCACGAGCTCGTAATGAAAATTTTCACCGCACGCCGACAAATACGATCGCTTAATTGCCGCGAAATCGAATTAGCTGCGAATTGTGCGCGAGAAACGACAGTCCGTTACGATTCGACACTCGATTGCGCCGCGTTGTCGATTTAAGTCGTTTTGTATATTTCATTCCACCTGACACCTGATTGATCATAAACGATTCCTTTACCTCCAACAGGAAGATCGTATGGATAATATAGTACTTAAAGATTTCCCGATAATTTCATGAAGATATTTATGGATCGTTAAAATTAATGGGAGCAATTGACACGGAATACGGTGCAAGAATTTTTATCGTTTGGATCTATTCGTGTATTTTCACTGTACAACTGTTCCATTCGTTTGGCACAAGGATGTGAATGATCGAAGCCCTTTAAATGTGTAGGGTCTTCTGTATCTCTGACCACAGCTCTCTTGCTGTGATCAATTAATAATATTAATTTAATTATACACGAAGAGCTATAGATACATTTTAGAAAATATATTTCAAATAGTTGAAAAACTAACAACACAAAATACGTCTTTTACCGACGTTTATCTAAAACATTATCGATAGCAGCATCTGTGGGCTCTAACGACTTCTTCCTTTTATTTCAGCCATTTTGAATCGAGGTTAGATAGTTGGAGGTTATGTACGGCCACATCTTGCGTTTTTATCTTAATACAGCGAAGACGCAACAGGCCAGTTCTCGTAGATGTTATCGCGGCCTGAGTAGAAGAAAAGTGTTCATTCAAATTAATATGTTTTGGGATATCGTTCCCCGAGGTATGGAACAAGAAATACGTTGATATCAGTGGAATCGTGTCTCGAGTGACTATTACTGTATGCAACCGTAACGTTGCATATGCTGGCAGGGTTACCGTTATTTTGTATAATTGAAATGAATGGAATGTTATGAAAATGGAATGAGGAACGAATGGTTCCTACTGAAGTTGGTCTCGGAGGGAAACGGATGTAAATTCTTAGAATGGTTGGAATGCTTTGTTCGTTCTTGTACCTTAAACGTACTTCGCGGTTTGGTATTATTGTAGAACAGCAATTGCAATTTGGCTACGTTTAATGGAAACTGGAATTTACTGTGATTGCTTAGAACGTCATTTTTTTCAGAAATTACAATAAAATATTGCTAGAGAAGAGAAAATACGATATGTCAAATAAAAATATTTAATTGACGTTGTAATATGTACTGCTGTATAGCTGTTACAGATACATCACTCAACCGCGTTAAACCGTCCGCGTAAAATTTACATTGTAGACACTCGATGGTTCATGGGACATTTAACACACCAATTGTCGACCTACATCAATGACATATTTGTATATGCATGTTATACGCGTAAAATAGTCGCTGGTCGATCGAACAGCTAGGAACTTTAATCATTGAATCGATGAATTGAGTTTCCTTCAAACTATTGCGCATTTTAGATATGACAAAAAAAAAATACATAATAATTCTTCGTATTTAATTTACTGTCAATCATTCTACATAAAAATACACCAATCACGACCCATGACTTCAGTCACGCTGCTCCAAACTGTAATCGTTATATTGTCAGTCACTTTAAAGATGAAATTGCAATCGTACAAAATTAAGATAGAACGTGGAGAATTCGTGCAATGCTTCCTTCGTGAGCTTCGTATTTCTTCAAAAATCTGCCCGAGCGTATCTCGTACCCTCGATTGCACGAGGATCGAATCGACACACACGACATTAAACGATCCAACGTAGCAGCGAACGCGAAGCGAAAGCATCCTACTGGTGCGTCATCGATTTCACGGAGAGCGGCGGAAAAATCGTGACTACGGTCGCTCGTCCATCAGCCGGTCCACGGAGATCATTTTAAACGACGTAATTGCTCGGCAAGCGAGTATGCCTCCGGCGAGTCGCGTCGTTTTCACGGTCCATCTTGCACGGTGAATCTCCCTATGGCGTGTCGTACGCCATAAAGATCGCTCGCGAATAGAAAGACAGAGAGAAGAGGAGAGAGAGAGAGAACGAAAAAAGAAAGGGAGCGAGTCGAACGCCGCTAGCTCGTTGAAAGAACGAAACAGGGGCGAGGCCATATTGAAAGGGAACGCGATACAAGCGTACGGAGGGGTGTTTATTAAATCTGCCGGTTAAAAGGAACGGAATTAATTCCGTATCGGCATTCGTCCGCAAAAATTTCAAGGGCCGATAAGCGCCGCAACTTCTGCTCCTCGACGAGGGCTCATTGTCGAAATGAGAAACTCTCTGTCTCCGTCTTTCATATTCCACGTTTGTGTCTGCGCGTTTTTTCCTTTTTTTTTTTATTTTTTATTTTAGATCCGATCAAAAGAGGACGAGGAGAGACGGGGATTTATAGGAACTCGATGCGACGATGGACGAGGTTATTGATCGGCTGATTTATTGGACAAGTCGAGTGTCGCCTCTTTCTGTTTTTTCAAGTTGCTCGCCGTCGCATTGAAGAAATTTTGATGAATCGGGGTTAGGTTGATATCAGAGGCTGATACCGTTCTTTCAACCACGAGTGTATCTCCTTCTCGTTTCTAGAATTTCTTTACTGTGCCACGTTTTCTTCAAATTTTCACCGTAGAAGAACTGTGAACTGTGTGTAGAAGATCTGAACCGTGTTTTTCTGCCTCTTAAAAAGCACAGTATTGTTTTTAAAATGCTTTTAAAAGTTTTTTGAAAAAGTTTAAAAGTGTTTTTAAAAAACACAGGAAAGCCGTTTATTCTGAGTTATTACAAGTTACAAGCAATTCGACGATAGTTCTACGTATCTCATGGATTCTTACAATCTGTTCAATACTAAAACAACCCATTCAGGAAACGTACATACTGACGATACGATTGCTGGCTCAACCCTTTCGTATTGTCACAACGAATACGATAATATTCTAAATGGGGACGTGCGTTGCGTATGAAACGATAGAATCACGTGCCACAGTCGACTCGATCGCAATCGCAAATTCGAAAATCGGTTCGCGGAACTGATTTATCGAACAGCGATAGACAGCGATTATTCCTGGTCTTCCGGGCGCGCTGTTCCATCAACGTACGAAATTCCCTCGACACGCAACGAATTTCAAACAATCTTTAATGATACGTCTCGAAGGGCGGTACGTTACCTCCGCGAAAACAGACAATTTCGCCGGTACCCGCTCATTACGCGTCACGTATCACCCTTAACACGAACGAAACGCGACAGCGCGGAATAATACGCGCACTATGGCGCCGCATTGTCCACCACGCATTTGTCTCTACGTGTGTGACGAAAACAAGGCGGCACATCGTCTTGAGCTACCGCGGATTATTCACGCGCGTTTTGATACGTTTCGCATTGTTGTTGAAACTCCCGGTAGCTTGAAATTTTGAAATGCGCCGATCGTCTCGAGGGAAATGACACGGCTAATGAAAATTATTAACGTGCGTGAATGATATTCAGTGTGGCTATGACGATGTAGATGTGCCAATTGATATGGATTATTTATATATGTATTTTGATTTTCTTTGCGGATAATATCTTGAGCTTTTATAATTAATTCTAACATACGATTGTATGAATTATTCATTACAATTTTGTTATGAATTAAGTTAATGAAGTAGCCAGGATATAAGCAAAATACATGACATGTACGAATCTTGGAGAACGTACATTAAATTGAAAACGAAAAAGATCGCGTGCGTTGAAATCTTCCGAAGACTAATCTAAGGAAGATTCAGTCAGATATCCGAGCATGATTCTAGTCAGAAGAATGATATGGAAATGACACATTGTAGATAAATCCAAGCAATTTCAATTAAAATTTAAAAAATTCTACTGGTTCATTGGCAGACGTTCAAACTTAAGCTTGCAGAGTAAAATAATGCTATATAAAGCCATATTAAAACCCGTTTCGACCTATGGGGTACAACGAGTAATTCCAACATAGAAATTCTTCAACGATTCCAATCGAAAACTCTAAGGTCCTTAATGGATGCACCTTGGTATGTTACCAACGAAACCATACATCGCAACCTTAAGATACCTACAGTTAGAAGAAATATCCAAATTCAGTAATAGATACAACATAAGAATTCACAACCACCAAAACCCACTAGCTACTCAATTACTTGACACAACGAATCAGATCCGCAGGCTAAAAAGACATTACCCTCTAGATTTAAACATTAGATTCAGCTAGAATCAAACGTACGATAATCGTTTATTATTATTCACGATATAGTGAGATCCTTAATAGATGCACCTTGGTATTGTCACGTAGGAGACACAAGAAATCACGAAACCGATAGATCGCTGGTGATGTCCTCGCGTCGCAGTTCGAACGTTTCACGAATGAGGTGAAGAAATTGAACTTTGTATACGATAATAGAGTTTATTATGCAAATCCAACAGAATGACGATTCAAAGTGTTACAAGAGACTGGGTCAAAATGTTTTAATAGACTGACTGGAGGGCTTATTGTAGAGGGTTTTTATACCGAGGTTTTAGTCCCTCTGGAGGAGTTGTCGTCTGGTGTATCTCGGAGGCACCTATTCCGTTACTATTTGGTTATTGTTTCGGTGGCTGTGATATGCAGGATGTGTAGCCTATCCTATTGCTGTTTCTGAGCGGGTGGTCTTCTTGTGCGTGTGTTAAAGAAGCTATAGTTAAAAAAGAAATGTCCAAATTCAGTAATAAATACAACATAAGAATTCACAACCACCAAAACCCATTAGTTACTCGATTACTTGACACGACGGATCAGATACGCAGGCTAAAAGGATGATACCCTTTAGATTTAAATATTAGATTCAACTAGAATCAAACATATTATAAACTCTTATAATCCAAGTTACAGTACCACGCCAAAATAATTTACTTCTAATTGTCAATGAGAATTGATTATAACTACTTCCAAAAAAGAAAAAAAAAAATTTAAAGATGTAGTAAAGCTAGAAAGCTGTGTCTGAGAATAAAAAAAGTATCAGGTATTTCTTTCCACTATTGCACGCTCGCTTTACACACTAATCTGCCATTTAAAAAGAAAAGCTGCACGCACTAGAAGCACCATCGTAACCCAACCTCGGGAGGCGAGCATACAGCAAATAGACGCAGCGTCAACTTCAGAGCCCGGACCAAAAAAAAGCATCAGCTTACTTTCACTTTTCCGCTGTAAAAAGCACGTCTACCTACTCGCGTTACGCGGTGAGATCCGCACGTATTAAGGTTCGCCTTTTGCTTCTCGCGGATTGTGGGAAATCGCGAGACGGAGACGAACGAAATTTCCGCAGGTTCGTTACTTTTCCATGGCAAGACGACGCGTTACGGCATGGGATTTCGCGAGAGATTCATGACGACACGGCGCGTTATTGCGGGGTCGTGCAACAAAGTCTCTGCAAGAAACATCAAAGAGAGGCCGGTGCTCGTCATAAAGCGTTCACCGATTCCGTTTGTCCGTGGCATCAAAAATGGATAGTGCTGCCACGAAACGGAATACGATATAGCATGCCACGTGAAATATCCTTGTTTCCGCTCGAAATCGAAATTACTCCGTCAGCCCTTCCTGCCGCTGTCGCGTTACGACTACTGACAAAGCTTCTTCTCGCCGAAACAGAGACGGCCCGTTGTGTACGCGCGTTAAATAATTCCCTATTAAACGTAGCCTCCGCGCGACGAAAGATTAGCTAAAATTTTGAATCGCTACGATTACTGAAATTCCACTGTTAAACGCGTAGAAAGTCTGACCAAAGTTCTGATCACCGAAAGCTACGTAACGAGGGAATCGATGGACTTTTTGTGGCTTTTATGGGATTCTACTACGCTAGATGTCGTTGTGGCTGAATACGATAAACATGGCGCAAGGAAAAGGTAAAAGATCGATAAAATATCGAAGAAGTTGTTTCAATGCGAAGAATCTAAATGTCGAACGCTTATGATTATGCGGAAATAAAAAATGTGTTACTTATTTTGACAACGTAAAATGTTAAAAAATGAAATTTGAAAGGCGCCACAAGCGTATAATGCAAGCCGTTTAACAAACTGGAAGAAAGTGGACGAGATCTGCGAATGCTCGTCGACAACACGTGTCCGTGCATTTTCTACGTTGAAATTTCTCAAGGGGAAAAAAGTCGTATCTCGGTTTTCGTTGTTCGAGAAAGGTCAGGCGGAAGTCTTTTCAAACTCAAACGAAGAACGTGTCTGGGTCAAGGACGAACGCACCCACCTTCTATGGCACACTACCCGACATAGAAATTTCAGATAAACGTCACTCGAGTCTAAAATCTCGGGTTTCGTAACTGACGGTGACACGTGTTTTTGTCTGGAAACAGTTGTAATCGTAGACTTGAAACCTAAAAGAAAGGTCGAGACGAGAAAACGCTTTCTTCGACTTGGCTAAAAATTATGAGGCGACAAAGCCAGACTTTTTTTCTTAAGTGCCTGTGACGTTTCAGTTTGCGTCTAAAAACAGTATTTGTATAGAAAAAAATACTGTAGCTTTCCTCGGCCACATTCAAAGTTAGCCAGAATGAAAGTTATACGTTTAATAAACTCATTAAAATATTCAACGCGTTACTAAAATTCAGTCATTTCCATTTCCATGCAAACATACATATACTGAAAATATTGCTGTTAAAATTATTTGAAGATTTATTAGAGTCAACGAACAACTCGATAAAAACGGTTAGCCGTAGCATAACGAGCAATCATAGTATCGAGTTGGCAACTAAGTGATCGCGGATTTTGTCGATACCACCTAATGACAAAATCCGCAATCACTTAGTTACCAACCCAATACTTACTGTTACTTTCTTCGTTTCTTAAATAAAGAGACGTGGTCTGAAAAATCAATATCAGAGAGTACTCTGATCGCTGCTAAAAGTGCTTCCAAAATAGGAGAAATGCCAGTTTCTATTCATTAGGGAATCAACCTAACGTTAGAAGAAACGAGATGAAAGGACGAAACAAAGGTCGAAGAGTAACCAAACGTCAGATACCCGTTAGAAACGCGAGAGTGAATGGTCAAAGACTATCGAAGCGACGAACGTGAGCGATGAAGTCACGAAAGATAGGTTAGGTTGGTATGGAAGGAAGAGGAGACAACGTGAAAGGGAAAACATGAAACGCGGGTAGAAACGGAGGACGCAGACAGCAAGGGCAGGTAACACACAGGCTATTACGCGGCTCTTTCTAGCGGCGCCCTTTTATTTTCTACGCCCACGCTGCTACTCGTGCTTTCGCTACCTTGCAGAATTGCCGGCACACGTGGAATACATCCATTCATTTGGCTTTGAACCTCAATGGTAATGTTATTGCATCGTTACCGAAGGTCGTCGTTGACTAGTTCTCTTCCTCGGCTACCCTTCTGATTTGACTAGCCTGCTGTTGCTTGCTTCGAGGTTCGTTTACTGGGCAAGACACTTTGCCTGTGTCTGCACAAGCGCCAAATTTCGATAGATAGTAAACTTGAACTGGAAAGCACGAAGTTTTGATTTTTTTTGTAAAGAATAGGTGGCATTTTGTTATTAATTTTTAATTGCTATTGGTTTTGCGTAAAACAATTTGGGAATCTAAATTTACAGATATTAATCGAAAACTTTGGTAAAGAAATTAGGCGAGTCCATCCGTTAGGAAAATCCTACTCGTTGAAGTTTTACATATTCTTACGTTATGTTGATTTGGAAATCTAAATTTACAGATATTAATCGAAAACTTTGGTAAAAAAATTGGGCGAGTCCATCCGTTAGGAAAATCCTACTCGTTGAAGTTTTACATATTCTTACGTTATGTTGATTTGGGAATCTAAATTTACAGATATTAATCGAAAACTTTGGTAAAGAAATTGGGCGAGTCCATCCGTTAGGAAAATCCTACTCGTTGAAGTTTTACATATTCTTACGTTACGTTTAGGAAGGAGAATCGGCGTTCAATTCAGAAGCTGTTTAAACCCTTCTGATTTGACTAGCCTGCTGTTGCTTTCTTCGAGGTTCGTTTACAGGGCAAGACACTTTGCCTGTGTCTGCACAAGCGCCAAATTTCGATGGATAGTGAACTGGAACTGGAAAGCACGAGGTTTTGATTTTTTTTGTAAAGAATAGGTGGCATTTTGTTATTAATTTTTAATTGCTATTGGTTTTGCGTAAAACAATTTGGGAATCTAAATTTACAGATATTAATCGAAAACTTTGGTAAAGAAATTGGGCGAGTCCATCCGTTGGGAAAATCCTACTCGTTGAAGTTTTACATATTCTTACGTTACGTTTAGGAAGGAGAATCGGTGTTCAATTCAGAAGCTGTTCAAACTCTTCTGATTTGACTAGCTTGCTGTTGCTTGCTTCGAGGTTCGTTTACAGGGCAAGACACTTTGCCTGTGTCTGCACAAGCGCCAAATTTCGATGGATAGTAAACTGGAACTGGAAAGCACGAAATTTTGATTTTTTTTGTAGAGAATAGGTGGCATTTTGTTATTAATTTTTAATTGCTATTGGTTTTGCGCAAAACGATTTGGGAATCTAAATTTACAGACATTAATCGAAAAATTTGGTACACAAATTGGGCGAGTCCATCCGTTGGGAAAATCCTACTCGTTGAAGTTTTACATATTCTTACGTTATGTTTAGGAAGGAGAATCGGTATTCAATTCAGAAGCTGTTCAATTGTAACCTGTGTACGTGTGTGTAAATCGTTTAGATTACCCTAGAATTGCACAGCGGTGCTTATTTTTAAACTTTCTGCGATATACGCGATATGTAAGATCTTTTACGTTCAATTAACCTCTTGATTAATACTGGGAAATCGTGTAACGGAGACATAAATTTGAACAGCAAACGGTGTTATCGCGTGTAATAAAAAGAATTAACAGCCGCAAATCTGCCATTGTCAAGTCGCATTTTCCCTCGACGATAATCAAGTAATCCTACTCTGTAGTCTTCATCGGGCCGCAACAACATGCAGCAGTCGTGCGCAAAAACAGTGCCGTCGTCGTATCTAACTTTACCAACACGCTATTCACGTCGTCCCATTAAAACAGTCCCGACGAGTTTTTTCGCCAACCAGCGCCGCTCTCGTAATATTTACATCGCGAGTTGGCTCCACGTTCCGACGCGAATAATTCGCTGCTACCGCAACCCGATACCGCCACTCATTATTCCACCGTTGTATCCAATATTCCGCCATTCAAATCGTCGTGTTTTGCCGTCTCCTCCCATCTCTTTTTGCTCCTGTCGCTATCTCTCGTACACATGTACACAGGTAAACACGCACAGAGGGTCATGGAAGGATCCTCTTTCGTAGAAAGCGGTATCCAATTCTACGCGATAATTGGCACTCGCGATTGAATTTCCCTTGCCTCCTATCAAACGGCACCGGCGAGGAACGATATTCTTTCGCAACGTCGACGACGACCTCCGGGAACGAAGGACACGCCGTCGCGATTTCCCGCGTTAAATTCAGCGAACGCTGCTTTGCAATTCAATGAAAGGGAATCGAATTCGTAGGAAGAGGCCGGCTGTCGCGTCTTCTTGTTTCCCCTCGTCCGCGTCCTCCCACTTCACTCTTGAACGACGCCACTATCCGTCGGATGGACGGACGAATTCCTCGACGAAACGGGAGACCGCGCACGCGAGAGGCGAATCGGAATTTCGCAAGGTATAGTCGCGATGCCGTGAACGACGTGCGAAGATACCGTGGCTAGAGATAGCGATCTTTTTGTTGCAACTATATAAATATAAATTATTTCTATATAGTTGACTTTAAAGCTGGACTAACAACTTTTTTATAATGGACACGAGCGCGATAAGGATGAATTAACGGTAGAACTACCACATTTTAAAATTATTTTAAAATTCCTACTTTATGTTATATTTTTTTCCCACAATGATGCGATAACTAAAAGAGTAATATAATGAATTTTATTTTGTTTTTTATGTATTCAAACTCAAACTAGTCTTGTATCAAGGCTACTTATACCAACACCAGTCAAAGTAGCTGATACTTGCCGAAGTGTAAAAGGGTCCTGCAATCTGTTTATCGAACCCCAATTAACCAGTTTCCTCGTTTTGTACAACTACCCACACGTTTTTAAAATTTTTACCGCGCATCATTCCATATGATGATATCAGATATCAGGAAAATTCCGGATCGATCGCAAGATGCTAACACTAGAAATACCACAACAATCAAAACGACAGGTTCTACAATTTTATAAATTTGTCAACCCTCGTTTAGGCATCATGGTCCTAGATGAATTCATAATACCAAAAATGTACTACATAACATGGAATTGCTTCCGTAAGAAAGTAATAAATCAATAAATATAAAAATATTATATTATTACGTATTTTTTAAAGACCAGTCATTTTCACCGGTTTTGGTAGAAATCGCTTCGTGTTAACTATAGGTAGTTCTAGCGTTAAAGTAATCGAAAATTTTCGTACGATATCCTTCCCGTAAATTCTTCGAAATTTCACCACTACTGTATTGTAATATTCTGATAGTTCAGAATTTGTCAGCTCGAATATCGTTCTTCGTACGTACGTGTTTGAAATATTTGAGAAATTTCCACTTAGTTGTGTACCTCGGTATTTCAGGAACATTCAAGCGAAACACGAACGAATACAATTCTTCTCTTATCAGTTGTATCACGACACGTTGACGTTTCGAAGACTCTCGTCCGTAAATCCGTTCTCCGTCTCGCAACCAAGACGCGAGTCCATAATTTCTCATTAACGAAGATGGCTAATATAGTGACGTGGTCGGCCACTCTCGAGCCACGCGATCGAACTTCCAAGAGAAAGCTGTCGACTGCGTTTGACGTTTCCATGAACGCGTACATGTACACGTATATATCTGTTCTCTTTGTTGTAAGCTTCCTTCGAACCTCGATTCGTTCGAACTAAGTGTCTTTCCGATACATTGAACGTTGATGGAAGCGAAGTGTTACCGCGAAAAAAATTTGTACAAATCGTATAATTAAGTATAAGTGATACTAATACATACAATCCTATTGAATACACGCCCATCGTATCAAGCAAATGGGAGAGTGAAAGAACAGGATACGTGCCAGGAAGAGAATCCCTCGGTTCGTCGAAGGCGACAAAAAAAAGTCTATCGATCGAAGAGTGAAAGTACACACGTGTGAGAAGGAGAGAGCAGTCACGCGAGGGAGCCAAGAGCCGGCAGATGTTTTATTGACGGCGGAGGTGTGATGGATCGTTGCGATATTATTGCGTTGCGACGCAGCACGGCCAATCGAATACGTGTGCAGGGTGCAGGTTGCAAGGTGCAGCCACCCCTGCGTGCTACGTCATGCATTAAGGGTGCTGAGATGATTCGATCTGTTCGCTTTATATGTACTTGCTCTCTTCCTCCCCACCCCTGCCCCCCATCTCTTTCTTTATACGAAGAAAGACGTAGAAAAAAAGGGAATTCTGTGGAAAAAAAATTGTCTTACTGGAATTCTTCATTTTCAATTTTTCTTTCATCTCGTTTTATCTTCTTCGACTCTTTCGATAGTTGGCATTGTGCGCTATGACTATCGTGACTAGTACTTGTTCCCTTCTACTCTTTGTAATGGCTGTCTATCGGGTATAAATTGTAGACGTCAGTATTTGATAATGATATTGATTATGATTTTGTAGAACGGGATACGAGGTTATGTTTACGTAATGAGGATTAAAATTGTGTATATACCTGTTGCTTTATTGTAGAGGTGTTGACTAGCGAAACTGCGATTTTGGTTTGTTAAATTAATCAATAGATTAGCAATTAAAATTGCACGATGTTTACGCAATTATTGTATCATGATTGCCGATGCGTATTAGAAATAGTTTTCATCGTTGCGATATAAATATGCCAGAAATTGGCAAATAATTCTTCTTCCTATAAAACTTCAATAATATAAACAATTGATACATATCTGGAATTCCCTACATCGCAATACGATAAAATATTACAGCGTAACCTGAAATATCAAATAACGTTATAGAACGTTACAGAACGACCATTGAAATCTAACCAATTTATCCGTGCCCTTTCCCTTCCATAATCCCTCAACAACATACCCTGTTATTCCCACACGTCGAACGCCAAAAATACCCAGCGATTACTATAACCTCCGTATCCTCCATTTCGTGACAAGTTCATGACAGAATCGTCGCCGGCGACTATCGACGGTCAACGAACTCGATCAGTTTCCCTCGATCGAGCCTACAATTCTCGATGACAGGTCTCTGAAAACAGTTTCGAAAAGAAAAAAAGTACTCTATATACACACGTGTATTCATATACACGTCGACACAAGGCACACTGGAGAATTCTACGCGGACACGCGTCAAACTGCGTCGCGTGTCGTTGACAGTTCTCGTCTGTCGTGAAATAAGTACGATACTAGAGGGGCCGCGATTACCCTCTTTGTTCTGGGAGGCGCGTTACCCCGCTGTAATGTATACGTCGAAAATAGCAGCCCGCGAAACCTTCTACCGCGAACGATTCACCGTGATCGATCGAAAAACAATTTGGTCGTTTTCATGGTCTTCGAGGCGCGCTTCAACGAGAGTTGGACCGTCTGATTGTCGACAAAGTGTCGCGACATTATCTATCGTCAGCAGGAAAATAGAAAAGTTTCAGTGTAATGCTATCGTTCTGTGAAAGCGTTTGTCGAACAGTCGAAGGATATTAAAAGCGACAGCGGATATCCTGATGACGCGATCTAAATAAGTTTATAAGTTTGGATTAGTGAGATAACACGCAAGAATCGAGTAAACGTAATATTATCGAAAAATATAGACTATGATAATATAAATCAATGGTCGAAAAAGATTTGCAATTCTTTTTCATCGTCGCGATGTTAAAAATCTTATCGACGAACCGAACAAAATTTTATAGACGGTATATTAGCACCAGAGCATAATATACGCGACTTTAAAGTTCTGTAGGACAGGTTTAACAGAATTCAAGTGACCGTTGAACCAGTCAGGTGAGTGAACGTCGAAACCGAATTTCTGTATGCATTATTCCGGCGCAACGTTTCGCATAAACACATCGAGTCGGAGGTTAGGGCGCGCCTCCACGCGCGCACGTGTAACTCCTGAAACACGATACGACCGGAGGAAAGGAAGTTCCGCAAACTCGACTCGTTCCAGCATGTTAGACGAGACGTGCCTAATCCCGGCGGTTGCAGATTCGTCCCAGAACCCTCAGGGGCCGCGAGTTATCGCCTTTGGGCCAAAGTTCCGAGCAACCGGAGAGTTGATTTACCACAGCAGGGATAATTTCTTTCCGTCGCCGCATGGCTCTTCCGTTCAAGGTCGGATAGTCTTTGATGATATTTTTGTGGTTTGCATGTACACATTTTAAGTTAGAAAAATTTGCCAAATGTCCAGCTAGATAAATTGTAAAGTACAAATTAAATAATATAAAAACAATGTACGTATGTCTTAAACTTTATTAATTTATCGAATTGACTAAGATTTCAATTATGCATTGATCTATGTGGATCGTAGATCCCACTATCATTAACATCGTATTAAGAATCTCTTCGTCCCAGGCTAACGTTCCAATCGTTAAATTACGAGACGCGTGTAATATATCGGCATCGATACAGTTGCTATAAGGAAGTATTCATGCATGATCTTACCTCCAAAAAAAAAACGTGTTTTTAATCAACTTCTACGTTTCGGTTTTATAGTATTACGTTTTTACAGTCACGTAAAAGGTCTACTAAATTAACTACGCCTATACGATAAATGTTCAGATAAGTAGATAGTGTAGCAATATTTTCTGCTGGCAATGTTTTTAAACCAATTATAGCGCATATATAACGCGATAAGACCATCAACTCAGGCCATAAACGTCAAGAAAAAACGCATGATTTCCCCCTCTTTTCCGTGGTCCCGTCGGGGATGGCCCCGCCAGAAGAATATTCACGGAGGGACGACTGCACGAGACGTGAACGAGCGGCGTATACGCGCGAAACAGAGGGCAAACGCGCGTCGTACGCCCGCATTCATGACTCGTGCACGGCGGGTGACATGTGCACGCAAAGGGAGACGAGGAACTCACGCAGTAATCCCGCGTGGCCGTTTGATGTTCACAGCAGAACTTTAACCCCACGTCAAGCAGCAGCAGCGGAGCGCCGTGTTTCCACTCGATCTTGCGGCGATTTCTATGTACCTTCCTTTCTGGCTCTGCTTTTCTAACTCTGCTGCTTTTCTAACTCTCTATTTACATATGCCCTCGAGTTACAGTTGAACGATGATAGAAATAGAGGGAATTATAAATTTACCGTTATGTGTAATTTAGTTTGAAATAGTTGGAACGTGAATGTGTCTATAGTAGGAAATTACGAATATGTTTATTGTGAGAGAATTCTTAGAAACGGTGTAGCTTGGTCGTATAGTGAGCATAAATCTATCCAGCACTACATTCCATCGTCACTCTGGTCCAATTTCCTCTGTTTATATTCCAACATTCCTATTTCACCTGCGTCGCAATTCTTATATCCTTTACTGGTCTTTTACATGCATGTCTCTTGCCTGAATCGATTCTTCTTGCTGTTAGACAATATATCAGTCAAATACGTTTAATTTATCGTTAGTCCGGTTACGTTTGCTTTTCTTAAACTAAATTTTAGGCTATTCTACTCGAACGTAGGCTCAATTAATTTAATTAGAAACGTAGGTAGCTTCAATTAATTTTAATCAAAATTCTCGATATATTAATATTGTTGAAGTGGTCGCCACTTCTAAGAAAACTCTACATCTGGTCTTTAGTTTTCTCAAGCACTGAAGCCATCGACAGCGCATAAGTAAAAGACTGCGTCGAAGACAAACCATAAACGGTATACATGCAACGTTGGCTTCAGGGTTTTTCAGTCATAGGGCAACACTGCTAGCGTGCGGATCTGGACTAGCTCATATTGTATTCCAAACTTTGTACGTACACTTTATCCACGCGTTCCTTTGTATTCACATACATCCAATAACCTTAACAAATATTACTTTATTTAATATTCTTACTTCTCAAATTTATCTTCTTCACTTTCCTAAATTAATCATCGATTTAAAAGATTCACCGTAAATCGTTAGTTACACCAATAAGCACAGCACAATCCACAGCTTAACAAGAGGCAGCGTTGAAATGATAGTTGAACGCATTTCCCAACAAAACGCATTATAAGGAATGATTGACCGTTCAGTCTAGAACCCTATAGCCTATCGTTCTCCCTATAATTCACGGCAGAAGAAAAAAAATGCACTGTCAGCGTTGTTGAAAGTAGCGATCGGTTGTCAACGCGACTTCAACCGACACATTAATAAACTAGCGTACGGGGCTGGTACATGCTATGGTTCACGACAATCGAGCCATCGAACGCGGTTGGCTTGTCCCCGCTCGTCCCTCTGGCGCAATTCTCGCGGGGAGAATTACCCTCTTCTTAACCCTCCGCTATTACGGTACATGTTTAGGATACGGTCGAATTTGCCAGACTCTCAAGACTCGGCTCACTTTACCGCGTAATAGGTGTTAACCATGAAAACAACACGGTTTCACAGTTTATACGGGGCAGCCTCGAACTTCAGAAAAATGAAGTTTAGAAAATTTGTGATTTATTATTGGATTTATGATTTGTGTTTTAAACTGGATGCCTTAAAAAATTATCAGTCATTGATTGATATAAAGTATTAGATATTTTATACGAAGAATAATAAAATACTATAATACTATGATACTATGATGAAGAATAATAAAATACTATGCGAATTCTTGACTAAAGAGCAACCGGTCAGGTCAAACCGATCGATCGATATCGCGTACCTGGAATGAATTAACGCTCAACGTGGAGGAGGTTTAATAGATCGAGTGTTGGAGTAATCTAGCACTATATTAGCACTTGTTGTATATATTAGCACTTGTTGTATAATAGTAACGTTGATGTTATGAACACGTCGATGGTAAGATCTAGTTGGGAGTGAAGTATTTCACCGGCACGGTACGATGTCTGATGATGAACTGTCCTCCTACGTTGCTGATTCTCCCTATCAACCGTTGGATTTCGTCTGTCCATCGTGCCCTTCCGGCTGGTCCTTTCACGGAAGTTTTTACCTAACCTCGGAGTCATTAGGCTTACAGCTCGGAGAGGACATGCAATTCGGAATTTCCTAAAAAAGTGAATGGGCCTGTCCGTGCCATAAATGGACGGCCACTCAAAATTCCTAACGCTATGCCTCGGATATATTAGTAATATTAGCATTGCCAATTATCATTAAGATTGGAAGGTACTGTTCGAGCAATATTATCCGATATAAATCCTTTAAAATCTATTAGTATTCGACGATACTATTGTGTTTCTGCGTATCTTATTTCCCATTTACATAGTTCTATTCCATCGTTTCCATATGTAGAAAAATTATGTTGGTTGGACGAACAGAGGTCAGTGTACAGAAGAGGCGGATCGATCGGTTTCCGAGTCGAAGCGAGGAATCGATCGCATCGAATCGACGCTTTATGTTTTTGCGAAACACGTGCAAACGAAACCATTGAGAAGGCTAGCTAGGTCCCGATAGTATGCGTAGCCGCTGCCAGACGACTCGTTAATAAGCGATACTCCATGATATCAGGTTGTGTTTGTAATTGCATCGCGATGGAAACTTTACAAAAGCACGGTTAACGTTACGGGGAAACCTGTAGATCCATTATAAATGGAATTGTTGATTCTGATTGGACGCTGAGTGGTTCCTTGCGTAGAAAATAAAAAGGGTTCGATTCAATTTCTTGCCAGCGTTTATTACCTACGATGGAATGTACGTGTTATTAGTAAACTACGGATTTTTATGTATTTAAGAAAATAGGAAATAGAAAAATAAATAGGAAATTTAAGGATGCGAAAGTGTATAAAATATTCAAAGTACCACATCCATTACAATTTAGAAAGTGAAACAAATCTCTGCTTACATTCTACTGCTTTAGTCGTTCTCACGAAAATGTGTATTTACATAAATATCCGGTCAAACGACTAGTGCCTATAGTAATAACTTTAGAACTAAGAGCCTAGATTTTTCTACATGTTTAAACAGCGCGAGTATCGTTTATTAAAAATAAACGTCTCATCTTCCAGGTAAAACGAGTCGTCCCGCTAGTAAAAGTTGGGAGACGATTAAAGAAATAATAAATTGGTTTCTACGAAACGCTTTATGCTGCTTCGTCGTCGGTGAACAAATTTTTAAACGAGTTTGAACCATCATTTTCCTCGTAATCGAAACTTCTTTTCTGTTTCCAAGAAGTTCATCAAGAAAAAGGTGATCAACCTTTGTCCAACTCTTTCCCTTGCCACTTTTACAAGTAAATTTTTACTTTGCCTTTTCCAGTTAACAGGTTAATTAATTTCAACGTTGTCAGTCACCGAACGACTCTCATAGTGTAACAGACAGATCTATGCAGGGCAGGTCACTGGTGACCCCCATAGAAGTCAACCGAGCCGAAAGAATCTTCCTGCAATGAATTACCAAAATCAAAGTATGACGAACAAAACCTGTTTCACGCGACCCTCCAAACCACCCCCAAACACCAGAAGCAACAAGTTCATACTCTCAGTCGCTCCACCTTCTTACCATCCCTTCTTAAATCATACCGAGGCGAAATCTAACTTAACCCTCCCACCCCGTACACGATCAAAATCACGGAAACGGCCGTCCAATGCAATTAACGTCCTTCCTCGTTGGGGTGGAAATTACACGCACACGCACTTATCACTCGCCCACTGTGCGAGGACGAGTGTCGAAAACGGCCGGGCAGATCGAGGCTGTATTAGCAGGCATTAATTACACGACCCTCTCCGTAGGTGGCCGGACATGGGCTGCGAAGCCAGTGCTAGCCAATCGTTGCCGAGTAAAATCTGCAGGATACCGAACGACTGGCCATGGCCAAGGGTCGAACAAAACGAGCGGACGACGAGTAAAGGGAGTATGTAGTTGAGTGCCTTCGCCTAGCGCCACGCCGGTCAATCCTTCCACGGGTAAACATTGCGCGTCTCCTTGCGCTTCTATCAATTACCCCAACTCCGCCTCGGCTACGCTTTTACCCTCATCGTTGGAACGACCCAGGGCTGATCCAGCAGAGACGGTGTCGTTGTCGATCCTGACCACCCGTGAACGTTATAGCGCAGTGAGAAACGTCTGGTCTCGATGTTCGTCGTGGTTTATGCGCGGTGTTCTAGGATTTTCGGCTAATATATACGTGCCACAGTAGTATAGGTGATACACCTATTTCCATGTACCGTGGAAATTCTTATTGTGTTGTCGTTGGAAAGACGATGTTATGTAAGATAGTTTCAGCTCCGATAATTTCAATAGAATTAGGATTAAGTGTCACAAGGATAATTCGTATAATTTCAATAATTTTTTAGTGGAAATCGAATTCTTCACGTTGGACATTTTAAGCGCTTGCATAGTCAGGATCTAATTGGTATCGGAGAAAGAAGAAAGATAGCGACTCTAGGAGAATTAGAAAGGTGTTTTACTAAGAGATAGGTTACGAACAACAACAACACGAAGCGAGTTCGTTTCAACCGTGCTCTACCTTTCAGCTTCATTCTAGTCGGCCACTGGTCAGCCAACTAAAATCGTCCTATACGGCCCGATAAGATCCCATTAACTTTATCTGCAACCCCACGTTCCGCGTCACGCTTTATCTCTCGATGCCACAACGTTCGCGTGTCCTCGTGTGTTATGAATCGCGCTACCCGCGGTTTAAACATTGTCGCTCGTTAGACGTGCGGCTTCAACCGTATTGCCCCCTCCCTCTCCTGTTCCCTTGGTCGCGTGCCCCGCTATCTTTGAATTAATTAAGTGATCCGTGGAGACGCTTTGCGGGCTTCTCGTTGCGCTTTACACCGAAACCTTTACCAGATTTTGCTTTGGTGCATTTTAGAGCAAAGGTGACGACAGGTTTTGGAAAATTGAATTCCTAGGACATTCCTCAAAGACCTTTCTGACACGAACAGTTTAGCGAGTTTATTTCGGAGAACGAATCGTCGGAGTTCTTCTCTCACATTACAATTGGAATTTTTAAATATCGTACAGCATGTAATTTCGTTGATCTTTGTGTTTATGGATTAAGACTGGAAAATGTATGAGAAGAATAAGGAAGAAAGGGAAAGAGGAGAAGCATGTACGTATCCATCTAAATCCATCGCAAGAGAATACTTTTATATTTTAATACGACGATTATATTTTTACGAATGTCATACATTTATGCGAGACAGATTGCTTGAGGGAGTTCTTACAACGTTCGAGGGTTTTACAGACTTTGTATTTTATAGACTTACATTTGTACAAAAACGTTTCTATCAATATGTCTGACAGAATTGCGAGCAGAGAAAGAACCAGTTGATCGGATTATTGGATCAGGATTCGAACCTGAATCTTCCGCCATCCTTGCGATTGCTCTACCAATAAGATATCCAGACAGTTGACAAATTCTTTCTTCCAAACTTCATAACCTAACTGGTTATCATCTGATAATACACGGATGAAACTTATTCAAACGTTTCGAAAACAACCTAACCTATCTTTATTTCCGTTTTTATCGATATCTCGTGCCTCATAATGTTCGATAACGAAATAGGAGATCTACCTGTAACAACTTTTACGTAATATAACCTATAACTAATTTCTTGCGACAAAATTCATACAGGAATTAATTATGCAATTTTTTAGTATTATATTTAGCTCATTATTCCGTCATAAATTCGTATATCATAGTTACGAACGTATTTATTTAAAAATACGTGTAATAGTACATATTCAATAAATTGCGATTAATTTTTTGAAATCAAAGTCTCTCAAAGAAAACAGTGGATGCTAACGAATTCCACGTTCTGCGAAGGGATAGTCAGGTCGTTCAACGACACTCGATTCCAGATCTCTGTGAACTCGCGCAGAAGTAAGTTGCCGAGTCGTTGCTTTAATTATGAATCGGACGTCGATATATCTTAATCGTCCCAGTTTCCCCTGGCTCGTACCAAGAGGCACTCGTTAATCGATCCGTTCGATCGCAAAAATTCGCCAGCATGGAGCGTTCTAATCGGCCCGTTGAATAATTACGCCAATTAACGGTCGTTAACTTCGGTCTCGAAACAACATGGCCGACTATCGACGTTCCGAAATCGATTCACCGGACATTTTCTAATTTTTTTTTCTCCAACCAAGATCCCGAAAAACGTATCTTGTAAACAAGGAAACTTAAGACGTTCGCCGTGGCGTAAAATTATGTCGTCTTACAAGGTAGCGAGACGATGTTAAAAAAAGCAGTACGAAACTAATCGTCAGAGTTGTTAAAAATCCTAGTGGGGTTAGGTTGAAATTAAAATAGGTAGAATTAATATCCATGAAGCTAATATTTTAATTCGACACAACAGATAATTTTTTTTATTCCCGATTAATATTCCTGGTAGTCACCGATAGTCAAATTCCAAAAAGAAATATCGCAGTTTTTCACGCACGATATTTCGTAAATATATCGAATAATTGCAGCGTAGTCGATGGTGGCGCCACTAGTAGTTACGTCTACGGCCAGTAGTGACAGTCAGCGTGTCGAACGAAGATAAAGGCGAATGAGATAACCGGTACAAGCGACGAGCAACAAAAGGGCGAGAAAAGGTGTGGGTGTAGCGTTATATTATTTATCGAGCCAGACAGAGAGGCGAGAAAAAACTGGTAGAGTATGGGACAACGTTATAAATTATACATGGCGGCGATTACATTATCATAATCGCGGAACACACCGGCGCGGCATTTTAAATCGTATATTATATGATCGCACGACGAATGCGAAAAACAAGTCACGCCCTTACGCGCGCCATCCACGACGCGTGGAATTCTTAACGAACGTGACAGGAACGATCGAGCGACACGAAGCGGAACAGGAAATAGGAACCACGGGGAAACGCACTTTTCTTCGAAACGAACGCGGAAATAATTCTGGCGTGACTTTGTTATCGAACGAAGGGATGATCCTGAAGAGACGATCCAGAAATGAAAAATCTCGAAACGAAGGGTCCTGGGATCGAGAATCTAAAAACGAAGAATTTCCGAATGAAGGACCTCGGACAAATATTTGTATCGCGCAAAAATAAGTTATTTATATGTATAATATAATAAATTATTTATACATGGCGATACTTGGCGTGACGGGTTAACTCGTCCCATTCGGTTAACAGGTTAAGCGACGAGCCAGCCTAATATGGCTTCGTAAGTAGTAGAGTGTCTTCGAGCGTGTGATTCTTCGTAATGGTCTTTCGCTTTCCGGGCCGTTAAGCCGCTACGCGGTCGAACGCTGGCATAGAACCGTCTCCATGTAGTTTTTCAGAAGAACCTCGAAGAAATCGTGTGGGTTCCATCTCGCCACGAGCTGATTCTGGACTTTACGGATGATTTTTCTGGATGGCTGATTAGTTCTACGAGGATTTTCCTTGAATTTGCTGCGAGAAAGTTTTGGACAGAATGTATTTTAGAGTCGGAAGGGAAAGAATTATTTTCGAAGGATGAAATAATTTATAGGTCATGTTTTTCAGAGCTGGGAAAACGGGATGGAGAGTGGTGTTATTATAAAAAGCTCAATGGCGTGAGTTGTAACTGTAGAGATTACAAGTAAATGCGTTATAGAGTAGTATGCTTGATAGAAGTAGCGAAGTCGTAAAATCGGTCAGACTAACGTATATAGACATATTTACTCGGTCGGCGGACGATTCAAGAGACACAGCCATTTGGAAGGCGAGTGCTTGGATCCACTTGGACTTCTGGTAGCGTTTTTTTCACGCTGGAGACAATATTCCTTGTTTTTTAATATCCTACATGTCTTTCTTTTTGAACACTACTATATAACCCATAGATAATATAAGAATTATCATATTTGAAGACTACAATAGAAGATAATGACAAGTCACATTTCCATTTTTCACAAATAATCTGAAACTCTGTTGCGCTGTCAATTAATCCCCGAACTGTCTCTTTATTTGGTTTAAGTACGTGTTTTCATGTCATATGCCTCGTAGACATTTCGTGGATAAGAGTTAGGTCGGTGGAAAAATGTGCAACGACGGAGATTAGAATGGAAGAACTTGGTAATTGCGAGAAGCTGTAACCAAGGCAAGTTTGCAATCGCAGGAATTACAAGCGAGCGAGCCGCAATCGCAAGAATCGCAATCGACAGAGTCGCGATCGTAGAAATTGTAATCGCCAGGGTTTGCAATCGCAGGAATTCTGGTCGACCGAGTTGATATCGGATTAATTGCACCGAAGCGAATTTCAACGGTAAAATTTGTAACCGTGCGAACGGTAATCGATCGGCTCTTACCAACGCCTATATAATAATCAGATGACTTGCGTTTACAACCAAAAATTTACTATTCACTGTATTGCAATCGTGCAAGTGTCGAGTGAACGAATTACCATGTTGCAAGTAACGATCTAACGTTCATAGAAACTGCTGTCATGCGCTCATGCAAATTGCAATCGCACGCAATAGTATCCAAATTAACATAAACTTCCTGCAATCAAACGTGCTTCGTATGAATTCCGTCAAGTATTATTCTTTTCTTTTTTTTTTTTTTAAGTATAATTCCTTTATTTATTTTGATTAATAGAATTTACCGTTTTAATATTTTCTGTCCAATCGTCGTTTCATCTTTTGATCTTAAGGATTAGAGAGGTGGCATTTACAGGATTTACCGATGGTAATTTAATCTAAAGGCGGGATTAAAGCATTGTTTTACATACTATTAATCATTCTCTTCCAATAAATCAATGACTAAAAAATCCCAATAAATTATTGTGAAATATGAAGAAAAAAAAAATGTAGGATTATATAGTAAATCACCATAGTCATGGAAAATTCTAGTTATGGGAAACGCATTACCAAGCCATTAATCATGAAAATGAGAAAAAGACGAAAAGCAAAAGTAACACGCTTCAGATTTAACCTATCAGTCCACCCTTTCGATTAACCTCGAATTAACCGATTGAATTAATCACCCACAGAAGCCACGATGTTCCCGTCCACAATATTCCACAACGTACACGCTATGACGCAAACGGTCGATGCACACGCTGTTACAGTTTACCGAAACGCCATCGAAACCTGTTTATCACGTCCACGGCGAGCGGCGGAGTAAACCGTGAAAACACGCTGACTTGACTCGAACGGCAAACAGGCCGGGTACCGGCTAAGCGATCTTGACATAAACAATCTACCAGTCATTTTCGACAACGTAAACGCTATTCGTTATTTACCGCGCTACGCTTCCAGCTACTTGCTCGCCTCCGTTATAATTCATAGCCGCACCACGAGATGCTATCGATCTCCATTTCCCTCTCTTTGTCTCGTTTTAGTGGAATCTGTGCAGGATACAGCTGTACATTTTGTAACACAAGTCTCATTGAGTAATTTATAGAAGGAGCTCACTTACAGCCGAGTGTAATAATATTTTTATCGAGAATTTCCAAGGCAATATTTCTCGTGTGAAATTGTCCGTTAATTAATCTCTCGCAGAGTGAAATGTTTTGCTGCACGAAAATCAGGCGACTGAAAATTTAGAGAAAAATGGTACACGATTTCGCGAACCGTCGCGGATCAATAGGAAAATTAATAGGTTGTGCGAAACTCTGATCTTGAGAACTTTTTACATTATGATTCCAATATATGGAACTTCGATTACCAAGTAAGAAATGATGAAAAGAGAAAGGAACAATACCTACTTTTTCGTACTTCCGATTGCGCATAAATTCTCAATTTTACCACTTAAACGGCTATAAACGATTCGAATAAATCTTGTGAAAGCTATTACGCAAACGTATAGTAATTTTAGATTATGTGTATTAGAATGTGCACCCTCCATAAGGCGATGCAACATACGCAAAGGAATTATCTTACGCTGTAGGTTAGAAAAATAATTTTTGCGATTATTTAATGGTCATCCCTCTCATCCCATACATCTTTCGCCCTGCTTTGTCCCATGAATCACGATCGAATTGTGACGAAGGGATGGAACGCAATAACTGGAGCAATCCGGGGTAATAAATTAATAGAGGACTTTGCGAGCTAATAGAAAAAATAGACTGGAAAGCCTGCAATGCGAACGGACATCACCCCTGAACCGTTTTCCCCAGCTAATGCAATCAAGTTTTATATACTGGGTGGTCTATTGGAAGGGGATGGTTTGAACACAACGTGCAACTTTTATGGGGTGTTTGTGCGTGTGCGCGCGTGCGTGAGGAACACAAAGTGTGGTTTTTATTTGTCAGCATTTTTGGAATTCGATTCTTTCTATGCTACGTTATTTTTAAAAACAGATATTCCATATAATATAATAAATCTTTTCACAGAATAGAAAAGATGAATGAAATTTTTTAACACTGAATGTAGATAAATATTCCGTATTATAGGAGAGAAAAATTGATATCGTTTAGTAAAAAATTGAAAATGGCCTTTAAATAGACAAGTAACCACAAGATGATGCATCGCGCTTCATACTATTAAACTACTATCAAGAATTTTTGCTGTATCTTCTCTAGTTGCCAAGATATTGACTCGCAATAGATTACCTTGCTCAGCTTATACAAAAACCCCCTATACGTCACTTAAGGCTGTTCGAAATCAATTTCCCGTTTAAGGCCATCAGAAGCACATTCCACTGATCCATTAAAACTCGGTCGTTTCTTTTTTATCTATCACTGAATACAGTATCCTATCCCGAAGTTAATAGGTACGTAACACAGGGCGCTAGCTCGAAATTTATTCAGGAAACGCATCATCGCCAAAGGAATGCTACCCACAATGCAAATCTCTCAACGATTCGCAAATTCCAAAATTTCACCGCACAAGGGAAAAATCGTATCCGGGATCGTCCCCGAACCGGTAATAGCCGCGGCATGTCGCGCAGAAGAGAAAGACGAGCGGCCGGAAGATAGGTCGTCATTACCGGAACCAATTTTCTACGAGCAACCTTACGTACATCTCTCGAGTGCCCTCGTCGGGATATATCTCGCGCGCGCACGCGTACCTCTGAGACGAGTATATACGCGCCGGTAGCAAGGGATACACGGGCCTTCTCAAGAAGTCGCTGGAAGAATGGTCGATTTCATATGAATGCATTCCATGCAAATGCGCCGTCGACCGTGGTGAACGTTGAGTTGGGCGAATGGAGGGGGATGAAACAGTCGGCTGAACCGAACCGCTCTCGAGCACAGGCTCGAGTGGGTGGGGGAAGGCGAGTGACTGGAGTGGGGGAAGAATTCAGCACGCCGATGCGGAGATAATTGGGTGAATACATTTCGGCCCTTCGTACCGCGGATATATATTCTTCAGCAGGGCCTTCGTGCATTATGCACGCGCGCGCTAGGAATGTGCGCGTACACGTGCATGCGGAGTCGGGGATGGCGGAGTCACGTGTACAGGCATTGGGACGTATATACGAATTTTGTAACGGATAGATGGATTTGCAGGGAACCTGTGCCTTTTGCGATTGAACCTGTCCGAGAGTACAGATAGTAAAAGAGAGCGAAGATTTTTGGGCTATGATGATCGAGAGTTTTGGAAATTGAATTTTTTTTTTATTTAATCCACTGATTTATCGGACGAAGGGATTCTTTGTTTGTGTCTTTTGTTAGTTAGTAGCGATTAGTCGAGCTCTTTGGCATCTGAGATTTTGTTGGGAGAGGAAAATTTGGGACGAAAATTACGAGATAGAGGATAGGTATCTGTTGTATTTTACGAATCAAACTGAAAGTACAATTTAGAAAGTTGAGAAGAATTTTATGTTTCAGAATGAAACATCTGACTATGATATTATTGGGAAAGGTTTCTATATTTCCAGTTACCGTTCTATCCAATATTTCGAGTTTGTTTTATGATCCTTGTTATTTTTCAAATGACAACCGAAATATTCGTTACGCGTAAAGATACTGAAGATCGTCATTTTCGCGTAAAGCGTGACGTGTTTTGAACAGATTTAATCATCCGAACGGGTACCATGCAAAGGGTTTTCGTTTTGTTGTTCTCATTGGGCCACGTTATTACTCGTTTACGCGTCGCGTTAACGCACGGAACGGTTTATTAAAATATCACCGTTAAACAGGCACGTTCGTAATTACATTAAGGATACTTTTTCGAGTCGCGTTGCGCTTGTCACCGGCGCGGGGAAAAATAGCGGCGACGTTCGTTATGTGACAGATGACAAATGCGCTTCAAAACATCCAGCGAATTTAAATGCATCGTGACGTTTTAACATTTCGAAACAGCCGACTGAAAAACAAAAAAAAAAAAAAGAATGGAAAAAACATAAAAAGAAATACGTCGATACTTATGCCCCGTCGAAACGTCGTTCGAAAGCATAATACACTCCACTGGTTGATCTAGTCAAAATATTTGTCGTTCATAGAAAGGACCGTGATTGACATAAATGGAACTATAATTCCGAATGGTTCGGTTACGATTGGTTGTTGGAACGTACAATATTTGTTCAGACCGTTTAACGAAATTCCAAAATGAGAACTAGAAAAGTTGACCGCAGATTTGTCAACGATCTGTTTGAATTGTCCATAAATAAATATAACGTTGTCTTTGTGGTAATGTCCAATATTATTTTAAGATTATTTCAATAATACTAGTCATAATAATATCAGCTTTCATCAACGAAAATATCTCGGGAAATGTCACTATCTCTATTATACCAAGGCAACAACATTGTGCCAAAGATCATATATAAGAAAATAACTCAACTTACTTTCGATCCGAGTAACGTCCATTCAACGATCTCTACTGCGAAACCCTTTCATCCCGAAACACCATCCGCTACTATACAACGATCGAGGTAATACTCTTCGAACCATCCAGAGAAGCTTTGCGAGGGAAAGAAGGGGCAGTTTCGCCGAGGTTGGCACGAACGGAACGACGGCCGGCTGTGATTTAAAAAAGCGAACGGTATTAAGGAGAGTTCCGTGAAGAGGACTCGTTGCCGAGCTGCCATTGTCCGCTCCTCGATTGCCCATTAACCGTGCAACCAATGTTCCACGAACAACGGTTCGACCTCTCGATCGTCGTGCGCCTTTCGTCTAACAGCGTTTTGCTAGTTCACGTGCATCGTTTAACGTCATATCCCGACGGATATTATGACGTCTGCGCCGGCAGCGCCATCTCCCGTTGTCCTGGCCGCCAAAGTAATTCGAGGCGAGTCAGCGAGAGTCCGGGTTCATACAGTGGACGTTCGCGATAACGCGGTTCCTGGATCCGCGCCAATTGTCAGATTCACTGTATCCATTCTCCTCGTCCCTGTGACGGGCCACACGGTGCGTTTCGCTCGGGGGGTGAAAGTGTGAATGACGAGAAATACAGGGCGAATGAACTTTTGCCGAGGACGATGGGAGAGAATGAACGGTCGACTATTCGATCGTCATCGAATGACGGACTTTCAGATAGGTAAATGTAACTGGTATAGATTCCGTTAGGTTGGTTGGTCATTTAAAAGGAATTATATCTGCATACTTTTGCTAGATAGGCTTCGAGTCGTGAGGTAGATGTTTAAAAGATTGATAAATCTTGTTAGTCGTTTTAGATTAAAAATATATTTTAGATTAATAATAATATAATTTGGAGGTAGTTATATTTGTAGTAACCAGTCGTCAGATACTAGACTACTTATATATCGTTGGAACGTTACCAATTACAAGACGCAACAGGAAATTAATAAAAACATCCGTTTCTATAAATTACGGGCACGCGAGCGCCGTTTGAGCAAACGAAGCAGGCCGTTCAATCACAGAGCAAACGAGGCGTCAACAGGCACCGTCCGTAAGAGGCACTCAAAGGACGCCCGCCGCGTTTCCGCGACAACGTGGACACACATCCAGCCAACATATTTACTCTGTCTCTTGTTTCCCTTCGCGAAATAAAGCGAGCCCAGTTCCCTTTAATAAGCAGTCGTGGCGCGTTTACGGCCTACGGCTGTCAGATTTCATGGCTGCTAGAGAATCGGCGAGGCAAGAAATAACGAGAAAAAGTGGGGAAAAAAGAGCAAGATAGATTCCTGTTGTAACGCGCATTCGCCCTTCTACAGATAGCGATAGACTCGGGCGCCACGAAACGTATTTATCGTGCCCGAAGTTTATGGTAAAATAAGGTTGTTTGAAATTTATGTAGACTATTGAATATTACTTTGTATCTTGATTGTTGTTTTCGATGTTTAACAGATTATTCGAATAAGTTTATCCATCAAAAGAATCTGATTATCCAACGATTAATTTCAAATCTTTATCATTACGAATATCTGAAACCGAATGATCGTGCATCCTCCTCTACGTAATTTAAAACATTCAGAAGCATTCCAATGCTTGCAACGCTGAATGGTTCAAGAACTCGGGGGGCATTGAACGTCCACCGCTAGCTGGAACAATTCCGAGATCCTAAACATCGACTGGCGTGCTCACTGGCATGGCTGGAGAAATCAGTCCGTGCAGTCTCTCCACCCTCGTATTCCCTGTGGCGCGATATTACGACCAGGGGTTGACCATGGCCATGCGTTTGCAGGCTCATCCATTCTGCTCCAGTCTGTCGCCCCGAACGAATCCACCGTTCCAGAGATAAAGTTGGGAAAACCTTATCGTTGGGCACGCAACGTGTGCTCGCGCGAGTAAAATCGTGTTAACGCGTTTGCTTCCCTGTCGAAATAACGCTATGCTTTCTGTATGCATAAAGTATTTGGAATTTTCCCCCTGCTTCTCTGTTGCGCAGAGGATCGATATAACAAAGAATGAATTTCAAGGAACAAATTTCTGTGGCTCAAAAATTTTAAAGGTTATCTTCAATTTAAAGGTTAATTAGTATTGTATAATGTAATATAACTTAATATAGCATTGTATAACGTATATGTATGTATACATACGATCTCGTGTTGTAACTGTAGGCGCATATCCGGTCACAACATTTCTTACTCGATCGCCGAGCTGTGCGCAATACGTTCGAGTAATCGTTTTCTTGTGTTATCAAGATTGGCCACGGATACTATCCAGCTCCTTTACACAGGCTCTAGAATCATAATCATAATACAATTTCACATTTCGTAGTTTATAGCATTCTAAGTAGCAAACAATGGATAGTTACATAAACGTTCGTTTATTCAATCATCGTTTACAAACGTTCCAGTCATTTTCTTTATCTTTTATTCTCCTTCATTCCTTTATATCGATTCAATTTATCCATTTCCTGGGCGCGCCGTATATTCAACGAAATACTCTACTTTTCTGTATTATCACTTTTGGCAAGTATATCGTAGAGGCCGTTGGCGGGACAATTTGAACGTCGAAAGTCATGCTCGTTGGGACAGTTCGCGTTACCGTTGGATTTGTTCCGTTGATAACGTGTCTGACGATCGGTGGTTTTCGTCATATATATATTTTTTCATGTTTGTCGCGTGTTCGAGCAAACAGCCGGTGTCAAGTGTCTCTGTTCCCCATATCGCAAGCTCGTATACGCCAGCGAGTAGCGCGGGTAAAAAAAACACGGCGTCGCGCGTCGTCGTGAAAACGATGTACCCTTGTTTCGAGTACACGCCCGACGGCCTGTATGGGTCGCGTCAGCACTTCAGAAATGCAAACGTCATTGTCACGAGAGATTTAATACGTTCCAGCGGGCGAAACTGGCGAGCGACGCGCGGGTTTCGTGTCATGTGACGAACGAAAGGAACGTTGGCACATCTAGCGATGGTGTGTTCATGGCGAAATATTTATTTATTTGCCGACGCATATCAGTTCATTATTCATTGTGAATACGTTACGTTGCAATGTATTTTTGCATTTCTGTTTCTGCAAATAGAAAGGAAAATTTATTTGTTTGTTATTTTGAAAGTTATTTAGCTTCGACTGAAACTTTGGCAAGTTTTTATTTACGAAACATATCGACGTTGTCGAATCAGATTTAAACGAATACCGTCGAACTAAACAAAGAACAAATCTAACCTCAAAAAATGAAATTTGTCTCATAAACAATTTACTAAAGTATTGTTAGCAGATTTAAATGAAACTAATCTCTCTTCTTTCGCGATTAGCAACTTTATAATATTTCTCATTACACGATGAAATAACATGAATCAGTGATGTGTATTCCTTTCGCTTTGAAGTTGCTATGCACATCGTTGTCGCGGCCTGCTGGTAGTGGCGATAAGGCTGTAAGTGACGATAAAAATAACCTTACTTCCCACTTGTCCGCTTTCCTTTTATGCAACGCTAATGACACCACTAAGCGTTCGGTCGGTGACTCGCGAGTAACTGGTCGCGCGGGCCTGGATCTCCAAAGAGGGTCGAAGCCTTTAAGGAAATTAGTTTGAAATTGAATTAAAAAACTTAAGAAGATTGGACGCCGGACAATATCCATGCATATAGAACGGTTTAAGGAAATTAGTTTAAAATTGAATTAAGAGCACCGGGGGAAATTCAAAAGGCGCGAGCCAGCTTTACGAGCGAAATCGTGCCTCGTGGATCTCGATTGTTCTCGCGTGACCGTCGCGTGCTGCTAAAAAGATACGTGCCAAAGTTTATGACCATGGTACAAGTTAAGTGAAAAATCTTTTACTTATCGTTACATTCAAATTTCTTCTTTTTTTTTTTTACTGAAGATTCTTGTTCGTTTCAGCTAGAAATATAATCGAATTCTTCAGGTTTCTAATTTGAATAGTGAAATTTATATGTACCCTTATCATTATTCTCATTATGAAAATGAATTATTATAAGCTATATTTATATCTCTACCACATGGAAAAAACGTTTCTCTTAAATGCTGAAACAGGTTAATCCTTTTCGTGTTAACGGCGCTACCTTCTCTTTTAATTCTGCCGTTTTCGTGTTGTAATGGTTACAGGAAGCGTCATAAAGGATGCAGATGCCTTCTTCTGCCTTTTCATTCCATCGTGTTCTCGTATTAAGGATTAAAAGCGTCTGCGACGTTACAGGATGAAAATATAGGAAAATGTAGAAAAGTAAAGGAATTTCTAAAAGGTATAGAAAGGAGATAGCTGTATTATTAAAAAGGTAAATTTAACGAATTCAAAAGCCATCGACAATTAATTCCTCTTATAAAACATTAGCTTAAGAATACACATACGCGTCCAATTCTTTTTTTTCGCTATATTGCGCCAAGACATCTCTCACATTTTCCTCCATTTATCATCAACTATGAGTCGTGAAAATAAAAGGTCCAATATACGAACTTTCATTTTTCATATGTTTTCATTTTCTTCCAATAAATTCCGCATACACACGAAACTAATACGTGAGAACCATACTGGAACCGTGTTCTACCGGCGACTGTACTTGTTCGACGGCCGGGTAAACCGATAGTAGGTATCGATCTTACGTGTTGTAATTCATCATAGAGTAATTGAACGGTTACAATTCATCCAACTTCGCTGCATTATAGGGGCGACGCGACATATACATTTGAGGATCAGTTTACCTAAATCCAGGGAATCAACGCTCTCACAAACTCGCACACACTCCTCTACCATAGGTATACGTATCGATTTCTCGATGGACGTACGCGTTTACGATCTAGTCCGCGCTAAGTCGTGTTCTTTGTTCCGGTATCCTTCGATGTTTCATTTCGTGACTGCCGAGAAAGTGTGTAATCATCAACGACGACGAGGTTAGAAAATTCGAAATGAAGCGCATGGAAACATGGCCCGCCTACGCTCTGCGAATTTCGCTGTGCAAACGTTCTCTGACAAAGGGCGAGTTAACGGTAGTTCAACGAAGGAAGTGAGGTATGAGTTAAAATCACAAACGCCACGGGCAGTCGGCTGGTTTCTCGCAAAACAAGCAGAAATTTCGTATAATGCCCGCAGCGGGAGGGCACAACCTAGGCGGGTTCGAAATGCAAGAAACGCGCCGTCAAAGCGGCCCACCGCTTGTCGTCTTCAAACGCGTGCTATCGTTCCTCGATCTGTTCTTCGTTCGTGCTCGATAAAACTCGGCTATTCGCGAATGGACCCCTTCCCCCACTCCGCCTCCGCGGCCGCTCACGTGGCTCAAGATGGCGCAGAATCGCGATCGTGTAAGTGTAAGCGAGGTAAGTACATATAGCGTATACGGGTGGAAATTCCACCAGTATGGTAAACAAGGAGAGCTCGCGCGCTTGTCCGGATGTCCCAAAGGCGGAGAAGTGCCTACCGAGCAGATAAGGAGAACAAATGAGTGCTTATGGCAGAGGGACGATATCTTCATCGTCGCGGGGTTGCCGGTAATCGCGGCGGCCTCTCAAAGCGGCCAGAACTAAAGGACTAAGGAGATGCGCGACGATAAGGAGAGAGGAAAGAGAGGAAGAGGGAGATTCAAAGCATCCAACGTGCCGTGAGCGCAGACGACCGTAAGAAGCTAGCTGGCTGAAAGAAAGAAGGGAAGAAGGAAAGAAGGAAGAAAGGAAGGAAGGAAGGAAGGAAGGAAGGAAGGAAGGAAGGAAGAAAAGAAGGAAAGAAGGAAGGAAGGAATCTAAGCTGTGGAACAGCAGGGGCCGACGTTTTCTGTTTAAGCGACATCAAAGGCCCTGTCGCGAATTTTCCTTTCGCCGTACCTATACCCCCTGCACCTTCCGTTTCGGGTCATAGCGTACTTTGCGTGTCTCTCTACAGGGTGTCCGCAATATATGGGAACTCGTATGTAAGATTGACGAGATGAGAATGATAATGGTACGAGGATTTCTCTTTATTACAGCCATTATAATTTGATATCGAGATATAATATTTTCCTTACGGTTTAGCCCATTAATCGATAGTCGAGATGTTTTTCTCTAATGTGACCACAAATGTGCTTTATTAGTTTGTTTGAATATCGTCGTAGGTTTGGTTTTAATATAGGTTATGTTTAGAAAATTGTTAAATATCTGACAATTTCAAACCTAATGTATTTAATACAAAAAAAGGTGCTGAACAAAAATGCATCGGTCGATGAAGCGTTAAGAAACACCCCATATACACGGTAGAACGGCGGAGTCGGGTAGTTGCAGAGACGGTGGTTGGAAGCAGCGGGCGAAGAATGGCGAGCGAGCCGAGTGGCAGCGGGGGTCGCCACCACTAAAAGGGTAAACGTTGTAGGCTGCCGTGGCAGATTTCGGCTAAAACAACTTCTCCATCCATCTAGCCCCCGTCCCTTCTTCGTAACTCTCGCCCATCGACGCGTCTCCATTCCGTTCATCGTGTATATGCGTGCGTCCGCGCGCGCGCACGATTGTTCGTCAGTATCAACGACCAGCAGGATGTACCGAAGGGGATAATTAAACTTCCCAGCGAGCGAGAGCACGACTCGTGAGAGCCGTGCTCTCGTCGGAATAGCTTCGAGAGTCAATAGTATCTCTATAACCCTCGTCGCATCTGCAAAGATGTCTAGATACAGTCGGAAGGAGTGGGGACAAATGTAGTACGTGGAGTGGGGGAAAAAGCAGCGATCTAGGATCGCTGGCTGGCTGGCTGCACGTTACCGAGCGTACGAGAAATAACGATCGAGTATTTAATTATAAATTCGAGTTCTCCTCGACGGAATTCGCGGTCTCGTTCGAGCGTGGTGTAATCGATGCAGAGAGGGCCAGACTTTCGACGCGATTAAATCGACGACGAGTTGACGATGGCGGTACATAGCCGGGTTCTTTGACGGAACGGGAATCGTCGAAATGCCGATTTTACGAGCGGTAGGTTTTAATTAGCGGTAGATAGAGTGGCCTGGTGATACGTGACTGTTGATCGTCGAGCTGGAGAAATTGGTCCCAGTTACTTAACTGGCTATTCTCGTTAGTGAATAGTTAATTGTTTCTATTACTTTTGAAAAGTAAAAATCAGAAGACGATGTATAAGATTTTAAAAACTTTTATTCGAGATTATATTCATAAGCAAGATACTTTTATCGTTTTTAAACATATAGATATACTGTTGCAAATACAATTAAAAGGGAATGATTCGAAAGAATATAATTTGATAAATAAATAAGGATTTCAACCAAGATTCTGTATTCAAATTAATCTTTGTAACGATAAAACGTAGAAAAAGAATATTTAGGTGAACTCCATTTCCTCTATCTTTGACCCGTTCGAATGGTACAACATCGCCCTCTATAACATTCTCGTATTTTTCGAATCAATAGAGATCTCCTGATATACACGTACACTGTCGCGGACATCTAATCGTTGTATATATACTATATACATCTATCGTGCAATACCGTTACCCGGAACGACGTAATTGCTCGGGACATTTAACGCGAAAGGAGCAATTATTTTTACGATTTCAGGCGGGGATTGTTGCGACGGAAGTCAATCAGCACGGGACGTTTCGCCTTTTGTTTCCAGCGACGGCACGAGTAAATGATGTTGTAACGATATCGATTCGCCCTTCATCCATTTATCGACCGATAATTGTAACAAGATATTATTAATTGTACATTGCACTTGCAATTAATATGCTTCAGATATCGCGTTAACGTTTGCCACCGTGATTATTATTATCCTCTATTGTCGTTTGCGTTATCTCTCCGTTCGAACAATACCTCGTACAACAAGACACCGTGTTTCACGATGAAACAATTAAATGGTCTGTACCTCTGATGTTCAGGAAGGACGTCGTTACGCAAGGTTAGGTGGTTGCAGCACGATGCATTTCTTACGAAGATATGATAGGCACGCTCGTCTATACGTTCTGTTGTCTCAGACGATCGCTGATGGTGCTGTTTACATGTCGGCTCGCTTGTTTACATCACATCCTCGTTTTCACTTGCCATGTTTCGAATAGTTGAAAGTCTGCGCGTTACGCCAAGTCTACGGATAAGGGTAGAGATTTCTAGTTGTTGTAGAATTCGAAATTACAATTAGTAGATTCGCAATTCGCTTCCAAATTAGTCCGTGATAAATTCATCGCAATTCGTACATAACTTGTAACGAGTGAAAGAATTTAAAAATATAATATAGAAGCATATTTTATTTTGAACCTAGAAATATGCTAAAGTATGCGAGCGTAAAAACAGCGGAGCGTGTATGCAGAAGGGATAGAATCTTCCAAGGGCGCGTTTAGTGAGGGAGAGTTCAAAACGAGAGTCTAGCAAGAGTATTAACTGGTGTTAGGTATCTCAAGAGAAAAATTCTTCTAGACAAATTTTGCTCTTCCCTTTTATTTCCAAGTCGATTTGTCGAAACATAAAAATCTGGATTTTCTGATTATGAAACGAGCGCTGAAAAATTCCAGTTGAAACGTTTCAATTTCAGCCAGTGCTGTAAAGTATTCTGCAATGAGTCCGTTTATTACTTACGTGACTATACAACACTTTGCCGTAATCCCTCTGTGAAAACTATCTAGCGGTCGACAATCTCTTCTTTATGGTGGGTGAACACACGTAAGTAACATAGGACTAAATGTCTCCGATGTCAACCGAATGTCATGTCGCGCCGTTAGAAAACACAGGTTTTCTTCCCGATCTGCGCAGAATCGGCATCGTGATTCGAAAACGTAATGAGTAAATTCGATGTTTGGAGGAATTTGCTCCAGATTGGAACTTCGAGAACAAGAAAACACGATTGACCGAACAGTTACGTTTAACCTCGTCAAAAGCTCGTCGACCACCGTGATCAGAGGATAGTCCACGATTGGAAGATCGAAGCACCGCCGCCTACGATCTTGCAGAGACCGATCGACAGAGCCTCGAGAGAAACGACTGCATATTCGTCCGAACAATCGCCTCAACCGAACGCAACAAGCCGAATAAATTCGAAGTACAGAAAGAAATATGCGCTGGCAATTAAGTCATGACGGGACCACCAATCTGGCAACTAAGTCATGTCGGGTCCCCCAATCTGGAAACTAAGTCATGACGGGTCCACCAATTTGGAAACTAAGTCATGACGGGTCCCCCAATCTGGAAACAAAGTCATGACGGGTCCACCAATTTGGAAACTAAGTCATGTCGGGTCCCCCAATGTGGAAACTAAGTCATGACGTGTCCCCCAATGTGGAAACTAAGTCATGACGGGTCCACTAATCTGGAAACTAAGTCATGACGGGTCCACCAATTTGGAAACTAAGTCATGATGCGTCCACCAATCTGGAAACTAAGTCATGACGTGTCCCCCAATCTGGAAACTAAGTCATGTCGGGTCCCCCAATTTGAAAACTAAATAATGACGGGTCCCCCAATGTCGAAACTAAATAATGACGGGTCCCCCAATGTCGAAACTAAATCATGACGGGTCCACCAATGTGGAAACTAAGTCATGATGGGTCCCCCAATCTGGAAACTAAGTCATGACGGGTCCCCCAATCTGGAAACTAAGTCATGACGGGTGCACCTATTTGGAAACTAAGTCATGACGGGTCCATCAATCTGGAAACTAAGCCATGACGGGTCCACCAATTTGGAAACTAAGTCATGACGGGCCCGCTCGAGCTGGCAACTAAGTCATTAGGCATTTTCTACTCGCCCGCGTTCCGCCGTAATACCCATATTTCAGTCGGCGTTCCAAGCTATCGTGGATCACTCGCACCGTCGACGATACTTGTTTCCCGAACTTTGCAATTGACTGCAACCTTTCGATATTCACCATGTTCGTTAGTATCTTTTCTTTTCCACTACTCTGTAATACTCTGTTTTACTCTCTGTAATAATTCCATAATTCTAACGCGATAAAGGTAAAAGCTATGAAAATACGTCCATACTTGTAGAAAGAAAAGGCAATATTACCGGCGCTATGAATTGCGGACGAAAATTCCTTTCATTTACCAGCGAGGATCAAAGGAAGATCGCGACATCTAAGGAAGTTGCACATAACCTATTATACGACACTGAAAATGAAGCTAATAAGAAAGAAAAACGGTCTACAGTGCTACAACGCGTATATAAGGAACAAAGGAACAAGTAAATTCACAATGGGGAAAGCAGCCTTTTCCGCGTTACACCGCGCGTTATTAATTTCGAATATGATAAAATTCCTATTTATATCTTCGTCGTAGCGTTGGTAACATTTAAAGAATCATTCTGTACATTTTTACACGCAGAGGGAAGAAAGACGTTTGGATTTTAATAATTTCCAACTCGTTTTATTCAACCTTTATAATCCATTAAAATAACAACGATAGAATAAATCGTGGCTATATCTTTGTCATAGCGTTGGTAACGTTTAAAGAATCATTCTGTATATTTTTACACACAGAGGAAAAAGGACATTTGGATTTTAATAATTTCCAACTCGTTTTATTCAACCTTTACAATCCACTAGTATAACGGCCATAGAATAAATCGTAACAAATTTTTATTCACCAAATTCGCTATCTGAAAATAATTTTACCGCTAACTAGAAAGTTCCACGTTGATAGTACGCACGACAAAGTTTGTTTCATTCGACGTAAACGAGGTTCGCTTCACCTTTTTATATCGGAGAACTCTCGAAATCTTCACAACGGTCGCAATTCACGATAAAAATCAGCACACGCACCGTCATCACGTTTGACCGCTTCACGTCGTCGCTTCTACATAACTTGTTGATACCCGACCGCACCGTAATCCCATACCGAACTACCCACGCACCTCTTCAATTCCACCGAATCACCCCGGCTCTCGTCCCCTTCCTTCCATCAAAAATATCCAATCAACCGCCACCGACAAAAACAGAAAACCCAGAACTTTCCAGCCTTCGTCCCACGAGCAATCTCTCTCGAAACTTTTCAACAGCGACGAAGTTGCGCGGATATCGACACCCCGGTGGATCCGCGTCGCAAAACAAGCGTAGACACGGCCAGTCGTAGCGATACGGCGGCCGCGACACCACGAGAACAAATAGTGAGCGCACCACCCGCATGGCGGCGTTCTCTTCCAGGGATTTCTCCGCCAACTGGTGGGAGAGGGGTTCGCTGGAGCGCGTGGCGCGCGTGCGCGTCACCGTCAGCGTGGTGGGGACACTCAGTGTCACTCGGTGCCGGGCGTTGCGGCGCCGTGGCCCTTCAGTCTTTGATCCGCAGTTGACGCGAGTGTGTACGTTACCCTCGAGCGCTCTCTCTTTCTCGAACGACGAGATCGTTTTTCACTGACGGTACGCGATTAAGAGGGGAGTCGACGACCACGGTAGATCGGTGGTGCGGTAACCTCTCGCTGTACACTCTCTCCGTCGTATCTACGGGAACACGCTGAACGGTGACACGAGCATCATCCCTTAGACCGTTTAGACGACTGGATCGCACGCGATCGGAATACATATCTCGCGACGTGTTCAAACACGCTTCGACTGGATTCGTTATCGAAGCTTCGTTCTCCGCGAAGTGCCTGCAAGTGTTTTTCCCACTTGTTTCTCCAACTACCAAGAATAATCGTACCAAGTCGGAAAATCGAGTTGCCGAACTGGTTCAGAGGAATCGTCTCGAGTATTTGGTCCACAACGATACAGTTTCCTCGCTCGCACCCCTGGGACCTTCGGGGCACGCTGCTCACGCTCCACCGGTACGGATTTGCGTGCAGTTCTCAACCCCCCTGACCCAATTAGTTCTTCCGTGACGAGAGTATCCGTTACGTACGTTCGCTGTTCGTCGTTGGAAGGGAACTGCTTCTGTCATCGGGATCGTTCGTCTCTAGTGATGTGCCGCTGAGGGGACCCCGCTGGCTATACTTCTTGCTCGAAGGAAACATAATACGACACTGTCTACGATCTTGGAATTGGTGAAGAAAAAGTGTCCAGTGTTAGAGCATCGAGCTCGTCAAGTGTTTCGCTCGCGGAGTGCAGTGAAAGGAATACACGTCGAGTCATCGAACCTTGCAAGCATCTATCTATCGTTCTTCCCAAAAGTGACCAACCCACGTCAAGAAACTTTAACCGTCCACCAAACATCATCTAACGATATCCTCGTCCATCTTGTCTCCCGTTCGACGTATCGTTCCTTACATCGAACAAATACAATCTACGGCGAGGCAACGATCGACGGCGGGCCAGAGATCGGTATCACCCACTTTGTCTCTTTCTCTCTCTCATCTAACGTAGCGCGGGAGTTCAACTTTCTCGTTGGCGTTGACAGATCGATAAGGAAGTTTGCGTACACGTTAACCCGATCTGTAGCCGGCGGCCAGTCACGAAAACGAGACCACAACCATAGAATGTGTCTGTCTTAACGGAACGACCGTCGAAGCAACAGCCTCCGTCGATAATCAGCGAACAAAAGCTACCACTGAATCGTGGCTTTAGAAACGTGACATGCTGAGGTCCGGTAGGTGAAAAAGATACGCTGACCCGCTCGTGGAAGGACCTGTATGCGGACCGCGGCGCGTCCGCCGGAAATCTGACGGGCCGTCGCTGCTCCGGTCGCCGAGGCAGCCTGTCGTTGTCGCTCTCGAACCGTAAACGACAGTACCTGGTGAAATACAAGAGGAAACAGGAGGATAGACGAGTAGCAGAGGGCAAGGAGGAGCAACGGGGCTCCCCGTGGCCCGTACTCGTCGACGATCGTTCGAAAAAGGGTGCAACGGTGAAGGGTAACGGTGGATTCGGCGATTACTCCGCGGCGGGGGAGTTCGAGGTGTGGGGTGACGAGCAACACGCGTCGGATGGTGTAGACAGACAGGTGGCGAGGCCGCCTTCGCGGCAGCAACGATGCGAAGGCGGTTCGTCGCTGAGGCCGTTGCTTCACGTCGCCCATTGTGAACTGCACTCACCTCGCGAGCCGGAGCTGCTGCGACTCGACCATCTGGAGGCGCTCGAGCATAAGTCCGCGGCCGAGCGCGACTCCTACTCGATGATGGAGAACTTTCACAGCCCCGTGCCGCCGCCGCTGCCGCGACGCCACGTCCGGTAAGAGTTATCCGTGTCATTATCATTTTACCGTGCTGCGATGTATTACGTACGTGTATGTGCGACCGGACGATTCGATGAACTTTTCGCTGCTTGTTTCCTGGCAATTTTCGTTACAGGTGGATAACTATTTCGGTTGATAGAAAATCTGTGCTAGCACTTTTCTTAGTGATTTTCATTTTCTTTTTTTTTTTTTTTTGTTTTGTTTTATTTCCTTGTCAGTGGTTGGTTAGTGGGAGATTTTGATGTATTTCACGCACGAGGAAATATTTGGATGCTATAGAATAATTTTCTGAAATAGAACAATTGCGTACGATTCTTTCCAGGTTTTCGTTTATTTTCTTTCATTTCGTTTCATTTCATTTCTTGACCTGTCTTCCGCTTTCCTCGGAATCCTTCGGTACGTAATGTAGCAAAATTTGTGTCCCAGGAAGAATTGAGCTTTTTCGTGCGTGAACGTAGGATTTGGTTAAACTTGTAGATCCATACTCCTGTAGAATATCGTAAATGGGATATCGCTAATTTTTTAGGAAAAAGAATGTGAAAATCTAACGATAACAACGAATCGCATTTGGTGGAGGAATTCGTCGGTTGACAATCGCGAAGAATGTAAGATATATGTTAGCAAGTTGTGTGTCCTTACCGAGTTACAAAACAGCAAAATTTGTGTCCCAGGAAAAATTGAGCTTTCGTGTATGAACGTAGGATTTGGTTAAACTCGTAGATCCATACTTCTTCTGTAGGATATCATAAATGGGATATCGCTAATTTTTTGGGGAAAAAGAATGTGAAAATCTAACGATAACAACGAATCGCATTTGGTGGAGGAATTTATCGGTTGACAATCGCGAAGAATGTAAGATATATGTTAGCAAGTTGTGTGTCGTTACCGAGTTACAGCCAGTTTTCCACCGCAACGATTCCGATGAAATCAGTGTAACTAATTTCATTCGATGGTTTGGAAATAGCATGGAACAGGCAGTATGCGTTTACGGTATCGGAATCGAGCGACATTTTCAACGTACCTAAACGAATAAAAATTCGGAAAATGAAATAAAAATATCCCGTGATCACTTTCAGTAACCTCTCGTGAAAATAACGAAATATGTACGGGTTAACGAAACGTGAAACGCTATACACGTTCCCTATACTTGGCAAACAGAGTACGCGATAAAACACCAGGATAAAGTGACATAACTCGACCGTGTTCGAATAATTCTTAAAAATACAAAATTTACAAAGAATCAACGAATAATTCACGCGTCGGTTATCCAAATAATTTCTTCCGTTTATCTATAGCTTTGCTTACCTGTTGAGTAGAATTAGAATTTCATGACCGATAAGATTATTCTCTTGTTAAGTTGATTTGAACGATAGTTATCGACTATTTGCCCTCTAATTCCTTTGGTATTTTCGAACGTTTTCACAAAGAGATTACGTTTCGTCGATCGAAACACATAGAAATTCGCAGCTATATACACGATATTTATAGCGGATAAAGTTACAGCCACTTCCAGATCAAATTCCGATACTATCGATGCGCAATATGTATCGCTGCGATTATTACACGGTAAGTCTCATAGCAACAAACTGGTGGAACGTGTTTCGAACGAAATAAAGATTAAATTTTCCGGCTATGCTGATAATAACAAATACACTGTTCTCGCAATAATTCGCTATACCGTAGCTCATCGGAACAAATTGGTCCAACTCTTCTTCGTGGTTCGAGTCCAATGAAAGCTGCTTCTATCGTTTTAAAACGTTGTATCTATTCTATCGGAATATAACTGACCATTACAGTCTCGAACACTGTCGTTTACGTTCTCCTGGCGATACACGTACCAACAACCATACGTTTGAACGCGAACGAAAGAAGCTATCGGTTTCGAGATTTCTAACGTCGCTGTTGTCTCTACAAAATATATAGGTTGATCGTTGGCAAAGTCGAATAAAAGGCAGGCTTTTAACCGGCTGTTGTCGGTGCACGAATCGCGAGTCGACAAATATCGAGTTTAATCACCGTTTTCGATTTACGACGGGGGAACAATCGTACCGATCCGGAGAGCTTCATTTACGCTTGCCGGTGTATTTACGCGTTCTCAGTTGCTCGGGATGGTGCAATTATAGCGCGAAAATGCCACGACCGATCGACGATAATGTGCGTGCTATTATTGTTGCGGTTATCGAGATTCGGCGCTGACGAACGCTACGAGTTATACAATAAAATTATGGATATAGAGACCAAGAATTTAATTTAGGATCGTACATTTAGTAGATTTTTGCATTTCTGCCTGTGCTATTTTTTTTTTTCACAACTGATTTTATAAAATTACACCGCATGTCCTATTCGATCTGTCTAGTGGGTTAGCAACTAGGTGATTGAGGTTAGGTTTTTTCATTAGGTGGTATTGGCAAAGTCCGCAATCATTTAGGTGCCAACTCGATATATCTTAAGTTATCTACGAAAATCGTATTTTTTTTTATTTTATTTTGGTTATTTTACAATTTGTCCTTGTGGACATTTGGTAAAGCGTTATATCTTGTTAGTGAAGAAAAAATAAAATAAAATAAAAAAAAAATATAGCATGTGGGTGGCTACCCCCAGCGGGGTGCCAGCTTCGTTTTTTCTAAGTTATATCTTTTATGTAAAATCGTATGATCGCGAAAAGGAGGAGGTCGCAGAGATTCAAAGTTGATACGACTTTATCAATTTTTAATGCCGTGGTTACGTCAACTGGTTAACAAATAATCGAATGGTTTATTGGAGGTACACGTAGTTTATTTGAGGATTAACAACAGGCTTAAAACGTATGCACGTCGAAAGAGATTTTGGTAATACACGTGCGAGTTTATTTAATAAAAACGAAAGTGAGTACGTGAATCCGCGCGTATAATGATACCCCGCGCAAATTCAAGTTCGATATTGTGTCACGCGATCCGGTTACCGGATCCAGATATCTGAAATATTCAAGCAGATGATTCGAATACCGTGAGGATGAGCGGGAAATATTTTTACCAAAACGCTTAAAGTGTAGAGAATATTGAAATTCTTAAAGTATTAGATATTTTATCGGAGAATAAGCTTTTGTGTATAGGCGAACGTTTCCTCGGAAGTACGCGATGTATTATTCACTGACATCTACTACTTACAGAATTTCAGATATTGCTTTCGTGTTTTCTCGCTTCTTTATTAAATTCACAATAAAAATCTCTTAGTTGCAGAAATTTAACTTTCCACGCTCCTAACATTCCATTATGGATACACAGACAAAGAATTTCATTTACATTTTGATTTCTTTATCGTATACTAATATTATTACCAACTATAATTTTAATTTACCAATGTGATCTTTTGTTTTGAACTTTTTCAAATCCCACTAACTGTAGATACGTCTTATTTTTTATTTTTAAGTGCTTCCAATGTTACACGAATTTACTCTGAATTATGATATTCTATATATTCGTTGCCAAGAGTATTTAAAGTTGGTCGGAAGTAATTTTGTTGGAATAACGGATAGTTGAAATTCAATGACTCGTGCTTGGCAATAAGTATAATTGTGTCCAATACTCGGTCGTTTCTTGCAGTAGATGACCGCGGTTGTTGAGCAAGTGCAAACGAAAACCCAGGTGACCCGCACCAGTTACGAGTGAATTCTCTATTTATTGGAAAGTTGATTTCTCCGGCGACTTTTATCGTTTCCAACTGGGTTCAGTCTCGATAATAAACCGTTCCGATTTTTCGCCGTGAAATTGAATCGTCCGTTGTATCTCGTGCTTGATACTCTGGCTTTTGATACTCGATATTAAAGAGATCGAACCTCTTTTAATAAGAACACGTAGTCGATCATTCTCTGTAAAATAAAAAAGTAAAAGAAATAAGATACGCGTCTCGTATTAAAAGTTCTTCCCCTGAAACCTATTTTTCATGCGTCGTTAGTTATTCCGTTATCGAGGAAATTCCAAAAATTCTGCGGCCAGATATCTCAGCTTATAGCAACAGGGAGAAAGTGGAAGAACGCGATATATGGAAGAAGGGTGGAAAAGGGTTGAAGAAGGGGTTTGGTAGGTATACGAGGCGAGGGTTAAACGGGGAATGGGGGATGGCTTCGCGAGTCTGCTTGCGGGCCAATATAGTAGGTGCTCGCACGATGGAATTGTGGCTCGTTTCGGAGGTTCACGCCCGAAGAACGGGGTTAATGACAAGCTGGCACTCGAGAACGTTTCGAAATCGATTCGTGTTCGATGAGAATGCGCTGATTCGAAACGGAAAACTTGCAACTAACGGTCTGCACAGGGGTTTGCGAGGGTTTGACGGTTGAAAGGGATATATGCCCCCTTTGAACGGGGGCTCGGAGGCGGCGTTATTGCGCCATACCTTTTCCACCCGAAACGACGGAAAAGGTCATCGATACCTGTGCAATATTCGCTCGATTTAGTGTTATCGTTCGATTAGCGGCTACTTGGATCTTCCGTTTCTTCGTTTTCCATTCGTTTTCTTCGTTCCATTTGGATATGCTAAAAGAGAAAATCGACGGATTCGTCAAAGTGTTTGTAAATTTGAGAAATTTAGTGGAAAGACGAGTGCTATGATTTTATAGATAAATAATTTGTTCATGGGACATTTGGCGTTAAGTTAACACACCATGGACCGATTGTCGTCGAATCTCCTGACGATCGTAGCTTTCGAGTGGCGGATGCATCTCGGAAAACGCGCAACGGATACCGGAAGTATTCGGCGACGCGTGAGCGGTCATTTCAGAAACGTGGACGTAATTAAAAGCGAATATTAATTAGGGGCAGCACCAACGGCCATTAGCTGTATCGATCGTAATCGAAATGGCCAATTATATTAATTGAATTGCCGCATTACGCACATCACTTTTCCGTCTTTTCCTAATTATTCTTTATGGTCTCTCTTCTAGCTTTAGATACATAAATTTCACCGTTATCTTGAAATAGGTTCAGAGGCTTATCCCTGAAACATAATACGAAACGAAGGGAGAAAGCTGTAACGTATTAATAACAATATATTTTTAAATCATATGCTCTACTTTCTTATTCTTAGTTTTGTATCTTTTCTTATTTTATACCATCGTAGCGGTAAAACTTGATTCGGTGTTTATAAAGTGACGTTCAATCATCCTTCGATAATTTACTATTCCATAGAATAAAATGATGTCTCTGCGGAGACACACAAAACTCTCTAATCTGGATCGAGTTTGCTCCCAAAAGTTCTTATTCCTTTTTTGGCAAAAGCGTGGATGTAGTTTTTGGAACCCGCCCAGAACCATTTCCATAAGGTTTAACGTGCCGTGACTAGTTGCTAATGTACCGTTGCTTCTAAGTCCCATTGGAATCATCGTTACTGTTAATTACTCGCATACGCGTTACGTTTAAGCAAATTGTTGCTGTGTAAATTGCATGACATGAAATAACGAAAGCTACAGTAGTACAGGTTTGTCTGTGTACAGTCGATACAATTCTAAGGAAATCCTAAGAAAGCGTACGTGGAAGCTTTCACGTAAAATTTCTAAGAATTCGCAGAAAGAAAAAAAGAAAGGAAATTCGAAGCAAGTCAAAGTACGAATTGGAACTATTTAATCGAATATCTTAAAAACACGTCGTTTAATTTTCACGAGTTACTATCTCGACGTAAAAAGCAAAGAGACGTTGGCGAAAAAAAGCAACTATAAAGTGAAACTACCGAGGAGAAAAAATTCCAGCTAAACTTACGCGAAGTTGGCGAGTTCGGTATCGACGAAGGCGTGGAAAGAGTTTCGACTTTCAAGTTTGCCGCGCCGTAGAATTTAAATCTGCCGCTTTCTTCCTCCAATACAGCGCCAACTACAATCTGCCAACTTAATCGTATCTGATAGTGTTTCGCAAATAGAAATCCACTGTTCCACGTATATTTGCTAACCCACTTACGTTATTAATAATATTTTCCAGAGATATTTCAAGATAAAAGATTCCTCTCCGTAATCTTCTCGCTTCCATTGTAGTCCTACGACCATGTATTTTGAATCGCGAGGTAGCTTATTATTTTAACGACAGATTCGTAGATATATTTAATTTCGTCCGTAAAATTCCTATCTTTGTTTTTACGTAATTAAGAGCGTGAAATTTGCTTTCTATTTGTAATACAAGTTACACGCTGCCTTTGTACATACGTGTCTTTTTATTGCACGTTCAAAACTATGAAGCTCTAGCGAGAACAATAAGACGCTTATCCGCACCGTTCGAGATAAGGAGCTGTGGAGGCAACGGCGCGTGCGCATGCGCGGTCACAGGTTCACCTACCGGTGAGTGTATCAAAGCTTCGAGCTAAGACAAACAAAGTGATACGGTGACGGCAACCCTCGAAGGTTGTTTCGAAGTACGAAAGGAAGAGAGAGGTTGGGGCATTTGCATCGACGCAAACACGGAAATCCCAGTGCAACCTGTTTGCCCCGAGTGCAAGTTCGCCGAACGTAATGGAAGTCTCTCCGTTAAACGCTGTCTCGTTCTCGTTTCACGTCGGTCCTTGTCGCGAATGCGTTTCTGGTTATCGTACGATATCGTTTCGCTTTAGTTAAAACAAGTACAGCGCGCCGCTTTGAAAGTTGTCGCGAGTTTTGCTTCGTAAGTTTTCACGGGTGTTACTCTGCAATTTATTGCCAGATTAATTTCCAAAATTCTTGCTATTTTATATAATACGAAGTATTTTATTACGCGTTTTTTTATTTATTCTTTTTGTTTCTAACTATATATCGACTTTAACCATATTAATGATTATAATGTATGTTATCGATATACCTAACGAAGCTTTAGCAATTGGTAAATACATCGATATTTTAGCTTACGCGATGTCCGTGCAAATTGTTATCGACCCTGGTATTTAGAATACTTATAAATACTTTTCTCTCTCTTTTTTTTTTTATTTACGATCATTTAGATTTTTCGTCAACACTTAACTTTTGTATGTCATAAGTAGTTGGTGTTTTTTCCGATTAAATCGTTTGGACGAAGGAAAGCCTTAAATTCGAGCAAGGTTCAAAGCGTTCCCTATTCTTTGTGCAACCAAATTGTTCGAAAACTTCCCGTGGAGAAGCAATTGAGAGGGACACTCCCATCCGGCTGCCGTGCGCCCCGAGGAAACTCAATTTCGCGCGGAGGGTCAGTCGCTGACGTAACGAAGAAAAATCTTGGGAGGTTGACTCGCATGGTACACACGATCTAACGACTTTACGAAAGGTAGGAAAGGTTGAAGACGCACGAACCGTGTCGTTCAGCCACTTCTTCTCCAAATAAATTACTCGTCTTTTTTTTCTCTTTCGCCATCAACTCGTCCATCTGATAAAATAGCAAACTCTAATATAATTATAACTTATTCATCAAATTTCAATTCTTCATTTATTCACCAAAGAATCGACATATTTTCTTATATTTAACGTAGCACATTTATGCGATTTTCAAAAATTAAATTCTATTGGGTTGGCAATTAAGTGATTGCGGATTTTGTCATACCACCTAGTGATAAAATCCGCAATCACTTAGTTGCCAAACCAATACACTGTAAAACTTCTGATTACAGCGAGCGAATTTGTAAAAGTAAACCACGTACGGATAATAGAAATTGCGCTAATCTTCCACAACATCGTCGCTATCGATCTTCGCTTAATTCGAAAATTCCCGCTGGACGTAAAATCATCCTGAAAGGACTGGTTCCCCGAACGAAAGCAAAGAGAGAACAGGGTACCGTTGCATCCGTCGTTTCCGCGTTCGATCGATATACACTTGCGCGGGGATGGTTGGAACTGAAAGGTAACGCGGCGTACGAAAGGCAAACAAAGTGATAGGAGAACTGCGTGCAAGAGGAGAGACACGAGAGGAAAGCAACGGGAAGGAGTAGGAAATAGAGTATAGGTGGTAGGGTTGCAGGAAGGCCAAGAGGAGCCGCGTGGAGTATGTAAAAGGCAAGCAAGCAACGCGGGGCGGCTGCTCGGCGCCGACATTTCGCGGTGAAGCGACCGACCCCATAGCCATGCATCACTCTGTCCCACCGACGACTACCTACTATATCCATACTATATCCATACTAGTATACAGTGGTTCACGAAAGTATTTCAACATTTATCTAAATCGTATATAGATATTATTATTATTATTATTACTACGTGTTGCACAAAACATTTTGAAATTTTATTAGTACTGGAACGACACTGGTAACATTCACAGCAAGTCTGATATTTCGCTTATTAGATACGTAAGATATTCGTGTTGTGTGCTAAATTTTTGTTGAACGTGTGTGTGCAATAAATATGTGCAATGTATAGAAATTACAAGAGTGGTTCCAAATTTGACCAATATGATCATCACGGTGCTAATAAAACTTCAAAATTTGTAATGCAAAACGCACAATAGGTACATCAGGTGTTCTGTGATAAGTGTACAAATACTTTTACGAAGCACTGTACCTTCGCCACGCGAGATCTATCTCTCCAACTTCGTCCGAACCTCTATCCACCCTTTTTCTCCTCCATCCTCTTCCTGCAACCCCTTCTCCTTTACCACGTTGCGTTCCGCCGTTTCCGGCCACCTCTATCTTCTCTTCTCCCTCCATTCATTTCGTTCTCCAACTCGTTCCATTGCGCCACCATAGTCTTCTTTCTCTTTTTCCTCCCCTTTTTTTTCCCTTTCACCTTTTCCCTACCGACGTGTTTTCTACCTTCCGTGCTGTCTACCCATCACCCTCCTCTTTTTCCGTGGGTCTTTCCTACCCGCCGTGAACACGCACCACCGGTCATCCACGTTTCCTACTCCAGTCTGTTCTACATGGTTTTTTCCCGCGCTTTTACACAATGCCTCGTCATAAAGAGACCGGTGTGTTTCTTCGAGCAATTTGCACGTTTGTCAGCAGGTCCCCCAAACGAGACCCCAGTCTGCTTCTCTGTATCTCCTCGTTTGTATCATGTCATTCACGTGTTTGATCCTCCCATGTGAATTCATAGGGATGCGTGGCGTGAGCGTAGTTGGTGAAACCGATATTATTATCACTTCCATGATTTTAGTATTCGAATAAGTTATGAACCGACTCGTGGATATATTTAACTGTTCTTTTAAAGAAAATCTGAAAGAAAAAGCCAGTATCTCGATGTTAAAATCAGTACTTTGTTTTAACGATACTGTTCGTGGTTAGATAATGGATCAGCGAAAGAAGCGTAGATTTGCTTGGTTTATAATATAAAAGACTATCTTTCGTTGATGCAATTTTCAAAATAGGACGTACTTATTTTTACTGTTAGTGACTTTGCCATCTGGACATATCAGTAGGTATCGGTACTCGAAGCTTTAATTTATTATATTATATTATATCATATCTCTTTCTTTTTTATTCTGCTATATTCCTTGCACCAACTGTACTCTTCTCCGGGATGGAACGAGGTCCGAATCGTTCCGGGGTTTCTCGGTGTCGCTTCCGTCGACGCGCGGAGACGTTTCCGGCTCGGGAAAGCTGGACAGATACGGTTTTCGTGTATTTACCGATCGTTTATTTACCGATCTGGGTGGTTATGGGGGCTGGAAAAGTGGTTGAGTCAGTCACTGACTTTGGCAAACGATCAGGTTTAGAGAGAAATTTTAGGAGAAAAATAGCTCGACGACATTCAAATTACACAATGGTCTTATGGTTAATATAATTTAATTAATTATTCCGCGAATTGCGAAAAGAAACTTCGATAGCTCCGTTTTTATTTTATTTAAAAATCGTCAAATACCGTGGAATATAACCCTATGGAACGTACAGCTCCTATCACCCTATATAACAGAAACTTTATCCAGCAGCCACCCCATTGCATGACAGCAAACCATACTAAATATAATAATACTATTCGATCAACTGTTATTCCATAATATCTTTCGTCCCAAACATTCTTCTCCACATTGAGATTACCGGTGAAATCCGCTTCCCCAAGGTATATCGCTTGTCCGAGGATTGTTTGCACCGTTGGAACCCAAGCGGAAGTGTTGCCAGTCCTCCCAGTGATTTCGAGCGCGAATATCCTTGTCGTTCGATACTAACGCGACCACCATGGTTTGTACACCGCTCCTCTTTGTTCTTCACGTGGCTTGTTGGTGTTTCATGGCGGTAGAGAATGTATTTCTTGTGGAGGATAAAAGGAGTTAGAGGACATACGCGTATAGAGAAAGAGGAAGAGAAATGTCTGTAGAATAAGAGCTTGCCGTTCTACGTGACAGCGCGGATGAACGATGGTACGACTTTTCTTTCCGCCAGGAATATTCCACTTGCAATGGAATATCGGTACACCAGCGGTATTTTTCCGCTAGATGGGGACGATCACGCTTGAAACGTACATATATTTCGACAAATCGCGGTTGGAATCGTTCTTTGTCCTTCTACATTGCTGGAAAGTGTACGATATTTTCGGGTGATTTTGTTCTTGGTGAGCAACGAACGCATAGGTAGCGTTAACCAATACTATCGCGTCCCTTCCTAACCTCCATCAATATCAAAGCATAAAACGCGAGAAAGTATGCGCGATACTCTCTTCTGTGCTGGAACTTCCGTTTCCATTAAAAATCGTTCAGAAGGCATGTTTAAATTTTAAGGCTCGCGGTATCACGATTAATTAAGGTGACTTTACAACGAAATCGCGTTGTCAGCGAGCGATGGTGCTGCCAGGCGGCATGGAAACGTAACAGTGGCCAAAAATAAAGTTTCAGATAGGTTATCGCGAGAGAAACTGGAAAGGAAACGTCAGCCAGCTTGCGAATGTTTTGGACTGGCGGAAGTGTGTAAACAACGCCAGCCGTTTTACTTCCGCTCGACGCTTTGTTTACACGCGGCCAGCCCACCGTAAAACGACAAGCTCTTAGGTTCGTGAGACGTGGAAACGTTGGAAGGAAAAGAATAAACTGATAGGGTGTGATCGCGATAAGGAGGGTCGAAGGTGATCAGGAAATATTTAATTGAAGGATAAACTGGTTTTGGTCGAAGATGGAGAGGGATAGGTAGTGTTAGATTCAAGTTGGCACTTAATGGCTGACACTCATTGGTGGAACTTCATCCTGTCATTATTGTTTTAATACTATCGTCCCGTAATATCCGTTTAAATATCAACAACCTATCGAATCAGCAGTACATGAAATGTAACAATTAAGCTGCTGATTTTTAAACATTTATGACAACAGGCAAAAATATATAGATGCAGGCAATTATAATTTGATTAGTTCTAACGCCGCTGGTCAACGATGGCGCTAGTGACAACAAATAATTTATACGGAGATTTGTGACATTCTACATATTTAAATTCGCGAATGTTCATAGGTATTTGCTGGAAAATAAATAATGAATATTTAAATAAATTAGCACGGCATGTGTTCCATTATGAAATACTTTCCCATGCGTGCAAAATTTGAACTGAAAAATATCAATCTGCAAAAGTATATTAACACGTTCGTAGCCACTGATGTAACATTATATCTTTTTGGAAGTTACAGTTGGTTGCCGGTGACATAAAATAATTGATTTATTAAAGAGAGTAGAAACTCGCTGTGTTGCTGAAAGTGGAATGCAATTTGAACATCTGTTTTAACCATTTATATGTTCCTTTACGTTTATTTGCATTCATTTACATTTCCGTTTTAATGCTTTTACGTTCATGTTGCGACCTAATGATCAATTTGCGGACCTGTGCGCATTAGGTTGCTGCATATGAAATGTCAATTTGCCAAACTTTGAAATTAGTCAGTGGATAGCATATCTGTTTTAAATTTTGGCCTATATTCGGTTACTAGAAAACGCGTTAGCTAAAAATCAACTGACTACGATGGACATTTTTTAAATATTACGAAGTGTATTCGACTACGAATTTGAACAAATATTTTCATTAATTTTCATTAATTGTGATCACGAATCTTTGGAACATTCGCATTTTCTTTTTCTTTTTGTCAGTTTCAACCGCATCATCTTATTGTGTCAGTACATCAAATATTCAAGACGAATTAACACATTCTATCCAGCACAGAAGCGTTTTCCAATAATTTACCCTAACCTCTATCAAAGTATTTTCCAATAACGGATTAACTCATCGTCTCACGCTAACACCAGGGAGAAGTTTGTAATACATACGCGTTACATACTCATGGTAATAAAATTCTCTTCAACCGTATGACAGCCAAGATGAGAGAGAGCTAATATATTACTCTCCAATTCCTCGAGTCTACGTTGCTTTTCATTGGATGTCTGTTGTTCACCAACAGTGAACTAGACGTAATCTACACCCTTGGACAAAAAGATAGCACATGTGTGCTATCATTAATTTCTCATAGATAGAGTCCGAATTTCCCAAGTTTGACGAATGGCATATAAACAGTACCTTGTAGTAATAAGGTATATGAGCTTGAAACTGTATCTTCGCTATTCCTCTTGTATTTATCAACAATGATTGTGAAATCCGGTCGGCGAAATGATAGCACACTTTCAAAAGTTGTAGTGTTTATTATCTACTAAATTGTACAAAAATAAAAAACCTTTTAAAATTTAATAATGTGTGGATCCTCCCTTATTCTCCACCACCTCCAGCATTCGTTTCGGCAAAGAACGATATAGTTTTCTAATATAATCCAGCGATATATTTCTCCATTCCTCTTCAAGGCACTTTTTTAACTGATTAATACTTTCAAATTGCCTATTTTCTCTATAAACGGCATTGCTTAATTTACTCCAACAGTTTTCGATTATGTTTAAATCGGGGGAGCATGCAGGCCAGTCCAAAACTGCAATATTTTCTGTTGAAAAATATTCTTTCACAACCTTAGCGGTGTGAACTGCAGCATTATCTTGCTGAAAAATAAAATCTTGTCTCGCAATATGTGTTGCGTACTTTGCAATTTGATTTTGTATCAAATTACGATAGGTTATAGCATTCATCTTGCTGCGAATTGATATTAAATCAGTCTTTCCGTTATACCCAATACCTGCCCAAAGCATAATGCTACCTCCACCCATTTGACGCCGTATTTGTGACAATTTTTTTTTTCTTACATCATGATAGTAAAAATTGAATCCATCTGGGCCATCTAAATTAAATCTTTTTTTATCTGTAAATATAACTTTCCTCCACTTCTTGTTCCACCGTATATGTTCTTTTGCAAAATATAATCGATGCTCCTTGTGAATCTGCTTTAGAGCTGGTCTTCGTTTTAATTTCATCCGCTTTATGTGCGCGGATTGTTGTAGTACACGTCTGACATTCCGAGGATTAGTTTTTACGCCAACTTTTTCTGCAATTTCACGTGACGTGAGAAGCGAATTTGACGCGGCACGTAAAATTGCACGTTTTTCACGAGTACTAATCGCGGAAGGTCTCCCACTGCTTTTTTTTGTTCCATAATTATTTACATCTTTCAGTAAATTATAAATGACTTTCCGACTTCTACTGAGAACTTTTGCAATTTTAGAAATAGTAAAGTTTTCTTTCTTTAATTTCAAAACTGTTTGAATCTCTTCACTATTTAGCTGTTTTCCACGTCCCATTGTTTGAATCGAAATTTGTAAGGTTTCTAATGAAATTCTTCTACTTTTCACTACGTCTACACCACTCAGAATACACAGAAATACTAAGGAATGGAAACAAAATGCTTGGTGTGCTATCATTTCGCCGACCGGATTTCACAATCATTGTTGATAAATACAAGAGGAATAGCGAAGATACAGTTTCAAGCTCATATACCTTATTACTACAAGGTACTGTTTATATGCCATTCGTCAAACTTGGGAAATTCGGACTCTATCTATGAGAAATTAATGATAGCACACATGTGCTATCTTTTTGTCCAAGGGTGTATAACCAACTACAGAAGCATATCCTAACCTTCAAATTCCATCATCCTTGCCCGGTTGTACTACGATTACCGCTTCGCCTCTACCCCCACCCCTGTGTAATAGAAGACGCCTTATCCGTATGCTACAATATCCGACAAATTTATAACTCGTTAATCTAAATAGTATGCAACAATAGGGTTCCATGAGTAAATTGAAACGATAAACTGTCGATAATGCCGGTCCGTCGTAACGAAATAAAGAAGTATCGGTGTTGTAACAACTTTAGACGCTATTGAAGTGGTTGAACAAGGTTCGAACTGTCGGGAAGTACAACTAATAGTGTTACAGTTGCGCTATGGTAAACTTCGCAGGGAATGTGAGAAAAGCGGTTGGAGCAATTAAAGGGGACGAGAGTTCGACCAGAAAATCTCCTCTATAAAAGAACCTTTAAGCAGCACAAGCAATGTTTCGAACAGTACAGTTTCCTCGGTCAAATTTTGAAACATTAAATTGTTCCAAGTATTTTTTTGGTATATTCGAAGTGTTTACTAAACAAACTTAAGTTACTAAATCAGGATTACAGAAAATTTGCAGTGCGAATGATATAATTATTATGTATTTCTAGAACCTACAATCCGAATTCTAAAAAATAAAGAAAGGATCAGACAATTTTAGAACCGATCGAATGAAACATAACCTAACATTTACATTTCGTCTCCTTACTTCCAACTATTCACGCTTTTCCTATAGTAACTGACGCTATCTTGCCTTTAACTATTCCAAGTTTTACGATGACAGTTGAGAAACAAGTAACGCGCGAGTCACGGTTCGGAACGACGAGGTAAAAAGTCGGTAAGTCCCATTACTGGAACACGAAGAATCCACGTACACATGGGATGACGCTATCTCGGCGTATTTACGGAAAATCGACGTTGAGGAGTGTCTGTAGAATATCCAAGTGGGTATATCCAGCATCGCGTCACTTAGGCGGACTAGACGCAGTCTCGGCAATTGATAGGTAGTCACGCTAGGCTGACCTCAAGGGACATCAGTTCGTATAGCATGCTGGTCCCCCCTCTCAACCCTTCGAACCTATCCACCTTCGTAAAATCTACTCCCAAGCCGAGCCTTCTCGTAGCTTCTGCCTCGTATCTTTCGCCTCTAACCTCTCTTTCCCATTTTCTCTTCCCTCCTGCTTCCTTCACTTGGACTAGTTCCTCTCCAGAGGGCGCCACCGTCGCCAACCCTCCCCAGTGACGATCTCGCGTCTCTTTCGTTTTCCACGCTTTTCTCACAAATTTGTCAGATCCGAGAAAATGTTCTACGAAATAAACATAAAACATGACAATTTGAAGTAATGAATCACTCACACATAAAATGGAAAAATACTACATATATAAAAAATTATTTCATTTAACAACCAAATGTCGAAATCATTCGGAAGAAAATCATTTCCTTATTTGAGTCAGTTGAGTTCAATTCATTCATTCTTTCAGTATTACTTCAAGCACCTAATAACTTAAATATTTGTTACTAACTTAGATAAGCGCTTTTCGAATATTTTATTCACATAATATTTATCGAGATAATACCTAACTCTGGTTTTTCGTTGTCTTCGCGTTTTCGTCTTATGTGCCACCCAGACACCCCTTTTCTGCCTCATCACCTTCAACTACCAGCCTTTATCCTTTGTGTAAGCTCGGCCTCCTTGCAACATCTCGACGCGTAGAAGCTCCGCCGAGCGGATATCTCGCTGCACTTTCACCATCGCGGTTAAACCTCTACGTATCCTACCTTTATCAGGACCAAGCACGATGCCGCGTTTTGCCTACCTTTCCACCTCGTTTCCACGCATTTTAGATTTTACATTTTGCTCGCCTTTTCTTTCACTTTTTCTCCTTCTTCGGTTCTGTCTGACGATTCTATTCCAGCAGAATTTCTAGTGGGCACCACGCTCGTGCATTTTACGACTAGCAGAGCAGCCTGGCAGTAATATCTGCGCGAGTACAAGGTTAGGTGTCTTTTGATTTTATTTTTTCGCGCGAACCATTTGGTAAGAACGATTTTTTGCATTAAATGCTATGATGTGTACGGGTTTTGCAAGCCGTTGTCGTTGTCGAGCATTTGCGCTTATGGTATAATATGTAAATCATGGCTCTCTGAAGAACATTGCCTATCCTCACTTTTGGTGGAGTCCGCTTTTACTTAAAGCTAATAAGAATTTTACTTTATCAAAAAAGAACAGAGAAAGGATTATCATATTATGAAAATAACCATAATACACCCGTAGAATTGATAATAAAAAAAATGATTTTTTAGAATTCTTTTCGATTGTGAGTCGTCTTGGTGGGTGGTCGCGGTAATCCTCATAATTTGTAAGATAACTTAGGTAGCAGCATTGGAAGGGTTGGTAGTCCGCTCAGCACGTAGCCAGAGTACGAACGTCTAGACGGAAGATTGGAAGGCGAGAGCTGCTGGTGGCCCAGTTTCGGGGCACAAGGAATGAAATTTATTTCATTAGAAGCGCCTGTGTGCGGCCGACGTAAACGGATCCTTGAGCCGTTTTCGATTTAACCTTCGAGTTCGCCAGAGGTTCACAGGGATGAAATTTTTCGGTCCGCTTCGGTGGGCAAGTATTAATTTAAGGAAAGCTAAACCATCCAAAACGTTGAATTCTTGATCGTGCCATCGACGAAGACGATGGAATTTTAAAATTACCTTTTTGAACAATTTGATTTTCTATTTCATTTTTTGATTACCTATTTCATGTGAATTTTTGTCAAGCTTCTCTTAATAAAGATATTTGTAAATCTCTATTGGTTTAGTTGTTCGCAGGAATATGTTGGAAACCGTAAAATTTATGGTAGGTATTGAACGAATCGATTAGGTATGCATTCGTGTTTGAAATTCTGGGGTAAGTGCCGTGCTGTTCTTCACAGTTCTCTTATAAGCCAGGGGACTGACAGGTTAAATTACGGGTACCATCGCTTGGAAGCTTGCAAAGCTCGTGAAAGAACACGATTGTATTCTGTAGCTTCTTCGCGACTCTTCTTACTTACATCAAATTTTAGGATCGTTTTACGTAACTCTCTGTAATCAAACTTCTCTATTTGCTTATGTGTAAATAATTGATTACGATTCTTTCATCAAAATACTAAATCGTATCATCGACGGAATCTGTCTCTAATTCTCCCTTTTCATCGTTCCACCGAGCAAAGCATTCGAGGATTGTCGTCAGAGGACCTTCCATCAGGGAGAAAACTTGCGCGGAGCGAGCGGACGTGTTTATAATTACGTGCGCACAAAAGAGTATAACTCCGAAAATTAGTGGCAGCACCGGAGGGGAAATTCGTGGCCGTTACTACAAAGAAGCGCTCCGCTGGCGTGTTCGCTACAAAAAACCGTTTATATCACGGAGAGCCCGCATACCGTTCTCCCTACTCCGTACTCTATCTCCAAAAAAAAAAAGAAAAAACGAAGAAGATTTTAATAAATCTCGTCGAGCGTTAAATTACTCGTCGTCGCCATTGTTCTTCCTATCTCGATGATTGTCTCTCTCGTCGTTTGTTTACACGTCCGCGTGTCGTCTGTGGATTAACTTTCTTTTAATCGCGTAATTAGAGCGCGAGGGAAGAAGACTTGGCGGCACCAGTGTCGCCAATGCGAACAGACGCGATACCACTGAAACGGTAACGATTAGTACAAAGAAACTAGAGTGACCGGGTAGGTGAAACGGACGAGCTAGCTCTGTTAGCTGGAGTTTTCGCGAGAAGTGGGGCGAATGAGACAAGCGGGCGAGTCGTAAGTGCAGAAGAGCAGTTGGACCACCTGCCGACCGTAAAACCGATTTGGCGACGCTTCTGTGCCTGAGAGGTATTCAACGCGGCCGTCTGCAACGGACTTTGTAATTTAGAGTCAATCTCCTTTATTATCCGTAATGCGCCGCTCCGTCCCCGAGATTCCTGCGTAAAATCTATCTCGCCCGAGCTTGACGCTCGCGAGCGCTACAGTATTCTACGAACGAGGCCTGTGGATACTGAAACGATGGGATGGAAAGAGAAACAGGGGGAAACAGCGAAGAGGAGGTAGGCTCTGGCTTTCGCGTTACGCTTCTTCGGTCATCGGTACAAGTCTCCGCTTCAGTTCCGTTCGATAAGAGACACGAAGCTTCGAGTTACTTAATACCTCGTAGCTTGTCTCTGTGAAACTGGCCGCGGCCCTTCTGTACCGATCAAACCCATCGTTTTCCGTTTCCCTCTTTCGAGTTGCACTTTCTTTCCAAGATCGAGTTCTTTGGGGGTTAGCTTGTCTTCCTTCCTCCTATTTCCAGCCTGTTCCTTTGTTCTTTCTCGTTTTTCCGGCTACTTGGATTCTGCCGCTGTAAAATTGCATCTCGATAATCGGTAAGAACACTGCGACCGTTTGATGAACTAGCGATTCGACATCTGATCTCTGATTACCGGCAGTTTTTTGGTGGCTAGTGGCGCCATCTGGACTGCTTCCTTCGAGCGCGATCTCGTAGCCAGATCAGTATCGTATAGATATTCGGTGAAGTACGGGTGGATTGGTTTCTTTTTACGAAGATTTGTTCTTCTTACAATGCAGTGAAAGGAAGCAGTCTCGTTTGGCGATTTATGAGCGAGTTTTGCCTGTTGTCTAGTAGAATGAAAGACTCCGGGAGATTGATATAGTCGGGCAGAAGGGACTGTTGATGAGAGAAAATAATATACTGTTCGTTGACGCAAATATCAGAGATTCGAAAGAAAAGGAATAATTGCAAAGTATGGATCGTGTTTTTAATCTTTTCGAAAGGTTGCAATTACAATTTGGAATCGTTTTTCGTAACGAAATAGTAACTCGACTGGATATACGGGACGAATTACCCAAGTTAAGGTACCTGTAAGTTGTAGTTCTAGTAACATAAATTGAATCTAAACAGAAATGCAAATTGTGTTGCTAACACCTCTGTTTGTGATGGACCGTAAATTGATGGTCTTGGAACTTGGGCCACTTGCGGAACTATCAGTGCTGTATACTTGATATTAATTACCAGTAATCCAGTCACATTTGCATATTTCTGTTTCTATCCGCGTGTGTTTTAAAGGCGAAATGTGGCAGTTCTGCCAATCCTTTTTTCTATTTCATAATCAATTCAAAACAAAATTTATAATAATAAAAAAAAGATTTATAATCAATTACAAAAGTGTTATTGAAAATACACGAAGTGTATAACGATCAAGATGGCGGCGTTCACGTGATCGTGAAACTTGCCGCGCCATTAACATACGTACGATTCGTGCATGATTTGCTTGCTCTTGCGTTGCCGTCAAGTGCAACCGGCTGAATAAATAAACGCAATTGACTCGGCGCGGGAATAACGTACGCGTATCGGCGAGTTTATAAATACTTGAAGACGATGAAACAGTTACGTGCAACTATGCGTAAAAAAACAAAAAGCAAACGATGGCTAAAGGAAACAGCTTGATGGCAGTAGTGGTACGGGATACACCGAAACGCGATCCTAGGTTGGATGGCTGTGGGAGAGGAATTCAGGAGGTTATAAGTAATTCATCGCTTGGTAGCTACAACGAAACATTGAGATCCGTCGTTGATTCGGTATCTCTCTGTGAACACCATACTCCTCTCTCTCTCTTTCTAGTTTATTTATGTTAGTGAAAGTTAATACGCTTATCGCTATACGGAGCGCCAATTTTTGTTAATGTCGCTGTTTACTTGGTAAGAGTTATTTGTGGTTCAAATTGTGTTTCGTGCATACTGAATAGAGTATGTTTATATATTTTGGAAAATAGGTTGTGATTTTCATGAATAATCGGGTTTCAATAAACGATAGTCATTATGTTAATGTATTTAAGTTAGGTAAATTTCAAATACATAAACCTCTTGGTGATTTTGGCATAGAATGTTTCACGTTGAATTTCAAAGGATATAAAAGGGTAAAATGTAGACATTTTTTATTGATACATTTCGATTTTTAATACTTTTTATAGTCACAATAGAAAAAAAAAATTATTGCTACCTAGTAACTCAGAATTCTTTTCCTCATAAACATAACCAAGATATTTATGTATTTTGCGGACTATAGTAGAGAATTACCCTTTTTGACTGAATACGAATCCCAATTTACTTCAAACACAAAATATTCCTCACCCCTTTTCCTATTCTACTCACACCCTCCGTCTACTTGCACTCCTATTTCCTTCCTACATCGTTTTAACTTTTAACACATCCCTTTATGCATTTCTCTGCTCTCTCAGTCAGAGTGCTGCATCTCGACATATTCCGTGTCCCAATGTAAATAAACGTGCGCCAGTCGAGTCGACGGCCGTTAACCGTTAATGACGAGACTTCGTGTGGCAACGAGCAGGGAAAATGCTTACGCCGCTCCACGCTTGGCGAAAAGGAAGCAAGCACATAACCTCAAACCTACAAAATTTACGCGGTTGGTTTTGGGTGGCACGTATGTAACGAGCAACACCAACTCCCTCTATAAAAGCAGATCGTAAAGATCGGCGCACGGAGTCGAATGTAGATTGTAAGGATCAAATAGATCGTATGTAAGGATGTATCAAATTGCATGATGCATCGTTGAAATGGTCGCAGTGAGAACTTATGTCGAGACAAGTCTCTGTTATATTTACATACCGCGTCGCGACTGAAAATTCTGGAAAGTCTGACATTTTTGGTAAATACTTCCACAATAGAATATCAAAAATTATGTATGTAGCGTTAACGATGAATAAACAACATTATACCTGAGACCATCTCACACGAGACTAGCGATTCAAGTCTCATCGTGTGTGTGTGTATGTGTGTACGGTGCTTAACGTACGAAACAGAGCCATAGAGAAACGCGGAATAAGAAAAAGGTAGGCTAGAAAGTAGTGAAGGTAGTGGATCCGCCACGAAGGGTGGTGAGAGCACATCGACACACGCAGACGTAGTTATCTGTTCCAATTAACCTCTTACATTTCGTTCCCTTCCACTAAATCCCTCTTCTACCGTTGCGTCCCGTGGCGCTGCCTCCTCGTCCGATCTCCTGTCGCTCTGTCACCGTCTCTTTTTTTTCCTGACCTCCTCTTTCCCTGCCCATAGTCTGGAACGGTGAAATTGAATCGACGCTCTTCGTCCCGTGTCCCTCGAACGGGAAGACGGCATCCAAGTATCGTTTCTGTTCGGCTTTAAACGAGCGACGGATAGAGGGATGGGGTTAAAGGTATCTGTCGGTCAGGCAGTCTCCTTGATTCGCCGGCAACCATTGATATTTTCGATCAGACACTACCAAGACAATATACAGCGTAAAAGTTGTGCATTTTAGGAAGATACGTGTGTACGTGTATTTATGTGGTTGAAGGTATGGAGATCGATTGGAGCGAATGGTATCGGGAATTGTGAAACTGACGCAAATTAATTGATTATGGAAATATGGAAGTTACGAAACGCAGAATATTAATAAGGATAGCTGTTATTTTTTCTGTCGTTCTCTCGCTCTTCGGCTTTTTTGATCGATCACGGCTGGAAACAACAACCCGATCGTTCGGAACGGTTATCGTACCATTCCACTCGGAAGAGTACCATTCTTTGAATATTTAATTGGGAAGAATTTTATTTTAGTCAACGATAGAAACCGTATTTGCTTCCGAATAGAATTCATGGCCCTTGGAACAGACCCTGTTTTAAATAGATGGATTTCGTAATTCTTGAACTTAAAATAAATGACCTTTCTTTTAACGTTATACACGAGACATAAAAATAAACATGAGAATGAGAAAATGCAACGTTATTAATAGAGAAGAATTTCTGGAATTAAACCTCGACCAGCAACATTTCTGGAATTTCCGCATACACCGACGTCTTCTTTCTATCCGCTTCTGAAAACACGATTGCTGGCGTGCACTTATGCAGCCAGTACTCCCTCCCTCTTCATCCGTAGCGCGGACATATTAAGCAGCGTGAGTTGCAAATACGTGGCGCATTAAGTAAGCGAATAAAGTATTCCGTTGCATGCACGTAACGCACGTACTCTTTCTCGTTTTCGTGCGAGCCACCGCGACATATTTCGTATGTAATTCTTATGCAAGATTACCGTGCGCGCCGCTAGGGGAAAATTAGTGGCGTTCGCTAGGGACAAAATTAAGGACGACTGTCTGGGCACGAACTTAACGATGTTTCCCGCTAGAATTAGGGATGCTCGCCTGGGAATGGATTTAGGAATGCATATAGGAAATACGGTTGACCCGCGTCATTGATGACTGTACGAAATTTCTAGTAAATTATTAATATCGATATATAAAGAATTGTTAAATAAAAGACACACTTGGAACTTTCAACAAGATGATATAGTTCTTTGCTTATGGGCAACAGAAAATTCTTATTTAAGTTAGAGACACCTTAAAAATGTATAACTCAACGGTGCAAAATTTTGACAAATCGATATCGAATTCACGTTTCATTTCATCTGGCGATAACAATGCTACTCGCTCCGTTGCACTGCCCAAAAAGTTTGTCCAGTGACCGAGTTTGATCCACTCGCGGTCCGTGTTGCAGTCACGTGTGAGGTGCGCTCTCGCGTTTGGAAGTCTGGGCGCGTGGTTTTTCGAGCGCGGATCTCACGTCGTGTGACGTATGCAAACAAGGAGCGCATAATATTTCGTCTGCCACGTGCAGGAAAACGGCACACAAAGTAATGACTGGGCGGCAGCGTCACGTCGTCGCGGTCGGATCAATATCGGCCCCGGAATAGAAAACAGAGACGCGGGCGACGACGACGGAGCGAAAAGTGAGTCGACGCCGACGGACAAGGAAACGCAAACGAAGCCGACGTTGACCCGTTGGCCTTCGTCGAGTTTCAGTGAAGCGTCGCAAACTCTCTTGACCGCGCGCGAATGGTCAATTTTGCATGCGATCCAGTTTTTCCCTACCGACGCTCGGGTTCTGCATAAAAATCGCCAAGCGTTCGCCGCGATCGAAATTTCCAAGCAACGAATAGGTAACATGGAAGTCTTTCATCGCGACAGTTTGCAAGCCTGCCGCTGCGTACTCGGAAATATCTGGGGAATTCGAAATTTTCGTTTCAATTCTGACGTTCTCGCAAGTTACCACGGTTGCCCGAGACTTTGAGTTAGATCGAATTCTTCGGTGAAAAGGTAGAGAAGTTCGCTGGTGCGTTCCAACTGCTTCGAGAAAAGAGGAAAGGCAACGGCGAAAAACGAGGCAACTGTCGTTTTATTGAAATTCGCTGTTTTAGGGTGGATTTCGCTAGGACGTGGACGTGCGCGCGTTTTCGAATATTCACGAGCGTGAACACGCGTGTATTCGTGAATATGACGAAGCAGACACGGTGGGATGAAGCAAATGACAGGATCTGACAATGAAAATCCACGTGCGCCGACCGATATTGTACTGCTGCATTTTATGTTTCACTGAAAGAGAGATACTATAAATAATAACTTATACGAACAAAGGATGCCAGACCAAAAAAGTCATATTTACGTAGGATGAAGCGTATTTGATAACGAAACATTTATTCGCAAAGGAACCGTGTATAATCTGTAAAAGTGATCTCTACTTACGAAGTATAGAGTACATATATCCAAAGAGCGTTATTGCCTATTTAGAAAGGACGTATGCGTACATTTCGAAGAAGTTTCTTCGCAAAAGGGTCATAGAAGACGTACACGCCCAATGTAAAATAACCTTCGCCGAAGAAAAGTGTACATGTATACTCGTCGAAAGATAGGTTTCCAACAAAATTTCACGTTGTTGAGTTTCCCCCATTTACTATCCTGCAGCAGCGTTCCATCACATCTTCTCTACGTGCACACATCTATACTATAGCTAATTAACGACTTGTTCAAATAGATTGGCTTTCTAACGCCGAACGTCCCCACGCGGATTACCTAACCTCTCCGACGAGTCCATTAAATACACGTCTCGTTCGTTTTTGTTCTACCGTTCCTTTTCCTCTCCGCGCTTTTCCATGAACTTTCGGGGATCAAACATCTTCACCAGCACCGGCTTATACACGGTAATTCTAGAAACTAGGACGAGCTCATATCGTCCTCCCCTGAGCGAAGATAGAGAAAATTGGTAGCGAAAAAGGTTCAATGCTTTAGTGAAAAGACTTTTCTCTCGTAATATGACTTTTTTCCTAGGCGAAATACGATACAAGACCAGCGTATACAGTTGCGCTTGTCTTTTTCTCCTCTTTTTCTCTTTATTTCTAACACAACGCACTTGCCTTGCTTTCAATTATATCCACGAAGGCATTTAGATAACCGATAAATGGAATTTTTAAATTCCCCTTTGTTTCACCGTTTTCTCTCTTCTTTTTTAAATGTATTATTATGTTTCTGTTAAAGTGCTTTGTTCCATAAATATTTTCTAGAATCAAAATATATATCTATTTCGACAGTGGACAATTAATATACATATATAGGGTAACTGTAAAATGTAAAAGAGCAAATTGAAAATATGGAATAAAATTTTGTCGCGTGATGCCTCGTTTCTGAGAAAAGCGAGTTTGAAAATTTATCAAATATACTTGAAATTGACTAACGCGAATCGAAGAATAAATAATCGACGAGAACTGATTCTACATGTGAAAATGAGCAAAAGATATACAATACAATTTGTTCAGAAGACGCTTTATTTTCGAGAAAGTAAATTTGAAATTTTATGATGCGCGTGTACTACAACAGTTCTTAACTAATCACGTTCAAGCACGATTTTATTGAAAACAAAGCTTAAGGCGGAAAAATGTTATCTTACGTTTTTTACTTACCTTCGCATGTATAATAACTTCCTGCTGATCGTTTACTTAAATCTTGTTTGTAATTGTTTCGCAAATTTTCAAACTCGATTTTCCCAGAAACGAAGTGTCGCATGGGAAATTTTTATTTTATACTTTCCACTTACTTTTTCACTCTATTGCCGATTGTACTACCGTTGCCGAGACATGTCGTATATATAAAAAAGTTTGTGTATTGTAGATGTATCGTTTTACGTTGCCATGATAAGAAGCCATCGAAATGCTCTAATTGTCACTTCAGACATGCCTATCATTTGTCCCCTTCACAACCGACATTCGATACCATCCAATATACCAATTATCTTAACGCTAGAACTACCGACGGTTAAGACGAAGCTATTTCTATCAAAAGCAGTCAAAATGCATAAAAATAGAATATTTTTATATTTATTGATTTACTACTTTCTTACAAGAGGAATTACATGTTATGTAGTACACTTTTGGTATTATTAATCCACCTGGGACCATGATCCCTAAACGAGGGTTGGTACATTTATAAATTTTATAGAACCAGCCATTTTCACTGGTGTGGTAGTTCTAATGCTAATGTCAAGATATTCTACACATAGTTTAGGACATAAATCTGCCTATGTCCGTCAAAATGACCAATTCCTTTATTTTATACTATTGCCACAGCCAAATTCAGCCCACATATTACAAAGGCAAATAAACAAAGAAAATATACCTCACAGAAAAAGTTCTCAGGCAGTATTATTTCACGGTTTCCCTCGAACAAAATGGATCTATTGTTCCGTATCAAAAGCAACGTTTCCCATAAAACCACGTTCATCGAGACGTAGGCGACAGTAACGTAGACGCGCGCGCGCGCGCGTCAGCCTCGAGCGAAAGCTATACGAACTGCTTCGCGTGGTCGCGTTTCCATCAAGGATCCGTTCAGAGGAGAATCGTAGGAGGTCCGCCAGCGCGTGCAGTGACAAACGACTGGGAGTCGCTCGTCGCCACGCTCGACTGCTAGCTTCGAGTCTCGCGGATTCGACCGTCATGATTAATGCAGGCCTTTCGCCGATGAGACGTTTCTCAATGACAGTAGACACCGCACGAAAATTTCTCGGAATGTAACCCTCGCCCGAAAGCACGCGGTGATCAGACAGAGATAGAAAACATGAACTAAGAGATAAAAGTAGAGAGTAGACTCTCGCGCGACGGTATAAATAGATAATGCAGCGGATAAACGTTGGTAACCAGAATTCGAAATGAAAAGGGGGCGCTGCGGTCAACCGGCTAGAACTAACCTCCCGAACGTGTTAATGATGTCCACCGATCGTAAATTTCAGGATCGTCGATCGATCGGCTGATTTGGAGGTTCGTGGGAAATTTTGAGATTCGATGTTCATCTTGCGGCATGGGTAAAACAAATGCGAGCGGTATTGCGGCTGCACTGTCGCGTCCGTGATGTATTATTGTGTTTATCTGTGCATTGTGGTCACTGGTAACTTGGTTATTTCTCCATCCGGTAGAAGTGTTAGGATCGAGAGGTTATTTATTATGTCGATGGTTTTATCGCATCGTTTGTTACGTGGTATGAATATGGAAGGGTGAAGAGGCGATAAATATAAAGAAAAAAAATCAATTTTTAGTAATTTTTGTTTGGGAACATAATATCGATTTATCGAAGTTGCGATCGTCCAATGTGAATTCACGAATAATATCTTATAGATCTTACAAATCTTGAAAGATATTCGTGATATTAACTCCTCGTAACTCCCTACGATCAAGTTTTGAAAGCAATTTGAAACTCATATTCAGTGGAGAATACGTTACGAGTTTGGACAATTCGTGTAATATCTTCTCTAAAGTTTGGTAGTTTATGGATGTCAATCATTTTATCGTATGTGTCTACATATCTATGTTATTTAGGGTAATGGAAATTTCTTAGTTTGATTTTTATGAATTTCAAATATAGAGAAAACAAACATCGCAGGTAACAACATCTCCCGTCTTATACACTCGAGCAAAGCGCCGTATTGTTACCGTATGCACATTAACCAATTACCAGTTTTCAACTTGCATGCGACATAACTTTGACTGGTTCGATGCTTGACTCTCATTTTCAAAAGCGTAGAGATGAGTTTCGATGTTTGTACATTTGTACATCGAAAATATGCGACGAAAATAAATGCAAAGCGGAAACGTCACAGAACCGTGTAATTGCGTTCCTCATTGGATTGTTAACTTTTAACGATGTGCATGCATTCGAAAAGTTTTTTTCTCATCTTTTTTCCTTGTGTATATACGGTATGTGAGTGATCTTTTATGTGGATCTGCACTGACGCTGGTAGACGACATCGAATTTCCCTTTGCCAGTCTCCGTGGCATATGCGAAAGGAAATAACGAAAGGTTTAATGGCTGCTCATGGTTCGTTAATCCGTTCTATATAACGACAAAATCAAGGTCATCGGTAAAACTTTAAATAGAAAATCAAGTATTATTCTAGAACGTTTAATTAAATCTCGAATGCTATATTTATAGTTTAAGGAAGAAACGAGTTAAAAACTATTTTCTACTAATTCAGTAAAATTTTTATCTTCGGTCCTGAAGAAATAGAATATTTTATTTAAATTACTGTTCGGTTTTAATCATCTCCAGTGATAGCGTTACGGCTATACATTCGATCATTTGTCGCGTCATTGACTACATTACGAAAAATGCATTTAATTATGCGAGGTCACGTTCTACCGTTGACTATAGTCATCGTTGGTTGTCGATATCTGCAAACACACCGGCTGCATCGTAAATCACTGTTAGTTGACAAATCAACGGATTCATTGTTTATTAAAGCGATTTACGGCACGTTGCCTCGACGTGTTCGCGACACGACTGTTCTTTCGTAACGGTGGGCACAGAAATATATCGCGGCGCCACGGTCGATCGTCGTAGGTCAGACGTGTATAGCCTGCACATAAGTATGATAGATTATTCTTTCAACCCCTTGTTTTTCCGCGAAGTAGGTTCGTTAACCATGTCATGTAAAGCGACCATGCGTTCCGCTCTAATTTATTCAAAGATGCGACCACTTTTTTTTTACCAAACCCGTTCATTCTTAGCCTCATTGCCACTCTTCTCTCTTTTTACACATTTGCTACCAGCGATTTTTGTGTTCGTTATAGAGCCTAGAATTTTTCTTTAAATACAGTCAGTATTTAAAGAAATTATTTCTTTCTCTCGCATATACATTTCTCTCTCATACAATCCATTCAAAAAACATTTTAAATTCTCTTTAACCTGAATATGCTGCGTCTTATAGATGGTCCTACTTAATAACGCCGCTAACTACTGCGTGATGTATAAACCTATTTTGCTGTCTTCACCATAATACTAGCCGCCATTGTTCCAGTGAAATATTTCATATTATCTTCTCTTCGATAGGGAACATCGTTGGGAATACGGCCAACAGGATTTTAATTATATCCCAATTAACAAACGCCAGTGGGCTCGGTTGTTGTTGCTACCGCGTCTCCAGAGCCACTACCGGTGACGTAATTAAAACGCGGCATGGTGGCGTCTCTGGGCTACACGTATCCCGTGGTGCAACAAAAAGTCGGCGTTTTCCGCGACGCGCGTGCATTTATCTCTGCAGTTTTCGAGCAGAGGTTAATTTCACGCGGCACGAACTCCGGCAATTGCGCTTGTACATCGTTAAGCGCGCGAACGTAACTGTTCGACTTAACCCGAATTGGAGCTATTCTAATCCGGAATGCGCGTTCGACTGCAACTACTGAACCGATTGAACGACATTACCGCGGTAAATATATCACCGAACAGATCGCGATCGAGATCAGGTTTTTTTTAAAACGGTATTAGATTTAAATTGCTAGAAGGCGAAGTGCAAAAATTAATGCAAACAGTTTGGAGAGTATTGTAGTTACTAGATCATTACGTCCTGCAATCGTCTTATTTTAAACGTTCTACACTTAAATAATATTCTCTCCGAGTTCCCCATAATTTCAACTCCATAAAATCTCTTAAATATTCTCTTTTTGATATAAATTGTCATATATATGAAATAAAACCCTAATCGTAAAGAAATTGATCATTCTATTCAATAAAATCTCTAGATTCTGAGTCTACTATTGCAACAATATTCTCTGAAAGATAGTAATAAGCATAGCTCTTTTTTAAACTCGTTCATTTAAGATCAGTTCAAAATTCGTTGGTGAATAGAAATTGGTAAATTCGTGGCGTTAGGAAAGTCTAGTGATACAGCGTAGGTCTGCGGATTTGTCAGCTGGTCAGTTGATTGGATATTATAAAGCGTGTTGTTCGCAATCGATAGCGCGACATTCGCGTCATATTTACGTTAGGAACAGCGCACGTTTCGTCGACCCTCTTGTGTATCGTCACGTTCGTTTGACGATATTAACGGTTGGTCAGTCGCGCGGATACATATTGCTCCGCTGTCACCAAAAGTCACGTGGTCTCTAACCAAACACACATTGGCCGAAATCGCAGCTGCCACTAGTGCGCCATCGTCCATTGTTACGAATCGTCGCGTTTTCTCATTTCACTACGACGCTGCGTGCCGTTGCTTCGTGCCAGGAAATTAAAAAGCAATTTATCCGCGTTAGTTTTCAAATTTCAGCGATGGTAAATACGACGAAAACGCGTGTATTCCATGAGACAATTGAAGGAATGAAGCAGAAAGACGGAAAGAGTTGCAACGATTACTGCATGGTAAATCCTAAGAGAATTACAAACTATTATGTACGATAAGGTAAGGTTAGGTGTTAGTTTAGTATTTGATGAAATTATTGAGGAGAATTATGTACAATAAGGTAAGGTTAGGTGTTAGTTTAGTATTTGATGAAATTATTGAGAAGAATTAGAAATAACGTCCATGATACCAGATAATATGGGATCATATGATATCAGAAAACGGTGAACTGTCACGCAGGATAAAGTGAGGTTAGGTTTAGTACAAAGTTCTAAAAGAGCGACATTCTGCATTGTTATGATAATTTGTCTTTATTATTTCAATTTATGCAAACTTAAATACGAATGGTTTTCTTATTGTAGGTATCACTTTGATCGAATATAAAATCGTTTATGATAATTTTTTTTAGATAGATCCGTATCGTGAAACTGTAAGACGACCAATTTGATCGTTAAGGAGAAGTACGGATTCGTTGTGGTGGAAACGCGATTATGTTAACGGGGACAGTCGTGAACTTGTTAGAAACTGCTACCGCGATGTTGCGTACGATGAAATTTCTGAATGGCACTTAAAACTGCGCTCGTTGTTCGCGAATGTTGTCGCTATGATGGCGACCAGATACTCGTCCGCCGTTTCGTGGAATGGGAATTGCGCTCTAACAAGCTATAACCATGTATGTTGATTTTTATGGTACAGTACATACTGATACTTGATCTTGCTTAAACGAGTGCTCGCATACATTGCTTTTGATTGCAATAATAACAATAAAGTATACATTTATAACACTGAATAGCTTCAATTCTGAAGGAGATGTGACTTGTTCAGAGGGAACGTTAGTACTTTAAACATCGGACTTAATGCTGAGCTAAAATTTACTGGTACATTTCTCTTCGTATATCTTTCTATGGTGAAATTTCCATACTTAATACTTTCGATCGATGGGGATATAATCTCCCATTTTTCTCTAGTGAGCTGTAACTTCTACTTGAGAATTATTCTTCGTGTTAGGAACATTAGATATTTGACATTAAATAGACTTGCTAGATACACTATTTAATGAATCCTTTTCTATATAATCGCAATCAAGTAACATACTAAAAAAGTAACAATATAATTATAATTATAACCAATCTAATTCAGTCTGTCAAATCTCTCATTTGTGCTTCAACGCTACCAATTCAATTTGATCAAGCGCTAAAGCGCCCTACAAAAACCGAGAAAAAAGGAAATAAAATTATAAACGGGAACAAAGGTGGAAGGAACCGCGTCCTTTCGTCCAGATTTCTCGGGGGACAGTTACGGTAGTGCTTTCTCTCCGGTAACGACGAGTCACCGCGCGTGACTCTCGCCCGTGGCTGGAAATAAATTAATCGCGTGCGAGCCGCCGTGCCATGTAATTCTCTAACAGCTAGAAGATTCCACCAGCCGGCCAACTACAGAAAACGCGTTCTGGGAAACCTGTACTTCCCGCAAGAGGGATGCTATAGAGACGGAAAAAACAGGAACTTAATGAAGAGGAAGAAGGGTGTAGGTCGTACGGTAGTAACGTAATATATTCGTGATTCGCAAAACGCACGAAAGGAAGGAACTTGCCAAATACTCACTCGAATAGATTTCATAGAACAATCCATTTTCTCGCAAAAACATCGGCAGTTACACGAGGAGGTCACTTCTAGATAATTTGATGGAAAACATCAATTTCATAACTGGTTCATGGAGATTTATAAGCAATGGGAGAAGTGTGATCTGGAGAAAATTCCAGGAGAAAAGTTGGAGGAAGATAAGGACGAATGATTTTCGAAAATATCGATATTGGTGAATTAGAATGATCGGTTATCATAACGTGGAAGATAGAGAGAGTATAAAACAGAATAGAGAGGGCGGCGCAATCACGTGAGCTCACGGAACGAGCATAATACCATCATTAGAGGGCGTCGTCGGATTCTTCCGGCATACAAAACTCGACACGGGGGCAGAACCGTTCTGGTCTCGTATAAATAAGGTCTGAAAGGGGGAAAGACGTGAAATCCCCAGCTAGGCGCTCGATTTTACCAACCTAGAGAGGGTGAAGAGGTGACTGGTGCAGCTCGCGAGAATAATATCTGCCGCTTATAGAACGGAGAAGGTAGAGGGCGTAGTAGGGCGAAGAAGCATAAGAAAAGAAGAGCTCGATAATTAATTGGCTTCGCATAAGCTTCGCCCCATTTTTCTTTTCTCTTGCACGGGGTGCTCTTCTTCCTCGTTCCTTCGACTTCCTTCTTCTTATCCCACCGGAGAATTCTTCAAACTGAACTCGAGTCTGCCGATGGCGTAAGGCGTACAGGAGGTTAGGTTCGGCAGGAAGGCGCTGCTAGCAGCGTGGAAGAAAGGAGAAGGATCGATTCATAATTTAAACGAAAATCTTGGAACATTCGCGTTTCGAAGCTCTGGCTGTGTCGTTAGGGATTTAATACTAAATGGGGACTGCGATGTACTAGTTGGAAAGTTTTGGTGAAGTTTTGAGAATGAGTTCTAGAGCGAAAATGGATGATTGAAGCAATTTTATTTTGTGAACTATCTTTGTGGCGATGAGAAAACATTTCATGTAATAGATGAGTTACTTGTACGTGATATATGTATGGTATGAAATTGTACGTATATTTGTTGAAAATATGAGATGCCGAATAACCTTGAAAATTATAATTTGCTAAATTAATATGATTGCTGTCACGGAGGTTTGAAAGTGATTGATAAATTAGCATGGAAGTAACAAGAATATTAATGAATTAATAATAAAGATTATCAACGATAGTTTCATGGACAATTTACCGATACAATTTATATCATCATTATTAATTGATTACACTCATATACTTTAATTGATTCTATTCATTACCAATTTCGATGTTCTTTTATTCTTATTCCTACCAATTTATGATTCTAAATTTTTCAATTAATAAACGATCAAGTCGCAGATGTTTCTTTTATTTTAATTTTCTATGAAACCGACGAGATTTTTACGTAAACCATAATTAATGCATATTCCACGTGAAACCACCCTGCCTTGCCTTAAATTTAGCCACGATCAAGAACGATTTTCTTTGAAAACAAAACTTTCCGCGACGCCCCTGAGAAGGGGTAAAATAGGAAAGAAAGTAATTTCAAGATCCTTGCCAAAAGGGCCATCCTGTACTCGATTGTACCATGGTTTCCCGCACAAAAGCCTCGTCCCTCTTCCTCTCTCCTGGATCAGGAAGATTTAAGATTCCATATTAACCGCGAGCAAAAAAGTTCGTCTTTATTTGCATTCTATCAAAGGGCTTTTGAGAAACCGCCTTGAATCCGCCGTACTAAGCCATGGCGGCGGCTTTTCAGCGAACGTTATTTCACGCCGGTGTCCGGTACACGCGGAGGCCAGGGTTCCGGTCCGCGTCGATCCTCGAAATTTCATTGTGACGCCAACAATTCGCCTAGACGATTAAAAGTCCTGAGGACTCCCGGTCAAACACCCGGCGAACGTGGTAAAAATGAACGAATCGGTGCTAGCCTTCCTTATACCCTCGATTTATTATTAATTTGAATACCTCATTGTAAATATCAGATTGAAAAATTTCAAATTTTTATACGTTTAGTGGAAAAGATAGAAGAGCGACGTTTTAATGACTTAGATGATGTATTATGATGGAATTTGAGTATCGAGACTTTAAAACACTTTTTGTGTATATGCACTTTACGTGCAATTTCATTCTTCTTCTAAATGAAACTATAGCCAGAGTATAGCGACTCTAGACACCACTTTAAGCTGCTACAATCTAATACGATGATTACTAGGGAAGTTTATCGCGAATAGCTAGACAAGGATTGAAGTTATTGGAAGTTAAACTAGATTTTATTTGCTCGGCAGAAAATTACAGTCTTCGTCGCATGTCATATTGTTAGAAACGTAGAGGAGGCGTCTGTCATCGGAACTGTTTATACGTGTCAAAACAGCAGAGACACTAGAAAGGGAATAAAATATTCATTTAGAGAGAAAAGAGCACGCGAGCGAAGAGTAGTAAATAATTAAATAAATAAATAAATTGAAGAAAGTAGAACAAAACGAAGTGCATGAAGGAAGGCTACGATAAGAAGAAAGAAAAAGAAAGGTTAGGGGGATTGTAGAGATAACGGCGGTCGGATGAATAAAGCCGAAGACGACCAGGCACTTGACCGAGGAACTTTCTAAGAAGGCGCCATCACTGGGAGCTCTTTAAGAAAAACTGATATAAAGTAATGGATTTCCAGGGTGTTCGGTAATCACACTCGCGAAAAGAACCCCATCCCTTTCGCAGCTCCCTCTATAATCTGACACTGGAACGGAAGGAGAAGCGGAAGATGAAGAAAAGTGGCGGATGCCTGGCGAGCTGCGACAGTCTGAGAAGTGGCATTACATCTGTCGATATCTCCATCGGTTCGCGATCAAATAAAACTACGATCTTCCTCTGATCTTCTTCCACTTCTTCGTCCTTTTCATTTCTACCTACACGTTTCTTTGCCGTTTGTTTCTCTTGAACCGCGTTTCCTGTTTCGTCAATTCCATCCGGTTTCTAGTTTCGCCTCTGTCTCTTGGCCACTCGAGTCGACGAAGTAATTACAAGTTCGTCGATTAGATCCCATAGAAGCTGACGCACGCAGGTAGGTATGTGTGTGTGTGCACGCGCGCGCGTCGATACGATACACGGCCGGAAGTTCTTCGACGACAGTCAGACGCCAAAATCCAACAGACGGATTGCCAGCGCCGCCTACTTGGCAACTTCAGAGAAATTGGAAATCTGACCGGGAAGAAGACCAGGTTATATTCCTGAACATTCTTGCGTGTAATCGAAATAGGTGATCGTATGTTGGTTTCTGTACTATATTCACTAAGGATGATGAGAGGTTATGCGAATGTAAATCCGGGAACTTTTTCCTCGCAGGATAATTGGGATAATGTAGTTCTGGATTGCAGATATAGCAAAATTTAATTTTACGATATAATTTCATATTTTTTATAATACGATCGCATACTCGTGTGTATTACATTAGAAATCGTCAAATTACATAGCGTCGCTGTTGCAACATTGAAACTAGTATATCGGCGTTGCTTTAGTCCAAGTTGTTTTCTTCGCCGTTATTATACTGTTGTCGATATTAACATTATTGGCGCGTCGTTTATACAGCGTCAGTGGTTCTGCGGTGGATAGACTAGGACCATATTTTTATTTTTCGTTTGAGGAAGCGGGGAACGTGCGTCTAGCAAGTTTGGAGAGGGAGTTTGAAACTGTTGCAAGAGAAACTCGCTGCCGTGTTTGTTTTGCTGTTAACGTTAGCTTCGGCCAGGGGTTTCTGAAAACAACTCCCTACCGGTGTGTTATGGTTTCAACCGATGTTCCTGAGTGTCATATCTGATTGGTTACAGTCGTCTGAGTGGATTGGCTACCGTGTGTGTATTTTGTGTTCGAGTTGCGCTCTGTCAAACTTTGAATCATAAAGGGTTGAGTTATTGAAGTTATTAAGGTGGAAGGTTCTCAAAGAGGTGTTATTTTAAACGTTCGCAAATTGACAATATCATGCTCTTTGTTGCGGTAATAAACTAACTTTTAATTATTATTTCGAGGTAGGTAATAAAAAATTAAAAAATTAATTATACAATAATATTAAGAATTAGAAATTTTAAGTAGATTATAAAATATAAAATGTAAATAGATTACACTTAAGGACTGCAAGCAAATTAAAATTTCAATGCTTACATTATTAATTATGTCTATTCGATCTGTTTGCATCGCAGCATCTAGTATGCCAAATTTCGAAACGAGCATGCCTAAAAATATGTTCGAGCGATTTGCGATCTCGATACATACATAGTTGCGATTCTTCGAGTTGCCTTGGGAATAGCCGCAATCGCGTGAATTTCGATCCTGACTGAACTGCAGTCACGATAATTGCAAGCCTGCAAGCTGCGCTCGTAACAATCATGCGAATTGCAATCCAGCAGCTGGAGCTTTCGCAACTTGTGATCGGAGCAGTCGCGATAATCCGACCCATAGCCGCGATAGTCGCGATTATCCGAATGCACGCGACCTAAATGGCTGACGTCCTGCGAATTGTGACCTCGTAAGATGCAATCGGAACTGATATTGAGGTTAGGGTTGATGCTGAAGACTATAAGGAGGAATGGTAGCAGTGAAAAGGGGAGGAGGTTAATGAAACCGGTTTTTGATGAGAATCTTGATAATATTTTTCTCCCTTTTTTTTGTAAATGGTCGTACTAGAAATGTAGGTTATGTTCTTTGAAGCATGGATGAGAAATCGAATATTTCGCTACTCGTTTAAAAAGTAAGAAATAAGAACAAACATTATTCCTTCTTTTTCGTTTTAAACAGTTCTGGTGACGAAAGATTGGAAGGAAATATGATGGAAATGTATTTTGTCGTACGATTGAAAATTTTCATAGATTGAACATAAAACATATACGTATCTACGTGATGTTTATAAAATTATGAACATTAAATTAGGTTAGGTTGGATAGAACTGGAAAATGGGAAAATTATTAAAAGAGCGTAATTAAATTATTATATATGAGAAAGACATAGTTTAAACATAGATGATGTAAAATTTTTTATTTGAAACATCAGCGATTGATAAACATTTATTTGTTTGACTGATTTCCATTGAACTGCAAAGTTCCTTCAAATCTGGTTCATTCTCACCCTATATATACGGAAAACAATGGCGAAGCAAGAAGTTGCGAGAATGGGATCCAGCGGAAAGCCCTCTAGTGGTTTCATCGTGGTTGTAATTGCGCAAATTCCTATCCTCTGAGCGGTGATTGCGCAAATTAGAATCGTCTGAGTTGCGATCGCAGTAAAAGCGAGCAATAGTGACGACAACTGTTGTCACGTAAATAACAATTACTTAACAGGAATCACGTTACCACATTCAATACGAAAATACAAATTCTATGACATATCACGTATAACTGTCAACAAATTTTCGAATATTCCTAAAGAAGATATATGCGAAATATATTCCATAACTGAAAACTGTACAAAATATATACAAAATACAGAAATATATAAAATATCGAAAGTAATGTGCTCGTTGTAAGATTTACTGGATACAACAAATTTTGCATTCATAAAAATATACAATCGCATACACATCCCAACATTACTTATCGGATAACTTCATACGAAGAAATTCCTAACTTAAACTTAACCAGAGATTAAAGGCAACTTCGGTACAAGTACCACGTGCACAAGGACCTATCATTTCCTCGGTAACAGATCGCCGAAAGGGTGCTTTCTATTGGATGTCGAGACCAACAACGATGATAACTAGCAATAAAAAGTTTCCCTCATCGGTATCCGAGCTAAAGACGTCTGAAATTACGAAGGTGCGGTCCTCTTGCCTTATCTAGCCAAAAGGGATGACGACGTCGCAGAAATGAGAAAACTCTCGCATTATCTGCGAGCATTAGCTGGTGCGGTCTCGAACTGGGTCAATCCGTTCGACGTTTCCCCAGCCGTCGAGGCCGGCCATCGACCGTCGACCGTATACCTGGAACACGGTCCAAAACAAGTTGGAAAAATAGCGCTGGCATCCTAGCCGAACAGAGAGATTGCAGGAAGCTCTAACGATTGAAATAAAAATCCTCTCCGCCGTTTTCTTTCCCTTGATACCGGAGACGCTTTTGCTTCTGCGCTGCCGGATAAATATTATCATTTTAAGATAATATTTTCATGCTGTTTTGGAATTGCTTTTTATATAGCGATCGTAAACGTCGATTTTATGGAGTCGAAATGTGATGTAAAATGAGTTTTTCAAAATCTACCTTAGATTAGAGAAAAATTTAGGTTACACAGATATACTTGCTTCTTCACTATTGGAAGATAGAATAATATGTGAAATACATCGTTCTTTTGATAAACTTTCAGAAAATACCATATATATTATATATCAGAGAATATTTCAGAGAATCTTGAACGGGTTTTTTTAATAGTATAAATAAATGCTCTTCTCAAATGTCACGTTACGGTACCATGTTTTAATATACCGCTAAAATAAGATTATATACTTCTGAATTTATAGAGGCACCTATGTTTAATCTTCCCTCTAGGCTGTATAGTTTCAATTCAAATGATATGCAAATTTGGATTTAATGTATTCATCTTCAATAATAAGCTATTCGAAATAATTGGAATGGTCCACTCATTGAAATGAAGTAACCAATACTTTGAAAGATACTCCAGCTAGATAAATTGGCAAACTTTTTATAAAACATTTCTTAACATAAAATGTAAACTGTCCCAAAATTGAATACTTAAATAAATACTCTTCAAACGTGAAGATTCTCTAGTTCTCAGTTCTTCAGTTCGGTTCATAGTTAAAAAATTCTTTCTAATTCGTGAAATATCGAAATCAAGATCGACACCGATGTTTCTTGATAATTTACAAAGACAAAATAGAAGGGGTAAACGCTGAAATATTATCGTGTAGCGCGGTTTCGTATTGTGTACATGTCATTATTCTCCAACTGGAACGCTTTGAAGTCCTGGAGCAATTCAGTTTTCCCGCTTTATCTGCCTCGCTCCTCTCTGTCTCCCTGTTTCGCTATTTCCGTCGAGTATTCCATCCAGTTACATGCAGAACGGCATCAGCGGGCGAAGTAGGCCAGACCGGGATACGGGTACATTGGGAAATTCGAATTTAAAAGCGACCTAGAAAGAACAGCGAGAGCCACGGTTTCCTGTGGCTCGCGAGCTTATCCTGGCCTGTCGTTGCCTCGATAACGTTACGAAAAATTACCTTGCCATGCGTGTATATCGATGGTTCGAGGATGTACAGGGAACTGAATGAATTTTGATTCCATTTCGTTGGTATTGCAATTTTATCATATGGATTTATTGAGTTTCTATGATACAGAAGGAATGTTGCATAGCAGTATCCCAAATATTTTCTTTTATCCTTTATGCGATTGTCTAAAATGTAATAAAACATAATATTCACAACCAATTTAATTCTGCTCTGAACAATGTTTGTCCCATTTGCATAGAATCGAAACTGTTGAGTACCATAAAAGTTCTCGCAGTTAATGTCTCCATTTAAAATATTCTATAAATAATAAAAAATCATTACAACTTGCGCGACTATATAAATAACCGTTGCTATTCTCAACCACAACAAGCGTTAAACTATCCTCAGTGATATCCTAAAAATCATTCAAAATCTGATCGCCATCATCTTACCATTGTCAGAGATTAAAACGTTCTAAAGACCACACCATTGGGAAACATACACAACTCTGTAAACATCAATCACAATCAATCAACAAATCCCCGTCGTAACAAGGATTGGAAAGTACACGATCGAGGCGGAAAAGCAAACTAATTGGCAAAAAGACGAGGTCGTAACAACGCCTTGTCTGGAGAGTACTGAACCGAGAGGGAGGGGAGTCATGCTCGTTAAGAATGAAAGAATCCATTCGGGTCCCCGCACCAGGCTACTGCCTGGCCCGGTCAAATATTTATTTTGTCTGCAAATAAAGAAGTTTCTTTTGAAAGCTGCACCTCATCGCGCGCCATCGACTCTGCGAATGTTTCCCCCACTTTTTCTTACAAACCTTCCTCCTCCACCACCTACCACCTTTTCCGTAACTCTCTGGCCGCGCGGAAAAGCAAGCTAACTTTCGGTAAGTTGAATCAGTCCAGGAACAGGTTGCACACCTAACTCGACATTGTCCCGGGCCTCGTTTCGAATTCTTGTCCGTTGGGTGTCGAGTTGAGAAAATAGGTTTTTTCCACCGAGGGAATTGTCGACCCGTTGCGTTGTAATTTAAGGGATGGTAGTAGTCTCTTGGATACGTTAGTTTGTTTTAATGGAAACCATTTCGATTAAATCTGAGTTCTGTTGTCCGAGACTCTTGGAGTTTGATAAGTTTGAAGAATATTGTAAATTTAGTTTTGTTTAATTTACTCGAGATTTTAAAGAAACTGGATTCTGCTACATGTAATACATAGCGGTTAATAGCGTTATTTATGAGGAAGATACTTGTATAAAACGGTTGGAATGTTTGTTGATTACAATCAGCTCAATTGTTGTGATCATGACTAGTTAACTGTACGTGTAACGTTTAAGAGTTTTAGAATACTTCTCCAGTAGGGAGTTTATTATCATACTTCATGCATAAATATGGAATTTGTTAATTGTTCTGGAGTTAACATTTTAAAGTAACCAATTCCGTGACCTTCATTGCGAAGTTAAATCCTGGCATAAAGTTTGTAAAGCTGTACGGTATATGGAAACTAATCTTCGATACTTTTAATCTTATTTGGTTAATCGTTAAAATTTACATACGCTCAAGCTTCTATATTGTTATAAACATCATTTCTACTCTGTTCTCAAAACTCGAATCTTCCCATCGAAGAATCGCACGTGATGTTACTCGTTGACACACGTTACCGTTGTACAGCTCTACATACTGCTTCATGATTCCTTCACCACTCCATAAATCCTCCAACCGAGCTTGACAAAAACATCCCTAACCCCATGCCACGACACCATTCTAACAATAAAGTTCAATTCCCATTTAACCCAATGAACATAGCCAGACGCCAAAGTTAAATCCGTCAAACCTCCATAGAACATTGGTTTGCTGGAGCAGAGAGGCAAACACACAACGAAACTTGGATAGACAGACAGACAGACAGACAGAAGCGGCACAAAAAACCAAGCAAATCACCAGAATCGGGACAAGCATTGAAGGAAGAAAAGCTATCCGTGCTGAGCGGTGCTCCTCGTCCTGGGTTACATCTGGTCGCATTGTGATTTCAATGGGGCGGCTCGAATAACCGTGAAGACCGTGGCTAACGATAACAATACGATGATGAATGCTCACTAACTAACGACCATGCAGTTGCGCCGAAAAGCCTCTCCGTATTGCCGCTTTGTACTCGGTTGGTGCGCCCGCGAATACACGCGTGTGTCGTTTAGCGCGCGCGTCGCCACTTGTCCCGTTCGAGGGGCACTCGACTAGGAGGGGTGTGTCACCGTAACGACCAAAAAGGATACTGATATATCGCTCGAGCGACAGCTTTACGAATGATCCGAGTGTCGCCTTGTTATCTTCCGAGATACAGTCGTGCTGGTCCGATAGACTCTCCTTCGCCCCCTTGTGCGAGGCGCGAGTCGGATCGCGTGACAATAAATACGCCCTTTTCGATGAGCAACAGGACTTCGAACGGAGGGTTCCGTCGAATTCCCAGAAAGATGAATGTTATTATTATATTTGAAGTTAAAGATAGCGGAGAATGAAAAATGTTGTTTTTAGATATCTGTAGCGTCGTTCATTCCGAAGTTAGATACGCGGAGTATAGATTGGATGAAAGGATATAGAGGATATGTTACCTTTTGTGAAAATATTTTATACAACGTGATATAAATTCATCGCAAAATGTACTTAGTAGAAGTTCTAAATATTTGAAGCAACGGTCAAAGAATTCCCAACTACATAGTACGAAGACTTCAACGTTGTAAAGTTACTAGATTAACATTGGAACTGTTTATCTTTGCCCTAGCGCTATTTCCAACCTATCAATTATTAATATATCCCCATAGCCCTTTCCCAAACGACTAAAGTTACTAGATCAATGTTAACGCTATACATTTTCCTTCTAGTTTAATTTTTAACTTTCCAGTTATTAACATTCTGTAGAAGTAAAATTGTCTAAAACCTTAAAACGATGTGCTCGGAAACCATTCTCGGTTCAACGCAACACAGTTTCGTTGTTCATAAACTGGCCGATTTTGAGAAAGCGAGTTGAGAGAGGAACGGCAACTGCCCGACGATGCAGAACGGTCACGTAATTCTCGCGGAATTATTCCGCTCAGCTTGGTGACTCGCGGGACGCTCGAAATATTATATTTCCACTCGAACTTCCCGAACTCTTCTCCAGCGGTGTTTGCGAGCGTGCGGCGCTGGTAAATTATCGTCGACGACGCAAAACGGAGGGAGGAGTCGCGCGGAAACGCGTCGACAAAACGTCGCGCCGCCATTTCCACGGTCCAAAGTTCTCCGCCGAAGCGGCACGGACAAACGTCTTCATCAGCGATCTTAACGAGACATCTCGTGGACTTAATTAGCTTTCTCTCGCCGGTTTCTCAACCGTTTTTTCGAACCTACACAGACATAACCTGATGTTTCGTCTGTATCGTTTCGTCTCTCCACCCTGAGACATCCAGTATCTTCATTTTAACAGGTTACATTCAGTAGAGAAAAAGAACACTTGCATGTTTCTCTGCCTCAGTAACTGACCAAAAACCTCGTTCTTTTCAAATAGTCTCTGATTCTTCAATTGCTATAGACATGAAATATTTAGTCATCAAGCGCGACGAACAAGCGCGACATCTAGCGTTTTATCGCAACGACTAATCTCCGTGGAAACGATGACACGAGCATCGACTAATCTGCCCCACCCCTTGAGCAGCTCGTAATTCCTATTGAGACCGTTATCTAAATGTCTATTGGCATTCATGACGGATCCGGTGGGTCTTTGTACGACAAGCTCTAACCAGCGGCTCCCCGCGTCTAATAATCTCCCGAGGGATTCACGCATCGCGCGATGGATGTTGCTTCGGCCATTCGCACAATGCGACTAATACCGTTCGCGCGAGACCTCGCTTTTGTCGCATGCTTTCGACATGCATCGTTACCCTCCACCGGTTTATGCGTTTGCTCTGATCGAGGATGATTGTTCGACAGGAGGAAACAACGCTAAAAGGGCGTGTAATGAATGCGCCGCTGTATAGATCAGATTAACAAGGTGGGACGTCTTCGATCGATCATATAGATCATACAGATTTTTTTTTTTTATATGGTACGAGCAAATACAAAACTCACAAAAATATGAAAAAGAATGCTGTTGGCAATCGGTTTTGCAGCTTTATTTTTGTTTGTCGCGTCTCGCTTTTGTCTTTATCAAGGTTAAAAATAGATCGGTAACGCGATCCTCTCGGGTGCTTACCGTGGTTATGTATTCGTTTCTATTTCACGATCCGAAGAATTGTATTAAATTATATACGATTGCATAGATGTTACAATAGATAGATGATAAGAGGATAAAGTTTTGTAATTTCGCGAGGATTACAGTTGGAAATAAAAATTTGTGTTCGAATGGCAATCATTGGTAAGATTTCGCATGGATTTTAGACTGGCGATCCAGATAATACAACGTAGAAAGGTTAGAGTATTTATATGTTTCCTCGTAGGATAAGTTAGGATTTACACTTTCCGTGCATTACATTACACTTCCTTCTACTCATAAGGCTTCCACGCTATTTTTCAATGTTTGTTGTATCAGGTGTACGATTTATATCTTCAATGTAACAAATGTTTACTAGCTATCTACAGATTAGAAAGTATGTTATACACGAATGTATTATAAGTCTTTTTTAAAGATAGTTTGATATCGCAAAGGAGGTTAATCTACGTGCGGGTTATTCTTCATATAATCGTATCAGGATCAACTTCAACCATGTTAAATGAAACATAGTAATCTGCTACACCAGATCACTGAATATTGTTTGAGGGTAGAAACGCGTTATTATTTCACTGTGGTTACTTTTAATTTCTTTTAATCACAAACTGTTGCTACAATATATAATTTCTCTGATTATAAAAGATTAAATCTCTACTAAATAAAAAGATAAACAGTTTGTACCTATATTAAAAAATACAGATATTTGACAAAACCGAAGAAAATAAAAAAAAAACAAAGAATGGTTCTATGTAAATTTACAAAATTCGTGCGGAAAATATGTACTGCAGAAAAAAACTTCGTTCCATACTTTCGAAAATGTCAGAAGTTCATTTTTATCGAATATTCAATTCGATTACACTGATCGCTAATTGAGTTTATATTTCCAGTACTGTCGGTAAGGCAGAGAAGGGGACAAGTGGATTGCCCGTGCGATACGATAATGTGTTCCCGGTTGTTATGCTATTGTATTTGCATTTTGCGTTTACAAACAGAGAACCATGACTACGTTACACGCCCCAATGCCGCGTAATATTCTCTCTAATGGTGATTGATCAAACGAACTGTGTACTATAATACAGCGTCCTGTATTTTATTTGCCATCCCAAAAAAGGAGTGGGGGAACAGTGCTGTTTACAATGAAAGTATAGACGCGGTGATCTCTCCCTAAAGGGAGTAGAACAACGATCGCGGTCGTAAGGAAAATTAGCGTGACTCGCAGTTATAAAGCTTTCCATCGCACCTGGCGCGCTCTTAAAATCTATGTCGGAGCGAAACGACAAGTTTTCTGGCGTGCCGGACTGCTGTTACGCAACATTGTAATTTCTGCCACGTAAAAAATCTAAAAGCTTGTACCGACCGGGTAATGCGTCCCCTTTTTGAACGTCTGGCAATTTGCTAAGCTTCCCTGTAATCTGTGTCGCGGCTATTCATAATTAATACCGCGAGAATAGAATTTCGCGACGCTTACCAAAGCGACCTACCGCGGCCACCGAAGAAAAGAAAGTCATCGACGAAAGAAACAAGTGACGAAGCTTCTTAGGTTCCCACCTATTCGATTCTGTGATTTATTGCTTTGAATTTACTAGCTTTTTAAACTTAATACTGGTTATCATGGATCTGTAACGTCGATACGTAGGCAATGATAACTCTGACCTAGACTATTTGAATAAAACTGAGGTTAAAATATGGAAGCTGATGGATATCAACGAGTCTTGGATTACTAGTCGTTAGTAGGCTAAATACATTCTAATTGATATTAACGAAACGTTTGATATGTTGCTAGTCATATATTCAACAGCCTTAATTCCATTTTAATGTGTATTCTCTTTACAAATTTCATCTTGTTTTCAAAATTTCTATACGATCAATTAACTTTATTATTCTATGAAAGATCTTACGTCTCTGCTTGTATTGGATGTACCTCTTTCAATTACGAATCGTAAATATCTATGTATGTGTACAAAGGAAAGATAAAAATGACAAAATTAAAAGGAGTCGTTAAAGTTTCAAAGAAATGGCTGGAAATTCTTGTAAATACTCTTGCGAGTGGGATCAAGGCCGGCGTACTTCACACGATTTCTTTCAAAGGAATTCTTCGGATCAAAAATTCTTAATCCTTCGATCCAAGTAGTCAAACGAAGCTTCGTCGTCCATTTGGAGCAACGTCCCCGTTAAGAGCCGGTCGCGAACCTCACTCGAGTAACTCGCTCTTAATTAGAAGAGGCCCAGGTGCGAGATAAACCGCGTCCATCTTCACGATCCTTCGGCTTTTCTGCTTCTTCTAGCTCCGCCTCTGGCTCGATTCTCACCCTTCGATTTAACACCTACGGCGACTCGGTGCCCATCCCCGTACCAGAGCTCCCTTATTCATCCGGAAAGGAACGACCCTTTCTGCCTTCTCCTAGTCTTCTCACCCTCGTCCCTTGGTGTTTTTCTTCTTGCCGCTTTCTCGCCGTTAGCCTCGCAGCTCGCCTTGAAATAAACACTATTCGACTTCTTTGGATGAGGGTTGAAAGGGAGATACAGAGAAGGGCGAAAAGAAATAGCATGGAGAGAAAGTAGAAGGAAAGAAACGGGGGAAGTGGAGGAGTTGTAGCAAAGGTGTACATACGTAGGTGTATATAAGGGGGAAGAGTTATGGCGTACACATGGAAACGTTGCGGCGATGCGTGACAGATTGGGCGCGAGGGACTAACAAACTCTGTCGGATATATCCGTCCGCGACCAGCCCACCAATTTGTCGATATCGTTCTTGTATCGTTCGCGTCTACCGATCGATTTGTATTGTTGCTCTGCTGCTTCCACTCACGCCATACCTTCCGGGATATCTGTCCTGATGATCCTTTTATCGACTTATGCTTTATTCGAATCATCTCAGGTCTCGGTCATAAAACCAAATGTTGAATTCGGTAAATTGGTGTGTTTTATCGAAAATCACGGTCAGAATCCTTTTTTCAGGAAGCATTCACAATTTATCTAATGCTATACATCGATATGGACGCACGTTTTACTCAAAGTCACACGTTTAGGGTATTATACTCGATTACACTAAACACAGCAATTGTATAAAGAAAGTGACATTCCACGCAGCTTATAAACCTGCGTACGCGCCGTATAAATATTCAGAAACTCTCATTCTTACTTCTCAAAGGAAACATAGCTGTACTCGCCTCGACCATACGTAACTTTGACCCGCGCTCAATATAACCAAAAAAGAATTACTAACTCCCCATTTCCTGTCTGCCGGCACACCTGACTTTCCAACGCCGTACCTAAAGAAACTCGCAAAACGCACGTGTCCCGAAATACATACACCGTCCGCGAGCCAAGTTCCCCCGTAAACGTAAGCTCGGCTTTCTTCATTCGTCCATTCGCCTGCACCGCAACGATACGAAGCAAAACGAAGAACGACGAACGCCTAGCCAGCGGAAGTCGATAAATACCCAAGGCCCTTGCTCCTCATTTTCTGGTAGTTTCCTCGTGCGGGCATTCGAGCCTTGGTTAATTTCGTCTGGCTAGGTGTCTACCAGTCCGAAGACGTAACTATGCAGCAATATCGTGTGCGTGGCCCATACGAAAACGGAATCTCCGATGGCAGCCGGTATGTACACCGCACGGAGACGGTACGGACGAGAGGGAACGATGAAACGACAATTACGTTGAAATAGTGCTTCCGCCAGGAGGCGCGCCAATGGTACCCTCTGCCCCGCGAGTCATTCGCGTTCACTGGCCATCGTGCTCCGGTATGCGACCCTTACCGGTGACGTATCGTCGATCTTTATAAATTCAGAAACACGTCTTCGTGTCGCTAATAAGAGCTATATACGTTACTCAATGGTTCGAATTGATTTATGTTCGATGAATGGAACCAGTAGTACGGCATAGGGTAAGGCTTTACTTTAAATGAACGTTGAAGCTTGTTAGGCTATCTATAGCAAGATCTATGGCTCTAGCTTCGTATAATGGAACGTCTTTAATGGTATAAGAAACAGAGGAAACGCGGTTCACTGTATAAATTAGCAATATACATAGGCAATGTAACATTGCGTAACAAAGGCACGATAACCAAACGTATATAACTGGATTATGTAAATGCGGCGACTATTTATTATTTCCTCGTTTGTCGTCGGTAATACGCTGTCCGGAAGAAATGGCATCGATCGGTAGCAAGCTTATTTCGATATCCTGGATAAGTTCCGGAAAAAAACTGTAAAGTACATGCTCCCGATGAAATATTGCCCGTGGATAGATTTGCAACGGATCGAACCGGGTTTCCTGCTATCATAAATCTTGCCCACCTGCACAGTTTAAGAGCAATAAATAGAAACGATTCGCGGGCACACGGTAGCCAGAGGTTAAAGAATTCCCTTTATTTGTATCGATACGTACGTTCGAAAGCGGGCTTGTTTAATATTTGCATAAAGTAAATAGAACACAAGATGCGTGTCATGAAATTGTTAAGAAATGAATAAAACACCCTGTCGACTTTTACTGCATCAAGAAAAAATTGTAATTATCGCAAACTGATCTGTCGATTTTTCCCATACTGTAAATATTAATATTTAATTTATTTGCTCTTATACACGAGCGTTTATCCATCGTAAAATATTCTCAGTATGAAAAACGCGATCTAACCTAAACACGTCACTCTTTGAAGTAGAAATTTATCGCTACATAATGCAAGAACAATAAAAATCAGCAGAAGCTTAAAAGCACGTAAATCGCCGTGTTGGACCATTTTTAACCAAACTAATCGACCCATTAAATACTACTCTATCAAAGCCTTTCCACTAAACCTAAAAAACCAAGCATCTGGAAGAAGCTGCTCCCTCTATCGAGACCGAAATTTAAAAAGGAATTCCGCACCTTCGTCATCGTCTCCATAAAACGAGCAAGTAGTGTACGTTCCACGCTTCTCGCATGGTAGAAAGAACGACCATCGATCACTATGCTAAAAAGCAACTACGATTATTGTTCGACCAGCTCTTCCGTTTGTAGGCGTGACACGTTGAAAGAAGGTATCGCGGACTAGTTGGTCGACGTCGTCCACCAGTCGAGTAACGACCGGTCTTTTAATCTCTAACCTCTAAATTATCATCGAGCTTTTCCTTTTTCCCCTGTTGCGCGCGCACGCGAACGCACCGGCTTGAATGAACGGCGCGCGACACAGAAGAAACCCACTCTCCACTTATAAATAGATAAATACGCGACTAACGTGTGTATATAGGGCGTCAAACGAGGAACGGAGGTTATGTATATCCCGTGGTCGGAAGTGGACGGGCGAAAGCTGGCGCGATCAAGTGATTTTCGAGTTCATTGGGCGGTGGAAAGGGGCAACCGTGATCACTTCGACACTTATCGGCTGTGATAAAATTAATGTATACGTACGTTGACTAATTACGGTCTAAACGTTAATTTTCCGATACGCCAATCGTGTAATATAGAATACCTATAGAAATTTGTAGAAATTTCTTTTAGAATATTTTTATAATTTATAATATAGGAAATAATATTTTGCTAAATTTTTAGAAATATCACGAAGCTTCCGAACAATCCAATGTTATACTGTATCGTAGAAGGATATGTACAATAAAATAGATCAAATGTGACAGATAGCAGATGTGTGGAACGATTCTAACAAGTAGGTCAGGTTACAGGTCTGTTTCAAAAGAGGTTCGAAAAATATCGCGGAGGAACCTTCGCATTAAAATGCCAAAAAATGTAATTTTAAGAGCACGATTATTGATATATTCTCGAATCTCTTATTTCGTATAAATCTTGCACGTTCCTTTCCTTCGATTGATAAGATCAAGAAACGAATGGCTTTGTAAGTGATATACAATATTAAGCACAAGCCAGGGAAAAAGTCTTAATTGTAAATGGCGGCTGCACAAATTGCGGAGCGCGGTAAATTGGCTCGTTGCAGATCCGACAAGGGCCGCTACTAATTTTTCCATGAGTCACGAGTGAAAAGACGCTAAGAAAATTAGACGGAGAAAGGACGTGCCACTTGTTCCTAAAACCAGGCGTCCAAACGTTGGCCAGCTCGAGTACCCGGTCTGCAGACAGAGCATATATAATGCAACGTACAATCGTGACCCTTGAAATTAGATTTATCTGGCCCGCAGTTGACTCAGGACAACAGAGGTCAGCTCTTCTGGGGACGGATCGAAGTGGAAGAGGCCACTAAGTCGGATCGAATTGAGACGATTTGAAGTGGAGACAGGCGAGATATGACAAGCGTTATGAAGAGATAATAACCGGTTATTCGCTATTGCAAATCTTCCACAGTATCCCATTTAAATCGAATCTGTCTTGTTACATTCTGTTAGATTTTTATTCCGTTTATATCCTGTTATTTTCTCTTTTATTTTATATTTCCTTTTATATTCTGTTAGGATAGCATCTATACAAATATTCTATAATTACCGTCGTAAGTGTATTAAAAGATAAAAATATACATATCCTATATCTCGATGGAGGATTTTAAAACACACATGGCTCACAGCAGTTTCGCGATCAATCTTCCTTTTTGCACAGTGCTGCCAACTCAAGAACTTTTTACACTAACTCAAGAAGCAATTGAATTACCAAGTAAATATTTACAGAGACGACTATTTGCATTTCTTGGTGATATTGTATCAAAGAAGTGGTTAGATTAGTTTATCAATAATTTTCCTACATTTGATTCAATTATTTCCTTCAAACAGTGAAATCACGAATCGAACATTGCGTCTACCTTGCACCGAGAGAGCGCACTCAACCGAGTCAATAATGTTCCCTCTATGGAAGATACTCGAGCATAATCAAACCGCGAATATCGTCACGAGCGTCGTTAACGCTCGCTTCCCACCGTTTATACTGCAATCATTAACAGGGGCTCCGCTGAATAATTAGTCGAAAAGAAGCTAATGATAGCTGCGAGCCGAGATAAAAAGCGAGCAACCCGGTCGTCGCATTGAATCAATTAATTTCGTTGGTCGGCCGGCTACGTGACGTTCATTAATTATGTTGTTCACAACGATTTCTCGCGAGCCTAATAAATTCGAACTCGTTTCGAAAGAGCGTGACACAGGACGACGTTAATCATTACGTATGGTGATTACTCGTAGCAGAAATCACTCGCAACAAAGTCGATGTTTTCACGACCGATGACGCGCAGAAGCTCGACGAACGACGCGCTATCTCAAAATTGTACGCTAACAGAACGATAATTTTGCTTTGTGTTTGTTGAGAATTGTGTGATCTGAATCGCCGAAATAAATGTATAGCAACACTTAGATTACATTTAGAATTGATATCAAAATAGTTTCAGATTTATTTAATATGTGATGTACGAGATATTTGTCGATACATATTTGCACGCGTCTCAGCATCTTCATTACCACGCTACCAACGGAACAGTTGCATTCTTCCGTTTTACGAGACGCTGTGCACGCGCATACTTCCACACGTTCATACTCATATATGTGTGTTACTACTACGCAGCTAATCTAGTGTGGCACAGAAAATTACACATATCTCAATAGTGTTGGCGCGTTTTTGAATTATGAAATGACAGGTTCGGACAGATGTTTGCTTTTAGCGATTCATTTAAAGATGCGAAACGATAATGTGAACCAGATGCGTGATAAGATTCAAAGTCCTTAATCGTTGCCCAAAGTTGATAAAGATAAATTAAGATAAATTATACGGCGAGTAGGCGGTTGATCGACAAGAGATACTTTGTGTCAGACAATGGACTGGCAGCATGACTAAGTGGCTACTTGAAGAGTACGGTGCTCGGGGTCCACTCGTATGAAGAGCAAATATTATTTATCTCGTAACAACTCGTTGGTCGTAATTGCGTCGATACGAATGCTTCCACGTGAACCGGACCACGCTCGTTTTCCGCCCTAATTCACAGTATTTTTTTCCGCCTCTCGTACAGGCTCTGTTTATACGTATGCGATACTAAGTAAATACATTTTGTTTTTTTATCGATATTTTAAATCGTACCGTAAGAGAAACTGAAAAATAATAATATATCTATCTATTAAAAATGAAACTAAATAGGAGACAAAATTCAAAGTAGCCAATAATTGAATATATGTACACGATTATTATTCAAGCTGCGCGTGTACTTTAAACATAGAATCTTCCATCGTACGATCCACAATTGCACCGGTAACACAAAAGAGAAAGACATAAAAAAGAATGGAAAATAGGGTAAGAAACGTAAGCTAAAAAAAGCAACGGAATAGAGGACGAGAAACGGCGGACTAACAATTACTCGACACGTTGGCCATGTTTGCCGGCGGGTCCCCAGTTCCTCTGCGAGTTCTCGGGTCATTGAAGACAGCTGCGGACGGATCGCGCGCGTTAATGTCGCGTGCCGCGTAACGATCCGGCCGCATTTGTTATTCCTGGGAAATGGGACGAGCCGAGCGGACGAGTGAGCCGTGCAAACACAGCATTATCATCGTCATTAGAGAAAACACCGGCCTTTCGAGTGTTTCTCGGCTCGTCGGCTCGGCGCCGCTCGTCCTCCGCGTCGCACTCAAAATAATGATGGCTCGCGCTTCGATGTCGCGGCTACCGTCTCGCTTTCTCTCTCTTCTCTCCGCCTTTCCTCCGCCTTTTCTCCTTGGTTCCATCTTTTCCACGAACCATTTCGAAGCCTCCACGATTTTTCTTCGTTACGTCACTGACCGACCTTCCTTAGTACATCGAGTTTCCTGTGGATAGAGAAGCGGCAGAAGGAAGGGGACTTTCTTCTTCTCGATTGTCTTTCCCGCAGCGAGTTTTCGAGCGATTTGGTTGCGAGCAATCGCTTTGAACGTTGCTCGAACTCCAGCCAGCTCCCTAGATACTTCGCAACGTTGATAGCACCGAAGCGTGCTGTTATAGCGGATCGAAAAAGAATTTCTATGGGAGGTTATTTTTCCTTGAAATATATCGTGGTACTTTGATAAAAGCGGTGTACAGTTAAATTTAAGTTAGCTTTCCCGTGTATTAAACAATTGAAACGCAATGCATCTTCTTGGCAAAGATATTTCAATTTAATACGTTTTACAGATGTTTCGTAGTTTCGTATTATCGAAATATTAAACGAAGACATTTTGGAATATTTCAAAATTTCCAGTCGGAGTCTCTCTGTTAGTCAGGATTTACGAATATAAAATTTTAGTCATACGAACGGACTTCAAAATATTTTTGGTTCGTCGTTTTTCACCATCATCGTTCGAAAACGGCGAACGTTGAAAAGAGGGTGAAGCAGGAACGTCAAAGCCCAACTCGTTTTGTTTCCCCGTTTCCGGTGGACCGTACTTGACTTCCCGGATTTCCAGGCTAATGGGACACTTGGAGGTTTTGGGAAAGGAGCACGAGCGACGATTCGTGTTCGAGGAAACCGTGAATAATGTCGTGGCCAGCCCCTTATGGCTGCTTTCCAACGAAAACGTGATTAGCGACGATACGAGCTACGCGATATGATAGCGAATATACCAGTCGGAATATTTTTAAGATAAAGTAGAAGGTGATTTGATATTGCTAGCAATAGCATTATGAAAGAAACAATTCTTAGAATATCCGTAGATTGTTAATTTAATTCAAAGTAAATTTCATAATGGAGAAGATATATATGCAAATTACTTTGATAATTTCGTAGACGTGGATTTTAATAAAATTTGTTGTGCTTAAATATCAAAGGAAATAGTTCAAAGAAAATTTTCTATAATTCACCGTTCAGGCGAATCCTACCATCTAGTTTTAAACCAGCGATGAAAAGATGAAAAGACGATTTAGACTAATTTACATAAAAATAAGTATGTAGATGTTACAATTTTCATCGCAATTTTTTTTCTGCATTGTCCGAATGCTCCAAATATATCAAACGATATAATTAATGCCCCATCCAGCATATAAATTAGAGCCCCTAATAAATTCCCTATCAGGTTATCCCTAGCCCTTTTATTAACCCCACCCTCCATACACATCCCAAAGGTCTACCACTGTAACCCCGCTTTATTACCATTCTTTTCTCAGTTCCACGCCACAGAACACTAATAAATTCCTGTATACCCTTTCAAGCCTAACCCCATGCAGCTGAACGACATCCGAGGCTCCTCAGGACAGAACCCAGGTGTACCGAACTTAATCAGACCTCGGCAAATCATTCCAAAATTCCCCGAACACATCGCGACGTCCCTTCACGGGTATAATCATCTCACGGAACTAAATTCAACTTTCCCCCTCCCCTTTTTCTGTTGTCGGCAAGTCCGCGCCAAAGCTGGTAATCGTCGCGACCGAGCAAAAATGAGACAGGCTCTGGTGAATCGAGCGTCGCCGAAGAAAAGGACAACGCGATATTCAGTAGTCGAAGAAAAGGAGGGAAGAAAGCGTGGGGGCGGTGACGTTGGTGGGAGGGGAGGGCTTGGAGATAACGAGAAAACGAAGGAACGCGAGTCGTGAGAAGACAGGGGGACAAAAACGTCCTCGGTGGCCAGGTATTTTTGCATTATCGTCACGCGCGCGCGGTCTTATTACCGGCACACGTGGCGTAATATTCTCCCCTTCCCCCTTTTTGGCATCACCCTACTCTCTCCGCCTTCTTTCTCTCTGGACTCGTTCTCGCGGCCTCCTCTTTCTTCTCCGTCGCGTTGTTCGCATTGTTAGAATGCGACAGGCGGCGCTCATCCACCACGGAACAGCAGGAGGGTGGATGATCGAATAGTGGCAAAGTTTGCAACCAGCCACCACGACGGCGATGATACATCCCTCTGTCGATCCTTCGACGAAGCCACGCGTCGTTGTGTCGTGGAATGGCAGAGACGGAGAATGAAAGAAGAAAAGGTATGTACGAGACGATGCGAACGAGAAAGACGGAAGATGGCTGCCACGGAACCTAACCTCAAGCGTCTTTGTTCTTTGCCATCTTTTTCTTAACTCATCGCCTCTCATCTCGACACGTAGGCGACCGACCTTTCCCCGTTCAAGCTGCTCCGTTCGTCCGTGTCTCGTAATAACGTCTCTTCTCCCATCGGATGACGCTTCTTCGTCCTTTTTTTTTTTCGGCGCGAGTACTGTCTATCTCTCTCATTGTACGCGCTCGTTTGTTCGGAGCGGCGCGCGTGTCGCGAACAGCAGCCACGAACGTGACCGGCTTCGACAATACCGCCACCATTATGTATCGGCCCCCGTGATCCGATGCTGCGGAACGGTGTTTTGAAGTTTTAGGCGCTGATGTGCATAATTTTGGAGCTTGTTAGGAACCAAGCTGCCAGATGGGGCTACCGTAGGGTTGAGAAGTTTCGAGGATTGAAGGTTTAGGGTACCTACATGTCGGTGAATTTATTTATTTATAAGCTATTCATTTATGCGCATTTATTAGAGGTACTTCGTTGTTCAAAGTAATTCAAATTTAAGTGTTAAATGACCGCGTTGAATCGTATACATATATATATCGCACATTAAAAAATTACCATTTTATGTTTCAGTAGTTTGTGAAAATAATCGAATGTCTGATCAAATATTGACCTATACTACTTTGTCAACACGAATCTTACCAGTGCCGGTCAAATGATCGGTGTCGAAATTTAATTTAAGATTGCACATTGTTATTTCTTTCGGTTGATTAACTTTATGTAAATTCTGATTTTCTCTGATTAATCAATTTCTCAATTTTTGTTAAGATAAGAATTTACATAAAGTTAGATGAACAAAAGAAATAACAACGAATGTACAATTTTAAATCAAATTTTGAAACCGGGCCTGATATGCTTGACGTTAGGATCGCTTCCTGAATACGTATTCCGTTCTTCACGATCACTAAATATTCAATTACAAATGTAACACGAATTTGTCAGTTACTCTCAAACGTTGAATTGTTAGATTACTGTAATCTCGGAAATTCAACAAATTCTTCACCGTTTCTGCATATTGCAAACCAACAACATGGTATACCTAGTTCGCTTCGCTGTAGCGAACAAATAACATCCGAAATGATCTACGGCTTTCATCGCGCGTTCGATATGATTCAAAAGGTTTCACGTGTATCTCGGCGGGAGCGCAAAGCTTTCAAGTCAGTCCCCGCGAAAGAGCAACCCTTTCGCTACGGAAGGCCGCGCACATGCACTTCGACAATGGTGGCGTAGCTTTTTAAAGGATGCATGCGCTGCGTCTAAGAAAGAACCCCGACGGTTGCGCCACGCGAAACTCGTCATGCCTGAGTAATTTCGTATATTCGCGTCGGTTTTGCGTTTGATACTACTCCCCACAGCGAGGATGTTGCACGACAAACGTGCAATCCATTACACAAATTCTATCAGAAAATGTCATTTGTACGAAGAATTTCGTCTAATACGTGCAGATGCATTGAATATTTTATATTATTAAGGTTAAGCTTACCTGATCTGAAATATGCGTTGAAAATTTTTCTTTTGTTCTCCGCTTGATATAAAAGTAGCGACAGAAGCGACAAATCATAAATGGTGTTTAAATATAGTCATAATTGCCACGCACTTAGATCGACAGAAAAAACTAGCCGGCTCATTTTTCTTGATTCATTAAGACTCTAGAAATAGATCTCTAGAGAGCCACAAATAACACAGGCTTCACATTTCGTGGCCTATATCCACCCTGGCCTTTGAAACATCTGCTCGAGGTTAACGATCAGCCCCCGCAAAAACCGGAATAATAAATCGGAAGCCCTCTTGCACGAATCAACCACCGGAAAGTCGATAAAAATTCTCTGCTGATGAAACATTCATAGATACTTCAGAAAGGCTATACACACATGTACGTACAACTATATGTCGTAAAACATGCGACGCATAGTCGAATCTAACCATAGCAAAAGCTTAAAGAAAATCGCTCACAGAGACGTCTGGACGAAAAACGGTCCACTAAACCCTCTCGTTAGCGCGTCCTCCAACGCGCTCGTTCCAAACGTTTTTCTCGCATTACTCGTCTCCTCTATCGATGACTTTGAAACGCTGACAATTTTCGAGTCGACACATACAATGGCCCCGTAACGAATTGAAACGGATATTACCCGTAGTAAACGGGACACGGACCAAAGAATGTAAGATAGGCGAGTTCGTTGCAACATTTGAACGACAAAGGCGCTATGTAGCGTGACAGCGTGCGTGAATACAAAGTTAACGATAAAAAACTCAACCAGACCTTTTGTAACGCGTAGACTTCGGATTTTTATGCGTTTACCTGGAATTTAAAAGTGTAGAATACGTAGAATGCGAATAGTATGTAAGAATACATAAAATATAGAAAATAGGGTACTTGTTATGTAGTATTTAGGTGGTGAGACGAATAAAGGAGATTTGTAGAAGACGAGAAAAGATGACAATTTCGTGGAAATGTGTAGCGTTTATAACAACGACGATATCATGGTTGAAACATTTTATAGAGAATCATGGTCACCGGTTGCGTTGCAACTCGTTTTATTAATCCCCGCTTCGGCTCTAGCCAACTGCTGTTGCTGATCACACGACGCAGCCGGCAGAAGGAATGAGATTTCGCGGACGAATCGACGAGTCGATTTGGCAGGCTTGTCGGTAGATTGCAGCGTAGCAACAAAACGAGGAGCAAGCAGCGCGCCGTGCCGGCTCGTTCGTTTCGACGCCTCGAAACGGGAATTCGTGATTGTCAGCGTGCCTGTTCCGTACCTGAAATGCCAATTTTATTCGACAGCTCAAAAAAGAGGAGGAAGAGGAGAAAGATAAGCGATTTTCGATGTTCAAGACGATTCCACTGATTTCAGAGTTTGCATGGCGAGATTAAGGTTTTTCTTCTTTTACGAACGTTTGAATAGTCACAATTTGATTACAATAAAGAAAAATGTGGCGATAAAAAAGATCATAGCTCTTGACTATTTTATACTATTCGCCATAAGTTTAATATTTTACATACCATCCATGGTATAGTGAAAAAGATCTAGCAAACTACAGTGGCGAAATCTATCGTTTCTTCAACAAATTATCTCTTAGTTCTAACATAAAAACCTTCACTAAAAGATCACTAAAACGAAAAATAACCAGATACGCAGAAATTCCAATTTCTCCTTTAATGTATTACATTTTACATTTTTCTCGCGAACGTTGCCTGACGGTATAAATCTGCGTTAAAACTATCGGCAAAGCGAATCTCGAAGTCCGTCGTGCGTAAATTCCTGAGCAGACACACCACACACTGTCTATACGCAAAAGCAGTGACGACCTGACACAGACGTATTCACAATAGTATCGCTTCTTGGTGAGTTCGCCTTTGAATGCAGAACGTCCATTGCATTATTCAATTCCGATCGGCCGCAATAAAGAAACGGAATAAGAGACGGAGGCTATCAAATGGCAGACGGATGTTGCAGCATTTTTCTCCACGAGATAAAAGTTCTCGCGTGAGTTGGTCAGCTTGAGGGTTGCGCGCGCACACGCTCTACTTTTCGCGCCTATTTCAAATCGTGATTTGTAAAACAAAGCAAAAGAATTCTATGAATAGTATTCAGTTATACGATTACTAAAGAACAGAAAATATCTTTAGTTAAAGAAGATCTTATCATCCTTTTCCGCATCAACCGGAATTCACTAGAAATAGAAAAGCAGACGAAGAAATTCCCCAAAGAGAATATCAACTCAACTTCGTAGTTTTTTCACATCCGTGCTCTGTTCATCGTTGAAAAGAAAATAGGCGTGCACTCGAGGGACAGGGAAATACAATATGAAATATCAATAGATGATGAAGGGAGATTACTCGTCCACGCAGTAAACCCGGCTTGACATACAAAGATCAGATTTTCGTTTGGAACACGGCCTGTGAAAGGGGAGGGATTCTTTTCACGTGCCACGCGATTTTATCTCTTTACGTAGCGCTGTGCTCGTGGATCGAGAAATCATTACTGGATTAACGCATTTCGCGAAGAGATAGGCAGTTCGAAAGATGATCTAACTCGCCTTGCCTAACTAGAAGCTTAAAATAAAAGTTATCCTTTTATAGTTATTATTAAATTGTTCGCCATTGTACGGTGAATGCATAGAACGCTCGTTTAACGTTTTGCGCATCGCAAAACGCTTCACATTTTTGGTTAGCATAAGACGATTTAATGGCTACGTGTATAAACGCGAGGGATTCGATTTCCAAGTAACTTCGTCGCTCACAGTCGGTATCCTTTTAACGCGACGCCGGATAGCAATAAACCACGTAAGCTGGTACAGGGCGTGGAAGAAGAGACAGGATTTACGCGGGATTGTATTACCGAGCGCGCAGCAGCTGCCTGGTGTCACATTTTATAACGTCGCGACTGACATTAGCCGCCGTTGCTTCTCGTGTTCAACTGTCGGAGAGACACTGAGAGACTATGGAACCCGTTTAAAGATTCATCCGCTAGCTTAATAAGAGCCACTGACCGTGAACAGCTCTCCTACGAACCAACCTTTATGCCAGTTCCTCGAACCATGGAACGATGACACGTGATTTTCGGAATGGACATTTTCGTCTTTATGCATCGCTAACAGAGTAGTAGTAGATTTCTTGTAAAAGCTAAAACTTCGTTGAAGTGCCACTTTCAAGACTCTTCAAATTTATTACATATTGGTTATGTTACTTAATTTTCACTTGGCAGTTTTATTAGGAAGTTTACATGTGATTTCGTAAAAACAGATACTAATTCAAAACTCCTAACAGATTCTCATTTTCTTATTGTAACATTCATACATCGTATAATATAGTCAATTGTCTTTATCAGTAGCTTTTGCCTTTATACTCCACCAGGAAATACAAATCAGAAAAAGTGACAAATATTTGAAATAAGCGAGCCAAATAACACAAGCAATCCAGGAAGTTCACCTAACTCGTACCAGCTGTAAAGAACATCGACTTTAAGAACTCGAGCCAGAAATATTCTCAACGTCGTTTCCGCGTCATGAAGTGCTCAACAGTTGCCAAACACCAAACCATAGTTTAGCCTTACCTTTAGAACCATTCCGAGAGTCATCGTTGGCCAATTATTTGCCAAGCGGCAATGGTCGTTCCCGTGATATGCAAGCGAATGATCTTTCCGTCGTTGCGTTTCCTTGTTACTCGGTGAGATTAATATTCAAAGGGCACTGCATCATGCGGGATTTCCGACTCTATGACGGCTGTAAACGATGCGAGGTCATCGAACGCACGAGTTCCGGAGATTCCTTTAAAGTCACGGTAACGTCTCGATCTTTCGTCCGTGGAATCGCTTTGAATATTCAGCATCGTCGTATCTATTAACCTTAAGTTTACCGCCTTTATTACAGAGGGAAAGTAAAGAGATTGGGCTCGTTGATTTGGAGGTTAGACGAGATTGTGTTTACGAATTATGTCACGTGGGGCGCTACCAGCGCGATAATCGACCAATTAAGATTATAATTTCAATGTGGTCATGCTGCTGTACCACAGGTTGCTTCTAATTAATGTAACAAGAGCAACATTAATATGTAATTAGATGGGAGCCGCTGTTAGTGATACAGCTATCAAATGTCGATTTACATGTTCTTTAATGTGCTCGAATATTAATTATCTACTTCCCATATGACGATCAGGGTTTCAATAGAATTTTAAGAAAACTGTTTTTTGCAACTTTTTAATCGCTTTGAAGTTGGTAATGAGTTTAGGAAAATACCTACGTGTTTTAAGAATGAGTAATTAAAATCTTTTAATTCTGCAAGTTTTTTAGTAACTCTCTCACTAATGAATAGCTGGTAAAAGTTTGTGCTGCTAAGTCAGCCACTTAAATAGAGAAACGATGGATATTAAACTGAAAAGGTGAATTATTCGAATGCTATGGCATGAAACTTCCAGATTTCTTGATTGAATTCGTATAACGAGCTCCATAACGAGTATCCATTACCATTCCAGTGCTGTTGTTCAATTATCTCTGACAAGAGTATCTCGTGTTCCTTCTCAATTATGTACAATTAATTCATAGAATCAACATAATCTGCTTTTTTTGATTGCTGATTCTCAAACATTATACAATTATTTATACAAGTTATCAGATTTCTAAGAAAAGTTGATCTGTTTAAGTTTCATTTAACTATTTAATTACAAATTATAAGGTAAGAGACGCTGTTCATCTCAAGCAGGGCAATATCTCGCTTTTCTTCTGTCATACGAGCGGATCTCGTTATTCTTGTTGCAGCAGTAACCATAATTCTTCCCTTTCTTATTTTTTCCTTCTTCATCTGGAAGTACGATTCAATTTCAAGCGACGACGACCCCTGCGTCGGGTTACGGATCTTCGTGTCGCTTTACCTTTCTTTCGAGAACGCGCCTGAGGTGTCAGATTTTTATTAGAATTCTTTGGACGTGTCTTCCCTTTCTGTCTGTACATGCGCGCCAACCTTACGATCGGTCGCGTTTCCACGGATCGTGTTCGCAGTGAATAAAGCCGACTTGTCGTTTCTTTGCATGCAGTTTCTTTACTAGCTTAGCGAGAAGGGATCAAAATAACGATTGTTACGAGAATTATAAGTCTATTTAATCTATCGAGTTGCATTGATAAGCAAATAAATAAATAAATCATGTTTCTTACTCTCCTAGCCACTTTCAAATATTATTACATCAAACGACACAATTTTATTTTTCAAGCGAATTTGATCATCGCATAGAAACAAAAATACTCTTCAATCGGTTCTCCGCTTTAACCGTGTAAAATAAAATATTCGTTGTTCGTAACAGCAATAATCCAACATCCACTGGACCAAGGTTAACTTATTCTCTTTATTTCTAAAAGTTCAAGATTTTAAACATTCTACCTTTCCCATAAACGTTTCCTTATCCTCCTGATATTCCGTGATCCTCTTGCCCCACTCTTCTTACTCTTAAAACGTGGCGCGCGCGATCGTCAAGGCAGCAGGAACGGACAAGTCTTAACGAAGTGGTCAGGTCTCGAGAGAAAAGAACGTTTGATGTCTGACCACGGTTCAAAGCCTATACTCGGTGTCTCGTTATCGAGCGTGTTCCGAGTAACGACGCGTTCGTTACATCATAATTGGATCACACGCTCGGCCCTATCCTCGGGCCTGCTCCAATCTTCCACTCAGACAACACTCGACTCAATATGTGACAGCAACGCCACCCGCAATTACCCTTTTAACTTCCAATATATCAGACAGCCGGTCAATTCGCTTAATCGGTGTAGGTGTCGTAGCCGCGCGCGCTAGCACGCCACCGTTGAATGTTCAACGGTTGGTAGCGCACGTTGGAACATGCGATGGTAGAGAGGAAACGGGGATGTACCACGCGGCAGCTTGGAACGATGTACCTGAAACATCGAACGTGCCTGGAATTAGAATATTGAAGAAATGACGGGGATAGAAGAAGGAGGGCGGTGTGGGGAGGATTGCAGCAGAAGCAGAAACTTTAGCGATGCCACGAGGGATTTCAATGGCTAGGGAATTTTGTTTAAGCTCAGCTTCGTTTACTCGGGACTCTCCCTACACGAAATTGCGCCCTCTCGTGCGTGAATTTAATTGCTAAATTATTTTACGATGTTTTTCGTATCCTTTCAAAAACACATATCGTATCCATAGAAGTATCGAAGATAGAATTGAAAAACGATGCACAGACTGTGATCGAGGATCCACCGAACGTACCAACGACTAAGCTAATCCATCGTATCGATTAGGAAATATAACCCAATTTCAGTTAACTGATTTACTCGCGCAAATGGATTAACTCAGCTTGAAGAGGGGGCCACAGCGTTAACACGCCGAATTGCTGCTTACTCCGTTCTTCCGCCATGCTTTTCCCTCTCTGTCTCCCATTCCCTTCTTCTCCTCGGTGCAGTCGTTCATCTTGTTTTCAGCTACTCTCCCCTCGCTTCATTTGTCCGTTACGTGCAATCAGGAATCCGGTTGTCCGTAGTGAAACGACTGTACAGCTGTCTGAAGCTTCTTAACCTAAGCTGTATTTATTTGTCACCGTCGAAGAAAATTCGCCGCGCTCGTCTGCTACTCACTCTTCACTCTCCTCTCGCTGCGTTCGCAATCTCATTAAAGCTTTATCCGCGCCACGGGAGTTGATTAGTGCTGCGCGTTACGGAATTGCGTTTCCGATGACAATTAAATGTTCAAGCTGCGAACGTGGTCCTTTGCTTTAGTCGATTCTAGCGACGCTTTCGTCTAAAACGGTAGAGAGAAAAAGAGAGAGAGAGAGAGCGTTGGATCTTGTGAAATATTATAAAACCTGTTAACCCATTGTCTCGTTATATGGATATTACAAAGATTCCAATAATTATATACTTTCCTATGTACACAGTATGTACAGTAGGTACTGTATAGGCAAGAGAAAGATTTATGATCTACGTTATTGAGACTATAACCACACTGAAACTTAGTTATACAGCAAAATTCACTTGTTTCGTCAAACTTCTCCTTGTCATTATTATACGGGGATGTGCACACTGCGTACAGGAATCTTCCATTAGTATTATAATAGATTTAATTAAATCCAGAGATACGATGCCGTGTAACACGGCTAAACTCACCTGTAAAGTATCATTACCACGAAATGAAATAATTATAATTCCGATTCGAATAATAGGGAGATCTTTAACCTGTACGATAAAAATATTCGTTTATCGAAAAAGAATCAGACATCTCGGGAATAGAATGTCATATTCGAGTTCTTTAAGCAACGTGCTTTTTGCGGACAACTCTCGGTGACGAGTATAAACAACGATCCTAGAGATGCGTAGAGTGAATTACTGGGCGAGACGACGATTCAGAGATCGAATAAGATGTCACTGGCCATCGTCCAAGTTTTAAGACCCCCATTATTTCGCCATTAAAGTTCTTTCGCCGGCCGGTTTTTGCCGGCCGCGACGAGTCCGCCGATACTTTTAGTAAATTAATTTTCTGCCGCCGTCTGTTCTCAACTTAATGATCCCCAAAAGAAAAAGCAATATTTATTGCTCGCAACTATTCCTTCCCTCGTTTCTTCTGTCGCCCGGTCGGTAAAGCACCGACATCGGGACCTCTGCCAGCGATATTTTCCTTTTTTTCTTTTCTCTCTCTCTCTCTCTCTCTTTTCTCCTTTCTACGTTTCACTCTCTTACATTTACGTTGCTTGTGTTCTTCTTTTTTCTATTTTGGTCCTCTCTTTGCGTCGTGCCTGATTGCTTCCTGGCCAGAGGAAATATGAGCAGACGTTTATAGGATCGCGAAGCGGCAAGAGCTGAGCGCGCGATTATTTATGGCGTTTGTCGAGCGTTGTTAAATAACTGATACGTTACGCGAGCAAGGTGAGACATCTTAATGATCCCTCGCCAGGCAAACACGAGAACACGGTGCCGGCGAGGTCGATATAAAAAAAGTGATGATGTAGTGGCCGAGAGTGACCCGGTGATTTTGTCGCAGAAAATTCCTTTGACATTTCGTTTCATAAATTTTTTGCCAGTATTCTTTTGCAGCGCTTGTGAGAAGTTCCTTGAGCTTGTTTTATAACGAGCAAATGTTTTAGAAACATCTTTAGATCTTTTATTTCAGTATGTAGGCTCTTTGTATTGTACAGCACTTAAATTCAAACAAAGAAAAGGGAAGAAAGAATAGAAAAATAACCTCAAGTCTGGAATTAAAGAAAATAGCAGTTTCTTTAATCTTCTCCTAATTCCCCTGATGATGTTGAAAGAATAGGAATTAAACTCAAGTTTCCAAAATTTTCGATATGATTCATCTCATCTCTTCTTCCATGAAAATTAATCATTTGTCCTAAGTCCAAATGTTCCTTCGCCATTTTCCATAGTCGAAGATGCGGCCAGCAGGCTATGTCCCAATTCGCGCCGTTTTCAAGCCGTGTAATTCCCTCCCGTTGCTACAACACCTGCCCATCGTCGGAAGCTCGGTTGAATCTTAAGCAGAAAATTCAATATTAGCGCTTCGGGGTGGTATTGTTAAGTTCGTGTAGCCGCTTAGACTGATTTCATCTGACTACGGCAGTGGCATTATTCTATGGAATTTTCCGCGCTAAAAAAGTTAAATATTGGGTAAGTCGTCCATGGTGCAAGTTTTGAGGGTTAAATAAAGTGTATTTCGGAATGATCAAATTGAGAAAAAAGATGCACATCAATATAGTTCAATAAATAAAAGACTTCTAGAAGTCCTTCCAAATTAAGCTATAGCTAACCTATAAAATTGACATGTAGCTCAAAATTAAAATGATTTATTGTATATATATATTATTAACCTGCCTTCTTTCGTTATAGTTTACCTATCGTTTCAAATCATAGAATATATGTATATTTATTCGGAAAACAGTCTTTGGATCGCCCTGTACTTGTTCATGAAACCGTATTAAATCCCTGTTTCGACGTTGCCCTTTTCACCCAGCGATGGAGAGCTAGCTCTCGATACGGGGATGAAGATAAATATCGTCTGTGATGAAAATAAAATCCTTGATGTAGGTTCGACGTGACTCGGCTTTAACATGTCACCCCGAAGAGGTGGCTTCGCCAAAAGCGTGCTCGACGTGCCATACAACCGCGTCTAGGTTAATAGGAGCGATTTTTACGCGCTGTCTTGTCACGTGACCACTAAAGCGCGCTTGGTCGCGCGCCCTTTTTCTTTTACTGGACCTTCCATCTTCTTTCTTCGTGATGAATTCGATGGATACAATATGTTCTTCGTTCGTTTCTCTGTCGCGTGTTTGATGTTGAATTAATGGAAGTTGTTTGTCAATCTGAATGACCATCTAAATGGATTGCGTAACTTGGAAATTGACGTTATGAGTGTTAGATATCGGTGTTCACAGTGATCTAACAGTAGCTATGATAATAGGTTCGGTTGGTAGGAGGTGAGAATTATTCAGATTGTGATTATGGAGAAGAGTATTGTGGAAAGGGTTGACACGGTATATATTCTCCCATGTGTTATTAAGACTATTAAAAGATTATTAGTAAACCGTTTATGTGAACGTTGGTTATATAATGTACACTGAATCTAGTATTTAATTACTAGACTGCCAATGTTTATACAGATTCATATCTTTGCTAATACAATTAAAGAAATGGAACTCAAGCAAAACTTTGATTCATCTATTAAATATTACCATACGAGTATCATACTTTAGATGATTTAAATTTCTCATACATTCACAGTCTAGTAATTACCAACGTACTATCGAAATTTTCTAACATTTATCCTCTATGCTAATTTTCTATTGATTTTTGCATCATCTATAAACTAAAAATTATAACCTATACGAATAACCTTAGAAATACAATGCCAATTTGCGAAGCAATAATACTGATTCTTCGCTGTCTCTATTACAGGCTTCCGCCGCCGCAGCAGCAGGTGACAGTCGGTTCTCTGGGTGGTGGTTTGGGTGCAGCCGCTGGAAATGGTGGTACCGGCACGGTGGGCGCCCAAGGTCAAGCTATGGTAATGCCAGGATTTCCACTTCGCGCTGCAGCGGTGCCGCATTATTCACCGTATTCGCCGTCACGTTTTCACATCGACAAACGGTGCCAGCACAGATGCTCCTGGAAGTGTTTCTCGATCGCACTGATCCTCCTCGCTGTTGCGCTGACAGCGATGCTGGCTTACTTCGCCAGTAAGTAAACAAAATATAACCTGGAATATTCGATCAACTAATAAGCTTACGGGAAGTCTCGTGAATTTTAAAAAGCATCCATGTCTCGTCGTTCTTATTTTATTTTCTGTTTGCCTTGAAAATTAAGTTAATGGGTTTTAATGCCAGGGAATGGGATTTAAAACGAAAATTGATAATGATTTACAGTATAGGATATTGGTTTCGATTTCGAGGTTAGATGTCGTGAATGCAGCAATGTTGTGTAGACGAGTAAAATCGAAATTCTTACCAATATTCGATAAAAACCGAGATATATTTTATCCATTTTATTTTATTTTGTAACTATTGTGAATCGATCAAGTTACCTAACCTTGACATTACCAAACCAAAAAGCATCAAAAGTTTAGCACTTTCCACCAGTTCGATTCCATTGAAATTCACCGTTAACCATATCGTGAATTTTTGGAAGTTCAGAGGACTCGAATTTGGTTTGTGGTGAATCGATGCACAGGCATGCTGAGAAATTCGCCAGTGCGGTTCGCGGTAGCGCGAAAATGGCCGCGATCAAAGGGTCGTCTGCGCGGAATCAAAATACAGTTAATTTATCTATTATGTATGAGTGGGTTCGACGATCGGTCGGTAGCTAGCTCTTATTTACGCCGGCCTCCGTGAATTTATCGCCACTCCGCCCGGAAAATCCTTCTGCCCGTTAATCCGCAGTTTACGCTACAATAACTCATTATCAAGTTGCAGATTTGGTTAGGGAGACGAGATGCTCGGTCGAAATTCACCTGGACTTCGATTTGCCTAACTTGCAATATATAATCTGGCTGCGGACGGAAACACGAGAGTTTCTCCTCTCCGTTGAATTTCGATTTAATGAAAATGATTCCTTGAGACTGTGGTGTACTGTTGGCACTACTGGATGTCAGATAGAATGGGAAATTTAATAGAAAAAAGATTTTATATGATATGTTAATCTTTTAGTTTCAATATTTAATGAGTATATTTCATCCCTACTTTTAGAGGTTAGGATTTATACAGAGTGTCTCAAAATTATGGACACATACTTGTTTACACAGACCTGTTACCAAGTATGTATTATTATTAAAATTATCATTATTAATTGTTAGATTATAGAGCTGAAATTAAAATTCATGTAGCATTTCACCTGCTCGTCTATATCACTCGCATGTGTATTGTTAACGCAAAACGAGGTAGGGATCGAAAATTTTTCACGGTGCTTCCTGCTTTTCTAACCGTACCATTCCATCTCATTTTCCTACCTGCAGTGAAATATATTCATTGGTCTTCTATCGCCAAACGAGAATTCTCTTTTTTAACATAATATTTCAATAAAATTCTGCTGCCTGTGGATCATTCGATAAAACCTCTCTATTTTTAACAGGATGTTTTAGTCAAAGTTGATCAAACCATTAATCGGTGAAAATCTAGTTCTTTTTCCCATGTGCAAGCGAGAATGTGTCTCATTTGGTTTATTCTTTGTCCGTGCCATTGATATTGGGTTTTTAAAGGTAAAAATATTTAACAGCAACGTATACGACATTATTTTCTCAGCAAAGCTTCCAATATGAAGGAATTTGTTCCCAGTGACAATTTTCAGTGAAAATCATATAGTTGTAAAATACTGTAGTCTGTAGCTATACAAAGCTGCTTTAATTTCCACCGAGCAGAAAGGGAAGCTGCTAGATCTAGCAGCGAACGTAGATATTCTCCCTTGGTCTATACACCGGCGAATTAAATACCGTTTAACGACGGAAGTCCGGATCTTCGATAGGAAGCGCGCGGAGCCGCGCAGTAAACGTTACTAGCGCAATGGTTCGTTTAGTAGCGAGCGGCGGTTGCCTTCATCCGGTTGGGGGAGAGGTGAAAATATTGCCGACCGATGGCGAGGAAGCGCTTCGACAGCGTGGCCCGTGTTTCCGGCCAATAATGATCAGCCTCGAGAAACACTATGTTCTCTCTCTCTCTCTCTCTATTTCTCTCTCTCTCTCTCTTTCTCTCTGCCTCGTTGTTCATTGGGGGGAGTGTAAAGGGCGAGCTTGAACGGTCACGCGAGAATCGATCGTGCGAGAAACGGGGAGATATCGGCTCGATTTTGACACCTAGGGAAATTGAGAGACGAGAATTTCTGTTTTAGTATTATTAAGTGCTGACATGATTGTATCATGATTTAAAGAAGTGATAATATTATTCTTAGTTGCTTCAAAGGTTGTAGGTACATTGTTGTTGACCTTTTTAAAAATTTAATCAATTTAATTGGCAGAGGTTAAGTAGGTTAGGAATAACATTTCTGATATGTTGCAGCATTTCACAGATTTCTGATGAAGTAAGCGATTATAATTGTTAATGCAGTCGAAAGTTGTGGACGTAATTTATAAAATAAGTAGATACGAATTGGAACGAAATATTATATGCCCGCCGTAAAATATTTGGCCCTGACTAGGGGATTATAGTGACTTTTATCTTTATCCGTTAATAAGATGCCCGTCACCATAGTTGCGACTTTGAGACGTACAGACGATACGTATCAGGTTTTACTGGCAATAAATTTAGGATCTTCGGGAGCTTATGAGGTCGATTCAAAGAAAATCCTTCCATTCCACGATAGGCATTAACCTCAAATGGGAGCGGCTCCGGCGGTTCTTTCTTACCATGGTGAAATGTAGAGTGCGCAGTTAAGACCGTATTTTTGCCTCTTTCTGTCTCCTGATAGTCGTGTTTATTGTAGATTTTGTGGCTCAGTTACTGGAAGGATAAATCGATTTATCTTCCAACTTATTAGTTGATGGTTTCGACGTTGACCTCTCTAAATTTCGCATTTACACCTTTTATTACATATTTTTAGTACTTTTCTTGAAAATATGGTCGAGTATTTGATTGCTCGATCATAATAACGAATGTTTGTGTACCAATTTCACAAATTCAAAAAATCAGCTATAAAAGTAATTGCTCGACGGAATAATTTCCAACAGAAGCTATTTTTACCTTATCTATTTTTAAATATCTAAGAGAGAATCTACGGCATAAACTATCCCTCGCTAGAATCCAACCTAGACGCTTACGCGAAAAGCCACATACTTAAAACTGACCTATAACACGCACTGAAAACACTTAAAAGCTAGCTGGCAAGCACTTTGCAATAAAACTTTCACGAGTTCCAACCCACGTTTCTCCTGGCTCCTCCGCTGATTAACTATTCCGCGCGGTAGTTGTGAAGGGGCGTAAGAAACGTGAGATCAAAGAGTAGCACAGGTCCGTAGTGGTAAGAATCCAGGGAAAGAGTAGCTTAGCCGGCGCCGTTACACGAAAATTGCATCGACGAAATGGTGGAAAAAAGGGACGACGAAAGCCGGCTAACCGATTAGAGAAATTAACGCCTGCTCGTTATCTGCGCGAAACACTGGCTCCCTCCGGTAGTGATGCGGTAGCCTGACGAAATTGCGTTTTTGCATTTGGTCCAGCTCGACAAATCCCTGAATCCGAAGCCCTCGCGGTCAAGGTCTTTGTTGTGCCGGAATTACGGTTTATCTTTTCGAAGGTGGAATAAAGGGGATTTCGCAGGAAAGAAGGGAAGCAGAGTTAGAGATTGATCGTATTGTTTCTTAGATGTATATAGTTCATGGTAAAACTGTGTATCGTACAGTTTTGTTATATTAGATGTTAGCAGCACACATTGAGAATTGTGTACAAGTAAAAATATTATACAGAAAATTATTTGCTCTGTTGCGTTAATATTATTAATGTAAAAATAGCGTCTTTTTAGTTATCAGTATAAATATTTATTTAGACTTTGGAAGAATTGAGGAAGTTAATTGTGGAAACTTAGACAGAAAGATTGCAGGTTATTCAATACGATTGTAGTGACGCGTCTGCTCATTGCTAGTTGTTTCTCCGTAGTAAAGCGTAATGAATTGCCTGATTATTGCTCGCCGTTTCCACTTAAGAGAATCGCGACGTATGCCTGAGCATTGCCCGTTGTTTCTACTTAAGAGAACTGCGGTAAATGTCTGACCGTAGGGCGTTGTTTCTACTTCAGAGAGTCGTGGTAGTAAATGTCTGTCTATTTCTTGCCGTGTCTACTTACAAGAGGGTTTGACCATTGCCTGGATTATCTACTGTCCAATGAACTCGCCAGTTTTCTATGCATTACGTTCACATTCTACTTATCTGTAGTTCTTCTTAACTCGTATTACAACGTACCTTGCAGATCTGTTGAAATAAGTGAAACAAGAGTTTCTTTCGATATTGTGTCTTTTTTTTTTTTGTAAATATATCGGATATGAGAGTTAAATAAAAATAATCATACATGTATAGGAAAACGAATGAAATTTGTATTTGTAAAAGTATTACGTCGTTATTTATCCTATAATATCGTAACCGATAAAAAAAGCACATTTACAAAAGTGCTGCAGTTCCATTTGAAAGACACATTTTGTACAAAGATGCAGATAAAGAAAGTCTAATTTAAGAGAATTGGATGTTCTCGAATATAATTCAATTTTTGTAAAACAGGATCTTTTATAAAATTCATGGAAAGCCCTGAAAATTTCGACACTTTAGTAGAATACTCTGTATATAAAACATTCTCGAGTTACCCTTACTGAACTGTCCCTTGAATCCGGCGTCTGCATTCTTCTTTCTTCTCTTCTTCCGTCCACCCCGTGTCCCTTTCTCTTGCGTGTCTGAAAAGCGGAAGGAAGAAAAGAGGAGAAGATTGCAAAGCCGGATCGGCCTCGAGGAGACTTCGCCAGCTGTTATTTCTGCATTCCGGTAAATCGAGTCGGGAATCCAATCTGCCTGTTTGCTACTGCATCCAAACTACCCTCTTCCACACCCACGCCTCTCTTTTTTCCCTTTATCTCTGTCTCTTTCGTCGTTACCCTCATTTTCAGTCTGTGTTTCTCCCTGGTCTTCGAGACGGTTCAGGATTTTCCTGGCTAGACCGACATCGTTCTTTGAAATTTTCGTAATGTGATTTCTCAAATGAATTTTGTATATTTTTATGTAAATTATTATTGACACTCTATGTATCTGTAGATCCATTAATTTTTTCGATTGGTATTCTTTTCACGTGTATGTTTGTTTTATGCTTGTTTGTTTGTCTTAGTTTGACTAATCTGACATTTGTTAGATCTAGAAACGATTTAAACAATAAAAATTATCTGCAAATGACACAGTAAAAGATTATTCGTACAAATATAATTATGAATGATTCAACGAATAAAAAAACAGAAATGGAGAAAAAAAGAAAAGCAGATCGATCGGTACAGCTTCGGTTTTTCGACCCGCGGCTTTAAATATAGCTCTCATTACAGTGAACGTGCTCGACGTATTTGTTGTTGTTGTCACGACCGCTACCAAATCGTTGGCTATTAATAATCGCGAACGAATTTTTGCTCTCGTTTCTTTTCACGGAATCGTGAACAAGGAATCGAAGCGTTTCATTGAAGACACCATGCTCTAAGGGGAAACGAATCACCTCTTGGCCACCGACATTTTTCCTTCTCCCGTCGAATACCGATATTTTGATTTCTGCACGACTTCCTAGAGTTATCGCTGCGGTTAACTACGTGAACTTCGAAGGAAAATAGTTATACCGAATACTGTATCATAGAAAGTATTCTTCAGGATTAAAATCCTTTTACTATAATTATCTCATAAAGCACATTCACAAAAAGACCAGGACTCTTCGCGTAAAATTACTCGACTGTCTTGCAAATGAAATGGATGTACCTCTGACAATTTCAAACCTTTATAAACGGAAACTGTTTTGCAAATAGACGATCTAAACTTTTTCGAGTTCATTTCATGAAATATTTTAATATTCTACCAACATATATTTGCATTTTTAACATATTAGACATTGCAACGTGATATACAGAAATCCTCGAGGCACTCCCACTAATTTACTATACATAAATAACTAGGAAAAAGAAAAAAGAAAAGTATTATCTCTCCGGCAACTTATATTTATACGATATTTTTTCCCCCGCTTCGTGCTCCAGATTTATCCCCCTGAGGTATTAACGCGCGGTTAAGCGTCACAACGTATACCTTTGTGTACGCGTACACCTACGTGTACCTTTCCATTTAATAAATTAGAAAGGGGACCGGTCTATCGTTGTCCCGACAGGATGCCTGAAAATTAAATCACATTTATGTAGCTGGCACTCGAAACGATGGGTCGCGAAAGGAGGAGGAAAGAATAGGAAGCTTTTTCGACATCGATTAGTTGGATTCACCGGCGAAGTTTACTTGGCAAACTGTGATTTCGACACCGACGACGTTACGACCTTACGAATTTCTCGTATGGAATTTCGCTGTCTTCGAATCAAATTAATTGGTAATCTCGAAGGAAACATTTTGTACAAATAAAAAGTTCTTCGATTTTCGTTTAGATATTTTCTAAAGATTCCTTGATGTTTCTTCCGAGGGAACTATATACTTCATTGCGTGCGAAATTTCGTTTAAGAAAAATAACGAGATTCCTTTTTACCCACTTAGCGACCACCGTAGAAAAATTTCACCATAGAAAACATCAAATGCATCGATTTAAAAGTATTGAAATAAATATCTGCAATGATTTGAATGAAAACTGAGATTGTAGATCGTAATACCTTCTTTCAGTACCAGTGAAAATTATTTACATATTACATTTATTAATTTACAGGATATTCTGTGTATATTTAACTGAAAAACATAATGTGTAAGACTTATTCATCTTTTATAAGGCGACAATTTTTATATTCAGTACACTGCCAACTAATTCTACATTACCAAGACTGTTCCTTTATTTGATTCTGGGATTATTAAATAGACGTTCCCATTCTCTTGAACATTTTGAAAATATCGATGCCCACTACCTTAATTATGCTGTTGGCTATTTTGCACAACTGTATGAATTTATTATCTAGTTTTAAAACGCTTTTGTTTTCCCACCTGACAGATTGTCTCTTGTTTATACCATACACGTAGAATCTATTTATATAAAGATCTATTAAAAACCCAAGAGATTTACAAGTAATTTAAAGACAATATTTTATTCGTATAAGTAAACTGTAGAAAATCCAAAACTTTTCAAAATATTGAGAAACTATTATGGCGACTTGATTTGTTGGAAATTATACTACTATCAGTGGATTAGAAGGAACGACAGTCGGATCGATGGTAAACATTTCATTAAAACGCACGGAAAGAAAGCGGAAGCATAAGGTGGGCGTGGAAGAACGGATAATCCTTCGATAATCCGGGAATCATTCTCGGGAATGAATCGCTCTATCGATCCGAGGGAATATAATTGAAAAAGTTGTTCCTTTGCTCTCGTCAGTCGAGTTGCCTGTCGTTCCCAGCCGACTTCACCTTTTCCCTGTCTGGAATCAAAGGGTGAATTCAGGTGCTAGGCTGGCTGCCCTGTTGGGATAGAAAGGGGGGAGGCGTGTTTCATCCTTCAACCGATTTCAAATTTCCGGCGATTTTGATGATGAAAGTTCACTGTCTCCGCCATCTCATACAGTTTCCCTTTTAATACGTTTGTTACCTGTAGCGTGGTATTATACTTTTCACAGTTAAAAGCGTGTAATAGCCATTTAAAAATATTGAAAAGCCGACTACCTTGTGATTACCTGTTATTATGTATTATATTAAAAATTTCTGATCGTTTCTATTTTTCAAATTTCACGCTGTTGAATAGATCGATGATTAATCTCTCTGAGGTGTTTCTAGTTTATCAGTTTGAGAATGCGGTGCAAGGAAAATTTATTTAAGGTGAACAGTTTTGAATTTACACGAAATATTCACGCAATGAGTAAGGAATTAGGTTAGATTAAATCTTAGGCGATATATTTTAAGTTTAAAGAAGCTCGCGTTTAGTAGTCGTACAATATTTCAGCTTTCAACCGTCGTTCTGAGAACTACAACTTTCTACATTAACCTGGAAAACAAATTTATTTATTAAAAGAAATAATAACAATAAATTCTATCCGACCAACGTCTATTTCACCAACTCAACCAATTTTAATAAATTATTAAACTCCGATCCTCTCCATATTTACCTGACAAATTTCGTGCGCCCCTGACCTGCGGCTTGCCCACAGGGAAATACCAAGCTCATCTTCAAAGTCGAACTTATTTCGAGTTCCGCTATCGTGAATTTCAATCCACTTGTGCTACGGTACAATAAAATTCACCAAACGTACCTCCGCACGTACTCGTTTTAACGTGAAAACACAGACAGAGCGAAAGAGAAAGAGAGAGAGAGAGAGAGAGAGACGAATTCGCAATTCGAGGGTTAGCCATGGTTTCATCGTGATCGGTATACGGGTGCGCGCGTATATACGCATGCATGCGGAAGAGAGGCGGTCGTGTGACACACACGTAATGCACGTAGAAGGGGCGATTGGCGATCGACGCGAAACGAGGACGAAAACGACGCCACGGTTGCTCCTGATGCTCGCGAAATAAGGTCAGTTCACAGTTCACTGCAACTCAATTTCTAACGATAGTTACATAACGAGCAGCGTCGATCTCACGGGGACGCTCCTTCTTTTCCAGTTATTTCGCAGCGCACGGTATCCGCAGCTAGAGTTAGTCGATTCCCATGCTCTCGCGTGCATAGTGCCGAGGGAGGTATATAGAGGTCGCATGCGTGCTTTTCCACGCGCGGACAGTAATTTGTCTGTCACCGCTGACGCGTGGAATCAAAGGGACGATGCTCGTAATTGGAGTTGCACGCTTGGTTCTTGGGGTTCGTTCGTTGTATCTTCTTTTTTTTCCCCTCTATTTTTATTTTCTTTTTCCTTTTTTTTTCGACGGAGAGGTGGAAAGTGCATTGACGGCGCAGAGTGTGCGATGAAGTTGATTGAGAATTCTGATGGAGAATAAAGGTTGAATATGTATTTTAGTATTCTTTTTTAATTGCTAGTCGTGACAATTAAACAAAAAAGGAGGATTGCAAGTTTTGGTACACGCTTTTGGTAAGAGGTATCTGTTGCTTCTATTGTACTGTGTATGTGCGATCAAATGGAAAAAATAATTTCTATTAATAGGAGGATAAGAGAGATTGGAAAAAATTGATCTTACCGTTAAATGCGCAATCTGACACCGAGTAGATTCTGTATACGCAACAGACAGACGATCTGAATGATTGACTACATGAACATCAAATAATCGGTATAACTAACAAAAACCGATGATAACTAACAAAAACCCAATACAGACAGATCTGTTAACAGATCGCAATCAAAAGTCGACCCAACAAATATACATATCAATCGTCGACGCGCTAATGGAACATGCTCGTACAATGTCGTACATGTGAGAATTCTATTTGTCGGCCCATGAATTTAGCCGGATGACGCGGAAAAGAAAATATTAGCCGACATACAAATTACCGTTTCCATCGATATGACACGGATCTCACCTACGATTGATCGGTTTTCGTCTCCGCAGATCACGCGACTTCTATACGCGAATGTTATTACCATAAATCGAAGGAGTTCGTAGCGTTTTATTTTAGTTACCTTATCATTGAATCTTTTCACTTTCTTTACATTTAAAATTTAATTGATATTTGAATAACATAGAAACGTTTGCAATAATGTTCTTATTCGATCCTGTTAATTTAAAAACTGAACAGCGATTCGTTTTATCGAATAGAAAAACAATCAATAAGAATACAGAAATTTATATTTGTACAAGGAAAATAGCAAATAGGTAGATATCGATAAAGAAGCAGCAAAAAAGCAAATAAGCAATCGATCAACTAAGGAGCGATAGTTTATGTGGAAGCACGAACGAAAGGAATTGTAAGCCAAATCCATTTCTAGGCTGACGAGATTGAAATTGATTAAAATAATAAAATGAAAATATCGAAAAAGAAGAGAAAGAAAATAAAGAAAAAATAAAGAAGAGGAATAGACAAGTTAGTGAGAAATACTGATGAACAGAACGTGATTTTCTATTTGTTAGATTGTTCGAACGATGGTAATACGTTAATTCAATTAGCCAAGAGCACGAAGGCAACGAACGCGTTGATAAGCCAAGAGGTCGTTAGACACGTTGTATTGTAAGTGGTATGAGGATGAACGGCAAAGGGGTGGGGTGTTCGCTTTTAAAAAGTCTCGTTAACCCGCGTAATTAATTCGCTGCTGGCGGACGCGAACGCGGCCACCGGGACAGATAATTAATTCAGCCATGACAATTCTCAGCCGCGGATAAGGATTTTATTGTGAGATTCATTGTGCCGCTTTAAATTTGATCGAACTGCCCTTTCATTGTCTGGAAGACATTAATATGGGTAAATGAAGAGAGGGATGTTTAGCGAAACTTGTGAGAAGTACAAGCGTTATCTGTGTTCATCGTACGAAAAGATCGAAGAATTAAGTTAACAGATTCGTCGTAATCTCGCGTCATTGCTTATCTTATTGAATTACATAAATATTTCACGTAAGTATAGTGACCCACGTCTAATCGTTTTGCAAGCATTAGCAAAGTACGATATTAGGAATTGGCTTAAGATAGTGAAAGATAATGAAAGTAACTAATGTAAAAATAAAATGTAAAAATAAATTAATAATATTAATGTAAAAATTAAAAAAAATGGAAGTAAAAGATGTAAAAAAATTAGGGGGTGTAGCATATAATTTGGTATTATTACTGGTTATACACATATATTTAAAATGCGAAAAGATTAATGCGCCTGCAGATCCGTTGAAGAAATATCACTTTGACAAATTAGGGGGATTCCTCTGGAATTAGGTTTATGATGCTATAGTTACGTACGTGGATATTTACGAGAGAGAATACCTGAAATTCAGGTCACCAATTTGGCTCGAATTTTGTGCAGAATTATACGTGTGTAATAATATCCGAAAAGTGTAGGGAGCAGCGTTCGAATTTTCTGGGAAATCGCATTTCAAGCTGTAAAATTTTTATGGTTAACAAGATTCTGTTAATTAAACGGTGGCATTAAAGTAATCGAGCTTCGAAGAATCCTTCGTTTTAAACGTATTTCTCTCTGTGTTCATAATTTCTTTCACGTTTTTTTAGTAGGCTTAAAAAATGTTTGAAACAATGATAACAATAATAATAATCATAAAAACACATTACCAAATTTCTGTTATATTTTTCACGTATAATTACATTTCTGTATTTTTTTTTAAATAATCTTTACGATTTACGTATTTTAATTGGAGCTCTAACAAAACTCTAGTTAGTAGCTTTATCCATTTTCGTGAAAATTTACGTTCTCTATTCAATCTTGAGCTAATGTTTCGTTCATAAATACGTTGAGTATGTATATACAAACCGCCATGAAAGAGTATCGGGTGGCCTACTTCTTTTACAACCCCATTAATGTCGCGTTTCACATAAACAATATCGGTTTCTGAAACTGTATTTGTAGAATATTACCGCAAATATGGCGAACGAAATACGTTAGTGGTGTTGTAATGAAGATCGTGCGTTGCCAACCGAACTACAACTTACTGCAACTGTTTATAACTAACTGGAATCACCGTTGTTTGCAGTGAGAATTACTCGTTCCATACAAACCATAGTCATATGCAAGAAAATTTACGGATTCGTGAAGAAAATTGCACATCAAACATATGACGCAATTTTTGCAATAAAAATAGTGTCTACGTATATATAAAAAGAAAAAAAATTTCGCATTAAGTATACACGTAACCTTCCCTCTATAACAAAAGATTGGATAGATCGACCAGAGTCGATGTTTTATTATTCCATTCATCGTTTCTGATAGTCACGTCTAGATTTTACCGCCATAAGAGGTCGAAATCTATAAAGATCCTATGCACCTTCACCTTTCACATAAACGCAATTAAACTAAAAAGATCCTCAGCCTAATCATAACCGATACACCAACAGAAAGTAAAGTTCTATTCCTAAGAATTAAAAAAGCTACAGTTAAAAGTAACAAAGAATTTCATAAAATAGCGTAAAGTAGAACTTTTTAATCCGTTTGATCTTGAAGTAGAAAGAACGTACATTTTTATTGGCAAACAGGGAACTGGACCAATTACCAATGGCGGGTATTAAACGCAGAAACAGAGGCGCGGCCTTTGTCGTTCGACTCGCCGCGCCGCCTTGAAAAGTTACGAAGGGTAGTCGGGCCGTGGAAATCTAGTGTCCCATCGTAATTCGAAAGCGATTATTCGAATTTATGAAGCCATTAGGACGCCACGGGACATTCCACCAAAGCCCTGTTCCTGATTCCTGGCGCAATAAAAGAGTCGCGTTACGGTGGTATTTTGTCTGAAGTGGCGGCCACCTACATTAAGAATATAACAAGCTGATTGCGTGCGCCTTTGTTGTATGAACGAAGCGTACGGTGTACGTGAGTGCCTCTGTGTATGTTTATAAAGAAAGCTGGCCGACGATGGCACCGTAAACTTTCTTACGATGTAATATCGCGGTGGTCTAGCAACGTGGAAATTCTCGCGAGTGCGCCATTCTTTCCAAGATCGAGTGTTCTCCAGCGAAATGACGAATCTATGGCTCGTATCTTCCGATTGGCGCGGAAGCAGCTTGCGTTTAAATGGATAAATGTAAAACATGAAATGCTTGCTTTCTTATTTTACTCTATGTATTTATATATATAAAATAGGAATGTGTATATGTATATTCTGCAATTGCTTTTCTAGAATAATAGGATTTTTATATTCCTCTCGAACGCAACGATTCGGTAGAACATCTTCCGGTTAGAATTCTTTGGTTCTCTTAGGTTTTCGTAGAAATGACGCGTAAGCAAAATTAAACGAAAATTCATACTTTACCAATACGTGAAAATACAGATACAAATCCACCTTTAAACGAATAAAATAACTTTGATGTGTGCGCGTAAAACAAAAAGTGGTTCGATTAGTCGATATGCTTTTTAAAATCACGCGATCCGTGGAAACAAAGTTTTCATGTTCCATTCCACTTTGCCGTGTGTTGCTCTATGATACATATATCTCAAAGCTATTTTGAAAATTCAAACACTGTGAAAACATGATCAAGTAAAACAAAAAATCTGTTTACTCTAAAACAGAACTGATCCTCCATATGTGTTATCGATATATCTCCTGTGAGACGTGCAGTGTTTGATGTTAAAGGGGAAACTCTGTTTTCTTTTCAGCAGTGAGCTCCATGCGGCCGATAGACAGCACGAAATGCGTAGTGGTCCAAGACGTGAAGGCTGTCACTCATGAGAACGCGCACGTTCACGACCCGATATCAACGCAAATACCCACCGAAGGTAAATATCGAGCGGTATCAATTTGCATCCACTATGCATGATGTAAATACTCCGGCATACGACGTCTCGCGGTAATTGCTTTTGGGAGGCGTCTGCTACGTTCGAATGGCTTCCCCGGCCTGATATCGGCCGTCTCGTATATAACCATACAATGGCCACACTGAGAATAATATCGGTTCTGATGTGTAGCTACGTTCGTCGAGTTATGCTACTGGAACATTTGTCGCGAGACTAGGAGACTAAATAGCGCGAGAGACGTTTCCGCTTTGACCGTTAAAGTCGTTGAAGACACCGTCGAAGCAGAATACCCATATTTTCCTCGATATGAATTTTTTAATCTTTATACAAAAATATCTACTTCAATCAATCACACAGTTATTCGATTATTATACATTTTCGAAAGAATATTCTGTACTCTCATTCGTCGAATATTTTTCGTATCTTAGCTATTCAAATAATATCTTTATATTTTCACGTTCGTATAAAGAGGAAACTTTAAGATACTTTTACTCTAAAATACGTAGAATTACGCTTAATAAGAGCGCAGAACGTAATCGAATTGATGCTACTACGCAGAGTCGTTGCCGACGAGCACGGCAGAGCACTCGAGTGCGTCGGACAGTGCCGGGGACCAACAGAGTGACCCTCAGATTCAGCAATCAGCACAGCAATGGCCGGCGGTGCTCGAGCTGCAGGCGTACAACGTGGCTCACTCGGCTGTGATCTCGCCTTACCATTTCTGGAACACCGAGTTCCGGAACAAGCAGCCCGCCTTCATCCGACTGAACCTTACTCTACCCTGGGGCGCGAACTTCGCCGTCTACGGAAGACGAAACGTCGCCCCGAGTGTCACGCAATACGATTTCGTAGAATTCGTGAAAGGTGGCAGAGTGGATCATAGGCTGAAACGAGACACTAGCTCGGAGGCTGTCAGTTTCATGAAAACAGCTGCGACTGAAGCGCGATCTAGCGACAATCGGTCGTACCAACATGTGTTGATCAAAAGAACGATCGTAGAGCCGATGATGGTGAACGTTAGCCTGCTACAGTATCTGGATACCGGACGTTGGTTCCTTTCCGTGTATAACGACGAGTTGCAGCCATACAAGGTCACCCTGGTTGTGACAGAAGCCGAGGGGGTATCGACTACCTGCCCCAACGACTGTTCTGGAAGAGGATCCTGTTATCTTGGAAAGTGTGACTGCATCGATGGCTATCAGGTGTGTATCCTTAGGTTTCTTCGAAGACTACCGCGAGGTTAAGAAGGTTAGGAACTTTTAGGGTGGTGAAGTTAATGAAATACATGAAAAAAAATTTAGTTTCAATTGAAAGAAAGGAAGGAAAAAAGATAAAGAATCAAAAGCTTTTTATTTTTTAAATAATTTTAACCTCACATTCTATCTTTTTAATGATATGTTTCAGTACGTTCGATGCTTGTATAATATATTATGTGTACTGTGTGCTAAATTTGTGTCGAATCATTGACCTGTACGTTGTGCCGCTCCCCTGTTAGCCTCAACTGATGAGGTGAATACCTGTTATATAACAGGCAAGGTGGGGTCACTTTAATCGAGATCAAGTGGACAGGTAGAATATACGCTTCAGCTGGATAAATATATAACTACACTTACATTAATGTTACGTTAATTGATTACGGAACTGCGAACTGTAAGATTAATACATGTAATAAATTGCTATTTATCTACCCATGTGCATATAAGCAGAACATTTCAAAAGAACACGTATGGTTCCGGCTAGAGATTAATTATTTTATAGGTAACATGGAAAACATTTCAACGTAAATTTCTTAGTTGCAATTATCGTTAATTACTAGTTTTTAGAAAATCAAAAAGGAAAAAATCTACAAGCACTAGTTTGAAAATCGTAAAAATGAGAATTCGCGATCGTACATAATCATCGTATTTCAGTCTCAACGTAATATCGACAATAATTCTAAAGAACAACAGTCTTTATACCATCCAATACCACAATTCCCTAGACCCACTGTCACAAATCTTGCACATAGTCGTAGGAAATCACCTCGAACAATTCAATTTGTCCATCAACCTCCTTCACGTAGCGATTCGAAAAGAATTACACAGCGATCGAAGCGATTAGATCGCGAAATGGTGTCGCTAAACTCGCTCGTCGATCATATTTATGGGAGAGCAGAGAGAATGGAAGATAATAGAAGAATCGATGAAAATTTCAGGGGGCCGATTGCAGTAAGAGCGTGTGCCCGGTGCTGTGCTCGTCTCATGGACAATATGGTGGTGGTATGTGCCACTGCGAAGACGGCTGGAAAGGTGCCGAATGCGATATACCATTAGGAGACTGCCAAGTTCCTGATTGCAATCAACACGGACAGTGCGTCAGAGGATCGTGTGTTTGTAATCCTGGCTGGAAAGGCTCCTTCTGCGACGAACGTAAGTTAAAAACGTGTCTGGCTATTATAGATACTTAGTAGTTACTTTAACACAATTTAAAGCGTATTGAAGCTCAGATTGGAATCGGCAAACAATTTTAAAGTACGTGCTACTTCTGTTATCGATTGAAACGTGGAAAATGTTGCAACAATTGACAAGAAGGTTATTAGCAACATGATTTTCGTACGAAACCAAATGATTTAAAAATTTTCTAATAATTTTAATGATATCGCTAAAAGATTCGAGAAGCCAAGTACAAAAATTTAAATACAAATTTAAGCATCATAAAAAATACTCTAATTTCATAATGGAATGGCCTAATAAAAATGCTAATGATCTTAGTCGCGTAAAAAAAGAAGAGAAAAGGTATACGAGGGTAAGGCGAAATACGGAGTATATAAGCGAAGTACGGAGGGCAGTGAAGTTCAGTTAGGCGAACGATCCAAGTCTGCGTTCGACGTCTAGTAACGACCCCTTAAGACCGATTGTTTAATCGGCTTCTCGCTCACCCTCGAATTACCAACGTTCTTGGCGATAAAACCGTGCAGAACTTACTTTCACCTAGCTGCGAGCACCCTGGAACGCAGGGTGCACGTCTATGTGATCCGGATTAAGATTGACATTGATAACGACACTGATAAGACAAAATTGGCATTCTCAAAAAAAAAAAAAAGGAAAAAAGAGAAGCAAAAGATTCATCAACAAAAAGATTTATTGCAATTAGTTTATTAGATGATTAGGTCTTTTTTACTAGCGCATAGTTAGCAATGCATTTTTCAATTTAATGGTACTGTCACTGTATTACACCTATCTCAGGATTTAAATCTGTGCAAAGCTTGAGTTTGTTTCGCTTAAAAGCATCTTTGTGTAATAGATGTGGAACAAAAAAAAAAAAAAAAAAAAAAAGAAAAGAAATACCGCGAAACATGGAATGTAAATGTGGCCTTAAAACGGGACAGATGATCCAACTTTTGAGTTCATTAACGGCGACATTATGGGCAGAATGTGTACGAGCATGCGCACAACATCGCGCCATATTTTAGCGTTAAAAATGAGCAGCGGAAACGCGAATGCCTCTCCGACGAACGTTTACCTCTCGTCTATTTCTGCGTCGGATGTTGTTTCTTCATATTTGTCACACCGCCATTAATTTCCCCATAATTCAACCGTACGTCCTGCCCTCTACCGTACACCACTATCCGGACAGATTCAAGGTATTAGTAATGCACATTCCCTCATCCGCCAGGCGAGCGTATACCGTATGCCTCTGTGTATAACCTATAATTAATGCACGTTCTCTCGTTGAATTTACATATGGGTCAACCATTGCGGCAATTCAACCGGGCGATTAGTTTCGTCGTATTTAATGGTCGTTTTAATCCTTTCGACGAGCATCTTGCTATTGTTTTTGATTTAGTGTAACTGTGTCCAAAAGGAACATTGTAGAGACGTTTAACGTTACGATCCCATTAATCTTACTGCGGTCTACAAATTTTTATATCCTAACCTTGCTCTCGTTTTAACGAACAAAAACATCTTGTGTATTTTAAGAGAGACTTTAAACGAATAAACAGTGAAATTAGTATTAAAATAGAACTTTTAGAGACAATTGAAGGACTGCAAATCAGTCTATTGGTATTATTCTATAAAACAGCAGTATTCTGTATTTATTGTTATAAGATGTTAATTATATTTTTTCAGATTATGAACGATAATGAAATACTTTTAAAAGTCGAAGCACGTGAACAAAGCCAGATACGTATACGATATCTCATTTTTTATAACTACTATCATTTACACCACTATGATTTTCAATCCGTCAGTTGGAATTAGAATTACAGTTTACAATTACAATTACAGTTTGCTACTTGTGAATCATACGCATCTTTCGCATCTTTCCGTTTAATGATATATTCGAGGAAGGAATAAAATTTGAGTTAAACGTCTTGAAAGTGTTCTTTGTTAGACCCATTCCGCGGAAGCGAGAATGGAAAAATGACGTTGTTGGAACGAATGGGGAAATTATTCGCGGGAAAAGAGACGCTTTGTCTCTGACACCCTTACGATTTCATCATAACGCTTCTTTCTCTATAATTCTTCAACAAACGATGAGATATATTCGTTTCATATTAAGATCTCGCGTTGGTACCGCGATGCAGAATGCATTTGTTCGGTGATTAGGTGACTAGAATTTGTGTCTCCGACACAGATCAAAGAATCTGTAGCATCGAAATCGTAACATTTCCAGTGTAATTTTATAACATAGAGATTGCCCGATAACTTTGTTCTCACAAATGAAACTGCTTTTTATTTTGAATCACTCATTAATGCTTTTAATTATTTCACGATGTTATCAATGGCAACTATATGACACGCTCGTGGCTTTTTCTGGTATATGTCATTAACGAAGTTTGAATATTTTAAGCGTTCATATTAATAACAGTTTCCAAAACTGGTCGAACTTCGTAGATTAGTTTTACCCTCCAAACTGGAGCCTCAATAGGTAGAAAGAGTACGTGTCGCGTAATTTTAACGCGAGTCTCTTTACACACAATTACATTGGTCCTCTGCAATAATGTCGATTATCACTTCACATAGAAGTCGCTTTTATCGTGTACTTCAGCGTTGTTAATTACATTTCACGGAGTACCATGTAGCTTTTATAGCTCCACAAAAAGGCATAATTAACGTTTACTGTATGATTATTATCATCATTTTACTCTTTGCGTCCTATAGTACCAACCAAAAACATGATAAAATGCATTCTTGTTGATATCTTCATTTCAACGAAACTTTATAAGTAAAATGAAAAGAACTGTTCTTCCCCTGCAGTCTTCATATTTATAAAACATCTTTCACAATTTAAATAATGCAGCTGTCTCTCTATTGCTACACATCTTTTTATTAAAAAAAAAAGAAAGAAAAGAAAAGGCTAATGTGATTTTTCTAAGAATAACCTGTTTCCTTATTGCTTCACTCTGTATAAAAATACCAATGTATCGTTGCAGTAAACATACCAATATATCAGTTGGCGAATACTGAGAGATCGCGTATAACCGGTCCCATACGACGCGAATGGCAGCGTGCATCGCGTCGCCAGGACGCTTCGGAATTAAGTTTCATAATTTCCCCGGGGCAGCTGGGATCCGCGGGAATAATGCAATTGTCCCGATGCCATAATTTAAAAAGTTGGTCCATTCGTCGGTGCCCAGGGCGCAATCACCGACGACAGACCGGAAGGTGCCTCGTGTTCTTGAAAACAATGTTAAGTGTATTCATATCAGCAAGAGGTCATTGCAGAAAATTCGAGATAGTTGTCATATATGCCAATTCGGTACAGTGAAGTTTGTTAATAATACGCTTGATTCGGAAAGGTAATATTTGTTGGTAGATTGTTGGGTTAGCTTCAAGAATTTTAGTTTCACCGCTCAGGTGTAAATAGTTGTTTGGATAAAGTCACAACCACTATTTAACGCTCAACGTTGATAGAGTTGAGCAAATTTTACCTGAGCTTTTTAAATATATACAACAGAAAGTTGTATGTGGTCTTAACTTTAATTATCAAAAAGTGATGGCAGTAAACTTGTTAAATATTGTACGACTAATACAAACGACCTGTATTTTTAAAATATATATTAAAATATATTCAATTATAAATTAAATAGTTTAATATTATTAATATATTAAATATATTACTGAAATCTATTAATAAAATCTATTTCGGATCATATAGACTCGATGAGAACGGCAAGGTTTACTAGTAAACATGAATTAATATAGCAAATATAACTTACAATATAAAATAAATGTAATTAACAATAAATTACAGCTGATTGTTCGGATCCAAACTGCAGTGGTCACGGCGCCTGCGTTGCTGGCAAATGCTATTGCAAAGCAGGTTGGCAGGGTGAAAGGTGTAACCAGGTCGACCAGCAGGTGTACCAATGTCTGCCTCGTTGCTCTGACCACGGCACGTACGACCTCGAATCCGGAAGTTGCGTCTGCGAGGGACACTGGACCGGTGTAGATTGTTCACAACCAAGCTGTGGCCTCGATTGCGGACCACACGGAACCTGCGAGCAGGGTCTTTGCAAGTCAGTACACGTTGTATAGCGCTACACTACTACCACATGTTTCCTTGTCGTCCTTTATGGGTCCTTCGCGAATTTGAATTGGGTTACCTGGACGCGTTTCCGTATTCAGTAGGAAAAGTGATGCGTATCCTTCTGGCCTTTGCTCTTTAACCTCGTTCCTTGCTGTGTGGGTTAAGTCAGCAAGATTTATTTTATCGCGATTTCGGTTACATACCGTGTAACTTTTCGGGTATTTGGCAAGAGGAATTTTGCGAGGGTTAGAAGGTTCATATTGAAATCATTCCTAGGTAATTTCCAATTCCTGGAAATAGAATTTTAAACGAGTTTACGTGAATTAATATTTCTCTTTGCATAGGAAACAAATATTATAAACGTTGCTGATCCTTCTTTCATTAATTTATACAACAGAATTTTAGCAATTTGGAAATTGCTCCGTTATTTTATTTTTTTTACATAGAACCTTACTCGAGATTCCAGTATTTCTTTCTTCCTCCGATTGAGCTATTTTCTTTATTTCAACATTCCCGTCTTCGGAATCCTGTTCCACGAAACGCCAACTTTCACAACAGTCTGATTAATTCAGATCCATCTACTCCTCACTTAAAATATACCTGGAAGACATTCAAAGATTCTTCGACCGAGTTTATCACGACAAGTTAGCAACGGTTAAGAGAGAAAAAAAAGAGGAGAAAAATCGCAAAATGTTGGAATCCTAAGCAGGGACAAGGAGAAGGAGGTGGCGTTAGAGCGTAGAGGCTAAAAATGAGTAAATTGCCGACGAGATCGAAGGCAGGAAAGTCGAGGCTAAGGAGGTGAAAAATTGCGAGAAAAAGGCTCTATCTTAGGGGTGGCCGCCAACTTATCACTACTCGAAGGACCGCCCTACCTTCCCGACGTTCCTTTGTCAGAATCAAGGACACGAAAGAAGATCTCCTTTCTCATATTCTAAAGTTGACGCCTTTCTCGTCTCCCTCTCCTCTCTTGTCCCGTGAAAGAGCGTCCGTAAGCGCAAAAAGTTCCCACCGCGGCAGGACGAGTTCGGAACTTGCCGGAATCCGTGTCTTTTTCCCGCTTTCCTGAAGGGTTCCGCGCGGAGGAAATCAATTTTGCATTTGGACGATAAAGCTGAGCGCATTTTTCTTCAGAAATTGTGCAGGACGCCTTCGGAACATTGGTCTTGAAGTGTATGTTGCAACTTCAAAAGCCGATTTTCACTTGTCTCTGAAGAAGAAGATTAAAAATTTAATAAATAGTTGGATATGATGGCATCTAAAAATTGGTGTCAATATTAAATTGGAAAACGTTAACGTAACGTAAATTAAAGTAACGATAGACTGCAGGAAAAAAAGGAGGTTTGAAGTTTGAGTACCTGAAAAGTATGTAATTTTTAGGTGCAACGACGATTGGACTGGAACCAAGTGCGATCAAAAACCGTGCGATGCACGCTGTGCGGAACATGGCCAGTGCAAAAATGGAACTTGCGTTTGCAGTCAGGGATGGAACGGGCGACATTGCACGTTGCGTAAGTAAAATATTAATGGCATCACCGGTGACGCCGTTTAAATTCATGATCTTTCCATTTGTTCCCATGAAATGGTAATTGTGAAACGTTGATATAATCGCGGATCAAGGACTCCGGATATTCAATGTCATTACTTTGTTATTTTTATTACTGTTATTGCTGTTTTATTATCGTTATTGATTGTTTCCGATGATACTCGTAATTATGGCAGTAGATTCGAGAAATGATATCATTCTAAAGATAAATTGTATAAGAGTAAAACTACATAGATCTAGTTATAAAGAGACTTAAGTAGAGGAGGTCGATACTTTGTCAGACAGAACAGTAAGAAACTGTCGTTCGATTATAATTTATACTTACAAGTAGAAGTGATTTTCACATAACAAATAGGTGCTATCCCAGTACTGTTATCTCACTTATTTTTATATAATTATTTATGTATTTTTTTAATTACCTAAGATTTCATTTACTACGTTATACAACTATATATGTATGTATATACTGTAGGATATTGATAGGAGTTTGATCGATCAAAAGTATATTTGACTCAAGTAATTTATATTGTAACGTTATATCAACCAAATGTTAATTAAAACTATACAAGAATTGTTCCTATCAAAAAGTTATTTCCTCCATCGCGAGATATATTCTTTCATGGAATCACATGTATCGTTTATTCTCCCAACACGGGGCTAGTATCGATTTTCAATTAGCTCCGATCGTTGCCCGATATCTTCAATTAAAACATTCACGCCGTTCCCTTGACAGCTGGATGCGAGAACGGATGCAGTCGCCACGGACTGTGCACTCTGCAAGATGGCGAATACAGTTGCGGATGTTCAACCGGCTGGGCGGGAAGGGATTGCAGCATACGACTCGAAATGGAATGTAATGACTTTATTGACAACGATCAGGGTGAGTGTATAAATATTATAAGTAGAAAGAAATACCAAAACAATTATAATCGTGTAATTTTTCATAATATAAACTTTTTCTACTGCTTTACTATTTCACCTATTTTGATTTAATCTAAAAAAACGAAGGCAAATATTTATAGAAAATATAGGTGTCTTATTGTGGAACAACCTTAAAGGCTATTCAAATATTTTCCATTACAGTAATATCTAATTTTTTCCTATCGCCCTGAAGACTAAGAAATTTTTTAAATTTTGACGGAAGATTCAAAGACTTTAGTAAAATTAAATACACGTTTTCTTGATATGTTACAAATTCCTAAAGTTCCAAAAATTTCTAAGGTGATTCCAAAATTCCTATAAAATTCCAATAAAATTACTAAACAGCTCTAACATAGCTAAAAATACCTGAAGAATTTCAATAAAAATCGAGTTTTATCCAAAATTAAAATTAAACGCTAATTTCTTAATATCTATATTCAGTGAACGTTTGATATAAGAAGTAATGTTTCTTAGATGGCATGATGGACTGTTCTGACAGCGAGTGTTGCTCGCACGCAGCTTGCGCAGAGCATATCATGTGCCTTACTAGTAATAATCCCGTGGACGTCCTTCTCCGCAAACAACCGCCCAGCGTGACCGCGTCCTTTTACCAGCGCGTGAAATTCCTCGTTGAGGAGAACAGCGTACAAAGCTACGCTCATATGAACGAGTACACCGAAAGGTAAGATCGACCACTTCTTCTCACACGGTTCTACATTCAGTCAATCATTCTAATATTTATAGAGGAACGCTTAGTTATATATACTTTATTTTTACGACGTCTAACAGGATATAATTGCGTTTAGAAGAACGAGCGAGTCGTTGACATGACATCAAGTGCATTGAATTTTTCTACGGTTTCTAAGAAAAATCTCTTTCATTAACTGATTCAATAGAAAAATCGTATTAATTATATCGGTGAGAAGCAAGAAGGAACATGAAAGGGAAGGTTTGAGTGTGTCACAGACTTTTAAGCTTTTGATCATTGAGAATTTTGTAATCGGAGTTAATTAGTGGAAACATTTGAAAGTTGAAGTGAATATTTGAAGTTGTCAAAAAATAGAACGTTTGTCTTTGTAATTACTAGAAACTAGTGATATCTATTTCCATGTTAAATATAGGGTTTAATTTATCCTTGAAATATTAAAAATATTCCATTCTTGTATTGCATTAATATATTTGTCATTGACACATATGCATAACATGGGAGAATCTCTGTATTTTAAATATTCAAAAAGAAAATATATTTTTTAAATTAGCATTGCCGCTATTGACGCACAATTCTTAAAAAAAAGATACATCCACATCCTTAGAAACTGAAAAATATAAATGTCGGAATGTTTTATTCAATAGTAACGAATTTCTTCGATCTTCAAATACTGCAGGAAACATTCAATTATTCCCTTTCGAGTATCCAACGGGATAAAATAGAAAAATCTAGGAAAGATTAATTTTCAATCATAACAACGTCTGGCTCGTTCGATAGTCGTCGATACCTACACGTACCGTTTAACTAATGAAAAAGAAAAGAAAAGAACAAACAGAAAAAAAGAAACGTATAGCATAGCTGCGTGTCATAGTTTCTGGCCTTTTACATTTTTCGAATGCGTTTGACATATTACGCGGCTGTTACTTTCCTCGTTTTTATCATCCACGAGAACTGCGCAGATCATTGATTTCATTCAGAAGGGACATTGTTTTTGTTTGCCCGTACGGTACGTTAACGATGTGTTTCACGTAAAAAAAGCCCGAAGAATATATGTATACACATATGTGCAGTATGTGTTATATATACATGCAAAAAAAACAACAAAACGTGAGAGAAGCACATCGTATCATTCGAGAAGCGTAACGTGTCTGATCACACACGGACGATGGTTCCGCCGAAGAGTTTTGTTTACGTGGTCCATTTTTTCCGACGAAGCTTCACGATGGGGCAAAATAGTCAAATAACATAGGAAAATCGTTCGGTGCATAACTTTCGTCAATTTCCCCTTTCGTATCGATCTGTTACGATAAAATTATCAAAGTTCTAAATTATCAATATCTTTAGATTCTTCAAATATTACATGGATTATTAAAGAAGAAAAAGGAAATATTTTTTGTAGCGATTTATATATTACAATAGTTGACAAATATTATCACACTTCACTTTACAAATATTTGTCTTTAGTCGTTTTGCTTTTTTTCCCTTTTTTTCTCCAAATATTTCGAAACATAGAAGATTACAATGGAAAAGGAATTATTTAAGGGAATTGTTTCGTTAAACTGTTTTCTTGCACTCGAGTAGCGTTTTCCCCATCGTGAGCAATTTTTCAGTGTCGAAAAAAAGAGTGGAAAAGAAGAAAAAAAGATTGAATCAGATTTACTTGCACCGCCATGCCAAACAATCCGGTATATCCGTGACAGCTGAATTATCAAGAGAGCCCCCGGTGGGTGACAACCCTGCCAACCCTCTAACCATCCTATTCCTCGTGTTTCACCCTCTCCCTCCCCCGAATGCCGAACGCGTCAGTGATCATCTCGGAAGCATTGTCGATCAAAGGAGCTTCCTCGCGTGCATCTGATATTAATTGCTAGCAGTTTAGTCCTGTTTCATGCCACGCTATGAATCTTGTCTCGCGAGGTGAATTCGCGAAGGTTCCTCCAAGCAATCGCGTTTTACAAATCTTCTTCACCTTATGAAACTACATCATTGATATTTGCTTTAGTAACTTATTGTTTGATAAAATAACAAAATATATGTTTTCTCTGTGTCTTAAGAATAGTGAAGGGGTTTTGATAAATGAGTTTCAAAACTGTTTGCTTTGCTGAATAGCTAGGGAATTTGAAATAAACGTAAAGTGAACATAGGGTGAAACAAGAGAATAATACTATCTAGTAACTTTATAAGTAACCATATAGGATAAAAATTACTTTACGTACAGTTTCAATGCTATCCAATCGTCGCCTACTGTTGCAACAAACGAATTTTATCCTATTGTTGAGCTAACCTAATTTTGAAACTTGCCAATATTATAAATATAGCTTTGCGAACAATCAGCCTCGGAGATGATGCTCCAGCGTGTATTTTGAATGAACCAAATAATTATAGAACTCCTTTTACTGAAACCCTTCACTCAATTTCAAGACGTATAATACGCTTCGAATCCATCTATTAACTCAACAAACCAATGTTTCATTTTCCAAGCATTGGTAGAATTATCCTTTGTATCACATAACCTTCAAAATAAAGAAACCATTCTGTTTACGAACAATATATTCATCTGTTACTTGTAACATGTAGATAAAGGAGTAATAGCTTCATCGAAGTATATCGCGAATATACATCACTTTGGTAATTTGCTGAGCGAATAAAAGCGAGAAATTTGATTGGGCGCGTTCACGGTCAGCATCCTTTGTTCGACACTGATGAAGATTTGCTCGGGACGCGTGCTGACCGACGCATCGGAGCGGCAGCGAGCGTATTTCGGGGGATTCGTGTATTTTGTCTAGTGTTTATCCTCTGTGTGTACCCTTGCCACCACCAGATCACCATTCACCCTACAGCCGAAGACCGAAAGAGGCTCCGTTCTACGTACAGACTGTGAAGTACAGACCAAAATTCTGTCAAAAGAAAAAAAAAAGACAGAAAAAAGATGAAAAAGAGACAAAGAAATTGAAAAAAAAGTCTGCACACGGAGAAAATATTCGAGAGACTGAATTTTCGGTATTCTCGGTCGGTTAGTGGATTAAGTTATCCGTGCGAAGTTCTTTCTTTTATTTTTTTTCAATATACAGCTTCTAGGCATCACGTTGTTCCGTAAAACAAGCGCGTTATACGAACAGAGTAATACTTAACCTTTGAACGGTAACGCGACAAGCAGACCGTGTCGTTTTCCAAATTTCTCTTGTGACTTACCAGCTATTTTCGGCCATTTGTTTAAGCAGTTCACCGACAATGGGAGATTCATAGATAAAGCGCACGAGGGCGGTCGAGTCGCGGTTTTTATCCGGAGATATTTCCATACAAATATCAGACTACAATCTGTTGTTACTTTTTCTTGAATTATTTTAATACGAGGGAACATCGATAGAAAGAAACCTACGAATTCCGAGAGTCGATCGCCCACGAGTAAAATTATTTCTAGAAATGGTAGACACAAGTTTGAAATCTGTCGCGGTTCGGTCGCTTTTCTCGCGCGTCCACTAGCAGTTCAACACCACGAAATCGAACGTTCTGCGTATGATACACGATAGTTCCGTGTGTGTCCGAGAAAGAGACGTACGGAGAGCGGAACGGAAGTTTGTTTGGTCCTGTTGTAGCGCCCATTGTTTCGTCGCGGTATTGATCACCGACTTTCTCCGAGCACCCTTGCTGCCGCCTTGAAACGCTTCTTCCACTTCGATCTATATGGATAAAATTTTTTTTCTTTTTTTTATATGTGCTTTACATACGCAACTACTCTGCTTGGGAGGCTACGCGTACGTGTTTCACCGGTTGGAAGAATGGTATAAGCTTTGTACAGTCTGCATTTGAAACGCTATTAGAATTAGAATCTCTTTTTATGGTGAGGGCACTTTAAAGAACTAAAGGATACGAAATTAATATGTAAATTATGGTTGGAGACGAGAATGATTCTTTGTAAATAAAACATGTCAACGCACGAGGAAAAGAATTGTTATAACCAGACTGTCTGTTTTTGCATTTGATTAAAATGGCTTTTATTTTGTATTTTTTACTTAGATTTTTATTTAGTTGTTTCGGAGAGAAAATTTTAATTTTGACAGAACGACGTACTTGAAAAGATATGGTAACTAGATGAAAAACATCCTAATTAAATAAATAAATATTTTGTGTAACGAATAAAGAAATTGTGGTTTACAAGGTAATTCTAGGAATTGAGGTAAGCTTTTCTTCTTACAATTAGTGAAATCATAGGAAAGTGGTCGAAAAAAATATTTGTATAATAACATGAGCTTTATTTTTCTTCAAATTCACATTGCAACCTACAGCTTCTATCTTTTTATATCTTTTTCTTAATTTAAACATTAATTCTATTTCAAAATTTCATATATTTATTGATGCATATTACATGAAGGAATTTTATTTGACCCTATTTGTTCTTTTTATGACAAACATTTGAATGCTGATGTAAAACATGAAACCCCTTGTGAATTACTTGCTTTTTAACATTTATCTTTGATACATTTCCACAAATATAATAATTTGTGGAGTTGACAATAAAATTCGCTTAAAAATGGTGGCAATATATAATTACATGCATAAAATCAAATGCACGAATTTCGTTAAACTTAACAGAATCATCTTCTATCATTTTTTCAAGCTTTTATAAATGAGTTACAATCAATTATAACGTTTCGAAGTACATTTAATATCAACATTTATTAGTTCAAAATTCAGGATAGTCACGATCAATTAGATAACTTCTATCAAATATTCAACCATCGATCAATCAATATCAATATTCAAAATTCCCGCCAAGGCGAAGCATACTCGTTTCTTAACTTTGATTTATCTCTACATAGAATCACCGTTTTCCAATCATACTACGGTAACTACTTTTTCCTTTCTGAAAAAAAATATAAAATTAAAAGGTGTAGAGTAGGACTTGCTTGTTTGTATCATAGTATGAAATTAATTTGAATCATTCGTAAAGCGAAAGAAAGAAAGAAGGGTCGTTTCATTAGAAACGACCCAGAGAACGCTAATTCTCCCCACCACTTTCAATGGAATCTCGAGCGTACAGACTGCATACAAGTATCCCGGTGAATCAGAAATTCAGGTTGGCATCGGGATTGCTCGGACAGAGCGTAATCAATATTCGAAGATCGTCTGCCAACATGGCAGTCCAAGCTCCGATGGAATCTCTCCTCATTGTCAGTTCGAGGCTCGGCTTCGATGAGCGACGCGATAAGAGGATCCTTCGTGCGACACCCGTTACTCGTGACTCCCTCGATACGGGACGAATCTCGAATCGACGTCAATGTTGGATTCCAAACGAAACGACGACGGCCATGTCTCGTTAACGCGTGTGCAGTACCCGTTCCAAATGCATCGATCACGCGAAGACGCGCTGGAGCTCTCCATCTCTTTCTCTCTTTACTCTGCCTTTATATATTACATATACATATATATATTTACTTATATATGGATATTATTATATATACATACATATATATATATATTATATACACGTGTATAATCGTCGTATATATACAGATGTGTGTGCGTAGTTTCCAACTTGTGTCTGTCACGTGTATTACCACTCTATGTTGGATGAGTCTGTGAGTGACTGCGTTCATGTTGCGTGACTGGCGAAGATCGCGTGTGTGATGGGTACGCTTGATTAGTGTGTGTCTACGTCTATTGTTTCTGTAACGGCGTGCGGAACATTGCGATAGAGCATTCGATTTTCGCCGCGAGATTCGCGCGTACACGATCAAACTTGGCGCGAACGTGCAATGGGGTGGGGGAGATGTCTAGGGTCGTGTAGTGGGGATGAACCTTCGGAAGTTAACCTCCGATCGAAATAATCGTTGAGAGGGAATCGAGGTTCGCTATATCGAAACGGTTATGCCGCGATGGCGCGAAAATTTGAAATGCATAAATGAAAAACGATGCAAGAAAAAGGGAATAAAGTCAATAAGGTATGATTATGCGAAATAGACGATTGCTCGCGCAATGCTGCGTACGCGCGTCCGTTTTTTTGCCCGCAAACGCGGGTTCTGTGACCGTGGTAACGCCCTTTCTTCTCGTTGGTTTTTTCCCACACGTAGTACGTTCTGGAGTTCCTTTACACCGCGGTAAGTTGCAGCTCAAGCTCTCTCGCTAATCGTTCATTAATCCAAAAGAAAAAAAAACAGAATTTTTTTTTAATGAAAGAAAAAAGCAAGAAAAAATTACCTTCTATTTGCTCGTTTCGCTCGTAACATTCATCTTACATGTTTTTTCGTATGTCCCATTATATGTAATCTATCTATATATGTATACGTATGTTCATACCCTTAGCCTGCGTATCACGTCTCTCTTTTTCTCTCTTTCTCCGTTTCAGTTATTGTTTTTGTCTCTATACTACTCTATGTATATTCCCTGTTGGTCTTTTTCAAAGCTCTTTATATTTCTTCTATTCTATCGACCCTGGTTCGGCCTGTTATCGATTCAGTTACGTTACCAATTATGTTTGCCAGTGTTTGATCATACCTCGCTTATTTGACTCGTCTCTCCGCCCTTTCAACCCCTCTATACTCCGTTTTTAATCGCCTGTCTATCGTTTTCCTCTCTTCTTTCCATTCTGTCGCTCTGTCATTTTTTAGTTCCGTCGCTACCTTTTTACCTGTCTACCTGCGTATTTGTTTCTGTCATCTCCGACTCGACGGCTGCCGCTTACTGTTCGCGTGAAAAACAAATTTCGACGAGGTTCGATGGTCCACCTTCGTTAATATCACTTTTGTACGACACAGGGAATTCCAGTATTTGATAATCGAACAAAATTTACGCTGATTCGTTTAGCAGTTGAGTTGTAGCCCTGTAACGATACCAAAATTCGAAAACTAAATCGCATTTGTTTCGCCTTTAATCTAGGGACTTTGACGGGTCGATAACAAAACGAATCTACTTTACCGATAGCCTTCAAACGAGGAAAATTTAAAATCAATCGAAATCGCGTGAACGTATCGCCACAGCCAAAGGGTCGAGCACTCTCTTCACACCTACATTGAAAGTATAATCGTATCGAAGTGTCTCTGTGTTATCTGTGATATGTCGTCGGATGATCGTTGTCTATAATCCTGCCGTTGTCCGCCCTTCTCTCTACTTCTCTCTTTATTCTGTTTCTTTCCTTCTCTGTTGTTCTGTTTATGTATTGTCATCTTGTCCTGTTTAGCGCTGAGTTCTTAGCTACTATTACTGTGATCGCCCTGATATATACCGTAACCGGCTACAAACCAAGTAATAGTATGTTTGAGAATCGTGTAATTTTTTACGTAACGATATATATCCTGTCTGGTCTTGTGTTGTTTTTTGTGTTGCCAGGCTTGCACTTTTTTATGTACGTTGTGTATTTCATAACCCCTTGTCGAATTTGTTTCTAGTGACTTTTTGTCCCCTAGCATCTTATACACGAACGCTGACTTTATTGCGCGCCTCTTGCGTCAAAGACATATATATTCTTGCGTTCCATTTTTTTGTTCAATTGTTCCTTTCCGTCGTTTGTCGAGATAAATTGATGATATAAAATATTATACATCATCATTATCAACATATATATATATATACATACATATGCGGTAGAGGAGATACAAAATCGTGGTACAAAATCAAATAAAATATATATATATATAAACGATGAAAACGAGAATGAGAAAACGTGTTCACATCACGTTATATTGTTCCGAATCGACGGATCGGCAATAATTACGAAATCGGAACCGTTCAACACACAGCTTTATGATACAGGATATGATACGAAGGACCCGAACGACCATTCCCTCTCTTGTCCCTTGTCTACGTCTGTTATCACCTGTCTACAATGTGCCAATAACCCCGTTACACCAAAAGCCCTGTGTCTGTCTTTAACCGATCCGTGCTATCTACCCACCGAAAGTTATATCTCATACCAGAACACGACAGAAACCCTCTTTTGGAGAAAATCGATTCGTCTGTATCCGTCCATTGTTCACGTCAAAAACCGGAAATAATTTCTTAAAAATTAGAAGACAGCGAAAAATTTCCTTCGATTAATATCGCATAACCTCGCGGTTCGAGTGTTTCAATTTTATACGAACGTTTTGAAAAGAACAAGAATCAAGAGATCATTTGAAATCGTTCGAGAACATGTTATTTTATTCGAGAATGAGAAACGGACGAGTATCTGAACCACAGAAAAGTTTTCAAAACGAGAAAGAAGAAAAAAGAGGAGGCAGAAAAGAGGAAAGTCGTTGACACGTTTGAAAGTGAGCGCGCGCGGGAGGAAAAGAAATATGGCGCGATGAAAGATAACTTAGATAACCGTCGTATCGCTGACCGAGATGGAGGGAAAATTTCCAAGCAAAGAGAGATAGAATTCGGCATTGCGTCGGTGTATCGCGCGATCTCTCTATCGAGATACCGTCATTCTTTGATTTTTCTTTCTTTACTATTTTTCTTTCTTTTTCTACGTTTCTATTATTCAGTCTTGCACACATCTAGGTTCAGTATCCGCCGCCAGATGTCGGTGTGTCTCGAAATTGATCTACATATATATATATACAAGATATATCATGTACATATATATATATATATATCCGTTTCTCTCTTCTTTCCGTTATGTTTTTTTTTTTCAATTTGATTTAAACTGATTTGCGTTTCCTTTTTATATACCGTTCACTCTAGTTTTTGGATTTTCTATTCTTATTTTTTTTTACCAGTAGTAACAACTGTGCCTGCCACCTTGCTATGCTCGTACTTGGAGGATCAGAACCCCGGTAATGTTTGATCCCCAAGTCGCCGATGGAACGAGAATGGTGGCACGGTGCGCGCAGCCGGAAGTGCACGGTATTGCTCACTTTCCGGGACGATGATGCGATCATTTGTCCCTTGGACGAATTAGATATCGTCTGACTTTCGATTCACGGGGGAATGTGTGGATCCTCCAAGAACGAATCATGCCCCCATACGCAATCCCTTAGGGACCAATGAATATATATATATATTTATACATATATCGAATGCATCTATGCAGCTTGTTGTACGTGTACTATCATGTTTTCATATTTTGCTAAAATTGACAAAGGAAAGATGATTCTTCATTACGCGAGAATAATTTGAAAAATATATTCCAGTAGATGAGTTTAAAGGGGCACTGTGAATGTTAAGAGAACTTCATTAGTTTTTATTAGAATAGCATTTCATGATGAATGTTTAAACTGTTTAAGATGTTTAACCTGTTTATAAAAGTAAAACTAAATTATTGTTTTAATATTATCTATTAGAACTATTTTCTTGATTATAAAATCGGCAAATGTAGATGTAAATATCTCGACACCCCTGTAGACTCATTCTATGTAAATTAAAGGTGTTTTTACGTTTCATGAACTGTAATGAACTAAAGAGGATAACTTACAATAAATACTTTAAATTTGAATTTCTTTATGTGAGAACAAATCTATCGTGATTTGTTTCAGCTATAAGTATATAATTATCTTTAAAAAAAAAAAAATACGTTCTATTATAATTGTTTTCTTTATACATTATTAAGTCTCAAGAATGAAAAGTTATCGAATTTCTCGGTCTTCTAAAATGTTTTTTATTTGCGGATATAGAATACTTTCTCCATATTCTACAAATGCGAGAGGCATTTATGAAATATATCTAATCACTGATACCAACCTGATTGTGATTTTTAGGTATTGTTGAATTTTCATATAGCATTCTCCGATCAATTTTTTTGTACAATTTTCCAACAAACATGGCGTAAATTTTTTAATTAGTCGCAGCTTCCAACTGTACAGTTCGCACTTTAAATATAATCTGCATAATTTTTATAGATAAAATAATTATAAATGATTATTAATATTATAATTTCTTTCAGTTCCGTTCTTTACTTAAATCAGTGTCTCACGAACATATAGACATGGGTAATTAAGAATCACCGTGTATAATATCTTCGTTCAGAAATGTCGTTGCTCATTACACAGCGCCCCATAACAAGCTGCGTACGTATGCAACCGATTCACAGCATATTCTCTATATATTATTATCATCATTATTATTATTATCTTACCTACCTATATCGATCTCATTATATTCAGCACTATTACACAAATCGCTTAAAATATTCAGCTTCAACATACTCCAACTTTTATATATCGCAGATAATCCAGCCCTGAAACTTATTACGTACATATTTTCATTGCCTTTATTACATATCTATTTATACATGATTATATATGCATGCAGTTCTACTCTCACGAAAGTTTACTACCCGCCCTTTATTTATTATTATTATTATTATTATCCTGCCTCAGGACGATCGTGTTCTTTTTTGCTCCCGAATTGACAATCTGCTCGATACTCTTTTAAAAAAAAGAACAACTACCCACAGTCAAGCAAAAAAAGAAGAAATGAACAAAACCTCTTAAAAGAATGCAACCATGAACAAAATACCATGCAAATTGCAAGAAAGTGAATGTGACTGAAAGAAAATGTTCCCGCGTCGTTGCCAATACGATGCGACAGCTAACCTGTAAGCATGATCGAGAAACTGACGCTGGCGACATCTGGGTTCGCTGCGTACACGCGATGCCGAGCGCATTGTTCCGTTTGTAAAATCAATTTGTATCGCTTTTGGATTCAACCAGTGGCATTAACTCCTCTTGCGCGAACTATCGCGGCCGGTAAAGGCCGACTCGAATGGAGTTGCGGATTGTATTGGCAGCGAAGTGAGAATATTGGATCGCATTGAACCGTTGACCGCGGAAGCTGATTTGACAGACAAAATCGATTGTTCGCGCTCTCGACAACTTTGTTTTGGAATACATGCGTTCCACGATCGGAATTTTAGTCCAGAGAATTTTCTTTTTTTCTTTTTCCTGTTGAATCTATTTTTATTTTTATACAGAAAAAATTGTAGAATTTGTAATATAGGTATATTCCCTCTCTCTTATTCTTTTTCGATGATGTAAAAACTAAAAAGTTTCTTTCTCTTTATATTGGAATTTCATTACTGTCGATTGGTACACGATAGGATTTGAAATGTTTTAAATCAGCGTGCCACGGTTCAGCGGATCAACGATACGATCCGATCTCGAAAGATCTCGATATATCTTTGATTTATAACAGTCGAGTTGCGGTGATGCGAGGCCAAGTTGTAACCGAACAAGGAATTGGAATAGTAGGCATCAGGGTATCCGTGGACAGGGACCCTCGCTTTGGATTCACGTTAACCAGAGCTGATGGATGGTGAGTACTAATTTTTACTTTGTATCACAAAAAATAGCGATTGAAATTATACATGAAATTCACTCGATTGACTGCACAAAGATAATTGTCAATTTCAGTTCAGCTTACCAATTATATATACGTATAATAGATTTTTATATAATTACTACATACATAGATAGGAATCTTATATACATAATTTCTGTAGCAGATTTCTATATTCTCGTATATCAAAATTACTAGGAGATGAAAGGAACAGCAGACACATGTCTACCAACCCACATTCAAATCAAATTCTTACACTATACAAAATCCAAATCAGTACTTCATCAGTTCACACCGTCCAATCAAATAACCCAACCCAATATCTTCACCCCTGTTAAAAAAAAAAAAAAAGGGAGAAACAGAAAAGTCAGAATTGCATATCAATAGATACACAAACATATGGGGTAATATAGTAGTATTTGCGCCTGATGGGCGTGTATGGCAGCTTGGGCGTCCTTCCTAATAGGATCAAGGGTGCATTGTAATGAAGGGTATGGGGAAACTGGATGGAGTATGGGTAGATGGTGAAACACCTATATCAAACAGGTATATAGTAATCCTGGCGAGGATAATCCTGAAACACGGAGCTGGAGGAGTTGGCCTGGTAAACCACATCAAAGCTCGAGCTAATGATGTCGAAAGCTTCCTAATTACTCCGTGCAAACCTGTGTGATTAGTCTGACCTGTGTCTATCCCTTGCTACCCCCTCCGGTTGGATCGCTGGCAAAATTTTACCATAATATAGTGAACTGTGAACGTGAGAGAAATTATACATTGACGGAACTCGTCGAAACGATAACGGTTCCGCTTCTACCTATCTATCTGTCTTACTCATTAGCGTCATCTCTCTCTCTCTCTCTCTCTCTCTCTCTCTCTCTCTCTCTCTCTCTCTCTCTCTCTCTCTCTCTCCCCCTTAACTTGCAGTTTCATGTAATCCCAAAGAGAAGTTCGAGGTAGAATTCCCTCGTTGTATTCACGGGTTAATGAATACAGGACTGTGATAGATTGGCAGTTATTGCAGCTAGACTGTCTGATAAATACGCGTTTGTCGTTGCTTGATTGCGAGTACGGCTTATGATTGAATCTCTTGTACGCGAAACGTTCCTATGATTTCTGTGCTTGTAATGCGACAGAGGACTTTCAAATCGGATTTCAAACATGTCCAGGTAAAAGTTGCGGCGAACTGGACCCAATGGCATAGTTCAGCTTGCTACCTGTCGATGTCGCTTCGTGACGAGAACGCGCGATTAAATGAAAGTTACAGAAACAATTTTGAATAGAGGGCAATGATAGCTCGAGCATTCCCTTAGAAGCCAGTAAAGATGTTTGGACACATATTGTTAGAAATTTTTATATCCACATGCTCCTTGGACGATTAAAACGTTTTGCTGTTGGTAAAAGAATATATAGTTATAAATATTGCTGAAAATGTTTATTTCAATTTGAGCTTCCAAAGGTTTAGCCACTGGAGATTTTAAGCTCTATATTTTACTATAGCATCCAAATCCCATTTAATTTCTCTATTCGCAAAAATTCATTCAGCGTACATCGAAGAACATCAAACTCACTCGTGAGAGTTTTTGGTCCATAAAATAAATTAGGAGAGAGTTACTACTGAACATTAAAATTAACCCCAGAATCGTGAATTTCGAGACGGTTAAGAGGTTCTAGTGACGCGTATCCTTTATCGATCATCCATAGCCCGTAAACCCGATGTAATACCGGAAGCTAAGGTATAGTTTGAAATGCATTTACGTACTTCGATTAGGTTCGACGTGTTGGTGAACGGAGGCGGTGCGGTGACGCTTCAGTTCCAGCGTAGCCCCTTCAAACCCCTCACGAGGACGGTATTCGTGCCATGGAATCAAATAGTGGTTCTGCCTCCTGTGGTGATGACCCTTAACGAGGAAGGCGAATCTCATAAATCTAACCAACCTCCGAGTCCAGCTGTCGGTAAGTATGAATCTCTAATTATTACTTACTTTTCTTTTTGTTTTTCTACCTTTTTTTCACGTTTTGTCGTGTCACGGAATCAATTGGTGTTAAACATGAACGGTGGTCCAAAGTGTCTAATGTTTGAAAAATTGAATGACTATTTTATAATAAGTATTTATAATAACTATTTATAATAGTTGTTTGTAATAATTCCTTTATTTACAATTTGTTGTTTTCTTTTTTATCAGTTCTTATATTTTTTTCCTCTTTTTCATATTTAAGAAATATGAATGTTATTTAATTGTTTACTGCTTCATCGTCATTCTTCTTCAACGTGCAAAGAGGAATTTATAAGGGACCCGTTGCTGCTCGTGTGTGCCGTCTTTGTTCCGTCCTTAAGTGTTTTATGTTTTTAAGTTCCTTACCATTTATGGCATACAATATAATAGGCTCCCCAGGGATATCGATGGGACTATTTAGCGAGCATGGCCCGTGCCTGGAGCACGATCACGAGCTGTTAAGGCCCATCATCGTCAGCACTTGGATGCCAGAAAAAGTGGGCGACCTTCCAGGCAAAAGTTTGGTCTTCGCTGAAAGTCAGGTAAATTATTTTCTCTTAGATTCTTCGTTAATTATTATAAGTTGGAAGCCAACTTTATTTTTTACAGTATAATTCACAAATTTTGGGCAATTAAAACGAAATATGGCTACTGCTCCTAAACGTCCAAAATTTCTAACCTTTACCGTACAATTATTATGCATCATATAATCCCATATTCACACTTCATACACAGGTCGCCCTTCTGTTCTAAAATTCAGATATCCAATCCAGAACCAAATTTCTGACAAACACAATGTTTCCGTTCTCCAGCTTAGCATCCCATTGAATCCTTTCTTCTTGCAGATCGTCCAGGAGAGCATCGCCATTCCGGGCTCGAATCTACACTTGATGTACCAGAGCAGCCAGGCGGCTGGTTACTTATCGACTGTGAGAATGCAGCTGACCGGGCCATTCATCCCAAAATCGCTGACGCATGTGCACGTGCACGTGGAGATCGAAGGGTCACTGCACACGAAGACCTACGAGGCAGATCCAAATTTGACGCACACATTCGCCTGGAACAAGCGAAACGTTTACAAGCAGAAGGTGTATGGTGTGGCACAGGCGAGAATTTCGATCGGCTATCAACATTCCACTTGTCCAGCAGTGATTTGGGAGACACAAACAGCCACGTTGCAAGGCTTTGACGTAGATATCTCGGATATTGGAGGCTGGGGTTTAGACATTCACCATCACTACAACTTCCACGAAGGCATACTTCAAAAAGGAGATGGTACCACGATGCATTTCAAGCAGTACCCTCGCACAGTGAAGGTGGTAATGGGTACTGGACTGCAGAGAAGCTTGGTGTGCCAGGATTGCGATGGTTTGGCTAAGGATGCTAGGTTGTTGACACCCGTAGCGCTTACTAGTGGCCCAGATGGAAGCATTTATGTAGGAGACTTCAATTTAGTCCGCAGGATTACACCCGAAGGAAATGTATATACTGTTCTGACTTTGAGGTATGTTTGGAGCAATATAGGAATTTGAAAAGAAAGATATTTAGGAAAAGAGGAAAGATCGAATTATTTATTGAAATCTTTCTGAATGGTCTAATAGTATTATTAATCTCTAAGATTAACGAATTTCTGAACGAGCTTTGAAATATGTATTTTCAGTGCAACTCAAGTGGCTTACGAATATTATCTCTGCGTTTCTCCGGCGGACGGACACTTATATATCAGTGACCCAGAAAAACATCAAATATTAAAAGCTTTGTCGCTGAAGAATGTCCAACATCCTAACCTCAATATCGAGCCCGTCGTCGGGAGCGGAGAAAGATGCATTCCTGGCGACGAAAGTCATTGTGGTGACGAAGGTCCAGCTATCCGTGCCAAATTGGCTCATCCAAAAGGTAAACTTTCGATCAAGTTTTAGTTATTCATTTGCCTATTATCATCTTCTTAATCTAGTAAACAGATAAATTAATTCTATGCATTTAACATTGACAGGAATCGCTATCGCTGCCGACAAGACCATGTACATCGCTGATGGAAGGAACATACGCGCGGTAGATCCCCACGGTATCATCCACACGTTAGTGGGACACCATGGACACCATAATCACTGGTCACCAGCTCCATGCGTTGGTGCTATACCTGCTCATCAAGCTCAACTACAATGGCCGACTGGATTAACCTTAAGTCCTCTGGATGGATCTCTTCACTTCATCGATGACAGACTCGTTTTGAAACTCACCAGTGATCTAAAAGTTCGTGTAGTAGCTGGAACGCCCCTGCATTGCACTAGTAACACTAACAGCAATGGGAACAACAATGATAATGACCTGAAAAAGGTGAATGCGACGACTACTACCAGTCTAAAGAAATCCGATGAAGTTCTTGGTTCTGTACTTGCTGTCAGCTTCAGTCCAACTGGAGAACTTTACATAGCAGAAAGTGATTCACACAAAGTAAATTCTATCAAGATTGTAGATAGCTCAGGAAAAATGTCTCATTTTGCTGGACAACAGCAAGAGCGGTTGCGTGGCCAATGTGAATGTAATAATACTACTCCAAGCACTAAGGATTTGGAAAGCTGTTCATGCACCGATGACACCAGTAGTACAGAGACCTTATTGTCGTCGAACGCCAAGTTTACCGCCATTTCTGCTCTAGCCGTGTCACCAGATGGCGTCCTACACGTGGCTGATCAGGGTAGCCTTCACATTCTTGCCTTACAACCCTATCTTCCAAATCACGACGAAAGTGGAGAGTTCCATATTCCTTTCCCACCATCGAACGAAGTGTATGTGTTTAATCGATATGGTCAACACATTTCCACGAAGGACTTGACGTCTGGTAAAACTCGATATTCGTTCTTGTATAGCAAAAATACAAGCTTTGGAAAGTTGTCTACTGTGAGAGACAGTGCTGGAAATAAGATTCAGTTCTTAAGGGATTATAGTAGCGTGGTCAATTCTATAGAGAATACGCAAGATCACAAGTCTGAATTGAAGATTTCTGCAGTTGGATTTTTAGAAAAACTGTCTGAACGTGGTAGAGCCGAAATTGCACTTGCGTATGATGGTTCAACTGGATTACTGACAAGTAGATCAGGAGGCGGTGAAACGTACATCTATAATTACGACAGTTTGGGTCGTGTTACTGATGTCATTCTACCCACTGGTGAAAAATTGAAGCTATTCTCAGATCTATCTGACGACGAAGGTTTATCAGTTAAAGTATCAGCTCCGCTTCAAGCTTTGTCAAAGGGCGATAAGCAGAGAATCGTGGAATTCAAGATGAAGAACGAAAGATCAAAGGTGTTAACGATTACTGATGGTACCAAGATCAAGAAAGCGATCGCATTCACTAACAGCAGCCTAGAGGTCCTTCTTCCTGGTGGTGGCAGAGTGCTAAGTGCAGCCACTACAAAACATCCTCTCCTAGAAGCTGCACTACCTGTGGAGGCTGAAATGTTGCCAATGTGGAGCTACCAACTGATGTCTTTAGGTGAACTAACCAACACAATGACTACCACCTACAACCTTGTGGGCGATGTCAGCCACACTCAACAGACTTTGAACAGAGAAATCTGGGTAAATGACACTCGCGTGATTGGTGTAGAATTCGAACAAGCTTTCAGGCGAGAAACATTCTATGACAAAGCAAGAAATCCATTGTTGACTGTTACCTTTGACCCTGCTGGTCTTCCTCTGACCTGGCAACCGCATGAACAAGGTTACAACCTCAGTATCATTTATGATAGATTCAATCGGATAGAAAGCTGGAAATGGGGCCCCTCTGATGAGTCTTATGGGTACGATAGGCACGGACAATTGGCTGAAGTCACTAGCAATCAGGATGGAACCAAACGATATACCTACAACGATTTCAACGTATTATCCAATATTACCCTGGCCAGTGATAGGCATTTCACCTTACAATATGACGATGATGGTGGACTACGTCATATCATTCTCCCATCGGGAACTAAACATTCGTTTTCCTGTCAGGCTTCTCTAGGATTTCTTAGAGTGACCTATACTCCACCAGGCAGCAGCAGAGCCTACCTTCAACATTATAGTCATGATGGAAACTTATTACAAACTGTATTCCCTGGAGATGGAGCTCGTATCGTCTACAGGTATCACACTTCAGGACAGCTTGCTGAAGTTGTCCACGGTGATGGAAAGAGTGAAATTAGATACACAGAAAGTGGTTTACCTTCAGAAGTTATCCACTCTGAACGAGACGTAGAGTACAAATGGGACTATCAATACAGCGCTGGTCTATTAGTTGAGGAACGTATAGATTTTGGTGCAAAGACTGGTCTCAGCAACGCCAAGTTTACGTTCGATTATGATTCAAACTTCAGATTGATTAACGTACAGGGTAGAATCGGTGGCCAGACACTTCCAACTCATACCATGGCATATAGTCCTAGAACAGGTATGCTGGAGCAGATTGGACAATTCAAGATAACCAGACCTCAGCCTAATGAAACCACCGTGTTCGATGGAACTGCGTTGTTCTCAAGAACCACGGATGATAGATTTTTGGAGACCCAAGTGACTTTGACGATTCATCAATTGGAGGTCTTCAGGATGGAATTCACACATGATACTCGCGATCGTATCAACCAGACTAGGACTTATACGCGCAATGTTGCTGTTAACACTTACACCAATGTGAAAAATTACACCTGGGATTGTGACGGTCAGCTGACTGGGGTAGAAGCTCAAGAACCATGGGGATTCAAGTACGACGCAAACGGAAATATGTTGTCATTGACATATCGAGGGAACACTATACCTATGGAATATAATAGCTTGGACAGGATTGTCAAATTCGGTGAAGGATTGTATAAATATGATAACAGAGGTTTGGTGGTGCAGAATGCTAGAGAAGAGAGATTCAACTACAACGCTAAAGGACTTTTAGTTCGTGCCACTAAACGTGGACGATTCGATGTCAGATATTACTATGATCATCTAGATCGTTTGGCTACTAGGAAAGATAATTACGGAAACGTCACCCAATTTTTCTATAACAATCAGAAACGTCCTCATGAAGTCAGCCAGATTTACAGTCCAAGGGATGGTAAACTGATGTCATTAGTGTATGATGACAGGGGACACTTAATTTACGCTCAAGTCTATCGGCATAAATATTATATCGCCACCGATCAGTGTGGAACTCCAATCATGATTTTCAGCCAATATGGCGAAGGCATTAGGGAAATTATGAGATCACCCTATGGACATATCGTTTATGACTCGAATCCTTATTTGTATTTGCCTGTTGACTTCTGTGGTGGACTCTTAGATCAGGTAAGTTAGAGATGGATAGTGTAAAATTATTAAACGATATAATGTATATAGGATTTTAGTTTTAATAATAATATTTTAATGTAATATAATAAAAATGATAAAGATCTAAGGTTTTTATATTCTATATTTAAGTGCATCTTTATAAATCTTGTTCAACGCAGGTAACGTCCTTAGTGCACATGCCAAACGGCAAAGTTTATGATCCACTGATAGGTCAGTGGATGTCTCCTTTGTGGGAGAATGTTCTGGACAGAGTGGACACTCCGACTCATCTACATCTATACAGGTTCAATGGAAACGATCCTATTGATGTTAGACACACAGACCGACCAAACCAACCAACTGGTAAGCTTACTCCTCTCTCAAGGAGAGATACCTTATTGAAGATTTAGTGATTGCATAGCTAGTTTGGTCAATATTGACGCGTTCGAAGTGGACCGCGTCTACTTAGTCATCTCTGAGAATCTAATTACATACATGTCTATTACTCTATATAATACAGTAGTACCTATGCAGAATTAACTATTTTTATATTAAACAATACTCAAGTCACGAAGTACATATATCAATATTTTACTATTTACTCATCATCACAGTTCTCTTATCTTTATCTATATTTCTATTTATTTATCTACCTATCTATCTTTTTCAGACCACATATCATGGCTGTCGCATCTCGGCTACGACCTGAAAAGCCTTGCCCCTCAACTTTTCCCTGACGAGCTTCCAGACAGTCTCGTTCCGCCATCTTTGGGTCCAGGTACCTCCATATTTGGCAAGAAGAAGAGATCCAGAAATCTTGGTGTGCAATCAGGTTTCCTAGCCTACATCGCACAAAGACACTCAGGAGACGCTGTCAGTTTATCAGCGCCGCCTCGTTCAGCCCTGAAGAAAGACACCAGTGACTTGATACCCAGTCGCCTGGGTGCAGCCTCGGATCCTCCATTTGGAAAAGGAATCTTGGTTTCAAGGACTACTGATGGTCAAGCCGTAGTGTCCAGCGTACCAACCGCTAACGCCATCTATGGTGATGTTTTCACCTCCGTATTCAATCGGTCGTATTTCCTTCCGTTCACATTCGTAGTGCACAGTGCGCAGCAGGACGCCTTCTATTTTGTCAAGGAAGAAACTTGGCGGGCTAGTGAAGATCGTGGTCAGTTAAAACGGTTAGGTGGTCAGGTGAATACGACTTTCCACGAAAGCGAGAACGGAAGTGGTAGCAGTTCGCTGATAGACGTGAAGATACATGGCGCTAGCTATATAGTGAACCTGCGTTACGGTACCACAGCTGAAAAAGAGAAACAAAGACTGCTACATCACGCCAAAGCGACTGCCATTCGCAAGGCTTGGCATCGAGAACGTGAAGCACTGAAAGCAAACACACCAACGGCTATTGAGTGGATGGTAGCCGAACAGGACGAGATTCTAAAATCCGGGTCCGCGTCCAATTACGAAGGTGAGTACATCCACGATGCACAACTGTACCCTGAACTCGCGGAGGATCCATACAATATCCGATTCGTAAAGAAGGCAGTTGACCCGTCGAGCAAGAAACGCCGCAGGAGGAGAGGCGCGCCCACGTGCAAGCTCTGGTGGCTAGATAAAATCTGCTAATCGGGTTAAGGTACCGTTAAATCAGGGAGTCCTCCTCTCCTGACACATGCCGTTGCCAGGAGAATTGTCCAATCGTCGAAGTAACAGGAATTTCCGAATTGGCGTAGGTAGAGCGTGTTGTGACGTATTTGGAAGAGTATGAAGAAGAGGATCAGAAACGGATCAAAGAAGAAAGGAATAAGAGGATTGAGCTGCAGCGAGCTAGCTGTCCTCTGTATGAACGTACTGAACACTATCAAAAGAAACAAAAAAAAGTTTTATACCAAAGTCTATTTGTGTATTTCGAAGATGCCAAAAACATTTAACGTTATATCGATTATATTGTACCGCGATTTAGGGTGTAGTGTGTAAGCATCTCGGAGAAAAGTTGGTCTCCGCGCGCGACCGTGCTATCATAACTCGCGATTTCTTCGCGAATTAGCAGAAGCATATTATCGTCGTCGGCCATCTTAGGAGAATAGAATACGTTCCGGGAAGCTCACGTCCTTGTAGCAATTACGGGAAACGACAAAGAGCTCGTCAACTTGTTGTTCCCCTGCTCGCGAAACAAGAAAGAGTTCCTTGCGATAACGACTGAAGGAGGAATTGTCGAGGAAAACATGGAACGTGATTATGTGTGTGTTCATCATTAACGAATGATCATGACGAGACATCGCGTCGTCATTGAACGTGAGGGAAGAACGACGAAAAGAGGAATGCAGAAAGCAGGCCATTCGTCGTTGAGGCGAATCGAGTGAGAGAAACTAGTCAATATATAGCTTTACATTGACGTATAAACTTTTTCCAATAGAATAAGGATACGAGGCGCGACCGTCGATGTACCACGCGAACAAACAAACTTTATGTAACCCATTCGCCCATTGTTTACCCGCGCGATACCTTAATCGTACTTAGATGAAAAAGAAGATAAAAGATCGATCAAAGAAACGATTCTGTCGAAAATAGATACACAATAGGTACGAACATAACCTATACTTATCGCAAGTGAACGTAAAAAAAATACCCATGCGTGTATCTCAACAATGAATGGCCCTGTATCGAATAGGATCAAGAACAACGTCCTTTGCTAGAAATGACGATTGATCAGCGTCCAAAGTGTCAATGAAACATGAGAAGATGGTGGAAGAATATTGGTGTCGTTCGATAGAAGCGGTCAATCAACATGGCGCGTTTCGAAATCGATATTCCGAATTTAAAAGGTTAAAGTAGGTGATTGAAAAAGATGAGAGAAAGAGGCGATGTTTATGGTGTATTATAAAAGTGGTGCTTTCTCGTGCGAAGAAGAAAATATCGGTGCAATGTTCGACAATGGTGAGCGTGACTAATTACAGGACGTCGATGTACACGTACACACACACTCACACACACGTACACTGCATAGCGTCGCTAACGTATTTTTAACGATGAATGTGTCCTACCCAACTCCCCTCATTTAACGCTAGCGTCCACTTCCTCGGAAATTGATGTCGCGTCACGTACGAATTGTTGTTCAAAAGAAAGCGAGAGGAAGAAAGAGAAATTCTATCGTCGCGGGAACGATGAACAAGAATACTATAAACAAAGATCTATTGCCATTTTACTTCCTGCGACAAGAATGACGAGGCAGAAAAAAATGTCGGACGAGCCAACCGATGTTTGTATGTTTAAATTAGTATTGAAAATGAATGGAGATGTGTGCGTGTGTGAGAGAGAGAAAGAGAAAGAAAGAAAGAATAAACTCCATTATCGGTAATAATACGTATACACGAGATATTATTGCATATTTGTGCTTGCTGGATATGAATAACGGAACGTTAACTATGTTTCTTCACTGAATACTAAGTGTGTATATCTAAATTTAATGCTCGTCAGTACCGATCGTTTTTGCTGTGTACTGAACGCCATATACACCTACGTACATAAGAATATTATTTAGCACCAACCTCCACCCTAAAACCCAAGTTACTAGATCACTGCCCGTTCCACGTGCATAAGTCTTGAACTTTTCTTAATCCCACCCTTTATAATCCTACTCCGACCTGCTCTTCGTTCAATTTAAACCGTACCTATTTTTCTTTATCATCTCTTTTCTTTTAATCTCAATTCTGCCCTATTATTTTTCCGCATTTCTTCAAAAAATTACATACTTGTCATTGAATATTTTGCGAATATGGCTTTAGACAGTGCCGTTTTTAAAACAGATAGATAGCGGCACAGCGACATTATCGTCTGGATAGATGAGAAAAATTTAAAAAACATATAAAAAAAAGGAATTACCTTACGCTGAATGTATAAACGAAGAAAAATTACAAAGTATATATATATATATATATATATATATATATATATATAGAGAGAGAGAGAGAGAGAGAGAGAAACAAAGAAAGGGAAGAAAGAAAAAAGAGATTATATAGGAAAGCTTCATAAACGTATTTTTGACTCAAGCGAGTGTTTAGAGCTGCATTGAACATCAAAAATCCTCCAAACTCTGTGGTCCAAGCAAGCTCTCGTGACCTAACGAAATTTAAAATGGATTTTTTAATCTTTTTTTTTACATTTTTTTATATGACTCAAATACGTTAAAAATTTGTCGTTTACATACTCGATATCGTATATATTCGATTAACGTGTTCTTTCGTTCTTCCGCCATTTTCTCTCGAACTTATGCTGCCAATATCATAATCACACCATTTGGCGGAAGAGCGAGCCGCTTATACGCGATAAAGGACTACAAGAACATTGGTGGACAAACCACGCATCGATTCATGGATTTCTAAACACTCCACATTCCTTAACCTTGATTCCAACCTGTCCCATTCCTCCGGTTCCCCCATCCTCGAGCCCCAGTTTATTCGTATAATCTATACATACATATATAACGTGTATAACCGTTGAATCGGCAATGGCGTTCAAAGAATCGACTATTTTTTAAAACGGCTAAGAAATGAAATGAAGTATCAAAGTGAGTGTCAAATTATTAAAAGCGGATCAGGTCGGCGCGAGTTGATCGGCGTTTTAAAAGGCGGATTCAACGTGCAGGGTCGCGAGAACCATTTTGTCTCAACTGTACTATTCGAGTAACTAATTAGCACTAAAGAAGAAAAAAATAGTAAAAGAAAAAAGGAACGAAATGAAAAAAAAAGCAAGTGAACAAATTCGCTCTCTTAACTTCCGTGAAGTTTCGTCTCGTCTCGCTAAAAACTTTCTATAAGAGAAATAAAGAAAAAGATAAACGAACGCGTTCCCCCGAAGTTTTCGATCGCGGGGTTTACACGCGAAGCATACTTATAAATACGAGTATAAATATAAATATATAAATATACGTATAAATATATAAATATAAATACTTCTGGAATTAACGGGGTAGAGAAAGCTCGAACGAGAATATGATCGTCATTATTACTAACTATTATTGCATTAATTATCACTACGACGCAAAGATACACGGATTGTACGGGAAACGAACGCGAGATGTCGTTATTAAATAGTTATGGCCGAGCTAGCTGAATCCGTCGGACCACACGTGGTGTACTCGATTCTCGCGAAGCGAACTTCGTCCTTCAATGATAGCAAAAATGAAGTCGAGATCAAGAACAACACAGAAGTTTGAGCACAAGTTAGAACATGAGGGTGATCTATTCAGAGTGAGCGAGCAAGAAAAAATGAAAGAGAAACTAGAGAGAGTGCGCGCGTGAAATAAACGTATAAAAGAGATGAATGAATGCGCAGTCAGTCATGCTACAGCTACTACGACCACTACCCTAAGTAGATTATGCTACTTCGCCGCTGATCTAATTGTTTACTGTCACGTGTTGCTGTAAACCTAAACTAACGATACGATATATTTTATTTATATAATCTAATCGACTGTATTTATTGTAAATAGTCACGATGTTTGCTATGATATAATATATCTGTAATTGAATGGAACTTGCCTGGAAACTGCGCCCACAGCCCTGTCCTCTATGATCAATGATTCACTGTACACGTATTCACATAAACACAGACCTATACATCAGACTGGCGCGTGCTCACGCAACACACACACAAGTATACGGATTCACACAGAGGTACTAGATATTATATGCATATGTATACAGTAACACCCGGTTAAGCGTCCATGAATAGGGTCCATGAGAAATGGAGTCTATACCAGAGTCTATCTATATGTATAGGAAAATTAAAAAGTTCAGAAGAAATTTCAAATAGAGATTAAGAATCTAAAAATCACATTGGATTTTATTAGAAAGAAGTGATGGTATATATATATAAATTCCTGATACTTTTATCTTCTCAATCTCTATATTGCATATTTCTAACGATTCGAAGAAATATTTAAAGTTAAAGAAATTTCTAAGCTCGGTGGTTGTCATGGGTTATTCATGATCTACAGAGAAATATACGGAGGAACTAAGGAAATTTTGTGATTTATCCTAATTAACAAGAAAAGTGGGTACTTAACTGGGGATTACTGTACATGATAACGAAGATAGATGCCGAGACATTCGTGGGACAAAAAAGTAAGGTGCAACGCACAGGCGCTGCTTGCGTGATCTATCGACGATCGGAGAGATAAAGACAGAAAGATCCTGTGTATCGCGTTCGACGAATTATATACATATTACGATGTCAATATTTCGCGTCGCATAATATAACGACAAGATTATCCGCGTCGAAATTTTGCCCACTATTATTATTATTAACTATTACGACGAATTTCGTAAAACCCGGTAAATTCGCTACGCAACAAAGGCCCATTTTCGAGGATGAAAGCGAACGATGGTCAGACAGAATTTTTATATTCTTATTATCCAACCGTGTCACGCGGTGAAAAAAAAAAGAAACACCCTAGACGAAACTGCCATCCATCGATCGATGGTTCCATTTGTTAGAGAAACGTGAAGAGAAATTTTTTTCGAAGCAAATTCCGCTGTCATACACGTGTGTCGCGAAAAACCCAAACCAGCATGTCCAGTAACAATTACAATATTACTATCATAAGTACAATATATTAAGTGTTTTCAGAAAATATATGATCTATATATGATAATAAAAGCGAGAAAACGTTTCACAGCGAGTTTATCATTGTCTCATTTATAGTCATTGATCCTCGTTCACCTTCGCCTCATTCCGACTAAAATTTTACCGTTTCTCGCGTTTTGTCCTGATATTTTTCATTTCGATTACTCAACTTCAATCTTGTCTCTTCATTCTAGCAAGTATACAGAGCACAAGAACGAAACTCATTAACTGAAACAGGAAAACAATTGAGTGACTCTGATCTGCTTTGAGTACAGGCTGTTTCAAAATATGTGGGAAGTATATTTATCGTATACTGTCATAAAGCTTTTTTGTCATTCTTATGTAACGTATTTACACCTGAAATCATGTCTACATATTTTGATAAGTCCCGTATATTCACACAAGGAATGATTCTACTCACTATGGTTAGAAAAATCAACAGCACGGATATACTAATGGTGTGTATATGAGACTTCAGTAATAGTATCGCGTTTTTTAGACATCCTGATTTATACGCCACCGCTTCTGTCATTTGTAAACACTGTAAAAAATTGTTTTTATAAATTCAACATGAATAAGAGGATGAAAGATAATGATATCACGTTTGTTGATATATACAAGATGATTTTTATGAAATAATTAACATCACATTAGAATACAACTGCGTATTACAAAACGGTATATGTATTTCACAATAAGGACTAATATTAGTATAATTTTCCAAAAAAACAAGAAAATGTACTTCTCCGATGGATCTGGAACAACAGCTTGTCGGAATTTCAACGTGATACTTAGCCCAATCCATTGCAGACTTTACTCCGCAACATTTCAACTAAAATAACAGGTTTTCTTAACGGTTGATTTTTAAAAGATAAAAATCTGTACAAGATCTTTCAGAGACATCTTGTGGTAAGTACGAGATACTCTCTTACATATCTGTGGGTATTATCCCAAGCTTCTCTGCTCCAAGACGAAGAATGATATCCTTCGATGGCGGTATTCATGTCAAACTGAATCCTCTTCGTGATTTCTTCGAAAATCCAGAAACTCATTATAGCGCTGATAAATATGATGCAGAGAAATGTCAAATAACACAAAGCATACTGTAATAAAATAATCTTTTAAGGTTCTTTATCGCCGGTTATGTAATTTCTAGTATTTAAAGACAATGCAATGTACAATATTTAAAAATTTCCTTCTTCTTCGAAGTACACCAAGAATCCCCAATGATGATACTAGTGAGCCAATGAAGCTAATAAATAATAGCGATGTAACATGAAAGCGTTGATCTATCAGCCTTGTCATTATTCTATTGTCAGTGAAAATCCATATAGAGGTTACAATGCCAACAATGCCTGCAATCTTTAATTATTTTTTTAGAAACAAAGTTCTATTTATAAACCGTTAATAATCTGTTACTAATTATATTGTAAAACTCACAAGAGTTGTAATATTGATTATTAAGAAAGCCAGCTTAATACATTGTTGCGATAAGTCATTATGTGAAAGTTTATGAAAGTGCATTCCTAGAAAATGCGATTTCTTATCGGTGGATACAGTTTCGGTGCTATCAGTGACATTCTCATCATCCTCCGTTTCCGTTTCTTCCTCATTCCCATAATCCCCGTGGTCTGCCGTACCGGTAAAAAATTTATTCCAATTCATAAAAATTTATTCCAATGACTAGAATGTAGCTGAGATAATAAATGAATAAAATGACTAAAAAATGATAACAGTTCTATGTTAACTATGTGATTCGAAGTTTTTATAACGCTAGCTATTTATTTTCTAATATTGCACATAATGTCCTGATTGTAACATCACTGAAGTAACTAGGTATTGAAACATTCTCGCGCCAGTTTTATACAAACAGTTGCCAATAAAAGTTCCATCTGAAACATTTTTGTGTTTAATGTGTACGTCATTTAATTAAAATATAACAAAGTAAAATGAATAAAAGGCAATTTCCGACATCTTCCGCTGTAAAAAGAGCAAAATATCGGTAAATACTCGTAATATTTATTTTAACCTCACAAATTCATTGTAACGTTATTCTTACTTTGCCCAAATCTCACATTGTTTCTCTTGAATAACAAAAACAAACTGTATTAAAACAAATTTGGTCCAAATATTGTTTAATTAATTTATTGTTACCTATACCATGAATAAAATAAAAACGTGATATAAATAAATTTTTTATTGTCTTTATTGTTTTATATTTTTAATCATTATTATTTTATTACCATATTTCTTTTCCGTATTTTATTAATTTTCATATACACTAATAGAGATGATGATGAAGATGATTATCCTGGTTCGTTTGAAGCCGAACTGGCTACTATGGATGAAATGGAAGATGAATTTGGAGATATGTCTCAGGTTATTGAAGAGGTATATAAGCATTAAATAATATACTACCTCCTTGTACTGCTAATACACTATAATATGAGATTTTTGCAAAATGATATTATATCCACATTAATTACTACAGTATTGCATATATATTAAGAGCATTATATAGTATTATATTAAGAGTAATTTTGATATATTATTAAGTAGTATTTCCATTATCCCAGCCACCTGATGTACAACTGAGTAAAGCAGGGAAAGGAGTAAGTTAATTCATATAAAAGAAGTATTTGCTAAGCATACTGTGAATGTTAGATGCATCAAACTGTTGAAATGCTATAAACTCTGTTATTTGCTAATTTTGTTATGATATGTATCTTTTCATTCATATAATAACACATTTTTTCAATTATTACCACCATTTAATTTATATTATGTTCATAAATAATATTAAATTTGATTTATTATAATTCATTCAATGTTATAAAAGTTGTGTTTTATTTGCAGGCTTATTTTAACTTGTGCTTGCTAAATGTTTTTCCTTGTATATGCATTTGATTATTTTTATGTATTACATATTTTGTTATGTAAACTTACTATATAGCATAAATTCATTGTTTAATGAATTTGTATTCTTATCAGGGTCCTGCACAAGAAAATACATATTCGAAATGGAATAGACCTCCACCCCCAGAGTTAAATCCACAAAAAGATGCATTAATCTTTCAGCAAATAGAAATAGACCATTATAGCGGTAATTAATACTACAAATAAAAAAATTCTATCCAACTACTCCAAATTAGTTAAATTGTATTTTTTTTAAGGTACACCATTGCCTGGAATGCCTGGCAGTAACATACCTCCTGTACCGATAATGAGGATGTTTGGTGTTACAGAATTAGGAAACTCAGTTTGTTGTCATGTACATGGATTTAATCCTTATTTATATGTCACAGCACCACAAAATTTTAATGAACATCATTGTAGATTATTTAAGGTATATAATTCTAGAAATTAGTAGTAATAATTAAAAAGATTTTTTAAAGTAGTAATCACAGTTTGTAGTATAATCTCAATATATTATTTAGGAAGCTCTAAACAAGGCTATGTTAAAAGATATGAGATCAAATCCAGAGAATATTCAAGAGGCTGTATTAGCTGTTGAGCGATTGTATAAACAAAATATGTATGGCTACACAGGAAACGAAAAATCGTTGTTTTTAAAAATTACAGTAGCACTTCCAAGACTAGTAGGACGTTGCAAGAAAGTGGTAGAAGAAGAGACCATTTTATCCGAATTTAATCATCGCTATAGTGCTTTTGAAAGTAACATTGATTTTGATATTAGGTATATAATTGCATCATGTTTTCCATTTTTTAAATATCTGTTTCTCTGTCTAACTAGATAATTATTTATTTAAGATTTATGGTTGACACATCAGTAGTTGGATGTTCATGGATTGAATTACCACCAAAAACTTGGAAACTTCGACAGCATAATGGACATAATTTACCCTATACTTCAAGGTGCCAGTTGGAAGTAGATGTTGCATGGGATGCTTTCATTGCTCATGCTCCTCAAGGAGAATGGTCGAAAATTGCACCATTTAGAATTCTTAGTTTTGATATTGAATGCGCGGGTCGCAAAGGTAAAATTTAACTCTTGATTGAATATTCTTTTATATATACAGGTATTTTATTATTTTTATGTATAGGTATTTTTCCTGAACCAAATCATGATCCCGTTATACAAATTGCAAATATGGTGATAAGACAAGGAGAAGCAGAACCTTTTTTGCGAAATATTTTTACCCTCGATACATGTGCACCGATTGTTGGTTGCCAAGTTTTAAGTTTTGAGAAAGAACAAAAACTGTTAGAGGTATGAATATATCCAAAATTTAATTTTTGAATTTAGATCGTAAAACAATTAATAAAAATAAAATAGTATATTTTTAGTCGGTGACATTTTATTTTTCATAGAAATGGGCGGATTTCGTGAGACAGTTAGATCCCGATATTTTTACAGGATATAACATAAATAATTTTGACTTTCCTTATCTGATTAATCGTGCGAAACATCTCAACGTGAGAGACTTTTACTTTCTTGGTCGAATAAAAAATATAAAGTCAGTAATTAAAACTCAAGTACTTCAAAGCAAACAGATGGGTCGACGTGAAAATAAATCCGTTAATTTTGAAGGGAGAGTTCCATTTGATCTATTACTGGTAAAACTAATTATATTAAAAATTATTATAAATTACTACATTTAACTGTACATTAAGTTTACATTCACGTCTAGGTATTGGTTAGAGATTATAAATTAAGATCTTATACTCTAAATGCCGTTTCATATCATTTTCTACAAGAGCAAAAAGAAGATGTCCATCATAGTATTATCACGGATTTGCAAAATGGTAATGCGCAAACACGTCGAAGACTTGCCGTTTACTGTTTGAAAGATGCATATTTACCGCTTAGATTGTTGGATAAATTAATGTGTATTTTCATCTACATGGAAATGGCAAGAGTCACTGGAGTTTCCATATGTAGTTTACTAACTCGGGGGCAACAAATAAAAGTTGTGTCGCAATTATTACGAAAGGTAATTCTTCTTTTTTATCTCTTTAGGAAGTTATGCTACAAATATGTAATTTCAGACTCGAGAAAAAGACTACTTAATCCCAGTCCATCGGGGTCAAGCTAGCGACGAACAGTTCGAAGGCGCAACAGTTATAGAACCAAAACGCGGATATTATAGCGATCCTATTGCAACTTTGGATTTCAGTTCTCTGTATCCCAGTATTATCATGGCCCACAATCTATGTTACACTACATTGTTAAAACGCGATACACAAATTAAACTTAAAATTGATTCAGATGACATTACTGTAACTCCAAGTGACTCAACATTTGTTAAAGCTACTTGTAGAAAAGGAATTCTTCCAGAAATTCTAGAAAGTCTTTTGTCAGCTAGAAAAGCAGCAAAAGCTGAATTGAAGAAAGAAACTGATCCATTGAAACAAAAGGTTTTGGATGGTAGACAATATGCTTTGAAAGTATCTGCTAATTCTGTGTATGGTTTCACTGGTGCGCAAATGGGAAAATTACCGTGTTTAGACATTTCTGCTGTAAGATTTTAATATTTCAACTTCTTAATAATCTGCGTTTTACTTACTTTCATAGGAAAATGGTTAATTTTCAGAGTGTTACTGCATATGGACGTACTATGATAGAACGAACAAAGCAAGAAGTAGAAGAACAATACTGCGTTTCTAAAGGATATAAAAATGACGCAGTAGTCGTATACGGAGATACTGACTCTGTTATGATAAAGTTTGGTGTGAAAACAGTTGAAGAAGCAATGGAACTTGGCCGTGAAGCAGCGGAATATGTGTCCTCAAAGTTTTTAAAACCGATAAAACTAGAATTTGAAAAAGTATACTTTCCATACCTGTTAATTAACAAGAAACGATACGCTGGTCTATATTTTACTCGTCCAGACAAATACGATAAAATGGATTGTAAAGGTTTAGAAACTGTACGAAGAGATAATTGTCCATTAGTAGCAAACATGATGAATACCTGTTTACAAAAATTACTGATTGATAGGTAATTAAACATTATATTTAAATTATTACAATTAAAACAAATCTAATTTGCTTTTTTTTTCCTTTTTTTTATAGAAATCCCAATGATGCGCTGAATTATGCGAAACAGATTATAAGCGATCTTTTATGTAATCGTGTAGATATTTCTCAATTAGTAGTTACAAAAGAATTAACTAAAACTGATTACGCGGCTAAGCAAGCGCATGTTGAATTAGCAGCCAAAATGAAAAAACGAGATGCTGGAAATGCGCCAAAGCTTGGTGACAGAGTTCCATATGTTTTCATACGAGCAGCCAAAGGCACACCGGCTTATCAAAAGGCTGAAGATCCCATCTATGTCTTAGAAAATAATGTTCCTATAGATACAAATTATTACTTGGAAAATCAATTAGCCAAACCATTAGTACGTATTTTTGAACCAATTTTGGGCGAAAAGGCTGAATCACTTTTGTTGAAAGGGGATCATACGCGCACAAAATCCGTTGTTACGTCGAAAGTCGGTGCTCTATCTGCATTTACACGTAAAAAAGAAATATGCTTGGGTTGCAAAGCAGTTTTAACACCAGAAAGAGAAAAGATGGCATTATGTAAATATTGTGAACCAAAAGAAGCAGAATTATATCAAACTGAATTGTATCTTGGTAGAAAATTAGAAGAAAAATTCTGTAGATTATGGACGGAATGTCAAAGATGTCAGGGAAGTCTTCATCAGGAAGTGCTATGCACAAGGTTCGTTCTATAATCGACTAGTGTACATTTCTATTATGTATGTGTGATAGTAAATCTAATATTATATTCTTTTTAGCCGTGATTGTCCAATATTCTATATGAGAAAGAAAGTTCAAATGGAATTAGATACACAAATGATACGAATTGAAAGGTTTGGAATTCCAACATGGTAAAGTTAAATAGATTAAAAAACGTGACAGGTATGTTTATAATTGTTTCTTGCACATGCAAAAAAAGTCGCTATTTCATAAATAGTTTCAATGCAAAATTAAGATATAGTTATTCACAAATATTATATAATTAACATAAAATATTTAATCCTTTTTGCAAGTTTTTGTACAAATTATGTATCAAAAATTTATAAATTTGTATAATAATTAATATAGCGATACTATTCGCTATAATTGTATATATATATATATATGTAAATCGAAAAACTTTTCTGTATATATATATATATATAAAACACATTTTACTTACAATTAAAAAATTATATTTTATAAAATATAAATGCAGTTAATATTTATGGAATATTTATTATGAAATAGTATTTATAAAGATGTTTAAATACATAAATTAATTATCAAATTTTAGTACACTGCTCAAGTAGTTTATTTGAATAATGTACTTAATTATTTAATATTATTTGGTATTAAAATTAAATAATTCACTATTAAATAAAAACAAAATGTATTTTGTTTTTCTCAAATATTAATTTCAAATGTATACTGTTTTGAAAGACTAATCTTGTTTTTATACGGTAGTATATATCATTCAAATTGTATGTATTAAATTTATAAACATCATTGTGCTTTAATTTACGCCAAATCTTCATATAATTTTTTGTATTGTGTTCTTTATAAAAGAGAACGTTTTACATATGTATCTTAACGGTATATGAATGAAATTAAATCAGTTACACATATTTACATAACTATTCACACAGTATGTCAGAATGTTGACATTTCAAACAATTACCAATTTTACTGCAATATTTATAAATGATCTTTTTGGCTAATATAAGTAATAGATATATGTATCTATATCAATATACATTACACTTACCATTGCCAATATAATAATAAATTTATGATTTTGCGAAATGTTTATTAAAAGCCGATAAACTTTGTATTGCCTTGTATAGTAACAAAAATTATTTATCCAAAGATTCTGATGATATCATTAGGTAATAAAAGCTGCGTAGTATAGCAATGATAAAATCGTCCGACAATGGTGCGGAAAAAAATATTTAGATTAAACAAATCTCTATGTTTACTTTATTTCAAGTTGTGTAGAAAGATAAAATTTTTGGTACTTTTATTCCTTGCTTCACATTACGAAAATCGTGACAAATTATAGAATCGCCTTCCGATAGAATTCGTAAGGCTATTTAAAATATAGTTGTAATAAATAGACAGAATGAAGTGCCCATCTCTGCGTGGGTCGTTTAATTTGACAGTCATATGACTAGTCTCCTTAATAAGGCTTGGGTAGAAAATTTTTTTAATAATATTAATCATTTTCTACTTTGCAGTGCATTTGACAACCAGTCCATTGCTTGATCAAGTCCTTCACCTTTTGTTGCAGATGTTTTAAAGATTTGGAATGTTCTGTTTTTAAGAGCATCTAATCCTAGTGCTTGATGCACCTCTGCAACACTTAAACATCCTGCCATATCTTGTTTATTTGCCAGGACCACTAAAATAGCACTTTGCAATTCTTCTTCCTAAACATACACAAAAATATATATATTTGTTTTTTATGGTTTTAACATGGTATTAACTCAAATAGATCCTACGAATTTAGAAACACAAAATTGTAAAATGTTATTATGTTATTATTCTGTATGTTAGGAACACTTTATATTAGATCAGTTTATTGTATAATGTACTTTATATTGAATGAATGATGAATTGATTTTCTATGTTTCTAATACAAAAAAGATAGTTACCCTCAACATATAAATTAATTCATCTTTTGATATGCCTATCCTATCCTTGTCTGCAGAATCCACAACATAAATTATTGCATCCGTGTTTGAGTAATAACACCTCCAATATGGTCTGTAAATTTGAAATATAATTACGTTTAATAAATGTGATGTGTAATGTAATTTTCACTAATCAATGTCATGTAGTTCTCATAAATATTACATCATTTCAAAACATTAAACCAAGTGAAACTAAAACTATATTTGAAATCACATATATTATATAACATACCGTATACTAGTTTGACCTCCCAGATCCCATACTTGAAATTTTAAATTTTTATATGTAACCTGTTCTACGTTAAATCCTATGGTAGGTATTGTTGTAACCACTTCACCAACCTGCAATCTGATAGATATAAGATTGAAAACAATGTATTACATATATAGTGTATCACATTAAGTTTTAAATTTTTTATGTCATATAAACATACACTTAATGTTTGATTATAAGCATTATTGGATACAAATGTTCAAACACAAAATAGATAAACTATTCGTATCTAAAAATAAGTAGTGTGTGAAGAAATAATTGCAACGTGATAACACGCAGAGAATATGTATATGTTAAAACATAAACTGTCAAGTAAAACATAGCAGAGCTTGTCAATGTGAAGCACACCTGTACAAGATCGTAGTTTTTCCGGCTCCATCTAAGCCTAGAATTAAAATCCGCATCTCCCGGCTGCCGAGTAAATTACGAAAATAACTGAGTAATCCACCTGGAAAGACAAAAGTGCCAATATTACATCGAAATATTAATGGAGAAAATCTTAACAAATTATACACCGACCAAATTTGTATTCACACGATAAGATTCGGTCTCGATTTCAGGAACATGTACCTTCATGAATTATCACACAACTCACCCATATCTCTATCACGTATTATTTCCAATTCATATAGTATAAATTAAGGTTTATTGTCAAATATAATAATCACAATTGTATCCAAATAACCGGGGCGCACACCCCTTTGACTGTCCACGGATGCAGTCCGCTTCAGATTACTTGCTGACTTGTGTCGTTACCGAACTTGCTTGAAGTTGTTTCTGTTCTCTGTGTATCTTCGATAGATCAAATAATGCATAAATTGCTATATTCAGCGTACAGTACTGCTTTGTGAACTAACCATGCTTTGCCAATTGACCATCGCTGTCCCCACCATTTCTTTTATTTCGCTATGTTCTCTGGATTCTTTTGCACACATATGATTGAATTAATATTATTAACGAAATTTTGCAAGTTACGAATTATAAGTTACCGGCGTTAATAAATTTTCTCCTTAATAGTAACAAGTTTGGTAATTAAATAAAGATTCATAAGTGAATTTTATAAACTATAGAAATCAATCTTGTTTGCCATAAAATTGTACAATTATAGAAATCTGTGTATTTATAGAATCTGTGTAATAAAAATCTATACATTATACTTGTTAATTCACTAATATTATTAATTAGTGTATATTGTGTAAGAAAGCCCTGAAATATTGTCCTTTGTTAACTGGCCAAATTTGGTCCTGACTCACGGTCAATTCATAAGACATACTATATTTTTATGTGACTTGATTATTAAATAATATATGCTTTGTTTTCTTGTTAAATAAATTAACATATAGAATTTGTGAAATAAATCTTTTCGAAAACTGAAATTTTTTTTCAAAGTCTTCAAGTTTACAATTAAATTTTCTAATATATTTTTAAAAATATTTTTACACATCTTTTGCTGTTGAAAATATTAGATCCCAATACAAAAGGTCTCATGTTTGTCGATATTTACAATGAACATCCCTCGTGCTTTACGTTATCTAGAAATACTGTTTTCTGTTAACTTCTCGTGATTAAAAACTTGTTTCAATAAACTGATAACGTATATTGTCACAATCCTTCCTTTGAAAGAATGACATACGTATGTGTGCTATATTTGATTTCTTAGTTATATCTAACATATGAATAGTTACAATATATGCTCACTTAGAACAAACTATTCGAGATAAAGTAATCAGCAGTCCTTGAATGTTAGTTATGACAACCGTAACCATAACTCATTCTAAACTGATATTAAACTTAATTTCTTTACAAGGGCAATCATAATTAAGTTACTCTTTTTATTTAAATAATATATTTTAACAGATAGGAACAAGATTAAGAAATACGTTAGAGAAGAAATTGATTAAATTTTAAGTTTCTTCATATTTCATATGAATACTTTTATTCAATATTCAATTTAATCTTGAAACAATCATAAATGTATACAAAATTTAAGATATACGTTTCTTACAACATCGTTTTAGCTCTGTTAATAACGGGAGTTACGACACTAGTTCTCACAACGATCGATAGATGGCAGAGATATCGTCTTCTACGTTGGTTTCTTGCACGAGAGTACGAGAGATTTTTTTGTTCATAGCCTGGACCGAAAGTGGTTCTGCTGGGATGCTGCATAAACGCGGCGCCTGTGTTGCTAGTAATTGACAGCTGCCGAAAAGCGGCGACTCGATCGGATGCGTGTGCAGATATGTTGTTTCGTTAATGAGATGGAAGATATTACTCGCGAAGATTTGAAGGAAACAAGGTGAATCTGTCTCATCTCCGTGGCCCCCGGATTCGTTTCGACACATTATGCATTTATACCAACATTATCGTCTGCGTAGTACAATTTAAAAAGTTCGTATGTGTTTACAGTTTCGCGAAAACCGTGAAAAACGTTATGTACACCCTCGCGACGTGTTCAGGATATATACATGTATCATATCCCTGATAGAATAGTGAAAAGAAAAAAATGCTCACGCAACGTGAACATTGAACGAAAGTGAAGTTTTTTGTTGATAATTTTATCGAGTGTTTCTCGAGTGTCCGTCATGTCGAATACGTACATATGTTCATCCCTACCAATACGTTGAGAAAAGTTTGGTAAGCTTTTTAAGACATTTCCTATTACAATACATATCTTTAGACATTACTACTATAAAACAATAATAGTAAAAATTCTTTAAATGTAGTATTTAAAACAATTACAATTTTATAAATTATATTTCAGTGTAAGATATATTTGGTGACATAAACTATATAATATCATGACAAAACGATATAATATTTTATCAATTTTTATATTTCCATAATTAAATTGAGTATTAAAAATATTCAACAATCATCATAAAATATTATTTGATGGTGAAAAAATCTCGTAAATGAGTCAGTTCAGAAAGTTCGCGCACTCTAACGTCTAATAGCCGCTGGAAACCGGTTTTCCCGAAAATGAAATTTTTCTCAAGTGCACGCGATGTTCCTATGGGAGTCGTCCTCTGATTCAGTTCTGTCCCAAAACTCAAGCACCCACCAGCTCCGATTTCTTTGTGAATCGTAAGGTATATATCACATAAATCCTCGTGAAAGAACAATTTGGACCTCTGAAAGGATTTACAGCTAACCGGTTGTCACGTAGGTTGCACACTCGCGAGAACCTTCTGATAGATCGTCATGATCCTCCTCAGACTTTCGCCTGTTCAATGACGTGCTTATATATACATATGTATACACGGAGACGCTCATACAGGTCCAGCATCGAACTTTCCCATCTAATGCCTAATGCATAGTCGAAGACCGATCGTCCTGTCAAAATCATATATCGTTACGTCGTTACGTGTCGTGTTGAAGGCTTTGGTTACGGTGTTCTGGCGAACTTTTATTCTGACGAATGAAACATCTGAAGATTGAAATATACATATATTTTTATTTCCATTTTTCATTTTCCATTTTCCGATTAAATATTCTTTATTAAGTTGTATATTTCATTTTTGCAATATCAATTTTTGTAAGTTGTACTATCGAGTGATGTAATTTAAATTTAATATATTCGAACCTAATTAATTACTATGTATATGGAAATACGCTTTCCACTGTACTCATAACAATCTATATATTTGATTGATTTGATGTATTCATAAAAAACCTTAACCTGTTGAGATTCTGTTTCTGAGATATCATGCTTATAATTAACATAGAAAAGAAATGCTAGAGATTTTCTAGAAATAAACTTTCTTCGATATGATTAATCCTTGGTTAATAAACAAAGCACTACTGTATATACACATTTCTGACATGTTTGCCCATAAAGGCATATAATTCACACAACTCATACCGTATATGACAAGTACAATTAATGTACCAAAGCCCACATATTACGCATAATTTCCAGTCTTATTTGCTTGAAACTTCACGGAGAATCGTAAACATAGTGCTTGGCATCATAAAGTTTGGTTGGCGTGGTATACATTTACCCAGGACTTATTAAATCGTCGATCGTTTACGTTACACCGCGCCGTATCCATGGATCCGCCAGCTCGTAACGATCTCATAAATCGTGTTGATCTACGATCCCGCAGGGGGGAGGGCGTTTACGTGCATCCTACTGTAACATCGCGAAAGAAATGACGAAAAGAACTGTTACAAGCAGCCGGTAATGTACGCCGCTGTCCTCGATGATACGCGACGAAGGAATGCATGCTGGGGAGCGGTGTGTGTCTCTGTCTCGGAATCGATAAGACAGTGAATCCAATCGTGGAAGGTATAAAGCAATAATGACAAATGGGGAGAAGGTTCGTTTCTATGAAAGGTCATTCCTGTTTCATGATGTCTTGTGGGAAATTTCGTGATGTCCTCCGACTGTGGTTCATTCGATTTCCAAATATACAATAAAAAGGATGATTCTATAGATAGAGATAACACAGGTTCATGAAAGTATTTGGACATCTACCATAGAAACCTTTTACAGATATTGTACGTGTTACATAAAACATTTTGAAATTTCGTTAGAACTGCTATCAGGTATGATTCAATATACATAATATGTACAAATATTCATAAATTTATGTATGTAATAAATAATACCCGTAAACATCCGAATACTTTCATGAACAACTGTATACCAATTCGCCATCGAAAAGTGTCTTTTTTTTTCAATTTCGTGATATGGGAATATTTTAATGTACAGAGTGTCACACCAATTTTACCCATTTAAAATTTCTTTATTATTTTAAATAAAAAATAAAGTACTGAAAATGTTTTTATTTCAAAATTTTTCATAAATGGATAAAGATGAACAGTCTACTTATGACAATCGATATTTCTCCATCGCTAGACGACACACGATGGACCGAATTGATCGAGAAATTCGTTGCGAGATCGTGGCAAGTGTCGTTGTGATACTGTAGGGAGGAACGGAGACAGATAGAGAGAGGTGGAAGGAAGGAAGAGGGAGCCAGAGAGGGAGACAATGTAAAGCCGCGTTTCTCCTGCGAAGAGGATCGCGGTAAGGGTTCGAATAAGAGGCACGGTGGTGGGGGTGGACAGAGTGACCAGAGTGGAGTGGGTAAAGAGTAGGACAGCAAGGAAAAAGAGCGAGTACACGGGTGAAAAGAGAAGAGAAGAGCGAGATGGGTATACACGATATAGGTTTTGGTTTGGGCAGCCGTTGGAATGCGGTGGCCGCGGGGCGGACGGCCGTACGCCATGCCACGCCGTATATACATACATACATACATATACACTCAATGCCGCACGGCGTAGCCGGTGTACAGGACCCAGCGCCGCGTCCAGCACATTCTGTGCCCGAGGCAGAATCATACTTTTGTTTACGCCCACGTGCACCTCCCTGGAACACGAATTTTCGATTGCTCCCCAGGTAAATCATAGTATTTCCACTGTCACCACTCGCAAGCATAACAAATCACTTCATGTGCGAACGAACTTTTGTGAACTATTGTATACGTATGTCTCATAGACATACTCGATAAAATAATTAAAAAGTTGGCTTATACAGCATACAGAAATATTCTTCTTAACATTATAGTTTAGATAACTGAGTCGTTCAGATAAGAGGAACTTTAATTCTCAACAATTAGTTGACAATTACGGAAGCCAAAAGAATCTGTTAATATTGACAGATGGTATTTATGTTGAATGAAAAGGATGTGGTACACCGTTATCTTTTTATGACGTGTTAGTTTTAGATTGTTTCAAACATAATCAAATCACATAAATACGTGGAATTTACTTCTTTACATTATATATATATAATATAAAAACTATAAAGATTTCGAAATTTTACTTCCAAATCATCATTCGGTGTGCGTTACGCGTGATAATAAAATGAGGTTAAATTTCAACTATGGGAAGACTGATAATGAGAAACATACTAAATATATAGTAGAACCTGAATACAAGGAGAAACCGAGTCATAAAGAATTGTATAAATAAAAAAAGGAAAGGAAAACATCGGTTATGTATCATAAAAGAGTAACAAAAATAGTACAAGACCAAAGCTTTCGGGTAAGTGGGTCACGAAGAACTATACTCTGTGTTCCAAGCGATCTACATTTTAGAATTATTGTAATACAACATTACGCATTATACAAAATTACATACTGTACAGCTTTCTGCAAATACATCAATAGCAGTAACACAAAACCAGCAGACGTCACGACGATAGGACGTTTTTAGATCTGGTGGAGGAACGAGGATCGGAACACAGTTACTTCCTCTGGTAAAAACGGTGGAAGGATCTTAAAGAATGTTGGCATTCCGCGAACATCACGTGGATGAAAATTCCGCGAAAGGGCAGCCAACATTGCGCGCGTGCTTTCACTTCGCGTGGAAAAGGGGTATGAAGGGAATGGCGGAGGGAGGGCGGACGCGAGACGCTCTGTTCCTGATATGCACGCTTAAGGAAGCACTTTGGGAGCCAGCCAGAGTAATTGCATACAAGGGGCCGTCAAAGCGAGCAACACGAGACCACGCTCTCGTCGGGTCTCGTTTGCGGAAACTTCCAAAAAGTTTTAGGTTTACGTTGTACCATTTGTGCTTCATATTTGCAACATGAATTGATGCTTCTTTTCGTTATTTTTCTTTTTACATCTCTTTCCTTCTTTGTCCCTTTTTCTTTCCTTTTTTATTAATTTTATAATATAGAACTTCTATGTTTCTTTTTTTCTTGTTACTTGTAGGTTATGTTAGGCTTGGCGGGAAATTTGGAGTATTGTATAGCAATTGGAATATTACTATATTGTAGCGGATTTATGAGAGTTTGTTTACAGTTGTCAAATCTCTTTAGTTTTATTAGAATTAGTATTAGAACTAGTAAAGTATGATATGGTTTGAGCTATGCTGCAGCTATAAAAGTATGTACAAGATTTTAAATAGGGACTAAATTGTTACTTAGGTATTCCGCTTAAAGTTTCTCGACTTTATTAGTTGATAGAATTTCATTCTATCAAAATAAGAGAATTAATTGAAATAAAATGGCGATATATATAAGCAATGTAAATAGATAGTAATGAAAGTCCTCACTTTTACAGATATTTTAATGTAATTAGAAAATAATGAGGGAGAAGTTAGTGAATATTCCACCTAATGTACAATCAAACAGAAATTATTTATTGTTCGATTTAAACAGCTGAGTTTCATCTGATTAATATGTATTTTTCGTACTAATCTCAGAATATCCTAAGCTTTTTAGACTATGAATTACAAGTATTTCAGGAATTCTAACAATTCCATATATACAATTATAAATCTATTAATAACACGTAGCTGTGAAGCATTATTTATCATCGATACTATTGACCGATTTAACGAGCTGAAAACTGCGTTCTTTAGTCCACCTTACGCCTACACGATGAAACGAAATGTAATTCGTGCGGTTGGTTAAACAAGATATCGATCCGCGAGTTGCCCCATATGGCTCTATTCATTGAGTTATGAGATCGGTCATGCGGGGAAAATTGCAGTTCTTCAAAGGGTTAATCCAACTACACTGCCAACCTATAGCCATCCACTTATGCAACGGGACACCATCGAACCGCGCCCATCGCTGTTTACTCTTGTGCATCGATCCGTTCATGTACTTTGTACGTCCATCAGCTTCTTATGCCTCACTATCTTACTGCGGAAGTGTTTGACTTAAAGGGATATTTTCACTAGAAAATTCGCTTTTCAGGAAAGATTTGGAAGTTCTTAAATTTTAAAAAATTTTTTGAAAGCTCGGGAAAGTGTTCTAGAAAATTGTTACATCAAATTTTTTAAATCTTTTTGTTTCTAATTCAGTGGTCATTTTTCATTGAGTTTGTATAACTTCCAAAAACCATCTGTTTCATATAGGTTATAACTTCTATTTATACATCTACAATAGAATGCTTTTTCTTTCATAATCTAGGTTAGATCATTAGTGTATGCACAAAGTAATTCATTTTAGATATAGATTTTTTTGTTATAACCAATAACAAAGTTATTTTTAAATTCTTTTCTATCGTACAAGAAAACCAATTTGCATCATTATAGAAGATTTACAGAGTTCATTTTATATCTTCTATATTATATCTTATATAATCATAAATCATAGTTCGTTAAGATCTGTAAAACTTCCAATGTCAAGCAAATTCTTAAGATAATTTAAAACTACGGTAAATCGTTATTAGGACATTATAAACTTTAACATCTAAGTGAGCACATCTTATTCAGATTCCGTTGCTAGATATAATGACTATCATCTTTCAATAGAACGTAGATACATGTGTACGTGAACGTCCAACTCAGTAATTACCGCAGAAAGTCTGTCATCTATGTGATATCGGGGTCCGAGCACGTTTACGAGTGACTTATTGAAAACCAGTTATCAACTGGACCGCCTCCCGGAACAGATCGCGCTAACATCGGGGTTAAGGGAGGCAACGGTTCACCACGAAATAGGAAAATTAAAGGCGCACGTGTTACAACATTTTTTTTCGTGATCGTTCATTCGTGACTGCGATCGTTCGCAACTATTAGCGCTCGTCCATAGGAATGTTACTCTTGCGTGTACGAAACTTTGACGTTCGCTTTCCCATATGTATGTATTTTATATAGGTATAGATCCTAACCTCTATGCGAAACATCATTCATCATTATGACCGCATTTGTATGTCTGTTATTAATATTTGATATGAAAAACATACGCTGAAGGTTGGAGATTCTTTTCAATGAAGTTTTTGGTGGTAATGATACCAGTAACTTAGGTTAAATCTCGTATGTAAATAGTTTAACCTGTTTTGCGTATGATATTCATTCTCTTTGTTTCTTGCATAATCTGTCCCTATTTTTCCAGAACGTTCTTTGTTTCTTCTTTTCTCTTATTATATCTGATATCCACTGTCCTTTTTTTTTATTGATGTTGGATATCTGGTATCACAAACCAATTGCAAAGTAAATGATATAAATGAAAGAACGTATTATATATTTATAGTTCTCTAAGGAAAATGTATAAATGAAATCCCAATTATTTAAATGTATTGCGATATATTAAAGAATATTTAACAGTATAAAATTCATATTAACTTAAAACATATTATGTACCTATGTGTATAAAATGAACGATTCTTTATAAAGGTACATTCAGAAGCTGTAGTCTAGAGTCTAGGGGAAGTAGTTTTCAGGGTATACAACTTTCTAATTCGTAAATCATAAATCTCTTTTCCCCTCTTGTCTGTAACTTATACTATCCTAACTCATAGAATCTTCTTCCTCTTTAAATACTAATTAAATCTCCGATTTCAAAGTTGTTTCAATCCTCATGAAACTTATAATACTAGAATTCACACTAAAAAATAATTCTCTATTTATATTCTATAAATATTAATTCTTTAAAAATTAAAGAATATAATTATTTATTTATAACTATAATTATATAATTATATATATAATCATATAGTGGATTTCAATCTCTACTTGAAAAATTAGTAGAAAGGCTACATCTATATGCTCCAGAGTTCATAACTTAATTGCGGCCAGTTTTAATAAAAACAACGTAGACACTTGCTAGAACCGCGGTATTTGAACATGTAGAACGTGTTTATTAATTTGTGTATGTTAAAAGCGGCAGACCGGTCTGTCCACCATTGTTGCTACAATTCACAAAAGAATCCATTATTTCACTTTTTTTTGTTATCGTTAATGAGTTGCGTATTGCGTAGTGAACGGTCAGCAAGCGATTGACCTCAAATGGAGTTTATGGAACGGTTATTAGCCCGCACAAGGATTGCCAGTTTTGCAATATAACATGCTGGTTAAAGAATATGTACATTTTTTTAAGAAAAATTAATTTTTCATTAATTCCTTTCTATTACGTGCAATCTGATTTTTATTTATAAATAACATAATTTATTGTAGATAGAGTAATTACTAATACAAAATATCCAAATAATCTCAAAATAAAAGATCTGCAAACTACATAATCTTCCACCGCTGTAATAACTACATTCCTAAAAGTTTTCCCCTCATTTGAGAAACATCCTGAACATCCTCTAATTCATTTAATCCTTTTCCAGATCACTCTATAAGCGGACATATTTTCAATGGAGAAAGTTGCAACAAATTTTCCCGAAAGGCATTGGAACCTCGCGCGAAATGAACGATACGCTCTTCCTATTAACATATTCGGCGTGTTTCCAACGGTAATTAGCGGCACGTTCGCAGCGCGACAACAGACACCGCGCGTATGAACAGAGAAATAATTGTTTCCTCCCGTCAGCGATGCTATCGCGCTGCTAATTATTCTCAGAATCATCCAGACGCTCGTTAATGACCTTCGAGCCCGAGAAGAAAGTTTCGCATAATTACTTTCTACCGAAGATTTTCCCGATCGGGAGCAGATTTCTCGCGGCGAATTTCTATACGCGTTCACAAGCTAGCTTTGCTCGCGTTTTTGATAAGAGAAGAGTTACTATTATGTTATTATGTTTCATTACCTCATGCAATTGCATTGAAAAGTATACTCAGCGAAAGTATAGTATAATAATCTATTAATTTAAAAAATTTATTAAAGATTTATAATATTTTTGCGATTTTATGATTCTGTTGGCACATAAGAAAAAAAAATAATTAAATTTAAATCAATAATAATAAAATTGCATTTTTTATCTGCATTATGATTTAAAAATTTAAATAATATTAGTAGCTTATACAATAATAGAATATCCAGTAACTTCCATATTTCTATCAACCTAAATTCTTCTAGAAGAATTTTTCAAGAAAAGTGAAATGTACTAAAATGTTTTTTAACAAGAACGTAAAATATTTTTATTTAAAAATTTGTAGGTCTTCCAGTGCAATCAGCAACGGGAGGCACAATGAACGTCGAACGAGCCACGATGGATGGTTGCGGGCAGCAACCGCTGTTTTTGACCGGTACTTCCGGTTCTGGCGGTATATCCAGTCCCCAGCAGCAGACCGTCCAAACCGGTGCGCCTCCAGAACACTATGGGGGACCATTGAGCCTGAGTATCTGCATATCCGATTCCGGTCACGAGATACTGCGACCCAAGCCACGCCGGTGAGTCTTCTTTTATTTTCCATGAACCCAGTCGCCGATCCACCAGCGATCCTCTGTAATCGATATCGATCTTAACGAAGATCTGATTAATGGTCGCGTTCACGGTGATCCGCTAGCCCCGATAAGGATCGATTAAAACCGCCCGGGAATCTTGGAACGTTGACCTCCTCTTCCTACAGCACCAAACTAGATATTGTTCTATGCTACAATAACTATCGTTCCTTTTTTTATACATTTCTCATAAATATATGTCATATACAAATTAATATTCAAAATTGAGCATTGACAAGGTAAATTATCCATGTATTATGCGTTTTTTATGTAGCAGTATTGGATAAAACCTATTAAATAAAATTGTTATCTAAATGCAGTGATTTTCATTCTTTTTTGAATCAAAATAGCTACTAAATCACTCGTAAACTTTCATTACTTGACTTACTTGTTACTTTATTAGCATGATAAAATGTCGTATCTTGTTCTCACAGATCGTAGATTTTATGTAAATCGAGCAATTTAAGATTGCCCACAGACGGTGATTTTGTTGATGATGATAACGTTCATAATGTTGATAGAGATATTGGCCATCGTTTGAAAGTTATAAGAATCACTTGCCACTGTCTTTTAATCGGTCATTTAGTTAACAATGTATAACTGACTATCGATGATCTGTAACATGAGCACAGGCTCCTTAAGAACATAGTGGTGAGCCAATATCGATACGGCATCTGATCCTCACGATCTTGGAGAAACGTAAAACGTTCGTCAAAGAAGACGAGATTTATAACCGGAAACTTCAGATGAGAGTGATGATAAAACAACTTGAAACATGAAAATATCGTAAATTGACATAATATAGATTATAAAATTTCTATTAACCTCGATGTCAATATACATATCTATAGGGTGTTCTGTTTGTACCATCGGTCAAAATTTACTTAAAAAGTATTAAAATTTACCAAAACAAAATGTTCAATATCCAAGTGTGAGTACCATAACAATTTTGATTCTTTAAGTTCCACTATTTAAAGAAGTTTATTCTCAGAAATCCACCGAATGATTTTCTGCAATATTTACGAAAGGACCGAGTTCAAGGGCCTTTGTTCTCGGACATAAACTGCAGAATGTTGTTTTTTTTTCTTTTGGCCCGATGTTTAGCGGGATCTCAAAACATCACCGTTAAAAGAAGCCAGTCCACTTGCCGATCCGATTAAGGATCATTAAAATTTACGATGTACGTAATTACGACCGATTCGATTAACGATGTCGAACGAGCATATATTCGTAAGACACACCTCCCCTTTCCCCATCATTTAGTTCCATCGACACCACGCCGCGCACCACGGCTTCGGCCCTTGAAAAATCTGTTCGGCATACAAATAGGCACTGAAATTTAAGGGTTCACGTAATAGGCCCACAAATTCTCGAAGTTCGTTCACCCGGTGTATACACGTAACGGAGCTCGTACGCTGTAACTAACGTCAAATGTAAATAAACCACGTGGATTTTTTTTTAGACTCACATAGTGTTCACTATGTACTAATTGTCAAAAGTATTCTGTGGATTTTTCATATCTCAAATTTGAGTTACAATTATCAGAATCATTCTTTATTTCTTGTACATCATATCTTGTATATCATAGAAAGTATTTGCAATTTGCAGTGAATATTATAAAAACTTTTGTACATTATATTTTGTATATCATAGAAAGTATTTGCAATTTGCCGTGAATATTATAAGAATTAAAACTGTATTTAGAAAACTTTTACTTTTTATACATGCAAATATCTCATCAATTTGCTCGTATAAAAATGTTGATCTAATCTTTACCTAATAAATTAGTTTGTTACTTAATCAGTTATTAAGAAAGGGAAAAACGAAACAGATGAAAAAATTTGCGTGATTTTTAAAAGGCAGAATCGTTTCGTGACATGAAGGTTAAAATTTCTAGGTCGGGTGTATTGCTTTGAGATTCTGTGTATGCATGGTTCATTGGTATTCCAGCGCGTTAGCGTGTCGTGTGCACGCTCGGTGATTCGTATGTAAAAGACGGCCCATTGCGGCCTTATCAATATGTATGACACCGAATTATAATCGATAATAATTGCCCATCCATGCGTAACATTAAAATTATCGATTGCGTATCGTATTGCTCTCGATTTTGCCCCGATATCCGGTTAAAAATAGCTTTCAATGTGAAAACGGTCACTGACCTGTTTTGAGATTAGAGTACATTTGAAAAAAGATCTCCCAGTTCCTAACCACGATTTTCTATAAATTCGAAACATGTAGTTATGTTTGACAATGTTCGAAACTTCTTTAATCACTGTAGCCAAGATTTCAATTACTATGAGATTTACAAACATTATGCATTCCTAAATTATTCGACCATACAAAACTTCTAACCACTCAATCTCGCGACAATTTTGTATCCCTACACAATATTCATACTATACAATTTATACTATGTATTCAATTATGAAAGATTAATTTAGCGCGTAGTAGCATAGACTACTATAGCCATAACTATATATGAGGCATACAACAAAGACATTGTACTTTGCAGACGCGTAAGATGGTATAAAGGGACGCGTCTGCGCGTATGAGTGCGCAAGGTAGTTTAAAAGAAGCTTAAATGACGGACACGTTGTATTTCGAACGAGTCAACGACCGCAAAAAATACGCCAGTCATCTTTCGCTGTAATCGTATATACGTACGAGCATCGTGGAATGCGCAAATGCAATCTCTATGGTATGAGAATGATCATCGTCGGGGATAAGGAGACGAAGTGACGCGTATCCTCTAAGCTTCTTCGAAAGCACGCGGTATTATTTATTAAATCAACGGGAAGCCCCATGAAACGCACGGTAAACGAGTAGCCCTCGTCTTCTTCCTCTCCCCCCCCCTTCCACACCCTTACCCTTTCTAACTCCGTGAAAAATCGAAATTTATTTCTGACGTGGTTGATCGATGGCTCGATGCCTCTGTCTCGAGAGTTAAGCCGAGTTTGCATTGTACCTGGTGCTCGCGACAAAAGGAACTGTTCTTTAAACTTACATCTTTTAGGTTAGGAACATGATTCTGTTTCGATGGAGTCTGTGTATGTATATCGAGTGCAACCTCAAAAGAGGGTGATAGATGTTTATTTCAAGTGTTTTAAAAATTGTTTTAAATAATACCTATGGTGCTGATTACCAATGACTACTAGAGCGTCACTGAAAGATTGGAGCTGGTCACAGACGATGATTATTGCGGTCAACGTTAAAATATATAGGGTAATAGTCAAATTTATATCAGTTGAGGTTATGATGTCATTTTCAATCGCATAAATCTTCGAAGGAATTCGTCTCGAGTAAGCAAGTCGTTTTAGTTATTTTAAAATAATGAAAAAATATAAGAAGTATAAGGTGGTAAGGGTATAACAGTCAGGTAATCTATACACTTTGGCGTATTATCTTTTGCAGTTATTTAAAATTTATATACATATATTAGAAATTCAATGGGGAGAAAATAATCATAAATGAATAAGTTAGGATTTACTTAGATTTGTATCTTCGAATGGAAAGTGACCACACAGATGAATAATGTATTAACTTGTAAATGCTAAACGATATTTATCAAGCATATCTTTTTGTGAATCCGCTTCGACTAACTTCAAAATCTAAACTTTTATAAAAGTTCACTTTCATAAAAAAACCACTCACCTAAAACATCACATTTTGTCCACTCTAACCAATTAAATTACATCCTGTTTACTTAAATTGCTGTATTTTATCATGCACCATAAACTCCGCAAACTATTCTTAAACATCGAATACCTTAAATCAACTCGTGGAAGCATTGACGTGCAATTAAGAACGATTTCCCATAAAATACTCGTGGGGACAAATCGTTGGTGGAGTATCAATGAATCGCGAGACATGAAGTGCACGCGCACGCGAGCAGACGACGAAGATGCGCAAGCGCAAAATATCCCGCGTGTCGAGTCAGGGTTATCGAGGGTTATCGAAGAGAAAGCCCGTTCGTGTAGCTCGTTGCCTGACCGATTTACGGTGACGTGAGTCTCCTCTGGGTCCCGTTCCATTAAAATACACTACTGTCCACGTACAGGATGTAATACAATATATAAGACCCACGTGAAAGATAGATAAGTAATAGGAAAGTGTTGTAAATTCGTATATTTTAATTTGAGATTTATTATATTTTATTCATTCTATTTTGATTTAAATTGCTTTTCGAGTTTTAATAAATTAGTATATTGTAATAGTTTGTTTGATAAAAATATTACATTATTAAGATTTTAACCTTAAAAAGTAAGAACCAGTAATAGTGCACGTATTTACAAGCACGTATTTATCTGACTTCTGAGTTTCTTAAGTCACATTATATTATATAACACAGTTACATCGTAGCGTTGAACTGTATCACGAACGTGATACGTGAACTTGTATGTATACGTCGAATGTTTTCCCTAATATTACAGCGAAGCAGCCATTAAAAAGGATAACAATAGGAGAATTGTTCGATTAGAATGGTTTTTGCTATTGTTTAACCTTTTCTTAATTTCTTTCTTCTTTTCCGTTTTCTTATACTTTTTAGTTTTTATTTGTTACTTGTGAAAGTTCAATTAGTTTGAATGTGGGAAATTGAGAATGTGGGATATACTGGTTGCTGGAATATATGAGAATTACATTACGTTTTTAGGCTGTCTGGTTGAACATCATAATTTTAAGATATTATTAGAATCGTGTTCTATTTTTTATATGTATATATATAAAATATAGTTTAAATTGGGATATAGCATCTGTTCAAAATTACATAGATGATAAATGTTAACATAAACCCATAATGAAAGATATAAGTAGCACATAGAAGTGGTAGAAATAAATAATAACAGAGACGAACAGTAGTAGAAACATAGGCAAGACTGACAAAAGATGTATGTACAGACATAGTTATCTAATAGCGTTATAGCAGGTTTCTTCCTTATCACGATTTCTAACAATTAAATATCAAACAAAGTTTAAGGTTCGATGTCCACATACTAATTTAAAACTTTGAAAAAGAAAATTTATTGTGTTCTAATTTAATAAGACAAAATCAACCCAGTTTTGTCGATGGATGGTTGCGATCAGCCACGCTGTAAGGGAAGAGGAAGGAAGGGAAAGGAGAGAGGCCGTTAACCTAAATATCTCGACCAGATCTGACTAAGCATCGGTGCACATCCTCTCACGCGCGTTATTATCGCGATCACCCGGTTCCCAGATAATGTTTCCCCTCTCGGCACGTTTTCCTCTACTTTCAGATAACTAATTAAACAAGTCCGCAACTCTCCTTTCACACGATCGCGCGAAATTCTTCAGAAAATTTCTATTTCGTCGTCCAACGTTAGAACGGAAGAATGGGAGGGGGGAGCGAGGATAGTTTAGGTTAGGTGTACAGGAATAGTTCTTTCACGAAAGCGGCGAAAAGCTATCTGCCGATTGAGCGAGGTGATCTCTTGATTAGATGATGAACGAAAAGAAGGTGAAAGATGAAAAGTGAGAGCCAATGAGAGAAAGAGGGGAGAAGGAGGAGAGAGATATCTATCTTTGGTTGTCGGTGAATCGAATAAAAGTGGAAAGTGTATTGTTATTAGAATAAGAACTTGTCAGAGAATCGATTAAGTGTGTTAAACTCGACCGCGTGAAGGTTAGGTTTCTTGCGTATGAGATGTCGTTTCACCAGGATTTAATTATCATTTATTATATTTTGTTCTATCGTCAATTGTTATCGCCTTATGTTAATCACTTATTAATCTCATACCGTTTCAGTTTAAGCTTTAGGTTAATATTTCTGTTAGTAAAGCACAATGTGTATCTAAAGAGGCCGCTGCAATAAGGAGGCAACTTCACATTTCTGTGATTTGAGTAAACAGAAGTCGAGCAAAGATGATCTACAAATCAAGCATATTTTGCTTATCGCATCAGGCGCTATGGCTAATTCAATGTTTGTATATATTGAAATTTCCGCTCTGATTCGGTCGTATCCGCATATCTATTCCACATGAGATTAAAGTGTATAGCACTTTTTTTCAATCTCCTCAAACACGTGTCCTTCCGTTTTGAACAGCGTTAATCCGCTCGGATCTGTGTCACTTCACTTCGAACAGCTAGGATTCCGGCTTCAAACAAGTTCGACTTGTAGCATTCTACTTGCAACAATTTAAATTTACGCCAGCCGATTCTGATCGTATGTTCCGCTAATATGAAAAATAAATGACAAAATACAAGGTATTTATAGGTTACCTTGCTTCTCTTTTGAACCTTTTTCCTTTCTTTCAGGATCAGTAATATCTTAGTTACTTATCTCAGTTCGGTAGGTTAAGCGTGTATCTTCTTTGGTCTTCCTGCTTGATTCGCTTTCTTCACATAATCTCACTGATAAGTGTTATCTTTAAAAACATACTATTATTACTAAACAATATAATATTCATTGTTCATTTTGTTATTTAATTGACCATGAGAAAAATTTGCTAAAATTATAGTTGTATTTAAATGCAGAATCTTTTCTTAGATGATACCTTTTAATATTACAAACATAACTTAACTAGTCATTCCACAAGGGTGCATTTTCTTCCTTCCTTTTATACCATACCGTAATATGAAAAAGAAAATTAACAGTACTTCTGTACAAACGTTAAAAAGTTAAATGCATAGATATATACATACTTACATCAGTTTCAGTTAATCTCGAACAAAATTTCAGTCATTCCAGAATACATTCCGGAACTCGGGGAATACCATTTTATTGCCTATGCCGTGTTACAATTAAGCACATATATTCACAAATAGCATGGAAGAAATAATCCACAATAATAACTACAACGTTGAAAAATCATTTCCACATTCTTTGGCATTCTATAAAAAATATCAAACATTTAATGTTCACGTGCTTTATATAAAATCGTGTTTCAGTCAAACCATTTCGATTAACTTGGAAAATGACAAAATCTATTTCCTGTGTCTCCTGCTCGTTTATTAAACTTTGTCCTCGATAAACGCGAAATGAAACATTCAGTAGGTAACTATGAGGTTGATGGAGGGTTTTTATTTGTCCAGAACCGGTATGATTGAAATGTAATTTTACACACTTGTTCATTGGCCCCTGAGATCTGTGTTAAGAGTTCATTTTAGCGGTGCTTCAAGTGGTTTGTGAAGGTTTTATAACATTTTCAGTTGATCGAATAAGTGATGATTTTTATGAAATAAGATAACATCGATATAATATATGGTTGTTTTTCATTAAGAAATACGAATACAGTAGCAGACGCAATATATTATGAATAACGGCGAACTGACTTTCATTTTCACCACAGTTTGGCTAAAACTTACCTAACAATGAAAAATAAAAACACGATGGACCATTATCATGGATAAAATACATGAACTACCTAGTTTCCTAAAAGTTGTTGGTACTATTAATCAAAAGTTGTAATAAATTGCACCAATCAATCTCTTCAGCGAAATAACTAGTTTCATGAATTACTTGCATGAGTTGGTCACATAAGATACCTATCTAGTGCATTTATATGTAGTAACAGTAGATTAATTCTGTACTGAATCTTACTTTCATCATCATTTGTAGTTAAAAAAAAAAGCATTTATTACAGGATGTATGTCTATTAAAATTTTCTTTGATACAGCACTGTACGTTTCAAGTTTCTGACTTCTTTTTTAGAACACCATGCGTTGTAGAGTATTTAATTGGAAGAAGATGACCTTAGCCCTCGGTTAAATGAAAGAATGAGTCAGGGTTAATTCATAATTACTGAATAAATGAGTCAAGTTTCAGAAGAATGTGGGCTTTGTATTAGATTTTAGTTCCTTTGTTGCATCCACGAAAATGTAAATTTATATAAAAATTCGTAGTCAAAGGAAATAAATTATTTGTAAACAAAAATCTTTCCAATTTAACTCAAGGCAATTTATTCTCGGTCAGTAGAAATTTTCTCATTTTCACTGGAATCTCGAAACTGTGAAACTCATTCCTGTCTCATTATAATACATAGTATACTATAATTTTATAGAGTGGTCCATTTGTTATACAAAGTAGGCAACTAGGATAATTTCTAACACAATCATTGCGCAAGCATGATGCAATGACAATTTTTGTTACAATTATAAACTACAACGTATGATGCCGCTAGAGGAAGGCACGGTTCGGTAATTAATTTAATATCCTCCGGTTGGAATGGTTGTCGCCCTTGACACCGGAGTTTCGCCAGATGAGCACGGACAATATACGCCTTGAACTCTTCCTTTGCAAAACCTTTCTCGTGGAGGGCACGTTATGTTATAGATTAAAGACTTCCGCCGTTGTTTGCGTGCGTTCTCAGAAAGGATGTATCAGCCACGAATAAAATGATGGGCCCAAACGTGTCGTTTGTTCATTGAAGGGGTATTCAAGGAACCGATAATTCAGATAAATTTAATTGGACTTTAATTAGCGGCTCAGGCGATATGGAGGAGAAAGATGGCGTTGTTTCACTGCGACGAAAGTGAATTTATGAATGAAGAGTCATACAGTTCTCCCTCTGGAATGTAACAGTGACGTTGAAGAAGAGAAGATGAATTGAAATGATGGTTTTGTGAGATCTTCTTCCAAAGGAACTCTAATATCGCTTTTAATAGCAATTCCCTGCTTCTTCTCTTCCTACCTTGGAATTCTTATTTAATCAGTTAATGAAGATTTAAGTTGATTATTAAATTAAATACATGTTAAGTTCCTTTTTGCATTTCTGATTCATTAGAAAATTTTGTTCAAATTGGCAGTTTAAAGAAAGATATTAAAACATATATTTTCTAACAATATAACAAACAAATGAATCTATTTGTAATAAATCACGATGCATTATTAGATAAAAAATATCATTGTTTGAATTAATATACTGCGAGTTGAAAGGTGATATCGTGTACATTTTCCAAACACGGAATTAACTTTAGGTTTAATAATAATACCGCGTACACAGCCTGTGTTCGCGTACACGTAGAATGCAGTTCATAAAGGGGGGAAAAAACGAAGACCGGTTTGTCTAGGGAGTAAAATTACCTTATGACTTTCACGCGAATTTATCACGGGCGTATTTCAACGGGAACAACGCTATTCGTGATCAATTAGAACGTTTTATTATCTATACTGTACGTTATTGTTTCTTCAATAACGACAAATTAATATTTTTATACTCTCCATTTTACTTATTTATTTCAACTGAGTTGCACTTTATTATTTCTTGAGCAATTTCCTAGTTTAAGAAATATATAGATCTGTGCTTACTCAATCATTTCTTTTTTAAATATAAAACACTAAAAATTTTTTGTATTTTTGTTTAAGCAATTTATAGGTAATTAGAGAATAATTAATAGGTAGTTAGAGAATAAAAATCAAATACAAAATGGTTTTAGAATAAATAAAAAAGAAAGATATTTGAAAATTATAGTATTCTCTGATACAAGTATATCTAAAAGAATTTTGGCCTACGCTAATTATACTTGGAAAACACCTGAGAATCTTCCTTGACATTGTTAAAGGTACCGGAAACTGTTAACATTATCTGGTTGCTTTCTTTCATTATGTATTTTCTTCTTCATTTCGTAACCTCAAAAGCATAAATTATATTATGTGCATCGTTTAAATTCATTTTGGAATTGTTATGTTTTTTTCCATCATTTATTTTTGTAATTTATATCTATACGTTTCCTTCTATACGATATGTTGCATTGTTTGTCTCGTATTGTTTTAAGGACCATAAAACTTATAATTGGAGCAGCTGCTTCATCAAAGCTCTCTGCCCTAACGTGTCTTAATTAACTTGAATTCGTTGAACTCCGTCATCCCGGGGTTCCGAGCATAATTTTATGTCTCAATTCTTCATAATTTATTTACGTATGAGCAAAAACAATTTCAAACTTTATATATAAATTCGATAAAAAAGAATGTTTCATACAACGGTACACTTACAAAAGTAGAACCGTCCATGAAACGTTTCTATCTCCTTCCATTTACGCACCATTCCGTTGCTATGTTTCCTAACATGACCAGTTAACAGTTTACGCCCTTCAATCGCGATAAACGCGGTTTTTGCATAGAGAAGGGATCGGTCGAGTGCGATGAAAAGATCGAAAACAAGTAACGTGTACAAGAATCGTCACGGGATGTGGTTAGGGCGATTCGAGTACACGGTCATAGGAAGTAGGATGGTCGGCGGAAATTCTCCCCCGAAACAAACGTAGCAAACTCAAACGCTTCGTCTGCATATGTATACAGTAGTGTGCATGCATATACATATGTAACACGTACTATATGGTGGGGCTTCTAAAGACACTGTTCGTTTGCACTCTCCCGTTTCCTACGCTCTCTGTCCGGTGAAAAGAGCATAACAGTTTACAAGTGGCAGCCAGCACTTAACCATGCCACGGAGCGGGACAAGAAACTAGCGCCGCGTGCGTGATAGCCGATCGCGAATTAAAGTGGAACGCTCAGCGTTTAATCTTGTTCTATTGCGAGACGTTTTGTAGAAAACTCCACGCATTCGTGTCTGCTGTTGTCATTCTCATTGTTACAGTTTCAATTGTAACATCTATTCAATTGTATAGTTACAGTTGTTCTTATTCTTTCGTAATTGTCATTTTGCTCACTTTTAATAGTTTCTAGCGATATATAATATTGTGCCTTAAGAGGGCGGATTGAACATTCGAAAGTGTAAAAGAGTTCGACATGGAATTGCTACTCGATGTTGTAATCGTCGTTTGATTATGCAGTCGTGAAGGTTATTGTGATTTGTGAATGAAAGAGAAGGTGTGAAGTGAAAAGATGCGATCGATGGAAGTGTAAAGTGATTTAGTGTGGAATTGTCCCTTATCGTTTCTGTTGAATCATAATCTTCTTGGGTTTTGATTAATTGCCATATCGTAAATGTTTCAAGTATGCACAATCTGGGACGAGATATGACTGTTTAAAAAGCAAAGTGATCTTTCTTATTCATAACATTTTTGCGTATTTAAAATAAAGTATCGTGTTATTTTTTTTTAGTAAAATATTTTATTTTTGATATACATATATTTGTCAAATTATTATAAATATGAATAGAGTGATACGCAACATTCTTCTAGGTTGCAAGTCGTGATTGATTCTAGACTGGATTTAAATTGAAATCTGCAATTGGAAGTAAATCCTGCTAATATTGAATTTTCTTAGAAACAATCAATTTATCGAATCAGCTAGTTTACCAACCATGAGTTTTTCTCCTAAAACATAACATCTTACAGTTAGTATCTGTAGCTGCGTGTAAGTCATTAAATTTTATTTATCTTTAACTTTTTCAAACAGTACTTCCAAGACATACATAATCCAAATGACTGAACAATTTTATGAAATAGCATAATAAGTCAACAACTTTACAATAAAGCGAAGTAGAGAAATAAATTCATACAAAGTATAAAATGATCTTTATAAAGTAATCTGCGGATGAGCTCTAATAGGTTGGTGGACGTTGCTAGAAATTGGAGATATTTCATTTGGAATCAATTTTCCACGGAGCAGAACGGTGAAAGTCTGGAGCGTGAATGCGCGTAATTGGTCTCTTATATTCTATGTTTGGCATTCTGGCGAGCATTTCGTATAATTTCTCACGAATTCTTAGATAACAAAATTTCTGCCGGTCAGAAATGGGCTTACCTTCAAGTAAACGCCAGTCTCTCTTGCGAATCGCGTTCTGTATGGAAGACTTTAGTAAACTGTTGAAGATTTGAATATTGTTTGAGCAATTATTTAAGTTCTAATTATTATTCGGTTGATATTTTGAAGAATTATACGAGTTTTAACATTATGGATATCGTAAACATTCTGAATATTTTTCAGAATTGTTTGAACATTTTTAAATATCGGTCGAGTATCTTACAACCCTTTTCTACCATTATATTCTATTCTAACCTAAAAAGAAAGTACTAAAATTGAGACAATTTTTACAAACATCGTTTCACCGTTCTGTTCCATCAAACATCTAACCTTAACCTAAAAAGGAAGACAACCAAGAATTCTCCGCATAATTTGAATTACCGTTCCCTTCATACAGAAACATAAATCATATCACGGAAACGTGCAAAGGTGACATTTATTGTCAATGCCTGTCCCCCGTCACTGAAAAAAAAGTAAAGAACACGCAAAAAGAAAAAGAAGGAAAAAGAAAGAAAGGAAGACGTTCTCACGCGATAAACGTCGAAGCTCCCGCTTTCGTGATACTGTTACGTGGTGCCTGGGGGGTAAAGAAGCAACGAAAGGAAAGTGATACGGGAGCCGTGCTCTATTCGCCGACATTGCGGTCCGCGGAGGAAGTGCACGCGTTTCACCTGCTGATCCCGTCGCCGCAGACCATAGTGTTTTCAGTCGCGTGCCGGAACGAGGACAGGTCAAAAACCACGTAAAGCCACGCTGATAGTTTTTAGTGATTCGCTGTTACTCAAACGCGATTTACTTCATTAATAGATTGTGAATGATTAGACAAATTCATATTCCGATAATTACGCAATTTAGTGACAATTTCCCTATTGCGTTCCTAATTTCTAAACTGCAATTGCGATTTTTGTTTGTGATTTTCTGAATGGATTATGGAGGATTTTGTAATTTGAAGTTGCCCGTGATATCTGTGAGCAGAGGTGACTTAAATTGCATTATAAAATAATCTGTAGTTGATTACAAAATTTATTGGAGTACTCTTTTAACTTGTACCAAGAAATATTGCATTATCGTAAGTCAATTCAAATTATTTAAACAAGGTATATATGTGCATCGCTATAATAAAGTTAAAATCTGTGAAGTTCATTAATATAAAATCATTTATTCAAAACCGCTATATAAATATAATATAAAATAATATAATATATAATAATATATAATATAATATAAAATCGATGGAAATTTGTGGATCTAAAAAGATCAGTGAACTCTTTGAATGATATAACATCACAAAAGCGACTCTCCTAGTTCACATCTGCAAAAAATTATCTAATTCCTCCCACTCGCTGTACTCAAAGAGACCAAGAAATCTACACCGCTGTATTCTCAATTTTCCCCATGAATCAGCGTCTGTTACCAACAAATTACTCAGCAAATTCTCGCTCCCTCCGCATCGAGGAAAGCATTTCATCATCCTGATAACCAGAATCATTCGCCAAATAACCAACAAAAAGCAGCCAGTCAGCGGACATCCTCTTAGATACCGACCACACGACGACTGTATACTTAGAATACCCCGTTTCCGGTTACAAACCATTCCCTTGATACATCTGTCCGACTTAATTTTTCCCCCATCACACAACCAAACCAAGGAACTCGACGACGAAATGCATTTACGTGAAAGCATCGGATGACATGCCATTGACGGAACGAAGATCATGCAAGGAAAAGGATTGCAAATGCGTGATATGCCGTGAACTGACCAACTACAGGATGCCTGGTAACCTAGAGGCTCCACCTCGTCGCGAGGGCGTCAACTTCATCCTGCGTCGCGCCCTGCCTTTTACTAGTAAATCACCGTCTAAAGAATGGTTAAATATAGGTAATGATATACCCAATTCTGGTAACCCTAAAGATGGTACCACGATAGAAGGAATTAATCACAGGGAAGAAATGGAGGGTACGATGATACCGGTAACCAGCTGTAACATTAAAAAGAGTGACAAGGATGTAGCTCATAAGACTGTGATCTATTTCGGTGACACGAATCAGAGACCAAATCACAGGTTCAACGGTAAAGAATCTTCAGCTCAATTAACGAACAAAGACGAGTTAAAAATAATGGAGTCGAAGAAGGAAGAGCAAGTTGCTGATAGTCTAGAGAATGAAAGGTGTGGTGGAAAGGGGCAAAACGAAAGGCAACGGTCCACGGTGAGTCTGGTAGAGGAAGAGGACGTCAAGGTCACGCACGAAATCGTGGTGAACGTCAGCCCTAGTAGGGAGGACGTGCTGAAGATCGAGGAGGACGAAAGCCAGGTCGAGGATTATTGGTCCTTGCCGGGGGACAACACCGGGTTCAAGGCAGACTGGAGCTTCGTTCAACAGTGGCGCCTGAGGGGGTAAATCAAGCGAGCATTGCGTTTACCATGACGATGAAAAATGAGCATGTTACCCGTGAGGCCCGCATATGGAATTCGCGTAACCGCTTGGCGGTTCGGTCTTCGTGGTATTTAACGGTTTTTGCGGAAACTTATAAGTGGTCGCGGGAAATGGATTGTGAGGTTTGATGGACGACGCATGGTCGGTGCTTCGCTCATGGTCCGTTGGATGAAATAAAGTTATGATGAGAAAGTTTGAATTATCCGGCCAGTTTGAGTTTTTTATGAGAAGCTTCGGCAGATTTTTATGTTAGTTTTAGATAAATTCCAAGTTTGCATAAGTTTCCATCGGTATTTGAATTTTCAGATTTTAGAAAGGCAATTATTACTCGAACTTCCTTTCATCTCGTCCATTTGCAATGGTCTTTTGCCTTTGGAAATTTATAAACAACTAAAGAGATTCACTAACGTGATACGAAATTAACTAACAATAAGAAACGCAGAAAATTGAAAATATTTCAGACTGCGATCTGGTAGATCAGTTAAAATCTTTTTTTTTTAAATGGTAGTTAATTAAAAACGTATAATTGAGGCATTCATAGGTGGAACAGATGCTTTGTATGTAGAAATTGGTTGCTGAGGTAGAACTAGGTATAACAGACCTAGGTATAACATTTTAACAACAGGTATAAAAAACACAATTTAACAGTATTAACAATTTTAATTACATTGCTATGTACAAACAAATTATTTGTATAAAATAAATTAATCAAAATACGCATGTGCCGATATAGATAGATATAGATATAGATAAAAAATGTCCGTAATAACTGCAATGATCTTTTAAATAGAAATCATTATTCATTAATTATTTATCACATTTTTTTAACCTATTTTGATCGAATACCCGGCTCTAAAAGAACCAATTATTCTTACCGGGCATAATTGGGTAAGCCCCTGTGAATGAAACGTTTATCAGCTGCAGCGCTCCTCCTCGCGACTATCTGTAATTGCATTAAGGGCGCGTTTCCACTGGTCCGCACGAAACACACGCATGCGGAACAGTTCAAGTAAAAAGTAGGTGCCATGATTCGGAGGCTTGCACGTACCACGAATATTAATTTATATCGAGCGAGTCACGCGATTTAAACATACGAAAATCACAGGAAAAGGCACGATAAGTATATCTTAAAGTATAATATCACTTTATAAGACTAAAAATAGCTAAAATATTATTTATTGAACTACGTTCGCTATATTATTTGCAAATTCGTTCCGAAGATGAAATGTTTGTTTTCTAACTTCAATGGTGGGATGGTGGCGTAATTTGAAGATTAAATAAGTATAATCTCCATCGACTTTTTCCTCTTAGGAGGGTAGACTAGTTCGCTTGATGATGAGCATTAGACGGGAAGAAAAGGGATATTATATCCAAACGTGAAAGCTTACTGTCATTATATAATACAAGTTTTGCTTTTCTTTGGTTTTGTTATCATTAGTTGTATACGAGTTCTATTGAAGTTTGTTACCGATTTAAAGAAACAGAGGGTGTGTTTATATCATTCGTTAATGGTATTAAGTACAATTTTAATTTCAGAGGAAATGGTAAATAAAAGTGTGAAACTTGTTTCACCAGAGCATTACTCTTCTAGGTCAGTTAGTATCTGTGAAATTAGTACACTGTGTAGCTAACATTTACTTTTATATTTAATATAGTATATACAAATGGTATAAAAAGGGTTAGAGTACTGCATACCTAAGTTATTTTGAAATCTGCACAAATTTCACAATAAAACTTAATAATCAATCCTCGTACCTTGCACCATTAACCCTTTATATACATTGATTTACTAGTAGAAACCAACCGATGTCGATTTGTCTTCTCTCCCCTGCATCACAGCTACATCAACATTATTCAACCGGCAATGTATATAATTTCCTAGAAAATTTCCATTAATCAAGCCACTTTTACTTAATGTTAATCCATTAAATCTTTATCCATCTGGTTCTCGAACTAAAGGTTGGAATTTACCCTTTTTCAACGATTTCGAACTCAACGTCAAAATACACACCTGTACGTACGATGGAAACGCGACCTAATGGGAAACACGCAAGCTCGTCGCTTACGCAGAAACCGGCTCGTACGATTAATTACAGGCCCGGGAGGATCGCCAAGAAGACGACCGCAGATTTTTGGAACGCGATACTTTTCTCTGGATTCGGAACAAATCGAATTTATTTCCGAGTCGGGTCGTTTGCTCATCGAGAAAGAATTTGAAATGCGTGGACGCCCTACACAACCAACAATCACGAGAAACAAAGAGGTCACAATCGAGAACACGAAACACATGTGGACCATGATCTACCTTTCCCGAAACTTATCGAGCACGTGAATCTCTTTACTTTCGTACGGCTACAAATATTGTTAATTTGTACGTTTGAACCGCGTTCATGTGTTCATTCGTGATTCGTTCGCGTGCAATCCTAGGTTATATAATATTAGAGCAATACCGGGCGTAAAAAAATCAACAAATATGTAAGAAACAACAGCTCATGACTTTTATCGACCGCTTTTATCGATCGAGCGTTACACGAACTAATTTCCGTGAATAGAGAGCGCTTTTAATGAATCGATAAGATAGATGGAGTTAACCATTAGGGTCTGTAAACAATTATGTATCATGCAATTTACGAATGAAAATATTATATATCATTGTATATACATATTATATATATAAATATTCAGTTAATCCTAATATAAAACAAAAACAACAAACCTCAAATAATCAAACGCATACGATAAGCGATAAATATCATTCATCACGATATCACATCAGAATACATAAATTATTACATATATTTCGATGCAGAGATCTTTCATAATATTTTATTATATTTATCTCTCCAATCTCTGATGAAGACATTGAATACTTTTGTTGCTCCATAGATTCTGTGTTCATTCGAGAACGTGATTTCTTTCAAAGCTAAATCGTTCTAACGGAATACGCGGTAACCAAGTATTTTTTCAACGTTCTTGCTTTTTCAAGGCGCAGTGGAAAAGAAAGATCGAACTGGCACGGGCTTCGCTGGATTATAATTATTTGGCGGGCAATTAACAAGAAACTTGCCTAACAGGATATCGAATAACATGCCCCCCCCGTATATGCTCTACACGCGCGGCTAATGTGTAGTAATAGTAGACTTTATAGAACAGTAATTTATTTGATTATATCAATGTAGATAATCATATAATTTAAAATTTTTTGTTTAATTAGTTAAATTATTTAATTATGAATTCTTTTAGGAGGGAGTATCCATTTCTTCGAAAAGATAGTATATGAATTAATTTATGTATAAATTGCGGATGTTTATGCATTTATGGAAAATTTTCAAAATTTAAATGTGCTAAATTTATTTCAAAAATTTGAAATGATCTAAAAATTTTTTATAGACCGGCCGGTGGCAGTGGACGGGAATTGTATTGTCCTCCATACTCGAAGGACTTCACGGAAAGTTCTCCGAAAAACGGTGTTCATAATATGGTACACATGGTGGCGGAAAGGGACACGGACAGCGTTGCTCCAACGCCAACGCCTCAACATCCCCATCACTCTCAACACTACCATCTTAGTTTACATGAAATTCGCGCGCTTCAGGTATTTTAATGCTCTTTTTGCAATCTGAATACTTTCTAATTCATCCACAAAATTAATGTTGTGATAGTGATATGAACGTAGTATTCGACTTTCCATTCTCATTCTCAAGAACAATCGTTAAACAATTCTAAAGATACTAATACTCCAACAATCTACTCCTTATTCCTTATATACTTTCTTCACCATCCATCCATCATCTCACGATATATTATCATGATGTTGAAGAGCAAACGCTATAAAATATGAACATCTTTTGTAGAGGCGACCAGAATGTACCGGTAATAGTTCATCAGATGAAAATCGATCGTCAGGACATGCAAGCATGTCGGACACAGGTGGCCACACGAGTAGCAGTTCACCACCGCATCGTCATCATAGGGCACACAGTCCACAGCAGCTGAACTCTGTGCCAGAAGACGATCGTTTATCGGCCTCGGTTACTCAGAGAAATGGCAGGAATAGATCTGGACAGAATCGTAACAGACACAGAGCTACACCCGCTAAGGTGTGCTCTTTGCAATAACATAGAAATCCATTGTTGATAAAAATCATTACCTTAAATTTCTTTTTCCAATAACTATATTGTAGTTACAGGTCCCATGGTCAGGTTCTGGCTTAGAAGATATCAAACTAGCAATTCAACAGCTTACTATGCGTTCCCATAAATCGTCTTCCACCTACTCCTCCTTGAGCGGATCCGAGAGTTCAGAACCAGCTGTAAGGAGACTGATGAGGCACTCCAGCTTAGAAACCATAAATACCAACGTAACCAGTGCTGACGAGTTCGTCTGGGTAGACTCTCATAATCGGCTGGTAGAGTTACAGCAATTACCATGGACGCACCACGACGTCCTTCGCGTGTTGCAAAATGGTCGCACTAGAGAACACATGGAGCAAGTCTCTATGGAAACGATACCGCGTCTCTCTTACCTGCTGCAACGGGCGCTGGTTAGAATTGGTCGAGAAACTCAGAGACTGGCTAAACCTGTTGGTCTATGCAGTAAACACGAGGTATACAGCGCATTCAAAATCGTGCTTTGTCCGGCCTTGGCAGATTCTTGTACCAAGGTACGTGAAATAAAACACGTGATTCGTTGATGTGATAATTGAAGATGAGTAAATTGCTAATTTAATATTCTCGGCATAAATTACTTATCTAAATACCCTTTACTATCTTATTCATTACTCAATGTTAATAGTAATAAGACATATTATGTTACATTGATATTAGCAAAGGCTAAACCTAAGCTGATTAAAATAAATTCGTCATTGTATCCCTCAGGATTCATAAAGATATAAATTCAACTTTACACCGTAAGCGTTTGATCCGCGTGAATTTAGAAGATGGCGGGTGTCTCCCTGTTTGCATAGGAAATAACCATAAGCAGACAAAATTCATAAACTTTGTAATAGTCATACACTAATTTTTATATATGTTTCTTCTATACACGCTTGCTTTAACTAGGAATTACTTATAAGGTAATAATATAGTAATATAAAAACAGATAATACAATAAAGATAGGAAATATTATAATAACATAATGGGCTCATAAAATAGGCTCATATCACAAAACACTTATTCTAATAGCTAAGTTTGTTTATATTGAATGTATTATATATAAACAGTAGTATTTGAATAATATTTAAATAATCAATCGAGAAAGTACGACCATAAAACTGGACAACTTTTTGTCCCAGTAATAGACGAGTATTATATTTTAACGACCTTGAATAACAGACAGATTTCAGGCAAATTATTACTACGTTAGTACAGACATTCATCTACTTATTCTCTTTTTATAGGCGTGCTTGCGTGCTGCAGCGATGTTCGCCGTATCTGGCGATCAGTTAAAGCAATCGAAAGCATCTCGATCCGGGCTACAACTACCAGTGGGAAGATTTCTTCGTTGGATGTCTGATGTACGACTAGGAAGAATGATACACGAGTATGCAGCCATATATTTGACCGCTGGAATCGAAAATCTGTTGGAAGAAATACTACTACAATGTATACCGACTGATCCCCATACAACATTGACTGCAACCATGTTGGAACATGCTATTGCAAACAGTGGAGATTTATGGGGTCTTTTGCAACCGTACGCGCATCTAAATGCTGGTCGAACGGCATCAGGTAAAATTATTTTGTTAGGAACTAGGCCAGGTAGGCAATGATTATTTACGCGAAAAGTATTCCTTTATTTCCCAACATGCTATTTAATATTATTTTAAAATTCATTATTTCCCGCTTTAACTATATTATGACCCCATATACTACTTAATTACTATAGTTAATTACGGTTACTAATGTAATTCTTTTCTTTTTTTACTGTTAACCGATATATTCTAGAACGTATTAAAAAATTTATCAGACAATAAATATTCCTAGTAAGTTTTGAATTTTTTTATATAAATTATTAGCGTTTTAACGTATTAAGATGTATTATAAATGAAATAAATCGATCATTTAATCCATTTTCTTATCTTAGGAGAATCTCACATATTCCATAATCTTAAGAGAATCTCATAATGTTCGCAGGTGCACTTGCCATGCCACGTTGGGCTAGTATCAGTTCTCTAAATTCTTCCTCATCATCTCGCAGCGGAAGAGATGCAGCGGGATCTGCGTTAGAACCGTCGCTTTTAACCACCTGCGTAGGATCAATGTCAGAATTGGTAGATTTAATATCGAAAGTAGCTCAAGCAGGACGTTCACCTATACCTTTAACAACCAAGGCATTAAATGCTCTCTTTTATTACATGAGGTGTTCGCAGGTTTGTCCATTTGATCCTAATCTTTGCTCTCCTTTTCTATTGTCTGAACGTAATGTAATGAAACAATATTTATACAGTTGGAACACGGTGAACGAGGTTCCGGAATACAAGAACTCGCATACGAACGAGCATACGTCGTACTTCCGCCACTGGTCGAATGGCTAAGAGTTGCGACCGCCCATGCAGAACACAGGCACGGTCTAGTTGTGGATCAAGATGACATTAATCAAGCTGCCAGATTGCTATTGCCCGGAGTAGATTGTCCTGTTAGACCGATATGGTAATACATACTAGAATTTACAGAATGATAAAAGTACCTTGGATACCCTATAAGGCAAGGTCCTAAAATGTAATGTTGGCTTTTTAATAAGGTTTTGTAATAAACTTCGTTCACAGCTTCGAGGAAGTTTCAGTCTGCTCGAAGCGCATTGACGATTCTGACTACGTCCGGCTTTTAACTATGGATATGGCCTTCAAGATGCTAACAAGCGGTCGTGCAGATTTAATAGCTCAGGCCATGCCTCTTTTACCGTCGACAAAGATCAACACTGTGAATGATAATGGCTTCACTGCTTTAATGATAGCGTGTATAAACAGTGATGAAACCGCTGTTCTAGCATTGTTAGATGCTGGCGCTGATTTAAACATCGAAAGTCCACCTCCACCCACTGGACAATCAGCGAACACACCTTCCAAGACTCCAACAGCTCTAAATGTATCAAATGCTAGAAGTCCAATGACGTCATCTGCTGTAATGACTCCAGGAAAGAATGTGCAGTCTTCAAATTCGTCTTCCAGTTCACCTAGCGCCTCTAGTAACGTTTCTAATAGTACATTCTGTAATCAGTCTGGATTCAATGCAGAAACGCAACATTGGACTGCTTTAACCTACACGGCGTTGTTAGGACATTGTAATATTGCTAGAATATTGTTGGAGAGGGGTGCAGCTGTTGAAGGTGGAGCTAAATTGAGCGAAGATAAATCTACGGTTACACCATTGCAAGCGGCTACAGCATCTGGCAATTATGAGATGGTTGCACTTCTTTTGGCTCATGGAGCTCAGCCGTTTTTATCTACTTTGATAAAAGATTCATTTTCGTACTCTGGTTCTGCTCAGCGGGGCTGTTATAGGCAAGTAAAATATTTATTTTAATTTTCCTGATGACAGATCTAATATAGTTCATTATTGTTCAAAGAAGTAATAAATTATAATTGCTTTGTATTCTTATCTTACAGTGCAATATCAGTAGCAACAGCTCATGGTCAAAGGAGTTGTCTTCATCAACTGTTGTCTCACCCATTAAACTTCTCTGCCAAACGAGGAGAAAAAGAAGTATTGTCATTAGAAGAAATTTTGGCAGAAGGTAGTGCCGGTACTAGTCCTCAACAACAAACTGTAGATGGAAGAGGAAATAGAAGAGAAGGCAAAGAGCCAGTCTTTAATAAAGTTCAAACTAAAGCTTTACAAGAAGCAATGTACCATAGTGCTGAAAGCAACCACTTAGGTAAAACATATTTGGAAGAAATCATCTTAAAAAAGTATACTTATATATTTTTTGTATAAATATATGAATTTTTTCACAGATATCACGATGGAACTTCGTGGATTAAAAGTGGGTTGGACGTTACATTGCTGGATGCATAGTCTTGCAACAGCTCACGAAATAAGATTAGATTCGGTAATAGATCAATTACTTCAAGATTTTCTTCAAGTTTGCCCAGATGACTATTCGACACAATTCGTACAAGAATGTCTCCCATTGTTGTTTAACATTTTTAGATATAGTAAAGTAAGTCATATTTCAACTTGATTAAAGTTGAGTCGAATAAGTATATTTCTTATATCTTTCGGCTTGTATTTTTTTTATAGAAAGAAGGAACGACGCTTCTCCTCGCGGATATTTTCTGTACGTGCTTTGGATGGGAACCAATAAAACCTATTCGAGATACAACACTTTCTAGTGGATCCAGAATAGATCCTAAGTTTGTAAATAATCCAGAATTAAGCGATGTACAATTCAGAGTGGAGGGCAGAGTCTTCTATGGCCATAAAATCGTTTTGGTCACATCGTCACCGAGATTTAGGAATATGTTAAGTTCAAAACTGTGCGAGGGAAATCCTCCTATTGTACAAATTAACGATATTCGATACCACATTTTCCAGGTATATAATACTCCAAAAGAGCTAAAAAGCCTTAGCTTTTTACTTAAGATTTAAACCATATTTTAATATTCAGATGGTTATGGAATTTCTATACCACGGTGGTTGTGCTACGTTAGAAGTTAATCAAAGTGATGTTCTGGAGTTAATGGCAGCCGCGAACTTTTTCCAGTTGGATGGATTACTTAGGTATTGCGAGGCACAATGTTCTTCTATGGTTGATCTCGACAATATCGTTTCTATGTATATTCACGCAAAGGTATCTTGTTTAGATTTTGTTAGATATAATGTTATATACCACAAACTTTTTGTTAAAGAGGAAATATGAAATAAATGATTTGTCGTTTAACAATTTCCAGGTTTACAACGCCACGCAACTTTTAGAATATTGTCAAGGTTTTTTACTACAAAATATGGTCGCTTTATTAACTTACGATGACTCAGTTAAACGTTTATTGTTCGCTAAGAAACTGCCTAATCACGATGTTCTCGCAGGCCTTCTTCTTACTTTACAAGCAAGAATAAAAGCTAGACGATCTCAGCAACAAAATAAGATAAAAGCTTAGAAATACGTTAAACATCATGCACGGTATTTATATTAACATCGTCATTATCATTTTGCTTTCGCTATCGTCACTTGTAGTGATAAACATATCCACGTATGTTTAAATGACATCATTTATGAAAAAAGACCCGTAAGCGAACTAAGACTGAGTTTTTCATGATTTATTTTTAACTTTTTTCTATCGGTTATTCAAATATAAATTATCAGCAATACTTATTAATTTAATATTAATATCTTAGCATTTCATTCAAGATACTAATGAACCATAAAACTTACGTTTCTGTTATGCATTTGTTTTATTCTTGTATAGTATTTCTAGTTTAAGTATTTTTTGTAAACTACGTGCTATAAATGTACATTAGATACTATTCGAACTATATAAATTACTGTTATAAATGAATCCCATGTGTACCTACTATAATTAAAGTATTAATTTTTTTTAAATTAATTTGTTCATCACAAATTTTTGAATCATGTAAATATAAAAATAATTATAATAGAGTATAGACGGTGGTATATGCTGTAAGCTTTCAGTGACAGCAAGCTATTAATATATATAACAAATGAATATATGTATTTTGTATATAAAACAGGCTGGACAGTTTAAACGCGATAAAGAAATGATAAAGCGGAATATTCAAATGTTATCTCTTGTATTGATAATACAACATAATTTGTACATCTCGGTTGCAATAAATTATAAATATTGTGATAATGAAAACATTAAATGATAATTGTTTCACTTCTTAAAGCCTAACAAAACTTTTTATATTTTTCATCACAATCTTGTTTACATAAACTTTATAATTTGTATCACAACGACACTTGCAGCAACTCATAAAAAAATGTAAAACATAAAAAAATTAATGCAAAATATTGTCCTCTTTTCATGCTATTTGTATTTCAACTGAAGCGAGTATTTTTTAATAAAATGTTACAAAGAACGCGGTACATTTCACAAAGAAAAAGAAGAACAAAACACAATTTACAATTAATACAGTGAAACATCGTAGAGTTCATTATTGTAACAAAACTGTTGTCATCTGTACATACGTCAACAACATAACAATGTTAGTATCATATATAATGCAATTTATTTTGAATGTTAGTGGTTAGTTGTATATACAATATTCAAGTTATAATCTTAATGATAATGTAATCACTGGACTGTTAAATTCTGGAATGCCTAATAATCATATAAGAGACAAATTGATTTATAGAAAATGGCTGTCTCAATCTTACGATAATCTGTACTGTATTCCTTTTTTAATGTTGTAACCTTCAGCAAAAATGCGCATAATTCATAATAAACAATATTATAATTCTATTAAAGAATGATTATAAAAAATTATAGTATATTCACAATTTATACAATTGAATTATGCTTAGATTAAGAACATGATGTTTTTATCACTTTTATATGTCCTTAAAAGTTCTCACTTACATAAATTATCATGTAGTTAATAAGAACTACATAGTGATACACATAGTCTCTTGTAAAAATGTAAGCTTGAAAACAGTTTTGAAAAAGTCATCAGTAGGCATTCCCTATATTATGTGACATAAATCGTAAACTGTGATAAGTATTTTTTAATATTTTTTTAGTACCTGTGTTTGTATATAAAATAGTAAAATGTTTCAAACACATGAAAAATATAAATTATTGTTTTTTTCTCAATACATTACATATTTTATATTGTAAAGCTGTTTAAAGTGACTGATCTGTAAAAGTAAAGAAGCTGCGTGTGCATACATATAAATACATGTATTCGTATTAATTTATACATAACTTTAAACATAGATGAAAAGCGATAAGTAACAGTATTCATAACATAATCATATAATCAAAATTTCATTTTCAGTTTGTGCAAATTTATATTTCCAAAATAAAGAATGGAGACAATATGTTATATGATATTACTTTTATAACAGGCACATAATTAATTATTCAATAATACGAAACGAATTTATTGTTCCAAAATGATAACATGTAAATGACAAGCTAGTAAAAGAATATCTATTTTACAAAACATAATTTCCACTTATCACTTCTCATTACATTCAATTGATTAATAAAGTTGAGCAGAATCTATCAGAATGGTTCATTTATCTGAATGGTAAAATATATGCAATAGAAAGTTACATTTTTAAATAAAAACCAGGGTACAGAATAGTAATTACATATTTATAGCGCACAATTATAAAAAAATGTTAAAACAAGATATAGTTCATTTAACAAATGCTATCTATACAAATCTTCCAACATTGATCAATGTAGTGCCACGTTGTTTATTTCACATATCTCTAGGATAAACCCATATCTCTGTTTAATCACTTTATGCTTTCATTTGTGACCTTCTAATATCAATATAATAAAACTTTAAATAACACATTTTTTAAAGATTTATCATAATAAATAAATTAATGAATAATTTTACTACTTATATTAGGTAATTGTTTAATTATGATAAGTATATATCAAAATGTTATATATGGTCAATCAGTAGAGTACATAGTTTTAATATGAATGTTTAACAAACAGTATCTATTGCCATAAAATTTGAAGCTATAATATAACATTAACATTCTGCTTCAATGCTGGTTGTATTTATAATGCTGTATAATTTATTGAGAAAATAATATATAATACAATTAATAACAAAATGACTTATCAAAGTTTTCGTTAGACAATAACTTGCAGATACAACAAAAATTACAGTTACTTTGCAATATTCAAAAGTTTGTTTCTGCTACTATTAAAAGCCTTTTATAAAAAATGACGCGGATATTTAATATCTTTGTTATGCTTTGCTTCAATCTGAGTTATTAAATTCAAATTGCCTTAAAATGGAAAATAAAAAACAAGTTACGCGATAAGAACATTATAATATGTTTTACAAGCTGGAAAGTAAACAAGGATAATACGTTTGAATTATATTAATTAATTTACAAATGAATATAAAATAAGTCTATCCTCTCCCCATATTGCATATCCAATATATAAACTGGCAATTTATATTTTTCCACGATATTAGTACTACGATCAATAAGATAGATTGAGACAACCTTTTTCATTTGTTCGCAGTATCTACGATGATTAGGAGCGCTAACTTAATTTAGTGACTAGAATAATAATTAATATAACGACAACTATGATCGCGAGTAATAGTAGGACAAAAACTTTCCGTCGATATTTACTTAGGTAATTACTTCCCTTAACTAATTCTTGTGCTCCCAGTTCAACATTCGCGTGGACATCTTCTATTTGATTCTCTATCGTGTCTACAATAATAAACATTTATAAAAGTATGCAAAAACGGGATATTTTTATAAAATTTGGACAGAATAGCTCACTGATTGAATCTCCTTGCTGATGTACCAATGCTACTAGTTCGCGTATTATTTGGTTTACATCCAAAATATCACCTTCAATTTGTTTTATCCTGTCTTCTCTCTCTAACAGTATGTCCTGCTGGAACTCAAGATTCCTAAGAACATCAGGAAAGAGAAGTACTTGTAGATTACTTTTTTATCATTTTATGTGTGATCAATAACGTAATTTTACGGACTTGTATTATGTATTAGAATATCGATTAAAATAAACTTACCATACACTCAAGTGCATTTTATAACTTTTCTATATGAATAATACACACTGTAATTATTTAATCTTTTCGATAAAATTTTTAATTCAAGCTATTTCGATATTCATACTATAAAATCTATGAATTAAGCACATATTACAAAAATAATGAAAAAGACCTATTTGAATATTCATTTTTTTAATAAGATTAGTATAATGTGAGTCATTTCTCATCCAATTGCTTGTATGCAAACTGTGAGAAATAATCAAGCTCTTTTCACTACAGTGCTACAATATGTGCAAGTATAGTTATGTATATCTATCAAAATGAGGATATAGTTTATTTCAAACCTTTGTGTCACTTTGTGTTCATCTTCCTGAACTTGAAGTAAACGTTGTTGTTCTTCTTCCTCGGGATCCATAGGATTTTCTATAGTAGTTGTAAGCAAAATATGTCTCTTCATTTTTTCAGCAATTGACTACAAATTCCATAACAAAGAAATTATAAGTACATGATAACATTATAATTAACTAGGACACAATTAATAAAATATATTTTACCTTCTGCATATCTGAGTATCTTTGTAATGCATCTTTGAAATCAGTGGTAAGTTTCTCAATTTGCAACTTCTGTTGTTTATCACCTCGCCTCATTAGCACTGTCAGTCTTGCAATGTCTTTGCTGGTTTGGGTTACTACTTGATTTGTGCTTAACTGTGTGACATGCCTTGTTACAAAATCAATACATAGAATGTAAATATAAATATGAATTGAAATGTAAAATGTTAATAGGACATTAAAAATTATCATATATCTCTAAATTATTTGGTCTTTATTTCAAAATTATTATAATTACTTACACCTTATCTCTTAGACCCTGATTATCTTTATTGGTTCCAACATTTTTATATGCACGTTCAAGCGTCTTCCAACTTGTATTTATTGTATATATGTTAGTAGTAATATTTTCACTGAGACTATAAAGTTCAGTAGGACTAAATCCTACATCAGGTACATCTGTCCGTTGATCCGTGGACCCATATGTTTGAGAACAGTGAGCCATTCTAAGAATAAATATAAGTTTCATTAAAATTTCTTTACTTCTAAAAGATTCATAAACCTGCAAAATTTAAAAATAAAAAATAAATACATTTAAAATTTTGGAGAATAATTCTTTTACGCAGAACCTTATGTTTATATATATAAACACACAATGAAATGATGAAACCTATATGACACATTCATGAATAACACTGATAAATTATCACATATATGAATCACTATTAAAATTTTAAGGACATGTAAACATTATAACAGATTTTTTATGTATTTCAATGTATTTAAATTAACATCATCTTTTATTTGTTTATAATTGTTTATAATTTCTATTCTCCTAGATTAAATATATTTAATCTTACTTTCCATAATACTGTTAAATGTATGTACTTATTACATGTATTTCAAGTATCTTTCAATACTTGTACAAAACACATAATGTTCAAAATTTTAAATTTTCTGTTAGTGGTAATATCGTTAGTAAATGTAAAATTTATTGAACCCTAGGAAATACAATATAAATATGTATCAGATGAATGTTTTGAAGCTGTCATAAAAATGATATTTTAGTTAGAATAATATAGTATAATATTATATGATACACATATTATATAGTAAATCAAAATTTTAATCAACATATATTAAAATTCTATTCTATTTCTATTCGTCATTATGCAGCTGAATAGCATTCGGATCTTTAATGATATACGGCAAATACGTACACGAAAGAATAAAATTAATACAAGACAAAAATGCATAAATGAATATGTGACAAATATATAAAACAAACCTGACTTATTTTATCACAAATGTTCTTAATATCTAAATATAAATTGCTTTATTAATTCACATTTAAAAATCAAGAGAACTATCTTTATATACTGAATTTTAGAAACTGACAGTTGCCTAAATGATCTAATCCACCGCCTATGTGACAATAGCCCCTTTGTATACGAAACCGCGATTCAGACAGATTTCCACATTATCGGCGTTTCATATTTTTTAAGTCCAGACTCGGTATCTGTAAATAATCCATTTACTTATCGACTAATAAAAATAGATCTATTCTCTGATAATAAATTATTAATAATATAATGTACGTCTTGCGAATTTCAAATTAGTTTGTAATATAAAAGGAATTTAATATAGTCTACTGTGTCTATAACACCGTCAGTACTACTAGATTCAAAACATCACTTGGTAAACACTGTTTTATTTTATTATAATAAACAAATATAAATTGTAATCTTTCATATAAAGAAATTAATTGTTTTAGAAAATTCCCTGTTAAGAAAAATAAATAAGAATATTAACCTACGATAAAATAATTTTTTATCCATTCATAGAAACGAATGTCTGAAATACCGTCTTATATATTACTACCGCTAGAATCAAAAATAAAACTAACGGTACATTTATTTTAATATATTTCTATACGTTTAATGCAATAAAAGGTAAGAAAAATCCGTAATAAAATTTTTCTATTGAACAGTTAAACCGACTAATAAGCTACTTTCCTGCGGGACTACATGTTAGTCGCATGGCGAACATTGGCTTGACAAGACGTACGGTACGGAAGTTCCCGAATACGACCGACTGATTGCGAAAGCCTTCAGAAACAACAACCGTCGGCCGTAAGTAAACGCTATTGTGATTTCTCATCGTTTTACTCGCAAAAATCATACATTTTCATTTGTCTGCCTGCTACTATAACCAATTTAATACTAGTTTACCACGTTGCGTGTATTTTCTTCACAAAAAATCTGGTTAAAAGTTGGGAAATTTGGTAGAATTTTCTCGAGGGTTGCTTTCGAGTCAATACAGCTCGTACATAGGTCGTGCGTCATGTCGGTTCCGAACGCATCTTCCGTTCCGTCGACTCCCTATCATATTTTACAGTTTTATATCTCGTTCTAATTTCAATTTTTTCATTCGATCGACTAGTTCTCGTTTGAATAACAGCAAAATTAAACAATGCACGAGTGGTAATTGAGTGTTGTTTGCAAGCACCTACGCAACTTCCTCCCACTTTTGACATTTTAATCGGTGTGACTTTTGGTGTAGGTTCATTCCTTTATCTTCTAGCATGTTTTATACACGTTTCAAGCTATGCACATCTCGCATTTTAATTAGAAGCATATTTTCTTTTAAGCTATACGTGAAAGCAAAATTTTCGACGTTTATGATAAATCTCCTTCCACCATTATGTTTTGTTGCCTAGCTTCCTTTTAGATGAATTTTGAAATTAGTACCTTCCTTTCTTCGATTGTTGGTTACTTTCTGTTCAATTGCAAAATCGATTCGTTTATTTAGAGAGTCCTATGCACACTGCTTACGTCAAAGGTTTCTTTAACTCTGCCCTGTTCTTTTGCTCATCTTCGGATCAATCGGCAGTTTCTTTATTGTTATAGGAATTTCTTAATTTCACTTATACTATAAAAAAGCCATTTTTGATACGCATAATTTTGTGTAAATGCAAGAATTTATTTTAGTGAACTCAATTTTATTTTGCTATTCTACCACCCCTTATAAATGGGGGTAGTGCTCTGGTTCTTACGCCCATATTGGCCATATTTTATCTTTATCATACTTCAAAAACGAAAATATATTTTCACGTAGCTCTTAAATTTTATTGGAAGTAATAATTCCTGTTGAAGGATTAAAACATTAAAAGCTTTTTTACTCGTTGAAAAAGAGTGAAGTTGTAATGTAAAAATTAACAGGGTTAGTCGTCTCTTAAGAATTTCCTTTAGCCAAATAAACTTAGGAATTTTTTTAGTGATATATTCTAGAATAAGTTTGAGAAAAAAGTGTTCGTTTCGACAAATTTTTTGCTGTTCGATACACTTTAATACATTCGTTTTGTGACGGATATGGAGACAGACTCTTGTAAACATATGTATGCATGGAGCACACATACGTATTCATCGATCAATGTGCACGCACACGCATAGGCGTACACGAAACCAACCAGGCGTACACTGTCATGTTTCTGACGTTCCGCTGGAATTTTTGTACATATATGGCCTCAAATTTTCGATACTTTTCATGTTCTCCATTTTAATAAAATTATAATGTCGTTCCTTTGGTAGATTTTACATTTTTTTTTTTTTTTTTTTTTTCATTACTGTTCATTGTTGTATGCTATGGTTGAACAAAGAAACTACAAAATGATGCTGAACTAATAATATATTGCGTTATCTTTCTAACAGAGAACAAATTTTTAGAATCGTTTTTATACATTTCGAATTTCTGCTTACTTAAAAAAAAGCATTTTTGACAACTATTTTTCATCTATTTCGTTTTATCATAATACTTGAGCAAGTGATCTTCAATTTCATTTTTGGTTCATTGTTTTTCTCATTAAAGATTTTTTTTAATATATCACTATATTGTTATTATATGTGATTTCTTTCTTTAGAAATTTTTTTAGAAAATTTAAGTTAGAATCTTTTCTATGTTTAAAGTATGTTTTTTGTTAAAACAAAAACTAAATTGGGATATAAAATACGAAAATTCTAACAGATTTATAAGCATGGTTCGGTTGAAATCAATTTTGAAATAAGAGTATATGTAATTCGTTCAAAATCAATTTTCGTTTCGATGTGAAAAACTTGCCACCTCAGTTTCTATAATGCCATACTAACGATCCAGAATTCTAACGATTACAACCTCGAAACATTTAATACTTGGGGCAGAGCGTGTTACAACATGCGCACCCGTGGCGAGCGCGTTTGCCGTGTGCCTTTAAATGCTCGGCCATATGACTGTTCCTATGTCGGACGTGTGACGACCGTATGTGGCCTCTTTGTTACACCAAACTTAAACGCTTATCGTACTATGAATAGACGTACTGATTTTCTTTCAGCTGTCCACTTTGTGCGGCTAATTTGCACTTCGCCACGTAACTATGTCACTTGCTAGAAATTTTTGGTAAATTCGGCATCTGTGTTTCTGTGTATGTGCTAATTATGCGAAGCATAAAAATGATCGTGAATGTATAAAACAAAATTACAACTCTCTGGTAATTAGATTGTAGTTGGAATGTCGAGAAATTTTTAAATTACATGAAATTCATTAAATAATGAGATGTTAGATAATGTGCATTGTCGTGATAAACGTGAAAAATTTTAGAGGCAAGGAATTTTAATCTCTTTTTTGTGTAATGCTATTTCTCTAGCGATTATTGTTTATAATGTTGGTAGTATTATCATAGATATGCTATTTCTTTCTTTCTAGAAACATTTTAGAATATTATTAAGGAGAGAATGTTCTCTATAGAAACTGCTTTAAGTGTTTAGTGAAAAATTTCATTTGAATTAGAGGTACTTCACTTTTTTTTTCCTACAATCACTGATCTTATGAGTTATCGGCCTTCAAAAGTTGGCAACCTTGTTCTAACTCGTGGAGTGCAGCCGTCACGGCGCATCAATGACGTGTCATGAGGAAACAGAATAATGGAGTGTCTGAAGTATTCAAAGAAGGATAGCAACTGCTCGATCTAAGTTTCGTTGCTATCTCTTTGTTTATTGTTAGCACGTGGCTCCACTTGTACATAATTATTTTTTAAGGTCTCGTTTAACGTCGTTTTACACTATGCATTGTTCAAAATTGTTAAAAATGTTGCTGTCCTCACTTTTGTTTATTTAATTATATTTTCATCAGTAATTTTAATTTTATTTAGGGAAAAATACGCAGTATAAATTATTACAAGGTAATAGCTATTTTGGTAAACATTTAAAAACATTTAAAATTTTGGATTATTTTTTGCTTTGTTTTACGATAATAACATTCGTAGATATACTTATGACATATTCAACTTGGCATGCGCTGTAGCTTCAAAAACTATAAAATTGGTATAACTGTTTCTTTGCAATCTTGAACTTCCCATGTCATAGTCCCAGAATTCCATAGACATTTAAATCGTAGAATGCATTATTTTTATGATACATTTTTATACAAGTTTTGTATACAATTTACAATGAAATTATCAATATTTAAAATTATTATTGAATTATTATACAAAAAAGAAGAAAATTACAAAAAGTATTTGATTATAGTTTAATTACATATTTGTAAAATTATTTGGATATAGTGATTCGTTTGTCATGTCCAAATTGAAATGTTCGATAGATATTTAAATGCGTATATTTAAATTTAAACAAGATAAATTTAGAACTGCTAAGAAATTTCAATTGTTATTTTGGTAATCGAACAAGTCAAAGTGATTGCCTTTCCTAAACCTTCATTTAATTTTCTGACAACGAAAGTAATATAAATTTAAAAGGAAACGAAACCAAATACCGGTTTAATGCACCAAAGAAATTTTCAATGTCGAAGCATGTTGCAGACAGCGACCTTCGTCGTGCAACCCAAAGCAATACTTTTTAAGTCACAATATATGTATGTGTAAGTACATACATATTTAATGATATTTAGTTTCCGCTTTTACCGGGCGAGAATTTTTGTAACCGTATATTGATATTCCAAAATTACATTGTTCATCCAAATTTTCTACATTTCTAAAAATCATCCAAAATAATTTATAGCAATATCGTATACATCTCCTATTTATACTATGCTGTTAACAATTTCAATTTACTCTTGGAATTATTATAATCAGAAAAAAGCTTGTTATTTCAATACATTTATTTTTCATCATGAAGTATATTTATAAAGATAAGCAAAACACTGCGCAGAATACTCAAGTTTCATTTATCGCATAAATTACCATAAATGCATACAATAATTAAACATTAAAACTCAAATTTATACATGTATATTTGTCTGACAATTTTTGCACATACTTCTAATCATTATAGATTCCACCTTACTTTTTCATCTCGTATACAGAGATAAATGTCTGTCATGGTAAAAAAAAAGAGAGTCTATAATACCGTGATTCAAAGAAAAAGAACATTGCACAAAGAACTGTACATAGAATTGATATTGGAATCTTTTCTGTTCTCGAGATAAAGTTATTCTCTGTTTGCCTCCATCCGGTAGCATATAATTGAAAACAGACCGAAGGTTTTCCAGTCATGCACCCTAAATACATGGATCGCTTAGTAGAGGCGGTCAAAGGCGACCTTAGTCGAAGTCAGGACGAAGTTGTCCGACCTCACCCGATCATGCTGGCGATAGAAGCCGAGATCGGTCGAGGTGAGACGACGAAAGGTTCATTGACCGTCTGACCATGAGCCGCGCCCCACATACGATCCTCTCCACGTTTATCGTCCACAGCTTTTGGTTGTTTTATTCGTAACCGATACCTCAAGATCAAAGCCGTTTCCCTGGAGAAGGTCCTCGTCCTGCCCGTTGAAGACCTTCACTTGTGAGCGCAATAAGGCTGCACACTGTTAATCCGTGCTTCCTGCCGTTAGAAGTCTCATTCTTATAAGTAGACTGTGGATGTTTATGTATCTATAGGAACCTTAAAGCTCCAGAAATCCACATAGTATGCAAAACTATAGTTTATTCAAAGTATAATAATATTTGCTGTAATATTTAATAAATGAAATAAATTTTTGCTTTAGATTCTATTTCTTTAATTGCATTCCAAAAAATAGGAATTTACATAAACATCTAGCAGCCTACTTATAAAGCAATTAGTATTTTATTATTATATACAATAGATGGAAGAAAAGAAATTTAATTTTATTCTTTTTTAAATTTATTTTGTTGTGATTTTGTATTTTACATGTTATATTATGTTCGGTTTCTATTTACTTGACTCCAAAATGATGTTTATTATCAGAAGAGAAATAAATAGATGTTTGTGTTATGTTTTTATGGTTTATTAATTGTTGGACAAGAGTGAATGTTTCTCACCCATTTTGCATAATTATATTTAGTATTACAATGTTGAAATGTAAAGAAGAAAAAATTTATGTTCCTTTTTCTTTACAAAAATTGTATGTGTTTGAAAATTTAATTTATTTTTTGGAAATAAACTTGTATTGTACAGTTTACATGAGTATTATGCATTTAATATATTGATATTAGTAAATTCTTAAAAAAGTAGGGTATTTTTTATTTGGAAAATACTTTTCAATTGTTCTTTTTATAAATTTATCCCTTCGTTTAAGAAGTCTTTCATAGAAATATTTAATTTATAAGATATTACATAATGATATAATTATCACATAATGATTTGATGACAATAGTATAAAATTCATTAAATATATATTATAGTACACATAGTTCAAAGATTGATTAGATTTAATGGAGAAATAATAGGAATGCATTTTGTGCAAAGAGATAAAATTATAATATACTTTTTCAGACTGCACACGATAACTTGTACTCTAAGCATCCCAATTGCATGTGTGTTAATACATCATATTTTTGCATCATTAGGTACAAAAGGCTGCGATATTAATAGTCAAACATGGATGGAGTAGCATGCGTGTAAGCAATAAATTATTAATGAAATGACAGGTATTTTTATTGTAATCTTCTTTTTGTTTCAGCTTCCTAAAGGAAGATCTGTGTGCTGTGATTTATCACTCAGGGGGCCGAAACACGCGCAACAACGGACAACCCCACAGGACCGGGGGGTGCTTCTCGTGTCTCGGGAGGAAGGTCAGGGTCTAGAAAGTTACCTTGACTGTAACAGTCATACACGAGCTGCTTCTTTTTACATCCAATCAATCTTCTGTGTTCACTGTTATTTGTAACACACTGAAATTAAAAAAATTCGATGCCTTCCAGGGACGATATTCGCTCCCTATCCGCTGAGCAACGCTGGATCCCTCCTTCAACTGTTAGACGCGATGCACTCACCCCAGAAAGCAGAAATGATCTCATCTTTAGAAAGGTGCGGGGTATTCTTAATAAGCTTACGCCGGAAAAGTTCGCAAAGCTGAGCAGCGACCTGCTCAACGTTGAGCTTAATTCTGATGTGATTCTCAGAGGTGTCATTTTTTTGGTAAGTAGGTCATAAGTGCTATAATATGTAAAATAAAATCAAAATCTGTATAATTTAATATTTATTACCATTACACTTCTAGATCTTCGAAAAAGCACTTGATGAACCCAAGTACAGTTCTATGTACGCACAGCTGTGCAAACGGCTGTCTGACGAAGCTGCAAACTTTGAACCACGAAAAGCACTCATTGAAAGTCAAAAAGGCCAAAGCACATTCACAGTTCTTCTTCTTAACAAGTGCAAAGACGAATTTGAAAATCGTTCAAAGGCAAGCGAGGCATTCGAAAATCAGGATGAACTTGGCCCAGAGGAAGAGGAACGCCGACAGGTGGCTAAGCGCAAAATGCTTGGTAACATTAAATTCATCGGAGAACTGGGAAAATTGGGAATCGTATCGGAAACGATTTTACATCGTTGCATCCAGCAATTATTGGAGAAGAAAAGGCGAAGGAGATCCAGGGGGGATACTGCTGAGGATATCGAATGCCTTTGTCAAATCATGCGTACCTGCGGCCGTATCCTTGACTCGGATAAAGGCCGCGGACTTATGGATCAATATTTCAATCGTATGAACTCCTTAGCTGAGAGCAGAGATCTTCCTCTACGCATCAAGTTTATGCTGCGTGATGTCATTGAGCTACGCCGTGATGGCTGGGTACCGCGTAAGGCTACCAGCACTGAAGGTCCAATGCCAATTAATCAAATTCGCAGTGATAATGAAGAGTCTTCGAGGGGAAATGGCTTCCATAGACGTGAGGATCGCCTCGGAGCTGAATTTTTAAGAAAAATGGGACGTAGTGGATTAGACATGGATATGATGGGAAGTATACCATTGACTTCTCCATCGTTCGGCATGCCATCCCCATTCAGTCCTAATGGATTCTCTGGATCTTCCGGGGTTACTTATGGCCGTCACAATCAACGTAACCAGCCGGGTTACTATCAGAATCGTAACCAAAACAACTATCAAGGAAAACACAATCAACAGCAACATAATTCACCACAAAACTTCAATAACAGTACGTATTACTTTATTAAATGGTAATTTATTATTAAAACACGTACGTCTTGCTAATGAATCTCTTTCATTGAATTACAGATAGCAATAAAGAACAATTACGCTTCAATAAAAATAAGATGTTGATTGGACATCCAGAAGAAGTATCACTAAGACCATCAGCTAATTCTATGATGTTTAAACAAACCAACATCAATCCCAACCTACCTCTCAACAGTGGTATGTATTTTAGTTAGTAAAATATTAATTAGTTCTGGAAATATTAATTTTTCAAATGCTTAGCAGTAACTGTTACAAATAATGTATACACATAATTTGGTTGAAAAAGATAATAACACTAACATATGGTTCAACCAAATTCATATTCTTCTACTTAAATAATCATATCTAATTTAGATGTTTAAATTTAACATATAAATGCTAATACGCATGGCCGCACACAGACAATTTCTAATTATTATTTCAATTAATAGATCTGTTCACAGGACGAGCCTCGGAATTACCTCTTCTACGTACTAGCACATTGAAACCCAGTTCGCCATTATTGCACAAGGAATTGTCACCAGCAATCGTAATAAAACAAGGTCCTGTAGATAAACGAGAAAAAGCTCGTGATAGAAAGGACAAAGGAACCTCTAGAGAAGAGATACTGAAAAAAGTGAACTCTTTGATGGACGATCTTGCTTCTCATACGAATATACAGGACGCAATAACAGCTTTTCAAGATCTTAAAATACCTGAACGATTTTTACGTCATGCAGTTTATACGTTATATTCTAATACATTAGACCGTGGAGATTCTGAGCGTGAACTTGCAGCTAAACTTGTAGTTGAATTGGAGAAAGCAGACATGATTACCGTACAGCAGATACATGAGGGATGGAAAGAACTAGTGTCCAATATTCCAGAAAAAGAAAGTACTGTGCCTTGTGTAGCTTCTCACGTTGCCTTCTTAACAGCCAAGGCTATTGTGGATAATTTAATTCAATTAACCGATCTGGTTGCTGTGACAGAAAACGGTCAGCATCATCCGTTGTTTTTACTTACACTTCAGCAGTTACATAAAAGCCAAGGCAAAGCAAGACTCACACAGATCTTTAACGAGAGCAAGGTGAATCTTATTAGCCAGCTACCTGAAGCAGACAAGACAAAAGAGAGACTTGCGGAGATCTTGGAGGACAGAGAATTGACTTTCCTTTATCCGCTTCTTAAGATCCAGGGAGATATATGGCGTCAATTAGAATATGACCCAAATCCTAATACTCTTTACAAATGGATCAAAGAAAAGCTAGAACCTTCGCATCATTCTGATTCAGAGTTTATTAATGCTTTGATGAATGTTCTTCTGAAATACATTACACAGGTTAGTATAAAAATTAATTAAAATCGTTACTTTATGTTACTATATGTATTAACTACATATAATTTCTTTTTATATCTTTATTAATATTATATCATTATTATAATCATTTTGTTGGTATTGTAAATAGTTAAAAATCTCATGTTCTCTTTTCCATACATGATTTTGATATTTTTATAATTATTTCTATTTTTCATGTTTGTATTAGGAAACAATACTGGCACCTGGGGTTGATCCGTCTAGTGTAGGAAAATCAGTAATAGATAAGGAAAAAGCATTACTGGAAAAATATGCACGTTTGATGCGTTTACTCTTCGTCGATATAGAGTCTCAAGTAACAGCTCTCCATGCACTTCAAGCATTTTGGTTCTCGCACAATTTTCCAAAAGGGATGCTATTGCGATGGTTTGATGGACTTTACCGATTAGAGGTGATTGAAGAAGATGCCTATTTCAAATGGAAAGAATGTGTTACTGATGCTTATCCGGGCAAGGGTAAAGCATTATTTGAGGTAAATAGGACTTCAAATTTCATAATATTACATTAATGTTCCAAATTTTATGTGTCTACAAATTAGCACAGTACTATACAGTACAATATGATCAGTATTCTTTATTGGTGAAATGCTCCTGTGCTATAAAAAGTACACTTAATTGCATAACAATTTCTATGAAACTCTTGCCCAATCTTCTTAATACTAATACACCTTTTTTGTCTTCATAACTATAATTATTCTATTTGACATGTGATTAGTAATTTATATCATGATAACAAACTAAACTTAAAGAAACTTGCATTAATTAATAATGTTTAAATGGTGTAGGTCAACAGTTGGTTAACATGGTTAGATAATGCATCCACGGAAGAAGAAAGTGATGATCATAACGACGAAGAGGACAACAATAAAAACTACAGAATGCAAAAACTGTGAGAACAATATGTTCTTCCAGTTACCTATAATTTGGAATAGGGTTTTGCTATCTATATTACTGGACCAGGCGGTTTCAGTTTACTAATTGAGTTGTCTCCATCTATTGCCACGAACATCTTGTTAGTCTGTGTCAAGCCCTCATTCAAAGAAGATGAAGAAGACAAAGAAGAAAAGGACTTTACAATCATGTCCACAAAAAAAAAAAAAAGAAAAAAACAATACGGAAAACATACAGTTTGCAACCCATCGAGTGGTTTGCAGCAGACTTTCTAAGGAAAAAGTTTTAGAATGTTTTAGATAATTGAATATTGATATGATTTGTTATCATATTGGGCCAGCAGATGTATCAACATTCGCCGCTGTATGAACATCGGTGCAGAAAGAAACAAGAAAAAAATTAGTCTGGTGATTTGTGTTGTCAAAGTTTTTGTCTAGTATTGTGCATGTGTCACGTTTTTGTAAGTCTTTTTGTCCGCGTCACCAGCGAGTCGCTTGTTATCTCTGTGTACCAGCTTTTACATTTATTATGAGGAATTATTATCTATTATTAACTATTATATTATTATTACTATTATATAATTCATCACAACAGTCGAAATACATCTACTTTTCCTAAAGAAACAGAAAAAAATATCCATCAGAAACAGAGGACTGACTCAGTAGTATAATATATAAAGTGCGACTAATTAATTCTCTTTAAAAGGTAAAACAAAAAAAAAAGAAAAAAATTTGAATTGAATTTGTAGATCTTGAAAAAACGGGAAAACACTGAGTCAAACTTATACACACACCAATCAACCAAACACCATTTTTGCCCATGTACCTATATTTGCTGCTCCATTAATTCTACTCTAAAATACTAATCAAAGCAACCAGCAGCCAACATCACAATTCACTTTAACGTAACATAACATAAAAAGAATTTAGTGACACGACTAAATCGTATTTAAAAATAAACATACCTTGGTGTAATTTATTACAGATGGCCCCCTGGTTGTTCTGTCGATGAACCAACAGTCACCTTACCTTCTTTTCCTGCCTATAGTCTCTCCTAATTAGAATTCTACGCATCGACATATGATATTTTTTTTTAATTAGTGCGTAACTTTCAGACACGATGCCATAAGTTCGCCTAAAAGAAAGTTAGTGCAATATCGCAGCTTCTCATGATCGGTGAAAGAAGAAAGCAGATATTATTAATTTAGAAATTAATCCATCGACTTTCGCTTTCCCAATAGCACATTCGAATCGAATTAATTTTGTTAAGCCTCCTTGTACGTAATTATTATTATACACCGATTAATTAAACATAAGAATTTGGATACTTATTCTTTTTTTAATTATTTATCGATAATATTCCAGGACAATGTACGTATTAAAAAAAATTGTTACTTGCTACGTCGCCCCCTAATTCTTGTTGCCATAATGAAGAATTTCAATTAAACTGCATCTTTTTCCCACCATGTATTAGGTAGTTCGCACCCAGAGTGTTGTCAGTCCAAATACTTATGTTGAATCGATCATTGTTAAATTTATTTCTTTTTTGAATACACATTTATCGCAGGTACGCATTATTCACAAATTAATTTAAAACTCGATCTAGAAAAATAAATTCATTATTCTCGATACATTTAATTCAAATCGTGTGTATCAGATGTGTATTCATTGTTTTATTTAATTCTCAAAGATAATGACTTAATCCTCGCTGCGATGAATTAATGCTAATTTGAAAATATTCTTTGTACGTGGAATATATTTAATAGTGACATTAGTGTAATATTTTAATGAATATTTGTGGTATAATTATGTGTTTTGTTTGTTGCCTTCTTATTATGAACATGAAAAATAAGAAAAAATAATTACTACATAAATAATTAGTAAATGATTAATATCAATAAGTACTATTCAATTTTTCAGCTGCTATGTAATATGCGATATTGTACTTCAACTTTATTAATTTATTTTTTTCCACATATATTAATTATAAATTAATTGAAAATGAACAAAAAAAAGCAAATAATGCAACATACGAATCATGTATAATATCGTCAGTATTATTTCTCACATAATGGACTACATTATAATCGTTTTTAATTGATCATAGACATTAAACTGATAAGAAATCTCTTTTATCTTTATCAATAAAATTTGTTCCTAGGATTATCATCTTTACGACTTTGTGTCTGTCGTTCTCTCTTTCACCATTCACTGTTCATTTTCACAGTTAACAAAAAATTCACGAAAGTATTAAAATTTTTCATGAAAAGAACCGCTTTTCATATTTTCAAAAAAATTTCTTTCCTCATCTTGCATTAACTTCATTTTCACAGTATATAACATTATTTTGTCGTACTTTTAAATTATTATCTAAATAATCTTATAAAAATATTAAAATGGTACCTCATGCTCTTTTCTCATTATTTAGTTCTCTCGATTACCATTGTTATACTCACGTGATAATTTTAATAAATGCGTACGGTGTGTATATGTATATACATACATACATCCTCTTACTAGCACAAGAATCTCTATTTACAATGACGTGTATTGCTTTACAAGCTACTTTTGTATAAATCACGTTCATCTTCATCATCTCATGGACTTCCGAGACGTCGTGAATATTCTATCTCTATTGCATACTATATAATATAAAAGCGAACAATATGTATATTCGAAGATCAATTCAAAATTGACATACCGATTTTTTCTGTATATTTTGTTCTTCAAAACTATTCATATATATATATGTAATAGCGATACTATGTTAAATTTTGTGTTGACAACTGAATATATGTAATTCGAGTAATACATTTGAAAAAAAGCATCATGTTATTGAAACGATATAAGTAGTAGATAGAAAGCATCATCTAATCGAGTTTATCAACCAACGATTTACAACTCAGTGAATGTTCTGTCGACAATGGACATAATAAAAAAAAATTTTTTAATTGTAAACGCGATATAATTCACACTATACACGTGAACGTTGAAATTTGTCAAAGAACATGATGAAGGAACGATGAGCTACCGATATTTCGACGATATCTCTTTCGCAGCACTTATGTTTCATGAATATGAGTCACCTGATGTCTTTTTTATGTATATTTCGCGTGGAAACAATAATCGTACAGGGAAAAATTCTAATTGACCAAATACGTGACTAAAGTCAATTTTTATACTCATACTTGTCCATAACTTATATGACATACGTAACTCATAAGAAGGCGCATCGATAATGGATCGTTTAATGTTAATCAACGGAAGAATCAAGATCTCTGATTTTTACCTCCATTGTTACTTACCTCCTTTCCTTTCGTCACATATTTACGGCGAGAAGGGTAAACAAAATTAAAGTTTTGAACGTCGAATTGTCAACATTTTAATATACAAAATAGCATTGTTGGACTTGTAAAGCAAAATCGCTCAAAAATGATTCAAAAGAAACATTTCTCGTACCAATATTCCTATTTATATACTGCACATTTAGAGGTATATATACATATATATATTCGATAATGAAAACAAATAATACAAATATATGGAGATACGTGATGATTTTCTGGGATTTTGAGATTTATCGACAAAAAATGATAGATAAACTTCGACTGAAATAAATAACTATAACAAAAACTTGATATTATACAAGAGAAAGTGCGTTCGGTGTATATTATTACTGCATGCAATATAGCATTACACGTGTTTGGCTCTAATAAACAGTGTTTATTTGGTATACGTGTAGAGCCTTTTTTGAAAACAACTCTGCATACATATAAACAAATTATAGTTAACTATAATTCTAAATACGCGACGGTATTTCAGCAATTCTCTTTCTTTTTCTACGAGCGTTTCAATTTTTTAAATTTATATTGCTAATAACATTTACATTAAACTGATGTAACATATTATCAACTGCCATTAGTATATAGTAAATATAAACGAAATATAATGCTTTTATCATATTGTAAAAAGTTATCTCGAGTACATTCGTACAACGTTACTTTACAATCTTACCTTTAACAAATTTTGTTCATTCTTTAATTTTTACTGATCCCTTTACAACAGACTTTCGCCGCGAAATCGATGAAACAAAAACGGATTTCAATGTTATCTAAAAAGGTATCGTTTCTAGATGTTACTTCTTAAGCGAATCCCATTATCGTGTCGAGGACATTCGATAATCCAGTTTACATTTTGTAAAAGAACATAACTTGTCGCTAAACGTTATACGGCAAGTATGTGTGTCATGTATGTATACATAGTCTAATTGGCGTGCCAGCGTTTTCAAATTATGTGTATGCGTTCTACGGCACGATGCAAAACACTTTGTCAAATGAAACATAATGCACATATAGGATATGTTTTAAAAATGACGCGTGCGATAATGATTTATTCTTTTATTTTTGTTGTTGTTGCGGGCGTACGAGCGGTCTCTCTCATCTATGATCAAACTTTAACGACTTTAATAAAACTGAACAATTGTCGCGGAGAAATGTAAATATAATATAAAATAAACTAATCACAGACTCTATCTTGATATATATATATATTTTTAAGGTATTTACATTAGCAAGAATCGATCGTTAAAGCAATACTTGCTACTTTATATTTACTTTCGATACAAGTCAACTAACGTTTCTCAAACAAATTATATTATATTATCTGATAAACTGCTTAACAATGATAGTTGTACCATTTTAAATGAAAGTAAGACGGGTATCGATTTATTTTAGAGTACGACCTGATTTTACTTCAGCTATGCACTACATGTATATATATGTATATATATATATACATGTATGCGCACGTATGTATGCGTGTATGGTTATGTGTACATGTTTTCAGGGATATGTGAATATATGTGTGTGTGAACGCATAGATAAAATTTCCTATCTGTGGAACAAGTTCGATTACGTAACAAATTTGCATTTCCCTTCACATGCAGTTTTAACAGTAATTTTCATCCAATGTTAATTCAATTTTCAACGTTTACTGAATACATTATGTAAACAATCATTTATATTCACAAGCGAGGAATAAGTATGTTAAGATTGAGTATCCGATGAAATATCGTTTGATCGTCAAAAAAGGTTAAAACTAAAATGTTTTGACAAATCAATAAAACTCTTCTTTCTTATGTATCGTATTGACTTTTCTTTCTTTTTTCCAACTACTTTTTTACACAAATTTCTCTTTATCTCATTCTCTATATTTTGTTTCTTTTTCTTCGAACACGTAAAACATCGAACAATGTTGCAGTGAGACGCGATTTAGGTACCAGTGATGTAATATAGAAAGCATGGTTCTTTAAATTGAATGGCAGTGATAAAAAATGGATCGTCATCATGCGTTTAATTACTCTTATCGCTAGTAATATAGTGTATGTATACAGCTAGGTAAATTTTCGATGATACACAAGTGAGTACTGATACTATTTGTCCAAATTAAATTTTTATTAAACACGGTTTTCTTTTCTGTAACATCGAGGACGAATTATAACATAAATAATTATTATTGATCAGTATCACTTTTTTGCGCTCAACAATGAGTCTATTTTTAATATAACACTGGAAGATAGTACATGAGGGGCGGCGGCGGCGGTGACAGTGGTGTCTTTCCTCCATCTGCCAGTGCTCTTTTCTCGTTTATTTCCCTTTCTTTATCTTTTGGACTTTTTCATTCACTCTTTCGCACACACACTAGCATTCACCAAACTTCCTTTCTTTACCACGCACACACAACGCACACATACACGCCTATTTGCACATCGATTTTTACTTTCGCTCTCAACTACACAAGATTTTTTGGTATACAATTAATACCCAACCTAATCTAGCCTAAAAAACTCTTTTTAATCGTATTGTGTAAAGCATGGCGGGTGATATATACATTGCACGGGAACAATTTATGATCAGATAGCAGATGTTTCTTTCTTTTTCTTTTAATTATCATTATTAGATAGATAGGGAACATATTTAGGATGGCAGGAAGAAGGGGGAACAGAGGTAATTGGCGTAATATATTCGTGTGCTTTTTTGCATTTTGTTCGAATATAAAGTTGTGTTTTGTTTAAAGTGAAGATCGCTCTTGCGCTCTCTGTCACTCTATCTTTCCTTCATTCTATCTCGTTGCAGAAAGCCACCACCACCGCTCCCCGGCTCGCATTTGCGTTTCGCTTGTGTTATACTGCTAGTTACGAATTATTCACAAAAAATGTTCAATTTTTCTTCCATTTCCTTTACGCTGTTTTTATTCCGTTTCTTTCTATCATCGTTGTTAAGAATTTGAAAAAAAAGAAAGCAATAGAATTTCTAATGCCTATTTGTTTAAAAAATTGTTTTTAGCAATGCAATTTAACATAGGTATATTTTCAAGCGAGGATCAATCAATAATAAAAGGATATCTCAGAGCTGAAATTTTTTTCTCCTATTACTCGTGCATTTTGTTTCTTTTTTTCTTCTTTTTCCGATCAGATGAATTCGAAGAAATGGGATTCGCATCTTTTTGGTTTCATGCGCTATTATCGTAAACTGAAATGGTTTTGAAACGTTTAGTGTTTTATATGTTTATTTCTCTCCCGGAAATGCGCCTACATGTTGAGCTTTGTTGTTTTTTAGATAGAAAATACTGCGCAGTCAATAAAATTTGGCAAGCGGGCGCAAAGAATTCTTGTCCTCGACCGTGACACGATATATTTATTACGGGGAGAGATGGTGGCCGATTAAAAGGCCATAACACATATATCAGAGTTCACCGTCAGCTCCCATAACAATGAAACTCCGAAAAAAGTTTCGTTTGCGTCGTTTTTCAACCCCATAATTGTATTTATTTAAAAACATTGTCACGAAAGAAAATGTAAAGTATCGAACGCAATAATTTGTCCTTGTTTTCTTTCCCAAAAAACCTACATTTGTCGCGCCATTACAAACGCCCGCTCGCCTGCACAAAACGAACTTAGTATGGAATGTACAAATGATTTTTTTCATCATTATTATCTCGTACCCCTTTCTTAGGTAGTCATACATCTGCTGGATGTACGTATGGAATCTTTTTGTTTTGTGGTGCCTTAACATACCTTTCACTCCATTAACATATATATACATATATATATTTCTAATGAAAAGTGAAATAAGTATGTTTACAGCTAAAAGAGGGGATTTACCGCTGGCCTTTGCGGTCACCCAGAATTATTCAAAACCATAATGAGTGCAAATTCCTAATACGTCCAGCAGTCTCTGAATTGACTTAATACTATCATGTATCTGTCCATTTTCTACTCACATTCATTTCATTTTCCTCTCTAAAATTTCATCCCACATACTATACTTTGTGTCTTGTAATTTCGATTGTACAATATCTATGTTCTTTCCTTTTTTTTGTTCAAGATATAGTTTGTACAACCATTGCATATTATGCTGTTTCTTACATGCAATCTTGCATTTTTCTTCCCACTTTCTGATTTAAATATTATAATTTTATGTAAACGTTTGTCGTAAAAGACGTTCATCTGCAATCTGTATACTGCCACTTCAATCGCGTTTAATATATGTAATTGTGCTAAATATTCTTTTATCATTAACAGTTTTTTCCTTTATACACTCAGTAGAGCCGATTATCTTAATTGATAATTCAATGTCAAACTACACTACAAATGATTACTATACAGTGAAAGAGAAATGTTCGACATGGGATATTTGGGGTCTTTCTTCAGTGTAACTCCCTGTCGCCTGTTGCTTTTCGTATCTTCTGTACATACATCCTCTTCCTGCAAGACTGAATTATTTGTTTTTTCAATTCAAAATATTTAATCAATTAATTAGATTTCCAGCACTCTTGTTGCTTGCAGCATTTTTCAACAATTATGTTATTTATATAATGAATATGTACTTATTAAATGCTTGGACTCTAATATATCAACTTGAATACAGTATTACAGAAGGATGCTTAGATGAGTCGATGTGAGTATGTATGGAAAAAATGTGTTTAAGTAAAATGTCGAAACAAGTAATATTTTAATAGTCGGGGAGCGCTGTTGGTTGCAGGCGACGAGTCTTGCATTCCTGCTACTAAAATCATTTTACTTGGCGTACAAGTAGATGGCAACGATGAGACCGTAGAGACCCAATACTTCTGCGAAGATTAGAATCAAGATCATACCAACAAACAGGCGAGGTTGTTGTGCGGTACCTCTTACACCTGCATCACCAACAATACCAATGGCAAATCCAGCAGCTAGACCAGAAAAACCTACGGCTAAGCCAGCACCCAGATGAACAAAACCCCTAGTAAAAAGACCAAAAAAATCTCTTGTTAACTATGGAAGAGAAAAGTGGTTGATTACAAATGAAACTACTAACATTTAGTAAAGCAAAAAGAATTAAAACTAGGTAAGCCCCAAACTGATTAAGTAAGAATATGTATAAAGAAGCATTGCTAAGACTTCTAGAGCAATTAATTCATGTAGATTACGGTTTGTAACAATCTACCTAGGTATTTCTTAATACATAGCAAATAAACCAGAATACTGCTTATAACATAATCAAATTGTATTTAATTTTGTTCAAAAATTATTTCTTTTAATAGCTACAACACAATATTTAGATAACTACAATACCTTCTATGAAATATATAAAAGAACTAAAATATCAAATTAAACCTCAATATAATATGAATCTATGCTTTAAATATAATACTTACAGTACTAAAATACATAAAGAATAAATATAAATCTGTCTCCTATTATATAGAATTGTTACTATTACTATTGACCTAAACTATTTTATAGGAAGTTTAAATAATTAAGTAACTTGTATAACATACTTGTACAGACTGTATTTACTAGGTTCTTCTAGACCACCAGCAATAAGAACAGCTACTACAAGGCCATAAATGGCAATAATACCAGCCATAACAACAGGAATGATAGATTTCATGATAAGTTCTGGCCTCATAACAGACATGGCTGCAATTCCTGTACCTGACTTTGCTGTGCCATATGCTGCTCCTAGAGCTGGAAGTAAAATAGGTATCATATAAAAATAAGTAACTTTTAATTGCATTTATCAATTAAAGATTTATATTACATTTAAATACAAGATTCTATGATTATATAATACATACGTTTCAATATAATATTTAATAAAATAGTAAAGCATGGTCACTCAGACATAGTATAGAAGGTTTTATCCATAGTATAAGTGAAGCATTTTATACTTTGATAGATATTTATACATATCTATGTATTGAATGTGGTATGAGATAAGAATTATCGGAAAACAACGAATGAATATAAAACGATTGGAATTAATATTATAACATTATAACATCTTTCTTTTAATAATCGTGTAACAAAATACATAATAGAAACTTTGACAGATCTCTGTGATGTGTCGACGATATTTCCTAGCCGTCGAGAGTTATCGATCTCGTTTAATATTAATCTCTAATGAGAAGGTCACGGACCCATTTCTATGACATTATTCGATACCGTAGCTATTTTCGTCGACATGTCTCTCAAAATTTTGGGGTTGTACATTGGTAAAAAGAAAATAAGAAAGAGAGAAATCTCAGGTAATAGTCATAAAATTATTCCACTATGACTGGAAATCGTCACATGATTCTCACGTTGGCAGTCACATGATAATCATGTAAGTCCCATCTCGTGAATAGGGGGCGTGGCACAACCAGAAAATCTCTTTTCTTCCTTTCAATTTTTTTTTATTCGATTAGCAAAAACAATTTTTGATTTTAGCGATAAAAGAGAGCAGCGTCCAGAAAAAATTTATTACACATACGCATACATATGCAACTATATAAGTCGTTGATAAATCAAACCGATCAACTTCAGCCTTTGAAAATTTCTTAACTTTAATATAATCAATTATTATGATGACATAGATGATTGTCGTTTAACTTGTTTAAAACCAAAAAATTAACCTCGATAAAGTTGATCAGTTTAGCTTCTATGAGTGGCTCGTATATAGATACAATAAAAGAAGAATGAAAACATAGAGACGTTAAAGTATTCTGGACAAGTGGGATAATTCTATTTGAACGAAAATCAGGATTTTTCATACATTCGAAGCTCCTCGTGGTTCTGATTCGTAGGTCAAGCTTTTCTCATGTGTTGCCGTCCATTCAAGACTGGCGCACACGGTAAAAGGGATTCGTATTGATTTCCTTGATAGGGACCCACCGACGACGCTTCAAAGTTTAAGTTTGCGCGCTTGAACATGTTTTGCCTTCCTCTCTCCTTTCTTCATTATAAGAGATTATCGAAAAATCGTTTTATCCAAATTTAAAACCTAAATCGATAGATAATGATATCGATAGTTGCATCTGGTGAAATCTTCCATCGATCCCCGTAAATCCTCTGCATTAGTTGCCTTCCGTACCCATCAACTCAATTCATACAGACTTTTATTCAAAAAGTATCCAACGAGGTCACCATTACGAAATAACACAGCCAATATCCCCCGGTCGTCCAAACGCGGCGCACGAATGTTTCTCTCGTAATGTAAAATTAAGCTCGTTGGACTGCATTTACGGAACATTACGAAATCCTAGATCTACGTGCCTAGAAAAATGGCGCTTCAAAATTGAATCTCTATCCTTGACATGTTCGGCGTGTAATTCAGATTAGAACGCACTTGTATCGCAGACTAATATTATATATTACCGGGTGACAGATTTGACACAGTATCAAAATATATTCACGAGATAGTGGAAATACGCGTTCATTCTCATTGATTGTTCTACGAATCTAGTTTTTTTTATCGGTAATGACCGAAGAATAAGATGAGTCATATCGTGAACGATCAACGAAATTAGATATTCCCTAGAGGGTTGTTACAACTACATAATAAAAATTTGTCAATCCATCGTGATATATTCTGTTTTTCCATACTTTATGCAGTTTGTAACAAAGAAAATGGCGTGCGTACGGTAAGAACTGCCAATGTTAAGAGTACATTTATTGAGTTACTCTCTCGTCTATAATTGTGTCATATACTTTGTCATATAGAGCATAAATTATTAAGTTCGCGCTCTCTTCAAATCAAGTGTCTCTAGAGCAATTTCAAACAACTGAAACTCACCAGAAAATATAATGGCTGAGGCGGCACCCATTACTCCGAAAAAGGGAGCATAAACAGGAGATCCTTCTGAATATTCACTGCTCATTTTGATGCGTTTAGGACTCGTAGGTCAAATCGATCACGAGTATTTACAGGTTGTCGAAAACGCGAACGTGGGATGAAGAGCGATCTTCACGCACTCACTTCGCTAAACTAGTGCCACTGTCAAATATGGCCTACCGTACAGGAGTGCGGGTCATGTGACGAGTGACGAGTGAGAGAAGAAGAGCCTGCCGAAACTCGGTAATGTCTATTCCCTTCCTATTGGTTCGCGACTGCGGACTACACCGTTCCAAGCGAATCCAGTCGCGTCTTTCATCTTTTATATCTGACGTCAGCCATGCTATACGCTCTGTACAGAACCACTGCGCACCTCCACTGCGCAAGCTTTTGCTTTTCGGACCGCGTGACATACGTTTCCTTTACTTATTTATCTCTTATGCTAATTTCTATAATATATCTTCATCTAGAGATACAATAAATATTGCTTTTGAAATCTTATTTATCCTTTCGACTTACCCTTACAACATTTATCATGCATTTTGAGGTTATTTTACTAAAATGTACGCAGACACGTGACTACGTTTAAACAAAGATGTATCACTTGCGATTTCATTTTGGAAATGTTAGTTAAAGTTACAATGATTTTTTAAGTTAGGTGGTTATAGTATAAAATTTAAATATTCTTTTGATTAATGTATCGATGGAATAGTTAAAGCTTTGATGCAAGATTTATATTACGCGTGCAATTTGATGCACGCATTTTGCACTCGTAGCCGCTTATTTTCGTTTCATTCGTTTCATGAAAATACATGTTTGATTTTCTAAATGAAATTTTCAGTTTAAATTTGTATTATAGGCGTGAAATCGGTTCGTGTAAAATTCATATGAATTGTAAGAAGTTCTTATGATGTATTTTGCAACATCCTTCTGGATATGCATGCGTTGGAACGTGAAATACATAAAAACAATAATTGAACGCTTTTATCATTACATTTACAATTAGTTATAAAATTTAATAGAAAGTTTCTGAAATGTTGAGCCAACACCTTAATTTTAACACGTGATTCGGTTCACCGAGCGGAAGTTGTGCTACAGCGGAAGTTGTAATACAATATGGACGAAGCACGATTCAAATATGACGTTAAACAAATATAACGTTAAACGTGCTCTATGATTTTGAAATATATTTGTAATAAAAATTGTATATTTGTATATTAAAACACCATGAAGTTTGCTTATAAGGTAAAAAGAGTGTATTTGTGATTTATGAAATAATAACTTTGTAATAGATGCTGAAATCTGTTCTGTTCCTAACCTAATCTTGTTACGTACTATATTTCAATATTTTATGTAGTTTTATAATTATTATAAATATTTTTTATAGTTCAGTAATCTGCTGGGCACAGTTTATAGTAAAGGGAATTTAATATTTTCTCAAGATGGATCTTCGGTTATTAGTCCAGTGGGAAATCGGATAACAATATATGACTTAAAAAAGTAAGTATAATATTTATTCAAGTATTTCACTTGAATAATTATGATTCCTAATCTAATGATAAATGAAATAATTTTGTGAAAATTATTTTCAGTAATAAGTCTCAAACATTATCTGTGGAGAGTCGATTTAATTATACAAGCATAGATTTATCACCCAATGGAGCATTACTAATTGCAATTAATGAAGGTACAATTATATCATACTATATGATTGAAGTTAGTCTTAAAATTTCAGTATAATTTTATTTTAAAATTTTTCTAATAGTGGGTGATGTTCATGTAATTACCATGATTAGTAAAATGGTAATTCATAAATATAGATTTAATACAAAAGTGAGATGTGTAAAATTTTCTCCAGATGGTAAACATTTTGCAGTGTGTAAAGAAAGTAATGGTATGTCTTTCATATGATATGTAATATATATCATGTATATATAATTAATTTTATTTATTCATTAAAATTGATTAAAAAATTATATTAATGACAATTATTTTTTCAGTATTTGTTTTTAATGCACCTGGCTTGCAAACAGCTGAATATAATCCATTTATTATGGAACATGCATTTCATGCAGCTACGGATGACACAACTTTTATTAATTGGTCTTATGATTCAAAGTTATTAGCTGTTGGTTCTAAAGATATGGCTACAAGAATTTACAGCTTAGAAAAGTATGTAAACTTCAGATATATTACTCTTGGTGGCCATACTAATGGAATTGTATCATGCTTTTTTGAAAAAAGAAATTATGATTTAATTACAATTAGCAGGTATGTATTTAGAATGTAATTCTCATGGAAACATTTCATTACATAAGATAATATAAATATATTCTAAAGAAATGGACAATTGTGTATTTGGGAGTGTACAATTGATCCAGAAGATTTAATACCATCCAACATACCTCCAATTAAAAGAGACAAAAAAACAGATAGTGACGAAGAAGATGATGTTAATATTGAGAAAGCTATAGAGAAAACAGACAAACAGATTAAAGCTCATGAACGTAATTTATTGAGATCAGGTAATTTTTCTTTTGTAATTTTATATTTAATGTACAAATAAATTAAAGAAAGACATAAGATATGTAATACAGATTATATTTCACAGGAGATTCAACTGAATCAATTGTAAAAGATTCTAAAAATAAGACAAAAGCTAAACAATTACTTTATACTAAATTGAGTCGTCATTATCTAGCTAATGTAGTTCAAAACAAAAATAAAGTAAATTTAATATTAACTGCAGCTGCATATCATCAACAGACTAATATCCTAGTAGTAGGATTCAGTATTGGTGCATTTTATTTATATGAAATGCCTGATGTAAATATGATACATTCTCTAAGGTATTGTTTAATTAGTTATATTATTTAATATAGTATTTATATCTTTTTAACATTAATGTAATTTATTTTTAATAATCTTTATTTTTCAGTATATCGGACCAATATATTACATCGATTGCCATAAATTCAACTGGTGACTGGATAGCCTTAGGATGTTCTACAGCTGGTCAATTATTAGTATGGGAATGGCAAAGTGAAACTTATGCCATGAAGCAACAAAGCCACAGTAGTAATATAAACTGTTTGGCATACAGTCCTGATGGCCAATACATTATTACCGGAGGTGATGACGGGAAAGTTAAATTATGGAACACTATGAATGGATTTTGTTCTATTACATTTCAAGAACATACATCTACGATAACAGGAGTAATATTTAGTCATAATAGAAAATTTATTGTTTCTGCATCACTTGATGGAACTGTTAGAGCATATGATTTAGCGAGGTACAGAAATTTTCGAACTCTTACCTCTCCGCGACCCGTACAGTTTTCCTGCGTTGCTTTAGATTCAAGTGACGAGTTTCTTGCAGCCGGAGGCCAAGACTTTTTTGAAATTTATTTGTGGAGCGTCAAACTAGGAAAACTTTTGGAGGTATATTTCTAGAAAATATCTTAAAATTGCACATATTGAGAATTAGCGATTTAAGTTCAATTAAATAAAATTAAGAAGGATTTAAATAAGATCAATCTTCAACGTGTTAACGTCTCGAAAATTTATAGAATTTTTGCTAAAGTGTTATTGTGTATTTTATATACTAGATATTAAGTGGACACGAAGGTCCAATCGCCAGTTTGGCATTTAATCCAAGTGTTACAAGCACGGAATTGGTATCCGTATCTTGGGACAAAACACTGAAAATATGGAATGCAATTGAAAGTGGTTCTTCACATGAAACGATACAGTTAACTGCTGATGGTTTATATGTTACATATAAACCAAACGGTGAAGAAGTAGCAGTTGCCACTTTGGATGGGCAAATTTCATTTTTTCATTGTAAAACGGCGGTACAAATTGGTAGTATTGAAGGAAGAAATGATCTAGGCAGTGGAAGGTGTGATACTGATCTTATTACAGCTAAGCGAAGTCTTATGGGCAAGTACGTATTTTTAAAAGTATGAATATATCATACATAATGAAATAAAAGTAATTTGGGTACAATTGAAATTACCTTAATTAAATCAAATTTTTAGGGCGTTTACTGTTCTTTGTTATTCAGCTGATGGTACGTGCATATTAGCTGGGGGTCATTCTAAAAATATATGCATTTATAATGTACAAGAATTTATACTTATAAAAAAGTTTGTTGTAACACAGAATAGATCACTAGATGGAGTTAATGTAAGTAACTTTTTATGTCAACTTTGAATTATAATATTTTTACTATTTTCTGGAAGGCAATATTATTTTTCCTATAAAAATTTATTTTTCGTAGGATTTTATAAATAAACGAAATTTAACAGAATTTGGAAACATGGCATTAGTGGAAAAACGAGGAGAAAATGTAAAGTTACAATTACCAGGCGTTAGAAGTGGAGATATGGCGAGCAGAAATATAAAACCAGAAATTAGAGTATATAGTTTACAGTTTTCTCCAACAGGTTGAATTTATTTTCTAATTTATACCGAATATTATTTTGACTTAATTTTAATAACAAACCAACCAATATTTGCTGCATATAGGACAAGAGTGGGCTGCGGCAACGACGGAAGGATTATTATTATATTCGTTAGATGTTGCATTGGTATTTGATCCATTTGAATTGGAATTAGGAATTACACCAGAAGCTGTGAAAAAAACTTTGAGTCAAATGGAATACGCAAAAGGTTTGGGATTTATATATAATTTAATTTCTTTAGAATAAATAAAAGTGCACTAATAAACAACATTTCCAGCATTAATGATGGCTCTGAAGCTGAATGAAAAATTATTAATAAAACGCGTTATAGAAAATATTCCGTGCTCAGATAGTAAGTTAATAATAGTTTATTAATGTGATATTAGCCATCCAATATACTTATTATATCTCTGATTTCAGTTAATTTAACAGTAATGGTTTTATCCAATATCTATGTCGAGAAAGTTTTAAAATTCATAGCAACGGAATTGGAATTTACTAGGCATATACATTTTTATCTTCTTTGGATAGAAATGATATTGACTAATCACGGACCAAGAATAAATACAGCTCTTCAAATGCCGATATTGCTAATGTTACAGAAAAATATGCAAAAGAAATACGATGATTTGAGTAAACTGTTAGTATATAATTTTTATGCGTATTATTGTTTAAAAATATTAATATTCTTTTTACTATTACAGATGTGATTTCAATCAGTATACAATGAGTTATTTGAAAAAAGTTGGTGCTTATAAAGCCAAAAAAGCTGTTACCAATAACAATTTAATGGAAACTGACGAGGAATCTGAAAAATCTTTGCTAGAAGAAATTGAAATTGATTAAAAAGTTTTAATGATAAGATTGAATAATAAAGAAATAGATTACCATTCACATAAATATTTTATGAATACAATCATAGAACTATTTCATACACGTGTACATATTATTTATAAGTTTTATAGTAATCTTAAATAAATTCATCTAGTATCTTATTTGTTATTTTTATTAAATGTATATTTCAATTTAACAAATAACATGTATTTTAAAAAATACATCAGACCTATTTACTTTCATACATTTCTAGTACAGTATATCTATATAGTAGTTTCTACTCTAGGGTATTATAATTATGAAAAACTATGCAATACGTGATAATTTCGCTAATAATAATTTATAGATTTTTATTTAACTATATTATGTATCTATAACATTACGTTGCCTTCTTAAGTAAGAGTATCGGCCAATACAAAATGACGAACAGCATAAATAGTATAGGAAAACCTATTCTGCTGTAATTGTCAAATTTTTGTGATCGTGTTTTGCATACACGTATCATTGGATATTCAGTATCTAGCCACGCATTTTGTAGAAGATGTTTGCTACCAGCTCTTTTATTTCTTGCTTTTGGTATATATGTTGAGTCATAATCCCAAATACTTTGACCCTTTTCCATGGCAACTATACGCTAAAAATAATGCGGAACTTATTAAATATATAATTTTGTATGTTCTTATTATTAGTTATCCAATACAAATTTTCTAATGTTTTATGTTTTTTTTTTTTTTGCTGTATTTTATCTAACGTATTACTTGACGCATTTATTGAATCTCTTGTTAACCATTAATCCACAGACTTCTTTGATTGATTAATAGTATTGACCTTGCACAACGCACGCATCTATATAAGGTGTTAAATAACTATGGATCTAAGCAAGGCCGGGACCTAATGTAATATAAAATTGGGTAAATATTAAAAATATTTAGGTTTCGAGAAATAGTTAGAGATATATTATTTAATGTTAATATAATGGCATATTAATAACATACAATGGTATAGGGATAAGCAGTTAGAACAAGAATTAAATGATATAGTAACGTACAGGGATAATAAATTAATTTCCATTTAGTATTGAAAAGATTTGGTACTTTAACTTGTACTTATGACAATAATGTCAAAATTGCTATACGAACTGTTGAGTAATGTCGGGACATTGACGATTGTAGATCATATTCCAACTGGTACTGCAAGTCGAGTACTTTTACAACAACGAATTCACCAAGAGCAGCAAATACAAACATCATGCAGCCTGCCATCCAAACATCTAGTGCCTAAACGCATAAAGATACGTTACCACAATGTTCATCGGTCAATGTTTTGATATATTAATAAATCTTCAAATTATTCTGCTATCTAGAAAATTAGAGGTATTAACATCGGAATAATTTACATAAACATTGAAATAGTTTAATATATATTCGATATCATATGTACCAAGATCGGTTTAGATTATGTGTTTAAACACAGAATGTGTCGTAATGGAACAGTTCCGTTCAGACGAAGATATAGTATTTATGTTATCAATTCATATCCGATAATGTCAGATACAAAAACAATACATACTTCTCCATCTCATACAATAGCTATCATTTGATAATTTCAAAAGATTTCTACCGTATAGCATTATTACGTAACAAAGATGATAAGGAAAGAAAACGTCACTGTGCTATTCACAAATAAAAATGTAGTGAAGAAGTATTAGGTAGTGTTCAAAGAACTAATGAACGACGCAAATGATATGAAAATTCCATTAGAAACCAAGTTACAAGTAAGACTGTCTGAACAGAATGTTTTTATTATCATGTTCGCCTAAACATATTCTGACAAGCTTAGAAATGTACTTTGTAAAACAAAATATTATTTCTGAGATGGTCAAAGAGAATTTTTGTATGCTTCTATGAATATAAAGTATCCCCCCCTCCCCCATAAGAAAGAGAACAAGTGTAAAGAAGGAATAAGAAGAATTATACGGTTGAACGATTAGTAGTAATACTCTTTGAATTATATTTGAACCTACTTTCACGTAAGCAACTGGCGGAATATCGCTTTTTAGACCAGTAAACATAGTAACCAAGGTCAGCATACTGGTTACTAAAAGAGCCACACGACCAGGGATCGCATCTAAGCCCAACCAGAAGCTAAACCAAGATAACATCACAACCAACGTGGATGGTGCGAAAGTTTGTATCAGATGATGACCAATTTGCCTCTCGAATCGGAAGAACACTACCAGTCGTGAAAAATTTCCTGTAAATTATAATATATATGAAATATATATATATATTTCATGTCTGGATATCACCGTTCTGTATTGAAACAAAAATCGTACCACTTTTTTCAAGCATATAATCAACAGTTTCTTCAGTAACCACCGGCTTCCCGATATCATATTGTAAAAGCTTCAGTTCTGGGTTCACCGTGACTGCGCCCAATCCCCATCTTAAGCGTAACTTCTGTTTGTGATAGGAAACTATCGCGAGTAATGCAGTTTTCCATGTTAAAGTAGCGAATATGTTGAGTTTTGGGATTATAGAAATGGATGGTTGTCGGATAGAACATTCTCATTTTAATAATTTAACATTTAAATATGAACTTATACAATTGACTATTTGTTAATACCAAATAATAAATAATAAAATAAAATTAATGAAATTAAACAATGCGTGTTTAAATAATAAAATTAAACAAAGTTTTAAGGGATTAATTGGTAATGAATATAAATATAAAGAAGAGTGGCATATTAATAAGAAGATTGAATTAAGAAGCAGGTGTTTCTACATCAACAGTTCAATAGTACATATACGCACTAGATCTTAAATGACTTTGCAATGGATCTTAAATAATTCCATTCCGTTCCATTCTCCATTGAAATTTTAAATATAAATTGCAATAATTTGTTTCGACAATGATCTATCGCTAACTACTGTAAGACTTCTGTGACGTTCTAGAGTCTAGAGTTGCATACAAGGTGTACCAATAAATTTATTTATCTACATTCACATCATTTGTGTTATTTTTAGAGATATGAAGAAACTTGCCAGTAACAATTTTCTGCATGTTTCAGCAATATGATTAAACCGCGAATATTCATGTAAATTTTTATTTTTATTGTTACAATTAAAAGAACAGTTTAACTAAATATGATTAAAGCGAAGAATAATTAACTGAAAAAAGTAATAAAAATGCAGGAATGAGATATATCCTGTTAGCGAGTCTTGTTCCGTTATTGAACTTACAACTTTCTATGTAGATAGGGCATATTTGAATGTCCATTGGGTAGAGTTGAAATTCCATTTGGCAGGCGATGATGGCATGCATCCGTGCTGAATACTTGACCGTTTTGTTTCTGTACAACGTAACAGATGAGAATTTGTGATTTAACGCCGCAATTTCTGAAAAAGAAAATGATTTTAATTCGTTATTAGATATTTCAAAGTTATTACAAAGTTTCATGGTCGTCTAAAGACTACTGTAAGATTAAACATGTTTTTGGCAAAAACATATTAAAGTCATTATAAAAGTACATTTAGATTACTTGGAGATCATTTCAAGGCTACTTCAAGGTTATTCAGAATTTTACGGATCATTAACGCGTATAATATCCATATCAGGTAGATCGTTATCGGTTTTTCGACGAATGCCAGATACAATATGAATACTTATTATTAGATAAGTAGTGAAAGATATAATAAATGATTAATAAAAGACTTCAACAGAGTATTAGAAAGTTTAGTTAATATAAATAGGAAATAGTTGTTCATTTATCATCCTTGTGCTACATTGTATCAAATATCAGTCTTACTCCTTTCAATTTTATAATATCGTGAACTTTCATTTGTAGTAGAACTGGAAGTATAATATTATTGTCTATACGTGCAGTTAGTAACGTTTTAGAAATTTTAATCTAACATTATTTGCGCATGTCTTTATATGATTCATATATATAGCATTTATGACAAAAATTACCAGAGACTTTCGCGTTTAAGAAGTAAAGATCTGGCTGCCATAAACTGTCGAAGAATTCAGGAGGCAGTGTCACGTAATCGTCGCCCTCCTCGAAAATCTCGTCCGGCATATCAAGTCGAGATTCGATCCAACTCTGACGAACGAACATGTCTACCCTATTTGACGTAATTCTATTATTTCTGTGGCAACTGTTGAATACGTAACATGTAATTATTTGAAATAGTAAAACACAAATAGATAATATATTGACTGGAAGTTATTCAATATATGTATTATACAATATTATATTGTTAACATAAAAATATTTATTATGTAGGAGTAAAGGATGGCTATCTATTATTTTATTCGGCTATTATAAAAAAAGGACCGCAATTCAAAAAAGCTTACTACCTAAATAATATGTATTAAATTATTAGTGCTATGATAGTAAATTATATTTAGTAAAACGAAATCAATTAAAATAGGTCGAATCTATCTAATGAAATATTATTTACACATTTTTTAATATACTTTAGCGTGCAAAACACGTGCATATCAATCAGTAGCATGATCTCATTAATATACCATCTCCACTCACCGGAAATCCATATCCTCTACATTTATTGAATTGATATCAGCTACAAAGATATTGAAGTCCACTACCACTGGAAAACCTTGCTTCGATGGAGGCCTGATCTCTGCGTTGTTTTTTCGCATTTAACCCATGTTGATTAGCGTGCAATTACACGTACAATCATACAAACCGCGCATATACAAGGTGCCCTATTTAGCGTGACCACAATAACTTTTCAAAAAGTATGATCTTTAATAATTAAAATGGGACACCTTGGATAGTGGCTATCATATCTAAAAAGTATTCACACATACCCATGTCTTTCAATGAAACGTACTTTGATTCAGGTCTGCATTTCATTTCCACGACACCAGATTTTTGTAATTGCATAAAAGTACGTTTAGGTTAGTAGGAAACATATATTTAGGCCTACTTAATCAGTGTATGTTACAATTACATAAGTACGGAAATATCAAAATAAGTAGCAACAGAATACAAATAGTTTCACTACTCACTATACGTACACATGGTACTTTCAAAAAAATTTATAATTCCAATACTATGTATACGTATAATCGTGACATAAGCTAATAGTTCGTTCGAAAATATATATATGTGGAATGGATTTTTTGTATATAAATTATTCAAGGAAAGATATTTCATTGAATTGTTGACTAACCTTTCACGTAATACTCCGGTAGAACTATCCTCGACTTTAAAGTGGAGTTTTTCGCGTCATCGGTCAAGAAGCTATGAAAACATTTGGTAACATTATACAAGAATTTATACAAATATTTACAATATTTTGGAAAATATACAAACGAAGGTATACACGAAAGAATATACAAAATGTGAAAACTAGTAAACGTGAAAGAAATATTGTATATGACGAAAAGTTTCTTTGAAATATTTTTAAATTGCAAGTACGATGAAGCAAAATACATTTCGAAAGTTGCGAACTTATTACTTTTTGATTAATATTTTGGTGAGAGACAATGGGCTTTTTTTTAGTTATAATACCTCGCACTAGAACGCACTTCCGCGAAAAGTTTCAGACATGAATAAAAAAGTACTGTTAGGATCGTGTTCTTCATCCTAAGATTTCGACAACTGCCGATGCATTTTGATCAGTCATCCTACCAGTTACGACGCGTTCCAATTAACCTATTACAATGGCAGTTACACGCAATCTATTTCAATTGCAAATATCGTCGAATATCTTCAGTACAATATAGTAGTTATTACCTTTTTTTTTGCAGTTGCGCAACGATCCTGCGAAAAAGATTATACAGTCACCGACATGTTGTTAAACGCGGTGATATTGTTCCTAAATAATTGCTTCCTAAAATATCGAATTAACATGATCCATTTTTTTAGGTTAATCTGTTTTATTTAATGAAACTTTTCTCTTATGAAAAAAAAGATACGAAGTTTCTTGAGTCTCTTCATTCGGAAAGTCATTCTAAAAAGAATTGTGATTATAGAACTGTAATTATATTATATTATATTTTTATTAATGATTATTATTACTTCATTATTTTATATCATTATTTTATACAAAAATTCTGGAATAAGGGAATAAATTCATTGATCACTACTATAGTACATATTTGGGATAATTTTCACTAAGGTTATGGTATATTAGTAAAAAGCTTGAGTGGAGGAATCCAATAAAAAGGGTTTTGTCTACCGCAAATCTCGATTTTTGAAATGTCTATTTGTCCGGATGAGCGATCGGGTGGTTGCAAAGTATGAATGCTTAGGATGTCAATTAAGCCAATTAAGTTAAGTTTAGGTCAATTATTTTCTAAGTAGAAATTTTGTGATAGTCAGAACACCTTTTGTTGAGCTTCTTAAAAACCTAGTATAAAGCTTCTTTGTGACTTTAGGTGTCGATACAATGATGATTAGATTAGACATTGTACTGATATGAAAGCAAGATTTTTACAAAAGAGCAAAAAATTCCATAAGAAAATAGGCGACCACAGTATCAACTTTCTTTTATCTTATCTTTTCTTCATTTTCCTTTTATCTCATTTTAATTTAACAATTGATACTTATGGATTTCCAAATTTATCAAGTGACTTGAGCACCACTGTTTTTTGATATGAAAATTTGTTTTACGAAACTATTTTGTAACGCTGTAAAAAAAAAAAAAAAAAAAAAAAAAAAGGAAGAAAGACAAAGGAGGAAAGATGAAAGGTTTTAATCATCCGAGACCTACCTTCATGAACTTATCACTATGGCTTTCGAACAAGTTCATGCCTAGATGTAGACACAGTGGAGGTCAGATCAAAGGACGGATTTGTATGATCATGCTTAAGCGAGATATTGTGACAATTCTACATACGTATGTGATGTGAATCTTGTAGTGATGTGTACTAAAGCGCTGTCACATGTTATTTCTTCTTATACATACAGGGTGTTTCAACAGATTTGTATACAAGTTCTATTAAAAGTAGAAAAGAATAATAGAATGAATGGTACATATATAATAATATCATAAACATGACAAGTCTTTAACATAACAACATAGTAAGATCTCAAATACAGCTCTAATGAAATTTCATGATATTTCATATGACACATATAATACATATATTTATATAAAGCATTTATATGTGTAAATTATTTCGTGCGTCATTTTATATACTTTGTCTCTAATTAAATGCATAGATGAAGAAGACTGAATTAACGGATTTTTCAGTTTTATTCCTATTTACCAATGCATATGCATATGTTTCTATGCCTATGGTATCTGATTAGAGTACACAATCATAGAGGGCGGTGATGGCGCAATTAAGAATTGTTTGCAAAAAAATGTGAAATTTAAAAAATTTTTTCATTTATTTAAGATTTATTAAGAATTCAGTTAGGAACAAATCACAATTAATTTATTATTGTCAAATATATTCATGCTAGTACATATATAAGTTACTTCTTATTTATTATCTATAAATCTCTAAATCGATAAATTGATTGGTAAATAAAGATAAAATCCATATCTAATATTACGTAATTTCATTGTTTGTATAAATCAAACAATGAAAATTTACGTATCAGTTTGTTGATTGCGATTAGATTATAGTAATTCTCTTTTCAACGATAGAGAATGTAAGTAATTGATTATATTAACAACTAATAAAATTCGACATTATGCAAATAAAGAAGAATTCTTTTAATCCACAAAATTCATTATGTCAAATCAAATAAAATTCAAATCTCTTCGATATATAAATCAAAATTTACCAATTTTGTCAAAAAGTTATTGTTCTCCTTGTAACATTTTTATTCATTTTTTATAAATTGTTTAATTAGTATATGAACTAATATCTCTCCTTCACATAATTTCAATTCCGTTCAGGCAATATAAAAACTCAATCCATTATTCAAGATGCTCATATCCCATTAGAGCACCTTTCTACATTTCCGTAAGTCTCAATAAGTTGTTCATAAGCCTAAACAAAATTAGATCAAGGGAGTTCCCAGTGGTAAACTAGAATGCTGTTGCAGACAGGTTTCTGAATTGAACAACTTGCCTTTAAGCTCAGATAAGATGTAAAATATATGTATACCAGTATAGCCAAGAGAAGGAAAAGAAAAAAGAAGAGAGAGTGAGTGGTACTACTAAACAGACGTCAGAAGAGAGCCTGAGATTCCAATCTCTTGACTTCTCTCTGGAATTCCCACTTCCCCAGAAACTGACTGTTATAAGAAGACAACGGTACTAGACATCACAGTGATGTAAAATATGACTTTGTAATGCAGGAACATGTAAAGTTTGCATAATTGTCATTATCATACACATCGATATCACATATTAATGTTAGATAAAATTAAAAATACTGAGTTTTAGGCATTTTTGTTGAAGACGAATGTTTTAGAAGTTTTGGAAACTATGGGAACTTAATGTTAACGAATCGGGTAATGCATATTTTATTTGATAAGCTAAAGATTTTTAATTTTAGGAATTAAAAAATTCGAAAAGTTGAAAATTGAGAAATTGAAAAACTTAAAAATTCGGAAATTTGGAAATTTGAAAGTTTAAGAATTCGGAAATTTGAAATTTTGAAAATTCGAAAATTTGGAAATTTGAAAGATTGAAAAATTCAAAGAGTCAAAGAGGAGCCCGAGATTCCGATATTCTAACTTTTCCATGGAATTTCCCCTTCTCCGGTATATGACATTTGCGAGAAGGCAACGACACCAGCATCCACATGCTCCACGATTAGACATTATAGTAGTCTAAAACTTGACCTCGATCAGTGACCTCGATGAGTCTTCCTCTCGTCCACTTTTCCCTGATTTCTTTCCGTGATTCGATTTAACTTGATCTATCGTTCGAATGTAAACTAAGCTTAAACGATGTATCCCAGTCAATTACATGATCTCTGTAATTTAACTTAATATTAGTATCCCGTAGAGATAAGAACATAGTGAAAATTTGTGAGAAGTATAGTAGCAATTGCACGAAGTAATTGTAATAATTTTGTATAAAGATGTATAGATAAATAATATTATTTAATAATATTTAATGTATTTAAATAATTCCGAAATTATACCTATACTGTTATTAATAAAAATTTAGATAATGAAGCATTACATATTTCGAATATTCGAAATAACGCAGATTCGAGACAATAGAATAATCAAATTTTTGGAATAACGAAGCGATTTATATTAAATTTCATACAAGAAAATAATCCGTGGCCATAAAAAATTACAGAGCAAAAACCATCGCCTATATAGAAAATTACACTTAACAGCAAGGGAGTCAATAACCTACATAAAAGGAACATAATATACATATAATTTCCTAGAAACTATTTGAAAGTCGTGTTTCGTGACGTGAACAACTATCGTTGACAAACAAAAATCATCGGTCATTTCCGCACATCATCTAGGGAACACTATACGTTGATTGATGTTAAAAGCTCTCTTTCTGTGGAACCTTCACAGGTAGCATAATATCAAGTCATTCGCTCCACAATTATTATCCTTCCTATCGATTTTGAATAACTAAACTTTATTATTTTCCAGTTTTTTAGCCAATTGGAATAGTTATTGATCTAATAATAAAGCTGTATCGCATGTATATAAATCCGTATGGATTCGGATCCAAATTTTTAATAACTATCTCATGCTTACTTACTATGTATGCGGATCATTGTCGTGCTGTATCCGATAAATTATTTTCTCTCTTACATCAAACTGTTGAGAATAACGTCAGCCGTATTGAAGGTAAATTTAAACGAATAAGTTTGCAGTAAACTTGTAAATAACTTCATCATTCAATACATTGAAATTCATTTGAAAGGAATAGAGATTTTTGTTTTTTTTTTTAAGTTATAAACATTAGCTATAAGATTTATAAACCTTGCATCGGAACTGCGCTTTCTCATGTCCACCACGTACAAACGACGTAGGTAATCAAGAGTTTATTACCTTAAGCGTTAAGTGACTTCAGTTGAAGAAATCCAATCAAATTGATTGTGAGTTAGTGGAACGAAACAGTCTGCGCGAACCATCTTGAATAGATTCTTCCGTTAACTGCAAGAATAATCTTTTATTTTGAGATCTACTAATTTAGAAATTTAGAGTTAACACTTTTGCATAAATTTATACAATTTAAAATATCTGCATAATAATTCAGATACAATTTAGAACATTTATATAGTCGTCACATTATATATCTAAAATTTAATTCCATACAAACCTACAAATATAAATGTAGCATTTGTAAAAGTAAAAATTTTCTGTGTTCAAACCAAATTTATGAATATGAAATTCTTAGAAGTATCAACCAATTTGAATGACAATAACCACTCCAAAATCATACATACAAGTCTCCTCAAACATATCACGTTAATCTAAATAGTTGTGTAAAACAAATTTGCTCCAAACAATATATTTACTCAATTTTCCCTAGGAAACACATTTTAAGCAATGGTGTAGGCGGAAGCACAAACAGCGACTGGTTACACGACAAAAAGTCTCAACGACGCAACATGGCTAGAAAGTCACGGTTGTGTGACCGTTGAGCTTGTCCCATTTACGCTTCTCTCCTCAAACATAAAAGTCACACGTTTAAACACCTATACACGTTTCTATATTTTTCATTCTCATGGAAATATCAACGCCGTCAGCTGGCGTCGATATTTTTATACATACCTAGTACTCGTAGCCAGAAGTTGCATTGGTTTATCGGTAACGCGTCTGTGGTGAAATCTCGTTGCCCGCAAAAAGACAACTACTATAGTTTCCTATTCGTTCTAGCGATAATTTAAGAATGTTTTCGTGCGCCTCACTGTCGCTATTAATTATTAAGAGTGCAGCATTTCTTTTATGCTTGAATGCTTCGGCGTTTTGTAACATTCTATAAGATGTCGATGTAACAGAATATATTGTTTCAGGTATAAGTAAATGCGTCTGTTCCAGAGCCATGTAAGGTTTGTGCGATTATTGCTAGAAAAAGTTAAAAAGCTACGTGGTGTACTTGAGGAACTTTCATTGGAGAGGCGTGTTTTCTTTCTATAGTCTTAAACAATGTAAATTTAGAAATAAAAAGGCTTAGAACTTTGAAAATTTGAAAGTTAAACAATTTTTAAATTTGAAAATTCGAAACCTTGCACACATAAGTCTATTAACCTTTTATTTTAAATAATCTTAGTTCAATTTAACATTATTTAATATATTATAAAAAAAAACTAATAATAACTTATGAAAACTTAAATAATCAAGAAATGTTAAATGTGTGCTACTGGAATAATATTAATGTGAAATATCTTTCAACATCGCTGCTATGTAATTTCTCTGACATATGCACAAATCACCGAGCGGGACATGCTATAGATTCGTGAGCACTTTCTCTACCACAGATGCAATGTTATCGTTGCTCTCTAATAAAAATTTATATTCTTCCTTCATTATAAACATAAATTGCTCACAATCTACTAATTAACAAAATCTACTAAAATAACACATAAATTTTCTATCTCTAATAAAACTATCTTTAATAAAACTTATTTTCATTTTATTGTACACATTCAAATACACATATTGTATATGTGTACTTTATTTTGACGGGTTGATTTTCAAGACAACAATTTAGTTAGTTAGATTATGTTCTTTTTACGCGAGTATCGTTCATTATAACTTAAGAAAAATGGCGAATTACATATGAGGTACATCATCCAGCGCAATCAGCTAAAATAATTCATTGAGTTTTCAATGTTGTAAATTTTGGAACTTTTAAATTTATATGTCTATCTTTTCAAAGGAACTCCTTTTGTTAGCAAGATGTTGCAATTCAATCGGAACGGAATACGTTGAAACTCAACGGAATACAATTCAATCGGACAAGAACAGAATCTCATTAGAGACATCTAATATAACTGTATACAATATAGCTATCAGTATACGGCAAGCTTTTACATACATATAGTTCGAGAAAGCGTAATGTAATCCCTAATTTTTCTTTGTGAGAGATGCTAGCTCCTTTTGTTGAATGTAAATCCGACTTCTATCGATTTGAATCACTTTTTAACATTCTAACTTTACAATACATGAATTATTTTATTTTGTGTAATCGTCTAACTCATTTCATTTATAATCCTTTCTCTCCTTGATATCTTTTCCGTAACTATTTTTTCTTCCATCGAGATACTATTTAAATATTTGTGACAATATGATGCACTATTCTTTTTTAAATCATGGGAATTTCTTTTTGTGTCTTTTATTTATGCAATGGGCTTCTGTAGAGTATTCATTATTCCACATATTAACAATACATAAACCATTTACATTTTTCAGTAATATTGTATTTACCTAATTTTTATACATTATTTCACTGCTTGATCGTTAATGGGTTAAACTGAAAATTAGCAACATGTCCCTCATTTCATGTTATTGGTTTCGTGAGAACAATCGTGTCTATTTTACGCTTGAACCCAAAGAGGTCTGCCCTGAAGAAGTAGACTGTTATATCTATGAAATGACGACGCAAAGTGCAAGTTCAAATTACAAGTGCAAGTACAATTTATCATCGCGAAAGCTTGAAATCTAAAATGTCCTTAATGTTTAAACTTTTACATTCAAAAACAATTAATTCTGTAATTTTTATTTAAGTCTATAAGAAATAAAAGTACCTATCAGCTTTTTTCCTGATGTTATGACTGCCATTGTGTTTCCTGATTTTTAAACTATCATACAGTAAACTTCTTGCCACATAGTTTCCCGTGGAATAAAAAGCATGGTGTTCTCTGAAATGTGCCAATTATCGTAGAAATCGTGTCGAGTTCGAACAACCAATCAGAGCCGAAATAGAAAAAAGCGAGGTCTAAAGGACGACTAATCAGGAAGCGGATATGCGTTAATTAATTTTACGAGTGAATACATATTTGCGAACAATTATTTGTCAAATGTGATTTCTTTGCTTTCGTTCTTTGACGTCATAATATGTATTTTCTATATCCATTAAGCTTACGTGATACGAAAAACGTAGATAACCTTATGTTTCCATGTGAGCTGATTTATCGAATCAGCACAATTTTTATTACGCGGCACGAACTTTAAATAAATTATATATGAATTCGAATTCAAGAAGAGTATTATTAATGAGGTTAAATTTAATAGTAATTCCTTAGAATTCACTAATTACATAATTTTACCTCTTAAGTTTCAAATTAGAAAATTTTTTTTTAGATAAGGTTAAAGGTTAGGAATTATCTTGCATCAAACTTTACAAATATGAATGATAATATGTAACAATGCATAAAAAACATAAGAGATATATGGATAAATAAATTACTGTGTCTAAAATATTGTTATCCATCTTTCTCTATTAATATATTACTTAATCTTTTTATTATAGCAAAATTGGTAAATTGTTATCACTGACATTTTAATATTAGATCAACTGTTTGTACGTAGTCCAGCAAACAATTATAAATACGTTCCGTACAATACTTTCACGCGAATTTCTACTTAGCGTGTACCACTAGTTGCACACATTATGATAATATGTATTATATAATTTAAAACAAGAATATTATCGGTGGTGTATACTTATAGGTGGCACGAAACGTATTAAAGATTACATTAGTTTCAAAAATTATAAAGCCCGTTATAATATACGAAATAAATAAAGAAACTAAGAAAGTGTGTAAAATACATATTCAGTTCAATATTCAATTATACAAAGGAGGACATCAGTACCGGTAAATACAGGTCCAAAATCCAGTCCGGAGTCCGAAGTTCAAAGAATAAATAGGTACACAATGAATGATTATTACTATGTGTTGAATACACAAGAACGGTTGACATCATCACTTCGTAAATTCATTCAAAAACTAATCCTAAACGAATTTATTTTAACCTCAATGACACAATCAAGAAACGATGAGGAGCGCAACTCATCTGCGCCGGATTCCGGATTTAAACGAAACTATACATACATACACATATATATCATTGAATATCCTATAGCATTAAATGCATATGAGCAATAAAACAGCTATGCATATTGTAAATATCAAATGTATCTAAAACACTGAACTACTTTCAGAAGAATCTGCAGTAATCATTTGAACGAAAATCTCATTCTATGCAACCATGTGGTAATACATAATAAGGATTAATATCTTATATTCATATTGGTTACAATTGATTACGAATGTACAAATGAAGAGCATACATCATAAGAAATAATAAGAAGTATACAATGGACTGTAACTGTGAACTATCCAATTGGTCACTACCTTTATTGCATGAACCTCGATATTTAGACGTTTCTTCAATCCTGTTTTGTACAATAATCGAAGTTCTATTGTATATATTTGATTGTTCTAACATATTCATCAGAATATGATTTTTCAGAATATGCATCCATTGTAACCTACGTTCATCCTAATATCCCATACAATACGACGTGAGCTCCCCTTAGTTAGCAGTTGTATTGATTTCTATGATGGCGGCCGACCGGCGCCTGCACCGTCCACACTCGAGAAACCTAAACAGCTTTTGTCGTGTTTTCCTCGAAATACATTAATGAATCGTGTACAGTGTCTCCTATCTATGTTGTATATTTAAAGATTAATCAGATGTGCATGGCATACATATTACGTGAGTTCCTTTGTTAAATTTGGGACTTATTAACTGCGGAACAACCGACGAAACGGCGAAGATTCGACAACGACGATGATGTTCGTATGTCTGCGAGGTCCTTGACGCGAAACCACCACTGGTGTTCAAATTCCTGACATGAGTCCCGTGATAATTTAAAAAAAAGACGGTGAGTAATTTTTTCGAAAGGATAAATGGTGGTTAAATACGAAAGAGAAGATTTAAGATGTTTTTGGTTATGTTCTGGGAGGTTCGTTAGTGCGGAATGGAACAGCGTGCCGATCAAAATAGTTATAATAAGTTATGTGTACATATTTGATTATATAGAATGAATCACGTAACTGTTACACTAAGATTATTAACCCTCAAGTAGAGATTTATTTTGATTATTTTTTTCATTAACACAGATGTATAACCTTTTAGATCATTTGGTACATAATTTTATTTATTAACCTATTAACCGAATTATGGCTTAAATTACCATACTATACAAATAAATCGAATTTAGCTATTTTGTTTAATGATATATATGTGTTTGTTAGGATTTTTTATGAATAAAAGTGTCCAAGTGTCTATGTTCCTATTATTATTCACTAGATCTTCCCCTAGATTACAACCAATAGATAATGAAGTAGAAATTCAAACTTTTCTCAGAAGCAAGTTGACTGTGGTTAACTTCGATGTAACTATTTATTTTTACTTTTATTCTCCATTCACTTTTAAGTCTGGTGTAGACTTGGCGAACAATCGCGATCGAACGTCTAGACTCTAGAGGGTTGCGCCAAGTACATATTATATCTTAGATAAAATGCACGTGGCTATTTTTTTACTTTTCTTTACAAAATTTCAAATTTTGTGCCGTATTGTACGAAGAATACCTTCTTCATTCTTATATGTTGTATTTTATTCGATAGAAGAAAATGTTTTGTACAACTTCTCATCTTCTTCACTATACTATATTCAAATACTAATTACGCACGATAATTTAAATATTCATCGAATTAAATATTCATTGTTCGCCGAATAACAGTGTATTTGGTCAAACGTAGAGTAAAAATTAAACATTTATACAACTACAGTTTGTTCCTTTTTTTTGTAGTGACCCTCGGAAAAAATTTTGCTTTATGTAAATGACATTGCGTGAATAGTTTTGATGAATAATTTCGAAGTTTGCTGAATAAATAGTATCTTCTCGCGTGATAAAATTTAACTAATAGAAACATTATATAAAATGTTGTATTCTAATGATATTTATTCTTACTCAATGTTTTCATTTTTCTAACCTCAAAATCATTGTTTTTTAAATTAAGAGTTTGTAGTATATACAGAAGTAATTAATCGTAAACATTTGCGTTATCGAATAGTTGTTTTTTTTCTTTAAGTAACTTTCATTGTCCGGTCACTCGGATAACACTGTAATTTACAAGTTAAACAAATCGCATTTAGGATTAGATGCGTGTGGTATCTCGCCATGCTTGTTGCATTGGGGAGATTTCACTTTCGCTGCTTCTTCAATCTTAACAGGTAAATTCGCGGTTGGAAATGCAAATCGGCCCACGGTGAAATCGACAGATAGAGAAAGAGTGCTCGATCGAAAAGACAGGCATAAAGCGTAATAACTGATCGATTATAAGTTAGGCTATGTCGGTGGCGTTCATCATTTTGGTTAGATACGATATCAATTGCAGTTGAGGAAATACACATAAAAATTTTATTTATACCCTTTCGAGTTATATAAAGAATTTAAAAAAAATAACTCTAAGGTTACAGACATGAAAGTACTAATGACAGCAAATACAAATATTGAAGTAAAAATAACATACATATATATATATCTTTTTCATATTCAAATCGTTGGATGACGGGATAATTTCGAATCTTTAAATAGAATTGTCAATAGATTTGAATTTGTTATAACTTTTCTTGTGATTAGAGTAACTTTCACTAAAAAGTTTTCAAAATAATGCAGCACGATACAGCGAGATATAAGGTGATATGTGATTAATTTGTACGATTAGAAAACAAGAGAGAGTCAAAGTACAGTAAAAAGGAAAATAGGTTGCCTATTGTCAGATATTTTTTTTTTAATCAATGTGATTGAAAGTACACGTGTATACATAACAATTAAATCTTATCGCTTTTCTATAAAAAATAATTTAAATATTTAGGTATTGTTAATGACAGTTAATGACGATTTTATTTAGAATCTTTAGTTAAATCTTAGAAATGTAATTGTTCTCTCTATAACATTTGAATTAAATAAATATTAACTAAATCAACACAAATATTATTGCTTCCTCTTAGTTATTTATTTCATTAATTTAAGCAGTATATATAATAGCATATATAAATAAATATTGATATGAAAGTTCTTGTTGTTATTAATCATCGTATATTTCTCGCTATTCTCTCGAGTCTAAACATTGACCTGAAAGTGAGGTTGATCGTGGCGAGTTCAAGCAACCGGTACAGAAGAAAGTGCGAGCCAGCCTCCGATCAAATCATGCATCAGGAAAATGTTGAACAAATTGTCTTCATCGACATATGCATGCGCTGACATTGGCATTAGTTGCAATGAAAACGTAGTTCATTACAAATTTCCTGTCTAGACGAGTCTGTTAATTCGTTTCACGTTACATCAATTGAAAATCTATATTTCCGACATAGTAAATGTTGTTTTTTTGTTATTTCTATGGATGATCAAATACCTTTAGAAGCCTTTAAAGAGATTTTGAAAAGTCGTTCAAATATAGTTTTAATTTGTCTATTCATATTTTCAATTTGTTACGTTATGTAAAATTTTCTATATTTTGCTAAACAGTTCCAATCAAATCAGTTTCGAATCCTCTTGAAAAATAAATTAATTAATAACCTTAAATATAAAGATAAGATGCAAAGGCCGAGATAACCTCCAAAAAGAAATAACACCTTGTAATGAACAATGATAAACAAAAGTTACAGTACAAAGTAAATAACAAGACACTGCAAAGCAAGAACTGCTTTCAAAATGAAACTTGTAAAACGTACGTAGTATACAAGATCAATCACCTTTCACCTTTTAAAATACCCACGAGTTGGATGCTATCGGAGATTGCTTTTCACCATATCTATTCTCTCAGATTTCCTTCATTATAATCTGCTTCTATTAATGGCTTGTACGTTATAATATTGTATCATTCGCAGGAATCGATAGAATATGACAGTTGATACTATCGAATGTCTATTCGGTGTGGGGGAGGGGTATTAAACTCTGTTAGTAGATAAATCCGTATCAAAGCAGACATAGTGTTTTCAGGGGATGAAACCTTCTGAATATTGTGGGAATGAGGTAAAATGAAAGAAGATTTTTTAATTTACTTCTTAACTGCAAAAAGAAACCTTTACTAGACATTTATCATGGTTCATTAAATACATACTAATTAAAGCGACAAAAAAGAAATAGCAGAACAGTGAAAGGATTAAATGCTATGGAAGTTAATAATAACTGTTCATTAGAATTTATAGCTAAAAGAAAAAATATATTCCTACTTAACGCAATTTTACAGAAGAAATTTTTAGAAACTCAATAAATACTCTCATAACTGAGGAATCAAATCGGCTTCGATTCATGTAAAACACGTATACTATCTCATTATTTCTTCCATAATATATTTCTGTTTTTTTTTATGCTTTCCTTTTTCGCACTTCTAATCATGTATAGTTGTTCGATAACTTGTAAGGAGGTCTAGTTATCTGTTGGTATATGTAGATTCCTTCTTTATCATTGGTCTGAATTTTCTGAATTCAATGATGAACGATAATAACGATTTCACGGTTATAACGATCTGAAGAATACTGATGATTTCGATTGATTATACCTATAGTTGGTTAGCCTCGGGAGAAAGGAAGTGTGGTAACCACTCTCTACCTGACAACTTTTTCCTTCGTTTCGACCGGTCGTTTCGCCGGCAATCGACTATCGCAAGGCTCTGGAAAGCAGTTTCACTGAATCAACTATTTAGATCATATGCCAGATATAATAATTTCAAATTATTCCCCAATAAATAACGATTCGTGTAAAAGTTTTCATTTTTCTATTTCAGGCAATTCGAAATCAAAATGTATAAATAGATTTATAGACAATTCTTCGAAAAATACGACGGAATTTAAATGTTCGTAATAATCTTTGATCATTTTGTGATATCAATTTTAAAAGGAATAAGGAATTAATAAGGAAATAAGGACAAAGGAATTTTGTGTTTTTATATTTAAAATAAGATAGATTGTTTAGAATTTTATTTTTTTATATTTACATATACGTTACGTTTCTTTTAGATACATATATTTTTGTTCGGCTTTAGGCAAGTAACCATGTACGTATGTTTGGTTACAAACAAAAATATATGTATCTAAAAGAAACATAATGTATATGTAAATATAAAGAAACTAATATGTACTCTTTGTTGCATTATAATTATGTAATTACTGTAGGCAAATAATTGCGACTTCTTTGAAATCTGAATACCACATTTTGTACTAACAGGGATGATTTTCAAATGTAGACTAAACTATTCTTTAAAAATTTAGAACTATTTTTTAAGACCGATTTCACATTTCTATAAGTAGTATACATCAAGATTATCCGCCACCGCCGTACCGACTGCGCTTCTGATGTTACGTAGTTTCTTACTACTAGCAGTAAGGTTAGAGTTCGTATGTTCTACAATACAAGTACAGTACAGTATAACACATCCTACACATATCAAGATTGTGAAAATTCTTTTCATCACTTATGTATAAATATTTTGTCGGCTGTATGCTTATATTTTCTACTTATTTTATCGTAAATTGTTATTTCATTCGTATGATATAGAAGACTAAGAATCATAATGATATAAGTCAGACCACTGCCATTTTTCGTAACGATATAATATAATTTTCATATGATACTTAAGATATAAAATTTCGAGTTCTTTCCTTTAAACAAATTGCAGAAAGATCTAAATAAACTATCGTTCATCTAAATAAGCTGCGTGTAAAGATTGCATTTCGTAATTCTGATAACGACGGAGGGTGACGATTTTTAAACAATGAAATATTTACGATCGGTTCTCGGGACGTTCGTAACAGTCAACAAATATTTAACGAACATAGTTAAATATTAACTCTTTGAATCCACATACATTTCGCAATATTCATTTCCGTGATACAGGTATCCACGAATTCGAAGTATGCCAGTAGACCGTATTCTCGCGGCACGTATTACATATATGTATAACTTATAGAGATAGATATTCCATTTGTTGATGCACGCGCCGTCGTGGGAATAATCAGCTTATATGATTTAATTCCATTATTCAAGTTAAGATAACCGATTAATCATCGAATTTTTTCAATAGTTATTAAAAGAAAGACAACGAGATAATGAAATTTTTATGATGTTAAAGATAACAAACATGAAATTAATCAGACGTTAAAAATGATATGTTTAAGTCATACAAAACATAAGAAAGATACAAAACTGTAGTCAGGATAAAATATACTTTTGCTGTGGTATAGTAACTAAATGTTGATATTTACTCTACTTCATTGTCTTTTCTGGAACATTATCTGTCCCTAAGCAAGTGCATACATTATTCTGATACAGAATACAAAATTACTGCTTCTTGTTTATATGACAGTAGTATCTGCATATTACTTGCTTATCCCTAATATAATCTTGCCATACATTTCCCAACAATTAACCAGCTGTCTGTTCACTGTTAATTTTACGGGTTATATGAATTAGGAGTCGCAAGAATGACTCGATAAATAATTCTTGTTTACTAAATAATTTTAACGAACCAAAGTGTATCATTAGATCAATTAAACGCGTCATTTTTAATTAGAAAGATATGAATTTTTAATGGAAACATATAAAGCGTTCAATTAACCTTTTTCCACAATCTCCAAATAAAAGAATTTTAGGGAATTTCAGAACGTCGGAAGAATTCATTTGTTGTACTATTATGACAAAGATAACCTCAATTTAAAAGAGGGACTAGCTAAAAAATCTTGGATTTGAAGAATTTTAGAAATATATAAATTGGAGAAATTTTTATTATAAAAGATTAGGATAAATCAGAGTTCTATACAAAGTAGCTGATGTAGAATGTGTTGTGGAATCTAAGTCCAACTTTCTCTTGTAATGTAATGAGAAATGCAGGAATCTGATAGCATGTAGTTTATGTGTCCTGGCACTAATAAACGTACGTTATATTCTTAAATGTTCTGATGTTCAATTGGGACATATACCCGATCCTGATGTGCAGAATAAGCGTTGATACTATGTAAATGTTTTTTTCAAAGCATAAGTTTTCGATTCGTACATATATGTATATACGTACACATACATATGTATAGGAAAATTAGGAAAATTGCAGGTTAGATATACACATATATGTATACATATGTATAGGGAAACTGGAGGTTAAGTTAAAAAGTGGTTAAGGCAAAGATATATTTGCTTTTGGTAAGATATTTTACTAGGAAATTTGGTCACGTCATATTATGCCTAGAGCAGTATATTAACTCTCCTAAACTTATGCATCCTAACTCTCCAAATTCTAAACAGTTAAGACTTCTCGTAGAAGATATCCGACAGTTTTGTATCAAAGTGTTAAGTAATGAAAAAGATATTGATTATAAATATTGGTAAATTTTACAAAAGTTAATTTTCTCTAAAATGAAATTTCATATCAAAGAAATGTATTTCATATTTTTCATTCGTTTTTGCGTAAAGATCACGATACATTGCATAAGGATGAATGTGTAAAATGTGTAATAATTTTGAAATCACGTAAAATATTTCTTCGAGAATTGCAGCTTTGATGACAAGTATACCGCTTAATTCGCAAATTTTATAGGTTATAAAAATGCAAACGCGTAAAATTCGCGTGCTATTGCATCGTCATCGATTAATTTCACAAACAAGAACTGTAGCGTTCTAATTACGAGATCTTTAACGTCATTTGTTTGCAATGAAAATAAGAACTTAAATTCAAAACTTATCAACAAAAAAGTTATCATGTACAAGATTAAAATGGCGTAGAAAATGAACAAGAGTACTTTATGCAGGAAATACAATGTATAATTAAGCAAAGCATTATATTTTCACGGTTGCAAAATATGTTTAGAATGAAGTCTCGTGATAGTTTGTTAATTGCAACTTTCTCTAATGTGATATCAGATTTACAATATAGCAAACACATAGTTTAAAGAAACAGAGAAAATAATCGAAGAGGAACAACATCACATTTGTTATATTAATCGTTCCATAAGTATCATTTTTTTTATTACTATAATTTTTATGAAATATTAATCCCTCTATATGGATTACTTAGTTTATTATAATTATTTCAAACGCTTTTGCTCATACTTTCACTGCTAATAATGAGTGTTATTTCGAAAAGTAAACACTGTAATTAGTAAAATATTTTTATCCAGATTGCACACTATTTTTTAATTGATATCAATGACGTTTCTGCTAAACATATATAATAATTGAGTTTTATATTATCACATCTTACATCTTTATAATAGCTATGTATTTCATTATCAATAGTAGTGGCACTTGCTCATGGGCTATGCGTACAGAAGAGGAAAAGAAGTAAATCCGGATGAAAGTTTGCTCCGGGCGCAATTGGGTTCCATTGATCTCATTTTGTCCGTGCAAACAACTTCCTTTATTTTTACCAATCCTCATTAACCACGTGAATTATTATAATTAAGGTCATGAACCATTGCAATAACACATAAAGAAAATTATCTAATTTTTAAAGAAATTTGAAAAGATACAAAATTCATCAAAAATTGTATTTTGTATTTTATTAATCTTAAAATAAATATTTTATAAATGAAAGTTTTGATCGAAGTTTCATATGAATACAAATGAAGAAAGTTTTGTATGAATAACTGTTTTAATTCAAGTATGTACTTATTCAAGTAAGTCTTTATAAAAGTAGTTATTTAAATTATATATTAACGTAATAAGAATAAAAATTTCTGTTTTAAAATATTGAAATTCTATAGAATAAAAAAATATGCGTGTGTATGTTTTTGATAGGTTATCTAAATCTTTTTAAAAATATTTCAAGTACAGCATAAGATCTCTTAAATCCTTAAAATTATTAATTTTAGATCGACAAGTCTAGGGTTATTTTATTAACCGTATTCCGAAATTCGATTGATTGATTAAATGACGATGCAACGGAACTTCTGCGTGAACGAGCATTTTCTTGACCGAGATAAATACCAGGCCGAGCGAAAAAGAATGAAGCCGAAGCGCGAAGAAAAAAGCACAGACCGGACTGCTATATACTATACGCGTGTACGCCGACGAAAGTAACCGGCCACGCTTTCTCCTTCTGCAGTCAGATTCCTTTAACTGTTTCTTTTTTGTCTCCATTTCCTCCTCCGCCTCTAACTTTTGTCAGAACACAAGAAAAAAGGATGGGTCAATGATAGTTATGGACATGATGGACATTCATGAGTCAAGCTTTGAAATGCCTACAAGTAACTTAAGAGTTTATGTAGCACAACAATGAATAACATTGTCGTGTGTAGCACAACAATAATTAAATTTCTTTAATCGTCTTTCGTTCTTTTTAACTTTTTCAATTAAGCTTAAAAATTTAACTCAAACTATAAAACATTTACAAGTGATACTGTATTCTTTAAGAGGTCATGATTGTTATGAAAGCATTATACAATAATTGTGTTATAATGAGAGTAATAATCAGGAGATAAAATAAGATTTGAAAAAAAATAGATACATATATACATGCACACATAACTTGTAACACTTACGTTACATTATAGGAAGATAAATCGCTTTCATCATTATCATACGGTGTTAGATACTAAACAGAAAATTAGACATTAATCTTAACAAAAAGAAATTGGCTTTTGGTTCCAGTAGACTTCTTTGCTTCTAGCAGAGGAGTGTTAATTTATATTGTACTTTTTAGTTGTAATGTGGTCTATGCATCGATTATTGCAATGCATAACTGACAGAAACATTCCAATCAGTTGATCCATTAAATGTCTATGAGATAAATCGAAATTGGTTTTTCCTTACCTCCGTCTACGGATTCCTCGAAAGAAGCATATGCTTCCTGTTCAAATTCATCCATATTTCTTCCAATTTACATTAGACAATTAATTAGTGTTATATCCTTCAAATTAGGGTACAGAAAGTAGGATTATGTATTTAACGATTTTTATGTCAAAGAAATCGTGATAATTGCGAATCTCATGAATTATTTCTCTTTTTGGGGTTTTTTAAGTTATCTTCGAATAGCTGCAGAATTTTTATTTAAATGCTAGTTGGCGTGGGTTAAATTTTACCCCTCTTTTTTACATTTTATAATTTATCTTGGGACGGATGTAAAATGTTTATTTAAATGATGTCCCAAATTGTGTAGTTGGTAGCTGGATATTTATGTAAATAGCGAGAATAAATCTTTTTAAATTACTTGTTATGTGATAAATGGAAAGGCAACTTAACTTGCTATTCAAATATATTTATAATGCAACAAAACACATGGGTTTGTGATACGAAAATTTAATAGATTTTTTAGAAAACGTAAATTTTCGCCTGAAGCTTATATTGAGGAATAAATCAATTTATATATGCTTTCAAATGGCTAAAAAATGTTTTCAAGTAAGAGGTGATTAAGAATTAGTGTATTTAAATATTCGGAAACGTGTTTTACGGTTAAAGGAGGACCACTGACCTGTTTTAATTCATCACTCGGAAGACGAGTTTTATGTTGTGTATCGCTTTCTCTTGGACCCATATTTACATCTTCACATCTGCCTGCGCCACATCTCTTAAAAGTCTCGTAAATAGCTCTATGCATACTTCTATCGACGCTTACATCACATACGAATTTGCTTATAATCCGATACTACTTTGATCCAATTTTGAATCAATAGATGGGTCGATAAATATGGAAATTTTTCATTTCCAGAAGCTATAATTTCTATAAAACATAACCTTCCTTAATTATTTCAGCTCCATTTCATTCTTAATTTCTAACAACAAAAAAAAGCCAATGTTTATCTGAAGCTATTCAACAGTCTCCCTTAAACTGAACCATCTTAATTTCTCATCGCGCACTCATCCTCCTGTAATGGTACCATTTTGTACCACTTCCTTTCCCTTTCTCTCGACCAATAAGCATCTCCACCTGTCAAATTATTCAACCAAAAACGAGAGAAAAAATCCCGGCCGAACATCCTAACCTTCACCTCGGAATCGAGGCCACGAACGAAACAGTCGTGTAACCAGTGCTCTCGAAACCTATCCGGTTGTGATTCGATCTGTCAGCCACACACAGCGTCGTCGATAACGTTCCACAGTGGTATACAAAGTGGCAATTTCATAGCCAAAATCCAAGTTTTTGAAACGTAACATGGACTTTGGTCGGTCATCATAATAACGATTTCTTTTGCGCATCCAATCTTTTATAGAGCACGAATATGTTTGTGTTAACGTGTTTCTTAATAATATTAATCAAACCCAACCCAAACCGATATTCAATTCATTCTGTTAATCGATCACCTGCCGATACATGTAAATCATAAAACATACATAAGTATGTGTCTAAATAAACTGCACAATATGCGTAAACTTTTTATGTATAATGTAAATAATGATCTCCGCATCTTAAAATTAATATCTTTGGATATTTGGATCATCAAAGCAGTCATACGTGTTGTAAAAAAAAATCACAAATTCGATGTTTTCCAAAACGAAGTTCAGCCCAGATTTGTGTTGAAAAAAGATAGATATATATATAAAGACATTTACAATTTTGGCAACGAAGTGCCACTTCTCAAAGTACTGTACATTCGAAGAACTAACACTCCCCTCGATTATAGCTCCCTCATTCGCTGTGACACTAGAGGGGAGAGGAAAGCAAACGAATCGCGCGGGGTGGGACACGCGCCTTCATCGTTTTGACCGATTCCAAGCGATCTATCCCCACGGATTCGATATAATCTTCGAAGTAGCGGAGGGGTTTTGGCCTCGTTTAACGTTTCACGTGCCGATGAAATCGTACCACCTCCGGGAACGTGAGGTTACCACCAGCAGGAGAATCGGCAGACGGACGACACCAAAGTTATAAAGTGGACCAGAGAAGAGACTACAAGGCGCTGCCACTTTGCCGATCGCCCTCGTCGTATGACGATCCTCTCCTCGTGTGAACGAGTACAAGTACCGATTCCTAGCGGCACCTCCGCTGGTGTCAGCTGTCCGACAGTAGATTTATTAAAACGTGTCATGTCACTTTGACAAAACCGCGACTGCGTGCAGGAGAGTAGATCGCAGAGTAATCGTAGAGGGGCTAGTGACTATTTATTCTCGATATATACGATATTAGACCGCTTTTGTATAATATTTAATCGTATTTGACGTTCGTCGTTGGTGTGTGCGGGGAAGACGAAGGATCACGACGGTATCGCCGTTAGCTTCTTGACGATCAGTAGTATACGAGGTAAGAAACTCTCTGACCTTCTTGTGCTGAAATCTATTCAACTACTCTTTGAAAATTCAACTTTATGTGCCAGTGTGAAAGAAAGACTTTAACTGGAGATCCTGTGGAAATTTATCTGGAAAATATGTGATTTTTGGGCATTTTTGAACAAGAGTAAGTCTCTATGAAAGTTTTGGATTCTGTCTCTGAAGTTCTAAACTTTCTGAAATAGAAAAAGAAAAATTAAGAAAAATTGTAGATTCTTATCTTTTTTTTTTTTGTACTCTCATAAAGCATGTAATTTAAAAATTTTTTGGGAGAAATATAGAGTTTTGATTCAGGTGTCTCTAATGGAGTTTTGGATAGAACTCTAGATGAGCTTCTCGATGAGATGTACTTTTCCTTTGAAGAATTTGTAATTGTTTTCATATCCCTCATCAAAGATTGAAAGAAGATCAAAGAGATTAACAGAAGAGTAGTTGCTAACGTTATGTTATAGTGGACTGTTCGAGGTAATGTGAGACGAGTCTATCTCGGATAATAGAAAACTCGGATATTAGAAAAAATTATAAATATTGGAAAAGTCTATTAGTATTCATAAACCGTATAACAAAATCGTAGAAAACATTTTGATAATGCAACTAAATAATGTTTTGATAAAATACATATATTTAAATTTAATTATTTACTCGGTTGAATTTTATTAAATGCTTTCACAATATTTGTTTAGTTATACTTTTGTACTTTTCGTGTTAAAATCGTTTAAAACTTCGAAGAAGATGAAGTTATGCTACAATTCAAAGCACCTCAGATAATACGGAACTTCGGTTAAACCGAGCTTTTTAAAAACTTTTTAAAAAAAGAATTAAATTTCATTAATAGAAAAATGTAAATACCAAAATTAAATAAGGACAAAATTAACTACTATGTGAAGAAATATATTTAAAGAAAGAAAAACAAATGAGAAACGATACACCGTAAACAAGGATGTCTAGAAATTAACATATCGTTCGACAATGAACAGCTTGTATCATGTGTCGATTGTGAGATATCCACGCCACATTCCATTGCTTACAGCAAATAAACTGGTCTTGTAGGTAATTTCACTCAGCTTCCAGAGATTACAAATTGATTTATCAGAGAGACTTTCTCCCGAGAAATCATTCGCTCGTTGCTCGTACCAGCCATTTGAAGATCAGTGACATTGTAGCTACATGTTCTGCCAATGATTAATAAAAATCACAATTTATTTTCTTCAAAATCACATAAAAACTTGGTTCGTTCCAATGGTTTAATCATAAAGGAAGAAACTGTTTTAGAAGAAGTTGTAACTTCTTTTTTCGAGTAATTTAACCTCGATGATTTGTCGTATTTGTTTCTTTAAGTGAGACTCAAAAATGATACTTTCGGTGAGTGAATGTATAAATTGGATGAAGCGTTGTATGGTAGTTCCAATTGCAGCATGCCATATACGCGGTGTCTTACAATAAAACGATAAATTCGAAAGTGATATGATTATATATATGAAAATGAATCCGAAATATAGAATAAGGCTTTCTAATGTAAAGCTTCGTTTTCAAAGAAATTGAATTTGAAAATTTTCCGAATATGACTATGCATAAACAAATTTCTACTAACGCTATTACTGTTAGTCCTCCGTCTGCAACCTTACGTTTACTGACGCCGTTTACAGATTAGATCGTTTAAATCCACGCAGTTTTTCTCAGGTTTTTGTTTTGAAAATCCCTCAAAATTCCTGAATACTCTCCCAAGTCTCTAGAATATCATCCAATAGTTTTTATTTGCTAGATGTTACCTTAATCTTTTTAAGCAAAGCAAAATTAAAACAGAAATATAAAAATAATGAAAAAGTGTTTAAAATTATTGATCGAAAATGACCTAACATGCAGATGGAGGGTTAATTATATGTCGATAAATAATTAATTTTCCGATATTGGACGGTTTAAATATAAGCAAAATTTTCCATCCCTTAATAATTCTATTAAATAATGAACGCGAAAGAAAATAAAAAATCTTATATAAAGAGAAACTTTAATATCTATATCTATATGACAATAATTCTATCATATTTTCTTATATATATATATTTAACAAAAAATCAATAAAACTTCAAAGAAATAGTCGAACAAGTTTCATTAACAAGAAATATGAAAACAGCGTCAAATTTCGCGGATTCAATCAACGCTCCATAAGATGGTTTAATTAATACAAAATGAAAGTTAAATTTGCCATACCGGGGGGAGAACATGCACTTGCACTTGCTACAAGTTCACGGCGAAGTTAAACCGCAAATGAAAGTAGACATTCCTAAGTTGCTGTCGGAGCATCGACCGAACTCGAAACCCGAGCTGTTCGAAAGATCCAACGAAACGTGTTTTCCCGCAGACGATTAGGGAGATAGCGTTCGGTTTGACAGGTATAACGTGAAAGTTACACATGACGTTTCCAACTTTAAGTGAACGGTCGGATAACGCGCATAGAAGCTGCTCATTAAGCGTAGGATAGTGGCGGTAAATCGCACGTGCACGGCCGTGCGCACGTTCAGCACAGAAAATCTTTGATTCATTTTTATTATAATCATTCGTTTAGTACGTGTACCGTTTTATCGGTCTCATGAAAATTCTGCCGTAATTACAAAAAAGTTATGGAATTATAGCTGACTATTATAGTAATTAAATATTCGTTTTCTAGAATACGAATATAAAATAAAATAGGCATGATAATCGTTTGTAATTGGAGATAAGCTTATATATGAGCTTACAGTCACTGTCGTGAAATGCATTGTAATTTACATTCAGTTTACTTTTTATTAAAAGTACACTCCAATCTCAAATCTGGAATTATTCACAAGTGTAATACGATTTAATCTTGTTTCAGGCAATGGCAAGCTTAATTAATTCCACAGCAACTTTAATAAATGATGCCTACAATTACTACCTCTGGACGCTATCCCTTGCCGGTAAACAGCCATATTAAAATTATAAATATAATTTTCTTTCGATACTAAATAAAAAATGCATTATTTCAAACTCTAATGTACCTAATTATTATAATTTAATAATAGTTTAACAAGTAAATTTAGTAACTACGTATTTACAGATGAACGAACGAGAGGATGGCTTCTGGTCGATTCGCCAAAACCTACATTGATATACACTATGTTGTATTTACTCATTGTATGGGCCGGGCCAAAGATCATGAGAAATCGAAAAGCCTTCAAGTTAACGTGGGCACTCGTTCCATATAATCTTGCGATGGCCTGTCTTAACGCGTACATCGCGATACAGGTACATTGTTTTCGCTATTAAGGGTTGGTTATGCATTCCATGATTCTGGTATCTTAATTTGTCATATTTATTGTTTGCAGTTATTCGTAGCTTCCACCAGGTTACGTTATAGTTATGTGTGTCAGCCGATTAGGCATGTGACTCGTCCAGACGAATTACAGGTACATACTAATACAAATTTTTTAATTCAAATTTAATTGATTGAAAAATAAAATAACAATTGTTTTTGTTAGATTGCTCATGCAGTCTGGTGGTACTACTTTAGCAAACTTTTGGAGTTCTGTGATACGTTTTTCTTTATCTTGCGGAAGAAGGATAATCAATTAAGCTTTCTTCATGTTTACCATCATTCCACTATGTTTTCGTTGTGGTGGATTGGTATCAAATGGGTTCCAAGTGGATCTAGTAAGTATTTATCTGTGTCCAATTCTCTCCAAAAAATTATAGAGATATAGATAACTGATTACATAAATACGTAACTTGCCACTTGTGTCATCGATTATAATTTATTTCAAGTTAAACTATCCTACCGATCGATATAGTTTCTAGACACTTTTATTTACATATTTATTTTTTTTAATTGCAATATTCGAAAAGAAAACTCATTTTAATTAAAAATAGCATCGAAATTAAATATAAAGTAAAAAAAATTCATTTTTTAATCATTGTTAATTTCAAACTTGAATACTTAAATATATCAATCTATACTACTTTATAGAATGAGCTATTCCAGTCAATAACTTTTTTTATTTAAAATTAATATTCGAAGCGAAAACTTGTTTACATTTCTCATTAAATTTTGAAACGCAACTATTCGTCGACTTTCTCCTTCTTACTTCTAGACCGTTCAATGACTGTTTAAATGAATATTATTGGTAAAATACGATAAAAGTATAAAATCTGCTAATAAACATCTGCAATAGCGTATCCCATGTTAATTACTAACATAACCACTTTTTAAATAACATTAAATGCAATGTTATTATATTATGTTATCGTATTATGACTAATATGTAATTCATTCCATTGCAGTAAAGCTTAAGCTTGAACCGTATTAAACAATATATTTTCTCTAGATTTGTTTAAATTATACACATTAATTCCAGTCATGCTAATCGATGAATCCAAGATTTTACAGAAAGTTCACGCAATTATAGGAAATTATAATATCTCTTGGTTTATGTACAAAACATATCATAATGTCTCTACACATTTATGGATTACGAAATTAGGAGGGAAATCGTAGGGTCTCGTTTTCACTAAAATAAAAAATACTTTCTGGAGTATATAATCACATGTATATTAAATTTTTTAATTTAATATGTATTCCTTTTTTCTTCTCAACTTGTTAGAATGAAATGTTTAATTGAAAATCCTTTTTTTTAGCTTTCCTGCCAGCCATGGTGAACAGTTTTATCCATGTCCTCATGTATTCATACTATGGCTTAGCCGCATTGGGACCCTCTGTAGCTAAATATCTCTGGTGGAAGAAATACCTGACGATTCTTCAATTAATCCAATTTACTACTGCCTTGATCCTCGGCATCAATGGGATTCGGTCGGGATGCGATTTCCCACTTTGGATGCAGTATGCTCTTGTCATTTACATGGTCTCTTTCATCGTTTTATTCGGAAATTTCTACGCTAAAGCCTACATTGCCAAGGTAAATTTGTTAGAAGTCTCCCTATATTGATACGAACTGCAATATTAACATTTCTAATAATAATTTTTTAGGGTAAACAAGCATACGCGGAAAGACAGTTAGAAAAAATGAAGGCGGATACGCAATTGAAGAAAAAAATTACCGGCGCAGCTATGTGTAACGGAAACATTACGAATGGACACGCCAATGGATATGCGAATGGTGTATCTAAGAAAATTCAATGAATAATACACTCCTAAGTCCTTCGTTAAGATATTAAGATCGCTCGAACTACGATATATTTAGTTACAAAATAAAAGTGAACGGAAATTCTTGAAAAATAATTCGATCGATAACTTAGAACCGGAAGTTATTTGACCAGAATCTTTAGTTCTTGCAACTGCCACTTTGTTCGCGATGAGTGACGTTCAGTAAACTATACTTATACATATATCGTTACAGAAAGATCGAGTTTAATAAAAGAAACCGATATTTCTTTGACGAATTAAGGTAAACACGACTATAAACTTACCGGCCTGCGATTTTTTAATTCTTGGATCAGCAGCACAAAGTTCAACGGATCGCTGGTCTAAGGTATTGTAAATACAAATTAGTCGAGTATATTAGCAGTTTAGTCGTCAGTAGGCGAATTACATAAGATCCAGTGTGATCAATTATGATAACGTTATATAAGTTTAAACTAAGCGATCTTTTATGTTCGACGGTTCAAATCTGCCTTGTAAAACAAAAAGAAACGAAATGAAACAGATCGTCGTGTCGAAAACTGCCTTTAGATTTTTCTCTCAGTAGATCTAAGGTTAGAATTCAAATATGACGGTCACGTTGAAGTTGTAAGTACCAATATTTGCACATTTAACGTCTAGTTAATGCTGAATCGTGATATTCGAGTATGTTACAGTCTCTCTTTGAATAAATGAAAAACAATATTCTAACACGATCATGAATTAGTATTCATGAAAATGTAAAGAATTTGAATTTAAATTTTGTTGTTATATATCTAAGATTATCTTTGTACATTATTTAATGATATTTTTAATGAATATGATTTTTTTGGAATAACAGAAGGTATTCTTTTATTAGTTATACTCGAAGATTTGTTTGTTTAATAACAAACTAGTAGTAATGTCCATCCTTTCGTTCGAAACAAAAGCTGATTCACTATGTCAATTGGTAAGATATTGATAAGTTAGATAAATATTTATACAAAACGTTTTTCTACAATTAATATTCTACATACAGATATTAAATACACATAATAAATTAATTGCGTGCAAAAAATTTTATACGTTCCAACCAAAAATATCAAAACAATAAGACTTTTTATACATAAAGACTTTCTGAAAATTTGGATGTTTTATTACACAAACGAATAACTCGTCCGTGAAGACATAGATTATCGCAAAACTTTTACAAAATAAATGATCATGATCGTTTGTAAAAATTAATTCGAATTGTGTAGGCATGTTTGTTTATTTAAGCTATTTCTAAACATTATTAGTCAACAAAACACTGTTAATACATTTTATTATTGGCGTAATATGTAAAGAACGTTGCAAATGTTATAAAAACGGCATTGCTGTGCAATGCAAAAAACTAAAAGATGCATTATGTTTATTTCCAATAATATTTGTTTGCTATAACTTTCCAATAACATTAAAAAAAATGACATGAACCAACAGATAAACTTAGATATAAAAGAGGTTATAAAAATGTATTATGTTGTATATTGTCACTATACATAAACATGTACGTATTAAAATCAGGCTACAATGTCTGTTGTTGTAAGGATATTTGTTTCTTGTATTAAATTTCACTGGATATAATGCTGTAGTTCCCGAATAAAAGATACCGGGTTTCGTTTGATTATAATTTCGAAAAATTGGTCTACCCACCTTTTTTGTACTATTGCAACAGGTATGAATAACATTAACGAAAAAAACCGTTTATCCTTACATGATTGTTTGAAACAAAATAAGTAAATAAATTATGGGTATTCACTGATTCTCTCATAATCTGTCAAAATCTAAAAGAATTTTCCAAGGACTACTGTATTATACACACAAATTTGATAAAAATGTATATTAAATTTACAAAAATTAGAATTATAAAAGCTTGCGTTTTTACAAAAAGGTAACATAATTAAAAAGACAATATAGTTATAATTTTTAATTCTTTTATAAAATTATTGTATCATAAACTTTTAATCTCATATACAATTATTATATATTATTGAAGTAAATAATTCGATAATAAAAAAATGCTACGTTATTTTACGAAAGTTTAATATTCTATTAGTTTGTTTATCAAAACCTTATACAAAATTTCAGAATATGATAAAAAGAATAACTATCCTACTTCATGAACATTGTAATATTAATTTTAATGCAATATAAAAATATGCAATAAACGAATATAATCGATACTAAATGCTAAATTCTAATTAATATGTCACTTAATATAGAAATTAATATTAATTCGTACAGACAACTAATCACGACTTTTAAGGATTATAACAGCCAGCCAAATCGAAGAAATTTTACCGATGTAAGGCTGTATCTGACATACCACAGCAAATTCAACTGGATCATTGATATTATAAATTTTCGTCGCATGTAAATATTCGCTCAAATCATCGATGCTGCATTCACGTTTGTTTAAAATAAAACCATGAACGTGGTAAGCTCTGTATAATTGTTTCAAATCCCTTTTATCTAATTGTACTTCTGAAGAAGGTTCTATTTTAGAAATAAAATTTCGTAAAATAGTTATTGCATGTCGATTAAAGATCGTCGTTAAACCAATTGTGCTTCGCCAATGAGCTAACTTATCTTTTAAGGCCTGCTCTAAATCCATAGCGGTCTTCTTAATTTGCCTTAGTTCTTCCTCTGTAATACTTAGATCTAATACTTGCACAGTATGGTCATTTTTAGTTGACGTCGTAATATCAACGAATCGCCATTCTTTGCTTAATTTCACGTCGTACTTGAGATTATGGGCTAAAATAGATTTTTGCAAATTTTCCCATATCTAAAAAATATATTATTCGTAATGACTAAAAAAAAATTAATATTATTCTAAATAAATTGATGTGTGACAACAATAATACTAACGCCAGAATGATTAATTAGTCGAGACACCTTCATTAAAGGACAATGGGTATCATCTAATTTATAGCATTTTCCAACTTCTGCGTCCCATAGCGTATATATTCCGTTTTCACTGATACTTAAAACAAATGACGTCCATTTACTTATTTGAGAAGAACCTGTTATATTAATATAAAAATCATTAATATATTTTTTTGTTTACAATTAAAAGTATAGTAGTCTAAGTACGATTATTACACACCTAATAAAACGTATGTCTGCAGATTGAAACCTTGTAATAATACTGCAAGTAGAGTTGCTCTTCCATAGTGATCCACTTTACGTATGTTCAATGTTTGACGTGGGGTGATCGGCCCATAATGATTAGGTAACGATGGTACAAGCATTACTAATCTTGCAGCATCTTTCGGATTTTCGACGCCGTTAATTTTATATGATGTAACGAGACATCGTTGAATTCCTTTCAATAATGTATTTATAGTAGTACTTTCAACCGACTTAGGAGTAATTGAATGATCCATTTTCATCAGAACGTAAATACGAGTACATGATTGACCAGGACTAGCTTGTATGTATCCAAATAACAAATTTGGGCTAAATAATGGAGATAATGTAATCCATCGCTCAAGTTCTTGATAATTTCTGTGATGTTCAAGAGGAATTCTGGCTTCACCTATCCACTGTCGACCCCAGACAGGATGCTGATCAAATAGGCGAATCTTTATACAATGCTCTTCATTTTGTCTTGGTAACTCAAAGTACATTGTTTGGTGCCATATAGGTGCTGAACCTTCTGCTATGGATGTTGTGTGTGCTGTGTTACCCCATTCAACTTCTACAAATGGTTGAACTAATGCAGACTCTTCTCTAATTGGTATTTCTATTCCTCGCAGAATAGTTACAGACAAAATTGTTTTTCCTATTGTATGATGTCTACGGGTACCAGATGATGATTCTAGTGGGTGTTTAAATTGGAATAAGTTCCTGAATGATATATTGAGCAAAGAAAATGCAGGTTGTTCTGTTATGACTATATCTGGAGATTTTATTTTCTCTGTTTGACTTTTCTTAGGTATGATAAATTCTGAATTTCTGCCAAAAGTTAATGCTGGATCTTCCAGTAGAAAGTATTTCACTTGCTTTTTATGAACACTTTTCGATGGTTTGAGTAAAGATAAATGATTTTGTGGATCATTTGGATCATTACTTAATTTATAAAGATGAGATGCATATGACTCTTGTTCATTTTCACCATAACTACTTAAGGTAATTGTACAAGTGACGGTTCCAGCGTGTATTCTACCAAAATTGTCGCTTATTGCAAAATCTATTTCTGCTGTATGATTCTCAATGTTGCGTTTTGGCAACGGCAATGGTAAGATGCTAGATTGACCACTTTTAGTATGTACTTGTGTAGAAAGATTATTGCATTCTGAACTCTTTATTAACAATTTATGCATCTTTCTATTAAAGGGACTATTTACCTTACATATAATTTTCTTTTTGAATAACAGATAAACAGATGTGATTTCTATAGAATCTGATTGATTGGTATTAATGTTTACTTCACGAATTACAATTTCTAACAATTTGCCAGAGAATTTTCGTTTTGATTCGTATTGCAAAACTTTCATGTTGCTAAATTCAGAAAGTTTAATGTCACTGTAAACAAATGGATGATCAGAAGAATATAATCCATCCTCAACTAATGTAGTTTCTTGACATAATTTTCGCAGATTTTTAGTATCATTAGTAAGAACATTGATTTCTGAAACTTTATTTATGATAGGATATGCATAACAAAGACTTAAATCTTGTTCTTTTCTATCTTCTGTACGTTGTGCATATTCCTTGATGAAATCGATATCCTTGTTGAACATAGTATTTAAAACAATAATGTCTTAATCAATTACTGTAAATATATATATATATATATATATATATATATAGAAATTTGTTGCAAAAATATCAATATAATTGATATATTTTTATTATTTCATTCATTTACATTCCTTTCATCACAATTCAATGTTTATTTTAAATGATTGCCTAGCAACGTGTAAGTGATGAAAGCGCCATCTAGAAATTCAAAACTTTACCAGTATCCTCTTATTAAATGGATCGACCTTTATCAATTTAATGACTTTATATTTAAAGTTAAATTATACTATAGACAATATATAGTACAAATAGAATTTCGTATCACGTAAATTAAGATATTGATCTTAGAAAGAAAAATATCAATAAATTTACAAATCTATACAATCTATCCTTTATAAATTAGAACAATGAACTTGGAAATTATATTTAGTCTAAGAATAACAACTCTTTACGAAATTTTGCGTATAAAATACATAAAAAAATGTATGATAAAGAAACATAAAGGTATAAACGCAAGTACTGCTTTACAAAGTTAAAATTAACAAGCGCTATATTAAAATGTACATCCTAGGAGCAGCTGTCTACCATAGTATTCAATCATAAGATGGAAAATACTTGTACCGCTTCTTATTCTTTAATACTGAAATATGCGTAGGCTGTGAAAGGAAATTCATGATTTCATTCTCAATAATCTAATCATCGACATATATGGCCAAGAATTAGTAGAACTAAAATTAGTAATAAAGATTTTAGCTAATAAAAACAGAATCTGTAATTTATTCTATTTGTTTCAATTGAGAATTGATAATATACATATGCAAAAAATTATAATGATAGACATGATTCTATCCATTCTAGAGATAACCTCGCTATATCAAATGAAATAAAGAAAATATATTTGAGTGAATTGTTTTATTATCATTCGAGTTGCGTTTCTTGCATGATTTTACGATTGAAAGATTTCACAAGACCAAAAGAGATACAAAACTGTAAAGAGGTCAGAAACCACAGTAAGGTGAGATCGCAGAATCAAGAATAGAGAGCGGATACGGTCTATGCTTGTGGGCAGGAAGTAGATCAACTACAATTCATCGTATAATCAATCTACCGAAGTTTACATGTCGATCTTGGATGCATTTCTTACTTTAGTCTTATGTTATCTTTCTTATAATAAATTAACGTATCTGCTTAATGACTTAAATAGTTGCTGTAAACTACAGTATACCTTCACAAATTTTTCTTAAAACTCATAACGTTAAATCAGATGTTTGAATATTTTTACATTATATTATTCTCAGTTTTATTATCTTTTTATTGTTATTAATATTTCAGTATATTAATTTTGGTGCTATTTTTTATTTCCCGATTATAAGAATTAAAACTGTTTACCTGGAATGTGCAATGTAGCAGTTTTAATATACTTTTAGGAAAATTCAGTTACGTTCATATCTGTAGAACACCCGGTATACGGAGACAAGATCAATACCTAATATGGGTGTACATAATACAAATACATATTATAAGATCCCATACATCTCGCCAACTCGAAAGGTTCTATGTCCTTTTTAATGCACATGCTACATTTCAATATATTTTGATATTATGTATTATAATATTGTATCGAAATATTAAATTGTTTCTGTGAATTAAAATATTTAAATGTACTTTTGAAGGTACATTGCATATTTACTATAATATACACAATTATAAACTTCATACAGGAAAAGTTAAGAAAATATAAACAAATGTACAGTTTAATAAAAAATTATTATTCATTTTATAATTTACATTTAAACATTACTTAACATTATTTATGTATTATGAAAAGCAATAATTTTTTAGTAATCTTCAATCTATTATCTCTGAAATAACGTGTTTAGATCTGCGACATTTCGGGATAAAAATGCATTACATTTTGTTACAAGGGTTACACGAGTTACATGAGTCACCAATAAAAATGCAAAATCCAAATATGGAAGAAACTGTCGCGCATCGCAACCACATTTTTCTATAAAAATTATCCTCATTTTCCTAAAGTTTGTTCACATGCTTTAGCTAAAAATTAATTTTTATTATTCTTCATTTAATCTAACGTAATAAATAAACATATTGTTTAATATCAGAGAAACAAGCAATTATATAGTTAATACGAGGGACTATATTTTCCGTATAAGGACTGTGCGTTCAGTTGCCGTGGGTACTGCGGTCGAAAAAAGACCAATCACGAAAGGGAATGAGGCCACCGACGACCAATCAGCGTACGATGACGAAGTTGCCTACCGAAGGTATAAATACCCGTGCTAGGAGCCGGTGATGCATTCCGATTTTTGGGCGGAGGTGCCGTAGTTGTTAGCGAAAGCTCCATTACTTGCTTGAGCCAACTATCGACGTCTTACGTCTATTTCTATTTCTTTCTTTGAAGAATTTTGAAAGACTTTACACTACAAAATGGTAAGTTTTAATTTCCTTTTTATATTTTAAAGAATGTTAAAGAAAGATGAAAAGATAATGATACACTACTGGAAAGAAGGTAGCCATCTTGTAACGGTTAAATGCCGGCCGGCTTCCGGCTTTATGCTGAGTTAACGTATTTTTGGAATCTCTTTTTATTTCGATTATTCTTTATTTAATATCTTAACTTTATATTGTATATATTCGTTTTTTCATGTTTTATATATCTATTTAAACAATTTATTTTTATGATTCGAATTATAATGATCCTTTTTTTTTTAATATTTTAACAGTTTTATAATGATTCGAATTATAATGATTCTTTTTTTTTTTAATATTTTAACAGTTGAGTTCATTGAACTTTGAGCATTGACATGTTAATTTATCATTCTAAAGAAAATTGATATACATTATTAAAAATTTAAGTATGGGGATTGTTAAATATGGAATATTTAGTTATTTCTGTAATTTATAAATGTATTTTGTATCTTTATTTTAGCGTGAATGTATCTCAGTTCATGTTGGACAAGCTGGAGTCCAGATTGGTAATGCCTGCTGGGAATTGTATTGTCTGGAGCATGGCATCCAGCCTGATGGCCAAATGCCATCTGACAAAACCATTGGTGGGGGTGATGACAGTTTCAACACCTTCTTTAGTGAAACTGGTGCAGGGAAACATGTACCAAGAGCAGTCTTCATTGACTTAGAACCCACAGTAGTTGGTTAATATCCCTTAGTTCTGTTACATAATAAAATGCAGTTGTTTATATAAATTTGTAACCAAATTGATTTTCTTATTTCAGATGAAGTACGTACTGGTACCTATCGTCAGCTGTTTCATCCAGAACAACTGATCACTGGCAAAGAAGATGCAGCCAATAACTACGCCCGTGGTCACTATACAATTGGAAAAGAAATTGTAGACCTTGTCTTAGACAGAATTCGTAAATTGGCTGATCAATGTACTGGTCTTCAAGGATTTCTTATTTTCCACTCCTTTGGAGGTGGCACTGGTTCTGGATTCACCTCTCTCTTGATGGAACGACTTTCCGTAGACTATGGCAAAAAATCGAAGCTGGAATTCGCAATCTATCCCGCTCCACAAGTTTCTACGGCAGTCGTTGAGCCATACAATTCAATTCTGACCACGCATACCACTCTTGAACATTCCGACTGCGCATTTATGGTTGACAATGAAGCCATCTACGATATTTGTCGCCGTAACTTAGACATTGAAAGACCTACTTACACTAATTTAAATCGATTGATCGGCCAAATTGTATCCTCCATCACAGCTTCTCTGCGATTCGACGGTGCACTGAACGTTGATTTGACTGAATTCCAAACAAATTTAGTACCTTATCCGAGGATTCATTTCCCTTTGGTAACGTACGCACCCGTCATCTCCGCAGAGAAGGCATATCACGAACAGCTCTCTGTATCAGAGATTACGAACGCGTGTTTCGAGCCAGCTAATCAGATGGTGAAATGCGATCCTCGCCATGGAAAATATATGGCCTGCTGTATGTTATACAGAGGCGATGTCGTACCCAAAGATGTAAATGCTGCGATTGCCACCATCAAAACAAAACGTACTATTCAATTTGTCGATTGGTGTCCAACTGGATTCAAAGTTGGTATCAACTACCAGCCTCCGACTGTGGTCCCTGGTGGTGATCTTGCTAAGGTACAGCGTGCCGTTTGCATGTTGTCAAACACGACTGCTATCGCGGAAGCCTGGGCCCGTCTTGACCATAAATTCGACCTTATGTACGCTAAACGTGCATTCGTTCATTGGTATGTCGGCGAAGGTATGGAAGAAGGTGAATTTTCCGAAGCTCGTGAAGATCTTGCGGCTCTTGAAAAAGACTACGAGGAAGTCGGCATGGATTCCGCCGAAGGTGAAGGAGAAGGTGCCGAAGAATACTAAATAGCTCGAGTATTTACAACTGTTTTGATATCTTTTTTTTTTTTTTGGTAATAAAGAGACAGATTGTCTTCAGCAACGGTGTGTCCATATATTAAAAAATCCTAGACCTTTTTATGTTGAATAATTGTCTTTTTTTATTTATACATTCGTAAATATCGTTTACAATCTTTGTAACTTCTTTTCCACGTAATTTAGATATACATATTAATATTTTATACAAAAATTTTTATAAAATTCTGAAAAAATAATTCCCTGTTTAATTGATATTTATATAATAAATCGGTAAAAATATACATATTTTACGTGCTTTTGTACAAACATGTTTATATATCAATATGCGGAGAACAGATGCTATTTATGTAAACAAAATTTTACAACCTTTTATGTATTATCTATAGCTTAAACATTCATAATTAAACATTCATTCGCGAATTAATAATTTACGAAGCAATAATGGTTACTAATCATCTGAACGTGTATGTTCATGTTTTATTTTCATTTTATATTACAATGTCCTCATAAAAATCTTCATCTTCTGATTCATAATTTGGATACAGTTCGAAATTATGCCACATATATACGTCATCTCCTATTTCGTCGTCACCATCTCCTTCGTCATCGTTATCTTCAATTGGCATTCCATAATATAACATGTTATAGCACTTAGAACCCATATCTTGAAAATGTTCGTATGGCTTATTACGATCGAGGACAGTGTTGCATAACCAACAAAAATATGTATTGCATCGCCAACACACCATTTTGTTGCAACCATCTGATTTCTGTGAAATAATTGCATTATATATACCATGTACTTGTTTCATACAGAGTGATCCCATTGAGTTAACTCAAAGGCAATACTATCTTTATAGCAAGCAGATCATTCTGTATTACATATGTGTATATTAAATAACATTATTGTTTATTATCAGATAATACCTCAATAGCAGCTTGACACTTAGGGCATTTTTGGCTATTACTTTTAATCCAATTCTCAGACATAGCATTTTCTACCAAAGTTTGGAGTTGTTTTTTACCATAACGTTGCTCCATTTGCTGTTTCTTATCATCAGGAGCTTCTTGATATTCAGCTACCACTTTATGTATTTCAGCTATATAATAGAGTAAATATATTTGAAATATTAATGTTTTTAATATTACATATCATGAGCAATCATTTAATGATTTTAAACATTAAGTAATATTTTGCAAAAATATACCTGAATAAACTTTGCATGGTTCTATGCCATGATACACCATTTTGCAATAAACACAAAATGCATATTGACAGATTGGGCAATTTGCCACTTGTTCATTTGGTTCACGACTAACTGGATACTGACAATTACGTCTTGGACAATATACTATGTCACCCATAGTATCTAATGTAGCATTCAATAATATAGAATCATATTTTGCAAATAATTCTGAACTTACTAAGTCTTTTATCTGAAAACATTAATATAATCAATGGAATAGAAACAGACTTGGAATGAACAGAAAAATTCACCTGTGCAGGAGTTGCTTCAGAGGTACATTTTTCTTCTGGACAATAAATATTTTGCACATTTCCATCTTTGATTCTTATTTCTAGGTAACCAGCTATGCAATCTTTACAAAATACATGACCACAAGGGCAAAATTGTGTACAATGCTCTCCTAATTTGTCCACAAAACAAATCTTACAAGTATAGAAGTTTTTCTTGAATTCAATTTGGTTACGTTTCTCATTGTAATCGATCAGTGTTTGTATTGGGTTTCTTCCAATAGGACAATCTAATACAGCCCTTTTATCATGATATTTCCTTACTATCTTCTCCTTATTTAAATGCTTGACATTAACTTCTTTCTTTATGGTGTTCTTTGTACCTTCAATTGTACATTCTTTGTCTATATTATCTATTTTACTCTTATGAATGTTATGTGCTATTTCGAGAGTTTCTTTATAATGTGTATAAGCAGGACTCATATTAAGATTGTCTTGTATATCCAAGAATTCTAAAGTTTCATCATGCAGAAAGGCTACCCACGTAAACAATATTTCTTGCTCTTTACTTTCTTCCCACAACTTGTCTAATTTTTTACACAGTTTAGTTAACAATGAAAGATGCAACCAAGATGAGCACAAAGTAAATTTAGGTGGCAACACCGAAGGATAATTTTTTGGTAGAAGTACATGAAGCTTTAATGGCGGTAAATGAGATATTTTAATCTTTTGTTCTGGTTCATCCACTTGCCTACAATCCTTGTATGTTGCTTGATAATCTACAGGAAGATTTATGAATATCGTAAAAGTACATTGGTACTGATCATTCTCCTTGTGATATGAAAACTCTTCTGAATTGTAAATACTTTCCAACGCGACAATCTCATCTTTTTGCTTTTCACTATCCATCTGTATAAATTAGATGACCAATTGTAGAAAAATATAAGATTAAATCTACACTAAAATAACACAAAACTTAACAAAAGATGTATAAAATGTGTATGTACAGTATACATACAAATTTTATAAGTAACTAATAATATAAATTTCTATATATATGATTTGTAACGTGCTACTTTCATGTTATTTTTTCATTACAAAGAAAGATATACTTCATATTTGACAGTTCTAGGTTAAGTAATATTAAAAGTCATTTAAAGAAGAAAAAATGTTATTTCTGACTTTTTAATTACAATTAAACATCACAATTGATAATTTGTATCAAAATCAAAAACAGAAAAGAAGAATGTAAATTAATTAGCCATATTTGTATAACAAATACTTTAATATTGCAACATCACATTACCTCAATCGTATTACGCGAAAAATACATGCACTAACGACGAATATATATTTATTCAAAGGAAATTTTCACCAAAAACAAGCAATAAGAATGAAGTGTAATTTTTAAGCTAAATCTTAACCATTAATAAAATTTGATGTAATACGTAAGAATTTTCGGTCACATACAAAAATGAAAGTATTGTTTTTACTGTAAAATATCGAAAAAATATAATAATATTATGTAACAGAATTATAGGTAAAACAAATAAAAATATCTTGTTAGTATATTGTTATTGAAAGTTTCCCGATTCGAAGTTAAATTTTGTAACGAATTCTTTCCCCTACCTATGTAGTTTTCCTGAGAATATTAAGCGTTCGATATGTTCACATTTGAAAAGAAAAAATGTATTCATTAACGCATCGAGTTTTAGTGTACTATTTTAGAAGAAGTATTACTGTATTTACACTATCTACACGAAAGAACAATACATAATTGGTAATATTAGTAATAGGCCACGTCAATCATTCGTTTAAACATATGATTCGTTTTATGTTGTTTTCGTACAATCTTCAAAATGTTGAATGTGATATACGACGACAACAGTTGGAAATTTATTTTCCCAATTTTAATAAATTTCGCGATGTCGATCACTGTGTATTTTTTAACTATACGTTTAATACCGAAGATAAAATATATGTTTGTCAAAGCTAACCTATACGGTATAGATATGAATAAGAAGAGTGGTGAAAAAGTGTGAGTGAATTTATCTTAATTGTATAATTTTTAGTAGCCTCTTCATTTCTTCTAATTGGTACTAATTTCGCTACAGGTAATTTGCACGTGTCAATTTTTTTACAGGCCCGAAGCTTTAGGTGTTGTCACTGGATGTCTTTTTCTTATAACACTATTTCTTTTTATTCCTGTACCATTTACAAACTATATATTTAATGACATAAACTTCCCTTATAATGAGGTATGCAACAAACAATTTTCATTGGATGTCCATGTCTGATATGGAAAATTTAGGACTAATTTCAATTAAATAAATGATAATATATCAAATTTCAATTACAGTTTATGGAGTTTTTGGCAGCTTTACTCTCAATTTGTTGTATGTTACTTTTGGGGTTTGCTGATGATGTTTTAGACCTACGTTGGAGGCACAAATTATTATTACCTACTATTGCTTCCTTACCACTTTTAATGGTGTATTACATTAATTTTAATTCTACATTAATTATTGTGCCAAAACCCTTAAGACCATGGTTTGGTCTTTCAGTGGATCTTTGGGTATTTTATTATTTATATATGGGGATGCTAGCAGTGTTTTGCACAAATGCTATAAATATATTAGCTGGTATAAATGGTTTAGAAGTTGGACAGAGCTTAGTAATTTCAATAAGCATTCTTTTGTTTAACATAATAGAGCTATCAGGAGATCTATGGAAAGCACATCAATTTTCATTGTATTTCATGCTTCCATATATAGCAACATCACTGGGTTTACTAAAATTTAATTGGTAAGTTGTATATAGAATAGGTAAATAATAATGTGTAAATTCAATTCTTCGGTAATATATAAAATGATATTCAAATAAGAAAAAGTAATTACAACTGTTTTCTTTATAAGTTATATGTATATAAATCATTTAACATTCACAATTCATTCAACATATTATTTTGGTATATAAATTCAGTACAATATTATATAGTTTACATTGAGTATTGAGTATGAGTTAATATCACAGTCAGGTGTAACCAATATGTCAATAATAGTCTAATTTAGCGTAGAAATTTTCTACTAGCCAGTCGTATTTCCATGTATTATTAAGTATTGTTTCAGGCGCAAAATAGAGGTCCTGAGATTTAGAGACTCTTAAGAGATTAGTTTTTCCATCTAACCATAATCCACTTCCTATTAGGTCCTCAATGAACGGTACGTCGATAGTTTTTTCTATTTGAATTTCTTTGGATTTAACTTTATTATGCAAATTAGTTATAATATTTGCAGGTGCCTGACATAGGTAACAGTACCATCCTCCATAATGATTTAAATCTCCTATTACTAGGCCTAGGCTATCTCTTTCACTCAAATCTCCTTCCAGTTGTTCTAACATAATAGAATTTGATTGATAAGCTTCACGCATTAATCCAATTGTACACGCACCAACTGTTATCGTTGTCTTAAGTGGATGTTGCCAGAAGAATCCATAAACAGACCATCTTAATCTAAAACCAATAGGTTGTGGCCATCCATTATATACTTTGAGGAACATTAATGCCCTGGAGTTTAATATTTGTTCTGGTTCAGTCGTTATATAAATATCATCATCCCTTAAATTTCGTACTACAGTCTTCAGCTTATCCCAAATGTATTTAGATACTATTCGCGATGGTTTGTGCATCTTTGTTGCTATATTAATATATAAAATTTTCTTTTGTTTCTGTTGTAATAAACCTTTAAACAGCTTATGATGAAAATTATCCTCTGCATTACTGAAATCACAGATTACAAAAAGATCCACTACATTGTATAGTTCTTCTACTATCACTTCTGCAATTGCTGAGTTATGTTCATGTAGAAAAAATGTATGAATAATACGTCTAGCTATTTTACGATGTTTTAAATTCACATTTTGTTTTGATGCCATGATTGCTCTCCAAACAACTTCTGGTTGACCACAGTCAGAGCCATGCCACCCATGAATACAAATACATTTCTGAAGATCTTCGCTACTTCTCATTTTTTGATCATCCACTCCATGTTTCCAACATATTGTATGATTGTATACTTCAAACAGAGTGAAAGTCTTGATCTCATTTAGTACTACTTCTTCATTGATTGTCTGGTAGATGGGAAACTTTTTATGAATAGTTCGTCGAATTTTTGGTTTCTGAAATTTAATATGTGCTTAAAATTTTTGTTAGACTTAAAAATAACATATAAAGTAACTTGTATCTTACCTGTTGTTCTTCAAATTTTACAAATGTAACAGAGGTATGAGTTGTAGACATAGTTAATTCAGAAGGTGGAGTTGTAGCCACATAAATCATAACAATCAGTACTTGGAGAACTAATAATGTATATAGTAAGGCCAGTTTCCCATCTAGGCGGGGCTGCATGGCACTATTCTTTGCTTTAATTTTGTTAATTTTTCATTTTACACCTTCTAGGAATTTTACTTTAATCATAACATTTTCGTTGCTAAAGAGGCCCATCCATAAGCATGTATACAGTCAATGTATGTATAAGTCTATGAAACGAAGTTTTAACTTGATGATACATTGTATACCAATGATAGTTCACATTTTTTTTTTATATTTAATAAGCGATATTTAGAACTTAGAAATCATGTTTAAAATATAAAAAGAGTACAAAATTTATTTATATGCCAGATTTTATTTAAAAATTTCTTTTACATATAAAGCGTAATTTTTATCATATGTTGATAAATTTCGGCTATTAATTACAACGTTAAATAATGTTCAATGAGGTTTTTGATATAAGGTATACATAATTCGTATACGAAACTCACAATGTAGTCTGACGCAAATGATGATGTGAATGCCTTCGCGTCGTGACGTTTAAATCGAGATGTCACCGCTCCCCGGCGTGCCATTTAATTTTAAATGGCCTCAATCATTCATTGACAACTTCTTCAACAAATAGAACAACGTTTCCTAGCCAACTTTTTGTATTTTGCTAATCGTACAATCGTTCGCATCATAATGCCACATATTTTCACCTCCCCCGACTGATCAAATTTGTTATTGAAAGATATCCCGCCGTTCCATTAGCATCCACAAGAAGTATTCCTGGACTGTCTGCCGAAAGGAGCGTAACCAGTTGGAAAACCACGCCCGAATGCTTCCTTCTACTCAACCTCTTTTACCTTACTTCCGTATCAAGCGCGGTCGTAACCCCACTCAAGGCGCACGCGTCTCCAAGTATCAATTAATTAATTAGAAATATTTATTATTCGCGGAAATACGAATAACGAATGAAAATCAGCTATAGAAATTAATTTTGGATCGAATATATTTAAGCAAAATATTTTGTATAATTTTTGGATACTTAATATTAGTTATTTAATTTCTTTGTGTCTTTTGAAAATAAATATTTTATATACAATAAATGATAATATTGTACTGATATAATAATAATATATTGTATTGAATTCAATTTATATTTAAGAATTTCAATGTATTTTGGAAATATCTAATTTTAGAATTTCTATAATTTATTTATGGAATTTATTTTTTATTTTTTTTTTTAATCTTTTTGTTTTCTTTAAAGAGATATATGTTATTTAAAATTCTATTCTTATTTTTTTCTTTTTGTCTATTAGAAGAGATTACCATCTTTTATTTTCTATTTTAATTTAATAATAAATAGTAGTACATGATGTGACAATAAACAATAAAATTAATTTTTTAAAGATTTCATATTTATGTTCAAGGTACCCAGCACAGGTATTTGTGGGCGATACTTTTTGTTATTTATCTGGAATGACATTTGCTGTTGTTGGTATAATTGGACATTTCAGTAAAACAACTTTATTATTTTTTATTCCACAAATAATTAACTTTCTTTATAGTGTACCACAATTATTTCATTTGATACCATGTCCTAGACATAGATTGCCAAAGTAGGTTTCAAAAAATGAACTATTCTTTTGTATTATTTTTTATGAAGTATTACATATGCAATTTATTTGCAGATACAATAAAAAAACTGATAAGTTAGATATTAGTACTACAGTATTCAATAAAAAGGATATTGGCTCTGTGGGTATGAAGATATATGTTTTATATACATATATATTAATATGAGTTTAATTTAACAAATTTAAACGAATTTTTTTCATAGGTAAATTCATAGCATGGATATTTAGGAAATTAAATATAATAAAATGGCAAGAAGATGATCAAGGTATTGTTACTTGTAATAATTTGACACTAATTAATTTCGTGCTTATTAATACTGGCCCAATGAATGAACCTACACTTACATTGATTTTGTTGCTAATTCAGGTAAGACATTAATATTTTATGCCTGCAGCTTAACAAAAATAGTTTCTGATAGTTTTTTAAATATTTTTAGTTTTCTACAGGAAATATGAAAATATCATATTTAATCTATTCATTTGCACAGAAGTGCAACTGTTTTGTATATTTACCACTTACACAGTGAGTTCTAATATGTTAAACATTTATTAATGTTTCAGATTGTTAGCAGTTCATTAGCATTTCTCATAAGATATCCTCTTGCTTCGATTTTCTATGAGGTTTGAAAAACTACATATTTAGAAAGTACAAAGTTATTTTGTTTTTTCATATTGAAATAGTGTAGCATTAAACTTCTTTTATAGAAGAATTTTCCAATATAAATGTACTTTCATACATTGTAATTATTATTACTTAATGTACATTTATTAACAGCTTTGGATTATGCGAATATTATTTTGTTATACTATTATCAGGAAATAAAACATGTTCCTTCATTTCTTGTAACATTTAATGATCTTTAATTATAAACATCACAATGTACTGGGAATTGGGTTAGAATAAAATAACCTTTATAACATTTGGAAAATAATATAACACATTAATATTTTATATATAAATTATACATGGCTTGATTAAAAATGTTTTATAAGCTTTATACACAAAATAATACAAAATACAGTTTTTTTATCATGATTATGAGATTTGTTAAACTATTATAAATTATTATTAAATTATGCAAGTTTTCAATTGCTTTTTATCTTTCTCTCTCTCTCTCTCTCTCTCGCGCGCACTTGCAGTAAGATTTACATATATAAAATGTACTTTTCTAAATATAACAAAGAATTTTTAAGACACTTAAGTAATCTAAATACAAATAATTACAACAAATTCGTGAAACAGACGAATAACGCAAATGGTATATAAATTTTTGTTACAAAAATTTTAAATTAACGATTATAGTAATAATAGGCATCTTATCTTTTGTAGTATCTTAGATATAATGAAAACAAATTAAATATTTCATAAATGCAACTTTCAAAAGTCTTATTTATAGAAACTATTGGCAAAAAATATTATAATAAAGTAATTACAAAATAACCATGATCGATTCTTATTATATACTTGAAATTTTCATAGAATAGGTAGGTTTATGAATCGAATAATGAACGAATACACATGTATATAGTTGCAAAATCAATCAATGATTCTATTATTGCAGAACTTCTATTAAAACCCTGTACAAAATTATGTTCATATTGCGTATATGAAACTTCATTTTTTAATTCTGGTAACCACATATATTTCTAATTTGAAATTTCAAATTTAATCAGAATAGTTTTATAAAAACTTATTAAATATTCTGGAAATTTAACATTACATCGGAACCTAATCTTTCTTTTATCGTGAGCCGTGTTTTTGCGGCGTTTCTCAAACTGAATATATGTGTAAGTTCCATAGCCGTGCGACCTAATGTTAAGGCCTTGTCAAATAGTTTTATCGCTTCCTCTACGTTTCCTCTATTAAGAAATTGAAATTATGTTTTAGATTAATATATAACAGTTGCTATTACATACTACTTATCTATTTACACTTATCTACCAAAAGAAGAGATATATATTTCTAAATCTCAATTTACCTTTGAACTTCAATCGTTCCCAAAGTTTCATATCCATATTCACACTTATCATCAATCTCCAATGCTTTATTAATATATTCTATAGCTTTCTCAACATTACCATGCCATTGTAGTTGTAATAAACCTTTATGTACATATATTGCAGCATTAATTGGATCTTTTTTAATTGCTTTAGCAAAGTAAATGTCTGCCTTGTGATATTCTTGTAATTCCGTTAACATCTATACCATAAGACATCCGGCAAAATATAGTGAATTTGTATATTATTTAGTAATGATTTTGGAATATTTAGAATACTTATTTATACCTGTGCATAGAGAGTGTAACATTCTGAGCAATTTGGGAATTTGTCAAAGGCAACTTCAAAATTTCTCATAGCTTCTTCTATTATTTCTTTACTTCTCTCTAGTATCCCATAACGATAATCCGCGTAACATTTTTGTACATATCCTACTCCAAAGTCAGGATTGAGTTCAACAGCCTTTCTGAAATCTTCTCTGGCTTCATCTATCTTTTCCATAATTAAATTTACCTACAATCGAATAATACATCTTTTTTAATTATCATATTACAATGCATTACAGTAGTACTGTCATATTTGCAATTTTGTTTATTTGTTTCAGTTAATTATGTATATTTAACAGATTTTTTAAATATTTCATAGAAAATTATAAAAATTGATACATGTCCTCTATGATGATAAACATCGCCACACTCAGGATCAAGTCCAGCAGCAGTTTCAAAATCACAAAAACTCTTGTCTGGATTTTCTAATTGCATAAATAAGGTAGCTCTCTTTATTAAGGCATTCACTTTTACGTCTTTTGAAACATTCTCATTGTTTATAATTGTTCCAAAATCTTCAATTGAAGTATCATGTTGTCCTAATAACATGTAAAATGTAGCTCGTAAGAGTAATACTTTCATTTTATGTGGCAATGTATTTGGATCAGAACTGTTGATTTCTTCAGTACAGATTGGTATTATATCTTCATACTTTTCTTCTTTTACACATTCTAAAGCTTTAGCAAAACCCCTAAAGCACAACACACAATCGCCAAATACAAACATATAAAATTTTAATTATATAAATTAGTAATAATTTAGCAAGATAAAATTGAGAATAATATGAATATTTACGGTGATATATCACTATAATCGGTATCTTGAAGCATTGAAAAAACAGGATCATTGTAGAAAGTAATAATATATGTTTTGATAAAATATTTACTAGGCATAATTAATTTCTTGTTTGCCAAATATTCTGTTGCATGTTGTCTACCTAAAAGAAATTTCAGATTCATATTTCTATTTATATTTTACCTAAGTCTGTTAAATGGCATAATCTCATATTACATGTACAATTTACCTAATTGTTTTAAAACTCTATCTGCCATCATCATTGCAGTTTGATTTGAAAAGTTTTCCAAAATACAAGCAGCAGTGACATCCTCTAGAGCTGATTCTAATTCATTGGAATATTCCATTGCTCTTGCTCGACGTAATAATGCCTTTGCATACCTTGGATTTAATTCTAAGGCTTTTGTACAATCTGCTTTCACGCTACTATATTTTTTCTATAACATGTCATTAGTAACATGTAATTTAAACTAACATTGATGTGAATATTGTAACATCTATAAATAATAAATTACCAGTTGTTCATAGGCAGCTGCTCTATTTTGATAAAAAGTAGCTACAGCTTCTGAATTTTCTTGTGGACAAGTTTCAATTGCACTATTGTAGTAATTTATTGCTTCATCGTATTTTCCTATTTTGAATTGCTCATTCCCTAGATTTTTTAATTTCTGAGCTTTTTCCAATGGAGTCTACAATGATATACTTTTGCTTATTATACAAGACATATAACAATAGTTTATCTTTGTAAGTCATTCAACATTTTAACTCACTATTGGCAATTTAATAAATCATAAATTAATATGAATAATCTATAGTAAATAATCTATTTATGCAAAATCATATTTTTATAAAACTAAATATTTTCATAATTAAAGAAATAGAACTTAAAAGAGATTTGTTTCCTATTATCTATTAAATATCAAGCACTTTAAATATTTTATGTTTCATTGTATTATGTACATTTCTGAACATTTAGATTCCCTATAAAAACATAAACATTCACTATTTATTGATAAAACAAAAATGAAAATGTAATAATCAAAATGTTCCTAACCTCTGCATCATTGGTACTTTTTGGTGGATTCTCTGTGTCGATTGATATTTGTTTATCGGCGCATGTCGTGCCATTTTTCTTCAAGTTGTTTTTCGATTTACTACGACTAGGCTTCGATGACGGTTTAGAGTTTTTAAAATACATGTAACCAAGACCCAACGCTACCGGCGCTGCAACAACCAAAGCGAGTTGCCATTTTGGTAACGGACTACCGGCCACGCTCGCGCCACTTGCTCCCGTCATTTTGTCGCGAATTTCTCGCTGTCCTCAAGTGTCAAGGATTTCTCTCGATTTCGCCTTGCTCTTCTAATCTCACCGATATAAAAACGAACAGTGAGAACTAATATAAAGTCGAGCGACCATGCGGAAAGATCACTATAGGCATTTGCAGACGAATCCTCGAAGAAATGAATCGTTTAGTACACATTTTCGCCGCTGTGTGAATTTAGCGCTAAATGTTATCAACGGTCGTAGTCACAAGGTACCCGTGTATACGACCGTGGCAATATTGTATGTATTAAGGCCGATATACATACTCGTACAACGTTGAATTTTAACAATTTCTCATTTTACCATTGAATTATAATTGAAAATGATTATTGTTCTGTTTTCAGTGGCTCATGAAGGTATTCAGACACTTGTGGAAACCTTTTATAAATTATATATAATATATAATATATATATTATACAAAACATTTAAAAATTTCATTAACATTATAAACAGTAATAATGAAACCTGACTATTATTATAAATATTTGAAATATAATAAAATTTGAAACCGATTTTAAAATGTATATATAGAATATACAGTATAATTACGATAGTTGGATCTCATTACAGCGATAATGAAATTTCAAAATGTTTTATATAATGCATCCATTATATATATGATTTCTACGGTAAATGTTTAAATACTTCTCGAGTCAATGTATATATCGTATAAGAATGGATTATCATTTCCCTTGGTATACTATTACTATACAAAAATTTCGTAATACGACCGCAATAGATTAGATTAAATCAATGATATAAGCTTCTAAAGTAACGTTTTCTTTATTTTTTTTATTAAAAATTAAAAGGAATAATGTTTATTTTATACAATATTGATTATTGATTAAAAATGGAATTTTACTTGTTACAAATAAACTTATGTTATAAAAAAATATATCCATATTGTATAATTTATTATATCATTAAACTCATTATTATATATAAATAAATGTATTATTATGAAAATAAATTCTTTCTAATATATGTAAAACAGGACAATTAAATATTCGCGCGTTTTGTTACACATATACAAAAATTTTATCTAAAAGATGGCAACGATTTGTCAACAAGAGCGAACTTTCGTCTGTGCTATCTATAGATCGTTGAATTTTAAACAGAACGTAAACCACAAGAAATGTGATGAAAATTGTAAAACTCGACGAAGAATGCTAACTGATAGAAAAAGTTTATTCTCCTATAAAAAATTATAATTTATATCGAATTCACGATTTTGCACACTACGATACAAGTGTGACGTTTACCAAAATGGCACTACAAGAAGATGAAAACACCTGGTGAGCTAATTTTCAAATTTCTTTATATTTTTCAAACGAGGAGGAATTCTTTGTTTCAATAAACATGAATTTTAGTCGTTCGTTCCATCAATGAAATTTTCTAACTTATTTTTTTGCGACTTAATATCGATTGACGTCTTGCGGTACTTTTATCATCTTACTTTCTTCGTATATTGGAAAGCAAGACTAGCATACCAAAAATAAATAAGTCTACGTATGATTATATGTAAATTTTACGTATCATCCTGTTTAATAAATTTTTTCTTAATCCTTCCTGGTTAAAGAAAAAGTATGGTGGATACTTAAGTATTTATGTATTTCTTTAAGCTTGTTCATATGTTTGCAAATGTTTATTAACTACCTTGTGAGAAAGTATATAAACATTTGTCATATATTGTAATATTTGTATTATGTACCTTACACTTTATCGATACTAAAGAATAATAACACAAAGTTGAACAAATTTTGTTTATTATAATAAGTAGATTTAAATATGAGATAAACATTTAGGGTATTGGAGCTAGAAGCAGCTTTACTTGATACAGAAGCACCATCAGCATCCGACATTTACGCAATTTGTAAGGGACAAGCTGTTCCTGCAAATTTAAGACATGATGTATGGCAAGCATGTTTAGATGTTATCGATCGGGGTAATCAATTAAGTCAATTTAATGAAGTTTTTGATTTACCAGAACAAAATATTATACGTGATGATTGCCAGCAATTGGTTGGTAAGTTATTTGCATACACATTATATGATTTATTTATATATATCTTTCTTATTATAGAATATATTTTTGTTGTAGCAAAACTAGGAAATGATGATGAAGACAAAGTTTCTGTTGTTTCTGATTTAGAGTCTATTTTAACATTTTATTGTAAGAGTAAAGGGAAACAGTATAAGAGAGGAAATGGCTGGATAGAGCTGTTGGGCCCCTTAATAGCTTTAAAACTTCCACGAAGTGCAACATATAATTTATTTGAAGCAATAATAGACTTTTATATACCTAGGTATAATATTTCATAATTAATTCTCCTTTCTTCCACCATTACTCTTTCCTTATCTTTCTTATGAGTAATGATACTATTTTATGTTTACAGAGGTGAAACATACAGTTCTGTATTAAGACTATTACTACTCTATCATGAACCAGAATTATGTTCTTTCTTGGATACAAAAAGAGTATCTCCTGATCAATATACAAAAGGATGGGTAACTACGCTATTTGCTGGTGTATGTTCATTGCCAGCTGTTTGTACAATGTGGGATCTATATTTCATGCAAGCTGATCCATTTTTTATGTTATTTCTTTCACTTATCATGGTAATAAATGCTAGGTAGGAGAATTACAAAACACTTCCTCCCAAAATGAAATTACTATGAAATTTACTATATTACTTTTTATAGGGAGCAAATCTTAAGTATGAAAGATAATGATAAACAAAGTATAATAGACGCGATTGCTGCTATGCCCTGTGCATTGGAAGCGGAAGATGTGACAGACTTTTGCTCTTTGGCACAGTATTATGCAATGAAGACACCATCATCTTTTAAACAAGATTTGTATCCTATTATATTTGGCGATGGTTTCGATGAAAAATGTATATCTCATGCGCTTTGTTTACCCGTATCAGCCCAAGAATTAGTTGAAAATTCGATCGAGAGTCCGTCCATACCTAATACCTCGGTTGAATCGGTCAAGTTCTTTTTAGTAGATTGTAGACCTGCTGAACAATACAATGCAGGACATTTACCAACTGCATTTCATCTAGATTGTAATTTGGTATGTTCTTTTGTTATCTTTTTTTATATATGGAAGTTCTTTTTAAATTTATAAATTTCATTTTAGATGCTTCAAGAACCTGCTGCTTTTGCCACAGCAGTGCAAGGATTGTTGCAAGCGCAACGCCAAGCATTAGCGGTTGGATCGCAAGCTGGTGGTGAACATCTTTGCTTTTTAGGGAGTGGTAGACAAGAGGAAGATCGTTACACGCATATGGTAGTTGCATCTTTTTTACAGAAACATACCCAATATGTTAGTATGGTTACATCAGGATATCAAGGTAGTTATTATATTATATTTATTTAAAATATTTGATTCAAAATAATTATTTTGTAAGAACATTTCATTGCAGCCATACACGAATACTTTGGTGATGAAGTCGTTTCTAGTCTTGTTGATCATAATTCACAGCACTGTTTAGTATGCAGTGCTAATATTTCGGAGACAAATTCAAATGAAACAAGCCCTGTCAAAGTTAAAAATAATAATTCCGATTTCTTTGGAAAAATTAAAAAAGTAAAGGGAAAATTATTCGATTATATCGTCAATCCGTCAGCAAGTGTTCATAATAACATAGAAAATAGGAATGGCAAGGACTTGGATTTTGTTAAGCGACAAAAAAAGACAGGCCCTGTATTTAGTATAGACGATGATCAAGAATTGGGTACGTTCTTATTTAAATTCAGATATTCCTTAAATTGCACGTTTGATTGATTACTATTTCAAATTATGTTATAATTTGAAACTCATGGTTTGAGCGAATATTTATGTGAATATTGTGAATGAATCAGCAATTTGTAGAATGCACGTGGAGAGATGCAATGTGAGATCTATAAGAGTTGTGATATAATCGAGATTATTGAGAAGCAGTCAGTGTTAATCGAGAATCATACGAGAGTTATGCTTTATGCCAGTGTTGTAGCGTTGATGGGATAATGCAGTTTTATAATAAATTGCAAATACATCTTTATTTATTTATTCTATACTAATATTCTATAATTATTATATACCGCAGATATGACAATGACAAATAACGAAAGTGAAGAACCTATTGAAGTTGTATCTATCCAACAGTGGCTGAAGGATCCAAAATTGTTACATTCCTTTAAATGTCAAGAAGTGAAAGTCAATGGAGATTTTTGTGACAGGTGAATATTTAAATCAAAGTGTTAATTTATTTTGTTACTTAACATAAAAAAAAACATTTTTTTTTTTTTCAGTATACTTTTGGTTACTGATACTCATCTTATAGTACTTCGAGAAATACAAGAAAGGAAAGGTGCAGCACATGTAATTGTAAAACGTCCGTTGACGAGTGTCGTAAAAATAACATCTAGAAAGAGACACTCGGATTTGATTACATTTAAATACGGTACAACGCAATATAACGATACGGTTATTTCAGATATGGATAAATTTCTCATTCCTAATGCGAGTGAGGCTACTAAATTGATCACGCAACAGATTTTAAAACAATTGAAAACATCAGATTGATATTGAGTACGCGTTGGTACGCGAGTAATGAAATTTTATTCGTTTTAAACAAATTTTATCGAGTGAATATCCGAAATGAAATTTTTTATTTGTTCGATCGGCTAGAATTTTCTTAATTAAATGGTACTACAAATACAACGTGTAATATTAGTATAATTAAAGAAAATAGTATGTGAAAGATTTTAACGATAAATCGAATGCTTCGTATATGAAACTAATATAATGTACCATCGATAAAATGGCTAACACGATTTGTACTTGGATTCTAAGATTTTGGTGGTTTCTACTAAGTCATTACTTTTATCAGTTATATTTACGCTTACCATTTTTCTTCACGCATTTTCTTAATGTTCTCAAAAATATTTTACTTTTATAAAACTGCATTTTTCCTATTGCTTTTTGTAATAATATCATATCAATATTAATAATATTTGATTTAGTATTTACTTTACATATGGCTAAACAGTGGCCTTACTATAAAAATGAATAGGAGAGGTAATGGACTCTGCAAATCATTGATGTGATTATCTACGATGGAGTGTAACGTGCCATGAATTAAAATGTCATTGATTCTTTTACATAAATATGATTCGTAATGCGATACCAATGTTTATGGAAACGCGAAATAATTTACTTCTTTCCCTTACAGGACACTAAAAACTTTGAATCACAAGCTAATATGGCATTTCATGCATACATATATTACTACATAGTATCTGTATGTTATAATGAACTGATAATTGGTCCTAATGTAATACGATTCAAGAAACATTAACAGAATGGTTATAATATTTGCATTTTATAGCATATAGTCTTGCACTAAATGTCTTTATAAAATATTTACAGAAGGTACAAAATATATTGAAAAGTAAACAGTTGTATCACTTTTACAGGCATACTTATTACACTGCCTGATTATATTTCGAAGAATTTTTAAAGTTTACGATTTATGATCTTTCGAACATATATCATACAAAAATCTTTCATAGCGAGATTTTTCTGTCTTTTTCTCCGGAATTTGTATTTAAAATATTAAATATCTAATACGATTTTTCCCGAATTTATTGTTAAGACTATACTGGTAATATATCAATAGAAATCATCCTCATAATGAGTTTTCGTGCACACTGTTGCGCTGTCTTTCTGTAATCCGGGACAATATCGTTCGCGACATACGTTCATTTTTGTGTAAATTACGAACACACGTTTCAGTATGGTTCTAATTCCACCATTGTAGATTACAGAGATTATTTATGATGTACATTAGCGTCTATTCTATGTTTAAAGATTATAAAAACATAATTTAATGTATACTTAATAAAACTATTGAAACTTTTGATCTTGTAGATAATATATCAACATTGTTAATATTTGTAACAATAGTATCTGTAACATATTTCTTGATACATAATAATGAATTCTATGTATAATAGAAACTTTTTCTATTTATGTGCTTCCACGGCGAATGAAAAGCATGAATGGTGGGATAGTTGTTACGTAAAAAATTATAGAAGTTTAATAAATTATAGTATATTGTAAAGCACTTCTTAAATGCAAATTTTCCATTCTATGTATGTAAATAAATTTTATGTAACGCATCAAGAATAAGTTTAAACGATAGATGTTTTCAAAAGATTGTAAAAATAAAATATGTAGTTATGATTATTTTTATGTATTATAAAAAATGATTTTCATTATATTTCAAATATCTCCATTTGTTTTGTTATCATCATTAATCGTTTATTTAACCTTGCAAAATTTTCCGAATAATATACAATACAAAATATATTACTGTCATAAATTTTATTATAAAAATAAGATTAATTAAATAAGAATTAATAAAGTTAAAAAATATAATAACTTTCTCCTTACTTCCTACGGTAATCTTTTGCGTAGGAGTACACGTTAATATTCAATTAACAAATAAGGCAAAAGTTGGAGAATAATGAAACAATACTGAAGCATATTTTGAGAAAAGAACATTTTTATCAGATAACAGATATTATCTCTTTACCTAACTTCAAATAAAAAATTGTATACTTTAATGTATGTTTAACGCGATAAAACTAAATTGTAAATCGTGATTCTTGTTATCAGTTGTTAACAGACGCCCCGGCAACGAAGCAGTTAGTAATATATATATATTTTACAAATGTTTTTAACGTAATAATATCTTATAATAGAGCTTATGATGGGAACCATTAATTGGGGTGAATTATTCCCAGGAAGATGGAGTCCTGTCATTTTTATTTCATACATGGCCCTGTTTGTGAACCAAGGTACATGAGTATGGTTATGTTTCTCTATGTTTGTTTTTATTCTTGCCACATGATTTTACTTGTTACATGATTTTACTTGTTAATATTTGTCAAACAGAAACTACTCAGTGATAACAATACAAAAATAAATTAGCATTAATCTATATAGTTATCTATGAATAACGTGCATTATTTTTCCAGTTTTAAATATGATTTAAATGTTTTGTAGCATATAATGTTTAGTAGCATATGGTACAGATTACTGAAATTTTGTAACAATTGCTATGTAACATTTTGTAAATTTTTTCCATTGCTGTTTTGTAAAAATATACATTGTATTTTGTTAATGTATAAAATATTTCTAAAGTTATTATTATTTCAGGTATTATTGTAACTTGGTCTCAAAGAGATGGTCACTATGAATACAATATTATTATGGTAGTATTGATGACAGAAATATTAAAGTTATTTACTTCTATAATATTCTACTGCAAAGAGTAAGTAAATAAATTAAATAATATTCTTTGAAATTTCTATATAAGTACAAAACTTATTATTTTATCTTCAGCAATAGCTTTGGAAGTTTGTGCCAAGAAGTAACAGAAAATAAGAAAGGTAAATATTGTTTATTATTTTAGAAAATTCAATATATTAAAATAATTTAGTTATGCAGATAAAATTTATATTTATTTCTTAAAATTGATAAACTATTTATAGCAAATTTTTGACTTTGGTAGATGTAATTAAGGACTAAAAATTATTATGTTGAGGTGTTATATAAATAGAACACAAGATAAAATAAATTATTGATTCCAGTTTTATACACTTTTTAAATAAGTAGACTAAAATCTAAATATTCTTTAAGTATTCATTTAATTTGTGAAATTAATATAATAGAAAATAAAGTAAATTTAAATACTCTTATTCTAGTGCTATTGCTGTACATGATACCATCATTTTTGTATTGTTTATACAATAATCTGGCATTTATTAATTTGGCCATATTTGATCCAACAACTTACTATGTGTTGTTACAATTTCGTGTTGTCATGACTGGAATTATTTTCCAGGTACATATCAGAAACTTTTGTTATAGCTTAAATTGGAGTGGAAAAAAGTATTTTCTAAAATATAGCTTTTTTAGGTCGTTTTTAACAAGAAATTATCATTGAAACAATGGTTTTCGCTAGTATTATTGACTATTGGATGTATGGTGAAACATATAGAACTGGACTTTAGCATCAATATATTTAATGCTAAAATTAATTTAAGTAGTAACATCATTTTAGTGTTTGTACAGGTATGCATAGAATCATTAAGAAAAATATTCTCTGATCTAGAAAATTTTAATAAGTCGTAATCTTTAAACTTTTTCAGACAATTTGTTCCTGCCTAGCTGGAGTTTACAATGAATATTTACTTAAAGAACAAGGGGCAAACATCAATATTTTTGTACAAAATGTGTTTATGTATATTGATAGTATCTTTTGTAACCTTATAGTTTTTATACTATTTTTTATGTCAGCAAATAACGCCTCTAATATGTTGAACAATGCTGATCTTGGTATACTTATGCAACCAAAAATAATAATAATAATGCTGAATAATACAGCAATAGGAATTATCACAAGTTTTTTCTTGAAAAACTTGAACTCTATCTTAAAAACTTTCGCTAGTGCGTTAGAACTGATATTCACAGCGGTTTTGTGCTGGTTGATATTTAGTATTCCAATTCATTTAAATACCGTACTTTCGATCGCTATGGTAAGTTATGCAGTTATATTGTATTCACAAAATCCAGTACAAAATACCTGGACCAAAGAACGAACAAAGGCTGATAACATAGTTTAGTAGAAGTTAATTAATTATATTCTGTGTTAATTTATTATATTCTGTACATGAATTTTTCCTGATGCAAACCTGTTACTTACGTGTCTGTTCCATTATGCTTCATTGTATAGTTTTATGTATGCATAGATTTATAAACGTAACTAATTTGAAGAACTTTTATGTTAATAGGTATTAAAGGAAAACAATTTGTTGCAGAGATATGAATTATATTTCCTTCATTTGTGTTAAATATTTATATATTATACATGTATTTATGAATAGTTAATTCTAATTTTATAAAATATTACAATTCTTAATATTCCATGTGTAATTGCGTGGTTTAATTAAGTGATTGAATCTTAATTGTGGAACTTAAACAATTGTATTATATATATATAGCGAGTAACTGTATTATTAGGAAATAATATATAGATTATTATAAAATTATTATTATTACATATTATTTGTAAAAAAGAACAATGATCAAATTATATTTGGAATTTTATACCGTATTTAAAAGAATACAGTAATAGTTTCTTTTTTCGAAACCATTACATGTTTCATACATATATATCATAATAGTAATAAAGTAATTTATTTAAAGCTATTTATAATAGAAAGTATTTGAGTAATAAAATTTATTAAGCAATACATATTTTCATGTACGCATTATGTACAATTTCAAACCAAGAATTCTTCAATTTATCGAAATTCTATTTGGCGGGAAATTTGAATGGAATCGAACATCGACAAATTTTATTGTACATTATTAACCCTGCTGTGATATTCGAAGTTTTGTACTCCAAACTTAATTTTGTTTTAAGAAACAGAAGATTTTTGAGCTTTTAAGAAAATCTTTATCATGCAATGAAGATGACAAATTATACATATTAATAACGATTTTTTCAGAAGCGCCTCGAATTTGAGAAATTCATTAACCATTAAAAAGATAAAAACAAGATTAGATTAATAAAATAATCGAAAGAATACAACAGAGTCAATATCGATTAATGTAAGTTACTTTTTCTAAGTTTGGCTCTTCTTGCAATTCCACCTATTGTATACATCTACAGAAGACCATTTTTCGAGAAGTGGGGAGTGGATGGTCGATATTACCTGCAAATCACCTTACTTTCGGAATAGAGTAGCGGTAGTCACATGTTGGCTGCCGTCACGTGAACTTCGTATTGGATTTTTTCGATTGTCGCGCCGTTTGTAATAAAATGTGCATTCGAAACAGTAGGAAAAACTTCAAACATAATATAATAAATTATAGCGTTACAGTTAAAAAAGTGTGAAATATGTTACTATAGTTAACAAAATTTTTGTCTCACTTATACACGAAGAGAGAAGTAAAAGGTAAGTAAGATCATATTAATATAATTTTTGTAATATCGTTATTTGTAATTTAATGATTATAAATTGTATGTATCTGTTTTTAAAATATATTATCTATCTGCGTCTAAAATAGAGATTGTACGTAGAAAAAATAGTTTCTATAATTGTTTTTCAAGGATTTTTGAATTATTTAATTATGGTGGTTCATATAGAAAAAGTCTGATATTATTTATGGATTGGAAAAAATTGTTAAAATGATTTTCTAAAGGCGTTATGAATGATGTTTTGTTAAATAAAATATGAGTAAATGAGGGGTTAAAGACTGTATTTTCATGCGTGATACTGTTTATATAAATCAACGTACATATTACGATCTCGGACACGTGACAATTTAGTGATACGTGATTGGTGCGATTGAAAAATCGCGCCAAGTCAACAATAAAATATTTTATTTTCTTTCTATAAACAAATACTTCAACAACATAAATTACCTTATATTAATTAAACTATTCAGGAAGAAGTGCATACCTGACATAAATTGATCTGGTACTAAAAATCACCATTCTAATATCCAAGAGGTTAATGACATTACACAAAGATTCTTATATATGTATTAGGTTGTGTAATAAGTTCGTTCATATTTCTTTAAAACAGTACCAAAAATTATTACTTCTATATAAAATCTACTTTATCAACGTCGTATTGTTTTGCAAATGGATTAAGTAACGTATTTAATCTATGGTTTCAAACTTTTCGTCCTTTCATCAAAAAGTTGTGTATTTTAAAATTAATTTATTGAATGATTATTTAACAATTAATATTTGCCAGTATACTATTTCTTTCGTTAAATAATGCAATAATAAGCAATACCTATTCATGCTACTTGTATATTTATTCATTGCAACTAATATAAACAACTAACAAATATACTAATATAATATATTAAACATAACTTAATCCACCATAATAGTGCATTTGTCAAGATTTTTGAGTAAAAAACCTCAACTGTAATTTTATGACGCAGGTTAATTCACCAAATGTGCACATGAGAAAGAAGAAAAATAAATATATAAGTAAAAAATAACAGTTGACGCGAGGTTAAGTGCGCTGGAAAAGTATGTATGTATGTATCCTTTATTGCTGCAAGTGGACGGCCCCTTTCTTCTTTCGCGACTCCTCGAGACGCACGCACGTTTTCTTTGGATTATGCAATCGCTTTCGTGTGTACTAGTTTTATGCGGTGTTCGTGTCGCGAGATCCGATGATAAACTTTGCGACTTCGTCCCTTTATTTCTTTTTTAAAAAATATTTGCCACAGGGACTGGGATAACGTGGCTTGTTGGCATACTGTTACGAAACGAAAATCATATGGCTGATTTTTAACAACTAGGAACGTCTCGTTTCTATGGTTCATAAATACTGCGGAAATATTCGAAATATAGAAAGCGGAATTATTCGTGTAATTATAAAATTATTATAGATTTATATTGTAAAATTATAATTTTATTGTAATTCTGTATAATATCTTTATTGTTTAAATTAGACAAAAAATTAAATTTGAAAGTAATTCTTTCAGATTTATTCTATGTAACATTAAAATAATATTTAAAATTAATTGTATTTTATTATCATTGTTAAATTAATCAATTTTTAATAAGAAAAGTTTGATATATCTCGTAATGAATTATTGATTTTCTTATTAGAGAGAAGACAAGCGTTTTAATGCACATTAAAGGAGTATTGATTAATAATAAAACTGATTTCGTGACTACGGTGATTGATTCTGCAACTGAAATCGGAAATGGGATGTATTAGCGGTTTACCGGTTAAAGCTTTACCAATGTCAATTATTTTATACATTCGTATGTAAGAATTGCTGCCGGAAGTGAAGGAAATATCCTTTAGTTTCTATTATGGAAATCAAGATCTACCGTTAAAATCGTAAAAATATTAATTTGTATTAAATGAATATTCGTAATAAGCCTGGATGAATTATTTGAAAACTATAAAAAATGAGACAATGATAAATAATAAAATAATGAAAAAATGATAGGTAAAATGATAGATAAAAAATATCAAATTACGATTTATTTTCTCAAACTTTTTATAATTTGAAGAATATAATTTATAAGAACATGTATGCACTATACTAGAGATTAAAAGTAAGGACGAGTTAACATAGTCTATGTTAGATGTGGATAATTTGTTCTTAGTCACTATGTGCGCACGTGTACTTACATATACATATTAGTATACAATTAGTATACAATTTTAACTAATTCAAAGTTCTTGTAGGTTCAAGTATACTCAATAAAAACATTTTTGTTAGTTATTGTCAACGATGTAAGTAGATATACTGTATACGTATCTCGAGAAGGGAAACGATAGTTTTCAGTGGTACGCATCTGCTATAGTTGTATAATTTACTTACATATGTATGTACAATTCCACTGCTTCTATTGTCGTAGTATAGTAGAAAATTGTAATATTCAACAATATTATATTACAAACAAGAATTATATATTTTGGACCGGAATGGATCACTAATATAAATTAGTAATATTACTGGATAAATATTAATTCACATCTATCATTACGATTTCCACTTGATTTAAAAATGCTATTTAAAAATAATTTAAACATTGATAAATGAATTTCAGAATATTATGTTGTAACATTTCACCATGCATATAGGTCATTGAATATATCGAACATCACAGGTGTATTAGCGTTACAGTGTTACTTTGCCCACAGTAAATATCTAACGAATCTGTCAATCAGGCCTGTCGCTTGCGTGACTCGATGAACGATCCAGAATCAGAAAAACAATCCTCGTGGAAGACGATGAAGGACCCATGGTTTCCTTCAGACGAGACGTAACGGTGGTATGTCCAAGTGCCTGGAGTTTACTTCATCTATGACAGGATCGACGAATTCGGGGCCTCTGCAGCCCCAGAAGGATTCCTCGCCACTTCCGGCACGATCCTCTCCCTTCGATCTTTATTCGACACCTGAGAGCCCAACTCGTCGAGCTCACCGTCAACGATACTCTCGAAAGATGACATTGACCTCACCGAACGGCCAACCAATACAACTGACTCCTCTCTGGGAACACGTGGTTTGTATAGTCGTGCTATCTGATTAATGGCTTCTGTATTTGATGAATTACTGATGAGTGACAGAGATTGGTAATGATGAAATAAAATTAACGAATGAATAAAGATATTTTCTGCAAAGAAAATTGGAGAAGAATTAGTTTACAAATGAAGACCATAGGGGAAAGCATGATAAGCAATTTAAAATTTAATTTTATTATATATTCTACATTATAAATTTTATAGATTCATTTATATATAGAAGGCTCATCTTTCGATTTAAAAAGATTTAAAAAATCAACAAAATTGTACTTGTCATCTCTTTTCCATGTAGTTTTCAAATGGAAATGTTTTGTTTCTATGAATGTAAGAGGGTCTAGAATTTCTTACATTGTTCTAGAAAAAATTAGAAGTTATATTACTAATTATATAGTAAGAATTATAGAATTAATATGTTTTGAATTGAACGTCTCTTATATGTATTCTTGTACAGGTACGTACCCGAAAATTTCCAAGCGAAGTGGATACCCATTCGACGTTCCTGGAGATATCCGAGAGACTACGTGATCCAGAATGGGAGGTGCGCCAGCACGCTCTTCGTGTGCTCATAGACGTGTTACCGACTTTGAATGCTGACATCGTGGACAAGGTCATGCAACCAGTGGTACCCGAGCTGGTCAATAATTTGGGTCACTCTGCGCCCGCCGTTCGTAAAGGCGTCTTGGACGCCTTCCGAGTTTTTCTCATTCATAGTCACGACAGAGATAACACTATTAAAAACGTACGAATATTTTTCAATTTCCAATTCTAATACTTATTTCTGTCTATCTTGAAATTTTACGATCTTTTATATTTTCTTTATTAGATTATCGTAAATAACTCAAAAACATTAAGCTGCGTTCATATTGTGTTATCATGCTCATTAGAAGAGAACCATGTATATTAGTAGCACAAATAGAGAACAACGTACAATACTCGCTCAAGAGGCAGCACATTAATATGTTACGTTGAAGTAAAGAAAATATATTTGTCAAAAATTTATTGTATTTTGTTTGCAAGCTATCCACAAGCTCCAATGCGGATACGATCTTTATTTAGTTCATAATCAGTATGTGGATGCTATACACCAATATTAAATTTAATTCCATCCTCTTTACCCTCTCTACATCAATCATCTTTACCGATCCCAGCTTTCAAAATTTTCGATAAACATGCCAGACAAGTCCGTGATGCGCAAGCAATCCTTAACCTTGTAATCTCCCCACTATCTTTGTATTATCGTGGATCGATGTCTAAATGCAGTTGCATCGACCATTCTCTTGCAGATTCTTCAGGATGGGCTGAACCGTTCGGAGGTACGGGACTCCTTCCAGACTAACGTGACGACCGGTGTGATCTTAAGCGTGCCTTCGTTGCTATTTCCATCGACCAACAGCCCATTGCCCGATCCTCGACTCGTGAAGGACGCGACGATAGCTCTAGCCTCGCGTTTAGCTCAGGTACCGCATCAGGAAGCTGTATTAAAATCGTTAATGAAGATCCGGGACGCAGTTGGCATAGCAGAATTCGATAGTTACTTGGAGGACTACGACAACAAGCTGAAAAGAAATATTGAAATTTTGTCCAAAATTTACAATGTAAAATCTGCTAAGAAAAGTCCTAAGAAAGATATAGGTGTTAAGAACGTGGAGAAAGTGGAGAATAAAGACTTGGAAGGTAAATGGGAGAGCGATAGTGACACTTCCGGTATTGCTGAAGAGGAGGACGAAGTCAATAATACGACTATGCCTGCTGCTAGGATCGTATTAGAAACGGAGATTAAGTTTAACGAGGAAACAGCCATCACTATGACTATTCTTGAAGAAAAAGATGACAGTGAACAGGAGCAGGATGAAGAAGAAGGTGGAATTGATGTGAAAAACGAAGCTGAAGGGAAGGAAGATCCTAATAAAAGAAAAACGCCCAGAAGAGTTCATTTTGGGGGCGAAATTGTTAAACTTAGAACTCCAGATAGTGATGATACAGAGTCTCTGGAATCTACTCCTAAAACTAAGATTCCACTTCCAGTTTCTCCTGTTACCAAAATGCTCATCACTCGACCTAGACCTTCTTCTCAGCCCTGTAGTCCTCATAGAGAGTCTGGCAAGCCTAGAAGGGCGTCTAGGTCCGTTTCTAGTAGCCCCAAAAGAGAAATGTATACGTATAATGCGGATCTGAGTCCTAAGAAGAGTATTCTTACTAGGACTAACAGTCCATTGCTTAGCGGAGTTAAGGCTGTTGAGCAGTTGAAGAAGAAGAAAACCGTGAGTAGATCGGAGGATAAAGATGGTAAACATAATACGGACCAGAAAGGAGACGTTAAGAACATGAAGATTATTGAAATGGGTGGGAAGGTGGAAGAAGTTAAGAAGGAAGAAATTAGGTTGGTCCAGAATGCTCAAAATGTCACTTTGGATTCAAATGTGAAGAATTCTGAAAGTTCTGAAGATGAGATTTTATGGAAGAATGAAAAGCAAAGTGTTTCGTTGACAATGGAGCCCGTCATTTCTAAAACCTCAAAATTAGAATCTAATGATTTTGGAGCCCAAAATAAGAAATTAGATGTTAGTAGGAAAAGTAATTTAGAAAATAAAATATCCGAAAATGTTCAGAAGAAGAATACAGAAGAGAAAAGCGAATCTTTAAAAAATTGCCAGGAAGTTGATTCTTTCTTTGGTTCTGTGGTGAAGAATAACGAAATGGAACAGAATTATTCGAGAATAAATCAAGATCAAATTAAGGTGAACGAGAATGAAACTATGCAAAAAGATTTTGCGAAGTTAAGAGGTTGCATAACGAGTAGTTCGAGGAACGATAATGGTGATCGTGAGTCGTTGAGAAATGTTGATTGTGAACGAACGTCGAGGAGTGATCGCGATAAAGGGGGTGCGAGTGTGATTGAGAAAAGTGGCAATAATATTTATGGGGTTGACGAGATGGAATCTATAGCAGGAGAGCCAAGCTGGGAGGAACTTGGACTGGTTGACCAGGAAGTGTTAGAGGATCTACATAATAAAGTAAGTTTTGCAATAAAAGATTTTATTCGTGCATGTGTATACATATCTTGAATTATTTATTCTGTATAGTGTAGTGATTAAATATAATTTTATAATTAATTTAGAGCATTAGATTTAGTAGAAATTTAGAGAAATAATTTCACTTTTATTTATACTATTAACTTTTATCAAGCATTTGCGAATATACTACTTAAACCTAATAATTTTAATTATTTACATCACGAATTCTTTTTCCTCCACTTACCTAGATACTTAACTGTAATGGAACTAATTATTTCCATCACGAATCAGGTTTCTAGTTTTCTGTATACTAGATACGTATGTACGCGCGAAATTATAGCTGAATTCCTTCGAATCTAGTCAATTCTCTTGTACGTAAGTACATATCAAAACAATGAATGTGCGAATTTCCTCTGTTTCAGTAAAGAAAGACACTGACTTCTAAAATATAGTTTATAGGAATAAAATTTCGCTCATGATTAAAATAATAAAATTTTTATAATGAAAATTATTCCACGATCTATCGTGTAAGAAGGATAATAAGAATGGATATCTTACAAGAGCTTAGAAGAATCAATGCTCAACAGGAACGGCACTCGTAACATAAGCACTCCACGTTAGTTGCTCATTTACGTGACTTTTAAGTTAATCAATGGCCTACGTTAATCGGGCCCGTTCTGAATTTTTTTATCGATCGATGCATCGAGTATATACACAGTTGCACGTAAAAGCTATTCAGAAATTCGGAAAAAAGAGGCGAGGAAAAAATTGGATAAAGAAACAAAGAGTCGATACACGCATAAGCGATTCTAATTGATGGCGTTTAAATCACGTTACACCACGCGACGAACTTTTGCCGTGGAAATCGATTGACCTAGTTTGGTGTAATGTATCAGAAAGATCTGTCCTAAAGTCGGTGGTTCCCCTTTTCGACGAATTAACGGCCAAGGAATGAAAAACTGACACGCTCTGTAACGACTCGTTGTTATAACAGGAAAATCCTGTGATATGACGCTTACTTTAGGTATAGCCTACTGATCAGATTATTTATTAACTGGAAGCAGCGTTGAGTCAAGGTTATTTCGAATCTTTTTCATCAAAAAATTTATTCCCTTCATTAAAATTCATTACTACTAGTATTTACTGTTTAAGTTTGAAAAGTATGAAAAGGCAGTTGTATAAATTTTATAACGTTAATCAAGTTTCTCGAAGAAATATTTCTCGGAATCACTTGGTTATGAGAAATAATAGCTAAGTTTAAATTAATGATAACAGGATGGAAAATGGATGGATCAAGGGTAGAAATCATCGATCGAAAGATCTTGTTTCTATAGAAAAATTTATTATAGAATTTTAAGAAGCTGTTGCGTATTGGTAATAGTCATCTGGCGAATAATCGAAAAGCTCGAAATCCAGCTTAAATTTTTCATAAAACTTTTGTACCAGTTCTCTGTTCAACTGACCAAAATATATTTTCGATGCATTCTGATGACCACCACTATGTCGCCATCTTGGTTTAATCACATCTTCAAGATGCAACTTATGGATCGTATAAATCTGATCCTGCCATAATGTTTCTACCTATAGAACGTTACATTTTACGACATTTTGACATATTTGAACATTTCTGTAATCTAATAATAACATCATGCAATTGATCTACCTTCGCAAGAATGTCGTAATCAATTGCACAAGGCGTGCAGTACAAATAATACGGCATCCAATGATCATTTCCATAATTTGCCAAATCAGTGTGAATTAAGTACTGCACAAATTCGCGGAAAGTTGGCTCGATTCCCGCTGGTGGAGGTTCACCGTTTCGTCTGATTACCAGATTTTCTCCAGGCGGCATGAAATTTGCCTCTTAAAAAACGAGAGTGACAAGCCTCGCCATTAACCCAGTGCTCGAGCAACGAATAACGTACATCACGGTCGATAACTTGTCGTGACTCACCACGGTACTTTTCAACAATCTTGCTGCCGTACTTCCGATAAAAGTGAAGTGTCCCGTGTTCCCTTCCAGCCACGGAGTTTTCCAGCTTATCGCGATACGCGCTCAGCAATCTTTCAAATGGGTGCCTTACTACCAGTAGTTTCTTCGTTGCTCTTAGCGCCTGCGTAAGTTTCATAGATTTAGTCTCTTTTTACACTGTTGATCACAATTTAAATCACTGGGCTCTGAGAGAGTGAGCGAGGTTAAGACTAAGTTTCTGGAATTAATACTGTAGCGGAGTTAGAATTTTTAATTCTGCTTCGTTCCTCGTTCGTTCAATCGTTAATAGATATAAATTGTATTTTTTAACGTTAAGAAAGCTATTCATTGTACGAAGTTTGAGCAAAATATGAAGAGGTATATCTCATTGGTATATTTCACTGGAACTTAATAAAAAAGCAAGTTAATAAGGATTTACTAAGGTACCCCTCTTGATAATTTGCAAGACAAAGTCCTTATCCGTAGTCAGTTAGCGAGACGCGATTATAATAAATAAATAGTTACGTCTTGTATCTATTTATGCCTTAATAGTTACATCTTGTATCTGTTTAATTTCGTTAGTTATATAATTGGGAATTATAGATATACTGTACACATATTAAACGTGTAATTAGTAAAATTGCGTGAATAGAGGTTCGATGACAGATGGAAGTATACCTCATCCGCTTCTGGAAACTCGAGTTCCGGTATCGCCTTTCTGGCGATGGTCGATATCTGCTCCTTTCCACTGCTTAACTCCTCCTCCCTCACGTTCATTAGGAGACATAAATTGTAAATCCACGTTGTACTGCCGGCTTTGTAAATTGGACAGTATGAAAGATCGCGTGATCTGCGTGGCAAATAATGTAGATAACGCTGCTAATTGAATCGGTTATTGTTAGAATAATCACAACGATCGATTCTATTTAAATACTACTCTCTTCAATGCGTGAAACGTTCCCCTTCATTATTCATGTGAATTGATCGTGATGTTTATTTTTTAATTTCGTAGAATATGTATTACTACTATTAAATGAAGTAATTGAAAGATTAAGACTTTTAAGCATTATTCAATATAATGTCTTAAGTAAATAAGTAGCAGTTAGAAAATAGAATTTCTAAGTATTGTTTAATATTTTAGTAAGTAATATGTTAAATTAAAATTAATATTTTTGAAGTAATTCACTGTATTTACAAACCTGAGAATGTAAAAAACACTATATTGCGGTGCTGGTGGATGTTTAAATGCAGAAGGCTTATTAGGATTCTTGTATGTACCTAGATTATATTTTTGACACGTGTTTCTTACGGTCAACAACCGCTTTGAATTCTCCACATCTGTTGTAATCTAAAATGACCAATTTTCAAGTTGATACGTATTATAGAAGCGTAGTAAACTTTTTTTTTCCATCTTTATTTCATTTTGGCAAATTTGTTTATAATTATTAAATTTATTTACGTACCAGTAATTTCTCCAGATCATTGAATTTTGGTATTTCTCTATTTTCATCTCCCACGAGTAACGATTTTATGATGAAGAAGATCAAGCCACAGCCAATGACATATTTCAAAATTTGGATAGTGATTCTTTTATGATTTCTAAACATGGTGAAGTTTACTCATTCTAAGAATTATTATTAAACTTCAAAGATTATTTCACCTATTGTTACACGATAACAAAAATTATTAAACACTAAACGCTTTTTGTACACTGTCTCAAAGATGATCAAAGATTATTTTTAAAGATCGATTAAGATTTCTAAAAATATTATGTAAAAATTGCGTGTCATTTCACAGGCAGAAAGAATATTTAAGAGAAGAATGAAGTAAATATTCGTTCTTCCTTCTGGCAAGACGCTGACTGACCGGTTTCGTGTTGTGTTCTGACACTGATGGATCTAGCAACTCTCTAAACCCGTGTCAAGTATCTTTACGTTGAAATTTAAAATTTTACACTCGAATTTTCCAAGCTAATTAAATATTTTCCTACGTGTTTTATTTAAACGTACAGCAAAATATTGTCTTAACAGTAACATGATTATGTTGAAGATCTAGAGTCATAAAAAAATTCTTATTATCACAACACAGGTTGCTTAAGCGTTTGTAAATAAAGAAAAATGTATGGTTACGTTGATAAACATTTATTTGCACTATAATCTAGATTAAAGATAACCGGTACTATCAAGTAAAGCCGTTCCTGGAGTTAAGTTGAAGACATTTCAGCACGAAAGAGACTCCGTTGCATACTAATTTGGTTCAGGTATTTCGATGGTCAGATCGATGAGTAGATAAAAAAATATATTCTCGTACCGAAATTAGATCGTGTAACGTTGAAATTTTTTACGGAATTTTACTTGAACAGAGTTAATTATGAAAATTACTTGATTAAAAGGAACCGAAAGTTGTGAATTTTCTTTTCAAATCGTCTTTTACATTCTTATATTTTCACTATTTGAAGATTTTTGTATTTTTGATGATAAGAAAAAAAAAATAGTTTAATGTCTGAGTAACACCCCACGTTGAAAATAGACATAATTTGCAAACTAAAGGTAACATATGTATAAGTAATCTTTGATTTATTCTTTATTATGGGTCGATGTCTTTTAAGTTTTATTCAAAAATATTATACGAAAGCTAAGAATATTTAATTTTGTAATTTTACGATAATACGATATTATTAATTACTTATATGTTAAGTAATACATGTATGTTTTGTGTAATAATCTGTTAATGTCAGTGATTTAAAACTGATATACTTTTAAAAGAGAAAGTAATATAGGTTTACGCGATTATCGATATCGTGAAAAAATGTTGCGCTCCTTGTGACCGTGAAAGTATCTTTCTTTCATTCAGTGGAAGTTCAAGGTCGCTCTATGCCTTTCCATGAATGTCGCGCACTTACATACCTTGTAATAAGAAGTAGAAAAACAGATAGAATCGTTTAATATCGATTTCATACGTCACATATCTAATACTCAGTGCAAAGTAGCGAGGTTCCTTTTCACACACGAATTAATTATTTATCTAACTTTTGACTTTTTTTATTCGGTTTTCAATCGTCATCTTTAATAATCGCTCTGTCAAGAAACGGGACAATGCATAGTAAATACAAAATGAAATATGTAATGGAAAATGATACAATGGAATTTCATTTATTTGAACATGTCGGAGACAAGGCAGTTCGGATAACCGGTGAGTCCCGATAATGGAGTTCACCAGCTATCACAACCAGCTGCTCTTATTAATTCCGATATAATAGGAACCGACGTTCTGATAACTTAATTCCTGAGATTGAACAATAATTTTGACTTAGACTTTCAGTTGTGTATCACACGTGTACGACTTTAACCCTTTGATTACTGTATGTACTCTAAAGCCGCTTTAAAAAGTTGCTCTTATGATATACTGTAGAAGGTCGGAAAATTTTATCAACTATAAATTCCAGCAGATTTTATTTGAACCAGATGTAAGTGAATGCTAATTCAATAATTACATATTCCGTTAATCGTATATTATTTAAATATGTTTATTTTATAGTTGTTTTTTGTTATACCCTGAAAAAGGAAAAATTGGGAGAATAAAGAGGTCAGGAAAAGTACACGCAAACATGAAACAACGAATGATTCATATTCTGATTCTGTGGAAGCAAATGACTTTGAATAAATGAGAATACGAATGAATAAATGACATTGGTTTAATGTAGTGGAACTCAGTATTTTAATTATTTCAATATACTTTCTTAGAAATACACGCCTAACAAAAAATTTCGCCTCTCTCGGTGTATGTTGCGACTGAATTCCTGCCATATAGTACGACCATTACGTCTCAAAGATTTAGTCTCCATATTCAAAGGATTAACAAATGAATAACAGGAGCTCAGTTATAAGTTTATATAATTCGATCCTAAACAATAACTTGTTCGTATACAGGAAATCATTTTCTATATGTATGTATGATCGACTTTTATTTAATATAAAATGATACGTATTTGGAGATAAACACAACAGATTGTCATTTCAAAACAGTCGATTACTGATTTAAAATCGTCCTATAATCAGCCTACTCCTGTGAATACCTAAAACGTTGTATGTTTTACGTTTGAAATCAAGATTCTGATTTACAAGTAGTATGTAAATACGTCAACTAATACGTTGTTTTTATTGCTCGTTATCGCCTGTTTCCTCGTAAAATTTCTCCAGCACTCCTAACATCCATAAAGAATCGTAGTATACTACACGATTAGCTGGATTAATCGCACTTCCACCAAGTATTCCCCTCTCGACGACGTTCCCATCCTCGTGGCAGTGAAACACTGGCTGAATTATGCATGCTGTTTCGTTTTCTACCAGTTGGACGCCATTGAAATAGTCCTTAGGCGTCTGGACGGCGCTAATATGAATATTCTACGGATGAAAAACGAGAGAGATTTCCTTGCGCGCAACATTATGCGCCGCCAAGGGAAACAAGACTCGTGAGTAACAAGAAAATAATCAGGAACGTTGTTGCGTGCAACACGTCGCCTCGCGTCGAAAGTTTCATTTCTGTGTATATGCAAATTTAGGTGGCAATTTCAGAGTTCTGCGATGGATCGAATTTTACGGGGAATCTTGAAATCCGTTGCGGCGAAATGCAATTGATGTTATGCTTCGTTTCGATACACCTAAGTACGCGTAATCAAGATGTGTTTAAAAGTGTGAGAAAGAAAAATATATTTAAAGTACATAATTATATAAAGTAAAATTCAGACAGAGTATGAAATTAAAAATTGATAACTTCAGCAATTTCAATTAATTTAATAATTTAGAAAGAAGGATTAAGATATAAAAATCAAATGAGCAGATTTCTATAGTAGTCAAACTTTACGTAGTTCCGCAATCTTCCACAGGTTCAATGGAATTATGTAAAGTCGATAATATTGATCATTTCCGTGTAAATAGAGCCGAATCGAAAAGTGAATGCAGATGTTCCAAGTGCATTGCATTCAGACTTGCTGCAACGATCGATAATGTTCACTCGACGACTGCTGATTCTTGACCAACGGATTTGCGTATAAATGATATTTTCTATACGAGCGTTCTGACAACACAAAAGTTAGTTTGTCATTGATAGTATAACAAAGAAGAGAGCAGTTCTTCAGGAAAAAATAAGTCAATTATATCGCCAATAACAGACTATAGACCATATATAGTATATTCATTCTTCACATATAATCAAACATACCAAATTTTTTATCTTATTAGAAGATCAAGTTAAACAATACGATGAAATAATGTATGATAGAAAGATTCTCATAGTGTCATAAATTAAGAAATGTATGAATCAAATCAATAGGTAAAATATTTCCAACTAGTAAATGTCAAATATAAATGTGCACTATATATAAAACATAGCATCATAAATAGAAACGTACATGTAAAAATATGAAATGTTTAATATATAAATATTGAAGAAGAAGTAGTGCCTTCTAGATTATTTCTGAAGTAGAATATTTATATAAAATCCTATTCTTTGTTCTTGTATTACCTTCTTGTATTCATTGCTAAAGTGATGTTCTTCGTATTAGGGTAATTCTATAAGAATTCATAGTAAATATAAAGAAATAATTAAAGAAATAGAAAAGGTTAAATGGAATTATATAAAATGAGAGAACGATTACAGGACGATTGGCGTGCTCGTGTCAGAGGTTTAGAACGAGTAGCGTCCGCCTTGCGAACGTCTTCTGCTCTGATCGCGATAGAACCGCGATTAGGATCTCTTTTGCATGCAGTGCTGGGCTGTGAAAGGAGCTGTCGTGTAGCTGCTGCAGGCTTGGCCGTGGCGAAGGTAACTCGCAAATTTGCTCCCTTAAATCAATCTAACTGCTTTACTCATTCCTATGTATTACTTTCTAATTTAACCTACTGTGGCTCACCAATACATCCTCGTCCTGTTACTTGTACGTTCCTGTGAGACAAGTGACTGACATATTTATTCCACGTTTTAGTTTTGAAGTAATATTTTCCTTCGTGTGTTTAAAGTACTATGACCAACTAAATTTCTAATTCAGAGAACATTAATTGTTATTCTTACTTCTGCGTATATAATATTCATGTCTGGCTAAGTTCTTTTTGTATTATGTTTTTTTTTATTATGTACATAAACAATGTCATGTGTCATTCTGCACGTCACGATTTACAAATTCATGGCGATAAAGATATTATATTATAAAATGCTTTGCGATGCACAAAAGCCATATTTACCAGCATGCATTCTTATATACATACATACATACATATATTGTAATTTCCTATTAATATCGTACAAAAATAATTGTTAATTTATACCATCTTTTTCAAGAAAAATGTTGGTTAGTATAATTGTGTGGATGATACACGGGCTAAGTAGATTTATCATAGCAATGTACCGCCACGAGCTGCTTATGTCGCTTGTGTCTGATATAGAACGTCATCTACTACTTATGTGCTCTAATACGGGCGGTTCGATGACAGTAGATTCATTTAACATCGCTCATATAATACTATGCTTCTATTTAGTTTGTATTGAAAAATTTGAAAACTCATTGTTATTTTATTTTCATTATACTACTTTTTATTACAATTATTGTTATCCTTGTTTAGAATATTTTAAAAATAGCAATATTTCTAAAAAGTAAATAATAATGAAGTTACAGTTCGAAACTTTTTTCATGAACTTTAGTGTAATTCTGCATTGTTAAGCATTCTTTAAAGTCTACAGTCTACAGGACTTAAAATATCACCCAGGTCACGAGAAAATATTCCACAGATTGCTTGCTACTTCTGGTCACGTAAACATTGAATGGCACATTGCCATTTGATAAAAATACATCATTTTTGCTTCATGAAATCTGTTTTTTTATGAGTGCAAAATGGCATTCATATAATATAAGAAAAAAAAAAAAGAAAAAATTTTCAGGTTACATTACAAGACCTGTTACTTTATATTATTTAATATTTCATTTGTAAATCTAATATTGCTAAAGCACAACGCAATACTTGTGCTAACTATAAAATTCACATTTGTTCTACTATAAGATAGTATGACCTAACAGAGAACAAATATCGTTAATCAATTTGAAACTACTCCACAGAAATATAAAGTTTTCTTTAAATTAAACTACAAACTTGTACCTATACTAGTAACTAGATCTCCAAGCTTTCTTCACGTCAGTGCTTAAACATTTTAATAATATGCCACCATATTCTACTCTTTATAGACATGTGTCATGAAATAAAACCGTTGAATCGAGATTTATTTTTTTCCAATTTCTTATGCTTCCATCTAAGATTTTTTTATGGGAAAAATTATTTATTTTTAATTTATTGTTATTAGGTAGTCATAGCTGGAGTAAGTGATGAGGCTTTGAGAAAACGTTTGCCACAATTGGCATGGGGTTTAGCGAGACACGGTGGTCCAAGCGCGGCTCAATTGGCCAGGATCACGATGCTTAGACTCAGACCTGCTCTTCTTCTAGAACAGCTTCTGCAGCCGCAGTGTCTGAATGCAAGAAACGCCAAGGTGAGAATTTTTGTGTATTGATTATCTAATATAATGTTAAACAACATTATATACAGTTTTACAAATTTCATTAATTTCTATCAAATTTAATTAGAGATTAAACTTTTTTTCTTTATTCATTACAGACTAGGGAAAATACCTTACAGTTGTTAATTTTCTCGCTGGTAACGTTTCCAAGTACAGAATTCAAAGTGGATGCAGTGGCTAATAAGGTGGCTAAGATGGTGAGAGATCGACGACGCAGGGTACGACAGGCAGCGCTTGATACTTTGGCTGTATTGGCTCAAATCTATGAGTCTGAGGTACGTATTTTATCCTGTTCATAAGAGAAACTTTATTTATACTGCATGTATAATACACAATATTTGAAGAATTTTCAAATTAAATTTCTTCGAGATATTTCTCAATATTCTCATTAAATAACGCAATAGTTTGTATTTGATGGGACAAGTTCAAAAACTATTGTTATTTGATTTAGTTCCTTTTTTACGTATCTTAAGTGGTGTAATATAAAAATATCCTTTATATATATAAATTATATTCAGGAGGTATTAGCAGCGGGGAAACGTGCATCAGAGGGTCATCATGATGGCGAGGCGATGATATCTGCGATTAGAGCTCGTCTGGCACGAAAATCATTGCCTTTAGTCTCTGCTGACGGTCTTGTCATGTATGGTTTGCAAATTTCACCCAACGTTCAAATAGCTACAGGTAAATTATAATTGTTTAACATTACCTTCGAATGAAAAATTTTCGAACTTTTACGACATAACTTTTTATTAAAAGTTATTGTAGAAATAAAATTTATATAGACACTTTGATATTTAAAAAAAAACAGAATATAAAATTCCTTTGAATATTCTTTCGATATGGGTATAACATTTAATACATTAATATTGAAAGTTATATGCAAAACTTGATTACATTCGTGTAGGTCCTGATGTCGATTGGATCGTAGCCGGAAGTGGCTCAATCTCACCCAGTATCGGACGTACTAAAAGCCAGGTTATAGCAACGAGGTCAGAAAAGGAAAAACTTGCAAGGTAATTTCCTAAATGATACGAATATAAAGCTAGTATCCATTATTTTCCATTTATGTTTTTTATCATTCTCTTTAATGTCATCATATATATGATAATCAAATTAGTAACTAATAGAAAATAGTAAATAATACAAAATTTAGTAAATAACAGAAGATTGTAACTGTATTTTCTTTAGAAACGAAAGTGCAAATTACCGTGAAAACCTATGGAGCGACAGACAAAATTTCGTTGCACTTGGAGTTGGTATGCGTTCTAAGCCAGAACAACCTGTTGTATGGCAAATAGTTCCAACACAAAATCAGGTAAAATTTCAATATAAAATTTAACAATAGCAAATAAAATATCATACCTAACAAGTAATTATTAGAATTCTTGGATTATATAGATTTAATTCATTTAATTCATAAGAATAGAATAAGAAGGAATGAGAAACTGAATTCTAGTTCTCTCAATCTTTTGTTGCTCTTTCATACCTAAATTCATCTAAATGTATCCATTTACATATCATATGCAATTAGGTCAATGGAGAAAAGGAAATCGAGTATTATAATTCATTAATCACATATATGGGAAAAATTGCGATTATTAACAATTTCAATGGGTTTATTAGTAAAACATAAACTAAAAAATGGAACTTTAAGCTTGTTGTTGACGTTCACTCGCGTGCCACGAAGTCAACTCCGTTTGTGGAACGTAATTATGTTAAATGGGAGAGGCGTAGAATTGTAAATCATGACTTTATTCTGAAACTGCACTTGCAAGAATTTAAATTATGGTGCATAGCTAAACGTATCGTTTTACCATTTTATACTTTTTACCAGTATGTTAAATGCCCTATTAACAAATAAAGAAATTGAATTATCATATGTTATACGATATGTGTGTAGATCATGATTCGCAATATCTATATTAACGATTAATCGTTTCACGTTACTTGTGAATGAATTCAAGACATTGTATTGAAAATACACATTTTTCTGTTTTTTATTCGTTTATCGAGTAAGTAGATATGAGAAAATTTATTCGTAGTGTTGGGTTATTTTTAATTCCGTGTAGAAGATTGATGAAAAATAATTCCAGTGATGATCAATTGGCATTATGTCCCATTTGAATCTTACTGATTTATTAGAGATATTTCAGGTTAGTAATTTAGGTTGCTGTTAATCAAAAATATGTGGACTACTTTAATGATAGTTATGATATATGTAAGCTTATAAAAATTGTAATAATTTATTAAATGCTATAATTTTATATAAGTGTATGTATCTTTTTTCCAGAACATACAGTGTGAAGATGAACTGAATTTGCAAGCAAATCGAAATATAAGCGCAAGTATCCGAAATGGTATGTATTGTAATTCCAATCTTTTAATATTAATTATACATGCTAATGGTTTTGATATTTTTAGGTGAAGCTTTCAATGCAGACGTAAAATCTCGAAATCAAACGAAAATTTCAGGAGCTACTAAAGAATCTGCGAATTATCGTAATATCATCGAAAATAATTTTGAGAGAAAGGTAAATTTCATAAAATATATCGATGCACTGTAGTAATGGTAATTATAATGATTTATATCAATTTGACATATATGTTTCAGGAAAACAACAATAAAACGGAATCTAGAATTCCTGTACTCTATACTCGGGAATGTATACCAAAGTCTAGTGGCCTCCTAATGGATAAATCGTCTAATTCAGAATTAATGAATGTTAATTTAAAGAGGAGACTAAAGGACAGCACAGAAAACTCTAGCGACTGCGCAATTTCTCAAGAAGAAAATGTTAGGTAGTGTATTTTAATTATTGTGTTTTTTTAATTTACTCAAAGAAATAGAAAAATGCATAAAAATTTAATATCTCTTGAATGAGAAACTTTGAATAAAGAAAAAGATTGAACACAATTAACAAAATATAAATAGGAGCTGTGGGACTATGTATCATCAAAGAAGAAGAAATCAGCAAGAAAAAAGTACAAGTATGCATCATGACAATTATCGATCAGTGAAAAATTTAAATAATGCGAATATAGATAGTAATGTAAGTATTTTTATCAAATACTAATATTGGTGATACCATTTAAAATTATATGTACAACAATTAGGAACGTGATGAATATTTCAGAATATGGATGAACGTACGAATCAAACATTTTCGAACGGTAACTCTAGAATGTATCAAAAGTTTATGGGAAGAGATCGATATTCAAGGAAATCCGATGTCAAGTCTAAATATCCTCGGTCGAGTTCTATCGAAAGCAATCAGCCTTCATTGTCGAGAAATATTCATCAACAAACATTTGTTATGCATAATATGTAAGTATAATTTATTTTTCGAGAATAATAAACAATAATAAATGTGTATGTAATTTATTTTAGTGAAAATTTAAATTCTCTTTTTTATTTTTCAGCTACAACACATCTTCACATCGAGAGGGACGGTTTGTGGATGAAAATTCCTTTCGACCATTACAAACAGCTCCTGCATTAACATATGGGTATAATAAAATTGAAGAAAATAATGATAAAAATATATCACGGGTACTTATTCACTTTTACCAATATATTTAACATATGAAGTGGCGATAAGGTACTATTAAATGATATGTTTACATTACAGATGAGATTTTATCCTAAAACGAAAGATGTAGCTGCTCAAAAAATTACGGATGTCGAAGTAATATCGTCAGATGCCCAGACTAGTGAATATCTTCCTGCAATATGTACCGAAACCCCTTACAGAAGAAGATTACGTTCTTTGTCTCCATCCCAATTGTACCACCATCAACACTTTGTTAGAACAGCTTCTCATGATGTCCATGCATTGTCCATGTTTGATATGTAAGTAATATTTTTATTAATTCTTTTTCTTTTCAAATTAATACGATCAATAACGTAGAAAATTTCTGGAATATGATTACGATTCGATAATTGTGACTAAAATGTCATCGCGGGTGGTACAATATCTTTAGTTTACAATTAACGGTGCAATTTTATGGTGGTGCTATCGATAGCCCCGTATTGCTGTCGCTTTTTCTAGTTACTATCTGTTGCCTTCGGCCCCTTAGACCTTAGCAAACGATTGTTTCCATACTCACATGCATGACAAATTACTGGCTATAATAATGCTAGGCATATCGTGCAAACTTTTATAACTCCTTAACTATGCTTCTGGGAAGGCGACAAATGCAGAGTTTCCGTAGTTTTACTATCATAACCACATTGTATATATATACATATAGTAGCTGTGGGAAAATTTCTTAATGGCATTTCTAAGAACATGACAATTCACTTTTTAAGAGCAGACTTTACAAGGATCATTGAATCGGTGATATTGGCACAAATCTATTCTATTTACACGATCGATTTTATGGCAGGGTGTTGAATTGAAGGTGACTCACAGTTTTATCCTTAGAATCGTCCTTAAATCGCGATGTTTCCATTCTTGTGACGTTGTATATCTAGCCTTTCCAGATTTTTAGGTCAGTTAAATTTCACTGAAAATAAATGATTATAGTATTTCAAAGTGTAATAAGTTCAGATTATTTATTATTAGACTACGAATATTTATGCAAATTCATATTTTTATAAATATAGTTAAAAAGATATTATTTTATAAAATGATAATACTTATTTTGAAATAATTTTGGTAAATTTTAGCAGTTGCAATAATGCATTGGGGAATACATCCTCGTTCTCGTTTCTGTTTCCCTGATTTACGAACGTCGCGTGAGAGGAAAATTGCGATTGTATTTCGGTTTGAATAACCACGCCACTAAATCCTATCTACATAACAATTTTAACTCGTTAAGAAGAAATCTCTGCGAATATTGTGTTGCAATTTAGGACATGGATACTTGAGAAGTTGAAAATATATGTACCCATAGAATGTTACATATATTGCTAGATCATAAAGTAGATCACATTGGTAGATTAATGTGTCGTGTTGGAATTCAAAAACATTCATGATTTAAATTACGAAAGAATTTCATGTTTCAACATTATGCAAATGATTATTATCGCAGATAACCTTTTAATACTATTATTAACTTACTAACTTCAACATAATTATCAAGGATTTATTTATAAAAATAAAAGCCCTGTATATAATGTTATATGTATATAATGTATTTAGTAGCAAAATAATAATACCAATATTTTAATTTAAAAAATTGAAGGAAGTGGAAATTTAATTGAAAAAATTAAAAATAAAATAAAAAAGTAATAATTGGTTTACCGGAAAGGCTAATAATTAAAGCAAACAACAAATTCAATAATTCATGATGTGATAACCTTGGCATGATCTTGGACTTAGTTACGCTATCTTAAAATATCTGTAAACAGATCAATTTTTACGGCTTCCAGGGATTAAATATAATCAATACAATTGTATTCTTAATAAAATATTTGAATAGAGAAAATTACATATGAAAAGCACTTAAACCAAAAATATTCTACAATAGGTACTGATAACATATTCATACGGGAAAGGTTCGCAACTGGAAAAGGTTAAATTACATAATTAATAGGTCATAAATTCATGTAACATTTCCCTACTTCTTTCATAACATATGCAACCATCGGTACGGTCTCAGTAGTAAAATAGCAAAAGCGAAAGAAATAAAAATTGGAAATGCATTGAAAGAAATAAAAAATAAGCAAAACTTATAACACAAAAGAACAGTCTGAAATGTCATAATATAACACTTGTTCATTTTCACTTTTGACGCCTATACCCTCGTATACGTTTTCACCCCTATGTCTAAGGGGGGTTCTTGCGGTCAGTGTATAGCCATTCAATATGGTATCGTGGGGTTACAAGTGAAACGAGAACCAGAAGGGGAGGTAGGAGTGAAGGGAAGTGGCAGCGGTCAGCGTCGAGACAGCCGACGTTTAACGTGAGCACAGTCGTGCGTGTGGCGTTATTTGTCGCGTCGTTAGAATTTCCTTTTTGCCCTCTCTCTATTTTCTTCGTTTTCATTTTTAAAAACCAAAAAAGAAAAATCCATTGGAAGATTTTCACTTTGGTGAAATTTGTTAAAGTGATTTCAAAATGATTAATAGTTCGCGATTATGTGCTCGAGTGTGGTGCAATTTCAGTTTAACAGTTCTGTTTAATTGCCGCGAAACTACAACGATCGATCGGTGCGTGCGCCATAGATCCAGATAGTTTACTTCGTGGCTTTGCTTTTTAAATTTCATAAGGAATTTGGTGATGGTAAAAGTTAAAGAAAGTTAAATTCGATATTTATCTTATCTGGTATCAATTTGTATTAAAAAAGTAGAGTTTTGTTATGGATTCTGTTGATTTTTTAATTGTCTCAATTCTTCTGTATATTTTTTTGATAATTTTCGTCCCTTAGAGTGTACGTGTAATTTGGAATTTAAGTTTCTATTTGGAAATAAAGTTTCTATTGCTAGAGAAATAGGATACTATAGTTTAATAATATTCTTTACTTCCATTTAATTCGTTATTTTATTTAATATGTTGTTTAATATTACTTAATTTTTTCAATTTAGTATATTTTGTTAAATTGTTAATGAGCTCAAAACTTTCCGCTATATGATTATACATATTTGTATATGCCATCAAATAAAGAGCGTTCCATAACAGGTTGTTAATCGATCATTCGTTAACCTTAGGAAGATAAACATGAAATGTAGCAGAAGCTCCAGAATAGCAAATGAAATTTGAATTGCATATTGTCTAGACACGTGAAATCTACTGCTTCAAAATATCTTCTAACTTCCGCAATTACAAAAGATATTACTATAAACAGAATATACTTAATTTATATTGAAAAAATACTGTATTATATTATTATAATTTTAAAAAGACTACTGACTATTATTCCTAAGGTCTCGCATCAGATTATAGCCGAACAAAGATTATTTATCGATTGTACTGTATAGATTCGATATAATTTATAATTCACTTGTAATACTATTTTCATGGTAGATCAATAATCAGTTTGTAAATATCTCTGCGTTGGTAAATAAATTACGTTCGAAAGGATTGCTTAAAAATGGTATCTTTTCAGGATTTGACGTATTCTTTAGTTAATAAATGAAGGAATATATAAAATACTATAATTATTACATTACATGATAATGTGATAGCATAGTAATTAACTAATGTAATAAAATCCCTTTTACCATCATCAAATAGTAAAAAATTAATATAATACTAAATATCCTATAAAAAATGTTCTATACATTAAATAATACGCAATTTCTAAGATAACTTGAATTATTACAACTATTAAACACAAATAAACTAAAGACATCAGATATATTTGATTAATTGCGTCAAATGTAGAAGGAATACGAGTGAATCGTGAAAGGTAAAGAATGAGACAAGTTAATAGTGCAAAAATAACTTCGATAAACTACGTAAACAGCGCTAGTGTCATGGCAAGGACTTTCGATCGTGATCGATGAACTGTTATCTATCAAAATGATCTTTAAGTACTGTGCTTGGCCTGAAGAAGCCGACAAGGCGACAGTGTTGAAATGCAGAGAATCGAATTCGATCGAGAAAGATCAGAATTTCAATGAAGAACCTGGTAATCCAAGGAGAAAGGAATATAAAATCGCGAACACTATTCTTCGTTATTGCCCCTGCGCCTTTAGGTGTAGGCAACCAGTGGATATCGGAAAGGAAGAGGAAGATTCTATTTCGACAATTATTACCACTGTTAATACCACTCCTGTAATTCCTTTGAGGTTAAATTCGAGTAATGACACGGTGTATGTTTTCAAAACAAATAAATAAAATACTATAACTATGTAGTATATTATAGCTGTATAGTTTGTGACTGTTCGATATTCATCAAAATAATATTTTATGCAGAAAAGATAGCGTGTTGATACGTATAGAAAAATCTATAGTGTGTAACGTAGATTATAATAGTATACGATGAATCGATACAAGTTTTTGTATATTGTTCTTTTTATGAATAAAGAAAAAATAATCAACTTTCGTTGTCGAAAATTTTGTTTCAGAGATAAAGCGGTGAACGAAGAAGAATATAATGAAAAAAATAAACATCATTTTCTACCAGACGACCATTTCGGTGTGAAAACAGTAGATGCAGTTGAAGAACAATATGAAGGTATTTATAAAGTGTAATAATATTAGATACTAAATAATTAGATAATTAAATATTTTATAATAAATTTTGATTAGATAATTAAATAACAATTTTTCAATCAAAATTATGAAATAAATTATATGAATAAATTCTTAAGTTTAAACTATATTATAAAATTATTCATCAAGAAATTTCTTATTCGTGAAGAAGTTGAATTTATCATTTTCTTACATCATCTACAGCCAAAAAAATAGATTAGAGCTCGAAGAATGGATTATAAAAATCATTGAAGCGTTCAAGTAAACTTTTAAGCATTAAAAGCGATACATAATAACCTGTGGGACCTGCTGGAACGATCGAAAGTCCACGAACTGGAACGCGAGGTTCTTAACCTCGGACGAATGTGTAAAGCTTAGCTAGAATGTAATCAATATTTTGCTCGTAACGTTTAAATTGCCTAAACGAGCAATTTTTTACTAAAAAAAAGAAGTACGGAAAATCTTCTCTCCTTACAAAGAACAATCAATATTTTTCTGGCGTAAAGTTTGAAATAATCGTAAATAGGCTAAAATTAAAAAAAAGAAAAAAGGGAGACTAAGTTCCTCTACAGTTTTAAACTTTCAATGCCACTTAAAATACCATTATTAACTATGGAGTAATATTTGGTCTCTTTCTTTCTCATTTTTATTTTTAAGTAATGAACTATTTCGTTTCGAGATATAAATGAATCGAGGATAAACATATATACAGAATGGTTTGAGACGTAATTTAGATCGAGATTAGCATAAGATACGCCATCGTGTATGGAAATATCCAGACTGATTCTTGCGTGGATAATAAATTTCAGCATTTTTCATTTCATTGCGTGGCACACTGTTGTTGTTTTTTTTCTTTCAGTCTATATCGTGGTTTAATTCGTATAAATATGAATATTCAGCATATCGATTTTGGTATTTAGATCGGAAGTCAGATAAATGAGCCTGCGGTCTAGACATTTGCACGTTAGCTCATTATTATAATACTATATTATAAACCTAATGAATTTATAAATTCTTTTTATTTTATTTTATTGAAAATATTGAATTATATTAATACTTAATTTTTGAAATATGTTATTACTATCTATTATTGAATAGCTTGGTCTACTTTTCAGTGGATGACCAAGAACTTTCATCATCAGACGCCTTAGAAAATAACTACCACCAAGATACCGAACAGGACGTACAAGATACTCAAGATGACAGTGATTCCAGATCGTCTACTCCTGATAGACAAAATGTGGACGCTGCATTTGATATTATCACCGATCAATCGAGTCCTTCTGGTCGAGACACTGTCGATTTTATTGTAAATATTAACCCTAACAGTATTTCATAATAACCATTATCTTTTTTAAAAGATATTTATTTATTTAAATAAATTGTGAATGAATTATAACATAATTAAAAAAATCCTATTTTAGATCACATTGGACCCAAAAACTGGAACCGAAGCAACGATTACGTCGATCGACGACGATGGATCTAAAGACTGGAGCAGCGAAGAAGAGCTAAAATTTGGAAGTCAAAGCCGTGTGGTATCCAGAAATTCGGACCGCGTTAAATATCTTGAAGATAATCAAAACGAGAGCGAATTCAGCACATCGGATGAAAATGCAAGAATAGATGAAGTGTCCAGCGTCCAAGAAAGATCTATTGTATCCATTTTGACTGTTGAACGAGCGTTAACAAATGAAAGCTTGCAAACATCCAGTGATATTCTGCATTCGGACTTCCAAAACGAAGAGCCATCGCTTTCGAGAATGTCCACCAGTCCTAAAAAATCCAGTCGATCACCAAGTAGAAATTCCGTCGATTTTGAGACATCGAAGTCACCAAGGCGTAATTCTCGAGGCAGTCCGTGTAAATTGGTTGGTTAATAAATATAAAATCATAATTAGATTGCAGGTGTTTCTGCAATTACGAGAAACTTATGTACAAAAATATACAGAATGCATGCATTATATAAAATGTTATAGAAATATATATTATGTAATGATACTTGTCGTGGTTTTCATTTAGAGATCATACAGAAAAATTTGTTGAAATTTCATAGCATCAATTGTAATCTATACATGGGAAAATTGTCTTTTTTGAACTAAACAATATATTTTGATTAGACCCACTAAAAAGCAATTAGGATCTTAAAAATTCTAAGAGTGTTATATTTTTTTCGCAGAGTTTTGAATTGGAAGATAAAGATTCGGCGGACTCGGGTGAAGACAAAACAGTTTCTTCTACGGTGCAGTGCGATTCTATCCAGTCGGAAGAACCAACCCAGTCACGCAGGGGATCGAAATCAGAAGACTCCCCAGCCATCATCATTGCCTCCAGACCTCATTCATCCACTGAGATTTCTAATTATGTTGACAGTCATTTAAAAAGTGCTATCCAAATAGAAGAAAATGATAATGCCCTCAGGGTAAGCCATTAGAATACAAATAAATATTTTGATTTAAGGTTTTTTGTATTTTCATTGATAATAAGAATCCTTCCTTTCAGTTTGTTGATGAATCTACCGAGAATAATAATTTGGAAGATGGACAAAGTAGAGATAGTTCCAGTGAAACGAATACGGAACCAGGAATTTTAAAGATCGAAGTAATATAATTTTCCAAAAATATTTCTTTAAATCTTGAAGACTTTTATTACGAAAAATTGATCTATATATGTTAAATAATTTTTGTATTTAGAGTCAATCTGTAGAACCAATTGTTACGACGAAACGAAAGCCCTCCAGGGTTCCTCGGGTTGCAGTAAGAGGTCGAAGCAAAGGAAACTCGGAGAAAACGGAAAAGATAAAGCCGGCAGTACAACAGTGTTTTGCACAACTTGAAAATAAAGACTGGTAAATATCACCAAGATAATTAAATGAAGTTAAACAAGAAAAAAAATTTACATTATTTAAAATTACTATAATCTTAATTTAATTGATTAATGATTAGTATTGTTAATATCCTTCTACAATATTTAACAGCATATTCAACTTCTGGCCTTTAATGGAACAGCTACAAAAATCTGAATAGATGGGATCAACTGCTATAATTAGATTTTTATTCTACTTTCAGGGAAATTACTATGAAAGGGTTAAAAACTTTGTCCCAGATCGCAAAACAACAACCAGAATACCTGGATGTAAGTGCTGCCCCGACAATAAGCCGGCTTTTAGGTCGCCAAATAAAAAGTCTCCGATCGCAAGTGGCAAGAACCGCATGCTTGACCGCTGGCGATATTTTTAGCTCGCAGATTCGTGGCATAGATCAAGTAAATTATCATAGCATTTTTTACATACATTAATCTCTTCATTCTTCTAATGATAATTTTTATTTTTGATAGGATTTCGATGATATAGCCGGGGCATTGCTCCACAGGACAGCAGATACCAATCGATTTCTTCGGGCAGACAGTAACGCAGCCTTGGACCGAATGATAGAACATCTTCCACCTCATAAAACGATTACTGTCATCGTATTACGTGGTGCAAGGTAAACTATTTATCAATTAGTAATATATAGAATTCATAATTTATTCTCATTTATGTATTATTTACTTAGTCATCAAAATGCCATAGTAAGAGCAGCCACGGCTAGATTGTTGGCTTCTATAGTAGATCGGATAGGACCAGAACATACTCTAATTTTACCAAGGGACGTGAAGGATAAGCTACTTTCTACGGGTGCAAAGTTATTAATCGATGGAAATCTCGATACTAGGTAATAGCATGTATAAGATTACTCATAATCTTCATAACTTTGTACCTATCATATTACTAATATTTTTATAAACGATTTTATAGAAACCACGCAAAAAAGATGTTCCGACGTCTTTCGCACTGCGAAGGATTTCGAAAAGCTCTAACAGACACCGTGCCGGAAACAACTTTAAGACACATCGACAAGACCCTGAAAACCCTTTAGTCAACCAATTGGTCGTGTAATCTCGCACGTCGCTTTGCCATCTAGATTTAATTCATCCAACGAAACTGCTTTTTGCGAAAAGTGAAACTGAAACTATTAATTCGAGTTTCAGTAATATATTCAATACGATCTTCGTGCACGGGGAAAAATGATAGGATCTCACGTAGATTATGGAAGAAATTTTCACCTTGTTGGTATTTTTTCTTCCATGCACGAATACGTATTTCTTCCCTGACATTTAATCGCACGAGTTCAGCTATGGACGAGAAGTGGAAGCATGATTGCTCTAGTCGACTGACTTTAACTTTCCAAACATTTTGATACTCTGATGTACATCCGTACATTTCTTTTTTATACCATTGTATAAGCAGTGTACTTAGAAACAAGAGAGAAATTTATTTACATAATGTGGATTTTTAAGATTTTGTTTTCCTGAGCCATTGTCATTTTATGATACATTTGTGTGTGTCTCTTTCTTTTTGATAAAACTTAAGAGAATCTTCAAGACTTCAGTTTTTAATAAAATATTTTTTTGCATCTTTTGTTAAGTGAATAGATAGCTGGATAAATTTCAAATATATAGAATTCACATTATGTAAATAATCTGTGCTCAATTATAAAATATAAGCATCATTCTGAAGAAAGAAAACACATTAAAACTAGGATATGTAAAATAATTTTTCTTTTAAACCTAAAAGATGGAGAAATTTAATGTTATATAACATGTTATTTATCAAATAATATTTCACTTTGTAGTCAACAATTCGTTTCAATTAGGTGAAAATTATTTTCGGTAACGCCTGTACTTAAAACATTGTGCCTTAAGAAACCAAAAACTTTTATTATAATTGTAAAAGATTTATTCAAAGTTATGTTAATAAGAATTACATTTACACTAATGTAATGTAATAATGAGTTACTAAAATCATAATGCTCAATCTATTAATTAGTCGAATTATGATTTATAATAATCATTATTGTTTAGTAAAAATATTTATCAGAAATTTCGAAACTTAAAATTTAATTGTTCAGTAGGTATTGCAAATTTTAATAACGTGAAACTAATTAAGATTATAAAAAGTGAAGGAAACAATTTATTTAAATTTCTCAGATATTTACGTATGTATTTTCATTCGAACAAACACTCGTCTCTATACACAACTGTTAATACAATAAAATGTGATATACGAGAAATAGTACTATGTATCGAGTTCTACCAAAAACTAAGTTTTTAAAACCATATAAATCTACAGAAGGAAAGGTTTCGCTTTTTTTTAACTTCACCAACTCTTCTACAAGAAGTTGCAGGAAGAAAATTATAAGTAAATTTTATTAAGAGAAGAAAGGAATACATTGCTGATGGCAATGATTCCATTTCAAACAGACCAAAATTCACTATTGTTTATTTAGATAACGATATTACAAATATTATTTACATCAAATAATTGGAATATATTACTTTGTATTGTAATATAAAATATTACATTATATTAAAGATTATAATAAAAATTTCGAAGTATCAATAAAAATTTATATTAACCATTTTGAAAACGTTATACTACGATCCATTTTTTTAATTACAATTTCTTATAAGTCTTCGTTCCTTTTTTTATAAAACAACTGAAACACTGAATTAAAGTGATGTCTTCACGTTGATTATTAATATTAAAGATTTATAAAAATATTTTCCCCTAGAATGGAGGAGTGGATTTCAATGGGCGAAAAGAATATCAAATTAACTATACATGCCATCGAAAATATCGTAAGTTTCGTAACCAAAGGAGTAGATTTTTTTATAATATAAAAGATATTTTTATAGTTTTTAAGTATCTATATTATTGATCATAAGTAAATATTATTAATAATTTAATAATTTATTATTTGAAAAATTAGATAAGAAAGGAAGACACGAACATATCAATTATAGTAGAACATAATGGTGTTATCTTGGGCGAGAGTAATCCAACATTAATCAAATCGGATTGTAAAGATGACGCAATTCATGCTATCGATTTCTCTGTTAATTTGCCAGTTACTTTAAAAGATAAACAAGTGGTTAATTCAGTTGTATCAATTCCTGTACTAAGTAAATATTAATTTATATCGCTCAGTTAATTATTTATCATATAATAATCCTGTCTTCATTTTAATATTAATAACTGCACGTTTATACATAGTAAAAACTGTCCACATCATAAAAGACGCGATGGAAGAACAAACTCCATCAGATGAAGTTAAAAAAAATGAAGTTAAAAAAAAATCAATATTCAGTACAAAATCTGCAACATTTCCCACATCACAGTTATTAGGGATATGTAATTTCGATTTGATGCCAATAATATTAGGTGAGCAACGTAATTTCGGAATTATAGAAATTACAAATTTATAAAGTTCAAATTTTCTCCGATACTCTTAAATTAAAAATTTCTCAAATTAAAAAATTCAAGCATCGACTGATTCAACAAATTAAAAATTATTTCCCTGCAAAATTAGAGCTAAATTAAAAAATTTTTTAATTTTAGGGAGTAACAATTTTACCGAGAAGCTAATTTTAGAAACACCTACCTTTTCCTTTGATGGTGAATTAGTTTCGTGGCAGAATCTTCCGCGTCTTACGGTAACAGCTTTGCAAGATCATGTACCGATTTTTCAACCAAACAAAGCAATGAACTTTCTTCACGTTACCATCGAGAGCATGTATAATATACCAGAAATTTTCACAGAAAATCTTCAATACAAAGCTGGCACGATAGCGTATATTGATAATGAGGTATTTATAATGAGCAAGATGGTAAAAACTGTAGACATTCCTCTATCATACTCGCTTATTTTGTAATATCCAGTGAGCGCTAAAGAACTCAATCAATAAAGAAGATTGTATATAAATATTTTGACATTTGTGTCTCGTTTCAGGTTCCAGAAAACATAATTTTCGATCATGGTCTTTGGATGAAGTATCGAGACATCGAGAGAACAAAACGATGGAACAGTTTACGTCATATAGAAAATCGAGCTCAGTTATCTAAATACAAACTGGACTGCGACTTTATGGGAGTGAAAAATAAATTTAATAAGCAGATTGACTTAGCGGTACCGGCTTACTTTTGCATGATATTAGTTGTGTTGTTTATTAACTATTATCATTATTCATTTTGTAGAAGAAAATATGCGAGGATATGCCACGAATAGAATGGAATTCTTTGAATCGGTGTATCTTATGGGGGAGTGGGATCGAAGCGATGCGGGATCATATTACAAAGTAATAAATATTTAAATATCTTTTATGAAAATACATAATAATAGTTTAATATTCATATTATATAATTATTTTATCATTGAAAAATATTAATTACGAATGATTTCTCTGAAGGTACAAATATTGGCCCTTTCAATTTGAAATGACGGGGAAAACTTCTCCGACGAAATCGAAAAACGCTTCATCATTTACAACACAGTTGTATCAATGCTACGTCGATGTCTCCGAACTTCTTTTCCCAGGCAGTAAATTCTATCATTCTACAATATGCAAACACTTTATTGTTAAACTCTTGATATGTTAAAAATGATGCTTACACAGGAAAAAATTGTCGAGTCATAGGACAACTGTATAAGTTCAATCCGTCAGACATATCTGAAAAAGTAGGGCTCGAGCAAAATATTTTTGGTACAGGAACACAACGCAAAGAAGTGAAAGAGAAAGATAAAAAAAGTAAAACATCAAAGGTAAAACATACAATATTTCAATATTTCAATATTTCAATATTTCAATATTAGTAAAAACAATATTGATAGAGAAATATTTAATTTTAGAACACGCAATCGATTCAATCGGAAACTGAAACAGTACAAAAAGCAAGTGAACCAATTATTATAGAGAACGGAGAGCCGACAATCATAGTAATTGAAATAGAACTTTACGAACCTCTGGTCGCTTGTAGAATCGAAAAGGACTTCACAAACTTGTAAGATTTGTAATTTTATCCTATTTTCATCCTATTCGATCACAAGTTCCATCGCTTCAAAAGAGAAATTTAATAAGCTATCCTTGTTTAAAATTACTTTAGAATATACGAAATGATACCTAAATCGGAAAAGAAACAACATTATGTATATTCTGCTGACGTAGCGGAAGCACAGTACATGCACTGTATTCAAAAATTGGCGCAAGTCCTTACAGAATGTTATCGAGTATGAAAATGATCAATATAATCTATATATAATTTATGAATTTTTATTGTTAAAATATAATATATTCTATAATTAATGAATTCTTTATATTTTTTAAGCTAGGATTTTTGTGACGAGAATAAAAAATTGGATAGTAAAGGAGAGAAACCACAAGAAAAATATTGCTTCGATCCAGAATCGGTAATGTATTATAAAAATATTTTTTATATATACTTCAGTAATCAAAAGGAAATTGATACATTTCAGGACGAGTTAACGTGTTTCACTCAGTACCTTTACAAAACTGGAGTATACTTATCTGTACGCAATACATTGAGAATGAAAATTCCCCTCCTGATAGATCAAAAATTCAAAATGCCTAAAAATTTAATCGATTCTAAGGAATCTCATGTACAGCTCCTATATTTTTCTATTTTCTAATATAAAAAATTTTTGGGTTGTTGAATTTAATTAATTACGTTATCTAAAACTTTCACAGAATTTTATCTGCTCTATATACACATATTTAGTGGAACAAATGCATCTTGCTATAAATCAAATGCTCGAATGCCGATTTACGCAAGATTTAGAAAACGACCTAAACCTGAAGCTGGTATATTTCTATGCTGAAGAAGCTTATGAGCTTGGAAATTTCGAAGAGGCTAGAGACCATCATACAAAAGTAAACCATCTTTTTCAATTGTAATATAGAAAACTAAGTAATTTCAATGAAACAGACAAATCTTTCTAAATGCTTTTAATATTTAAAATATATAATTTTTGTCACCAGGTAATAGCATCGAATAAAACTGACCCGCATCCTTGGACACAATATGCCATATTTCTTAAGAAAATAGGTGACATCGAACGTGCAAAAGAATGTTGCTTAGAAGCAATCACTTTAAATCATCAACATGCAATGGCGTATGTAAAACACCATTATCCATTACTACTCGTTATTAATATAAACATAAAATAAAGATACGTGATCGTAAATTATAACGTTTTCAGATTATTAGTGTATGCGATGATTCTTTTTGAAAATAGAGAATACAAAGAAACTGAGATTTTCCTCAGAGCTATTACTTACTTATATCCACGATTTTTTGAAGGCTGGACCATTTTACATCTTTTTTTTATACGAACAGAATACTATCCAGGTACGAAAATTCTTTATTTTTTTGCGACTATTTCTTGTTGATAAAGAAAAATATAAAGAAGAAACTGAAATGAAAAAATCAAAACAATACAAGTAACTGCAAGTACATCTAATATTATTTAGGAATAGATCTTACGCTTCGTATTGCAAAGAAATGTATGCAAGACAAATCTCGTACAATAATACTAGATCAAGAACCACTTTCTTGGACCACGATTCACTGTCCCAATGATAATGTGTATATAGTGGTTACAACATTTTTACTAAAACTGAACTTTTGTGAGGTAAACGATTTTTAATATAAAATTTGTAATCTTACTACGTATTGTTTTACTATGATAAAAATAATCGAATAAAATAAATAAAAAAGTGCAATAGAAAGTACTTTACATACTAATGTATCTTTGAAATCATAAATTAAACGGTTCCAGCTAGCAGCACTCGCGTTAGCACAGGAAATGGAAAATTCCGGTCGATCAATGCACGTTCTATATTACATGGCAGTAGAACATTATATAGCTGGCAAATACGAGAATGCATTATCGCATCTAGAAGAAATTCGATGCGATTATGGAATGGTCTATATCTTTCAATTATCAGATGCAAAAGTTAAATCACAACGATATATTTTATAAACGGAATATAATTCCAATAATGTTTATGAGAGATTTTTCAATACTTCTCAATTTATCTGTCCAGGATTATTCGGTCAGTAGTTTAACGGGCCATTGTTACTTCAAAATAGGAAACACGGAAAAAGCAATAGAATGCTACGAATTTGCACGTATGCTATTTGATAGACCTGATGATCTACATTTAGTGGAAGTTAGGTAATCATAGCAATCATCCTATAAATTTCAAGTAATAATAAATAAGTCAATGTATTTTTAACGTAATACATTTTAAGTAATACATATAATCTTTTTCAAATAATATCAGATTGGGATATTATTATTACGATACTGGAAATTTCGACCACGCAAGAAAGATATTTTTGAGCGCATGCAAATCCTCACCAACTTGTCTAACTTGGCTAGGAGTTGGTATCAGTTGTTATGAGGTAAGAAATAATTACTTTAATATTATCTTATATTACAATCAATCAATTGTGAATAGTGTCGTTATATGCCAAAATTTATAAATCTTTTTTGCAACAGACATATTTTGTTTCAGTTAAACCAGTTTCACGAGGCAGAAATGTCTCTGTCTGAAGCAAATAGGATTAATAATCACAATGTGGATGTGTGGGGCTATTTATGCCTTTTAAATATAACGCTTGAGAGATACGACGAGTTTGCGCAATGCTATACGGAAATGATCAAAGTAAATTTATATTTTGATATATTTTTTTAAACTTACTAAAGTGTTATAACATATTATTATATAAAGTGGAAATCTCTTAATTATTTGTAAATACTTACAATGATAATTCCATTGAACCTTAAGAATTGTCATAGCACAGCCAATACTAGACAATTTTTTAACTTCTGATAGCTCAAATGAATGTTTAGAATCCACAGAATTAATTAAAATTAGTTTTGTCTAGATATTCTCACTATCTTTTTAGTTATAAACAAGTTTTAAAATTGTGCAATCCATGGACCATAAAACATTATAGCCTAGCAGCGATAAAGTCGAATTAATTTCTTTATAACGAAATTAAAAAATGAGGCTCTAAATAATCTAAATCAGTACTAAATTTAAATTTTCTACTTTTTATTAAAAAATCTCATAATTCAAACGCATTTTTATTTTTATAAATTTGTCAACAGGTAACATTTTATATGACTAAGGGAAAAGAGACAACAAAATTTTACTAACAATTTTTATTGTTTTTTTCTTTTTTTTTTTTTAAGTATCAGAATAATCTTAAAGATAGAAAACTGTGGCTGAGAATAACGAACCTGATGAAAGCTTTGGATTACGCACCACCAAATTTGAAACAAGCCAATGATGGAGGATCATAGCACAGAGGGGTTTGAGGAACAATTTGAAAACTAATGGCACCTAAACAAAATTAAAAAAAGACACGAACTCGTAAAATGAAGGATTACAATGGCACTTATTTTTAATCGGTGGAAATAATTAAAATAACAAAAAAAGAAAACGAATACAATTAATAAAAAGTAACTAAAATCATTCTATCAACGTTTATAATTTTGGTCATTACAGTTTATCACATATACTTCATAAATCTTAGACTTCATTAACTTTTTATCGAATGAAAAATTACAAATAAACATATAACCACATTTCTCGTTTAATCAACGATATAAAAAATAAACAATCGTGAGTTTTATGAATTATTTCCCTCTTTGAACTACTAGAAATCCAATTCTATTGTTTTTCTTTCTTCTTATTTAACATTTAGCGGTGCATCTTTCAGCCAATTTGTTAATATTTCATCTCATAAATGAAAAATAAAACATAAAGCAAGCATGTAACAAAATATTATATAATAATAAAAAAAAAGGAAACGTGCAATAAATAATCTTTTAGTAAAAAGATGCAAATAAATTATATAAACTATAAAGTAACATAACATTGCTCTTGACTAAAGATAAATAAATATAGCCTATCTTTTAATGTTATAATATTTAGAATGTTATAAACGATTGCTTTTTCTTTTTTTTTTTTCTTCCTTTCTAAATCAACAGCTCTCGAAATATTGAAGTATACGACTTTTCCTCTGTATACATATATATCAATCTCCAATATATAATTAATTGCTATAGCCAATTATAAAAATATCATTCGAGCGGAATATCTGAACCGATGTCAGTATTCTATTGTCGTAAAATTTGATATAAAATATGAAGAAATACGAGTCACGGCTTTGACAATTTCTATGTATTGTAAAAGAACTGTAGTGATTAACTTTTAGTGCGCTAATCCTTTGCGGTTTTTTACTTTTCTAAAAAAATAAAAAAAACAAAGATTAAAATTGGATCTTTAACAAAAATAACATTATTTTTGTAACTTGTGATGCTGTAATATTATGAAAAAAAAAGAGAAATAAAGGAAAAGGCAAAGGAGAGTGTTTTTTTATCTGGAGCCTACTAATGAACTCACCAATTAATAATCCATCCGGCAGGTCTTGTGACAATTACAAGAGGATCGTTAAAAGAAGTATTATTACCGCAAAAAATATTCAAATGTAAATCCGCAAAGGATTAATTAAATAACATTAACGATTGTGCGCAAGTATTATCGCTTAGTTATAATGATTCGAAAATGCGTTATTTTAAAAAATGTCTTTCGGATACTTTGCCAAAAAGATTAAAAAATTTAAAAATAAATGTTTAAAATTTTTTAACGCTGATGAACCGACCAGTTAAAATGCACTTACTTTTATTACTGTAAAATACTTTAAAATCATAAACTGAAAATTAATAATCTAATTTCTAATGACTAAAAGAAATTTTCAGTAGTTAGCATTTTCATAAAATTTGTTCCTAATCATATGTTAACATAATATTTTTAGTCGTAATGAGCATTAGAAATGTTTCTAACATCGAGAAGTACCAGTATAACTACGTTATTGTACACGTGTTATTAAGAACTGGTACTGTTTTTATTGCAATATGTTTTTTCATTTTCTTCATTCACTTTTTCCTCTTTCTCGTCCTTCATTTTCTCAGTTTTCTCTTTAGTATCTTCTATTAAATCTTCTTCCGCATTTGCAGGACTAAGAGAGTTCTCAGATTTTATTTCGCAAAAATTTAGAGCATCCTCTAAATTTTGATTAAGTGATTCAATCTTGTTTTCTAAAACAAGATCCGTTTGTTTTTCTATATTCAATGTTTCTTTCTGCACTAACTGTTCTTCCTGTACTAACTCATTATTGCATACCGACTGATTATTACTTTCTATCACAGAACATGTTTTATTTTCGAACAAAGGAACAGAATTATCTGTTACTTCCTCTATACTTCGTTGCACCGTAACTTCGCTTTCAATATTATCACAGTCGTCGTTTACAAACTGCTTTGTAATTTGTTTCGATGATTGCTGATCATCTTCATGTAAAAGTGTAGTATTTTTCGCAACAACATTGTTTAATACCTCATTATTTGCGTTTGGCATAAGTTCCTCATTAGACTGAACATTATCTGGAACCGATACCTCGGAAGACGTATTATTATTTTTTTGCAAATCTTCTGTTACATTATTTGCAAGAGAATCTGAGCACGCTTCTTTATCTTCAACATTATTTTTATTCATAGTATCTTCAGCGATGTGATTATCTGTATCTGATATTGAAGTAAAAATAATTTTTTCAGTTTCTCCATCTTTCGTTGACGACACTTTTTTCGTAATCTCATTCTCAATATTCGATTGCACATTTTCCATATTGGAATTTTTATTTGCTTCAGATTTAGTTTCCTGTAATGTGTTACTATCCTCTGTTATATCATGTTCAGTATTCTGTTCTGGATTTTGTTCTCTATTATGTTCAATATTCGGTTCAAAATTCTGTTCAAGTTTTACTTGATCAGAAGTTGAACACTCTTCAGCATCGCGTTTTTGTGAAGCATTTACACTTGAAGAATCATGTTTTGTTATCTTCATATTTCCTCTCGAAAGCTTTGGTGATTTACTAGAATAAGATCTTTGTTGATCCTTCTGTGTATAAGATTTAAATTCATTATCATAATGCTTGTATGAATTTCCATCGCTATCTTCCTTCTTTATATCTTTCCTTTGATGGTACTGATATTTTGTCTCGTTCTCTTTCTTTTTTTGCGAATGAGACCTCTTCAAATTAGAGAACTTTTGATTATTAAAATAAGTTCCTTTCGACTTATCTTCAAATGACTTTTGGCGAAAGAAAGGTTCACCTTCGGACGGAGGTATGTCAACATCTGAATGACTGTACGTTACACGAGTTCTTTGTCGTGGCCCGACTCTTCCCGTTCCAGCTATGCTTGGTGAATTCACTAAAATTTACATTTATATCTTAGGAAATTTATATTTATCACACTTGTCCAAAAACTAGATTTACGTAACCTTTTTTACGATACCTTTTACGCTCATCACTGGTCCTTTTATCAAATTGCTTTGATTTACTGTAACCTTGATACTCTTATCAGTTGCAATAACAGTTCTTTCTTCAGAAGTTGGAGAAACAGAAGTTTTTGCTGATGCTGCTGTATTATTCCTATGTTGATCATAGGTATTATGAGACCGATTTTCATAGTTACTATAAAAATTCTTTGTTGAACCACGATGAGCACGATGAGCACCACCGCGAGTGTAATTGACATATTCATTATCTAAAAACAATATTTTAACAATATCTTTATAAAGTATGAAACTTTAATAATAACATTTGAACATACTATTAGCATGATATTTCCGGTCGGAATCTTTATGATCTTTTTTCGTAAAGTCTCCTAATGTAGGCCTTGATGATTTCTTTATTCCATCATCTATGATATGAACCTATAATTTTAACAATTTATCAATCTGATATTGCTTCATCCATAAGAAAATAATTACTTATTACTTTATCATTATCCCATTCTCGACGCCAATTTCCCTCTGCAGTTCTTTGTCTACTAATACGATCCTCGTCGATACGATTCCTTTCTGCTCTCCAGGCATCATATCCTGGTTGAGATTCATCTCTGTAATTTCCTTTGTTTGGTTTAATATCCTATGTATAAAAATGAAGTCACTCACATTTTATATAATTAATTAAATTTATAAATAAAATATTATTACATACTTTCTGATTACCCTCTCTTCCACCAATTTTTTTTCTGAAACTCCCTCTTGTTGGTTTATGATGAGACCTATTCCCATTATTTTCTTTTGTGTATTCTATAGTAGGTTCTTCCCTTTCAGAATCTGCTAAAAAATTGTATTTAGGATCCGGTGGTGGTCCTTCTCCCTAAATGATATTTCATTCTCATCATTAATAAACAAATATATTCATACACATTAAATTTAACACAGTAGAAAATAAATTCTATTAATACCTGAGCAAAAGAGTGAATTTTTTTCCCTTCCCCACCATGAGATTGCAATGTATATTCATGTTTTTCTTTGGTTGATTTCGGTTTAGTTTTAGGAGGATTTGAAAACTCTGGTGGTTCTTTCCTCTCTGGCCAATCTGTTGATGGTACCATTTGTACCAAAGCATTCAGTTTGGCTGCATTTTTTTTATCTTCTTCAACTTCCTAATGCAATAAGAATGATTTGTGAAGCATAAAGTGTATATTTATTTAATTTTGACCTCACAGTCAAGGAATAAACTTGCTTTACATATATAATGCAGTAGTGAAGCATAATGTGTATATGTATAAAGCTTAATATAAACTTTTATTATATCATAATACATGCCTCGTATCTCCTCCTAATTTCTTCATTTTGTTGCCGAATTTTATTGATCTTTTCTTCGAGTGCACTAGATGCCATCTGAAATATTATTATTCAAAAAATCAAAGTAGATAGAAACATTTTTCATTTGATAATAATCTGCTTTTTAAAAGTGATATAATTATTTACATTGACATGTTTCATATTTCAAAATATCTATACTGTTTCTCACTTCTCCTTTTTTACAAATAAAATTAGTAAAAATAAGAAAAGCAATATTAAATATTTTATTTTAAATAGGAATTAATTATTTATATGCATTCATATAAATTTACATAGGAATTAATATAACTAATTTAAGGTCATATAGAGTAGAAATTAAGCGAACAACAAACGCTATAAGTTCGATAGATTAACTGTAATAAGTCAAGAATTTTAAGTACTAAAATAAATACTCATGTCACGTTTCGTTGCTCTACTTCAAAAGGAACTGCACTTCCGAATTTCTCATCCTCCAATTAAATATTACGATTGATCATACGCAATTTATTATATGAAAAAGATTTATATTTTACATTTATCACATTCTTCCGCTCTGTATGCGTGGAACCAATTTATAAGAAAATACAAATTTTATTATCAATAAAAGATTAACCATAAGTTAATTAACAACTATCATACATCGTATTAACCAAACTATTTCCTACTCGACAGCTTAAATTTAAAATCGATTTCAACCTTTTGAAGCCATTAAAAAAATCTAATCTTTTTAAAGGTGAGCCTATCTATATATAGACATTCACATATATCCTTGTCAATTTATATAAATTAAAGATTTCTGCATAAAGTCGGCATATTAATAAAGCTATCATTTATGTAAAATTAGGTTATACAAATGTACAATTCGTTTCTCTGAAACGTAAAAATGGAATGAATCGAACATATAATATGTAATAATAATATACGTTAAAAAGAATGAAAACAAGACGTACGGTTGCAAGTAGCTGCAAATAGTGTCAAGAGAATAAAAATTAGAACATCACGAAGGAGAGCGTTGCGTTGCTTCAATTAAAAATCAGCCACATATGTCACTGTTGAGCACTACCCTTATTTTTCGTACAGGACACATTGACACCGCACAATACACTCACGAACCGCGCTCACGGATTTGTTCTCGCTCGAATAAGAAAATTATTAGTGGTGATGGTTGCAGTGGTTTTCATTGCCACCTTTAATTTTACACTTTATGGATAAAGCATGTTTTTATTACATGCTTCATCAACATGTTAAATCTTCAAAAGACCTCAATATATATGTAGCTATAAAAGTTATATACATATATATTAATGCAATTTGTATGTAACATGTGTTATTAAATATAAATTATAATAACATAAGCCATCAGAATCTTATAAGATTTAAAATTCGCGCTAAAATGTTAGAACATTCGCAATCATAATCGTGACGTATCAAGGTAGATATGAAATAAAAGAAACACAAAGCTAGTCATGATAAATTTTACATGAGCATCACTGCTAAAATCTATCATGCGCAGAACATGTCAATTCTTTTCTTCGATGCTCTACAATGATCAGATACTTGATTGTGATTGTATTGTGATATATAATTGTCAATCAATCACGGAAAATTGTGAAACTATGAAAAATTTAAATTCCAAATTATTTTCCGGTCTCGATAAACCGTGTCATTTCAGATGTCATATGTATCTCAAACTATAACCTAACATATAGAATTTGTAAACATTGAAAGTACATAGAACGTGGTCGGCTCTGATAAGAAAATTGTCGTGTAAAGCATTTAAGGAATCCCTTTAGAAATGAAAATAACGAAATCCACCGTAATCCTCTTAGTCTTTGTACTAATGTTATCGATATTTGTAGCAAATGTTGCTGATCTGATCAATGTTGATAATCATATATTAGATGATACTTTGCATAACAAGGATATGAAAAAAGAATGGTCAGAGCCAAAATTTTATGATATTGGAGAATCCTTTGATCAGCTAATGTGGTTTTTACAGGTTTGTATTTTTCATAAAAATATTTGCGTACTTAGGAATTATACATAAGTAAGTTGTGTCTGCCTTTAGTTGATTTCTGAATCAATGTTATTTACACCTTAAATCTTTTTAGATATCAGATATACATATAAGCATATTTCAAGATCCATTTAGAATAACAGAACTGAAGGAATTTTGTAACATTACTGTGAGCAGTATTAAACCTACTGTTGTTCTTGCTTCAGGTAAATTTCATTTGATATTAGTGATATTCTTTTATAAAAATAAATTTTATACTATTAATAAAATAATGAATGATCCAACAGGTGATCTCACAGATGCGAAAGCCAAGGATAAAATGGGATCAAAGCAAATATTGGAAGAATGGAAATATTATAAGCGTGTTTTAGATGATACTGAAGTTACCAGAAAGACTTTGTGGCTAGATGTGAGAGGCAATCATGGTAGGGATAATAACATAGTATACATTTTTAAGACCAGTTTTTGTTAAAAAAATTGTATGCTAAAGTATATAATATTATTTACATTATGTTATTTAAATTTATTTCAGATAATTTCAATGTATTAAGTCTTGAATCAAAAAATAATTATTATTCAAACTATTCCATTCAAGGACAGAAGCACCCAAGATCTTATATGTATACCATAAATGTTGGTTCAAAATATTATACATTTATTGCAATAGATGCTTGCTTAAAACCTGGCCCAAGAAGACCATTCAATTTTGTTGGCATGTTAGATGAGCATGAAATTAAAAGTATATACAATTTAGTAGATAAGTCCAAGGATAATAATGCAGATTTTATAATATGGTTTGGTCATTATCCCACATCCTGCATACTATCACAAACTAATACCAGCATTAGAAATATCATAGGTAATAATTAACAAAATATATACTCTTACATCTAAACATATTGGATTATTAACTTATTTTATTATTGTTTCAATAAGTAAAATCTTGAAATTCTAATTTTACTTTAATTTGTTTGTGCAGAATGATGTATGATCCCAAAATTTTCAATGATAATACATATTATTTTAAAAAGTATAATTTTTAGAGAGATTCTAAAATATACTTTCAGGCAAACATAAAGAAAGTATGGTATATCTTTGTGGACATTATCATACACTTGGCGGAGCAGTGCCTAATATGTACACTCTACAACGAGGAGGATTCCTTGAATTAGAGTTAGCAGATTGGAAAGATAACAGAATGTAAACTATTTGTACTTTATATTCATTATAATAAGAAGCACATTCACTTATTTGTTATATTATGTTATAAATAATTGTAATATTTGTTTATTTTTATTTTCAGGTATCGTTTAGGAGCAATTGACCATGGTCAATTTTCGTTCATTGATGTAAAACACAAAGAATGGCCTGTAGTACTAATAACTAATCCTAAACATGCTTTGTATACAATGCCCAGCAAAGAGAATATAATATCTATTATTAAATCTACACATATTAGGTAAATGTTTTTCTACAATGAAGTGTATGTTTTTTCTTATATTTAAATATTGTATATTATTCTTAATTTTTATCGTTATACGTTCTTGTTTTTGTAGGATATTAGCATTCTCGATAGCGTTAATAAAGACTGTCGAGGTTCAGTTAGATGATGAACCTTGGTCTGAATGTGAACATGTTAAAGGGCCACTCTATGTTTTGAGATGGAACACCACAGATTATAGAGAGGGAATACATAATATTCGAGTTTAGTAAAATATGTTCATTTACTTTTTGTTATTTTTTACTTTATAACGCTAAATATTAGTGATATTACATAACACTTTGTGTATTGAAAATTAATAACAAAAAAATAATCACAGGTAAGGGTTTCCGACATGGATGAGAGGGAAGCAACAGTAGTTCAACCATTTGCTCTTGATGGATCACGTTTATCATTTCGCGTTTTACCTAGACTTATACTTATGTCTAACGTCAGTAATATCGTAAGTAGCTTAATAGGTATATTATAAAATAATTTCCTGTTTATGCAAATCTAGGTATTGATATAATCTTTTTCTTATCTAGTTCCAATTTCTTTTTGGAACAGTGTTAGTTTTATTAGTAATCCCATTGTGTGTACTTCGTTTCCTTCATATATTGTGTGAGAGTGAGTAAACTTTCATTAAATATTGCTAGAAAGTCTTTAATGTTAAGTAAAATATTAAAATTGGAACTTTCCCCTAATTAGGGAAACAGATGCATCGACCAAGATTCAAAATACAATTTTTTTACTCATGGGTTAGAAAATTATGGGTATTATCTACAGTTGATCGTCTGTTTTTCCCATTAGTATTGTATACATTATATTTAATAGTTGGTAAGCATTTAATTAACTAGCATTTATTAATTTGTCATATTTGTTGAACATGCAATTTTACAAAAACGAAATATTTACTTTTAAGGTCCATGGGCTGTTGGTGAAGTAATAGAAAATCAGACGGGTGTAATTTTTGCGTGGGGAACATTTATTGGAAAATCTTTCTTACCTGGTGCTTTTACTTATGCTTACGGATTTTTCCAATTATTTTCTTTTCATCTACCATTGATGCTAATCTTAGCTAATAGAGTGGATAAACGGTAAGACAAAATGTACCACTTTTTGTCACAGCTTGTGTCATATTTATACATATCGCTAAATAAATATACGCATAATGAAACAAAATTTAATTTAATGATTTTACAGGTTACAGGATATTAAACCAAATGAGAAACCATTATCTAGTATTTGTATTGTCCTACATTATTTGCCAATAATATTATTAATTATGATGCAAACGTGTATGACTTATTTCTTTTGGCTAGCATATGGGACATTGGCTACCATATTGTGTCCTTTACGCACTTGGGGTATTGTTTTAGCAATCATGTTGTGGCATCAAGCAGATACAATGCCATATTCATGTTTAAGGTAAGTATTGTATCAAAATTTAGATATCCTAAGAAATTTAAATTACTAATCCATGAATTATTGGATTTAGTAATAGTTTATTGCTAAATTTCTTTTATTATTTTTTCTACTTATATTAATTATGATTTTTTATGATAAAGGTCTGCTGCAAAAGTATGGTCTCCTCTTGGTTAGTTTATAAAAAATATAACTTACCATGAAAGTGTAGCAAATTACCAGTATTAATTTTACATAGCTGGAATATTTTCACGTCCTCACATACATATTATGTAGTCAATTTATAAAAATATACATTTACATATATATGTATATTAAGGAGGCGCCTTGACAAAATGTATAGAGTTGCACATAGTAGGAAGCCCTCCTCATTTTTTCCAACGCCTACGTATATGTGTATGTATGTCTATTTTTATTTACTTACTTCTTATATATCAAATTGAAATAGGCCATTATAAATTTATTTCTTGTCCAGTAAATGTAAACTTAAAGTCATTATCATATAGTGTATATCAGGATTAGCTATGATACATTTCACAAATCTAGATTAGTGTAAAAAAATAAAAATTTTATTGCTTATGTTATCAAAAAAAAAAAATTGAAATAACTGTAATTGTTATTTATAATCGTACATTACAATCAATAAGTTCCTTTAGAGAATGCCAAAGAATTTATCAACTGGTGGAGTTATAGCAAAGACTGTTAATATTTTTTACACATTTAATATTTGTAAGTTGATTTCAATAATTTGCATGTGCTCGAATGTTTTCAAAACAGTAATTTAAGAACATGTGTTCTGAATGACTAATTTAAATACTCCATAACTATTTCTTTCTTTGAAGCCTTTCAATTAATTTTAAAATAATTTCTGTTTATAACAATTATTAACGTGCTTCCATGTTGTTTTACAGAAGTATTTACATAAAATATGTTACATAAGGGATTTAATCTAAAACAAGAAGAAAATTTAATTATTTATTTTACGCTACATATTATATTTCAACTAAAAATTAAATTAAAAGTTTATCTATAGAAATAAGAAAAAGAAATTGCAATAACATATGATATTAAAACATAATAACATGATATTTTATATATAATATAATAGAAGAAACTGTCTGGCTTTATTTTAAAGATAAATTTTTAATAATAACTTAAACAATAACATAAGTATTTTTGTTTTAAAATTTAATTCATCATATATTTCTGTGTGTTAATATTGCCCAGCCAAATTTTATCCATGTAATAAGAAGTGAAATTAATTTAAAAAACTGAAGATAATATAAATAAAATTGATGGCTTTACTATTTTCAATTTATGAAAGGTATTATTTTTCCTGGGGTAAATAGACTTAATTCTTTAGTTATGAATTTCTTTAATACCTTTTTATATTTTACTCATATAATTATATTTTGTTTTGGATGGTTCAGGCAAGAAGAGAATGAAACAATGTGTGGATAATTGACATCTTTTTTAAAATACAAATCAATATTTCCTTAAAGAATAGATTTTATTGCTATCCTATATTTTTCTACAAACTATCTAACTGTTATTGTTCTCAAATATGATCTCAAAACTGTAAAAATGTGATCTCAGTAGACCAATGATTCCCAATCATTAATAATTATGAATTTCTTCCATAAATATGCCAATACATTTTCAGAAAACTTGAAGAATGTGATTGAAAGTTCATTTTTAGTCATTATTCATAAATAAATACACAATATTAATTCACAATATAGCTACAATTTTTTAATAAATATAGTGCCTGTTTTCATGTACTTTTTGGTTTTGTACAAAATAATTTTTGAAGGTTTATGAAATTAATAATTATTGGGAATCATAATTAATTCTTTATTTTATGAAGTATGAGTATTTAATGTATTTTATAAACTGCTACAAGAAAAGTAAGAAATATTTTCAAATAATTCATGCATAACATAAAATATATCTTTAAGCACTCGACTGAATAGTAATATAAAAAATATGTAAAATATATACTATGAAGTTTACAACACAATAACGCATGTAAGTGTTAATAAATGTTATACATAGCTTGACTAACTTGAGAATTGTATAGTTATTGGATAGACCACAGATATTTATGCAAATTCATATTTTTATAAACGCAAAAAAAAAGCTAAGTAGAAATTTATTTCACCTACTAAATAGTGCGAACAGTCTAATTTAGATATTTTATATATTTTTGCCTTTTTAAATTTCTCATAAATGCATAAAAATCCGCGGTCTACTTATTAATCATCTCGACTTTATTCATTTTGATCACGTTACGATTTTAGATTAACCCAATTATCCTAACTGTATCGCATAATTTAAGTTTCACCATTCTACGTAATATTAATACTTGAATGCGTAATGAAGAATATATCTAATAATTCTAGAAAGTTAATAAAAGAAATAATTCGAAAATGCTTCCTTAAGATTTATTTCTTAAATGTCCTTAAACTGCTTTTAAAAAGAAATGCGCGGGAACTAATTCTGCTGAATGGAAATACGCGATTTATTACTACTTATAATAGTTGTAGATGCCTTTCCATGTAGTTTTTTGTAACTTTTCCCCGGCATAAGTACCAACAGAGCTAAGATTTCTCCCTAAAAATATGTTAGGGTTTTCCATCGTACGGTTGCCTAGGTAGCCACGGACGACGAAATATGTTTGGCGTAAACAAATTGGTTCTCGTGAGAAGCTGAATTATTTTGTGGAAATCAATCGCATATGACAGTTCTCGTTAGTACATATCGGCAATATGACATCTCTAGATTTAAGACAACAGAAACTCGAACAGCAGGTATGCGAGTAATAGATTTAAATACTTCTGATGATAATTTTGAAATGTTGAATTTTCATTTAAATCACAATCATGTATTTTGTATTTGTAATACTTTAAAAGATGAAAGAATGTTATTAGAGTACATATCATGTTGTAGGAAAATGGAAATAAATTATTATTAAAATTATTTCTTTAGCTGGAATCTCAAATTATGTTATGCTATTATATATATATGTACACGCATATGTATACATGCACAGAAAGTAGGTCATTTAAATATTTATAAATTTGTATATAGAGCAATTATAATATAATAGTCCTTCTATTGAAATTCGGTTTGACAAGACAAAAAATATTCTATCTTGCATTGAATTTGTGAAAAAATATTATATTTATTTTATGTTTTTCACGTTTTTAATATATATTTTTTATCGATAAATTCCAATTAAAAATTATTATTTCAGTTTTCTAAAACATCTGGTGTTATAATGATTTTATTAATTACAGAGGCAATTAATTGCACAAAAAATGAAACAAAAACGACAAAGTGGTGCTGGTGGAATGGTACAGGCATCTAACATATCAAGCACTCAGCTTACAAGTCACTCTACAAAATGGATGAATCCAAACAAAGAGCTTCGAGGTAAGTTTAATGAGCTAAGAAAGTTAATTATAATGAAATATATAATTTTTGTTTTTTTTAAGGATATGATGGGCCATTACAGTTTAATATATCACAAACAAACTCAGATTTAAATACCTTTGCAGAAAATAAGGATGCGGAATCAAGAATTCATGGTATATTAATTAGATGTCTAATTTAATTTAATTGTAACTATAACAGATACATGAATATCACATTTTTGTCATAGAAGTAAGCACAGAAGGAGGTTTTTACCAAACTATGGAAGCTGCAGATTGTGCAGATGAAGAATCGTCACCTATAGATATACACTCTCCTTCAGAATCTTTACCATGTCCTTCACCTCTTAGAGTAGCTCCATCAGATGGTGCTAGCACACTTATCAGTAGGGAGAATAATTCTTCAGTAAGTTTGCTTTTAACTAAAAAAAATTATATATCATCTAAAACATGTATCATTGATTTATCATTCAGAGTCCAGAATTAGAGGGAAACGTGGAAGGAAATATAGAGCATTTTGTATTACAACCAGCAAATAAAAAAATGCATTACAAATGTAGGATAACACGTGATAGAAAGGGTATGGACCGTGGCCTCTACCCAACTTATTTTTTACACTTAGAACGTGATTATGGGAAGAAGGTATGTGATTCTTTAGAAAATCTATAGAACAAATACATCTACAAAACGCAAACAATATATTTTTCATTTATAGATTTTCTTACTAGCTGGACGTAAAAGAAAAAAAAGTACAACAAGTAACTATTTAATTTCTACCGATCCTACAGACCTTTCAAGAGCAGGCGAATCTTATATTGGAAAATTAAGATCAAATCTTCTGGGAACACAATTTACCGTATACGATAATGGATATTCATTAATGAAAGATGATAAAAGAGACGATCGTTTTAATCCCAGGCAAGAATTAGCGGCGGTAATATACGATACTAACGTTTTAGGATTTAAAGGGCCGCGTAAAATGACTGTCATTATTCCGGGAATGACATCGGATCAAAAAAGAGTTGAGATCTGTCCACGGGATGAGTCCGAAACACTTCTTGGTATATAGAAACTATCGTTTTAATACAGACATTATTGAATCAGTATTTTTACTCTTTATTTTTTATTTCCTCAGAACGATGGAAAACAAAAAATATGGACAACTTAATAGAATTACATAATAAGACTCCTGTATGGAACGATGACACACAGTCATATGTACTTAATTTCCACGGACGCGTAACTCAAGCGTCCGTGAAAAATTTTCAAGTGGTACACGATAGTGATGGTTTGTATTTTATGCCTTTGACATAAGGAAATATTTTAGATGAAAGGATACTTGGAAAGTTTGTAATAATCACACTTCTGTAGATTAAAGAAAATCACTTTATGATTTTGTGTTTTAGTTGATTACGTTGTTATGCAATTTGGCCGTGTGGCAGAAGACGTTTTCACAATGGACTACAGGTTTCCATTGTGCACGCTTCAAGCATTTGCCATCGCTTTAAGTAGCTTCGATAGTAAGTTAGCTTGTGAATAATATAATTCATAATTGAACGTAAAATGATTATACATCTATGGGCGATAAACTACATTAGTTAGAAGAATCCGCAATGGACAATCAACAGATTGCAATGATGTTTTTCTACAAGCATATCCGTAACAATAACTATTCTATTGATATCTGACGTAAGGATAATCGGTATAAATCGTGTGTTCACTTTTCTTATATATGGATACTGTTTTTAAATACTAAACATACATTTCACATTTGATGCATTGCGCCCAAGGATTGAGATAACAGTTATAATTGTATCGTTGTTGATCCTAATATATTGTGCTATAATGTGCATTTCGACTCGTATTGCACATGCAACATTTTATTGTTAATACTTGTAATAATAATATTGCCTATAAACGTTCAGTGATGAATAATATACATGGTAAAGAATTATAATTTAAAAACAAACTGTACAATTTTTAATTTATATTTTATTAATTGTTTGCTCTCTGATTCAATATTTGGAATATTTTAAACTATGTTTGTGCAATCAAATGTCTGGTGTTTACAAGGTTCACATTTTGGTATTATCATGATCAGGTTTTTACACAAACGATATTTTATAGCAATGATATTGATATTGATACACTGCACAATTTACTGCCTAAACAGATGATAATGAATCTTTGTATCAAAAGTATATGAAATACATATATGTCGAGTTGTTTTTATGCTATATATCTTTGCTTGAAAATATCAAGCACATTTTACACTCATCATAATAAAATAACACAAAAAATTATATGAGAAGTAAGATTAAAGGTAATATTTATCTGCAATGTTTTTTGGAACTGATATTAAAGAGATAAATGATTAGTTATTTGCAAACGGATTTGTATGTAATTTACTACTTTTTCTTAGAGTTGCGAATAATCTTACAAATGACAAATATGTTTTTATTTACATGAAAATATGTTATATATAGCTCCCAGTGCATAATATTGTATCTCACTGTGTGAAGAATTTTTTAATATCTAAGTGCACTGGTCAAAGATATTACTATAGCAGTGTAACCATGATTTCAGTGTACATATTATAATGGATCTGTTAATCATTGTCTAAAGGTGTCATTCAAAATACATATCAAGTATTTTTATTTGATATACAACTTATTGTTCAAAAAACATGTTATCATTGACATAAAATCCTTTATATTTATAAAAATACCAAAGATATGTTGATACTTATGTATAATGTAGAATGAATTCATTAAAGTATTAATAAAAATATTTTTATGCTGTGCCTTTACATAACATTAATTGCACATTAGGGAATTGCAAAAAAAAACTTGACAATTTTTATTTCATTATGTAAATCTTCATCCATTGAATTCGACATTTATGAACATTTTAATGATCATGTACTATTTTCATCAAATTTACAGAAGGTAAAGTTCATTATTATTTTAAAGTTTTGTAAGATCATTTATTAGTGTGTTTTATGCAGCTGGGAATTAAATATATATGGTATTAAATAAATAAATAAATATATATATATATATAATAAAAAAATAAGATAAAATAACAAAAAGTAAAGTGAGATGTAAACAAATGACAAATCGCAACAAATTGCAACGCGAAAAACGGCATTATAGAAGTATTGGAGAAAATTTGTAACTTTATAAATTTTATACATCTTAAGTTTTGTTTGTGATAAAGTACTGCTATTTATAAAAAATGAATGTATATTTTATCAAAGGAAGGTGCTACCTAAAGCAAAATCATTTTTATCAAGATAAAGCAAAACCAATTTAAATACTATATAAGTAAACAGTATTAATATTATTTAGAATGTCAATTAGACATTTTATAAATGTAATATTTCATATTGGACTTATTTTTTACTTCGGTAATGTTAATACCGAATAGCATTTAAGATGTATTGATAATACTTTAATTGCGTGTGAGTGTGCGTGTACACATTAAAAAGTAAAATCTGTAATTAGCTTATCATGTTTAATGTTGTGAATTAAAATGTTCAATGGGTATTATATTTTCATCAATCTGAAAATAAATACAAATAGCAACTTTTTATGGTTTGTTTTCAGATCCATAACTTAAATAGATTTATATGAACTTTAATTTTGTATATAAAAAAATTCATTCTTTAAAAATTATTAAGGAATTATAATTATTGGCAAAAAAGGAGTAGAAAATGGTCGAAAGGTTGAATATTTATGACCATAACATTTATTAGTAGAGACTTTAATAGAAAAAGATCACATGAAAGTTTTACACCAATATTGAGCAATAAGATTAGTGAACAGGTAATTAATTCCCTTAGTTTAAATGTATAAAAAAAATTTTTTGTATCGAAATACAATGAAGGCACTTAAGGTCTAACATTCAGAAATATAAATAAAGGGTATAATGTAACTATCACTTTTACGTTTATTATTTACAACATGAATACAAGTTCTCAAATTTTTATTGAATAAATGATATACAGAAATAATATTCAAGAATCTTATTCTTATGTTTTCCACTCTCATATTAAATATATTACTGTTTTCAATATTGTTTTATTCTCATCAATATTTTTTTCTTTTCTATTTAAAAATATATCCAAACTAGAATCTTGTAAAGCTAGACCTTCCAATTTTACTTTTTACTTCTTATACTTTAATTTACCACTATAGAGAGGTGCCAAATTAATTGTATAGAATTATTGGTATTCGAAGAACATCTTAAAATATGATCAAATATACTCTGTATTGTATATGTTATAAAATAACCATAAATCCATGCTTATATCATTACAAATTCAAACATAACGCAACAAGCGCAACGATTTATCATAAAATATGTAGCATTAAAATTCAATGTCAAATGAATTCAATATCAAAGTTTTAATCATGCGTATAAAACTGATAATAACCTTAAAAACCACATTAATGAATGAGCACTTTATTGCTCCTCTTGCTGTTATTGCTTCAAGCAAAGAATTACAGAAGAGGAATGTTGAACAGAGTGTCAAGTATCAGAATACTAACTAAGACAAATCGTTTGCAAACTTGATTTAAAAAAGCAAAATATATCATTTCATATAAATGTTTTTCCATGTACATAAAACATATTTGAAGAATCTATAACATTGCAAAGCCTTCTTTACAAATGAGTCTTTTGAAAATACCAAAGACTGTTCTATAAAGTCCATTGTGAAAGCTTTAAAATTTATATCATTAAAAACTTTTCACGGATATCCTAATTATAATTATTACTTGTTTACTGATTTATTTATATAGAGTTTTGATATTTGATGTATTTACCGTAGCATATTATTTTGTCAGCAATTAAAATAGTAATGGAACTTGAATTTAATATATATATATATAATATAATATATAGTATAATTGTATATTAACTGACAATGCATTTTTCTTAAGCATCTGTACGCTGTGATATGTTATAATCTTTAATTTCTTGGTTTAATATAAAAAATGATGTTTCAGGACGGAAATGAAATGCACAAGGTATACAATAAATGATGATTTATTGTACACATTGTTTAGTAAGCTCCATAGCATAGGAAGAAAGTGATGTCATTCAGAGATATTTATTAAAATAACACAGATTATTTTTTAACAAAAACTAATACTTTTTGATTAGAAACAGTAATTAATTTATTCTAAGAGGAGCTTACTCTATTTGTCCTAAAAGATAAATGCGGTATTTCATAGATATTTTAGTTTTCTATTTTTAATTACATTTTCTAATTTCAAATGAATTATATTTTTTATAACTTTATAGAAAGCTATTGTAGAATGTACTATAAAACATTTCAAGAGATTTTAATATTTTATATACATTTTTAATACAAATGATTAAAATTTTCAATTGTCAGCGTACTAAGCATATTTTTTGGTTTCACTTTAATATATAAATAGAATTATTAAAGATTTGCAATTTCTAGTAATTAAATTGACATTGACCTCTTCTATGATATACGAACAATTTTTTAATTAATTTTTGGTAACTATAATTTAAGATGTAAAAGTTCATAAAATCAGAAGAGCATTCCACTAATTTTCGTGTATTTAAAAGCATTCATTTCCAGAATATAGAAGTTGTTATAAAAATCAGAGTTAAAAATATAAGTATTGCAGATCAGCAAGAAATTATGCTCAAGGGTATTAAAAATATACAAATATATCGCATAGAATCGATAATATACCATAAATTGCTGTGTATCCAATCTAATTATTTAATTTAGTACACATCATAGGCCATATATATTGAAAGTGATACTACATTAGTTCTTTTTAGATGATTTTATACACTTTACATGTCGTTATAAAAATTTATGTAATAATGATTAAACCCTAAACTTTTAATACTGTCTGTAGAAAAAAACTGCATTAAAAAATTTCGATTTGATGTTTTTTCAGGCCTATCTATAACTACATGTAATACAAAATTCATATTTTGTATATACCCCTTTATGGAAATTATTATTTTTATCACTTGAATACTTTTGTTGCAAATTTTTATTCTCCAGTTTTATTTTCTTTTTTTTTTTTTTATGTGGAATGTGATTTTTTTTGTAATAATATAATAGTATAAAATAAACTTATTTCTAAATACTTTCTTAGGTTTAAATACTTTTCATATCAGTCCATTCTCACTGTTTCACGTGATTTTCCTGACAAAAAAGTTTATAAAAATGTCAGATCCAAAAATTTCTCTTATAGCTACACACAGCATGTTACTGGTATATTATTAACCCTGTAAGTGGAATACACACATCGTGCATATACTCTCTTGTTGACATACAATTCCATTTTATATTTAACAACATTTTTATAAAAAATGATTTTTATATATCTACACATGTAACAGGGATTATCTCATGCTGCAAATATAGCAATTCATATTCATTATATTTTTGCATTTTCGCAATATATGAAAATCATTCAAATTGAAATATAAGGACTCTATAAATAATTACTGAAAAGCTAAAAATTTGGAGGGGTAATTTTTGGTTTTAAATATCTGAATATTTTAAAAAAAGCAATTTAGATAAAAGAAGGTTTACATGAAACATTATATTCTAAATAGTCTTTCAACAGATCATTTGATAAAAAAATTTGTACATCAAATTGTCATAAAGATATTTCATTTTTAAATTTGTTGTTTTCTTTATAAACATAAATAATCTCAAAAAGGTTAGGAGTATGATATAAATTCAATTTCTTTTATTTTTTATTATTCTTGAAAATCTAATAATACTGAATTTTATCATCTTCCCTCCAAGGTCATAACTTAAAACATCTTTTATACAAATTGCAGTATGAATACAGATTAAATTACGAATATTATTTAAAAACGCATACTTTGATTATGGATACTCCTTATAATTTTACATATATCCTCGTTTTATATCTCCTTGGATATTCTTTGTGGTTGGCCTGACAAATCTAGGTGCTGGTATGCGTGATGGTGGTCTAGGAATAGCACTCATAAGATTTGAAGGTCTATTGCCTGTGTTCCAATTTGTTGGTTGTCGCAGTCTCGTTTTATTTTCAACTTTCATAGTTGGTTTATTAAAAGCCTGTATGATAGTGTAACATTTAACAAGTTATCTTAAAAATTATTCGTAAACAAAGTTTATATACATAAAACAAACAAAAAAACTTACTTCAACTTTTTTTACCATATCTACTTCATTCTGTTGTTTCAATACAGTTTCTGTAGTTAGATCTTAAAAAGACACATTAGTAAGTACTTCTTATATAGTCAAAACAATCAGAATTATATGAAGATCGTTAAATACACTATTGTAACTTACCATCAGTATTTATTGACTGACTAGATCTTGTAGGACTTAATATTGGAGAGCTTGTTTTAACATTGGAGTCAATACTTAATGGTGAATCACTGTCACATTTATCAATACCATTTTTTAGTATAGGAGAAGACAAATCTTTTTTTACACCAACCCAAGCACTTTCCAAAACTCGCCTATTTAATCCAGATGTTGCATCTTGTTTCAAACCTAAAATATAAGGAATATAAACATATTTTTTATATAACATAATATATTTTTAATATCATAATACAAAATATTACTAACTTTCTTCTTGCATCCGTACTATCTGATGCAGTTGTTCAATATTCATTGGCTGTGTTGTATATGAATTGTGGCTACTATCCGAACATGTACTGAGTCTATCATCTAAATCAGGTGCACTATGAGCACTGTGTGTACTTTCAATACTTTCTGTAGATCCTGCAGCACCTAATACTTGAAGTTCCCCAACGCCTGTGTTCAATTCTAAAAGGCGTTGTTCAGAACCACTTCTCATTTTTCCGAGAGAATACAATTTATTTACTAGAGTTTTTTCAACGTCTCTTACAATGTTTGGTTGCGAACCTTTCATGTATCCATAGTTAGACACATTTGTACCTGTTATGTTAACAGTTTTCAATGAATTGGATACAAGATTCGGATTAGACTTTTGAAGAAACTGTGGCAATTTTGAAAACGTCCGCGACATATGTTGCTTCCGCTTCTGTAATTTTGAAAATGGTTTTACGAATGTAGCGTCCGCGTTATCAAATGATTCTGCATTTTCCATGTCAGTTTTGCCACCATGATTACTACTCTTTTTTGTGAATGTATAATATTTCTTTTCTGGCGAATTTTTAATACAAGCTCCTGCCTCGTCTGCTATTTCGGCATGAGGTTTAATTTTGTTAATTGGTGATTCCTTTTTATATGTATTATATCTATTTTCTATAGGAATATCATTCTTGACATTCTGGCTCACAGCCTCATTGATTTCCTTCTTAGTCTTCCCAATTTGGTCTTCTTTAATTACATGATTGAAGGTACAATCCAGTCTATGATCTCCACTTTTGTATATTTCTGATAATAATTCTTTCCTTAATAATGTCTGCGCTTTATTGCTTAAATTTAAAGCTGTGTTGTATACTCGAGATGATTCTAAAGGCTTAGGCTTGGTAATCGTTCTATACGTGAAATTTAACATGTCTATATTTTTAGGAGTTGACTGGTTGCAAAGAGGAATAGGCAACTTGAATATAGGGTTAAAAGCATCATCGTGAAGTGTAAAAGAAGAATCTGTAGAAGGTATGGGAGGTTCATTATCTTTCAATACATCATGAACTATACTTTTTTGCAAATCGTATACTTGATCTTTATCACATTGTATATCATTTTTATCAGTTGAAATTATATCATTGATTGCTTTTTCATTATCTGCTGTACAATATGTAGTATCTAAAATATGCGAATTTTCTGCTTTTTGGAAAACCGAAGGATATGTAGTGTTTAAATTGCATAATTCTTTTCTCTCACTATTTTCTGATTGTAATATTTGTGTATTAGTATCATCTTTATTTACATATGTGGAAGACAACTTAGTTATACTAAATCTATCTTTATCTGAATTTGATAACACAACCATTGCAGAAGCTTCATCAGCATTATAAGTTTCATTTAATTCTCTTCCAATGTCATCAGATTTATTTGTAAACGTCTTATTCGTTGTGCTCAGGCAGTAGCTTTTGTTATTGTCTGCTTCATCACTTTTTAAGAAAGTTTCATTGACATTTGAATCTTTAATATCTTCACACTTGTAAATTTCTTGACTGCACAACTGAGTTATATTTAAAGATTCCTCATCTCTGCTACATTCTGTATTATGTAATGAATCATCTCTAGGTAATGAAGTGATAGATGAATAAAAAATAGAAGGTTGTGAAACGTTCATCAGTGGATCACTAAGGCCAGGTTCCATTAAATTAATAAATGAGTCAATTCCCTTTGATTGAGACATATTTAAGAATACTTCCATGCTTTCTTGACCTGATGTTACAGGCTCATCAGGAAGAAAATTAATACTTGTATTAGGTGCCATTTTTAACATAGGAGGCACAGCTTCTTCTTTGTTCGTAGTAGATATGTCTGAATATTTGCTTAACTACATACGAAAAAGAAATATACTTAAATTTAAACCTACACTTTGAATATATATATTATACATATATTATATAAATATAAATAAACTTACATCTTCCTCTATATTTGAAAAATTCGAAGTTTTCCATGTATTTGACACAGGTGAAGATAAAGATTCCAAAATAGATTCAAAAGTAGTTCTACTAGACCGCTTTTTCGATCTCGTAAATGTTCTTGTATCAATAGATTTTTTATTAGCTGAGTAAAATATATATAAGTTAAACATATAAAATAAATATATTGTAAAAAAATAATGACTGACATTTCCAATACCTGAAAAAGTTAACTCTGGTTCAGTTTTTAACCAGGTGTACAAATCATGAACAGTGGATTCCATTTTATATTCTGATGGTATGTACAACCTAACAAGAGATATAATTCATAATCATTAACTATTGCTTCAACAGAAGCTTACATAGATAAATATAGAATCTACCAAATGATTCATTAAACTAAAATACATATTCTTGCATACATTATGAAATATATGCTTTTTAAATTCTTATAAGCTGTTATATTTTTAGTAATAAAAATAAAAAATATATGATCTTAAAGAGCATTTCTATAAAACATCAGCTAATTTTTCAATTAATTTTCAAAAAATTAAGATTTTTAATGTATGATAATAAGAAAATATGATAATCTTATAAGAAAATGATAATTCTTTTGAAACTTAAACAGTAGTTAAAAATTCAACTATTGTAAACATTCGACATAATTACAAATTATTTTAAAACTACTTACCAGCCATCACGGTCATCAAAATCAAAAACAGACACATCAATAATTTCAGCTTCATCAATGAGGCTCGTATCGTTTGTATACTGCTGCCGCACAATTTCTGTATCCACTTTCCTTTCTGACATGTTTTGCTCAGATTACAATATTAAAAGTTCCAATGAACACATATTTTACCGTTAAAGTGCCTTTTCCCGTTCAGCTCGATGACGTGGTAGATATATAAAAATAGTGTCACGTTTTGCCAAGTCATTTACAAAATTCCTCGGTATTCGGCACCGTTTACAGTTCAAAAGTATATATATTAAAATAAATTGAACCCTTGACAAACATAACCACAGATAGGACAATAGGAACTTTTATTCGGGATTTTCAATTTGTTTTCAAGATGAATCAACGTAGACCACGGTACAAAAGAATATTCATAGAAGGTTCGTTTTATTGCGTTTTCTTTCAACTTCCTTTGACTTTCCTTTTATAGATATTACTTTACTGTGGTTTGATATCTCTTTCACAATCTGTTTTTTCCAAGTTTCATTTGCCCAATAGAGTCTTAGCAAATCTAGGGAATAATGAGTAATAGCCTTTAGTTTTTACTTCAGAACATGCCTTTAAAAAACAGATTGTAGATTTAATTACCGATAGAAGATAACAATTTTCTTGCATTAATTATATATATAGTGCAGTAGTTTTTTATTTTTCTCTCAGAATTCTTTGATACATGGTTTTAAAAATTTTACCCTAGCCTATGTAGAAGATAGCGCTTTAAGAACTTTAATTATATATTAGCATTCGTTCGTTCGTGATATTAGCAAGAAGAAGATTAGATAATAACAGAAAAACAATAAAAATGTTAATAATCTTGTAGAAAATATTTTTTAACGTTCAATTTCTTTCTCTCATGTGCATTATCTTATCTTTTAAACTAATATCATTTTAAACCAAGTTCGTTATATATGTATTTCCTCCCTGGTTATATAAAATATAGAGTAAAGGTGTTCAAATTTCTCCGATCGAAGTCAATTCGACTTCAGAGTTTGTTAGGATCAAAATTTATTAGAATATCTTATAAATATAAATACAGAAAAAATATTAGATATGTCTATATAATATCGTAAATGTTTTTGCATACTTTATGCATTTCACTTTTTTAATTCATATTAAATGATTGAATATAATAAATTAACTAATAAAATTTAGTTACTACAATAAGTTATTTAATTATTTTGCAACTTCGTATGTTAATTAATAATTGAACTTAGATATCATACACATTATATTAGACAGTACTGCAAATTCATTTGATAATTATCGTTTGTGATAAATAGTTTCGAATAAAACTAGCAAAATGAGAAATGATTGACATGCATTACATATGTATTAGTTTAATGTGGACGTAACCTAACTTTTTCCATGATTGTTTATTGCGGTGTTTATCTGTGGTAATAAGTGTAATTATATTAAGAAACAACTGATTTTGTGCATAAGATAAACACGTAAGTTTTAAATGTTACTTCTGAATAATCAAAATTCTTTAAGTTTCGTTAATTTTGTAATATAATATTTTGTTTCTAGTGAAAAAATTGGAAGAAGTTAAACAGCAATATTTTTTAAAAACAAAAAATTAGATTAACTATATAATCTAAAATGTACATTTAATGTACAATATCTACCTTAACTTTTTTAAACGAGCTTTAAATAAATCTTCACACTAAAAATTTATCCATAACAAAATTTATTATTTTAATAATGAATATTAATTCAGATAACAATGAACCAGTAGAAAAAAGAATTAAATCTAATGATATAGAAAATGATTCATTCAGTGTTTTAGAGGATGAAAGTAACACAGATAAACATTCTGAATGTCAAAAAATGGTGGATTTAATAGATGATGAAGATGAAAGTATTTTGCTATCAAATAAAGATGATGATGATGATGATAGTTTATTTCCATTTCCTCCTGACAATGATGTTACAGACATGTTGGAAGGAGTAAAGTATCATGGATCATTTCCTACAATTACAGATCGATATTTTACTGCTTATTATAAATTAGATGTACAAAGTCCCGCAGATGACATTTGTATTTTAATGCATAGTAACCGAATTTGCATGCTTACTCTTGCTCCGAGTCATGCAATTCTTCAAGATGATAAACATATAATAAAAGTAGATTTCAAAGTTAGCAATAAATTAGATAGAGTTCAGAATAAAGTTTCTGGTAAAAGTAAACATGGTGCTCAACCTTTACAAATGAATTCTAATATTTGCATAATTACTTGTTCAAACAAAAAAACGTATGTTATAAAATGTTGTATAATTGGCAAATTGGTAGAAGTAAATGAAGCACTAATACAAAATCCTAAGCTCTTGTTAGAACCTCCACATAGAGCAGGCTACTTAGCTATAGTACTGCCAAATATAAAACTTTTAGACAAAATGAAAGAATCCTTATTAACTCAAGAACAATATGACTTGAAGATGCTAGAGCGACGAGGCACTACAAATCACTTGGAAATATAAGAAATATGCACATCAAATACTTTATTTAAAAATGACCTAAAAATAATAAATAAGAAAATTTAATTACTTACTATAGTGAAAACCAAATTACATTATGTAATCTTATTTCTAATTGATTTCATTTGGTTAAATAATATTATATCATTTCATTTAAACCTTCAATATGTATATACAAAAACATTTACTTATATTTTTGTCTATTATAATCAATATTTCAGAACAGTAGTTCCAGTAACTGTTTTCTATCTACATTGCTGTAATCTTTGGTGTACCTTTCAGTTCATAAATTTGGAACAGTGTTAAATAAAAATTATTTTTATTTAAATTACTCCAACGAGTTGAATTGTCAATGATACTAAAGACACCTTGGTAAAGATTGTAATCAATCTTGTTTTATGGCACCTAACATATAATTAAAATTATGTAATTCCTTAATTTACTGGATCCAGCCAGTTATTTACCTCATGTCTTCTGTCTATTACATTTATCATATCACATCATTTATAATAGTGATGCAACTACTGTTGCTTTTCTTCGATAAAAGTAAATTCGTTTTCTAATTTTTGTACGACATTGTTATCTTTTTTACATTCAGTATCTTTTATGAGATTCCCTAAAATAATTCCTGCAAAGAGAATCATTCCTATCCTGTGATTAGAGATGAATTTTTTGGCACAGTCTGCAGGGTTGTTGATATTTAAACTATAAATCTAGAAAGATATGTATATTGAATATTTCTTTAGATTATAACTTTTCTTGATACACTTGTTTCAAAATTATATAATGCATACCTGATTAACAAGATGTGTACCAACTAATCCTACTGCTGTGTAATATGGCCAAGTCTGTGCAGTTAATATACCTGATGCAAGTAACCCTGTTATCATGATTGTGCTGAATCCAGATAAATAAAGTTTAGTCTTATTTCCGAACTTTAAAGCTGTTGATTTTATGCCTACTATAACATCATCCACTTTATCCTATAATTAAGAAGTAGAGAATATATGAAAGCACATTAAAGTAAATTATGCCAGTAAATTACGTAACATATTAAATTAAATATATTAGAAAGTCGAAATTTACCTGATGTGCATATATAGTATCATACAAAAGTGTCCAACAAATTCCAGCAGTATAAAGTGGCAAGCATACAGACCAATTACAAGAACCATGCACTGCAGACCAACCCAAAAGAGCACCCCAGTTAAAAGTCATACCAAGAATCAATTGTGGCCAATATGTTACTCTTTTCATAACTGGATATATTATTACTAAGACTGTAACAAAAAGTTTAATGATTTAAAGATATTTACTTTAACAGCATTTCTAAATTTTAATTAATAATTTTCTGAGAAAGGCTAGTAAACTGTAATCATAAAACACAATCTTTTTTATATCCTCTATTACTAATAAGATTATCTCCAGTTGCTTCTTTATTTTTATATATATGTAATAAGTTATAATAAAGATAATGCTTTGAAAATTGAGAATGATTTGGCATTAATTAATTGATAAAATTAAGAAATACTGTTTTATATAAACTGTTTAAAAGTAGTACCTAGTGAGCTTGCACCCAATATAATACTATAAAGATTTAGTTGCAACAATATAAGCAATCCCAAAGTTAATTGGCTTCCAAGGAAAATCAATGATTGTAGGGGTGAAATTTCCCTAGTAACCAATGGTCTATCTTTTGTTCTGGCTACCTAGCATTAAAATGTCCTCATAATATCTTATCTTAAAATATTTGTCAACACAATATTACCATCCCATCAATATCTTGATCCCACATATCATTTATGATGCACCCTGCTCCACGCATGACGAATGCACCCATTCCAAAAAGAGATAAAAGTTGAAGGTCTGGTAACGCACCTGGTGCTGCTGCCATGGCTATACTCCAACCACATGGCCAAAATAATAACCAAGATCCTACATTTATAAGTTATAGATAATTGTTTGTATGAGTTACATTCATTTTATATTATGATTGTAATAATAATTTTTAACTAACTTCTTTCTTACCTATTGGTCTATCCAATCTTATGAGTTTTAGGTATGGTTTTATTTTAGGTGGAGAATTATTTACTAATTTTGCAAATGTGAGTTTTTGTTTTGACTGAACATTTGCTGCTTTAGCAAATTTTATTGTTTCATCGCCCATATTCGATAAGATCTTAATTGATTTTAATTTTTCTTGCGTTGGTGTTTTATCATTTTCATAATTATGTTTATCATACAGACAAGACATGGTATGAACCATATTGCAAGAGTACGAGTAGTTTACAACACATTTCCTTTGATTAAATTGCAGGTAAAATTTTAAACATTTGCCACGTCCAAATAATTGTTGATACAATCGCATCATTATCATAGTTTCGTGTTTTATTAGTTGTAAATGATATTTAGGAATCTGACATAACCTCAATTTCCCTTAATTCACGTCATGTTGTGGTTAAATATAAATTACTGCAAATACTAATCGTACATTTTGCTTAGTAATGTTACTAAGTATATCTTTTAAGTCATCTTGATAACAAACCTTGTGGTATTTTTTACATTACATAAGAAATACAGCAAAACATGCTATAAAACTGAATCGTCATACTTTACTGCTGAACTACATGGATGGATTCTTGCGTAACACATACTTCGCATGCGCACAATACGCAATCGCTTAGTATACTTAAGATGATATTGTACTGCGAATATGATAAATACATGGTAAAGTAACATTTCAATTATTCTGATTCGAATCTGCTGACATATTCAAGAAGATCCCGTTTAATTGTACATAATATTTTCTTAATTTAAGTAAGTATAAATTAAATACATAATAATTAGATAATATAGAAATACACTAAATGGAAATATACTTAAATATTGTGTTATATAGAAATAACAAAGAGATAAAGATGTCTATAATTCTATTTCATTAAAACGTATTTCATAAAAATATTGAGATTTATATACGCATACGTCACCATACACGTATGTCATAACATATGATCATGAATAAATTTAAAAAAATAGTATTTTTTTATACATATTAACACTATACTATATGTTAATATATACGATAATAATATTATCAATTATATATACATTAATCAATTAATATTTCACAAATGCTTCTGATGTAAGTTATAAATGTTAGGATTATGATAATTAGATAGATAAATCTTTAGCGAATATGTGGGTGGAGGAGAGATCCTGCCTTTCCCCCTACATTTCTCTTTCTTTCGTAAAATATAACCTAGCATAATCTAACTATCTTCAAATCCTAACAACGTAAACGTTAATTTCATAAACACGTTAATCTCATGGACGTAGAAATATAGTGACCGAGTAATAACTAAGGGGATTAAAGCGACTTCAGCGGGAGTGAGGAGTAACATTTGTTACCGCATTGGTGGATTGGTTGTGATCGCGCAAGTATGGATATGTTCATGGGTAGAAGTGAATCAGAAAATTGGTCAGGACAACATCAGTACCTCAGTGGTACTACCAGATAGAGCCACTATGGCTCATATACCCAAATACTTACAATATCCCGCTCTTCGGAAGTGACTTTACACCCCACACCAGCCAATGAAATTTGTACTATGTCCTTATATTTCTATGTCATAATTAATTCTTCAAAATAACGATTGTATAAACAAGTCTCGACACTCACCAAGGAAAACCTAGAAAATTGAGCCATGTTTAGACATGAAAAATCAACATGAAAAGTCAACAAAGTCTATGTTTTTGTGAGGTAGACAGAGATGGGTGGAGATCTCTGTCTCTATCTGAGACATTTGCAATATGTTACGCATGCGCAGAACGAAAACCTTCGTCTTTTATGTTGATTTCTTACAACTAGTCACGGCTCAATTCTCGAACAATTTCCCCTAGGCTCCAGTATATGGGTATCAAGACCTGTTTATATAATCGTGATTCAAATCTATTTATCTTGTATCATCTACATCCTATGTAGTAAGATGATTAAATTAAAGTAGGATGATTAAATTGATATACATATATTCTAGTATATAGTATACATTTCAATAATTTTTCTCGACTCAATTTTCGAATGGTTTTCCCTAGCAGGTGTTGAGACCTGCTTATATGACCATGGTATAAACTGAAGAAATATTATATTTTTATTTATTTCAACGAAATAAAGATTTTTAATCTTATGCATTTAAAAAAAAAATGACAACTGTACTATTTTTTCGACCTTCCCCAATTGAGTTCTTGTAATAGTAAAGTAAAGCTTCCTAAAAAAAAAAAAAAAGAACTGTAGCGAAATAGTCAAAATTGGGAAAAGTCGTTAAACTGTATACCAAAAACTTTGTTCTTGAGAAACCCCCATAATATCTCTATGTTAATATTCATAGGACGATAGATGAGTATAGGTACTTACTACGTGTAACGTGTAACTCATTACGATTAATAGTGTTATTTTATGTTCAAGGTACTTTCAGGAGGATTGCGGCTTTTCAAAATGTCTGTAAAACAGAAATTCGAAGTTTTATTTATTTTGGGTGGTCCTGGCGCGGGTAAGGGAACATTGTGCAGGTACATCACTAAAAAATATGGTTATGTCCATTTGTCAGCTGGGGATCTGTTAAGAGAGGAACGTATGAAGCCGAATTCAAAGTACGGAGAACTTATCGAAAATTATATCAAAGATGGAAAAATTGTGCCAGTCGCAATTACTTGCAGTCTTCTAGATAATGCCATGCAAACCAGCAATAGTCCCCATAAAAGGTTCCTGATTGATGGTTTTCCAAGAAACCAGGACAATGTTGATGGTTGGAATGAGGTACAAAGATAACAACAAATATCTTGTTTAAATAATGAAAGATTCTATAAGAGGACGAAATTGTATAATGCTTACCTTTTTTTTATAATACCTTTTATTTAATTTAGGCAATGTCAGAAAAATGTGTAATAAAAGGAGTATTGTTCTGTGAATGTAGTAAAGAAGTATGTACCCAGAGATGTTTAAAACGTGGTGCAGCAGGAAGTGGAAGGTCTGATGATAATGAGGAAGTTTTAGTCAAAAGACATGAAACTTACATTACAAATACATTACCTATAATTGAGTATTTTGAGAAGCAAAACTTTGTATACAAAGTTAATAGTATGCAATCACCACATAAAGTATTCGAAGATGCTAAAGAGGTTCTATCTAAAATAGGATGGTTATGAATTAGTAGCAAATGTTAATTGATCTCAGTAAGATCAAGTTATAATCTATCTGCATTTAATGTTATTTCATAAAAGAAAAAAAAATGTACATATATATATATATATATGTATTGTAAGAAAATTTAATTCATACTAGAGCAATATATTATATTTATACTGTATTTAATTACATGTCAGGAATATTAATTTGCTTTGGTTTCAATATATACCCTTAGTATTTTTTAATTTCTTAGTACAGGTAGTACAGGTAATGATCCATATGCACACTTTTTTAACATTACGACAATTTTCTACAAGAATCTATAAATATTTTATTGCGATTATTGTTATTATCTATATGGAAGAGCATTTGTAATTCTTCGCTGTAGAAATATATTTGACATTTGTTTAAAATGCTTGTACTGTTTTCATTTGAATGAAATGTATTATAATATATAAAATATATTTCCACTGCAATAGTAACTTGTTTTTTACTAGATCTTTGTTTATAAATCTGATGCTTCAATTACACTTTCATAATTGAACATTATAATCGAAAATATTGATTTTATATTATATAGCATTCATAAAAAAATATTATCAAGAGTTTAATTGATTGATATTGAATTGATTGTTTTTTGAAAGTACGATATCTTTTTCATCACTTTTCAATAATCATTCTTGTTATAATTTATAATCACTTGGAGGATATTTATATATGTATATCATTACATAGATGATCAGTCTTTTAATATCGAAAGATTCTTTTAAAATTTTAACGATTTAACTTAAATATTGAGCTCCTTTAGAGAGGCAACCAAATGTGCGTTTGAGTATAATTTTGCCATACTACAGGTGATAATGGTTTCGTATTTTTATTTTTTAAATATCTAAAACAATTATTATTTATTTAAACAAATATAACTATTTAGATAAAATATCAAATATTTAGAAAATTTAGGTACAAAAACTTAAGTGATTATTAAAATTCTCTAAAAAAAATGCATTTTATTGAAAAAGAGTAAGAAAGAATAAATTTACAATGCAATTATTTGAATTATTGTAATATAGATATAAAAGATTTTGTAGGAAGAGAAAAATTTATTTGTAAACCCTGCATTTATCGACAACCATTTTCGAAATATTTTTAGAATATATAATAAACATACATAATATATAATAAATATTCATAGAATGAAGCATATTACTAATGAAAATGTGAACAATATTAATTGACAATGACGTATCCGTTCCGAGGTCACGTATTAGCCTATGAATCATTGAACTCTCAAGATATTGGATATTGTGTAGACAGTGTACACAGATCATCTCGTAATTCAGTTATTTTGCTGAAAAGAGGATGATTTCTTGTCCTAAAATAGATTGAAAATCTATTCGAATAAAAATATCTTTATTGGAATATTTCTAAAAAAAGTTATTCTTGAACATAAAACTTTCATAAATAACTTTCTACCGAATACATTTCATCATCACTTTGACTATAGCTTTCATAGAGCAGGATGAAAATGTTATTCAATAATAATTCAATAAAAATTCTTATCGAAGTTATATAATTTTACTGTATGTATAACGTATGTTTTACTTAAATAAGTAGAATTTCTATCTATGTGATTTTTTCTTTATGACAAATGATTTTTGTTACGTTAATCTTTGATCATGAATTCTGAATAAGAAAAGAGAAACTGAACAGATGAAGTTTAAAATCTAAGGACAGGAACCCGAATCGGCTGCACGTGTGTTCGATTTCGAAACACTTTCCATACAAAAGAACTTCATTCGACGTCTTCAAGTTTTTTTCTGAATGAAGAATGATCTCCCGTTAAAGCTATGAAGTTTGCATTACGTAATCTCTTACGCTTTTAACCTAAAGACTAATTAAGTTTTAGGTATATTGTTAAGATTTTTAATAGATAAATATATATTTATAATATATATATATATATAATATATATAATATATATATATATATATATATATATATATATATATCTTTTAAACTATTATTATCTATACAATTCTAATACAATTATCTAAACGTGCACAAAATTTATTTATACGTTTATTTATATAGACATTCACGTTTTATTTTTATTCCAATAAGATTGTATTAATATTAGGATGAAAAAGAAAAAGGAAAGAAAAGTTTTCTACGTGGAAAAGATTGTTTATAAAATGGGAGACAAAAGGCAAAGTAGAAGTTGAAATTTTGCATTGGTAGAGCATTGATTTCTTTCCTTGTTCGATTATAAACTGATCCCCGCTCCTGTTTTAACGTGCCTTCACCAACGAAAGATTGACCCATTTTCAACTTTCTCATCGAAGTAGCCGAAATATATATCGTAAATGAATCACCACGAACCAGAATCCCTGATGTGTGAAAATAATCCTCAACAAAGCTGCCAATGCCTGTACGTTGGCAGTAATTTCATGAAATTTTCCACAATTCATATCTTTATTCAGTATCAAATCACTCGGTTATCAGAGTTTTGCGTTTAATAACCGCGACTCAATTTCCCTGTATCGATTATCTTGGAATAAACCGCACTTCTATTCCACACGGTAATCTTTATCGGTCATGCTCTCTATGATCTCTGTAATTTCCTTCATATACTTTTTTTTATTACGTATTGAACAATTTCTGAAACCACGAAAAAGCATAATAAAAAATAGATGAAATCAAAAAGTTGATTATTTAAAAAATGTTTTTTTTTTTTTTTTAAAGAGAAATATGAAATATTTTTTATTCTTTATTCTATAAAGAATTACATAGTTTTCGCCGTTGGATTTTTTTAGATTTAATAGTTGTCTAAGTTTCAAAACTCATTTCGACAATTCATTCTTTTCTACTGCTGCGCGATACCATACGCGCCTAAAGCGACAACTTTTGTGAAATTTTAAATTGCGTGATAGATATGGTTATCTATTGTGAATTGTAACAAAAGTGCCTTGGTTGTTTTATCATAATTATACACGTAATCAACAACGTGACTCCTACAAAAATATCTGATTGGATCTATAACCAAATATCTCAAAATTTTCGATGGAGATTTGGTAACTATACGTTGACATGATGACAAATCGAGTGGGCTATCGACGAATTTATGAACAAAGTCCGTCCAGTTCCCTCAAATTTATTGTTAATATTTGTCTTCTTCTCACATTTACTATGATTTTTCTGAAGTGACAAATAGAAGTTTCTTCGTCTAACTTTCTTAAATTTCTAAAAATAACCAATTCTCTATGAAAGGACGATTTCCATACGTAAGTCGTCAAAGTCGTCCTAAATTCTATATCAGATGTACCAGAAGTTCCGTAGTAAATTCTTGTTCGAATGAAAACTTATTCGTCGTTCGAATAAGATTATACCTGTCACAGTACTAAAAAACTACATCGATCACGCTAGATTCCCATTCAACCATATTTTCTTTATGGTTAAGTTAAGTTTCAGGATACTGTCCCCAGTGATTCACTTGAGAAAAGAAGGGGATTCATCTCACCCCTCTCTATTCTAGTTCCCTAGATATGCGCGCGTCCATTCCACCACGTTTCCGCTTCGGCGCTATACCTACGTCACTCGCCATTTTCCAATTAGAACGTCAGCACGTTGACTTCCTTTTTTTCCCACCAGAAACATTCCCTGGTACACGTGATTTCGGTCAGTGAACTTGTCGCGAACTTTTCCGATATTTTCCTCTAGTTGTATACGGCAATTACACGCTAAACATGTGCCAATTCCACAGGCTTATGTAATGCTACAATTTTCTTATATTTTTCTTTCCACAATTATCTTCGAACGTTGAGTTTTCCTGCATAAATGGACTGGGCTGATAGAGTTTGTCGAGTCGTGATATTTTTCTCTATAATCGAAATTTTCTATAATAGTGTATATTTTTTGATTTTATGTTTGGTATGTTGTTTTCTTTTTATTAAGTATACCAGAGCCAACTGAATTAATATTATTATCCTATCTATAATCTGTAACTTGGAAATTCATTAGTAATATTAGTTAAATTATTCTGCAAAAAGGTGCAAATTTCATAAATTTTTGGATTTCCCACAAATACATAAAAATTGGCAATTTAGTTATAAGATATCTATAGTACAGTTGTCGAAAGGAATTCGAAAGACTCGATACAGGTTAGTTCGCTAATGGTCAGAAAGTAGCAGTAAAGTTGACCAAACGTCACCATCAAATTTTACGTGTTTGTGTATGTAAAATATAATAAACGGGATATTCTTTTATTACTTCGGGTCCACTCTAAGAAAGCATTCGATACTAAAAAGAGACAATAAAAAAGGTTCACATAAACGTACGACCTACTTATCCTTGTCATTGGGTTATAGCTACTTTGTGGTTCCGTTGGTCCTTCTTGAGTAACTGAGCCTGAATAACTGAGCTTACTGAACTGTATGCAATTAATTCTTGAACTATAAAGAGAGAGATGTAAGACTTAATAATCTGTGTAACATTCACGAGTATGTTCAAGATCATATTAGGTTAGGAAGAATATGCGTGTGTGTAGAAGTTTCTAAGTTGATGTTATTATCCCGATATTAGCACTGCATACTTTCAATTGGAAATAATAAAAATAAACGTTATTTTCAAGTACATTATCACAAATGAAAATGGAACAGGGAATCGCAATGATCTACATAAAATTTAGAGATATCCAGTTACAATGAATAACGTACAGACGCGTTATAACATTAAAAATACTTCTGGGATGCTATATCTTAAAGAAAATACATATTATACAAATATTATGATTTGGCTGATAGTTTCTCAGGAAGTTTTTTTAAATCATATTAAGTTCCTATATAATTGTTATGAAATATTTTAAATTTGATTAGCAAGCTATATTGATGAAATTGTATATTTAACTCTTACTGTATTTATGTCATTCAGTAAATAAACAAGTAAACAAAAAATCTTGTTCGGGAAAGGAAGAAAAGGAAGGAAAAATCTCGTCCGTCGAGAGTAAACAGCCAAAGTCATCTCTTTTCACGACTCTTCGTTCGATCTTTCTTCCTTCCTTGTTGTGTTCCTTGGAAGAGAGACAGATTACTGTGCGCGTAATCCTCCGGTCGCATCGATAAGAGGTGCCCATCGTCGAGTCGAATGCTTTTACCCCCATCATCGTACCAGCGCCTCGAGCAATATATAAATGCACCAGCGATTGACAGAACGTACAGTTCACGTTTCAGCGTCTCTTACGCTCCTTTTACGCGTGTACACCTAGGCCACTAGTGGACACGTGACCGCGTACGCCACGTGCTTCGGCCGAAAAGACACGTGTGCTAACTTACGCCTAACCACCCGTCACTATGGAGTTCATTGGTAATTTTCTACTTTGTAAATTCGATATTCTCAGTTATAAACCGGGCTCCTCTACCTCGTTCGTTGGTTTTTGGCTTCTATTGTTATTGTCGGTCGGGTTTGGTGAGTTAACGGGAGCGGTTGATAAACCAGAAACGGTGTTGCTGGATTTTCTCTCAAAACCTTTCGCACCCTCCGATGGTGCATCAGAAGAATGTCTCCGGGACAGCGCCGTTTACTTAAAAGAGCTCAGTCACTATACGCCATGGGCTCTTCAGAGTAAGTCCAGTTTGTTAGTTTTTTTACTTTTCTCAATTTCTTGTGTTTCATCTTATCTAATGATTTTGTCTAGCAATCTAATGATTTAATTGACTTTGTTAGGGTTAATTCTAATGTTTCAATTTTATATATGTATAACAGGCTTGAATCCAACATAACTCTAAAAAAAAAAAATGTATTCTGTACGCTTAGTTTTTATGAGTTAAAAATAGATTAAAAGTAATAGAAAAACAATAGTGACTCGTATAGGGAAGGGTATTGGATTGGATCCCAATCTTTTAAGAGAACGTTCAAACACATCATTCAGAGATCTTTGCCGTAAGAAGAAGTTTTACTAACTGTTTTATCAATACTTTAGGACATCAACGAGTTAATGATTGCCTAAAATAATACTGGAAATAGAATCGATTAATGTATCTATCGACATTTATCAATAATTGATAAGCGTATGCTGAATGTACACATCATTATCGTTACATTCACTGCGTTTTATCGGTTTCGTTCATCAGTGACGATTAATGTAAATCTCGAAGCTCCAAAGTTCCCATAAATTCGGGGAGGGACCACGTAAGAGGTTAAGGCGGGATTTTTGTAAGGGTAAAATGCGTGCGCAGGATATGCTGCGCGCGCATACATTCCATGCTTTCTACTAAATACGTACAACGTCCGCACATTTCACAAGGCCTGCCATAGATGAGCGATGCACCGTCTTGCAGTAACCCTATAGAATTTAACATTTTTTTTATTTTAAATATTGACTGTCATCACTTCTGAATCGGTACTGAAGCGCGCATGATGGCGGCTATGTTGGGAACGTTTTTAGGACGCGCGTGCTATAGTTTTCTCTTCGACGAATAAATTTCTTCGAAATAGACAAGAATTGATAGAAACCGCCATTCATCATTAGTATTTATTTAATTAATTTAATAATTATTTATTTAGGTAAAGGGATAACAATTATTTTACTTTTAATTGAATTACAATAACGATAATAGCTTGTAGTAGATGACACTGCTAAGTAACATAAAATTCTGTAGAAGAATTAATTATAACGTAATATAAAGGTACTTTACTAATTATTAAATATATCTAATCTTTATTGAGTATAACTAGTATATTCTCATTTATTTACTCCGTGAAAATGGAGTGAAAATAACGTGAAAATCACAACAGTAATTGATGGTAGATAACACTGTTCGATAAACATAAATAAATATCACTGATTACATGTAATTTAAGGTTATGTACGCGATTTCTAGTTCTGGAAGAAGCTAAATTACTGAAATGAAGTAAAGAATAACGGAAGTTAGTAGCAGTTTATGAATTTGAGTGAGTGAACATTAATTTACATAATCAGGCAAGAAAATCATATACATTTCGTAGTAGTTCAAATATAATGTGGAAGATTAAAACACGTAAATTTTGCACAACATGGACCGAAAAATAAGTTAAAATGGATTAAATATAGTTTGATACAGCAATGCAATATACAGTTTACAATATGCAAAACGAATAAAACAAAATTTAAAAAGTGTAGTGTTATTTTCAAATTACATGACCTTATAGGGACGAAGTTTTGATTGGTACATAGTATATATTTATATACTTATAAGCATCATGATTAATTTTTTATCTCCTTTAAGTATCGAATGAATTCGAAAGGAGATCGAGAAACTGGATCGAGACGACTCTCTTTCTTTCTCCTTTCAATCGAGGTACAACAGGTCGTTCACCTGCAGCGAATATGTTTCAATTTAAGAATTAGACAGACATTTTGTCCATATGTCACTTTTTCTCCAATCTACAAAAGGTGAATGATTCTTTCTGACAATTCGAAAAGAAAGGAATCGAGTGTCTAGACCGAGTGAAAGGAGCCTGGGCTGATGACCAATGTTGTTTCGATAGAAAAATTAAAGGAACTCCCTCGAATTAGAAATGTTATTTCGAAACCCAGACATTAATCATTCAACCAAACGATTTCAAATGTGTCTTTTATTCAAATTGGGTATATTGCTAATTACGTTTGTTTGTGATAAAGAATAAATTTTTTAAATTTGGCGTGCATTCAGTAGTCTATTTAAAACAAAATTTAATCGTTTTTTTGTACAATTGAACTATGATAATATTTATATTTGACTTAAAATTGTGAAATTGTAAAAAAGGAGTCTATAACCTATAACTTATAACCTGTAAAATTATTAATATTATTAATTAATAACTTATTGTGCAAGAGTCCAGGTATGCCATGAACCAAAAGAATCACTAAAATACTAAATAATCTGACGATAGTTCTCACAATAATTGTTAGTCAATATTTGAACTTGACCTTAAGTTGCTGCGAGTAAACATGGGATAGGCACGTAATCGCTACAACATCATTATAACAAATGGCGTTACGTAAAGTGATCATTGTTGAATCACGTAATTCCCATAAGGAAAGAAACTCAATTAATTTTAGATAGCCATTAATCATTTCTCCCGGTTCGTCACGGTCAACGTCGATAGTTGCCACATTTTCCGCACTTCTATTTTACGTACCTTTCATGAAAATGTCACAAAATTTGTCTCTATAAATTATCTGTGTACAGAATATATCAATTATTAATTTAGCTGGTAATAAAAAATGAAAAATTAATGTAACAGTGTTTACATCCTTGATTGTAATTCAATTAATGAAATCGATATAACATAAGGAAATTATGCCGAGAAATTAAAACAATACATTGTATAATGAAAAACAATGTTTGTTAGTCTTATTTTCATGTCGACTTAATTATGCTGCGCTTCACTGACCCGTAAATCCATTAATACAAAGATAAGCTAAAAATTTTCGCAGATGATAATATCCTCAAAAGATCGCATTAATTACATAATCAGACATCATGCGTTGTGTTGATATTTGTTACATATTGTATAATATCTCATGTTGTATAACATCTCATGTTGTATAACATATACAAATATATTTCCATATAACTATTTCTTTATATAAGTCATTTTTTTGTTAGGTTCTCTTTCTATTTCCATGTTTACAAAGTTCCATTCATAGAATTAAATTTAGTAAAATATTTTTAAATGATAAAATTTTCAACCTACTTAGTACATTCCTATTTTCTTAGATTTCTGGAGTTCTCCATTTTATTCCGTTATGTCAACATTTTGTATATGACTCTTTATGATAATTTATAATTAGTAATATTAGTGAATTGACGAGTTACGAATTGTAGATTGTAGGTTTTGTAAATAATTTGTAAATAAATTGCTATGACGCAAACTAACTGATTGATATTGGTAACTTTTAACCTAAGGCTTGTAAAATTTCATTAGTAATATTAGCTAAATTGTGCAAGAAAATTAAGATCTAATGGGGTGCAAAAATAAATGACCATGAAAATCGTGTTGCTGTAACGTCTTGGAGATTAACAAAATCGTCCTTGAGCAATATGTGAACATCGATGATGGATGCTCGGAATCTGAATTCGATGATACAATGTTGATATTGACGTGAAGCGGGAGCAAAGAAAAGATGATGAATCCATCGCGATTACAATTACGTCATAACATTGCACGTTTATTTGCAGATCTTCGTAAGTCACTTTATTTTCGCGATGTCGAAGTCAACTGGAAGAACTGCAAGATAACCTCGTATATCCGTAACACATGTTTTAATGGAGGATTTGTTAGGCGTGTGATAAAGATAGTTATATTTTGATCGATTTACCTGAAGCAATTCTTTGATAAATTAGTCCTTCACTAATCCCCTTCTATCCTCATAATCTCTTATACTAATCTCGAAATAAAAGATTTCCACAAACCAGCACAGTCTAAATCGTTTACCTCCTCCAAATTAATTGTCCCTCAAATTATTGATGTAATTAAACTATCAGTAACGACCGCAACAGAAAATAATCAGATCCGATTACGCAATATTAACAATAATAGTTATTATTAGTTCACGTAACAGATGACAATACATTTCTGTTTTCCCAACCAGGACTTCGACCTAAACAAAGAAAATGCACGTGGTGTTTATAGGCTTAAGCCACGTCGTATGGTATCGTTATTTATTTTTCTATCTTACAACCTTGTATTTATCTCTGCAACAAACTGCTTTGAATGCTTTTCAAAACATATGTCTTGATAAAAATCAAATTAAAAGAGAATTCCGTTTCCTCATCAACATACTACAACGACTGTTGCTATATTCCTACATTTTTCCACGACTAAAATAAGCTAGTGAATTAAATTCTCATGTTTATTTCGATAAATAATGGTAATAAAAGGTATTAACTTCTTGTTAAATTGTTACCTTTGTCTTAATCACAGAATTCTATGATTTTGTATTTCAAGATTTCACATAATTATCGGCGAATCTGTTAAGACGTTAAATGGTATTAATCTATGATTAAGTTTGTGCAGAAATGGTAGTTACTAGTGACGTCATCTAGCGAAATGTTAGTGAACTATCGAGGACTCATAGAAGGAAATGTAGAGGATGAAGAAAGGGAATTGAATGAGGAAAAAGAAGTGTTTCTGAGCGTCGGTGAATTGGAATGTGCGTCATGAGGCGAACACAAACTGGGTCACGAAGGAATAACGTCTGTGGCGATGACCGTCCTTGTGTATCAAAGCTGGTCTTTTTGCTCACTGACCGATGATCGATCAATCTTTTCTCTTTCCGATCCATTCTTAGACTTTTCTTATACGATAGTGCTTAGTACATATGTATTTATAAATAGGAATTGTTGAGAGTATTGAGCTTTATTTATTACTGTTATTATTATTTTATTTTTACCGAACGGTTTCCTAAGACTGATTTTTATCTTAACAAACTGAAAATTGTTTTTATGTGAAGCTTCGTTCTAAGCATAATTGATCATGCTTTTTTTCAATCTAATGTTCATTAGTGATATTATAGCTGCATTGTTTGCCAACTTTGATACCATTATCTGTGGTATCACAACTAGAAAACGTCATTTCGCCGCACCATTTAAAGATTCCGATATCATTATCCATTAATGATACTGTAAAAAAGAATCTTTATTTTGACACGTTGTTTCTTGATTATGATGTTCATTAATAACACTCACTATTGTTCAAGATTTAATGTAATAGTTCTTTTTTTAGAAAAAATTTGTTGTACAAAATTTTCATTCTAATTTCGTATATAATCATAAACAAAAAGACATAATTTAGGCGCATATTCCATTGAGTTTAAGGTTATCTGTTTAAAACACCATATCGTTTTGACACATGTTTCACTGATTACTGTTATCCAATTGCAGAGTCTGTGAAATTTTAATAAATCTCTTGCGTACCTTCTTTACTCTTATTCGTTTGTGGCGCTACCACCAAACATTTAATGGTTCGAAGCACTGTTTCGATAGCTCTGATACGACTACTGACACGTTCTAATGTTATTATTACGGCGCCATAGCCGATGAACCATTTCTTGTGTTCTCTTCACGGAAAATATTTGTCTGATATTCAAAAGAGAATTTTTTCAATAATTTCATCTATTAATTGAGTATGGAGATTTCTGAATTATAACCTCGAGATTGACAGCATCGACATTTATCATTTTGTTACCTTGATAAATATTCATCGCTCAATGTTCAGAGTTTCGGAATAAAAAATATATATACTGCATTTGGCCAGTTGTGAACTCCGCGATGACGTATGCAATTTGATTCTCGATTTTTCGATTGGCTCCTGAATCGGCATCTGGTAATATTCATTTCGTAGAATCAAAGAAAGGAAGGCTGTCCTGTTAAAAATGCAACGAAAAAAAATCTTTCATCAAAATCAATATTAAAAATCTTTCATCATGCGAGAGCTCCATCATGGTCACTAGTTAAAATAAAGAACTATTAAATACGACTAAATGGCAGAGGTGTAAAATTATCATGATACGAAGGTAAGTAGTGATTCTTCGAAAAGAGTTTTTTATCTAAAGTTTCAATTTAGTGATATATATATTAACTAAAAGATATAAAAGGAACAAAGTGAATTCTTTGTAATTTGTAATTTTAAATCATAGCTTTGATACTGCTTAGGTATACATATTTTTTAAAGTTATTATCGTTTGAAATCATAAAATATCTCTTAGAGCTTTTCTTAAGCTTTTACAACGCCATTAACCGATGGAACTTCTATTTTCCAACGAAGAAGAGGAAAATGTGCGTATGTTTGAAATGCAATAGATCCGGCACGCATAAAGACGCATACATATGGCATACAGTGGCGCATTGAAGACGTAAAATTGCAAGGATCTGTCATGTCAAATGTCAGTTGTAGCTCGCATTCACGATTATCTGGGAAATTTTCCTCGAGAATCGCTCGAAAAAGAATACTTCTCGCAGCGATACTGAGAACGTGGCTCAGCTGTCATCGATGAAGTATCGATGGGGAAGCAAATGAACTCGTGACCTTAGAATGCTAATTCATTGCAAATGCGCGCTTTAACAATCAGCCTATTCCCGAGATGCTATTAACCCTTGCCGCTTCTAAGAAAAATGTAATTGTTTTTTTAATTTCTTCCTGCAGTTTCTTGCTAGAGCTGCAAATGAGAACGTTCTTCTTATTATTGTATAATTTACTGAACTAGAAATTTTTTAAAAAACTAAAAACATTTTTTTTAATTGTTCAGTACTTATTGCAGTGTAATTTTTAAAAATATTCTATTTTTTAAATCTGGGTTAAAATCTTTTCATAATCACATGTAAATATATTTCAAAATTTTTATATGTTTAATAAGTTTAAATATTTCAAATATTTCATATTAATTTTAGATGTCTTATAATTTTTTTTGAAATATCTTAAAATTCTTTTACTTCAAATCAAAGTTTCTTATTTCTATAACATAATCATTCTTTTTTTGTCCATTATACTTTGCTCGATCTTTTTGTTTTGCATAACCTTGCGCTCTTACATCACGAATTTTTTATCAAAAAACATCCTTCATGTTATGAGAAACAAAAGTTTACTCACGAACAATGAAATTGCAACGATTCATGGAAGTTTGCGGTTGAAGGTTACTGATAGAATCCGTTGAATGAACTATCCTCAAGGTTCTGCGAAAGGTAAAAGACACAGCTGTGTGGATTTCTTTGAAGCTGACGTGTTTTCTGACGGCACTGTAGTGACGATACGGAAAATTTTCATGAAAAGATCCTTTAAAATATGCATGTAGTCACTGTTAATTTGCATCATAATCTAAATTAAAGAAATATAGTTAGATAATAAGCAGAGGTGCTTGAGTCTTAGAATATTACAATTGAGGCATTCATAATAAAAACGACCCTTGTTTATATGTGGCATTTTTCGGAAAAACGAAAGAATATTTTAGTATCTTTAATTTCTGTTCCGTACATTTCAATTTTTTGTAACGAAATATTCGTCATTGACAAGGGTCGCTTTTGTCAGCCCTTTAACTGTAATTAAATTGGAGTTGAATAACTCGTATAACAACAGATCCTTTTACATTGATATATTACAATGGCGAATATGAGTAGAGATAAATGTCTTCTGTGAATAGTGTGTTTTTCTCGTGAAAAAAAAACAATAAGAATTTTGCAACTTCAGCTTTGCACAACGTCTCTGAGCTGATTACTTTATGTAACATGACATATGTTTACACGCTACGAACGCGTGTTGTGTATATCGATGCACTTCGTTTAGATAAATGACACTGTATAATCGTATAACTCGCATAACGGTTGTTTGCGAGTAGCCGGTATGTCCTCGCTATCGAGCATCAATGAAAAATCCGCTCTATCGCACGGTTACTTTTTCTTCCTTTTATCCCTATCGGTCGACCTGTTTCGCAATTCACGCGTTACCCACACTGATTACAGTTCCCGTGTGTTTCTTGGCTATCTTACTTCCGTGTAAGAGAGGTGTCGGCATTGAGTTTATTATAATAGTTTTAACTCTCTCACATATACACACATGTGCTAATGAAGAAAAATTTCTTAGATAGAATTGAAAGATAAAGTTAAGAATAAAAAGATGCGTTTTGGAAAATAGTGTAGCAATTGCCATTTTCACGATTCTCTTTAATAATTGTAATTTGGAGGTTAAGATTAGCATGATTGTTGTATATATAAATTATATAAAAAATCCTTATGTTAAAATGTATTTTTAACTTAAAAAATTGATTTTCAACTGATAAATCACTAATTTCAAAACGTGCAATTAAACGGTAAAGCGCATAAAAGTTGTAACAGAATATTCTGTCCAATAATAAAAACAAATTAACAGACGTTAACGCTCTTGTTTCAAGCAATTGTGCATAGGGGAGAAAATCGTGCACGAATCATCGCACGTGGGCAACAGTAGTTCAAAAGAAGCATGACTGCATTTGATCTCACACGTGTCTCGATTTTATCATACATACACATGTGATAGGTTATAGTAAATAACTCCGGACTTCCAGGTGTATCTCCGCGGTAATATGATATGCTTCTTCATAATTGAGGTTATTCACTTTATGTACTTTGTTTCATAATTTCCAACACATGTGTATGTTTTTTTCTTCCGAATTTACATATACATTTATTTCTTCCACAGTCTACTATGTGGTACAACAATTAAAATTTATAATTCGACATATTAATCAACCGATTCTCAATTTATACTTACTTTTCAAAGATCTGTAGTGAATGAGAGATTCCATTCTGTTTACCAACTTTAAAATATTGGCGGCGAAGATGAATATGCACTCGTATGGCAATAATCTATCGAGAGAATCACGACGTATCTACTAACCATTTAAATAGATGAACGCATGAAAATTGAACGCGATGCAAAACGTGGGATGTACACCTTGATTTCGAAACGCGCTTGGAAACGAATAGATATTGGATAAAGGGCCATTGTCAGATGAAAAAAATGCATAATTAAAATAGTACATGCAAAGACAAACAAACGATTAATAAGTGATGAGTGTTACTAAAGAAAGAAACCTGTTGCAGGCATATCCTCTAACAGAATCATGTTTCACGACATATATTAATAAGATAGTTGATAATTTACGGTTATTCATTTAAAACTTAAGATTTATTTATCCGTATAATGTTATGCAGCAAAGAAAAACATTTAACCAATTCCTCACGTCAACGAAACCTTTCAAAACGAAAAATTTTAATAACTTTAAATAATGTATCAGGTTGCAGAAATTCCTAAAAATTATGAAATAACATGAAAATATAAGTGATGAAGATATTATCTAAAGGATTAAACGAAACGAAAGATGTTATGAAGAGGACGATGTAAATATACATCATTAGTGTTCATACGTATATAGAAATACACAATTATAACATTAATGGTAATCAAATAGCGTGAAATACAAAAATTTATTTTGTGCTATATTTAGCAGATAAAACAATCTTCTCCCTAAGTTCCATTTTTTTAAACATATTTATAGAAATATGAACGGATATAATTATTTCACCGATAGCATATGAAAAACACAAGAAAATGTAGAAAAAGAAAATCTGAAAAAAGAAAAGATTACAGAGAAAAGTATAAGGGGCTTTCTGTGGATTCTAGTGTACGACGCCTCCGTGAAAATTCCACTGGGTGTAATCACGGGCAATTACCAGCAGTTAGGCAATTACGACGAGTGTCTACAAGTGAAAAGCAAATACGGATTCACCGGGAAGGCGTGTAGTGCCACGGTGAATTTCGAAATCGCCAAGGACAACGGTAAACCACACCAGCCTGATATGGGTGATCTGCTTCTGAATATAGCCATCGCCTCGGTAAGTAAAATACTAGTTCTAGTCTATTAATTCTTGTAGAGAAAAATTAATTTTTGATCGTCTAGGAAATATATGTAAAATAATTAATTTCAATTTCCTTTTTAAGTTGAAGTTAGGAAAATTTTAGCATGAAAAATTATGTATAATTAATAAAAATTAAACCACGGACTTTTTCATAATAATTAAATATTATTAAACAGAAGTTATAAGAGTGGGAATCTTTTTTCTGTCAAAAATTAACTGAAGTAATCGGAATTTATTACTGGATATATTGCAAGTGCTCAATCAAGTTATGACCAAGATTTCGCAATTACGTCGCGTTTCTGAAATTGCTCCAAAAAATGTTATGCAATTCTCGGTAGCACGAAACATACCATATTGACGTTGCTTTTGAAGAAATTCGCCCGTGGAAAAAGATATATGTACTTATTTATTGGCGAAAAATAAATGGTTATTTATTTATTTATTGATCAAATAAGCATCTTTGACAATAGAATACCTCTTTAGTAAACTTTTTTAGTAGAATATATGAATTTACATTATTCATGCAAGTACAATTATTATGATATTATAAATTGTCTAAAAGTTTTTTCGTAGTTGTTATTAATATATAATTAATAATTAGCGTAGTTTGCATTAATACAACATGAAGTGATAATGAGTGATTAATTTGAAACTAAAATGAAATTAATGATTTTAAAGTCACATATATATATATATGAATATGTTATGAATATTTAAACGAAGGCTTCCCAAATTTTTATGGGTCGAGACCCATTTGGGAAAACGGTAATTTTTCTCCAAGATTAAACGAAGCGTAATTGCTGTCAAAAAAGAGTTGATTGACAAGCAATTCAAAACTAATTTGATATAAATCTGCGAGTTGAGAGAAACCAGATTTAGCTAGTTAGACAAGATAGTTGACTTTGAATTGCTTATCTGATAATTTTCAATGAGTAAAACTGAAGAATTCCTTAAGAAATAAATGTGTAAACTACTCTCATATTTTAATATTTAAGACTATACACACTTTGGGAATCTATGATCTAGTATCTAAATGACTAACAGGTCGCAAACAAAATTTTGCAAAGTCTAGACTAAATTTTGAAATATAATATCAAGACAATAATATCAGACTCTATTCTCTAGACCACGATAACACACAACTCTGATTCATTTAACAGTTTATCGGTCATTGCTCAAAAGTATTATCACTATTCGATCTTATTAATCATTATCGTTATCGTACCATTCAGCGTCTATCACATCGAGATTACCGATCTTCAAGTTAGAAGTACTGCTATCAGTAATATTTAATGGTTTTTTCAGGTTTATCAAACAGATCCAAATTTTCATTTAACCATGAGATCTCCTATCCACTCTTGTTTCATGTCTCATATCTCAAAGAGTTAAGAATGGCAGTCAAACATAAATGAGAAGTTATTTTTATTCTCTTTCACCTATTCGATTGCAATAAAATATTCGTTCTGTTTGATTCAGGGATATACGAAATGGAAATCGGGGCGTTCAGTGAACTACATATGGATGTGGTGCGTTCCATCAAGTTGCAACCACACAGAAATCCAGGAGGCGCTCGAGCTTGGCCTCGACCCTCTGAAGGTGGAGGAACGCGTGGATATGGTGATAAAGGTATCGTGTCGCACCGCAGAAATGGATCGGCCGATCTTCGACGTAACTGACTGGGTTTACATGTAGGTAGATCTGCGCATATTATCGTGTTCCAACACGCGGCGCGGCGGTTTTCGCAGTAACGTAAGACCGTGGTGGCATCGTTGTTTGCTCGCTGCTTCGAGGGCAAGGCTGAACGCGTGCATTGCACGGCAAACTTCTCAATTAGAATTTTATCTCTGTTACGTAAAAGTACCGTAACTTTTATTGTTTACGGTATTGACTCAAGGTATGCTTATCGGATCTTTCTCAGAATAATATTGAATTAGGATAATCGAGAAATAATGTATGATTTTTATAAGCCATAAATATTTTTGCAATGTATTAAGGAAACTGCAGCTGTCGTGGATTTCGATCATTTTTTACTGTGTTGTCCCGGGCATGATTCTAAATAATTTTTTCCTATACATGTAACCGCCGTTCGGTCTTAGTTCCCGAGATATTCGCAAAAAATTGTTGGTATTACTACACTCGGTGAATTCTGCTTACAATTGTGCATCGGTAATGACGTACGCGTTAGTATTGGTCGTCGGCTGCCTCGTAGCGGCCGAGTTAAGAAACCAAACCTAATTCTTATCCTTTATTTATTTGTAGTATATATAAACGAAGCCTGCATGTGCTTGGCTACCCCTCGGATTCTTCGGATTACAGCTTCATGCACAATTGTTTACTAAAAATAATTACCTTTAACGGTCTAGGTTAGGTGATAAATAATAACATATTTACAGTACAGATTAAGCTTTATATTTTATTGTTATTATCTTAAATAGGAAACCGTCTTAGCCATGATATCAAAGGATTTAATTATTCGATTCTCAAAATCATGCTCATCGGATCAAATTTTTGAAAACATTTCTTCCAATCTTGTATGTGCAGTTGTGAATGATTATTTAGATTCGTAAAATATGGTACAAAGATAAAGAGATCAATGGCTGATGAATGTAAAGTAATGTAAATGGATCGACAAGCGGCGAACGAAGAGGCGAACATGTTGGCTGTACTTGTAACTATGTAGCTGAGTCAAAGATACATACATGTGGGCAGAATTCACTGTAGTGGTATCGACTCACTTTCTGAATATCTGAAAAACCAAAAGCGTTCAGCGGTAACATGCAAAGAAAAAAGTTGTTTATTCCAGGACATGGTTTCTTAAAAAAAAAAGATAATATCTTTAGAAATTTGAATTATTAATAACTAAATGACGATAAAAGATCTAAATTTAGTGATTAATATAAAATTATTTAAAAAGATAATTAGAAAATAAAATTATGTACTAAATTAAAATTCAATAATCTTTGCTAAAATATAAATTTAGCTTCGTAATAGTTTACAAATTGTACAAATTCATAATTCTATATTTTTTGCGTAATTTTGCAAAAACAACTTTAATTTCTTTTATTATTATTATTTTATTAAATTAACATAATTAAGATTAAAAATTGTACAAATAATGTTTTTATATATATTTATACTTATCCACCTGTTCCGTGACTTGCATGTTAATATAGGTCGTATCAAATTTCAGATCGATCCTGACGATATTCGTGGTAATCATAATTGCTAGCACGAGTTACGACATCGCTAAACAAGGCCATCTGAGTACATTGAACCGAAAAGGTGAGTTGTGTTCGTTCTGTTACGTAAATGAAAATTCACTGCAAATTCATCGTTTGATCGCTTTATCTCGTTGCTATTACGATTCCAGAAAAAGGAACTCAGGAAAAGATCGGTCGCGAGATTACATCGCATATGACCGATAAAGATTCTTGATCGCGCGATAAAGATCAGTGTTAAGGACACTTTGTTTGTCTTGCATAAGAGCTTTATCGATGCTCTTGTTGATTGATAAGTGTCGATTTCCGATATTCTTTTAATCTCTTTATACTTTGTAGAAAAATGAAAAAAATAGATGCAGTGAAATAATTGAATTAAGCTTTAAATTTATGTATTTATTTATTTATTATATACAAATAATGTTGCACACTATGTATGTTTAGATAAAAGACACGTTCTTCTAACTTCGTTCTCCATCTACACGAATGGAAAAAATTTATTGAAAACGGACAGACACCGCGATTCGATCAAATGCCTTGATGGACTGCGCTATATCAGTGTTTGTTGGATCATTTATGGTCACACTCATTATATAGAGGTGGTTGGTGTTAAAATGAACTTGAGCGAAATTCCACAGGTAAAAAAATTATAAATGTTCTATTGATGTCTAAATTGAAAAACAAAAATTATATGACGTAATCATGTACAAGTATATAATAAATTTTAAATACACAAACTAATTTTATAATTTTTAACAAATTAATGTCTTATCTTTCAAGATGCACACAAATTGGGCCAACATGTTAGTACTCAATGCAAATATCATTACCGACACGTTTTTCCTTATAAGTGGAGTTCTAATGGCATACACGGTCCTAAGAAAAAACGAGAAAAATTCACAAGGCTATTTCGACGTAATTGGCCTCTATCTCCACCGTTATTTAAGATTAACCCCGGCATACGCTATGATGATCGGATTTTATGCCACCTTGTTTTACAAAATTGGCTCAGGCCCTTATTGGGATCAATGGGTCGGAGCTAATAGAGATTATTGTCAAGAAAACTGGTGGATCAACCTGCTCTACTTGAATAATTATATCAATCTATCTAGAATTGTAAGTAAAGTTTAGTAATGATGCAATTATTGTGTGTACACTTTCTAATCGAATAATGAATAGTTATTTATAGAACAATTTTTTGTATTCTGCATGAAGCGCATACTACCATGTACTTTAGATTGATTTGAATTATTTAACTGATCAATCTTTTTATCGAAGTATGTTGTTTAATAATGGAATTGAATAATAATGGAACATTGCATGTTGTCGTTGAACTACAAATTTCAAAGAAAATTTTATCGCATTTAGATACGCGGTTTACGTTTTTTACTCAATTCAATTTTTAATCCTTTTATTCGTTTCTTGAACCTCCAATGTTTTTAACCTCAGTTACGAAGAAATGTATTTGCTTGTTATCTGGCATAGCTTCCTAAGTATGTTGCATGACAGATAATTACTTTGAACTAAGCATTCGTGCTTTTTGTTACAAAATGTATTATTACATTTTATTTAATCAATTATTGTAGTACAATTTAATAAATATTCTTATTTTGAGTTGTTTATAACAAAAAAAATGTTACACCAGAGGAATTTAGAAATAGCTTGTCCAATAATTGCTTATTTCTTACTTCTGTTTTTAGTGCATGTCTCAGTCTTGGTATCTGGCGACCGATATGCAACTCGTCTGGCTGTCACCGATCTTCTTGTATCCTATGCTCAAGTTCACGCGAAAAATCTTCTTCTGGCTCATTTTCGCGTTAGGCCTAATTATCTCCATTCTAATACCATTCCTAATAACATTCAGTCTCAGGCTTAGTGGAACTATGCTCTATTACAAGGAGTGAGTGTGGATATTTGCCTTTTTCACTGTCTTTCTGTTTTCTACATGGCGTCCACGAAAAGTTGCATTGAATTTTTAAAATAGATCTTATCTATTAAAATAAGGAAAATAATCAGTAAATATTTGTGTATAAAAATCAATTACTTTTATTTTAACGAATATTACATGCTTTTAAAGTTTGACAGAATCTTTTCGGAACGTCCTGTATCTCTCTTTTCTTTTCATCTTGCTACTACGCCGCGCCGTATTGTACCGTCTGATTTATTCCACACACGACTACTTTTTACTTTGAAATAGATATTCCACTCCGTCCTTTCTTTGTCATATCTATATTTCGAATGTTTTATATTCATTCTCAGTACTTTAATATTATTTGATTATTTAAATTTACAAAATATTATTTGATATATAAAATATATTTTGATAGATCAGTAAACATCGATAAAACGATTCAGGGAATATTAAGTATTTATAATACGCCATTCAAGATCATCTTACTGAAACCAAAATTAAAATTAAACGAGTAGACCATTAATTTAATCTTCATATTTTTTTGTTTTTGTTAGTAACACGGATGTGGCCAATGTTTTCATACAAATTTACACAAAAGTTTACAACAGATACGGATCTTATATTATTGGTCTGGCTCTTGGTTACTTGTTGTATCAGAATCGATCAAGAGTTGTAAAGATTCGTTATGTAAGTATATCAAGTTCTCCTATTTCATAAGTATAATTACATAATTCTATCATGAAACTTTATCAAACTTGAATGGGTGTTGTTTGGAATCTACAGTTAAATAATATCTTGTGTTTCTATTTATTTAAACATCTATTTAATTTATTATTTTTTAATAAACTTTTTAAGTATTATCCTTAGTGTATTTTGTATTCTTAGTATTTTGTTAAAACTTTTCATAAATTTACTTAGCCCAACCTAAATTTCGTTTTCTTCATTTAGAAATGAAAGAAGAAGAATATTACGCTGAAATGAAGAGAAAGTGATCGTGACATATGAAATGTGTGTTCATCAAAGATAGTAGCAAAATATATTTGAACGATTTTTTTCGTAATCGACATTTTTTAATTAAATCTAAATGATTTTCTGCAGATATACGTGATTTTCGGTTGGCTGGCAGCGGCAGTTTGCGGTTCATTCATATTCATATGTCCTCGGTGGATGTACTTTGACGACTACTCTTATAACGAATTAGAAGCGAGTTTTTATGCAGGTTTCCACAGACAAATTTTTGCTCTTTCTATTTCTTGGCTCATCTTTTGCTGCGTTCATGGCTATGGTGGTAAGATTTATTAGTATTAATCTTTTATTTAAACAAAACATGATTCATTTAGTAATAATATAAGTGCATGGCAAGTGCGATAGCGAAAATTTATGCGAAGAAACATGTGCATGAAACTTCATTTACTCCTACTTCCTACACATATTTTGAAATATTAATTGTTAATTATTAGTAATTATAAATACAAAATACGGGATAAATATACTCATGTGATTATAGAGATATCAATTGTACTTTTCTTTTGTGCAAGGTTTCGTGGGTCAATTTTTGTCATGGAAGGGTTGGGTTCCCTTCAGTAAGATAACTTACAGCGCTTACTTGTGCCATTATATATTTCTCTTAGTAGAAGCTGGATCAGTTCGGACTCCGGGCATAATTTCAACTATGGCAATTGTAAGTAATCTGAACTTTAAATGCATTAAAATAGATCTGTTCTTAATTTTTTATTTACCAAGTTCTTAACTTTGGTGGAATTTAAGTTTGAACTAAGATTAATTTAAAATCCAACATTTAAATACTATAAAAAATTTTCGTAAAAATATTAAACTCGTCCAAATCAAATTTTAAATTATTGCAACTATCTTCCTAAGCTCACTTTATACGCAAGCAATTAATTATTTGTCGAAACTTGCAGCTTCGCAGTTTCTTCAGCAACCTCTGCCTCACGGTACTGCTTTCTGCGCTTTGGACACTGTGCTTCGAGATGCCTTTCATGACGTTAGATCATACCTTTATTTCTCACCATCAAAGTCAATCAAAATCCTTGAACCTAAACCAAGGAAAAATATTCGGTTCTATTGATTCTGGTAAAGAGATCTATCGTCCCACGGAAGAGTCTTCTGCTACAATTACGCAGGATTGTGAAGGCACCTTTAACCAAAAGTCCAATAAAAACAACATGTATGATCAGGATTTAAAATCTGACGACAAAGATGACAAGTGTCCATTCATCTTTGTAATTAAAGCTGAAGACAACGATTCATGGGCACAGTTGAGAAATGTTCATCAAAATAATGGTTTTGACGAAGACTCGGATCAACCGTCGAAATCTAGAACAAAGGAAAGAATGGATTGTTGTTACGAATCGATCGTAAACGAGGAGTTCATAAGGAAAGAAGGATCTAGGGAATTAGAGGATCAGGCCGCCAGTAGTTGATCGACAATTTACCAGTGTAATATCGAATCAGCTTGCTGGTCAAGCGTTTATAAGCGAATAGAGGCGAGATTGGGAAACGTCTTTAAGGAATTATATAATTGATGTAGTGATATCTATTTGTTGATTCAGGCACTCTTGTAGGTAGTGAGTGATAGCCATATCGTAGTTTTTCTTTGAATATTCGTCTGTTGCGAAGTATTTTGTGTATTTCTTAGTCGTTATTAAGGAATATCGTCAGGTATGTGATATGATTTAAGAAATGAAGATTCTTTGTACGATGATAAATTAAAAGCACGTATGGTTTAATGATAAGTTTAGTGGTTTCTATTAAGTGAATCCTTGTGAACTATTTGGTGCATTATTTTAACACCACATTTTAATATTACATTATAATATTACATTTTAATATTACGTTATTCTGGAATGTTGGGATTAGATGGACAACTTGGGACCATATTTAACATAGTTCGTCTATTTCATTCCAACATTTCAGTATATATATAGGCATACCAAATTTCATATAAATGGATTCGTTATAGAAAATAATTTGTTATCGTACGGAGGATCATCTTTTTTATAATCATATATTGTGTACTTATAGATTCAGTTCGAAGTGCTTCTCACAATCCGATGTTGATCCATCGGCATGAAAATAATAATTTAATATGAACGGGTAAAGGTTAGTTAAGAAATAAAGGTACAAATTAGCTGTGAGAAATCATCGACTATCATTAAGTGTAGTTAAGAGATGTTTTCTCGATGGCCAGTTTAGAAAAAGAAATAGAACTTTTACAAAAATAAAAAGTCGGTAAGGTTATTTTTCATTATGCTTTATAGTTCAAATCGAAAGTGTACGTGTTACATTCGAAATTCGGAAATCTAAAAAAATCAGTGAATACGCTAATACGCTAATGTTATCTAACTCAATATTTTGTTAACTATACTAATAATACTGCTTAATAATGAACAATAATCTTTTATATGGTTGTTGTTAATTCAAGATGTTAAGATCAATTTTAACAAATTCAGTTAACCTGTTATCCAATATTTTACTTTTAGTCTTTTAGTCTTAACTTTTAGTCAGTAAAATTAGACAATACAGTACAAAGTACAGTATTACAACTAATATTAAATACTCTAATTATAGATTATATTATGACCAGGAATTAAGGAAAGAAATAAACTTGTTACATCGCTTTCGTTTTGTCGAAATATTTCTTCTGCCATGCTCAACTTTCCTATACATGAAGTATACAATAACTAGGAACTAATTACCGATATTCTTTAATACCAACGTCGATATTTTTTAATGATGTTTGTTATATTGATATTTTATAATATATTTAGGCTAATCGCAAAGCTACTCTTCTTATGTTGAATACCTTCGTATATATTGTTTATGAAAAAAAAGATGAATTATTTAATGCATAAGACAATATAATTATTCTTCATTTTTCCTTTTCAATATTTCCTAAATCGTTTGAATTATTTTCTGATATACAAATACATAAATATAATCTATGATATTAGGACGATAAAATAACAGGAAAATAGGTCAGGATAATTTCTAGTTACTGCAACATTAGCCTCAGTTCGTGTCACTGTTTACTTAGGTCTAAGTCTTCAACTGATGCTTTTATCTCGCTATACGAATACATTCTTTTCATTCTTCTAACGCGATCCACGAGAAGTAACAAGTAAGCCGAGAAGAGAATGAACTGCTTGTTTTATCCGTGGAAGAAATTGATACCTTACGACTTGCAATGTAGAAATCCGTTTATTTGAAAAATCAATTTTCTTTTTATTCTCCTTTGTACTTAAACACACTAAATTTTTACGAAGGAAAATAAAATTTATTATAGAATGTACATTTAGAATGTATAATAAAAGATAAGGCAATTTTCATTATCAAGTAATACAATGAAAATTGAGTCAAAGGAAGGTTATTGGAATTGTTATTAAATATATGTATATATTGGTTAAGCGACAATGAATATGTGGGAATTTGATGACATCATTAACAGAAAACGTTTCAAGGGTTGCAAGTGCAGTTGCAACACGTGCTTAAAGCGCCCTTGGGACGTTCTTCCTTCCGTGGGAAAATCAACCCCATATTTTTGGTCAAGTATTTAAAAAGGCATCTGCGTGCTTTGCAGATGATTAACAACTTGGGTAGGCAATTGAAGAAGCCTCACAACTTCTATAAGGAAGAGAAGAAAGCTCTTAAGAAATATTCTTCTTTCTTTTTAGGTTATACATAAGTATTTACGCATGCATTTACTAGGCTAGGTTAAATTTAGGTTACTAAATATACATTAATATTAGTTCAATTATCTTAAGATGAGATAAAAGAATCCATTACTCTATAGAAATTATAATTTCGTTATGCCAGCTGTTAATATGTTAAAGTCCTTCGCCAATAATCTAATTAATGCAGTCCACCGACAATAAAGCCATCTACATTGATAGTATCATATCCAACCGCCAGCACAACCCCTATGTAGGATGGAATGCATTTAGTTATTACGGAGTGCGGAGGAGTGGATGGCAGGCGTGATTCGTGATTGCGTAAATTGGGGTTAGGTTCTCGTAGTCGGTGGAAACGGTAGACGCCCCGTTGTGAGGAATACAGGGAGCGGATTTCAGTGCTGGACCGTCATCCACGTGTGGTCGACATCTGCGAGAGCCCATCGTTTTTCCGCAATGAACTAACGCAACGGTGAAACATTTGTCCCCTCTATTCTTCTCGTAAACGTCATTTATGTCCCTGCCAATATAGTTTGGTTTCCATACTAGTTTCCATACACAGCATTCAACCATCCTTTCCACGCTTTGTTAGCATGCACAATGAACTGGTAAAATAAGAAAGCAGCTTTGAAACACGGTAGTTACGAGTATCGAGAATTTTTGGGGTACGGGAAGTGACTTGTGGTTTTTGGATGATATACAAACAGTTTTAGGAATTGTTATGTATAGAGTACTCTATTTCTTTATTCTTATTGTCTGCATGTATAATATTTGATGTAATTCGTTTTTCAGTTTTTAAATTAACAAGATTTTATAATAAAATTATTACAAATATCTTTTTATCTTCTTTTCTATATTAAATTCAGATTAGAATTTTGATTAGATGCTAATAAAAGTTTAGAGTCCCTAGAATTACAGTAATACGATGATTAATGATACATTGATCAGGTAATTAGAATAAGATGTACAACAAAATAAACTATATTACCTTAATAATGCGTAATGATAGATTATGTTACCAGCCATATGGTATAGGGGATAGAATTAAGTGATTGAACGAAAAGAAGAAAAAATATCTCCTAAATTCTTTCCGAGTTATCTAAATAAAAGAAAAAAGAAGATGCAATTTTTTTTCTCAATTTTTCTGTTTAAGAAGTCGTAGTGTAAAGTAAATTTTGTATATCTAACTTCCGTTTGGTGTTTCAAGTTTCAAAGACATAAAGTCGAATCCCAGACCAACGTTTTTCACATTGTGTGTTAGACAGTATCCAATTTCCTGGACACCGATCCCTATATTTTAAAAAACTATGTCCCTTTCTGCGATATCGGCGGGATCCAGTGATGAGACTGGCGCCGACCTCCTTCGTTGAGTTAAAGAAACCAAAGAAATGAAAGAAAACTGTTTTCTTCCAGACAACTTAACCTGTGTCACGCGCCACCAAGGAAAGACAACCTGCGCAACAAATGGTAACCCGAAGCTCGAGGGCGCATAGTGCTGAGCTCACTGAGACCGCATCTGTGATCCTAAAGGTTAGGTTAGAATACAATAAATCTGTTCTGTCTTCGTAATCGACCATCGAGCTTCCTGGGCAAAAAGGAAACACAACTTGGCTTATATATCTGGCATCCATGTATGAATAATGAATGCATGATAAAACTAATAAAGAAATGAAGGATAAAAAGAGTAATGTCGATGCGTGGTAAGAATGCAACAATTCATTTGTATTATTGTAAAAATCTGTGGATAAATTAATTGATGAAATAAATTTAAAGGTAATTTAAAAAAGAAACAAATAATTTTCTTAAAAATTAGAGAAATTAGGAAAACTATTGACTGTTTCTAACAGTCAAGACCGCTTAAAAATTTTCAATATTAAGAAATGTTTTTTTTCATCTTATTAATTTAACTATATCTTATTTATATTCATCCTGTCACAAATTTTATATCCCAGTTTTATTTAAAAGGCAATCATCCAAATTATCGTCTTCCTTTATCAGACTAAAAATAAATTACAACTTTTCTTAAAAACTATATCCGATTATCCGAACTATATACCCCTTTCATTATCGTTTTATTTATAGCAATGCAATGATTTTTGAAAAATTATTATTATTATATTCTACTTAAAAAAGAAGAGGAGACATTTCAATGAAACAAGAATAAGTTTCGCAAAGGGATCTTCAGGTCGTGAAAAGGTTCGCGGAAGGAGAAAGAAGACAAAGTAAGAAGGAAGACGAATCGGAGGTTCGAGTGTGAAATATGAAGAGGCACGTAAAAAAGCTCAAGTGGTTGCACATGAGGGACGAGACTTTTACCTACGTCAACGATTATTCTCTCTTCTTTCCTTACGGTGTACGAAACTCGAGGAAAACTCGTAAATTTTCTATGAAATCCATAGTAACAGACTGGCGCCAGAGAAATTCCAAGGTCAACTTCAGCTATTATGTATCAATATATGTAGATACCACTTTGAGGATCACGTGAGAAACTTATCCTTTGCTCGAATTTCCTCAATAGCTTTCTAAACATTTCCATTCTTCTTCTGTTCCATAATTTCCTTGGGAAGTGATTAATAAAAGCAAGATCTGAATTCTCTTGCATAATCCCAATTTTTATCAAATATGATATATAAATAAACTGACAAATTAGACAAATCATAGGTGAAAGAGATAGCTGGGTCCAATATACATGTCTTTGCTATATTTCAAATTCGAGAACTCAACAATAGAAAAATGAATAAATGGTAAAAGGTTTTGGATAAAAAGTTCGCCAAGCATTTAGTCATTGAAAAAATATCTGTATCGAGTTTCATGTAAGAGATCCTACCGATCGACGCCCACTGCCGCTGCCGATTTCATCGTCAAGTAATTTGAAACGAGGGCGTAACCAGCGACTTCTTTCCCTTCTTGACAAGCTTCTTCTTCGTCTTCTTCAGCGGCTCTTTTCGACTCTTCTTCACCCATTAGTACCAAAATGGCGTGCTCGACATTGATCAATCCCGTTTTTTATTGTTGAGTACAAGATAATTGAAATATTGTTGTTTAGACTTGTCATTTACTAATCTTTGTAATCAACGAAATTGAGTAATAATAATCGAGTAATGTAATCAAATGAATTTCTGTTAATGACATTATCCAGTTTAATACAAATGAAGAATAGATGAAAGTAGGTCCAAATATTTCATTATTACATTACATATTTTATTATTTATATTTATTTATTTAATATTTATAATATTTCATTATATATTTTGTAACTATCATTAATATTTATCCCTAATAATAATTAAAGTCAATTGTCATTAATAATATTTTACTTTCAGTAAGAAATCCAGAAATATGCGAAATATCATTTAACTTTTAATTTCTTATGGAAGAGTATACATAATCAATAACCCGGGGAACATGTGAAAACCAAGATTTTTCAACTTTAATGCCCACGATTTCCGGCATGACAGAATTAATTGCAGTGTTTTCGGTGTTTCGACCATAGGGGTTAGAATATCCTCTAACGTCAAAGAGATTCACCCTAAACGGTAGCTATCCCTAGGGATAACCTGTGGCATAAATACGTAAGCTAGCACCTGTTTCCTTGCTGTACAGTCACACGTGCTGTTCCAATATGTTGCTTTAATTAATATCTAATTAAAACAAATTAACAAAACAAAATAAAACGTCAAATGGCAAAACCGAAGCACCTTAAGGACCATTAGATAAGTAAAATAATACGTAATAAAGTAACTGATAGAAAGAAAGAAATTATAGATGATGTATTGCTTTATCGCTTTAACGGGCCCATTTAATCATAACTAAAAATATTTTTAGAAACAATCATCAATCTTTAATATATTAATCGTCCAACAATTCCGTGATTGTTTTTTTTGAAAAACTTCAAAAGTATGTATAATGGTTTTAAATGAAACGATGTATTACACAAGTATGAGTCATTAAGTGGCTGCACGGATCAAAAGCTACATTATCGAAGAATGTTAATCGAATGAGTCAGACTCGTAAACCTATACATGCATGTATGACAAAGTTCGGAAAAGTTGGAGAGAAAAACTGAAATAAATTATTAGTGATAACGGAAGGCATCTGGTTTTATACTCGATTGTTGCCAGACATGGTATCCATACTTAAATAATTAGTTACAGTCATCAACAGCACATAACTTCTAATTAGTTACATATATTGTTATGAGTATTATTGCCTGAAATACCATCATTAATTACCAATTCCATGTGATACATAGTTAAGAATAAATCTAAATTCCAAATTTGTAAATTTCCAAATCAATTTTTGAATTTTTAAAAAATATTCTCTAAGCTCCATCCAAGTGTCCAAATTTTTTAATTTTGTAAAGCTTTAAACTTTTTAATTTTCAAATTAACTATTAAAATATATCTATTTGCAGCTCTGTTCTTTTCCGGAATTTTTCCCAAACGCTTACTATGTTCGTTTTTTCCTTATATTATTTTTTTATTTTTGGTTCTTCTTCTAGGGGATAGGGGAGAAAGTGATTGGTCGAGTGGCTGGCTGCCAGTCTGGTCGCAGAAACTTCTTGACAGACCCCGAGATGTTGTCAAAGGGAAATGCCGCGCGATCGACCGACCACTTTTGAACACGACTAATTTCTTCTCTTTGATGCCAGGCGGTCGATTACCACGCCTTTCTTGAGACCCACACTTTTCCGGGACAATTTCTTCAAACCAACTCTTTTTTATTCTTGGAAGTAATACAAGTAATGAAACCGCAAAATACAAGTATATATTAATTTAATCAAGCAATAGAAGATATGAAAATCTATACTAGATACACACGTACCAAATCACTAATCAATCAGATCTGCGGATCAACCATAAATTGCGAATATTCATGCATTTATGAAATATGTAAAACTGAGAAAACACAAAGGATGCACATAATGTACAAAAATACGTAAAACAATCACGCTAAAAACCCATTATAAAATTTGTGGGGTGAAACTTTCATTCAAGTTTAATTTCCTCTGGCATATTCTGGCATATAAATTTACATAAACATTCGCAGTCTAATTGTAATCTTTACATATAAAGAGTGTTAATCATCCTAATGTATGTTCTCCTCAGATTTGGAAGGGAACAACACTCAAAACAATATCTTTCCTTATAATCTTCAAATAAAACCATGCAACCTCCTTTCAAGACCATAGAATCGAAAGCTATGAAAAAATACAATAAAAAAGGAATGACTTATCGGAAGGGACAACTCAAGTATATTCACAAATCACAAGGTGGCGCCTATGTAGATGGTGTGTGGTGCGGTTTCCCACAAATATAGGTAGGAGCGATTAGAGGGTGATTAGAAGAAGGTGTTCTGGATTGCGTTCCAGCAACGCAAAAGCCGACGGCGCGTCGTTTCGGTGCGGTGCGTGTGTCCCCTCGCCACTTTTACACCCCTGTGTCGAGTAGCAGACACCGAATTGGACGACCACGCACCCACGGGACTGATACGAGACCCTTCCACTCCGTGGTTGGAAGCTGCTGGTCCCCACTTCTTCTTCTCAACCATGCGACGCACGCTCCTTCAATTTTTTTTTCTTTTACCCTTCACGAGTGGAGCTGTCGCGATTATTACCTAAATAGATATATGTATCAAGGTTTAAGTGACTTCCGGCGATAACGAGAATTGAGAGGTAGAATGTTGATTAGAAGTATCATGGTTAGTTAACTTAGGATAACGGTGGCTGGTTTTGGATCTTTGAAATTGAGAGTGAGGTAAACATATGAGAAAAACCATGTATGGTTTTGTTGCATTTTATTGCATTCTGTGAACGTTACTATTTCGGGATAACGATGAACAAATATCTAATCGATTCATTTTTAAACAGAGTGTGATACATATGTATAATACAATAACAACCAAAGTATACATGCTTAATCTTGTAATTGTTCAATAACAATAACGATAATTTCCTAATTTCATTAAAATTTTGTCACTCTGATGTTGACATAATGAAGTGACCCATTTAGGGGACAATTTTTTCCGCGCGAAACGCGTGCCAGTCTCGTGGCTTCGAGTTTCTGGAACGGCCCGGTCTACTAATTATTATTTCCGTCGTTAAGTAGGCTATTTTTTCGAAAAACGCCAGCAGACGTAAACAAAGAGTTGAACCACGGTGTTCTGCGCTCTGTCGGTAACGCAGCAACAGAAATTTATTTATTTTTCTCGCGATGACACGTGGTTCCTCTTCCCATCTTTCTTCATTTTTCCCCTGACGATCGCACTTCCCGTGCAACTTTCCAAAACAGTGATCAATTCTTGATTCGTCATTGCTTCTTAAGAATAATCTTTGATTAATTCACAAAATTCACTATGATATATTCAGTATGACAAGTTTTTATTTAAAAAAAGTAAAAAAAGGGAGAGTGTCCTAACCTCAATTGTAAACAAATGAAACTAATTCCATCCACTTAATTTATATACTTATGTCACTCTTGCCAATCTTTATTAACCTAACCTAATCTATTGCCTCAGAAGGAACTTCGACCAATCCGCAAAAAAGTGGCAAGAAATTTTAGAGAGATTTATAAAGAGATCGATGGTCATTAAAAGTTAATCTTTCAGAGAGGAGCACGACTTACACGGCTATATAAATGGTGAGCTTCTACCAACGGAAAGAAAAGGAAAGAAATGAAAGATCAAACAGAAAGAGGTAGAATGAAAGGGAAGATGAAAAAAGGAAGCGAGAAAGAATAAGGTTAAGACAGCAGTTGCGGAGAGGAAGAGAGAAATTCAGAGGGGCCATGTGGCGTTTCAGGAGATATCAAATCATACTACGTGTACGCCATGCCGCCCCCTAAATATAGTTTATTGCGTTACCGAGTATTAATGGAGCTCCTATAGGAAGGACGAAGACAGACAAACTATCGAGCGTTACGGATCAGCCACGGAAAACCGAAAATAAAACTTGGTAATAGATTCTGATTGATTGAGTAATTGAGTAATTAGGTAATTATGCGGATATATGTGAAAATTTCGGTTTTTTATGAATATTGCAGGATAATTAAAGCGTTGATTAATTGATGTTAATATGAGAAATGGCAGACAATGTATAGCGTCTTATTCTAATTACCTTATCATTATATCACGAAATTATTGTATTCAATCGAGAAGTTGTATAGGTAAAATCATTTTTACAAGAGCAGAGGAATTTTATCGTTCTGTGAAATATATAGGAAAAAAATTATTCAGTAAATTCGTTTTGGTTAATTCTTGTAGACTGGAACGTGTTTATTAATTCAGCCTGATTTATGCAGACTTTTTAATGTATCTGCTGTATCTCCTATTGTGTACTGCCGAATGTATTCCATTAATCTATATACATGTTTTAAATTAGTATTCTAAGAAAAACTCGCAAAATATACGATAAATACAGAAATAAAGAAAGAGACTGAAGGTTGGAATATTGAAATCAATCAGCATTTCAACTTCCTGTATAGTCTGGATTTCAGCTTATGGAGTGGCTGTAGTTTTAAAATAGATTTATCCAGTTTTCGAATTATTACATTTTTAGATTTCCAAAATTAAACTTCTAAATTTCCGTTATCAAAATTTTAAACTTCATAATTACTGCTTTCATATTTTTAAATTTTCGATTTTCCGCTTTTGAATTTGCACATTTGCAAACATTAGATAGTTCAGTTTACATCTTGCAAATTTTTCCTTAAAAATTTCATAAAATAATTGTCACAAAACCTGTAAGGATGCAATATTACAAGAAAAAATAATATACAAAATTATCTTGCACAATTATAACGAAATTATATCTTTAACATACCTTCACCAATTTTACAGAAAGAAATTCCAAGAAAATGAGAAATCTTCTACTGAAGGGTGGAGGATCAAGAAAGAATACAAATTAGTTACGATCGTTAGGCCAGGATGACTTGTTTAAAGCGATCCACAATCATGCCAGATTTCGGATCTGTTCCGGTGTCACAAATTGAAAACATAAACACTGGGATCGCGTACACGTGTCCTCTGTATATCATAAACTGGTAGACGATCCTTAAAACCGGGTGCCTTTTCCTTTTGCTACGTCCGCTCGCTGGGTTCATTCATGAAAATCCGGTAGCCCTTTAAACCGTGAACGGGCCATCGGTAAGCATACCAAAGATATCCCTTCCTTTTTCTTTATGGTCTTTTTTTTAAAGAAAGTACCGAATATTACAGGCGACCCTTCTAATACATAGTTCATTCATACAGTGTTCATATTAAAATCAAAATATGCTGTATATCGTAATGAACCAAAATAAATTTGCGAAACATACAATTTTTATCCAAATTTTTAAAAATTGAAAAACAAATGAAAATATCTTAAATTATAAATATCTAAGATAGTAATGTGTTATAAAAAATACTAATGAGTTGTATTTTTAGAGAAACATGAATTTTGAGATGGATTTAGAAGAAAGTAATGGTTCTACAAGGCGTAGAAGAAATAGACACTTTTATTTCATTAATTGCAAATTGTTTCGATTTAATTAATGGGAGATTAAATGTTAATATACGTATCCTATGCAACAAAGGGAAAGAATGAAGACAACGGAGACTTTGATTGGTAATGAACGAGTGGTAGCCGAAGGGAAGGTTACTCTTGGCTGTTGGAATAATAAACAAACCCTTTTTGTTCGTTCCAGGCCGACATTCACAGTAGCTCGTTGTCAAGGGGACGCAATCCCTGATCTGGGTTAATAAAAATTCGAACGGTGTCGCATTTCAAGAAACACCGACCGAAGATTCTCCTTTTGACCAGGGAATGAAGGGTGACCGAAAAAGACCTGGTTCTCAGAAAATTGCCTTTAAATCATCTTTATTGTCGTAAACTTCACTTTGAACTAGTCAACTGTCAGACGTGTGAAATCTATCATCAGAACATGTAATATAGCCTTTGCCAGAAATCAAAAAGGAAAAAAAGGAAGTTTGATGATGTAGAATATAGAAGAACGATTAGTTCATTACACAGAAAGTAAGTACCAAGGATGATATTGTGAATAAAAAGATAAATCAGAATCTCAATAACAAACAAGATAGATAAATGTCAAAGACCCTTCTCGTATCTTCTTCCATCGAATCAATCGAGACATTGCCCTGGAAATAAAGTTAAATCCACTTTTAATCCCTCAGATAACATTAGGCGTAGCTTCAAACTATAGATAAGTATGTTAATTTATTCGACATTGAGTCGCGCGAGCAAGAATTGGTAAAAAAGTGGAGCGACGACGCGTTGACGGTAACGCACACTGACAGAGGGGGCTTTTTGCCATCCGGAGAAGCGTCGGCCCTGGGAAAAAGACAGATAAAGCCACTTAAAGTAGCTCCAAGCTGTGGAGGAGGATCGTGCGCTGACCACTACTATTTTCAATCCTTTTTGCCGCTAATTACGACAACCCTTTATCGAAAGCCACTTGAGCATCCCCCTCCCTGGTATTGCTCCGACACTGCGGATTAAAAGTGCGCCAACGAATTTTAAAATAGGACGCTCTTGGATGAAATTCGTGGAAGTGTATTTATTGAAGACGGATGCACCCAATTTTCTTTGACGTTTAATTATAGATTTAAGGCATGTTCACGAATAGCTCCATGATCCTCTTGTTCTTGAATTTAGCGATGTGACACAGAAGCAGTCGTAATTGGTCAAAACTCTAATCTTAACTGAAAGTTAAGTTACCACATAAGCGGTATTTATTTATATAAATATTATAAAACCTGTATAATACGTATAATATAAAACCACAGTGCGTTGTGAATAGATGAAACTTACCTATTGCATGGGGAAGAAGAAAATGAAATGATATGGCCAGAGAAAGGGGGATGAACAAATAGAACTGAATGTTAAATTCATTTGAAGAAAATATCATTGACAATTAATTAAGTGTCTTCTAGCAAGTTCTAACAAATATCACCAATTCAAAAATATTTTATTATTATATTTAATTATATTTTATTATATTTTAAATTCCATCACCACCACCATCACCATCCACTAAGGGAAAAACAAAGAAAACAAAGAAAAAAAAAATTACCATAGCGTGTCCAATATATCTTAGATCCATGGTATATATCGGATCCTCTGCGTTCACTATTTATATAAATTATGCACTCCGGTGTTGGCTGATTCCCCGTTCAGTTCAATTTCTTAATTGAATCGAACGATATGCGCTGCATGGGCGTAAACCAGCTCGAGCTCCGCCCTTTGATTCCTCTCCACAAGCTTCGACTCTCTCCCTCTGGAGTCTGCGTGTACACCCACCAGCGACGTGCTCGAGTACCAAACGGAATAACCCAGCCACTCGAAGCGACCTCCGAATTCGGCGTTCTTTTCTCAGTGGCACTTGGACCGCATCCGGAAACGCAGTGACCTCGTGACCAGTGAAACGCGGCATCATTCGTCGCATCCCTCATGCCTTCTTTCGGATAAGAAATATTTCAACCGATTTCTCGATCGTTTCGGGTTGTTAAGGAAGAGGAATTATAAGAGATAATCTTTTTCGGCTTTTGGACATTTTGGTTTAATAATAATTGGGGTTGGAAATTTTGTGTAATCGAAGTTCTCAACGAACGAAGATTTCGAGGTTTTCAGAAAATTCTTAGGAATCGATTTCAAGAACGATCTGTTGTAGAAGAATTTCGATTGATGGAAAAACTCTCAATTAAATTAGGGTTAAAAAGATTGAAAAAAATCGGACTCCACTTTGTACGCGATTGATTCGCTGATCGCAAGTGAGATTTTTATTGGTGAAGTTATTGTGACAGTGCGAGGAAAGGAAGTGAAGGGAAAGAAGTTACAATGATGCTCGGGGGTTACGAGGCGCAACCGGATTATTATCCGCAATGGCATCAACCCTACAATTACGTCACGCAATTACCATATGGTAAGTTCTATTCTATAGATATTCATTTTTTTTATCTACTTATAGCTTTTATTAATATGTTAGTTGCTATGGTTTATTATCTGGGAATCATAAAGAGAATCTTATCAAAATTTTATAGCATCGCTATGCGATTTGCCCACGAAAAGACTAAAGAGTACTTTTAAAACTGGAAGAATGTAGAAAACAAATTCTATTACGCAAAATGAAATAGTTTCGAATAGCGCTTGCACACATGTGTTTGCTTCGAAAATAAAGGTGACTTCTAAATATAGACGAAATTTCCAAAATTTTGGATCGTTCCATTTTTTTTCGTGAAACATGGAGAATTTTGCTTGTAGAATATTAAGTAATCTTCAGATTATGAGAGGATTGATAATTCGGAATTATTTTAATTATTAGAAAGAAAATAGCATAATAAGGAAGATCTTTAAAGTCTGAGAAAGTATCTTCATATTAACATTCAATAATTCCATTATTCACATTTATATTATATTATCTTACAAAACTTTTAAAGAATAGATTAATGAATAACGCAGACGTTGTAAAAGATAATTGATATAATAGTAATATAACACGATTAATAAATGAATAAGAAAAAGAAATCGCTGAAATAAAAAGCGCCACAAAACATGGTACAAATCCACTAAACGCATTCGCAATTATAGCATAATAATAAAACGATATTCCTTAAACGAGGTAATAATTAAAATCTAAAAGAAAATATAATAAAAACAAAGTAATTTTTAAGCACGTAAAAACTGTTGTACATTTCGCCATTCGATATATAAAATTCTCCATTTCTCTTTTGTAGGACCGCTGAACATGCCTGACGCGGATAGCCAATCGACGTACTGGGGCGCGGATTCCGGGATCTCTGGGGGTAGTTCTGGCGCCGGAAGTCCCACCGCCTCGACGCCTCCCCTGATCGAAGAGATCGGCGTCCAAGAACCAAGCTACTCATCCCTGCAACAATATCCACACCCTTCTATCAGCCAACACTATCCCAATTTGCCTTACCCATCTCAACAAGATATTTCTCATCATCACCTACATCATCACCATCATCATCAACAACAAAGTCACAGAAGAGACGGCGATTATTCGACGGTTTCTTCGATGAATCAAGTTGATGGATCGCTTCAACAACATCTCAGACAAGGAACTAGAGACGGCGGAGTTGTCGTTAGGCCTAAAAGAAGAAATACAGCGAATAAGAAGGAAAGAAGACGCACACAAAGTATTAACAATGCGTTTGCCGATCTTCGTGATTGCATACCCAATGTTCCGGCGGATACGAAACTGTCGAAGATTAAGACATTGAGGTTGGCAGCTTCGTATATTGGATACCTGATGGCGGTATTGGAAAGCGACGAAGGAGAAGAGCCACAGACCTTTCGCGCTGAAATTTTGTCTAATGGCAGAAGGAACAAGACGGCTCAGGCAAATCAGGTTAGTTTTTAGAAATTTCGAGCTTTCACTGTGCAATTAGAATTTAAAAGGCTACAATAAGGAAGCAGCTCTACTTTCTAGCAGTTTGAGTAAACCAACAGAAATCAAATTATATACATTCATGCTATTATTTGTAATAATGAACTTCTGCACTTTTAAATGTGAAGATTATACCTTTTTTCCTCTTCCAACAAATATAATTTATATAAATATCGTAGCTGCCTCTTTAATATAATCGAAACTTCCGGGTGAAAATACGTTCAATCGTGTCAACCGAATTCTCATAAAATTAACTGTATTACTAGCGAAACGTTAGAGTTTCTAGAAAGCTCACACTTGGAAGCTTCGATCATGAAAATGAAGGTTAGTTTTATTTTATTGCGAAGTTTTTGTATTTTGATTGATTGTTGTAAAGGAGTATTGTTTAGACATAGTAATGTGCTCTAGACACGCTGAAACTTGTCTTAACGCAATATAGCGGAAGACAAATTTCCAATATAAATATTATCATACGTAGAATGTATCATATTGCATGATAGACTATTTTTTAACAAGTTATTGTACTATCAAGTAGCAGCGAATTTGATATCCCATATAGGCAGATTCAGACAAGTCGAGACAGGTCTCAGCTTATATTCACGTGTTTCATATTCGATGTGAGATATAATAACGTGAGAAAATATTGGTTTATTATGTTATAATCAATAGACTATTTCGTCTACTATCCATTCGTTTATCTCTGCGACATACTTATTTACATATTTGTTAATAAGACAGCGTTACCATTTTGTTGAAAGTTTTGCTCTGTAAATGCTCATAGATATTTTTAATATCCGTTTCTACATTTGAAGTATGGAAATATAAATATTTTTTTTTCCTGTAATAATAAATAGGTTTCGTTCTATGACCTGAACATCTCAGATTGTAGAAAACGATAAATAAATACACATCATCAATAATTTAAATCTCTTTTGGAAAACTTCAAAATCGAAAAAATAATCATATCCTGATGTCTAAACTTGAAAATACTTTGAAAGGGTCCTCGAGCCTACTTCCACAGCGAAAATCGGCGGTATGCACTTCAACTACGAATTTATGCCCTTCGTCTACTTTCCTTTAAATCTCCTGGAACACTTTCGTAAGCGTTGCCTTCGAATAAACATCGTTCTCTTTAATTGGACGTCGTTCGTCGACGCCTGAGAACTCGACCTTAAACTTGTCATACTAAAACTCTTAGATGAAGAAAGACAGAAGAGAAAAATCTCATCGTGTTCACGTGCCATCGAAACGAATGTTCTCAATTGAGCATATAACATACTTGTCTTCCGCATTGTGACAAAATAAGTTTATCGATGCCAGGCAACAAATAAATTTTCATGCATGTAACTTGTTCTGTTTATTTGAAAATCAGAAATTTAGTATAATCTTGACAAATTTTAACTGTAAACAGAACTGAGTACTTGATTAAATGGATGTTTAGTAACGATTCCTGTTAGAGATGTCAAACAGCCTAATCAGAGATGTTGGAGATTAAAATTTATTCCGCTCGGAATACTTTCAGTATGATTCCATACGAATTTTATATTCCTATATATTTCAAATATCATTCTAATATCGATTCTTTTAATTAATTAATGATAAGTGGAATTAGCAATATAGAAGTATAATATGTCATACGTAAAATGTTCAGTTAGATAAACAAGTGTTTGGTACGTTTAAAATTCAACAGAATCGACTAAAAATTTAACGAACGAGAAGAAAAGAATTTTTGTGAAGTGATGAATAAACTGGATTGCGGTTAGATCACCAGGTATCAAAGGTTCTTCGACTACATATTATAGTTTAGATTGTTTCCGTAACTTAAATTTCGAAGATGACTATTGGACCACCCTGTAGTTTCGTGGTTTCTCCTGTTTTCTGTGATTCCTCGCCACCCAAAGAGAACTTTCTTTGTTTCCAAGGTCATCAACCTTCAATTGATCTGTCATATCTATCATATAAATTTCAAATTTTAGGTAACTAGAGTTTACATAAAAATATAAATGTAAGATTACAATTGTAAATTTGTAAATACAAAATATTAAATGTAATAATAGACAACGATATAAAATAGTTATAAAATATTTATATTCTATATATTAAAGTTTAAATAAAAAATAAGAGGTAAAAAACATAAATATATATATATGCGACAATAAAAAATATAAATAATATTTAAATCTAGAGAATATAAATATTTTATAATAGACGTATTTTGTATGTATTCAATTTTTCATTGCAGAACGAGTCGTATTTACACCAGGCATCAGGCCTCGGGTCTGAGGAATCATCGAAAAGCAAAGGCCGAACTGGTTGGCCGCAGCATATGTGGGCCCTCGAATTGAAGCAGGAATCGCCTACCAACCAGATGCAATAAAATCATCGATTTCCGATCTATCTATTTCTGACACTTTATGGCTTCTGTTCTCCCGTCATTATCGAGAAACCGAACAAATTGAAAGTTAGATTAATGTTGGTGGCTAGCCAGGAACCTTCGATTATTCTCAACTTTTCCTAGACAGCTATCAAGTATTTCGTGGAACATAAATAGTAAGAAGAAAAATATTTGTTACTCTTTCATTTTACATCATCGACGAAATATTGCGGTATAAAATAAGATTAATTTATTCACATAGCTGCGAGATAAGGTTAGTGTAAAAATTACGCTAAGTATTGTGTATGTGTATGTGTGTATATAAGTGGGTGAAAAATTGAAATCATTTTTTTAGTCTCTTTACTTTTCCTTCTTTCTTTCTAGAAGACTTTTTTAACAGATTCGCACTTTTGATGATTTCTGAAATTTTTGTTACAAGTAGAACTTGCTAAATCTCAATAAAAAATAGGGCATTATTTTTATTTGAACGCAGAAAGCGTCGATAAGTCTGTTGTAAAATACAAGCGATCGTTTGTAAATACGTGTCTGCGAGTATAGGTCTGCCTGTAAATAGGAGTATCTTATTTCTTAGTCGATAATAATTTACGTCAACCTCGTTATCCTTTCACATTTTATTCTACGTTAACCTTTGACATTTCATTTTTCATTGAAGGAAAAATCAATTCACGAAACCAATCGATAATATACATAATATCAAGTTTGGATATCAGATATTTCATCGAAAATCAAAATTTCATACAGTTTTTATCAGTTAAAGAATTTAAGTGATATCATTTTTTCGTTAGATCTAAGCAAGTCGATTGATTTAAGATGCTTGTAAACTTTTGTATAGATTATCTTTAACAATGTATAAAAAGTAAAAAGTCACTAGTAATAAATAGGGTATCTAGTAACTTAAGCTCTCGGGTATTCTTTCTCTCTCTCTCCCCTTTTACATTTTATATGTTTTAAAATTATATATTAGTAAATCTGTAAATATTAAGTAGTAAGTATTAAACGGAAACAATCCTAAGTCTAGCTTGCAAACAGAGGAAGAGCTCTCAATCTCAATCAAATAGATCTTCTCCTGGCTCTTGTGTTGAGGTCTTGACTTGTCTGAAAGATATGTTTTCCTTAGTTACATGCTGAGAAAGCATTGTTCCTCGGCGACGGTTTCAAATTTCTTGGATTTTCTGGCGCCGGTACTTGATCCACGTTCAGCTTCTTAATCTGAGCGTGTTGCTGATACATCTATTGAAAGGAAAGAAGATTCCCCTACATCCATACGACATCTGTCCTTCCTTTCTAGGAGAAAATCATGCAAGTATAGTTTGAGAGAGTCACGTACAGTATATTAATTTTCATTGGTTTATAATAAATGATCTTTAATCATCCTTGACATGTTTGTCATTCTGTACCATTCCATAGCAGATTATTTTTCTGAGTATCAAATAAACAAGTAGATGCGCAGCGATTAATCAAGACTAAATATTTGCAGCACTTTTATCTGACAACGATACGGTATTTAGCTTCATCGATAACTGCATAGTGACAACATTGTCGACTTTGTATATTGTAAATCTGTTATCCTCGATCAATCGAACCACGTATAAGAGGAAGTCAATTAATTGATGAATTCCATGATATCTAAATAAAAACACTAAATTATATTAAAAATATCGGATATGTTTCATAAATTGAATGATATTAAGAAATTAAATAATCAGTATCAAATATTTTTAAAAATCCAAACCATTTTGTAGAACTGTGAAGGTTAGGTTGAGTGATGAAATTTATTCTAGGTACTGGACTTATTTTTTTATGACTAATTATCCCCATTCTGTGAGCAATCATTCGAAAATGTGAGTGATATCATCCGTATACCAATCATAGCATGCAATGGATTATGTTATTCTGTTACGCTGTTAGAGATCTTTTGTGTCCTTGTCTAGTAACACATGCGCATTCATATCATAAATATGTAAGTGTAACACTGATCAACAAGCGACGGTAGTGTGCATGCCTAATTAGACAAATGTGGAAGGGGCCTCTATGCAGCATTCTCTTTCTATCCCCATATTGTATTCATTTACACGGTATCATACGACTTGTGTGCTTCTATCTTCATATCTCTATGATAATATAGCACCACTCGACGTTCATTCCAATAAATAATTATCGGTCAGTCTGTCAGTATCGAGCTTCGAGTTTATTGTCGTTCTGTAACATCTACATACTAGGTCATCGCAGAGCGCAATGAAACGAAAATATTCTAGAAACTCAATGTGTAAATAAAAAACAACAAAATGAAAAAAGTGAAGGCAGAAGTAGATACTTTTTTGGAGAACAAAGAGGCACATGCTTTCCCGGTAGAAGGTGTTAAACACGAGGAGGTGAATCGGTACCGCTTTGTAAACTCTTCGGTTGATGAAGCGCAGAACACCTCCGTGGCCCGAATCGACGATATAAACACTCCGCAGTACCTAAGGAACTCGGTTATTCTCGGTAGCAGCAAAGAGATCGTTGCTTCCTTGTCAAAACCTTACCATGAAGCCCCTGCTGTGCTACTGAGACCATGTACGATTCGTATAGTACGAAAGGGACCTAGTATACATATGCACGGATCTGTATATATTATTATTAGATTGTGGATATTTACAACTGAAAGAGTGTTACCTATGTAGGAATTTATCTATGTACAATTTATCTACTAAATGTTATAACTGGTACTATAATTTTGGTTATTTTGTATATTTTCGCATATTATACAAAAATTTAATACATACATATGCACATATGTATATGTACAGTGAGGAAATGAATGACTCAGGGAAAAAGTACACGAGATGGAGAAATTATGATCAACCGAGAACATTACATTGTTCTTTCAATACTATTTTTGCTATTTTGTTGGATAAAGATTGATGTATATATTATCAATTCATTTGGATATCTACAATAGTTTTCTCATAAAAAGATTTTATCTATAAATGAAATAATGAGGTAATCATTAAAAGAATTAACTAGATGCAACCGAAATGTATTATATGAAAGATTGGAATTTTAATAATTTTATATATATATAACACTTCCGTTATCGATCCCTCTCAAGTTAATTCCATTGATAGTCGACCGAATACGAAAACCTAACCTTCTCCCCACTTCCATTATCTTCGCCCCTCTACTTGCATTTCCCCTTCTACTTCTTACTACCACTGTTTGGTGATTTGACAAATGAAGATGTAACGAAAAGAAGAAGAAAAGAAAAAGCCTTTCTTACGTGGGAATATTTTCGAAACAGCATCGCGACGGAACAATCACGCGTGAGTATATGTTTGTATAAGTGTATGTCAACGTGAACACGCGCATCAAATGTGTATACGAGGCCAAAGGAAAAAAGTATGAAGCGGACGTTTGTTTGCTTTGACAAGTATCGAAGGTCCACGTACATATATACTTACTCGCGAGAATGTCCAAGTACGGTCGACCACTTAGGCGTCTTGTGAAAAACTGCCCTTAGCATGTGTCGCGCAAACCTTCTCTACCTAATTGCTCCTTTTGAACGTTACTTTTCTTAATCATGGGGTAAAAGAATGAAAAGAAAATCGATGTTTTCAAGTTCTCGATATTTTTGTTATATACATAGTAAACTTTGGTAGTTCGATTACGAAATATATTTTCCTAATTATTTTTTTGAGATGATATTTTTTCTTTTATCAACAGATGAGAAAATTAAGTATAACTTGATTCTTTGAAAACCATAACTAGACTTTTGATATTTATATGCATAAATTATGCATAATTATAAGAAATTTAAAAGTATAAAAATGTATGTGCGGATAATATTCAAAGACGTAAAAATATCTGAAAGAGTACTTATCATAAACAAATTAGGGATATATAAATGCATAAATACATAAGAATCAGCAGTCTAATTATAACATTTAAAGTGTAAACCAAATTTCTATTTAGATTCCATTTCTTTACTTGTATTCACAGAAATATAAATTTGTGTAAACGTTCGCGTCAGTCTAGTCATAACATTTTGATTACATTATTTGAAAGCTATTGTACCGTATATAATTTTATCGTAACTTATGCGTCGATAAAGTAGGAAACGGATTGATTAAAGAATCGGTATTTAAGATCCGAGTAGATTCATTGAGTATTGGAATTTATCAGACAAACATCGGAGATATTACAAAAAGGAGCAAATGAGCTACGCTATGCTAGTACGGCTACAAATCTTGGTTCAAATTGTTTACCCTTCGAAACTACTGTGCGTCATATGTAAACAATGCTGTTCTTCTCTAAGATGGATTATGTCTTCTGTCCGAGTGTTCGGATTTAGTATCTCGCAAATACCCAACGGGAATGCTTGCTGTGATATACTAGAAGCTTAATGTTTCTTACATTATCCCGTAAATATATTTATGTGTAATACATTACACAAAATTAAAATATCTTTTCAACTTACACAAGTACTTTGTATTTTTAGACTCAAGTACCTCTTGATACCTTTTTGTAGAAAATAAAATAACATATTATTTCGCATATAAAAACATATATATAAAACGATAGTTCCATTTAAAAAAATGGAGGTTATCTGCAAATTCGTTAAATGCATGTACTTCCAGAATAATTACATTTCATTTTGCTTAATGAAATTTTCTCCTACTTTCTATATGTTTCAAAGTTACTAGTCCAATTACTTATATCTTACGGTATCTTATATATTCATGTACAGACGTACTAGGATATTAAAGTACCTAAATACCAAAATACTGAAATATTTAAATATACAAATGCTAGAATGCCAAAATACAAAACTATCAAAAATTTTTTAATTTCAAAATACAAGATACTTACTAAAATTTCAACATTCTAAAATATTAAAACACTATAATACCATATAAATATACGAATACAGATTCTCTCTACAAAAAAGATTCGCATAAAAGCAATCTTCTAGTCGCATTTATATAAACTACGCTTTTACCGTAAATTAAACTGCGTGCCTCCAAGACGATCAACCGATAAATGTGTCGATAGCCAGACGCACAGTCGAGCTTTTATACGAACGATGCCCGATCTCCTCTCCATGCTCCTCCGTCTCATTCGTCCCGAAATTGAATTGGTTAATTGACAGACTTAATCGAGAACAGATTGTCCGACTGATCGCCTGGGGTGCCAAGTTCGATCTGTTACAAGCGACAGGGAAAACGCCACGGTACTATGCTGACGTTTTTCGATTTGATAGGTGACATTTTGTCTTCCTTTTTTCTCTTCCTCCATCTCTTTCGACAAATGTTCAATGCTTGCAAATCATTCGACGTGCATTTGTCTTTGTTTGAATTCTATTAAATCACTAATTATATAGTAATTGTTTTCTGTTAGGATGGATTTAATTCATTCCAATTTTATTGAGATTTTATTGGAATTCAAGATTGATTGAACGTTCGCAAGTGAACAAATGACATTAGCGAAATTTTACAGGTTATAGGTTACTAATTATAATATAAAAATTCTTTTACACAGAAATTACCTCAGTAAAGTACAGGAGGAAGCTCAAATTAAAAGGATTTTACTGTATACTAGCCTAGATTATCCTATTGAACATGGATTTGTTAAAGGAAAAGTTAAGTATATAACCTAAAACTTGTCACTTGCCAATTTAATAGTATTATCAATTCAATCATTCTATAAAACGTTACAGGAATTCAGGTAATCCTACTGTATCTTATATGTGAACTATTAGCCTTCTGTATCGATTATCTAATAATTCATAACTTCTAATAAGTAACTACATACAAGTAGTGATAGATTTATTAAGGAAAGTTTCAAGAAATTTTTTTTAAGTAGGTCTTCCTGATGGAGAAACCTATTGTTATGGACTACAAACAAATGAAATTCTAAATGATTTAATTTCAAATAAATGAAAATTCAACAACTTATTCTCTACATACACTCATCATCCACGTAAGATTCTTTCCACTGTCCACAATTGATCCATTAAAGTTACTATCTTATTTCCGTTAGAACAGAGAGAAAAATAGAAGAAGGAAACAACAGAAAGAGAGAGAGGCGTAGCTTCGGAGATTGAGTTAAACCTGTTACAAATCCCAGTAGAGTCAATGAATCTATCCGTACGAACATTTCCGCCTTGCGGTGACGACAAAGAATGAAAGTGAGGATAGGAAGAGAAAAAGAGATAAACAACGATGAGAAAGCGAAAGAAGCGATATGGGGGTGGTTGCAAAGGTTCTCCTAGGACGTATCCACGATCCTCATTAAGTATGGAGGAGCGTAGATCTCGATGAAATTGAGATGAATCGCTTCGTGGGACGTCAGGATTGGCCCCGGTTGGGGGTGGGTGTTTTTTCAGTTGAACGTAGCTTTATTTCGAATGAAATTGACACTGTCGAGGAAAGGGAGAAGAAAAATAAGGTTTACTCCATGGAAACGACAATTGGATGAAAAAGAAAAGAGAAAGGAAAAATAGAGTAGTGTAAGATAGCTTGCACCCCTATAAAACCAGCGACTGAACACCGTATCGACATCATTCGCCGACAACGTTCCGCGATAACATGTACTCAAACGAAGCGATGATCGGTTCCGTCGCGTTTCCATCTTTCAACCGCCTTATGACCATCGCAGTTTGCGTAATGCTATGTGTGGTCTATTTGGTGTCCAGCGCTTCCGGAGAATACGGTACGTTCTACCGATTGTGAATTATACAGGAAGTTTAACAACCCTCTGACGGTGTAATATAATGAAAAATTCAGGATGATTTAGAAAACAATTATTTCTTTCTCGCAAAAGTTTTTGCATTTTGATTACCAGTTATAAGAGGTTACTTTTCAACCATTTCAATTTTTTATAATTGCCTTACATATAATGACATTTAAGATGTGGAACTTGTGATAAAATGTTTGTCTCAGTCTCTCTCGTGATGCATTTTGAAAAGATATTAAGGAAGCTAGGTCAAAGACCGAGAAACTACATATACATACGTGTTATTATTTTTCCATTTTCACATGTATCGTTATTTGTACGTGTTATACTCTTTCAAATAGAAGGTAGAGATTCCTCAAGTAGTACGAGCAATGACAGAGCACCGAGCAACGAGTTCGGCTCGTGCAGCGACGGCAAATGCATCAAACGTACCTCGGAGGATATCACCAGTGGTATGTGGTTTGGCCCACGACTGGGACGACGACGCAGGGCGGACAGAAAACCGGAGGTCGATTCTGACATTGAAACTCTCGCCAACGCTCTCGATGGGTCACGTTGGGCCGTCATCACGATTCCAGGTATATATTTATTATACTTGAAATACGTTTTTTATAGTCTCATGAATTTTTCTTCGTATTTTTAGTATATTGCATGATCGTTTTTTCCAAAAAAAAAAAAAGATAAAAATAGTAGCTTTCTATTTTATATAATTCACGTTAATATCATATTATTAGAGAATCAAAATTTTTACTAATTTGAATACCTAACTTAAGTATTTTTTCTCTGAATAGAATATTCATGCTTTTGCAAATCTATATTTCTTTAATTTTGTTTCCAAGATTTAACAAGACAATAACAGACAGATTAATTGTATGATTTGAAAGAGTCAAAAGATGTATACTTTTTCTTTCAAAAAATGGCAAAGAACATCGATCTATATTTGATATTTCAATCATTGAGTTTTTGAATAAAATTTGTTTTCAGGATCAGATAGGCGTCAAGCAACGCAGTTCACACCCCGTTTGGGAAGAGAATCAGGTGAGGAATATTTCTCATATGGGTTTCCAAAGGATCAGGAAGAGTTGTACGCGGAGGAACAAATTTTCCCACCTTTGTTTGCATCACGTTTAGGACGTAAAGTACCTTGGACACCAACTCCGAGGCTTGGACGTCAGTTGCACAATATCATTGATAAAGCTAGACAGAACTTCGATGATGCACGCTTTTAAGACTGGTTCGACCTGCTGGATGATTAATAGCTAATGATATAGTGTAATTAAGACCATATTTAAGAAAATAAAGGACTTGTATTTATTTGTATTATAATCGAAGAATGCCCGATATTTGTCCTGTTTCATTAGTTTTTATTTTTATTCTTTCTCTTTTCTTTGTGAAATGAAGGTTGGTCTTATATGTAATTGATTAGAAGTTAGATTAAGTTTGAAGTAATGGACTAGTATACGTATTCACTTATGTTATAATAAAGGGATGTTTAGCATTGTTCTACTTTAATTCAGTAAATTTTTTTCGTTCCCGTCGGAAAAAGAACCTGACAATGTCATGAGTCAAAAGAACAAAGATATTTATTTCTTTTTAAATCTAATTGTCGACATAAAAATAAATCAACAGAAGTTTATTCCAAAAAAATAATCTTTCAAATATCGCAAATATACTATAATTAGGATCAAAGGAAACATGATGTGGCGTAGCTATAAAATTTTTATTTTCATTTCGACTTTCAAATCATCAATATCCCACCTCAAAAGATAGATACATATTTTTTAAACCTTGGTATAATTATTATTACTACGAAATACTTTTAAAAATAGGAAAATTTTTAAATATGATTATAATAATTCTTAAATTCCAATTATTTTACTATTTACGGATATAACAATTTTTACATTATGATAAAAGATAAACAAAAAAATGAAAGACAAATAACATATTTTCAAATTTTAAAATATCATGTAATTAAAAGAATAGAGTCGCTAAAACCGTGGTTGTTATTCCTGTCCGGTCTGATAGTAAATGGTTACTTGAGCAAGGAGAGGCAGAAGGTTAACTTGTATCTGCTGGATGTGTTTCCAAGCTTTATGGTTACGACCGCAGTCTACGCCGCCACATGGCCCACGGTAGTTCCGGTCGAGGAATTACACGCGTAGTTACGCTCCTCCCTTTGCCTCCTTCCTCTTTCTTTCACCACAGCCAGAAATTTAACCCTATCTCGTTGCACTCATGGTTCTTCTCTGTGAAAAAATTGAAACGATCCTATTTTGGCTATCTCCTTTCTTCCTGCTTTAATTCAAGAAATGATTCAATGGAAAAACTTTTTCTGTTCGTTTATAGATATTAATGCTTCGAATAATTTTTAGGTTATTTCAACCTGAGAAAGATAGCAAAGTCGAAAATTCATTCGTGTAATTTTATAAAAACCAGGATACGAATTTTATGTCATCCTTTAAAACTTCTTAACTTTATTAAAAATACTTTCTTAGTATTTTAAAAAAAGTTATTATTGTAAAATAAAATTTCCACTTTACCGAAAAAACAAAGTATTCAATATAATAAATTTATTATTCATTATCTGTGAAATTTGTTCTAATCTAAAAATATTCTAGACTATATGAAATGTGCATTAATGGCATCATGGGGTGAAGAAACAATACAATATTGTTTGCAGTTCGGTTTTTATCCGTTTTTTATTATTATTGTTATTATTAATATTTACTGCACTCATAAACGTTACAATCTTTCTACGCATACAAGATTCACAAATCGTTCACACGACAGCACGTTTCATCACGTATAACACCCTTACTTAAATATCTCTAGGCGTATTACAACTACAATATGTAAATTATATATTTGTATATATATAATATATTTCTATATTTTTTTTTTATTTTACTTTCTCTATCTTCCTCTCATTCGTACACTTCCTCTCGTTCGCATACATCTTCTATCACACACATATTACGTGAACGTGCACGCGTCCGTCTCGTTTTTTCTATTCTTTATAGTAATAATAATATTCGTACGCTACGAATGTATATCGTATTTACATGATCAACAGTTTTCGTTCTGACGGGATCTCCAATTGTTAATATTATGCAAAATCGTCGTCATAGCTCGTATTGTAAAAAAACGCAATCTACGCCATATGTATGCATCAGTATGGTTAATAAATCTGAAAAAATAAATCGGTTATTTTCGCGAGGCCGCCAAACGGAGAGCTCAATCGATATTTTCAATTGATTTATGATTCTATTTTATAAGTTTCCCTTTTTTCATTTCTCACATTTTTGCACATTCTCCAAGTTAACTCATCGTTACGAGTAAATACCATTGATCTTTTCCTAATTAAATAGTCTGTTTTTTTTTTCTTTTAATAATTCACTTTCCCCTTTTTATTCAGATTATATTAGTAGGTTCTCATAGTTATAGTCTTCGAAGGAATCTATCAGTTCGTGTCTATGCATGTTTCTTACAAAATTCGAATAAAATTCTGGACCAATATATTCTTTGAATCTAAGGTATTATTCTCCTCTATTGCTTTCAGTCGATTCTAATTATTGTTACTTTATATCTATTTTTCCTGTCATCTAATCACGTATGGTAGTGTAAAAATTGTTAAAATGTTTTACCTAGTTTTTTTCTTTCATTTTAAAGAGATAATCGTTGATTGGAAGCTTATGGCGTAATAACAATCGATTGATAATTAAAGTTAGTAACAGGAGGATTAAAATGCTGACATACTCTTTTTTCCAATTCGTTACACTCATATTTATTGTTTCTTCAATATCTGTTTAGATATTCTGAATGTATGATTTTTAAGTCACTTTGCTTCGTACTTTAATTTCTATTAATTCCTTAGGAAACGATCCATAGGTTATTGCATAGCAAATTCTCTAGGAAATAGTTTACCGATTATCGCACGACGAACATTCTAATGAATGATTTATCGATTATAAATAATTAACCCCTTAGGGATTGATTTACAGTTTATTGAATAATCAATCCTCTCCCGAATGATTTATCGATCATCGCACAATTAATGATGTCAATCGTCAGTATTCTTCTTCTTATCGTTTTCATATCGTTCCAAAGAAATATCGTAAGAAAAATTGCAAGAGTTATTGAGCGAAAATGATCGTCGGATTAATTACAATATACAAAATTAGAATCAATCAAAATCACAAATTGGATTTTGGATATAAATTAGATTTAAAGAAAAGTATTCCGATCGAGAAAATTTTCAAGTAGTTTTATCACATGGAAGACGAAATAACAGAAAGAAGATTTAGTCGGGAAAAATCGATATTTCGCTTGTTTAAAATTAAGAACGGAATTTTTCCTCGAAACGTTTCATGAAACTTCGTTTAATCGTTTCAAAAACCAGTTGCAATAACTGTAAACGTCGTCAATATACCAAAGATTAATTTTCACGATCGATCCTAGAGAAAAATCGGAAGAAAAGAAATTTTAGTTTTCTAATCCTAAATATACCATTATACGTAAATATAATATACTAACACAATCTTTTTTTTATTTTAATAACTTTTTTCTTCAATCCATTACAGTTAAGCAAAAGAAACGGACATACTTAGAAGAAAAGATGAGTATAAATATATTATACATACATACATACATAAATACAATAATTAATCAAGAGATCAAGATACAAGAAGAAAAGGAAAAAAAGTGAAACAAACCAAGGATTAATTTTCCCATAAAAAAAACGTTTCAGAAAGCAGTTTTCCTTCTTTTCAACCCTCACTTGTCCTTATCTTTTCTAAATTATGTATCCTGTGTATAACTGTGTAATTTACATATATATATATAGAATATATATGTACGCATATAAGTAACAATACAAGAATTTGCAATGTAGTGCATTTTCTTCAGCCGTTTACAACAGGACATCCGAGGACTTCTGGTAAAAATTATTTACAGTATTCTACAAGATCGTCGTTCATTCAAAGAAAGACAGATAGCTTTCTTCCAGATACATTGAAAAAATTTCTTCCAGATCATTGAAAAAATTGATACATTTTTCAACTAGTTGTACTGAGTTGTACTAGTTGTACTATTTTCCTTAACAGTAGAATTCACTCAGTTTCGTTGTATTCAACTTCTTAGAAATTAATCGCAGATAAAGTTTCAATGAAGCTAGGTTGAATCTTCTGATAATGATCTGGATCTAAATTTTGTATTTATAACACAAAATAGTCGATGTGGTTTTTTATTAATAGAATCGATTACCTTTTCAAAAACAAACAAAATTTAAGTAATGAAGAGTTTATAAAGTAGGCTCTGAAAGATTAAATAAAATCATTCTTTATTATGTATATATACTATTAGCTGGTAAAAGTAAAGTGTTAATAGAAAAGTAGCCTTCATATGTTATAACCACTGGAACGTGATCACTTCAAAGATAAAGAAAGATAAATTCCCAAGTTTCACAATAAATTACGTCCAACCATCGTGCAAGTGCATACATATAATCTCTTCTTTACTTCACAATCGTGCTTAAACATTAAAATAACAAAATAATAACAAAAAAGGTGTCCACGAGATATATATACATATTCGAGGTTAATTGAAAAACCAATTACGACAAAGGAGAGTGAAGTTGAAACAGAACGACGATCGAATCCTAGCGGCAGCTGTCGTTACTCCTAATCTAAATTCGATTAAGCCTACAGTCATATCTGTTTTTTTTCTTTATTATAGCGATACGCTCTTTGTTAGTTTAAATTGAATCACTCGCTTAGAAACTAGTTTTAGTTTAATTCTACGCCGTTGTATACGAAATGGCAAAATAGACTACGAACACGTTCTATGTACATAAGATGTTCACTATTTAATTATAAAGTTCCCTTCGTTCGTCTACAGCTTACTTCCTGGCACCATATTTTTCTTTCTAGTATTCGTTTTCGCGTTTATTCTCTTTGTCTCTGTTGCTTTGTGCTAATCGATCTTCGTTCGTTCGAAATTGCTGTACGTAACATCTTTTACTTTATTTTTCTTTCCTTTCGTTTTCATCGTACTCGCTGTTCTTATTGTTAGTACCTTTATAAGCTGATGGTTTTATCGATTTTATTTTATATGTTTCATTATCACCTATTAATAAATTACTTTTTAAAAAATTGTCAATTTTATTGATACAAGTATTTTAGATTTTGTAATCTTATATAGGGACAATGAAAATGTTTATAAAATGGCAAGGACCTGCGAGTGAAAAACCTTAAGATAAACTATTTACCTTTCGAATATTTAGTTTCATGAAAAAAGTATCGTTTCATTTTCTGCAACGGAAACATAGGTTAGACAAAGGAGTATGGAATTACTTGAAGATAAATTCAGAAACTTCTAACGCGTGTCGTAATTTTTATATATTTTAAGTACGAATTAGAGAAAATCAAGTTAAAATGTGTATATCGAGTGACTTGCAAAATATCGACTCACGAAACATTCTGAAAAAAAGAGCAAGAACACAAATCAAGTGACATAGAAGCATAAAAGGTATCTGATTAAAAATTGAATTTCTATTTCCATTGTACATGATTCTTAAATTGCTTCCAATATAAAAGTAGCTTGATATCCGTGATGTACCATATATGATAGTGGCACGTGATTAAAATAAATAACAAAACATTTCGTAATTATTCGAAATTGTAAAAAAGACTGAACGATCGTTATTGCAAACGTATATGTAAATCTTATAAAAAAATTTAAGGTGACACGTGATGTACAATTTAAGAGGTTGTTAGGTTTCAACCGATTTATTTCTAATAATGTTTTTCAAGAAAATTATTAAAAATAGTTAGACTATGTAAAAATAATGGTATCTCTTAAATGCAACGTAAAAAATATTTATACGATTGACTTAAAACTACGTAGGGACATATATAATTTTTGTATTTTTTAATAAATACAAAAAAGACATACAATTATCTGTGACACATTTCCTCAAAACACTACTAAAAAATACCTAAATTTTTACTTGTCAAATCATGCAACACTGTTACAAAGAATAATACAACATCTTGGACTTAAACACGTGTCAAATGCTCATTGCAAGCACAAAAGTCATTCGAACGGACGTAGGAACTCTAGAATGATCACCTAAAGACAAATATCGTCCTTTTTTTGTAATCAATATGAGGTCAAGTTTTTCAAGAATCGATACGCAATTAATCATAACTTGTATAATTCTATAAAAATTTTCTAACTATAATTCAGTTAAAGAGCCAACAAATATCTGATTAAATATACTGCCAACTAAATAGCTGATCTGAAGCTCACTGACTTGATGGGAAAATCATAAATAGTTGAAAAACAAATTGTAACATAGCAATTGGGGTTAGGTTCAACTTTCAGTTGAAATTCAGATCTGACAAAGATACAAAAGGAAGACGACGAGAGGAAGAAACAGAAAAAACATAGAGAACATAGGGAATATTAACCCTATTTCACACTTTACATTAGTTTAATATTATTGTTTGAAAGATTGTACCAACAGTCTTGATAAAAATAACCTGCTTCGTTTAAATATTTTTCAGCGTAGATGAAAAATCACGCCTATAATTTATAACGTTTCAAATAATTTACAAGTGAATTTATAGACGGTCCTTGAGTCTAAAATGGACTTTTAAAAAATATACTCCTGTTATATTTACTTAAATGAGCTTTTTCAATAGGTACAATTTTCAGTTTTTAAACAATTGAAACAACTTGCATGGAACGTTTGACTTATCGCACAAAGCAACACCTCATAAATAATATTATCACGAAATCACTGATGAAACTTATGAACACATGTAAAAATCACCAATTTTCAGAAATAGTTACGAAATCTATTGCCTCTCCGAGAACAAAGTCAAGGAAGCAAATATTATGCTTCTTTTTTTTTTTTTTTTAAATAATTACTTTACGAAGAGTAATCGTTGATTCGTTCTATTATAAAACATCTTATACACTTTGATTGTAAATGATCTCTCCCTATTTTTCTTAAGCTTCCGATAATTTGAGAAAATTTCATAAGATGAATCAAAAATTGAATTAATTCCTTCAAAAGAAGTTCATGCATTCAAACTTGACAGATGAAATTTCCTCGGTGACTTCCGGCTAAAGTAAACTCGGATGAAGTTCGATGTAACCCATTAAACTTCAGGCACAATCAGATTTCTTTTAAGGCCACTGAAAAAAAGAAAGAAATTTCGTAGGATATTCCACCACTTTGGACAGCCCGATATCGTGTCTCTAATTAAATTGTTGCTAACTACTTGGACATTTCGAGTTCTTTTTTATGCACTTATATAACAATTTGTTTGGTTATTAGTAAACATTGTTTGTCACACGAACAATATATACAGTCGTGCGTCGTTAACTGGTCATGAGTTGGATTTTATTTGGCCAGTTATCGAGGGAGGTATATTTTTAGGAAAACCCGAACATCTCTCTTTTTCACTAAATGTTGGTATAGATAGTGTTTACTCAACCAGAGTTGATCTGTGAATGGTAGGGATTTGGTATTGATATATTCGTGGATGTGGCAATAACGAATTTTCAATTTCAATCAATAACGAAGATTCGCGTATCCTATATCTTAAATCTTTATGATTGTGTGAAGTTTTATGAACTTTTCAATGCACTTTTGTTTGAGAAATCGACGTAAGTCAATTTTTACTCTTAGGAGTAGAGAAGAAATATATTTATATACGTATCAACTCTGGTTATTCCAATTTTAAGCGGACGCTATTGTATTCTGTTCGAAACCCTAACTGAATTTCTCGAATGTGCAATGTTCCTTAGATCAGTGTAACATTTTTATCCTTGCTCCATCCCCACTACGCTTTCCTGATACGAAACTCTGTCTTCTTCACTCTAAACCAAAAAAACGTAACATTAATCCAGAAAACATTGCACAAAAGTAAAGCCGTATAAAGCCAGTATGTATAAGAGATAAAAGATAAAGAGAAAAAAAGGAAAATGCGAAACATAAAAAAATATAAAACACTTGGCAACTGTTCGGAAATAAGCCTTATTATCTTTTGTGGAATTTCCATGAATATATAGGAACGTTAGAAAGAAGAAATCTTCTTTAAATAGTCTTGAAGGATGAAAAAAATGCTCCAGCTTGAAAATTAGTACATACTGACATTTGTTTCATGACAGATGAATTTATGAAGTATAGGCGCTGTGAACGAAGATGATTCAATTTCATATGCGAGACACGAGTAACACAGAGGAATGTTCAAGAGGAAATGTTACACTTTTGTTACAAAAGATTCAAGCAACCGTTCTGTGATGCAGTTTCTCTTCGGTTATCACAATTTTACAAGTATGAAATTGTACGACACAAGTTCGATATGTAAAATAAGAAGAAAGAAAAAGATCTCCTCCTTTGTAACTACGACCATTATTTTTGTGAAAACATATTCGCGATGCATTGACTGATGTCAGTGTGTGACTAGTATATTAAAAGATAAGAACAGATTTGCAGTGTCTCCAGGCACTTGTATGCAAGTTTAATTAATGTCGACTTCAACTTTTTGTTAGTAAACAACAATACATAAAGCACGTCGACGGAAAATTGAAACGGTGTGTATGAGAATGAACCAGCCATTCGTATTGTGTGTACATACATGTTTTCAATCGTGAATTAAATTTTCAATTTGCGTTTATTCTCCTGAATAACATTAATCTGAATCAATTGATGTTTTGTTATAATAACATTGTAATTTTCTTCACTAGAATGCCAAATTTGAAGAATAATTTTACTTAACCTCAAAACTTCATCTATTCCAATTAATGTGTTTCTACATCATCACTGAAATATAATTTCTACGCATCCTAATTTTTTATCGCGTAATATTGTATGTAGTATACAAGTATGTATGTATATACAGAATGTTTCAAAATAATATAGTGAATTAGAGGTTATTCAGTATGTAAAAATAAATCAATGAGACTTATTGAATAGATAAGAAGTAAAATCTGTTCGCTTACGCTTTTCTTTTTAAAAAAATCAACTTTGAAAATTTAATGCGTACACATGCACTCAGCTAAGCCCAAATTGAACCCCATATAGCTAACGACCGTTATTTCAAATTTGTTTTTCTTATAGACGAGGCTTCAAAGACAACAATTTTATTCTATACATTTTATTTATTTCAGCATGTAAACTTCTGCCTGGTTGTATAATCCTTATTCAATAGAAAATTACTTAAGTGCATGTGCACTTGACAGACTTTTCAACTTGATTTTTTTAAAAATAAGGCTTCTTGCAAAGTATCTATTATTGTAATTTGACACAGCAATGTCTGCATTATTTTATTTACGTTTTTCAATAATGTTGCGTTTATACGGTACTTTTATACATTATTTGACTGTTTAGTCCGTAATAGGTTAATCAGGTTAACAAGAAAGAAAACTCCTTCATGTGTCTGAGACAACCGATCAGATGAAAATCTTTGTAGAATTAAAGAACCAATTAATGACCGTATCAATTCTGCGTTATACGGATGAGTAATTCTACATCAGAGTAATCATACATTTCTACAAATAGATAGTTATTGGTCAGTAACTATAAAAGATTAATTGTTCATTAGGAATGCAAAGGGGCTCAAAACAGTTAAATGACAATAGAATCATGGCTTCATTCCTATAAATAGCAAAAAGACAACATATACAATATAACAAACACCTGAGAATGAACCTTCTAATTATTACGTTATTTTCAATTTCTAATTTTATATAAAAATATTAGAGGTATTAGAAATTGAACTTTAGAACAAATATAATTGAAATTTATTTAAAAACAAAATTTAATTTGGAATTTTATATTATTAGCCCAAAAATTATAAGAATAGTAGCAATAGAACTGAATCTTAATTACTGATAATGAAAGATAAAATAATTTCTATTTAGAATCGATATTATTAATGATATTAATGTTTATCATCATTGACTATGATACTACTGTTGCCACTACACTTTCTCTTTTTTATAGTATTAAACTTTCCGCATAACATTATCAAATATTAACAGATTTAAATGCATATTTGTAAAGAAACGACTTTATAAGCTTCTATATATAAAATATTTCATTGTGCAGCGGCTACGAATTGTTCCATGTGTCAATATAATATTTACTATGATTTTACACAACCTCACTTTTCTCTTTGTTGTTTAATTCAATAGTTGGTTCAATTCATTAGGTATTAAAATTGTTTAAGAGCTTAGTCAGTGTTACTAGATAGCTAATAACGTACTAAGATTTGATAAAAAAAATTTATCTAAATGAAGCCAAATCTTTGGAACTTTTCCATTCGTAATTAATTTAGTATCTTGCGCAAATTACACAAAATTCACAGTAAGATAATTCTCTATCTAAAATGATAAATAATAGAATACAGATGTGATGTTTTACAAAATTTAAAAAAAAAACAAATATACATAGACCATAAAAATTGTATACGTTTTGCAACCAATTTATATAACATTTCCCAATTGCTACCGATACGATTCAAATTTTGAATAAATCTTGATAATGAAACGATATGCACTTCAATATTTTTTCAAAGAGATGACTTTCATGTAACGATATTAAAAATAGCTTATGACGAAATAAGACATATTCGCCAATTGTATATATGAATTTAGAACCTAGTTGATTTCTTCATATCAATAAAGTACGAAGAAACATGTCTAAATTTGAGAATTGTTAAAAAATCTTATGCTCATGACTACTGAAATATTTATACTGTGCGATCATCCATTAAACTGGAGTCTCAATTTTCTGTTTTTTCGTATCGTACAATTCGATCTTTCAATCATTTCTTTTCGTGGATGCGAAAGCTATGATCGTTCGATGATAAAACAAAGCAAAATATTTTCTCAATTGTAACTTTTGCGAATAACAATAATAATGCCGTAATAAATCTGTACACGTAAGAGACCTGTAACCCAATTTCTTCGAATGAAAAAATTCGCTCGAATAAATGTCTTAAACGAACACGAATTTTTAGGCAATATGAAATGTATGTACATGCTATCGTGCCTGGATTCTTCATGTGTTCGTTCATTCCGTGGGCGGTTCTTCTCTTTTTTCCTGCTAGGACTTTTAGCGAAAGTATCCTAGCGGATGAACCGAATAGGATTTTGTTTAATATAAGCAAAAATAGCCGAATATGTATATTCGTAAATACAATCTTAATGAACTACCTTAAAAATAACTCGCTGAGCTTCTCTCACGAACGAAAGTGTCTCATCTTCACTTGCAGTGTGTTTCCTTATTCTTCTCTAACGATCCCCAACGTCAGAGAGATACACTTTCAAGATTCATCGTTTTGTACACAAAGAGTCTTGTGCTCATCTCTTTTAAATGATTCTAACACACTGTATAGCTTATTCTAAGAAAAGGGAAAATCTCGCTTGAAAAAGTAATAGATAAGTATTATCTCTATCCATTCCAGGAGTGATGCACTTATCCAATTTAGCAAATCGAGTAAGTGCTTATGCACTTACCCATTAATTTTCAAGCCGATTTAATTTTTGAGAAATCGACGTGCTATCCGTCTTGATTGTGGCCGATTTCGTCTGCTCGGTCTTGGAGATCGCCAGTAAACGATCCCTTATGACGTTTTGAGGCTTGCCACTCACTTCTTGAGCCTTCGTACACGAGCCGGAATTTTGCTTGCTTCGTAATTGCTGTTGTTGTTTACTTAAATCTCGTTGAATATTCGATGAAGAGGAACAAGCGTCGTTCCGTCTTCTAGGATGGCCTAATCGTCCAGATCCAAACGAACCGGCTCTGTTACGAAACTGCGAAAGACTTACTGAGTCCACACGAGACTTTTGCGCGACGGAATTGTTCTCAGAATTTGAAGTTGGCAACGTTACAGTACTGGAACCACCAGATAGTCGACGAACTCTGTTGGTAGGTGAAGCATCACCGTCACCTGCACTTTCGGATACACTTCTGTTTCGTCTCTTTGCGGCCTCAGATCGTGAGTTTGCAGCAAATGTTTGCAGCATTTCATTTATTTGAGGCTGTAACGTTATTGGGAACATTAACATAATTAGGAATGTTATTTAATGAAATGTGTTATCTTTTTTGTTTAGATAGAACATTTACCTCGACCACTCTAAAGTCTTCGATACTCTTAAATTTAGACAGATACTCCTGTAATTTAAGATCTACTTGAAGTTGATCAGAATGTTTATAATATTTTAGAAACGCCCAAAACTTTTCTAATCCATACAGTTGACCTAAAAGGGGAAATAAAATATTAGCACATTGTATTCAACCTAAACAACGGTTTTTAATTTAATTAATGCTTGTTGCTACGTTAAGTACCACACACAAGACAAATTGATCTTATGATACGAACTGAACATTTCATTTACTATAGCACACGTTTACCATTTAGTTAACAATAAATGTTATAACTAAATAACCTACAATGTGCATCAAGTTGGATGTTTTAGAAAGAAATACACTAACCACTTTCGTAATCTTGTATCGTTTCGATTTGGAAATCTTTATACAGGTGATGTCTAAATCTCTTTTCCAAACCATAACTATAAAATCTAAAAAGGCATTCTAAACCATATCGATAACCCTCAGAGGCATCTTCTTTGGCTACAGTCCTGAATTCTTCATACATAGTACGATTGAAATTTTCCCGCAAGAAGAATGACCAAAAACGGAAAAGTGTGTTCATTTCTTGGGATTGGCCAATTCCAAGTCTCTTACGTTCTGAAATAATATAAATACGATGAAAATTTATGTACCCAAAGAAATTATAATTTATGTACACTAAGATATTTTCAGATCCTCTTTTCTCTTCATGATATCCCTCAGTCGGGAAAAGAAGACAAAAATAAAATAATTCATCATTATGTATATTTATATAAAAAATATTAATCGTCTATAGTACTAATTTAGATAATATCATTTCATGAATCATAAAAAAATAATTTAAAAAACGAAAATTTATATTCACCTTTTAAGCAACGCGAATGATACTTGTGGTAAACCTGCTGTGTAAAACCGTTCTCTTTCAGAAGAGCATGACTTGGATGATGAAAAATAGGCAATGATTGTGGTGCACTTCCGTAACTACTAGCAAGGTAACCTTCATTCGGACTTGTTCCTGTGCTACTTCTGTACAATACAATAAAAATGTAAAGTTATTAAATTGTTATTAAATTTTTTCACTTATTATTCAACTTGTTAGCGATGTAAATTTACCCCGTGGAATATGTACGCGGTCGATGCTCCCGAACGTCCATAATCCAACCAACGTGATGTTCAACAGGCGGATTATTGCTATGTCGTGTTTTTCTTTTTCGTGGTGTCCTAGGATCTACCGAAGGTTCGTCTTTTACTACCGCGAAGAAACGAGGAACCACTCCTCTTCTACTTCTCGATTTATCATTCCAATGACTTCTATCTACACGGCGATCTCTTCTCTCTTGACCATCTGTAGTCATTGACATCTATGGATACAATAATTACGTTAAATGTAAAATGTGAAATGAACAAAATTAATATAATTAATGAGATTAAATAAATATGAAATGAAAAAGTACCTGTGTTGGAAGCGAACGAGACACTTCCATATCTTCTATTGCGGATGGTGGTGGTGGTGGAACTTCTGGATTAGCTTTTTTAGGTGCTTTAGGAGCCATTTTTTCAAAATCTTCTTGACTAATCATATTGACAGTCTTATAGCTTCCAATTGACGACGAAGATCCATACTATAAGGAACGAGGTAATTCAAACCTGTGCATGCCAGAAAAATATTCTTAAAAATGATTTAAACTTACCCTTTGACCATCTTTCATCCATAAATCTTCTTCATAATAGTACAATCCATCATTGATAGCTTGCTCGAGATCCTGGGTCATTTTTACTCTTGTTGTCCAGTCCCCAGTACGGTCATGACCTTCGTGTTTCGGAATACGCGTCGACATAGGCACCGACGTTTGTGTGAAGATTAAAAGTTTATTGACATCTCTATCTGACAATTCATAATCTTCATCGTCTTCAGACCTACAATATATCACATGTTAACTTTTACCCATACAGAGTAACTTGAGAAAAAGACAATAGAAGTATATAGAATTATATAATAGAATAATATATTATATAATAGAAGTATTTAGAAGTATATAGTAATCAGTGAAATAAAAATATAATGTCGTACTAACAATTCAAAATAAATCAGGAACTTTATTTATAATTTCTCTTTAAGAAGACATTCAATTTGCTTTAAAATGCTAATCTGGAGTTTACTGTAGTAGATAAATACTTTTTGCTATTTTTTATGAATACTATATACTCTTAAGTTATGGACGCATCTATAAAATTCATAATATAATCAAAAGAAAGTCAAACAAATAGCAACAAACCATTCAGAAAATGCATTGTGACGGCCAGTTGGTGGTGGTGTATCGAGTTCCTCATCAAATTGAAAATCTAACTCCTCTCTTTCTTCGCTTTTAACGTTATCAATTTTTTCTTTCTCTTCATTTCTTTCCTTATGTGATGGTTTCACCCTTCGTCTTACCTATCATTTTCATGAACTCGTTATTACTTATTACTAATAACAACTTGTTTGAAATAGATCTACAGTTTGTGTCGTAATTTTTATACATCGATGTATTATAATTATAATTTACTTAATCGGTAACACAAAATCCTACTAGACCATTTTATAAATTCATTGCATTCTTTATAGTTCTAAGTAAAAAAGTACAATTCAATTTAAGATCTTGAGTAAGTTGTAAAAGTGGAAGTGTTTTTTCTGTGGATTAAAAAACGCGAATATTTCATTTCAATGTTGGTACTAATAATACACGAAAAAAAAATTACCTCTTTCCAAACATCATTGACAGATTGTGATTCTCCGTTGACCTGCACTTCTGGTACGGAGGATGGACTAGAACACTTAACTGTTGTGGACATTTTATCGTCCGGTTTCGAGGCTTTGTTTCTCGAGAGCAGTAATGAATTATCACCCGATAGTGCTGGAATGCTTCTCACTTCTACTGATTGTTCTTCTGTCTTGAACGATTCACTCGTATTATTGAAAACAATAGGTTCGTTATTTCTGTTTGTCAGTTCATTCGAAATTGGTATGAACTCCGGTACGTCAGGATTTAAAGTGTCGCCTGTCAATGAGGATATACTTTCTGATTCACTAAGCCTTCCTATTGTTGAGATAATATGGTTGGATTGAAGAACGCGTGGAACTGGGGGAATAGGAATTGTAGATAAAGGTCTCGCAGCAGGGCAAAAATTGGATTCGGACGTGGAGGAGAGTATTACTTCGTTTTGAGATGGATTCGAAGTATCAGACGGTTCTAAGAATACGGAATTTTCAGCCGCGTCCAAGATAGGCCACTTCAAAGGATCTATTTTCGTTCTGACCTAATAAAAAAAAAAAAATAACATTAGTCGTTTACTCTTGAAAATTATTTTAGAGATTCTGCAATAATATTTCAAAATTGATATTTCATAAAAGACAACAATAGCTGATAACTCGTATCTGAATCGATCGCTACAATACAGCAGAAAATATATTTTCCAGGGATGAAATTGTGAGGAGGTCTACTTTCAAACTCCATTCATTGAACTTAAATTAAGCTCGAATGGTGTCAGCGAATCCTCTTCCATTTTATCTAGCACAATTCTTTCACCAAAAACACAAAATGATGTAGCTGGATTCGAATTTCGATTTGTGCATTATTAGAATTGTGAATATACGTTTATTTTACCTTAAATCCATCCACTAATTCTAATTTATCGGATTCCATAATCGCCTCGATAACAAGGCCAACATCCGTTGTTAGCGTCTGTACACGATGAAAAGAAGCTATTAAAGTAATAGGTAAAAAGCCTTGTGCGTCCATTTTACGACGTAGAAAGAAGTCTCTTAAAAGATTTTCTTCGCTGAAGTAATATTCTCTGTGAAAGTATAAATTACATATTAAAGAAAAGAATTGTGTATTGTTTTTGTTTTTCACTAATTTATCAAACTTACATTTGATTCCTCAGAAATTCCTTAAGTGTTGTTGTATTTATATTAACGAAATTTGCGTTATTAAAATAAAATGTTCCCATGTAAGCCATCATGTAATTAGGATCCAAAAGACCAAATTTATGCATCTAAAAAAATATGTCAATTGAAAATAACTTGTTTAGAGATTTAAAGTTCTTTATCTCTGTATTAACATTCAATATCAGGTCTACTTTCGCTACTCTTCAAAGAATATTCTGAGAGATTCCCATTAGCTTATCATCATTATTAATATAATTTATATTATTCATTATTTTTGTTACATACGAAATGTAGGTAATAAGAAAATAGTAAACATAGAACTACCTGCATATAAACTTGGTCATGTCTGTGCCTGAAGTTACCACGATAAGCGCCTCGTCCACCACGCCCTCCTCTTCCTCTGTAACTTCGCCCTCCCCCCCGTCCACCTCTTGTAATGTAGGCTGGCCTATCATGCTCTCTATTTCTGTATGAATCTGCTTCTGTTAAAAGATATAATTCTAAATTTAATATGTAATACTTAGAATATCATGAAATATTTATTAAATACCTTCTCCACTCTTTTCCCTCTGATTATGGTACTTTGGTGACCGATCTCTTTTGCTTCGATTTTTTGCTATATCTATTTCCAACGGTACCCATTTCTGCTTATTCACTATAAAGATGAAAAAAGAATATTAAAGTTCAACTTAAAAAATAACTCTTCACTCATCTTTTATCATTTATATCATAACAAAGAAAATAAATCAGTGATTGTTACCTTTTTTTTTCTTTTCATTACTATCCAAGTGTTCTTCATCATCATGTTGACAATGATTTTGCTCTTTGTTTTCTTTTCCTCTGTTTTCAACAGCATTACTGCTACTTTCTCTGCAGTTATTTTGTTCAATCACACCATTTTGCTTCTGTACTGTTACAACCGTCTTCTTCTAAAGGAAAATATTTTTTTAATTAGTGACGTGTACAAAGAAAATTAAGGAAATAAATAATTGTGTGAATGTCAAATGATTTCACGGATAAGAAATACGTCCGCAACGAGATAACATTCGATTTTGCTATAGCAAAATTTTACGCTCATAGATAAATACATGATGTTACCTATGAGTTCTAGCTTTTGCATAGTACATTTTTTTACTTTTAAAACAATAACCGAGAATCCCAAATATAACTAAAGTAATTTTTAACAAATTTTTTTTAATTGATAAATTAAATGAAATATAGTAGCGTTGATTAAACATTATTTTGCTAAAAAGTTGCGTTGGCAAGATAACCTAAGCGTTCAAAAAACACGACAAATAATTTTAACCAACCTCTCCTGAAGCTTCTAAGGTTGGCCAATCCCCAATATCAGAGAAGTCACTCGCCTGTTAAAGTCACAAACTAGATTTTAATTTTATCCCATAAAATATAATAAGAAATTGGTATCTTAAGAATATTTCTAATTAAAAGAAAATTTTTATACACAATTACTATATTATATGATTATCATCAACATTATTATTAATGTTACTAAAAATATTAACATTATTATTATTTTACCATAAAATTGGAATCATTGCATATACCTTTTGATTAAATTTTCTTCTATCCTTTGACACAGTCACAATAGTCGGATGATTTCCAGTGTTGATACCGTTCTCTGTAAAAAAAAAGTATTTTAATAGAATAGAATATTTTCTAACGTCAAACTTTTCAACCGTAAACCAATTCTTATCGTGTCACTTATAATCTATTCGTAACTTCGTGACCTATATTATCTACAGAACACGTGCTTCATAAATCCTTTTATCTATGACCGGTGTCCCAAAGAAAGTGCACAAAGAATTTAAACAAAATGGACGGCACTTTTTATTGGTTCCTATTATCATCAAGGTAATTTCTATGGAAAAAATGGAGTTAGATTTTTAAGCAAAATGTTACTAAGCGACAAGTCCGTGAAAATATTTATATGTAGTATTATTATTTATTATTATTATTATTTAGTATTAATTTTTTACTACCCCATCATTCATGTTCATTTCAAGGGAAAAGTGATACTTACACCATATAACATATAGCGAGTAATAAATAATTTTTGATCTTCGTTAAATATTCAACGTGAAAATGATCTAATACTAATATAATTTTATTAAAATCATAAAGTTTCTGTTTTTCCTTTGTTTTCAATTATCAATAAATAAAACTTAGTAAAATGAAATCAGTTAATATTAGAAGCGTGAATATTGTCCCTTTCATGTTTTCCATCTTTATTATAACTTTTTAATAAAGTTTCGAATCATCCATATCTATATTACGTTTTTACAAAGTTTGTTTAGAAGAAATTGGAACATCCTGTATACATAAACACGCAATAACTGAAAACGTACAAACGAGAGTTTGACACTATCCCTGATTTCTTTATTTTCTATAAATAAGCAATATAACGTGTGCGCTAGAAATGTACAAACGACTTCTCGAAACATAGGGCGCATGTTACGCAAGTGATACCAGCTGTAGATTTACTTGTTGACCTGTTTTCGGTCGAGTCGATCTTTCGTTTGCTTCGAAAACACAAATCACCGCGAAAGCGAAAGTAACTCACGCATTACCGTGTCCTGCTTCTCGCGTTACAGTCTCGATGATCTAGACCTAACGGGTTTGACAAAAATTCTCTTAATTAATTCTAAGCAGAAAGATACCAATAAAGATAAGGAGATGGAAACAAAAGTAATCTTACGTATCTTGCACAATGATAATGATTAAAATAATGTATAATTGAATGAGTACACTGAAAGATTGGTACTACCAGTAAAATATAATAATGTTTGGGGTAGTCACTGCAGGCATGTATTCTGAAATATTTCGTATATGAAAATCTCAAACTGTGAATTTTAAGTTTTCATAGTATATGAGATACAGACGAAGAATAATTCAGAAATTTTGAATCCTAAGGCTTTGAAGATTCATCGAATTTTTTAAAATTTAAAATTAAGATTAGATTTAAAATTAAGATAGATTTAAAATTCGAAACTGTTTGAAGTCTTAAGTATTGGGTTGCCAACTAAATAATTGGAGATTTTGTCAATACCACCTAATGACTTTTAAGTGTTTAATCATGTTCTAATTTTCGTAATATATGTTGAAAAACTTCGAATCGATTCAGAATCATTAGCCAAGAATAACGAACGACCAATAAATTTATCAAGTAACATGCGTAGGATAAATTTTTATAGTAGAAATCTTACTAAATAAAAACAAAAAAAAATTTACTAAAACACAGAAAATAAAGGGATATCTGCTAAGGATATTGCACAGAAGATTTCTGCGATATCAACGTATAGAAAAAGCAAAAACATTCCATTTCAAGCAATTCGATCTCTTAGAAACGTAATCTAAACATTTCAGGCTTAGGTTATCCTCGTAAGGACAGAAAAAGAATTGCGCGCGTATAAAAAGCCCCGAGCGGTTTTTTTTCGACTCCGGTTCAACGGGATCTCGTTCTTTGTACTTTAGCATGCATTGTTTTTTAGCTGAGAAATCGATTTTATAGCATTATCTAGTTAACTGATTGGCCTCTAATTTTTCCACATTCAAATTAATTCAATAGAAGTAAACTTCTGTAAAATAATAATAACGCATTAGAGTAAATGCGTTTTATAAACAATTATCAATAGAAGAACAATAAAAAATATTACACTTTCTCCTATGTTATTTACTTAAAACTTAGTAAAGATGCAATATAAATTTTCTCATCTTACAAATATGATTAATAGCAATAACCCTGAACAAAACATAAAAATATTATCGTTAGTATTGATTTCAAAAATCAAATAAAACTCACGTTGAACAGTATTGCTTTTATTTTGATGCATCTTCATTGTGTATCGCATCTTCGTTAAAAACTCGGTTCTGCTCACTAGATTTCAGTTCTTCGTCGTTCACACGTAGAAAAGAATACTTCAAACTTTTATATAAGGTTCACGTAAGTAGAGGTTCGCGCGTAAGCTAGTATTTCTTGATAGTGATATAAAATAGAAAAGATAACAGCTAAATTCGAAATATTATAATCGGATTCATGCACTTATATAGCACTACGACAGTCACTTCACTTTCGCGCAACAGGTGCGTTTGTGTACCTTCATTCGCTGTTTTTCTTTATACACACTTTATTGTATATAAACATTTATTAAGAAATATAAATTAATATGAACTCTACTAATGGCACAATGAAAACTTCCAAGTTCGATATGACTTGCACACACTGTCGATGAACAAACTGTTACACCAATGAATATTGCTCACACATATACCTATCTTGCACTATAATAATTATTTTTTAAGAGAGTTTTTTAATACATATGTTTTAAGAATAGTGAATATTAGAAAAGAATTCTTTTGACTAGAGACACGATGGAAAACCCGCCGCGTACTACTTCGTCGTTGCAGCTCGAGAGTCGACGATGCACTGAGCCACTAGGCAGGGAGGGAGAAACGAAAATGCCTGCAGCGGCCAAGCACGGTAAATACGAGCAGCGACCAATCACGGTAAATCTAGCAGCAAATACTAGCAGCTGCTTCTTTTTAAAGTTGAAAAGAAATTTATATTTTTATAAATATAATTAAAGAAATGAAATCTAAATACACAGTTGTTTTACATACTAAATATTGTAACGAATATTATACTTAGAATATTTTATATGTTTTTGTATACTATGTTTACTCTATGATAGTATAAGAATCCATAGTCCATTCCGCAAGTAAAAAGAAAAAAGTTGTTATTTATTTATTTACTAATGGGATTATTACTAATGGCCTAAATTATGACTAGGCAAGAACTGACAAATAGATGGTGTGACTCAATCTCATTTATAATATCGGCATCGTTATCGCAAGGTAACGTTACCAAACAGCACATTTTTCTCATATCGCGAGATATGCAAGAAATCAATATTTCTTACGAAACAGAGTAACCAAGCAGGAAAGCTGATGGCAACCGATTTGTTCCATCTTGTTACATCGATAACTAGCTAACACAATAACACGCGTACGCGCGCTCAACAACTTCCGGTCAATTCAATACGTAAATTTGTCGTAGGAACAACTCATGGGTGCCGCACAAGGAGGCCGGCGGCCGGTTACGAACAAAGAACAAGGAGAACGGAGGAAAACTTGTTTGCTCGTGTCAGATCCTGTAGCGAATCGCTCAAAGTAATGTTAAAAATATAGCATGTAAAGTTCGACGTAAAAACGAATCAATATCTTTCTCTCTCTCTCTCTTTTAAATATCAATGTAATATATTTTGCAACCAGTGAAATGAAAATTTATAGATGAAACAAAAAATGTTAATTAGCATGAAATATTCATTCGAATATTTAGAGGTAAGAATTTCAACGCGCTAAGTTCATTAAGTAACACATTAACGATACCTGACGTAACATTACGTTTCTTCATAATTAACCAGACAAGTCAACTGTTAATGACTCTAGAAAAAGAATAATTTTTTGCACTCATTGAAATTTTAATTTTAGCAAGAAACGAGACAAAAGAGAGTACAATAACTCTTATTAATATATTACAGCATTTGCTCTAATTAGTAGAAATATAAATTTTAATTATAGTATAGTATCCGCACTACAAAATATTCGGCTAGAATGACACTTTTTGAAAGTTTTTGAGGTCACTGAAATCGAAAGTTAGGTTCGTTTCTAACAGAAATAAGGCTTTAAAAATTTCGGCCAACTTGTTAATGTGACGTATTCATTGATTCTGATGCTTCCTTTCTTAAAATTTGGTACTCTTAACCTATTGTGTGACTTATTATGCATTGGATTATTTTCCATTTTTTGGCCGCCATGAGGCGACTGATTAAGCCGTGATCATACAGAGAGCTGTATGTGCAAATTTGAGCAGCAAAATTGACATTTGGAGCATTGGCATTAGCTGTGCCATTAATTGCTTCGCCGCTTACCACTTACAGCTCTGTATGATCAGGTGTCTTACATGGATTTTTGCATTTAAAGTCTTCCTGCCAGATGTTCATAAGACCGAATTTTCAAAATCGTTCATTTCCATAAAAAATTACCCTCATTTTCGATTGTAACGATTTAAAATACCCCTGAACACACACATACAGATAAAAAATTTTGCAATATCGAATACTATACATTACCCAATTTTATTTAGTATTTTGCATAGTAAGCAACGTAAGTAAGCAAATGATGATGAAATTTGAAATGACAAAAATGTTCGGGTAATAAACAAGTTACACCAAAATTATATTAATTTTACAGTAATTTTAAACATGTATATGTATAAACATGTATTGTATATATTTTATATAAGACAATCTTTGATGAAAGAAACTCGCTAAATTTTTATCGTTGCTTTAAATATAACAACCTGGAATATTCTACCTAAAAATTTTTATGAAATTACGAGCTATTATTAGTATTCTACTCTATTATTATTTTGATATTATCCACGTGTATTACGTCATGTAATCGCATTCAAAAGCAAAAGGAAGTGATCTTGACACTACGACTACTTTTTTCTATTTGTATTCTTATTTAACATAAATGCATACACGTTTGAAAGGCATTCATTGGCCTTTACGATTCTACTTTTATCGAAGGTAGAAGGTCTACAACTTGAAACAGGTTTCCCTCTCACCACTCTCACTTTCTGCGAAACATTTTAATAAAATATATGGAACGCTGAAATAATGAGGGAACCAACGACTATAATTTTCCCTCGTAGACGTGAGATTATTATACCACTCGCCTTGCAACTTTTTAGCAATGCGCATTTCAATCTACTAACAAATAAATAATGTGAACATACGTGAATACTGGAACCAGTAAGGAAAAAAGTACTAATTGAAACATAGAAACGATCAGATATTTCTTTAATCTATGAACAGTGCACGAAATAAAATCGACTGTAAATATACTTTTTAAATTCAGCTCACCTCAGTTTTTAGCATTTGCTGTGGTTCATAATGACTGAAAGTATTTAAACATTTATCATAAGAAACTTTTAGAAATATGTGTATGATACATGTTATATAGATCTTTTATTCCTGTAAATGTGAAACTATTCACTCTTCTTTTGCAATCGTACTCGCTGTTCATTGGTTAGATCCTAGAGAAATTCGAGAGTGAATGTCTGAATTACAGCGAAGAACGTAATACCGAATACAGTTATGAGAAGGCTTATGAAGTTAGCATCCCGGAATGCAAATTTTTATTTAAAAAAAAATCAGTATTTGTTTTTTTACGACTGTCCAAGCAAAATTTTAAGTTTTCCCTTCTTTTAAGAAAGGATTGTGACCAAATTAAAAAATATTACATCAGCACCCCGATTCACATTTTTTTTTTTGATTTCATAAATATCTCTTATTGCATTTTCTGTAAATTAAACATTAGAATCGTCTGTCCAACCATCGTTTTTAATAGTCCATGTAACGGAATTGACAGGCATAGAAACATGTCATTTTTATGAGATGGGAATCTATTCTTTCCAATCTTATAATTGTGTACCTTCCTAAGTGCATCTCCTTTGGTATTGTTCATTAATACCGGATGTTTACTTTAGAACGGACTTATTGAGCACTTAGATTGTTAACTAGCTTCTTGATGAGGTCCGCATCGTAAAGTTTATAGCTTAAGTAGGAAATTCGGGACTTTCCCAAAAAGGCAGATGTGCTGCCCGTATTGTAAACTGAAGGTCACTCAAAATCCCGAACAGGTATGCCATCCGAAGGACAATGTCAGGAGAGGTATGCTTCCGATAATCCATCTTTGTAATGTATTGAAAATGATTGTAAAATTATATTGACACTTAGCCAACTACATAAAAGATATAACTTAGAAAAAACGAAGCTGGCACCCCGCTGGGGGTAGCCACCCACATGCTATATTTATTTTTATTTTATTTTTTTTTCATCAACAAGATATAACACTTTACCAAATGTCCATAAGAACAAATTGTAAAAAAAAACTAAAATAAAATAAAAAAGAAAAAAATAGCCAACCTAACGGAAAGATCTACCCTCTGTGAAGGACATCGCTGTGTGACCGAAACGGAAGATCTCCCTTTTTAATTTTAGCAACGGATTTTCTTTTTTATTTTTGTTATTATGAGTTAATGTTTACCTGGAATTGTTCCCCATTGTGCTATTTTCTCTGCTTTTATAAAGTACACTATATAATAAAATGCACCAATTTAGTAATTAATTAAAAAGTTACACTATCAGTTATAATTAAATAAAGTTATAATCGAACAATACCACGCTGCAAAAAAATATTAAAATGCATTATAAATTTTTAATTTCACGTTGAAGTCGTGTTATTTATCTTTAGTCATCTTTAATGTTTTTAATTTTACCTATTTTTTATACTTTTAATATATGCTTTTAATTTGATATTTTATATAAACAATATGTGAAATCGTAAAATAAAATCATTATCACAAAATATAATTAACTGCTTAAATAATTTTTAGACTTCTTTGTTTTTCAAGTAGTGAATATTACTCCCCCGAGACTTGGAAAAATGCGCGATGGACAACGTATAGGTTGGCTTGTCCGAGCGTAGTGGGAACGTATTGCTCGTTGTGGCGCGCACGGTTGGCTAAGTATTATTAAAAAAAAAAAAAAAAAAAAAAAAAGAAAAAATAAGAAAGAAAGAAAAGTTAGTAAAATCTATAAGATACATGTATTTAAAAATTGTAATAAACTGGGGATGCTTTTCAAATGTTCGTAAATAAACATAGTTATTAATGGGGCACTAATGTCAAATGTTTTAATTTCGTCGTAACACTTTTTAAAAAAAAGACGAGCAAAAATGTCGGTTGGGCAAATGTGGACAAATAATACTGTTTGTTTTTTATACAAATTTGCACTTTGAAGTGCCAACTTCACAGACCTGGTTACGAGGTTTTTATTATTGCATCACGTGCTACTCCCTACTGTCAACCGTTCAAAAAGAGCGTCAATGTCGTTGTCCTTGACGTATTCACTATTTGCACATAAATCGAATAATTGGACTGATCGATAACAATCAAATAATGAAACTTAATTTGCCAGATATTTTTAAGTATAAAGTAACAATGGATTCGCCGAATGAATTGAACTACGAAGTAACTGATTTCTTTGTGTAGATCCATTACCTAGGGATCGTAAGGTCATTAACTAAAGAACATTAACTGGATTTAGATTAGTTTTGGTTATTAAAAACTTTAATTACAGCGCTAATGCTAGTTTTCCTTCTTACGATAAATTTCGTAATTCTAAAAAATTACCGTGTAGTAAACTAAAAGTAACATTCAGCTAATATACTAGCCTTTTTTCCAAATAAAAATGTATGTTATCAGTATGTTTTTTAATGTATTAATATAAACTAACAATTTTATACAGCAGAAGCTGTGCTAAATAATAAATATACACCTGTACTAACTAATTAATTGCACATCAGCTTGTCATACTATACATTTGCTTTCATAATCGTAACTAATACCTCGTTTACTAATCGCCCAATCGTTATCTGGTCTTGTATTTCTAACACTTCGAATTTATTAAGTAACCTTATTAGTTAGTTTATCAGCAACTCTGCTGTCAAACATCTCTTTTTTTTAACTACATACTTAGTGTTACCAATAGTTCAATAGCTTCATTTTATTTTAACGTTATTAGTAATTTAATTCCTTCCTATTTTATATCCCCTCTTTCATAATATAAATTATAAATAACTTTTCGATTACTAATATTATTACAATGACACGTAGCAATGTTCTACATTATATTGTACGTAATACTTGATATTTTCTTAAAATTTTATATTCATTTGAATGTTAATAAATTTTTGCTGTATCGCTCGCTATAATTTTCATTTTTTGTTTAATTTTAATTAATTTAACTATTTCTTGTTTTAATACTTTCAATTTACATAAACGTGTATAATAACTTATTTTCTAAATAAATTAACTTGAAAAAAAATCAATTCACGTAGATTCTTAATGGCGCTATATATAATATATCTTAATGTTTGAAATAATAATAAGATATATTATATATAGCGCTATTAATGTTGCAGCAATGTTGGATCAAGTGATTGAAACTTTTACGAAGCAGAGAAAGGACCGCTCAGGAAGGGGATCAAAAATTTGTTATGCAAATGAAGAAAGACTATAGGTGACGTGTGTTGTGCTCGATTGCCAACATGGTTATTTTCTGGCCACGTATACCGAAGACTTGTCAACAGTGTTCAGATAAGACAATCAAATCAACCATTCAAAATTCCCTACTACTATTGTTATAATGATCGAACACCTGAATTACCGATGCGTATAACGCCCACCTGTATTCTTACATGGAGATGCAGTTTTTTTCCTAAATAACATTACATCTGACTAAACATTGTAAAAGCTGTTACATTACATAACGAAATTTGTTCACTTTTGCTAACACTGCGTATTGTTATGTAAGAAAATCGCGTCAAACACGAGAAATAAATTACAACTTCTAAAAAAGTTGCATATAAAAAGTTTCAAAAATTCGATTACTACTTATTTTTTAATATATTACGTATATGATTAATCCGTTTTATTAAATTAGACATGATTAAAAAACTCGGTAAAAGATTTTCTTCAGAAAGATTATATTTTTAAATTAATTAATAAATTTTTGTTAGAATTGGCAAACTCAAATATTAAAACAAGGAATTTCTAATTTGCAGAATTAATGTAATATATCATGTTGATTTTGAATTTTTCTTATTATTTATTTATTAATGCTTCTACTTGTGTTCCAGATTTCGTAACACGTCTAACCTAATATAGACCACTTTATTCGTAGTTAGGTCACTTTCTCAATAATTTCACTCTTTTATTTATTCTTATAATATTTTTATAATTCCGCTTAAAACTAAGAAACTACTCACAATCTGCAAATAGAAACGTGTTTCACAAGAATTTTTGAAAAATTAATCGTCTACAATAATGTTTAAGATTAATCGTCTTTATGGTTAAGCGTCTATAACCAGTTTCAAAATTGGCGCGCAGCGTAATAGCACACATTTTCATTTCCTACTCTCCATAGAAAATGCACGATAAAGAAATCGAGAACTCTTTTTTATTTCTTCCTTCGATTTTTAAGCAACATATCTCATTTATGTGAGCTTTTTGCAATATTTTACAAATCACATTTCTAAAATCATTATACAATCGTACACATATTTTTAACAAATACGTTCTACTAAAAAATTACATGTTAAATATATGTTAGTGTTACATATGATGCTGAAATGAATTTTTAAAACATATTTCCTAAAATAATATGAAAAACATGTTCTGCATAAAAATTTGAAATGATAGTCAATTTTTTCATGAGAAAGAATTATCTTTCATTTTCAGTCATAAATGGATTGAAAATGACCCGAAGCATGACAATATAGCTGTGTTAATTGCAGTAAGCGATCAAAATGGTTTCTATTGACTTTTATACATTAAATTAAATGCAAAAAATATCAACTTTGTTACAACTTTATTATTTCATTACAATGCCATTCTCCAATAACTGTATAGTTTGTGAACGTGTGCCGATTGTACGGAGACGATAGAACGACACTGCTGTTGCAATTAATAGTGTTACTAATTGTAAAGAAAGTAACTAAATCAAACCATCAATGTTATTATAAATATTTTTAATAATTACTAATAATTATTAGCGAAATAGGCGCTAACACATCAAAATGTAACTGTTCTTCCAAGTTTTGACACGAAAATTATACATTCTGTTTTAAAAAATCCCAATGACCTTGATATTTTATCATAAACAAGTTAATAAAAAAATACATTTCAGCATCACTTATTACTTTTGACAAGGTATAATCTTTTTATAAAATATTTTTCTGTGCAACATACTTCTTAGAAATTATTTAGAGTCATCAAGATTTATAATTTTCCCTGTATACTATATGTAATAATTTATAATAGCATTTTAATAAATAGTAAATATTTTTAAAAAGTAAGCTTTTAGTAATTTTAAAATTATTTTGATAAAATATTAGAAAATGTTGCATTATAAGTATTATTTATGTAATAATAATTGTGTAAGTACCACAGTTTCCCCTTCTCCAAATACTTTATCCATACCCCATCATCAGTACCTTTGAAAATGTACTTCCATATATCCTCACTAGATAAGAATCTTTTTCATCACATGTGTAAAGTACAAGTAAAAATTGATTAGCTTATTTACACAGTAATCCTATTCACAATTAATTTGATAACCGCCATAACTCAATCGTGTTAGAATTTAAAAGAAGCAAACAAAATGAAAATACCTTTGTAAAAGTATTTTCAAAGTTGTATAGTATATTTGGAATGCAATGACATTGAAATTTATGAAAAGTATGCACCTCTGTTATATTAGTATGTTAAAAAGTTGAGGCTCTTTTCTTAAACAAAGACTTGAATAGTATATAGGTAATACACATAAATACTTTCAAGCATAAATGAGTATTGGTACTTACCAACAATCCCTTGCTGCTGCTGAGGTTGAAGTACCCTTTTTTCTTTGTCAGTCTGTTTTTCCATAGATACCACAGTCCCTGAGGGTACAGTAGTGACAAAATTTGCAGGTGTAACTGGTATTGTAATTTTACTTTTGGTCCAAGGATTGACTGCAGGTAAAGGAGCTTCTACATATTTGACAGGAGCTGAAGATTGAATTTCCGATTCTGCCTCTGTTTCTTCCTTGTCTCTCAAAATATCTTTATTTCCCACAACATGGTCCATACCTCCTCTGTCTCCACGATCTCGTTCCTTATATGATCTCTCATTGCTTCCAGTATGACCACGAAGAGGATTTCTGTGATCACGATGTTTTTGCCTTTCTCTAAAATCTCGCTGTTGTTCTCTTAACTTTTCTTTCCTTCTAGCACTCTTTGGTGCTACTGTCTGAAACTCTCCGTCGCCTCCTATGTCACCATTCATTTGTTCAACAGTGGCTTCTTGTCTTTCCTCGACTAAATTCTCCTTCTGAATAACTAACTGATTTTGTTCAGTGGCAGTTGGTAATTCGTTAACATAACGTTTCTCAATTTTGTTTTGTGGATTGATTCTCCTACCAGTTCTTTGATAAGATTTCCCTTTAACAGTTAAATTCTGAGAAGCAATACAATCCTTGATGGGTACGGATTGTTGTTGAACCACTTGACTACCAATGTTCTCCTTGTTGTTACCTTTGTTAACAACTCGGGTCTCACTGCCACTTTTTGGGTTCAAGATACTTGCATAAGAGACTCCGGGCCCCTGTTCCTTCTCGGCACTTCCCTGCGTACCACTGGCTACCTTGGTCGCCATTTTAAACAGTACCCGCGGAAAGACAAAACACGAGGTTCCAACACGAGGATTTTGTTCAAAAAGGTTTTATAAGATATTATTTCCTCTCAGGCGGTTGAGGAGTCCTGAGGAACGTTGAACACCGTCGGACACATTAATCTAACCGAACAGCCTCGTTGCCTGATTAGAGATTCGAGACGTATCGTGTGTCGATTCGGCTTTAAAACATCAATCTAAGGATATCTTCCATACTACAGACTGGATGCATGTCTCCTTCGAGTTCGTGCTCGACAAAGCACGAACACGTTAAATTTAATAGAAATTGGCGTTAAATTTAACACAAACGTAGAACATTAGCCGTTGACGAATAGAAAGCCCACTCGAAACTCGTCACGAGGAATCGCTCTTTCCAGAAGGCGCGGCGTGCACACGCGGTCGTTACTGAGTACCTATAACGTCTCTTTTTTTCTCTTATACTTTTTTAATTCAGTCGTACCAGAATGTTCTTTAGAAATTCAACGAAGAACAAATTTCTGACGAAAAAATTTCTACTAAAATTCAATCGAATGTACGGAGAATTCTCGTTTTATGTACACGAGGCAATAGGTTGCGTGGTTAAGAACACGCTGACTCGGCGATTTCACTAGACGATCGAAAATCAGCCGGTATAAATATTTTCCTAACCGATGATGAATAATTAAATGATGGTTAATCTACCTTCTTTATAGATGATATATGTCGAAGAAATACAAGGGTATACGCGGTGCGTGCCGAGTAGAAACGAGAAACTTGAGTACATAATCAGAATACACCTTGTTAATACAAGTAATTTTTCTTCTTTGCGTTCTTCTTTATATTTTGCGTATCTATCCTGGATTGTTTGATGTGCAGGTTAAAAATTTTGTCACAACAGCAGCGAGTTCAGGAGTACTGTTTCAACGTCACGTTACCACGGATTACGTAAACACGGCATTTTCGACGATCTTTCTCCACAGTCTGCAAAACACATGTGGCCAACGCTTGCTCCTGGCCTGTACGCAAGCGACTACACAGTTTCCGGTTTAATCGATTTTACTAGGCAGTTCTGCAGATGGCGCCACCGTATTTCCTATTTCATAAATGCCCGCACTATTTAAATTAGTCCTTAAACTAGTACGTTCGGGTCACTACGAGAATCTTAAACAAAAGCTTTAAGTGAAATAAAAAAAGAAAAAGATCTGTTTACCTCTAATCCTATTGTCCATACTTGACATACTTCCACTGAATTAATATTTAATTCAATTTAACTTGTTTTCTATATGGAGGTCTGTAATATGTATGATTTTTATTGATAAGATAAATAATTCACATTGTCTATAATATTAATATTTTATTCCTTGTAAGCTTCCACTAATCATATATGAATAACATGATAAACAGATAAACAATGATTTAGATAATTTATTCGTTTTTACAAATTATGTTACAATTTATTCGCATTGCATAAAATATAACCATTTTATATAGTTTTTCTATGATAATAAACAACATTTTGTATATTATACAATGTATAAAGGATAGGATCTGTTCACATACATGATTATCTTCCTTCGGTATTTTAATTCGTAAAATCGATCAAATGACACAATAAAAATTGTAAAGTATCTAAAAAATGATTTAAATATAATTCTTCTTAATAATATCATGAATAAACACACAAAATTCCACTTCAAAAGTAACCACTTGCTCAGACTATCTTTAGAGTTATCTAAATTTTAGATAAGACATTAGACATCTGCTGAAATTGCGTATGTACATATCAGCTGATTTGTATAGGATATTTCTTCATTGATCGCTCAAACGCTTCTACTATAGTAGACCTGCAAATAGTAAACGAATTAAATACAAACCAAAAGAGTAACTTTAGATAGTAATTAAGAGATATAATACTCGTTGCCAAATATATGTATATTTATATTTTCCTGCATATGATATACAATTGCATACCTAAATACTTTCTGATGAAGAAGATAGGCAGATACATGTCCAGCATCTATGTACCGAATTTCAGCTCCTGGCCAGATTTTATCCAAACTCATACAATTATCACGTGGAACGTACGCATCGTTCCTTGCACAGACAGCAATAATCAGCTCAGTATCAACAGGCACTTCAAAATTTTTTAAATGCGTACATTCGTCCATTATTCCGCACATAAATTGCAATGCTTCTCGTTCGCGCCATTTACAATCCGAAAATAGCGGATGTCTTGGAACTGGTAACAAACAAACACCTATTGCCAAAGCAAAACGTACTATAAGCATGCTTGTACCAAACCATGCTTTTGTAAAGTTAGTATTTAAAACTGAGGAATATAGAAACAATATAAATATATTAACAATGTAAATATCTATTAACAGGTTGTTATCTATTAACTCATTAAACATTTGTAAATGTTGTGGTTAACGTTTCTTTGAATTATTCTAAATGTATGAGAACAAAGAAATTCGATACCATTAAGAATTATTAAATTATGGGAGACCAAATACATAAATTAATTTTTGAGGAGTTTTATGTTTTTCAATACCTACATTTAAACCACAGAAATATTTTGTTAAAAAGAAAGGGAAGGAATAAATTTATCATTTTTGATAATGATAATATGTTATAAATATACATACGAACTGCATCTACCTTTAAGTGTATTTGAATCTTTTAATCTAAATTTGTTTGATAAAATGTTTAAAGGAAATATCCTTGCTGCTTTTTCCTCAGCAACTTGATTCTTCAGAGTATTGTCTTGGTTTTGCGAATCACAGTCGTTATGTACTTTATTATTAATCACAGTTTCAGAGGCAGTTGTAGTATGTACTTCTTCAGTAGTATTATCAGACATACGATTTAATTCATTAACTCTTTTCATACTCGAAGGATAATGCTGTGCAAAATGTTGACCAGCTAAAAACGCATCCTAGAAATAAACGAAATATTTTTTTTCTTGCAATTGTATATAAAAATCTATGTCTCGTATGAGATAATTATCCACTTACTTCTTTACCAATAATTTTCACCATTTTGGCAAGATCATTTTGATATAGTTCATTTTCAAAATATTGGTTTTCTAAAAGTGTCCAATTAATCGAAGCGCTCATTACACCTTGAGTAAATACTGGTGATGCTGTTGACCATGAAAGGCAAGGGATTAATGGAATTGGTTTCGGCCAGTTAGTCGCTGCTAATGAAGCCATCTAAACAAATCAATAAATCAATATACATTGTTGATGTTTACTATTAAATAATTTAATTTATCAATATTACTGAACCTTTAGATTTAAAATGAAATGAAAGAATACAAACATGACCACCCATTGATAAGCCGGTCAATCCTAAAGGTCCAAAACCTTGTTGCTCGCACCAATTTAGTAAAACAATTGATTCCATTATTAAACACCCTCCCATGATAAAAATGTCACATACATTATGTAAACAAGATCGTCTACAAAAATCAAATCCATATTAATATATAAATATGTATTTGTTCTGGAATACAATATGTTTTTAATATTACAAACCTTTGAAATATAAGTTCTTACATTTGATTCTGTGGTTTCCTTGAACCATAAAATGGATTTTCCAATAACAAAGATGCAATTCCTGATTCTTTTAGTAGTGGTTTGGCAATTAGATTTCTCCTCCTCCAAAAGAACTGATATTATGTTATCAATGAGTTTTATATTTAAAATAAAAAGTAATACTATAATTTATTTAAAAAATAATCTCCTCACATGATCTCCTGTTCCAGCAAGATGTAAACAAATGGGTTTTATTTTATGGGAATGCCATTTTGGTGGTAGTACTAATTGGAAATGTGCAGTTATTGTCTCATAAGGCATTATATCAGGGAGGTGTTTATTGAAAGGACTTTCAAAACATCCTTCTATGATATGACAATCTGACCATTCTTCATCCTAATTAAATATATATATAAATTATAGATATTATACACATATCTTTTTAGAAAAACATTTATATTATACCTTAATTATGTTAATTGGGTAATCACGGGGTATAAGTTTATAACATGTTTCTCTATTGGCAATGAGTCTTCTAAATTCAAAAATCCTACAATATAAATTTTATGATTAATATTTTATAACTCATATATGTTACTTTCCATACACATTTATGTTACTTTAAATTTCAGAATTCATAATTTTTTAAAATTTTGTTTATTTCTCTTTTAAAAATTAAACATTCATATTTTTCTTCCAACAAGTCTAAAATATTACTTATTCACAAATAAAAAATAATAGTTAAAGTTATATACGCATTTTATTGATATATGTATACTCTAGAATGTTCTAGAACACGGTGCAAATGTTCAAACTTATTCTAAATAGGATAAAAATTAAAGTATTCTTACCTTTTAAGATTCTGAGGACTACCCCAGCCCTTCGTAAAAAATTTAGTTAGCAAAATACTTCTGTAAACGGCATCCAAACGACTTCGTGGCATTATGAATCATTAATTTCTAAAGATTTGTAAACGCTTTTTTTCCTAATGACGATAGAAATGTATTTGAGATAAAAACGTGTTAATTTTATTCGGATATTCGTTATTCGATTTGTGATTTGAGATAATTCTGATATTTTGCGCAAACACTCTCATATTGCAATTTTCAAAATGCTGTTACCGATGTCCACATTGTTCTTGGACTGACTGCAAACTTGCCGCGGTAAACAGATTATCGCGTATACTAATCAGGCGATAGGAATAATCGGATCAGGTGACGTTCTGCGAGTATATCGCGTATGAACATCCGCTTCTCGCATCTTCACCTCATTACAAATATAACTACAATTTCGACGGACAAATTCCTTAAATATCAACCATTGGTAAGAGGCTGCTACCTCTCAATTTGTTACGTATTTACAATGTTAATTCCGAACTAAGGCGCACAGATAATAAAATTAGATAGACTTTCCTGATTTCTATCTAATTTCGTTACTAAATATGCGCCATCTATTGATTACTTATTTTTTCAAAGGAATATCAAATGGTACAAATAATATTGTTTACAAAAGATTCTTTCCATGAATCTGTTATGTATGTATATTTACTTAATTTTATCGTATGTTTCATTTAATTTTAAATACTATTGGCAACGCTGAAGGCGACAACGCTAAAAGATTTTCATTTATTCTTAACACGATATATATATATATATATATATATATATATATATATATATACATATAATATACATATATATATATATTATATATATTATATATATAATATACACACATATATATATATATATATATATATATATATATATATATATATATATTATATATATAGTATATATATAATATATATATATATATATAATATATATATATATATATATATATTATATATATAGTATATATATAATGTTTGTAGTGTATTGAGATAGTAATATTGTAAATAATTTGAAAATATTAAGGAAGTTTACAAATTGTTAAATTATGCAACACAAAAATGCATTGAATATGAGGTCTAGCTCATATTTCATTTTTGATTAAAATGAAACGTGTAACATGTAAATAATAACTTTAATAATTAATCAAGAATTATGTAAATATTTGCATGTCACCTGTTTCTTACTTAATGATATTTTATCGAAAAAGGAATAGTTAGACGGTTGTAGATAAACAAAGTTATCTAAGCTAACAGTTAATGAAAATAACAATGTCCGCTTCTCGTGTAGATGAACTGATCAGTTACTTCAAATCACACAACAAAATTAGAGAACAACAAAGTCATTCTGCTAAAGTACATAGCGTAGGATGGAGTTGCGATGGAAAACTGTTAGCTTCCGGATCTTTTGATAAATCTGTTTGCATTTTCTCCCTTTGTCCGGATCGTTTAGTAAGTTAACATAACCTCAATATCAATTTTCGTTTCTCTTTTGTGTTGTGATTTCTTTATTTAACACTTAATTTTTATAAAAGTTTACTTGTTATCTAATGTTTATTATTAATTAGTTGCAATTTTATAAAATTACGATTAATATAAAATAATTTTTTTGATGATTTTATTATTTGAGGTTATGGTTTTAAAAACCAGTTCGACCAATTTCAATCAATTAATATAATTCATTGTAGAAACAAGAAACAACTTTCAGAGGACATGGTGGTAGTGTGGATCAATTGTGCTGGCATGCCTTTTACCCTGAATTATTATCTACTGCGAGTGGAGACAAGACAGTTCGTATATGGGATACAAGGACTCAAAAATGCACAGCAAACATCAGTACAAGGGGTGAAAATATTAATATATCATGGTCACCTGATGGTAATACAATAGCAGTAGGAAATAAAGAAGATTTAGTGACTTTTATTGATGCACGGGTGATGAAAATTCGTGCGGAAGAACAATTTAACTTTGAAGTGAATGAAATTTCATGGAATAAGGATTCTGATACATTTTACCTAACTAATGGTCAAGGCTGTGTTCATATACTTAGCTATCCAGATTTAGAATTGTTACATGTAATCAAAGCACATCCAGGGACATGTATTTGTATAGAATTTGATCCTACTGGAAGGTATTTTGCAACTGGTTCAGCAGATGCATTAGTTTCTTTATGGGATGCAGATGAACTGTGTTGTTTAAGAACATTTTCAAGATTAGAATGGCCAGTGAGAACCATATCATTTTCTTATGATGGACAATTATTGGCTGCAGCATCTGAGGATCTTGTGATAGATATAGGTGAAGTTGAAACTGGAGAGAAGATTGCAGATATACCAGTAGAGGCAGCAACCTTTACAGTAGCATGGCATCCAAAACAATATTTGTTAGCATATGCATGTGATGACAAAGATACTTATGACAGAAAACGTGATGCTGGCAGTTTGAAAGTATTTGGATTTGCCAATGACTAAAACAATATTTTTAGACTTTTATATAAAAATATATTATTGTGTAAAAAAATGATTTCTTGATTTTTGTACCTGTCCTAACAATTTTTTAAATACTTCAGATTATCATAATTGTATATTGGTTCAAAAAAAGTTTAATTTATGAACAGCAAAATGCTATAACCACTTAGCAGTGGAAAGATGGGACTAATCTCTTTATGACGTAATTAAAAACTTAAATTTCTCAATCTACAAAGCAAATCCTTGATCTGCTTAGGAATTAAATTAAAGCTGTAACTCTCAGAAAACTTTTTTGTATACTATTATGCCGATTTTCTAGATAATTAATTAATTACATGTAATTAGTGTAGAGTGCCCTATTGTAGATATGAACACTATACTAATTGATCCCATTTAGTTTTGCCCCCTTGTATATAGTGTTTGAAACATTCAATTGATGAAGATTTTCAATATTTTATTGTTTTGCTATTTTGCTGCCATAGTTACTAAAACTCATATATGTCATAATTCTTTCTTAACCTGAAAATACCAGTGAATCAATTTTATACTATTATTAATTCAATCTTTTATTATTGAATCTTTTTATTGATTATATATTCCCATGTCATGCTTAGAAGAGAGTCAGGCTGATTGTAGGTGTCTGTATACATTAACGTTAACGGATGCAATAATTCATGAACAATTTTCTGAAATGAAAGATAGTTTCAATCATGTGCCCAGTATTCATGAAGTGGATGAAGAAGAAACTGACGAGGAAAATACCTGTGATCAAGAATCAAAGACCCCCAAAGATATTGAACAATCTGCAGATTTAGTAAAAGACACTATAGATGAAGATTCCATCTATAGCAATGACTCGTTTTGTTCTGATGAGTCTGGCGATGAATCTGATGGAACTAATGACACATCAAGATCGCTTAATGAGTCCCATCATTCTCCTGAAATCACTAATTGCACAAGTAACCAAAAGGATAGCAAAAGTGAAAAAGAAGAAGAAGGATCTGAAAATACAATACAAAACAATGAAATTACAAACTTAGTTTGCTGTAGAAGTTCAATATCTGAAGATAATTCTATAGGTATTAAACAGGTAAGGAACAGAAGGAGGAATATGAGTTTTACAGACGATGAAATTCGAAAGATCGAATGGGAGAATCAAATTCTTTTGAGAAAGATAATGGCACAACAAAGACCAAAGGAGAAGATACTTCATGAAAATGTCCCATCAACGCGCATAAGCAGCTCTGCAATAAATAGAAAGAAATTACAGAAGAAAATAGAAAATGAAAATATAGTATGTAATAAGTAAATATGTTTAATGTAATTAGTTATAGGATGAATTAATGAAATATATTTACATTTACAGTTGCTCTTGCAAAGGATACAACAAACTAAATCACGTGTTATGAACAATACAACAAAACCTGGTTGTAGACAGACAATTTTATAATCTGTAAGAAAAAAATAATTTTTATATGTCTTAGATTAACAGAAAATTTTTGATTGATTTGTCCTATTTTACATTAACTATCTGTAATACAAACCTTATAACTGTAGTTTACTTTCTGCACCACAAAAATTTTTAAATACTTATATTTTAAAATTATAAAGAAAAGATGTCAAATTTCATAAATATACTTTATCAGTTTTGTAATAAAGGTTATTTTACTAAATTATTTTAAGCAGATTTTAATAATTCTTTTCATAAATTATTGAATATTTTAAGTCACTTTCTTTAAAACAGATTATTTATAAAAGTAAGATTCAAATTATTAAAACACAGTAACTTTTTTACCAGTCTTGAAGAGTAGGTACACATTTTTATTTTGTTTTGTATACATCATAATTTTGTAAAATGTTTTGAAAACTTACCGAAGAAATTTCTACAAGTCAAGACTATAAAAATCACAGTTCTCACTCGTTCCAAATAACTTAATTATTACCTTTCTTTACGTAACATCAAGACCAACATTCTTTGAGTATTGTAATAATTTTTCATATATATGTAGAAAGTATAAAATAACAAATAATCAAAAAAACAAAAATCAATAAATTAGAAATTCTCTTATTTTTATATGTTCATTTCTTTGATTGATTTATGCTTCCATTGTTGTAAAATTTTACTTCCAATTCAGACTTTAGTTGGTCATTCTAACTCGAAACCATGAAAAAGATTGTGATTTCGATTCGATATTTTTCGAAATTTCAACGTACCATATTAAAGTACCAATAATAACATAAGAGAACAAATGACGACGTTAAAAATTTAACGAGTACAAAACAATTTTGCTCGAAATTATTTGGTATTATTATGCTAGGTACTATTCAACAACATATCACAAATGCGCGAAACACGAATAATAACAAAATCAGCCTGTAGTTTAGGCGTTACCGATCACGATAGGTGTTCCTAATAAATACATTATTACTTTCCATATTAGAAAAGAAAATTGCTTTAACCAGGTCTAGATATCACAAGATACAATATTGAAAATTTTTGGAAACGAGATTAGTCTTCGTGTTTTGTCTTCCAAGACTCTGAGGATGATGGTGTCCATATTGTACTGAGTGAACGAAATGGATCGAAATCCGATCTTTCCTAAAATAATATTCAAAAAGTTTTGTATATAGAATAGATAAATATATGAGTAAAAAATTATTCTCTTACTTGTGTATCCGATTCTGTTTGTAATGAAGATAATTGTGAAACTAGAGATGGTGCAGCTGCACCCCATGGACTTGCAGCCCATACACCTCCTGTATTTATTCCCCAAACACCACTTCTTTCTTCTCCTACTGCTGCTCTAGCATATAAAGGTTCCCGATTTGTTTTAACTGTTGCCCAGTTATCTGTAAATTCAAGTTCATAATATTTTGATTATTTTAAAATAAAAAAAATATGGTCATATTTAGTTACTATATACTATGTAATAAAAATATTTTTACCTTTTAATGTATCCGTTAGCATTGGTGGTTTCTCTGAGGATTTTGGTGAATCCAACCGAAAATCAGTTGTTCTATCAGACAATAATTTAAGCATAGAGTTATTATCTTCCCATAACTGACATGGTGTATCTTCCTCAGGACTCTCTAATTCCATTAATGGATCATCGGTTTCTGGAAGATCGTCGTAGGGAACCAATTCATGTTCAAACTGAAAAGTTCCAATCGAATTGTGATTGTAAACATATTAGTATCACACAATTATAAATTAAATTATTTTTTAACCTACCAGTGGTTCAATGAAGGCATTTATGAAATAACTATTTGAATGTTGCGAATTATTCTGCATTTTCAAAGAATTTTGACTAAATGGTTTCTCTTTTTCAACACATTTAATGCAGAAAGACGGAGATTTCGATACCATTCTGTATTCCTTTGTACTATGTATTAATTCTTGACTTGATTGTTGTTTGATATAATCTACATCTTTGGTGTCGTTATTGAAAGCCATTGACATGTTATGCGTGGTCGTTTGAGTTTTGTGTAACTTATTTAAACCCGAAAACGACGAAACACTCTCTTGATTTCGTGCTACGACGTCACTAAACCTTGCTCGATTTTCGCCCCAACATGATGGCGGCGGAGGTAACGGAGCGGAAACAGCTCCCAATGCACGTGTTGCATCTTCTCTTTGGTTAGTATTTCCATTTAATGTTGCTGTTATGATAAAAATAATTAATAATTAATGGTCAATAATTAACAAAATTAGATTAAGAGATTTGGAGATTTTATATACCTTTCATATGTCCTTTATCGATGACTCGACGTTTCTGGGATCCCTTATCTTTCCTAGGAGGATTTTTATTCTGTCGTGGTAACTTGAAGGATGACTCAACAGTACGGGTTGTATGAATATGGTGTTTCATAGTAGATCTTGCATTCGTTTTCCATCTGTTTGGATTATTGTGTCTTTCTTTATCATATTCATCGTCGTCGCAGTCACCTTCGTAATTATCTCTATAATCTACGCATGGCACAGAAACAATTGATTGAGGTTTAGTCTTTTTAGTTGTAGGTTTCCTTTGCAACTTATCGGATTTTCCACAAGGTTGATCGAAATTCTGTAACAAATAATATTTATTGTAAAATTTATTTTCTAATTTGTAAAATGAATAGAGGTAGTAATTTGATATACATACAGTTTGACCAGGTTTCTCACCTTACAAAGCGGTGGATCATCTTGAACAGAACTCTCTGTTGTTGTAGACGACGTTTCTTCCTCCGAAAGATGAATGTTCCGTTGATTACTATTCGACTCAAATTTTTTAAAGGATACGTGATTGTTATTGCTATTTCCAACTGCAGTTTTTTTTCTTTTACTATCTAGCTTATTAGTTCGAGTATTATTAAGAAGTCCCGTTGTGTCAACTTGAACTTCATGATCGACCAGCTTCGTTTCCGTCTTAACATTTGTTGTTTGATTAGACTTTCCTTTCCTATTCGTTACAGGACTTATCTTTGTAAGCGTATTTATAGGGTATTTCTTTTCCTGAGTTCCCTGGATATTAGAAAATGCGTTCTCTGTCACAGAATTATCCGTTTGAACTTCCTGTACACTGTGTTGCTTTCTATTATTCTTTTTCTTGACACCAAGCGTAATATTGCTTATAACGTTACTGTTATCTAAATTCGATTCTTCGCATCGTTTAAATGTCAACATGTCTTTCGATTCGGTGTCAAGTTTAAATCTGCGTTCCTCATCCGCAGACCAATCAGGAATTTTCAGTCCTTTTTGCATGTTATCTTTGTCCTTATACTTTTTCACGTTCATCAGTGCCCAATCTGGATACGTTTCTTCCTTTCTTGCCATTTTCTGTTTTTGCTCGTTTATTAATTTCTCTTTCAAAAAACTCGAATCTTGCGCTGTATGTAGAGGCATGTGCGATAATAACCTTAAATTAAGAGGTGGTTGAACTGAACTTTCTCTCGAGAAGTTAGCTAAAGCTCCCTGTAATATTCGATCCGCTTCAAGAAATGAAATAGCGAGAACACATATTAATAATATCGACGAAAGACTTATAGCTGCCCATTGCACAGTGTATTCCCATGACGGTCTTGCAAGTGCCGCTGTGCAAGCTTCCAAAGAATGCGGAGGAAGAGTAGCGAGTAAATTAAGTATCACCATACCGTTCTCGATATCACTATCAGAACCCAAACTTGTAGATATCAGGAGCTTTCTTTCGATTCGTGACAAGGTGAAGTCTGGCGTAAATGCTATTTCCACCTTTTTTGTAGCATTTGGGTTCAATTTGAACGACATGCAGTTCAATACCTTGAAACCATACCCTTCGCATCGTAAACCGTTAATATAAAAATCGTAGACTTCTATAGGAAGTTCTCCTGTATTCCTTGCCATAAAGGATCTCTTTACTGTTAGATTTGGAACCGGATTTCGTTTAAATCTTTCTCCTATTATTCAGAAAAAGAACAAATGATATTGTTATTTTTTTTTTTAATGTATTAGTTTATGTTAATTTGTAATTATTAAATAGATGGTAATTTTTGGTAAAATGATTCCATTTTTTTTATTATGCTTGAATGGTAGAACGAGGGTAGAGAAACGTACATACGTTCACAATCTTTAAGATGTTTTTCCGCAAGTTCGAATAGTAAAGGCGTAGTAGAACCTGGCTTTCGATTTCCAAATCTAAACTGTGCATTTGCTCCTTGACCCATCACACGCAATACTTCCAAAATAGTCATGTTATTCCTACAATTATTGAAAATGAAGGAAGATTTGTTATCCATTTCTTTATTTTGACGAATTTGGTGATAAAATTTACCTAATATATAAAAGTGCAGATGATAAAGATGGTGAGAAAGGTGTATATGATACTTGTACAGTTCTCGATTCCGAAGGTTTTAAATACAAGGGAATAGATTGTGATGCTACTGTAATGTCCCATTCTTTCTCGAACATTTCTCTATCTACTATACTTTCTTCTAACTTGAATTCTTCTGCAATTGTAGATCCACATTCTACACATGTAAACTTAAACCTATATATAAAAATATATTCATTCATATTACATGTTTTTGTTATAATTTTTGTATGGACAACACTTTATATAGGGTGAAACTAAAAAAGAGTTTATAACTTTTAGAGTAGATAGTATTTATCAAACGATGAAAAGATGTCCTAATAAACATGGGTCGAAAAATTAACAGTTTCAAAGTTAAAAGCAATTTGTTGTTTCAGTTAAGGCGACTGGTCTTCTCGCTTCAGAAGCTATCATATCATGTGGAAATAATGTGAAGATTTCTTAAAAATATAGTGTACTCTTCAACAATTAATGACATAGACGAATTACGTCAGAAAATATAAAATGCTAGTGAAATAGTTAGAAGACGATCAAGAATCTTTTAAAAAGTACGCAATTTAATACAAATATGTCAAGCATGTGTGAAAATGGAAGGCGGACATCTAGAAAGCTTTCTGTAATCAGAAAAAGAAGAAATGATAATGTAATCCATTGTTTGAATATGGTATGATATCTCCCGAAGCAAGTTTGTCGCTTTAATCGAAACAAAGTTGTTTATAACTTTGAAAATATTCATTTTTCGACCCATGTTTGATTAGGACATTTTCCTAAAAGTTGAGTTTCACCGTGTATATATATTTGTTTATTTATTCAAAAAATACATACTTAGCAGGTAACGAATGATAAAGTCTTGTTCCTTGTGGATAATTCCAATCCATAACTAATTGTATTATTAAAGGAGTGATACTTGGATTGTACACTTTGATCGTGCTATAGGATGTATTTCCAATTTGCGTCAAAGGAAATACCAAAGCGACTTTATTTTTACTATTACCAGAACCAGTTAATAAACTGGGCCAATGTGGTTTTATATTTAAATAAAATTTGTGCCCGCGAACTTCTGTTGTATCTAAACGCATCGTAATATTGTCCCAAGAACGACCGCCTGTTGAATTAAGAAATCGTGTATATCTGGTATTTAATAAATTTAAATCAGAGTCTCTTGTATGTGAAGGTAGAGCCAAGGTGTTTAACCACTCTTTACCATCTGTAAGAAGATAAAAAGTATGAATTTAATAATATAAGTACATGTACATATATAAACATTTAAATTACAGTGTGTATAATAAGATAACTGACCATTGCTGTCCAATGATAAGCCTAAATAACAATGATGCTTACAAGCCACTGATGGTTCAATTCTTACTGAACCCATGTAATTTTCTCCTTTCGTTATAACAGGCATTGATGCTTCTTCTAAAGGTATGTATTTTATTCTGTTATCTTTATTTATTGGTGCGATTCGAGTTACTTGCATAGGCTTAACGAATGTTGAATGTAACTTTACTTGCTGCACGCAAATTGACCACTGCAAAATTATTATAATAGAAATTATTAAAAAAAGTTTATCAAAAATTCAGAAAACTCAGATAAATCTACCAATAATTTGTTACAATATTCTAATCACTTACAGGGAAACAATCTGTAAAAATAAGTTTTTTCAAAGAAATTCTTCCATATGCAACCCGCATGTAAACTGGTAAAATAAATTTTTCATAAGTTGTTCTAACGAATACATCACCCACAATTGTATCTTCCTCAACCATTGGAGTTTTGACTTTAATTTTAAAAACAGCTAAGTAACCAGGTTTTATGTATTGCTAAAATTAAGTAATGTTTTATTAATGTTTTTATGATTATTACATTGTAATAAATATTTGTTATAATAAAATTATTACTTACATTACCCATGTGATTGCATACAGTTATATTACGAAATTCTTTATCCAATAAATCAACAGGACCTTTTTGACAACCCATAAGTTCTAATACTGCACCAGGCATGTTAACACCCCAACCATGTAAATCTATATTAATAGGATTTTGATTCTCCAAAGCAAAAGTAGCCTCATTTTCGGTTCCACTTCCTACTGTGCCAAAATTCATCGTGCCTTCGTCACTTTCTCTTTCTTCAGGAACAATTTTCCTTAATTTTCCGTCATAACTTAGCAATGGAACTTCAGTTACAGAAACGTTTGAATGAATTAAAATTGACGATTCCATCTTCACATTATCAGTTTTTCTATCTTTTGCCAGTTGTAAAGAAAATATATTAACTTTCTGCTCTGGTTTTATTACTCTTGGAATAAAATTTTTTATCTATAAAATGAAAGATATATATTTTAATTTCTAATTAAATTTTTTCTTGGAGTTTTTTATTATCATTGTAACTTACTGTAAAAAATGTCTTCACATGCGATGACATTGTGACATTTGTAATAGCTAATGGTAATTTAAACTTATTAACAACGCTAAAATTTCGTGTTTGATTAGATTGGAGAGAACAATAATGCGTAATTGATGCGTTTACTTCTAGTCCACCCTGTAGAGGTTGTGCTACCCATGGAATTATTAGTTTTTGACTAGAACCACCAGGACCTATGGTTTTTATCACTAATTTCCCCTTAAAATGTTGTAATTCTAAAGCAGTCTTCCCTAAAATAAAATAATATACGTTATTATATGATATATTATATATACTGTGAAATTACGTACAGTCATAAATTAATGCTCCTATGGCAATCGGTATATCGGTATCTCCAGGAATTACCGCCTGTTCGAAATGAAGTTTTAATGCTTTAGAAACTGGCGTACTAATTATATTCTGTAAAATATATAAAAATTCTTTTGTTTATAATGATCCAAATACTTCATAAATTATATTAAAAAAATTATTTACCATAACTTTTATTGGTTTTTTTGCCGAATTTTTCAAAGCAATAGGGTATTGGATGGGAGGTTGCAGTGAGCCGCCCATACCTAAATTAATTACTCCAGAACTTCCACCCCAATGAAGACCAGCCCCACTTTTAACTTCGACTTCAACTGTTACAACAAGCAATTCTGAAGTACTGTTTACTTTAAGTCTGTAATTAAGACAAATATCAACAATTAAATCTAGAATAATTAAAGATAACATTTTTGACACAAACCTAATGTATGCAGTATGATTTTTTTCTGTGTAAGCATTAAAATGTAATCTTATGATAGGCTTTGTCTGATATGGTGGAATTTCCCATAGTTCACGTGAACCTTCTGCTTCTCCTGATGGTAATTCTAGTTGAAATTCTCCACCACTACTATATACCTCTAATACCTTATTCATAAAATATAAAATACAGATAATTATTAAATAAAATAAAAAGTAAATAATTTTTAAAATATTATATATTTATATATTATATAATATATAACTTAATATTATATAATAATTTAAAAGATACATAAACAAATCCATACTTGTAAAGCTTCTGAGTGTGGATTGTGCATGTATATAAGTGGAGTAAATGTTGCATTTAAAGGTAATTTAACACCCACTACAGGTCTGAGTCGATATGAACTACTGATACTTATTCCTTTCACCTATGTGGAGATAAAATTATATTTTTAATAAAGAAAGATATATGTAGAATTTACAATTATAAATACAATAGTTTGTGATTACTTGATATTTCACAGTTCCATCTGCTGTATGTATAAAAAGATTTATATCGATATCACCTTCTTCTCGGCCAAGAAAGATAACATCAAATGTTGTATTCCCCAATGGTGGAATTACCTATACAGATTAAATTGTGATAATGAAACTTATTGTATTTTTACATTGTTCTATATTACATCGTTCAATATTAAAACTTACATTGTTCTATATTATTTTAAGATTAATTTACCAATCTTTCATTCCTTTTAGATATTTTCATTTCTTTTGTCTCTTGAAAAATAGACATAAAACCTTACATCATGAAAAACTTACTTTGTTTCGAAAGAATGACGAATGGAAATGACGTGTATTTCCAGAAATTGATAAAAGGTGGATTGTTTTGTTGTGATCTCTATTAAACACGATCACAGTTTCTTGGTGGGGTATACCAAGTTGTCTAGAAACAAAAACATTTTCATTGTATGTATATTCACCTATATTAATGTGACACAGCCAAAATTTATGTACCTCTCTTTAAAGTCCAAAACATGAGGTTTGAAATAAATATAAGACAATAAATCTTGTGTTTTATCTGCGTCTGATGTTGTATCCCTTAAAAATCAGTTTGAAAATTTTAATATATCGAATAGTAATTTTCAAATGTATTTGTAATAGTGGAAATTGAAAATAGGAAAGGTATGAGAAAAATTAGTTTGAAGTAATCACAGTTAGTAAAGAAGTGTTTAGAATTTAAAAAAGCTGTTACTTAAATGTATTACTGTAATAAAACAATTCAAATATTTTATTAAATGATTAAAATCATTGTATATAATAACATATCTTTCTTACATTTTAAACTATTATATCCTTTTTGTGCTATGATATTAAGACAAGTAATTAATTAAAAATCCTAAATATCTATCTCTTATATTTTTCTCAATTTTTTGCATTGCATGAAATAAAAAAGAGATGAATGGAAAATTATAATAATGTACATAAACATTTTGAAACTGAAGAAGGAAACTTATAATGAAAACCTTTCCTACTTTCACTCACCATTATTTTAATGAGTATTATGCTTACCCAGCCCCCTGTACTGTATTATTAAAATCCTATAAAATAAAAAATTAACATTATATAGAATCATATAACATTCGTTTTAAAATGTTAATATATATTTAAAAAAAATAAAAAAATTTTACCAAAATATTTAGAGAAAAATACTCATTGCAGTTAATTTTATATTTAAAAATTTGTTTGTTTGAAACTATCTATTTAACGCAAAAATTTTGGTTTTCTTCTCTAATCTAATGGAATCTAATATAAGATAAGACAATTTAGATAAGAAAAGAAATGCAACTAACCTTATGCATAGACATAGGTATGTTGTCCAAAAGGTATTGAACATCATTGTCATCCTGTACGAAGGCTATGAAACATTTCTTATTAGATAAAAATCTTAAATAAATTATCAACTTTTTATACAGATTATTTGTAACAAAAATTATAAAATATAAACGATATAAAAGCATCATAAATTATAAAATATTACTTCAGAAAAATATTAATCATTTAGAGAGATTTGATATAATAATAATCAGATTCATCATTAGAAAACAGTTATTAATTGGAAAATATTGTCATTCATTAATATCATTAACATAAAATTTTATGTACGTCATATTATACTTTTACATTCATGAAATTTCTATGTACATGTATGACATACAATTTTCACTAAAAATTCCTTACTTATCTCCTAAAACATATTATATCAACATTTTATCTGCTACAGTATAATACTACAAACATTGTGAATCTCTGTCACTATAATTGACAATATGTTCACAATATAATGACAACTACAAAATAATAAAGAAAACCTTGTATTTGTGCGAATACATGAATTAATTTATAATTCAACGACGTAAAAAAGGAAACTATCAATAAACATATCATAAAGTATCTTTGTTAACAAGCAAGTAAGTACAGATCTTTAAATTTTCTTAGAAAAATGAGAATTTATTAACTTTTAACAAGCACATAGGACTTTGTATTAACATAAAATTATATTTCAAGTAAACAATGTCTGATCATATATCAAATAATAGTGCAGAAACGTTATTTAAGATGCATATTATTGTGGCGAAATGAAGATAATTAAAATAGTATAAATATACATTTACCATTATTGTGCCCATGTAAGGACGGTCGAATTTGTGACGTCAACTCGAAAAACGTTAACAAGAAGATACAATAAAGTACTTTTAACTCAGTCATAATAATAGTTTTCACTGTGTTGTTTGCTGTTTTGTCTTTAGCAGAAATGAAAATCCGCTTTCGGCCATACTTTTGCCACTATCGAATTCTGGAGTATCGATTCTACTTCCGTCCGATTTGAAACCTTTCCACAGATAAATTTCACACAACCAATCTGACGAAGATGGATTATATATGTATTATCTCTATATCTTATTGTTATATCAATGTATCATTCGTATTTAATCTCTGATATGTTAATTTCTCGATTATTTCATTTTTCTGTAAATAGTTCAAGTTCTCAAAGTAGTCAAACAATCACGTCATTTGATTCATCACTTATAATTTATAGGCGGGTAAAGACTGGCAAGTTTGTAATTAAAAGTTGTGGTTTTTCATTTTATTTCAAAATATATAGTGGTAATTTGCGATTTCATATATGTATATGCATATGTTAAGATGATTTCGAAATGATACTTATATTTGATTAGTAGAATGTATGTTTATTATTCCAGAATTAATTATACAATTTAAAATGTTGGCTCATGTAATTTTGTTGATTTTTATATTTCCAAATACTCACATAAAAATCGCAAATAATATTTCAGAACCTTATTATAAACTATCCAATTACGTTACTTTATTGTGAGAAAGTTGACAACTTCACGGTTTTTTTTGAATATTTTATTGAAGTTTGAAGTTGATTTTATATCATTCAATATATTAGTTGAATAAATGAACACGATTGATTATTTAATACTAACTTAAAAAGCTATTTTTGTAAGTTTTAAATAAATATACGTAGTTTGTTCAATGAATCTGATCAAGGAAGGTAGGGAAATTCATGTAATCAATATCTAGGGGAAACATAGGAAACCCTAGTATTTAATTTATTTCGAGCCAGTTCAAGCTTTCAAATATGAAAGCTCTATCTGCACATGTGTTGCATATAACCTAATAAGTAAATAAGTAAAAAAAAGTATTACATTATTACGGTGAACATTTTATGTTTTAAAGAATTTTATATATTGGACATTTTAATATAAAAATTTTACTAATTTGGAAATAGACATTAAAAATGCGGAATACTAGTATGTGATGTATATGTTAAATTATTAATAGAATTATCATTAAACAGATGTTTAATTAACCCTTATTCTAAATAAAATAGGCAATAGAACTAAGAAAAAGAAACTTTCATGGATATGTAGGAAGAAGATAAAATCACAGAAATCAAAGAAACCAACACAAAAGATAGATAACAATACAGATGAAAATAAGAAACCTAGGATTATTGTTCGCAATTTACCATTTAAGGTTAGTGCACTTTTCAATATTGAATAAGGAATATATTTCTATATTAGCAAATTCATATTTATCTATGTCATTAGACAACTCCAGAAGATGTGAAAAAATTGTATGAACCATTCGGAGAAATATTAGAAATAAATTTTCCAAAACGGTCAGATGGCTCCCCAGTAGGATGTTGTTTTATTCAATTTAAACAGCTAAAAGATGCTTCAAAAGCAATATTTAGTACAAATAAAAAGGAATTTCTTGGTATTGTTCTATTAAAAAATAAAAATTACCAGTATTGATAATTTAAGTAATAATTTGTTGACAATAATGTGTTAAAAACATATTTTTAGGTAGAATAATAAATAGTAGTTGGGCTGTTTCAAGATCAAAATACTGTGAAAAGTTGAAAAAAGAATCAGAAGAAGCAGAAAATTTGGATAATGAACATGGCACAAGTGAGGCTACAGAGAGAAATCAAGATAAAAAACATGAAAATAAACAAATGAAACAGGATGAAGCTGAAGAAGAAGATCCATCTAAACAGGAAACATTATTACAAATAAAAAGGGAAAGGAGAAGATTGCTCAAGGACAAAAATAAAAAAAAGAGAGCAAGAATTGTAATAAGAAATTTATCATTCCAGGTAAGATACTGGTAAAAATTTACATTAGTTTTTCTTTTAAAAGATTTGTATTTTTCATCATAATTGTAGGCAACTGAAGAAGACTTGAAAAAACATTTTTCTCCATATGGGGCAGTAGAAGAAATCAAAATTCTGAAGAGAAGTGATGGCAAAAATATAGGATGTGCATTTTTACAATTTGAACATGTACAAAGTGCAGCTAAAGCTATACATTATACAAACTTACAACCACTTCTAAATAGACCCATTATAGTTGATTGGGCAGTATCTAAAAATAAATTTGAACAAAATAATTCTGAAAATAAACAGGAAGATGAAGTTAGAGTAAAGGTGGAAGAAGAAAGTGACATAGAAGATACAGATAATACAAAAAAATTAAGTTTAAACGGAGAGCTAGGGGGGTGAGTAAATTTTTAATTTTAAAGAAAGGATATGTAATTTTTTATTTTAAATACTGTTTTAAAAGCATATAACTAAGATATAACTAAACAAAATGTAATTGCAGTGAGGATGAAAAATTCGATATTGTCACAGAAAATGTTGAATTCGATAATGATTGTTTAGATGAAGTAGAAATAGAAAATGAAAATGAAGTATCTGAAAACAATGAAGAAGATGAACACGAAGAACAAGGAAAGATAGATGTAAAAGAAACAAAACCAAGTTTCAAATCTCATGATGTTTCTGAAGGAAAAACTATATTTCTAAAAAACGTACCATTTTCAGTAAAAAATGATGAGTTGAAGAAATACATGGAACGATATGGACCTGTTTATTATGCTCTCATATGTATAGATCCATTAACTGAATTTTCAAGAGGTACAGCATTTGTTAAATTTAAGGTAAATTTTTACGAAATATATTCTATCCTTTTCATAACAGAACTTATATTTTCATAAAGATTCGATTGTAGAATGTTGAAGATGCTGAAAAGTGTTTAGCAGCAGGGAATGAATTGCAAATGGAAGATCAAATACTTGAAGCACACAGAGCATTGGATAGAAATGAAATTGAAGATAAGGCAAATTCAAAACAATACAAACAAAAGGATTCTAGGAATTTATATCTTGTAAAGGAAGGAGGTATATATTGTATAAAATAAAAAAAGGGGAGAAACTTCTTTTAGTAATAATTTTGTATAATATTAGAGATTAATTGATAAGTAAATTTTAATTTTTTAGTTGTATTAGCTGGAAGTTCAGCTGCAGTTGGAGTTTCAGCGACAGATATGTCAAAACGGTTGCAAATAGAACGATGGAAATCACAGATATTGCGAAATTTAAATATGTTCGTGTCCAGAGTACGACTTGTTGTTCATAATTTACCAGCTACGTTAAATGACGATAAATTCAGAAAAATCCTTGAACGTCATAGTCCTCCTACAGCGGTTATAAGAGAGGTATTTATTAGAGGAATTATTACATAATTCCAACTTAAATATTTAATGTTGAATAAACTTATGTTAGAAAATTAATTTTTAAGTTAATTTTATAAAGGCACGTATTATGCGAGATCCAAAAAATGTGGATCTAAAGGGAGTGTGGAAATCGAAAGAATATGGATTCGTTTCGTTTACGAAACACCAAGATGCACTTGAGACTTTGAGAAGTGTGAATAATAATCCAAATATATTCACTCCTAAAAGGGTACATAATATATAAATAATATCAATAATATAAATATAATTTTTTTTAAAATTATATTGTTACATATCTCATATTTTTATTTATTTAGAGACCAATTGTATCCTTCTCAATAGAAAACCGAGTAATGGTGAATGCCAAACAAAAGAGACTTCAAAAAAGTCGCGAAAATAATCCTCTTTGGTCAGGAAACAAAGTTAAAGCAAAAAGAGAAGATACAAACCAAGAAATTGCAGTGAAACGACTAGAAACTGAAAATAAGGACAAGTTTAATATAAAACCGTACACCGGAATGGTTGGAAAACCTGGTGAAAATAAATTACGGTCAAAATACAATTTAAAAATTCAAGCAATGGTGCATAGTCAAGCAGTAAAAAAAGAGAAAAAGATCAAGAAGTCTTCTAAAAAATTAGAAATGAAAAGGAAGCAAAGAATTGCCGATAGAAATGAAGTTAAAGTAAGCATTTTTTAAATCTATAAAACTGAAGATTGCATAACAATTATTTATATTTTTTAATTGAGACTTTTTCTTTGCAGCCAAAACAAAGAACGAAAGTAAACCACGATGATGTGAATTTGGAGAAACTTGTAAATAAATACAAAGACAAATTAAAATCGATAGAATTGAAAAAATCTAAATGGTACGAATCGTAGAATTTAATTGTAGGAATTTTACGATAAGAAATTATACTGAAAAGCTAATTTCTGTATACACGTTATAAAGAAAAATAAAACGGCAAAACGTTGTAAGGTTTTTATTGTAAAACTACCTTTATACATCTTTTTATTTTAAAACATAAAAAAAAAATATGGCATTTTAATTTAATTCATGTGAGATTGTACAAAATAGTAAAACGTTTAGAATTCCCGCCATTCACGTGTTACATTAGAATTCTCCCAATAAGTGATGCCCAAATCGTTCTCAACCAATAGCATTGTTCTATAAAATAGAAAGGATCCAGTTCAAAGATTGTATCTTTTAGTAGTTGAAAAGAATATTAAAGTCCATTCTAAAATTATATAGTTCACATTATATAAAATATGTATAATATAACATAAAATTATTATGTATACATATTATGTGAAATATGTAAATACGATTGTGATTAAAATAAAATGAATTCCTCTTATTTCAATCTTAACTAAATCTTGAGAAAATTTAGAGATGACTAAAGTCCTTGAGAAATGTTTGATACTTGGCCGGATTTCTTGAGGAATAAAAGGGCTGGTTACGCACTCGTCTCGATCGAAAGTGTTCCCATTCAAAAGTGGTTCATCAAGCGTGATGCGTGCCTATATAAAGTAAAATGTTGAATAATAACAAGTGACAATTAAACTTATGTGTCGCCGTTTAAAAAAAGTTTAATGTTGATTGAAATGTGCGATATTTTATTCAAACGGAGCTTTTGATTTACTGAAATCAGTGATGGTGATAATATGATTCATTTCAAATAAAATCGTGCAATTTCAAATTGTGAATAGAGTAGATAGAAATTGACATAGTGATTGACATCAAATAAAAATACAATTTTATACGTTTTAAAGAATTATACCTTTATTCTGGTAGGCATCAATGAAATTTTATTTAAAATATAGGATAAAGAAATTATTCAATATGAGCTGTTACTTTCAAGAAATTTTTTAATTTAATATTTAGTATCTCTATTCAGCATTACTGTATACAAGGAAGGAAATTCCAATATACATGTACAATCAAGATTAATATTAGAACGATCAAAGTGCTCAAAATCTAATTTATTGTTTTTTATAGAAATTTTATAAATTTAGAACGATGTACTTTAAAAAAAAATATTAAAAAGGATTCATGGCGTTACAACTTACCGACCTATAATCACATGCAGTAATTTTGGGTAGAACATTTTGCTTTGATTTTTCATATTGATACCTATACAGATTGAATTGACTGAAATCGCCAGAATCATCTCGACAGGTATACTCCGTTACAATTAGCTGACTGATAGTAGAAAATATATATTTTACAAGTCCTTCAAAATCTTCCATCTTTTTATCATAATGCCTCTTAAAAAATTCATTCTTGTTTGATATATTTCATAAATTACGAGACATGTATTTCGTAAAACGACTTCTGCGAACGATTCTGGTAAATAGCACAAAACAATTACGCCGCATGGTTTCACTTGAAAGGGCTACTGTGGTTTTCACAATGCAATTCGTTTGTTATGGAAAAGAAAGCAAGCATAGTTTTTGCGTTTCACTATTTACTAATTTATCGTGTAAAGAAACTAACAGCAGTCCGCAAAATTTTAATGTAAAAATTCTATTATAATTTTTCTACGTTACAGACTAAAGATGAGTATCTTGAGTCGCAAGTTTATCAAATTTGTAAAATATACCATTGAACCATCAAGTACTATTATTAGAACTATAGAAACTTTGACAACAGAAATCGAGGAGCAAGATTGGTCACGGTGTCGTCCTTATACCGAAATACCTGGTCCCAAACCAATTCCCTTCTTGGGTAACACGTGGCGATTTATACCATATATAGGTATATACTGATTTACCATAAGTAGATCACATAATATTCAGAAAATATGATGGGAGAACACTGAGATACAATTTCGGCCGTGTTGTATAACTATAGCACTACAAACATATTTAAACTAGTGCTAAGACGATTTCTGTGTATTCTAAACATACAAAATGCGTTCGTTTCAGGTAACTTCGAGATCCAGGCGGTGGATCAAGTATCAAAGAGATTATATAAGGAGTATGGAGATATTGTGAAAATAGAAGGTCTGTTAGGTAGACCAGATATGGTTTTCATTTATGATGCTAATGAAATCGAACGTATCTTTCGGCAAGAAGAGAGGATGCCATATAGACCTTCGATGCCGTCGTTAAATTACTACAAACACGTGCTTAGAAAGGAGTTCTTCGAAAATAATGCCGGCGTAATCGCTGTGTAAGCACTGTATCATTTTTTTGTATATGTATTTACTAATTTTCGAAAAAATTATTATTTATTTAACGAATTATTAATTATTTTTAAATACGAAGCGTCTATCGGAACGGTTGTATTTTAGATACATATTGTTATAGGACCATTTATAGCAACGCTCTGTGTTCGAGTGAAAAATGTAATACAAAACAATCTTAAGAATTTTTTCAATACTTCACTTAGTAAAAATATTTATATAATTCTTTTCACAAATAAAGTCTTAAAAATAACGAGTTTTGTTAAAATTTTTCAATGGTACTTTTACTTAATAGTACTTTTGAAATGTCATAAATAGTATCTCTACTACAAGAGAACGGCATAATATTATGAAATATAATGGAATAATTTAGTACTAGAATTGAGTAAAAGAGCGCTATGTTCATACTCATCTATGAGTTTACATAACTTCATCATGTATGCAAACCTCATTAAGTACCATAATGGTTAAATATTGAAATCACAGATTTTCTAATGATGTTGTTTACCCTTTTGGTTAGCAAACCACTGTGATAGCAAATATTTGCTACGCATATTGGATTTGTGCTAAAGCGTTGCGCTTTTGGGACTAACTAGACGTGCTAACTAGACATCACCATGCTTTTGTTTCTCTACGCGCTTCAACTTTGTGAGCTTCCATCACTCTTTACTATTTATGTATCAATTACTTTAATGACAAGATTCATCCATCTTAAATAAATGTTATGAAAATACAATGCAATAAGCATTCATCCATCTAACTCGTGTACATTACAGATATTCATGTGAAAAAGTCACAACATAAATAGAAACGGAAACTGGAGGAAAATTAGGACAAGAGTCCAAACAAGGGGTGGCTTTAAGTGTTATGCATACTGTACAAGACATATTACTTGTTAGAAAGTAAATCTTGTGCAATCGGATATTGATGCACGTTATGCTATCATTTTCCGTATGACAACGTATTTTGCAATTGCATTTAATGTAATCTCTTTTCCTAATATTCGCGTGACAACACACACACGTACATATGGTAATGTCTTAATTTGTAATTATCTCACTCACCCGGATATTCTTGCGTAACAACACTTCACTTTCGGCCAGACCGAAAATTATATTGGATTAACAAATTACATATTTAGTGGAGGAAATGTAAATTAAATGTCAATTAAGAATCTATTAAATACAAGAATCGTAGACATTTTATAAACGCATTTTGAATCTCAGATCGCGAAAGTCATTTAGTTATTTATAGATTGATGTATTAAATTTCTTCGTAATATATGCGTGTTGTATGAAACATAGCAAACTTTTTATCTTTTTATTTTATTTTTATATTTTACATACCTGTTACTTTCAGTTTCCAAATTTTTAACATTCGTTTTATTCATTATGTATGCACGATCTTCTGATTATGTAAAGTATACTAAATGTCATGGTTCCACTTTATCTTAATTATGTTTCTTTAATTTATGTACTATTTTTACTTTAATTTATGTAATATTAAACAGATTGACTTCTTCGTTTATCAAAGGCTTTATCGAAGTCATTCCAAATATCTATTAAATTTCTCAATGTTGACTTACGAGAAATAGAGCAGAACCTTGTAGACTGTATTACTATCTCTTTTCACCTCGGTTTCATTGAATTATGTTTGATGATTAGTAAACACGACAATATTGATTATTACAGATCATCAACGGATAAATTAATTCAGAATGATGTAATGAGATTTGCAGTCTCTTTCATATTTATTGCAAATATTCATGAATGTGTCTAGTAAATAATCAACTATGCACATGATTTAACATGCTAAGTACACGGTGTAAAATACACAATAAAAAATTTCATTAAACAACACAAAGATTTAAATTATATCTTTTTACAATTTATTTAATAATATCCAATATTTTGTTAAGTTATAAATAATTTTTGCAATAATAATTCTTTTGAATTCCCAATAGTTTAAAAAACAGTTACATGTATACATTATAAAAGTGTTCACTGTCTAATTTTTTCCATTTATTTTTCTCTCATTCAAATTTTGTAAATTGAAGAAATAAAAATAGTTGACGGCAACAAAAATAGTAATGAAAGAGATTGTTGCAGGCATGGTGAGAGCTGGTACAATTTCCGGAGCAAGGTACAACAAGTAATGTTACAACCACGAACAGCAAGAATGTACATTAGCGCTATCGAGGAAGCGAGTCTAGCATTTCTTCGCAGGTTCGCTGGCAAACAATCATCCTTATAGCACACGCGCACCTTACCTTTCACTTTTTCCTGCTGCCCCTGATTTCGTTCAGATATAATGTATCAGATATTCTAGAAAATTCGTCATTGTTTATCCGACTGTATCTTTTACAGATTATATAGGTTGTGTCTATATCGCATAATTAGCTTGTCTGATCCTACGCAATAATATGTTAAAATACTCTGTATCTATAATATGCAGGATATTGAGGTAATTTTAGAATTTTTACTTTTAGAATTAGAAGAATACGGGATGAAAATGACGAGGTGCCTGATGATTTTCTGAACGAAATACACAAATGGTCACTAGAATGTGAGTAATAAATGGATTATGCTGATGATTTCAAACATTTAAGTTTACTCTTTATTTAAATAAACTTTCATGTTACCGAGAATGCTTTTAGCACCTTTTTTTTATAGCTATTGCCCGTGTTGCATTAGACGTTCGATTGGGTTGTTTGGATGATGATGCTAATGTTACAACTCAGCAATTAATTGATGCAGTTACAATATTCTTTAAGAATGTCGGAGTCTTAGAATTAAAGATTCCATTCTGGAAATTATTCAATACACCTACGTGGCTGCAATATGTGAATGCTCTTGACACCATAGTAAAGTGAATTTCAATAAAATATAATTACAAAACAACTAAATTAAAAAATATGCAAAATATAAATAAAAAGTATCCTTATGTCCAGTATAACGTCTAAATACACGATGGCCGCTCTTTCAAGGATAAAAGAAGTAGAGAAATCTGATAAGGAACAGTCTCTTCTGCAAAGAATATTGGCTCTTGAAAATGATACTAAATTGGCTACTATCCTTTCCCTTGATCTATTTTTAGTTGGCATTGACACAGTGAGTAACTCAATAAAAATTGGAATGTACTACTTTTAAATATCAAGGTTACACAAATACTATTTATGTATTTTATTAACATAAGTACTCAATATTAAATTTCTAAATTCTTAAATTTTATTTTAAGACTTCCAGCGCGGTAGCATCAACCTTGTATCAATTAGCTTTGCATACTGACAAGCAAAATCTCGCTTATGAAGAAGTCTGTAACATGCTATCAGATAAAGATATGCAGCTTGAAGGGAAGCATTTGGACAAATTGAAATACTTAAAGGCGTGCATTAAGGAAACTCTTAGGTTTGCATGACAAACGTTAATTCTTTAAGCTCTTAATCTTAACAGTAATTCTTAGCCTTCTTGAGAACTCAAGTCAAGTAGCTTTTAGACCAGAAATAACAACTTTCACACCGAAGTATTTAAATTGGTTGTAATATGTTAATAAAAATACTATATAAAGAAATACTATATTAATTTTTAACGGAAGAATAATTGTTTTCACTAGGATGTATCCAGTGGTTATTGGTAATGGACGATGTATGACCAAGGACACAGTAATCAAAGGATATCGTGTACCAAAAGGCGTAAGAAAGAATACTTCCTCAATTTAATTTTATTGTATTAATTTTAACATAATTACTAGTAAAAATTTCATAATTTTCATAGTAACTACTAAACTGCTGAATGGACATTTCCTATTACGATTATAGTATGAATAAAAATTGGTTAACACAGGTACAAGTAGTTTTCCAACATTACGTAATAAGTAATCTTGAGAAGTACTTTCCACGCAGCGAGGAATTCCTTCCAGAGAGATGGTTGCGAAGTGACGGTGTGTACCACAAATTCGCATCGCTTCCTTTCGGTTATGGAAGAAGAATGTGTCTCGGTCGACGTTTCGCCGAACTTGAGATGCTCGTTGTTATTAGTAAGGTAATAATTAATACTTAATTATTTTTATTATATATTTAAAAGCACACGTTTTTAGTTATGGTTAAAAATATAAATAAAATATAAATAATAAAACTCCTGAATTATACAAAAGAAAGCAACAGAAGATAGAAAATAAGTGCCCCTTAAACTTGAAGTTTTGTTACCATAGACTGGGTACTTGGCTTTGACTATAGCCTCCGGCTAACTTAGTTTGTCAATTATCACAGTAAATTCCCATAAACAATGAACATTCATCTCAGCAGCTGAACCTTCGTTTCAGTGTGAAGATACAATGTGTCTCTTGAGACTGCCACACAAATCTGACAGTAATTTGTACCGTTACCAGGATGTACGAAACATGCTCATAAGTTTCTTTTCGTTGATTCTTTTGTTGCATTGCTATATTAATTTAACATTTCTAATTTTCTCAAGAATAGATAAGTATGTATTATGTAACTCTTTACACAAAAAATGCATTCCACAAAAAATACTTACAAGCAGTTATTACATTTTGCATCATCAATTATCGTTTATATAGACATGCAACTTCCTCTGTAGATATTAAATAGTAGTAATTTCACACATCATTTCAGATTTATAATCTCCTTCATGGTTGATTAAAGAAATATTATAAATATAGAACTGAAATGATATTATAATGTGTGTTCACACATATTCGTTCTATAATAAATTATTTCATTAATTTTACGACTCCTACAAGTTTTATTATCTTTCACTTGATGATCCGACAAGAGAGAAAGTGACAATAAAACAAAATTGCTTGTGTTAAGTGTCGTAACAAATATGGTCTTTTGAATTGGAGATTTTCTTGTATTTTATTGCACCATCTTGCAATTTTCCCTCCGAGCAATTAGGTAGAGGGTAGCTGGAGAAATGTGAAATTACTTTGCTACTTTGATAAATTTTTTTGATTTTTTAGGAAAGTACTGTGACGTTTATACTTTATTATATGTATATAAATAAGAAGGCACAACTTCTTTTTGCATTAGAATCAAAAATAATTTATTGCGTTAATATATAGTAATTTTTTGTTTCAGATTTTGCAACGTTACAAAATAGAGTATCATCACGAGAAATTAGAGTATTACATCAATCCTATGTACACGCCTAAAGGACCCTTAAATTTAAAATTTATTGACAGATAATGATTTTTAAGTGTATATACAAACGATATGTTCTTCCTTTATTTTTTATTGCCTTTATTGCCATAAAATCAAAAGGATACTATTTTAAATGATCACTATCTTTGAAGTATTTTGAATTTGAGTTCACCGTCGGGAGCGTACATAAATGTAACCTTGTATTTAAGTGGTTTATGATGGTATTCCAATTTGTAAGATCTTATCAGCTGAAAATAAATAAAAGAAATAGTATTTATACATTTAACACCTCAAATGTATTATGATAATAGCTAAACTTATATATATATTATACGACAGCAGCTTTTTTATAAAAGTTTTTTTTTTTTTATTTTGGTTATTTTACAATTTGTCCTTATGGACATTTGGTAAAGTGTTATATCTTGTTGGTGAAGAAAAAAAAATAAAAATAAAAAATAAATATAGCATGTGGGCGGCTACCCCCAGCGGGGTGTCAGCTTCGTTTTTTCTAAGTTATATCTTTTATGATTTTTTTTTTTATAAAAGTGGAAAACATTTTTTGTACGTACTTTGGCAAGCAGAACTTGCATTTCTAAATCTGCAAATCGTCTTCCTAAACACATACGTGCGCCATGACCATAAGGTAACGATGCAAAGGGGTGCAAAATTTCGTTAGAAGATTCTTTTAGCCACCGCTTTGGCTTAAACGTTTTTGCATCTGCTACATATTGTTTCATATTTCCCGTTACTACAGTTGGGAACACGACTTGCACCTACAATAAGATAATTATGACGTCAATATGTTGCAATAAAGTGCACGGTAGATATATCGCTATTATAAAATTTGCGCTATATATCTGTATATCTGGTACTGTAAACTTGTACCGACCCCCTTTGGTACTCTATAGCCGCAAATTGTAGTGTCATTTTGTAATGTTCTACCGTTTCCAATCACTGTAGAATATACTCTAGAACAAATACGATATTTTTGTAGCGAGAAATTATAAAGTATTTTTCTAGTGTTACATTTATTCATGCAATTTAGGTGCTCGTGAAGCGATTAATTATACCGGAAAACTTCACGAATAAAAGCTTTCATATAAATAGCTTTATCGAGATGACTCGTAGTAAGAGGTACAGATGGATCAGGAAGAATTTCTATAAGCTCCTGATAAATTTTTTCCTGTTCTTCCGGTCTAGTTGCCAGTTGATACAATATTGAACAAACAGCCATTGAAATCTATAATACAACACTAATATTTAATATTCTGCATATTAAATATTCCGTAATATAACGAAAAAGTACTCGTTCTTACGTACGGTATCTATTCCAACCAAAATCAAATCTAAGGCCAGAATATAAGCCATTTTAGGGTCAGTTTCTTTGGCTAAAATTCTTTCCACCAAAGACAAGTCAGACTCGTCAACAGATTTTTTTGTTTTCAATCTCTCTATCGCAGCATCGATGTATTTCATACATACTCTGGTGAACGGACAAATTTTACTTAAAAATCGGTTATAATTGTTATTACATTTTAACGAAAATAACAGCAAAATTTCGCTTACTCGATGAAGTAATCCATGTTTCGTACGTATCTTGACCACAGAGGGGTAGGTACGTATCTCCAGTAAGGAGCTTTCAATTCAAGCACTGCTACGTTCCTCAAAGCAAATTTGGCCGCATCGATAATCTTTTGAGGCTCCGAATCCGGTGTCAGATTACCTGATAAGCATCCTAATCTCACGTCAAGGGCGACGCGACCTATACCTGTATAATTAAATAGAACGATTAACTTTTAATTCCATAAGATTAAAATTATGGGCGTATAAGCAACAATTTTTATACCAACATTCTAGGGCCCATTTGTGTATTTCGTTATCAAAGTCTGCTGGCAATTCGTCATCTTCTCCTTTAATCTCTTGAATTCTGAAAACAACCATCAATTACGTCTTTATGCGATTCTGTAAGTCGTATTGTATCTTAAATTCTTTTATAAAACATCTCTACTTCTTTTTTTATCTTTATGTATCTGTTTATTTACTTCTATCTATCCAGATTAAACAGAATGTCGAAAGTTTTCGCTTATAAATTCGACAATTCGATAATCTTCACCAATTAAATTAATTTAAAATCGAAAAGTTACGAGTCTCGCTGTATTTATGAAAATGTAAGCTTACCTTTGTATGAAATCAGACGTAACCATCTCAATAGGCGTTATATATTTTCTCACCGTCTGCGGTTGAAGAACAGGTTTCTGGACTCTCGTACGAAATTCTCTCCATGGCTCGCCGTGTCTGCAAAGAAGTGTAAATATTGTATTATGTCATCCGTTATCGACGCGTTACCTCATTCCTTCTACGTGTAGTGTTTTATGAATGGTTTCAAGGTCAAGGAAAACCACCCGTGGTTAGCAGAAGGTTGACATAAAATTTAATTATAAGCGGGCAATGTTGGTATAGTTCAAATAGTGATCGTGCTAATGCTAATGCGCTTTTTAGGCATTTACGCGCAATGCATAAGCAAACTTCTCCTTTAGTATCAGAGTCCGTTGAACAATACATATAACTTGTTAATTATTCAGAAACTTCTTTAATAACGAAATTAATAGTTGATCGTTTGCGTATCAATTTTAATCAAGTTTTAGTTCGTTGTTTTTCCCCTGTACTATAAACAGCAGGTATTAAAGACAAAAAATTCCTGGGTGTATACATTATTATGTACAAAATATTGGCAATCCAAGTGACGACTTTCTCAATTAATGATCACAGCATCTATTTTACAATCTATCATTTACGACACATAATGTTAATGTTTGAACTGTGGCCATTTAAGCGAATAGTACTGCAGGTGGGCGAGAGAAGACCATAATTACAATAGATGCGATTGACGAATGAAACACCTGAAATATGAAATGCATACAATATAACTGCTCTCATAAGAATCAATGTACGTCTTTTATTGCACCAGAGATGCATCCGTTGTAACCATAGTTTTAATGAATTTCTTATTTTTCAAATCATCATTGTTATTCAAACAGATTTCGTGATATAGAGCACTACTTGAGTACTAATAACGGAGAGATCGCTATACTTTGTCATCATCACATCCTATAATATCATGTCTACGTACACTCCAACGACACCAGGAAGACTTCCAAAAAAATCTTTCCTCACAACGCTCTTATAATGCACCAGACACGGCATAGATGGCCTAAATGGAGTTGGTCCTTCCTGTCTATAAATCTTCTCGATCTCGTCAGCGTCATAAACGAACAACAGATCCGGTCGACCTATTAAACCAGTCAAACGAACGATCTTCCCGTACTCGTCGTAGAATGTCTGCGACAATTTCGCCACGTCTGATATTTGGTATTGCCCGATCATTGGAAACAATCGCCAAGTATTTCCCAAAATTGGTATCGGCTTTGGTCCTGGTATGTCTTCGTATGGCTTCAATTCGATCGTTGCATCGTGATCGACCGTGCATTCCCTTGTCGTCGAGGTCACTGCACCTGTACGAATGCATGGAACTGGACAATGAAAAGTCTGGAAGACGGATGCACTTTGAATTCGATATGAAGGTCGAACGCACTGGCAACGTATTTCGAAGGTTTTGAAGGAAATTAAATGAACTACTTTTTGTACGAAGATAATAGAAATATTTAAAGAATTGTTGCTAAAATTGTTCTTCAATTTTAATTAATATTATTATTAATTATTATTATATTATAATATAATAATAATTTTGTGAGAGAATCTTATTCTAAATTCATTATTGGATAAATTATATGGAATAAAAAATGTTCTATTGTTTTATTATAACAAGATATAAATAATCATTCTCAATACTGATTACATTGAATCCATTTCGAAAGTAAGTATTAAGAGACCTTGGGCGTGACATTTACATAACCTTGAATTCGTTTCAAAGCAGTTATAAATCAGTGATCACAAATAGACAGGCATGAGATTTCATTTATACTGCTAGAAAAGAAAATTGCAAGCTACATTTCGAGTGAAAATATTCTACCATCAACACCGAGTAACTTTCATAAAAAATAATTCTTTCACTTATTAATCTATTCATAAGAAATTGCGTGATATGATTTAAAAGCTGAAGTCTGTATGCCGTTCTATACACGCCTTTGAACGCCTTTCAATGAAGATGATATGATAATGATATTCAAATGAATATAAGAAAGTCATCATTTGTTATGTTATTTTCTTACCTGTGCATAAAATTCTTCGAAGGTCGCTTTGTGATTGTGAGAGCCGGCGTACCAATAATAGCGGTCGTATCATTCTAGTATTTCAAATAAAGATACGATTACTTTATTATATATATATTTATCGTATATTATTACTTTATTATATTGTAAATAATATCATACACTTATGTAATTAATAATCGTTATTTGATAGTAATAATGATTCGAGTAATTAAAAAAATACGCTTTTACGTGGTGCATTAATGTTACTCCCCACGTATATCAAAAGAAAGGAAGTCAATTTCTTCGCCTGTCACTATACTGTATATTAAAGGAAATCTGCTTTCACTCTCATGTCTCGCGGCCTCTAGCTTACTCTTTTTATGATTACAACACTATAATCCTGTATAATTATTTTAAAATGGTTGATATTCTACACATTATTTCTTCCCGAAATATGTTATAGATTATATTCTAAAACAAAGAAAAATATTTAAAGTGAAATTATTAAACATCTACGATAAGATACTAATACGGATTAAACAGTAACATGCTGGAAATTAAGCTAATCATTATTATTCATTTATCAAAGCATTTGACATGTTTCACACAATAATTATACGATATATTTTCTTCTTTTAAAATTTCCCGTGTATAGAAAGTTTAGCGATTTTGTAAGTTCATTGAAGCTTAAATATTGTTCTCTTCGCATTCCCCTTTTCCATATAATTTTTCGATGAAGTTTCAAACTACCTCTATTATGTGTAACATTTATTTTTTTATTTATACCTATGGAAATCTTGATAAAGTTTTGCGAGAAAAAAGTAGAACACACTGCATATATATTTGGTATATTACATTTTATTACACCCTATACATAAATATTGGACTGACAATGACGCAAGTACATAATAACGGTTCCGTGGATACCTGCAGTCATACCCGTAAATAATATTCTTACCTGAAACCCATCGAAATCGTCTTTTGTTCTATCGTCGTCTTCTAGCTTGATTAGTCCCGTTATGGCACAAGGTAGACTCTTCACTACAAATAATACTGACAAATCACATGGGACTGTATTGTCATTCTAAACGATCTTTAACAATACGAAGGTATTACTATGTTATACTAAATCTTCTTTAACACTTGTCGTTTAAAGAAAAAATAATAATTGTTCCTTTCCTTTTGATAGATGGGACGCGACGGTTGCACGAGATCGTGGTGGAATGCTCGGAATACTCTTCGTAAAACGAGACTACAGTGTTCAACCGAAGTGAACTCCCCACTTTGAAATCTCCCTCCATTACTTAACGGTTTGAATTCGCTGCTGCGGTGGAGGCACCACTACGATAGCCGAGGAGAATGCATTATTGTCACTTTCGCGTTTAATTCGCGCGGAAATCGAGAAAATGTTAGAAAGTTTAATAAGGACTGTATAATAATATAACACTTTCTGAACTCTTTGTCAACTTCTCTTCAACTATAAATACATGATACGTAATAATTACAAAAATAATGGAAATACAATTGATCATGGCGAAAAAATATCCATCTTTTATACTCGAGAAGATGTTACGGACATTTATGATAACACGCATCGACTGTGAATGCATCAAACTTTAATTAAACAATTATGCAACGGGTTATTGCCCTCGATAATTCTTTACACTCGTAATTATCAATTATCTTCTAAACATTATGAACTTTCTCAACCAGTTTCACTTATTATCACTCTTTTGTAGGTTATCTTAAACAAGGTGTTGTATAGACATGTGAGTTATATGCACATGCAAATGTATGTAAGCATTCTTCAACGGAGGTAGACATTATAATTTTAATTAGATGTTTCAACAGTTATTAACTTGAAATAGTTCACTGTTGCATGCAAATCGTTCTCGTTACATATAATTAGAATAGCATATACAAAGTTTGCGAAAATGCAAAAAAGATAATTTATCGATATGTTTAAGTATACAAATGTTTATTTAACGTAGAGGAAGTATAGAGCAACGAATATCGACTTTAACGCTGAACGGTAAATTTACATGGACAATGAGTACAGAATAATTTATAGAAAGGACCTAGGTAAACATCTTGAATAATTTATTGAACTTTGCATCTTTGACTATTTTATTGTTGACAACGGATTAGGCGACCGTGCTTGTACTTTTATCCTAAATCCTTCTCCCTTGTCCTGCAATATTTGCATTGTACGAATAGTTAGTTAAATAACCACCATAAATCATTTAATTCCGTCTTAAACATATACAAAAATTGTTAATTTTTTTTTACTAAATCTTATTTCATTTATTTAGCTTATATATAGTAACATTATTTAATATAGCAAATATCCTTAATTAAAATTATAAACAATAACGACGATGAAAACGTTGCGTGGAAATTTAATTATTCCGTCTTTAAAATTTTTTCAAACAATTTATATTACTTCAAAAAATGAGATTAAAGTACGAACACTGTCTATATCTTCAAAGACTTTTTAAGCTTTTTTTAGATTTAAGTAGTTTCAGTTTTAAGACTTTAAAAGACTTCCCGCTCAATATCAGAAAATAAACACATTGTGACTTGCACGATTTTGCATAAATATATGTTACGTATAGACTCGATCTTCATACAGCATTCAAAGGCACTTAATAAATGAGTAACGAGTATTTTCAAAAAATTGTCAAGAGTTAGTTACACACTCCCTTCGATTATTATTTTCATTTCCCGTATCATCATATGCGTTTGATGATATATTCGTAAAATACTCATCGCTACATTCAACAAATTCCAGTTTCAATTTCTAATTTATACAATAACTAATACTCAGCTTGTCGAAGACGTTTATGACAGTTGCCGATGTTCGATACAACTGAAAAATTTGTAAACAAGAAGAGTGAATCGACGTTTCGTAAACAGAAGATTCACGATTCACGCCCTCAGACGTTCACACTTGGTAAACAAAAGCCGAAGATTCAGGATTACGATCTAAAAAGTTTTAAGAGAAATTTTGAAGCGGCTTACTACACCTTACAATTTTCCAGTCTGCACATAATGCAAAAAGATATGAAAATAATAAAAGTTGTTCTTGCATTATTTGCAAGAAAAGTACCCCGTGTCCAAGGTAAAACAATTAAATTTTTCCATTTTCATTATGGTTACCGTAACTCCTAATAAAAGCAGGTAAAAGTGCGATATAACATTTGTCAGCAAGCTACTTAAGCAAGTAAGCTACAATAAAACCTCTAGAGGAAATTCCGTTGTTCTTCATTTGCAGGTACGGGATCTCTAAGCACCCTTCGGGGATTCCTAGAAACTGCAAATAACTGTACTTGGAAATAATAATCCATGTTTAATACTCGTCTTGTTCCAGAAGTGGGGGAATTTGGATCCAGTCGACTATATAAGGGAACTCGCAGAGGGTTGACATGTCATTTGTGGGAAAGTGAGTTGGAAAATAGATTTTCCGTTCTCGTCCTTTCGATTTCCGGGTGATTTTTACTTGTTCGTGTTAGTGATAATTGTTAATTGAAAATGGCAATGGAGTGGATTAAACATAATATGCTGTTTCTCGACAGAGATCGCGTAAGTTGATTTTATGAATTTGAATCTGCGATTACAAATTTCTTCCTTTTTAAATGGTTTTCTTATTCGAAATGTACTATTTGTCATACTTTGTAACTGACATTCTGTGATTTATTTTGACCTCGAACCGATTATCGAATATACGTGATACAATCGAAGAAAAATTACTTTTTAAATGATTTGTATAATATGATTTTAACGGACTTTTGAAAATGTATAACTTTAATTAATTCATAATCAAATTTTGTTCAGCTTCGTTGAATAAATTTCTCAAAATTCACTTGTCTCCCCTAGTCCTTTACTTTGCAAAGTTCAGAAGTCCATTCAAAAACTTTCTGTCCCAGATTGGTATGCAAAGAAACGTTCGAAACCACCAAAGATATTAAACGCCATGCCGATTGAATATCGTGTACCATTAGGGAAGAGACTTACTCCGAGAAGAAAACGTACATCAAATTCATCGTCTTCCGAGTCAACAGGTATTTGTTAATGTTCGATTCTTATGAGAATGTAGAGATAACAAATAACAGATTTTTGAATTGTAAGTCATCATCATTTTTTTAAAGAAGTATGACAGTTATAATGACTGTGTTATATTAACAATATAACTTTGAATTTCAGATATATCTCCACACGTGAAGGAAAATGTAAAAGAGAAAACTAAGAAAGCCACACCGCCTACAACATCCAACAAGAAAAAAAATTGTCAGCAAATGTTATCAGAAACTAAAAACACGAGATCCCCGACGAAGTCTTCTTCATCCAAGGAAGAAATTTTAGACCTGGACATTCCGGTAATGAGGTTCCCTAGAAAAATTTCCAAGACTTTTCCTAAAATATCGCGTTCTAGAAGAATCCAGAACATAAAATTCGTTTTTCCACCCGGTCCGAAGATTGTATTATCAAAAGAGATCGAAGACATGTGTAATGACGACTATAGCAGTGACGAGAGTAAAGAGACGTCTGTTTTAAAGGAACGACCATTTAATGTTGATAGGACTACTAAGATTGAAGATTTTAGAAACGCCGATGTTACAATACACGAAGAAAGAGGAAATAAACAAAAGGTCAGCTTTCAAGATTACCAAGCTGTGACGACTCATTTAAAAACACTAGAAAAGCCAAACATTGTCAAAGATGATGCTATATCTACTCTAACATCCTCTCAAACTTCCGAAGTTGAGACGACTCCTTCAAGTACGCCAGATGGAAAGCCAAAATTCATCGATCTTCGTGCCAATTCTGTTCCAAAACTGTCTCAAGCTTCCGAAGTTGAGACGACTTCTTCAAGTACTCCAGGTGGAAAGAAACAATTCGTCAAACTTTGTGCCATTCCTATTCCACAACGCTCTCAAGCTGCCGAAGTTGCGACGGCTTCTTCAAGTACTCCAGGTGGAAAGAAACAATTCGTCAAACTTTGTGCCATTTCTATTCCACGACGCTCGCAAGCTTCAAAAGGTGTGACGACTCCTTTATATACGCCAGATGGAAAGCAAAAATTCATCAAACTTCGTGCCAAATCTACTCCAACATCCTCTCAAACTTCCGAAGTTGAGACGACTCCTTCAAGTACGCCAGATGGAAAGCCAAAATTCATCGATCTTAGTGCCAATTCTATTCCAAAACTGTCTCAAGCTTCCGAAGTTGAGACGACTTCTTTAAGTACACCAAATATGGAGTCAAAATTGTTCACATATCGTGCCAAATCTACACCAACATCCTCTCAAACTTCCGAAGTTGCGACCACTTCTTTAAATACGCCAGGTGGAAAGGAAAAATTCATCAAACTTTGTGCCATTCCTATTCCACAACGCTCTCAAGCTGCCGAAGTTGCGACGGCTTCTTCAAGTACGCCAGGTGGAAAGAAACAATTCGTCAAACTTTGTGCCATTTCTATTCCACGACGCTCGCAAGCTTCAAAAGGTGTGACGACTCCTTCATATACGCCAGATGGAAAGCAAAAATTCATCAAACTTCGTGCCAAATCTACTCCAACATCCTCTCAAACTTCCGAAGTTGAGACGACTCCTTCAAGTACGCCAGATGGAAAGCCAAAATTCATCGATCTTAGTGCCAATTCTATTCCAAAACTGTCTCAAGCTTCCGAAGTTGAGACGACTTCTTTAAGTACACCAAATATGGAGTCAAAATTGTTCACATATCGTGCCAAATCTACACCAACATCCTCTCAAACTTCCGAAGTTGCGACCACTTCTTTAAATACGCCAGGTGGAAAGAAAAAATTCATCAAACTTTGTGCCATTCCTATTCCACAACGCTCTCAAGCTGCCGAAGTTGCGACGGCTTCTTCAAGTACGCCAGGTGGAAAGAAACAATTCGTCAAACTTTGTGCCATTTCTATTCCACGACGCTCGCAAGCTTCAAAAGGTGTGACGACTCCTTCATATACGCCAGATGGAAAGCAAAAATTCATCAAACTTCGTGCCAAATCTACTCCAACATCCTCTCAAACTTCCGAAGTTGAGACGACTCCTTCAAGTACGCCAGATGGAAAGCCAAAATTCATCGATCTTAGTGCCAATTCTATTCCAAAACTGTCGCACAAAGCTTCCAAATTTATGACTTCTTTAAATACTCCAGTTGTAAAGCCAAAATTCTTCACTCTTCGTGCCAATTCTACTCCAAAATTTTCTCAATCCCGCCTACGTTTATCTTCTATCATCGAAGATAAACCAAAAGAGAGGATCCTTTCACCGAGCATACTGGAGAGATCCTTGATTTTCGAAAACAAGTCAATCAATTCGTCGAGCAAGTCTGAGAATATTCGAAGATCTAAGAAGATATCTCCGAATCTTCTGGAAAAGACGTTTATCTTCGAAAATAGATCAACGCACAACAATTGCCAAGAATCAAGTAACTCCACAGATTCCGTGGTTCCGTTACGGAGTAAACAATTGAATCGCAAGAAGAATATAGTTCAAGAGATCGTTCGAGAATTAGATGAAAATATGAGAAAATCGTTACAGCCGCATCATAGTCAAGATGATAAAGAGAACTTTGTGAAGCAAATAGTGAACGCTTTGGAGAATGGAGACATTTCTAAAATGAGAAGCCTATCAGGAAGTTCTATGAATGACGAAGACAGCCCCAGCGAAACTGAGACAAAATTCTGCGTCGCATCTCCTACTTCCACAAACTCCCCCAAGGATACTGATTACAGTGATTATAGCCGAAAATCGACGACTCTGAACAGCGACGTCGATCAGCCATTGAGTTTTGAACACTTCAAAGATGGCACGTTGAAAGACGAAGACGAAGAGAAAAAGAAGAAAGATGCTGAAGATGATTCTGTTCATTGGATATCCATACTTAAATGTACACTATCAAGAAGTAGTTCTCCATTGAGCATGTTCTCCAAATTGCCTGGCGATGATCAATCTCCATGTATTAGTCCGATTAAAAGCCCGAATGAAGTTGAATATTCACTACGAACAAGCTGGGGAGCTACTTACAAGACGAGCAACAGACTCATCAAGAAATTGTTCCGCGAGACCGCAGTGATAGATTCGGGATACTCTGATTAGAGTGGATCTTATTTTTCGACCATTGAGTTCTTCCCACAGTAAGGAGTGTATCAAAAATTTTTGGTAAAAACTTATTTACTTTCAATAGTCATGAGAGAAAAATGTAGGACGCTTTACGAGTGATTAAGTCGGAAAAAGTCAAAAGAGAGGAATTTGCGAATTATTTCATGATTCAATTTGACGTAAAATGTGATCTAATTGCCAGAGAATTTGTTTCTAAAATCGCGGATATTTGCTTCGATACTTTCCAGATGATGCTGCCAGTGACTTGGTATAAGGAGTATCGTGTCTTCCGAGTATTCTGTAAATATAAAATAATATTGTAATATAATAAAATTATATATAGTATATGTATATAATAAAATTTAATGCATGCGTATGTAATGATAGGTATATTGAATATTGTAAAGACCGGAAAGATCGAAGTAACATTGAGAATATTCATATTTTTCCGAACATTTTGTTACATTACGTATTCAACAAATTGGCGGTAAATAATTTTCAAATTCATTGTAATTCAACTTTGATATCTAGTTTTCTTTTCTTTTTTATTGTAAGCAAGTGATTGATCGAAATAATGTGATTTTATATTTGCTAATGATATGAACGAAGTCTTAATATTGTTGGCATTCCGTAAAATTCGAATTTGTCTTCCTCTTTCAAGTCGAGCTCGAATCTCTTAGAATAACGAATTATTTTAATTATGAATGTTCAATAGTTTCACGCATATTATACGCATACGAAACTGTATTTCCTATATCTATCTAATATTTTCTAATATCTGAAAATAAAGAATTTGATTTTTATTGGTTTTTACCGATAAACAACTAATTTTTTCTAGGAAAAATATATTTGTATCGATATTATTATCGAAATAATGCATGGATAGTATAGTAAACTAGTTTTATTTCACATTAAATATACTTTTCAGTCTGACTAGGACAACGTGAAGGCACAGTTGTGATGTTCAAAGCTATGCGAAACATAAGTGTATAAAGCGGGTTTTAAGATATTGTTTCAATGTACGTGTTTGATGAAACATAGTATTGTTCCTTATATATACAATTTGTTCATGTCTTCAATGAAAAGTGTTTTCTCTGACAATTCGAACAAATGCCAGGATACTCGGCGATAGTCGCTGATCGCTATATAGAAATAAATTGTCTCGGCTAAGAACTTATTTGGAAATTTTCTAATGGAAAGGTAGCTACAAAAGAAAGAGAAGCTACAGTAAACTACCTACAAAAATGTTTGTAATGCTAGATAATAGTTACGTATATAGACCACTTTTAACGTTCCTATATTGATCTTTTTTTTTTTTAACTATTTCGCGTTAAAAAAGACACTGGCAAAACTTTTATAAATGTCAATCTAATTTTTTTTCTTTGAAATGCTACAAAATAAGTATTTGCTAACATATTTCAGAATCAATGGATTCATTAGAATCCTGAATGCGACGAAATGTATGAATGAAAATTAAAACGCAATGGAATGTTTAATTATAAGATTGAGTTTTAACACTGACTTATTTGCCATCCAGTAGATAGTGTCTACTACTATGCACATTCTTTTACATACTTTTTCCAATGGCGACTTTGGAAATAAAGATTACAACTACACAGGAGGAACAAGAGGGAACAATTGTATTGAATGTTCTGTATGACTTATCTCAAGGAAGAAGCTAACATCTGTTTACATTCCAAAATTGTCAGTTATATATTAGGAAAGCTATTGTTACACAGCTTCAACCTTTATCTTTTTATTGATGTAAATTAATAAGATTCAGACTCTAAGTGTATCCACGCACACACTTCAAATATCATGTGACAAGAATAACTTGCAGAAGTATCATTGATACTGAGTACAAAGTTCATTTCTTCTCTCGTATTTACAAAATTGAAATAAAAATGTAGATGCGAACATTCCTAAAATCTGTTCTAATATTTAATTAATGAACGGATGTTCGCCTTAATCTACAAATCTTTCAATCATTTCAATTATGAGTAAGTTTCGTTTATTGTTGGCTATTTCATCTTTGAAACTTTAGTCTCACTTACTACTGAATATTCCAAAAACAATAAACAAATAGATTAATAAAATTACAATCTCGTCGTTTTAGTGCATGTTAAAGTTTTGAACAATTTACAATAAAATTTATAATTCGCAAATAGAATTGTTATTTCAATTGCACCATTTAAATTACATTACTATTATATATAAATGTTCCTAAAATATTATATTGTTTAAAAATTGAGATCGCAATGTTTTCAGTTTTTCTATTATAAAAAAATGCCCCTGTTACTTTCTAAAACCATAACTAATGAAAATCAATAGTGATTGCTTGTGGTTATTACTTATCGCTGATTGATAATATTAGGACGAAAAAAATTTTAAATGTCTGCTATTTTAAAACGAACATAAGGGTGCTTTTATGATTTTTTTTTTTTGTACTGTTTGATAAACAATCAATTTCTTCCTATGTTAACTAATATATACTGAGCATCTTTTAAATATAATTTGTATTTCTGCCAATGATTTAATAACATTTAAAAAAGTATGAAATAAATTTGTACTGTATTTAGTTGCTTCGAATATTTTAGGTTATAATTAAATACTGAAATCATAATAACGTATTATAATTTTTTATAAAGAACTGATTTATTAAAAGATGAATACATTTATATTTTCATTATACTGTTTAGTGACTCTCGCTAATTAACTGAATGACAGTATCGCCAATAACAATATCCCTTGTGTGACATAATATCAATCGAAATTGATACCACTGAAATGGGATAAATGTATGTATATATAAATGTAAAACGAGAATTGGAAGGAGAATGTCATTTTCCGTGTGATGGCGGTATCGCTTTTGAGTTATCTAACGAGAAGATCATCTTATATTAGGACTTTATAATAATAATAACATTTACCATTATATAATCATATGCACAGCAAATTGAAGCTAACATAGCTAACATATAACAGACTCCAAGAAATACACAGCATCCTCCACACCACAAGGACACTATCATTACAATAGAATGCCATTCGGTTTAAAGAATGCACCTGCAACATTTCAACGCATGATGGATACCGCGCTAAGAGGACTCATAAATAAACATTGCTTCGTATATTTAGACGACATTATAATATTCGGACAGTCTATTGAAGAGCACAATAGCAACCTCGCGATAGTATTGCAACGCTTACGCGAACTCGGACTCAAAATACAGCCGGACAAATGCGAATTTCTCAAACCAGAATTAGAATATCTCGGACATATAGTAACCGCCGAAGGTGTAAAGCCAAATCCCAAAAAAATTAGAAGCCGTTAGCAATTTCAAACAGCCACGTAATCCCACAGACATCAAATCTTTCCTAGGATTAGCAGGTTATTACCGCAAGTTCATCAGAAACTTTTCCAAAATCGCGAAACCATTGACCGAACTTACAAAAAAGGAGACACCATTTCATTGGACAGACAAAACCCAGGAAGCATTCCAGACATTAAAAGACAAACTCTGTTCATCACCCGTACTAAAATTCCCAGACTTTGCAAAACAATTCACATTAACGACTGACGCCAGTAACGAAGGTATAAGTGCGATCTTATCACAGGACGGACATCCATGTTGTTATATTTCGCAAACTCTAAACCCACCGGAACGAAATTATTCCACTACAGAAAAAGAACTTTTAGCAATAGTATGGGCCGTGAAACGCCTCCGACAATATCTGTTAGGCCGGAAATTCCTCATCCGAGCCGATCACCAAGCGCTAAAATGGCTACAGAACTGCAAAGACCCCTCATCACGCTTGATGAGATGGCGATTAAAGTAAGAAGAATATGAATACGACATAGAATATACGAAAGGAAAAGATAATACTGCAGCCGACGCACTATCTAGAATACATGTTCTGTATCACGATTGGGAAAAATCTACCGACGTGTTATCCAAAATCCTCAAAATGACTCCAAACCGTAAATCTTTCTACCAATTATCCAAAACAGAGTTAGGAAATTACGACAGAACCGAGTAGTTAACTAAATTAAACGAAATTATTCGTACAAACGAGAAGATAGGTATAGGCGACGACAGTTTCACAGAGACCGAGAAGAACGCGATCAAACGAATTTTATTATTCCTGAACGACACCGTAAAAGAATTAAATTTTGCATGGGAACCAATCCAAACATATAGCGACGAGAAAATAGACGAATTATTAAAAGAAAATCACGATTTAGTAGGATACCCCGGTATACAAAAGACATACGACCGCATTCGTGAACGGCACAGAGTACCAGATTTGATGAAACGCATACAACAACATATAGAATCATGCGACACCTGCCAAACGTCTAAAACTACACGTATCAGACCGCGCGAAGAACCTTGTATCACCGACACACCCTTCGAACCAAACGATAAAATTGCTATGGACTTATTAGGCCCACTGAAAAAGACGAAGAAAGGCAATCAGTACATTCTATCCATACATGACGAACTGACAAAATACTTAATACTCGTGCCACTAAAAACTCAGCAAACGGAAACAATTTGGAACGCACTCTTGAATCACTACATTTACATCTTTTCCGCTCCAAAAAAGATACTAACCGACCGCGGACAAAATTTTATATCTAGTTTGATGCAACAGTACAAAGACACGTTTAAAATCAAACATATCAAAACGACATCTTTCCACCCACAAAGTAACGGATCATTAGAGCGAACACACGCAGTAGTAACAGACATGTTAAAATCGATACAGCGAAATTCGGATGAGGAATGGGACGATCAACTTAACTTTGTATGCCTTGCATAGAACACAATGATACACGACTCCACTGGTTACACGCCGTTCGAACTCACATTCGGACACCAAGCCAATCTTCCCTCCACGATATCCAAGAATCCCCAACGCACATACGCAGACGAAGTCACGTTCCGCAAAAAAGAATGGGACTCTAGACTCCAACACGCTCGCGAAACGTTGATCAAAAGTAAACAGCGATATCAGCGCGATCAAAAACGTAAAATTATAAAACCTCAATCAGTTTTCAAAGAAGGAGACTCCGTCTTAATATATAACGATCATAAAGGGCATAAACTTGATGTGGAATGGTTAGGACTGTACACGATTGATAAAGTATGTACTCCATACTATTTGATTCAAAACAAAAAAATACACGGTAATCGTTTAAAACCTTACTTTCCAGGTCGACGCTCCTCTTTGCCGGAATAGTATCCGCGCAAATAAATATTACCCCATTAGAAAGAAACTCTGTATTCGTAGAAAACATAGGAAAAGGATATTTGTACAGCGATACTGCCAATGTTATAATAGGATTAGTCACTAGCGACATATACGAGCAGATAAGAACAACAGAATCATATAAATTAACAATAGACTCACGTGCAACCAGCAAAGAATACGCTGAAGAGTTAGACGAATTACAAAATCGTATCAATAATCTAAAACAACTCGCGAAACACTTAAAAGCGTTAACACATACCCGAAGCAAACGAGGTTTACTCAACATCATAGGTTCCGTATCGAAAAGTTTGTTCGGAACTCTCGACGATGGCGATCTTACGCTCATAAACGAGAATATGGACAAACTATTCGATGACAATAATAAAATCAAAACCATAATAGCGAATCAAACAGCACTTATTAGAAAAATTGTAAACTCAGAAAATCTAAACCACTTAGAAAAATCACATAGCGATATATTAAAACAACAATGACAGGCAAATATCGATAGATTTATACTTAAGATGATCATGAAACTCGACACCGCGATGCAAACTTTACACTTCCAATTAGATGAAATACTTAACGTCATGATATTAGGCAAACAAGGAATAATTAGTCCAGAAATACTCGACTCCGATGAATTTCTAGAAAATTACGCCAAGATAATAGGTAACCGGATGTACAACACCGCGATCTCTGCCAAAACCGAACATTTTCAGTTTATACTCGACATCAGTGATCTTCAAATCTTTACAATAGGCGACAAAATATTCTTCAAAATCATAGTACCTTTAGTCCCTAACGCAGAATGGAACATATTACAGATATATCCTATTCCGAGTAAGAGAAATGGAGTATTTTTTGCTCCAGTAGTTGAACATCAGATATATTTAACTTCAGGTCTTTTATTTATGAACACTGATATCGAATATCTCAACAAACTTTGTAAGAATCAAGCCGGAACCACTATATGCAAACAAACACTACCAATTCATGACAGAAACTCAAAAACCGATTGTCGCAGCGAAATAATAAACTTCAAACCTCACATTGAACATTGCCAAATAACTGTACTTAAGATCGAAGACATTAGCTTTATACCACTCAAAACTAGCAACTGTTACATTGCGATACCGGCAAATCCGATAGAAATAGACACAATTTGCCAAACGAAACATACTTTGCAAAAACTTGACAAGCCTTCTATCACAAGGGCCAATACATCTTGCGATATACTGTACAAAGCCGAACACATGCGTATAGGCGAAACAAAAAACGAAGTCAAATACGAAATCAAAACAAAAACCCTAGCGCTCAAAACAAACGATAGTTTCACTCATCTGTTAGATAAACTCCAGCGAGCACCAAAGGTAATAGACAATTTACAAGGCTATAAAATATATATATTTATCGTATATTATTACTTTATTATATTGTAAATAATATCATACACTTATGTAATTAATAATCGTTATTTGATAGTAATAATGATTCGAGTAATTAAAAAAATACGCTTTTACGTGGTGCATTAATGTTACTCCCCACGTATATCAAAAGAAAGGAAGTCAATTTCTTCGCCTGTCACTATACTGTATATTAAAGGAAATCTGCTTTCACTCTCATGTCTCGCGGCCTCTAGCTTACTCTTTTTATGATTACAACACTATAATCCTGTATAATTATTTTAAAATGGTTGATATTCTACACATTATTTCTTCCCGAAATATGTTATAGATTATATTCTAAAACAAAGAAAAATATTTAAAGTGAAATTATTAAACATCTACGATAAGATACTAATACGGATTAAACAGTAACATGCTGGAAATTAAGCTAATCATTATTATTCATTTATCAAAGCATTTGACATGTTTCACACAATAATTATACGATATATTTTCTTCTTTTAAAATTTCCCGTGTATAGAAAGTTTAGCGATTTTGTAAGTTCATTGAAGCTTAAATATTGTTCTCTTCGCATTCCCCTTTTCCATATAATTTTTCGATGAAGTTTCAAACTACCTCTATTATGTGTAACATTTATTTTTTTATTTATACCTATGGAAATCTTGATAAAGTTTTGCGAGAAAAAAGTAGAACACACTGCATATATATTTGGTATATTACATTTTATTACACCCTATACATAAATATTGGACTGACAATGACGCAAGTACATAATAACGGTTCCGTGGATACCTGCAGTCATACCCGTAAATAATATTCTTACCTGAAACCCATCGAAATCGTCTTTTGTTCTATCGTCGTCTTCTAGCTTGATTAGTCCCGTTATGGCACAAGGTAGACTCTTCACTACAAATAATACTGACAAATCACATGGGACTGTATTGTCATTCTAAACGATCTTTAACAATACGAAGGTATTACTATGTTATACTAAATCTTCTTTAACACTTGTCGTTTAAAGAAAAAATAATAATTGTTCCTTTCCTTTTGATAGATGGGACGCGACGGTTGCACGAGATCGTGGTGGAATGCTCGGAATACTCTTCGTAAAACGAGACTACAGTGTTCAACCGAAGTGAACTCCCCACTTTGAAATCTCCCTCCATTACTTAACGGTTTGAATTCGCTGCTGCGGTGGAGGCACCACTACGATAGCCGAGGAGAATGCATTATTGTCACTTTCGCGTTTAATTCGCGCGGAAATCGAGAAAATGTTAGAAAGTTTAATAAGGACTGTATAATAATATAACACTTTCTGAACTCTTTGTCAACTTCTCTTCAACTATAAATACATGATACGTAATAATTACAAAAATAATGGAAATACAATTGATCATGGCGAAAAAATATCCATCTTTTATACTCGAGAAGATGTTACGGACATTTATGATAACACGCATCGACTGTGAATGCATCAAACTTTAATTAAACAATTATGCAACGGGTTATTGCCCTCGATAATTCTTTACACTCGTAATTATCAATTATCTTCTAAACATTATGAACTTTCTCAACCAGTTTCACTTATTATCACTCTTTTGTAGGTTATCTTAAACAAGGTGTTGTATAGACATGTGAGTTATATGCACATGCAAATGTATGTAAGCATTCTTCAACGGAGGTAGACATTATAATTTTAATTAGATGTTTCAACAGTTATTAACTTGAAATAGTTCACTGTTGCATGCAAATCGTTCTCGTTACATATAATTAGAATAGCATATACAAAGTTTGCGAAAATGCAAAAAAGATAATTTATCGATATGTTTAAGTATACAAATGTTTATTTAACGTAGAGGAAGTATAGAGCAACGAATATCGACTTTAACGCTGAACGGTAAATTTACATGGACAATGAGTACAGAATAATTTATAGAAAGGACCTAGGTAAACATCTTGAATAATTTATTGAACTTTGCATCTTTGACTATTTTATTGTTGACAACGGATTAGGCGACCGTGCTTGTACTTTTATCCTAAATCCTTCTCCCTTGTCCTGCAATATTTGCATTGTACGAATAGTTAGTTAAATAACCACCATAAATCATTTAATTCCGTCTTAAACATATACAAAAATTGTTAATTTTTTTTTACTAAATCTTATTTCATTTATTTAGCTTATATATAGTAACATTATTTAATATAGCAAATATCCTTAATTAAAATTATAAACAATAACGACGATGAAAACGTTGCGTGGAAATTTAATTATTCCGTCTTTAAAATTTTTTCAAACAATTTATATTACTTCAAAAAATGAGATTAAAGTACGAACACTGTCTATATCTTCAAAGACTTTTTAAGCTTTTTTTAGATTTAAGTAGTTTCAGTTTTAAGACTTTAAAAGACTTCCCGCTCAATATCAGAAAATAAACACATTGTGACTTGCACGATTTTGCATAAATATATGTTACGTATAGACTCGATCTTCATACAGCATTCAAAGGCACTTAATAAATGAGTAACGAGTATTTTCAAAAAATTGTCAAGAGTTAGTTACACACTCCCTTCGATTATTATTTTCATTTCCCGTATCATCATATGCGTTTGATGATATATTCGTAAAATACTCATCGCTACATTCAACAAATTCCAGTTTCAATTTCTAATTTATACAATAACTAATACTCAGCTTGTCGAAGACGTTTATGACAGTTGCCGATGTTCGATACAACTGAAAAATTTGTAAACAAGAAGAGTGAATCGACGTTTCGTAAACAGAAGATTCACGATTCACGCCCTCAGACGTTCACACTTGGTAAACAAAAGCCGAAGATTCAGGATTACGATCTAAAAAGTTTTAAGAGAAATTTTGAAGCGGCTTACTACACCTTACAATTTTCCAGTCTGCACATAATGCAAAAAGATATGAAAATAATAAAAGTTGTTCTTGCATTATTTGCAAGAAAAGTACCCCGTGTCCAAGGTAAAACAATTAAATTTTTCCATTTTCATTATGGTTACCGTAACTCCTAATAAAAGCAGGTAAAAGTGCGATATAACATTTGTCAGCAAGCTACTTAAGCAAGTAAGCTACAATAAAACCTCTAGAGGAAATTCCGTTGTTCTTCATTTGCAGGTACGGGATCTCTAAGCACCCTTCGGGGATTCCTAGAAACTGCAAATAACTGTACTTGGAAATAATAATCCATGTTTAATACTCGTCTTGTTCCAGAAGTGGGGGAATTTGGATCCAGTCGACTATATAAGGGAACTCGCAGAGGGTTGACATGTCATTTGTGGGAAAGTGAGTTGGAAAATAGATTTTCCGTTCTCGTCCTTTCGATTTCCGGGTGATTTTTACTTGTTCGTGTTAGTGATAATTGTTAATTGAAAATGGCAATGGAGTGGATTAAACATAATATGCTGTTTCTCGACAGAGATCGCGTAAGTTGATTTTATGAATTTGAATCTGCGATTACAAATTTCTTCCTTTTTAAATGGTTTTCTTATTCGAAATGTACTATTTGTCATACTTTGTAACTGACATTCTGTGATTTATTTTGACCTCGAACCGATTATCGAATATACGTGATACAATCGAAGAAAAATTACTTTTTAAATGATTTGTATAATATGATTTTAACGGACTTTTGAAAATGTATAACTTTAATTAATTCATAATCAAATTTTGTTCAGCTTCGTTGAATAAATTTCTCAAAATTCACTTGTCTCCCCTAGTCCTTTACTTTGCAATTCTGTTGCATTTCATACATTCAATACGTTAATTATCGTTACTCCTTTGCAACAGAGTATCAACTATATTATCAATTAATTTGCAGTCAGCAATATTAGAACGTCGAGGAATTTTACGTATACATGATTTTTATTACAGAATTAAGTTTTATTTGATTTGAATATTTTAATAATTGTTGTTTCTTATTTTCCTTTAATAGAATAGGCGATTGACGGATGCCGAAGTGAAAGTTCAGAAGTCCATTCAAAAACTTTCTGTCCCAGATTGGTATGCAAAGAAACGTTCGAAACCACCAAAGATATTAAACGCCATGCCGATTGAATATCGTGTACCATTATGGAAGAGACTTACTCTTAGAAGAAAACGTACATCAAATTCATCGTCTTCCGAGTCAACAGGTATTTGTTAATGTTCGATTCTTATGAGAATGTAGAGATAACAAATGACAGATTTTTGAATTGTAAGTCATGATCTTTTTTTTAAAGAAGTATGACAGTTATATTGACTGTGTTATATTAACAATATAACTTTGAATTTCAGATATATCTCCACACGTGAAGGAAAATGTAAAAGAGAAAACTAAGAAAGCCACACCGCCTACAACATCCAACAAGAAAAAAAATTGTCAGCAAATGTTATCAGAAACTAAAAACACGAGATCCCCGACGAAGTCTTCTTCATCCAAGGAAGAAATTTTAGACCTGGACACTCCGGTAATGAAGTTCCCTAGAAAAATTCCCAAGACTTTTCCTGAAATATCGCCTTCTAGAAAAATCCATAACATAAATATCGTTTTACCACCCGCTCCGAAGATTGTATTATCAAAAGAGATCGAAGACATGTGTAATGACGACTATAGCAGTGACGAGAGTAAAGAGACGTCTGTTTTAAAGGAACGACCATTTAATGTTGATAGGACTACTAAGATTGAAGATTTTAGAAACGCCGATGTGATAATACACGCAGAAAGAGATAACAGACAAAAGAAGGTCAGATTTCAAGATTCCCAAGCTGTGACGACTCTTTTAAAAACACTAGAAAAGCCAAACATTGTCAAAGATGATGCTATATCTACTCCAACATCCTCTCAAACTTCCGAAGTTGAGACGACTCCATTAAGTACGCCAGAGGTGGAGCCAAAATTGTTCAGATATCGTGCCAAATCTACTCCAACATCCTCTCAAACTTCCGAAGTTGAGACGACTCCTTCAAGTACGCCAGATGGAAAGCCACAATTCATCGATCTTCGTGCCAATTCTATTCCAGAACTGTCTCAAGCTTCCGAAGTTGAGACGACTCCTTTAAGTACACCAAATATGGAGTCAAAATTGTTCACATATCGTGCCAAACCTACACCAACATCCTCTCAAACTTCCGAAGTTGAGACGACTCCTTCAAGTGCGCCAGATATAAGACCAAAATTCATCGATCTTCGTGGCTGTTCTATTCTAGAACTGTTTCAAGCTTCCGAAGTTGAGACGACTCCTTTAAGTACGCCAGATATAAGACCAAAATTCATCGATCTTCGTGCCAATTCTATTCCAAAACGCTCTCAAGCTGCCGAAGTTGCGACGACTTCTTCAAGTACGCCAGGTGGAAAGAAAAAATTCGTCAAACTTTGTGCCATTTCTATTCCACAACGCTCGCAAGCTTCAAAAGTTGTGACGACTCCTTTATATACGCCAGATGGAAAACCAAAATTCATCGATCTTCGTGCAAATTCTACTCCGAAACTGTCGCACAAAGCTTCCAAATTTATGACTTCTTTAAATACTCCAGTTGTAAAGCCAAAATTCTTCACTCTTCGTGCCAATTCTACTCCAAAATTTTCTCAATCCCGCCTACGTTTATCTTCTATCATCGAAGATAAACCAAAAGAGAGGATCCTTTCACCGAGCATACTGGAGAGATCCTTGATTTTCGAAAACAAGTCAATCAATTCGTCGAGCAAGTCTGAGAATATTCGAAGATCTAAGAAGATATCTCCGAATCTTCTGGAAAAGACGTTTATCTTCGAAAATAGATCAACGCACAACAATTGCCAAGAATCAAGTAACTCCACAGATTCCGTGGTTCCGTTACGGAGTAAACAATTGAATCGCAAGAAGAATATAGTTCAAGAGATCGTTCGAGAATTAGATGAAAATATGAGAAAATCGTTACAGCCGCATCATAGTCAAGATGATAAAGAGAACTTTGTGAAGCAAATAGTGAACGCTTTGGAGAATGGAGACATTTCTAAAATGAGAAGCCTATCAGGAAGTTCTATGAATGACGAAGACAGCCCCAGCGAAACTGAGACAAAATTCTGCGTCGCATCTCCTACTTCCACAAACTCCCCCAAGGATACTGATTACAGTGATTATAGCCGAAAATCGACGACTCTGAACAGCGACGTCGATCAGCCATTGAGTTTTGAACACTTCAAAGATGGCACGTTGAAAGACGAAGACGAAGAGAAAAAGAAGAAAGATGCTGAAGATGATTCTGTTCATTGGATATCCATACTTAAATGTACACTATCAAGAAGTAGTTCTCCATTGAGCATGTTCTCCAAATTGCCTGGCGATGATCAATCTCCATGTATTAGTCCGATTAAAAGCCCGAATGAAGTTGAATATTCACTACGAACAAGCTGGGGAGCTACTTACAAGACGAGCAACAGACTCATCAAGAAATTGTTCCGCGAGACCGCAGTGATAGATTCGGGATACTCTGATTAGAGTGGATCTTATTTTTCGACCATTGAGTTCTTCCCACAGTAAGGAGTGTATCAAAAATTTTTGGTAAAAACTTATTTACTTTCAATAGTCATGAGAGAAAAATGTAGGACGCTTTACGAGTGATTAAGTCGGAAAAAGTCAAAAGAGAGGAATTTGCGAATTATTTCATGATTCAATTTGACGTAAAATGTAATCTAATTGCCAGAGAATTTGTTTCTAAAATCGCGGATATTTGCTTCGATACTTTCCAGATGATGCTGCCAGTGACTTGGTATAAGGAGTATCGTGTCTTCCGAGTATTCTGTAAATATAAAATAATATTGTAATATAATAAAATTATATATAGTATATGTATATAATAAAATTTAATGCATGCGTATGTAATGATAGGTATATTGAATATTGTAAAGACCGGAAAGATCGAAGTAACATTGAGAATATTCATATTTTTCCGAACATTTTGTTACATTACGTATTCAACAAATTGGCGGTAAATAATTTTCAAATTCATTGTAATTCAACTTTGATATCTAGTTTTCTTTTCTTTTTTATTGTAAGCAAGTGATTGATCGAAATAATGTGATTTTATATTTGCTAATGATATGAACGAAGTCTTAATATTGTTGGCATTCCGTAAAATTCGAATTTGTCTTCCTCTTTCAAGTCGAGCTCGAATCTCTTAGAATAACGAATTATTTTAATTATGAATGTTCAATAGTTTCACGCATATTATACGCATACGAAACTGTATTTCCTATATCTATCTAATATTTTCTAATATCTGAAAATAAAGAATTTGATTTTTATTGGTTTTTACCGATAAACAACTAATTTTTTCTAGGAAAAATATATTTGTATCGATATTATTATCGAAATAATGCATGGATAGTATAGTAAACTAGTTTTATTTCACATTAAATATACTTTTCAGTCTGACTAGGACAACGTGAAGGCACAGTTGTGATGTTCAAAGCTATGCGAAACATAAGTGTATAAAGCGGGTTTTAAGATATTGTTTCAATGTACGTGTTTGATGAAACATAGTATTGTTCCTTATATATACAATTTGTTCATGTCTTCAATGAAAAGTGTTTTCTCTGACAATTCGAACAAATGCCAGGATACTCGGCGATAGTCGCTGATCGCTATATAGAAATAAATTGTCTCGGCTAAGAACTTATTTGGAAATTTTCTAATGGAAAGGTAGCTACAAAAGAAAGAGAAGCTACAGTAAACTACCTACAAAAATGTTTGTAATGCTAGATAATAGTTACGTATATAGACCACTTTTAACGTTCCTATATTGATCTTTTTTTTTTTTAACTATTTCGCGTTAAAAAAGACACTGGCAAAACTTTTATAAATGTCAATCTAATTTTTTTTCTTTGAAATGCTACAAAATAAGTATTTGCTAACATATTTCAGAATCAATGGATTCATTAGAATCCTGAATGCGACGAAATGTATGAATGAAAATTAAAACGCAATGGAATGTTTAATTATAAGATTGAGTTTTAACACTGACTTATTTGCCATCCAGTAGATAGTGTCTACTACTATGCACATTCTTTTACATACTTTTTCCAATGGCGACTTTGGAAATAAAGATTACAACTACACAGGAGGAACAAGAGGGAACAATTGTATTGAATGTTCTGTATGACTTATCTCAAGGAAGAAGCTAACATCTGTTTACATTCCAAAATTGTCAGTTATATATTAGGAAAGCTATTGTTACACAGCTTCAACCTTTATCTTTTTATTGATGTAAATTAATAAGATTCAGACTCTAAGTGTATCCACGCACACACTTCAAATATCATGTGACAAGAATAACTTGCAGAAGTATCATTGATACTGAGTACAAAGTTCATTTCTTCTCTCGTATTTACAAAATTGAAATAAAAATGTAGATGCGAACATTCCTAAAATCTGTTCTAATATTTAATTAATGAACGGATGTTCGCCTTAATCTACAAATCTTTCAATCATTTCAATTATGAGTAAGTTTCGTTTATTGTTGGCTATTTCATCTTTGAAACTTTAGTCTCACTTACTACTGAATATTCCAAAAACAATAAACAAATAGATTAATAAAATTACAATCTCGTCGTTTTAGTGCATGTTAAAGTTTTGAACAATTTACAATAAAATTTATAATTCGCAAATAGAATTGTTATTTCAATTGCACCATTTAAATTACATTACTATTATATATAAATGTTCCTAAAATATTATATTGTTTAAAAATTGAGATCGCAATGTTTTCAGTTTTTCTATTATAAAAAAATGCCCCTGTTACTTTCTAAAACCATAACTAATGAAAATCAATAGTGATTGCTTGTGGTTATTACTTATCGCTGATTGATAATATTAGGACGAAAAAAATTTTAAATGTCTGCTATTTTAAAACGAACATAAGGGTGCTTTTATGATTTTTTTTTTTTGTACTGTTTGATAAACAATCAATTTCTTCCTATGTTAACTAATATATACTGAGCATCTTTTAAATATAATTTGTATTTCTGCCAATGATTTAATAACATTTAAAAAAGTATGAAATAAATTTGTACTGTATTTAGTTGCTTCGAATATTTTAGGTTATAATTAAATACTGAAATCATAATAACGTATTATAATTTTTTATAAAGAACTGATTTATTAAAAGATGAATACATTTATATTTTCATTATACTGTTTAGTGACTCTCGCTAATTAACTGAATGACAGTATCGCCAATAACAATATCCCTTGTGTGACATAATATCAATCGAAATTGATACCACTGAAATGGGATAAATGTATGTATATATAAATGTAAAACGAGAATTGGAAGGAGAATGTCATTTTCCGTGTGATGGCGGTATCGCTTTTGAGTTATCTAACGAGAAGATCATCTTATATTAGGACTTTATAATAATAATAACATTTACCATTATATAATCATATGCACAGCAAATTGAAGCTAACATAGCTAACATATAACAGACTCCAAGAAATACACAGCATCCTCCACACCACAAGGACACTATCATTACAATAGAATGCCATTCGGTTTAAAGAATGCACCTGCAACATTTCAACGCATGATGGATACCGCGCTAAGAGGACTCATAAATAAACATTGCTTCGTATATTTAGACGACATTATAATATTCGGACAGTCTATTGAAGAGCACAATAGCAACCTCGCGATAGTATTGCAACGCTTACGCGAACTCGGACTCAAAATACAGCCGGACAAATGCGAATTTCTCAAACCAGAATTAGAATATCTCGGACATATAGTAACCGCCGAAGGTGTAAAGCCAAATCCCAAAAAAATTAGAAGCCGTTAGCAATTTCAAACAGCCACGTAATCCCACAGACATCAAATCTTTCCTAGGATTAGCAGGTTATTACCGCAAGTTCATCAGAAACTTTTCCAAAATCGCGAAACCATTGACCGAACTTACAAAAAAGGAGACACCATTTCATTGGACAGACAAAACCCAGGAAGCATTCCAGACATTAAAAGACAAACTCTGTTCATCACCCGTACTAAAATTCCCAGACTTTGCAAAACAATTCACATTAACGACTGACGCCAGTAACGAAGGTATAAGTGCGATCTTATCACAGGACGGACATCCATGTTGTTATATTTCGCAAACTCTAAACCCACCGGAACGAAATTATTCCACTACAGAAAAAGAACTTTTAGCAATAGTATGGGCCGTGAAACGCCTCCGACAATATCTGTTAGGCCGGAAATTCCTCATCCGAGCCGATCACCAAGCGCTAAAATGGCTACAGAACTGCAAAGACCCCTCATCACGCTTGATGAGATGGCGATTAAAGTAAGAAGAATATGAATACGACATAGAATATACGAAAGGAAAAGATAATACTGCAGCCGACGCACTATCTAGAATACATGTTCTGTATCACGATTGGGAAAAATCTACCGACGTGTTATCCAAAATCCTCAAAATGACTCCAAACCGTAAATCTTTCTACCAATTATCCAAAACAGAGTTAGGAAATTACGACAGAACCGAGTAGTTAACTAAATTAAACGAAATTATTCGTACAAACGAGAAGATAGGTATAGGCGACGACAGTTTCACAGAGACCGAGAAGAACGCGATCAAACGAATTTTATTATTCCTGAACGACACCGTAAAAGAATTAAATTTTGCATGGGAACCAATCCAAACATATAGCGACGAGAAAATAGACGAATTATTAAAAGAAAATCACGATTTAGTAGGATACCCCGGTATACAAAAGACATACGACCGCATTCGTGAACGGCACAGAGTACCAGATTTGATGAAACGCATACAACAACATATAGAATCATGCGACACCTGCCAAACGTCTAAAACTACACGTATCAGACCGCGCGAAGAACCTTGTATCACCGACACACCCTTCGAACCAAACGATAAAATTGCTATGGACTTATTAGGCCCACTGAAAAAGACGAAGAAAGGCAATCAGTACATTCTATCCATACATGACGAACTGACAAAATACTTAATACTCGTGCCACTAAAAACTCAGCAAACGGAAACAATTTGGAACGCACTCTTGAATCACTACATTTACATCTTTTCCGCTCCAAAAAAGATACTAACCGACCGCGGACAAAATTTTATATCTAGTTTGATGCAACAGTACAAAGACACGTTTAAAATCAAACATATCAAAACGACATCTTTCCACCCACAAAGTAACGGATCATTAGAGCGAACACACGCAGTAGTAACAGACATGTTAAAATCGATACAGCGAAATTCGGATGAGGAATGGGACGATCAACTTAACTTTGTATGCCTTGCATAGAACACAATGATACACGACTCCACTGGTTACACGCCGTTCGAACTCACATTCGGACACCAAGCCAATCTTCCCTCCACGATATCCAAGAATCCCCAACGCACATACGCAGACGAAGTCACGTTCCGCAAAAAAGAATGGGACTCTAGACTCCAACACGCTCGCGAAACGTTGATCAAAAGTAAACAGCGATATCAGCGCGATCAAAAACGTAAAATTATAAAACCTCAATCAGTTTTCAAAGAAGGAGACTCCGTCTTAATATATAACGATCATAAAGGGCATAAACTTGATGTGGAATGGTTAGGACTGTACACGATTGATAAAGTATGTACTCCATACTATTTGATTCAAAACAAAAAAATACACGGTAATCGTTTAAAACCTTACTTTCCAGGTCGACGCTCCTCTTTGCCGGAATAGTATCCGCGCAAATAAATATTACCCCATTAGAAAGAAACTCTGTATTCGTAGAAAACATAGGAAAAGGATATTTGTACAGCGATACTGCCAATGTTATAATAGGATTAGTCACTAGCGACATATACGAGCAGATAAGAACAACAGAATCATATAAATTAACAATAGACTCACGTGCAACCAGCAAAGAATACGCTGAAGAGTTAGACGAATTACAAAATCGTATCAATAATCTAAAACAACTCGCGAAACACTTAAAAGCGTTAACACATACCCGAAGCAAACGAGGTTTACTCAACATCATAGGTTCCGTATCGAAAAGTTTGTTCGGAACTCTCGACGATGGCGATCTTACGCTCATAAACGAGAATATGGACAAACTATTCGATGACAATAATAAAATCAAAACCATAATAGCGAATCAAACAGCACTTATTAGAAAAATTGTAAACTCAGAAAATCTAAACCACTTAGAAAAATCACATAGCGATATATTAAAACAACAATGACAGGCAAATATCGATAGATTTATACTTAAGATGATCATGAAACTCGACACCGCGATGCAAACTTTACACTTCCAATTAGATGAAATACTTAACGTCATGATATTAGGCAAACAAGGAATAATTAGTCCAGAAATACTCGACTCCGATGAATTTCTAGAAAATTACGCCAAGATAATAGGTAACCGGATGTACAACACCGCGATCTCTGCCAAAACCGAACATTTTCAGTTTATACTCGACATCAGTGATCTTCAAATCTTTACAATAGGCGACAAAATATTCTTCAAAATCATAGTACCTTTAGTCCCTAACGCAGAATGGAACATATTACAGATATATCCTATTCCGAGTAAGAGAAATGGAGTATTTTTTGCTCCAGTAGTTGAACATCAGATATATTTAACTTCAGGTCTTTTATTTATGAACACTGATATCGAATATCTCAACAAACTTTGTAAGAATCAAGCCGGAACCACTATATGCAAACAAACACTACCAATTCATGACAGAAACTCAAAAACCGATTGTCGCAGCGAAATAATAAACTTCAAACCTCACATTGAACATTGCCAAATAACTGTACTTAAGATCGAAGACATTAGCTTTATACCACTCAAAACTAGCAACTGTTACATTGCGATACCGGCAAATCCGATAGAAATAGACACAATTTGCCAAACGAAACATACTTTGCAAAAACTTGACAAGCCTTCTATCACAAGGGCCAATACATCTTGCGATATACTGTACAAAGCCGAACACATGCGTATAGGCGAAACAAAAAACGAAGTCAAATACGAAATCAAAACAAAAACCCTAGCGCTCAAAACAAACGATAGTTTCACTCATCTGTTAGATAAACTCCAGCGAGCACCAAAGGTAATAGACAATTTACAAGGCTATAAAATATATATATTTATCGTATATTATTACTTTATTATATTGTAAATAATATCATACACTTATGTAATTAATAATCGTTATTTGATAGTAATAATGATTCGAGTAATTAAAAAAATACGCTTTTACGTGGTGCATTAATGTTACTCCCCACGTATATCAAAAGAAAGGAAGTCAATTTCTTCGCCTGTCACTATACTGTATATTAAAGGAAATCTGCTTTCACTCTCATGTCTCGCGGCCTCTAGCTTACTCTTTTTATGATTACAACACTATAATCCTGTATAATTATTTTAAAATGGTTGATATTCTACACATTATTTCTTCCCGAAATATGTTATAGATTATATTCTAAAACAAAGAAAAATATTTAAAGTGAAATTATTAAACATCTACGATAAGATACTAATACGGATTAAACAGTAACATGCTGGAAATTAAGCTAATCATTATTATTCATTTATCAAAGCATTTGACATGTTTCACACAATAATTATACGATATATTTTCTTCTTTTAAAATTTCCCGTGTATAGAAAGTTTAGCGATTTTGTAAGTTCATTGAAGCTTAAATATTGTTCTCTTCGCATTCCCCTTTTCCATATAATTTTTCGATGAAGTTTCAAACTACCTCTATTATGTGTAACATTTATTTTTTTATTTATACCTATGGAAATCTTGATAAAGTTTTGCGAGAAAAAAGTAGAACACACTGCATATATATTTGGTATATTACATTTTATTACACCCTATACATAAATATTGGACTGACAATGACGCAAGTACATAATAACGGTTCCGTGGATACCTGCAGTCATACCCGTAAATAATATTCTTACCTGAAACCCATCGAAATCGTCTTTTGTTCTATCGTCGTCTTCTAGCTTGATTAGTCCCGTTATGGCACAAGGTAGACTCTTCACTACAAATAATACTGACAAATCACATGGGACTGTATTGTCATTCTAAACGATCTTTAACAATACGAAGGTATTACTATGTTATACTAAATCTTCTTTAACACTTGTCGTTTAAAGAAAAAATAATAATTGTTCCTTTCCTTTTGATAGATGGGACGCGACGGTTGCACGAGATCGTGGTGGAATGCTCAGAATACTCTTCGTAAAACGAGACTACAGTGTTCAACCGAAGTGAACTCCCCACTTTGAAATCTCCCTCCATTACTTAACGGTTTGAATTCGCTGCTGCGGTGGAGGCACCACTACGATAGCCGAGGAGAATGCATTATTGTCACTTTCGCGTTTAATTCGCGCGGAAATCGAGAAAATGTTAGAAAGTTTAATAAGGACTGTATAATAATATAACACTTTCTGAACTCTTTGTCAACTTCTCTTCAACTATAAATACATGATACGTAATAATTACAAAAATAATGGAAATACAATTGATCATGGCGAAAAAATATCCATCTTTTATACTCGAGAAGATGTTACGGACATTTATGATAACACGCATCGACTGTGAATGCATCAAACTTTAATTAAACAATTATGCAACGGGTTATTGCCCTCGATAATTCTTTACACTCGTAATTATCAATTATCTTCTAAACATTATGAACTTTCTCAACCAGTTTCACTTATTATCACTCTTTTGTAGGTTATCTTAAACAAGGTGTTGTATAGACATGTGAGTTATATGCACATGCAAATGTATGTAAGCATTCTTCAACGGAGGTAGACATTATAATTTTAATTAGATGTTTCAACAGTTATTAACTTGAAATAGTTCACTGTTGCATGCAAATCGTTCTCGTTACATATAATTAGAATAGCATATACAAAGTTTGCGAAAATGCAAAAAAGATAATTTATCGATATGTTTAAGTATACAAATGTTTATTTAACGTAGAGGAAGTATAGAGCAACGAATATCGACTTTAACGCTGAACGGTAAATTTACATGGACAATGAGTACAGAATAATTTATAGAAAGGACCTAGGTAAACATCTTGAATAATTTATTGAACTTTGCATCTTTGACTATTTTATTGTTGACAACGGATTAGGCGACCGTGCTTGTACTTTTATCCTAAATCCTTCTCCCTTGTCCTGCAATATTTGCATTGTACGAATAGTTAGTTAAATAACCACCATAAATCATTTAATTCCGTCTTAAACATATACAAAAATTGTTAATTTTTTTTTACTAAATCTTATTTCATTTATTTAGCTTATATATAGTAACATTATTTAATATAGCAAATATCCTTAATTAAAATTATAAACAATAACGACGATGAAAACGTTGCGTGGAAATTTAATTATTCCGTCTTTAAAATTTTTTCAAACAATTTATATTACTTCAAAAAATGAGATTAAAGTACGAACACTGTCTATATCTTCAAAGACTTTTTAAGCTTTTTTTAGATTTAAGTAGTTTCAGTTTTAAGACTTTAAAAGACTTCCCGCTCAATATCAGAAAATAAACACATTGTGACTTGCACGATTTTGCATAAATATATGTTACGTATAGACTCGATCTTCATACAGCATTCAAAGGCACTTAATAAATGAGTAACGAGTATTTTCAAAAAATTGTCAAGAGTTAGTTACACACTCCCTTCGATTATTATTTTCATTTCCCGTATCATCATATGCGTTTGATGATATATTCGTAAAATACTCATCGCTACATTCAACAAATTCCAGTTTCAATTTCTAATTTATACAATAACTAATACTCAGCTTGTCGAAGACGTTTATGACAGTTGCCGATGTTCGATACAACTGAAAAATTTGTAAACAAGAAGAGTGAATCGACGTTTCGTAAACAGAAGATTCACGATTCACGCCCTCAGACGTTCACACTTGGTAAACAAAAGCCGAAGATTCAGGATTACGATCTAAAAAGTTTTAAGAGAAATTTTGAAGCGGCTTACTACACCTTACAATTTTCCAGTCTGCACATAATGCAAAAAGATATGAAAATAATAAAAGTTGTTCTTGCATTATTTGCAAGAAAAGTACCCCGTGTCCAAGGTAAAACAATTAAATTTTTCCATTTTCATTATGGTTACCGTAACTCCTAATAAAAGCAGGTAAAAGTGCGATATAACATTTGTCAGCAAGCTACTTAAGCAAGTAAGCTACAATAAAACCTCTAGAGGAAATTCCGTTGTTCTTCATTTGCAGGTACGGGATCTCTAAGCACCCTTCGGGGATTCCTAGAAACTGCAAATAACTGTACTTGGAAATAATAATCCATGTTTAATACTCGTCTTGTTCCAGAAGTGGGGGAATTTGGATCCAGTCGACTATATAAGGGAACTCGCAGAGGGTTGACATGTCATTTGTGGGAAAGTGAGTTGGAAAATAGATTTTCCGTTCTCGTCCTTTCGATTTCCGGGTGATTTTTACTTGTTCGTGTTAGTGATAATTGTTAATTGAAAATGGCAATGGAGTGGATTAAACATAATATGCTGTTTCTCGACAGAGATCGCGTAAGTTGATTTTATGAATTTGAATCTGCGATTACAAATTTCTTCCTTTTTAAATGGTTTTCTTATTCGAAATGTACTATTTGTCATACTTTGTAACTGACATTCTGTGATTTATTTTGACCTCGAACCGATTATCGAATATACGTGATACAATCGAAGAAAAATTACTTTTTAAATGATTTGTATAATATGATTTTAACGGACTTTTGAAAATGTATAACTTTAATTAATTCATAATCAAATTTTGTTCAGCTTCGTTGAATAAATTTCTCAAAATTCACTTGTCTCCCCTAGTCCTTTACTTTGCAATTCTGTTGCATTTCATACATTCAATACGTTAATTATCGTTACTCCTTTGCAACAGAGTATCAACTATATTATCAATTAATTTGCAGTCAGCAATATTAGAACGTCGAGGAATTTTACGTATACATGATTTTTATTACAGAATTAAGTTTTATTTGATTTGAATATTTTAATAATTGTTGTTTCTTATTTTCCTTTAATAGAATAGGCGATTGACGGATGCCGAAGTGAAAGTTCAGAAGTCCATTCAAAAACTTTCTGTCCCAGATTGGTATGCAAAGAAACGTTCGAAACCACCAAAGATATTAAACGCCATGCCGATTGAATATCGTGTACCATTATGGAAGAGACTTACTCTTAGAAGAAAACGTACATCAAATTCATCGTCTTCCGAGTCAACAGGTATTTGTTAATGTTCGATTCTTATGAGAATGTAGAGATAACAAATGACAGATTTTTGAATTGTAAGTCATGATCTTTTTTTTAAAGAAGTATGACAGTTATATTGACTGTGTTATATTAACAATATAACTTTGAATTTCAGATATATCTCCACACGTGAAGGAAAATGTAAAAGAGAAAACTAAGAAAGCCACACCGCCTACAACATCCAACAAGAAAAAAAATTGTCAGCAAATGTTATCAGAAACTAAAAACACGAGATCCCCGACGAAGTCTTCTTCATCCAAGGAAGAAATTTTAGACCTGGACACTCCGGTAATGAAGTTCCCTAGAAAAATTCCCAAGACTTTTCCTGAAATATCGCCTTCTAGAAAAATCCATAACATAAATATCGTTTTACCACCCGCTCCGAAGATTGTATTATCAAAAGAGATCGAAGACATGTGTAATGACGACTATAGCAGTGATGAGAGTAACGAGACGTCTGTTTTAAAGGAACGACCATTTAATGTTGATAGGACTACTAAGATTGAAGATTTTAGAAACGCCGATGTGATAATACACGAAGAAAGAGAGAATAAACAAAAGAAGGTCAGCTTTCAAGATTACCAAGCTGTGACGATTCTTTTAAAAACACTAGAAAAGCCAAACATTGTCAAAGATGATGCTAAATCTACTCCAACATCCTCTCAAACTTCCGTAGTTGAGACGACTCCTTTAAGTACGCCAGATTTAAAGCCAAAATACATCAATCTTCGTGCCTATTCTTTTCCAAAACTACCACAAGCTTCCGAAGTTGCAACAACTCCTTTAAGTACGCCAGAGGTGGAGCCAAAATTGTTCACATATCGTGCCAAATCTACTTCAACATCCTCTCAAACTTCCGAAATTGAGACGACTCCTTTAAGTACGCCAGATATAAGACCAAAATTCATCGATCTTCGTGGCTGTTCTATTCCAGAACTGTCTCAAGCTTCCGAAGTTGAGACGACTCCTTTAAGTACACCAAATATGAAGTCAAAATTGTTCACATATCGTGCCAAATCTACACCAACATCCTCTCAAACTTCCGAAGTTGAGACGACTCCTTTAAGTACGCCAGATGAAAAGCCAAAATTCATCAGACTTCGTGCCAAATCTACTCCAACATCCTCTCAAACTTCCGAAGTTGAGACGACTCCTTCAAGTACGCCAGATATAAGACCAAAATTCATCGACCTTCGTGGCTGTTCTATTCTAGAACTGTTTCAAGCTTCCGAAGTTGCGACGACTCCTTCAAGTACGCCAGATGGAAAGCCAAAATTCATCGATCTTCGTGCCAATCCTATTGCAAAACGCTCTCAAGCGCCCGAAGTTGCGACGACTTCTTTAAATACTCCAGTTGTAAAGCCAAAATTCTTCAAACTTCGTGCCAATTCTTCTCCAAAATTCTCTCAATCCCGCCTACGTTTATCTTCTATCATCGAAGATAAACCAAAAGAGAGGATCCTTTCACCGAGCATACTGGAGAGATCCTTGATTTTCGAAAACAAGTCAATCAATTCGTCGAGCAAGTCTGAGAATATTCGAAGATCTAAGAAGATATCTCCGAATCTTCTGGAAAAGACGTTTATCTTCGAAAATAGATCAACGCACAACAATTGCCAAGAATCAAGTAACTCCACAGATTCCGTGGTTCCGTTACGGAGTAAACAATTGAATCGCAAGAAGAATATAGTTCAAGAGATCGTTCGAGAATTAGATGAAAATATGAGAAAATCGTTACAGCCGCATCATAGTCAAGATGATAAAGAGAACTTTGTGAAGCAAATAGTGAACGCTTTGGAGAATGGAGACATTTCTAAAATGAGAAGCCTATCAGGAAGTTCTATGAATGACGAAGACAGCCCCAGCGAAACTGAGACAAAATTCTGCGTCGCATCTCCTACTTCCACAAACTCCCCCAAGGATACTGATTACAGTGATTATAGCCGAAAATCGACGACTCTGAACAGCGACGTCGATCAGCCATTGAGTTTTGAACACTTCAAAGATGGCACGTTGAAAGACGAAGACGAAGAGAAAAAGAAGAAAGATGCTGAAGATGATTCTGTTCATTGGATATCCATACCTAAATGTACACTACCAAGAAGTAGTTCTCCATTGAGCATGTTCTCCAAATTGCCTGGCGATGATCAATCTCCATGTATTAGTCCGATTAAAAGCCCGAATGAAGTTGAATATTCACTACTAACAAGCTGGGGAGCTACTTACAAGACGAGCAACAAACTCACCAAGAAATTGTTCCGCGAGACCGCAGTGATAGATTCGGGATACTCTGATTAGAGTGGATCTTATTTTTCGACCATTGAGTTCTTCCCACAGTAAGGAGTGTATCAAAAATTTTTGGTAAAAACTTATTTACTTTCAATAGTCATGAGAGAAAAATGTAGGACGCTTTACGAGTGATTAAGTCGGAAAAAGTCAAAAGAGAGGAATTTGCGAATTATTTCATGATTCAATTTGACGTAAAATGTGATCTAATTGCCAGAGAATTTGTTTCTAAAATCGCGGATATTTGCTTCGATACTTTCCAGATGATGCTGCCAGTGACTTGGTATAAGGAGTATCGTGTCTTCCGAGTATTCTGTAAATATAAAATAATATTGTAATATAATAAAATTAGATATAGTATATGTATATAATAAAATTTAATGCATGCGTATGTAATGATAGGTATATTGAATATTGTAAAGACCGGAAAGATCGAAGTAACATTGAGAATATTCATATTTTTCCGAACATTTTGTTACATTACGTATTCAACAAATTGGCGGTAAATAATTTTCAAATTCATTGTAATTCAACTTTGATATCTAGTTTTCTTTTCTTTTTTATTGTAAGCAAGTGATTGATCGAAATAATGTGATTTTATATTTGCTAATGATATGAACGAAGTCTTAATATTGTTGGCATTCCGTAAAATTCGAATTTGTCTTCCTCTTTCAAGTCGAGCTCGAATCTCTTAGAATAACGAATTATTTTAATTATGAATGTTCAATAGTTTCACGCATATTATACGCATACGAAACTGTATTTCCTATATCTATCTAATATTTTCTAATATCTGAAAATAAAGAATTTGATTTTTATTGGTTTTTACCGATAAACAACTAATTTTTTCTAGGAAAAATATATTTGTATCGATATTATTATCGAAATAATGCATGGATAGTATAGTAAACTAGTTTTATTTCACATTAAATATACTTTTCAGTCTGACTAGGACAACGTGAAGGCACAGTTGTGATGTTCAAAGCTATGCGAAACATAAGTGTATAAAGCGGGTTTTAAGATATTGTTTCAATGTACGTGTTTGATGAAACATAGTATTGTTCCTTATATATACAATTTGTTCATGTCTTCAATGAAAAGTGTTTTCTCTGACAATTCGAACAAATGCCAGGATACTCGGCGATAGTCGCTGATCGCTATATAGAAATAAATTGTCTCGGCTAAGAACTTATTTGGAAATTTTCTAATGGAAAGGTAGCTACAAAAGAAAGAGAAGCTACAGTAAACTACCTACAAAAATGTTTGTAATGCTAGATAATAGTTACGTATATAGACCACTTTTAACGTTCCTATATTGATCTTTTTTTTTTTAACTATTTCGCGTTAAAAAAGACACTGGCAAAACTTTTATAAATGTCAATCTAATTTTTTTTCTTTGAAATGCTACAAAATAAGTATTTGCTAACATATTTCAGAATCAATGGATTCATTAGAATCCTGAATGCGACGAAATGTATGAATGAAAATTAAAACGCAATGGAATGTTCAATTATAAGATTGAGTTTTAACACTGACTTATTTGCCATCCAGTAGATAGTGTCTACTACTATAATGTATAGTAATGCTTCTTTAATGAAAAATTATAGAGAAAATTCTTACAAAGTTCTAATATTTCAGAATTCCAATATAATGGTAAAATTATTTTGTAAAATATTTCTTATGTGAAGTATGTCAGCTTGTTTGAAGCAATATTTGTTATAGTAGCATGATCATAGTCTCTGAAAAAAAATACAAAATATCATGATAGATGATTTTTGTAAAAGTGGATTTGAAGAAATAAAGCAACAAATATAAATATAAACCTAAACAAAAATTAATCTTCAATATATATATTGAAATTACATAAAATAAATTCCCTTTTCTATAAATCGCTTTTACAGATCTATATTTTTATAATTAATTACGCGAACGAAGAACGCGGCAGAAAGTCGTAGAACGCTTGAAATTTCAAATCGACTATTTTTTATGTAACTCGCGTGTGATGACATACAGAATTTCTATGAATAATTGATCGCAAAATTCTAAAGCGTGATCAATGGACAGCTCTTTATTCAATACTTAATCAAGACAATGTTCAAAATCTTGTACACAAATAATGTAAGAGTAATAATGTAATGTAATAATGTAATAATGTAAATCTTATTCTGTATGTACTTTGTCACACAGCTCTAATAGTTTTTAAACGATTTTAATCATTCTATATTACTATATATATGTACTCTGCGTGTGTGTATGTGTGTGTGTGTTGTTCATTTTAAATAATTATCATCCTCGTTTGATATTGTGAAAGATTAAGAACAACATAAGAAGAACCTGAAAAAATTAATCTATTTCAAATGAAGTGTACATTCCGAAGTACACACGCGTATATGACCTTTACCATATTTATCACCTAACGGAATAACGAACAATAAATTACAGACGTTGTCATTAGCGTTCTAAGTGTCGAGACACAAACATAATACATTTTGAAACTAAGAAGTGAGAAAATATCAAAACTTTACAAGCTATACTACTTGTGTACTTATTACCAAAGAGAAATTCCTTCCCTATTATTACTTTGCATTTAAAGATAAAAACTGATTAAGAAGATGGCGCTACAGTCAAGAAGCATTCATTCGAAACCTACGTCAGATACTTCGGAAATAGTAAACAATGAGGGGAAATCACAAAATAATTCTATTTCGATTGAAAAAAAGTATACAAGCTATACTTTTCAAAATTTCAAAGTAAGAAAGAAATGTTTTAGGGAGGACTCATTTTGTGAGCCAGAAGAGGTGCAATCTGCGAATAAATCCCAAAACTTCGTGAGGAAAATAATTGCTTCTTTGGAAAGAAAAAACAGAGCTTGTATGGCAAATGATGAATTTTTTACAAAATATAACAGAAGAAATGACTCGAATCTTAATTTTGATCACTCCTTCGATAGAAAAGTTGAGACCTCTAACAAGATAAAAAATGAAATTCCAGTTTCAAATATGGAAACAGAAACAAGTCAAGTATCTTCGGAAGATGATAAGATACAGAATTCTCGACCAGAAACGCCTACCAGATATCACCTACCTGTATCTTCAAATATTGGAACGAGAAAAAAAGTTTCCCTAGAAATCTGTATTAAAAATAGTAATTCTAAGAAATCAGTAGACGAAACTTTCAATAAGCAAGAGAATAATTTTAAAATAAATGAACCATCAAATATAAAATATTATAAAGAAGGTTATGTACATTGTAATTCAAGAAATGACATCGAATTCTGTAACCAAGAAAGAAAAAATTTTTATGATTCCTCCTCGTTCGATCCTAATCGATATCGGGTCGAGTTACAAAATCGAACAGACATTATAAATTCTTATTTTTTAGAAAGCGACCAAGACGATCATAAAAAAAATGCGTTAGATAAAATATTTATACATTCAGAGAGGGAAGAGGGAAGTTTAAACAGAAGTACTTTCAGAAAAAGACTCAGTAGAAGTAAGTCACTCAAAAATTTCTTTGCGTCCATGATAAAATGGAAAAAGTCTAAAACTAAGGAGAGACCTCGACGCTTTATGTCTTGTGATCATTTATTGGAAGACACAAAAATAATTGATTCTAAAAATGATAAAATATTACCAAGGACTTCTTCATATCAAACAATCGTTTTCCATCAAGAAAATTTTGAGCAGGTAAAACAATTAAATATATATATTTTTTAATTAACTGAATAAATGTTTATTAAATTAAATTAAATTACATTTGATCTTTTAACAACATAATAAAAAATTACAGGTCAAACGTAACGCGACAATTCATCCTATTTATGGAGGGAAGAGAAATCAACAGCTTTTTGAAATACTTGCAGAAAAAAATGAAGATCGTAGACGTCTTCTGATACATGGAAGTATGGAAAATCTTGTAAAACCCTCTGTAATCAAGGACATAGTAAAACATCTCGAAAATAATAAAACGTCACAGCTTCCGCAAGAATCGCGAAAGTATTAATGACTATTCTAATGAAAAAAAATATTGACTACGAAAGAAGAAGATGATATACCTATTCAGTTTCATAACTTGTGACAAATATTACTTCTTTGTATGATAATAAAAACTAAATACCTTTTTAGGATGTTGACTCACACATGACATTGTGAAAAACTAGTAAATTTAATTTATTAATATTGAATGCTTAATTTTATCGTATATATTTAATATTTTAATAAAATAAATAATATCTTCAATAATTTTTTGTATATGCGGCCGCTGTTAGTAATATCAAAAATATGCGTAAGAAATGGATATAGGTATTTATGTTAGATTTGAATTAAGTTTGAATTAAATTTGATTTAAATTCGAGTTCAGAATAGGCAGAAAGATGTTAATGCCCAAGTTTAAAGTAGACTGTTTTGAATTAAATAACATATATTCTATTCAATTTTATAAAACCTAAGCAATATAAAAAGATTTAAAATAGGACGATCCTATAATTAATCTATTGACAACCACTGCTTATAGCAGGTAAGTAACTTTAAATAGTAAGGACGGCCCTCTATATGAAAACGTTCGATGCTCCGCAAATCTTATATGAACTATACCTCGCAGTCACGTATGAAATACGGTGAACCGCGTATGTGCATATGAACCTATATGCAAAAACTTAACGTAGTTTATCACAGTTAATTATCGTAAAACTCGTGCGTAATAACTATCATTGCTCATCAGAGGTTACGCACGAGACTTTTGCGGACTATGCAGGAATTTCCTTACGTGTTATCAGAGTACGAGGAAATAAATCCTCTTCTTTACAAGCCTATCAATTCAACTCAACGAATCAAGGTATTTCTTTAAAGTTGAAAAACAATTCTTATGCAACACAATAATGTAATGTTATCATAATATTGTGTTGTTTCTACTGATTATATTTTTAACGACTCACTATACATATTTTAATTTAGTTTATTGTTAGATAAGATTTATGCGATTGCCTGGAATACAATTTGAAATTGCACAAATATTTGAAACGAAACTATGTTTCAGTGTCATACAGCATATATATCTGTTTTAGAAGATTACATTTTATTTTAGAATTAAATAAATGAGATGGAATTAAATATATTGTGTACAACAAATTCTACTTATAGTAAGAACCAATTAAACTAAATGCTGTTTTTCTTTTAATTCTCAAATGGGATAGAAATATATACTTGTTATTTTTTTAAGTAATATTCTTAAAATTGTAATAAAATAGTTTCAAAAAGTTTGTTTCCATAAAAGTAGAATTTGAGAGTAATATAAAATTAATTATGTTTCAGTATACATGTTTCAATACATCTTCCAGCTATATTGTATTAGGTTCAACCAGTGGCAGTATTTATCTATTTTCAAGGAAACCATGCTCATTTTTACAGTTAATACCCTTATCGGTACATAAATTTTCCTTAGTATACTATAGTAAGAAATTATATAATTTATATATCAATCCAATGTAAAAGATTATAAAAAAGATAATTTCTAATTATTACCTTTATAACACCAGGAGGGGGCAGTTTCTCGTATTCTCATATCACCTGATGAGAAAACAATTGCCTTGACAACAAATCGTGGTATAGTTTGTCTAATAGCTCTAAAATCTATGCCAAAATTGATAGCTATATCAACCGAGCACATTCATAAACAAGTTAACTGCCTGTGTTGGAATGATAATAGCTCCGAAGTATATATTGGAGATGGACATGGAAAAGTTTCTGTTATGGCACTATCTATTTTTACGGTATAACCCTTTAATATTTTAATATTTTAAACATTGATTGACATATATTTTACTAAATTAGTAACTTTTATGTTTTACATAGATTGTTGTAAGAACAAACTAATATTAATAAAATGATAATCTTTCAGGTAAATGGCATGTTTCAAGCACCAACTTGTACATTGATGAATTTAGATTCAAGCATTGTACAACTTAATTTCTTATCACCTTTATTATTAGTGTCAACTTTGACTCGTTGTTACATATGTGATACAATACAGGAACAGTATAAACAAGTAGGAAATAAAGCACGGCATGGAGAATTTGGTGCCTGTTTCTATAAAACATGCCTTATAGAGAATAAGAGTACTCCAGATAGCCAGAAGGAAGGGAAAGTAGTTAATAAAAAGGGTTCTTTTAATTTCATTGCAGAAGGTAACAGTAAGATACAAGAAGAAAATTTTCCTCAAATCTTTTGTGCTAGACCAGGATCTAGACTTTGGGAAGTGTCTGCAAATGGAATAGTAATGAAAACTCATCAGTTCAAAGAAGCATTTGCTATTCCACCTACAATAATATGCAGGCCAAGCATTAGGAAATCTGTTTATCAAAAACAAGAAGAACAAACCTGGCTGCCTCAATCTATTAATTTCTCCTATCTGTCTGTTATTGGAGAGAAGTATTTATTTTCATATACTTCTACTGGCCTATACATTATTGATCCCCTGACTGCAACTGTAGTACTGTGGAATAATGAATTTTCAAATATATCTTTAGCAGAAACTATCGAGAATAAAATATATTTGATGACCTCTGATGGGGAATTTCATTGTTTAGTTTTATATTTCTTAGATTCCTTGATATTACGATTGTATAATAAAAAGAAATATTATGAGTGTTTAGAGATATGCCTCATGTATAAACTACAATTAAAAAAATTAGTAAATAATACTAAGATTAATAATGTTTGTGATATAGAGAATAGGTTGCAAATATTTAGAGATGATGAATTGTCAACATTATTACATCCTTTGATACTTTTGTTGGAATCTAATATAAAAATAATTCCAAAAAAATTAGATTCAGGTATTGTAGTTGTTAATTGCGAAGATTCAGACTTGAAAGATGAAGAAAATTTGGGGCTTCATTCTATATCCTATTGTTCTTTGCAAAATAATGAAAGGCTTTTTGAAACCGAATTAAACATAGAAAAAGAAAAAACATCAACCAATTTATTGAATGGTTCCGATAATAAAACGAAAAAGGATGAAGACACGAATTGCAATACAGCCAAGGAAATAGAAGAAAGTCATGATGAAACCAAAGAAAAATTGAATTTGAACAAAAATGTAACACAAAGAATACAAGCAGATCTAGAAATTATATATACGGTAGTTGGTAATATTAAGTCTTCAATGGACGAAGAAGACTTAGAAAAAATAATTTTAGATATAGATTGGAGAATGAATGTTATCAAAGATTCATATGAAAATGTAGATGAATTAAAGAACTTTGTATATGAAGTATTAAGAAGTGTAGAATTATGTTATTTCAATGCTTTATTAGAAAATGTTTCAATACAACTAATACAATCTACAGATAATGAAAATATTATAAAACAAATAATAAAAGCTTTTGTTAATGTAAATGCACAAAGCTGCAGAAGATGTACCTGTGGTAGTGTGTATCCAACAAATGAACTAATAGAACCAAAGTTCCTCGGGATTGGTAAATCCCTTCTTAAGAAAATGCTAGATGAAAATAAGGAGGAGTGTATAAATTTATGTAACAAAGTACCTTATATGTGGCGAGATTACTTGCCACTTTACACAGAACAGCATGGTATAATGACGAATGATCTAATACGCCAATGTCTTCAAACTAGAGATAATATTATATTTTCCATTTTTTTACCTTTATTGGATGGGAAACATTGGAACTATATAGCGACATACGCGAAAGAAATTCAAGAGGGACAGTGTTTGTTTTGTAGAAAGTCTATAAAAAGAGGAAATCACGAAGAATGGATAAACTGGACTGCTGTGATATATGAAATCATGAAAAAACAGGGACCTGATATTGCCATGACATTATTGATAAAATTAGAGAAAGCTATTCCAAATGTTCCTATTGATAAAAAGTGAGTATTATCTTTCTAAACACTTAAGCATAGAATCAGGTAAAAATAATAAAGTATTTTAATTTTTTGCAGTATATTTCAGTCATTAGTATTTACAAAACTTTTATATCAACATGGGATGAAGTATGCCATTAATCTTAATAAAACTAATTTGGAGTCATCTGAATACAATACAATATGTTCTACAAAGGTAATTATTATTTTTTAATTGACTTGTGGGTCATTAAAAAATATTTATTCAAGAGAGAAAGAACTCAGTTTGTATCTATATCTTTTATGTTTTAACTAAACCATAATTTATATATAAACAATTTATGTTTTTTACAGATTCGAGATCAAGTGGTAGAAGTTCTTGAAAAAGACTTAAGTAAACCGATTAATAAAAATATTTTCGAAAATGGGCCGCATCATTGGGGAATGCATTATCAGAATAAATTATCTACATGTTCTTGCTGCACACTGTCCCTTCAAACACCAGTTCTATTAGGTAATAATGGAATCGCAATATTTGATTGCGGCCACGCTTACCACGTAAATTGTATGATAGAAAAAAAACTCACTGCCTGTAATCTTCATTCATAATTGTACATGCATAACAAGTATATACAAATAAATCTCGTAAAAGAAGATACAAATATTGACATGTAAACAAAGTCTCATCCAGGTAGTTTACAGAATGAAAAGCTGCACACTATATCTAGTCTTTAAAAAATTTGCTTGCGTGTACTCATATAAGCGTATTTACAAATTTATTGTCGAAATACAAATTGTTATCACAGATAAATCTCACGGTTTAACAATGAAATTGAATTTAAAAGATAGACTTTTTGAATTCCTTATGATATAAAGAAATGTAATGATTTTATCAAATACAATTTTGTTTGTGTAAGCAAGTAATAAAACTTACAATAGAAACTAGTATTTGTGTAAAAAGAGTACAAAAATTGAGCATTGAAAATTCTTATGTAATAAGTAAAGTACATTTCTTAAATTAGTTATTAAAATACTTGAAATTGTTAAAATATTTATAAAAATTAAGAATTAGACTGTTATAATTTCAAAAATTTAGTTTTATTCTAAAAAATAATGTACTATTTTATATTTGTATATGTATCGTAACTTTTTGTACCTTTTACGACCGACTATATACACGATATAATTAAGGAATTCCAATTTCAATTTGACACTTACCTTCTTTTTTATTTGATATATTTATTATTTAATTTCAAAATATTTATGCAGTATGAGGCATATTCAAATTTTATACAAACGAGTGTTTCAAAAAACTTGCTGCATTCTAATAATAATCTTAAGTGTCTTTAAAAGGTGAAAAAAAGAGGGTACATTGTGAATTCATTTTGAAACAATGAGTCGTGAGATTTTCACTGCACATAACCTCGACCCTTAAAAAGTTGTCAGGAATATATTTTTCCTTCATTACCATATTATCCCTTAAATTAGAAAATTTTAAACTGCAAGAAACAAAATTCATTATAATGAAGAAATTGATTTAACCACATAAGTATATCTTAAGGATTAAAATAATAGTAATATGGCAACAAAAATAACTACTTTTTCTGTAACTTTTACACAAGTTTGTTGAAAGTAAATATATTCAAATAAAACAAAAAAGAAAGTATATGCAGGATAAAAATATTCAGAATTATGAAAAATGCCTCAATCTGCATAAAATAGGATTTAAAATTCCTTATTCTACGGTAACGAGCCAAAATATTGTTAAATATTTCGAATTACATTGACATATGGTAATTTGTTTATAACAAATGTAATGCATATTTTTCTCTCCTCTTTTTACGCTGAATGAATTGATCACGCAAAAAATGCAATTTTGTCTTTAAAGCACATTCTATCGATCAATATGTTACGATATTAGAATATTGATTTTTCTACGATCATAATTGACTAGGAAGATATATGGTTTTTCTCTTGACACGCAATACTTAAATCTATCATTATGATACAAGTTCGATAGTGATTTATAATTCTTAGTGTGTGCAAAATATAATGTAATGAATCTAATGCAAAAATCATAAATATTTTGCTTTCTTGATATTTGTATAGAATATAAAATATGAATTATATTTATTTTATTTATCATGATAAGAATTAATTTCGTGTAAAATTATTTATATGTAAATAACTTCTACGCGCGCGCACACACAATGTTATCGATTTACATATAACAATAGATTACTACATGTTGCGTAAAATTTCGCTATGTATGTATGTATGTATATAACTCTCTTGCGTTTTCTTTTTGTAATATAAATAACTCAATAATTGCCATAATTGCATTCTATGCAATTAATTCTAATTGACGAATAATTATTACTTTTTTCAAAAGCATCTTATACAAAGGATTCGATTTTGAAAGCGCATAAGGGAACGATATTAAATTTTTTCGTCAACTATTTCTACAAACTCCGAATTGGAAAATCGAAAAATTTGCTTAATTTGGTAAAGGCACAAGTGACTAGAATTTGTAAAATTTGTATCTGAATAATACAAAAGTGAAAAATTTACCGATATGTAACGAAGTACACAAAAATTTCGATCTTATTAAATCGTACAATATTTCTTTATACAAATTATGACCATCATCAACGTAAAACGATGCTCAAATTTCAATTTGTTACCTGTTGTTCTTTTTATTTCGAATTCTTGAATATCAATTTTATATAGATGAAATTTGAACATCCGCAAAATTGATAATTTCGAGGACTCTAGTAGAAACCAGCATGTTAATTAATTAACTAAGAACAACAAACAAATATGTAAAATCATAAATTTTCTTTCATTTAAATTTTAAGAAAATTTTTTTCATCTTGAATCGTTAACATGTTAGTGACTTGAATTCTCGAATTTAGCTTCGATTCTTGTAGAACTAATTATTCCTGCTTACACAATTAAAGCAATTAACTACTTGATACGCTCTCAGAAAAACCAGGGTAACATATAAACGTCTGAACAAAATTTTAGCTCGTATATCGACTGGAAGTATACGTATATATGTATATATAAATGTAGACTATTGATAAACGTACAAAAACAAACGTGATCCATGGGAGGTATCGATTTTTAAAGCTGTATTCTGTGATATTATACACTTACCCATTAACTCCATACACATTTCTCCAGGCAATCTCTATTTTCGACTTAGTAAAATATTAACAGGTTTAAATAGTACGTTATACAACAAAATAAATAAATAAATAATGAATATATATATATATATACATATATATATGTGTATATATATGTATGTATGCGTAAAGAAGAAATCGTAACGAGCAATTGTGCAAGGGCGCCATGCATGGCATACTCGGAAAGTAGACCCTTTTAAACCCCTACGTTCACTAAAAATCCGCATCATTATATGCTGTTACCGAATTTGAATAAATTATAATTAATAAGCCGCTTATTTCTATCACTTATTTTCTGTTATCTTTTTCTATTACCTTTCAGGAACAAATGCTTTAAAACTATATAATATTAACACAGAACGTTTTTGTTCATTTTTAAGATTTTAATTTTGTACTAATAAGAAAATTATTAGAATACTAAATATTTGATTTTGTAAAATTTTACGATATTCTGTGCATATTTTAACGTTTCTTAAACGTTTTTGCGAGATCACAGAAGAAAATTCGTAGTGTATATATATATATATATATATCTAATGCCTGTGTTGTTTGTATTTTTCTAAGTATTTTAAAACATTTATAAATCTTGATAATATAACAAAAATTTCATTGATATTATAGAAAGATCTATTATTAATTTATTGACTTCTTTAAGATTTCATTGTATTGAAAAGAGTTGTAACTTTTGATATAGTTTAAATATGTATTATATATATACATATATTTTTCTTTTAACATCAATTTATCTCTTTGAGAATTTTCTAGTTTCTCTTGACAATTGATCATAAATTCACAATTATATGTTTGTATATTAAATTAACATTAATCTTTTTCATGTTTTAGATTTATAATTCTGAATGATTAAAAAAAACTATACTAATATCATGAATTGTAAAATATTGAGAATTCTATGCATTTCATTGCATGATTCTAAATATGTCATTATAATACTTACTTACAAAAGTTGTCATTAGATTTATAGTGCTCTCACAACATTACAAAAGATTTTCGTCGGTTTCGTTAAGACCACTAAATATTAACAATCATTTGTGTAGATTCACAGAAATGTGATTCTTTTAGCTTTTATAAAATTTTCTTGATAATAATCGCATTATTTGATATCGTCACGTAGAACTGTAATAGTTCTGTATAATAATACTATTCAGTACAAAGCGCTTTGCGTTTCAAAAAATTGAAACTATCCTTTTTCACGTGTTATCGTATGATTGTTTATATAAGTCCTATAATTCACAGCGTCACTTGACCGAGACCTCTATTAACAAAATATGATCTCTATAAATAGAATGTCGTTAAATATAAATCATTAAAAAATAAAGCTACAGATAAAAATATCTCACAACTCTTTGTACTCTTGATAAGAAACAAATATAGAACTATTCATTTAAAACGCAACTACCACCAAACTATGAAATAGTTTCAGCGTTGATTACCGTAAGTTAGACGATAAAATTGAAAAGAAAAAAAAAAAATTAAAAATAAGATTAACTAATCGTCAGTATATTTTAATTTTCTGTAAACAATCGTTAACTTTCTTTGAAACAATATCTCTTTCACATTAAAAAGAAAATAAGACAAAATTAAGAAATGACAAATATCTTAAAAACACCAATATTTTGTCAACTTAAAATTGCGCTTTAAATGGACAATTCTTATTATTAGTACACAAAAAAATACTTGTCGCATATTTGTAATGTAAGAATGCAATGCAGACTTTTTTCTTTTTCAATTTTAAATGACAGGAAAAGTAATATTATAATTACTCCGATTATTTAGATGCCTCAATGAAATTATTGGAACCTGCACTGAACTGAAGATAAAAATTTCTTTTTAATCCTGATAAGTTAAAGTATTGTGTTCTTAATTAATTTTTCGGAAAATCACCGTTTAAACATAACATAGGAATCGAAGGCGAAATGACTGAGATATAGTAAAATATCTTTCTGGTTGATGAATCGCAGTAAAAAGATCTATACATAAAGAAAGCCGCACACAGTGCTAACAAGTCCAGAAGATGCAGGCTTTTGTTGCAATGTGTGTACAGCTCAATGATTCTCATAAGAACCACAATTTATACATTTTACTTTCTAAGAACTATACTTATAGTCGAATTGTCTATACTGTTTGTAAATTAATGTAGTCATTGCATTCGGATTTTTAGACTGATTGTTGCAAAAATATTGAATTTTAAGTTATAAAGATAAGTAGGAGTGAAAAAAGCATTTTACATTAATCCTTTGCAATTCTTTACTTTAATAGTAAGTACTATTTATTCTCCAATTATGTTGAGCGATATACTTGTTTCATTTTACCAAATTATCCTACAAAAATAAATTGTATTTCCAGTATCAAATAATGAAATATGTTATGTAAATCACTTTTACAAGAATTAAACTAATGATAAAAACAATTCTATTTCAATCTCATAGAAAATGTGTTTGACAAATTATAATTCATAGATATAACAATAATGAAAACTGATATAAAATAAATTAACTTAAATTGGAAACATTGAATCACAAAGGATCAAAGCATGAATAAACTCAAACAATTGGACTATGAGTTGGTCGTACTCCATCCAGCAGTGTCTCTTATTTCTAGCTGCATGGTCGAGTTAACTATTATATGGTTACTTCAAAATGGCACATCGAAACATAATCATTCACGAGACACGTATGTATATATGTATGTGATCATGCAAACTGGTCTCGTGTATTACAACATAAAAATTTATTGGGATTTTCCTTCTTTTTTGTTGCTGAGAATTTAACTATCTGGTATTGTGCTCTGTGAGAGTCCATCATCCGTTTCCTGGTACTTGTTAAAAGGTACCAAATGCTCAGCCCTTTGCGGTCTTCTTCCCTTTTCATTCTCTCTAAAACATGACGCTTTTGGTTAAAAATTTATACCAAGTGAATGAACTAAAATTATACAGCTAAGCTTTCACAAGCATATAGAAATAATAATAATATATCGCTAATCGTTGCGCAACAAAACCATTTCATAAATATTAAAAATGTAATAAATTTTTATAATATACGAAATTATATTGTGTGTGTGTGTGTGTGTGTGTGTGTGTGTGTGTGTAATTTTAATTATATATATATAAAAATATATATATATAATTAATTTCATTTTATCTTATATAATAATCTGTTAAACATGAAAGAAGACCGTCGAGGGTTCTGCTAAAGTAACGAATGATTATGCGATACATGATAAAAATTAATATATACATACAATGTTGTCTCACAGAGCTATCATTAAGTGTATCATCATTCATAATGATCCCTGATAAAAAATCCATTCGAAAGGAGAACCACCCTCGCTGTCTTTGCTTACTTTTGATACTTTTCCCTCTCTTAAAGAGGACGAATGTATAGTGTTCAATTTAGTTGTAATTTCTTTCGAGCTGCTCTCAACTCTTTCATGCGTAATTCAGTGCTTGTAGTATATGACTTTTACAACTTCGTAGTTTAGTTTACATCTAACTGTAGCGATCGAATAACATATTACTTAAAAAATAATACATATAACGTGTGACTAAAAAATAAATTATAAGATGATATATTCTCCTTTCAGATCGGAAGATGCATAAAAAATGAAGATTAAATATACAAGGAGGAGGGACGTTAAGTCTTAAGAACATCATGCTTGAGCATAGAAAAATACAGTAGTACCGATCCTTCTAAAACATGAAAGAGTTTCTGCTACTGCATACGAATACTAACTTTTCTAGTTTCTAATCCTCGTACAATCAAGAATTGAAATCATCATAATATATTACTGGATTTAAAATACATATTTTTAAAATATGTAACATTTGTCGAACGCAATATTATATTTATGATATTTTTATGTACATTAAATTGTACATTCGAGTGCCTAAGAGGTGAACATAATTCTTCATAGAACTCTTAATTACATAAACCTTAATTATACGAGGATTAATTGTACGCTCTAAGAGCGTACACAGGAGAGAAATTCTTTTCTTCAAATAATACACAGGACCTTTTTGACAATTCAAACAAAGTCGTTCCATGAACGTGTTACGCTTTCACAATATACTATGTATCGTTATAAATAATTTTCTATGCCGTTTCAACTAAACAGTGAAAAATAAGATGGCACTATTACATAAAATTAATTTACCAAAATCACCCAAGTCGATGATCTTAGAATATCTATATTTATTTACAACTAACAAACAAAATTATGATCATATCAGGATAATAATCTTTATTATTTTTAGATGAACAGATTTGGGTAGTTTTGATAAATTAGTTTTCAAACACTCAACTATCAGAGAGTAAATATAAAATTCTGACATTGATTCTTCCAATTTCATGGATGAGACTAGTATGTCATAGAACATAATGGGGAACATAATCATTGCTTTACATGTAAAATATCGTGTTCCACTCCTGTTATCATACACTTTCGATCCCTAATCGATCGTTGTTATGAACATCAGAAATTGTACAGAGATAAATTAATTAAAGGTGAGATCGAAAGTGTTTAAATCGGATGCCGTGTATGCGTCTTTCGATTGGTTCTACCTTTCGATTAATAAATGGAATAATGCAATAGCACAAAAACAAAAATAACATATTTATCAGGAAGATTGTGTGTGCTGATGAATAAAGTAAAGACATGTTTATCACGTATATTTTTTTTGAAAGCGTATATATATATTATAGTTAAGATACAATCTTGCATCGTCGCGGAGATAGAAGACCGATGACGAGAGTCCAGAGTGTGATCTTCATTCTTCCCCGAGGCAACCAGCGAACACAACACCGTTCGCCAATAGGTGCGGCGCAAGCCTCTTCTTCAGCTTCTCTGTAAACCGGAACTGAACACGACTCTTCGTGAAACATAACTGTCGTTGTGCTTTCGTCACCTTTTCCTTTTGTTAATTTGTTGTTGCTATTATCATTATTCTTTTTTTTTTTTTTTTTTTTTGTTCCTGAATAACACATACTCTCTCTCTCTTTCTCGCTCTTTCACTCTCACTACTTTTTTCTGAAAACTAAACAAATACTCTCTGCTTAAATGTTACATAGATATACATGTATATATGCATATGTGGTGTATGCGTTTTCGTTAGCTTCATTATCATTTTTTCTTGTTGTTTTTTTTATAATTAGTGTAATTATATTTAGTAATATGATAGTGTATGCTACGTAAAAAGAAAAAAGAAAAGAAAAAAAACAACACCATCGATGACTCAAAAAGAAACTGTATGTCAAATTCTACGATCAACCACCCATGCAACGTGTTGCTAAGAATCCCCTATGACAAAACCACCCGTAGTAATTTGGCTAAAATGCTTGCGATTCGAAACTCTGCCGAAAGTTTACACAGAGACTTGCAAATTATGTTATTAAAACACAATTGGGATTCGCCACTTTCTCGACCGAGATTCTCTATTTTTAGATGCTTCGTCACATACCGATAAATGTATCTAAACACATCTAAAAATAGATATTTATAATTTAATACAATCATAACATAGTCATTTAGTTGCAACTGATAAAAATTCTAGAGGTCATAGTTTCCTAAACGTGCAATAAACAGATACGTGTAGCATGTTACTAGGAAATACAAAATTCACGTTCTTAATTCCCTATAATTAGAATTTTATATGTTTATAAAAAAAGGAATTGTGATTGATCACAATCTTATACTTTAATATGAAACTTAAAAATTAATAATCATTCTACTAATAAGATACAATAGTACAACAATAAGTGAATGAAACAAAATTTTTTAAATATAGACTTCCAAGTTGTAAGTTAGAATATGAATGCATCAATATACGTGTACCCGGATATTTAAACATATGTGAATTAGATACTCCTAATATACAGATAAACATGTACTAAAAATTACGTGGTAAAACATCCAGATACGTTTCATACACGTGTACACATAGATATTAAATACACATAAACTACAGACCTCTAGTACAGAGCTATTTGTCATGTAAAACAAATAACTGGAAGATGGTTATCTATACTTCTAATACAAAGATTACATCTGTTGTATTGAAAGGTGCTCTGAATTACCGATCATATATAATTGGAATCATGATAGATTTATCGAAAAATGTAATTAATTGGAAGGTCATTGTGTTTCTTTCATTTCGAAACCAATGGTTTCCCTGTTCAGCCGAGAAAGTGTTTAAATACTACTGGTATTCAGACAAAATACAGAAGATAAACATGTGCTCTCAGGAGATAAACGCGTACAAGTGTCCTCTTGGATCCGTTTCTCATCGACGCTTGCAAGAAAATGACCGGTAAGATCCAGCAAACACTGCATGTTAAGACGTGACCTCTTCTTCATTTTCTGGCCCTCCTGTATTTTTGTTCTCACTGTTTTCTCTGTTATTTCTGATTTTTTTGTAAACGAGAATTCTTCTTTATTCTCTCCGACACGTAATCGCCTTTAATGCCTTGAACGATGTGAAGAGTCTCCACGTTCGTCGCGACGATCTCTTTCTCGTTCTCGCTCCCGTTCACGCTCCGGTTCTCGTTCTCTCTCAGATGGTCTTCGGCTCGACTCTCGTTCTCGATCTCTGTCTCGTTCACGCTCTCTGTAGCGATCGTCATAATACCTACACAAGTACACGTCAGCCAATTATCTTACTTTACCGGTGTACACTATTAATTTGCTTTTTTTTTTAAATTCTTTTTATGCCTTCTTAAGATATATTTACATTAACTCATGGACTCTTTAATACGCTATGTATCTTTCTCTAATGTACCCTACCTCCTTCGTTCATGATAACTTTTTATTTTTTTTTTTTTTTTATTCGTTTCCTTGCTCTCTATTAACATTTTGATTTTTGCTATCAGGTTTTTACTTATTGCAAAGGCTTAAGAGAAAGGAAAAAAATTACCAAGCATTTAGAAGAGACAATTTACTGCATAAAAAAGTCTCTGATAACTTCAGGAACTAAACACATTACTCTAACAAGAAGTTTTAATAACAAAGAAAAACTAATATTTATCTAAATTTTCCAACAATTTGCAATAAATGATTTTGTAATCAGAAAGCAAAAGATTCACTGAATTCGTGCGATATTCTAATAGAATTATAACTTTTAATACCTTTTCTCATCATTATATGCATGTGAAGAAACAAAAGTGAGTTGAAACATTTTCTTTATACTTGTCTCTTATTTTTCTACTTCTTATATTTTTTGTATTCTCCCCCTTCTCTCTCCCACTTATTTACGAAATTTTTATTTGAATTCTAAAATATTCCTGTTTGTGAAATGATGGATAATGTAATCAATACGTGAATTCTGAATCAAACTCTTTAAGAATAACTCTAATCTGTTGTTTTGCATCTAACAAGATAATACTTTGTAATGAGATCTACATGCATTCACTTTAATGAAAAAAAAAGTGTAAATTACCTAGACGCCTTGGAAGACGAGACGGGAGCCGTCTCTGGCGGTTCTTCTTTTACTCTTGGCCTGGCTGACTGACGTGTCGTACTAATGGAAAATATGCATACTTCGTTATGACTTATACTGTTACCAGGCTTAATACGTTGCTTTAGTTAAAATAAGCTATGTTAAGAAATATATTCAATTTTCCTTTTTCAGTCTACTATAATTTAGCAACGATCACTTATTCGAGCAAAATTTATATTAAATTGTAAACTTACTCTACGATTTAATGCTTATATAAAAGACAACCATTTTTTAGCATTTTTCTATTGAAATATAGATTAAATTAAAAGATATGTCAATATGTTATTCGAAATAATTCTAACTACAGTTACCAGATATATGTAAGTGCATGTGTACAATACTACATATATTCAAAGAAGTTTTGAGATTCATTGTTAAACCTGTAACCATATTTGAATATTCAAAATGAAACAAGAATAACTGACTTCAAAACATGAAAAAATAGAAGATAATTTCTGCTAGGATATAACTGTGTTGCATAGATTTCATTTCTTTTTATGGTTTCAGGATTATGACTACTTTACTGTAGTAAAGTATTTGTAGATCTGTACATGTATCAACTTGATATTAGAATCAATGTTACAGTATTTCTCTGGATAAGTGTAGATCTTGTGTTAATATGTGTTAACATAATACATAAATTGAAGAAGCATTTACCATCTTAATATATAAATAGTAATTATACGTTTTAAGTATTTTTACATTATGTATATCAAGATATGTATATCAAGATATGAATATGCTAGATTAATAAATAAAGTTAAATTGTAATCATTCCTACTCATGTTTTATAAATAACTAAAGATAACAATATGTGGAAACTGACTATTTAATTCATGAACTGTTAATCTTATGAATTGTTAGGATTAATAACTGCAATAATTCTATCGCTAGATAAAGCTCAGTAATTTTTTAAAATACCAATAGATGCAGTTCATAAATTAAATATTTAATTCTCTATCACATCTTAAATATACTTGGCAAAACTTTCATTTACAATATCTCTATAAATCATATTGAAGTGTTTTGAATAGAAAACAATATCTACAAAAAAGATATGCACATTCTTTTACATACTTTTTCCAATGGCGACTTTGGAAATAAAGATTACAACTACACAGGAGGAACAAGAGGGAACAATTGTATTGAATGTTCTGTATGACTTATCTCAAGGAAGAAGCTAACATCTGTTTACATTCCAAAATTGTCAGTTGTATATTAGGAAAGCTATTGTTACACAGCTTCAACCTTTATCTTTTTATTGATGTAAATTAATAAGATTCAGACTCTAAGTGTATCCACGCACACACTTCAAATATCATGTGACAAGAATAACTTGCAGAAGTATCATTGATACTGAGTACAAAGTTCATTTCTTCCCTCGTATTTACAAAATTGAAATAAAAATGTAGATGCGAACATTCCTAAAATCTGTTCTAATATTTAATTAATGAACGGATGTTCGCCTTAATCTACAAATCTTTCAATCATTTCAATTATGAGTAAGTTTCGTTTATTGTTGGCTATTTCATCTTTGAAACTTTAGTCTCACTTACTACTGAATATTCCAAAAACAATAAACAAATAGATTAATAAAATTACAATCTCGTCGTTTTAGTGCATGTTAAAGTTTTGAACAATTTACAATAAAATTTATAATTCGCAAATAGAATTGTTATTTCAATTGCACCATTTAAATTACATTACTATTATATATAAATGTTCCTAAAATATTATATTGTTTAAAAATTGAGATCGCAATGTTTTCAGTTTTTCTATTATAAAAAAATGCCCCTGTTACTTTCTAAAACCATAACTAATGAAAATCAATAGTGATTGCTTGTGGTTATTACTTATCGCTGATTGATAATATTAGGACGAAAAAAATTTTAAATGTCTGCTATTTTAAAACGAACATAAGGGTGCTTTTATGATTTTTTTTTTTTTTGTACTGTTTGATAAACAATCAATTTCTTCCTATGTTAACTAATATATACTGAGCATCTTTTTAATATAATTTGTATTTCTGCCAATGATTTAATAACATTTAAAAAAGTATGAAATAAATTTGTACTGTATTTAGTTGCTTCGAATATTTTAGGTTATAATTAAATACTGAAATCATAATAACGTATTATAATTTTTTATAAAGAACTGATTTATTAAAAGATGAATACGTTTATATTTTCATTATACTGTTTAGTGACTCTCGCTAATTAACTGAATGACAGTATCGCCAATAACAATATCCCTTGTGTGACATAATATCAATCGAAATTGATACCACTGAAATGGGATAAATGTATGTATATATAAATGTAAAACGAGAATTGGAAGGAGAATGTCATTTTCCGTGTGATGGCGGTATCGCTTTTGAGTTATCTAACGAGAAGATCATCTTATATTAGGACTTTATAATAATAATAACATTTACCATTATATAATCATATGCACAGCAAATTGAAGCTAACATAGGAATAATAACAGTCCTTGGAGTTCAATATTTATAATTTACCTGTCACTTTTACACTCAATAATAACGCAGAGCACCTAAATCAAGATACTTAATTGTATTAAGAATAATGTCCACTTTTAGCTTTCAAAGTGTCAAGCAACTATTATAATAATATAATATTTGTTTCTAATTAATGCTTTTAACAAATTTTATGTAGTAGATTAAAAAAGTAGACATAAACGAACAATCTGATACAATAATAAAAAAACATTTAATTGATACGTTAATTGTTATTTTTCACATTTTATGAATGTCTAAAATTTTGAAAAAAAAATTTCCTTATGATTAACATTTTTATCTCCAATATAATTAACAAAGATTAAAGATTAATAATATTTTGAATTCTTATAAATTAACCCTTCGCGGACTACCGTCGCATATATGCGTTCTGTGTAAGCCATCAATTTGACCGAGAAACTCATATACGCGTTCAGCGAAGACAACTGATAGAACCAAAGGACTCATATGTGTGTCACATTTTATTTATCCTGTGGAGAATCTGTGCATGTGCATAGATCTCGAATTTGACATCTATGAACGAAAAGCGCGTCTAAGCAGAAATGAACGCTGGCAATATTAAATGACTATCGCGGCAACAGCTCGGCCCTACGGTACGGTTGACTTCGAACCGTTCCATCCCCAAAGGGTTAAATTTTAACTGATAGCAGAGAAAATTTAAAAGTACTTTCATTTAAATAGCTTTTTATTTAATATTTAGTAATTGTTAAAAAAGATATCATACTAAAATATATAAATATTCAAGATCTGAAATGCCCAATAACAATTAATGTATCAAAGTAACGTTAATTTTATTTAACCCTGTTGCTGTCAATGATATGAGCAAATATTTTTGCTCGATTATAGTTAATATCCTTTCAATAACTAACTCAGTCGCAATTATTCTACATAATAATTACAACAGATTCTTTTTGTTCAATTGTAGGCATCCATTTGTAAAATATAGATGTTGTAGAATTATAACACATAGATCTGAGATTACATTACAGCAAAAGGGTTAAGTTCACTTTTTATCATTAATAAAATCTACTATATTTGAGTCTTATAAATTATTGTTATATGACCATGTAAAATTATCTATGGTCTTTGTCTGTACTTACGAATGTTTTCAGAATAATTAATTAATACAGACAATACGGAAATATTAAGAAATGTTACAAGTAATTATTACTATTTAATGACAGTTAAATTTGTCCCAATGAAATACGTTAGTATTTAAATAGACACACATTATTAATTATTTTACAATTGAACACATTATAAATCAACGCGTTCTCTTCTAAACATCATTAATACCAGTTACAATTCATTTAATTTACTTGCACTTTTATCAAATTTCATACTACTTAATGTTATTTTAAATAAGTATTCAAATCGAACGTTTCGGATGAACTCCGCATACAATATTCTGTATAGTATGATTGAAAATGTTTGCAAAATATATAATACAATAAATGGGACTTATATTACTTAGATCAATATCGTTGCTATAATGCTATATCTATTTGCGAAGAAAATTGCATGATATATTTTAATAAACTGTATATAGCTATATACGATCTGTTACAATGTAAACGTCGGATTATTTTATATAAATATGGTCTTATCGTACTCATTTTCTTTTTCTAAATCACACGCATACGTGACTATTATTACGAGGGCTATCAGTTATAAGTTGTGACTGTCAGTTAATTTTTGACTGAATTGAATAAGAAGGTACATCCAGTAGTGACAGTTAAAATAATTATGAGATGTTGAGCTTACCTTTCTTCTCTGCTTCGCTCTCTATATTCGCGATCTCTTTCACGTTCACGATCCCTCTCCCTGCTTCGTGATCTCTCCCGTGGATATGGTTCACTGTAATAACGTTCTCTGTCACGATCACGATCCCTTTCCCTTTCACGATCGCGTTCCCTGTCACGTTCTCTATCTCTATCTCTACTTCTTTCTCTGTATTCCCTGTCACGGCTCCTTGATCGCTCACGTCTTCTTCTGTGACTGCGTTCCCTGTCTCGCGAACGTGATCGTTCTGAAATAATTCATTAAATCTAGATTAACTAATACAATAATCTCAATTTCGATAGAATCATAGGAGATATGAAAGCCATTGCAAGTGATTAAAACATTTATTAAACATATATCTATTTTTATTGGTCTAAATGTAAGAAATAAAATACTTACCCCTACGTGCGGATCCATAACTCTTGGTTTCCACGCCACGCAAGGTGTCTTGAAGAGAACTGATTAAAATTTTACATCTATCATCTGCAGCAACCTTGGATTGTTTTATCAGAGAGATGGCTGTAACCAAGGTTTCTATAGCGCTTGCATATTCCCCTGCTGCAGCATCAGATACTGCTCGAGCAATAGCAGAAGAAGAAACAGTTCTATTTCTACCCATGATTTCTTCAAATTCTTGTTCTGTAAGGGGAGGGGGACCTTCTGGACGATGATCAGGTCCTGGTGCACCATAAGGTGGCTGTAAGATATATAATTCATCTTCATATTCTTAAGATTTTAATAAAACAGTAATATTATGAAACGTAATAGTGAAGCCACTAAATAATATCAGAAATATAATATAAGATATTAGTACAATGGATAATATAAAATAGAATACCATATACCTGTGCTGCAGGTGGTCCATAACCATGAGGTGGCACATGTGGTGGTCCATGTGGTTGACCGTGTGGTGGACCATGAGGTGGACCATGAGGTGGACCATGAGGTGGACCATGTGGTGGTCCATGGGGTGGACCAGGAGGACCTGGTGGATGTTGTCCTGGATGTTGATGAGGTGGTCCTTGTGGGAAAAATGCTGGATTCACATGTGGTGCAGGTCCTCCTGGGGGTCCTTGTGGTGGTCCTTGAGGTGGGCCACCATGACCAGGTGGCGGACCTCCTGGACCTGGTAACATTCCTGATCAATATCTTTGTTAGCTTGCAACACTGTATAGCAAGCTTATAAATTTTTTCATTACACAAAACAATTTTTATTGTATGATTGATTTGATAAAGTATGTTTTTTGCTTTAGAATATGCTTGCACAATGTTGTAAGATTATGACAAATTATTATAGACTAAAAGTTTCCATCTTTCTTTATATATTCTAATGGCTAATTTTTACTCTTTTAAGTATATTTATTCGAATTGAACTATTTCTTTCCTATATTATAATTACTTATTTTTTTAGTATTATTTGAAAATACTTTCAATTATATACTTTATGTTCATTGAAATTGTGGCAACAACAAAAATTGAATTGTTGTTTATGTTACTTTTGTCTGAAACACCTTGTACCTTCATACTCCTAAGCATAAAATTTCCCTCAATATCATGCATTATTATAAGAAAAATTAATAGCGATGTTGTTAATATTCAATGAACGTCCTAAATTTCTCACCACCCATAGAACCTGGAGGAGGTCCTCTCTGTGGTGGGCCTTGACCAGGTTGCGGGCCTTGCATATGTTGATGTTGAGGGAAACCTGGTGGTCCCTGAGGCCCGTGATGCATTCCTATGCACATTGAATAATTACATCAGTGAACTTTATTCACAAAAACTTGATTATATAATGCTTTGTTATTGGAAGTGATTTATTGCTAAAGTTCTTTATGTCCTGTTTTGTATAATAATTTTGATAATTTTCATAATCTACTCTATCATGCAGACTATAAGCTGTGGAAAAAGAAGAATTTTATCATAACGACACATGAAATGAAGGAAAGAACAGAGCGTGTGAGTCCAAGATGTTTCAGTATATGATCTATAATGAATTATGATATTTAACAAACCTGGTGGTCTATTCCATTCAGGACGCGGTTGAGCACCTCTTGGATCACCTGGAGGTCCACCAGGATGTCCAGGTGGACCACGTGGAGGTCCTTGACCAGGTGGACCAGGCGGACCACCATGAAATTGCTGAATGGAGACAAACGAAGATTCTATTTCAATCTACCATAATTAAATTAAAAATCATTCTCTATACTTGGAAAATAACAGCAAAAAATTAATTAATAATGAGATGCATCAATAACACGAGTTACTATCAAATACTATTATTAAACAATAATCAGAAAGTAATTAATAATAATGATAAAATATTAAAATATCAGAGCCAGTTATTGGTTTATCAAAAACTTTTCAATGTGCTGTATAAATTTAATTAACCACTAAATAGATTGAAACGAAATAATTTATTGATTTCTGAAAGAGCTTTTCATGTTATACATATCTCATCCATTGCTAATGTTGTAATTTTCAAAGAAATAAATTTTGCAGATTATATTTTTATATTACATTTTCTTTTAACACTTGAAGTTTATACAAAAAATTAATTAAATACAGCTTCATTCAAAAGAAAAATAATTGAATTAGCTAATATCAAAAGATAGCAGTTAGATGACTTTTTTATTAATATAATCCAAATCTTATTTTCCATATAAGTATAATTTAAAATATTTTAGAATTCTAAAAATAATAGAATTTCAATATAGTATTTATTAATTTCAATAGTGTTCGATCAGATTTTGTGTTTAAAAACAAATCAATACTGAAAAGTTTGAAGAATGGATAATTTTTACAACGTGAAAAGCAGGAAAAACGACTCATTGTATGTTACCTGTGGTATATGGTAACTGGCTTCTGAAAGGTCTCTAGTACAACTCTGTTTACGCGAAGCGTAAGACATGTAAGAGCAAAAAATATTCTTGTAATTTGTACCATAATTTATCGATTTATATAAAATATATCATAAAATTGTAAAAACCAAAAAATGATTGATTTTGACAAAAATTTCTAATTAATATATCAAGTATTATTATGTAAAAAAATTTAATAGGTGATTCTAAAAGCTAAAGTAAGACGAAAATCAAGAATTAAAAAATTGCGTTTTCGGCTTTGTCTTTTAGTTATTGACAATTAAAAATTAGTTGAAATATGTCAGCATGAGTGAAAATCTCTTTACACAAACAAAAGTAGGTCAACCTAAGCAGTGGGGTCTACAGGCATCCTCAAATTGAATAATACATGGGGAGTAGTTTACCTTGCACGAATTATAGAGAAGATTATATTTGAAGACGTAAACCGTTCTACGCAACATTTTGTAAGAAAAATCGTAGATTAAACATTACACCTGTCTATTTATTAAAATCCACAACAGCATATCGAAAGTCGCCTCATGAAACTTTCGAGTAGACAGTATTAATGTTTCCCCTATTTATTAATTATTTATGGAGGCAAAGGTTTAGGGAAAATATTAACGCTGTCACTCGAAAATTCCATGAGACGATTTGCGACATGCTGTTGTGGATTTTAATAAATAGACAGGTATAATGTTTAATCTACGATTTTTCTTACAAAATGTTGCATAGAACGGTTTACGTCTTCAAATATAATCTTCTTTATAATTCGTGCAAGGTAAACTATTCCCCATGTATTATTCAATTTGAGGATGCCTATAGACCCCACTGCTTAGGTTGACCTACTTTTGTTTGTATAAAGAGATTTTCGCTCATGCTGACATATTTCAACTAATTTTTAATTGTCAATAACTAAAAGACAAAGCCGAAAATGCAATTTTTTAATTCTTGATTTTCGTCTTACTTTAGCTTTAAGAATCACCCATTAAATTTTTTTACACCTGGAACCCAACACCCTATATAATACACAATTATATTAGACAATTACATATTACATTCTTATCTCCTTTCTTGTCTTTCTTAGTTACCTTCTATTTTAATGTTAAAAGCAAAATCCCACAACTAATATAAACACAAGTTTGCAATACAAATTAAGTTTTATAGATATAAAAAATCAATTCAGAAAAAGTATAATTATTAACAAAAGGACAAACTACATGCACACAATTACATTTAATAATTAAATAAAAGCTCTATTACATACCATTCCTGGAGGCCGATGTTGACCAGGACCTGGTCCTGGTGGTCCTTGTTGAGGTGGACCACCAGGTCCACTTGGACCTCTTGGTGGTCCAGGTGGACCATTAGGTCTTGGCCCATTCCAGGGCCCCTGCTGATAACCAGGAGGTGGTGGACCTTGGTTAGGATGCCCAGGTAAAGGATGGTGCGGTCCTGGTCCAGGACCCATCGGCGGACCATGCATACGCGGTGGACCTTGCTGGCCTGGTCCACCTGGACCTGGTGGACCCATCCCTGGAGGTGGCATTCTCTGTGGTCGTACACCCTGCGGAGGACCCATCATCATCCTAGGACCATGATTTTGTTGCGAATGTTGAGGGTGTTGGGGATGTTGTGGATGCTGTTGATGGGGTGGCATTGGTGACTGATGCTGATGTGGATTATGGGGACGTTGACTCTGACTCTGTTGAGGAGCCGGAGCTGGTCGTGTCTTACACTGAGACTCAAACTGAGAACATATACACAATTTCAAATGTACAAAATGTCAAGTTTTCATTTATTTAGTGGGAAGAGAAATAACGATTAAGCCATCAAGAAATTCATATTGTTTTCTTGAAAAGATGCAATACGGTACTAATGTGAAGGAAGAAATAAAAAAGATTTCTAAAGAGAAAGTTATTCTTTGGCATGCTTTCGAATATTTACAGCCAATGTTATAGACATGATCAATTAGTTGTAAATTATATGTGTTTTGATTGAAAGAAGTTATTTAAAGGACAACATTAATTTCTTGATAATATATCATATATGATGAAAATTGTATATGTGTAAAAGTGCAAAATTATTTACATTAAAAAAGTTAACTTTTTAAAAGATTCAACTATATTTAGTTTGAATGGAAACTATATTAATGTAAATTATATAAAAGTGAACAATCTGACATTTTTGCAAGTAAATTTTTTTAAAAGAAAAGAAGAAAACTACAGATTCAATCTTATATTTCATTTATACCTATCAGAGTAAAAACTCATGAAAAGAATCATATAACAAAAATAAATTTCTCACAGTACTAATTATTTCTTTCCCATAAATAGTTGCTTGTTCATAATGTCGATATATCTATACTTACTTGATTCAAAGCTTGTTTAGTAGGGAAAGTCACTACTGGATTTTGTCCATGCAATTCCTTTTTAGGTAATCTTTCCATGCATATCCTCATACTTTGTTCCGATCCCAAAGATATCACACAGAATCCCTTAGATTGTCCATTGGCTCGATTTTCAAAGAACTTTACTTCAACAAAATCTGATACACCAATACTTTGAACAGCATCAGTTATATCTTGATCACTTGTCCACTGCAATAAAAAATATTTCAATAAGTTTAAATTACTACAAAAATATTGACCTTCTCTCTAAGCTTTTAAAGTAAAGGCTAATTAATAAAAATGAATTAATATTCAATTATTTACCCAAGTCAAATTTCCAACATATAGTTGATGACGTCTCCCAATTTGGTTTGGCTGAATATTATTTCCAAGTTGATGATAAGGTGCGCTACCATTTGTCTCTTCATTTGGTGAGGTAGTATCACCAGCACCATCTCCACTATTTCCCGTAGAAACACCACCATTACCACCAGCAGGAGCAGCTATCACATCATCATACAAATCAACGCCATCACCAGCGAACTCATCCTAAAACAGATCATTAAAAATATATCATAAGCTGATTAATTACCATAAGAATTTAACATATTTACATCATGTGAACTGAATATTCTTATGAATTATATTGTAAAAATAATGTGCAGTTTCAGTAGACATGTAGTATATAAAATATAATGATATATAACAGTAATATATAGTATTTAATACATATTAATAATGAATTCAAAATACAATTTTTATGTTATCTACTTAAAGTTCCAAAAATAATATTGGAGAAAGCTTAAAAAATAATTAATACATTAATAAATATTTTAATTACTAACTACCTTCCAAATCTTTGATAAAGGATAATTTATAAATTGTATGTATGCTACTACTTCTTTTCACATATTTTTCTAACATTTTCTATTCCCATTGTATTGCATAAATATTTAACTATGAAGAAAAAAAAGAAAATAGTTCTAACTAAACATATTCCTTCAAGAACAAAAACATAATTTATAAAGTATTAAAATGAGTATTAAAGTTATTTTTATTAAAATTTCAATCATCTTACAGAATACAAATTATTTTACAAAAGCCAAAAAATAGTGTAATAGATAAAAGGTACAACAATTTTGTCTGGATAAGACGCTTCATTGACGCTCATTAAAACTGTACACACATACCTACAAAAAAAAATTCGCTTCCTGAATAAGCACTGATCGTTTCGGTGCAATTTCGGTTGGAATAAAAAAGAAAAAAAAAAAAACATCATATACAAATAAAGTGTTCAAACTTTAAAATAATATAAACGCTGTAAGAAAAAAATGGTGTCTCGCATGCAATAATGAAAACTTTAGTTAAAAACTAAACGAAGTGGAGGAATAAAATGCGCTACGAGACATTTGCCTTACCGCTAACACCATTTTGCTTTTCTTGCTGTGAATCTGTGTATTACACGTATTTGCTTTTTAAGTTTTTCCCCGATGCAATAGAACGTGCACGGGCCACGGTAATTATGTAACAGAATAGAGAAAATGTTTATCGTTCGTGATAATCGAATGCAACGTCTACTCGTCACGAATGAGATGTATGTTAAAATCGAAATCCCGGCTGAACGAGAATCGGACACCGCTTGTCGAGGCAATCGTTACCGTCTCTCCTCCATGACGCCGAACAACCCCGCTCTGCTATCGCATTTTTCTCACAGTTTCCAATGTTTTTTACTAAAGTAGCCAATTAACAACAACGCCTATAGGACAACTCGTTACTTATTAGCAATGATAAAAACGAATTACCTGCGCGAAATCTTGCTCGAGATCGTCGGCGTACAAATCAATGTCACCGTCCGCCATTTTACGTACACCGACGCTCACTGCATTTGACGAAGGCGCCAAGCCTAAAGAAATATGCTGTTCTAGGAGAAAACGTGTTAGCGAATTACGTTACGTTTTCGTGTTGAACGGATATGACGTCACAGCGCCATCTTTTCCCCTTCCGAGGTAACCGATAAATTCATTGGAAGTATACATATGTATGTATTATGTGTACGTAGTTTGCCTGAGTCGAGTAGGAGAGGTAAATAAAACCATGTGATCGAAATCTAGGGGAAAAGGTTCGAATTCATAATTCTGTGTATGTATATATATTTCTACAAAATTACCTTTCACAAATTGCAACATGTTATATATCATTCGATTAGTTTTAACGCATAGATTACAAAAATACAAAAATTATTTTATAGAAACTTATTTTTATTAAAATATTTCATAATATAAAAATAAAATATGTATATGTTATATGCATTTACCTATATTAACATTCAATATGTCTGCCACCGTTGAAAAATCGAATAGAATACAAAGATGATTCTCGTAAAATATTTTAATATCAATAACATTCCGCAAAATAATTTTGGTATTTCTATAATCTACGCGTTAAAACAAATCGATTGATTCTGATTGGTTTTTTCTGATCGGTGGTTTTGGTATAATTTTGATATGTTATAAACTGGAAAACTACATTTTTTACATTAACCTCCTGCCTCATGATTAGTTTTATAGCTGCAAATTATTATTATTGAAATATTTCATCGCAAAAATTAAATATTGAAAGTGAAGAATGATTTTTTTTTAGGAAATGAGAATCAAGTATTGGTTAAACGATATATTTACTTTATATAGAATCTTTCTTTGCTTAAAATATATAAGACACCATTTACTATACATTCTCTATAAAAATAGAAAAGGAAAATAGGAGTTGGAAATTTTCTACAATGATACGAAATAATTCATTAGCAAGTTGATAACAGTCAATAGTTGGAGATCACGTGATCAGTTAAATTTACCTCTTCTGACTCAAATTATTTGATAGCCTTCGTTCTTTTACTTTAAAAAAGGAAAATATACTGGAGTATGAAATAACGAAAAAATGCTACAATGACTGGAAAAGAATATTATTGGTCACTTTACCGATTTTCTTATTTCAAATTCATTAGAATCATGGTTAGAATGAATAGCTACTATGTATATGCTATCAGAAATGATAGCTACTCATCTCTAATACTACAACCAGAACACGAACATGGTTCTAGAATCAATTAGTTCGATTTAGTATTTTCTACTATTAGAGAGGAAATTTTCTCTGTGCTACTATGTATATTCCTTAAAACGCCATGCGTAATTTAAGATCTTTTTTATTTATACTCATTTTTGTATTACAAAATAAAACTACATTTGATTTATATTAGAATTTCAGTTTTTCAAACTTTATGTATATATATATTTAATGCCACAAATGCTTATATGAGAAATTAATTCTTTTTAATAATTATTAATATAAAATTGCATTTACATTTTGCTAAATTTCGATAAGTAAAAATTAATGGTTATAAAATTAGAATTATTATTAAAAACTCATAATTTTTTAATTACAAACCTTTAATATTTCACTAGATAATTTTAAAATCATGTCACTATCCATTTTTTCTATTATTTTACAAATTAAGATTTGAATATTTTAAATAAACATTTCATTCAAGAAATGCTTATCTTCATTTAATATTTACTATATTAAAACCCGTTATAAGTTCGTATTCGAAAAAAAATTATCTAGGAATTTTTCGATTTTTCAATCTTCATGTTTCGTGTTCTACTTTCAGTATTTTACAAATTGGAATTGTTTAAGAAAATATTTTTTTCTTTCAAAAATATATATAATATATAAATGAATATTTAAAAAAAATTTTGTGAAATATATATGGTTTAAAAAGCATGACAATCTACTTTTCTTTAACATTTATTACGTTAAAGAAGCTTATTAACTTGGCATTTGAAAAATATACCTAGGGATTTTTTGGATCGCATGATAGTAGCACTTGAGGAGAACAGAAAAGGATAGAAGAAGAACTAATTTCGTATTGTGCGACTTACTCTAACGAAAGTACCGACACAACGACCGGTTGGTTGTTCGTTCCGTGGCTCTTTCTTTGTGCAGTCTTAAAAGGTACGTTTGCCCCTTGTTTTAATGCTTTTATTTCAAAATTTAAATATTCAAAAATAATGCTTTCACTCGAAAACAATTATTCCTTATTTTTTTAGTTTTCACGCATTTATAACCCCGAAAATTGCTTTTTTTGTCTGTCCCATGTGCACGCTCTTTGTGTCGAAAAATTGAACCTTGCGATAGCTTCGCGACTTCTGTATTTCTTTAAAAAATGTATAAAAAGAAAGAAAACGAACGTATAATAAATGTGACGTAGCTGGTTCCGACAAATAATTGATTAATGAATGTGATTTCCGCTTTTTTCATGATCTCTGCGTGCCCTAGCAAATAACCTTTCTTCCTCGCGAATATGGTGACTTTCAAATGTCAGTTCAACGTCCATGCAGAAACTAATTCGAATTAAGGAAATTTGTCAAGAGTAGATGTTTTTAGAGAACGTTTATTTCGTTCATAGTATGTACTTAGACAAGATTCCCGATATTTGCCATGCACATTTAATAGAGAATATATCGCAACGTACAATTTAATTTCAGTATGTTTGTAGATTGATTGATAGTTTCTTGCCTTTTGCTGTGTTCTTTATTGCTCTATGAATTTTTTTATAGTTTACTCCTTCTTTTAGGTGTTCGCACATATAGATTTAATCATTTTTCCGGTATATATGTTCGTTTTGTTTCCTATACCACTTTCTTTTTCCTTGCAATAAGGAATACATACATGTATGTTAGTCTCCAATTGATTGAAAAAATTCGGTTGAAATATGTTTTTCAAACAAGTAATTATCATTGTATTTTACTATGATTTTAGAAATAAATATATATATTGTTAAAATAAAATACTTGCTTAATTACTATTTAAAGTAATTTTATTAAGGTTACTGCGTATATCTTGTAAAACAAAAAAAATATTTTCATATATTTAATGTCTTTAATTAAAATTAAAGTGAATGAGCTAAAAATAGGCATATTCAAAATTTATTACATTACATACATACCATAATATCATCAGTTCATTTATATTTTGATTAATTTATTTTACTTATGTTAAATATAATATATTTGACCTTAAGTAAGAAAAGATTTTTAACAATATTTAAGTAAAGATGAAACATCTAACACAACAGTAAAATCATATATTATTTTGAAATTTTGTGTCTTTTACAAAGTATAGAAATTATTCAAAGATATATATATATATATATATAGAGAGAGAGAGAGAGAATTAAATGACTGCTCAAAAACTTTTTAATCTTTTAACTTAAGTACCCTTTTTTTCATCTTATACTCTACTTTTGCCCAACAAAATTACTTTCTGATTATACAAGTGTCTTTTTTACAAAAGAGAAAAATAAATCTAGATTATAGTACTATGACAACTGATCCAGAGCGTGCTGGTGAAAATAGTGAAATGGAATCTGTTGAAGATGAAGATGAGAACAAAGCCCCAGAGCTTTTTTCCAAAATTTTAAATAGAGCTGATGTGTTAGCTGCTCTACAAGATCGCACTGCACCTGGAATAGAGGTATTCAAATTTCATATTGCAAATAATAAACAGATATCAATGGTTAGTAACTTTCTAAACAGAACCTTTTACAATTAATGGAAACAGATATAGTTAAATTTAAAGCTTTTAACTGAAATTGAAACTATAACATTAAAGGTTTTAATCATTGCGTATAACTTTTGTGTCTCATTTTAATGATCAATATTGAATTCTGTTTAAAGACTCATATAATTCATTTAGTCCTTGATGATAATGTTTTAATGTGTCTATTTTATTTGATATTTCAATATTTTAGTATTATTCTACAGAACAATTTGTATAAATCAGATTAAGTAAATGGATCATTTTGATTTGGAACTTAAAAAAAAATAGTGAACTTTTGCCTATTGAGTAAAAAATGCTCTTTATTTAAGAAAATTGAATGTTGCTTTGTCAAGTATTGTAAACTCACTTTTTAATAAGTTTTTGTATAATTATTATTTTTTATGTTTTTCTTTAAACTTGAATCAATTGGACAAAAAAAAATTTTGTGGTTCTCTAATATAATTTGATCAACTGAATCCATGTAATTTTGTTCCCTTACAACAATTTTATTATTTTTTTGTTTTGTCCAAAGTAATTCCTATTTACATGTGTTATCAAATTTGTTGCTTGTTTAATCAGCTATTAATGCAGGCCATGAATTATGCACCGAGTAGATTAGAATTGAATATTTCTTCAATTATATATATAAAAATATTAATAACTGAGTTTTTTATTACATTCTATATCCCAATAAGTTTAAATTTTATTTACTGTTCATTGATTTAAATATTTTAGTTAAATATATTAAATAATTAAGATATAAAATATTACATATGTTCAATTTCTAATATTTAAACAAATTTACTATTAAAAAATATTGATTATATTTTTTATATTATTTTTGAAAGCCAATGTTAAAAGGAAACATTCAATTTTTATAGCAAATGCAGAATCTTCCAGCTCCTGTAAAGCGCAGAATTAAAGCTTTGAAACAGTTGCAATTAGTTACGACTAATATTGAAGCAAAATTCTATGAGGAAGTACATGCCTTGGAATGTGCTTATTACAAAATGTGTGCTCCTCTCTATGAAAAGAGGAGTGATATAATATCTGGCGTCTATGAACCAACCGATGAACAATGTGTATGGGAGAGTGATGATGAAGAAGAAGGATTAACTAATGATTTGAAAACAAAAGCGAATCTCGAAGATGATAAAGAATCTAAAAAAGAAGAGTATGACCATTTTATTTTATTTAAATAAACTAAGAATTTTGCTGCAAGAGTATAAGATTAAAAATTATTGTTTTGTTTCATATGACTTTTTATGAATGTTCAAATGTTAGGCACTCTACTAACAAATCTTAATTATTTTAGGAGTGAAAATGAAGATATTAAAGGGATCCCAGATTTCTGGTTGACAATATTTAAAAATGTTGAAACATTAGCTGACATGGTTCAGGAACACGATGAACCAATACTCAAACATTTGTATGATATTAAAGTAATATTTCTTGAATCTAATCCAATGGTAAGTTGGAAAAGAAAAAAATCATTAAATATCTACATATAAACGAAAACCTACCTATACCATTAATATATAAATAAAATTGTGAAACATAAATAGAAATGAAATAAAAAGAATTTCATTAAAGATAATAAGATTTTTTGTAGGGCTTTGTTCTTGAGTTCCATTTCGAGCCAAATGAATACTTTTCTAATTCAGTTTTAACAAAAGAGTACCATATGAAGTGCACCCCTGAAAAAAATGACCCATTTAGTTTTGAAGGACCCGAAATATACAAATGTAAGGTAAATATTATTTTTAATCTAAGTTTATATGTTTTATTTTCTACATGAAGAAAGAATTTATTCAAAAGTATATATATTCATCCTAACCATTTGTATAGGGTTGTGTGATTGACTGGAAAAAAGGAAAAAACGTTACAGTAAAAACTATAAAAAAGAATCAGAAACATAAATCTCGAGGGTCCATAAGAACTGTAACAAAAACTGTTCAGAACGACTCGTTTTTCAACTTTTTCAGTCCACCAGTTGGTAAGCCAAATCAATATTTTTATATTTTATGTTTTACTTACATATTGGTGATAATATATATTACTATTGTTATTAATTGTAAACTATTTTTCTAGTGCCAGATGATTCTGAAGCAGAAATAGATGATGACACTCAAGCTTTATTATCCAGTGACTTTGAAATTGGCCATTATATAAGAGAACGTATAATTCCTAGAGCTGTACTGTATTATACAGGTATTTCACAAAGTGAAGTTGATATTTAAGAAAAAAATACAAAGTTTTTTCGAGTTTTGCTAGAACTTTCAAAACTATTGGTTAGTGAAAGTAATTTATTGACATATAATGAGTAACGAATAAAAAAATGACATTTTAGGAGAAGGCTTAGAAGACGAAGACGAAGACTACGAGGAAGAAGAGGGCGATGAGGACGACCCTGAGGAAGAAGATGAAGATGATGAGGAATCTTCTCCGAATAATGCACCATCAGGTGGGAAACAACAGGGAACTGATCCTAATGACTGTAAACAACAGTAGAATTACATACAAATTTTGCTAAAAAAAAATTATTCGTGCGTACATACACACAGCATACACAGAAACAGAAACACATAAAACCTGACCGATAACTGCCTAGATATCATCCTGCACCTGTGGCTCCAACGTAATCCTGTTCGTATCAATCATCTAATATCGTATCATATCTCCTATTCCAGATCAAGCCTAGATTCTTCGACATACCGGTGACAAAAAAAATTATGCGTACCCTCCCTTTATCTGACGTTGACGATGAGTAGAAAATACGGCTCATTAACAGCCTAAGATTTAATATCATATAAGTATAAACTAATTGCGCTCTCAGCTCTACATAATCATTGTCATTTTTAATTGCTTCATTTTATACTATTGTTACGTTTATATACAAACAAAGTTAGTTGAATTTTTTTCAAAACGCACGTTGATCTATGAAGAAATTTTTGGGTACTGTTAAAGCATTTTTAATACAAAAATTGAAAAAAACGCAAACAGCAGATAGCGCTTTGTTTCTTCTTGCCATGTAACAACTTCTGTAGTGCCATTTTCCTCTCCTGTTTCTTCTCTTTTTTCCTTGTTGCATTTTTTTAACATTGTTCTTTTCCTGTAAGTTCTTAGAATTTGCTTAAGTTACAAAAAATCATGTCCTTTTTATACGGTTTTATATTAAATTGTTTTCAATCCAATTTGTTATAATCTTGAATTATAATAGACTTCGAAACCGATCAAGCTTGCTGTGTTACCTTTATAGTAGGTTTTATGAAATTTCGTGTAATACTTTTGTGTATTGTACTTAAATATGAATTAAATAAGTTCTAACGGTGTTGGTCAGGTAAGTAGTAAATGAAGATTATTTCACACTTTCATTGGGTTTACCATGTTTCACATGAGAAACAAAATTTAAAAAACAGACACAAAGAATTATTATAGTTTTTGAAATTGTGTAATAATGTACACCAATAAAGTACACCAAATTTACTTTTTCTAGTAAAATTTACTTAAATTTACAGAAATGGTACTAACACCTTTTTTCTAGTGCAATATTAAAATTGAGAAGCATCCGTAGCTTAGTAAAAATAATAACATATATAGCTCTTGACATTAAATATATGTATATCTTTCTTATACAATAAAATATATATCGCGATAATACGAATAAGTTTATCGGAAATTATATTTTGTTATATTCTCTGTATTGTATAAATGTATAAGTAAATCAGAAATGTCATGCGATTTTCACACTTTTGTAACAAAGTGTAAACTAATTTAAAAATCATAACTATTTTCGTCTTTTTCGAAGTACAAAAAAATACATTGTTACATTTAGTGACATCTTTGAAGAATTATGATAATTAATGTTACCGGTCATTGCTCTATTTTATAGACCTTTACAGCTTTACTATAGAGATATAAAGATAGATTACGTAAGTCATACATTGTCGTGTAAGTGGATGCGATATGGAAATAGAAAAAGAACGCTGCATAGTGGCGTTTATCTGATAGACATGCATACTGACACCGCTCATTGATCGGTGTTACACCGACATATTGACTATATGAATGCGCATACGGGATTAAACGAACACACAAGAAGCCTCTACGTAGCGTTCTCTTTCTATTTCTATATCGCTTTCTCAGCTCGCTCACGCACTCTATCTGTATATCTTTATAAATTTTACAGTATAATAATTGTGCTCGTGACCAATAATGCGATAAGTAAAGTGCACTGATAAGCATTTTTTTCTTTTTTTTCTTTTTATTCCCTAAATAAAGATAATCTCGTGTATTTTGACGCGAAAGAATTTTTGCTAAGTGAATATGTCTCGAAAAGATCAACAAATTTTAAAACAGTTTTACAATTGTTGTATTTTACGCGAGGGGAAAATCTTAAACGAAGATTTATGGGTTCGCGATGGGAAAGTCGTTGACCCAGAAAAAATTTTTTACGACGAAAAAGTCAAACCACATATAAGAATCGATTGCAACGGCGCGTTAATTTCTCCTGGATACATTGATCTTCAAATCAATGGTATATAATGCAAGTATAATAACAATAATAATTTCATTATAATCTAGTATAATTTGTTGTAAATGTTATTCTTTTACATTACATATATTAGTATACAAAATTTTGGTATACATTATTAGATAATAAGGTATTAATATAAAATATTCCTTATTTCAAAATATTTATGCAATAGGATATTTGTACAATGCTTCTACGATAAATATTAACTTTGTACAAAAATATTACAAATCTAATTGTACGTACAATTACACTTTGTAACTATTATTTTACTTACTAGGTGGTTTTGGAATAGATTTTACACATAATGTTAATGATGTACAAGAAGGAATTAATAAAGTAGCCAAAAAATTGCTTGAATTTGGTGTAACATCATTTTGTCCAACTTTGGTTACATCACCTAGTGAAACATATCATAAGATATTACCAAACATTAAGAGAACAAAAGGTGGGAAACATGGTGCAACTGTATTAGGAGTTCATTTAGAAGGACCTTTCATTAGTCCAAGTAAAAAGGGAGCTCATCCAGAGAATCATATAAAACAATTTGAAAAAGCAAGTCTCCAAAATATTTTCAATTCATGCATTTAATGTATACATGAATATAAAACAAATTTTAATGCATCAGTAAATATTCATATGTGAATATATAAATTACTATTATTTCTATTCATAAAAATTTTCATGCTTCAAACGCATATATAAATCTAATATTTTTAATTATCTTTTCATATATATGGATTTTAGGGTTTCAAGTCATTAAGTGATATGTATGGAAGTTTAGAAAATGTTTGTCTTGTAACATTGGCACCTGAACTTCCTAATGCCCAATCTGTGATTACAGAATTGTGTAAAAGAAATATTACAGTTTCTCTTGGTAAGATATAACTATCCTAATTTTAATAATTTAATATCTTTTCTAAGTCTAAATATTTTAGGACATTCTGTAGCAAATTTGAAAGAAGGAGAAGAGGCTGTAAAGAATGGAGCATCCTTTATTACCCATCTTTTTAATGCAATGTTACCAGTAATTATACAAAATAATTTTCTATTTTATAAAAAGTATAAATCATCAGTCAAGCGTAAATGATAAATTTGTATTTATAGTTTCATCATAGAGACCCAGGATTAGTTGGTCTCTTAACATCTGATCAAGTTCATCCTGGAAAAATTATCCATTATGGCATAATTGCAGATGGAATTCATACTCATCCAGCAGCATTGCGTATAGCTCATAGAACCCACCCTGAAGGTATATATGTGTATCTTTTTTTATAAAACAATCCTTACCTGTCTTAATTACTAATTAAAAAGATCTTAAAATTATTATTTAATTTTGCGTTTTAGGTCTTGTTTTAGTTACTGATGCACTGTCAGCACTAGGATTAGAAGAAGGCATACATCAATTAGGACAGCTTAAAATCGAAATGCGCTCGGGACGTGCATATATTGCTGAGACAGATATACTGTGTGGAAGTACAGCAGAAATGTCGAAATGCGTTCGTCATTTCAAAGAAGTAACAGGTAATTTAAACAATATGACATATATGATATATAGATTTTTTAAATTCAATTTTCATCTTCTCAAGAAATATTAATATCTTTTATTAGCTTTTGTTCTTTACTATAATATCTTGCAAAGAGTCCTGTATATTGATAAAGATTACTGTCTCAATATTCTTATGGAAGAATATTTAAGTATACTATTTATATCTAATTACTATACAATATTATTCACTTTTTATAGGCTGTTCAATAGTAGAATCTTTAGAAGCTGCGACTCTCCATCCGGCAAGAACCTTAGGTATTGAAAAGACTAAAGGAGTCTTAAACTATGAAGCAGATGCCGATATGGTAATGTTGAATAAAAATTTAGAACTATTATCGACGTGGATAGCGGGAGAATGTGTTCATTGTAATTGCAAGTATGTTGAATATTGTCAGTAAAGCACAGAACATACTATTCAAATAATTGCTTAATGCTCATGGACATAGGAATTCCTGTGTCTATGTCAATATTACTCAACAATTGGTCACTTTTATTAGGGAAATTGGCGGAATTGATTTCACAAAACATTCAGAAAAAAATGTGGCCATTTAGCCACTTGTATTAATTATATGAGCATGTACTTTACATGCCTTAAATATTACACTTTTCGTATATAATGCGCGACGGCTGTGAATATCGTTCTAGCCATAATTTTATTCATCTATCTATTCATATTGTAAGATATACAATTATATACGCATTTTATATAAAAGTATTTTTTACGAACGTACTTATATTTTGATACATATAAAATAAAGATTAATCTTTACCTTTATTGTATTGGAGGGAATATGCCTTTAATGATATAAAGTCAAAAACAACTATATAATTTTTATCTTTAAATTAACAACAAAAAGGTCAGTTATTTTTTATAGTTAGGTACAAATAGGATGTATATCTATTTCGACAAAAAATGTTATTCGTTATAAAATATTTAGATAACAGTTTCAAAATATGTACAAATAAATTGTTATTTTTAATTCATGCATTATACCATTTATTACAAAATATCCTTGATCGTTTTTTAAGGCTGAGTTGTACGTATAAAGTAGGTTTGATGTGTAGAATATTTATTTCGTCAAATTTTTGAAATAAATATAGTATACATGAAAAAATAGAAAGGCTAGGTTACTATTTCATTTGATATCAGTATATGTGAAAGATGTCATCCAATTAATATCATCATTATCACAATTTGTAATATACATAAAATTGTTAAATGTTTTTTTTTTTTTTTTCATTTAGAAATATATTTTTCTTCTTATATTTGAACAGTTAGTAACATCAATATTTTAATTACACATTAAACAATATTTTGTAGTCATTTTAGCAAAGCGTTCAGAAATCAGTTGTTTGCATGAGAAGTTACTGTTTCACAATAAAATATTGTTATTGTTGCATCAATTGTATGTGGTCTGTTCTTTCAAGGTAGAACGACGATGAAAGCCAAGTCGCGTAAGGTTCTTATGTTAATAAACGACGTCCTTCAGGTTGCATATATATGGCGAGTGTCTAATACCAAATGAATGTGCTGGAGGAATGTCAAGAATTACCTGTAAAAGGTAGTTTTTATCGCTATACGAGTGTTCCATAAAAAGTTAATAATCATAAGAAAACTAATATCTGGTCCAGTCGTGCACTTTTTCTGAAATCGAATTAGGATCTCAAAAGCATTTTTCGTCAGAATACTGATATTCTTTAGATATAAACATAAATAATTAGTATAAATAAATAATAAATATAACAAAAATAATTCTGAACTTTCACGAATACTGATATTATTATGTTGAGATATACTATTGAAATCCATACAACTCGAACGTCAGATAGATGCGATTTCTGGTTGTATACCCTTAAAAATAATTATACAATTTATTAAGCGATGTCTATTGAACAAGCTCTGAAACTTTTGAGTCTTTTAGTTTTTGAATACAGTAGGAAGAAATTAGAAGTACTTTTTCTGGACAATGAGCTCCAGGTCCTGGAATCTGGGAATGATCATCAGGCAGCTGATAGCGGGTACTTATGCTATAAGCCGGACTTTTCAATCTGACTGCATCTGGTTTAACAGCTTCGTATGTTCCAGGCCCAGGAACTAAAACACGATCATCTGTAGAAACTTTCTGTCTACCAGAGATAGAGTAAGCCGGTGCTGCTTTTTTGTTTCCTTCCTTTGTTCCGCCGAGAGCAGAAGGAATATTATAAACGTTCGGAGCTGGAACAGAATAAAAATAGTAGCGACTTCACTGATGTTAGATTATAAAAACATATATTTTCCTTAGAAAGTAATAATCATTTTATATACAAAAAAGATATAGCATTTTGAATAATAGATTATTTAGCATTTATATAATATTAATATAATATAGCAATTTAAATAATATTATTTGTATAACTGCGCTATATTTTTAGCTATATTTATATAATATAGCATTTTAAATAATATTATTTGTATAACTGCGCAAAGAAAAGATAAACTAGCAGAAACAAATCCTGTAAATTTACCTGGAATATCATCTGGTCTATTTATACTTGTTCTAAGACCAAAAGTAAATCGCAATGCTTTTTCCAATAAAAGCATAGCTTTTTCTGGACTGTATTCACCTGGACCTTTAAACCAAATATTAAATCTATTGAACAAATACACAAAATGAACAAAATATAATAAATTTTAAAAGATTACCGTACCTGGTATAGAATCCGTTTCATGTACTTCAGGCTTAACTCCAAAACTATAATGAGGTGATTTATTCAAATTTACCTTTTCAGGATGATAATTTCCTGGAGCTAAATTTTTAATGTATCAAAATAAGTGACTTTTGTGCATTATCATAAACGTTCTATAAATTTTATTATTTACTTTTACGAATATTACTTACCAGGTATATCACTAGTTTTTTCGTAAGATGTTTTTAAACCAAACGAATAACGTGGCGATTTATCTAAATTGACTTTTTCTGGAGAATAAGTACCAGGAGCTACAAAATGGAAGAAAGGAATACTAATGCAATCATAAAAAAAGATGTAGTAAAATGATACTCGCTTATGTAGCTATTATAAATTATAGCACAGTATTATAACATATATGTAATTGAAAAAACAATTTCAGTAATTTTGTATCATCAATAAGATTTTTTTTACAATTTGCAAAATTTAAAATGATATATGAAATTCATCTTTTAATAGTAGGTGAAATTCATAAACACTTTGTAATTTTAAAAACAAAATATTAAAATAAAGTTATACAGCAGTTATAAAGCTGTAAGCAAAAGAGAAGTGAAGAAAAAAATATAAGAGCTGAAGCTTAAAATGGTTTGAATTAAAAATTGCACCATATATCAGAAGCATGAAATATTTTTAATTAGGAACTGTTTTAGAATCTAGCCTTGCGGTAGTTTAGTAATAATTTGTTAGTCAACACCGTTACCTGGTGTATCCCTAGGCTTTTCCAAGGGCGTTCTATTACCAAAACTGAAATAAGGTTTATGTTCCAAATTTAGTACTTTCTCTGGATAGTAATCAGCAGGGCCTACCGAAGCAATCAAATCATTAGTAATTGTTTCTACATAATGTTAAAATCTAAACCAACTTTTCCAAAATAAGAAGCTGCTGCAATTTGCACTAAATAAAATTCACCTGGATTATCATTGGATTTTTCCAGTGTACCTTTTCCTGATAAGCTATATTGGGGCCCTTTATCTAAATTTACCTTCTCGGGGCTGTATGTTCCAGGTGCTGTGATAATAAGTAGAATATCTAAGTCTCTTTACTACAATTGTTGTAGGATTAATTAATAAATAAATAAATAAATAAATTAATTATTAGTAATAACTAATATCTTGTTATGTAAAGGAAATGGGAAGATTGAATTTTTTACTTTAATCACCTGGATTATCATTAGGCTTCTCTGGTAAACCTTTACCAGATAAACTGAATTGAGGACCTTTGTCCAAATTTACTTTCTCAGGACTGTAAGTGCCTGGTGCTATTGAAAAAATTAAATACAAGAAGACATTAATCTAAAAGAATAATATATTAAATAATAAATCAAACTATCAAGAAAATCTAAAAAAAGATAAAAGAATTCACCTGGATTATCGTTTGGTTTTTCTGAAATTCCTTTTCCATATAAACTATATCGTGGACCTTTGTTTAAATTTACTTTTTCAGGACTGTACGTACCTGGTGCTATGATAGAAGAAAATGTAAAATATCCACTAAGAATTAAATGCTAATTAAAAATTATTATATAATTAAGTAACAAAATAGCAAATTAAGTAAATACAAAATAAATAGAGAACTGATTGTACTGACCAGGGTTATCAATTGGTTTCTCAGAAGATCCTTTACCTCTTAAGCTATATTCTGGACCTTTACTCAAGTTCACCTTTTCTGGACAATAATCTCCAGGTGCTGTAGAAGAATAATATACAGAAGCAGTAAAGTAATCCTTTTGTAAACTAATAAAAAAAATTAATGTTAAAAATGGTAGTAGAGTGGCTATAATAACTATACCTGGATTAGTGTTTGGTTTATCAAGAGGTGTTCTTATTCCAAAACTATACTGTGGTGCCTTATCAAGATTTACTTTTTCAGGTGCATAAGTTCCTGGTGCTAAAAATTGATTTTCTTTATTTATGTTTAAAACTTAAAAATCTACATATGAAAGTAATTTTTTTTACAAAAGTTACTATTTGTTTCTTCCAACACAATGTTTAATTAAAATTAATTTTTCAAATTCCAAGCTTGTATTTACAGACCTGGATTATTGTCTACTTTATCATAAAAAAGTCTTCCGCTTAAACTATACTGGGGACTCTTATCCAAATTGACTTTTTCAGGATTGTAAGTACCAGGGGCTGTAAAAAAGATGCATGTGATGTAACAATTGCAATAAAAATCTACAACTATATTCTTCATGCAATTACCTGGAGTATCGCTTATTTTTTCGAGAGGTGTCCTCAGACCAAAACTAAATTGCGGTGTTGTATCCAATTTTACTTTTTCTGGACAATATGTACCTGGCGCTAAGAATCATTTTTTGAAATTTAATTATAGATAAATACCTTTCATTTTATGCAGTCATTAATGGAACTTTTTAAACATTAGTTATAAATTATTTAAAATCAAAATTAATATTTTGTTATCAAAATATTACACTTCAATAGTATATAAAAATTCGCATACCAGGGGTGTTGTCAGGTTTTTCTACTCGTCCTTTCCCAGTGAGGCTGTATTGAGGACCCTTATCCAAATTGACTTTTTCAGGGCTATACGTGCCAGGTGCTATAAAAATAAATTGACATGTGCTGGTGATACTACAATTCGTAAATAATGTACATTACATATTATCACATACAAAGTTACACGGCTGTGATAATAAATTCGTGATTATTATTTTGTCGACCGAACAAATGTACAGCAAGTCATGAATTTGCAATAAAATTAATTAGGTTTCAATAAGTTATTTAACAATAATTGGTAGAAAATATGTTTGAAAAGGAATGATTTTACAGATTTAATTAAATTCGGTTAACAAAATTTTAAACAAGTGTTTTATGATTGCCTTAATTACCTGGGGTGTCGCTCGGTTTTTCGAGGGAAGGCCTGAGTCCAAAACTGTACTGCGGTGTATTGTTCAATCTTACCTTTTCCGGACAATAAGTACCAGGTGCTGATATCATAATATACAAATAATTATTAATTTCATCATAAATAAAACCAACATTTTAATTTAATTATGCATTTTTCTTTTTAGCGAAACAAATAATAACGGAAGTAATAAAAAATAATATATCACAAAACGATTACAGTGAAAGAAGAAAAATTATTTCATAAAAAAGAAATTTTATTTCATAAAAATAAAATTTAAAGTATACTTATTAATATCTACAAAGGAATGCAGTTACTACATAATTTATGTTTAAAGATTTCTTTTTTTAATTTTGTAATACAATATCAAATAAATATCATAAGTGCAAGTTACTATACATGCAATTCAATTATTAAATACGTTGCAAGCCAATCATTTTGATTTGCATCATTCTACATACTTGCCAAAAATACAACAATAATTTAGAAGATAGAAAAGTTCGAATAGCAGAGATGCAGTGTGTATTAATCCAAAATCACCAAGCTACAATCGCAAAAGTAAGATAAGAAGCTGGATAGAATATTGTCGTCACTTAAAGGAAAGATTCAAGAAATATAATACCTAAACATCGAATAATGTTTATTCTTCGAGTTTATATTTGTACTTTCGCAGAATTCTTCATAATACTTCTAGGCGATCGAATCGCTACAATCAATGGAGATCATGCAGCATGGCATCGATTCTTCCTAAGGAATCATTTTCCTCTCATGACAAACGTACTTTTTGTTAATTTATTGTAAACTTCTTTTTATTTTAATACCGTTTGAATTATTGTAGTATTCTAGGTTACAAAATTATTAGTAAAGTATATTTAGAAAATATACATTCAAATCGATTTAATTACCTTAAAACCAATTTAATTTTATTAAACTGTAGGGAAAGAGATGTACAGACTTTTTAAACAATGTTGGTTAATCAAGCGAGAGATAATAGGAAATAATGAGAGGAATCTGTTTTGCTTAATTTAATCTACACGCACTTATATCTAATCTCGCTCTCTAGAAATGAAAATTTTTACTGCCAACTAATTAAAGCTTTCGACGAGCATCTTTCCAGATAACAATGTCGATAATACAGATTGATGTATAGCGGGTTACTCGTTAACAGGTGTTTAAAATTTCAATCTTTTAGATTTAATCACTAAGAAATGAAACGGGACTAGACATATGCTTTTTAGACAAAAATGATATTCTTTTCATCATCCCTTATTGTTTCCTGCTTGACTGACATGCATATTTTACAATGTCCTGTACATCTATTTGTTACATCTATGAGAAAATTTGAAGTAAGTCTTATTTTTGTCAAGATATGAAAAATAGATAACTGTATTAGTTATTATTTAATTAATATCTGTAGAGATACAGAGTCGTACAGATGCAAGATTTATTGTTTTGATTTAATTAATTACCAGGTATATCGCTTGATTTGTCCAGTACAGGTTTCAACCCAAAACTATATTCGGGGGTTTTGTCGAGATTCACCTTTTCGGTGCAGTAATCATTTGGTGCTGCGATTAAGTCGACATTTATCATAAATATGTTTTAATGAAGATATCAAAAAATATTACATAAACAAGATTATAAATAATGATTTGTGGAGGATAACAAAGGATTTTGAATACGTATATGTAAAATATTATTTACATATATACGTATATGTAAATATTAACGTATATCTATAGTACTCACCAGGTGTACAACTAATCTTCTCGGTTTGCGTTTTGATGCCGAATGAATATTTCGGTGAGCTATCCAGAATAATTTTTCCGGCTTTTTCCGGATTATAATCGCCAGGAGCTGGTGTCACTTCCTGTTTCGTGGATTTCGTGCGACCATGCAACGATGATGCTTGTGCAGCATCTTTTCCTGCAGAAATGAATACAGAATTTAACAAGTTCTATCATCAATACGAACGAGGTTTAATTAGAAAATAATAAATTTAAAAGATTGTTTCAATTTGAAAGTAATAAAAAATTAAATTAGCTTAAAAATAAGTTCGTTTTTTAAAAGTATTGATTATGTTTTTAATCGATTTTATCATCCAATTCTCGTACAATTAAATAGAAGTTATTATAAAATGTACAATATTAAGAGTCTCAAGAAGAAGCAATTATTGGTAGAAAAGTAACGGAATTTCGTGAATAACGCACATTAAAAGTCGCATTCTTGCAGGATATTACTGTTCTGAAGTTTGATCGATACATCATAGAACTCGGAATACCGCTATCTATAGAATTCATTTTGTGCTTACACAGCAGTATTTATGTTTATTTTTGTGGCTTTAATTTCTGTTCACGATAGATAGCATGTTAATCCTTTGTAGACGACAAAGCTATCATGTACATTGTACATACATATACATATGTTATATTAATAAATCAAATGGCAGCGAAAGTATTGATGAACTTACACTTGAATAAGTGGAAAATATATAATGGTGAGTTCGGAATAAATGGTTACGTTGTAAAAAATTGATAAGTATCTACCTTTGGCACTAAGCCCGGAAACGTTGTATTGACCAGGACCCGGTCCAGGACTGTCATTTTTCGTCGCGTGTCTAAAAATGAGTACACAATTATTATACCAATTTAATAAAATTATTCATTGAAATTAAAAAAAAACAATTCTTGTTTTCGAGAACTAAGGTGCGGAATTTGTAACTGAACTTACGTACCTGCTCCCAAACGAGAAAGCGGGCGCTCTGCCTCGTTTCGAGTCGGGAACAGTTTTTCCTACAGATTTGATTCATATTTAAAATTTTATCAATAAATTTTAATACAAAAGAAAGATTTAAATATAAAAATTAAGATTACCGATTAATGGCGGTAATGTTACACAAGCAGGACCTGGGCTACTATACTCTGCAGCGATAGGACCTCGCCTCTTTGTTGGTGTCCACGGTCTTTGTGTCATGCCACCCATTTTCGATGTTTGTTTTTTGATATACTTTTTATTTTTCTCTAAATATAAGAAACAATTACTCGAATTAACTGCTAAAACTTATCTAAGTGATTTTGAAAAATTAAACAAATTTAAAGAATGGATAATGTAACTATATTGTTATTTATACTGAAACTAATACTAATAGTACAGAAAAATATTATAATTCTGATATGTGATAGCTGTGAATCAAATTGTGACTAACGTTTATCTTAAAATATGGCTTGCGAGTGAAGGACGATTCTAAGAATGCACGTCTAGAATTAGGATCGTTCTTAGAGATTAGCTAATTCTCCACGTGCGCTTTTCATTGTACTGTTCTTAAGTTTACTGCATTCTTTGCATCATTTTTAATTCCATCGCATTGTTAAACAATTTTTTAAGTTTGAAAAATTTGTATCTCAATTCTGTGCGAAATTTTTTTACAATATATTATGCTTTTCTGTTTGATGAAACAAGATTGGAATACAAAGTGTGAAACTTTATCGTATACATACCCTGAGTCATATGAATATTCGTACTCTTTAAAATTGAATAATTTTTATAAAATTGAACCAAACAATTTGATCTTTCTTGAGAAATCAGAAGAATTAATTCACTAGGCAGTGTGTAGACAAATTTTTGCAAAAATTGCAATTGGTCGGAACGCGAAGATCAAGGAAAGGTCGTTTTTTACAACTTCTTTATCTGGGTCTATAATGAAAATTTAAGCAATACGATTTAAGAGATCAGTTAACGTTGCTATGAGCTACGGTTGTAAATCGCAGTTTTTTACGATTTTCTTAAGATCTTTCCTTAAGAAACTACGTACCATTTCTTTTATCATTCACGTCATTTAAAGAATAGAATATTCTACAATGATATTTGGGGTACTTATGTAATCAAAATCGCTGATTTTTGCACAATATGAAATAGACAAATAATTGGTATCTCGTTTATAAAGGGCAATTAATATATACATAATATACATCGAAAAGTTATGCCTTTTTGCATGAGATAATCGAGGAGTCTCCTTTGGAATCGTGCAATCAACACGACCTCGAAAGTCGGTCCACGAAAGAAACGACTCACGAACAACCATATAAGAATATGTCCATGGTAGGTATCCAGAATCGCCCACCATTCGACATTGAACTGAATAAAGCATGAATATCACAAATTGTATAGCGTTCAAACAAGTCAAACAAATGCAGGTCAAATGACTCATGACCTACTTATAGTATTTTGTTATTCCATACACATGTACTAACGATATTCTAATAATTGTAAGTGGTACGATCTTCCAGTTAATCTGGATTATGGAAACTTACGTGATTTATTATTGCGTATATGTCGTATCTAGAATGTAAAATAGATTTTGGGATGTAGTTGTTAAAATATATATAAGATCATTGAGATTATGATTTATATTTATGGTTAATGGGGGTGTTACATCGTATAATAAATTTAGAATAAAATTACGAAATTTAATAATACTAATACAGACAGACATATTCTTTGTAAAATCATCAAAGAAAATGGACATTAGAGAGAATCTATCTATATGTTTATATAAAGAGGAAAAATACGATGGATTATTAATTAATCCATCCTATTTCACAAATCATCGATAAATATATAACGTGTATATAGTAACATACATGTTACATAATGTTAAATCTTCGACTTTGTAATATCACTACTATTGAATTAGGATTAAAGCACTTTTTTCTTAAATATGTATGTAATATGGTAATAAGTATCAGTTAAGTATTGATAATACATTCATGAGAATTGAACTAGATTGAGAATAAATCGCTATTTATGCGACGAAGGAAAAAAGGTTGAAAGTCACATGACCGAATTACGTCTTGAAAATTATACAAGACGATTATCGAGAATCGATCATTTAATCGGATTTGCCCAATATGGCAAACACGAGAGACTATTGATCAATCGTACATAGTGGGCTTATGATCTGACTATATATGGCATACTACAGAAAGTGGAATATAGAAAAATAGGTTAAGATTCAAATAGATCTTATCTACCAAATTAAGAAAAACTTCTAATGCTCTCAGTATTACTTCTCTTTAGTCAGTTTCCTCCCCGGCTACGCTCAACTCTATCATCAACTAACTTTCATCTCCGTATTCGGACGATGAAACGCCACGAATCTTTTTATCCACACACGCATGCAAATCAAAGGATTTACATACGGGCATGTACACGTTTCATTAGATCGTTCACCATTGTTTGGATCATGAAAGGACTCAACCATTTCGAAATGTCTCGCTTAAACACGCAAAGAAAATAGTGAATAGATTGAACAAAATTCATGAGGAATCAAATGATACTATTTTTGTCTACACTGTCTTGGATAACCTTTTAGAGTCTCTGACCAAAAAATTAGAGCTAAATACAATTTTCAACATCTTTAGTGTTTTTAGTAAAATTTAAAGACTTGAATGTAATTTAATAATAATTTTTATTAGTTACTAGAGCACACACATACATATTAATAATTTGTGTTTTCCCATATTAATTTTTTATAACCTAGGCTCAATTCTTTTTTTTATTTCTCTCACTTAACTGTCTGTCTTCAATTCTTCAATGATATACGCACGACTGATCAGTTTTAATAGTATCACACTTCATAACAGATCCAATACAGATCCAAATGCTGCATTCGTTCAATAACTTATCACTTGTTACTGATATCCTAACATAAACATGTATTCGGTCCTCAACCGCTCGTCACGCATAGGAATATCATCTTCATGTAAACAATATGCAAACTCGCCATAATAAAAAGTAATACAATGTTATACATAATATACATAAATTATTAATACGTAAGAAAATTATGTTCAAACCTTCAAAATTTTACTAAAAATACGAAGGATGTTGAAAATTGCGAGTGGTCCTAATTTTTTGACCAGGGACTGTATTGTATATTGCAATTAAGTTTTTCAAACATTTCTTTGAAGATTCTTTTGTTCACACCTTTAATCAATTCGAAGGACTCACAGTATGGGTATAATTGATGATTATTTGTCTTAAAGCCTTGACTTGTCTGGTATTAATAATTATACGATTGTGGTATTAAGTGATTGTAACTAGACCGTAGATGTTTACGAAAATTCATATTTTTAGAACCTAAATAGGTATTATATGTATTTTATACATTTTTATCTTTAACTTTTTATAAATGCATAAAAATCCGCAATCGAATTATAAGCTTTCACAGTAAAGTTTTATTATGTAATATAAACAGATTTCGATAATCTATAGATATATACAAATAATTTTGACTAGGCTAAAAAAAGAATAGATTCGACAACAGCAAAAAGTACTTGGAAATAAATGAATATTTTCAGTTAATCAGCCTATATCAATATTAAGGTAACTACGGAATTCAAAGTTACAATCGATATTTAGAAATTTACTTGTTCTCTTATTGAGATTAAAATTTAAGATCATTTTTTTCGCTATTATCTTAAACAATCGGACAAGAGGAAAGTACTTATTTTTAGGCCAGAAATCACCCTTTTATTTGTCTTGTCGATCAACGATCGTTTACATATGAAATACCGCGACGATTTACTTTTTATAGCTTATCATGAATTATGTATTTGCACAATTCGATCTCATCGATCACATGATTCACCGATTTTATCAACGTAATAATAGTACTACTAGATAAATCACCATTTATGTTCTTCTATAATGTCACCGGCGGTGAATTCATTATTACGCCATGGTGACATAATATTTGTTTACAGCTTGGATTACTCATTGTCAGAGTTGCTCATCAGTAAAGCTGTCTCACGCAGTCCTACAGTATTAATATAATTGAACTCGAAATATCCTTGACGACACACCGGTGAATCTTTTTATTCTGTATTTTCTCCCAATTACCTATTAAAATTAAATTGATAACAAAAATAAAGGATAATATTGTGTTCGACAAAGTTATGCAATTTTCAAAGTTGGTTCGTCATAGATTAAAATTTTATTCTTTAAGAATGAATTGACGAATGAAATTGTAATATCGGGCGGGGGAGGAACTATGGGGAAAAGTGATGGATGGGCCCGTGGTCTTTTACGACACGGGGTACTTGAGAAAAGTGTACTTGATTCATAAGAGTTCTCATCGCTTTGGAGATTCAGCACGGCGAAGACGAAGAAGAAGATGAAGAGCGCGACCTGTTCGAAACACGCGTGAGAGTCGACAGCAGAAGCGCGCATGTTTTAACATTTAGGGACGTGGAAGAATCCATGAACACGTTTAGCGGTGACGACAACGTCAATGTGTAAAGCTGGTTGTCGGAATTTGAGGAGATGTGCGATCTCTGCGATTGGATTGATGTGCAGCGCGTAATATACGCGAAGAAACTTTTACGTGGTTCGGCAAAATTGTTCGTCGACTACGAAAGGTGTTGTACAAGTTAGCAAACAATGAAGAAAATTCTGAGTACGGAATTTGAACAAAAAGTGGACGTGTACAGGATACATAAAGAAATGTTGCATCGAACTAAGAAGGAAACCGATACTAGGAGCATGTCTACAAGATGTTAGACATAGCGAAGCAAGTGAGTATGGAAAATTCGGCCATAATAAGATACATCATCGTCGGAATTCGTGACGAAGAGACCAACGAAGTGATACTGTATGGCGCCAAGAACATTTGAGAGTTAAAAGAGAAGCTTACCATGTCCGAAGAAAGTATGAAAGAAAGTGCGAAGACGAAAAGCAAACGAGTTGAAGAAAGATCCAAAAGAATAAATCGCGACGAAACAGCGCAGGAGCGGGTGCGAGAATGCTTTCTATGCGGAAACGAAAATTACCTAAGTGCGGACTGACCAACGAAAAGCAAGGGTGACTAGATGCTTCAAATGCTAGGAGTACGAACACATTGCATCGAAGTGCAATAATCCGAGTGAGTCCTTTAAACATATATATGACAACTTAATTAATTAAGGAAAATATCTCCTTTTATAATTTACACGAGAAAAAGCTACATCTCCAGCATTGATAAATTTTTACCAATAGATTAATTTTTCTAATTAATTTTTGTCTTAGAAATTACCAAATTTTAATTATTATATTATCGACCACTCAGTTACTAATTGTTTAACATTACTTATCATTAATTAATTAATTAAATATCATGAATTATATTTCGTTTTTATATTTGACACTAAACAACTTTTAAAATAAAATTCGTTGATAATAAGATTTTCATTATAAACAGTTTCGTTAATATCGAAATACCTGTTCGTGTATTTAACTTTATGTACGCAAGATGGTTGACTTTTCTAGAAATCTATCCAGGAATACCGGTTCGTCATCTAATTAGTTAACAGTATGTTTATCAAATCTCGATTATTCTCTTAAGGTTTTTTAAATACAAATTTCAGTAAAAATTTGGTATGTACTGCTATAACACTATACAAAATGATTCAATATTGAAAAATACACATTTTTGTACTTAATAGCCTAGTTTATACTTCATAACCCATAGTTGAAAAAATTAAAACTAAGGTTTTTATTAAATTGTAATTACAATCTGTATGATAAATGTGATTGGCTGTTACAAAGCAAAGTGTTAAATCTGTCACTTACCTTGATTTCGCAAAATGTATAGCTTGATGAAATACCGTATTGGGTTCTCAAAGAAAGCCGTGAACAATAACAAGCTGACTGATCAAATCACGAATGCGTTAGAGATATTTATTAGAGAAACACAGAAGCACTAGATTCGTTATTGCGATACCTACACCCGACGTGAGTTCCTGAGCGACTGAAGATTAAATTAAACGTAGCGCTATCGCAGCATGTGCTTGTTTATCCCTACCACACGATCTTTAAATTTCTACTGCGTTTGGATCATTTCGCGCATGCGCCCTTGCGCCGCGGTTATCCTTAACGGGTAACCAATTTGAGTCCCTTGTTTTCGGAATCGAACCTTGCCACTGGATACTCCTTGAATTTTTCTTTTTTATTTAAGTAACACGAAGAAAAAATACCATACATTAAAAAGGAACCATATTGCTATGTTACGGACCTTGGATTTTATTTTGAGTCTGATTACCTTCTTATATATCCACAAAATTCAGTAAATAAATAATTGCACGAAAAATTAATTTTTAATGCAAAATGTAAATGCGAATTTTTAATGCAAAAGTTAATTTTGACTGCAACAAGGAAGAAGAAACACGAATATGACTAAAATATTAAATATTAGTATTGCAAATTTATCATATTGTATAAAATATTACATTGTTCAATGTATTATAGGAAAAAGAGGAAATAACTTAAGTACAAAAGAAATTAAGATATATAACTTGATTCCTTCTTGGAAAGTAACAAGATATTGATATAAAAGCTGCATTTTAGAAAGCAACCTATGTCATCTATTTACATAAAAAGATATCTCCTTGGCTCCTTTATTGGGAATGTATATATACTGTATTTCGCAACCCACGCACCCTAACGGTCTTGGTTTTCATCCTCGACTCTTTTGGCCTTGTATCCTGTGTGCTCAGGACAAAAGTCAGCTAAAATTAGGGGCTCACGTTATCGTTTTAAGTGATGATATACACAAGTGAATGTAAAACGTAATTCCGCTCTTAGTCGTCAAATACAAAGGTAAAAAATTGATACGGTATAGGAGTAGATAGATATTGATAGATACGGATTAGAAATTGATAAACATGTAGTGTTATTTGCAATTGTGCTTTGAAACATCGCGTCTATATAGACAAACGTAATTACGATTAAATAACTAAATATTAATAGTACATTATTATGTCTAACTTCAAAGAGATTTATATAAGTACATGTTTGCTTCCCAACAATTAGAATTAGTCTCTTTTAAATGAAAAATTATTATCTTAATCCCCCATTTTTATTCTCCCACTTGTGACTAGTATATAACATAACTAGTATATAATAAACTAGTAATATAATATGTTAATATGATAATATTCTTAATTTCACATTGCAAATATTTCTATTTTCTTATTAATGTTGAAGGTGGATATTTTTATATTATATCGTTCTCCAAATAGTTTTATATTATCTTATCACAGTCATAATTTTTTTTATACCCCTTGATCATTTTTCTAGATTAACTATATCAATTGGATTGTTTTACATAATTGCCGTTTTCTAAATTCCATATCATAGTATTTAAAATCATATTAAATTCTCAAAAACATTTCAATATTTATTCAGGACTTAACGTTTAACAATTAATACATCAATTAGTATTGAACGAGAAGCACACGTTCTCTAGAATCACTATGGGTACTGCTTGACACTTGATAATTTCCCTCTCCCCAGCCACGCTGACATCACGATATACAGAACTGGTCAGCAAAAGCGACTCTAACAAGTTAGTCTTCTGTATGATAGACTAAGATCGTCAAGGGATTCACGTTTCCTTTGTATCATCATTGTAGGTGTATAGTTTATTATCTCTGTTTATAGAAAGTGTTAAATCATTACATTTATCATCTAGTGATCTATTGGTACAATAGATCATTCAAATATACTCGGGTATACCTGCCTGTAACAAGTGGGCCTCAACAAGCTGCAAGGTACGCCATTTATTGTGCTGATCATAGAGATTTTAATACATAGCGTTCATGTTTGAGATTGTATTAAACAGTATATAGGAACGCTTAATACAAAAGTGTGATTATAAATTGATTAGCTATATCTTCGATTAACTTAGGGAATCCAATGATTCTAAATTAACCAATGAATTTAATATAAAACAAGTAATCACAGTTTATAAATTTTGTATGATTTCAATTAATAATCTTAAAATAACTTTAATTTAATTAGTTAAAGATTGAAATATTTACACTACCATCTGGACATATAAGATTACTTCACTTTTTTCTAAATTTTGTATTAATGAGCCATGTAATTCAAAAGAAATTTTATCGCATAAAATATTATCATTCCAAACCTTCGACCAGCAATGTGTAATTGTAATAAATACACATATAGACAATCGATTGAATAACTTTTTATTTTACTCCTTTATGGATCTGTATCGTATGAAATTATCAATTGCTTCGATACGAACAAGATTACATTATTTATCTTATTTACGTTTTATTTCATGATTCACTTGAGTTTTCACTGCCCTGATAGTAGCAAAGTAATTAATAAAACATGAATAAATTAAGTGCTCAGTCAATGTCCTATGATTTAATCGTTATTTTCGCGTGTTACAATAGCGATAATTATCTTTATTCACTGTTCTACAATAGCATTTGATATTCCATCGTTGATAACAAATCTTGTAACATCAGTTTCAATACAATGATGGTGCAGTGGTCAATTCAACAACGCCTATGTCAATGTTCCTATTTTGTCTGAACTTGAATTAATGCTAATGACAGGATACGCATCCGGACAGTACTTCTGCTTCCATGCATGATAAATATTTGTCTGCGTTTCAGGAAACGAATAATAATCACTTTCGACATATTCAAATTCATTCTAAATTTAATATTATAAATTTAATACAATTTAAGAATTGTTCCTTTAACTTATCACGAGTAATAAGTAGTAAACTTCTGAAGTAGATACGTGCAAAGGAATTAATGTAATGTAATATCTTTATTAGCTCCGGTATAGCATACGTTAAATGACATCATTGCTGGAACTGTATTGTAATGATTTATACTCTTAATACGTAGAACATTTGACATACTTGTCGTGCAATATTCTGTTTTATTCCATACGTATAATATGAGATTTACCGGCACTTACGTATCAAAAGCGAAATATATCAAAACTCATATTAAAATTATATTTTAACAAATATTTTAACAAAGGGTCTACGATATCTTTACTTATTAACCATTGTCAATAAAAAGTTTATAGCACTCTGTACCTGAACATTTCGATTTATAAAATAACTTGTAAGGTAATCATGTTTACTTGATGTTCGTTTTGGTTTATTTTTTTAGTTTCGTTCTGCATCGTACTTTATAATCAGATGTATGCTTTAGACGTTTAAAGATATTCAAGTTTAAGATTAATGAAGAAACTCATCAAACTTTTGTACACTTATTAATGTGATATTTTAGACCTTTTAATGTTGATAATGTACATGATTTATTTATAGGCCTAAATATGGATTCTGAGGACGAAAACTTGCAAATGCACCTTCTATATGATTACACTATGAATTCTACAAAATCTCAAATCATATACGGGTTACTCCTAGACCACCTACGAACCAAGAACATCAAACACTTCAAGTGCCTTGTTGAGCAGAATTTAAAAAAACAACCAGCTACCATCGACGTAAACTATGCTTATCCGAATCGATCGAACGAAACTTGCTTGGACATTGCCTGCAAGAATGGTCTCCCGGAGTTCGTGAAGTTTCTATTGGAAAAAGGTGCGAAGGTAAACAGGGTGAACGAAGCCCACAACCGTGGACCGATTCACTTCGCTACCGAAAATGGATATGCGGATGTCCTCAGTATATTATTGGACGAACGTACAATAAATCCAAACCTGGAGGCTGAACAGCAAACGGCTCTGCATATAGCAGTACAAAATAATGACCTGAATTGCGCGTCGTTGCTTCTGGAAAAAGGCGCCAGTCCCAATATTCCCACTAGCAAAGGTATAACTGCTTTGCATTTGGCGGCAATGAAAGGTCAAAGAGACATGGTGAACCTGATTCTGGAAAGAACCACACATGTCCTTAAATTGGATACTTACAAGGACTATAACAATCTAACGGCTAGAGAAATGTTGGAGAAGAAGCTGCCAAATATTCAGTTACCCCCGGTCCAGATACAAGGCGTGAATGTTTATGACTTGAAGTATTATTTAAACGCTAATGATGAGATAAACTTTTTAAAAAACTTGGAGATTGTTGAAAACGAGGCGGTGAATAACGTAGCGAAGGATCTGATTGAAATGGCCGTGGAAAGGAACTTTGAGAATGCGGTTATTAAATTATTGAAAAAAACAAGAGGGACTGGATGTAACTTGCAGAAAGCTGCGAATTTAGCGGTTGAACAAGGCTTGCCACGTATCCTTCGTAAGATATTGGAGACTGATGTTGATGTTACAAGTGACTTACTGTTGAACGCTTGCATAGAGCTTGGTATGCCGGATAAAAAAGGGTCGGGAAACATAGACGATCGACTAGAATGTTTAAATCTGATCCTGGAAAGAGAAGACGTGGATGTTCGGTGTACAGATAGTAAGTGTTGCATATATATATATCGCATGTATATATATATATATATATATATCTCGCACATGTATTTCTATACTTAGATCTATTTAATCAAGCATCTATTTAAAAATACATAGGCAAAGGAAATACTCCACTTCATTATGCAGCCAGGGCTGACTGTCGAGAGGCAGTGACATTGCTACTTGAAAAAGGAAGCTACATCGGCCACATGAACAATTTCGGCGTTCCACCAGTTGAAGATATTTCCGTGTCCACTCTATCCCAATATTTCGATAACTGTATACAAGCTAGGAAAAAACGAACGAACGAATATACAATCGAATTTGACTACAAATGTTTAGTACCTCATGACACCCCTTACACGATGAATCAACAGAAAAATACAATTAGTCAGGGCAGACGAGAAATGGAAGTTTTTCAATACATCGCTAGCAAGAATGGCTTAAAACATATATTGAAGCATCCTCTGTTATCTTCTTTCCTATATCTAAAATGGCATCGAATAAGACACATCCTGTACCTAAACTTGGCATTTTACATTTTGTTTTATCTTCTGTTGAATACATACATTCTCCAGGTCACTTATCTCACGAGAAGCTCGCAAATATCTGCGAACTCGAGCGTGCAAATAAACGAGGAGATAAAAGGATCAACTTCCATTTACGTTCTGCATATATTCACTGGTATCGTAACAGCATTGTTTGCATTTAGGGAGATCCTCCAATTATTTTCATCACCGTGCCATTATATATCTAGTTTAGAAAATTGGATCGAAATAGCGTTGATAATATTAGGATTCGTTATTTTAAGTGATGTAACTATGCAAGTTGCAGCTATTGTAATATTACTATCTGCTTTGGAAATGGTCATCCTACTTGGCAAGCATCCTCGAATGTCCACAAGTATCGAGATGTTCAAACGAGTGTCTTTCAACTTCGTACGTTTTTTGTTACTTTATGTGTTTCTTATCCTAGGTTTCGCGTTTGCTTTCTTTACCATCTTTAAGAATGATAACAAGGACTTTACAGATCCTGGACATTCTCTGTTCAAAACCATCATCATGTTCACTGGAGAATTCAACGCCAATGACATTGTCTTCGTGTCGCATTCGATTCTCAGCCATTTTATCTTCACCCTCTTCGTCTTTCTCATTGTGATAGTTTTGTTCAATTTACTGAACGGTTTGGCAGTTAGCGACACAGCAGCGATCCTCGGGAAGGCAGAATTAGTTGGATTAATTTCTAGGATACAAGTTCTTGCTCATATCGAAAATCTGGTTGTTCGAGCACCTTTTACTCGCAAGACACATTGTTCAATTTGTTGTGGTCTCTTACATGGTTTTGAATACAATCCCTTAGCGTTCCTCGTTCGGAAAGTTCTTCTTTTTCCAACTTACTTGAGTACTGGTAAATTGAGCGTGGAACCATACGATATTTTGTTTTATCACAATGTAGAATCCGATAAAGACTCCAGCAAGGTGTTCCCTACCTTCAAAATGGATCCGTATATCATAAAACAGGCTAAAGATGTTCTATTGAGGAAAAGTCAGGAATCAGATAATGAAAAAATGTTTAATAAATTGGAGAAATTGGAAAAAAGATTCGCGACGATGGAAAATACATTGAATTCCATTAAACAAAAGATTGAGAATAATAATTTTAATGTTGAAGAAGTTAGTGGAAATTAAATATTGTGCTATTTATTCCTCTTTCGGCTTTGTTAAATATAACATTAATATAATGTTAAACACGTTGTTGATTTCTACTTGTGACTATATTAAAGGCACTGTATTTTTATACTTGTTTTATTTCATGTTATATTGTAATATTTTTATTACATTTAATAAATTACCTAAATGAAATCATTCAACATGTGTGCAACATCATTTCTATATGTAATTAAAAGTATAATTTAAAATATTTATAGAGGCTAATTTTAAGACTGAAGCATATACTATTAACTATATTAGTTATGATTCTTTTTAATGATATCAAGAAATTGTTTCTGAATTCTCTTCATTTATAGCAACGATAACGGGTGACAAAGTTAACTCATTAGTTATGAACAGCAATATTATGTTAAGATTTTAGAGTTATTATTTAACCTAGTGTTAAATATAAAAAATAGATATTTTTACAAACAAGATTATTATAAAAATATTTTTATGTAAATATTGTAATATAAACATTGTAAATCTTTCATGTTTATAAAATATATTTTATTTTTTAAATGTACAAAATAGTCTTTATTTTAGTGACTTACACGATTTTCAAGAAATTTATTCAAGGTGAATTTAAATAATTTAAATGAAATATTGAATGCATGACTAACCTGAATTTTGTTTATCTATAGATTTTAGAATTACTATACTATTAAATTTTGTGGACGTTTTAATACGAAGGCGATTTGAAAATTTCAAGAACTAATGTAGATCTTAAATTGGTCGAATGACAGATTTAACGTACTATCTGATCACGATCCTTTCAAATCGCCATTGCATTCTATATAAATATCGTGCGAGAAATATTACTTTACAATATAATTAATCAGAAGTTACAGATATAGATATGCTTATATAATCTTCCATCGAGTTTGAGTATTGAATTGTTAGCCAGAAACATCTTCTTGCAGAGTCTTTTCTCTTCCACGTCGTATCAAAATATCGGTATAAAATAGATTGAAATCTAACCTAATTAAAAAAATAATAAAATATAATGATAATGTTGAAAATTTCTATTTTTGAATCATACGTAAAATATATAAAGTACTTTATAAAATGCAGCAATATCAAGCAATATAATTTTTAGTAAACATTTTCCTCAAAAATATTTTATTACTTATCGTTATTTATTTTTTCACTCTCTGGTATTGCATTTTGTGGAATATCTTGTACAAGTATTTATAAATTCTACGACGTAACTTACCTACAAAAGACATTAAGAAGTTTTTCGTTGTTATTATCACATCCTAGATCGCATATTCTGTCTAAAAGACGAATTAATACTTGAGTAAATTTCTCATCCAGTGATATGATAGTTTCTTCAAAACTGGCTACATTCTCTTTGTAGATATCTCCAACTTCGTCCTAATAAATAAGTGACAAAAACATACAGATCTATTAATTTTACATTTCATACAAATAAATGTACAAGACCCTTTGTAAAACTAAGATTAAGAAGCATACATTGTAAGAAATGAATATAATGTACACAATGATGTCTGAAAGAGATTTATAAAATATACCATTACAGATCAAAATTTTTAAAGTAAAAATGCATCATATTACTTAAATTTAATATACCTGTAGCTGAAAATAAAATAACCCTGCTTATTATAGATACATATGATTCTTTGATAAGAAGTTGTAACTCATAGTATGATATATCATGCTTATACAACTATGATCTCCAACAATTGGGATAGAAATTAATATACTATTTATATCAAAAGATAAACAAGTATTCAAAAAGACTATTGAAAGCTACAATATCTGACTTGCATGCATCCCAAAATTAATATACAAATATAGTAACTTTACTCTTAGTTTATGCATATATAATCACCATTATTATGTATCATTTATAAATAAACAATTATGTGCTTAATACAAAATCTACATGCAACATTACCATTTATTGAAGTAGTACATATATATTCATATACAACTTTGAATTAAGATATATGTATATAATATGTATGTAATGGGATTTATGAAGTATTTACATATACAATTATAATTTTTATTATGTATATATTTCCTAACATTCATTTTATTATACTTAAATAAGTAATTCTAATGGTAAGATTTTGCACCGTTATTGCAATGATAATATGAGTGTTAATAGTGATAATGTTCATGATAGTATTAACTTATTACATGTGACTATATATAGAAAAAGATAAAAATAATGTTTTTACTAGTGATCGAGAGGCATTAAATTTAATATTCTACACATTAAAAGTCAAATCTAACCATTCCTTTGTATTACTAAAAAAGTTTAAATTAAAAGAAATAAGATTTAAACCTATTCATTCAAAAACTTAAAATCTTTGAATAAATTTATGTCCAATTTGTATTACACCTATAAATCATGCGAATTTAAATCTCATATATCGTATAGATATGATCTATAAAACGATTTTTATTTACTAAAAAAGGAAAGCTTCATGATACTAATGCTACACAAATGCATGGAAGCAAAGTTATAATCTTGGGGATATACCTCAGAATCATAGACATCTTCCTGATAGGCACCAATCATGGATGTCAATTCGGCGTCAATGTAGTATGGACTCATACGCTTAACATTAGTAAAATATTAAAATTCAGTTTACTACTAAACTGTCTTTTTCCAGTTTTATGTTTGTTATGGAATTTTACCGTTTATTATGGACACTGAATATGGAATCTATGAAACTATAATTATCCAGTGGCAATAATTATGTATTAATAGTAAGCACATCACATGCAGGTCTGTTTTGTGGTTCTGACAGTTGTAAATCTGAATTATATAATGCATCTCGTATTATTTTCAACGGAAATATCAAATGTAATGGTACTAAGAGATATTTCGGTTATATTTGCTATTTATTTCTACACAATAATTTTGTAAAAAATATTTGTAATGCCTATCCTACACCCTTTTACAGATATCAATAATGAACAAAGATATTTGAAAAAATCTAAATCAAAACAAAAAATGCAACTTAGATAAACTGTTTTCATTGTATTTTAAGTATATGCATGTTTCGTATATGTACACGAGTACGTAGCAATTTAGAATTACCTTTTCTATTTTTGTACACTTTTATGAGAAGATTGTAACACTTACCTCCATAAAATTGCAAAATTCAAGACAAGCAGCACAAATTCCTGTTATACAGCCCAGAAGATCAGGATCTGTTAACATGCACTCCTTCAAATAACTATCTTGAAGATCTTGATGCACACTTAAAACATCGTCCACGTTACTGACCTATGCATTTAATTCAAATTTCGAATTTTAATAAAATCTATTCATTAAGCTACAAAATTTGTGACGCAATTTAAGTACCATAATGCGGAATCATACCTTACTCATTTTACTTAAAAATGTAAGCCAGTTTGGTTCTATAACTTCAACCATCATATAATAAGCTAAGTGTTGAATGCAGTCCAGCATTCTTTGTCTCAAAGAAAATGCTTGTCTATACGACATTGCTGCATTGTGAGTAAAAGTTTTTGCAATTTTATTGCTCACCCATACTCTGGAAAAAAATATATAAAATCAAAGCAACGTATCAAAGCAAACTTTTATGGAAATATTAGATAAAAATCCTAAGCAACTACAAAATTATATTATAACCTGCATAAACGTCTTTCTATATATTTGCAATAAAATAAGTGTCTGAACAGCATCTGATAGCAAGCTATGGCTTTTCTGTTGAGTATCAAAGAAACAGGCCATTTAACGTCATAATTAAATACAAATGCTTCCAAGCCAGTTAAGATCTTATCAGTTTGAAAACAATACTCTAAAACAAAAATTTTTATTATAAGCAACATGAAGAAATAAAAAAAGAAGAAATTAAAATAATATACCTTTTTCTTCTCTGGTTTGAATAGAGAGTATTCTAAACATTTGAAATTGAAGGTCATATGGTAAAAGTTCTGGTTTTAGATCATCCTTATATGGATCTGAGTCTGCAGTAGACATTCGTAATGCAACTTCAAGAAGAGATGCTAATCGATGAATGACAATATCATACATATTTTTATTTAATTCAGTTTCACAAAGATTCATAAATTGAACCTAAGATTAAATATTATATAATTTTACACACAGTGGTAATACATCAATAGATTAATGAAACATTTTGTTGTATAAGCTTACCACAAAATCTCCTTGTGCAAGAAGAAAATAATTTTTTACACTACGAAGCCGACCCATTAAATCGTTTTCGTGAATAAGAACTTCTAATAAGGTCTTTGCAGCTTCAGAATATGCTCTATCAATAGTAGCTATATATTTTTGCCCTTGATGTTGATAAATTAAAGGCTCTTGTTTTCCCCATTGAACTGTCTTGCCTATATAGAATTGTATTAAATATTTATGAGTCTTTACATGTAAAAGTGAACATAAAACATGCTTGATTAATAAGTATTACAGACCGCATTGTCTAATTACATTAAAGTATTTTCCAGTTCTCAAAATTGTTTGTGCCTGTTCATTAAGAAATGTAGGAGTTCTTTCTGGTCTCATAGTGTACCTTTTTTCCCAGTAATCTGCTGAATAATCTATAGGCAATTCCTCTCTGTGAATTAATTCATTATCTTCCACAAAAAACTGAAATTATACAAAATTTATTGATTTGGTTAAAACGATTAAATAAATGAATAGCTTATAAATATGGATGTTCTTACCTCTTCGTATGGATCACATATCACTCCTTTATATACCCATTTTTCTAATATTTGCATATATGGAACACTTGCTGTTTGTATAAGAAACAAACATAATTCTTTAAACTTAGCTTCTCCATTAATATTATTTGCTTGTTCATGCAAAAGACTGAGCACTTTACCACCTTTTGCATTCGCCTAAAATGAAATATGCTTTTACATGTCAATTTATCATATTAAAATATAAAAAAATAGAAAAGAATGTTATAACTGACTTTACATATGGTTGATGTAATTTGGAAGAGAATAAACATTGCGAACATTGTTGGTTGAATGTAAAACCACAACTTTTGCAAATTTAATTTGCCTCGTACGTGTTCCATTTCCAACTGTACAACAAATAACTGAAAAATTTTTAATATAGAATTATTTTATTCTTTACGCCCAATGTGCAACCTGATTACAATTATTTTATAATAAATTATTTAAACTAAGGAGGAGATTAATTTTGTATTATTATACATACTAAATAATCTTTCAGTAAACTTTTTATAGCTCCTCTTAAAGCATGATTTACTTGACCATCTTCTGGTAAAACTTTTTCTTCAACAAATCTAGCTGCCATAGAATAGTGAGATGCGAGGGGTAATATTTGTTGTGTCAATTGTTTGTAAGATATACCTATAAATGATAATGTTACAAAAATGAATGTCCAGATTACACACCTAATTACTACAAAAACATTTTTATTTCTTACAAACATCTGGAGATATGTTGAATGTCTTCACTGCATATGGACTTGTCAAAGGTTCAGAAACAATGTAAGTTCCATCTATACCTTTCAAGCAATATAAAATGTCCCAAAGTAATATAGATTCTTGAGAAACTATTGGTACAACTTCTGTAAACGTTTTATCCCTTAATAAATTAATCATTAATTTCTTATATGCTTTTAAGATGATATTTACTTTGGCAGGGCATTGCATTTGGTTCATTATAAAAATCCCATGTTATTCTAGGCCTCTCATAAACCCAGTTATGTTTTATTACAGATGACTCTGTTTTCTTTGTAATTGCACATACTTGTTTATTTAATTTCTTTTCTCCTTCAACAGCAGCTTTAATCACATTCTTACAAATCTATATTTTATATAATACAATGCATATTAGAAATAAAATAATTCTCAAATTAGTATTTAAAAAATAAGAAAAACCTGTGGTAGATCTTCTGTAGTAATAGCAGCATTTTTTGTGCAAATTGATGATAGATTTGATGCTCCTTTAGCCAAATAATCCTTTAATACTTTATCTTCAGATATGAGTTCCAATACTTGAATGAACAAACCTAACAAATCTACCCTATAAAAAAAATATGATATTATTTTAATTATTATTATCTTTATTCTTCATTAGACTCATATATATATATGTATCTATAATACTACTAACTTCTTTGCTTTTAATTCTTCATATTTTTGAAGAAACAATTCAGGAATAGGAGAATTTTTTGCCAAATTACAAATAGAACTTTGTGAAGCAACAATAGTTAAAGCACTTGCACTTGTTGGTATCCCTTCTTTTTGTAATTTCTCTACATGTTTTTCTGGTGCAGATGATGAGCTAATTATAAAAGAAATAATAATGTACAATGGATAATTTAAAAATCAATATAATTAAATTTAACATGCACAATTGCACAATTGCATAATTAATAAATTGAAATAAACTTTATAGATTTGTTAATAAAAATTCAATGGTAGATCAACATAAAACTTTTCATCTCTACTTACCCGAGTAATCCAATTAATTCAACCACTAAGTGATGTAATTTAAATTCGCTCATTGTTCTCAGCTAATAAATATATTACATTCTCTTAAAAAATACTTATTGTTTTTGTACCATTATAACCGCAACTGAGATTGCTAGTGCTGCTCTAGCATATCTAAATACGTTTAGTAAAATTATGTTTCACTAATCACTTGAAATACTTGTTTACCTTGATTATTGGTTAGAAATGAATTAGGTTATGTTAAGTACGAAAGAATATGAATTAAAAAGAGAATGTCACCAAATTTTTCACTTCAAAAAAAGAATAATGCTCTTTATATATTACTTCGTGTAAATATTAATCTAATTTTCAAGATTATTAATCATAAATGTGAATTGAGGATTTCAAGTTATTTTTGATTTGAATTCATTAAATTCGCATCAATTTGTATCAAAGAACCAATAACGTGCATACATTTAAAATTCACGTATCAATATATTTCTATATTTTCACGTCATATTTGAGTGAAATAAATTATAAATTGCAACAATTAGGAAAGATGTTTCAAAGTTTTTACTCCCACTTACATATGTAATTTAATAAAATATTTAATTTGACACAGTTTATTTTAGATATTATGATAATTATTATGATGTTTCTTTTAGATATTTTAATATTGTATGTAATATAATAATAAGTTTACGAATCTATATTTGCCTCGATTGAATTACTATCTGGAGGAGTGAGATACATCATTCCATAAAATAAAGATTCTTCATATTCCTCACGAAGAATAGTTGTTTCATCTGTAGGTAGCGGTAACACATTTGTCTGCAATTTTGAAGTTACTTGAAATATGTATTTACTAGCAGGAATTCTGAAATTATATGCAAATTTTATACTACATACACATCCATTATTATTTTTTATAAATAATGATTATTTAATGATTATGCGGTTTAATGATTATGTATATCGGGATCTTTTTAACAAATCATACAATACCTGAAATTTGTATTTAGAAATTTCGGAGAAAACATATTTTTACGCTCAATGATATCTTTCTTATTAACATTTGTTGATATATTATATTTTTCTTTCATAAAATTGTCAATATGATTAAATAGTACAATATTTGAATTATTTGATGATTGCAGAGAATTTATATAATTTGTATCCTTTTTAAATCTTTTAATCACATTCTGTGTCTCTATATCAATTATAGGCCTCTTTCTCTCCAATAAATTCATACTTTGATAATTTATACCTGGTTTATAATTTTCCTTACAATGTCTAAATTTATGAAAACAGTATAAAAATTATAATCAAGGCACAACATTTTAAAATAATAAAATTTTTCTTACAATAGTAGATTCTTGTCAATTTTTAACTTTATTTTGTTAAAAAATTGATCATCATCATCCACAATAGTAGTTGAAGCACTTGGCTTCTTATTTAAGTTTTGTCTAGTAATGTTATCAGAACATATGATTCCTATTTATGAAATAAAATACAAATATTTATTAATTTAAATTAAAAAGTATGAATTAAAATTTTTTAATTTTACTTGCGCCAAGCCTTTTCAAGTCCATTGTATGATTTTCTTTTTTAATCATAACAGTATTATTATGTGTCGTACTGTTATTTAAAGTTTGCATGATGGATCCAGAATTATTTGAATTCATATTCATTTCGTGTCTTTCCATTATTAATGTATATTCTATTTAACATAACTCGTAAGTAATAATAGAAATATTAAATATTTTTTTTTGTTATATTTGTATATTTATATACAAGATTTTTTTCCAAATGAGCGAAACCATAGCTTTAGAATTTTAGTTGGTTTTAAATAGTGTATCACGTGGTACATATGATTGCATGATACAACTTGGACCGGAAATAAAGGATTTCATAGTCACTTCTACTTTTTTTAATTCAAATATATGTATCCTACCACCTACCTATTTTAAAGCTACGGTTTTATTTATTTTACGGTTTTCATTTGCAAAGATGATACTGTATATATAGCTCAATATGTACATATACAAATCAGGAATGGAAATAATTTTTTTATTTTACGTATTCTTTCGTTCGTACAGTAAAATATCATATCTAAAAAAATTTCTAAAAGAATGTGGTATGCGTCATTATTATCTGTTCATAATTGCAATGAATTTTATCCTAATAGCTAAATAAACTAATAATATTTTTCCCAATAATTCGTGTATTTGATATTTATTTATACTTTTTTGCAAAATTCCATACTGTACACACATATACAATTGGAAATATGTAAAACATTATATATCTAGCTATTGACACAAAAGCTATGCAACAAACGAATATCACGGCTTTTTCACTTTATTTTTGCCTGTTTCATTAAAATTAATTAAAATGTGAAAATGTAATGTTTCGTACGAACGCAAACACCAACTCGATGTTCACAATTGTTCGGAATGTACAGAACAGCTGATCGACACGATGTTCGAATAATTTCTTCTAGGTTAGCAAAGTTTCATCAGATTGATCAGTGCTTGCACTAAAGTAGAGTTATAACCTCAAAAGAATTTCACGTAGATTGAAGCGGTGAATACGACGTTTATGTGAATAAGAACGTTTAAATAAATGTTGAATGATGCGCCTTATGACAGCAATGAATTTCAAGATTTTGCCTGTTTTTCGGCATCGTGTGACGAATGTTCGACCATTCTGTAGAAATCATCGGCCGAATTACGAAGAGTTGTCGATGCATGTACGACCACAATTTCGAAGAATAAAACTTAATGAATATCATGGAATATTCATAAAAAATATCCATACCCGTCGACAAACTGCGGCTATTATCTCGATTAGATCGTTTGCCACTAAACGATTTAATGATAAAGATTCATCCAAGTAAATCTTTTTATCCCTTCTAAAATCTTTTTTTTTATCATTTTAAATTATATTAATTTTAACGATTAGATACGCTCCTACTTTTGTAGCAAATAATAATTCCGAAATAACAATTGTAATTTTCTTATAATTCGGATAAGATAATTTAACATTTACATATATTATAAATTCTATAAATTATATATTTCTTGTCATTATACAATTTTATAAATTGCAATTGTATTTTACTTTATAGCGGCAACAATGAAGATGATATCAGTGATCCAGGTTCATTACCTGCTACAGTGGTTGTACCAGAAGTATGGCCTCATGTTCCTGTTATAGCAATTAATAGAAATCCAGTGTTTCCAAGATTTATAAAGTTAATAGAACTTAGTAATCCGATTCTTATAGATTTAATACGTAGAAAGGTCAAATTAAATCAACCATATGTTGGAATCTTCTTAAAGAAAGCAGAAGAGTAAGTGATATGTAAATATGTTTTATTTGCTAAATAGAGAATGAATATCATTGTTACATTGAAACTTAATTGTTTTGGTAGAAATGAAGCAGAAATTGTACAAAATTTGGATGATATTTACCCTGTTGGAACATTTGCACAAATACATGAAGTACAAGATTTAGGAAATCGATTGAGATTAGTTGTAATGGCACATAGAAGGATTAAGATTGTTGGTCAGATCTTAGAAGAACTTCCTAAACCTACTCATGGTAAGGCATTTACATATATAAAGCATGTAAAGTTTGTCAACTGATTATTTTTATAAACATTAATAGTAAGAATAACTGTTAGAATTTTCACAAAACATGAGAATGAATCAAAATAGATGAGTGAGATGACTACGAGTATGTATGAGTTTATGTGAGTAAGATGTACCTCTTGTCGCGGAAGTTTTAGGAAATTTCCGGAATTTCGCAGCGTGTGTGAGAGTATATGTATGACAAAAGATTATTGAAGTAGTTTCTAGACAAAAACCTTACACGAAATATTTTCTTAAAATTTGAATTTAATAATTTTTACATAAGTGCTATACTACACAGAAATGAAACTGACGTTCCCTCTTTTAAATGCAACAATTCACGTCCCTGTAGACGATTCAGTTTCCGGTGGCAAACCGAGTCGCAGATTGTCAATTCGTAAAAAAACTGAAAACAAAGTGCCAGAACCAGTACAAAAAATTGAAGAAAGTAGTACTCCTGAGAATAAGGTAACAGAAGGAGTACAGGAGAAAGTTGAAGAAAAAATAAATCCTTCAACAGACACCACAGCTCAAACTGGCACCCCTCAACCTTTATTAATGGTAGAAGTTGTAAATATTACCCATGAGAAATTTAGGCAAACTGAAGAAATAAAAGTAAGCTTAAATGATATTTTTTATTTTTTGAACATAATCATATATTAATATGTATATTGTAAAAGAATATATACATATATAAAAGAAATCAATAAAGAATAAATTAATCTAATATGTATAGGCTTTGACACAAGAATTAATTAAAACAATTCGAGATATAATAAGCATGAATCCATTATACCGTGAATCTTTACAACAAATGTTGCATCAAGGACAGAGGGTTGTAGATAATCCAGTTTATTTGAGTGATTTGGGTGCAGCTTTAACAGGAGCAGACGCACAAGAATTGCAGCAAGTGTTAGAAGAAATGGATGTGAGTAGTTGTATTTGGAGCTATCATTATAATAAATCTTTTAAGTAACTAAAACAGTAACTCTATTTATAGATTTTAAAAAGATTAAGATTATCATTGGCACTGTTAAAGAAAGAATATGAGTTAAGTAAACTTCAACAAAAAATTGGTAGAGAAGTTGAAGAAAAAGTCAAACAACAGCACAGAAAATATATTCTTCATGAGCAATTAAAAGTTATTAAAAAAGAATTGGGTCTTGAAAAAGATGATAAAGATGCTATAGGAGAGAAATATAGAGAACGTATAAGAGAGAAAACAGTTCCAAAAGCAGTGATGGATGTGCTTGAAGAAGAATTAAATAAATTAAATTTCTTGGAGAGTCACAGTAGTGAATTTAAGTATGTCTTACTTCTATAATCTGTAATTCCAAAATTTCAATATAGATGAACATGTGAATAAAATATTATATATTATTATTATTAAATATTATGTTAAATAATTTAACTAATTTTTAATTTGTTAGTGTAATTTTATTTGCAGTGTGACGAGAAATTACTTGGATTGGCTTACATCCATGCCATGGGGTATAACTAGTCCAGAAAATTTAAATCTTCAACAGGCAATTGAAATTTTAGATAAAGACCATTATGGAATGGAAGATATAAAAAAACGAATCTTGGGTAATTGAATCTCTAATGAGCAGATAATTAATCCCTTTATTATATAAAATGTATTTACTTTTTATTGCTCTTAACTTCAGAATTTATTGCTGTCAGTCAACTGAAAGGGTCAACGCAAGGAAAAATATTATGTTTCCATGGACCACCAGGAGTTGGAAAAACATCAATAGCCAAGTCAATTTCCCGTGCACTTAATAGAGAGTATTTTAGATTTAGCGTTGGTGGAATGACAGATGTTGCAGAAATCAAAGGTCATAGAAGAACTTATGTGGGTGCCATGCCTGGTAAAATTATACAGTGTTTAAAAAAGACCAAGACTGAAAATCCACTTGTTCTTATTGATGAAGTTGATAAGATTGGAAAGTATGTACCTATGAATTTTTACATTTTACTTATTTTGACAGTTGAGTAATTTGATAGAAATGTAAGCCTTATTCCTTTTTTATTAGAGGCCATCAAGGTGATCCAGCATCAGCTCTTTTGGAAATGTTGGATCCAGAGCAAAATGCAAACTTCTTAGATCATTACTTAGATGTTTCTGTTGATTTATCAAAAGTGCTCTTTATTTGTACAGCAAATGTGATCGATACAATTCCAGAACCTTTAAGAGATCGCATGGAAATGATAGACATGTCGGGTTATGTCGCAGAGGAAAAGCTTGCTATTGCTAAGCAGTATTTAGTACCACAAGCAATGAATGATTCAGGTCTCTCTAATCAACAGATCAGTATAAACGATAATGCACTTCACTTATTAATTAAATCTTACTGTCGAGAATCGGGAGTAAGAAGTCTTCAGAAACACATAGAAAAAGTTAATCGGAAAGTTGCGTACAAAGTGGTTAAGAAAGAAACGGATAAAGTAGACGTAAATGAGAACAATTTGCAGGAGTTCGTAGGGAAACCTATGTTCACACACGATAGAATGTACGAAGTTACGCCTCCTGGAGTCGTTATGGGTCTTGCATGGACAGCTATGGGAGGTTCTACTCTGTTCATTGAAACAAGAGTGAGAAAACCTACTGGAAAGAAATCAGAGGGTACCTTAGAATTCACCGGCCATTTAGGTGATGTGATGAAAGAGTCTATTCACATAGCAATGACGGTTGCAAGAAACTTTATGATTCGGGAAGATCCATCTAATACTTTTTTAATCGATTCTCATTTACATTTACACGTTCCTGAAGGTGCTACACCGAAAGATGGGCCTAGCGCCGGTATTACGATCGCAATAGCATTAATTTCGATTGCTAAGAATCAGTCTATTAGACAAAATGTTGCAATGACTGGTGAACTTAGTCTCATGGGTAGGATTCTTCCTGTTGGCGGTATTAAAGAAAAGACGATTGCTGTAAGTACAAATATAATAAATACTTAATTAGGCATTTCCATATCATTCTTCGTAATATGTATACTTCCTTTCTATTCTAGGCAAAACGAGTTGGCGTAAACTGTGTAATTCTACCCGAGGAAAATAAGAAAGATTACAATGATCTTCCTAAGTACATCACGGATGGCCTGGAAGTTCATTTTGCCACCACTTTTGAAGACGTGTACCGCATATGTTTTGCACCACAGCAAGAAACTGATACTGTTCGTCATCAAAATCCTTTAGATCTTGATATTTCACCGCCGCAAAGTGCACCACTTTTGGGTAAAAATACTGGCTGAATTAAGGATCAAGTACTTAAGCATCGTAAAGATTGATTATTACACGATCTTACATGTGCCTGATGTATTTGAGATATTCACCTATATATTTCACCAATATTAGATTTTAAAATAATTGAATCTATTTTATCACATATTGTTTTATTTATAGAATCATTTAAATAAAAATGCAGAGAATTAATTTATTTAAGTTTAAAAGAAGAAATTAAAAATTTCACGAAAATTAATCTCATTTTAAATGCAATTTCATTTACGGGCGATACTTTTTTTTATATTAAAATAAATTAAACATTACCAAGAAAGGGATTTAAGTTTTTGCTACTGTCACAATATATTAATCTTTTTTAAATAAACAATTTACGAAAAATATATTGTACATAAAGAATAACATTCTTTGTTATTATCGCATGTAACTATAACATTAAAAATGAAATTAATTGTCACGATATAATGTAATACTTGTTTCTGTGCAGATTTTATTCTGCATTGTACAGTACTATTTACTACAGAAATAAAAAGTATGTATATAATTCATAGAAAAACAAAAAACAAAAGTTTTTAATTAATAAAAAAAAATATATTTTCTATAAATATGTATTTGCTGATCCTGATTTCAAAAAATGCTGTCAATACAGTTACATGGTTTTTTAAAATATTTATATAACCTAATACAGTTATAAGGTAACTATTTTTAGAAAAGTGCTACTGTACAAAGAAAAAACATTATATTAATTGAACTAATGTACAATTTGCGAAAATAAATAAGTCTACTAAATTATATAATTTAACATTTCATTTAAGGAAGTAGTATGATTCTTAGAAAGTAATAATTTTATAAGTTATGTATTAACTTGGAACCTCCATTTTACTCAGTCTAATTATGAAATCACACAATCTCATTTGGACTTGAATTTCTATTGGATTGTTGGTAACATAAAAGCCAGGTACACCAGCTTTTTCTAAAATACTTTGTTGATCTGCTACTTTTTGATCTAATTGTAGAACTAATTTCATATCCATTTGTTTAAGCTCCTCTTTGTGTTTTTTATATAATGTTACTTTCATCGTTGTTCTTTCTTCATCTGTGTATGTTGATGATAATGATTCTTGCATTTCAATTTTCTGTTGGTTTAGTAATTGAAGACGTTGTTGAAAAAGATGTTTTTCTGTAACATGCTGTATTTCCATTAATCCCTTAACAATTTCAAATATTGTGTCATTCAGTAAAGAATTAGCTAAACCAGATAATAATTCATAGGGAAGACGCATTTGATACTTTGGAGGAAGTTCACCAGCCATGTGTTGGAGTTGCTCCACTAAAAAATACAGTTTTCTTTGAAGATCTTGTGGGGTTGGAGTAGCTACATCCATTGTTTCGTCATCAAAAATCATAAAATCTAAACGAAATATAGACCATATGCATAAAATAAAAATTGATAAAATCATACTAATTTTAATAAATTTATAGCGATACTACATATTTACTACATATATTTACATGTTAGAAAGTACAAATGTGGTTAGGTTTATATCTGGTCTTTTTATTAAGAATATTTTGATAAAATTTTCGTAACAACATCAATTGAAAAATAACTTAAAATCAAAGTAGATATCTAAATAATCAATAAATCATTTGCCTTATTGAAAATATTAAAATTCTGATTGACATTGATTGAGTTAAAGCCTTGTTTACAATAAATAAACAGTGAGTAGCAGTAAATGTTACTTTATACATACCAGACTATAAACCATTGAAAACAATTTTTAGAATAGAATTTCAAACATTTTCATATTTTTAGAATTGATGAATACTGTAACTTACACTTTAAATGAATATTAAATTTTCAAATTTTTCCACTTACTACTTATATAATTTTGAAAATAATTTCAATTAGCTATTTGGCAGCACTGTCGCATAAGTTTTCCAGATGATTTTTGTACGACAAATCATCATAAGCAAACCATATGTACATGTACGTACGTGTAATTGTGGTAAGCTCCGCAGTTCGTGGGAGGTTTCTGGAGTTAGGCGAGGGCGAATGTCGAATTTTCTTACCGTGGGACGGAGATGCGCGTGTCAAAAGACCGCGGGAAAATGAATAATGACGAAGCGGCTAGGAAGTGAAAAATGATCGAAGCAAAATGAGGAAAACGTATAACGCTGCAGCAGATGTTCGAACAACTGATTCTCTTGAACAAACAAGACGTTTGCACAGGTAATATGAAACTACTATAATATATGAAATCATTTTCTTCCTACTATTTATCTGACATTATATATTTCGAAACAATTGTTCTTGTTGCTATTCATCCGAATTTACCTTGTGCTAACATAACCTATATTTCGTACACGATGAATCTCTATTGGCGCGCTTTTATGTGTATAGCTTACCTTTATTAGTTGGAGAATCTTCTCCATGTAAATATTTATGTTATTTGTTTGGATATTTAATGTGAATCAGTTATAAACGTAGAAGGAATTCATATATTTATAAAATATAATTCTATATTATACAAGACTGATTAAAAAATTCATTAATATAGTTGTAATTGTACCCATTTACTCGTCTCCTTAAATTTATTTGTGATTAATAGTAATAATTGGTTCAGTATTATATTATATAATAGTATTAATAATAAATAAATCCCTGTGTCGAAAATTTTGCCATTTATGTTAATAATTAGATTGAATTTTTAAAGATGTGTATAATAAATGTGAATTTATCAAAAAAAATATATGTGCAATTAATGACCAGGATTACATTTGATTACCAGGGGTATAACAGATATTGCCAAAAGATTGGATGAGCAAAAGAGTCGTGCATTAACAATAACAGATTTGTTTACCCCTTCAGGGGAAGGACTACGGGTGAAGCTTAAAGATTATTGTATAAGATTAATTACTAAAGATCCTATTGAGTATGCACGTAAAACTGAAGAATTATTGTGGAGAAAAGCATTTTATGATATTGTTTATGCATCTAAAAAATTGCGAAAGGTATCAACATTCATGTGTTACATATAATAATGATAATTTATAATCTAACATTCTATTGCTTTTATAAAGATAATATTTGTTATTAATACAAATCCTATTGTAGGGTAATGCATGGACTGAAACAGAGAAAGCAATGTTATCTGTCCACTTGGCAGTAGGAGTTGGTTTTTACCACCATTTTATATTGAAATTACAGCTAGAATATGGTTTAGATCTAGTTGGTGCTATTGATTTTGCATATGTACAAAATGTAACAGGATTATCAAGTGTGAGTCTCTTTGAAAAAAAACTTATGTTAGTATATATATTATATGTGTAGGGTATTTAAAAAAGATTGTTTTGTATTTTATTAGGTGAAGAGTAAAATCAGCCAATCTAAACATCACACTGAAGAAGCAAAACAATGTGTTATGCGCCTAATTCATAGAAGTTTGGTATGCCTTGGGGACTTAGCTAGATATAAATTAGAATTAGATCCATATTGGGATCCATTGATAGCAAAGAGGTATTATAAAATGGCTATAGCAACTGATCCAAATATTGGAATGCCCCATAATCAAATGGGCACTATAGCTGGCAATACAAATTATGGTCTTGATGCAGTATATCACTACATGAGATGGTTAGAATACCTTATTATTTCATATCCAAATAAAAGCATAAGATTAATTTTTTCATAATTTGTAAGAAACTTTTCAGAAAATATGAATATATGAGTTTTGTAAAATCTAAAATACATGACTGAAGTTATTAAAATTTATTGTTTTTATAATGTGTCATACAGATTAATAATATATTTTACGTTGATATTAATTAATAGTAATATTTTTATAGCATTTTATGTTCTGAACCATTTGAAGGAGCAGAGGGAAATTTAAAAAGGGCCATTGTTACACACTCTATTTACACAGACGAGAAGTATCCTACACATGTTTGTGTTTCACGATTATTTTCTCTGTTACAATTATGGGATTATGATGTACCAAATTCTGATCGGATAAATCAAGAATGCCAGGTATATACTTACGCGTGAAATTTCTCTTTTTATACGTATATCATAAAAATGAATCTTTATTCTTACTGCATTTTCTATAGGATCTTTTAACTAATATTGAAAATTGCTTGAGTACAGAGCAATCTGAGCCAAATAATACTAATACTATTACCAGTACCAATGAAAAAGAAAGTAATATCGAAGTATATCTCCAAAACTGCAAAAATGAACAAACAAATTACTTGACAGATGACATGATATTCAAAATTGTAGCTATATGTTTAATGTCCATTTCTAGATTAAAAAGCAAAGAATCTAGCGAGGTGCAAGGCGTTGTCGCCATAACTTTAGCAATACTGTCTCAACTAATACAATTTACAATAACTAGATTACAAGAATCTTTTATAGATTTGTCACTACCCAATATAGAAGTATCAAACTCGAAAAATAATGATTGCAACACCGAGTCAATAGATGCGGAAGATAAAGATAATGCCATAAAACAACTAAATTTCGATGAAAGTAACAAATCTAAGATTATAAATGATAACAAAGCATCTTTCGAAAAAGGAAGTGTAGAAAACAACAGTGACATCCAAAATGGTTCGCGAAAAACACGAGATAAAACTAAAAGTTTGCTCACGAAACTTCGAAGACGAAAGCGGAGGGATAGCAGTGATTCAGATGCAAGTGACATTGATCCAACTTTGGAATCCTCTAGCGATGAGATAAATTCTGATGTTTCTGAAACAGAGGACGATATATTAAGCGAAGAGAACGTATTATCAGAAGACGCGTTGTCTGAAGACATTACGGACGATGAAGGTGCGTCTGTGCAAGTAAATCAAGAAGATATTGACAATTCTGAAGCGAAAAAGATAAATGGACACATAGAAATGGAAAGAAAACGTGAAACGCCTGAAATGATCACAGAACAGGTACAAAATGGTGAGCAAACACTTAATGATCAAGTTGATAAAAAAGTTAATGATAAAGATTCTTTAGCTAATTCTGGAAGTATAGAAACCAATTCCAATAGCACGTTTGATGAAAATAGTGCCTCATCGAATAGAGTAACATACATTGCTCAATCAAAAAAAGAAAATTTTAAACCGGAAGATGTGCTGAATATTATAAGTGGAAAAGAAATACTGGCATCTATTAAAATATGTTGCGATTGGTTGAAAAGTAACCCTGATATTATACGAATATGTGGAAAAAGTTCGCGAACTTTATTAAAACGTGTTACAATTTTATTGAACTTAATCAATATAAATACAGAAACGCTATTGAAAAATTTTAAGGACGATAGTATGATTCTATCGAGTGCAGATAAATTGAAAGAATGCGTTAAAATAGTTCCGTTACCGGAAGATATTGATTTAAGAGGGTTGAATCTTTTGGAAGATGCCCAGAAATCTCTGAATTGGAAGATACTGCATAGGCATAAGATGAATAAGCAAGAGGAAACCTTATTGAGAGCACTAAAATTAATTGAATTTGGACATTTTCTTAGTTCCGTCGAGGACGCAGGAGTGAAATATGAAGAGGCGAAACAATTATTTGTAATTATTGATTTGAATACCTCTAATACAAAAAATAACGGTAAAAGTTGGGATATGGATCATTCACGTGGAAAATTAATGAGACATATGGGCAAATTATGGTTGAAAGCGGAAGTCTGTGCTCTAGAGACTCGTTTAAGATCTAGGCTTATGTCTCCTTACTTGGTACCTGATCATGAGGCTTTATCCAAACATACACCGGCTCTAAAGCGTTTGGTGTACGCTAAGAAATTTATCGTTGTAATTCCAAGTGTCGGTATGTAAACAAAAATTTGAAAAGTGAATTATATTTTCTTCTCTCTATAATTGCTTTAATTGAAAACAATAATGTACTTTTCAGTTGTTTCTGCACTGGATGAAGTAAAACGTATTAGTGGTAGAGCAAGAGAAGCAACACGTTGGTTAGAAGCTCAATTGAAACGTGGCTCAAGGTTTCTTCGAGCTCAAAGACCTCACGAGCGTCTAGCATTACCGTTTATTAAAGGACCAAGACCAAAGGATAAAGAAGCATGGTTATTTTTCCAAATTATAGAGTGCTGCCACTATCTTACCCAACAGACGAAAGTTGGTATGATAAACGACGCAGAAACTCCAGTTGTGACATTACTAACTGGTTGTAACCCAGATGATAAAAGAGTCTTCACTTTTAGCCCTGAGGGGTTGGCAAAGAGTGCAGGTATTTTCAATTATGACATTTTATTAAATATCAAAAGATATTTTAGACAAAAATAATCCCTAACGAAATTACTTTTTAATTACAGGTGTCAATATCGAATATATTGAATCATTTCATACAAAGTGGAAGGCATCAAGTAAAAGTCATGGTTGAACATATTGGATTAATGGAAACGATAATCTGCTGCTTGCTCGTATTGAAATGAAAGGTAAAAGGGACTTGGCCCTTCTTAAGAGCTACGTATACGGCGACGCTACGGCATCAGCTGAGCGGGCGAGTCAGAGAGGGCTGGAAACCCATAAAGGAAAATCGACGGTTCTCCTGCAATAAAACCACTGGATTAATATCTATCTTCTTTTTTCGTGAATTCTAAATAATAAAATGGTTTTCTTTTAATTATTCATATTGTCTTTTATGTTAGAAAGAAATTGTATTTTTAGGTAAATATTTTTCAATAAAAATAAACTTGCCTTCGCAATTTTTCAATCCTTTGAAAAAAAAGGGGAAATTGGGATGAAAATTGAACTGTTATCGTATTAAATCATTATTATTTAATAATAAATAAATAATTTTATTGAATTAAAAATAATTATGTTATTACGGTATAATATCACAGGATTTATTGTTTCTAACTATCCGGTAATAGGATTTCTTTCTAGAAACTAATATGTATTGTAATGAATTGTGACGTGTAATACATTATCATTATCGAAATATTACATCTACGGTACTGTGTAAAACAATCTTCTAAACTAATTGATAAATATTTAGTTAATAAATTTTATGTATTAATGATTTTAATAATTTTGTTAAATATATGTTTTATCAAGTTATTGTTAGAACGTGAATATTTCTAGATTTCACAATTTCTTCGTAAAATACATCATTCCTTACTGGTGATACAATATATATATATCTGGTAGATATTTAACATTGAAGTAACACATAATCAAGCTTGTGTTAGTATTTTAAAGTTACGGTAGTGGCAACGCAACATAACCTCTCTACACAGCGATTTGTGATTTTTTACAAATAAGACGATATATTTTCCAGTAAGATTGTTACTTTATCATCTATATATTTATATAGAGATAGTTTAACGAAACGATAGAATTATTTTCTCGATAAATGCGGTATGTTTTAATGCTCAACGAAACTGTATACGGGTGCTTGACATATCGTGCACTTTTCATCGTTTTGTACGTTATGGTTCATAGAATACTCGCTCAAGTTGACCCTTCTATGTGATCTTTATAGTTTTTTGGAATAACTTGTGAACAAAATTTAGCGTAGTTGTTTCGGGAATCGGTTCGTAAAAGAAGTTCCCGTGGTGCAAAAAAAGAGTTAAAGTATTCAAGAAAAGTGGTGCGCAATTGGCCCTCGACGAGGGAGAATCGAAAGCGTCGAAAGTAACGAGTCATCTACCGATTCAAGATGGCAGAAGGCCAGGATACTCGAAAGAAAATTACTGTTAACGTCAAAACGCCAAAAGAAAAACAAACCGTTGAGATCGAAGAGGATGCGAGTATTAAAGATGTAAGATTTTCGATTTTATATCTCTGTAATTTCATCAGGAATTAGTTTTCCAACTTAAATAACATAATTTGTCATTGTTGGGTTAGCTCTAATAATTATTTCTTTTTAAAATTTTTAGTTTAAAGAAGCAATTTCGAAGAAGTTCAATGCTCAAACAGAGCAATTATGCCTAATCTTTGCTGGAAAGATTATGAAAGATCACGAAACTCTGAGTACACATAATGTAAAAGATGGTTTGACGGTACATCTGGTTATCAAGGCACCACGCACTCCCACTAATCAGAGTCAAGATTCTACACCTCAACGATCACAAGGTATAAAAGTATATGGATCAAGTACTGAGAAATATTTAGTTCCAACTTAGTTTTAAATGTATTCTTCAATTATTACTGTGTTATTCTTATCAATATATATATAGATAGATAGATATATATATATCTTCTCATTTATTTTGGTTCATATAGCTGACATAAATGCTAGTCCTTTTGGATTGGGAAGTTTAGGAGGACTTGTAGGTCTAGCCTCACTTGGTTCAGGGTCCACTAACTTTATAGATTTACAACAGCGTATGCAACGCGAGTTATTGTTAAATCCAGAAGCACTGCATCAAGTACTTAATCACCCATTGGTGCAAAGTTTAATGAATGACACAGAAAGCATGCGCAACTTGGTTGCAGCCAATCCACAAATGCGAGAATTGATGCAAAGTAATCCAGAAATTAGTCATATGTTGAATAATCCTGAATTGTTAAGGTGAGAATGAAACCATTCAAAACATAACAAGTTTTAGACAATGTGATTCATCTTATAAATATATATAATACTCACATTATATGCCTTTTTAGACAAACAATAGAGTTGGCACGTAATCCATCAATGCTCCAAGAATTAATGCGTTCCCATGACAGAGCTATATCTAATTTAGAAAGTATTCCTGGTGGATATAGTGCACTTCGTCGCATGTATCGTGATATTCAGGAGCCCATGTTTGCTGCAGCAGCCAATGAGCAAAATCCTTTTGCGGCGTTAGTGCAAAATAATAGTAGCGAAGATAGTCAGAATAATCCACAGCAAGGCCAAGAAAATAGAGATCCATTGCCAAATCCTTGGTCTCAGAATCAAAGTGATTCTTCAAATCAGCAACCACAACAACAACAGCAGCAGCAAGGGAGAGGCCTTTTAAATTCACCAGGAATGCAAAGTCTTGCAGCTCAAATGATGGAAAATCCGCAGCTGATACGAAACATGTTAAATGCTCCATATACAAGGTCTATGTTAGAAGCTTTGGCAGCAGATCCAACTATGGCTAATAGGATGATTTCTGCTAATCCTTTTCTTCGAGGAAATCCTCAGATGCAAGAACAGATGAGAGCCATGATGCCAGCATTTATTCAACAAATGCAAAATCCTCAAATTCAAAATGTTGTTACTAATCCGGATGCTTTAGCTGCTATCATGCAAATCCAACAAGGCATGGAACAGTTACGTACTGTTGCTCCGGATCTTGTTGAAAAGTAGGTTTTTAGTAACATAAGTGTGTTTTATACAATTTTATATCATATTAGATTTGTTTGAATATTAATTAATGTATAATTTTTAGTATGGGTTTGACTGTACCGCCTACGACTACAACACCTAGTGGAGGTACAACAAATCCAACGCCACCGGCGACGGAATCATCAGATACGAATCAACAAGACGCATTCTCCCAATTTATGGCACGCATGGTAAACATTTCGTATGATAAATGTGGCAGGAATTGGTTATTAATTTTATTTTTGACAGGTATCAGCAATGGCATTAAACCAAGGTGTAGAAGTGGATGGTCAACCTGTTCCCCCACCGGAAGAACGTTACAGGGCGCAATTAGAACAACTTACAGCTATGGGTTTTGTTAATAGAGAGGCTAATTTACAAGGTAACAATTTGCATATTTTTTTCCAATTTTCCACAATCATTATTTCGAATACTAAATATTTACATATATCTTTAACGATATCGGCATATTTTTCTAAGGAATTGTATCTCAGTTGTATGGATTTTTATTATAGTTCAATCAAACAGTCATATATATATTTATTTCAATGAAGTAGAGTAAAGAAATTTGATCTTCAATTGGTTAATCAGCTTATATTAATATATTCTATGCTCATAGCATTTCTTCAGAATTTCTAATTCACGAGTGAAAAAAATACATTAGAATATTTAATCAGAGAAAAATAGCACATGCATTAGAATTCTTGTACTTTAATTTTATTTTATTTTTGCTAATTGGGGTAGGCTATTAATAACCCACATGACACAAAACGTGTTGATAGAAGTATAAAATATATACTAGTATATAGCATACAGTTTATACTAGCATAATATATAATATATGTTATTTTATGAACGTTATTTTCAGCACTAATCGCCACATTCGGAGATATAAATGCTGCTGTTGAACGACTACTGTCTAATGGACAAGTGTCTATGAGCTAACCACCAATATGCAATACTGTTATTCCATTACTATTTCTAATCTATTCCTTATTTACCTCTTACAACAGGCGTAGTGAGAGATATTTGAGGTAACTGACTGTCAGAAAAAGAAAAAACAATTATAAACTTCTACCCCAACTCTTGACAGAATACACGCTACCGACTCGTTTAATATGCATTTTTTATTTTTGATTGGTACTTTTATCATATTTGGTGGATATAAGTACTCGTATCTAAATGTTTAACTTGTTACACGATATATTTCACTCTTGAAATTTTCTAGTTTAATTCTGTATTCTGTATTTCTCGATGTGCTCTAAGTACTAGATAGCTCTGTTAATGTATTTCGTCGGTGTAAATTTGTTTATCAAATATTCAAGAGAGAGAGAGAGAGAGAGCGCGAAAGAGAGCGTGAGAGCGAGCGAGAAAGAGAGAGAAAAAGTTATATTAGATCGTAATACGAAGGACCTACCCTTCTTCTTTGTTATATTGTACATTTATGGTGTTTCTTAGAAACAGTGGAACCTGCATGGAAAATAGATTGCCGTTAAAATAAATATGCTTCTGGCTTTGATCAGTCGATTGTAAATTTCAGAAGGAGAAAAAGAGTCATTTTTTTGCTTAAATGTACGTAATAATCATATTAGTAAATATATTGCATGAAACGTTCATATGTTTGTCATATACAAAAAGGTATGTTGTCATATACAGGCATGTTTGTTATACAAAAATGGCTATGGGCTGATTGCTGAGTAACATTTGATGTATAGTAATAAATGACATTCAAACGCAAAAAATCGAGAACCTCGAGCTAACGAATAAATTCGTAACACAATTTATTCTTTCTGCTTAAAGGAGAAAGTGTTCGGTGATCCATTAGTGTTTTCCATGTAAGTTTTGTATGTACGGCGATAAGAAGCGGAAGAAGAACACATTCTTTTCTTTATTTTTACCTCTTTATGCCGACGCACATTGTTTTTCTTTTTTCTCCCCCCTTCTCTCTTTGTCTTTTTGTTTCCTTTTCTCTTTAGTTTTTATGTTATTAAAAAACAACAAAAAAAAAAAAAGAAAAGTATAAAAATGTACTACGCATTATATGTCCTTAAGATATAAATTTAGAGATTTGTAGCGTGATGATCGAGAATTTTATGGTGTAGGTTGTTTATAGAGAAACACGCGAGAAAAAAGGTCGATTATAAACGAAAAAAATATTACATGTAAATGTGTTAAATTGGAAATGTAATCATCGGTTAGGTTTAAAGACGTACGAAGGAAGAAAAGAACATAGGTAATGTTATAAATTGTCATTATCGAAGGAAAAAGAAATGAAACGCAATTATAATTTTAATATTTTCGATTGATGTATGATTACATAAATACCTATGCGCATTATAATAAAGTTTTATCTGTATTCAGTAAATCTTCACTAAACAAGGTATTCTGTACAAGCGATTATATCACAAAATAAAAATTATGTTTCATTCATATTAACTCAGTTTTTAAGTATGAAGGTATATTTAAAGGTATTATTCGATTACTTTAGCAATACACGTGAGTGGATGATATACGAATATAAAACATATGTTTAGGAATAACATAGACTGGAACCTATGTAAAATATACATTTTAAATCGAATTCACGTTTTAGTAATCTTTTACCAGAATCCCGTTAGATCCATTATTTTACTATCCCTCATTTTACAAAAAATATTGCTATTATGCTTTAAATAATTTCTTATTACATTCTATAAAAAGATATTTGTTATTTTTTCTCAAAAATTAACAGTAATAAATATTCATTTCAATATCCCTCTATTAAACTATCAAAAGTAAGATTATCAAAGAATTTGAATGCTTACTATAAAAAACATTTATGTATGTATATATTATGTGTGTTATATCAAATATTTTAAAATTTCATTATCATTGTAATGAAATACGATTATATTGATCAAATTTGAAATCAGACCGAAAATGTATACAGACTTTGGTCGGTAAAGTCATTATCATAATACCGATCTATCTTGCGCATCCAGTCTTACAGCGCGCCAATTTGCTTGTATCATGCAACATGTTCCTTGATCCATGTCAATATTAATCGAACTTAACCCAAAACACAACCGACCTATTCTGTTAATCGAGATTCTAACGATGCATATGAATAGATCATAAAACATGAATGTCCAAGTAAACTATACGATATGTATAAACTTTATATATATATATATGATGTAATTTTTAAAATAATGATCTTCCTTAAAACTAGCATTTTAGGATTCAACCGCAATAGCAGCTCACCGAAGTATTCAAATTGTAATGAGACATGACTATCATTAAATCTCTGTATGGAAAATATTTCGTGTGACATACATAATATGAAGTTCTCAATATTTTTGAAATGTTCAACAGGTTGGTGAAACATAATTTTCGGTTTAATCGGCAGTGTAATAAAATTTTGAAATGGTTTCCCTGTAAAAGGTGGAAATATGATTTATTATAATTTCCCCCCTCCCATGATCCTATAAATTAAGTATTTGCATAAAATACCCATAATATATTATATACCTATAAAATATTTCTATAAATATTCAAATACTTTGATGAGCCACTATAAACATAAACGTACGATCTGCGCGTCCCCTTTCTTTGTCGCTCACGAACTGCACTATACTACGATCGGTTGGTTAGTGCGGCGACGATTCAGTCTGTGTTGATCGGTCGCACGGTTCACATAGAAGAGTATATTATAAGTGTGTATATAACGCCGATTTTCTAACGTAATTTCAGTGATTTCGATTCGAGACACACAACGCGATCAACGGATTGGTATTTACTTGTGGTATGTGAAGAACCCTCGTCGGAGTCTGCGCGCGGGCAGCGCGGACGAATCGCGTCGCGGGCATGCCAGCCCGCTGAACCTCTCACGTGTTCATTTGAATTTTCGAAAATTGAAACGAGTAGTGTTGGGTGGTGTAGGTGTATGGTTTTTTCGATGCAAAAGGTGGTGGTCGGGCCCAACACGGTGCATTCTCGTCTTCGAAAACGTTGGCAGAGCCAGCGGAATGTGGCACGAGGTGAGTTAGCAGCCCGCCCGGTTTCGCCGAGGCCAGGGACGGATCTTCATAGGCCCTTTTCTCTCCGTATTTCGCATTTTCTTCCAAATCTTCCTTGTGTTGCGATAATATCTTTTGGTTACTGAAATATAGTTAATTTTATGTTTCGATTTGTAAATGAAATCATACGAAGCATATAATAATATTTACAAAAATTTGCCAGTTATGATTGGTATTGGATATCCCCATTCATAACTATTAGGACATCTGCTGGTTTTGTATGTAAGCCAGTATTCGATTATGTCAACCAATGAAAATAGTTATGTTAAAATAATGAATTAGTTTCAGAATCTCTCGACTAAAAGTCATTGAAAAGTTTTTAAATAAAATTAGACAGGAATTTTTTATTAAAATCTAAATCTAATATGAACCAAACAATAATAACAATAATATATAATAATAATATAATGTATATAATAATAATAATAACTTCGTAATGATTATTCGGGTTTACCTAATTTTTTGTAAATGTCCTAATATTTATGAACGAGGATGTATATTTGCGTATCTGTTTCAGATAGTATAATAACAATACAATCTGTTATTACACCATGTTTGGAATTGCGCCTATGTAAACGCAAAAATGAAAATATTAGGTTGTAACGTAAATTGGTCATGGTTTTATCTTTGTTTGTAAACGAAGAAAATGAGACGAATGTATGTTACTACTTAATAGTAACATGTCGGAAATTGTCACGTGATCAAAATGTAGATATGTTTATCACTATTCTTCTTAATTTAAATCTTATAGTTAGTAATTTTAATTTGCATATTTGGATTTTATTTTCATTGAACTTTTTTTATTTGTGTTATGTATTGTGTTGTGTGCAGTTGGTATATAATTGCAAACGAGTTTCGCTTAAACATACTATCGTTGTAATGAAAAGAAAAGTAACGTTACGTTTATAGAGATACGATCGATAAATACGTTACGCGCCAACTGCTTGACGAAAAAACTTGAAAGATATAGTGCATCTCGAAGATACTTTATTATTCATATGCAGAGTTATAAAGATGTTACGATAGAAACTAACGATCGATTCATTTTTTTAATAATTCATTAATTAATGTTTTCTTTTCTTATTATAAAAAAAGGAGAAAAACTAACTGACAACTATTGAATAATCTATCGTTTCAATATTTAAACAAATAGCGGTTATTTAAAAAGCATTGCCAAAACAGGTTTCAGATATTCATTTTAAAATAATCGTCAGATGATTTACAAAGATTTATGAACATTAATAAAGTGTCCTTTCAATTTTATAAATTGTACTTGCTTGAAATTTTAAAAGATATACTTGTATATAATTAGGCATCAAGATCAGTGTATTTAGTAAAAAAATATGCACTATGAAGTACTGAATGAAGTACCAATGTTTAAGATTGTTAAATATATTATTTTCACACTTTTAAGCGTAATTTGAACAGTAATTTAATTTCTTTAAGCGACACATCATCACATGGTACTATTTGATTTCTACAAACTTAGAATTTTTAAAATGATGAATAATCCTATACTTTTAAAATGATTTAAAATAATCGAAATAAAATTATGTAACATTTAAAAGTAACTTTATAATCAGTTTTTAAGATTGTAGTCAATATTAAATTACACCGTTTATATTATCTATCGATAAATATGTTGAATAAATTTATGCCACAACTCGCGCAAGAATGATCGATTAATAGTAAAAGGATAGAATTTCGAAAAGAATTGGAGAATTCCATTTATGCGATAGACAGATGCTTTAGGCAGAAGGTTCACAGAAAATATAAATATTTATATATTATTTCATCAAATATTTATATATTATTTTTTATTATTATTTTATTATAATATTTCATCATTTATTGTTATAAATGATAAAGTCATATACGAGATTAACTTGTTCTTTACGTTCTTTACGTCATATTTTATATATGTTATTTTATTATAATATTTCATCACATATTATTATAAATGATAAAGTCATATACGAGATTAACTTGTTCTTTACGTTCTTTACGTCATATTTCATATATGTTATTTTATTATAATATTTCATCACGTATTATTATAAATGATAAAGTCATATACGAGATTAACTTGTTCTTTACGTTCTTTACGTCATATTTTATATATGTTATTTTATTATAATATTTCATCACGTATTATTATAAATGATGAAGTCAATACGAGATTAACTTGTTTTTTACGTCATTACCATAACATTATTTTCTTTATTATGTTTCATCTCTGTGTCAAACGGAAATGACAGAAACATAACAGAAATAAGAGATTACATTTTCATGAATATTAAATTTTTTGATATGTGTGATGACAATTATACAAGTAATTGTTTTATTAACATTTTTAAAAAATTAATCATATCTTTTGAAGTTTTATTTTAGTTAATAATATAGCAAAATTACGGGATTTATGTATGAAGCTATATATATATATTACAAAGCTTATTATAAAAAACAACCGTCTTCTTAATTCTATTATAGAATACATTACACTCCCTGTAGCTGTACCCTTCACGCATACAGACGCAGTATCGTAATATGGCATTAAACAGAGATTAAATTACATTATTATAGTCAAAAGATATCAGAAAAAACGAGATTGATGGTTCCCCGTGATTTTCGAAGACTTACGTCGTCCCTGGGTACGGTGAGAAGAGGTGGCCTCGCGATTCGTGTATGCAAGATATTTTGTACCCGTTACTCCCTCGAACGCATTCCATCTCACGCTGTTGAATCGTGGCGAAGATTAATTTGTCTTCGGACGTTCGAGCGCTAGACCATACGCGGCGTTTCTTCCATTTTTGTTGGAACGTGCTTCTCCCGTGCCCTTTCATCCTCCATTTGCATCTTCTGCGTTCTTCTGAATGTTTTATCGACTGAGAGATTTCTCTCACTGCATGTCGATAATTTGATTTCGTGGTAATATCGATTACATCGCATTTACACTGTAAAGAAATTGTCAATTATTTTCTTCCTGAAACAAATCACTACTTAACAAAGTTACAAATTTATAAAAGGATCTGAATTAGCTCATATATTAGGGAGATATGTATAACGTTTGTCGTATCGTAGGATAGCACATTTAACGAATATTACGCAGATTTGACTTTGGCTAGCAATGGCGGTAATCTATTTTAGAGATTAAAGATTTTTACAATTTTATTATCGTTCTTTTAGAGGATCAGTTATGTAATCCGTAAAATTGTCGTGAAGGAAAAGATGCTTCTAAGCCTCTCTGTTAGACAACACATGACACGCAGGATCCATTCACCGTGTATAGCATTGCGCTTTTATCTTGTCACCTAATTGAAAGTATGAATAACTGTTGCTAGCGTACGGGCTGTTTCGACGCATGCGACCTATTTAAATTTGCGCTGGAATCAATAATTCAAGGAGATTATATAACAATTCGTATTTCGATAACTCATCGATTCTATAAAAAAAGAAAAATAAATGAGATATATAAAAAACATAGGACATAAAAATATATATACATGAAGTTTTACGTGGACTTATTAACATTTATAAAAAAAATATATGTTGGTGCCGAAATTCAATGTAGTCGAAACTTCATATCTGAATTTCACCAATTCCATAAATTTTCATCAATCTCTAATATAAGAGAAGCGATATATATGCAAAATGACACGATCGATAACAACGAAAATGTATCGAATGAGGGCAAGGAGAATTTCTCGATTCAATTAACGTAGAACGGAGAAAAAAGTATGCTGTCAGACGCAGGTTGAGCCCTGCAGATAAAGGTATACGAAGGTTATGCTGTAGCAAAGGCACTCCTTAGTTCTGGCTCAAGGTCGGACTATTAAGAGGCTAAAGCACACCGACGGGTTTACGCCGTTGTTACGAGGAACGATTTGCCGCGACGCGGACTTGGAGTTAGGAAATAGTGAAAACGGCGAAAACCTAGTGAATAAACTTTACGTGCGGGAATCATGGTTATCCGTTCGTTGCGATTACATCCACTGTATGGCGTTCTTTAATGTCTTCTATGGAAAAAGCTACGATGTTCCACTAACATAATCTTTTTTGTTTACTATTTTTATCGAAGATTTACATATTACTTTTATTAAATTTGTTATCAACAATTGAAGGTTGCAATAGGTAATTACGTTCTGAAGTATTTCACATTTGGTTTTATTTTTAAATTTGCCGCGCCACAAATCTTCTTCCTATGTGTACATACACAAGAAATGACATATTATGAATATCGATAAGTATTATTATTTACGAACGAGTTAATAAGTCTCCGTTATTTTTTTCTATGTAATATCATCTCTAACTAAACTTATATAGTTCTTCCTCAAATTTTTCCCCGTTCGAATTTCGGAAGCCATTTCAAATTTGACATTTTATGACATAAGTATCAAACAAGTGACATCACATATTTTAGCGCAAAATAATATAATGTACTTCCTCCTATTTTTACACTATTAGTGCAACATCGAGTCATTGATTATATTATTCGTTAACGGATCGTGAATGGAGACTAAATTTTGCTCAAGTATCTGGTTACAGCAACCGTGGATGGAGTTCAACGTTTTACAATTACATATTTGTTGTAGAAAAACAAATGTTAACGATAGCTGATCGTTGGACAAGGGTATTCATCTTGACTTCAGCTTGTGGTTGAATAGCGAGTATTACCATTCGATACTTCCTGTGCTTGAATATGTCCGCCAATGCAAATGTTGTAAATAATAGTTGGGAAGAGTGAGAAAGAATATTTATACAAGGTGTCCCAGTAATCATAGCGAGGACGATAATTCTATGTGAGAAAATAAATTGAAGATACAGAATTCAAAATGTTTAATATCAGACTTTAAAAGCCTGGATTGTTGTAGCCTGTATTTGTTAATATTAAGTTCATCTTCTTAAAAACAAAATTCCATGCAAGAAGATTTTATTCTAGATTTTCATCTGGTTTTATCGCATACAATTATCCCCTTCCTGGTTGTCCCATGATTACTGGGACACCCCATATACAATATGAGGCTAGCGTAATGGTTTCAAATTTACGAGGTACACGCCGGTTGCGTCCGCTCATCTCATGTTTCCAATAAAACGTTGAAAAGTCGAGGAAACTGGGATCTGGCCTTGGTTCGAACAACCGCCCCGACCTTGAGCTGCTCACGAACTGGCCTGCAGTCGATAACGAACTAATATAACTTTATTATTTATTAATTAACGATATTCTTCTCCACTAAGATATGGTATCTCATTTATGAAATATGAAGTTATTTGAATTTAAATTCACATTGTGGTACATATATTGATTGATACAATTTAGACTATGTGAGAAAGAAAACAAAATTGTCCATGGAAACATTGCGTAACAAGAATCATCCCCGTAAAAATACATTTTATAACTTCACCTCTATTTGTATAATTCATATTCTTGCTCGTCTCTGGACGATTTGAAAGCCAAATAGAGCAATAGAAGCGGAAGATACGGGAACGAAGCAAAGGAACAAGACAACGAGTGCAAGAGAAACGGAAGCAGAATGAAAAGTGATCGCCTTAAGAGGCGCAAATGCCAGCAAAACGTCGGGTTACAGACCAACGTGATACTTGCCTCATCGTCGACTTGTGCGGTCGCTTCACGGCAATTTTGTAGTTTTCCTTTTTCCCGCCATTCCTGTACTATACCTTCACACGCGTACATCCTGCTGGAACGTTACATTTGCCGCGACTTGTCTTATGCGCAAATCTTTCCTAACATATGTATTATATACGATCTTCAACAAATCGGATGTCAATTCGCCATCAACATTTCCAACTGGAAAGGGTAAAAGGATATTTTCTTCTACACTATGTATTTGTACATAGGCCTCTCAGAAGCCAAAATGATCAACTCTACTTTTTATTAATTTCCTAATCTCATTACATAAGTATATTATTATTTAATTCTTAAAAAAACAACTTATTTTCTTATTTCAAAGAAACCCCTATAGGTTTACTTATTCGTAAGAAGAAGATATAAGTAATAGTAAATTCTAAGATAATCGGTCGAAAAAAATTGCAAATGGAACGTTAGGTTAACGCAAGGTTGGTCCGTAATGGACTAAGGCGCGAAAATCATCCCCAATTTCAAGTTAATCTTGAAACCATTTGAACAAATTCGTTGAAATAGGGAAAATTAAGAAGAATAGCAGCGCAACCAATGAAACTGGTAGACACGTCGGTTTCGCAAGCGGTCGCTCGAAAAGGCAAGAAGAACTGTCCGGCGGCGTACTCCTGATCATTTACAGAGAGAGTCACTCTCGTTGACGAGCCTTCGCGTTACTTCTTTTTCTACCGCGTCGGCCTTCCATATCCCGACGTCCCATCGAGAAGTCAACGCGTGCACGCACCAACCAATAACGCAATAACCAAAGAGGCCGTTTGCGCATGCCAACGAATTTGATGTAGTGCAACCTTTTGTTCGTTGGCTTTTAATCTCATAAATTACACATCAGGAAGTACAACTAAAAACACGCAAACCGATCCTTAATGAAGCTCTGCTTATTTCTTAATGACAAATATCTTTTTCAACACGTTATAGAACTTATTTTTAACAGAAGCGAATCAACGCATTAAAGTATATATAGAGAATATATAGAGTTATTTCGTCTTCCTTGGTTAATCATTAGTATTAGTACAGTAGAAGTTAGTAAAACGTTAAGTAAAAGAGAAATTAGGTAAGTAAAACCAATCGTAGCGAAAAAGAAATGATCTTGATCAGAGCTACACGTGGTCTGAGTACGTTCAGATATTCTCGCTTTGATCTATTTTCGGCCTCTTCATCCTGCAAAATAAACGGATATTAGCAAGCATTCGTGACGAGCATCTGTTTAGCGTGTTTCGCAAATGCGTGCGAGTGCTTCATTTGTGTGCATCGCGTGCCTCTACCAACCGCGCAAGTGGCTCACAACTCACAACATTTGTACTGCCCCACTTACCGACATTGAACTAGGTGTCATTATTGCCAAAGTGGAGATATTTCGTTTTTATATATTTTCAAATAAAATAAGATATTTCTTTAAGCTGTTGCAAAACAAGCAACAGTTATTGATCCACATCTGCAGAGCCATCTGGTCGCCAGAAGCTATCGTTCCCACTCTTCCCTTGTATTTGTATTTCCGTGTATTATTAACCAAGGTTACTAGTAGAAGTTTATATAGCTCGGCTGGTAGTCAAGTTCACTTTACGATATTCTACTTTTGTGACTTCTCAAATGATTCTTAGAGATGGTGACTTGAGCCGCTAATACAGCAATTTACGGTAATAAACTAGAATGGTTCTAGTCACGCTAGATTCTGTGAAAGGTCTTGACGACAGTCGGACATTCGGAACTTCTTTTATTATGCAGTCATGGACTCTTTTAATACTATTTATTATACTATTTATATACTTTTAATACTAATATTACAAGGGAGTCGCCATTGGAATAAATGCATTTTGAATGGCACGATGTGTAAATTGCAGTCATCCATTGATATAAAGGAATATTTCACTGTTTAAAATATGTTTATGAAAAATAAAACTGACTCCTCGAGAAAGATATTGAATATATTCTTTAAATTCTTTAAAATTAATTCGCAACGCGAATTCGATAGAATTCAATAATGTAAATTAACAGGGTTAAATATTATAAATGGATCGTTGTGCTAACTCAACTTTGGTTCTTTATGGGTTAGCACTAATCGCCAAAGAGTCGAAATATTTCTCATTCAGCGAATAACAAAACACCTAGCGTCGTTCCAGACCCTATACTACGAGATGTAACGAGTCCGTTGGGACCCACGGTTGGGCAACGCTGACATAGAGCGGCAGATAGAGAAGAGCTGAGAAGATTGCGAACGATAGAAGAGGAGAACGAAGAAATCGTGGAAGGAAAGAAACGGAAAAGACTATGGTGAAGGAGAGGAAACGAAGAGAACCGGAGCCCAATGTCCATTCAGCAGGCACCTGCCACGTTAAATTCAACCGAGCCAGGGCTGGATGGGTGCTTCCTTCGAATGGACCGGCGTGAAACAGAAAGAAAGCGAGAACTGTTCATGAAAGTTAAAGGAAGAGACGCAGTCGGGTCGGGTTGTAGTGGTGTTGGAGGAGGGTGGAAGACGCCAGGAACAGGGATGGAAGAAAAAGTGGAAGAGAAGAAGAAGAAGGAAGAAAAGACGCCCTGTAGGTACATCTCTCTTACATCACTCGTTGCTCTGCTCGTTCTTCCCAACCGTGTGTGGACCTGACTAAAGAAAATAAGCGCCAAGATATCACGCCGATAATGTAACCTCAACCTCTTCTTCGTCTGATCTTCCTCTATTCGATTCTCCTGTTGATCGAACGATATTTTACCTTTTTATCTTGTCATCGATAGCGTAGTTATAGAAGAAAATTGAAAATTTTGATAATCTTGTTTGATTTGTTATAAATTTGGTATTGTTTCTTTGGACTCATTATTATTTGTTTAATCTTTCTTAGTGGAATGTTAAATCTTTCTCTCTTGACAGTGTCTTGATAAATGTCTTTAGATATCAACACTGGTAGCAACGTAACAAATAACTGCTGCCACTAAAATTTCAATGAATAATCTCCAACCCTTTCACGAATTGAACCTCATCCCATTACCATTCTCCCCAAACTTGCTACTCCAGGTGTATTAACATCATCACGATATTACTCTTGGTATTACACTTCGTGCAACCATCATCCTCCAAATGGGTATCGTAAATTGCTCATCTAACCTCTATTGTCCTATCCAGCGATTTCTTTTTCACCAATATGGCGGCCTAGCGAAAGCCAGTCAGAAGCATCCTCTTACCGCTGATTTGAATGAAATATTCGATGGCTCGGCTCTCCTATTAACTGGCTCTTTAAAAGCTTGGCGATGGTATACTGTTATAACGGACGGAGTAATCACACGGTCATACATAATGTTTCTTTCAATGGCGTGTAGTCGCAAAATTACATTCGCACACGAGCAACGTACGATAGAGGGCGATAGAACAAGAAAGATGGAAAGAGTAGAAGGAAAAAGGTGGTGGAAGAAGGAGGAGGATCGTTGGCCGCTACCTGCTGGCTCTTACAGCGGCGTCAAAGCGCGTCGGGATCGCCTTCGAGCATATTTCTCCGGTGAATTTCGCATAGTCATTCCAACAATGTGGTTACTTGCATCAATAACCCCGTCTTCCTGTGTTTTTGCCCAACGTTTACACTCATTATACTCGTTCGCGAGGCCACTTATCCCGCAACCGCATAACAAATGTCTCCTGGCTCTCCCACAGGCGTCGCTCCTTCCTCTTACGCATGTTTGCTTTTTCGAATATCTCGCTAAGATAACGCGACATTGATCACTGCCCTCTTTCTATTTTTCTCTTTTTTTCTTTCTCTTTTCTTTTTTTGTGTCTGTGTTAGTATCGTATTTAAGTTCTAAATAGATAATCGTAAATGTGACAGTGACACGGTAAAGAGAAAAGAATTGTAAGATGGAGAAGTCGAAAGTGAGTCTGGTATCGTCACCGGGTATTTATTTACTTTGTAGTGTAGTCATTTGTGAACAGGATGGGTTAAGTGATTATTGAGATACTGCTGAGTCGTAGGAAGTTTAGACACTTAAAAATACATTAAGAGATACTAGAAACCTCTAGCACAATAATTTACCAACTAACAAGATTAGGGAATTGACAAGATGAAAGTTACAGATTATAAGATTTCTTTTTCATAAGTTTATAATATTGCGACAAATAAGATAATCTGTTGTCTGGTGATTTGTAAAATTTACACGTACAACTTCATTTATTTTCTTACCAGTATCTCGATTGAAATGTAACATTCTATTGCATACAACGGTAAAACGACGAACACGTTATTCATTATTTTTCCCCAATCGAGATCCTCTCCGTTCAGTTCGAGTTTCCTCAAGCTGAGTCCTGCGCACACAAGCATAGCTCGTTCGGTGTACCATGTGTCCCAGATATTGGTTAATCAATAAACAAGCGATAATTTATATCTATAGCTAATGGAATTATTTCCCTCCCTTTCTCTCCTTTCATGATTGCGCATGATCACATAGTTCGAGGCATGCGAGCCAACTGTACCTTGCAACTGTTATCTGGGAAACGACCTTGCCTCTTCTCGTCCTGTATCTCTGTCTTTCTCGCGGTTTCCCTGCAACGAAGTTAAGCTGCATCCTCACTGAACAAGGAGCAACGTGTCCCAAACAGTAATCGACAAATATCAATTTGCAGAAATATTTTGTCCACATTTAGGGTTTTACTTCAATTTCAAAGAAGCATTTGTTCCCAAAAATACGTTCTCTGCGCGCAAATGCGTTGTGAAATTGTCGACAAATTGTACTTACACACTGAAGAAATATTTATTTTTGTTGCGACGTATTGCCTCGTATTTCTTATTTTCCTTTGGTCTTGACTTCCCCCAAATGGAAACAGAAAATGAACTGCGGCATTTGTTATATACGAGTATCGTGACAACAGAAACGCGAAAAAATATGAAGAAACATCGCGCAACAAACAGCGATTTTTTCAAGAACAGTAACAAAATGTTCTTCGTTATTACGTCAGTGAGCACGCAGCTTTACTATGCGATGCACGTATGTTTGCATGTGCAAGGCAAGTTCATCGGTCTGCTCGGAAAATCATTGACCTTGCAGTTGATCTAACGTTGTTGCTGGATTCCTCCAGTTCCTGTTACATGGTGTGTTGTCCGTTATAGGAAAATAGAAACCAGCTGGCTGCCCGGGAAAACACGTTCGTGGTTTTTCTTCGTCGTGGATACTCTACTGTAGCGATGACAACAGATGTGTGAAACAGGAGGAACCAAAGAAGGCGAATGATTAGTTATAGTAGTTAAGACTCACACTAGAGGTCTCTGTTTTGTATTTAGCAACTTTCATGGCATGGCAAAACCGATCATGTGTTAAATTTACTTAATAGGATTAAGTTACTTTAAAAAAATATCTTTATTTTTCTAAATTAGGACCACAGTTTTAAAATGAAAAATATGGAAAGAAAGTTACGTTAACCTAAGAAGGTACTGTTGATGAGAGATTGTTTTGGGTATACCGAGAGCATTAGTTCTTTTCAAAGCCATTCAATGTCATTTATTGTCACTTAGTTTTAACTCATCGATTCGTACTTACAAATAGAGAACATCAAGAGTGTACATACGTTATAACATCAAAATTTAAATCATATTAACAATTATCGACTCACTTCAGGAATTGAATTTTTACCTGAAAACAATGAAAAACTTTCATACAAACACATTCTATTCGTCCCTGTATAATTAAAAATTTACAGTTTGTTTTAAAAAAATGCTAACGTTAGTTAATTAGTTGGTTAAATTTTAACGTAAAGTTAAATGTTACCATGTTAAAAAATCTTTTCTCTTGCTTTTTTTAAGCCGAATGTAAAGAATTTTTAATCAAATCTAGAGGGAACCATAGAATTATAAAACAAAGATATTGTGGAATGAGTAACGAAGCGGAAATTGAAAAGTTAATTAGTGCATTACATTAAATATAGAGTGGAGCGCGCACGAATCGAGTCCCGGGTTTCAAAGTTTAAATTTCCTGCGTTGCGGAGATTTTTTTCACTTCTCGGCAGTCCGGGATGCCATAGAACCGCCGCGACCTTGAAACGAAACGTGTTATTATCGTCTTTGAAACGTGTACTTCCCTCAGGCAAAACGATTCGAACAGTATAAACTATTTGAGGCATTCGAAAATAAAAAATTTCATTATCCATCTGTTTCGCAATGGCTTATTCCACTCGATACTTCCGTGTGCTTCTTGTAGTAAAAACTAAAATCGTCTTTCGTGTATGTAATATTTATCCAAATATTTTAAACGCTTATCTCTTTGGAAAAAATTAAAATATTTACTAAACATCATATTTCTAACTTAGTATTTATATTTTGTTTATGTAAACGCAAAATATATATTAAAAATGAATTTCCGTTACTTGCATAAAATTTATTTTAAAGATCCTGCAATTAATTTTGTTGGAAAGATACGAGTGAAAAAGATTATTATTTGGTGCTAAAAAAATGAGCAATTTCAATAAAAAAAAAATGCAATGTGTGATAAACACTGTGTCAGTCACGTAAACACACGTGTTTCTCAGCTATTCATCAACGTTATGTAACATTTTTTATCGCGAGAGAAGGTTACATGAAAATAAATACACGTAACCTTCTCACGCGATAAAAAATGTTACATAATTTGCAGAACCTTTCCCGCGAAACGTATACGTAAGTCAAATGTCAGAAATATCAAACTACTTCGCTTATACGGAAGAAAAATGAAATTCGCTGATTATTGTAGCTCATGAAGTACAATTTTAAAGCATCATCCATCTCTATTACAGTTTAATTATATTTTATAAAAAAAAAATTATTTTCGAACATGTGTTACCATTAACCTGTTACCTGTACCTTAATCAGAAACTTTTATATATAATCACGAAATTAAGAGTTGGTAAAAAAGATTATTAGCGCAATGTTGCTCTGGTTCTCAATCGATTAAACTTCTTTGAGAACATCTAAATCTTCTGTATAAAACTTTTACGATAAAACGTCAACGAATAAAAAGATAAAAAATGGTAGAAGAAAAAATGTTGAGATCAAGATAAATTTTCCAAACTCTCTGTCGAGGTCGTAACTGCTACCGTAGTGACAAGCATCAGGAACGAGTTTCTCCGACTGGCACGTTAAAAAAATCAACAAAAGACGGCTCGAATTACCGGAGAGCAGCTTTTCTGGATACGCAGACGGACCGATGCTAAAATTATTAGCAAGCTTACGTGCCATGTGGGGTTTCTTCGATGACGGGTGAAGTCCTATCCGAGCCTTTCATCCAATTTTACAAATTTACCGCCTTATACTGTGGTGTCCGATGTTTGCGTTCCGTTTCTCCACTTCTTTTCTCTTGTCTTTCCGTCGTGTATGCGCTTTTTTCCACGCTATAATACCGTGATACGATGTGCGTGGGTATCGATGAACGAATAGAGAAACGATTTGGTCGTGTTTGAATTTGTGGCTCCTCGAAGTACAGTAGTGAGATGTGTGTATAAGGTGCTGATGACTTGTACAAAAAGAAAACGAAGTGATGTTTGCAGTTTGATATTCGTTCTCGTCGTGAATGACCTCGTCGACTAATGCTAAACTTAAGGACAACACGTTAAATCATGAGAAGTATTTAAGGCAGTTTTTCATGGCATATATTTTATTTCTTTCTTAGTTTGTCTTAAAAATTCGTAGTGATATTAATCTCATTCATTGAAATCGGAGACTCAACAACTCTTTAATAAATATCGTATTAATTAACGATGAAACATCTTGCTTTCTATTAAAAATTTATATATATATATATGTAAAAACACACATTTACTAATTTCTATACTCTTGAACTTGGTTCACATCGTTTTTTCAACATCATCACGGTTAACTAGCCAGTTGATTAACTTTATACTCTTCGCCGAAGAAGATTTCCTCGTTTGAAACCAGATGGGGGCGTTTTATCCTGATTTTGGGAACCTCCTTCGGGCAACATCTCCCTTGTCCAATTACTCGAGACATTAATTACACTTAATTATTGCCCGAACGATCTGAAATAGTCCCGCATTGTGCCCGCGTCGAGTTCTTACGCGTGGCTTAATGAAACGGACGTCCGGCTTGTATCGTTGATAATAAGATTGCCGCTGTTAAGAGATCACGTCGATTTCACAAAAGGCGAACGCCCCGTAGAAAGTAATTTAATTCCAGCTGGTGGATGCGTGGCCCAAGGATCGGTGTAAATCACGCAGCTCGAACACACACCGCTTGAATGATGTCGCTATTGTTTGCCGATGAACATTTCAGTGAATCTCCGCTAAATAAAACAACATAAAATATAGCTTATAAATATACACCAAAATTCTCTAGCCATGTAAAAAAAATTAAACGAAATGAAATAAAATTCGGTAAGATCTGCAATTCTTAACAGAAACAAGATTTAATAATTTCTCATCAATAGAACATTTGTTATGCAAACTCGTCGACAGAATATTTTTCATAGTGGAAAAACGGTTACGCAAGCATGAAACGTATGTAACAATTATTATCAACGGGTAACGCATTGTCAGGTTTCACCAGATTTTCACCGGATTCACTTTGGAATCACTTGCACGTGTATCAGCCACACACAAAGGCCATACATTATTTTTACGTTAAAATGGCAAACGACGACGGAACTGTTACCCGTTGCTCGTGATCGTATCCTGAAACACGATAATTTTAGCTCTCCGAAATGTATCTACCTTCTATACATTGAACGATCTCTTACGTGGATACTTATTTCGGTACAGAATATACTCATATGTATGTCAAATCACTAAAATAAATCTCTCGAGAATTAACCTTTTCAAAGTTCCAGTAAAATATAACAGAATACGTATATATGAATTTTTCGTTATAAGGCAATGAAGTTTTGTTAGATTAGGAGTAGAACTATAGAGAACTTGAGAAATTATAGTATATTAGTTTTATAAAATGTAAAAGTATAGTTGGGATAATTCTTTAATTCAAAATCAATTAAATTTAAACCTAAATTAATAAGAAATCCCGTGTATCACATAGAATAGGGAAAGTATAGGTACATATACGGTGCACGGTTAGGTTCCGGCAGCCTATCTAATCCTAGGTGAGCAAACGCGGCGTGCGCAATCGTTTGTGCCCATATATACACGCAATATACATATATTCATGACCTGTACCGTTTCAAGAAGTGAATCGAAAGAATGTAATCTCCGATCTTCATCTTCTCCCGATTCGTTTCGTAGCTGGATCCGCCGGCTGGCTGCTCTCTTCATTATGCCGGTGAACACCAGAGGACACGTTGATTCTCTTACGAAACCTCTCACTTTATACGTCGATTTAACGTATATTGCTGTTAGTTAGACACTAGACAGGGTGCGCGCGGCTAAAGAATCAAGGAAATCAATAAATCAAACGAATCCGCGCGTAAGGACCCGTTGTTACTCGAATTATACCAGCTTCTTCGCATCTTCTGTGAAGCTCGATATTTTTGTCAAAATTTATTGGGATGATTCACAAAATCCTTTAAGGAACAGGTTTCCTTTTTAGTCACGTTATAGTCGGACTCGATGGATAACCAATGGTCGTGTCTCATCCGATTCGCTCTCTTCTTGGTTTCGACCGAATTTACTGACTGTTCAAGTTGAACTTTGAATATCGTTATCCAACGAATTAGAAAAATTTTTGTACAATCAGATATGACTTTTGCAATAATTTTAAAAATTATTGGTTACAAATTTTGAAACTCAACAGTAATTGATAGCTTGGAGAATTTTAATAACGCGAATCGAGGAAATGGTATCGTAAGAATTAGGATTATATCGAGTTAATTTTTTTCCCTAAGATAGGGAAGATTCAGAGATCCTTTCAGAGTTTTTGAAATATCTAACATTTATGTCCAACGTGTCAATATAATTTAATATTTCTTATAAGTTTTTTACTCAAAAAGAAAATTTGTTTCTATCATTCATGTGCCTCGATAACGTAAGAATCAACGACAACAATAATAATACTGATTCGACATAAAATTTCAAAAAGAAATCACATTTTTTAGGTCAATCCGAAATCAGTGGAAATCGATCCCATTACCGCGTGACCTCGCGTCCGGTTTGTAAATCCGAGTTGTATCCTTCTCTGCTCCCACGGGGCAAACACACCACACAGGTGTTCCTCTGGTATCGAATAAAAGCGTGGAATCGCGCGATCCTTGTCGCGATGGCGCGCGTGCACGCGCATTGTACACATTTACACTCGTCCATATGGAAGAAGAAGAGAATGTGTCGTAAGGTTGGACGAAGGTAGTGTGACCAGCGGAGGCTGGACGTCCGGAATGCGAGCGGAACCCGTTTCTATGAGTCAAGTCTGGCTATTGACAACAGTCTTTACTCTGTCTTTCTTTCTCTCTCTCTCTCTCTCTCTCTCTTTATCTCTCTTTCTTTCTCTTTCTCTTCTGTAGATCCTTTCCCCGCGTGCCGCCTCTCCAAGCTGAATCCTGTGGTTCAGGATCGTGCCACGTGATCTGGAACATCGTGGTGTAGAGGGAACGGTGGGGCAGATTCGCGGGATCGAGTCAAGTTACTTCGTGAAAATTCAAAATCAAGGCAGGCCCGTGCAGATGTTAGACGTTTCGCGTAATATCAGTCGCATTTACAAACTAACATGGAGAATTTAGAGAAAAGGCAAGTTGGAAAAAAGAAACTCTGACTCGTAAAGTGCCAGATTGTAAAATTTCGATTAATGTAATTTGTCGAATTACTTACGTAATGAAATTTGAAAAATTTCTTAGAAATGATATGCGTTTTTTCCCACTTCTATTTTGTGCTTGAGATGCAAATGTTGTAAACATCAAGTAACTTCGGTAACCAAGATGAGAGGTCGAAAAATGTTTCGAAGATCGTAAGATCGTAACCGACATAACTTTCTGCATAACTGCAAGCGCGGTTATGTGGGTTTGGTATGCTTCTCTCGAGATATGGCAGTTGGTTTGAGATAGAGGAAATTGTGGTTGGGGCAGGAATGGAATTTGGTGGTGTTTACGTAGATTGTGCTTGGCGGTAGGTGGAGTTAGATTAGTGAGGTTAAGTGAAGAGAGTATGTGGTGAGACTGGTTTAGAAGATTAGTAATTATTATCATCTTCGTGGCTCATTGTTGGAGTTAAACTAACTTTGGTAATATCTCAATCAGTTTTCTTCTTCCGATTTATTTTGGCGTTACCTTGTAATTTTAATACATTGATATTAATATGTACATTAAAAAAACAAATTAAAACGTTAATTAAATTTAAACAAAATTAATTAAATTTTGAATTAAATTTTAAAATACTAAAATTAAGATATTAATTAAATTTTAAATTGAATTTTAAATTAATTGAATTTTAAATTAAATTTCAAATTAATTAAATTTAAAATCTAATTTAAAATTAATTAAACTAAAACAAATTAAATTTAACTTCATTATTATTTCCTGTTATAATTGATTAAGGAAATGTAAATATTTTTCAGAATTGCAATATAATTTCAAACAAAGCTACAATTTCAATCAAATATTCCTCAGCTTTCATTCTCATTTAATTATCCGATTTATAGATAAACATCGTATTTATCAGAAAATAATTAATGGCAGTGCGTATGAGAACCATTAGAGTAATCAGTTAAATCCGTTTAATTGCTCTTCTCTACTGAATTTGCACATAGATAATTTTAATTAATTTTTAATTTTTGATCATTAGTATTATAATCTTCGTTATTATGTGGGATTATTAATTAAATAACCTACGTCCACGTCATTATTATTACCATTTTTGGTATTATATGGAATTATTAATGAAATGACCTACATTCTCGTGTTTGATCTCTTCGCTTTATTAATATTTCCACTGTAAAGGCAGAGTAAGCAAGAAATCAAGCATTCGACCATAAACTGCGATCCCAGGATGCAAATAACTAACGATTATAGAATGGCAGTTTTTATCTAAGCTATAACGTCCTTATCTCCTTAGCAACGATAGCGTATCCGGCAGTTAGAACATACTATTTCTTTCATATGTTCATCGAGTTCGAAAGTTTTTACCTGAGCATAGGTGTTACATTATCAACTTGTGTCGCTTAACTGAAGAAGGAATTATTAAACTTATACACTGGAGGAAGCTCGATCGGAAAAGACCCTAGCAGAATATGTAACTAGCTATACATTTCCAGAGAGTTGCTTTTCAACCGTAATTAAAATCGAAACGTAGGTAGGACGCTACTAGAAAAAGTGGTTCAGGTATATATTTTTTCTCAATCGCATAAGTACAGGACGCGATATATAACCTATATTTATCTTTTACTATGATCTTTTTCTATTAATTTCTAAGCCTTTATACTGATACTTACGGGTAATATTCAAAGTTTCAAGATAGTAATTAGTAATCGACAATCGATAATTAGTGCTTAATGTTCGAAGGTATGTAATTAATATATTTAAAATAAATTAATGTTATCAATCGATAATTAACATTAAAACGTTTCTTTCTTTTCGTATTTATTCCAAAACGTATAACAGCGTCGAAAAACATCGAAAATTACCATCGGATCACCGTGTATATAGCAAGTAAATAACTTCAGGTGGAAGAGAGATTCACCAGTTCGAAAACGAGTAACAGAACCGGCTGTTACGTTATTGCGCGATGGCTCCGGAGAACATTAATATTTCATCGAGATTCGCGTGTCTTCGCGTGCAGCGTTTCCATTGATCGATCTTAGACGAGAAAATAACTTGGATCTTTCGACTTGTACGACCGAGACGCGTCTCAACTCAAGCGTTGCGAGCCTTCAACCGAACGAATTATAACGGTATTGAAGACATCTACTCGAGGAACTATATCTAGCCCTTGGATGGAGGGAGGGATCGCTTGCTTCTTACAATCGAATAATTGGAGTGTAACTCGAACACGAACGGTAGTTTAACAATGAAGAAGAACTTTAGAACGACAGCAATTATCTCGTTTCTTTGAGAAAGACATCATTTATTTTATGCTTGACAAGAACGGGGTTGTTGGAAGAATTTTATTAAAAAGGAAAGATCTTTGACAAATATTCTTCCGATTGATATATTTCTATATTTTTAATTTAATTATTTGGAAATGCAATTTTGCATATACGTATGTGCAATTATATATTATAATCGCAGGCGTTTCTTTAAAATCATGTGCCATTGAAAAAAGGCAAAATATCGTCGAATTCTTCTAGATTCAATTTCTTAAAAGAAAGGCTGTATTGATTAACCAAACATACTTCCCATGAGTATATATGTACTTCTCAGAAAAGATATTTGTAGATCAATATTACTCCCCACAGTGACCTATATGTCAAAGGAAAAAAAAGACATATCAAATATTAAATCATTCTACTTTTACGTCCACTATCTCTACAAATCCTCTACTCTTGGAAAAGTCAATCTTATTCAAACCTAACGTAACTAAAATTAAATCTTTTCCATTATTATAAATACGAAACATTTATAAAATTACCATCTTCGATTATTTACTCAACATCTATCTAACAAAATCTTCTCCATCATCCCTTAAACCTGATCGCGTACAATCAGGGTATGAATAGTTAATTTATTAAAATTTAAACGACCATTTTATGCTACTTATACTCGAATGATTTTAGGATCTTGCTATATCTCTTGCACAATCTTATACTGACAGGCGAGAAACATAGAAACGTAACTTCCTATCCATCGATTTACCCTAAACAGACAATGATAGGTTATACGGTAGACGCAATACAGAAGCGTTTCCGATGCAATCCGAAGGTGCGTTGTTACAATGGAGTTCATCGATCCATAATGACTATTTCCCCGCCAGCTACAGCCTGTAATAACGGAATAGCCAATAAAGTATATCCTGTCGATTTAATCGTTACCCCCACGGTGCGCCGCGCGCACGGAGATCCGATTGGTGATTTTCACGTGATGTTTCGCAAATCGTGAGACGCTTGCGTGATTCGCGCGTTTATGAGTTCTCGCTCTTCCCGTCCGATAGAAAGAGAAAGGGAACAGGGGGTGAAAAGAAGAGGGAAGGTACGTGGTGCGGGTTCAACCTGCCGCGAGAACCTTTAAAGAAGGTCGGTGCAACGGGAGAGATGTAATTTTAATAAATTGGAGAATAAGTCATTGTAAAAGATGGATATTCAGATGTTTGAGATGCAGCAGATTTACGACTCGCTGGAATTAAGTTAGTTAAGGTGTTGAAAACCCAACGTCTTTTCAAAGGCGTTTGCCGCGTTTCTTTTCAAATGAAAATACATACATACGATACGAATTTTAAAGTTAGTTTCTCTTCAAGGAATGGACTGTTTTATTATAGGATTAGGAAATTGAAAAGAAGTGCCACTTCTAAGAAAGAATTGCGAGAAGTACAATTAGAAACTGTATTGTGAATCATTTTTCCTGGTTTTCGTAACGAGGAAGTGAAAAAAAGAAAACGCAAACAAGTCAGCGTTTATCGCAATTAAATGGGAGACAGGAGTCGTTACAATTTTGTCGTTGCGATTCCCGCTGCGTAATTTGATAATGAACAGTTGAAAAGGAGCAGCGCTGTGTCCGTACTCTTTAATATCCTATTATATGGAATTACCCACCGGAAAATATACCGCTCGACTATTTAAAGGAAGTAGCTCATGAGCGAGTCTTTTGTATCCTCACAATGGTATAATTTCTGTAACGTCTCGTTCTCGGAGGACTTATTTCGTTGATTTGTACTTGTTTGTTGCTTTCGTATTTTCATGAATGGGATATGCCACGTGCGAATCGTAATATGGCTTTAATGATGTTTTGACTTCAATAATAGCGGCTAATTGCGCTTTCTGTAAGAAGCTTCCAATCATTATGTCATTTAGGGATAATAAATAAATAATAGGGAATAAGGAACGAATTAATTATCCAATTATTCGCACGAGGAATACTCAGTACCTGTCTTTTTTTAGAAAGTCTTTTTATAGATGTTGTTTTCAAAGAGTTCCTTAGCTCACCATAAACCAGATAAGAATCTTTGGTTCCATCTAGAAAAAGAAACCTTCTTTAGATCAAACCGAAAGGGATTCGGATTATATTTTCTAATCGTATTTGTATATTTCTTTTTACGGTCAGCTTGTCATCCACGTACAATCGAACAGAGAGTCCATTAATTATTTCCCTTCGACTTGTTCCAGAGGGAGCATCTCGGAAGCCATGCCGGCTGACGAGTTCGCTGGAAATCGAAACAGAAGCAAACCAAGGCTGCAACCACCTTAACGAACCGCTATTATCACTGGCAAGGTCATCGGGCAGACCGGATCTAATCATGCTCACGCCGACCATGTTTCCTGTGCACTCGTTCCTCTTTCTTAACGACGTCAACCAAAAGATCGGGTGCTAAAAAATTCAAAATCGAGTTGATTGAAGATCTCAAGAAATATCTAAAAAACAAAAAAATTACGAATAAACAATTTGATATAGAAATCATCCATTTTGGGCAAAGAAAAGAAACAATCAGAAAAAGGAATAACCACAGAAGCTCTGAATTTGATTACTTCCTAATGGTACTTCCTTGGATATTTTTACACTCTGGAGGCTTGAACAAACTCTGAAAAACAGAAACGACTTCTATCGGATGATCGAAAGAACTACCTGGACACTGAGTATAATTATTCACACGTGCGGATGCCGTTTCCGGCATGTTTCTCTCGAAGAAGGTCAGCTTCAGTTTTTGCCAGTTGTAGATAGAAGTTGAAGTGGCGGGCGTCTTAACAAGATTGCTAGAATGTCAAAGAAATAGATGAGAGAAATATTATGAAGATATATTTATGAGTATCTAATTGAGCATTTAATTAAGAGTCGAGCATTTAATCGAAATAAGTTGGTTCTTAAGACCAAGTACCTATCTAAGTATAATAGTCTCTTTTACTTGCGATTTAGTAAGAGGACTCGAGTAAAATGATTACTCGTTAAAAAGAACAATAGAATAATCATGCCTCCGCAGACAGTGGTCTCTGCTTTCATGCCTCATCGCGGAGAATCTCAGCGAAAGAAGTGTCCCAAAGCGTGAGCTGAAAGGTGGCTATGTAGGCTGCCTAGTGAATGCCGTCGCCATGGTGGAGCTGGCGTGTAGCAACTCCCTAAGCCCAGGAACCTAATCCTGCGTCGGAAAGACAAAATTCGCCAAGGAGAAAAGAAAAACAAATATATAGGGAAGAAAAGACAAAGATTAAAGATCGTTAAGAATTAAAGGTAATTTAAGGACAAAAGGTAGAAAGAATTGTGTAAAAATTCTACTGGGAAAGAAAGGAAAGAAGAAGCCTCCAACGAGAAAGACGTCCTCAGAAGCGAGTCCCGCGTAGCGCCATGTAGAGGAGCAGGAAGAAGCGCAGTCTTCCTCAGGCATTCCAGCGTCGAGTAATGCTGAAGCATATCCTGACGGGGCAACCGTCGTCAGCGGGCTCCAGGCACCAGCACAATGACTACCAGACGAGCTCGGGCTCGTTGCACGGCGGCCACCACCACCACCATCATTCTGGTCACCAACAGGATCAACAGCAACACCATCATTACAACCAAAACAGCAACGTTCGTGGAACGACAGGGGGGAGCCAAGGACGGGGAGTCGACGTTTACGACTCGGTGGTCCATCAAAGAGCCAACGTGCATCAGGCTGCCACCACGCCATCTTCCACTCACAGACACCCTTTGAATCATTCTCAGTTGAGCGTGAACAATCTTTCTCAACGATTGAATCACTCGCACGCTCTTAATTTGTCCACGTTGTCCACGTCGAAGCATTCTGTGAACAGCGTCAGTCCTGTTGCTGGTGGGAATAATAATAACAATAATAATAATCTGTCGAATACATTGGGGGTGATATCCCCGGCGCCGTTGCACCAGGACAGCAGACCTAAAGCGAATGGAGGCTTCGATATCTCGAGACTGTCCAGATTACCCAGTCAGGCGACACCTTCGCCTGCACCTGCTCTTCAGGGTACGACTACCGGGGGACAGTTAACCGGTCCCGGTTCCACGGCGTACCCCTTGAACGCTTCCTGGTCGTCGTCCCTGTCGAGAAATCACAAGGACCACGAGGTTGGCGCGAAAGAGACGTTGACCAGTTTGGGTTTATTGTGTCTAGTGTCGTTGTTACTGGCGCTACTCTCGTTGATCTTCTTGCTGAAGATTTCACCGCTAACGGTGACGCCGAGTAGCCTGATCAGCCCGGAAGAGTATACGATTGTCTACGAGGTGACGTTAGCGCTGTGCGCACTCGCCCTCTCCCTAAACCTCTGCTGTCTCCTCGTATGTGCTATACAGTTCCTCTTCACTGTCAAACTCGTCAAAACTTCGTATCAAGGACATTGGTGAGTAGAGTTTTTGTTTTATACTACGCTGGGTAAATCTGTAATTTATAACGCTTTAAATACCTTTGTACATAATTCGTACTTTACTCAACCCGAAGATTGAACAAGGTGTGAAAAAAGTATACGTTTAAAGTTTGTATCCTTAAGATACTGTTATCTTTGAAAATCCGGAAGTCAAACAAGATACAGAAAAAGAAACTTGTAGAAGTGCGAATAAATATTGAGATACAAATATCTTTTAATCCGAACTACACATATGATGAAAAGAGGAATCTCATAGTAATCGACATTTTCCCTCCTAAATGTTCACAGCATACATATGCACATTGCTGTTGTACATGTAACTTTTCAAACTTACTTAGGTATTGATAAAGAAAAGAAAAACAAGCGTTTTCCTGGTAGCTCGGAATTCGCGAGATTCGCGGTCGAACGATGATTACCATTAATTTCCATAATCTGGCGACGCTATCCTCAATCAAGATTATCCTTGTGCCAGAATATGAGTTCTCATTCGTTCATGCGTGGCCTATCCGTGTGCGTCTGGAACAAACGCAGTGTCCCATATCCCGTGCGATATATCAGAGGCCTGTCTAGTGTTTCTTCTCACGCGGCCTGGAGAACGAAACGCAAAAATTCACGTCCTGTACTTGACGTGCGAGCGTTCACCGACCGCGTGTCCCGTTTTTATCGATCAGACACGTGTCTGCAATCATAATACGTTACCGTGTGATGAGATGTATCCGTAAATGCGTATGTTTCGTGACGCACACTTTGAAAATGAAAATTATATCTTTGTTTATCCCTGGATAAACGTCATGCATGCAAGAAATCGTATAATATTTTATGACATTTCACGTGTCATGAGTTCTTACAAATTTGTTTTATATAAATTGCATTGTATTAATTCGTAACCCTGATGGGTTGTGACACTAGCTAGCATTATCCAGAAATTGCAAAATTCTCCACAAAGGACGTGTCACGACAATTATTCCTCCAGCAAATTCAGCACGCACGTTCGCGAATAATATTATCGAATACGCACAGTGCAGTGGAGATTAAGTTACAAAGGGAATATAGATATGCTCGCCTCCCGTGACACGCAACTCGAAAGCGAAAATAAGGCTCGTTAAAAACGATACACACTCGTCGAGATGGGATCTGTGGTTTCTGCTCGGAAGTTCCCTTATCGTTAATCAATCGGATTTCTTTTTTATCTTTTTTGTTGCCGGCCAAGACAAAGTAAGCATCGCCGACTCTAATTACTAGCGAATGGAAACGCGCGTTAAGTTATGCAGATTGGCCGAAATCGTCGGCCAAATCACTGTGATTACCCTCAACGGACACGCCGTTTTGAGTTTTCTCTTCGGTTCTTTAATTCCGTCCTTTTTCTTTCGCCCAGTTTTTTGGCCAGTGGCGGATCTTTTATCGCGTGGCGAGTTTGATTCGCGTGGGAAAATGTCAGGTGCTCTTCGGCAGATAGAAAGATCATTGTTTCTTAAAGCATCCAGACGTTGTGCGTGATTGGTATATTAAAGTTTCTTGCGAATGTTACCGTGTGACCATGTCTCCCTTGTGAACGTAATCGTGTGACGATGTTTCCCTGCAAATATTACCATCTAACAAGTTTTTCCAACGAATATTACTGTTCGATCAGGTTTTACTCGAATCTTGTTCTTCCCTTGATAGGGTCCTTTCCTTATATAGGGTGTTCCAGGATTTCGCAGTTAAATCCATGTCACTATATTCCACTGACTATTTTAATCTACCAAGACCATAAAGATGCGGTTGATATTGTACGTGTTGTGTTATTCCACAACTAGACTTGATTGGCAGTCCATTGGAACGAAGTTTGTTCAAACTGTTGGAAATGTTAAACGAGTCGTTAACATTGTAATGTATGCAATTACAGAGACGTATCGTAACGTTTGTTTCGAGAACAAACAACAGAGAAGAAGAGAATAATGAAAGTTGGACACGAACGAAATTAGCTGTCGAACTTGAAACTCGTGCACTGCGATTTTATGTAATCAAATTAGCATAGAATGAGATTTGGGAACGGGTAGAGTATATTCTGGAGTTTTGATATACATATATTTAGATTAAAGATTGGTTTTTTACAAGAAACGCTTTTAAGCAACGTATGAAATTCTTCGTCTATTTATAGCATATTTTATTTTACTATAGTGGGAGCAGTATTTTATAAATCGGTTTATAAAAGTGCGAATTTATTATCTTAACGCTAGCCTTATCAGGCCCGGTCAAATGACCGGTTTCAAAATTTAATTTGAAATTATTCACATTCGTCGTTGTTTCTTTTCTTCCTCTAACTTTATGTAAATTCTTATATTATCCGGCTAACCAATTTCTCAATTTTTGTTAACATAAGAATCTACATAAAGTTAGACGAAGAAAAGAAACAACAATGAATGTACAATTCTAAATTAAATGTTGAAACACGGCCATTTGACAAGGCCTGGTAGAGTTACTGTTAAATCATGCTTTGTAATTATTTATTTTGGCTGATGGTAAGTTACGGTAACGTAAACACTGATCAAAGTAGACGCGTTCGTTAGACAGGTATTCAGGCCTCAGAATTTCCAGGTCACCGATTGGATCCCTATTGTAAATTTCTGGCGATTCGCTCAAGTATCGGTTAACTAAGAATAAAGAGAAGAGGACAGTTTATATATGAGCTACTGCTTCGATTAACTATATTTGGCAGAATGACCGTTAGGGAAGAAAGCCACCGTTTTCGGTGGTCGATCATCCTTTGTTTTCTTTTCGGAACAATATATTTAGCCTGGACATTAATAACTAACGGTTTATCGATCGTTCAATGACATAGGACACAGCCATTCTTTATGCTACGTTATCATGGCGACTAACTTCTACAGCTGTTTGCCAAGTAAATATTACCGGTTGTGTCACACTGTCGCAGTATGCCCAGAAGAGATAACCGGAGGACGATTAAAATTGCAACGTCACCGGACGTTTCTCGTTTCCCTTTTTTCTCTCTTTTCCTTGTCCTTTCGCTTAACGGTTGTTTCCCCTGCTTTGTTTCCGGAGCTGCCAGACAATTCAAGATTCTGTTGACTTGGAGTGCTCGATTTTCTCTTAGAGAGCTGTTCAGCTAGAAGGAATAGCCCGAGTGTCGACGGGCGTGCGAAAAACCTTCTTTTTGTACTCCTAACCACTTAACTGCGTTCGACGTGTTTACTCGTCATTGCTTGATTTTACCTGCTTATTCCGTAGATGCATTTTTGAAGCTAAACTCAACGCAGTTAACAAATTAATTATTTCCAAAATATTTTTAAATATTCCGAAGATCATTGGATATTTTCGTGTTAAAATTACAAAATAAAAGACGCACAGCTGTATCGATATTCTTAATAATGGAGGCTGACTCCTACGATATTTTTCCGGGTTACTCGCTCTCATGAAAAATTTCTACTATAGATCTCCAAATGTAAGGAACTGCGGAATAAGTTTCCTAATAAATAATAGAAATTTCTGTTGTAAACTACAAATTACAAATTACAAAACCTTCTGATCTAAATTAACTAAAGGACTACCAACAATTCTCCTTCGTTCTGAAATTTTTTTTTTGTTTTTATTTATGCCAAGATTTGTTTTTACACATTGAATGTAATTCACATAAACAATGAATTAGCATAAGGTGTGTTAGGTAAAGGTACCGATACGCGACGGTACGACGTAGCCATGCTATATTATGTGTCGTAGTTTTTACAGTTTTTTGTGTTTTTCTTTCTTGTGTTTTTAGATTTAAGCCGCTGGGGAGCGGAGCTTTTATGTATTCTTGTTTATGTTGTATTTCTTGTCCTGAAACTTGGAAACTGCAAACAAGATGCTTCGATAGGTTCGTTTTGAAATTAATCCTCCAATAATGATCTTCCCTATGAAGGAATCAACTGGTAACGAAAGACTAAAAGCAAGAGGATTCTCGATCAGTGTCTTTGGTGCACGCCAACTTCCTAGCCTCAGTCGAAGATCGTCTGGCTGAAGATAACTACGAAGTTTGCAAAGTGGCATTGTTAGCGAAGGAAAAGGAGCTCTGGGGTGTGTAGACGTGCTTCGAAAAGCACGAACTTTAATAGCGGGTCCCAGTAGTAGACGGTCGTTCCTCTTCGCTTGCTCATTGTTACTCGAAGCTCGGTGCTCGCCCCTCCTTCCGTACCACGCTACCGAGTCTGAGACGCGAGGATGAAAGAAAAAAAAAGCCGAAGTATGACACAGGTCCAACGACGACACCAACGACGGCGACACGAGCAGAATAAAAGACAAGCGGTGCTGCTAAGTGCCGGCTCATTACTTAAATGGTCCGTGATAAGGGATCTCTGGCGCTGCTGGCGCGAACACACTGAACAGCAGACTTTTCGAATAAAGCCACTTTTGAACAAAGTAGTTGCTGGCTCACGAGGTTTTTTTTCTTCGTTGTTAGATGGCGCGTTCCTAAAGTAGGTGCGCATTTTTCTTTGCCATCTCACGTTTCGATCGCGAATTTTGACTTATTAGGGAAACAGGTTAATTGAATTATTACTGGAAAGACGTGGATGGATGAACATTTTCATCGTTTCATTCAATGATGGATGAAAAGCGTGAGAAGATTTGTAAGGTTTAAACTGGGTGAGAAAATACAGCTTTGAATTTTCTATAAATGAAAGTTTAACAACGACGTGTCAAACACGACGCGTAGAGCATTTGTACTAAATTTCTTATTAAATCTTGTTAATTCACTAGCTAAGAAACGAATTATTACATCGAACACGATATGATCAATAAAGATAAAGAAATCGATACGAAGAATTCTTATAAATTTGTGCGTTTTTTTAGATGTATCGCTCCCTGAAACGACAATTCGCCGAAACAAACAACTTTAACCAATTTATGAGAAATCGTCTCTAGCGCGTTTTTATGTCAAGATGTACGCAACTGTGGTTCCAAACGAACCGTGAAACTGAACGATTCGATCTGTCATTGAAAACGCCCATCGGTCGCGAAAGTCTTGTTCGTTTTTCATCGACGGCCCGGTTTAACGTTACACGCGTGTCTGGTTTCTGTTCACGGGCGGTTCTTCTTACGTCAGAGCGTTCGAGCATACGCGTGTGCCTGTTCGTCTTTCCACCAAAGAGAGTGAAGAGAGACAGACTCCCTCTCTCGTTGCTGTTGGCATTCCACGCCTTCGAATCCGACATTTCAAATTTTTTCACCGACACAGGGCACTACAGAACGGGAATAAATTTGGCGGGCCGTAACTGCGCCTTAATATTCCAACATGCAGACGGAAAAATAGAGAAAGAAACGGGTATTCGCGTGTCTCTCAATGCTTGTAATTTATTTTTCGATTAATTCCCAATCACCAGCCGATAACTTTGATGTTTCCAACTGATGATAAATCGAAAAAGCGAATAGAATTTGCGTGATTCATTTTTGGCGTTGATTGGCGTGAATTGTTCGTCAAGACGTTATTTTTCCAAGGGTATAAAAATCTGTCAGTTAGGTGAAAACTATCAATTTGTAATCGAAAGATACAATCGTATTTGAAGATTGTATCGTAGTCATCTGATTTATCGTGCAAATTTTACACGTGACACTCTATATTAAGTTTGTTGTAGCATTAATTAATCACAAAATGTTACAAGAAAACAAATTTGGTTTGGCAAATATAATGGCCGATGTTATGTAGATACGTAGTGTTCGAATTTGTAAACTATTAACTTTTTTTTCGACAAGCAGGTACGAGGAACAAGTTAAAGTAGACGTCATGTTATGAATCATCTGCGAGATATAAAAGACTTCTTTTATGAGGGATCAACACCTCGTGAAGTCAGATTTTATTTATAACACACTTTACGATTTTGATTTATTTGTTCAAGGAAAATGTATCTGCAGCCGGTTATAGCGGTATTTACGTTACGGATGATCTATGGGAAGATTCACACGAACAAACCTTTATGGACTAACCAAATTTATTTTGTTATTAAAAACGATCCACAGAACCGGTCGACGACTGGTATTCAATTTAAAAATTGCTTCTCTATAAAAGTAAGAAATCTAATTTACATCGTGTTCTTCATCTGTTGCCTCCATATACATCCTGACGGCAATAAAATTCTGAATTTACGAGAAATCGGTATTTCTTCTTAAACTTGGCAATGTTACCGACTGGATAAAGCCTTCCAAAATTTAAAATTATCCGGTCGATCCTTCGTTGAAAAGGACGAGCAAGTACCAGGAAACCATCACGGGAACGCTCGTAAAAGCGCGCACAATGGCTCGGTCGCGGTAACCTAGGAAGAGGAACAGGTGCGACTGAATCGTAACGGTTGTCATGGCCCCTTTCAAACGATCCGTAGCCACCCTTCAGTTTCGGCGTCATTAACCCTTCCCTTCTTCCTGGCTCACTTAGAAACGAAGAAAATTCCGGAGGTAGTTTGCTCTTAGCAGCTGCCACCTTTTTCTTTTTTCTTTGTTTAGTCGACACGAAGCATTGTGGAAAATTTCTGTGATTGCTTCGTGAAGGTACAGAAGACAGGAGAAAACGTTTTTTGTTCGTTGACGACTTTCTATCAATTAGAAATAAGAGTAAACGGTATAACAGTTTTCTTCTTTACCACTGTATACTTAATTCTTTTTAGGTTATAACAACTCGTATTTTTCGTGAGTAGATACTGTCATGTGGTTATACACTGTATATGTGAAACTTCGTTTTCTTCGCGCGAAATATCCATGTTGTTCTTTCTATACTTGTGTTCATATATCACGACGTCCAGCCTACACGTGTCCGAGAATGTAATGTAACAGATAATTGGGCTCGAGCTGTAAATCTTTCATTTGCAGCATGACGCGAATCTAACAACGCTTCTTTCCTTGTTCAGATCATGAATATTTTTGTCGCGTGTAGGTAGAATCATATGTCTAGCGTATCCACAGGTTACGTGTTTACTTATTTCTTTAACTAACTTCAGTTTTAACCAGCTTCCTATTAACCAGCGAATTAATCGGATACTTTCAGAATCAATGACAAGAATATACCGAAAAGTGTCGAAAGAATTTTAAAGGTACAATCATTTTCCTAAAAGTTATCTTGACGTATTATATCGTTAGTCTCATAGAGTTAACCAGTTTTCGCTGGAATAACACTCGAGCACAGGTGTAGCCTTTTACAAATTTCCTCCATATTCCATTGAAATTCCCGAGCTCGTCTCCAATGATGAGATCACAGCAGCTGTTACGAAGTGTATCGGTAGGGTGAAGAACGCTCATGTATGTCTGATCCATCATTCACGATAGTCGCTACAGCCCATGCACATGATCCATCTTCTGCGTAACCATTTTACAATCCTCACCGTGGAAATGCCGATCTGCGATGCTATTCTCGCGCGCACTCGACCGCTTAAAAGCATCGTCCAGAGACGTTTCCATCATACACAAATAACTTTGTTTTTCTTCTTGTAGTCGGAAGCGTGGAGAATTCGATGTTTCTGGCTGATCTGTTGTTTTACCACTTGCGCGGCATTTTTTCACGGCTAGAAGAAAGATGAGATTAATATCTTTGTGGTATTTTGATACCTATCAATCTGCCCATAATGTCGGTGCTGGTAGCGGAAAACGTGATTGAGGAGAAGCGCGCTTTTTTGATAAATTATGAATTATGACTAACAATAATTCACGTAGTTTACATAATTTAGATGGAACAGGCTCTTGTCAACTTATTTGTGTTTTTAATTTCCAGGGGAAATAAAATCGAAACCTTCAATATGTCCAATTCGAATACGTACTGTAGCTTAAATTCGGTTCTTTTTTTCCATTTTCAACGATATCGATTTTGTCTCGATTGACTTCCTGCCAGTATACGTGCTTTTATTCTTCTTTTGTCCTTTTTCCGGTGTCAAATAATTCTTTTGAAAATCGATACGGTTCGTATTAAAGTGCACGCTTCCGATGCGGAAATTGAAAGTGCACGATCAAAGCACGTGACTTCTGATCGGAAGAGTAGCCTTGCAAATGCGATTAGATTTCATTAACTACGAAGCCGCGTAAAAACGATACAATGAAATGAAGATTGCGTGTGACATTTTGATTCATCGTAAATTAAATCTCGAGTCGGAATTGTATTTAACTTTCTTCGAGAAGTTCCATGTCGGAATTCAAAATTAGACGACTGAATAGTAATTCCTAGCAGATTTTAGACGCCTCTCTTCCTGTAACTCCTACCGAATTTGCATTGGGCGTTGTTCGTAGGCGTTCGTTGTGCGACAAACTGTTTCCCAAGAGCTTATTTGCATTTCCTTCAACTGCGGTTTGAATAAGACACGTCACAGAAATATTGATTATTTATTAGGTCACATTGTTTCAATATTCTCTGCTTCTCGTAAGATTGTAATGTTACAGTACCGGTAACACGAAACTTAATCTACGGCAAATAATAAAATATCTTTAAGATTAAAAAATGTAAAGATTTGAAAATTAGGACATTTGAAAATTTGTATTTACTCGACTGAATTCATATTAAACGGCGTTTAAAAATTTAAATCACAAGGTTGAAACTGATATAGTTAGTAATTCTAACGAACACTTATCTTTAGATGGATTGGTATATACACGCGAGTCGACCGTATTCTCCGGAAATGAAAATAACTATATCCCTGAACCTAGAACACGTGATTTTCTGCATATCTATTAAAATAACATCGGTCAGTGACTCGTCCACGGTGCAGTCGCCAGGCTCAATTAATGACCACGTTCTGGTCGTAAATATAGAAAAGGCAGCGAGACATTTTAGTTCGTTGACTAACTGGGCTGAGGTTGGGTCAATGTTTTTGTGGATTTCATTTACCTCTTCCGGCATTGTATTTTCTGAATTCCTACAATTTCTGGGGTACCAGTTCATATCAAATTTATTCTTATTATGCTGTAGAATAAAATAAATTTTATTCTCCAGAAATACAGGAAAAGATTTCATAATCGTTATTTTTTTAAACATTTTATTCAAGCGTTTCTTAAGACATTTGTTTTAAAGAGATGTCTCAGGTTATAAAAAACTGCATCAACTTTTCCAAGGTTGCTGCTCAAACTCTTGTTATTTCTGATAAATCAATAGCGTTACGCAATATGTACCGTGTGATTTTCCTAGACGATTTAGTAGCACTCTTCTTTACAACCTTCTTTCAAAATGAGAAACGAGAAGAGGATTTACCAAATATCATTGTCATCGAAGCACAGAGACGCTCCGGTGATTCTTATCTCTATCATCTCTCCGAGTGAAATTATTTGACGTCGCCTTGAATAGGCTCAGGCAGTTTCGTCGGGGGTCCGCGTCGTCGCCTGTAGCTGGCTCGCACGATCATAAATGGAAAGACTCGTATAAAATCAAAGGGCCGACGGATTCTTCCTGCTTAGGCGAGATCAACGAGATCAACGTTCAATAGAGAAGTTACTTTCTCGACCGTCGGCGCCGTATTACCCTTCAAAGGCACCGGAAAGTCGATAAGCCAACCGATACAGCCTAACCTTTATGCAGAGGTAAAATAGGGTTTACTTTTCCATTTGGATTTCTAAAGAAACCAAGACATTTAAGGCTTGATCTCAGTGTGGTTGAAAGCTTCGCTCGATTAAAGCTGTTTTTCAAGCAATAACCTACTTCGTGAATTTCATGCACACAAGTTCAAGTATGTATGCGACAAAAATAAGCTTTTGTGCATATCTAATTGTAAATGAATGCGAAACAATGCGCATGCGCCGAAATTCTACCATTTTACGGACCCACATTGTGCCTTTTATTAAGGAGCCTTGTTTGTTTACTTTTTTCGAGCTAATTCTTCGTTATTATTATCTACGTTATTTTAACTGGCTAACAACTGGTTGGTCTGCAATTGACGAACCAATACAATTTTTTCGTTACGTGCATATATTCGAAAGAATTTGAAATTAAATTATCATGTATTACGTGCAGTTATGGTAGAATGACAAGAAGCTATCTGTGTTTGAATGCATCCACTCGTGGACAATATCGATATAACCTAAGTGCGATAAATCGCAAACGTTTGACTCAGCTTATGAGAAATTTACGCGTTTCTGGATCGTTCCGAGTCGCACGCGAAATGCAAGTCAGAGAACCGTCTAATATTTATTGTTGAAATCGTGGGCTTGATCTTAATGGCGCGGCGGCATGCGATTCTTTACCAACTATGCTCCTTAACTCCAGCTCTCGACCTTCTTCCCTATTCAACTAGCTCGAGCAGTGAAATTGACTCTGCATGCCTGTGATTTTGGCAGGGAATGGGAGTCGAGTTCATAGTGAATGTACACGTGTACATTGTGTATACGTGTTTTAGGTGGTTGGTGTGAGTTCGTTGCGCAGATTCGAGACATTTATTTAACCTCTTTATCATATTCCGGCCTGTGCGATACAACCATCTTAAATGTAATAAGTTTTATTTTTTATTGCAAAGTTCTTGAAATATATAATGCACACAATAAGTGTATAATATTATATATATATATAAATTATATTTAAGAAGTTTGGAATAGTTTGAAGTCTTTAATCTCTTCCTTTCAAAGGAACAAAGTTCCTTTGGAATTTGGTGGAGTTTAAGATTTGATATCGGTGTAGTAGGAGTTATGTGACACTTTAAGGTGGAATAAATCTAGCGAGGAGTTTAAGGTGCGGCGAAGGAGCGTGGAATGTTGCAATAGAAATTTATTGCAGTATTAGTGCATTGGTAGATTTATCAAATTTACGTGCAACGTGGGTAACCAATGATAAATATTTTGCAATGTGTATAATTTCTCAGTAATCTGAAGTTTATAAAATCTATTGACAACTAATGGAAATTGTTGATTAACAGATCAATTTTAAATTCCTCGTTAATCTAAATTTTCTAATCCTATTTATAGCTAAACCTTACGACGAAAAATTAACGAAGTGGAATAAAAATGGAATTCTGATTCTTCTCATCGTATATCAGCGTCATATAAATTTTACGAGATAATTTTACTTGCGGATGTTGCGTGTTACGTTGATGAACTCGACGAAAACGTAAAATAGGAACCCGTCCGAAATACTCTAACGCGGAAAGTTAAATTTAACGCAAAAGGCTGAGAAATTAGTTTAGAACTCGAAGTTTCAGTGGTACGACGCTCTTGAAACACATCAAAAGAGGTCGGCAATCTCAAAAGGGGACGAAACAGTTTCATGGGAATTTCTCATTGTGACTTATTTGGATAAAGCTGGTTTAAAATTACCGCTGGATTCGTCTGTTTTTAGCCCGGAAATCATAAAATGTTTGGACCAGGCGACTCCATGTAGAGAAAAATGTTGTGTTTACTTTTTACGACCGTAGAATTTAATTCTTTATTAGTACGCACTTGTTCTTCAAAAAAATATCGCGTTTCAATATTAAAAAAATTTCAATAATATACTATCCATTACAAGAATGATAACAGCTTACAAATTATTAATATTAACAAATTCTTATTGTCGTATAGAAATGCCAACTATTGTCTCGGTAAAACAAACGATGAAATTTTACAAGTAAATTTTACAAATTACAATTCACCTTATAACGCAAAATACGACGTGTGTGTAGCTTGTTTTAATCTGTTAATCGCATGAATAAATTATTATGATAAAAGATGCAAAAAATCTTAATCTGATGAGAAATTAGAGATGAAAATGAGTGGAAAAAGGTCAGTTTCTGGTTCCCCTGAAAAAATGTAATCCCATGGATGATTGTGCGAGTATTAAAGCAACGCAAAACCGTTCTCCGAAATCTCTCGTTTTCCCGGACGTCATACAATAAAGACAAAAACAACTCACTCGAGGGCATTGCAGAGAAACATTCATCGAGAATACAAGAGGATTATTCCAGGAAGTGCTAGGTCTTCCTAGAATCCGATTACAACGTTCTTAATGCGTGGAAATTAGTTTTCACCAGGAAACATTTATAACGGCGTGTACTTTCCGCTGATTGTAAATCTGTTTGGAACATGTGGCTTTTCCGTTATTCTAGGTTCTGTTAATTGAATTAATATTATTTGTTGGTAAATTAGTGTGTGCAAGAATATCCTATCCATTATCGATGAATTCGAGCATGTATTTCGAGGTAAATGTCTCAAACACCGGCAATTGCAGTGAAATCGCTTGTGGTTGCAGGAAATTAGCAGTATCGTTTGTGGTCGAGAACTGATTGACACTGTGTAAGCGGAGAATTATATCAAGCAATTGTGCTTGTTATTTCATGCATTTAATACGTTTACGGCGGTGGAGAGAATTTGTCAGAAATGAAGACAAGAAAAAAGAAAGATTATTATTCACGTTTTATTATTAGATTATTTTCAAAGTGATATTTTCAGAGAAATATAATTGACCAAAAATAAGATCAATAATTGAATCATTGTAGAAAATAGAATAATATTGATAATAAAGAAATAAAAATCAATTATAGAATAACATATATAATAATAATAGTAATATGGATAGACTTTATATTTACTTTTATATGTATAATGATACTGCTTGATCCTTGAATTAAAGTTAAGATTAACGTTCTGATTATGATTATCCTTTGTGTGACTAAATATATTTGAAGTGTGAATTACAGTAAAATTTTTGAAAGATTCTTGACTGTTAAACAAAATACTGGTTCCTTTATATTTCTCTCAATTATCATAGAATCGTGAAACTGACTTTCCCTTCAAATTTTGTCTGTTTCAGGAGTAACAAGTACCTGCAAAAATCATCCATCAGCCGGATATGTGCTGTCGGAGGGTTTTTCATTAGCATTCCCGTCTTTCTAACTGGTAAGAACCGATTCCTTCAATTCTATCAACTTTAACCTTTCGAAAGATACTAGTACATAAGTTATACGTTTAATTTTTCTTGAATTCAAGCATGAATCTAAAAGATACTGTGAACTATCTCTGAGTGTATGAAATCAATTAGAAATTCATTAGAAATAAAGTTAATTTTAACGCCGAATAATTATTATTTTTTTTAGATAAATGAAAAATGATTGTCTTTTAGAAAGGTTCTAATAAATTAATTTATACAGAGCTTAAACAGAATATTCGTGTCATGCATGAATATGGCTGGTGGATGGCACAAGATCTAATCTAAAGTTTACGTAGAGTCAGACTAGTTTACCCGGCTATCATTCGCTCGATCGATCGTTAAAGCTGTTGAACACGATTCAAGCCGGAGCATTTTGACGCTGCTCAGAGGAAAACTGCGTTTTAATAAATTTGACGGAATACAAATTATGATAGACTACAATTCTTTTTAATTATATCATAAAATTTATTTTCTTTTTAATGCCATGTTAGAAACTTCAAATACTCTCCAAAATTTCGAGCGTAATCGTTTTAGAAATTTGTAAATTACTTAACGACCAAAAATATTAAATTCCCTATTGTCTTAAGATACATTCTTTATAATTTAAGTAATTTATTCGTCGAGAATTGATATATAAAAGCTTAAATAATAAATTAATTTAAAAATAATTTGCTACTAGTATTGAAAATTTCAGGTAAAAGGATATATAGAGCAATTTTTTATCTCGCTTGTTACGGTATACGTGTTATAAAATTCTTTAATAATGCTTCCAGGCATGATATTGTACACATTCATCCAATTTCATTCGACCCCGGCAATCGTTACGTCGGTTTTCATAGGCCTTGGCATCGTGTTTTGCGGATGCGCAATGGTCCATAACGTCTTCGTGTGGCAGAGGGTAAGAATATATCTTTATTAAATGAAAATGAACACGTTCAAACGCGTTTAAAATATCTTCTGCGTATATTTTACCCGGAAATCATTTTATCGCGAAACTTTGTTTTTCAGAATTATTATGATTTACCTGGTAGAGTTAATAAAAAGTTTTCTGAAATTAATTACAAACTTCTAGGAAACCAGAATTTTTCATATTTTTAAGAAACCTTATAATTATATTGCGGATCCTTATAAGTTCGTATGAAATTTAGAAGTACAAACATTGCGCAAAATGCATAAAATGCGCTAAAATATACATATATAAGAAAATAAATCTCTATTAAAATTTTATTTCTTTGATTGTGTTTGTAAAACTACAAACTTGTATATAAAATACGCAATCTAGTTATAAGCGTTGGAACATTCAATCCAGCCCTTATCACATTCATGAAAACCTCCATTCGACCATACGTTGTATCAACAAACATTCATATGCAAAACCTACCACCTATCACATCCTCCGCGTATTAATATAACCCCTTTTATAAATTATACACTTTAGAGTGGACTGGTTGGGTCAGAGTGATATAAGCTTACAAGTTCTCGAGGAATTCTACCGAAGTTACATACACGTTTGCATAATTTCACCGAAAACGATACCCTGTAGAATGACGTTTGCGGCTGAGCAGAATATAGGTCAATCAATATTACCGTTCGTTTGTTTATCTGACCTGGCCGCGACCGCAGCTATTTCAAGGGAAATTTATAAATAACCATACACACGATATTCAGTGTATTTTCGTATTCTCGTTTATTTTTGGGAGATTTGTAAAACTGTTAAACAAAATAATTGAATTACGATTATATTTGTTGAGAAAAAGCCTTTTTCTTTGTAATCCTCCTTCTACTTCAAGCACGTAGTATTCATAATAATAAAATTGACAATGGCTGAAAGTAATCAAAAGGAGTTTTTACCATGGTTATCGATAACGAAGAAGATTTGAATCATCTTTAATATTTATTCGTAACCAGAATCATTTCAACTAAAATGTAAATTCTTATATTATAACTTGTTTAATTTGTTATGGCCCCTGACTACAACCTAACCTATCATTCTTATCATTTCGTAGGAGAAGACGAATGCCGTGAAGGCGTTAGCGCGCGAACAATGCGAAGCGGCGGTACAGCTGCAGCGTCAGCAGCAGCTGCAACAGCACCAGAACCAGCCCCAGCTACAACAGCAACAACAACAACTACGTGGTCCGTTAACCATCCACCATGCTGGCTGTCCGACGAAAGTCGGGCCCGTGACGAACCAACTAAATGCCAACCACGCAACGCACGGCCGAGCTGTACAGTACCAACATTATCATCACCATCATCATCATCGACACGTGTCGATGTCCCCACCGCCCTTGTTGCTCTCATCGCCAGCTCCGATCCCGGCGACGCACAATCATCTGAACGTGAGCGGACACAGAAACGTGGTTACACCACCGGATACACCAGCAGATAGATCGCCACCGAGTCCTGGAAATAAGCTAAATAGATCGCAGCATTTGCCACGGGAAGCAACCGGCAGCGTCAGTCCTGGTCTTCCGGCTGCCACATTGGATCTAAGTAGCGCAGCAAACACCAATAGTCCGCATGAATTATCCACGTTAGTTTAAAAATTTTATCCGAACATTAATATCTTCACATAGGATTGGAGATTAATAGTTGATAGTTAATTTACACATCGATCTTTTTATTCTTAAATTGGGTCCTGGTTTAGAGTTGGTTTGTAAAAATTTGCTCCTAATTGTTAAATGATGAATATTGATTAAGAATAATAGGCATTGATGTATGAATCTTTTTTTAACTTATATACTTGAGCACACGCATTGAATATTTCACTTTTATTCAATGAAACAACAACTTTGTTACTCGCTTATTCAATACGGTAATTGCTCATATTTCATGGACATTTTAACAACGTTTTGAATAATTTCTAACGATACAATTGTGATGAAGTGAAAAAAATCGTGATAAGAAATAGAGAGAAAAGTTGCTCGCTAATGAATATTGACCAGAAATAAATAATAATAATTTCTAAAGGATATCCCGAAGACGTCGTAAATATTACAAAAGGAATGATTAATTTATACCCGCGTGTATCTTGCCATTACCATACTATTACTATTATTTTAATATTGTTAGTATTACTCGATTACATTATTATTAATATTAATATTATTGCCTTATTAATATTAATGTTATTGTTACTATTATTATTAATGTTATGGAACCTCTAGTCCTAGGTTACTTTCGCTGCCACGAAAGGATAAGATTTTCGAATTTTTGACTATTACGCGTAATTCAAATTTTCCTGTTGCGTATGCGTAGTGGAAAGAAAGTTGGCGGAACTCAAATCTCGAACTATAGAGAGTTGAAAAGTAGTAAAAGTAAAAAGGCACGAAGAACAGTTGTATTTGTGCTGTATTAAGTTTGATAATTGAAAATTAAGTTTGACGCTGACATTTTTTTCGTATTCGCTTTGGTAAATATTAGTTTTATTTAAAATTGAACAAAGCATTTTATGTTTTTCAAACATAGTACATAATCGTAATATCGAATTTTGTAAACTGATAGTAAGAAACTCTATAATTCGAGACTGGAACTTTGATCAAGTTCACATTGAACGTAAACTGACTTCATTTTATTATTTAAGCGTGTATACTATACGTGTTTGTTCCTTTTTCTCTTGTGTGCAGGCTATAGCTTAATTACTTCCAATAAACACAGTTATGTCGAATCAATGACCGATACAAATTGAGATACTAGGATTATTTAAACAAGAGATTAAAAACTATAAAGTATTGTTTTTATACTGCATATTGTACATATGCAATATGAACGACCGTTTGTGTAATAATATGTACTCTTCTTCTTAGTTTACTTTTGTATATTTTGCGACATTCGATATTAATTTTGTGAGGAACGTACTTACACTGTATCTTTGTAATTAAATGTGAAATGAAAGAAAAGAAATGAAATGAGAAAAGGAAATTCGATGTATGAGTATATACGAATTGACGGAATTAAAATTTAACGCTATATTTAAATAGAAGACGTGAAATATCTTGTCATCTTAAAATAACTTGATCATTCCTATTCTTTTACATAAAAACACTTTTCGATTGTAACTTAAGAAAAATGTCTGCTAACGTGAAACGTGCCAGAAAAAATTAACAACTTTCATAAAATTGGCAAATATCTCATTAATATCATTAAACTCGCGTTTATAAAGATCAGATCAGTGTACATAATATACAAAACCAATGCAGAATATATAAATATAACACATACGTTCTGAATTATACTCGAATTGGGCAGGGTAACCAAGTAAAAATATGTAAATTTCACGATGTGTAATGTACACTTTATATCGAACTTGTAAGTAGTGTAGAAATAGAATATTTTACACGTAACAAAATATACAAACGACAATACACAAGTTAAATTATTTGTTAGATCCATGTATAACAAGCATAGTACAAAAGTGTTTTAGCTTTATGTACTGGTAATTACGAGAAATACCAACTTAATAGATGTATTTGGTATGTACCTAGTTAAGAAAACAATAAATTATTCTGAACAGATAAAGCGTTTAGTAGCTTGTGAATTTTCGAAAACATAAGTATTTTATATCTAAGTAGTTAAGAAACGTGAGCAAGGGAAATCAAACAAAGGAACTAAGTTTTTTTGTTTAAAAATATTTAATTTGTTGTTCTATTATCCGAGGTTAGAAGCGATAATGTACAAAATCTGAATAAATAAGATTCCTCAATATTATTGAATTTTAATTCTAGGGTAAAGTAATATATCCGCATATTTTATTTATATACAATATGTATAAATAATGATGTGATTTGACTGTAACGTTCTATTTAATAGCCGACGAGGAGGTAGCGTCAACTGATGTTTAATGCAATTGGCAATAAGCTCCACTTTCGGCTAACCTGCTATGTCCGGGAATATTAACACGGGAGAGGATTAAAATAGATTATCGAAAATAGATTATTAATATAAAATGTTTTATTGAAATCTTACTTAATTTCGATATCAACAATTGACTGACAGATATGAAATTCTTCGATTGACAGGTGACGATTCTTCGGTAGATAACTGACTCTTCGATAGATGAACACTAATTAATTTACTTAATAACCAAACAGTAAATATTCACAAATTCAAACTCAAACTCATACTCCAAACTACTGCTGACTTCTCTTAGTCGCTATATTTATATCTGTCGATGAAATCGCGCGGGTCGCGGGACGTGACATTGACTAATTTTGTTGAAAGAATATTTGTACTTTTTACGTAAAACTTCAGTCTTTTATAAACTTTCTTGTAATTAATAAAATCTATCAAAATTATAAACGAACTTATAAGTTTTAATTTTAGTCCTTAAAGGTTGAAATATCTTGCCGAGACATTGTCGAGACATTTGAATTTTTGAAAGTGGATCATCTGTCGATTAGTTCCGCTTTTTCATCGCTAGGTGATTGTTTTAATTAAAAATATTACTATACTGAATCCATAATGTCGCATGTGATACGAAAATGATGATAGTGTCAGATATCCCGTTATAGAACGAAAAAGCATTGCATGTACATTTCTGTTGTTTCATTGTCTATGGACGATTTTCTAACTTAGCTATAGCTAAGAAATCAAACAGTATATTTAAACAAAATTAATTTCAAATTATTTTTTAGGTTCTAAGCTTTCAGAAGTTGCAAAATTTATTCCACAAGAGTATTTTTTATCATAACCAAGTACATATCTTTAAATCCTCCTTAGTAATTTCTACTTACCTTCAATAGTAACGAAAATAATTTAGATGCACGTTTTAAAATTGACACCATGTATATTAAAAATAAGAGATATATTTTCTTCATAATTGTATAGGCTTTTTACAATGGCAATGTACAAATATCAAAATTGCAATTATACTATAACATATGTATATATATATATATATATATAAGCTTCACATTTAAACACAAGATTCTTTATTATATTCTTTTAATACCAATATTTTAATAATTATAACAAGGGTTTTTTTAACAAGAGAATTATAACATTGTATATAAATTTTCAAAAATCTATAGATAATTTTAGTTATGCTCTTGCGTCATTAATTGTTGATGGAACTCTCACCTCAATTCCATCTAGTTCCTTAGACATTACTATTTGACAGCCTAGACGTGACCTGGAATTAAATATTATATAACTGAATATGTCAATAAATATACTTATTGCTATACAAATTAATACTAATAATAAGATTTCTATTTATCCATTTGAAAATTAACATTGTAAATACGCTAATTCAAACATAGATTTGTAACAATTATAGGGTCATAAATAAAAAACTATGAAAATTTATTATAATTTCAGTTTCATAGTATTCAGAGCTAGCAATTTGAAATTCTACATTGAGATGCAGATTTCGAAATACCCAATACCAAGATACAGCTAAGGTTACAACATTTGGCAATAAAATTTACATAAAAAAGTCACCTTATAAAATATTAAAAAGTAATAGAATTAATCGTGTGAATGATTTGATACTGATTTTTATGAACTCACGTATCTGTTAATTCATATGCTAAATCCAACATGTCTAATTCTTCATCTGTTGGTTTGTCAGGAAGTTTATCATAAACTTCTTTCGAAAATATTAAATGGCACGTACTACAAGTTAAAGTTCCTTCACAAGCACCTATATCAATTATATTTTAAAATTACAACATACTTATATAATAAATTATCAAAAGTTAAAAATAATAAGAATATTAAACTTGATAAAAATGAAAATTTTCAAATATTTCCTCCCTCAAAATTATTTAGTTTAAATTAAGCAAATTATGCTTCTTTAAAACATACCATATCCATCTAAATCAATTTCATTATTTACTACTACGTCTAATATAGTATCTCCAACTTTCCCTTTTGCTTTGATTCTCTCTCCACTTGTTTTAACAAACGTTATATTTACTCTGAAAATAATATTTATGAAAGATAAAAATTATCTCAATATAATTATTTTCTTTATTTTTTGTGTTTTTTCAATTAATCTTCTCTTAATTATAACTTAATTATATGTATTACTTATGATAATAGAAATAATTTAAAAATAAGATATACTTGTCTTAATAATACATAAATAAAATTCATATATCATATATTTATAACAGTGTTATATGTTTAGCTGTTCACTGTCAATGTTGCTTTTATTAATACTATTCTATTAATACTATGTTATTTTTCTAGATGTTATACTCCTACAAAGAGAAAAATTTCTTAGACATTATTATTAGCATTATTATTTTGACATCAATTTTATATTGAAAGGTAAATACTGAAATTCTATTAAAAAAAGAAGGGAAGCACAAGAAAATTTGTATCACTTACTCTTGTTTTTCTGAAAGTGGTTGCGTAGTCGATGTTCCTCTTGTTGCCTGCAAAAAGGGCAACGTTGTGTTGCTTGTATATTTTGAATAATTCGATGCAATACCGAGAATTGATCTCGAAAATTTTTGTAATTGATTTACTAACGCCATTCCACTGTCATAAATATCATGAGTATGGGACACCCTGACCGAATACCAGATAAGTATTACGGAAGATATCAATTGTAGATCAATTACACTTTGCACAGAAACTTTCACGGCATTCTTCCGCTGCGATACTGGGACGTTCCTTTACTGTGATAGGTTATAAAACGGTTCCTTAACGGTTATGAAACACAAGTGACGTATCTTTACCGGACACGTGCTCTTCGGGCCACGCGTTTTATAATACAAAACCAGCAAAATGATCAATTTGTAATTTTACATATCTTGCATTTTTTCAAATGAAATATTGTTTTTATTAAACATTTAAAAGCTCAGGCAATATTTATTTCATCTGATTTCAGTTTTACAAATATATATCTATAATACATCTTTATAAACTACGGTTTGGTTATATCAAACCAATCCTTGTCTTCCATGTTAATTTTTCACTTTCCATTTCCGAACGGTTTCTTCTACATTTGTTTACATGTTCGTAATTGTTGCTATTGACAATATGTAACTAGAGAAGAATACGAATAATAATAAATAAATGTATAATTCATTATGCAATTCTATAGAATTAAATCTTATTTATCTTCAGATACAGAAACTATATTTACTAGCTGAAATACTAATGCATATTCGATACAATATAATCTATTTAACAAATGTATAATGTGATCTCGTTTTGGTTGTAATATGTGATTAATTCTTTTGCTATTTCGCTATGAACAATTTTTTGTGCATATAATATTTTTTTATAGTATTCTAATATATTGTTAGATATTTTAAAGAAAATAAAATACAGCTACTGAAGTCTGGGAACATTCAATCTTAACCTTACTTCAAGAAATAATCTTTCGAATGAATGGGGGAATAGATTTTTAGTATTATAGTTGGTATAATGGCATCATTGTTTACAATGTGTTACAGTCAAAGAAATGAGACAAATTAATATTTCAGAACCAAATTCAATATTTAAATAATGTTATTTTAAAATGGCAGATGATATGAATGTACTTTTTATACGAGGAAATGGAAACGTATGTATATGGTTTTAATATTACTTTAGTACAAGATCTTAGCATAATAGTAATTGACAATATCCATTACCTTTTAGTTAATTTTTGAAAAATTACATATATGATAATTTGCAATAGTTTGATAATAAAATAATTGTATCAATATTAATAACGTATAATTTGCTATCTCAAAAGGATACAGACACAGCCAATGATAATGTTTGGGATGATAGTGCATTAATAGAAGCATACGATAAAGCAATAAATTTAGCAAAAGAAGAAGTTATCAAGCGAATGGGAATGGATGTTGAAAATTCTCAACCGAAAGAAAACCTACAAAATTTTAAACAGCCTAAACATGCAAGTAAATTACACAAGGTTGTGATTTTAATAGAATATTACAAATTTGATACAGAATATTATTAAATATATTGATTAAGAAGCAAATTATTTTATTTTGCTTATTTACGTATATTTATTTGTATACACATTTCTTCTTGATAGAAATGGATTATAGGAGCACCTTGTCGTGCAATATATTCAGAGGATGGAGAAATTTATGAAGCTATAATATCAAAAATTTATGAAAACAATGGAACTTGTGTTGTAAAATTTGTAGGTAATACCTTCAGCATGATGAATGTCAATTAAGAAATATATTAAAAATACATATATATATATATATATATATATATATATATATGTATATATATGAAGTAAAGGCTTTCTCATAGTCTATCACAGTGTCATTCAGTAGGTCCTTGAGCAGGCAGTGGTACCTGTCAATGCCTGGGAGTGCAATGGGAAGACCTGTGGGATATAGACTCATAAACCATAAACATGCATGTTACTTATTGTTCATTATTAGTTGCTTGGAACATAATTCTCCTCATTAGATGAGTGATTATTACTACATACATCAAGGCAGACGTAGACATATATATTAATGGGAAATTCTAATACATTGCCTGTAAGGACAATAACTGAATGGCGCTCAATCATTCTATTAAACGATAAAAATTTCTTTTACTTTGTGTTTAGGCTATGGTAATACAGAGAAAGTCGAGTTGAGTTCTCTTTTAGAATCAGAAGGTTTGCAAAGTCAAATAGCACAACAAAAGAAAGCTTTGGAAGAGAAATTCAATGAAGAAAATGATGAGACTTGTGAGACTAATTTCTCTACAAATGTAAATTCAAAAAAATATAATGGAGAAAAAATGGATTGTGACTCCGAAGAAGCAAATGCGTATAAACATCAGTTCATACCGGGACCATCTTTCAATTCGATGACTGATATAATGCCACCTGCACCTCCTTTACCACCACAATTAATGGCCAAGTAAGTACAATTTAAAAATTCTAATAGAATGCTAAATACTTCTAATATTAATAAGTAATTTGGAATAAGTTTAATATGGATAAGATATGTTTTCAATTTTATTTGGAAAAAAATACGAAATTTTAATAAAATGTACTAGATTACCAGACAATGATACAGATGCACTTTCAAGTATGTTGATGTCATGGTATATTAGTGGTTTTCACACAGGTAATTATATATATCATATAAGTATTTTATTATATATTAATTTTTCAATGGACTATGTTATTTCTTTTGTAGGTTATTATCACGGTTTGAAACAAGCAAGAAGCAATCAGGAGAACAGGAAGAACTGTTGATTATATCAATTTTTTCAATAATAATATAACGATAATATAGATATAAAACTGCTTGTATTTATTTACTTTAAATTTTTGTAATAATGTCAACTAATATTAATACACTGTAGAAAAAATAATATCAATTATTTGAAATAAAAAACATTTTATTTTCATATAAGGTTTTGCTTTTTTACAAAATAATCAATAAGTTAAGAAAAAATAAAACATATTATTGATAAAATACAGTAACATATATATAATACAAAGATATATTACATATACCACGTATATATGTAAACCGAGACATTTTAAACTTAATCTATAGCGCGTGCGTGCATATATATGCATACACACGAACGACTTTTTGGAACAATAATCCATTTATTTATATTTTTTTATATGCGTTTTTATGATTGCCTATTTATTTGTTCCACGTATCATATTTATCTATTTGCACAACTGTAGGTGACATTTTTTTAATCAATTTTGCTAATATTTCATAATCCTTTAATTCATATTTCAAAGCAGTAACAGATGTTTCGTTTTTTTCAAGTCTCTTCCATATTGGACTTATTTCTAGCAGCCATGCTTGCTTACAAAGCAATTTTATATCTGCGCAAGAATATCTTTCAGTACATTTTATTATGTGGTTTACAATATCTGTATTTTCTAATAAGTGGTTGCTAAGGTATAATTTGAATATACCAAGTCGAGCAACTTCATTGGGTAATGATACGTATATTTGCTTTTCAAGGCGTCTGAGTAAAGCTGCATCAATGCCCCTAAAAATATATTTACAATAAATATTATTGTTCTATTATATTAATACTAATGAAGGAATATTCCAAGCAACACAAAAACACATTTAGAATGTGGAGAGATATTACGATATCTTCTATTTAGAAAACATTGAAACATGATATACATACCAGGGGGAATTAGTGGCAGCCAAAAGAACTACATTAGAATTTTCATTAGACACTAATCCATCCAATCTAGAAAGAAGTTCTGATCTGAATCTCTTTGCAGGTTCAGATAATATACAGTCCCCTTTATTCGTGGCTATCCAGTCAATCTCGTCGATAAAAATAATTGTAGGCGAATGACTATAGGCAAGTTCAAATAAAACCTGTTCAATTTAAAAAATTTATTATTTATTAAATATTATATTCAAAATTCCTTAAATCCGTTGCTTCATCACGAATATAACGTCATTTCATTTTCCATATATAAATGACGAAAAATAAAACCAAATTTTTTTAAACCTAGAATCGCCTCATCATACACAAAGGAAAACAACTTACACGTATGTACTTCTCGGAATCACCTCTCCATTTGCTTACCAATGAGCTGGCCGTTATGTTAAAAAAGGTGCAATGGCATTCTGTCGCTACTGCCTTCGCTAACATTGTCTTCCCTGTTTCGTAAATTACTTGTAAACACGTACAGAAATGGAAAGATACGAGTGTCTTACCTGTACCAGGTGGTCCGTATAACAGAATACCTTTCCAGGGAGAAAACGGGCCGTCAAAAAAGATAGGATACTTTAGAGGATACACTACGGCCTCCTTAACAGCGGTTTTACATTCCTCTAGGCCTACAACGTCATCCCAATGTACATTTAAATTGTTCAATATGATCTCCTGCGATATACGAATACAAAGATGAAAGGAAGATAGCACATGATCTGCGTATTAGGTAAGCTAAGCGTTATGTAATCTGATATTTGAAGCGTTCCAGGAATCCCCCCCATCGGCGGCTGTGTATAGAAGACGGCATATCAACAGGTGGTTCGCTCCGCAGAAGCTTTAGAATACATATATATCTCTGGAGAACAACTTACACAGGAAATGTCCTCAGCAATTCTTCGCAGTTCTGGATTATCTGAATAAAGTTTTTCAGTGCATTTCCATATCTTTGATTGTATGGATTGTTCCATTGGGGCGTTAAATAGCTCTTCTGACGAAGCTTCATCATTTTCACTGGGGAGAATGGGTGTCACGGTCATAGCAAGATTAATATGGTTTGTAGTGTCATCAGTTATCTTCTGTTGTAGGGTCTTCTCTGTCTTCTCTTTCAGGGTCTCACTTTTCGTTTGTTTACTAACAGATTTGACGTTTATCTTACTACCTTTCCAAATATTGAATCATATTGTAACGGATGATATTATTACTACACGTTTGAATATCTTAAATAATCTAAATTCTTACACTTTGCTTGCATTTTTCATTTCTCTTCCAGTCTTTATTTCCCTTCCAGTTATTTTTTTACACAATATGGGATATTTTTGGAATCTCATCTTGTAATAATTTTCATACTCTGTAACAATAATTTCCAAATCGATGTTGTCGCAGATTCGATGCTCTAGAGATAGACGAGCTTCCCGGAATAATACATCGCTGATGTTTATATACCTAAAAAATATAGTTTTTAATTGATTAAAAGAATTTTTCACGATGATTTCATAGCATAAGATAACCATCAAATATGTGTTTTATCTCTAGATAAGACAGACAGAAAGAGTGTATTGTTTATTTATTACGATATAAATCCTTGTAAATAATTTTTTGTCTTCTGCTCTTTAATTTTCAATTTTAAATGTTTGAATTTGAACTTCGTATTTTAATTTATAACTAGATAATCTACATTATCGATTGAGTTATTCTTTATTTACTGAATTACCGATCTTGAACTTTCAAATTTTAGTTTCTTTTTTTTCCCACCATGCCCACTTATTTCTATTCGTGCAAATCAATACTATCCGAAAAAAATTAGAACTAAGAAGATGTTTCAATTACAACATACTCACCCATTGTGTTCCAGATAATCACATATGAGGTACAGTATGTTCCGATGCCGTTCCGAAATACGACGCTCATCCTAATTCAACATTTAATATTTCATTACTAATAATATAAAATTTTTAATGTAATTTTCTGTTATATTTCGAGTTAAGCATGATTTTGTTATCTACCACCATGGTATAGATAGCATAGATGAATATCATAAATGATCGATAATGGCGTATTGTAAATGGTGAATAATTATAAAAATTATTAAAATCATAAATACTATGTACGAATATAAAATATTGTAAGAAAAAAATTATAATTAAGAAAAATGTAATATTATAAATAAAATGACAAAACATACTCGTTTGTAACATGGAGTCAAAAATCTATAATATTCCTTACCTCCTTCCTCAAATTATAAAATATCTTATTTATGCTACCTTGCATCGACAAATCACCGTTCATTTCGATATTTTTAAACAATGGCCGCTTTAAATCGTCTACCGTTTCTCGATAGTTACGAAAATGGCCGTTTATCATTTTAAAAATAATTCATCTACTTCGTTTTGCCTATAAAATGGACGTTCAATTCCGTTGAAAACTGAGCATCAAACAGGAGACAAACGATTTGTTGTCATGGCGATGTTTGTCTTACACATAAGCAGCATGCAAATATAATGGCGAATGGCTGAGTCCTGTATGTACCGTGTGGTAAGATGGATGCGACACGAAAATGGAAAGAGAACGCTACATATAGATGCTGCCTATCCTTGTTTAATCAGGCATGCACACTAGTGGACACTGACGCCTCTCGTTTACCGCTGTTACATATTTCCTGTACAAGTGCGCGTCATTAAACAAGGAAGCAGCGCGCTCTTTCTATTCGCATATTGCGTTTTTAGTTCGCTCACGCGCTCTGTACTTATATCTATTACATTTCCACCATAGGCGGCCGCGCGGCCCAGGTAGTCACTTGCTGAAGAACTCTGGTCGGGTGCTCTTCGCGGAGCGGTTCTCTCAGTTTCCTACTTCAAATTTCGGAGGTAAGTACAACTTTATTCAATTTAATACACTTGTTAGATGTGTTATCATCATTTTTCACAACGCGGCAATACGTTTTTTGAAAAATTGTGTCGTTCCATACGAGTTTTAGGGTGTGATGACGTCAGTTATCGATCACATACGCGAATTTGTTATAAATTAATTAAGTGAATATCTAAAGTTCTTTATCGTTGCAAATTATAAAAGCCGTAACTATCATTTTCCGTGTTTCGCGGCAAAATCTCCGATTTTTTCGTTGTCAAAACTCTCTTGGAAGACTTTGGAACATTCCATTATCCTTATTAAAGATTTGGTGCGCTGTATAGATGTGCAGATTGGTTGGCTATATTGATTTTAAAAACCAATACATATATGAGGTTTATTATCTCATTCAAGCAAAAAAATCAGCATTATTAACGAATTTTCGGTGTTTTTCCTTAATTTTCCGTAATAGAACGAAGAATTATTTGAACAGCTGTTTCATCGTTCAGATTCTATTTCGTTTAAAAAGATTGAAATTGATATTGAGAGGAAATAAGAGAAGACGCTCGAACATTTCTTTGCTTTTCTGTGGAATTTCTGTAGAACAAATGTGAAGAAAAATTATATTTTTACGTGACCTATCAAGGTGACAGTTTTGGAACAGTCCATTATTGAAGTGGGGGAGCGATGGGAAAATCAATTAAGTGTTGAATAATAATTTGTGAAAGTGAAGTTTGACGTTTTCCTCCCTTAGCAGTTTCCGTAAAAGTTGACTTGACGCGCTGCTTTATTTCCTATTTTCGTTCTTCGAAATATTCTACATCTTTGGGTGTATGAGACTCTTTATTAAGATAACTACGCAGCTTCCGAATATTTTTTGCTGTTCTATCATGGAAGTTTCCAGAATTTTCGATGTCAGTTGCTATCCTTGAAGGACGACAAACTCACGATAGATATTGTCGAACAAATCGTCTATTCTCGAAAGGTTCGAATATTTTCGTTTTGTTTTAATAAATAAGGACATAAATTATTTTTTATGAATATCGTCGTGATTGATCGTGTCGTGAATCTAGTTTCTAAATACTCTAAGTTTTTAGTTTCGATCGAAATTCCACCACCAACATCGTGACAGTGAAATATTTGTTACAAATTATATCGTGTTATATTTGTACAATATATATAATTATTATATTCGTATCGATGAAAAATTGAACATATATCTTTTTATTACGTGCGTGGTAATTATTTGAGATATTGAGAGGAAATAAGAGAAGACGCTCGAACATTTCTTTGCTTTTCTGTGGAATTTCTGCAGAATAAATGTGAAGAAAAATTATATTTTTACGTGACCTCTCAAGGTGACAGTTTTGGAAGAGTCCATTATTGAAGTGGGGGGGGGGGGGAGCGATGGGAAAATCAATTAAGTGTTGAATAATAATTTGTGAAAGAGAAGTTCGACGTTTTCCTCCCTTAGCAGTTTCCGTAAAAGTTGACTTGACGCGCTGTTTTATTTCCTATTTTCGTTCTTCGAAATATTGTACATCTTTGGGTGTTTGACACTCTTTGTCAAGATAACTACGCAGCTGCCGAATATTCTTTGCTGTTCTATCATGGAAGCTTCCAGAATTTTCGATGTCAGTTGCTATCCTTGAAGGATGACAAACTCACGATAGATATTGTCGAACAAATCGTCTATTCTCGAAAGGTTCGAATATTTTCGTTTTGTTTTAATAAATAAGGACATAAATTATTTTTTATGAATATCGTCGTGATTGATCGTGTCGTGAATCTAGTTTCTAAATACTCTAAGTTTTTAGTTTCAATCGAAATTCCACCACCAACATCGTGACAGTGAAATATTTGTTACAAATTATATCGTGTTATATTTGTACAATATATATAATTATTATATTCGTATCGATGAAAAATTGAACATATATCTTTTTATTACGTGCGTGGTAATTATTTGAGATATTGAGAGGAAATAAGAGAAGACGCTCGAACATTTCTTTGCTTTTCTGTGGAATTTCTGCAGAATAAATGTGAAGAAAATTTATTTTTACGTGACCTCTCAAGGTGACAGTTTTGGAAGAGTCCATTATTGAAGTGGGGGGGAGCGATGGAAAAATCAATTAAGTGTTGAATAATAATTTGTGAAAGAGAAGTTCGACGTTTTCCTCTCTTAGCAGTTTCCGTAAAAGTTGACTTGACGCGCTGTTTTATTTCCTATTTTCGTTCTTCGAAATATTCTACATCTTTGGGTGTATGAGACTCTTTGTCAAGATAACTACGCAGCTTCCGAATATTCTTTGCTATTCTATCATGGAAGCTTCCAGAATTTTCGATGTCAGTTGTTATCCTTGAAGGATGACAAACTCACGATAGATATTGTCGAACAAATCGTCTATTCTCGAAAGGTTCGAATATTTTCGTTTTGTTTTAATAAATAAGGACATAAATTATTTTTTATGAATATCGTCGTGATTGATCGTGTCGTGAATCTAGTTTCTAAATACTCTACGTTTTTAGCTTCGATTGAAATTCTACCACCAACATCGTGACAGTGAAATATTTGCAACGAATTCTAAATAATTTAAATAATTAATTATAAATATTTGTTACAAATTATATCGTGTTATATTTGTACAATATATATAATTATTATATTCGAAATCGTGTTATATTTATACAATATATATAATTATTATATTCGAAATATATATTAATATATATATTTATATTTATACAAATTATATTCGTATCGGTGAAAAATTGAACATATATCTTTTTATTAAGTGCGTGGTAATTATTTGAGATATTGAGAGGAAATAAGAGAAGACGCTCGAACATTTCTTTGCTTTTCTGTGGAATTTCTGCAGAATAAATGTGAAGAAAATTTATTTTTACGTGACCTCTCAAGGTGACAGTTTTGGAAGAGTCCATTATTGAAGTGGGGGGGAGCGATGGAAAAATCAATTAAGTGTTGAATAATAATTTGTGAAAGAGTAGTTCGACGTTTTCCTCCCTTAGCAGTTTCCGTAAAAGTTGACTTGACGCGCTGTTTTATTTCCTATTTTCGTTCTTCGAAATATTCTACATCTTTGGGTGTATGAGACTCTTTGTCAAGATAACTACGCAGCTTCCGAATATTCTTTGCTGTTCCATCATGGAAGCTTCCAGAATTTTCGATGTCAGTTGCTATCCTTGATGGATGACAAACTCACGATAGATATTGTCGAATAAATCGTCTATTCTCGAAAGGTTCGAATATTTTCGTTTTGTTTTAATAAATAAAGACATAAATTATTTTTTATGAATATCGTCATGATTGATCGTGTCGTGAATCTAGTTTCTAAATACTCTACGTTTTTAGTTTCGATCGAAATTCCACCACCAACATCGTGACAGTGAAATATTTGCAACGAATTCTAAATAATTTAAATAATTAATTATAAATATTTGTTACAAATTATATCGTGTTATATTTATACAATATATATAATTATTATATTCGAAATATATATTAATATATATATTTATATTTATACAAATTATATTCGTATCGGTGAAAAATTGAACATATTTCTTTTTATTAAGTGCGTGGTAATTATTTGAGTAAATCTTTCGAAGCATAATAGCGATTGATTAAATTCCTATACGATAAAATTTACGGACGAATATTGGGATATTATCGTATCGCTTTAATCCGGCACTTAATGCTTTGATCACGGTCTTTGAAATGGTATCGCAAATGGTGGTGTAGTATCGCGTGAAAAAGGAAAGACCAGTGGTTGATGTTGCAGGTGCATCAGTGCGTTGCGGTCGTCAGGGAAGGCTTTGACGCCGGTGCCGAGGAGAGGCGTAGAATGTGTTCGATCGACCCGCGAATGTAGCCTGTGCTCATACTGCGACAGAGTTCGTTTCAGATAGTCTCAGTTGCTGTTTGCCCGTTGGCAGCGTATAGTCGTGTCGGCTCATGATTTTTTTTTTTCTTCTCGTTTCACGTTAGCTCTTTCGCGACATCCATTCTACACATACAGCTTCGCTTCATTGTGTGATAAATGGTTCACTTTGCTTCCTTTACCTGGTCACGAACTTCAAAATTCTTGTTTCAGTTCTCCTTTTTTGGAGGGAATCGGCTTACTTCGGCGCTAAAAACAAGGGTTAATATAAACATGAATGTGACTTACTTTTCATGTAAGTTATATGTTTTTTTTTATGCTAAATTATAAATTTTTTATATTTTTTATGGAAAATTTGGAACATATAAATTTTCAGGACATAAATTTTTATGGAACTATCGATGAACCATCGACGGTTATGGTTTGAATTTAATTAACTGTCTTATAATAGGTATTTCAATCTTGTAATATATAAATTTAGTTTCCTCCATGGTGTTAGAGAATACAAGGTGGACACCATTTGGTAAGTTTCTTTGGTAAACTGGCATGCAACGTACATGCGGCATTTAATAAAAATTCATCTTGTTAGAGGTCATTCATTGCTCATCTTCTTCATATAAAAATATCATAAAATCATATCATCTTATAAGGGATCTTCTGAAAGCTAGATGTTCGATAACAAGCTTAATGATTCTCGGTAGTTTGTAATATCAAGCTTTGAATTGGCGGGATCGCCCTGCTGTCAAACCGCCATCCAGTGGCGACCACATTCTTTAACCACGCTCAAGGGGTGTATCGTGCTATAGAAACCACCAATAGGGACTGATTGCTAGTTAAATTGCCTTTTAGAAATAAGACAGTTAGTTATTCGTCATCCGTAGTTGCTCTCCTTAGTCGCCACATATCACAGAGATGACAGCCATAGTCCCCGGTTGTCCCGGCCAATAGTTGCTTGTTGTTTCTAGTTACTTTTCATCATCGCTATGTATTCGATCAATTACGTGAAATATAATATATGGAATTACATACATACGAAACATTTTTCTATAGGAAGATTTTTTAAGATGAGAAAAATATAGAATGTTTTAAGACGATGATAAAGTTTGAATTTAAATAATTATTTTATACAAAAAAGTGGAAAAACGATTTCATTTTATAAAGGTCATGGTAATTTTTTTTAGCTTCAAATTTAAAAGATTCAGATAGATATCTTAAATTTAATTAAATCCGCCATGTTGTAAGAAATTGAAATAAATTGCGCAAGAAAATCAATATATGTAATGCATAAAACATTTATTTAAAATTTAAATGTAGGCGTTGTCGCGCGCATGCCATATGTTCGAATCGTTTAAGTCAATTCGTTACATCTGCGCTAGAAGCGTAACGACGAGGAAGCTCAACATATGGAGTATTTCAAAACGACAGTAAAAAAGAATTAAGGAATTTTTCGAAATTTCTTGTATTTTTAGTAAAAGTACAATATAAACGTAGTACTATTTTTCCTATTTAAATAGTTACAATAATTTGAAATTTTACAATCGTACGATTCTGTTTTATACTTTGCATATATTTGTCATTTTCATATTTTCTTTTTACTAAACTAAATATTTGGAAATCCTATAGTTTAGTTGAGCTCGGTTAATAATAATAATAAGGCTAACCTTCTTTTCCAGCCATTTTTTCTATTTAACTTATCTTGTGCATCTACTGATAATATTCGATGGATAGAGATGAAATATAACAGTTCTTAGTTTAAAATTTTATTGGTTCAAAAGTTGTTTCTAAAGTGTTGTTGGAATTTATGCGTTTAGTTTACTGTGTATGATTTATTCCGCGCGGCTAGACAGATCTTTGTCGATACTGTAAGCGTAATTAGACTGAATATTGTCTTATGGAGATAGAAAAATACAAAAAGTACGTATGTATGATGTATTGATTGAGCCATATATTTTCTTAATTTTTATCGAAAATGATATCTGACAGGTCGATTGATATATTAATAATAAAGCGATATTCCGCTGCTTTGTGCATAATATAGTGAGCATAATACGTTTAAATAAATAATAAAATTTACTAAAAATTTATTAATAAAATTTAAAGTGAACTACAGTACAGTATACCATATGTTACAGTGTACCAGCTTAAAAAACGCGTAACTTTTGAATCAGTGAATTTCTAAACTCAAAATCGTTACATTTCATCTTTATACGTCGGCCATTATTATAAAATACAAAAAAGTTAAAAACCAGACGATGATGCGCAGATGCGAACTTTAGCCATCAATAATGTTTAAACCCCCTAAAATATATTGTGCGCATCTATTTGCGAAGGAGATCAATTAAATTAAAGTGCAACTATGTTTCTAATAACGTCTTGGATGAATTGTTCATCATTGTGTCGGATTAACATTTCTAAGTGATCGACCTTAATCACTAAATGGCAGCCGCGATTCAGTGGTAGAGCCTGTACATATGGCGGACATCCCAAGCGCTTGTAAGACGTCTATTGTGAAACGTTTCCAATAGCACCGTTTATGACGATGGTGAAATCTGAATTGAAATATATATCGCGTATCACTTTAGCTTGACCTGAACGTTTTTAAATAGAATCACAATTTTTCGTTCTTTACAGAATTAGTTTATAAAAATTATATGCAAATAAAATAGATAAATAGATAAATGGTACGAAATTATAAAAGAGATATTACAAGCATATATAAATGAATTATATATTTATAAATTATAATATTTTATTTAGAATTTCAATAAATAAAAGATATATTTGTGGCTTATAACGAACGTAGATACTTTTAAAATTTTAAACAAAATCAAAAGAGATAACAATTTTTTAAAATGTAAAAATCAACGCAATGGTCTTCTTAATTAATAAATAACGTTAAAAGTTAATAAGTGTTTAGAGTGGTTCGTACATTTTGTATGTCTCGTATTTCAACGCGCGATATACAAGTAGAACTTGATGCGTGAAAAATCGAAAAATAATTAAATCCGATCGCTTCGTTAAATTTGCAAGTGTGTACACTCGTGTGAAATCGTGTGCGCTTGTGCATACTGATACGAAAGGCGGTAATCCTTTTTTACTCTTTTCAGTTATTGTTATCGCTTTCTGTACGAAATAAATTAATTTCGTGAAATAGAAGTGCAATCAATACAGCTTATCGTGAAATGATAGCACAACAACAGTACATATTGGTATTGATGTCAGCTTCACAAAATTTCTCGAATATTGAGGTCGGCTATTTGGGTTAAGAATTTGTTCCCAAGGTCCGGCAAACACGAGTGTCTTATGGATATGACATCTCCAGTGTACTTTTTAATAATCGTATTTCATATTGCGTGCTATTATTCAAGGAAAATCCGCAATTAATATTTTAATCTTTGCTGCTTTTGAAGACCATTAGTGATTGTCCGTACATTTTAAAAAATTCCCTGTAGCATATTTGTATTGTACACTTTATCCTTTAATTCTCAAGGAGCGGGTCGCGTTCAATTAGTTGATGAAACTGTAATGTGATACGATTGTCAAATATTAAAAGTGACCCCATTAGGTACTTTTATAATCTTTGTGAGATATGTATGTATAATACATTGTTACCAGCAATACGTAGCGATGAAAGACAGAGAACAGTACCTTCTTTATCTCGTGGCGATTGTCTACATATCAGTAATGCACAGTACTCGTGCTAAATATCTTATAATTTCCATATAGATTTTCAGATTTGTTTCGTATATTAACAACATAACCATGATGGTCGAATGCTGTTACAGCATTAACTCTATAATGTCACTATGCATAATACACCCCTAAAATGTTTCTACAAATGTTCTATATCTTAATCATGGTTTATTATAAAAAGGAATATATAACGATATTACTTGGTTCTTAGATTAGATTAGTTTAATTTGAATAATTTCAATAATTGTGTAAGATCAAACAAGAACTTATCGTTAGTTTCGCAAGACTTGATTACACGAAGCAACATAATTGCGTTGGAACTTGGGGCAGAAAACAATGTCAACTAGTAGACCCGTTTGTCTGGCGAATGTGTAACGCGTGAATAATAGATGGCGACAATCACGCGAATGCTACCTAGAGCTGGCTCGGCTTACATTGTAGCATTCAACCTAGAGTATACGAGCCGTAAGTACCATTGGGAGTTCAAAGGCCGGCCGGTGAGCTTCATTCTGTCCCATTTTTTTAATCAGGCGATGGATCGACGAATCGTACTGATTTCGAGGATTATCATATTTCTCTGGGAATTTTAAAGCGTGGTTCGTCGAATCTGGTCCCATTGGCTACAGACGAGCTGTTTGACGAGCAGCCTGAAACTTGATCCAGTTTCGAGAAAATGAAAAATTTGTTTTTCTTTTATTTGCTTCCCTGCTTTTTCTTTTTCTCCTTTTGCTTCCCTTTTATTTACTTTTTACATCGCATTAGGACTGGTTAAATAATATTAATTGCCGTGGACATTGGCTAAGAAGTGCAGTTTATAACTAGGTTTAAAATCACCGACGTCGATGAGAACAAAGGTGAGTTAGATGGTCATTCATTTGAGCTGGTGTTATTTGACCTGAGCTCTGCAGCTTTTGAGAGTTTCTCAAGATGGTATCTTGTTACGTGTATGAAGTATGTACTAAAGCTTATTTGGCATCAACTGGTTGCTCAAGGTCGATTATATTATATATATATATTATATTAATACATTACGAAAGTTACGCGTTAGTTAGGTTATGAGAATTTATAGCGCATCACAGATGACAAAAGCATTCGTCCGCAATTATCAGGTTAGACAGTTTAAATTACCATCCGTATTATAACGAATAACTATTTTTTATAAACGATATATGTATATGAATTGAAAGTTTAACCATTACACCACGTACTTCTCTCGATAAACGTCGTGGAGTGCATATTGTTAAAGAATATTAATCATTTGAATTCAATAGTTTCGAAGATATTAATGCCTCTGTGAAGTTTTCTTATGCTGTTAATAGACTGTTTTAAGTTGTTAATATTTTTCTAGTAAGAATGAGATACTACAAATTTTAAATAACTTCGATTAGATATAAAAGTCACATTACATTAACGTGTAGATAAATATAAATTACATCACACGGAATTAATACGGTTAGGTAATTTGAAACATGCTGGCTAAAATTACATCCATTGAAGGTTAGGATGCACGGTATTTACAAAATAGATTAAGTACCAAATGGAGTACTTAGGAAAATTCATGTTATCATTGTTTGGCAAACATTATCAGGTAAGAGCTTTTAGCAAAAGCTGGCTTACGTTAAATCAACATATTTGTTATTAATCGTAATTATATTGTTCTCATCTCCTAGGGGCTTAGCAATCCATTTTTATAATGTATTAAAACAAAATTTCTATTAGGTTGTCCCAAAAGTTTCTTTCATTTTATAAAGAAATGATAGAGGCACAACATTTTTTGTTTTATATTATTTTATATTAAATTGGAAAAAGGTGGATCACACATAATTCAATAAAATAATATAAAACAAAAAATGTTGTACATCTATTACTTCCTTATAAAACGAAAGAAACTTTTGGAACAATTTAATATTTCTCTATTACGACGCTTCTACTATTTATTTACTTTTCACACTCAGTGAAACAGAAATTGTTAATTACGATTTCTGCTTAAAGGTATATTTCATACTATGAGGGTAAATTATCAAATTTATCTCTAATATACACATTAGAGAGTAATTTATAACCGCAGTCCTGTTTACCGCTCGCCATTCCTGAAACTCGATATTCATTAGATGACTGCTTTAACCGTACAGAATATATCTATAAATATTTAATCGCTATTAATATTGCATCGACTTTTGAAAATCTCTGATGTGATCTATTTCATGCGATGCGATCGTCGCCAATCGGATAAATCAAATGATTCAAATTATAATACAAAAGAAAGTCAAAACTACTTACACTATTTTTATCAATTTTTATGTATTATTTGATAAGTAAGTAATTTTATGTAAAATTTGATAAGTAAGGTTCACCCTCTTAATGTCATTGATTTTGAGATATGTTATTAAGCTCAAAGTTCTATATATATATATACATATAATATATATTAGTATATAATTATAATATAAATATTAATATATAAATTATAATGTAAATATTATATATATATACATATATATAATTGTGTGTGTATATATATAATATACGTATAATAGCCAAAGTTCAACTCTCAAGTATACGTAAAGCATTTATGTTCATTTTATGTGACGCCAGTATGTTTCATGAATTTGTTTGCTAACAGTATTGAAACAAATAACAAGCAGTGGACAAACTATTCGTGAACTGTTTCGCCAGCGAGTACGTTCCTAATATTTACTATTTGAGAAAACGTATTTGTTGCTATTGACAATTGCGAATATTTTTACAGTCGACGCTTATGCCATGAATTGTTGGCTAACATATAAAATTGAGAAAAGTCACGGTTGATTGCGGTAGAAACTTAGAAAACCTCAAAACCGATGTAAAAGGGAAAAATAAAGGAAAGAAAGGAAGGGATAAATGGAAGCTTGGGGCTAAGTTTAATTCACTGAAACCGGGCTGCTTGTATTATCGTGAAACAGAATTGCTAGTACGTCATTTCCGTGCTCTCGTCCCCGCGAAAATGGTTTTACTTGTTAAAAAAAAAACGAAGAGGCAGGAAAAGAGGAAAAAGCAGAAAGAGAGCGCTTTTAAAAAGCTGACGAAGCGTGCATTGCCACAATGAGACGCGCAGTGCTATTTGTCGCTTTAAATTGTACCGCAACTCGTTTTTGAGATCTTTGCTCAGGTACGTGTGAAAACATGTTGAAAATATATTTCTTGGTGTTGTGGAATTTAACTGAAAAATGAAAAATAACGTTGTAAAACATGTACTTATGACGTACAGAGTAATTGAATGTATAAACTATAATAGTCAGCGATTTATGGTTTTAAAAGATCAACAGAAAAGAAAAGAAGAAAAATAATATGTTGTCTAAATCGATCTAAGGAAATAGAGAAAGAAAGAGAGAGAGAGAGAGAGGGGGGGGGACAAAGCTTATTAGTCTGGAAAGAATCCAAGCATCAATTTCAAGCATTTACAGGGAATCAAGCGGGCTAGTTAAGGTCGTGAGTTGGGCAATTATCCCGCGTTAGGTTCAATCAGGCTAGTCCCACGCGAAATTGATCCAACCATGTGTAAAGGAGCGTATTCTGATTTTTGTCGCAGATATATATTATCTCTCTACTGCTTCTGAGCTGATATAAGTGCTTTTCGTCTATTCTCCGCAGCAGTTGCCCAGGAGCAGATCGATCAGGCTAAACAGGACGGAACGGAGGACGCTATGACCTTGCAACGGATGCTGCCATGGATATTTTTCTTGCAAGTTGCCGTTTTCTTCTACTTACCAATACGGACCTGTAAGTTGATGATATTGGTTAATTAGCTACAAAAAATATTTGCACCATTATCCTCATTTCCTAATAAAGCGCCTTTTTTATCAAGTTTTATATTTCATTTTCATAGTATCAAATTTCTATAGCTACATGAAATTACTACTAAATGATGGAAACTTGATACATACGAATTTAATTAATTAATAAGTTAGTTAATACATAGGCATTACTATTTCATGTGAAATCCTACAATGTCAAAAATTTAACGTTCTTGCACGAGCAATATTAATTACAAATTGTGAAAATGCTTACCGACAAGGGAAATAAATAATATGGAAAACGCAGACCTATGGAGAGAGAATTTCTGACATCAGACACGAACACGCGATTTCATGAAATATTTTATGGTATATCTAACATAGAGAATATACGCGGGGAAGTACGAAAAATTCATTGTGAGAGGTGTATGCAACCTACGCGGTGCGGGACATATTATAAATGGTTTCCGCCACTCAACCGTACTTGAATTTGTGAACACGATCGAACAATTGACGCGAGAATTATTAATTCCCGTCTCTACCCTAGTAACGATTTGTTTTAGAACGAGGTCGAATCGCTCCGATTCCGCGCACGATTAATAAATAATTATAGTAAGCATCAATTACTTCGCCATGGTCTTCGCCATTTCAGCGTAGTATCGATGACATCCGGTAATTGGACTCAAAGTAATTTGCTTAAATCGATTAATTTGATCGAAGCAACCAATTATCTCAATTAATACAAGCTGCACTAGAAATTTGCGTATCTTGTATACACATCAGGTCAGAGAAAAGTTTTCATTCATCCGAGTAGAACTTTCGTAGTTGTCGAGGAGTCGAGTAGTCGTGTCGCTTCTCGTACATTTAAAACTTTGTTCAAATTAGTCGATTTACTTGAATTCGAGCGACTGGAAACCTCTTTGTCACTGTGAATTTGTTACTTAATTGATACTCTTACATGCCCTTGTCCTTTAAGCTCTTACATCCATTCTTAATTAGTCAAATCGTTTGATTTTTGACAAGCATTTTGAAACCATTTTACCAGCGCGAATTTACTGTTTTACTTGAGATTATCTGCTACTTATATTGAAATGTATATATACGTATATACACTTTTGAGTTTCAAACAAACTTTCTATTATTCCTATACCCTTTAAAAGCTATTTTAAGTTTCAAGCAACTTTAAATCAGATAGCTCGACTTTGAGTTTTAACGCATACAGTAAAGCACACTTGCGAAGTAAAACAGTAAACACGATATAAAAACTCGCTTCCCATATAAGAAATTCTATTTCAATGGTGCTTTAATCCCATCGATGAAGCATCGTGACAGCCGCAATGCGGATTCATTGAATAAAAATTTCCTGGCACAGTCATTTTTATAACACTATTAACCGTTTTAGTGTCAGGGATTTTTAAGAATCTGTGTTGAATTGTGACATGCAGCGCGATAGCGCTTCGTTCATTTATTGAAAAGTGCTGATCGATGCAATTGCACTGCTCTTTTTTTCTTTCGTTGAAATATTCCATTCCACGCGCTCGCGCTTCATTTCATCAGTCATATCGGAAACATTATAATAAATACTCAAAAGTTTGCGTAATATTCGTGCTTTACGTTTCGTTTGCGTGATAATATTTTATATTACAAGATTTCGTTTTCCAATTCAAGAGGTAATTTATACATTAGTTTTTTTTAATTTGGTTTACGATTAATAAAAAAGAAAAAAGTAATTACGAGAGGAAACTCTGATATGACTTGCGGCGAGCTATGTTTGGAACCGAGCGAATTGACGATCGTGACCAAACATCACGACACAGTTCAGCACAGTACGTGGACAGAGCGATCGTGCTACGTGACGCTAAAACGGTTAACGTAACTGCACGTACAACCGTCGAGTAGCAAAGATATTTATGTTGGGAATCGTTTTCAGATGCCTATCCCAGATTTCCCCGCCAGGACAATTGTACTGATTTTCAAGGAGGGATTGTTGAACATGGTGTGATGTATGTGCCGGGACCTGCTGTTTGCAGTCTCTGCGTCTGCTATCATTCTGAGCCTAAATGGTGCCAAGCTATCTTCTGTTCACCTCCCTACGTAAGTACATGCTCGTACAAATAGAAACGCTTAATACAACCATGAGAAACTGAAGTACATTGCTAATCTCTTGCATGCTAGTCATTAAATCATGCATAGGATACACAGCGATTCATCTAACTCACCTTGAATTAGTTTTAGAAAGATATACATTGATAGATATAATTTTTGTCACGAGCCATTTAATTTATTTGTTCATTAGGACAAATTAATTCATACTTGCTCAGATCATAATTCATCTGACAAATTCGAAGTCTCGTTCTTAAACAAGTACGTCGTAAGCTTTATATATCTTTTAATCGCAACGAAATTGCTCAAAGAAATGCTGAAACTATTAATTAGAAAGGAAGACTTCTACGCATCGTTGTAGAAGTGTTTGCGAAAATATTCGCGAAACAATTACGTTGTTATAAGTTCTATAGGAAGGAATATTGAAAATCATGTTCCACTTATTCAGCTGCACGTATCTTGCGTTCGCGCAAGAAATCTCTTAAGGATACGTACTTTATAATAATTGGAGTGCCGAAGTTATTACGCGGATCGGCGTACAGGTGCCTTTTAATAAAACTAGGTTAATCATTTGTTATTCGTTTCTAACTTTCAACTTTATGATTTTTATGCAGTAAAATTTTATACTCCGGTTCGGTTTATAAACGATTCAGTTAAAATTTAAGAGAACTAGAATTAAAATAATCATTTGTGCTTTATTAAAATGTTCTTTTAGCATCTCGTTTTAATATTTGTCCAATAGTACTTTGCTAATCGTTATATTTAAATGGAGGTTTTCAAAGGAAATGGACGTACATTTATAATGAGAATTCAAGAGATAAAATATTTCGTACGAAGAGAAACATTTCGAGTGTATAAATAGCTACGCTGTTTTATACTTTTATAAATATTGGATATAATATTCCTTTTAGTTAATGTATTTAACGTTTTTCCACGCGAGATAGCTTATATTTACATTTATGTTTTCGCTTCTGAGTAGTAAAACGTAGCATTCATGCGACTGATAAGTAGTTACACACAGAAAGCTCATAAAATGAGTAAGAAACATGAGATATCTCATAAGAAAAATAAAGTTGTTTGCATCTTTCAGTATATATTCGTCGGAATACTGTTAATAAATACGTAAGTTAAGATATAAAATTTTAATAACGACTAAAATTACATATTTTGATATTAAATTAATTTAATGAGAGTAAAAGCTAAATTTTTTAAACAAGATTTGATATGAAATTGTATTTATTAGGAAAAATTCATTCATTGCTTTATAATATGATAGAACGAGACTCATAGCTGTGTAAATTATTTAGTACGTGTGTGTGTTCTAATTTTTTATTATAAAAGTCTTTTATTATAAAAAATGCTTTTATTATAAAAATGTCTTTTATTATAAAAATGTCAAACGCTTTAGCAGACGTTCCTAAGAAATTCATAAATTTTTCTTTATTGAACATATCGATCGTTGTATTGAAAAATTAATGATCTTTTATTTCTTTCGAACTACGTATTGATCGAGACATTCGTGATGGCTAAATTGCGAATTTAATGCAAAGAAGTCGTTTGAATCTCTTACAAGCATGTAAAATATATCGGTGAATTAACAAGTCAGTTACTTAAGGTTGAAATTGAAAGAAAGAGAAGGGTGAAGGAAGTCTTTCCTTTGAATGCAGGACACATCCAAAGCCCACAGTTCACTGAAATTGCCAGAGAATTCAATTAAGTAGCAAATTAACCATCGGACCGAATCTGTTTCCAATCGTAAGCTTGGAAGTTCTATCCTTTGAATTTTTAAATCAGTCAACTTTCTTTTTGTACGTACGATAACGAATATAATTCATAAATTAACGAGACATGCAATTGAATTCAAAGCTCTTCTTCCTGGATTTAATTTAAATTAAAATAAATCATATAATAACGAAATTATTTACTTACAGTTGATACAATGTATTCTTTATTTGAAAGTGATATTTATTGTTGAAAATATTAGTTGGTTTTTTATTTATAACATGTTTGAAAAAGTAATTTAATTTCGATTGACCTCAAATTAGCTTTTATTGATTTATTCGGGTTAATTAATCTCTAATAAAATGAAAATACCAACCCGGCAGCATAATTACCTTTTGCTCTTTTGTACAGACGGGAACGCGTTCGAAAAATAGAAATTCGTAATTAGCGATACAGGATTCCCCAGGCTAGTGAATATTTTTCCATCGGGAGGAGTCAGATCGAGCGATGCGAGATTTATACGCTCGTTCTGTCAGTTATCCCAATATCTGTTACGCGATAGGAAATGAACGAACTGAATAATGGATGTATTATCGGCATAAAGATTACTTGATCTAGGCCACCGTTTTTCCTCTACCCTTCCGATACCATTTTTCTTTTTCTTTTTTTTGCGAAACACTTCGCTAATCGCGAGAAGTAGCATTCACTTCTGCGAATCAATTACGGTTCGCGAGAAATTGTATTATCGCCTGGTTCGTATTCGAATTATCCTCAATTATTCTCGGCTGTTTCCGTTTCCATTGGTATTACATAAGTACTCGTTTGATGTACGTATAGAGTGAGACAATAACCGGTAATACGTTTAATGTCCTCGATATTATAAAACGAGAAATGAAAATACGTTGAAACCTGACTTTCAGATTCACGAGACTCTGTATGGCTTCGAAACTCTCATGTTTTAGACCCGATAAAAAGTCGTATCGTTGTAATCGGATTATTTCAGCTAGGGAAATTACGTGTTGCATGTGACGCGTTACAAAGCCGCGAGCATTCTTGCAGACTAATATACATAATCGCTCTATCGAACTTTCCATCTAAACTGTTGCACTCACACGTGGATTTTGTATTTCAATTTTCTTATTTCCAGTCTAGTCTAGTCCAGTGTGACTAAATAAAATTTTTCAGCCCTCCTAGCTAGAATATATTTTATAGAGAGGCGTACAACTCCATGGAAGCCAGACAGATCAATAAATTGGGTTATCTTTAAATCACGGACAATAATTTCATCGACACGATTTTACCGACACCGAGTTTGTCAGCAATGTCTATTAAAGCTTATTTACCGATACATTGGAATCACCCACAATCATTTCATCAATATTCTCCTTTGCTGACAATTATTATACTTGTTGCCATATATTATCGTTAATTATACGTCTTTATTTACACATTCGTTCCCGTGTATAACGAGACAAAGGAAGAAACGAAAATGATACGTTTCCACGATGTATTGTTAAATTATTAATTAACACGAGTTATACATCTACATGAATGTTTCTGAATATCAGTTATATTTAATGAAACTGAATACAAGCTCTTTTACTATACATAAATAAAATTATAAGGACAAGTTACATAATAATGCTTTTACGGAGTCTATTTCTGTGTTACGAAGTTTGTTTCTGTATTAGTCCTTGTGTTCTTCCTGTTCTTGTTTAGTTCGTCGAAAGTAAAAATACGTTAAGCGAATCAGCTAATCTATTTGAGCAATTCAATGGTTCAGTCTTCTCTTATGCAACTACCAAAATAGAAGACAAGTCTTTGGTTATACAACATTTCATAACATCCAAAGTAACTGGAACGCTAATTAGTTGAAGTCGAACGAGATGCCAGTCATCGTCCGTAAATACATTCATTAAGATTATTTCAAGTTTAAAGAAACATCGTTATAAATTCATGATATAAGAGAAAGCGATTCAGAACTTGAATTCATTTGTTGGAACGCCTTGGGCAAAAGTACATAATGGAAAACTTTCTTCCAAGACTAATTGATAGCACTGACGTAATCAAGAGTGTGACGATATTGCCAGCAACGTTTCTGCAAATAGAAGACTAACTTATTTACGAATTGCCGTAACACGATTGCCGCTGGTAATACAGTTAGTAATCGCTTTATTGAATTTTCGCTTGATGTGACATCGTCGAGCTCCCAGCGAGATTCTTCTCCTTGTAAGACTATGTTTCTGCCACGCCTGTACTTTCGAGTTACTTCACGTTCCTGAAGAAATCCTTTTAGTTCTTACATGTTATAGATCTTTCTTAAATTTTAAATTACGTTGGTAATCTTCCACAATGTATTACTCGAAGGTTTTCTATAAAATTTTCCATAATTATTTTACTACAGTATTCTCAAAAATATGATGTATGTATATATCACTATCAAATATTATTAATCTACTATCAAGTATATACATTTTAGTACATTTCAGTACAAATAGTACATTTTAGAAATTGCCAATTACAATCATAAAAAGAAAAAAGAAAGAAAAACAATAAGGAAGTTCGTTAAAATATGTGATTTTTCAATCAAGATATAAAATTTGTTCAAGTAATATAGATTACGATAGCGATGCTGACGGTAACGACGAATGGACTGATTCTTCGTGCGAAAATAAATTGGTAGCGCAGAACGATGTATTGTTCCAGGGAGTATCGATTTGGAAGCAGAGCTTTAAAGTACATGTTCGCTTGACTGGGTTTATTAATTAATCTGGCTGCCTGATTTTTAATATATAAAAAGATGACACCTATATGTCTTTAAACTTAAGACAATTGAACTAACAATTTCTTTAAATTTAAATTAGTATTTATCCTTTTGAATGCAACAATTTTGTTTAATTATAACTTCACGTGTAAGCCAAATGCACGCATACTCGATCGTTCTATAAAACATGATTCTCTGCGAAGAGAAAAATATTTTTCGACAAACAAAATCTGGTTCTACGTTTTCTATCCACTTCTTTCCAGATAAATCTCTCTATTTAAAATCATAGGTCGGCGCTCCCTACAGGTATTTCCTTCCAAAGGTTAAAGTCGTTTTGTAGAAAACCCAATTTAGAGAAGAAGGGAGATCCGCGGAAAGTTCTTTCAAGTTTCCCTATGTTTGAGCTCAAGTCAAAGCAATCTTATTCCCAATAAGGTGATATTACGTTTAACTCCTTGGAGAATTTCTCTGATTTCGTATGATATCTTCAATGTTTTTGAAATATGTAATTGACGTCGTAACATCAACGCTTTGCACTGCGAATTTAATTTTGAGTTGCAATTTCCGTGTTTGCGTGGCGAGCGCATAAAATCGATAGCACATACAAACACGTCTTCTTCGCCAATAACGCACTATGAATATAAATATTTGAATAAATATTACGAATTTCATTTTGCTAAAAGATTTACGCTATTTGCTTGCAATCAATTATCGGGTATATTTAAGTTGAAACGGCTGCATTGGGTTTTTTTTCTTATTTAAAATTATTTGGATTGATAACTTGAATGAAAGTTCTAACGTGTAATTTGTTCTTCTTTTATAAATAGTTTACAGAAGATAAGACGTGAGTAACTTCTCGACTGTCGCGATCATGTCACTATACATACTTATGTATAGCACGTATACTAAGCTAACTAAAATGTGAAGTCAGAGAAATGGTAACTTAATAAAATCTAAAGGAAGATAGAACGTTCGAGCTCTGTCAGGAATGTAAGATGCTAGGTAATTTTCCTCGTCCTCCAACTCCTTCTATTTTGATTAGGAATTGTTAGTACATGTTAGGAAAGCAATTAGAATATCTGTTCTTAAGCGAAATATAATTTAAATTTTGTATGTACACAAAAATGTTAAATATCAAATGACCACTAGAGACTGCAATAAACATAGTATAATCAATTTTTTTTACATAAAATTATATTGTATAGGCTATTGTTATCTAAATATTTTAAATTGGATGAAGAAAAAAGAAATGACGCAAATAAAACGTAGGACATTTTAACTAAAGGGATCAATATAGAGATTTATCTATTTAACTATGATTAAATCATCTCCGTTTAACGCTCTATCTATTCTATTAATTGTGCCTCGTTAAACTATGATTACTAGCTATGAGGATGCGTTGCTTTGATAAACATTCTGACAAATACGTCAAAAGAATCAAATATATAGATTCTTACAACAGTAGTTATATTGTATGAATTCCATTTTTCAGAAGTTTCACTTGTGAAACGACAATTTGCCAGAATATGGATTCACTATAGCTATAGCTATAGGATCTCTATCTAGTTGACAGATTTACTTTATGTAAAGAATCCCTGTCTCTCGTTCTACCCTATTGCGACTATCTCCTCACCTTATACGCTGTGTTGAGCAAAGTAATATTGGCACATATCTCGGCTCCGGTTACAATCATTAGTTTCCGCCTAAACGGGTAGAATCACGTAACACGCAGTCTACTCTCGTTTATTCGACGTTCAGGCCATCTAGTCGCATGCGACGAGTTTCACGTTAATCCCGACCGATTACAATATTTTTCTCTCGTTTACAAGGAACGACGAGACTGGCAGTTACGTGCTTTCCAACGCAAAAGCCGCGATATCTGCACGATAACCAAACTTCAACCGATTTTGTTGTACTGTTCTCATGTGGGCTTCGTTTGTACCACTTTCGTAACAAAAATAGAATATGTAGAACACAGCATTCCGTCATGCGATATTATCAGTTTTTAACATCTGAAAAATCAGAGATAATTTTTTCCCTACAGTTGTAAATTCGTGTGAAAAATTACAAACGTAAAGATGTTTGGTGCATGCACAGTTTCCCCCTCTATTTGCGTGGACATGCAAGAAAGATTCACTTTCCCACGGTAAAACTGTATGTATTGTAATTTCATTTTTAGAATGGTCGAGCATCCTACTATGCATAAATTTAATATTAATATAAGCAGGTTTCGTGCCAAGTATTACATTTGACGTATAAGCAGACGCGTGCACGCACCCTGGCTTATATGGCTTATGGTAGACACCGAAAATATGGTTGGACGGCTGACTCAACATCAATATTTTACTTAGGAGATAACATGTTGGTGAATGGCATGGGAGATGATGAATGAAGACATATTCCTGTGAGGTACATAAAATGGTAGTCAGAATGAATTTTGACGTTTAGGAACAGGATAAGAGTTGTTGATACTGTCATACACCTCAACCTATAATATTTCGAAAATCGATATAACCTTCAAACTTTATTGTATTTTGTTTCATAGCACAAAATGTTGTTTCCGAAATGTACGTTTATTGTTACAATAAACATGACCAATGGTTCTGAAATACTATCTTTGAAAAAGCAATGGCGGAATTGGGGAAAAAAAAAAAGAAGAAAAGGAAATAAACAAAGAACTCGTTGGATCATAACAATAAAGTATACTACAGGAAAAATTTTTTCCAACGGACTGGGATACGATAAAGTTTCAAAGCTATGACGCGAATCGGGTGTTACTGACTAACGAAACACATTGTTTGCAAGAGCGTATTTTTGGTGAATATACGATATACACGTAGATGTAACGAAATAACTAAAACAATATTGACTATTTGTCGCTGAAAGTATCGAAATGTAAAACTTCCTGTCAAATTTCCAGAATAGGAATTCAGGATCATGGTATATGATTAGAACAAAATTAAAAATAATATATCATCTCAATTTCTTAATCTGTACATGAGATATGAATAAATTGATTCATTTAATTTGTATGGATATGCAAACGCTTCTGTGAAATAAAATATCAAGATTATAGAGTATAAAATTCATAGCTATGAAATAAATAGAACTCTGATATATTATTAAAAATATACGTTAGATTGTATATAGTGATATACACAAAGATTACACGTATAAACTCATAATGAACACAATGCTACCGCAAGCATTCTGCAATCTACCTTGCCCAAAACACTCTTCTAGTCACCTCCAAACTCTTCAATTCTCTTCACCTAACCACCCACAAACCATTCACAATCATGCAATTCTCTACAAAAGAAGAATTTATCGTCAGTTGTCCTTAACATCTCGTTCATTCATTCGATCGATATCCCCCTATTTCCTCCAATTGCGATGAACGGACTACATTTTTCCACATCTCTATTCTATTCTCTGGATGACCTGGATTCTCGAACAGTCAAGTGACGATTGATCCGTACAATTGATCGATTTCTTTTTACTACAGCATTGCAAGAGATTCCGTGTTGGAGTACGATGCTGCGACTTCCTGTGCTTGGACGATATAGAGGCAAATTGGACCGGACCTGATGTTATCGATATTCCCGTTGTTTACTCCGCTGCTGAACAAGTGGATTTTAAACGTTTTCTCATCGTATTTATCGCCTTGATAATTTTACAATTGATTTTCTAAATTTTGAATGAGGATTTAGATGGCACCGTTGATGAAATTCCATCATAAACGTCGACGATTAACATCAGCCATCAGGGAAAGGAGAAGGTACGATGTAGCGTGTTGATGAAAGATCGTTTTTACCTGGCTAATTATACCTTAAGGAGGTTTTTTCTTATTTATTTTTCCACGATGTATTGTTAAATTATTAATTTTCTTATTTGATTTTTGTGATTTCTGTGAAACTGTTATGATTCATTGTCACTTGTATGAAGGACGGAAGTACAAGAAATTGATAATATTATTAATAATATTTACGAAGAAAAAATAAGTTGTTGCATATATGATAAAATAATTCTATATTAAACACGAAACTCGCCAACGTGACTGTTTTATTTTAGAAAGGAAATTAAATGGATTTAACGAATGAAATGATATAAAGTAACTATAAATGGCTGTTAAACTATTTTTATGCTTGAAAAGTAATCCGCAAAGTAATATAATATAATACTATTGAATTGTATATCTTTTAGAATTTGTCCTTAACCTCTTGCTTCATAACTTTCTCAATTATACGTTTCAAACTTATTGGCTACTTCGGTGTTGTCACGAACGAAAACCGATAAAATATTATATCTTAAATATAGATTGAAATGAAAGCTTGTCATTGTATTAAAAGTTAATTTTTTTTATTGTATTTACGAAAATTATGAAAATACTAAGCGGAACAAATATCTTTTTTTCGACTTTCATACATTGAAAGTTCTGTATCTAAATTTTATTTTAATTATTTGAAGCAAAAAGTATGCCTTTTTATTTTCTTTTAGTTGTAACATTCGTTATACTGTTTTATTTATCTGTTGAAGTACGTATTTTATGAGTTAAGGGATAGATTGGATATGGAAACTAGACGCTACATCGTTAATTCTCACAAGTTATTAAAAAATTCTGGATGTTTAAATGTCTATGTTATTCGGTGTTAACTATTATTATACTATTATATGTATTCGCGTGTATACTACAGAAGGACCATACTATTAGACACTAACAGCTTTCTTCTAACATGCTCGGTTAAGTTTCTGACTTCAAAAATGGCTTTTCTGTGGGCAATAATAATAAGGAAATATATATATCGTTATATTCTTTAGTATATTTCCTCTATCTTATATCCAGGAAAAAACAAACTTAACTTAAACTTATTAAAGGAATATAATAAGGAAATATATATGTCGTTTAATAAGTTTAAGTTAAGTTTAATAAGCTTTTAAGTTTTGTTGAGTTTAGTTTAAGTCGTTAAGTTGAGTTGAGTTTAAAGTCGTCGTGAAGTAGATAACACGAGAGAAATATAGACAACAGAAACATACTAAAGAATGTAATTATGTTTAATAATGTGTTTAACAATACATGTTTAAACACAAAATGCCGCTGACTGCACAACTTCAATGTAATGTGTTGTAATGTGTGGTTACTGAATGTCCTTAAAAATATGGTATTCTCACTAAAAGCTTTCACGATAAGTTATTTTGTCTCGGGATAGAAATGGGTATTCTACTAGCATAATTACTGTTTGCTCAATTATATTTAATATAGTAACTTTATTCTTTAAGCATCTTGCTCATTGGTGACCTTATCTTAATCTTCTTCTTCTTCTTCACTTTCTTCTCCTATGCGAACAGGCGATTTCTTTAAAACACAATCTTGTTTTCCATTTGATGAACATGACACGAGACGAGAGAATAATTTATAAACACGATTTTCCAGTGGTTCTGTTCGACAACTATTAAGCTTTCATTTGTACCAATGTCCACATAATCATGGTCAGTCGTGGATGATGCGGTTACGCATTAATTCACTTTAACAACTCTGAGTAATGGTTAATATCATACTGTAAATGAACACGTTAAAATTACGCTAATGGCAGTTGCTTCGAGCAATTTGTCCATTTACCTCAGGTTTATTTGCAATAAAAAGAACATCGCTTCTGCCATCGTGTTAATCGGATAACGACGAATTTCGTCTCTTGATTACAACACTGTCAACACTAACAATACTTTTATTCGCTCGCACACATAGAACTCGAAATGTGATATGATATGTAAACTGTATTCAAAACGAATTTGTCGATGATTATTTATTATTGGCTAATTTCTATTTGTTCGTTTGTTATCTGCTCATACTCGGAGCATCCGCTGTAAATCAAAGCAAAATCTTCTAATGTGTTCCAGAATATGTCTTCATGGAATTTTAACAATTTATTAAATCTATAAATAACACATATAAAACCTTTTAAGTTATAATTAATATAAAATATGAGAGCACGAAACTTTTCTCTTTTATAGACATATTAAATCTTTGTAAGAATTTCCATATTATTAATATCATTTTAATTGCTCTAAAAGATTTAACCCCATAAAGCCCCCGCTAGTGTAGATACTAGAGGCACAGGCACATGTTCTGGGTTCATTATATATTTATAAAGGGCTGCCGATTCAGCGGATGGTCCGGATAAATTTAAATTGTAAATAGACGCATTGCAGATTTCAAGTAAAAGCCTGGATAAGAGCGGATATGGTAGGAGAATCTGTAATGGAAAGGGAACAGGCCACTTTTATTTGTAAAGTTTGAACATCCCCGATATTGAGAATGTTGAAGTTGCAAGTACATATTTCATTTTAATCCATTCGAGATCGAGATTTAATTGTAAAACAATCCCTACGTGTCGGTACGATTTGAATGTTGGTTAGAATGATTCTGTGTTTTTCTCTCTGTTTAATTTTAAATCGATGGCAATCTTAAATTTTATGTTTCATATTTTTTAAGTAACAAATTATATACTATGTTATACTATAATGTGTTATGTATAATTATATATATATATATAATAATTTTATATTGAAAAAACATAAAAATTAATATGATATATATGTTACTATATAAATTATATGTAAAACATGTATATTATATCCTTGCCTATTGACTGATATGAATTTTTTTCAATCTCGAATGCGTTAAAAGGGAGCACTAAAAATACTTATCTTATACTTATTACTTATTGTAATTACTAAATCGTCCTAAAAGCCAGACAGATAGATAAAGAAAGGAATCTACCATTATATTAGCGACATTGTCATATTTCTGCTTCCTTTAAGCCTTCCATCGATACAAGCGATTTATAAGTATTGATTGACCATTTTCTCTAAGCTTATAACTTCGAATTAACGTTTATGTATAAAACGAGTTACGTATTAATTTATTTAAATACAAATATTTCGAGCGAGTTATATAAATTTAATATTGCTGAACGATACGTAAATTATCTTTTGATTGCGAAGTTACATTATTTTATTATTAAGGGACATTCTATGTGTTAGTAATCGTTGTAGACTATAATAATAATCTATGTTATATATTATATAGTATTAATCTATGCTATATATTATATGATATTAATCTATGTTATATATTATATGATATTAATCTATATTAAAGATGTTTATGAAGAGTCATTTCCCATGTTCTTTATCATATCCCTGATCAAGGACATTCCTATATTATTATAATATCCAATTACATATTGGTACACAAGATATACAGATTATTATTTATAACATTTTGGTTTTCTTAATTGAGTCATTCATCTAATACAAATGATAAGTGATTAGTAATAATTCATAAAAAGGGGTATTGTAGTAGAAATATTATAAGAAAACATTTTCTGTTTTGGTGTAGAGTTATTCCTTCTTCCAGACAGTGTCGTACAAATCCGTACGTCTCTGAGAAAATGTAGGTATCTGAGCCCTTACTTCCTCAACAACTTTCAGATCTGAAAGAAAAAAGAAACACACGAAGTAATAAGTAATGCTTATTAATAAATTCAACAAATACAGAGAGAGATGGCTAAATAGATAAATTATCGAGACTAAAAATTAATTACATCATGGATCTCTCGCTTTTAATTTTAAGATAGAAATTACCGATATCAGTGACCACCATATTTTCTTGAGTTTCTAAATCGTAAAGAATTTTTCCCCAGGGATTGGTCAACTGTGTATGTCCCCATGCGACGTAATTTGCTGAAGGAACACGAGCCGGTGATATACAGGCGACATATAATTGATTGTCATTAGCTCTGGAACGCTGAAGCAATGACCAGTGCAGTGGTCCAGTGGTCATATTGAATGCCGCTGGATATATCAGTATTTGACAACCTAACCCAGAGAAACGGGAAATATGAAGCCACTGAATACCACTTAAGTTTGTAGTTGCACGATCCATATTCCAAAATTTATGAATATGCAAGAACAGTTCTCTTGTCGTCCTTCTAATTCTTTTAATTATTTAATTTTCCGCAAATATACTGGTTTTTAAAATTAAGCTCCTTTTTATACAGAGTTGCAGATTATATTAATTTTATATAGAATATATTTAAAAAAGGTATTTAATTTTCTACTAGTTGAGTAATGTTCGATTAAGTTACTGTACCTTTGTTCCGATAAATACGTGCCATTTCCTCGAACCTAATATCATAACAAATGCCAATACCTATTTTGCAGCCCTTCACATCGAACATCGTTAGAGAGTTACCAGGACTGAGTGAATCACTCTCTCGGAAAGTAATCTTGTTAGGAATGTCGATGTCGAATAGATGTACCTAATAATATAAAAATATAGTCGCTAATTCTATTGCTGCAACTTTTGTAATTTAATATCAAAGTTACCAACTCCTAAACTTTAATCATTTTTTATTTAATAACTGACAGTGTTTTTATCACTTTCTTTTATTAAATCTTATCATTTAATAATATTTGAAACGGAATATTTTTTTAAGAAAAAATAAGTTTTTTAGTATGTGAAAAATTTATATTACACATTACAACAAAACGTATGTTTCTCGTATAATCCTAGATTATTCCTAGATAGAGGGTCACTTTCTCCACCTCAATATTGTGAATTTCAAAACCACAAAGGGATATATTAATTACCTTTCGGTGTTTTGATATCAAAGCTCCATCGGGACTCCAAATAGTACAAGTATTGTACAATTTATCGCCCTCTATTTCACTTATCGTACCACCAACTACATAAATGCTGTTCTCTTTAGCTGCATTCGATAAAGCGACGCTCGTTTCACCATCAGGAATACTTTCGGCGTATTTCGGAAAATATTCTGTATTGCAATATTTCAATTAATGAAAAATAACTGTCCTTTGTTTCAACTATAAATTAAATTGAAATTTTTGTCAATTTTTTATTTTTTGAATTATCAAAATAACTAAGTTTTTTATTTCGACTTACTTAAATATGTAATTATAATATAATGTAAATATAATATATATGTATATATAATAAATTGTTCCTACAGGTTCAAAGTGAAAAATGAGTAGAAGTATTTAATTACGATCATGCTATTTGTGTTAGTATCAGTAACTTTTTGAAACATAAAGTTAGTTTATAATTAACGCTTATACATACATACATACTTTACCGAGTATGGTCATATAGTCAGTTAAATGAAAATTCTATTCTTTCAAATATATATTATGTACGTCAATGTTAATTATTATCTATGTTACCTGGGATTAGACACAGTTAATAAATAAAACATTGAAGTTTCGTGTTTTAATTATTAGAATAACAATATGTATTTTCTATGTATATTTTATGGGATGTCAAAAAATTATTTGTTATAGTTGTGGGAGGTACAGATCTGTAGGAGCGAAAATCTGGAACGTGAATGACTCATAGTTTCGGAAAAAGTGCTTTAAAATTTCATTGATCCTGACGTCGATTGCATTTATTGATAATTCGATAATACATCACTCAGGGAATATATATATATATATAACCAACAACTAAGTATCGTCTTCCTAAATAGAGTATAATATATGCTTACATACACCAGTTTGCCTTTTATTAATAAGTTTTAGTTTGTTTTTTCCTGGATATTCAATGTTGTGTGAATGGATAATATGATAAGAGTATAATATAAGATAGAGGAAATAAGTTTAAGTTAAGTTTAATAAGCTTTTAAGTTTTGTTGAGTTTAGTTTAAGTCGTTAAGTTGAGTTGAGTTTAAAGTCGTCGTGAAGTAGATAACACGAGACAAATACAGACAATAGAAACATACTAAAGAATATAATTATGTTTAATAATGTGTTTAACAATACATGTTTAAACACAAAATGCCGCTGACTGTACAAGTTCAATGATATGTGTGTTATGACACATTTCCTTATTATATTCCTTATATTCTTAAGCTTATATTATATTATTAAGCTTATTAAACTTAACTTAAACTTCTTAAACGATATATATAAGCTTAATAAGTTTAATAAGTTTTTAACAATAGTTCGTTGAGTTTAAAGTCGTCGTGAAGTAGATAACACGAGACAAATATAGACAACAGAAACATACTAAAGAATGTAATTATGTTTAATAATGTGTTTAACAATACATGTCTAAACACAAACTTATTAAAAGTTAATTTTTTTTATTGTATTTACGAAAATTATGAAAATACTAAGCGGAACAAATACGGAACGTGAATGGCTCAATGGACCAAAGAGCGGCTTGCTGACAAAATTAATAAAGTAAAGATCAAAAAGACTACAAAATTACACTCTACCACACAATAATTCTCTATACAATAGGTACACACATTGAATCGACTTTTCACAACGATAAGAACCAACAGAACCAATTAAGACCAGACGAAACTTTCATAAGACAACGATATTACAGTGATCAAGTCAGTGATTTCGATCTATGCATCGATCAGTATAGTTATGAAGAAAAATTACTCTTTTCTTTCGATGTATTTTATATCTGGCAGTCGGATGTGCCCGTGGCCATCCAGCAGTATAAATACGACGATTTTAGAAAGTGACAGCGGCGTTGCGTTTTAAAAACTTTTATTATTTCGTTCATCATTAGGAAGATCGTGATGGAAGGACGTAATAGGGTAAAAGACGACGAATCCTTTGGGAAGAATACTTCAAGGGATTCTATAGGGATCGATGATCGTTCCGCTGGGTAGTTCATTCGAATTTTGGTCAGGATTATCGAGATGGAAGGGTCGGGAGCTTGGTCGAATATCAACTTTGACGGTTCAGCGCCTCATCTCTTTCCAAGCTCACCAGTCACGAGCTACGGTTCACTGAATACATCTTGTTGGAATATCCCTTTTGGATTTTGGTACGAGGAATACGGTGTGTTTGAAAAGGGATTTTCTTTTGAAGCAATTTAGGTTGATAGAAAGGTCTTTTTGTAAGGTAGCTTGTCGATAAAAATGTTTTATTACTGACGTAAGTGGAACGAGTACTTAAGAATTTAAATAAAATCGATGACCAAATATCTTTTTTTCGACTTTCATACATTGAAAGTTCTGTATCTAAATTTTATTTTAATTATTTGAAGCAAAAAGTATGCCTTTTTATTTTCTTTTAGTTGTAACATTCGTTATACTGTTTTATTTATCTGTTGAAGTACGTATTTTATGAGTTAAGGGATAGATTGGATATGGAAACTAGATGCTACATCGTTAATTCTCACAATTTATTAAAAAATTCTGGATGTTTAAATGTCTATGTTATTCGGTGTTAACTATTATTATACTATTATATGTATTCGTGTGTATACTACAGAAGGACCATACTATTAAACACTAACAGCTTTCTTCTAACATAATCTTCTCGTAGAATCTTATAATCTTTTCCTCCTCATTGTCTTGTCTTCTAACAAAAAAAGGTGTGTGATAAAGGTTCGAATTTCAGCGTGTTGAGAAAGTTGCTCGGTTAAGTTTCTGACTTCAAAAATGGCTTTTCTGTACCGGCAAGAATGAAGATAAATGTTCGGCACTGAGCAGTAACGAGTTAATCCTCGTTTCACTTCAAGTAAATGAAACGCTCTAATCTGTAACAGGTCCATAAGATTCGGTTGACGATGGTTGTTACGTCGCGTGAGATTGTTGTTTCATGTTAGTCGGTGTCTCAATTTTTTAATTTAGTTATTGTGCTCAATTTAATGACATGGCGATCTGGTTCAAAGAAAATAACAAGAGATTCCTTTTTTTCCTTTTATATAAGATTTTTATTTTTACGTATTAAATATAGGGAAGAAGTAATGATCTTTCTTTTATCGATGTGATCATATTAGGGGAACGCAGTAAATGGCTTCTGCAATATTGCGGAACTATTCGTATCACTCGATTAACTGAGTTCTTGTTCAGTGGTTCTCAATTCTTGAAGCGTTTATTTATTGATTAAAAAATAGTTAAAATCTTTTCCGATTTTCTCCAAAGAATTTTTAAATTAAATATTTAAGATAACATTTAACGAATTCCAATTGAAACGCCTTATTTTATTACGTAAACGATAATTAGAAAAGAGAAAGAATTCGTATTCTATATATTCCATACAAAGTGTTCCAAGATTTTTTAAACCTTTGCAAATTTACCATAATATACTAAAGGAATGTCAGTAATTTGTCATCTTCCAATTTCCAATTTCTTTAAAATTTCTTTAAAATCAAGCCAAAAAAAAAAAGAAAACAATAAATCAAAAAAAAAAAAAAAAATAAATAAATTTAGTGATAAACACCTGGATACTTGTTGAAATTCGCACCACTTGATGCGAGCGAATTGTTCGAAAGGAAAACGCGTTCAGCCGCCACGGCTGTGGAATTGGGATCACTTAATTACTTCCGTTTGAATCCATCCATTCTTGTTTAACGGCCTATATGTTTTCAATATCATATCATTTTCGAACATATCGTTTCCGAAAGATGAAACAACGTGGCAAAATATATGTGAATATATATCAAGGCAAAGGTGTAGATGGTATTGTAAGCTTTGAAACGACAATATAGGACGAGAGAAAATTGATCAAAAACTTGAGTTGGGCCCTTTGAAGTTAGGAACAACACGCTTTGATGTTTTGTTTAAAGGAGAGAAGTTGAGTTATGCGAAAGTTGTTTGGGTTCTCTGAAGGTAAATGAGATTTTATTACTGAGTAAATAAACTGGATTTCAAGTTTCTTTTGAATATTATAAATTTACCGGTTTTGGTGGCATTTTATCATTAGTCCTATGATAATATATCTTGTTAATTAATTTTTTTATTATAAAAATATTACTTCTAAATTCTCCGCTTTCAAGGGCCAAATCACGTGACTAAAATTTTTAAAGTCTTCCCATATTCTTGAGGAAGCTATAAAAGGTTGATAGATAGTCAGTGTTGATACTTTACCGAGTATGGTCATATAGTCAGTTAAATGAAAATTCTATTCTTTCAAATATATATTATGTACGTCAATGTTAATTATTATCTATGTTACCTGGGATTAGACACAGTTAATAAATAAAACATTGAAGTTTCGTGTTTTAATTATTAGAATAACAATATGTATTTTCTATGTATATTTTATGGGATGTCAAAAAATTATTTGTTATAGTTGTGGGAGGTACAGATCTGTAGGAGCGAAAATCTGGAACGTGAATGACTCATAGTTTCGGAAAAAGTGCTTTAAAATTTCATTGATCCTGACGTCGATTGCATTTATTGATAATTCGATAATACATCACTCAGGGAATATATATATATATATAACCAACAACTAAGTATCGTCTTCCTAAATAGAGTATAATATATGCTTACATACACCAGTTTGCCTTTTATTAATAAGTTTTAGTTTGTTTTTTCCTGGATATTCAATGTTGTGTGAATGGATAATATGACAAGAGTATAATATAAGATAGAGGAAATAAGTTTAAGTTAAGTTTAATAAGCTTTTAAGTTTTGTTGAGTTTAGTTTAAGTCGTTAAGTTGAGTTGAGTTTAAAGTCGTCGTGAAGTAGATAACACACGAGACAAATATAGACGACAGAAACATACTAAAGAATATAATTATGTTTAATAATGTGTTTGACAATACATGTTTAAACACAAACTTATTAAAAGTTAATTTTTTTTATTGTATTTACGAAAATTATGAAAATACTAAGCGGAACAAATACGGAACGTGAATGGCTCAATGGACCAAAGAGCGGATTCTCTGGATGACCTGGATTCTCGAACAGTCAAGTGACGATTGATCCGTACAATTGATCGATTTCTTTTTACTACAGCATTGCAAGAGATTCCGTGTTGGAGTACGATGCTGCGACTTCCTGTGCTTGGACGATATAGAGGCAAATTGGACCGGACCTGATGTGATCGATATTCCCGTTGTTTACTCCGCTGCTGAACAAGTGGACTTTAAACGTTTTCTCATTGTATTTGTCGCCTTGATAATTTTGCAATTGATCTTCTAAATTTTGAATGAGGATTTAGATGGCACCGTTGATGAAATTCCATCATAAACGTCGACGATTAACATCAGCCATCAGGGAAAGGAGAAGGTACGATGTAGCGTGTTGATGAAAGATCGTTTTTACCTGGCTAATTATACCTTAAGGAGGTTTTTTCTTATTTATTTTTCCACGATGTATTGTTAAATTATTAATTTTCTTATTTGATTTTTGTGATTTCTGTGAAACTGTTATGATTCATTGTCACTTGTATGAAGGACGGAAGTACAAGAAATTGATAATATTATTAATAATATTTACGAAGAAAAAATGTGTTGTTGCATATATGATAAAATAATTCTATATTAAACACGAAACTCGCCAACGTGACTGTTTTATTTTAGAAAGGAAATTAAACGGATTTAACGAATGAAATGATATAAAGTAACTATAAATGGCTGTTAAACTATTTTTATGCTTGAAAAGTAATCCGCAAAGTAATATAATATAATACTATTGAATTGTATATCTTTTAGAATTTGTCCTTAACCTCTTGCTTCATAACTTTCTCAATTATACGTTTCAAACTTATTGGCTACTTCGGTGTTGTCACGAACGAAAACCGATAAAATATTATATCTTAAATATAGATTGAAATGAAAGCTTGTCATTGTATTAAAAGTTAATTTTTTTTATTGTATTTACGAAAATTATGAAAATACTAAGCGGAACAAATATCTTTTTTTCGACTTTCATACATTGAAAGTTCTGTATCTAAATTTTATTTTAATTATTTGAAGCAAAAAGTATGCCTTTTTATTTTCTTTTAGTTGTAACATTCGTTATACTGTTTTATTTATCTGTTGAAGTACGTATTTTATGAGTTAAGGGATAGATTGGATATGGAAACTAGACGCTACATCGTTAATTCTCACAAGTTATTAAAAAATTCTGGATGTTTAAATGTCTATGTTATTCGGTGTTAACTATTATTATACTATTATATGTATTCGCGTGTATACTACAGAAGGACCATACTATTAGACACTAACAGCTTTCTTCTAACATGCTCGGTTAAGTTTCTGACTTCAAAAATGGCTTTTCTGTGGGCAATAATAATAAGGAAATATATATATCGTTATATTCTTTAGTATATTTCCTCTATCTTATATCCAGGAAAAAACAAACTTAACTTAAACTTATTAAAGGAATATAATAAGGAAATATATATGTCGTTTAATAAGTTTAAGTTAAGTTTAATAAGCTTTTAAGTTTTGTTGAGTTTAGTTTAAGTCGTTAAGTTGAGTTGAGTTTAAAGTCGTCGTGAAGTAGATAACACGAGACAAATATAGACAACTTCAATGTAATGTGTTGTAATGTGTGGTTACTGAATGTCCTTAAAAATATGGTATTCTCACTAAAAGCTTTCACGATAAGTTATTTTGTCTCGGGATAGAAATGGGTATTCTACTAGCATAATTACTGTTTACGATTCATTCATTCTCTGAAAAGTAATTTGTGTACTTTTACTTTTTTCTATATAGTTGTTTCATAATATATTATTGAAAAAAAAACAAATAATTACGTATTCCGTATGGTGAATTGAGGCATTCAGGAAGAGCGACAATATCAGCATTATATTCTTTCGCTCTTGATATGTAGGAAACTGCCCGCCCTACATTCTTGCTTTTTACTTCATTCACTTCAAGTTGTACCAACGCCAAGCGAAGTGCTAAAATGTTGAAAAAGTTAAATATATTCACAGAAATCACAAAAATCAAATAAGAAAATTAATAATTTAACAATACATCGTGGAAAAATAAATAAGAAAAAACCTCCTTAAGGTATAATTAGCCAGGTAAAAACGATCTTTCATCAACACGCTACATCGTACCTTCTCCTTTCCCTGATGGCTGATGTTAATCGTCGACGTTTATGATGGAATTTCATCAACGGTGCCATCTAAATCCTCATTCAAGATTTAGAAGATCAAGTGCAAAATTATCAAGGCGACAAATACGATGAGAAAACGTTTAAAATCCACTTGTTCAGCAGCGGAGTAAACAACGGGAATATCGATCACATCAGGTCCGGTCCAATTCGCCTCTACATCGTCCAAGCATAGGAAGTCGCAACATTGTACTCCAACACGGAATCTCTTGCAATGCTGTAGTAAAAAGAAATCGATCAATTGTACGGATCAATCGTCACTTGACTGTTCGAGAATCCAGGTCATCCAGAGAATCCGCTCTTTGGTCCATTGAGCCATTCACGTTCCGTATTTGTTCCGCATAGTATTTTCATAATTTTCCTAAATACAATAAAAAAAATTAACTTTTAATAAGTTTGTGTTTAAACATGTATTGTTAAACACATTATTAAACATAATTATATTCTTTAGTATGTTTCTGTCGTCTATATTTGTCTCGTGTTATCTACTTCACGACGACTTTAAACTCAACAAACTATTGTTAAAAACTTATTAAACTTATTAAGCTTATATATATCGTTTAATAAGTTTAAGTTAAGTTTAATAAGCTTTTAAGTTTTGTTGAGTTTAGTTTAAGTCATTAAGTTGAGTTGAGTTTAAAGTCGTCGTGAAGTAGATAACACGAGACAAATATAGACAACTTCAATGTAATGTGTTGTAATGTGTGGTTACTGAATGTCCTTAGAAATATGATATTCTCACTAAAAGCTTTCACAATAAGTTATTTTGTCTCGGGATAGAAATGGGTATTCTACTAGCATAATTACTGTTTACGATTCATTCATTCTGTGAAAAGTAATTTGTGTACTTTTACTTTTTTCTATATAGTTGTTTCATAATATATTATTGAAAAAAAAACAAATAATTACGTATTCCGTATGGTGAATTGAAGCATTCAGGAAGAGCGACAATATCAGCATTATATTCTTTCGCTCTTGATATGTAGGAAACTGTCCGCCCTACATTCTTGCTTTTTACTTCATTCACTTCAAGTTGTACCAACGCCAAGCGAAGTGCTAAAATGTTGAAAAAGTTAAATATATTCGGTTATATATTTCCCATATTTTTTATCTATAAATACTTTATACATAGTAAATACTTACTCGACATCGTTCGCACTACTTGTTTAGCGATGTTCGTAAGTATCATAATGTTCTTTGAGGTTATGTATGGTAATACTCATACCAACATTATGTAAGCAATACGCAGGGATTTTTAATAATTTTTGATAAAGTTTCGGACATTAATTTTTATATAATTGTAAACATTATTATATATTATAATGAAATGTAATTTCTAGTTAAGGGTAAGGAAAGAAATATACTTTTGTATCTTGAGCGTTAATTCATTCAAAGTTTGCGATATCGATCGATTGGTTCAATAGTGACCGGTGGCTCTTTGGTTGATAATTTGCTACAAAATCCTTGCATCAACACAGATTTACAGAACACACAACTTTACCCAACAACTATTGATTACAACACTGTCAACACTAACAATACTTTTATCGACTATTTCTTGACGTATTGGTCCTCTGACAGTATTTTATATATATTCCGGGTTTCTCTAGGAACAGTATTAACGATTTTAACGATACAACTTCATTAATGAGATTTTAATGTCATAAACGATGTCGAAACTTTTTAATTAATATCATTATTGAAGAAAATATTCGTAATCTTTTCAGACGGCGAGCGTGTCACGTAAAATAATAATGAATTTAATGAGAGAAGAAACTTTTATTTTATTCTTGTATTTACAATGTACTTCCGAGCTCTAGGCGTGACTGTTCAAGACTCTCCGACTGCTCTACTGCTCTTACTGAGGAAAACTCGGTGCGGGTGTTTCCTTCTGAACTAAGGACGCGGATTCGCTGTTCACTCTTTTGGGTAGAATAGTGGGGGTAACGATCCGCGATGCCCATTGGTTATGGCCAATGCTAATCAATACAATGCAGGAGAAAGTCTCCTGCAAATTTGGCTCATGGGTGTCCTTGTTCTTGGGGAAAACCCAGTAGTTTCGCAGGGCACATCTGCTTTCTTCGCAATTAGCGAATTATTTTTCCACGATGTATTGTTAAATTATTAATTTTCTTATTTGATTTTTGTGATTTCTGTGAAACTGTTATGATTCATTGTCACTTGTATGAAGGACGGAAGTACAAGAAATTGATAATATTATTAATAATATTTACGAAGAAAAAATAAGTTGTTGCATATATGATAAAATAATTCTATATTAAACACGAAACTCGCCAACGTGACTGTTTTATTTTAGAAAGGAAATTAAACGGATTTAACGAATGAAATGATATAAAGTAACTATAAATGGCTGTTAAACTATTTTTATGCTTGAAAAGTAATCCGCAAAGTAATATAATATAATACTATTGAATTGTATATCTTTTAGAATTTGTCCTTAACCTCTTGCTTCATAACTTTCTCAATTATACGTTTCAAACTTATTGGCTACTTCGGTGTTGTCACGAACGAAAACCGATAAAATATTATATCTTAAATATAGATTGAAATGAAAGCTTGTCATTGTATTAAAAGTTAATTTTTTTTATTGTATTTACGAAAATTATGAAAATACTAAGCGGAACAAATATCTTTTTTTCGACTTTCATACATTGAAAGTTCTGTATCTAAATTTTATTTTAATTATTTGAAGCAAAAAGTATGCCTTTTTATTTTCTTTTAGTTGTAACATTCGTTATACTGTTTTATTTATCTGTTGAAGTACGTATTTTATGAGTTAAGGGATAGATTGGATATGGAAACTAGACGCTACATCGTTAATTCTCACAAGTTATTAAAAAATTCTGGATGTTTAAATGTCTATGTTATTCGGTGTTAACTATTATTATACTATTATATGTATTCGTGTGTATACTACAGAAGGACCATACTATTAGACACTAACAGCTTTCTTCTAACATGCTCGGTTAAGTTTCTGACTTCAAAAATGGCTTTTCTGTGGGCAATAATAATAAGGAAATATATATATCGTTATATTCTTTAGTATATTTCCTCTATCTTATATCCAGGAAAAAACAAACTTAACTTAAACTTATTAAAGGAATATAATAAGGAAATATATATGTCGTTTAATAAGTTTAAGTTAAGTTTAATAAGCTTTTAAGTTTTGTTGAGTTTAGTTTAAGTCGTTAAGTTGAGTTGAGTTTAAAGTCGTCGTGAAGTAGATAACACGAGAGAAATATAGACAACAGAAACATACTAAAGAATGTAATTATGTTTAATAATGTGTTTAACAATACATGTTTAAACACAAAATGCCGCTGACTGCACAACTTCAATGTAATGTGTTGTAATGTGTGGTTACTGAATGTCCTTAAAAATATGGTATTCTCACTAAAAGCTTTCACGATAAGTTATTTTGTCTCGGGATAGAAATGGGTATTCTACTAGCATAATTACTGTTTGCTCAATTATATTTAATATAGTAACTTTATTCTTTAAGCATCTTGCTCATTGGTGACCTTATCTTAATCTTCTTCTTCTTCTTCACTTTCTTCTCCTATGCGAACAGGCGATTTCTTTAAAACACAATCTTGTTTTCCATTTGATGAACATGACACGAGACGAGAGAATAATTTATAAACACGATTTTCCAGTGGTTCTGTTCGACAACTATTAAGCTTTCATTTGTACCAATGTCCACATAATCATGGTCAGTCGTGGATGATGCGGTTACGCATTAATTCACTTTAACAACTCTGAGTAATGGTTAATATCATACTGTAAATGAACACGTTAAAATTACGCTAATGGCAGTTGCTTCGAGCAATTTGTCCATTTACCTCAGGTTTATTTGCAATAAAAAGAACATCGCTTCTGCCATCGTGTTAATCGGATAACGACGAATTTCGTCTCTTGATTACAACACTGTCAACACTAACAATACTTTTATTCGCTCGCACACATAGAACTCGAAATGTGATATGATATGTAAACTGTATTCAAAACGAATTTGTCGATGATTATTTATTATTGGCTAATTTCTATTTGTTCGTTTGTTATCTGCTCATACTCGGAGCATCCGCTGTAAATCAAAGCAAAATCTTCTAATGTGTTCCAGAATATGTCTTCATGGAATTTTAACAATTTATTAAATCTATAAATAACACATATAAAACCTTTTAAGTTATAATTAATATAAAATATGAGAGCACGAAACTTTTCTCTTTTATAGACATATTAAATCTTTGTAAGAATTTCCATATTATTAATATCATTTTAATTGCTCTAAAAGATTTAACCCCATAAAGCCCCCGCTAGTGTAGATACTAGAGGCACAGGCACATGTTCTGGGTTCATTATATATTTATAAAGGGCTGCCGATTCAGCGGATGGTCCGGATAAATTTAAATTGTAAATAGACGCATTGCAGATTTCAAGTAAAAGCCTGGATAAGAGCGGATATGGTAGGAGAATCTGTAATGGAAAGGGAACAGGCCACTTTTATTTGTAAAGTTTGAACATCCCCGATATTGAGAATGTTGAAGTTGCAAGTACATATTTCATTTTAATCCATTCGAGATCGAGATTTAATTGTAAAACAATCCCTACGTGTCGGTACGATTTGAATGTTGGTTAGAATGATTCTGTGTTTTTCTCTCTGTTTAATTTTAAATCGATGGCAATCTTAAATTTTATGTTTCATATTTTTTAAGTAACAAATTATATACTATGTTATACTATAATGTGTTATGTATAATTATATATATATATATAATAATTTTATATTGAAAAAACATAAAAATTAATATGATATATATGTTACTATATAAATTATATGTAAAACATGTATATTATATCCTTGCCTATTGACTGATATGAATTTTTTTCAATCTCGAATGCGTTAAAAGGGAGCACTAAAAATACTTATCTTATACTTATTACTTATTGTAATTACTAAATCGTCCTAAAAGCCAGACAGATAGATAAAGAAAGGAATCTACCATTATATTAACGACATTGTCATATTTCTGCTTCCTTTAAGCCTTCCATCGATACAAGCGATTTATAAGTATTGATTGACCATTTTCTCTAAGCTTATAACTTCGAATTAACGTTTATGTATAAAACGAGTTACGTATTAATTTATTTAAATACAAATATTTCGAGCGAGTTATATAAATTTAATATTGCTGAACGATACGTAAATTATCTTTTGATTGCGAAGTTACATTATTTTATTATTAAGGGACATTCTATGTGTTAGTAATCGTTGTAGACTATAATAATAATCTATGTTATATATTATATAGTATTAATCTATGCTATATATTATATGATATTAATCTATGTTATATATTATATGATATTAATCTATATTAAAGATGTTTATGAAGAGTCATTTCCCATGTTCTTTATCATATCCCTGATCAAGGACATTCCTATATTATTATAATATCCAATTACATATTGGTACACAAGATATACAGATTATTATTTATAACATTTTGGTTTTCTTAATTGAGTCATTCATCTAATACAAATGATAAGTGATTAGTAATAATTCATAAAAAGGGGTATTGTAGTAGAAATATTATAAGAAAACATTTTCTGTTTTGGTGTAGAGTTATTCCTTCTTCCAGACAGTGTCGTACAAATCCGTACGTCTCTGAGAAAATGTAGGTATCTGAGCCCTTACTTCCTCAACAACTTTCAGATCTGAAAGAAAAAAGAAACACACGAAGTAATAAGTAATGCTTATTAATAAATTCAACAAATACAGAGAGAGATGGCTAAATAGATAAATTATCGAGACTAAAAATTAATTACATCATGGATCTCTCGCTTTTAATTTTAAGATAGAAATTACCGATATCAGTGACCACCATATTTTCTTGAGTTTCTAAATCGTAAAGAATTTTTCCCCAGGGATTGGTCAACTGTGTATGTCCCCATGCGACGTAATTTGCTGAAGGAACACGAGCCGGTGATATACAGGCGACATATAATTGATTGTCATTAGCTCTGGAACGCTGAAGCAATGACCAGTGCAGTGGTCCAGTGGTCATATTGAATGCCGCTGGATATATCAGTATTTGACAACCTAACCCAGAGAAACGGGAAATATGAAGCCACTGAATACCACTTAAGTTTGTAGTTGCACGATCCATATTCCAAAATTTATGAATATGCAAGAACAGTTCTCTTGTCGTCCTTCTAATTCTTTTAATTATTTAATTTTCCGCAAATATACTGGTTTTTAAAATTAAGCTCCTTTTTATACAGAGTTGCAGATTATATTAATTTTATATAGAATATATTTAAAAAAGGTATTTAATTTTCTACTAGTTGAGTAATGTTCGATTAAGTTACTGTACCTTTGTTCCGATAAATACGTGCCATTTCCTCGAACCTAATATCATAACAAATGCCAATACCTATTTTGCAGCCCTTCACATCGAACATCGTTAGAGAGTTACCAGGACTGAGTGAATCACTCTCTCGGAAAGTAATCTTGTTAGGAATGTCGATGTCGAATAGATGTACCTAATAATATAAAAATATAGTCGCTAATTCTATTGCTGCAACTTTTGTAATTTAATATCAAAGTTACCAACTCCTAAACTTTAATCATTTTTTATTTAATAACTGACAGTGTTTTTATCACTTTCTTTTATTAAATCTTATCATTTAATAATATTTGAAACGGAATATTTTTTTAAGAAAAAATAAGTTTTTTAGTATGTGAAAAATTTATATTACACATTACAACAAAACGTATGTTTCTCGTATAATCCTAGATTATTCCTAGATAGAGGGTCACTTTCTCCACCTCAATATTGTGAATTTCAAAACCACAAAGGGATATATTAATTACCTTTCGGTGTTTTGATATCAAAGCTCCATCGGGACTCCAAATAGTACAAGTATTGTACAATTTATCGCCCTCTATTTCACTTATCGTACCACCAACTACATAAATGCTGTTCTCTTTAGCTGCATTCGATAAAGCGACGCTCGTTTCACCATCAGGAATACTTTCGGCGTATTTCGGAAAATATTCTGTATTGCAATATTTCAATTAATGAAAAATAACTGTCCTTTGTTTCAACTATAAATTAAATTGAAATTTTTGTCAATTTTTTATTTTTTGAATTATCAAAATAACTAAGTTTTTTATTTCGACTTACTTAAATATGTAATTATAATATAATGTAAATATAATATATATGTATATATAATAAATTGTTCCTACAGGTTCAAAGTGAAAAATGAGTAGAAGTATTTAATTACGATCATGCTATTTGTGTTAGTATCAGTAACTTTTTGAAACATAAAGTTAGTTTATAATTAACGCTTATACATACATACATACTTTACCGAGTATGGTCATATAGTCAGTTAAATGAAAATTCTATTCTTTCAAATATATATTATGTACGTCAATGTTAATTATTATCTATGTTACCTGGGATTAGACACAGTTAATAAATAAAACATTGAAGTTTCGTGTTTTAATTATTAGAATAACAATATGTATTTTCTATGTATATTTTATGGGATGTCAAAAAATTATTTGTTATAGTTGTGGGAGGTACAGATCTGTAGGAGCGAAAATCTGGAACGTGAATGACTCATAGTTTCGGAAAAAGTGCTTTAAAATTTCATTGATCCTGACGTCGATTGCATTTATTGATAATTCGATAATACATCACTCAGGGAATATATATATATATATAACCAACAACTAAGTATCGTCTTCCTAAATAGAGTATAATATATGCTTACATACACCAGTTTGCCTTTTATTAATAAGTTTTAGTTTGTTTTTTCCTGGATATTCAATGTTGTGTGAATGGATAATATGATAAGAGTATAATATAAGATAGAGGAAATAAGTTTAAGTTAAGTTTAATAAGCTTTTAAGTTTTGTTGAGTTTAGTTTAAGTCGTTAAGTTGAGTTGAGTTTAAAGTCGTCGTGAAGTAGATAACACGAGACAAATACAGACAATAGAAACATACTAAAGAATATAATTATGTTTAATAATGTGTTTAACAATACATGTTTAAACACAAAATGCCGCTGACTGTACAAGTTCAATGATATGTGTGTTATGACACATTTCCTTATTATATTCCTTATATTCTTAAGCTTATATTATATTATTAAGCTTATTAAACTTAACTTAAACTTCTTAAACGATATATATAAGCTTAATAAGTTTAATAAGTTTTTAACAATAGTTCGTTGAGTTTAAAGTCGTCGTGAAGTAGATAACACGAGACAAATATAGACAACAGAAACATACTAAAGAATGTAATTATGTTTAATAATGTGTTTAACAATACATGTCTAAACACAAACTTATTAAAAGTTAATTTTTTTTATTGTATTTACGAAAATTATGAAAATACTAAGCGGAACAAATACGGAACGTGAATGGCTCAATGGACCAAAGAGCGGCTTGCTGACAAAATTAATAAAGTAAAGATCAAAAAGACTACAAAATTACACTCTACCACACAATAATTCTCTATACAATAGGTACACACATTGAATCGACTTTTCACAACGATAAGAACCAACAGAACCAATTAAGACCAGACGAAACTTTCATAAGACAACGATATTACAGTGATCAAGTCAGTGATTTCGATCTATGCATCGATCAGTATAGTTATGAAGAAAAATTACTCTTTTCTTTCGATGTATTTTATATCTGGCAGTCGGATGTGCCCGTGGCCATCCAGCAGTATAAATACGACGATTTTAGAAAGTGACAGCGGCGTTGCGTTTTAAAAACTTTTATTATTTCGTTCATCATTAGGAAGATCGTGATGGAAGGACGTAATAGGGTAAAAGACGACGAATCCTTTGGGAAGAATACTTCAAGGGATTCTATAGGGATCGATGATCGTTCCGCTGGGTAGTTCATTCGAATTTTGGTCAGGATTATCGAGATGGAAGGGTCGGGAGCTTGGTCGAATATCAACTTTGACGGTTCAGCGCCTCATCTCTTTCCAAGCTCACCAGTCACGAGCTACGGTTCACTGAATACATCTTGTTGGAATATCCCTTTTGGATTTTGGTACGAGGAATACGGTGTGTTTGAAAAGGGATTTTCTTTTGAAGCAATTTAGGTTGATAGAAAGGTCTTTTTGTAAGGTAGCTTGTCGATAAAAATGTTTTATTACTGACGTAAGTGGAACGAGTACTTAAGAATTTAAATAAAATCGATGACCAAATATCTTTTTTTCGACTTTCATACATTGAAAGTTCTGTATCTAAATTTTATTTTAATTATTTGAAGCAAAAAGTATGCCTTTTTATTTTCTTTTAGTTGTAACATTCGTTATACTGTTTTATTTATCTGTTGAAGTACGTATTTTATGAGTTAAGGGATAGATTGGATATGGAAACTAGATGCTACATCGTTAATTCTCACAATTTATTAAAAAATTCTGGATGTTTAAATGTCTATGTTATTCGGTGTTAACTATTATTATACTATTATATGTATTCGTGTGTATACTACAGAAGGACCATACTATTAAACACTAACAGCTTTCTTCTAACATAATCTTCTCGTAGAATCTTATAATCTTTTCCTCCTCATTGTCTTGTCTTCTAACAAAAAAAGGTGTGTGATAAAGGTTCGAATTTCAGCGTGTTGAGAAAGTTGCTCGGTTAAGTTTCTGACTTCAAAAATGGCTTTTCTGTACCGGCAAGAATGAAGATAAATGTTCGGCACTGAGCAGTAACGAGTTAATCCTCGTTTCACTTCAAGTAAATGAAACGCTCTAATCTGTAACAGGTCCATAAGATTCGGTTGACGATGGTTGTTACGTCGCGTGAGATTGTTGTTTCATGTTAGTCGGTGTCTCAATTTTTTAATTTAGTTATTGTGCTCAATTTAATGACATGGCGATCTGGTTCAAAGAAAATAACAAGAGATTCCTTTTTTTCCTTTTATATAAGATTTTTATTTTTACGTATTAAATATAGGGAAGAAGTAATGATCTTTCTTTTATCGATGTGATCATATTAGGGGAACGCAGTAAATGGCTTCTGCAATATTGCGGAACTATTCGTATCACTCGATTAACTGAGTTCTTGTTCAGTGGTTCTCAATTCTTGAAGCGTTTATTTATTGATTAAAAAATAGTTAAAATCTTTTCCGATTTTCTCCAAAGAATTTTTAAATTAAATATTTAAGATAACATTTAACGAATTCCAATTGAAACGCCTTATTTTATTACGTAAACGATAATTAGAAAAGAGAAAGAATTCGTATTCTATATATTCCATACAAAGTGTTCCAAGATTTTTTAAACCTTTGCAAATTTACCATAATATACTAAAGGAATGTCAGTAATTTGTCATCTTCCAATTTCCAATTTCTTTAAAATTTCTTTAAAATCAAGCCAAAAAAAAAAAGAAAACAATAAATCAATAAAAAAAAAAAAAATAAATAAATTTAGTGATAAACACCTGGATACTTGTTGAAATTCGCACCACTTGATGCGAGCGAATTGTTCGAAAGGAAAACGCGTTCAGCCGCCACGGCTGTGGAATTGGGATCACTTAATTACTTCCGTTTGAATCCATCCATTCTTGTTTAACGGCCTATATGTTTTCAATATCATATCATTTTCGAACATATCGTTTCCGAAAGATGAAACAACGTGGCAAAATATATGTGAATATATATCAAGGCAAAGGTGTAGATGGTATTGTAAGCTTTGAAACGACAATATAGGACGAGAGAAAATTGATCAAAAACTTGAGTTGGGCCCTTTGAAGTTAGGAACAACACGCTTTGATGTTTTGTTTAAAGGAGAGAAGTTGAGTTATGCGAAAGTTGTTTGGGTTCTCTGAAGGTAAATGAGATTTTATTACTGAGTAAATAAACTGGATTTCAAGTTTCTTTTGAATATTATAAATTTACCGGTTTTGGTGGCATTTTATCATTAGTCCTATGATAATATATCTTGTTAATTAATTTTTTTATTATAAAAATATTACTTCTAAATTCTCCGCTTTCAAGGGCCAAATCACGTGACTAAAATTTTTAAAGTCTTCCCATATTCTTGAGGAAGCTATAAAAGGTTGATAGATAGTCAGTGTTGATACTTTACCGAGTATGGTCATATAGTCAGTTAAATGAAAATTCTATTCTTTCAAATATATATTATGTACGTCAATGTTAATTATTATCTATGTTACCTGGGATTAGACACAGTTAATAAATAAAACATTGAAGTTTCGTGTTTTAATTATTAGAATAACAATATGTATTTTCTATGTATATTTTATGGGATGTCAAAAAATTATTTGTTATAGTTGTGGGAGGTACAGATCTGTAGGAGCGAAAATCTGGAACGTGAATGACTCATAGTTTCGGAAAAAGTGCTTTAAAATTTCATTGATCCTGACGTCGATTGCATTTATTGATAATTCGATAATACATCACTCAGGGAATATATATATATATATAACCAACAACTAAGTATCGTCTTCCTAAATAGAGTATAATATATGCTTACATACACCAGTTTGCCTTTTATTAATAAGTTTTAGTTTGTTTTTTCCTGGATATTCAATGTTGTGTGAATGGATAATATGACAAGAGTATAATATAAGATAGAGGAAATAAGTTTAAGTTAAGTTTAATAAGCTTTTAAGTTTTGTTGAGTTTAGTTTAAGTCGTTAAGTTGAGTTGAGTTTAAAGTCGTCGTGAAGTAGATAACACACGAGACAAATATAGACGACAGAAACATACTAAAGAATATAATTATGTTTAATAATGTGTTTGACAATACATGTTTAAACACAAACTTATTAAAAGTTAATTTTTTTTATTGTATTTACGAAAATTATGAAAATACTAAGCGGAACAAATACGGAACGTGAATGGCTCAATGGACCAAAGAGCGGATTCTCTGGATGACCTGGATTCTCGAACAGTCAAGTGACGATTGATCCGTACAATTGATCGATTTCTTTTTACTACAGCATTGCAAGAGATTCCGTGTTGGAGTACGATGCTGCGACTTCCTGTGCTTGGACGATATAGAGGCAAATTGGACCGGACCTGATGTGATCGATATTCCCGTTGTTTACTCCGCTGCTGAACAAGTGGACTTTAAACGTTTTCTCATTGTATTTGTCGCCTTGATAATTTTGCAATTGATCTTCTAAATTTTGAATGAGGATTTAGATGGCACCGTTGATGAAATTCCATCATAAACGTCGACGATTAACATCAGCCATCAGGGAAAGGAGAAGGTACGATGTAGCGTGTTGATGAAAGATCGTTTTTACCTGGCTAATTATACCTTAAGGAGGTTTTTTCTTATTTATTTTTCCACGATGTATTGTTAAATTATTAATTTTCTTATTTGATTTTTGTGATTTCTGTGAAACTGTTATGATTCATTGTCACTTGTATGAAGGACGGAAGTACAAGAAATTGATAATATTATTAATAATATTTACGAAGAAAAAATGTGTTGTTGCATATATGATAAAATAATTCTATATTAAACACGAAACTCGCCAACGTGACTGTTTTATTTTAGAAAGGAAATTAAACGGATTTAACGAATGAAATGATATAAAGTAACTATAAATGGCTGTTAAACTATTTTTATGCTTGAAAAGTAATCCGCAAAGTAATATAATATAATACTATTGAATTGTATATCTTTTAGAATTTGTCCTTAACCTCTTGCTTCATAACTTTCTCAATTATACGTTTCAAACTTATTGGCTACTTCGGTGTTGTCACGAACGAAAACCGATAAAATATTATATCTTAAATATAGATTGAAATGAAAGCTTGTCATTGTATTAAAAGTTAATTTTTTTTATTGTATTTACGAAAATTATGAAAATACTAAGCGGAACAAATATCTTTTTTTCGACTTTCATACATTGAAAGTTCTGTATCTAAATTTTATTTTAATTATTTGAAGCAAAAAGTATGCCTTTTTATTTTCTTTTAGTTGTAACATTCGTTATACTGTTTTATTTATCTGTTGAAGTACGTATTTTATGAGTTAAGGGATAGATTGGATATGGAAACTAGACGCTACATCGTTAATTCTCACAAGTTATTAAAAAATTCTGGATGTTTAAATGTCTATGTTATTCGGTGTTAACTATTATTATACTATTATATGTATTCGCGTGTATACTACAGAAGGACCATACTATTAGACACTAACAGCTTTCTTCTAACATGCTCGGTTAAGTTTCTGACTTCAAAAATGGCTTTTCTGTGGGCAATAATAATAAGGAAATATATATATCGTTATATTCTTTAGTATATTTCCTCTATCTTATATCCAGGAAAAAACAAACTTAACTTAAACTTATTAAAGGAATATAATAAGGAAATATATATGTCGTTTAATAAGTTTAAGTTAAGTTTAATAAGCTTTTAAGTTTTGTTGAGTTTAGTTTAAGTCGTTAAGTTGAGTTGAGTTTAAAGTCGTCGTGAAGTAGATAACACGAGACAAATATAGACAACTTCAATGTAATGTGTTGTAATGTGTGGTTACTGAATGTCCTTAAAAATATGGTATTCTCACTAAAAGCTTTCACGATAAGTTATTTTGTCTCGGGATAGAAATGGGTATTCTACTAGCATAATTACTGTTTACGATTCATTCATTCTCTGAAAAGTAATTTGTGTACTTTTACTTTTTTCTATATAGTTGTTTCATAATATATTATTGAAAAAAAAACAAATAATTACGTATTCCGTATGGTGAATTGAGGCATTCAGGAAGAGCGACAATATCAGCATTATATTCTTTCGCTCTTGATATGTAGGAAACTGCCCGCCCTACATTCTTGCTTTTTACTTCATTCACTTCAAGTTGTACCAACGCCAAGCGAAGTGCTAAAATGTTGAAAAAGTTAAATATATTCACAGAAATCACAAAAATCAAATAAGAAAATTAATAATTTAACAATACATCGTGGAAAAATAAATAAGAAAAAACCTCCTTAAGGTATAATTAGCCAGGTAAAAACGATCTTTCATCAACACGCTACATCGTACCTTCTCCTTTCCCTGATGGCTGATGTTAATCGTCGACGTTTATGATGGAATTTCATCAACGGTGCCATCTAAATCCTCATTCAAGATTTAGAAGATCAAGTGCAAAATTATCAAGGCGACAAATACGATGAGAAAACGTTTAAAATCCACTTGTTCAGCAGCGGAGTAAACAACGGGAATATCGATCACATCAGGTCCGGTCCAATTCGCCTCTACATCGTCCAAGCATAGGAAGTCGCAACATTGTACTCCAACACGGAATCTCTTGCAATGCTGTAGTAAAAAGAAATCGATCAATTGTACGGATCAATCGTCACTTGACTGTTCGAGAATCCAGGTCATCCAGAGAATCCGCTCTTTGGTCCATTGAGCCATTCACGTTCCGTATTTGTTCCGCATAGTATTTTCATAATTTTCCTAAATACAATAAAAAAAATTAACTTTTAATAAGTTTGTGTTTAAACATGTATTGTTAAACACATTATTAAACATAATTATATTCTTTAGTATGTTTCTGTCGTCTATATTTGTCTCGTGTTATCTACTTCACGACGACTTTAAACTCAACAAACTATTGTTAAAAACTTATTAAACTTATTAAGCTTATATATATCGTTTAATAAGTTTAAGTTAAGTTTAATAAGCTTTTAAGTTTTGTTGAGTTTAGTTTAAGTCATTAAGTTGAGTTGAGTTTAAAGTCGTCGTGAAGTAGATAACACGAGACAAATATAGACAACTTCAATGTAATGTGTTGTAATGTGTGGTTACTGAATGTCCTTAGAAATATGATATTCTCACTAAAAGCTTTCACAATAAGTTATTTTGTCTCGGGATAGAAATGGGTATTCTACTAGCATAATTACTGTTTACGATTCATTCATTCTGTGAAAAGTAATTTGTGTACTTTTACTTTTTTCTATATAGTTGTTTCATAATATATTATTGAAAAAAAAACAAATAATTACGTATTCCGTATGGTGAATTGAAGCATTCAGGAAGAGCGACAATATCAGCATTATATTCTTTCGCTCTTGATATGTAGGAAACTGTCCGCCCTACATTCTTGCTTTTTACTTCATTCACTTCAAGTTGTACCAACGCCAAGCGAAGTGCTAAAATGTTGAAAAAGTTAAATATATTCGGTTATATATTTCCCATATTTTTTATCTATAAATACTTTATACATAGTAAATACTTACTCGACATCGTTCGCACTACTTGTTTAGCGATGTTCGTAAGTATCATAATGTTCTTTGAGGTTATGTATGGTAATACTCATACCAACATTATGTAAGCAATACGCAGGGATTTTTAATAATTTTTGATAAAGTTTCGGACATTAATTTTTATATAATTGTAAACATTATTATATATTATAATGAAATGTAATTTCTAGTTAAGGGTAAGGAAAGAAATATACTTTTGTATCTTGAGCGTTAATTCATTCAAAGTTTGCGATATCGATCGATTGGTTCAATAGTGACCGGTGGCTCTTTGGTTGATAATTTGCTACAAAATCCTTGCATCAACACAGATTTACAGAACACACAACTTTACCCAACAACTATTGATTACAACACTGTCAACACTAACAATACTTTTATCGACTATTTCTTGACGTATTGGTCCTCTGACAGTATTTTATATATATTCCGGGTTTCTCTAGGAACAGTATTAACGATTTTAACGATACAACTTCATTAATGAGATTTTAATGTCATAAACGATGTCGAAACTTTTTAATTAATATCATTATTGAAGAAAATATTCGTAATCTTTTCAGACGGCGAGCGTGTCACGTAAAATAATAATGAATTTAATGAGAGAAGAAACTTTTATTTTATTCTTGTATTTACAATGTACTTCCGAGCTCTAGGCGTGACTGTTCAAGACTCTCCGACTGCTCTACTGCTCTTACTGAGGAAAACTCGGTGCGGGTGTTTCCTTCTGAACTAAGGACGCGGATTCGCTGTTCACTCTTTTGGGTAGAATAGTGGGGGTAACGATCCGCGATGCCCATTGGTTATGGCCAATGCTAATCAATACAATGCAGGAGAAAGTCTCCTGCAAATTTGGCTCATGGGTGTCCTTGTTCTTGGGGAAAACCCAGTAGTTTCGCAGGGCACATCTGCTTTCTTCGCAATTAGCGAATTATTTTTCCACGATGTATTGTTAAATTATTAATTTTCTTATTTGATTTTTGTGATTTCTGTGAAACTGTTATGATTCATTGTCACTTGTATGAAGGACGGAAGTACAAGAAATTGATAATATTATTAATAATATTTACGAAGAAAAAATAAGTTGTTGCATATATGATAAAATAATTCTATATTAAACACGAAACTCGCCAACGTGACTGTTTTATTTTAGAAAGGAAATTAAACGGATTTAACGAATGAAATGATATAAAGTAACTATAAATGGCTGTTAAACTATTTTTATGCTTGAAAAGTAATCCGCAAAGTAATATAATATAATACTATTGAATTGTATATCTTTTAGAATTTGTCCTTAACCTCTTGCTTCATAACTTTCTCAATTATACGTTTCAAACTTATTGGCTACTTCGGTGTTGTCACGAACGAAAACCGATAAAATATTATATCTTAAATATAGATTGAAATGAAAGCTTGTCATTGTATTAAAAGTTAATTTTTTTTATTGTATTTACGAAAATTATGAAAATACTAAGCGGAACAAATATCTTTTTTTCGACTTTCATACATTGAAAGTTCTGTATCTAAATTTTATTTTAATTATTTGAAGCAAAAAGTATGCCTTTTTATTTTCTTTTAGTTGTAACATTCGTTATACTGTTTTATTTATCTGTTGAAGTACGTATTTTATGAGTTAAGGGATAGATTGGATATGGAAACTAGACGCTACATCGTTAATTCTCACAAGTTATTAAAAAATTCTGGATGTTTAAATGTCTATGTTATTCGGTGTTAACTATTATTATACTATTATATGTATTCGTGTGTATACTACAGAAGGACCATACTATTAGACACTAACAGCTTTCTTCTAACATGCTCGGTTAAGTTTCTGACTTCAAAAATGGCTTTTCTGTGGGCAATAATAATAAGGAAATATATATATCGTTATATTCTTTAGTATATTTCCTCTATCTTATATCCAGGAAAAAACAAACTTAACTTAAACTTATTAAAGGAATATAATAAGGAAATATATATGTCGTTTAATAAGTTTAAGTTAAGTTTAATAAGCTTTTAAGTTTTGTTGAGTTTAGTTTAAGTCGTTAAGTTGAGTTGAGTTTAAAGTCGTCGTGAAGTAGATAACACGAGAGAAATATAGACAACAGAAACATACTAAAGAATGTAATTATGTTTAATAATGTGTTTAACAATACATGTTTAAACACAAAATGCCGCTGACTGCACAACTTCAATGTAATGTGTTGTAATGTGTGGTTACTGAATGTCCTTAAAAATATGGTATTCTCACTAAAAGCTTTCACGATAAGTTATTTTGTCTCGGGATAGAAATGGGTATTCTACTAGCATAATTACTGTTTGCTCAATTATATTTAATATAGTAACTTTATTCTTTAAGCATCTTGCTCATTGGTGACCTTATCTTAATCTTCTTCTTCTTCTTCACTTTCTTCTCCTATGCGAACAGGCGATTTCTTTAAAACACAATCTTGTTTTCCATTTGATGAACATGACACGAGACGAGAGAATAATTTATAAACACGATTTTCCAGTGGTTCTGTTCGACAACTATTAAGCTTTCATTTGTACCAATGTCCACATAATCATGGTCAGTCGTGGATGATGCGGTTACGCATTAATTCACTTTAACAACTCTGAGTAATGGTTAATATCATACTGTAAATGAACACGTTAAAATTACGCTAATGGCAGTTGCTTCGAGCAATTTGTCCATTTACCTCAGGTTTATTTGCAATAAAAAGAACATCGCTTCTGCCATCGTGTTAATCGGATAACGACGAATTTCGTCTCTTGATTACAACACTGTCAACACTAACAATACTTTTATTCGCTCGCACACATAGAACTCGAAATGTGATATGATATGTAAACTGTATTCAAAACGAATTTGTCGATGATTATTTATTATTGGCTAATTTCTATTTGTTCGTTTGTTATCTGCTCATACTCGGAGCATCCGCTGTAAATCAAAGCAAAATCTTCTAATGTGTTCCAGAATATGTCTTCATGGAATTTTAACAATTTATTAAATCTATAAATAACACATATAAAACCTTTTAAGTTATAATTAATATAAAATATGAGAGCACGAAACTTTTCTCTTTTATAGACATATTAAATCTTTGTAAGAATTTCCATATTATTAATATCATTTTAATTGCTCTAAAAGATTTAACCCCATAAAGCCCCCGCTAGTGTAGATACTAGAGGCACAGGCACATGTTCTGGGTTCATTATATATTTATAAAGGGCTGCCGATTCAGCGGATGGTCCGGATAAATTTAAATTGTAAATAGACGCATTGCAGATTTCAAGTAAAAGCCTGGATAAGAGCGGATATGGTAGGAGAATCTGTAATGGAAAGGGAACAGGCCACTTTTATTTGTAAAGTTTGAACATCCCCGATATTGAGAATGTTGAAGTTGCAAGTACATATTTCATTTTAATCCATTCGAGATCGAGATTTAATTGTAAAACAATCCCTACGTGTCGGTACGATTTGAATGTTGGTTAGAATGATTCTGTGTTTTTCTCTCTGTTTAATTTTAAATCGATGGCAATCTTAAATTTTATGTTTCATATTTTTTAAGTAACAAATTATATACTATGTTATACTATAATGTGTTATGTATAATTATATATATATATATAATAATTTTATATTGAAAAAACATAAAAATTAATATGATATATATGTTACTATATAAATTATATGTAAAACATGTATATTATATCCTTGCCTATTGACTGATATGAATTTTTTTCAATCTCGAATGCGTTAAAAGGGAGCACTAAAAATACTTATCTTATACTTATTACTTATTGTAATTACTAAATCGTCCTAAAAGCCAGACAGATAGATAAAGAAAGGAATCTACCATTATATTAGCGACATTGTCATATTTCTGCTTCCTTTAAGCCTTCCATCGATACAAGCGATTTATAAGTATTGATTGACCATTTTCTCTAAGCTTATAACTTCGAATTAACGTTTATGTATAAAACGAGTTACGTATTAATTTATTTAAATACAAATATTTCGAGCGAGTTATATAAATTTAATATTGCTGAACGATACGTAAATTATCTTTTGATTGCGAAGTTACATTATTTTATTATTAAGGGACATTCTATGTGTTAGTAATCGTTGTAGACTATAATAATAATCTATGTTATATATTATATAGTATTAATCTATGCTATATATTATATGATATTAATCTATGTTATATATTATATGATATTAATCTATATTAAAGATGTTTATGAAGAGTCATTTCCCATGTTCTTTATCATATCCCTGATCAAGGACATTCCTATATTATTATAATATCCAATTACATATTGGTACACAAGATATACAGATTATTATTTATAACATTTTGGTTTTCTTAATTGAGTCATTCATCTAATACAAATGATAAGTGATTAGTAATAATTCATAAAAAGGGGTATTGTAGTAGAAATATTATAAGAAAACATTTTCTGTTTTGGTGTAGAGTTATTCCTTCTTCCAGACAGTGTCGTACAAATCCGTACGTCTCTGAGAAAATGTAGGTATCTGAGCCCTTACTTCCTCAACAACTTTCAGATCTGAAAGAAAAAAGAAACACACGAAGTAATAAGTAATGCTTATTAATAAATTCAACAAATACAGAGAGAGATGGCTAAATAGATAAATTATCGAGACTAAAAATTAATTACATCATGGATCTCTCGCTTTTAATTTTAAGATAGAAATTACCGATATCAGTGACCACCATATTTTCTTGAGTTTCTAAATCGTAAAGAATTTTTCCCCAGGGATTGGTCAACTGTGTATGTCCCCATGCGACGTAATTTGCTGAAGGAACACGAGCCGGTGATATACAGGCGACATATAATTGATTGTCATTAGCTCTGGAACGCTGAAGCAATGACCAGTGCAGTGGTCCAGTGGTCATATTGAATGCCGCTGGATATATCAGTATTTGACAACCTAACCCAGAGAAACGGGAAATATGAAGCCACTGAATACCACTTAAGTTTGTAGTTGCACGATCCATATTCCAAAATTTATGAATATGCAAGAACAGTTCTCTTGTCGTCCTTCTAATTCTTTTAATTATTTAATTTTCCGCAAATATACTGGTTTTTAAAATTAAGCTCCTTTTTATACAGAGTTGCAGATTATATTAATTTTATATAGAATATATTTAAAAAAGGTATTTAATTTTCTACTAGTTGAGTAATGTTCGATTAAGTTACTGTACCTTTGTTCCGATAAATACGTGCCATTTCCTCGAACCTAATATCATAACAAATGCCAATACCTATTTTGCAGCCCTTCACATCGAACATCGTTAGAGAGTTACCAGGACTGAGTGAATCACTCTCTCGGAAAGTAATCTTGTTAGGAATGTCGATGTCGAATAGATGTACCTAATAATATAAAAATATAGTCGCTAATTCTATTGCTGCAACTTTTGTAATTTAATATCAAAGTTACCAACTCCTAAACTTTAATCATTTTTTATTTAATAACTGACAGTGTTTTTATCACTTTCTTTTATTAAATCTTATCATTTAATAATATTTGAAACGGAATATTTTTTTAAGAAAAAATAAGTTTTTTAGTATGTGAAAAATTTATATTACACATTACAACAAAACGTATGTTTCTCGTATAATCCTAGATTATTCCTAGATAGAGGGTCACTTTCTCCACCTCAATATTGTGAATTTCAAAACCACAAAGGGATATATTAATTACCTTTCGGTGTTTTGATATCAAAGCTCCATCGGGACTCCAAATAGTACAAGTATTGTACAATTTATCGCCCTCTATTTCACTTATCGTACCACCAACTACATAAATGCTGTTCTCTTTAGCTGCATTCGATAAAGCGACGCTCGTTTCACCATCAGGAATACTTTCGGCGTATTTCGGAAAATATTCTGTATTGCAATATTTCAATTAATGAAAAATAACTGTCCTTTGTTTCAACTATAAATTAAATTGAAATTTTTGTCAATTTTTTATTTTTTGAATTATCAAAATAACTAAGTTTTTTATTTCGACTTACTTAAATATGTAATTATAATATAATGTAAATATAATATATATGTATATATAATAAATTGTTCCTACAGGTTCAAAGTGAAAAATGAGTAGAAGTATTTAATTACGATCATGCTATTTGTGTTAGTATCAGTAACTTTTTGAAACATAAAGTTAGTTTATAATTAACGCTTATACATACATACATACTTTACCGAGTATGGTCATATAGTCAGTTAAATGAAAATTCTATTCTTTCAAATATATATTATGTACGTCAATGTTAATTATTATCTATGTTACCTGGGATTAGACACAGTTAATAAATAAAACATTGAAGTTTCGTGTTTTAATTATTAGAATAACAATATGTATTTTCTATGTATATTTTATGGGATGTCAAAAAATTATTTGTTATAGTTGTGGGAGGTACAGATCTGTAGGAGCGAAAATCTGGAACGTGAATGACTCATAGTTTCGGAAAAAGTGCTTTAAAATTTCATTGATCCTGACGTCGATTGCATTTATTGATAATTCGATAATACATCACTCAGGGAATATATATATATATATAACCAACAACTAAGTATCGTCTTCCTAAATAGAGTATAATATATGCTTACATACACCAGTTTGCCTTTTATTAATAAGTTTTAGTTTGTTTTTTCCTGGATATTCAATGTTGTGTGAATGGATAATATGACAAGAGTATAATATAAGATAGAGGAAATAAGTTTAAGTTAAGTTTAATAAGCTTTTAAGTTTTGTTGAGTTTAGTTTAAGTCGTTAAGTTGAGTTGAGTTTAAAGTCGTCGTGAAGTAGATAACACGAGACAAATACAGACAATAGAAACATACTAAAGAATATAATTATGTTTAATAATGTGTTTAACAATACATGTTTAAACACAAAATGCCGCTGACTGTACAAGTTCAATAATATGTGTGTTATGACACATTTCCTTATTATATTCCTTATATTCTTAAGCTTATATTATATTATTAAGCTTATTAAACTTAACTTAAACTTCTTAAACGATATATATATTTCCTTATTATATTCCTTATATTATTAAGCTTATTAAACTTAACTTAAACTTCTTAAACGATATATATAAGCTTAATAAGTTTAATAAGTTTTTATCAATAGTTCGTTGAGTTTAAAGTCGTCGTGAAGTAGATAACACACGAGACAAATATAGACGACAGAAACATACTAAAGAATATAATTATGTTTAATAATGTGTTTAACAATACATGTTTAAACACAAACTTATTAAAAGTTAATTTTTTTTATTGTATTTACGAAAATTATGAAAATACTAAGCGGAACAAATACGGAACGTGAATGGCTCAATGGACCAAAGAGCGGATTCTCTGGATGACCTGGATTCTCGAACAGTCAAGTGACGATTGATCCGTACAATTGATCGATTTCTTTTTACTACAGCATTGCAAGAGATTCCGTGTTGGAGTACAATGTTGCGACTTCCTATGCTTGGACGATGTAGAGGCGAATTGGACCGGACCTGATGTGATCGATATTCCCGTTGTTTACTCCGCTGCTGAACAAGTGGATTTTAAACGTTTTCTCATCGTATTTGTCGCCTTGATAATTTTGCACTTGATCTTCTAAATCTTGAATGAGGATTTAGATGGCACCGTTGATGAAATTCCATCATAAACGTCGACGATTAACATCAGCCATCAGGGAAAGGAAAAGGTACGATGTAGCGTGTTGATGAAAGATCGTTTTTACCTGGCTAATTATACCTTAAGGAGGTTTTTTCTTATTTATTTTTCCACGATGTATTGTTAAATTATTAATTTTCTTATTTGATTTTTGTGATTTCTGTGAAACTGTTATGATTCATTGTCACTTGTATGAAGGACGGAAGTACAAGAAATTGATAATATTATTAATAATATTTACGAAGAAAAAATAAGTTGTTGCATATATGATAAAATAATTCTATATTAAACACGAAACTCGCCAACGTGACTGTTTTATTTTAGAAAGGAAATTAAACGGATTTAACGAATGAAATGATATAAAGTAACTATAAATGGCTGTTAAACTATTTTTATGCTTGAAAAGTAATCCGCAAAGTAATATAATATAATACTATTGAATTGTATATCTTTTAGAATTTGTCCTTAACCTCTTGCTTCATAACTTTCTCAATTATACGTTTCAAACTTATTGGCTACTTCGGTGTTGTCACGAACGAAAACCGATAAAATATTATATCTTAAATATAGATTGAAATGAAAGCTTGTCATTGTATTAAAAGTTAATTTTTTTTATTGTATTTACGAAAATTATGAAAATACTAAGCGGAACAAATATCTTTTTTTCGACTTTCATACATTGAAAGTTCTGTATCTAAATTTTATTTTAATTATTTGAAGCAAAAAGTATGCCTTTTTATTTTCTTTTAGTTGTAACATTCGTTATACTGTTTTATTTATCTGTTGAAGTACGTATTTTATGAGTTAAGGGATAGATTGGATATGGAAACTAGACGCTACATCGTTAATTCTCACAAGTTATTAAAAAATTCTGGATGTTTAAATGTCTATGTTATTCGGTGTTAACTATTATTATACTATTATATGTATTCGTGTGTATACTACAGAAGGACCATACTATTAGACACTAACAGCTTTCTTCTAACATGCTCGGTTAAGTTTCTGACTTCAAAAATGGCTTTTCTGTGGGCAATAATAATAAGGAAATATATATATCGTTATATTCTTTAGTATATTTCCTCTATCTTATATCCAGGAAAAAACAAACTTAACTTAAACTTATTAAAGGAATATAATAAGGAAATATATATGTCGTTTAATAAGTTTAAGTTAAGTTTAATAAGCTTTTAAGTTTTGTTGAGTTTAGTTTAAGTCGTTAAGTTGAGTTGAGTTTAAAGTCGTCGTGAAGTAGATAACACGAGAGAAATATAGACAACTTCAATGTAATGTGTTGTAATGTGTGGTTACTGAATGTCCTTAAAAATATGGTATTCTCACTAAAAGCTTTCACGATAAGTTATTTTGTCTCGGGATAGAAATGGGTATTCTACTAGCATAATTACTGTTTACGATTCATTCATTCTCTGAAAAGTAATTTGTGTACTTTTACTTTTTTCTATATAGTTGTTTCATAATATATTATTGAAAAAAAAACAAATAATTACGTATTCCGTATGGTGAATTAAAGCATTCAGGAAGAGCGACAATATCAGCATTATGTTCTTTCGCTCTTGATATGTAGGAAACTGCCCGCTCTACATTCTTGCTTTTTACTTCATTCACTTCAAGTTGTACCAACGCCAAGCGAAGTGCTAAAATGTTGAAAAAGTTAAATATATTCGGTTATATATTTCCCATATTTTTTATCTATAAATACTTTATACATAGTAAATACTTACTCGACATCGTTCGCACTACTTGTTTAGCGATGTTCGTAAGTATCATAATGTTCTTTGAGGTTATGTATGGTAATACTCATACCAACATTATGTAAGCAATACGCAGGGATTTTTAATAATTTTTGATAAAGTTTCGGACATTAATTTTTATATAATTGTAAACATTATTATATATTATAATTAAATGTAATTTCTAGTTAAGGGTAAGGAAAGAAATATACTTTTGTAAAAATACATTTTATTATAAAATGTGTATAAATAAAATTGTACAATTTATCTTGAAAATAAAATGGCCAAATACGTTCATGGAAAATATTACTGCCTACTAAATGATCGAGATCTTGATCTTTCTCGTCTTTTGTGTTTCTTTCTGTCTGCATAATCTCTGGATTTCTTATCTCTAACTTTTTCTCTTTCCTTGTCTTTCCTTTTATGTTTTTTACTTGATCTTTCAGATGAACAATCATGTTTCTTATGTTTCTTTGACTTCTTCAATTTTTTTGATTTATAAGAATCACTACTATTAGAATTACTTCTTTCTCTCCGTCTTTTCTTTTCAGAATCACTATCGCTGTCGTCATTAGATTCGGAGCGCCTTTTTCGTCTTTCTGATTTTTTATCGCCCACTCTATCATACTTGTTCTTATTATGCATCGTACTTCTGATTTTCTTTCTTTTATCACTACTGTTGTCACCATCTTCACTGTCTTCGGATTCATGGGACATTGATCTTTTCCTATCTGTCTTTTGCTTGAGTCCCTTGGATTCCTTGTCCTTATATTCCTCATACTTTTTTGTATCTGAAATTAACCCCATAAAATACTAAAAGCTAAAACCTCTATATTTATCATATTTCATATAAAAATAGAAGGGACCTTTAAAAAATTGCATGCAACAACACACTTACAGGTACTTTTAATGTAGTTCTTCTACATGTCTGATTATGTATTTATATGTATATGTTAATCCAAATTTATTTTCTTAAAAGTCCCTTAATGAAAAACTAACTCTTCATACTAACTTAGAACTTTTGAGTTCTTTGAATATTCTGATTTAGTCACTGGCTGTACCATAAATTCATTTACAGATATTATATTTCCACCAAGAGCTAGTTTTATTATGAGCCTTCCTGCATCATCATCGAATCCTTCTATTTGACCATAATTATTATTTTGTTTTCCAGCTATAATTTTCACAAATGTTCCTTTCTCGATTTTAAGTTCTTCCTCTTCTTTTTTGGAATTCGTATTTTTTTTCTGCAATGCAACTTTGTCTGCTCCAAGACCCATACCTTTTGGTCGTAATTCTGGTATGACAGCTGCTACTAATCTGTAATAGTTAGAATAAAAAATTGTGAAACAAAAAATGATGTTCTTTATTTACTTTCCAAGAAGTGATGTATTAAACACATATAATTAATTTAATCTAGAGTGAAATTCATACTTTTCATTTCTACCAATTCCCTTTCCCGGTTGCCATCCCATTCCCCGTAACATTGCTATACCAAAAGCATCAATAGGAATTTTTTCATAATCTTCTAACGTAGACTGAAAAATACAAAACAATATTTATAATATGCAAATGTAATACATCTGTGCATTGCACATCTATATGTTGATAACATACCTGTTCTTTGCCTCTTAATGATTCATCTTCTACTAAAGGTAAAGTTAAATCATTTGTTTTAGTTTCATGTTCATTCTTTGATTTAAGTTCCTCAATGATTTCTTTAGCCGCTTGCTCTTCTAAAGTAACAACTTTATTTTCACTATCTTCAAATGGTTCTTCCTTTATTGATATTATTGGCGATGTTTTACCATTAGATAGTTTTGAGTTTGCCTCGTTAACACTAGTGTCTTCTACCTTTTCCTTATCTGCCTTTGGAAGGAAAATGTCTGCATCTATTTTATTAACAATTCTATCGTGCCAGGTTTTTGAACCTAGCAATGGAATAATTAGAGGTTCATCTTTTTTTTCTTCCTCACTGAAATAAAAGATTATTTTCAAATATATGTATTCCGTTATTGGTGATTTTTATAGGTTAGGTTAAGGTTATGTGCTTCTTAATTATAAATTTTACTTCTTGAACTCACCCTATTACTTTAATACCTTTTTCATCAAGACATTCAATGTAATCAACTTTCTTTTCCTCTTGTGGAATAGCATTTTTTAACACAGGTTTCTTAATAGATTTCGCAAAACCGAAGGAAATCTTCTTCCCTTCTTCTGCCATTTGTTTCTTACTTTAACACTGACTTATAGATCAATATTACATATATATATTAGACATAAAGATTGATGTCACTTGAAACTATGTACATAAATCTAATATCTTACTACACTTTATTAATCTACTCACAATTACTTCCACATTACTAATTCCGACAATATATCAGCCGTCTGCTTAAGCGACATTAAAGTAAACGTATATCAGAGAGGAAATAACAAAAACTGACGCCTATGATTCTCTATGTTCTCGAACTAGTGCTGCACCAGGCGGCAAAGTGCCAAAAGTGGCTAGGATATCCCAGAGAGAAAATGGGAGTACTGCCTCTTATGGTTTTCTTTGTTCCCGGAGTAGTGTTGCACCATGCAGCCAAATGCCGAAGGTGGTATATGCTAGTATATGCCTAGTTTGAATCGGAAAATCGATATTACGTGTTCATGTGAAAGTTCACATTTCTTTAGGAGCTGTATTTTGATAGGCTTAAGCTTCTAATGGAGCATTTTAAACGTATAGAGTATACTATGAAGTAGAGTGCGGATCATTTTGTAATCATAGAAAATTTAAATGTATAGAAATGTACAGAATGCTCATGATATGCAGAAAAATATACAAAATATTCAAAGTAAACTAATCATCGAAAAGTTTAGAAGGTGAAACAAATTTCTTTAATAATACCTAGATTAATTTTTATTTGTTAACAATCTACATTCTACTACGCTTTTGATTTTACCCTAGTTTATGCATCATAGCGCATGACAGCGCTATTATGTCCTTTACAATTTATTCAAGATCATTCTATTTTCAGATTAGACTCTCTATTCCGCTTTTTTTTGCATCCTGCAAATTACCGTACAGAGATGTAAAACGAAAGCTATCGCTCGTTAAAATTTGACGTACTTTTGTTTTTATAAAAATACACATGTGTTGAATTGAATAAACTAACCTATTGATAATCACATTGAAGATATATATATATATATAGCTTAGATTACTTCAATATTATTATTTAATATTGAAGTACTTCTTATGTACTAACGAATAAGATAAAACATACTAACATACAAGTATAGTTCAACTGAGCGATTATGATAATGTTAATGCGCATCTCCGGGCGTTCAGAGGATAAATGAACAGATAAGTTGCTCCCATCACTTTCTCCTTTGTTTCATGCAACTGTAACTAATAGAATTTAATGTATAAATGTATATAACTATCCTTAACCGCATTGACGAAATGATGATAGACATAATTACTTGTTTGTCAGTTGAAGATCTTTTCTTTCCTCTTACTACATATTTATGTACTCTTAACTTGTCTTTTTAGCAATACTATCGCTTGTTTGTTCTACAGTTTTCAGAATTCCACCTTTTAGCGTTCTATACACGATCGGAGCGTGAATGTGCCCGTAGCCTGCCTGTTCCTATAAGCTACGTTAAACGATCATCTTCGATTGTGTTGGCTCGTAGATCGTAGAGGAAGCCATTTCCCTATCTTTCGGAACAAGAATTACAGTTAAAAACAGCGACCAATTGAGTACGGTAGTTAAGTCTGCGAGTAGAGGGGTGAGCGTGTTTTAGCGGCGACAACAGCACACGGTATGCAGATACGAAGCCGGGGTAAACCGGGAAGCCGTAGTTCACGGACCGTAGTAAGCGTGGTAACTCTGAACAGTCAACGACATTCGAAAGCCGGCCACGCTCTGGAATTCAGGTAAATTTACCTCTTTTTTGTCTTAAATTTTCATTGAAATTTCTCTGCTTATAGATTGTTATACTGTTAGAAATTGCATATTTTTGGAGATATGGAGGAGTGGTACTTTTAGGCAATTTTGATTTTCATCACTCATAAATTGAATCGAGGAAATTTCATCAATTTAGTTACCGGTTATTAAAAAGTTTTAATGAGATGGGATAAATGGTAATTAGTTGCAAAAATAAGTTGTACCAGAGTCACAGTGTGTCCTGTTAATTTCAATTAATTGTACAGTTTGAACGTGGAGATTTTGTTCCTATGAAAATGATGAGATATACGATACACTGGACTGGTTTTTCGATAGTTAACATCTAAATGGTTAAAATAGGGAATGCTATAACAAAATTAATTCAAACATTTGATCAAAAACTCATAATTTATCTTTCTTAGAAATAGTCTTATACTCTTATATATCTTTTATACATTTTTATTATATATATAAATCTAACATTTATCAAATATGCGACAATTTCTACTACAATCAAACATCTTGTTTACCCTACGTAATGAAGCTAAGTTTAATTAACTTTCCTCAGTATCCTACATCAGTCACGCTCTTGATCCCGCTAGCTAAGCAATAAATCATCAAAAGTCGAGTTACAATTACGTTCTTATCCTACATCAGAGCTCCTCACCTATCCGTTATCCAATTTCCTCTTCGGAATTCTATTGTGAAACCGATAATTAACTACTGTTCATCGGCATACGTACAGTTGACGGGATCGAGATAATGAGACAACGGAGTTAAATGTTTAAAAGTTTGCATATTTTATAATTTGAATGGCATAAGGGAAAATAAGACGTTTGATTCTCCCGAGATCGTTTCATCTTGTATGGCACCAACATTTCATAAAATATTATATAACATAATTTGGAAAACAGGGTTGAGAATCACAGTGGTGTAAGTCAGGCCATTGCCAGTTTTCATAAAATAATCTTCTGTGTTTATTACCGTAAAAAATAGATTACATCTGTTCAAACCGTGAAAACAGAAATGGCAGAGAATAAAAAGTTACGACCTAATCAGTTCTGAAATCAAAGGGAAGGTATGCTTGAGAGTAAAAATGAATTGAAACATTCGGAATTACGACTTAAACCACTATGACATTGAATTTGCCGTATGAAACCTACGCGTTGGACAACGTGTCGAGGATGTCCCGAAACGTAGTTACAAATTAAGACAGGTCCGCGAGGCTAACTGTAAAAGAGCGAGCATAACTGTGCGGAGTCGATGTTAACGGAGAAGATTTTCCTGCCGAAGATTTGTTCCGCTATGTCTAGACGTTCTATCCTTTGTTTTCTCGTTGCATTTTTTTACCTTCGTTTTATCGCCACGAACAGTGTTGCTCGTCGTGCTCTTAACCGTGCAACAGTCGGACAAAAACCCGTCCTGCCTCGTATATAGCGTATCGTTCGACACGGTCCACGAACTTACGGACAGATTTTTCGCGATTAAAAGAACAAGATAAGACAATTTCACGGTGATCTCATTGTTGTATATGTATACGGAAGTCTCATGGTTGTTGGAAGTTTGTACAGTAATTCTTCTTTCTCTTTCTCTTTTAATTATCTTTTTTTGCAGAAGACTGATCGTGATGTAGAACATGATTGATGTTGATGGTATAGTAATGGGCGGTGATGCTTCAAAAGTATATAATACACTTGAGTCGTATCAAGCATATACATCAGGATGTTTTTTCAACTTTGAGTTGGTTTTACGTGTTCTTACGTTATTCTAACGATTAAGTTACCATAAATATAACAGTTCTCCCAATGGATTCACGCGTCGAGAGAAGCTAAATCACGTAAAACACACATTTCCGTATAATGTTGTGCAAATAACAGCCTAAGAAGAGTACACATTTTTTATTACGATTATAAATGTATATTGAAAATTAGCAATCGTTGCAACGTTATTAAACATTATCGCAATGAAAAATTTTAGCGATAGATACGTATCGTTAGCAGATGATACACAAGTTTCGAATCGTCTGAAGGTACTAGTGCGTTGAACTCTGTGATGGCATGCACGCGTGTCGAGTCGAATTCTAGTTCGATTTCGCGGGAGGATGCTATGGTAAATGTAGTCGAGTGAACAATCGCGCTACCGGATCTACGCGTAGTCCGGAACTCGGCGCATAATGCCGCGGAAACGGCTGGGAAATTATATTTGTTATGGGGAATCGACGACGCGGTCGGGGACACAATTTCATTTGAGCGCGCAGATTTACCGGACGGAACGGTCATTAAACGTTTGTCATGGTATTTTCATGGTTTCATTAGGGTTTTGGTGAAAGCTTAGGTTGACATTTACGGTTCATTTAGACTGATTCACGATTTCATCTATTCCCTTTTTGTCCCTTTTAAGCCTCCTTTTTCTCTGCTTGGCTAGTTCCAGCGAACATATTTAAAGCTACTACAAGTCATTCAGAAGTTACGTTTTATAAATTAAAATACATAGAAGAATGGGAATTACATTTTCGTTTTTATCATTTATCTTCTATTATTAGAACACATATTATTTTTCAAAATTTTCCTTGCAATCTACAATTATTTATCTTATCTTCTTATTGATCATCGAGTTTGTCACTTGTATGTCTCATTCTCATTGTGTTCGGCATTTCGACATCAAGGAACGAATTTGTATCTTCTACATGAAATCATCTCTTTAATTTCAGATAAACGAATATGCGGCTGCTTCTGTTCCAAATATCTCCGCTACTGTGCCTGTTGACGGAAATCAGCGCGGCGGGGATCGGCAAAGCATGGCAGATCTTGCCATACGCCACCGATTCCTGGAATCACCCATCGTGGCCGCGGCTCGACTCTTCCGCGTTCGAAGTTCGCAGCGTGAGCGGGGTTGGTCATCTCAATCCCTTCGAAACCGCTCAAAGTAACCTAAAAACCGACCAATCGAAATTCATCGAATCCAACACTGTTGCAATATCCAAACCGCACTCTGTGTTCAACCAGAAATACCTTGACCGTTTCGAACCCACGTTCGAAGAGCCCTACGATCGATACGAAAGTCGTGGCGAAACGAATAACGCAGAGCACCGGGACAAGATATTTAAAACCGGCTTAGCGATGACTGTCCTCCGTCCAGAACAAGACAAAGATTCGACAAAGGCTACTGCGGATAAAGCAACGGAGACCGTATCGAGGATTCGTCGCGATACAGAGAACGAGACGAGGCTGGAACAAATATCGAGCACTAAGAACGTCCGAGAGGTACGTCTAAGCTCCGCGGAAAATTGGTCCACTCAACCATTGTCTATAGAGTTTCCCCATAGAACTAGCTTGGACCAGACGATGCACCAAACGGCAGATGGCGAAGAATTAGCAAACGCAAGAGGTTACCACGCTCCGAGAGCCGATTTCGTGACCAGTCAGCACAGGAGGAGTTACGAACAACGAGAAGCACGAGATATGCCAGTTACGAGAGGATACGACGACTACGATGTCCCGTGGTACAGAAGCGCTATCAGGGATCGAGACTACGATCCTTTATCCTACCGCCGTGGGTACAGTTACTATTACCCGGATCGTTACAGGATGGAAAGAGACTACTACATGCGTGTTCCCAACGATTATTCTTATTATTATGATCGATACAGGGACGAGGACTTGGATCTATATGGTCGTAGCAGACCCACGCCCAAACCCAAAAGGATCATCTACTATGCCACCTTGCCGGAAATAGTGAGAAAACCTGTAGATCTAAGAAATTATCCTAGACCCTATGACGGAACTAGAACGCCAGTTTCTAGGGATGGAAGCTACAAACGTATTCCAGGGAACGTTGACCCTAGTAGATATCGATATAGAAACCTTTACGATGGTTACGACAACTACTCGAAGAGGTCGAGCTTCGTGGAGAGGCCTTATCCTTATCCCGAAGACGAGGGTCGTCGCAAAGTGACGCTGGAAACTCTTCGGAACAACGATCCGTATGATCAGAATAACGAGAGGAAATTAGCTAATCAGATTTCGATGAGAAACGAGGGCAAATTGCCTTGGCCAGTGCAGATCGCGACAGAAGTGAGCGTGAAGGACGATGAGAGAATCCCTGGAAGGAAGATCTTCGGAGAGACTAACGGATACGAGAGATTCCAGAACGCACAGTTGCAGAAGGCACCGGACGCGACTGGATCGAGCGAGTTGCAGAGCGACAATTGATCGCCGAACGAATTCTCTTTTTCACAGTTTAGTAGCGGATTTTTCAAAAGGATTTTGAACACCGTTCGCTTTGACACATCACTGTCTTTCTCTATTGAATCTTGATAGGCAATTAAATAGGTCTGAATATTCTAAGCAAGCATCGATACTGGATGCTGTTTTAGTCGAAGTTAGACATGGGATAGATCTTTCAAAGTAATTGTATGATCATGCGTATTGTGATTTACGGATTCTCCGTTACTTTTCATACTTATTTATCGTTATTCATACGATCATCGCTCGTGGTGTTTGCTTTAGTACCTACAATTAATATTTTCAATACAGAATTCTTTCAGGAAGATTTATGTATTGGTTCTTCATCGTCGTGTGTAAATTTTAAAAGATTAAATTCACGATGACCTAGATATAAGAGGCCAAAGTGGATATCACGAGCGTTGGTGATGGTTTCCAATCGATTTTTATACTACGATATAGACGGACTTTTTAGAAGGGCGAACTGTATTTATTTGAAAATTATATCAAAAGTAATATTGCATTGTACATTTTGTTTATTAATATACAGCGAAAAGATTTTGAAACGAACACGTGAAACCCCAAATTTCTCTGATCCTTTGTTACGTCTTTGTTTTCTTCGTTACCTTTTTCAATAGAAACTTCGATAGATCTTTAGAGAATTGATTTGTTGCAATTATTCGATTTAATTCGACCATCCACAGGTTAATCTATAACGATTCATCTTTGTTTAATATCATCTAATTAATCCGATATATTAATTTTCAGTAATAAATTACCGAATTTTTAGTCTTTCCATTAATAAAGCCAGATAATTCATCCGGTGTCATATTTAATATATTGCAGATAGTTTCCTGAGTTTCTCGTTCGCTTGCTTCATTTTCGTTCGAAAACTTTTGCGTTCCACGATCTCCTTGAAGTTCGTAGAGTTTTCTCAAAAATTCCTAATTTCAAGCAACATCTTATCAAGAGTTTTATAATTAAAAACAAATAATAATTTCGTTTTATCATTAATTTATGAGAAAACCTGTTCGCAACGTACGACATTTTAGAAAATGGAAAATTAATATTGAAAGTACATGTAACTGCATTATATGTACCTTGATGGCGTTTAAGTACTCGATATTCTGAGTTTTAGTAACCAGTAACTTCATTTTCGTCGACTTAATAGTCTCCTCGTATTTAGCTTTAACAACTTCGATCTCCTGTAGCGTTGTCTCTCCCCTTTTTGTCGTACATTGCGTTTCCACCTGTCCAATCGGATAAAACTTTTATTTATGAAAAGATGACCAACCCACGTAGTACGAATTTTTTTACCTTTCCCTTTATGTCCGCCTTTGATCTTTCATTGTCTGACAGTAATTTATCCTTTTCATTATTTAAAACGGAAATCTAATAAGATAAATTAATTAGCTTTATTGAAGTATTACAAACCGTATTACACATATTATGCACAAGCTTATCAAAGCATTTTCTTCGCTATCTTTTTTCAGAAATTCATACCTTTGCTTTTAATTGCGAGTTACTGTTTCGAACATTGCTGACCTCGTTCTCCAAGCTGCTCATTTTAGATATCAATTGATTCTTCTCTTTAGTCAACTCTGTCAGCTGACCTTTGTAACTGTTCAGTAAAAATCCTTTGTTGGCGTTCGCCGACTCCAATCGTACTAATCTAAATTATTTTATTGGTTTATTAAAAACGAAGATAAAGCGGTTACTAATAAAATTTGCAAGCCACTTTGGAATATCAACATCTTCTTTTTCATTAAGCAAATTTCAAATACTTGTTTTTAAGGTGAGTAATGGTCGCCGAATCCTCTTCCACTTTTTTTTTCAGATTCGCCAGCTCTCTGTTTTTACACGCGTCTCGAGAATATCCCGTATGCTGTTCCTTCCCCATGGTGTGCTGTAACCAGTCCCGCGTGTCATCTATCTTCCTCTTTAAGGAAAGATTTTCGCTTATCAAATTGTTCAAATTCGTTTCGGTTGCCTCCATTTCTTGCTTCAGCTGGTCGAAGCATTTGTTGATCGACTCGTGCTCCTCGCATTTACGTTTTAGCTTCCTCCGAGTGACGGCTAATTCCCGTTTCAATTTGTTCATTCTTGTCAGTGTCGTGTGCAGCTGATAAAAGCGAAGCACGTGACTCGAGTTCGAATTCGATATCGCTGTCTTCGTTTCTAAAATATTCTGTTACTCTAATATCGATATACCTTCTTACGTAAACCACTCGCAATCCTCCTCTCGTGGCATTTTAATTTTCTACGAGATTTAATTTGGTAATTATTATTTCTTCTCTGATTTAATGTACGGGGACCAAAATTTTCCAAAACAGATGTACAAATACGTACGATGTTTTCTTGCAATATTTCATTCTCTTTACGTGCTTCTATTTTTGCATTTTCCAACAATCTGTTTTGGACAAGAAATCGATGTAACCAATACGCTTTTTAATTGCGTTATCGTTTGTGCAAACAGAATATTCTATATGTAACTTTACTTTTTGTATTTCTCTTTCACGATTGGTTTTGCCTTCAAAGCCATTTCCAGATCCTCTCTCGTTCGAGCGAGTTTCGCCTCCAGCTCCAATATGATTGTCTCGTATCTGATGGACAAATTTGAGATTAATAAAATTTAACGAGACATGGAAAATCGAAATTGAAATCTCTTTTCTCGTTACAATTTCACAGATATTCGAAGGTAAACAAGATAAATATTGAAATATTAGGCATCTTCCACTCTTTTATTCTAGTTCCAAGAAATTAAATTTTGTCGTGTAAATACGTTTTTTACACCCTGTATAAGTAGATACGAGCTTGAAGAAGAATTTCATTAATCCACGGCTACGATTAATTTTGGCATATTTTTCCGCGATAGAATTTCTCTTGTATTTCTGGCAGGCTAGAAAAATCGTCGGATTTTTTCAACACAAAAATAAAAGGAAGAAAAGAATGAAGGAAACACGCAGCGCTTTTATATATTCTCTATAAACTCACTCGGCCTCCTTGTTCGACGATATTTTCCCTTTTGTCCGCTCTTCGATGCCCTGATTCGATTCGACGTGGGTATTTCGTTCCAGCAAAAAAGGAAAATTTACATTAGGAACGTCGGCTGATATTGCGGAAACGTCGTTGTTTGTTTTTCATTGAAATTTGAATTGAATGGTCGAGTGAATTTTATGAAAACTCATATACATTGGAGATGTACTTTTTCTATTTGTTTTCTGTTTTTTGTTCAACTTGCTAGCCGTGCAAGACGAATATCGTACTACGTGTGTGTATTTAAAAATAGCGAGCCTTTCACATACTCGATAAACGAGTATAGATTGAAAACAAATCTTATTTGAATGGATGTATAAACGAAGAATTTCCGAGAAGCAATCTATATAACAAAAACTCATATAAATTTTGAATGTTTAAATTCTTCAAATTCGATAACACACGATTGGAAGTTTCGACCGATTCTTCGAATTTTTGTTCGAGAATTTTGCAATATTTTAATAAACATACCTTTGCATACCTTTTTGTATACCTGGGTCCCTCTGGCGGGGGCTTCCACTATCAAACATTGGGGAGCAGGATCCTCGTCGATACACCGAAATGCCGACAGTTTTTTTTCTTTGAAATGAACGCACGACGGAGCGAACTGATTCGCGTCAGTCGATAATTTATCGTAGAGATTTTTCTCGTCCAATCGGATAGCTTCGATGGGGGTTTGTGTACAAACTGTTTTTGTTTCTGTGTCGAATACTTTATCTACAAAAGGTAATGCACAATGTACAAATAGTGTTTGTAAGATATTATCGGAGGAGCGTTCGAGCTCTGTGCGCTACTGCCACCTTGTGATGTTTCACGGTACTATCTACAGCAATGAAATCTGCTATATCGATAAATTAGCATAACTCGGCAAAGAAGTATATTATTCGAAGATGTTATAAGTATTCATAAAGTAAGTATTATTATCATGTTAAGAAAGTATTCATAAAAATATTGCCGTAAAAATATCACAGATGTCTTACTATTGGAATTCTACTATTGGAATTCTACGATATCAAAGCACTATCGTTTGCATTTATAATACCAGAGTAGGATAACAAATAATTCCGATTATACAGATACAATTTTTTATTAAAAGAATACTTTCGCCAACAAAATTAAATTGTCGACTGTAATCTCATAATTATACAAACAAGTTTCAATTCATCGAGAATTCGTTCGCATTCGGCCAGCGAAAATTTCGTTTCTCCATTCGTCGAAGGTAATTGGAAATTAGAACCGAAGCGTGTCCGTAAAGGGAAGCTTACGAGATAGCTTACAATCTTTAGAGTCGAATTACTTAAACAAAGGCGTTTCCACTGGAGATTACTGTTATTGGAGGCGACTCGCCGTTCTCCATCGTAGCGAAACGGTCAGTCGACAATGTATAAAGATACAGTTCGAACGGACATGAAATTTCTACAAAAGGGGGGGTTTCGTATGGGTAATACGACCGGACACGACTATCGACGAGACAAAACGAACATCCCCTCCATTCCAATCTGCCTGGTCGGACCGTATTATCGGATATTATCGGGCCATATGGAATTTGGGGCCGAAAATAGTCCCGTGCAGGAAATTGCTAACGACTTAAACGTTGGGGCGGTGCGCAAAGACCGTAAGTCCCATGGGCCCAGTTGTGATGGATGGTCCTTGGCCAGTCTGTAATTTGAAGGCGTTATATGTGCACCCTGACGCCGTATACTTTTGCAACAATCTTCCATATGTCCCCGACTGTCCCCTTTAACTGGTCCGTGGTTTCGCAATCGATCACTGCTCCTCATTCGTCGACGCGAACGAGCTCCAACGGAATTTCTCTTAATTCGATCAGTGAGAAATATCGTCGGATCCTAAACTCTTTAGAAATACATAATTAAACGTAATTTCGCACTTTGATTTGGACAAGATTTAAAAGATATGGACATATATAAATATATATGTACATGTGTATATTATTTTTTATTTTTATTTTACGAAAAGTTAGGAATTCACCTAAATTTTGTTTGCAATAAGATTGTACCCTGTAGTGAGATCTCTCTATATCGAAATCATCGTTCTTTTTCTAACTTTACACGCGTAAGGCTAAACGTCGAAAGGAAGAGTAAAGTAACAAAAAGAAATTGAAAAGTTGATACTACATTCGCAAGATTAAAGCACGGAAAATTGTTACAGCATGGTCAACGTTCAATAAACTAGTACTAATTAGACGGAAAGGGCTTACACGCGTAGCTTGCACGCGCTAATGAAATTTGTTTGTCAATTAAATGGCGATGCCGGTGAATTTTCCCTATACTTTGCCCCTTGGTCGGCACGCTAATTAATTTCCACGCTCGAGTTCACTTTATTTATGCGCGACAGGCTTCAAAATTGCAGCACGGCCGCTGCTTGTATATTTACGCGGGCAGGTAGACTGCGCAGACCGCAGCGTGCAAAAATAGCTCGCGCGAATTGGGACCGGCGTTTCGCTGACCGAAACACCCGCGTACACTCTGTAAATTGATCCCAGACTGAATTGATAGCCGGAATATTCGGGGCTTTCTTTATTTGAAAACAAGGGAAAAAAATAAAAAAAAAAAAAAAGATGAAAAAATGCGAACAAAATACCTTTCCCGTTGTGTAGCGATCTGGTTTACGCTGTTCGCGCTGTTTCGACGTTGCATGAATATGCATGTAAGGTTAACTCGTTATATTCTTTTTTTTTTAGCAGCTTCGCGTAGACAGGCTGCGTAGTGCCTAAGGTTAAGTCGATCATTTAATTGTTTAGAATAGCGATGGCGCGTGAAAAATTCCAACATACAGACGTATAGATTATGTTCGATGATTATCGAATTCGAGGAGTACAATTCTGAATTACAATTTATATCAATTTGGTATTTTCAGTGTAACTGGGCAAAAGACAAAGCAAATTTTCGCGTATTAATTGGCAATAATTGCGTACAATTCAAAGGAAGAAAAAAAATTAATAACCTACCTACTACAAATAGTACGCAACCTGACGAAGTAACATCAACGCTTCATAAAATTCTAAACACTCTTACGCTCCAATTCGAAAAATCCTGACAGCCTCCCGGCCCAACAAAACTACCGTAACGTAAAATAATCTTCCATCGATCCATTTCTAATAAACTATGTATTTCGTTACGAAATCTCATTTCGTTACGGTGTAGACGTAGAGAAGCTCTCTTCCCCACCTCCGCCCCTCCACTTACCATGCGACCTAGTACCATGAAATTATTGTAGATAATATGTGGATAGTTAGTCCGCGATTAGTCTGTCCAACGGATTATATTCCTCCCCTTTTCATTCCCGTGGTGCCCCGGGGGCAGCAGCGCTGTGATAAATGACCGAATCCTTTAGTGTTTTTTACCCGCGGACCGCTTAGCTGATTCGTTCCCCTCCCTCCCCCCTCTCCCTCACCCCATCCCGGCGTCGCCCGTGCACACGACCCGTCCTTACCCCCTCATCGCCTGTCCCGGAACCTACGCCGACTGGACGAAGGTCGTCGCTACAATTTCGTCGTAAATCACTGCAAATCGTTGATGTAAAACGGCACGGGTAATTAGATACACTAACCTGCGACGGGGCGCGTTTCTTGCGCGTCAGCGAGCGACGAATAGCCATTCTGCTCCTGGTTCGCGTTCCTCGCGATCTTCTGCAACAGACAACGAATAACGTGTGCTTTTATTCCACGTCCAGAGTCTTAGATAGCCGTTTCTATGTTTCCTTAACGATATTTCTTTTTCAGCGGGAATATCAGAAAATCGCTTGAAATTCTCGTCATTTCTGTACATTTTTACGGCGAGATTCCCTGTAACTGTTTGAAATGATCAAGGTATGAAATATCGGTATTTAACGTTAAGTATTAGGTTGTTTGAGAAGCTTCTTTCGTTTTATAAGGAAGTAACGGATGAACAACATTTTTTGTTTTATGTAATTTTATTGAATTATGTACGATGCATTTTGTTCCGATAGAACGACGTTCCATTGAATGATATAAAACAAAAAATGTTTCCTTAGACAAGGAAAGAGGCTTTTTGGACAACCTGGTATTAAATATGAACGGCAATCTCTGGTTGCGATGCAACGTCGTTAACACGTATCTCTAGCGGAACGGAGACTCGGATACGCTCGCACAGACAGCCAAGAAAATCTCCGACGTGGACCACGACGGCTATGGTTAATTTGCTGAGGTTGATCGTTGTTTATTGTGGAATCCTTTTAACCAAGACAATGGGGTAAGAAGTTCCATCGGGAGAAGCAGTTATATCGCCGATGAAAAAAGAAAAAAGAGAAGGGAGGACGAAGAGATTTCGTCATTAACGCGACCAAACCCCTAACGACGAGCCTTGTACTTCGTCCAGCCGGGAATCTGCCCTCGGGATCCTTGGAGTTTTAATGCCGCGACGACTCCCTCTGGAATCGATGGCACCGCTGTGTGCCAGTACACGGCTTGGCTCTTGCCTCTTAAACTTCTCCCCGAGAACGTTCATATTTTCATTTGGTGTCATTAACGGATTACGCGTTGTATGTTTTTTTTTCTTTTTTCTTTTCGCCAGGGCGTAAAAGGGAAATTGCGTTAAAGTGCGCCTTAACGGGGATGCTTTATTAATCGTAAAAAGAAACGAACGACTTTTTGTAGCGGGAGAAGGTTGTGAAATGGTCTTCGGGTTAGGTGAGAATCGAGTGGTTTCGAGATATTAAAATTTTATGCGTTTTATCGATGGCAAGAGCGGTTTTAAGCAATGGCAAAGTGCGTCAGAATTTGTTAACAAATGGCCAGTATATAATAATATACGCTCCTCGGCACATACGTTTTTCTAAAACAAACGTTACGCTCCCTTCGATAGCAAGAAACACGAATGCACGCGATTTCGATTGCTATGAATTGTCAAGTCAACGTTCGAACATCGACGAACATCTTAACTATACGGCGACAAGAAAATTCCATCGGCTCGAATGGTAATAACCTCTTGAGCAAAGTAGTTCAACGCGGTAGCACAGATGCCTGATTCCGATCAATTAACTATATCCGTATAAAATCGAGGCATGAATTACTTTAATCGCAGGTGGCATTACGCGATTCTAGAGGGAAGAGGCGCGCAATTGAATTAGATGGTGCGCAATCCGTCAGAGATGCAATGAAATCACTTACAAGCGGCGTAAATGTCGCCGTTAAATTACGTTTAATGCCGTGGCGGACACATCACGAAGTGAAGCCAGCCTAGCCGTAATCGATGAATAAGCGAGCTCGGCGGATTCCGTGGAAAACCGGCAAATGTGATTTTAATGTCAAGCGGCTCGCGAGAGCCCCGTATTTTCCACGGGCGTGTCTCTAACGACCCGGCTCGATGGCCCCCGGCTACTTTTACCATTTTGTTACGTTACGTTATGTTATGCTACGTTCGCTCGTGGTACATCGACGCTACGCTGCGCATCTATTATGAACGCCATGCGACTACGGGCCACTTCGAGTGGGAATTGTGAAAGTTGCGTGTATTTGAGAGATTTAAAGTGGTTTTAGGCAGTTTCGGAGAAATGGACTGCGATGGCAATGTTCAGCTAAAGGGGATGCGCGTGATGTATGTAGGTATTCTAATAGCTAGTTTGCGAAGTTACTATTAACTAAGGCACGTCGTGATTCTAGAAAGGTATGTAAGTAATTGCAAAGTAATTGTATTTTCCGATGTCTGGCAGCATCGCTCATATTTAACGTTATTCTTTTGTTCGTATTGCAGTTCCATGTTGGATAGGACCGTAATCGCTCCTGTAGTTTCGGAATTTTTCTGAGTTCGTTGCTAAGACAAATCGTTTTTCATAGGATATCCGCCGACATTGAATATCCGAACAACTCGTTTCGGTCTGTTGGTGGTTAATTTCGTGCAAAATACAGCGTAGGTGATTTTTTCGAGCGGTGATTTGGCCATCGGCGCGACGATCGCGAGTATGGACCCTATGGATCGTGGAGAGCAGGCGGCACAGAGAGAGGAAAACAGCAAGCGCGCGTATCGGTTCCCTCGTTTCATCGAGTTCTCCAATAAGAGTACACCTATAATTTGTAACGTGGCTCGGGTACCGGCCTAATGGAAAAATGCGTTCCGGCCAATTTTACGCGCAGCCGTCAGGCCAGGTTGTTGGCCGGGGCAGCGGGACGATAAAAAGAAAGAACAAGAGAAATTATACGCGGCAGGGGGAGGGAGTGGGAAGCGAGGGAAACGCGCGACTGTGCGAAAATTGGCTGTGTGGGCCACGAAACGAGTCTGAGATTTAACCCTTCAATGGGTTATCGGTGACCACGTGTAGCTCCTTAAGTTAGGGGATGCGAGTACACGATATGAAACCGACCAGATTTTTGTGCCAGATTATGGTATTATGTTAATGCGTTCTTACGCTAGTACGACGCTATAGCAGATTTGTAATTTATAACTTTATAAAGCTACGTATATATACGTACAGATATATAGGTATATATTTAAGAAATATCTAAATTTACCATTAATAATTCTCGACGGTCAGTGTCACCGTTAAAAATATCTATTATACGCTTAGAATTGCTACGAGTATATTTTACGAATATACGTTTGCAGTGAATATATCGTATCCTCCGTATACATTTTCAGATTGATTCGAAACGACAATGTAATCGCGACTGTCGTGCTAATTACAACGCTAACGAAATTTCAAAATGTTTCATATAACACGTACCAGATATACGTGAAAGCTTGCTATGGCGAGTGTTGAAATACTCTGGCGAGCCACTGTACGTTATATAAAACAAAAAAACAAGAGTTTCGTCCCCGTTTCCAACGCGAATATCCCTTCGTACGAATAAATGTTATTCAATATCCCGCGCGTTCCGCCGACAGATTTTCATTTACGGATCGCGAATCCCGTGTATGGGGATTTAAAACCAAACGCGGGTATCGCTGTATCAGCGTCGGCGGCCGCTCGAAGCGTGTTCCACGGTGTTCATTTCAATTCTCCTCTAATTGAACGCTGTTCAATATTGACGAGTTAAATAATTGTCTTTGGAAAACTGAGCCCGAATAACCGTTAATCATCCCTCTCGTCGACCCGTCGCGTTGCGCACGCGATCCCATAATATGTAATTCGCGTCCTACCGCGAGAAGCGAGGATGAAGGATGAAAAAAAAAAAAAAAAAAATACGAAAAATCTCAGCTCGTGTACTTGGCGTCAGAGACGCACCGCCGGGAATTGTAAATGGGAAAAATTAAATATTGCACTGGTGATATTGCATGTGAAACGTCGTTTCTCTGAATTTTGAATTTCGCGCGTCACTACTTGTACATTATACAATCGTGTTATTCTATATTACGAATTATAGTAAATGTATAGTAAATTATAGTAAACGTATGCATCGACGAACAAGAACGGTAGATATTTTTATACTTAATCGGAATTTGTAAAATCTTGCATAAAACTTCCGGTAAATATACGGTGTCGCCTAATAGATCAATCTACTAAAGCTAAGTTTCCCATTTTGAATGTGACAATGACATCCTCTTCAGCGCTTGCGGAACATCGAACACAATGATTGGAACGTATTGCAGGAGAAAATTACAACGTATTTACGTATTACGAGAACTATCGAAACCGATAAAGTGGAAGAGATCGCCCTTGGTATCGCCATTGGCAAAATGCAGGAACATCGAACGAGTCGAAGGACAGGAAGAGAGCCACGTATCGCAGTCTCTGGCATCATAAGCGGAGTAACAAGCCATGCATTCTCGGACGTAAAGATGTCTCGGCAGTCGGCTCGGTTATATCTTCATTATAAGACCGGCAGAGTTACGTACTGCCGCGGCAGGCTCGTGGTGCTCAAAATTATGTGCCGCCCGCAGTTATCATTGCCTTCAGGGTCAGCCGCACGAATAATTGCCTTCCACCCATATGATACGCTACGTATATGTCTAACCGAGTTGGATCCGCGTGTACACGATTCTTCGTCCCACGATAGTTCTTACAGACCATTCGATTCATTCGCGAGTTAACCTACGCGTATCGAATGGTGGAACAGATTTGTCAGATTTGTCTGGCGATACGACGATACGAAACGAATATTTTTCGAGCATAAATTAACAACATTTTTTTGTACAATTAAGTTTCAAAGCTAATATAATTTCAAAGAAAAAGACGGCAGCGACCACAGAGCACTGCGTATCTATACGCAGTCATTTCATAATTATCACAATTTTTGTTTATTTCTATTAGAAGAATCAAAGTCCATCCTGAACGCGAACGTAACTTCCACTCTACGGTAAATTCTTCGCCTAACCGTTTCACGATTGCGAACGAACGAGAATTTTTTCGATTTCGCCGAGCAAATTCCAACGACGTGGACCATCGTGCATAAAGGAGTCCGCAACCGTGGTGGTTATCCGGTCGGCACGAATCCGCGACATCGTTCGAGGGCACCGAGGCGTGCCAAAGGGTAAAAGGAAGCGGCTACAGACCGGAGAAAGGAAGATCTTTCTTCTTCTTCTTCTTCTTCGTCCTCGTCTTCTTCTTCTGCATCGGGGTGCCTCGAACCGCGTTCGAGAATGCAGATACATAAATTCATGAGCGGAGTAACAACCGGTGACGCCACGCTAGCTTCCGTGCCGCGGCGAGCCGCGTCGCGCGGCAATCGTATTCATGAACCGACACGGTAATTAGGGACACTAGCTCGCCTCGCAACCGGAAGTCGCATCGGGGAATCCTCCCTGCGCGGCCTGGAACACCACCGGAAATACTTATGCATTCCGTTCGTTTCGTAAAGAAAATGCGAGTTGAACACACATCGAATCGCGGCATGCCGCGCGACCGACGCGACGACTACGCCCAAAGTTCGATAAACTCTAGCGCGCCGACTGCGAGCTAACGGACGAAGAACAACGCTCAAGCGGATTCTGAATATTATAGACGACTTAGAAAGTACAGTAAATTTTCTATAGCAACAAACAGAGAACTCTATTTTATAAAAGCTAGCAGTGGATCTAGCGGATTTAGGATTTTCATCCCTCCATGCGTATTTTTACAAACATCGTGTAAATTACGACTTCAGTGACTGATGCGATACATTTGTTTATAGAGTGAACAAAAATCCGGCCCGTGACTTTATTATACGTTACGTTTTACTTTGGCTACCATTATTCGTCTCATCGATATTTTAACGACGTTATCGATAGTCGTCTATAAGATAAATTATCGTTAATCATTAGCAACGCCTGAAACTATTACCGCAATATCAATACGATTTGTCATTTCCATTTTTAACTTCATCGATCTTTTCGCGTTATTCATCTTGTTACATCGACTCAATCGCGTTGCCCTATCTTTCGAAAATTCAAAGTCGAATCGTTTACCAAACACGTTAAAAGTCATTTCGTTCCCTAAAACTCAATTTTTTTTACTCTACCCTCGAGTTCGCTTTACCCAGGCCACCTATATCTCCACATGTGCCATTAATTTTCCATTTTTTTGCTCGCGAAACGAATTCTTCGCTACTCGGCTGAACGAACGGCGTTACACGACACCGGCAATTACCGTCTAAAGGCGATCGTTGCTTTTCTAGCAATTAAACATCCGAGGCATCCTGCTTATCTACGAATCTCGAATGCAAACGTCGATATTTCATAGGGATAGCCTAGTTACAAGCAGGAATCACGTGCAGTCGCGTTCACCGTGATACCAACCAAACGAACGCGACTCTTTACGTCGACGCGCAGCCTGACGATGAACAAAAGAAGCCAGCGCGACTTAACATATTAGCGTTAATTAAGGCAATTATGTCTCCGCGTAGCGAGCATGAGACTGTGTCCGCTCTTCGGCGAGACTCATCCATATTCAACAACCGTTTCCGACTGGAGCTGCGCGCCGACATCGCAACACAAGTCCTCGTTGTCCTCGTGGATCGTCAACGGTGTGTCTTTCGAGGTATTCGTTGACAACCATCGTGGGATTGTCCCGTTCACCTAAGCTATTAAGCCTTGAGGTCGTTCTAAGGTAATCCGACGTGTTTTACGTAATACTGTCTGATGTTATTGCGATGTTTTCGTGTCTCCGTTTTCGCGATCTTCTTGATGCTTGCACGTTGGCAATTTCCAAACGTACAATCTCTTTCTTAAATCGAACATTTTTTTCCATGAATATCGGTAAAAGATTCTGTTTTTGTAAATTTCGTTTGTATTAAGAATATTATTAAAATGTAACGTACAACGATTATCAATTATTTTACGACCTGGAAATGACCAGATTTAATCGAAAAACATCTACAATATTATTCTATCCTACAACCTAACATAATTCATTGATTTCTTTTTAATAATTTTCATGGTAATAGCAGTTTCTAATTAAGGGATAACCCAGATAGCTATCAGGTAATGTTATTTTTTTATTACTACTATTACAAATAAAGAAGAACAAGGAGAGAGCGCAAGAGAGAGGGGGAAAGAGGGGCAGAGAATCACGTAGACTGTTGGAGGAAGGATAAAGGGGGAATAAAAGGGAGTTAAAGGGTAAGGGGTAGTCGCGGGCAGCTAGGTCGACTGGATATAGACGGAGTCCAAGGGGTGGCTGGCCGGAAGAGGGCGAAGAGGACAAGGGGGTGGTAGGAGGAAAGGAGAAAACCGGGCACGTCTAGGTTTTGCTATGACCAATGGCAGACGGGGACACAGCGCGCCGCCGTTCGTATCGATCCAAGAGACTACGTTGGACTCCGTCGAATACCTCTCTCTCCCGGGTCACCTCATCCGTCCTCCGCGGATCTTCGTTTTCCGCCGCCGCTCCCGCCACCCCGTGCTATCTTACGCTCTCGTTCTTCTGCAATTTATAGCGGGCTACTCTTGTTTCCATTCTTTTGTATCCAAAGATCGACGTCTTTCGATTCTTCTCGCGATTCTCCCTGTTTCATTTTTATTTCATTCTCTCACATAGCTTAGAGTCGTACGCTTGCATGCAAGAAAATTAGTATCTTCAGGATCTACTAACGAAGAAGGGACGTTAGACGATCGATTAGGCAGACGTAGGCATTAGATTATTTTTAAAGATAGATCGTTCCTCGCGTAATATAGATCCTACGTTCTTTTCCGTATGCGCTTTGAAAATTTCACTTGAAAATCGACGAAGTTATCCATTAGAATTGAACATTTGTCAAAATTATAAGAATAATATGAGATATCAAGTATATGAACGATATACGTCTGAAATATATGGACGGAGAGTCGAAGAATCTGCGGACCACCTAACAAGAAGCACGCCTGCGCGAAAGCCTCTACTGGATCCAGTTAGGTCCTCCCTGTTCCGCGACACGACGGATCGTGGGACAGAAGCAGCCTGTGACACAGCGGAGGGAAGGAGGAATACCGTGTTCTGTGTCACCAACGGCGCGTTGTCGCCACGCTGGTGACACTCCGCTGGACATGCGTACTCTTCCGACCTATCGTTGCTCGGGTTATTAAAATTTTCGAGCCAATGAACATCCGCGGATCGAACGACAGGGGCTGTGCCCTCCGAGGATCTGCTTCCTTCGTGGTCAAGGAGGGACGAATCCCACGGTTTCTCGTATAAATGAATACGAATCGAGCAACAGTATCTATCTACTATACTATGTACCGTAGAAACTGGAGGAATTTTTCTGCAAGAAAGTAATATGGGATATATCCACTGAATTCTTTAACTACATCGTCCTTTTCCTTCCAATAGATACGATTTGAATGTTAGAGTTGCCACCTCACCGTTGTAAACCCTTCAATTATCTGCAAGAAAGGAGCGGCGTTAAAAAATAGTCGAGAAGATCGTCCTGACCGAAGAGTTTTGCACATCACTGTACATACATACATCGAGAAATAGAGCAAGAGATAAAAGAGGAAGAGAGATAGAAAGAGAGAGAGAGAGAGAGAGAGAGAGAGAGAGATAGAGATAGAGATAGAGATAGAGATAGATAGAGAGAGAGAGAGAGAGAGAGAGAGAGAGAGAGAGAGAGAGAGAGAGAGAGAGAGAGAGAGAGAGAGAGAGAGAGAGAGAGAGAGAGAGAGAGAGAGAGAGGGAGGAGGCGGGGTGGTAGAGAACTAGGATGATTTTATGGTCGTGTAAGTCGGGCTAGGGTCGCTGAGTGGCGGTTTTTGTTGCGAGCCACGCTCGACCAGGCCCTGAACCATCCAGCATCTTTCCTCCGTGTGTAACGCCCACTCCATTATCTCGGTGATGATGAGTGCGCGGGCGGGTGGACCTCGTAACACACATCAGCGGAAGGATTACCCTTCGTTCCAGCGTCTCCTTGCCTGCCACCTCATGCCCGTCCCGACAGCTGCCCCTAGCGGCCGCCCCTTCTTACTCCTTTTCTTCCTCCTTCTCCTTCTTCTCCTCCTCCTTCGACTCCTTCTTCTGTGTCGACTAATGGGCAAAATGATTTGCGAGCAAAAAATAAATTGCCCAGGAATTCTTCGATGACGGAACCGACCGGGTATATCGTTGCAATGTTGGCTCCAGCGATCGGAGATGGCGCTTGTAGAAGGATCGACAGCCAGCTGGAAGAACTAGAAGACTTATCCGTTCGCGAGCGAGTGTAAGAATGTTTGGATATCGATACCGAAAAAGTTTTGGAACATTTCGTGCGAGCGAATATCTTCGACCCGCGTCCACGTAAAATAATTTCATCCCATAAAACGATTCTGCGCAGAACATCATCCGGGACGAGTAATATACTGGCCGAGTCACCGTGGCCGATTTGTCGCTGTTTTCGCGTCCGCGATGCGAATCTGGAAGACACACGCGAGCACGCACGATGCACGAGGGTGGACGCGCGCACGCCTCGTTAATATGCGCGGGGATACGGGTCTGATTACGCGTAAGCTCTCTCAGGTCTGGGCCTATCTGGTCGCATCGGAGCCCGGAGAACTTGATACGGCCGTGGCGGTTATGTATATCCGTGCAGAAGTTCACAAAGACGAGAACCGACGTCTCAATTTTTTCTGCGGAAGATAAGATTGTCCCTGGTCGCTTGTCCTGGACAACCGGACGCTCCACCGCTGGCTAGTCGATCCACTTACCGGCGTCGTCGGTTCGCTGCTCCTACGTGACAACCTTGCAAAACACAGGATCCGGTAACGTAAGGACGGCTGCTGAACATTTACGTAGCATAACGAGGATAATTCTGAGAGCTTCCTGAATCTACGAGTATTTTATGCGCTTGCCAAGAGAATCACGAAGGATCGTTGACGTACGAACAGAATGTAGATCAGATATGGATCTTCCGATAACGTAAGGGCGGCTTCTGAACTGTTCTCTGCAAAATGACGCTGATGGTAACAACGTACGAACTGGACAGTGAGAACTTGGTCGATCGTTAGTCACAACAACCCTATAATTAGCGCAATTAATGCCATCTCCTGTACCAAGTTTCTCTTTTTGCTGGAAGGAAGAGAGTTTCCACGTTTCCTCTACCAAGAAGGTGGAAAAAAAAACAAAACGATTTCAGTCTCGATGAATAATGCACGGGAAGCGAGTGGTGCAGCCACGAGCGACATTATTCCTTGCGTTTCCCGAAGGAAATTAGGGAAGGCGAAGCGCCCCGCGCATCGCGCCACGGCCAGTCACAAATGTAATATTCACGGAATGATACAGCCGTCGACGCGGCGTCCGTTGCTCTTTTTCCTTTTTCCTTACCGTTTCTCATCTGTGGACGCTTGAATAGAAACCGCGACCCAAATACAGCTGCGGAATTAAATTATGGAAATCCAGAGGGCGCGCAACGTTTCCTGCGATTTTGCCCTCTCATGCAAATAGCTGCTGCGCATGCAGTGTTTCGGAGTAAAGTTTTCTTATGCCCGACATGAAAAGAAGCGATAGCTATAACACTGAAACGCGCCTCAACGAAATTGCTCCAGTCAACTCCATCGAAAGTTCTCTCGCTTGCTTAGGTGCAGCTTTAACGTAAAACAATACGGTGACACCGATGGCGTACATTCTTCGTCGCATGAACTAATCTGCAAGAGGTGTTCTCACCGATCATAATCCGTCATTCGTTGTACTCGTTTCTCGATACTCCCATACTCAAACTTCCATATTCAAACTCGTAGTAAAACACAGAAAATAGTCTACATACAAGAGACGTAAGAAAAAAGGGCACGCGTTAATAAGAAGCAGGAACGAATCCGCTGCGGCGAATCCTATCCGGGCGGTGGTGCTGGCGGCGCATAAATACGTATTAAGGTATAAAAACAGTTTACGGCGCGTATCTTTCGAAGAATCTCATATTTCCATGGTCTGTTCACCCGGTGTCGAGGGAGAGTGTTGTTCAGAGGCCGAAGCGTACCGAACTCTTGCCTTCATTTTGTCCTAAAGCGACAAGCTTTAATATCCTGGCCCGGGTCGTTTTGCTCGTTGGCCGTGTTGCTTCCATTCTTCTCTCTCTCTCTCTCACTTCTGCTCCTCCTAACCATCCCTTTCCTCCCCTTTCCACTTCTCGTCTCGAGCTTCGCTACGAGGTGAAACTTTAATACAATTTCATTTGGCTCGCGCTGACAAACTCTCCCTCCCACCCACTTTTCTTCTCGAGCAACTTCCCTTCGCAGTTGCTTCTTTACTGCCTCCCGAAGGCGGACTATTTATAACCTTAACCCTCGTCGGAACATCGAAGAAAATGTTCTTTGTTCGCCGGTTGACGGGACACAAGGACGGTAGAAAGGTATCGCGTTATTCCGAGAGGACATTAATAATTTGCTGCTCTATTAGCGCCGCTTTTGTTGAATTTGGTAATTACGTGGGAAAGTTTGGATGGGGATTGCTTGAGCAACGAGTTATTGGTAATTAGGCATTGTTTCGCTGGTTTGAGAAATCGTATTCCGTTGGCTCGAGTAGTACGTAGATTTAACGGTAGTCAATGGCATTTTAGTAAGAAATTTCAATATTATTCGATATATATTTCATTAATTAAATATACATTATTTAATATATATTAGATATATCGCCGAAATACATGAATACACTCAGATCTATTAGTCAACGATTTTGAAAGGGTGAGTTAGGTTTATCGTAGTTATGGTGTAGAGACGTCGTTTGGAAAATCAGCGTGTCAAAATGGAAAATCGATGCGACGCGATATTAAAATTTGGCCGCTTGCAAGTGGGTTATATTGTTCGCACCCTCAGTTTCCTTCTCATTCCGTCCCTCAAGGGGCCACGGTAGACAGAGGCGAGCCACCCGAGGGTCGGTGGATGTTAAACGCTTTTAAAATTTAACTTTCCGACGAGTTATTCCCGGGCTCGCGAGGAAATCTCGGCGAAAATTTACTTTCTTTCCGTTTCGCCCGACAACGCAACAGATTGCTCGGGAGATTGCTCTGCCTGCCAAGTTTCGCGCATTCTCCACGTTTAAGCCCCGTCATAGTCTTGGCAACGCGTCATCGATCCGTTAAAAATCCTTGCCAAATACTAATCCTAAATTAAATCACATTCATCTAACGTTACTCTTGACCCTGTAATTGAAATGAATTATTTGAACTTTATTTCTTACGGTTATATCCTTATTTCTTTCGGTATTAATTATAAAATAAAACATTTCAATTCGGTAAACGGGTTTAACAGCACCAGAGACGTTTCGTACCTATTTCACGGGACTAATAAGATGCGCGTTAACCTTCTTCTCGCGGGAACGTTCAAATTACGGCTCGTCCGTGTTCGTTCTTCCGCAGGAACACGCAGCTGGACGTCTGTATCTCGGCTTTCAATATATCTCAATTATATCGTAAATAAAATATGACCGGCTAGTTGCGTGCACCCGGTAAATTGGTAGTCGAGGTGTCCGTTAGCGCGAACCTGTTCTTCTCTTCTCCTTTCTTTCTTCTTCCCATTCTTCTAACAGGGCTGGCGAACCATCGCTGGTTTTTGCCCTTAAATCGATTTTTCCATCGATTACGCGTTACGGGGAAACTGTATCCTTTCCGCGAATAACCAGGATTCCGTGTTTTCTGCTCTTCTCCAACTTTCCCCAAGCGAGTTCTGCGCGTTGTCATTAAGAGATGATTGATTAATGACGGGTTATTAACTAAGGATTTTCTTGCCTATGTTCTTCTATTTATCCTTCTTTTCTCGAGTATACTGTAATCTCGAGGAAAGGGGAAAGTAACTGTTTGAGAAGTATCAGCATCTTGACGGTTTTTCGATAGATTAAGGTTCAGAGATCAAAGTTACGCTAAAATTTGCAAAATTAATCGTCCAACCGAATTGAATATTTTCTATTCAAATTTATTTCCAACAGAGAATTACTCAGTTCGATGAGTAAAAATCGATGTTGAAGATTTCATAATCAATTTTTTTGCTACAGATTTTAAAACGAGGCTGACATTTAGTGTCAGAGGAAAACATTTTTATTCATCGATGTTGTGATTGAAAAATAAGGACTGCCTCTCCGAGTAGTAAAATATTTTTATTTCCATCGATAAAAACAGTCCCACGGATTATCAAGGAATAATTACAACACGTAGTTCCGGATGCGACAAGAACTGCGTATTACTCGCGAAGAACGCGAGAATGGCGCAGAGACCGTGGAGAAAGGTTGGACAAAAAGCTTAGAGAGGAGGACGTGAGGGTCAAAGGAGACTTCAAGGGCCACGCGTTTGCACCTGGACACCTGGCGTCGAGATCCGTAATAGCTGCATAAATTTCAAGTAATAAACGGCAACACGAACGATGTTCGCGCAGTCGATTGGTCGAACAATAAAAAAAAGAAAAAAAGTCAATGGCTAATCGACGTTGTTGAGTGAGTCGTTACGCGGGTCATAAGTTTTCATATGGTTTTCCGTTTCATATTCTGAACTTCTTTTTGACCTTCGTTTCCAGTTAATGATAGTTAAAAAACTGATAAGTGCATTTTAAGCCTTAAGCGAAGTTGCGAATATTTCACGTGGAATTTGTTAAACGCGAAACGTTCGCTAATCTGTTAGTTGATTAAACATGGAAATGTATGTGTAACAGTAATAATAACAAAATGCACGCCTCACGCTAATAAAAAGGGTCTGTTGCTTCTTCGTGATCCGTCACGTACAAAACTAGGCAAAATCGAAAAGAATCCACTAGTCGAATAGAAAATACAAATAAAAATTCGCATCTTGGAAACATCTTTCGACATAGAACCAAAAATTACCTATTATCTAACATCCTATTATACGTAAAGCAACTTTTCAAAAATCACCAGCGTGCTTCTAATCTGGATCCCACGAGGTTTTGATCGATGCGTTCTGTTAGCGAAAAAGGGACTTCATTAAAAATGTATGAAAGGAGAAGAAGGGGGATCCACGGTGATCCCTTGGCCTAGAGAAGATCCTAGATCTCTGTCGACTACCGACAGCAAGATTTATCCGTGAGTAATTACAGGGTTCGTCCCGGTTAAGGATTGTTATTGGTGCATTTTAATGCGACCCCTGCTGAACGGGGGTGTTATTATTGTTGCGGTTTTGCGGTTGTCCGAGAAAATTAGCGGTTCGTCGGGCGGAACACTCGCGAAAGGGGGCGGACACGCAGACCATCCGAGGGAGATCCATCTGTCACAGCGTGGCCGTTCGCAATTCGTCAGCGCCGCGGAGGTCCGCATTGAAAAGTTTATCCCGGCGAAATTTACATGCCCGTTCCACGCGAACTGATTTCCAACGTTCTTCCTCGTAGTCAAGATGAAAGCGCGTGAACTGGACGCTTTTCTCATGCTCTACGGTTGTCGACGAATTTGGGCTGGTTATATTAGATGCAGAGGCAAGTGTTGCTGACGGCAACGTTTCTATGGAATTGAAGATTTGTGCACATCATGCGAATATTACAACTTGTAATCGCAACGAGCAACAACCGGACAGATATCCCAGGAAGTTTTTTTTTTAATGAATTCATCGGTCGCAGTAGAACACATGTCGCGATAAAAATGAGTTCATGTTATTACACGCACATTATTAAATGATTCTTAATTTACAATGCGTTTCGGCCACATATTAATTCCTACACCTGCTGATTCGCCAGGGGTTGTTCCGCTTCAGTCCATCCCCGTTTAAAGAGGATGCTCTTGGTCATGCTGAGTCCACCTGCGCTGTGTTTCTAAATTATCATAGAATTATGACTCAGTTCCGAGGGTCACGAGGATCTGATTAAAGTACACGGTGACAAGCATCCAGTATAAAACACGAACTGAATTACCAACGAGTCTCGCTACTTACGGCCATACACCAGCTATACGAAAAGACGTATATACGTAATTACGTATCGATAATAACGATCGACTTTTATTTAAGAGATCCATCGAAATCTTACGAATTAAGTCAAACCTCGGTCAAAGTTTGAATTGAATTTTGGACTCTAATCGGAAATCAGGGGATCACGGTGATCGATAGAACGTAACCGGCGGTTAATTATAGGTCATTCGGTCCCGTCAATATAATAGCTAGGTTCGAAAACGTCGTAAAGATTCGGAATCCGTCGCGTCAACGTTGATTTATGTCCGGGAAATAGGTCGTGCCCGCGAGGCTAGGCCGTCTTCGGTGTTTCGGAATAAGAAAACGACCGGGTCTCCATTAAAAGAGAGCGGTTGGTAGCCGGAAAGTGGAAGACGTGGCGCGTCTCGTGCCGCATGGCCAGACATCATAAACTGTTAATAAATCAGCAGTGTATACCTGTCATAGGGTCCACCAGAGCGAGGGACGCACGCGTGTGCGCAACGGATGCAAAAAGCCATGAAAGGATAGCCGTATATGGCCTGCCACGAAGATCGTATCGTTTACGCGAATCCCAAGCGCCGACTCTAATGCACTCTTATGTTAGCTGCAAGTATGTACTAAGATTTATAATACACTACCATTTAACCCTCCAGATGGATTTACCTTTTAACAGTGATCGCGTTAATGTAATAATATAGACTATGGCCCATAGAAACTTGAAAGAGAAAATAAATTACTAATTAGAATATGCAGTCTCATTTATCATGAAATTGTACGTTCCAATAGATTCCATTATAAGTAACGATCGTGCTATTGCGAGAGTTTAAATTGGAGCAGCTGCACCGATTGATACAGTGACATATACATGTGTCTATACGTACGTATGTGTTCTTATTTTAATTCTATACTCTCTTTAGCATGTAATAAGATTTACGAGTTGTAAAAGCCGCATTATTATTACCACTCGAAAGATTAACGTCGTCTGTTACAATTTCATAACGATCAATCAACTAATACGTATCGATGTGTGTTAAATTCGATCTACATAACGCGTATCTCTTGCGTGACATCACACCGCTTATACGTTTGTAGCGTCGCGTTTTGCATAACGAACCTAACGAAGTTTCCGCATAGATTGTTCAAATATCCTGGAAGATGTGCAAAACGATGTCAAATATTTTCGAACGCAACGCCGATACCATAAGATTGACTTAAGTTAAAATACGACGAAGAAAAAGGCAGCTGTGCGTGAAAAGATGGAAAGGAAGGAGCGTGTTCGAATTACGATACGGCGAGTCGCGCAGGAATTCGTATTAATCGTTAAAAATTACACGGCAGCGGCAACGGGATGCAACGAATCGGATCGTGGAACGAAACACGTAACCACGCCGCGCTGTTTTCACCGACTCTGCAACGAATTAATTCAGTGGACGCGGGCAAGTCACCCAGTAGATTAGCGCGGCAGAACAGTGGCCATGCGCGTCGTAAATTTTCGTTTTCTCGTCGCGTTATGTATTATGCATTTTCTGTCCACCCGGCAACGGCTGACGGTATTTAGAGCTCTTGACAATTATCTTTCCGCTGGGTAAGAAGCCATGTAATATTCATGGCGTGGATTGTAAAGTGGACGAACGGCTGGCACACAATACCCGTAGATTCCGAGATTGCGCGCTCACCGTGACACTAATACCGGAAAGGAAACGGAGAAAATCGCTCTTAATTGGGACACATCGCGAACCGACGACCATGCTTTAGCTTAACCTGTTTAGGATACACCTGACTCCTCGACAAGATTCGTCCTTCGGCCCGTTACGTTCATTGTCACGATTCGTTTATTTCACCCGGTATATTCAACGTGGTTTGCAAGTTACATGTTACAATGGTAGCGATGATAATTGAGCGATAGAGATTAGGTTAAGTTAATAAATCCTGTCTGTCTATGATATTACTCGAAAATCTTCTAACTTTCTTCGTGCAAATCTATGTATATCGTATTTCGCTATAACGCATTTCGTGACATGCCGCAATTATTTCTAACATTCTACTATTAATTATGGTACTTGTAAATGTAAATAATACACGAAGATCAATGAGTTCTCAACGAAATTTACAAGGGAGAAAGTTGTTTCACTAGAAATCACTCACGTATAAATAATAATTACAATTCGCTAGTTTTTTGTGTATAACTTAAAACCTGACTCGCATCGTTCCACTTACGCTTACAAACTTACAAAAATTCCAGATATATTCTCTATCAGTATCGTAGCAACATCCTTATCCGTTAATTTGCAAAATAAAGCAAAACCTATCAAGGAAAATAATTTTCTTACCTGAACCGTTTTACAAACACACTTAATGTATCTTCGCTGTAGCTTCTAAGCTATTCCCACAAGGCACCCACACTCTTTCCTATATCTCAGCATATCTCACGCTTCATACCTAGACATCAACTGCAACCCGAGCCAAAAACTCCGCTCAATCTGCACGTTAATTACGAGTCGATCATGGCCGAGCAGCGTAAAGGCAGAAAATTCCTGCGCGTCGCGAGCGTAAATCCAGGAACTAATTTCGCCGTGGTAAAACGCGAAACGTTGGCTGACACGTCGGGGGGGATAGGTAATTCGAGGTGTCGTGAGATGCCAGCGAGAGGTCGAGAATACTTTCACGCCTATCAGTCCTGGCTCTCGTTTCGCAAGCTCGCGTCAGAATTTTGTGGCTTGCGAGCCGAACGCCGATGTGTCGCGGACTTGACGCTGCCACGCCACGGGGTGCCATCGTTTACGGCAAAGTCACTGGATCGAGAACGAGATCGAGATTCAAGATGGGTGGTATCCTTAGAATATTGCTGACCTATACAAATTGCAATCGTGTACGTACTTATATCGAACGGTGGTTCGCGAAAGTATGTGAATTAACCGTTGAATATCAAATATCCGGACTTATTAATATATTGGGTTGGTAACTAAGTGATTGCGGATTTTTCCATTAGATGTTACTCACAAAATCCGCAATCACTTAGTTGCCAACCGACCGATAATCGGAGGGAAGTAAGTGAAACGTAAGCTCTTTATTTCTAGGATAAATTCCTTTTACAAGAAAATCATTGTTTTCATTTATAATATAATTATTTAGAACGCAAACAATTATTTTCTCTCAATTTTGCATTTACAAGTGCTTTATTATCCCATCTTTTTACTATCACTAAACTTTCTGTTATGTCAGATACGTGTTCCTGTTGCTCCAAATATCGAAGAGCACGATTCGAATCGAAGCACTTTCTTCAGGACTGTTTCTTCATTTTCTATATCTTCATCGTTGGTCTCGTTCCGCACAACAGCGGCTATATCTGCATCGGTGATGTACGAATTATTTTCAGATAGTCGTATTTCTACGTTGAGTTCTTCCACTTTCTCACGGTATGAATCAATCTTACAATTTTTGTTGAAGTGATCGCCATTTCTAAGAAAACTCTACATCTGGTCTTCGGTTTTCTCAAACGCTGAGGCCATCGATAGCGCATAGACAAAAGAATGCGTCGATGACAGACCATAAGCCGTATATGTGCGACGTTGGCTTCAGGATTCTTTTAGTCTCAGGGTAACATTGCTAGCGTGCGGATCTGGACCAGCTTACATTGTATTCCACACTTTGTACTTTAATATTCACAATATATATATACTTACAATAGCTTACAATTTACCCACACGTTTCTTTGATTCCACATACATCAAATAACCTTAACAATTTTGTTATTTGTATCTGTTAGAATTTAATCTTAAAGTTAAGATTAATAATCTGTGGAAGACACAATGTTTATGTTAAAACAATATTCAGTGATATTCATTAAACGGAACTACAGAACCAAATGTATATAAGCGAGTGATATAATTAACAAAGTATGGAGATTGTTGATTGTTGGCCAGTTAGTCTCAGACTAGACGTAGGTAGTGACCCATGATTCCTTAAATATTTTGAACCCCACTCTCTATACAGTAATGAGTATGACCTGTGTAAGTGTCCTGTTCAAATGCCTGTGTGGGTGTCTGTGTAAGAGTGTTTGTTGTATTGCAACAGTATCGTTTATTTCAAATTGTTCTGCAACGAAAAGTTCTATATCTTCATAGGTCAAGCCACGACTTAATTATAGTCTGCACCTGAACTTCGTCCCATGCATTGCCACTCGTATACGATAATATCTTCAATATTAAAGGATTTCAATGCGGTTATGAAATTATCATTTAGCTGCGAAAGAAGATGCAAATCGTAAGATACGAGCGTTTCTTATTAGTAAACAGGAGACTCCGGACAATCGAGATCACCGATAATCCAGACCTCGATTGATCGAGACCTTGGATAATCGCGAACCGGTTAATCGAGGTCCTACGGTATAATGAATAATTCACTATTCAAATACTTTTGTGGTCTTTGCACAATATATATCCGCACTAATGTTTTCTGGCTTGTATGTATATTTTCACAGGTGTTTCGATACTTTCGCGAGTTACTGCAAATTACATCGCACACTTTTCGAATAAAGATAAATATAGAATTCCACGTTTGAACTTTGTACGACAAAGGAAGATTCAATGGATAAAAGTTACTGAATGATACGTTGTTCGTCCCTTTAAAGCGAACTGTACAATTTTACTGCAATAAATCTAATAACTTTCAGACGTTTCATCAAACAAATTACCAACAGTAACCACGAAACTGTAACATTCCCTCACTCACAATTTTTCCACCATCCTCTGCACACTCGTTTCACGTTTTCTCTGTAGCAACTATCGAACAGGGGCATTAATATTTGTCAATTATCCCGGTACCTTCGAATACACGCGATTCATCCAGAAGGTACGCGCGGATGTATTTGGAGTGTGCGACACAGAAAGCAATTATAATTCCCCGTTCGTATCGTCCGCGTTATAATTGGGGCTCCGATAATGGAGGGCCAAAGAAGATTAAGAACAAACCGTTCACGTGGGCCATTTCGCCGAACAAAGAAAGCCTAACATGGAAGTTGGCGGAAGAAGTAAGAAGAAAAGAGAAAAAGATAGAAAAAGAAATGTGAGAAGAGAAAGAGGATCCGTATCGAGGGAAAAGGAAGGAAAGAGACGAGAGAAAGAATAGGTTGAGGGCGAAGGAGGGGAGGGGACAAGGAGGGACCCGTAGGTATAGTCTCGATGACTTATGTGGCACTGACGCTATCAGCAAAACGTCTCTAGAGTCCAGCCCGAGCCCTGGAACGGCGCTTCTCGTAAATCATCGAGATCCACCCACACACTGGTATCGTCTCACTCGCCACGGAGCTGGAGCTTCAGCTTCGAGATGCGATATGACAATTAACGAGGTCAAAAGGGAGGACGAAGTTTACTCACGAGCAATGAGGCGAGCCGCGCTGCCTTATCAATCCTTTCCACGGCAGTTCGAATTTATTAGCAACCGGTGAGAAGTTTCTTCATAAGTTTTACGATGATCGGTATCCTTTGTCGTTCCGTCGATTCTGCGAATTAAGGTCAGGGATGGCCGAGATAGTTAGGACGATCGCTGCATGCAGAGTACACGAAACGACCGAGTAGACAAATGACGGTCGATTAAATTATCGCATACATTTTACACCTAATTGCCTAAGCTCCGATGCAAATATGTTTCCTTCATTGGTACTCGATTTCTATCAAGTCCATCATCTTCCAAACTTAAGCTGAACCGGCATAAACCACCGTGCCACGCAAAAGATCTGACGCAGCGAATGGCATGATTCTAAGAAGTCAGCTTGAAACGTATCTCCGTCCCAGAAAGGGGACATCGCACTGCAGCTACGCGACCAGACGGAAACAAACTGTCGACTATGCCAGGCGAAAGAAAAGGACGAAGAAGGAAGGAGAAGAAGCGTGGTCCTTTGATTGTCATCCGGTGGCAGGGTGCACCCGTGGAGATACAAATGACAAAGATACTACTGTGGCCGTGCTACCGCGTTCGCGGTTATCACGCGGTGTGATCGTCGGGCTACTAGAGACTTCTTTTTTCGGCCGACAGTTGGCTGACTCCCACGCGAAAAAAACGCGGAGGCGGCGTAACATTTTTATTAGGGCAATTCACTGGGAACCTACGAGTGCTCGTTGACGACGCGATCCTTCTGACTTTCGACCTTATCCGACCAAGCTGCGCCCTGTTGGCTCTTTCGGCTGTCACCGAGATGATTTCGTTTTGTTTTCGGGAATTCAGCGAGTAGACGAAACAAGTTTAATCGAATGAGTCTGTCGCGTGAATTCCAACGGAACAACTATTGTCAGCCGAGAGAAGGACAAGAGTAGCAAAGCATGATATCCGATGCAACCGTGTTTAGAGGACGCGTAAGTGCAACTCGTTGGCTCTGGGAAGCGTTGTAGCGTTGCGTACACACCGAGATGTCCTCAGGATAAACAGGCAGTCTTTGTTCTACGCTTATGAATAAAACATTCGATAGTGCATCTCCCAGAGCCATACCGTACGACGCGACGTCGTACGTACACACGCCGCTGCAATCCATTACTTTTACTCGAGTCTTAGCCCTTTTCCATCATCTTCTGTTACATTCCTCCTACTCGCATCCGTTTTTATTGCTCTCGTCCCGCTATCGTTCGCCTTATTTTCCAATTTAATTGTTCCCAGAGCCAGTTTTTTCTTTGCGGTTAATTATCTTACCGCGTTACAGTGTATTTGTGGGATTGTGGAAATTTAGAATCTCTTATTCCTTTTCTTTCCTTTTGTTTTTTTAACTGTCGCTCATAATTGTTCGAAGGATCTCGCACGACGATGGACATTTGATCTAATAAGTATTCGTGCACGATTTTTTCTTTTCGATACTCACCGTAGAATGGAACTACGACCATCGAACGAATCTCTCCAGTAACCGTAAGAATTTGCACGAAGCACGATTGGCAGAGGCGAAACACGCGCGGAGGCCAGAAAGCTTTTAACGCCGTGCTCTTTCAGAAGCAACGACTATCGTTGGAAAAAAGCAAGAACAAGACAACAAGTTTCACAACAGAGAGGTAGACTCGAGCAACATCGTTGCTCCTCGAAGCTGGAAGAAAGCGTAGGAGGAGAGTGGAGAGTGTCTCAATGTCTCCCAGGCGGCTGAGCCCGGCAATTTGTGCCTTCATTCGCACAAAGCCCGAACGCCATGGAAAATGCCGGCATAAAAGAGAAGTTAAAACTATGCCGTCGTTCTTATTACCGCCTGGAGCCACCCTGACCTAGCCTCCCTCGTTTCCTCTTCCTCCCGAAGGCTAAAAGAAGCTTCCTCCTTCCACTTCCATCTTCGCCGGTTCGACGCTTCTTCCCTTTTAACCGTCGTTACCTCTCGCTCCAGTTAATGGCGCGAGTATTTTCTTTCCGTTTACTTCGGGCTTGATTAAATAATTTATAAGCCGCCACGGTGGAATGTCGCGTTATGGAGGGGCGGATGCCTCTTTGGCTTCGCCTTGTGCTTTGGATTTCCTCTGTGAAACGAAGCGAGGTGGATTCAGCTGCACTGCCGCGACACGACGTATTTCGAAAGAGAAATGGCAGTAGCGACTTTTGCCATCAATTTAGTATCGGATTAATCGATAGAAACGTCGTTATTTTCGAAACAAGCTTCGTAACTGTATCAATAATAAATACATTTTTATAAATAAGCAAACAAGCAAGCAGATATTATTTCAAATCTGAATGGCGAATGCTGGAAATCGGAACGTGATGATAACAATCCGAAAAATCTTTAAGCGCTGTTCGATATCGACGTGAAATTCGGACAGGCGAGTTGTAATACGGGTAACTTCTGGTGTACAGGTTTAACGTAGCCGACAGGGTATCGGGTATTGCAAGCCGGGAGCAGGGAGTGGATTACACGTGGAAAATTATTCTGGAGAGCGGCGTGTTTCAAACAATGCCCAGTTTCTCGGTACACGATACAGCGATAGTTGCTGCAACGCCGAAAATCGTAGATTCAGTAACGTAAATAATCGTTAGGTAAACAATAGCCTACTATTGTTGCTTGTTCCAACATTGTTACCATTTTGTTGAAATTACAGGCTACTTTTTATAGACCATATTTTGCGGCATAAGTGTCGACTTTTCAAATGTTTGCCTTGGAAGAACATATTTCATGAAATAACAGGGGTTGTTGCGCGATAAGACTGGTAATCAGCTTTTCATTGCTTTCAGAGATCCTGTGCCAAGTAATCGGCTTTCCACGTTTACAAAGATGAATTCAACGGACAGGGTGGAAGACATTTTATGAACCCTCGACTATTTTTACTTTATTGCTTTATCACACCAGAAATAAAAAAATATAGATCGCGTTTTTCATCTTTCCTTTTAAAATTCAATCCACTTTCTATCTTGTACATTTCCAAAATATTAAATCGATACACGAAATATCAAACGTTATCGTCATCTGCTATCCTGAACACAAACGTTAAACACAGGAAGGATTGTCAAACCTGATGACAATACGAAACACGTACGATCCATGTAGCTTGAAAATAACGAAAAATCGATCCATGACAATACATCGATAATACTCGATCAAAAAGCGTCTCTAATCGAATCAAATCCCCGATTAATAATAGTACGATTCCTGAAAACTTCGACGATCTTTTACACATATCACCCATTCCAGTTCATCCAGTTCATGGATTTTGGAACTAACTGGAAACGAGCCAGTCGACGATAAAACGAAACAGAGAAGCAGAGTAAAATGAGGAGGAGTCAAAGCGACCACGGAAGCCCGAAGTTATTCGAAGGGAGCATTCTTACGGCTGACGCGACTCGAATATGTCGAATATCTAGCGGCGGAGCGCAAAGAAAAATTAAGCGGGTCGCCGAGAACCAGCCACTTTGATTAAAGTATGTCGCGTGGTTTTACGGGTTCCTGTTTGCTAGCGGCTCAGTTCGTTCCTTGCTCGCTTCAACGCACAGCGGGGGATGAAACTTTTCCTTCGGCCTGGAATTTTGGAATTGCGAGCGCGAATGACAAGCGGCGAACCGCGAGGGTTGCCGCGGTCGAGGCTGACCTACCTTTTGATGTTCGTCTTTTCGAACAAATCTTCGTTTATTACGAAACCGAAATCTCTTCGTGGAAGACACGAGAGAAGCGAGAAAAAATATTTTACCCATGCGAGGCTTTCGTTGTAACTCAATTTAATTGTTTAAGATTTCGATAAATTTCTAGCTATGAAAACATTTTCAATTTTAATTACGCAGCTATATCTTTAGAACTACGACGTGTATGACGTACAGTAAGAACTGTGTCTTTATTCTGTAGCGTCGTTAGATTTTCTGTTCTTGCATAGGGAAATGTGATCGGGCATTAAATCAACGGTGACATCACGAGACACGTGGGAGATTTTTCTATAGGCGGCTGCGACAAAGGCTAACGCAACAGAGGCTAATAATTACAGTTTCCTCGTTATTTTCCGCCGCGAATGCGGAGCAGAAAAGCCAGTGAAACTTTCCTTACGCAACGATACGTCGAGTCATTGTTCATGAGTCGCAGCGAAACAGCCGTGACGCGTTCGTTGGCGAAGTATCGGCTACAATTCGTGTGAATTCGAAGGTAAAATGACGGAGAATGGCAAAAGAAAGTGAATATCTTACACATGAAGTGAATTTATATTCGCTAGGTATTCGTACGGTAATCGTGTCATCAATTATCGTTAACTCTCTGCACTGCTGCTGACTGTATCGTTGACTCTGCATTCAAAATATATAGTAATATATCTACGGTACCTACTATATTATAACAGCATAATAAGAACCTTTTACATTCTCTAGTTTCTCTTTAACTTTTACGTAAAAAGTAATATGAAATATACTTGTTAAGGTATGGAGAGAATTTGGAGAGAATGAAAACTTAAGCTTCATTTCCATTTAACTAAGTTTAGCTCTACACGTGGGTTACTCTGAAGGGCTAGAAGACACTCACTCGCTCGCTTTTCTTTTCCTAGTCGCTCTTTTGTCTCAACGGAGACCTGGACAGTCTTGCGATGCTCCCATACACTCTAGGAAGGGGATGCGCACATGTGTCTGTTCGCTCCCTCACTCTCACACGTACAATAAAAATGTACTATTTATTTAACAATAATACGTAAGTTTGAAACTTTAAGCAAGAAATGTATAAACATCGATTAATTCGTATAAAATATTCGGTCTGTCGATAGCAAAGGTGTCCAAGCGTACACGCACCTTCATAACGGATTGCTTTCATTATCTGCATTCCCTCGACTCGCCCAAAGGTCGAATCGCATCGATCAAACACGGTTCACAATGTGACTGCGACACATGACAAAGTACTGACAAAGAATGATCGCGCGAGGAGCCACGTGTGTTCCATTGCTACGACCGCGCGTCATCTCTCAAGACTTTTGCTGCCACGTGTCGTGCTCGTGCACCCTGTCTAATAAATTTTTATCAATCGTTTCATCGTTTCATTTATTACAATTCTTTCCATACGCTGTCCTTTCTTCTATTCTTAATGATTTTTATTTAGCTTTTAACCTTTCTGTCTGGATGGAATTTTTCCACCTTCAACTAAAAACCATCAAGAATAGAAGAATTCCTCTACAAATGGCAACTCCAACGATCGGAAAGCAATTCGCTGGAACGAATTTTAGGAAAGTCGACGTAGACAAGATGACTGGAAGGAAGGTCAAAGAGCGATGCGGTGTGTTTAGAGTTGAAAAATCGTGCTGCAGGGGATGAGGGTGGGCGCACGATTCCCGCAAATCCGAGAATAACGCACGGTAAATCCCGGCTTCAAACAAGCCGGTGTTTGCAGGTCGCCGAGCAGTCTGTGCCGGAGCTGCTTGAAAATGCTAGAAATGGGCCGTGTGTAAGGCAACGGCTGCGAGGCTCTATGAACCGCTCGGCAACATCAAATATGAAAGCTCGCAATTATATAAAGCTAAGGGCGGTCTCTATCCACACCGGAAATGCAAACCGCGTTTTACACGCCTCTGTATTCTGTGCTCTTCTCCTTCCCTCTCTCGTCCTTCCGGTTGCCTGCTGCTACTTCAAATCGATTTCCAAGCGCAAGCTTTCGTTTTCATTGCTAGGCGAAAGACTTCGAAACTTTCATAACGAGAAACGTACGCACAGGTTGCTATGTCTGATAAATTTTGACTCAATAAATAAATAAATAAAAAATCGATTACTTTTGTCAAAACGGGAAGGCAAACGGTTTAAATAAAAAATAAAAGCTGTTAAAATAAAAGAATACTAGGCGAGGTAAAACCTGCCAAGCCGAATAGTGCGAGTTGGAGTCGGAACCAGGAACTGGATTAAGAAAGCCGAAGATCCACAACAACGGCTACGTTCTTCGTGGTCGTCGTTCGAGGGGAGAAAAGTAAACGCGAGCGTGTCGCCGCTGCGTTTCGAAGCAACGACCACTTGCCAGCGTAGATATGTATCCGTGGTGGTTTATGCGCATGCCGCGGTGTGTATGAGTGCGCGGCCGTTGTTATATTCAAATTTAGTCACTTGGCTAGTCGGTGATCGTGCGTCGGCGAATATTCCAATAACCCTCGCACTGGCTATATTGCAATTCTATTACCGCGGAATTTCACGACTGGCATAAGTAGCCGCTGCTTGAGAATCTCTTCTATTGGACCTTATTCCCCTTTCGCATGGACAAATTGTTTAGGATTATCGCGAGATGACTTTACGTTCTGCGAAAAGTTTTTGCTCTATCTGCTCTTGTATCTCCCGCTTTCCACCCTTTCTTGAATGCTGATCGTATTGCACGTACAATCTTGTTTTCAAGTAGTAACAGTCGAGATTTGCGAGGACATTTGCGTTTTGTTGTAAGCTGTTGAACCTTCCGATGTACGCACATTGTCTTTCATTGCTTCCCTTTTATCCGTATTATCCAATTTCCTTCGGATAGAAACGAAATATAATTTGCCGGTTAGCAGGTTAATCTACGATCTGTCGTTTTGACAGTGATAGATTTTTCTGTAAGAGACTAGCATAAGGACGATTTTATTCTTTTCTATCTGACCATTTCTTTAATTACTACGTAGAACACCATCGATCCTCGTTCCATCCACACGAAGTAAGCACAATGTCTGATAAGCATAAAGCTATATAGTATCGAGTCTCTGATCAATAGCATCTCTCCGTAACAGGCAGGAAAGAAAAGGGTGGGAAGCAAGAATAAAGACTCATCGGTCATCCGAAGAATCAGGTTCTCCTCGATAGCTTGTTATTCTTCGACGAAGAACAATGCAAATTGGCACAGTAATTCGGATCGGAGTTTGTTGGTCGCGCTTCATCGAGCCCATTATTAATACGGCCAATATTTACCGACCGGCTCAAAAGATCTTCGACGCCGGAGATGTTTCTCCTCGTCTTCTGTTTTTCCTAGGTATAGCAGCGTCTTCTCTGTTTCGACGGAGGACTCCGTGGCCCGCGGGCGCAATATGACATTTAATTAAGAAACTTGGGCGAGCTCTCCGAGTGATATTTGAGGTAATTAAAAATGTATCCGTCGCGGTTCTTTGAGACAAGCCATTTTCATTGCTGCACAAAGGAGCCTCCCGGGGCTAATCTCTCCGATCCCCACCCTATCGTTTCTCTCTGTGCTCTTTTCTCGTCCACCCACACGCTATGCCGTTCGTTCGTTCGTGCCTCGCACGAAATTGCCCGGGAGGTGACCGACGATGGACCAGAGACAGAAACACGCTGGAACGAACCGACTGAGAGAGAGAGAGAGAGAGAGAGAGAGAGAGAGAGAAATAAATAACGTGAAAAAGAGGGAAAGTGATAGAGGAACGCGGAACGGGGAACCGAGCCAGAGGTTACGTTAGAGAAGGATCGCCAGAGACAGAGTGCGAGGTGCTGGTGCGAGTTAGAGGCGAATGGAGGATCGAGTCAGATCTATATAAGAGGCTAAAACGATGTAACGCTGAAGTGCTCGCTTAAATCCGTGAAAATAAACGGAAACATGTCATTTCTCAATTATTTCCACTATTTATATTTGAAGAATTACATATTTTTTAAGTAATATCGAGTATTCAGTATCGTACAGATTAGAAGTTAAATGTATTCGTGGCCGCGATTTCTAACCTGAAAGTCAACTTTCAACACGACGCTGACGCGAATTTTCGAACGAAGTCGACTGACACGCAGGTGTGTGCGAAAGCATTCAACAACCGCGGGATCGTTTAATTTTGCAGAAGCTGGAATCTGGCTGCTCACTGGCAAAGGGCGGCATCCCTTCGACCTCCGCTTCTCCTCTTTCTTTCGCAGACTGTTCATAATCCGTGCAAACAAAGCGCGCCAGCACAAAAGACAATACCAAAAAGCAGCACGAGAGACGACAGCTTTAAACGAGATTATTAAACGATCAACAGAGTTTCCGCTTCGCGTTTGTAACCCGTTTTCCCATTCTACCTTCGAAACTCCCTTTTCCAATTCTCTCGTTCCTTCATACACGTTCTATACGTACATCATCGTGTCTTTTCTTCTCCTCTTCTTCTCTCTTCTTCCTCTTTGTACAAATACGTAATTCAAGATGCGGAACATTCGATAGTAAGTATACATAGGTAAATGCAAATACGAACGTTGCAGGAGGAAAATATGGAAAGTACAATTACGCTCGTTGATCTTTTAATCTTTATACGTTTTAATGTGATTTATTATGTCTCTGCCTTCCGCTCTTCATATAGATATAAATGTAGATATAGAAACACAGTAGATACGAAGCGCTATGAATCAGACGCAACAGCACGTAGCTGGTCATCCAACGAAGTAAAACCCAGACGAACTTGCAGTAAGAATCGCAGCCTCGACTCTCTCACCCATCAATCAGCGTTTCCTTCCAACCAACCCACCTCTCTCTTCATTCCTCCCTACAGATTTAATTAATCGCTTAATTATTCCCAGCACAGTAAATTATTCCGACGACGAGACACAGGACACGGGACCCAGACGCTGCATAATACACACATACGGTACACATAGATGCTATATAGGTACTCGACGGCGGGAAATATCCAGGGCAGGGACAGAGACGCGCGTGTCGCGACGCGACGGCCGATGGTAGATACGGGAAAGATGAGCGCGCCGCTTCCGTGGAACCGAGGACGGCCGTATTACGCGCGTTGCACACCGCCACGCCACCTCTCATCTGCATAACACCGGCGGACGCAGCCTCGACATGAATATTTACCGGTCATTTATAAGTGCTGCCACGCCGTTTATCGCGATTCGTCGCAATGTCCCCCTCCGATCGCGGACGAGGCGGACCGCGATCGTTTCATGGATCTCGCGCGTCCCAGACTGTGTACCGGAAACGCAGTGCACCCCGCTAGAGAGCCGCTCGCGTAACTTACGAACGACGATCGCTGTTGTGCCCCGCCACAGTTTACGCTGCATGGAATCGTACTTTATTGCCGGGCGATTCATTCACTTGGAATCGTCGCCTCTGCAGACTTTTGGGGACTTTGGTTTTTGTTCTTTTGCCTTTCTTCAGTTGTACGGCTTTTATAGGTTTTAATTTAATCTCCGAGCTTCCTGGATCTCTCGGTTTTCGTAGATATCTCGCGATCTTCCGGATGTTTTAAATTTTCATGGATTTTTTCAGGTTCCCGAGATTTCGTGTAATTAGTCCTTCTTAGTGTTTCGGGTTATCCCTGTCTTTGTGGATTTTCTTTCAATATTCCGCGCTTTTCGAGTCTCTTAGATCTCCTGGATTCCTTAGATATTGTCAATATTCTAAGTTTCTTGGATAACTTGATTGTGGGGTCCTTTATGCACCGATTCATATATCGTCGTAGAAAACGTTAGAAAGTAGAGCAATTGTGTTACGGCTGAAGATAAATTGCTGAGTAATAGAGAGGGAACAAATGACTCGTGGGTAATTAACGATGCATACGCGTGTTAATATAAACTCGATGAACCGCTAAATCGCGAATCACAGATTACGCGTTTATTAATTATTGACTTAACAAGCGCTTTTCCCTTCTGTTAAATGTTACGCCGAGGTGTTGACTCGCTGATAATCGAAATTTGAACGTATCGCATAACGGCGAATAAAATTGCTCGCGTCGATTTTGAAGAAATAAATAATTATGTCTAACAAAATTAATTTAACAATTTACTTGAACGAACAATGTCCTCTTAAAAAAAAGCTACGCAACATAACTTGCCAAACTAAATCAACTATACAACAGAAATATTACGAAACTATCCCCTCCCCCCCAAAAAAGGAAAGAGAAAAATAAAAGAACGATTAGAAAATCCAAATTCCCAAACAAATTGCATTCTCACCTTTCTCCATTGAATAACCGAAAAACCCGACATTCCCTGGAAACATAACCCGAACTGGATGCACGAGGTTCGACGTATCGTCATAAATGGCATCGATAGAAAAAAAGGTCTCGCGCGGCACCAACAACCGCAGGAGTTTTCATCCGGCTGGCGGTGGCTAATTTAATAAAACCGTGGACCCGCCTGCGAGGACCTGTGGAAAGAGAAAGAGAGCCGAACGAGGATGGAACATAGAAGGAGAAATCAAAAGAGGCGGAGAATCCGGGTAACCAGGGGTGGCAACACGGGGGAGAGAGAATTTTTCATATGCTTACTTGCACAGAAATAATGAGCTTGTCCATAAATAAAGAATAGAAGCCGCCTCGCGGCGAATGGGTAATGAAGTCTCTCGTGGATAATTGTTATCGTTGGAAAAGCGTTGCCAGCGTTGCGTTTTCCGCGATGAGGCCAAACGAAACAACTCTCTCCCTTCTTCTCCCCTCTCTTCTCGTCGTCTCTTTGCTTCGCCAAGCTTTCGTAGCGTGTTCGCGTTTCCGAGCGACTGGTATGTAACGAGGGAACTAACCAACACGTTGCCACGAGGCCGCTTTAAACGCGATCGACGATCGATATTCGCGAAAGAATTCTGCGAGTGCAGACCGATTCACGGCCCCCGTTGCGTAACTATTTTCATTTATCGCTAGATAGGGCTCGATTGGATAGTTTGATGGTCTCGAATTCCGTTATAGGAATTTCTACCGATACGCTTGATTATAGAAGCAGATTTTGGAATAAGAATTTTTCGCCGTAGGATGTAAACCCACTTCATATACGACACGACATATATCGCGCGTCTATGGGAAGCTGGCTGGACGAAGGACTGCGAGTTTGATTGGTTACTTCTGGACGACTCGATATAATCGTGATAATCACGCGTATTGGAAAGTCTCATATCTGCCTACGAATAAGATTCTTTAGCAACGCGTAACGAACCTGGTGAACTAGAGAGGAGACTTTTGCCCCCTCGTCGTTCTGCTAGCCGTCTCGTTATCTCTGCACAATACATTGAAAATAAATTCATACATTTTGTTCCGCTTAAACGTATATCGCGTGGATTGCCATCGAAAGCTTTAATCTTCGCTGCGTGCTATATCGATGTCGGTCCGGTCTCTCGAGGAGGACGAGTTGAGCGTGCAAAGGGTGAAAAGAGTGCCGCCGCTGATCCACGCAGAGAGCCAGATCGTATCGGGCTAGCTGTCTCTGCTCGGTGTGCTTACTCTGCGCTTACCACTCCGTCTAGCTCCGAGGTATTTGATATTGACTTGCTCGAGCCTCGACTCTGAACTCCCGGGCCGTTGTAGGGAGGAAGAGGAGGAGGAGGTGGAGGAGAGAGAGGATGGAAGTCACCCCCTCCAGCCTTGGAGCGTTTAATTAAAAAGCTCTCTCTCTCTCTGTGGAGAAGGCTGGTTCCGTAGACTTGTAGCCGCGATATGTGCGGCCGATAGTCGACATCACACATGGGTGATACCGGAAGCTCCGCTACCGAGCTAAGTACACACTGGCCAGCCCTCACAAAGGAAATGGAATCCTTCGCTTTCCGGATGAAATTAACTCGAAACTTTCGACCAACCAACCGGTCCGCTCTGATTATTTTAACCTGGTTCACGGGAATTCAAGGATCACTATGTATACGTATATTGGTATATGTATCGAAATGAAGAAACTATAAAGGTAGGTACAAGGACCTCTGTGATCGCAGATGGTGAAATTTTTCTTGGTAAAAGATTAGACCAACCGTGGTTTTGTATACTTTGAGTCGGTACATCGGATTAATCACCAATATCATTTGCCATCTAACCGAATGAAAACTATTGACGTAATTAACGAAAAATCCAATCTCTATAGTACAGTAATTTTGAAATAAAGGATTTACAGTTGAAAGCGTGGAACAAAAGCTTGGCTAAGTCTTAGCGAATGTTTATCACGGGATTCTTAATGTTCTTTCTTTCCTGATCGGTTTTAATTGCCAATCGACGCACCACGATTAACAGGAATAACGGCATCGCGGAAATTGCTCCTTCTACCCGTGTATGTCGCGTGCAATCGAGGATGAGAACCTGTGAGAGCCAGCGTGTCTCCTGATAATCGTGATTCACGTACACACTCACCAACTATGCGAACGTAATGTCGCCTCCGTTGCACGCGAATCTCGCCTTAACGATTTCCCCGCGGAAAATCATTTCACCACGCGTGAAGAAATGCCGTCCCGGAACTTGCTGCCAGTTTCCAATCATGCCCGGCGAACGTGCGAATTTAATTCATTTTGTTATTCGTACTTCTGCCGTGCATCACACTTACACGCTCTAACTATTTGGAACTGCAACACATATTGAAACGTGTAGATTTCAGCGTCCAATAGTTCGATCAAACGTTTATCGCGTTTGCCGATACGAAAATATTAACAAGAAATTCGTAATGTTTCGTATTCGACGAGAAAGAAAAAACAAAAATATTGAGATATGTATAACAGACTAGATTAGCCGTGTAGTAGTGACACACGTATGTGAATACGAGTGTGTAGAAGTATGTGTGTGCGCGGCGTCTCGAAAAATAGATGAATGTTCCGTTGGCAGTGTGGTATGGAAGATGGAGAGACAAAGAGAGTGCTGAGACGCGTGCAAATGTATATCGACGAAGATCCTGGGAATCGTTTATTAAATAAATCTAAAACTATTTTAATATGAATTCTAAATGTAACCTTAGTGTTCCTTTACTTTTATTTCGGCGATTCAGATCCACAATTCTCAACAGAAAAGAAAGACGAATGTCTTGCTTAAACGTGGAAATTGCGAAGAATTTCTGAGATCATTAAAATTTAGAACATGTAAATTTGTGAGGTAAAGAGGGAATAAAATCGTGGATGGCGTCGCGTGCGCAGTCGCGTTAACCCGCGTCTCCTAGCGTGTTCGTGAAGCTAAATGATACACGATGGCGAAACGACGCGAAACAACGCGAGGCTTTCCATCTGTTTCGCCCGTTCCCGCGGCGTACGCGCTCTTCGCCGAGAGAGTACGACGAACCTGGTGTAACTGATGAAATTTAGGAATGAATTATTCATTTAATCGCTCCACGGACAATTTACCTCGCGAACGCTCGCGTCCGCCGTCCGGGCGAGAATCGGTTTGAGAAATGCAGCGAGTTTCTTCGTTTAACCGTCGTGAAACTGTGTCCGCGACGAGTTTTTCTTTCTTATCGTTGCTTCGTATCTCGGTTTTAACAATTTGAATATTGACGTATTTAGATTTAATTATACGTCGGTTATATTCTATCCGAAATTTGGAAGAATTTTATTCGCTTCTAATGAATTGCTTATAACAAATTGAATATATTTGTATAATTTTCTGTATTAGAAGCAGTGTTTTAAAATTAAAATTCTTAGGGTAAAAACGAGGGAATTGTTGCTCCTGACAAATTGCTTATTCTTGCTCGTATGTATGTTATACTTCCGTATCGCGATGAATGTAAGGAATGTGGTAATTCTTTCTGCGTTCTTTCCTGCAAGATTTACCAGGAACAATTTTTGTTACGCAATCGTAAAATCTTAACTGCGTAACTGTATGTTAAACCTTGTATATTTAGATAGCCGATAAAGACATTACATCAATAAAAATTATAATTTTCTCAACTCTCAACTCTTTCATCTGATTAATTAATCTTTCAAGAGCTATTTGTGCATCTAGTCTTCTATTAAATTATACAAGCAATTGTATTCTTTAAATTACCAAGAATTTGTTCAAGAAGCGTACGTCAAATACCCGGGGCAATTAAGTTCGCAGAAGTAAATGATACGGTGTAATGATTCGACTGAAATCACGTTTCAATTATCTCTGATTAGAGAAACCGGCGTAAATCTACGTAGGACGCGGAAGAAAGAAGAGAAAGAAAAAAAGAACACGTGCGGGCACGTGTACGCAACGCGTGCATGTGCAACGAGGATCGCAGACGACCAGAACGGCCGGGTCACGCGATGGGAGAAACGTTTTTTCCGTAAATGGGAACCAGACCGACGTGTTACTGCCACTCTAAGGCTCCTGTTCTAATCAGACCGTGGTTTTATTGCAACTTTGCAGAGTATTTCGAACTTCACGAGCCGTTTGCGCCGTGATGCTAAGGTAAACTTTGGAAAAACACTGTTGTAACTGGTTTCTCTTGCGAATTTGTGACGGATCCGCGGTCGTGATCTTCCTTTAATTACTAATTGCACGTATCACGGCATCGTGGTTATGTAGCGGCTTCGAAAAATCACATGGTCATCTATCACGTGGCGATGTAGCATCTGAAGTAACCAGGTGTTTCATGGAATTTGATTCGAAGAGTAAGCTGAGCGATATTATACGGTGGAAGGAGCATATAGGATATTTTTGATTTTTTTCCACAAATTGTGAAAGTATAATCTAGAAAGAAAAGTCGTTGATCTTTTCTTCGGTTGTTGATAGCAGCATCCAGCGAAGACTCGTTGTACATCCGGAATCGGGGGCCACATCTCTGGGAAACGGAAATCCGAGACGAGAGAGGAGGCAGGCAAGAAAATAAATCGCAATGATCTCCGTACTGTGGCGGCCTCTATGCTTGTAATTGGCTCCGTGAGAGCTCCGCGTCCGCGGCGATGATTGTCGCCAACCCGTCGATATACATCGCATGAAAGACACGGACGAGCACGCGCGCAAGTTGAACTCGCTGCTACTAAAAAGACCCCAAGCGAGAAACAGAGAGGGCAGGTTTGAAAACGTGCGCCAGTCGAAGCGAAGATATCGCTGACAAGCGACCACCGGGAACCCTCGCGTGCAACTACGTTTCTTCTTTTCTTGATTCTGCTTCTGCACCCTTGCTACGCTCGGTTTCCATCTTCAAAAGGACCATCGAGAACCGATACCTTCTTCTTCTTTCCCGGTACACGCGCTCTTTGGCACGAATCCAAGTCGTCACCGCTAATTTGGTGCCGATACGGACACTCCATGCCTTCTTAGTTCAGGATTCGTAGAAACGTGGCGTAACGACATAAAGTTCTTGTTACTGTCGTTGATTTTCTTATCGATTACAGATCGAGCAATTACTCTTTCGAATAAATCGAAGCATCGACCAGACCATCGTTAAACGAATATTAATCGAAACGTACTTGTCAACGTTCTAATTTGAGACTTGTCAAATGTTGCAAATAAAATCTAACTTCATCGAAGTTCCATCAGTATCAAAACTATGTTCAGATCGCATTTTCGAATCAGCCTGTCTCTTGCGATACGTCTCACTTGCTTTCCCTTTTACCGCAGGTCTCGCGAAAATCTCACGAGGAAAGCCGACAGGGAAAGAGGAAAAAGGTAACGTGGCGAGTTGCACGTGCGAGTAGGAGCACCGTGAACACGGTGAAATTTCAATCGAGGCGAGCGGTTACACGACTACGGGACGGCATGAGACACCTTTTTTCACCTCGTCAGCATCGGTGCCATGTACGTAGCGGATGTCGGCGTCGACTTCGGCCAGCGGTACGGGCTGCGGTGTCGCCAAGACGCATTGCGCGTCGCGCTATCGGCAAAAAGGCCGGCTTTCCAATTGAATTTATTCGCCTAACGAGTGTAGATTCCGTCGCGCCGACTATGGCCGGGACAAATGGCGCGCATCGAGCCGCGCCGCGACGTGTAGCCGGAACCAGAGAATTCCGTTACGGAGTGGAAAGCCTAGGGAATTGCCAGTGACAACGTTACGAGCTGAGCAGGATCGAAAGGACCGAGGAGACCGATTCAATTTGCGTTCGTTCCTGTTCAGCTGGAATTGGACATCGGTCGCATCTGATTCCCCCTGTTCTGCGCTTGTGTTCATTGGGCTTTGGCATTGCTAGGATCTGTGTTCTCGCGATTTCAGAACGATCGAACAATCGCTTTAAATTTATTCTTCTTTTTCGTATCGCCAGATATTTTTCGTAAACCTTTGGCAATTTACATCTGCATAGTACTTTTTCCTCGGATCGATTCGTCTCATTATTGACAGTTAGGACATTTTGAATATAACCAATAAATAGAAGATACTTTGAAATAAAAAGTGTCCCATTGAACAATTAAACATTTTTATTAGAACATTAATAAAAAGAAAGAATGAGAACAAATTTTGCATCTAACGGTGCACTGTGTTTGCATCCATATCTTTGAGGGCTAATCTGCGATTATTATTATAAACACACCTTAGAAAATAATCGTAAATGCTGTTTTATAATCATATAATTGAAGTTAGAAGCGTGAACATACCTTACTATTGTATATAGAATGAGCAAATACTGTCTACTAATATCTCCTACAAGTTTCAATAATATAATCTCGACGTTTTGCTTACGACAAAATAACGAATGCGAATGGTTTGCTAAAATAAACGAAGCTTCTTATAATATGTCGCTATCAACAGTTACCAAGACGTCACGATGGTCACCCGTAACTACCAATAAGATAAACGGTCCATTGGAGAAGAATTACATCATCAACTTATTATTATTTTGTCATTATATGCTTTAAATAATAAAAATACTCCCGTGGCGTCCTGAGCGAAACATGTGATTTCGGTGTGGCAGTCAAAGTGTTAACCGTGCATCGTACAACGCTCATAGATTATATCGTCAAAATTATACATTTGACTCCTTGCCAGTAAATGTCCCAGATAACTAAATGTCCAGTATATCGTATCTTCGTAACCTAAAGAGGACGTGGTCAAAAGTTTAGAAGAATCGGATCGAAAAACAGAGAAGAAGCGAGACCACGCGTGTCCGGTTGCGCGATCCCGCGATTCACCGTATTCATTGCATGGTTTGCCCAGTCGCAGAGAAAGAGCTGCATTACGTATGGCGATTGCGTCAGGGTGATATCGTCATCGGACAGGGCGAACACGACTTTAGCCTTCTCGGCCGAGGACACGAGCGAGGAGAGCAGAGGTGCGTGTCCCGACACGGCTTGCCCATTAGGTGGACCCGCCGCGCCATCAGATTAGATTCCGTTTCGTTCGCCGTTCGTCCGCAACAATGCCGGTGAACCGCGATGCATCGCCGGAACGGCGACGTTCCGGCTAACACGCTTCCTGGATTCGTGAATCCACGACGTAACTGGCCCGGTTGGGACACGCATCTTCTTGCTCGTGACTCTCAGCTTCCTTCTTCCAGCGTTTTGGTACTAGAAAATATGTTCGTCCCTTTTTCTTTTATTGCTAGATGTTGGTAGAGATTGTTCTCTTACGTATAATGGAACGTAGAGGCAATTGGTATCGCTATTTTTATGATCCGGATCACGTTCGTTTTTCCTTCTCTTCGATCTTTGGCCGATGGAAAATCTTGTCGACATGAAACCGACGGAATTGTTATAATCGTAATACGTAATTGTAAATTGGCGTTGAATTCTTTTAAATGGAAGCCATCTATGGGCAAAGTGCAACATTTTCCCTTTCTATTTCTTTCTGCGCTCCAGACGTTTCCTCGTTTCCCGCCATAAATATTGATTACGAGTTGTTACCACAAGGATTGCGATTCCAAGCTTGCATTTCTGGCTGATATAGACATTAAGGAAACTTGTTTCCAGCAATGTGTTACTGGTCTTCACCAAGTTTGTTTTAATCGACCAAATACGCTAAACATCCGTATTAATGATATAATGAACGCAAATAAGGAAGTTGAGTAATTAAGTATAATGGGGATTTAGCTTCCAGCGACCTTGGGTAGCCAATTTATTTCGGACAAAAATATGAACATCCGTTTTGATTAATTGTTACTGGTATAACGATAAAAACAACGATAAAACATCGCGAACAATCTAAAATAATTCAGCGTGTAAAACTCGATGTATTTCAAATCGTATCATCTTCGATTCTAATCTACAGTTTGAGCTATTACGTCCACTACTCAAACTGAAGAACCACTCATCACCTTTACGATAATTTTTCCTAACCGTAAACAGATAAACACCGATCAGTTCCCATCATAATTACTTTCTCTAACACTTATGCTATTCACCACTGTACCCAACACGTACCGCGTAACCGGCAAAGTATCACGAAGCATAAAGCACATCGAATCGCGTCGCTAATAGAGTGCACTGATAAACGACACGAATATCGTTGCGGATATCGCATGTATCGTCGGTGTTAAAAGCTGTGATGCGGCGCTGTTTTCTACCAGTGGGTCGGGCTACGAGCTACGACAAAAGTGGAAACGAGCCGATACGAGACGAAGCCAGCGAAGCGGAAGCGAGGCGAGAATCGTGCGCTTCTCGTGGCTCGTGGCTCGATAAGAAAGCTTCGAGAAAGCATCAACTGGCCGACAAAAGCCTAGCCGGCGATAAGATTAAGCGCGCTCCGGGGCAAAAGAGCATCTTTTAGCCGAGCAACTTTGCGGCCCGACCTCGAAAGCCCGATTACGTAATCAGGAACGATCGATCGCGCCGGGGACCGTTTCTCCTTTCGTCCAACCGCCTTCGAACACGAGTAACAGGACCATGATTTTCCATTTCGAGGTATCGACAGTATAATTCCGATTTCGGAGATGGCTTTTTTACAAAATAAATTACTTATTGTCGGGACATTAAGAAGATTGCGAAAGCGATAGAATCGAATACAGCCATTGACGCGTGAAATAATAAAAATTCTAAAAGTTTCGAAGCTACCGTCGTCGTTTGATATCTTCGCTTGAATTATTATCGTAGATTATGTAACGTGGAAGTAACGAGTCGTCGGAGTAGTTCTTATTTCAACAATAATATACACGAGCTTAGTCACATAAATAACGAAATAAGGAAATAACGAACAGAAGAACAAACTTTCCAACCAGTGTCAAAGGATGAGGCACGGTCTCCTTAAATAACCAACAGCAATCTCTGTGCCATTCATGTCGTTGCTTAAAACGAATTCTACGAAATGGTAGTAATAATTCCTACGAAATTAACCAATCCATCTTGGCCTGTATAATTAACGTCCTTTCTATACTTGTCCTTTGCCATTAACCAACGTAAATCGTGCAAGAACATCGCAAACGTAATCGTGTAATAGGAAGGTATCGCGCAGGCGAACGATTTTCCCGTGATTCTCGTCCTCTCCGTTAGTTAGAAAGTCCAGTGAATTATCGAGCATCCAGAGGCGTGTCCCGATGGAAATTTATTCGACGGCTTCTAACGTGCACAGGACTGCGGCTCCGGCATTAATGTATCTGCCGTGAAATCGGTGTCCTCGGAATCGCGCGACACGCACTCCATGTTGTTGCGACTTTTTTTCGATTCGGCATACCGGTTAGGGGACACGAGATGCGGTTTCTCGCGGGCTATCGGCATCGGTCGGCGCTGATCTTTGACGGTGCGACCGGACGCGATCACGCGCGCGTCTTCTCCGAGAAAAACTCTAATTACGAGGTTCTCGCTCGGTCTGCTGGCAAATGTCGCGGATACCTGAGAAGGCTGCGTAATACCTGTCTGTCGCGAAATCGAATGTCAATCGATTCTTGAGGAGATTTCAAGAGGGAGATTGGTAGACTCGTTGAGATTCGTGTGAGCAAAAGAAAGAAAACGGGAAATTTTGGGATTAGAACCTAGTATACGGTACCTAAGTAATATTATATAATTTGTTTCGAATTTTTTTGAAAATGGAAATCTATACTTTGGAAAATGTGTACTGAGCGATGCATCGAGAAATTTAAATATCTTTGAATTTTAGATTTCGCACAAAAAATACTTGAGAATTCTCGGAAAGCCATAAACGAATCGTAATCGCTCGAAGTTGGATAGAAGTTTCTCTCACAAGTTTCTCGAACGCGACATTCAAGTTCCCTTCGCTTGTACACACGTTAAACGCACGGAACGTCTCGATAAAGATCTCGCGCAGCGTCCAAGCGAAAGGGTACGGTCATTAAAAAAATCTAATTAGCATCGCGACTCGACGACACTCGTATTACATTATTGCGGACAACACTGCCATGTTATCAAAGCGTTTTAACCCAACAAGCACCTTGAGAACAGCGACAACGAGCAAGCAAACTTCCGAGGAAAAAATAAAAGAGTGAGAAGCACGTCAAGCATATGATCAGACGCGTATAATCACACAAGATTCCGTAAAAAGGAAAAGTCAAGTTTCACGATTATCGATAAAATCGATCAAGACTAGCCACTTACCTTGCCACCGTCCACCATCTCGCCCTCTCCCTGTCGCCGATTCGTCGAGCCTCTCTCGATCGTCCTGAAACATAGTATACGCGTAAAGAGACTATTCTCCATCGTTACCACTTCGTTGTAACATCGAACGATTCGCAGCCGAATACGTTTTACGATTAACTCGATTTTTCAGAATTTTTCGATTTCGCTCTAATTTTCAATTTTTCGTCTAACTAATCGTAAACTGTGAAATAATAAACAATGTGAATTTTAATCAATAACATCTGCGATCGCGTTAATTTATTTAATTTCTGATCTATAGGATGGGTCAGCCTGACTTTTGGACAGCACGCACGACTTTTCTTGTGTCTCGTCCTCCTTTTCTGTCGTCTGAGACGTCGTTCACGAAGAAGAACGAATGACGTTGTTTCTTTTTTCCACGTCATCCAAGGTGGATGAAGGCGGACGCAGAGGAACTCGGTAATAAAGTCGCGTCTCGTTACGCGATGATACGGCTAGCTGACGGGCAGGGCGCCGTGCAATTACCAAGTTGCATAATTGCGCGCCATGGCAACAGAGTGAAAAAGTATATCAGCCCGTGCCCGGTTCCCCGTAATATTACTTTATTAGCGAAATGGGATAATGCCACGGTGTGTGACAAATTGGGAGCAACGCACGCTCGCGCACCAGGCGACGGCCGGAAAAGCGATGAATATTCATGCAGGCGGTTGAGAGGAGAGAGGAGTTGGTACGATGGGACCGCTAGAAGCGCGAGCAACGTCGACCAAGCGGCACCCTGTGTTCGCGCGTCTTTTCCAACGTCGATGATGGCGACTATACATCGCGGTTCCTTCGTCGATACGTAGCTCCGAGGGAATCGCGATTGTGATTATCATCCGATTGTAAGTAGCAGTGGCAGCAGCTTCGTATCAATGTTTCTTTACTGGAGTTAGTTATTTTAGTTATATTTAAGGGAAAAGGAAGAGAGAGAAGAGAAGATAGATGTAGCATAAAATAATGACGTTGATTAATAACGTGGCAACCAGATAACATAATACGCGTTAAAGATCGCAAGGTAGATCGATGTATATACTAAGTATATTTATTATTATGTTTCACTCGTTAAAGGCACTTGAGACATACAAACCTTTGATTTCTAGTTCGTTCTACGGTGGCGTTGTATATGTTTCTTTCGTTATTATTGATAATTGATATTTTCGAGTACCGTTTCTTCGTGTAAAGTGACACTAAGAATTATTAGATTGTTACATATCGATGTCACTGACGTTCAGTGTTAAAAAAAAAAAAAACGTGTAAATGTAAACTCTCATAAACTGAATCTGGATGAGAAGTATGTTTGATATCAAGTGCAATTATGTTGTTCTTCTTGGATGAAACTTTATCGATAAAAAAGGTAGCACTTGTCGAGGTACGGATGATGAATGGGTGTATGTTTGCCAGTAGTATGCCTGGTTTTTACTTAATGCAATTACATAGAATGAGTTCACATAACGAGGATGTTCAACGTACGTATACCTTTCATCGTCGATGGAATTTTATAGAAAAAGAAGAAACTTCGCACTTGTAAAGAGTTATAAATAACCGTGCATATGCTCGCCAGTAATTAGTTAAACAGAATAAATGTGCGCACGAGGAATTTTTAACGTGTACACCGTTCAGAAAACCAGATGCAATTCCTGTGAGATGTATAATTATCAATGGTACTTTATTTTTATTACACTCTTAGTATGTTTCATGGTATATAAAGCCCTGCATTTGCATTAGAAATTTGCAATATAATAATAATAATTGATAGCTAATAAATTTTACTGCTACCCATTTATGTTCGTTATTATTTCTACCATAATTGAAGCAAATTAAAATATGCCAGTTTAATAAAATACGCTCTGTCAACGCAATTTTTCATTCCTATTTTCACCATAATTTGCATAAATAGTAACGTCTTAACAAAATCAACATTTTCCAATAATGGGTGCAGGTACGTTATACAAAGTATTTGTACATGCTCTTACTTACCAATCAGGCGTTTTCTATCAGGTTCTATACATTTCATTTCCATAGCATTACATTTTTCTAGTTACTGTTAACCGTAAATGATACGACATTTAATATAACTGAACCTATTCAACTAGTATGTAAATGCTGTAATAAATACAGTCATTATAAGTATTTATGTAAGTAGACAAATATCGAGTCGTTTCGAGGCAACCGTGAGTCCAAGGAGGACCATAAAGAAAGAGTACCGTTCTTTTCGCGGTCACAGTACGCCGGTAACAAAAGACGCGTAAAACGACGCGGCCCAGAGATCACGTGGATGCCATGCCGTGGGCCAATTTATTAACGTTAATAATAAAGCTTATTAAAGCTTTTTATTCCACGCTTGTCACGCGTCTCGTTCCTTCCCCTTCCCTCACGATCGTTGCAACGTTCTTAATTAAAGTAATAAGCTAGGTCAAAGAATTTACCGTGAATCATTACACGCGGTGCACTATGATTACACGTCCCCTTCCCGACTCCTGTGGACGTCGTTATAATCGCGTGAAAAAAAAGTATATCTTCAGTGTCTTGCTTCGGTAATTATTTATTACAGGTCGCTATTCGCAAATCCTCGCCAACGTACACGTGCAGTCCTCTGCTAGTTATTTTTATCGTTCACCATGAAAACTCGCGTATCGAAGAGGATGAATATACAGAGGAAATGTTAATTCTGTGGTTATCGCGCGATCTGTACTAATAATGCGAACATTCGACGCGAACATAAAATTGGCTTGTTGTTGTTGAAGATCAGGTATTAGGGAAATTGGAGATCTTTCAAGCCAAGATATGTTAATAATTCAATTCAAGTTCAGAAGTGTGGAATTATTTGACGTAGAAGTAGATAAAATTTGTCTCTTCAAGGTGGTCTTCCATCATCAGAGAACTTACAATTTTATCATCTGAAATTCACGTTTCGCGAACGAAGAAACGAAGGGACAAATTCGATCGTTGGGTGTATTGGGTTAGCAAGTGATCGCGGATTTTGTCATTACCACCTGTAATTATGTGGTGATCTTCAACAATAGCAAATGGTAAGTTAGGTGGTAATGACAAATCCGCAGTCACTTCGTTGCCAACCCAACATATCGAAACATGATGGCACGTCCGGTAATTGATCCGGAAGTGAGCACAATTAAGCAATTATTTAACACTTAATTATTCGGTTGGCTGTTAATTTCATACGTTACGAGACGCATCGAAAAATCTTGTCTTGCGTTTCTTTCGTTGCTCGCGATAAACGTACGCGACATCTAAACGAAACCACGGGTTCCTCGTTAGTTTCAGCGGGAAATTTGAACGAATCCCCTGTTATTAGTTATTAACGAAGAAAATCCAGCTGTTTGAATCGCATGAAGTGACAGAGCTCGCTTAATGCAGATTGAACGAAATGTGTTGACGGACTTTTTGCATGGCTGCCTTCGGAAATAGGCAATGTTTACTCACTTGCAATGGAATAGCGTATCTTTTATGATTGGATAATAGTTGCATAGATAAGCGTGTGCGCGTAATTAATATGTTGCGTAAGAATTCAATGCCATTAATAGAAGTGGTATTAATATAATAATAGGTTATTAGAGCGCGTGCCGACCTATAGCACAGACTGAATTAATATAGTCGAGCTTTTCGAACGCAGAGCCTATTGGATATGTAGGTCTGTAGGTAAACATACAGGTGATGAGTGGATTTTCTACTCGAATAACAGGTCAATTCACTATTTTTCTTATGAGCCGTTTCTCCATAAGGGTCAATTACATATATATATCTGTTGAGAATTGTGGATCTTAATTGCCGAAATAAAAGTAAAGGAACACTAAGGTTACACTTAGAATTCATATTAAAATAGTTTTAGATTTATTTAACAAACGATTTCCAGGATCTTCATCGATATAAATTTACAAGCGTCTCAGCACTCTTTTTGTCTCACCATTTTCCATATCACACTGCCAATGGAATAGCTACACACACTCATATTCACATACGTGTGTCACTACTACGAGGCCAATCTAGTCTAGCACACAAAATTATATACAGGGTGCGCCGTTAGAATTCGGACAGAATTCAATTTGTAGTTCCCACCATATTAGAATTCAGATGTTTGTGCTGATTGACTCTGAAGTTAGTTAAATATGTCAATAAGTCTTCTATAACCTCAAAATGACAGAACTCGTTAAGCAAAACCCGGAATACGATAGAAGAGCGGCGATTATAGAAAGTCTTCGCGCCGGGAGAACGCCGGTCGAAATTATAAAATTCTTTAGCTACCCAAGATCGACGGTATACGACATTGCTAAGAGATACGCAGCCTCAGAGTGGTTCGAGAAGGGTTCTCCTTCTCCGGCGAGAAAAGTTCAGGTTAGGGAAAAATCAACAAGGACGCCAGAAATTATTCAAAGGGCCCAAGACATGATTTTGGAAGATCCGGGAACTTCTGACAGGTCCTGAAGACAGTAATAAAGCCGTGGATGGAAATTACGGCTTCTGGAAGGCCGTATTTATTTCAACAAGATGGCGCACCTGCTCACACAAGTCATCTTGTTCAAAATTGGCTCTCTGACAATGTGGACATGTTTTGGTCGAAAGATTTCTGGCCTCCTAACAGTCCCGACCTAAACCCATTGGACTATTACGTGTGGGGCGTTATCGAGAGACAAACTAATAAATGCAGGCACCCCAACGTCAACTCCCTACGAGCTGCTATCGAGTCAGAATTCGCGACAATTAAACGCGACCAGTTGAAGTCAGCGTGCTCGCGCTTTAGAGCAAGAATAGAGCAGGTCATAGAGGCAGAGGGTGGTTACATAGAATAAAAGTTCTCAGCAAGGACCCTTTAAATGAGATATAACAACATTTTCATGTGTTTTTGTGTATTGACTTAAATAAACAACTTTCTGCACAAAACTTCTTTTGTCCGGATTCTAACGGCGCACCCTGTACATCTCAATAATATGATTATGACGTCTCATCGAAAATTATGCGATTTTCGTTTGAGACATAGTGTGATAATTAATTTAAGATTAATTCATGCACAGGATATTTAATGCACGGCTTGATGCGCGGCTGTAGCCAGTTGAGTTTACCTTAAACGTTCAAACTAATTCACCGCCGGCTCATAGTATATTACAACATTACTTTGTACCGTAATACAAGTCGATGTTGCCCGATTAACATCCCAGATTACACAGGCAATGCTCCTTACGCCGATGAGCATATACTTAGGCGGTGAGAAACGATCGAGCCTGGAGAAGATAACGGCGACAACGTTTGCGACCATACTACGGTACCGATCTTCTACTGCTTTGTCCTTTTGCACCGTACCAACCAATATTCATCGATTTTGACATTTATATTTTATGTAAATCTCGAAAGAAATACGTATCTCATTTGATCATCTACTTAGTTTACTATTAACTTTTCTATTCGAAAGATACGAAACAAATGCTTGGAATTTTCTTTCGTGGCCAGAAAATCGGTCAGACTCGGTGATAGATGTTGGAATCGATGAAAGAAAAAAAAAAATATTTTTTAGTCTTTAATAACTTAATAATTCCTACTAATATTACCGTTATTACAAAGTTTCTCTGTCTCTGTAAAGAAACAACCTTTTTATAATTTCCACTTGTCGCCATAAATACACATATCTGTCCTCCGCTTCTAACCCAAGATTCCGCTAGAAAGATTATATGCGCGCGTGCAAGCTGTCGCCCAGGTTCTATCGTTTGACGCGTAATTAAAAGAATACTCGGTGGTGCCAGGCTTCGGCAAATATCCGTTAGTTTACGATCGAGTGGCGCTCAAGGGGCGCGATAAGTCCGCGCGGAAATGTCTACGTGCTAATATTACGATCGCAACAGTTATTCGGAGAATAGGAGTCACCCACGCCTTACCATTTTCCAAGTACTTTTTGTAAGCGTGTACAAGGATTACGCGTTTGCTTGGTCATAGAAACACTTGTCATACGGTGCTGTAGCTCGTCTCTGCTTGCATTTTGTCTTCTATTGCTGCGATATACACGGACGACACTGTACGTTGAGTTCAGTTGTAACGAAAGATAAAATCTCATAAGAATGCATTTTTATGTGATTTTTTATGGTAGAGCAAGTTGCGCGTAGAATTTTTTTGCTGACTTAGATATTAGTTTCCGCCGTGTTTGTGTAGAACACGTCGAATGGTGAAGTTATTATGAGTGATGGGGTATTTTGTTGGCAGGATAGCGCGAGACACCGTAAATAAGAGATTGGCGCATGAGTTATTCGATTGAGTAGGCGTGGAATGTATATAATATCGAATACTAGGCGAATAGGAACACATATTGATCGCGTCTTGTACACTTCGTTCAGAAAATTCTCAGCAAAGCTTTTCCCATTTTCCACATTTTTACCAACATACCAATGAAAGAATCATAAGACGAGGTACGTGTCATTATTCATATGTATACATAGAGAAATATTCAAACGTGGAATTTATTTCAATCGCAGAATAACTTGCAAAATAATCAAAACCATAATCGAGCGATTTTTCACCAACTAGCCGTAAGTCATTCAAAAGCAACTCATCAACGCGCAATATTTTTCTCAGTAGAATCGACGCTGGTCAGATTCGAAAGCGCTGTTACCTGTTTCACGTAAACCAGGCGTATTCGAGCGATGTGGCCGCCTACGGCCGCGGTTCCGCGCTGTCTCGCCCGTTAGACGTCGCGTCGGTCAGGATCGTTTAATTATTCGAGCCGGCGACGCGGAACCGGCGAATATTTCTCGTGGTCGCCTTTCCAAGCGGACGCGTGAACACAAGCAGGCGTGGGAGATGTTTGCGCGCGCTCGATCGCGTAGATTAGACGTTGTACGAGCCGCCTCTACGTAGATAAGAAGCGCTGATAAGATCGTCAAGCGACGACTCGATCGTGTGGATCGTGGTTCGATCAATTAAGGAAATCACCGCTGGTGGCGTACATGCAGAAGCGAACGCTCGCCTCGTATTTATGGCTCTGTCCACGGTGGCGGCCATAACCGTCAGTTTGTTTGTTAGAAAACAAGCCGCTGGCTTTCGCACATTGTACGCGCCGCGAGATAATCGGCTGCCCCGTCTCTCCGCCGCCTTGTTATTAATGCGTAATTGAATGTTGCGATTCATTACCCGGACGTTATATTTCAAGCCGGTTGACTCGACCAGGGCTCCACCCGGCTGACCGTCTCGTTTACCATCTGTCCACCGTTTTCTTCTCGATGGAAATGAGAAAGCGGTAATGAGGATTTATATTACAAAGTTACCACGGAGTTTCAGGTGGAAAAGAGACGGGGCAATTTTTAAGAGGCTTCCGATAGACTCTTTATAATTTTTACGCTTAAGGAAATAACGTAGAAAATGAGGAAGGGATTGAGCCACGATGTAGAAGAATTAGGGTAATGAGTAGAATCTCATTAGTCAGGATTCAGCGAGGGATATAGGCGTACTGATAATGGAAATTTTTTAGCGATGGAAAAAATTTCTCATCGTGTTACATTATTACTGTAGAATCTCATTCGTTGGAAATAATGAAGCCTTTATTTAAATTCCACAGAAAATACAAAAGCCACTTGCTGTTAGTGGAATGAGCTTTTTCCATGTAGTAGCGTAGTCTTTATGAGATACTATTCCACGTTCCCATTGCATTCGGGTTCTTACTTCTTAGCCGTTAACCAATAACGCTAAGAGTCTTGGAAACTCTGCGTCGATACTTCGACGTCCAATGCTCCAACCTTATCCTGTTCTCAAACGTTTCATCTCTGATATACAGTTTGTAAAAATTAGCAAATATTTATCAATGCGTATATGCAACGAACGATAGTCTCGCGGTATAGCTACGTTTAATTCAGACGAACAGAACATAGTAAGTAGTCACGCAGCATCTAGCCGTTGTCGGTTACGAGATACTCCGGTAATTAACCGGTAATGAGGTATGGTCTAGCATGGCGAGTGGATAAATAAGTCCTAACGGTCGATGTACACACACACACACACACACACACACACACACACACACACACACACACACACACACACACACACACACACACACACACACACACACACACACACACACACACACACACACACACACACACACACACACATGTATGTATATATGGAGAGCGAAGAACGAAGGGTGAGGAGGAAAGGTCCTAATGGAATATAAATCTTGGAACTGCGCGGGGGTGGAGTACGTACTTACGTCTGTGAGTGCGTGGTCGAGATTCATTTGTAAGGGCGTTTATTGTTCGTCCATTGCGGTTTATACGTGCTTGATGAAGATGTTGGTGAGGATGGAGGAGGAGGAGGGTTGTATTAATGGCACGAATGTATAGACTCATTAATTTCATGTTGTCCTCGTTGTATCGCTGTAATATCGTACAGTGCATTTATTTCATTCATTGCAAAAGATTAAGAATATTACTGATCGTTATGAATTAATTTTTGGTGTTTTTATGCGAACTGAATTTTGATAATTATCCATTTGTGAATGTTAAACGTAATCGTACCACTGTATATTTACAGTACAGGCATATAGTATTTATAAGATTATAATTTGTCATTAGACCGACATAAAATAAACTAGCCGGCGATACCAATTTGCAATTAAGTAGAATAAACATTAAAGTAAAGTATTCTACTTGATTTTCAAAAACATTCATTATAATTTTAAATGAGGCTTGCCAGTTTTCGGTCTACCTTTCAATAGCTAATTGGGCATTATTAATAATCAATGGCCGTGAATACCTGAGATACCCCACGAGGCACTTCAACCGAATAAACGTTCTTGAGTATTTTATCTTTAAAAAAAAGAAAAAAGAAAGACGCGCCATAAGCCTGAAATAAAGATTGTATTCCTTGGTTTAGTGCATAATTGGAGATTATTAAAATGTCCCTGAATAATGCAAATACCCTATAAGGTATTCGAAGTGCTCGATCACGTCGCACATAAATTACAAACATCAAGTTCCATCATAAAGTTTCTAAATTGAATCCGCGTATGAAGCGCTCTCATTAAAGATGATTAACCGAATCGTTAAAGGACATTCGAGGCGGTGGTATGACCCACCACGTACGTCCAACGAGCACCGTAGCTCTGCACGATACGCTTGTATTATATAGTCGGATAAGTACGCACGCCGCTACCCTATAATCCCTAGATTATAGTCCGGAAGAATCGCCGACTAATACCTGGTCATAATCAATATTCAACGCGCTTTCCAAATCCTGGTCTTTTCAAATAAATTTTTTCCTTCTACAGTTTTCCTCTATACGAACCACATTCGAATAATTATTCCGTATATCTGGTTAGTTTTGGTACAAGGTTGTCAATAAACGTATTTTATCCGTATTCTAATATTTTATTGTACTCTTGTACTCTAACTTACTCGTAACAAAACTCACGATAAAACTATGCACACAGTTAAGCATGGAATAAACTTGTCGGCTCATCTACGCAATCCCAGGGCAACGTTCCGCGCCCTCTTCTTCATAATTTCTTCACAGTGCTTCATAACGAAACGCGTCAGCCTGTTTAAAGCCATTTCCAAGCGTTACGACCAATCCCCAAGCTTTTTCCTGCTGGAACGATACCGCCGAGAACTGTTTCCGCGTTCGCTCGTAGACCACCAGCGAGAGGATTATCTCGGAATGGCAACAGTCCTTCTATGCGGCTTTAAGTATCAGCCTATGCAATCCGCTTTGACAACGGTAAATAGCTAGTACACTGTGATAACGCGAATCGATATCCCTCGTATATAACAAAACTAGATAGCGAAATGTATATCGAATTGAAATACTGTTACGACAAACAGGATGTAATTCTTCGTTGTTGAATCAGATGTTCACAGACATCGATCGATCGATACAAGTATTTTTTCAATATTTCTTTATACTGTTCTTTAGGAAATTTCGGTAAAGTTCCAATCATACGAACTAAACTTCTTCGAACATATGAAATCCCAATTAGGCTACTCTTCCGGCACGAAAGTGAGAAGCATAGCAGCAGCTTTTCTTAGACTGAAAGGCGCGCAACGCGTAAAAGAAGTTGCCATTCTCGTTCGCCACTTTAGTCTCGGCTCATTCGATACCGTACTGTCGTCATCGGCCGGTAATGACCGGCATCGTGCAGTCGAAGCCGGTGAAACCGTGCACGCGTGGATTGATAGTTCTTAGTTACGAACGAGTCCTGTTCCCTCTCACCTCTATGGACGAGCGAGTCGAAGCGCGACGTTCTCTCACGGCCCCAGGATCGACGCGACACTTCGACGAAGGGTCGTAAGTGGTAACAGACCGACGACCGAGTTGGTAATCTCTAGCTAATAACCGCTTCAGTCTTTGCCTTTCATGGATCGCCATAAAGTCAAATGCGTGGATATTTCGTTGCGAACCGACTGTAATCGTCGCGTTTCTCGTAAATACGTTTCGAAAATTGTCAACCTTCGTTGTAGAGTTTCTGTATGGTTAGAGTTTAGAGATGGCTGACTTCGAAGCGAAGGAACAGTGTTCGTGCGATTTGAGTCAGTAAGATATTTGAAAAATAGAATGTACTAAGATATTTTCAAATTCATCGAATTTATATAATTCGCTTATTTCTGTAGCAAATTGTTCCGATATCGACGATAGTCGATAGATAAATTTTACGATATTACATTTTACAACTACGCTTTCTAGCCCATGCGATATCTTCCGGAAAGAATTCTTCGCGTAGTCGTTTTCTTTCGTCTTCGGTTCTACTATTTCTAGCGCAAGAAAATCTGCTCTGCACAGAACGTGACTAAAGGTAGTTTACGCGAGTTCGACGGAGGCTGGAGGCAGGTCGCGCGAACAGGTGGCAATTTGCATCGGATGGAAAAAATGAGGAAGGGTTGAATCGAGACTCGGTATGCGCGAAATGCCGAGCGTGGCTGCACGCACTGCTCGGAATGTCAGTGGACGGGATTCCTCGTAGACGATTTCCTGCGGATGTTCTCGTAATATCAGTGATTTACAAAGTTTTACTTAAATTACAAAGATTTTAATCGAACTTGTATCTTTGCGTATAAATAGCAATCAAAGGTTAAGAATAATTTTTCCTTGCGTCTAGACAATTTTTTCGTTCTAATGTCAAGGATGCCTGACATATCCATTTACCAAGCAGTTCGTCTATAAAATCAGTCGTCGTGTTTCCACCTTCCAGCGAGAACACCTGACCTAGCAAGGACAGAGGGCAAAAAAACGCCAAGTCCATTAGCAGCTAGCGATTAGCATCGTTTTAGCATAGTAGAGCTCTAAAAAACCATCTGTTAATCACAAAAATAATATACGTACGTAGCTCGGTTACAGTACATCAAGTTTTCGAAGAAACAGATGTCCGAACGAAAGCGAGCGAGTGGCTAATTGACTAACGAGGTATTCGCGGCTCGTACACGTCGTCCATCAGCCGTCACCGAGGAAATATCGAGATATCGGCGGGAAGGAATAAAGGGAAAAAGAAGGAAGCCACGAAGATAGGAGAAAGACGAAGCGGAGAAAAAAGAAAATGTAGTTTGAAGGAGAGAGGAACGCAAAGATGGGCGATCCTGTTCGAGTAGCGTACACCGCTAGGTTAGTAGTAGTCCTGTTGGTTTTAGTGTAATCGAGCCGGGCGTCCTTTATCATCGCGAGAAAAAATGGCCATTTAATCACGGCGTTTCCCGACATGGGGTCCATGCGCACCCCTCCAGCGCGCTGCCACGAGAATCATTCTGATATTAATGGCGGACGGTTTGACCGCGTAATATGAGGAATCGTTGGCGCGCGCGTATAATATCACTCGGCCGTGCCAAGCCGCACGAGGAACACGCATGTTACACGGCCGAGCATGACAAATTAATCGTCTACTTGACCGGTCCCACTCTACCGATACGCTGGATCCTACAGTATCGTTCAGGGATTAGTTCCAGGAATATTGTCCAATATTACAATGGAATTGCGTTGAACATTGGCTACAGTCGATGTATTCGACGAATTGTCGACGAATACAAGTGGAAAGATCATATTCGTTAATTGTGGTGACTCATGGCTATTTACGCACGCAAGCTTTTTAAAAATCAATCAACGTTTTAAACCAAAGACATAAGTCACGTATTGACCTCACCTTGCAAAAGAAGAAAAGAAAAAAAAAAGGAAAGAACTCCTCGTAGCGAGGCTACACGAAACCTAGAACCGATCGCGTTTCTACCTATACAGGAATCTCATCAAGCAATCAGCAGCAATCACAGTGCCAAATAAAAGAGTACGGTCGAGTGGCGATGTAGTCGACTAGATGGACGGTACGCGAGCCCGTTACAAAGTCGACAATTATCGAGGAGGAGTGGCCCCGGCCGACCTCTTTGAAAACGGCACGTTGCACGATGTCCTCTCGGACGTCACGATGGATGCACCCGCGGTATGCCGTGGATGTCACGTGGACTGGGCCGCGGCAGGTCTCGCGGAAGGTTAATTTCATCGCGATAAGATCGTAGCAGCGGATTACGCGGCGGAACACGACTCGAACACCTGTAACGAACGTGATTTTCTTACCGAACATTCAGCGTCGAACGGTCCGCGTCCGGTTTTTCCCTGTGTTTAAGAATTACACGATACGGCTGTTTCTCGATATCCATGCGAGCATTAAGCAGGATGAAGAGAGGAACAGCAGGACCGGCGTACTCGCGATTCTTTTTCGACACGCCGCGAAGATTTCAGGTTATACGATCGGGGTTAATGACTGAGGTGTAGTCGAGCGGTCTAGGAATACGGGACCGGTGAGTTCTCTTATCGATTACATCTTGATTAGGGAAAGCAACGGACCGTATGAGACTGTTCAGTGAGTATTGGAAACGTGCGACGATGTACATACTTCGCCTCGAAACGATTTAGATCGCAGAATTTATAGCATCGATGCTAGTGGAATGTGGGAGAAGCTTGCATATTGATTATAACCTTGCCGTACGTCTATACGTTTTAAAACAGTGGTTTTTCTTTTTACAGCGTTTAATACAGCTGTCTTCACGTGCTCGTAAATTTCGACTATTTGTAAATAAGAAGAAGAAATTGGAATTTATTAGTTTATCGAACTCTCTATCGAGCCATCGTACGATATCTATCGCGATATTAACGAAAATTTGAAACAACCTTACGATCGAACTTGGAATTTTCAAAATTTTATCATCGTCCACTCAAATCTCCAAAGATATCTAAACACTGCACGTTTCACGACGTTAAATAATACAGAAATACGTACGTTAAAACGATACATTAAATGATCAAGTTAGATGATCGGCGGATACTTGGAAAAGGTGGGCGCTCGTTGGAAAATCCGACCACCCGTGGCGGATTCGAGTAGGCGCTGCACCGGTGCTCGGCCGAGCGCGAATAAAATAGTGTGGGAGAGTTGGTGTTCTTTGAAAATCGTCCCTCTGTTCGAGAGAAACACTTTCTCCGGTCGGCGACCGATCGCGAGGACACCGTTTGACCCAGTTCACCGATCACGCTCTTGTTAATAAGCAAATCGAATATATTGCCTTGTATCGTATCGCTGTAGCGATCACGCTGTCAGTTACAACAAAACGAACCTAAGACTGATTTATAAAATGCTTTGGAAACCATCATATTAAATACAAAGCAATTGGAATAAAATGTCGAACGTAACCTGAATACATCAAAGGGTTAATTAAATCGAAGACGAAGGAGAAGATAAGTCCAATGATTGCGCGAAGCTTCGATATTGCTATTTAGCGTTCCTTTTGTCCGCACGGATCGCTGGCTCGAGCAGCCGAGCTGAAAGTGCCAACGATTAATAACCTGATACGCACGCAGCGAGGATCTTTCGTGCTCGCCATTAGTCGCAACCGCAGTCTTATCGCGCCACGGTCTCTCCACGGCTACGGTCACGATTTCGGAGACACTGGTGCGCAACCGACCGTGTAATTTACTGCGAATCAGCGTCAATTTAGCGATACTCTGCTGGATCATCGCCAGCTTCTCTTATCGACTCTCTGTTCGAACAGGTAGTACGGTTAAAGACACGAGAAAAGCAGAGCAGAGCAGGGTCACTCTTAAAGGCACGGTCACCGTGCAAATTGGAGAATTTTTCATGGATCCAGAACTTCAGAACTGATGTCGTTTAAGTTATATACTATGACGCATGATTTTTGCTTGATCGATTGGTAAATGTATAACTTTCGCTTGCTATTTCTTCGAGCAACGGGTCAATTAATTTTATCTTCCAAAACTATTTAAAAATCGTTTGAGACTTATATTCGTGTTTGAAAGATGAAAAAAATGGGAATTGTATTAACAAGCCTTTAGATGTAAGCCAACGAAAGGAAGAGACTCTGGTTTAGAATTCAAAAGGAAAAAGAAACAACGATGTTGCCTAATTAGGTATTAGAGCGCATAAGTACGCAGCTTGGTCTATGAACGTTATTGATATTATTCCTTCTCAACGAACGTCACGATGTTTCGTATGCATGCGATATTGTAAGGATCACATATAGCGCTTCCGTAATATTATTTCAAAGATTACAAGTATAGCAAGTATACGGAGCAGCAGACTTTTATTAAACTCTTGAGACAGAAATCTCGATCGTCATTGGTCGTAAACATCAAAGCACCGGCGGCGCGGCGCGGCGATGCGAAGCGTGGGGACATGGTTGATATCGTTACGGTGTCCCATACGGAAATTCTGTTTCACTCGACGGAATGCAGACTCATTGGCCGGTGTTATAAAATTAAGCATCGTGTTTCGAGCAATCGAGTTGGCTATCAGCTTCTCGCGAGGGAATGCGAGCTGATTACCTGGAACCTTATGAGTATAAATATTCGCTGGCTTTTTATCTAACCTTTTAACTGGGAAAGACGACTCAACTCGTCGATTATCTATATTTTGAATTTTATCATTCGCCTATCCACGGAAGCTTTACGTGCCTTTTCCTCTCATTTTCATACGTAATTTCTACGATATGAGGTATTCGATATAATAAATTGAATATTTAATGGCTAAAACAGCTCTCAATTGAGGAATAATGTTGCTAGTTCGCTATGAAGTTTAAAAGATCTTCGCCTCTGAAGAAGATCGAGTTTTGAGATCTCGAACGTGGGATTAGGGCAGTAAAGCGTTGCACGCTATGGCACACTGTCTGGGAAAGGATCATTTTCGTTACGTAACCGCAGTGAGTAGGCCTGTGCCAGCTTTTGCACTTCGTCTACGTCACGGACGTGTCGGTCCGGCGTTAGATTATGAACGCCTGCTTTTCCTGACAGCTCTATAGTGATTTGTACGGTGCCCGATGTCACAACGCGAAACATCCAGAACGTTGACAGCGGAAAATTGCCAACAAGACATAAATTATCTTCCGATGATGCTTCTCGACGTAAATTACAACTGGACTGTACATTTGAAAAAAAAGAAAAAATTCTTAACGACTGAAAGCTTCAATATCACAGAGGGAATAGATTATTTTGCGCGTAAAAATATCGAACTCGCTATCGCAATTTTTCTGATCTACGTATACGCGAGTCATTGTACATGCAGAAATAATTATGATTTGACTTTGAAAACGTAATATGTGCAAGCCCCTTTACCTAACATTAATTATCGAAAGGGCGATCTCGAAACAAGCGTTTCTCAAATAAACTCGGTGAATGCTCTCCGTTAATGGCTTCGTTACGAAACTACGATGTTTTGAAACGCACGCAAACGTGTCGCCATTTTGATCGATGTGTCGTTGTCGTCGTCGGCGTCGTTGTCGTCAACGTGATTTCTTGCGCGACCGTTCGCTCACACTGGCTATTAATAAGTTACTAATGGAATCCCAACTTACGTGGGCGAACCGATAAATTATCTTGGCAAAAGCGTACTCGACAAGTTGCGCCGCATTATGCCACGACAGCTATTCGAACGTTAAACGCAATTAACGCGCGTGTTCAGTGACAATTTCCAGCGGTGCACGGTGCTAGCCGAGTGAGTCATCGATTTCAATTTCCTTGAGAAAGTGTTCTACATGTTTTATGTATGTTTGAAAATTCTGGAGCGCATAATAGATATATATATATATATATATATATATATATATATATATATATATATATATATATATATATATATATATATAATCGTACTTTCTTCGTAAAGAATATTTCAAATAGTATCGTACTCGTGTTCGAAGATAATACTCGAAACTGAAGCTTTCTCCTTGCGGTTTAAATAAAAACAGACGGAAAGGATCTTTCGTTGGGACTGAAGAAACCAACTGTCTAAGTATTCACAGCCGACAAATCCAATTACGACGGAGCCACGCTGTGAAATCAAGCACCGCTTGTAATTGTCATAATAAGGACGATATTGTTGCCGCGCGTCAATTACGTCGAAACACGCGTAACGCGAGGTGTAATCGGTCGCTGTCATGCAACGTCGATGGTTCACGTAACGCGTCAGCCGTCTTCATTTGATATTTCGCGATTCCCCGTTTTACATGCGACAGCTCCGAACCAGTTAGATTCACGCGGAAAGAATGTTTGTACGTACTGTCAGTGGTGAGTGACTTGACCGGTTGCACAACGGTTGTCTGGCAAATAGAAGATTGGGACAGGTACATAGCGCGTTGGAAAAGTTTGTTGTAGTATGATCGTCTGGTAGTGACGCGTTGATGAAGACATGTGCGATGTAATTTTGTAATCTTGGACACAGTTCACGCGTGTACAAGACAGCAGAAGATAATTTTCATCGTCATAATCAAAGACAAAATGTTTAATCAAACCGCCTAGCCAATACACGTAACCAATACACCAAACGCAACGGAAGTAAAAAATACACAAAACGTCGACAAACGTCAAATAATTTAACTTACATGTTCGTTGAGTTCGTTGAGTAGTTTATTGTGTATAAAGCTCGAGTCAACGAGATCCGGAGTCTTAATCTTCGTGTGGAATCCGTGGAACGTTATTATCTGCGTACAACTTATTAACGTCGGATTCGATCGATTCTACGGGGTCTTGTAAATCGATGGGACGCGCCGGCAACCATACGCTTTAATGTTTGTTTCGTGCTGACGTATAACTCGAAAGATTGCCGTATATCTGCACTTTATTAAGATAGCGATGTAACGCGCCTCTTGGTGAGTGCAATGTCGGCTTAAACGCTACGCGGCGAATTCATGGAAATTCTGCAATTTGCGCGTGCGTAACCATAGGCCCCGGGGAATCGTGAGATGTGCGGTGTAAACGCGCAATTTGCCTAGCGAATCTCTGGCAATCTGACTTTCGTCTCGCGTATGATATGCCGACGAGACACCTAAAGTGTCTGAAAGTTTATTTTATTCGTTAAATATTTAGTCGATATGAGCGATAGAAATATCGCAGGCAATCGGTCTAACTTTCCATTAAATGCAATCTAATCTCATCCCGATATCCATCTACCGAATAAACAGTTTCAGACTCACGACAGTCAAACTGACAATCCAACGAATTCCATCGTTCTTGAAAGCATCTTTTATCAACCGAAATAAAGAAACTATAAGAATAAGAAGAAGAACGAGGGCGCGTAGAAATTGACCCGAGCGAAGCGTATCGACGGTCACTCATCGCGCGGCGTTAGTATCGCGGCGGCGTATCTCGTATACGAGATTAATAGGGAATAAGCGAAGATACAGCGGCACTCGAGTTTGTAATCACGGAATCACCTTCGTCGGTCGACCACCCTCGAGATTTCCGCACGCAAGCAGAACGGAGGCCACCAGGCCCTCGAAGGCTGCCGCGTAAATCCGTGTCGGCTGGGTAAACCGAGATACAATTAGGATTTGCCGGTGAAAAAGAAGCGACCAAGAGCTTCGTTCCGCTAGCGGTGCAGTAGTCCGTGCTCGTCCGTGGTTTTATATCTGATCGTAAGGTTCGCAAGGCGGGGGACATTTTACGACTGGCACTTTGAATCGAGCTGGGCTCCGCAAAAATCGCGATCACGCGTGTTTCTCGGTGTTCCGGCTGGTTTCTCCGATCGATTCGAGATCGATGACGGCGTGAGTAGTGGTTTGGGCGGTTTCTCAGATTTCTAGTTAGTCGAAGGTATTGTTCGTGCTACGACATTGAAGTTAGAGTACTTGGAACGCATGCAACAGTAATGCACAGTAACGATATTTCATTCTCTATGGCAACGGTGATGCGTAAATGATTTTGTTTTTAACTATTCGACGAGTAGAGAGGAAAAGATATTAACTGGTGGAATTGTTGATTAAAAAATATGACAACCGTTCGTACGATCTTCTCTGTGCATCGTGACAAGCTTTGACATCCATATGGCGACGTCATGGCGTGCGGAGCTACATAGTTGCGGTTGATCCGGTAACAATGCTGGCTCTGTCTCACGCACGTGAATTCGTGGAATCGCCGACAACGGGACGAACGCCTGTCCCTTCGGGGAGAACACGAGCGAAATGCCTGAACGCGTCATGGAATGGATTCGCGAAATCCCGATCTCTCCCGGCACATGTGTCACAAATATGCACAGCCAGATTAAATTAGTCACCTGAGGAAATTACAAGATATTGAAGAACTAGGATCGCAGTACATTGAGATCATGGAAGTGTAGTGTTCCTTCCTACCAGTCTCTAACCTAAAGTCTCCCGTCTCCTTTTTCAACATTTAAACCTTTGACACCTGATAGGTATACGACTTCGCTATGCTTAAACATCTGTATATTCTCATTCGTACTTTCACTGACCACACGCAGTCTAAGTACCTGTCATAAATCGTTCGAAAATAGAATACTGTCAAACTAACTGCCTTCAACGACTCTCAAGAAATTCGTCATCGCTAATACACATCTCAACGTGTTTAATTTAAGGCAATGATGTAATGGGTATAACCTCCTAGCGTACCGTAGCTTCCAAAATTTGTTAAATACGCTACATAAATTTTGTCGATGTATATCTAACACTTTCCAATACCCATGAATAACTAGATTCTCTAATTTCTAGCTCGATTCTCTAATTAGTACCTCGCCAATCTCTCAGATAGATCACGCGTGAGAAAGTATTTTCTGCTAAAAACGATTTAACTACTCAAATAATTCAGCAGAAGGTACAGCGGCAGCGAGACGATCGCGCGAATTCCAACGCGGTTGGTTTCGTGCTCGATGCTCGTTACTCTCTCCCCGTTAGCTGGCCCCTGTATAACCGCGCCTAAATCCTGTAAACGCGAGCGTTACACAGCCGTGAGCCGATATTACGGATCGCTGCGATCCTGCGAACGCTACCGGTTCGTTCTGCATCGTCGCGTCCCCCGGGAAAGCTTTATTCCCGAAATTCAACGATTTTCTACCATAGCCGATTGTTGTTCCATTTGCCCGTATCCTACATTTCACATAGATCGATCAACGTATTCGATATAAGCAGTATCTTTTTTTAAAAAAGAACTAAAGTAGCTACCCTTTCAAACTACCAGCTTACAGTCCGTAATTTTTATTTTCAATTTTATCTTCAATTGTGTTTATTATAATCTGAGATTCAACCTTTCAATAATCATACCGATTACTTGCAATTAACCCCTCTCAAGCATTTGATACCTATTTACTAAATCACCTTATATAATCCACCACCAAATCTAAACGATTGGGTCAATATATGACGGTTCATTACGTTCAACCCACTTGGACCTCATCAGGCGTATCCACGTTACAGCCAACCACTTCAGATCCACGTTTACTTACATTTCCTTCTTCCATTTCTTTTTCCTATTCGAGAGCGCCCCTCCCACTGCCAGCTCCCCATTCCTAATCTCGCACTCTCTCCTTTCTCTATGCAGCGTCGCATCGGAGAGCAATGCGCTCTCGCGACGACGTTGTCCGAAGCGGCGCGGCGCGGTGCGCAGCTCTCCGTGGTGTGCACGCGCGCGTAGGTCGCCGCTCTTCTCGGCCGATGACGTGTTCGCCGCGCGTTTCGCGGAATGCCACGAGCAGGCCTGATTGTAACGGAGCTAGGACCGCGGGCCACTCTCGTCAGAGCGCGCCGGTGTGCGAGAGCGTGTACAGTGCACGTACGCGCGAGCAGCCCGCCGCGTGGGCGTTTGGCTCGGGCAGGTGGATGCCTGGCCCGCGGCGCTAACGCACCATCGCATCGGCCGCACACGACCGCTCCACCACCACCTTCTTCCTCTCGCCCTACGTTTTAGTTAGTCCAACGATCTTACACCTGGATTTTTTCGTTATTTGTTTGTCGTTTGGTAAGATTAGGTTTTTAGTGGTTGCCTAAATTTATAAAAATATTTCTCATGCATCGAGTTTCCGGCATTTTACCCCTTTCGTAAATTGTATCGCATGACACGCGATAAAAGCAATTCCAGTGCAGACGATACGTGGCTACGTTTTGTCATAAGGGCACGTCTTACAACCGGAAATCTCGTACGTACGATCCAAGAAACCAAGTCATGAAAGCCTCAAAACCGCGATATTCGTCTGTATACATACGTAGATAGTTCTAAGTCGGCTTACTAACAATTAACTATCGGCAGATCGTGACAGGGACACAGGCCGAACACGAGGGCAGCCGTAGGAGGTTTTCTTTGACCGATGAAATAAATGGATAGTCTCGCGAGCATTGCGCCTTTGTTTGTGTTCATCGTGGTCAGGAGCTTGGGAGCATGTGCGGTGATTGCCGTAACCATCGGGCACGCCTGCCTGACTGGCTGACTGCTCGCCAGACTTGGCCACTCGCTCGCCTGTCTCCTCTCCCTCACTCTCTCTCTCTCTCTATCTCTCTTTCTCTCTTTCTCTCACTACCCCCGCTATATCGGTGCACGCCAGTGCACCGAATGCACTTTACTGCACGTTGCGCCGCCAACTCGGCCGCTGCCAATGTATCACCTATCTACCTGCGCGACCGTACGCAACTGCCCCCCTCTACGCCCTTTTTCATCCTCCTCTTCTTCTTCTTGTTTTTCTCTTCTCTTTTGCCGCTTCGTCCTCCGTTTCCTCCCAGTGAACTGCTCTTCTGTGCACCTCGACAGCTCGTTTTGCTCTCGTTTCTCGCGTAGCTGCTGGCCCTTCGCTCCGATTCATTCGCCGTGTACCTCTCTTTTCGATTCTACTCGTGGATATATTGGATTCTTCTGTTTGCTTCTCCGTGGATGCTTCCTCCTTGCCTCTCTTTCTCGTCTTATTATAGTTTTACCCGCACGATGTTTACTTTCCCCTGCGTCCCATCTGCATTTATCCCGCTCTCTGAACCCTCATACGTAGCCGCTTGCGCAGTAGACTTTGCAATTTTTTCTAATATTACGAGATAGATAATTGCTAGAAATCCTCTCATGGACGTAACAGGTCAACGAAGAAATACAGGGCTTCGCTAAATCGAAACGAATATGACAATCGTACGAGTTCTCGTCTTGATACAGCGGTATAAGTAGATTGTTCCTGCATGCACCAGACGCCTGGTCTATAATCCCCATACTTTCTAAATACGTACGTTCTTCTGGATATTGCCATTTTTTAAACCATATCTCTGGAAACCTTTTATCGAACATTCTTTCCTTCCTTCAAAATTACCACATTGCTGTGTCTTATTACCCCTCTAAATCATTGGTCTTCGCTTTCTTCTCTTTTCTAAAACATGTTTTGAAACGTCCCTTCCTATATTCTTTCTCTTGCTTTTTGTAGTCTATCAACCTTTTACTTTTTACGATCCTCCTCCTTCCGATTCTACATTTCCAACTTGCATTCGAAATCTCATAAATCCCTCTTGTTACTTCCTCTACGCTTCCTCCAAATTTTAAAACCTTCGTACGTCTCTTCTTCAATTTTTCACGTTCGCTTTCTCACCCTCTCGCGCGCTCTAACCCACTCACTCGGCTCTCTCCAGGATCTCCTCTCTCTTATCCAGCATCTTCCGCGCTCTCCCTCGCTCTTCATGAGCGTGCATGTCACCCTTCCCTCGTCCTCTCGCCGCGGTGCAACTCCGGATCCGACCACGTTCTTCCAACGCGCTTATCTACAAGCACGGGCGAAGTGACTCACTCGGTGAGTGGTACGAGCACTTGTCGCGAGCAGCCGCGACGCGGATGCCGATTCCCTGGGTCCGATTCCGCGCTCGAAAGGTTCTCGGCCGCATGTCGCCTGCGCAGCGGTTGCGTAAGTCGATTTTACGAGCGAGCTGTGCCGTACCTGCACGCAGGTGGACACGGACATGCAAAAGAGCGCGACCCTCCCGCCGTGAGAACTTTCTGTACCGATTTTCGTCTCACCGGATGTCTAACTAGGTAATGCTTCCTCTATCGATTAATAGAAATCGCGGTATTGAGCGTCTAGGAATTTTTACATAGACTCGTTTATTTGGTGTATTAACGCACAAGTAATTTATGGCTTCTTTGCGTAACGGATGAAGATTTTGAGGCAAGATATATCCATTCTGGACAGAAGAATGACATGGAAACGACACATCGTAAATAGATCCAAACAATTTAAATCAAAATTTAAAAAATGTTACTGGCTCATTGGCAGACGTTGCAACTTAAGCGTGCAGAGTAAAATAATGCTATATAAAACCATGTTAAAACCTGTTTGGACCTATGGGATCCAACTATGGGGAACAGCGAGTAATTCCAACATAGAAATTCTTCAACGATTCCAATCAAATACTCTAAGATCCTTAATAGATGCACCTTGGTCTGTTACCAACGAAACAGTACATTACGACTTTAAGATACCTACAGTTAAAGAAGAAATATCCAAATTCAGTAATAGATATAATATAAGAATTAACAACCACCAAAACCCATTAGTTACTCAATTACTTGACACGACGGATCAGATCAGCTGGCTGAAAAGACATTACGCTTTAGATTTAAGCACTAGATTCAACTAGAATCAAACACACGACAAACACTTATTAAACACGACATAGTACCACGCCAGAAAAATCTACTTGTAATTCTCAATGAGAATCGATTGTAAAATACATCCAAATAAAAAAAAAGAAGATCAGATCCGCAGACTAAAAAGACATTACCCTCTAGATTTAAACACTCGATTCAGCTAGAATCATACGATAAACATTTATTATTCACGTTATAGTACCACGCCAGAATAATTTACTTATAATTCTCAATGAGAATCGATTGTAAAATTACATATATAAATACAGAGAGAGATTTCTAAACGAATTATTTAGGTCAGTATATATTTTTCCAGCGACAGATGAAATTTTTATGTCGACTTGTGTATTTGCGAACGTAACGTTTGTTATAGTTATAGGTGAAAAGTATTGGGTTGGCAACTAAGTGATTGCGGATTTTGTCATTAGGTATTATTGACAAATATAATCTTGCCAATAGAATCTTATAAATACGCAGAGTTTTACGCGGAGTCGTTTGTTTGGTACAATTAAGTTTCGTTTGGTGTAATTATGTTAGTAATTTGATACTTCCGTCGGTGATAAGTGTCGATTACCGTGTTCGGTCGTGCTAAGATTTTTACGGCGCTTTTCTCGGCGAACGATCGGTCAACATACCGTTCGTATCAAATTTAATGTACGAATAAAGTCAGTGAAATGTATCCCATTAGGAAAGCAGTATGCATATGATAGACGTTAGTTTCTAGTGAACTATCCAATAACGAGTTATCAACATCGATAACTAACAGGTTGCGATACACCTGCGATTCTCACTCTATATATTATAAAGATTCTTGTTCAGATCATTTCTAAATGTCTTACTTAATGAAGCGTAGCTTTAACCTTGGAAAATTTGAATACAAGTTATAAGTTATAAAGGTTTCTTCTCGAAGCTTGCAACGTTCGGATGAGTATGTTTCGTATGAAGTTGCAATACGAAGTGGATGAAATATAACTTTACGGTGCACATGTTACACGGGTTGAAGTGTACTGCGTAGAAAATTTATTGGATTTTGAGAACGTAGAAAGTGGTAATCGGAATAGTTGCATACTGAATAGCACGTTCGCGTACGCTACACGGCAGAAACTTTATACCGTGCTGCTATAAGTGACAAGTCAGAAATGCTTGATTTACGCTGGATTCGGTGTGAAGGCGGACCTTTTTTTCAGGTTAAATATATAGTGAATGGTTCAACCACTTATACCAGCCAAGTTCTCGCTGTATCTTTATTCTTAATATACCCACCATTTGTATGACAAATTACAAAGAGTATCGTGTAAAACGTAGCAACTTAATTTCCACATGAAAAATCCAATACGGGGAAATTAAGGTTTCTAGGATAGTGGCGTATTTCTTGTCAATCATTGCGCGTCTTCCTACACAGATTTATTGCTCAAACTAAGATTCAACCCTTAAGAACTTCAATTATCTTTATAATAAATACTAGAGAATATGATGAATGAAAACGCTTTGAAAAACAATTTGTATTTATTTGAAAATGTATAAAATACGAAGAAACGGAAAGTGGTAATACAACGAAGGAAAAATCATAACGTCGTCAATTCGATCGTTTATTCGAAGCAAGATTGGCACCAGTTGAAAATTCCATCAACTACGTTTAACAATGTACGATGAAAATCAGAACTCAAACGAAAGCAACAATGTACCCCAGTCATTTCTCATAAATCACACACATTAGCCGGTCGACAAAGAATCGAGAGAGACACTCCCAATCCGAAATATCACCGGTAACTACAACTTCGTATAATCGATAACTCTCTCGAATTTCCTTTATGCTTACCTCCCATTGTGAACGACGACGCACAGGTAATGCGGCAAGAAATTTACGAGCGACATTTTTCCCGGTTCTTATGATAACCACAGAGCCCTGGACGGCCCCGACCAGATTATATTCCTCGAGACGCTGATATTTCCTCTTACGCTGGCGCGTATTCCGCGTGGGAGTGTGAGATCGGATCTCGTTCAATTTCGTCGAGAGTTAATAGCCACACGACTTCACGTAACGGCACGGTGTCCGCGTTTTTCCGCCGCGTTGCATTTACTTAGGCCTGGTGCGCACGCGTGCGAGCGCACAATGGCGCATTGAAACGCGCGAACGCCCGATTACTCGATTACCAGCCTCGATACGGCGCCCTCTCGACCGATTGAAAATTTCCATCGCTTCGGCAACACGGCTCTTAATGGTCCGCACCATCTACACGATTTTTCGCCAGATCGCCGTACTGTGATTCCACGGCCGCGCCTCTCAGTTTCGCCGCGAGTCTGTTTACAAACGGGCAAAAAATCGAAATGAAATAGTGGATTAGCGTGAAATGCTGAATGTTAGCGAGGGAACAATTAATAAGCCGGAGAACGTGGGAATGGGCGGGTGCAATTGTGACGTTGAGTGTTAATTCGTTTCGGTAGAGAAGAATGGATCGACTGCGGCTGAAGCTGTGTTATCCGAGCCTCTGCGGTTATGTAGGGATGAGGCTGCTTATGCAGGTTTGTTTGCTCTTACAGTCTGCTCTTGCGCTACGCGTACTTTGTTGCTTCATACTGACAAATTGAAAGATACTTAAAAGAAGTACGTGCAACGATAGTCGTTGATATGTGGTGATCCGTGCAAGTAGGAATTGGAAAAATATAGTGCAACGCATTTGCGATCTTCCCCTTCTGTTGCGTAGTGTTTGTTCTATACTTTGTTTTAAAAGCAACGATATATACGTCGAGTTAGCATTGGGATTAGGAGCGTTTAACGAACCTTCATTTGGATTAGCCATCTTTGTATTATACTATATAGATGATAGTTAATGGTACAAATATGATTATTATAGAATAAAGTTCATTAGCAATAAACAATTTCATTACACAATAATAAGATCTCACTAAAGACTTATATTAGAATAACAATGATTACTTAGTCACTAAATGAATATAATAATAAATTCACAAGGTGATTATATGACTATTACAGAATTTGACAATTAACCTCGATTAGATACTCGAGATGCTAATGACAATAATCTTAGCTTCAATAACGAATACACGGTCAACAGGATAACAAATGCGCTTATTTGTCAAAAATCCAAGTGGAACTGAACTCCTGTACTTTCCATGTACCTCTCTGTACCCCTTGGGTCAACTATATTTTTAAGGAGAGCTATACAACTACGTCAGACCTCTTTTAAGTAAAAACGTCCATCGTGGCTACGTTTAGCGACCAGATGTGTGTTTTATTATTTAAGTACAGCTATAATAAAATGTCTATAGATTAAAGTATTGGAGATTTTCCGAAAAATTCGAAAGGCCCCGATGTTCTTTCATCTCCGACATATAGATACACGCACTTTGCGTAGAATGTAAGTAGATACCAATAGGTATACGTATGAGAAAACAGTCAAAGCACGGGTAATGTGTAATGATTGCGAGGTCGTAGGAAAGACGTTAACCGTGACGTCATTTGAAATGACTCGACTCGGGGAAGCGACCTTGATTAATTAATTCAGTTTGAACGTACGTTAGCATATAAAAGAGGTAAAGTAGATTTAAAGATTGCAAAAGAGTAGCGCGTGACGTCGTCTTAGGCTAGAAAAGTGAAAAGCCTTGAATAGAAAATTGGATTGAAGTATACCATAGGATACACATAGCAAAATTTGACATTTAAATGTTACTGCAAATGTACTGCAGAAGAAGGTTTCGACGTTTCGCCAACATTTTCTACGATTGTATTTATCGTAAGTACAATTATACTCGTAGAATTGTTTGACTTGCGACGATATTCAAATAGAAGCAAGTGAAATGAGACGAAACCACGGCAAATTCATCATACCAGCTGCTTCTCTATAATTAAGTACAGCAATGTAACCTTTCGACCCGGTTTCGAGGTTCTGAAATCCCTCCGCTTCGTGCGTTGCGGCACCCGTTAATTAGCTAATAATTAATAACGATTTAACGAACGTATATGAACCTGAAGAATAACACGAGTAACATAAGTCGATATAATGTGTATAATTCGACACATATTCTGCACTATAAACAAACGTATTGTAATATCATTTATTTCATCGATTAATTAGTAAGGCGATCAATTAGCATATTAAATGGAATAATTACCTGATATCGGAATAGATTTCGTAGCGTGTGGTATATTTTATTCTTTCTTTCACTTCCGAATCCGCGATCGTACCTCAAGTGGAGAATTCTGTAAAACAGGAAGCAGCTATCACGCGTGCTTCCGTGGCCATCTTAAGCTGTTTAATTGCGACGAACATCAATCATCGTACCGTTAATCCAACGTTGAATAAAGCCACAGTGCGCTACGTATCCATAACGAGCCGTTAATCAGCCGTTTATATGTATCTATCTTTCTTTTCAGCAAAGGATGATAAAATCGACGAGTTTTGGGAAAACTTGGAAGCTTAAAGAAAGAAGGAAGTATCGTACAACCTATTTATTCCTTCGTATAGCATTTCAGAAAGGAAATCAGGGAAATTGGAGAAAACAGCGTTAAACCTATGCCATTCACACCTCGATCAATTAACGCAGCCGATCGAGAAATCAATCACGATTGTCGAATCGCGAGATATCCAATCGATCGATAACATTAATCACCAGCGGGTTCCTTTTTCTTCGTCGCGTTTCAGTTTGTGATAGTAATCTCTTGCTCGCAGCAGGATGCTGCTTATACGCGATAATCCACAGCGAACTCAACCACGCGACTAACAACCATTTATTTGAAAATTAATTACAGCATTATGACAAATTTTCGTTCTCATTCGCGGATTAAGATGGTAAGTCCAATTAATCGAATAATCCGGCGAACAATCACGCGGCCAATTAAAGTAAGACGATAAGGTCGCGTATTACTCGAATCGGTCGGTTAATTGCTAATTGAATCAGTTCTTTGATCTCGAGCCCATAGGCAGCGTTCGTCATCGTATTGCGATTAATCATCGGCTAAGAAAAAGTACTGTACTCTTCCATTATGGAGTAATTCCGCATCGGTTACTCTTAAACACGACGAATGTGGGATAACATTAGGAAAAAGAACGTTGATGATGCCGAGGCTGCGTGAGATAGAAAGTTTCAAACGAGAAATTTACTTATTTACGATCTTAGTATATGTATGGAGGAAAAGAGAATATATAGGTGTAAGTACTTACAGGATAATTACTTTTCGATCGTGATTGACGTTAAATGTACCGGGTAATCGCAAATTGGTGCGAAATTTACGGGATCGTTTATGGAAAGTCGTAACGAACGCGGATCATTCTCTGCTACTTTTCTAATTAGCTCGATTTTCATCGCAGAGAAATAACACGTTCAACATTTCCGACCATCGTCGTATTCCTTCCTCCCTGAATCGTTCATCGTGCAAGCAACTCCGAAATCTCGGAAATCTCCGCGTGGTCGATCCGAGGCGAGAACGAAGCGAGTAGAGATCGGTTCTCTCACGATGCTGGTACAACGATCGTACGCGAGCGTTCACGATTTTGCGGCCGCGAGATCGCCAACCACGATGGCAATTAGCCGATAGCTCGGTCCGTCGACGAGAAGGCGGAGAAAGGGAGATGGAGAAAGGGTAGGAAAATGAGAGAGAGGATGATCAATGATAATGATTCCTTCGAACGTGATCGACACGGTCGGCGGATCGGCCACGTGTGCCGCGGATATAGAGAAAAAGAGAGAAAGGGAGAAGTTACGTTTCACCGCTTCGATTCTGTCTCGTGGTCGAAACGATGTTTCTCCACCTCCTTCTTGATCCACAGTGCAAAGTCTTGCCAGATGATTCTGCTCCTCCGTTATTTCCATATCGATCGAAAGTCTGGAAGGTCTCTAGAAAATCGAAACCTTCCAAAGTGTCTTTATTCAAGCGAATGAGAAATCTGCGACCAAGTCAGTCGTAACGACACAGTTGGTCACTGTGTGAGCCAGTCACGGTCGTATCTAATAATCGGTGTCACCTCGCCAGTTTCACATGCATTGAAATATCGTCGTTGGCAGCGTGTGCGGCCGTGCTCAGAGATTACCGACGTGAGTCACTCGCACGAGAACGCGAACATTGCGAAGTAAACCGATTACATGTTATTTATCGACGCTCGAGTTATTAGAATCGTATCGGACACGACGAAAGTAAGGTCCTGGTTTATGAAATAATAAAGTGCATGGTTTGTTGGTTTTTCTTCCTGTCTTCTTTTTCAGTCTTTTTTCCTATGATTAGGATTAGCGGAATTTATAAGACACATCGGCTGGGTGAAATACAATCGGGAAACTCGCAACGCTAATAACGTTGAAGTACAGTGGAAGAAACGATAACGAGGGAACGCATCGAACCTATACGTCGTAATTTTAGCGAAATTTCATTCGCTTCTTTAGGCAGCTTCGTTTCGTGTAAGTTGCTGGAATTTATAGGATATATAGAATTTATCGGATTTATTGGAAAAGGAAGTTCAGCGATACCAACGATGTTGGAATATAACACATCTGGATAACTGAAGGGTGGCAAAGTGAGTGTCTTGACTCTTCGTGGAATCGCTACGTAACGACGCAACGCGACGTTGCGAAATGTCACCGGAAGAATTCGATTTTCAGCTTTCACCGGCGTCGGTGACATTTCGGTGGACGCTCATTAAGGGGCCGGCGTTCCTCGTCGATTAGTCTCGGCCTCGATCGATCGAATCACGTGTCCCCGTCGCGAAGCAAATCGTTCGAACGTGCGGATAGATCCGCGACCGCAGCCCCGCCGTGATCTCCTCGACGATAAACGCTGAAAGTCAATTGCCACGAATCGATTATCCGGCTCCTGTCCGCTTCGACGCTCGCGCTTGCACTTGTACGAAAGTGTCGCGTTCGAAAGTTGCTGCACGAACAGTGTGTCGAATTTTTTACGATTAACCCGTTGCCCTTTTTAACTTCATTTTAATCGTTCAACGTTACTCGAGTCTATCGATTTTACATTGTGATTGTGAATAGAAGTACTTCGTAGTATCGTAGTAAACTATTTTTCTGTTTTTGAAATTATAGGATTCCCTTTTGCCTCCTCGAGACAATGTATCCGTCGGTCGAATTTATTTCTTCTACTTTAACAAAACTTTTGACGAATCGATGCTTCGTTGATTCGCAGCTTTGTTCCTCTCTTATTCGCTCCAAGAGCGCATTTCCGCTTTTACGTCGCGCAAGAAACTTTACAATTTACGTTCTTTTTGGCGGCGGTAAGTCATCGATAGTAATTTATTCGACGCGATGATTCACTTGTCACCTGGAGCGAACTTCAGTCAACGCTCAAAGACTCAAACTGAATATCCTCGAACGACAAATCAAGGGACGGACCGGTCGCGCGATAAATTACACTGGATCGATCCGATCTGGCTCGATGATTTACGTAAATCTTCTGGGCGTTGCGTCGCGTCCATTCGATCCGATTTAATCGATTCTGCCATTCACTGCATTAAGGCAAAATGAGATTCGATCAAAGTCGCACGATTAAACGCACGCCAGCGTCTCGTGTGTTCGCATTAATAATAATTTTCGAGATACGAGGATCATTCCACATTTGTTCATATTTCACGCGTGGATTATTAACGAATTTACACTGTCAGAAGATTCAGGAGGGTAACGCGGTATATTCGAAAGAAAAATTGTATCGTTATCAATGTTTCTTTTATCATACTACTATTGGGTTGGCAATTAAATGATTGCGGACTTTGTCATTAGGTGGTATTGACAAAATCCGCAATCACTTAGTTGCCAACCCAATACTACAACTACTACTACACACCTTCCTTTCAACAACTCGCCAGCTTCCTTATAACGATATAGTTCAATCTCGAGGTAAAGGATGCTCATCGTAAAACATTGTTTCGTCGATTTGGTAATCTAGCTTCTATATAACAACGCAGGAGTATCTCTCGTTATTGAACAGACATTTCCATTTTCTCTTTTTCTTTCCATCTTATTATCCAGCGTTTACGAGTTAGCCAGTACGCACGATAACCTGCCAGCTTCGTGTCGGTTAATACGTCGCCAGCAGCAAGTTAGGCTGTCGAGCAATGTTGCGATAGGAAGTTGAAGAGGTGTTGGGAAAACAGGGTGTTTCTGAGTTCGAATAGATAAAGGGGGAGGATAATGGGAAAGGAAGAATAGAACAAGTCGAAGATGCGAGGGAACAACGAGGAAGCTTGAAATAAACGTACACTCTGGCCAAGTAACGAAGTGAATGGCGGAGCGACGCAGACGGAAGTCCAGAGAGATGATTGATAGTAAAATAAAAGGAAATGTGCGTGACATTTGGCAGATTACAGAAGAGAGAAACCGCGTGATAGTATGAAAATATAAAATAAAGGAGAAAATCAACATTTGTATAGAAAAATATAACTCAAATGCAATGAATTTTTCTCTTTCTTACGTTATTAAGTTTCGAGATCAATTTGTACCTTTCAAACATCTAACGCGTTTAAAAACGATGCTTTATCGATTCGAAAAACCACGACCTTCTCTATCAAGAAATTTATCTTATCGTAATCTAACTAGCTTTCCTGTTTTATTATATACCCACGTGGTATACCAAAATAAATAAAAGAGAAAAAGAAGAGAAAAGGAAACGTTCCACGAATAATAAAAGACGAGAAGATCAGCAACAGGGTCCAGTAGAAAAAGACGAATAAAAGCCGACCGAAAGAGTAAAGAAACGAAGACGAACAACAGGAGACGGGGATGTCCTAATAGATTATTAATTTACACGTCGGAGATACTCTGTAGGAAGGCGGAGTGCGCTGGTAGCGGCACACCTGTCCCAAACCTGTCCCGCTTGATTATCTTGCATTATGCAAAACGCGTTTTTTTATCGTGCTGCAACCCCTTAATAAACGGTTGTCCGGTTAACGGTTGACATAATACGTCGGCTATTAGCAGCGGTGATCGGGCTGTTTCACTTCCGACGACTATTCATCCCTTCCTCGGCCGTCTTCGCGTCCTGACACGATCCATCGTTCGTTAGACGATCGTCTGCTTATCACACGTGAATTCAAGTTCTTTAGAAAATTGAACCATTCGACAATTGCGACGTTCGAAGTGACAAAAGCAAGGGAATTAATTTTTTTAATTCTCCTGCTGTAGTTTTTTATTCTCAAGTCAATTCATTCGACTCTTTCAAGCTTGAAGACGCTACGAAAGAATCCTCATCAATATGCATCATTTCTACGTTCAGTTTTATACTGTAAATGGTCTCATTTACGAAACGTTCGAAGTTCTCTTTTCGACTGAAAACGAACGCAAGAACGAGACATAAGAAATTCGAGTATCACAGCTGAGGTAGATGCAAGGAACGTTGCATGTACGCAGTTCTCACACATAAATCTACGCCTGAGGATCGGTAACGATCCGATAAAAAATGTGCTCACCTCGAAAAGCAATCTCGACAGTACTCCTGAAGGAAATGCAAGGCGCGTTAATCGCGAATCTGCCGATGACGTCGCTATATCAAGCGGTGGGGAAAAAAGGACGAGCACCGTGGCAGTGCGGCACGTAGTTCTATCTACCTGTTCCTACGCGGCTCGCACGCCCACCTGGGTAAGCGTTGAATTTATCGCGTTATTAATCTGCGAGCTGGAGTGGCGCGCACGCCTCACGACGGACGACGACGGATTTACGCGCGATGCGCGACGCACGATGCGCATACGTTGATACGTCCGTTTAGAGTCCGCGGGACAGCCCCCGCTTCCTTCGCTTTGGTCAAAGTCGCACGCGATCAAGTTGTCAGGAAAATCGCCTGTCGAGGATAGATCGCGTTGACGAGTGAAAACGAGCCGGAGAATAGAATATCGAAGGCTATCGTTCCGTTTCATTGATTCTATCGGCGTCATTAATTATTCGGAATAAGACAATGTTTAATGACGAGACACAGCGAAGAATCGCTCTGTTATTGAATGGAATATTAACCTTGATGAATGGTGGGAAATAAACGATAAACTACGTTTTAACAATGGGCGTGCGTATAAGTAGGTAAACGAAGAGTACGTTCGAAAAAGAATATTGGAAAGTTCAATGAATTTAATGATAACTTTCACAGTGCGAGTGATTCATATGTTACGTGTTACTTTTACAACATCGATTCGCTTGAATCAACTTTTGACTGACTTTTTGAAAGTAAGTGACAATATAGAATTTGTAGATCAGAAAAATATGGACGCCTAAGAGTTTCTAAACTATACTCTTGGAAAGTAATTCGTGTAAAAGAAACGCGATTATCTGCCATAACTCCGAGAATTTATCCGACTGTTTCATTCGTACGAGTAATAATTTTGTAAAAAATCGGATCTATTAATAATCTAAGCAAGTTATGTGCAAGGTACACGCTATGTTTCTACTTTCTACTCCAAATATTAAGACATGAAAAAAATCGAACGGTTCCGATAGGTCTAGATTTCGATGCGTGTTTCGATACTTACATTCTAATTTATAGTGACCCCTTGCATCCACAATCGTTTCCAAGTTAATTGATTCGCCACAGCGGAAATCTACTAGAAATCTTTCACTTTACGTATCATTGCTTCGACTAACAAATTTCTCCTCTATAAACGCTACGTTCTGACCACTTACTATCGACGATAATAATATCCAAAACGTCGTGTCGGACTGATAACGGTAATTAAGTTCATTATTCATTGGAGAGCGTTTACGACCTACGACAGCATAGGTAATGCAACAACGAATGCATTACACGTAACGCACGCGGATAAAATATCTGGTTTTATATTCCATACGGATTGTTAAATTTAATTGAAAATTAAAAATTAAGATTCGAGATATTTTTAATTCGATTTAAAATCAGAATTAAATTCCTTAAATATTCGAATCGGTTGGACGGCGATGAATTGTATAATTATATGTAGCTACGAATACGTAATTTTCTGATTTTAAATTATAGTTTCTAATTAACCTGTTAATTTATCTTCTAATTAATATAAAAATTAATTTCACATCTAAGAAGTAAATTTCTATCAGCAATTCGATCTGCACACTTTCTATCGTTGACTTCCTCGATGAACGAGGATCGAGCCGCCGGTGATCGCGTACACGAAATGGCCAATAAGTCAACGTTCCATGTTGCAGATCCATGAAAGGAGCCTCAAAGACGCCTAAATCGGCGTCGAGCCAATTTCCCTGAGCCTCGCGAGAAATCGCATTTCCCGACAGTTCCTTTCCGATCCGTAGCCGATACGCCACGGCGACGATCGTGAGAGCGAACAGGAGCTGCCGCGTTGCGATCGTAGATTCGTAGAATCGATGGATCAGGTTATTTGTACGTGGATATTAGAATCTTCGCTCGTAGCAGAATGCGGTATCGTTAGCAGTGCACAAGTAAATTTTGCGGAAGTTGTCATTGTCGGTGGAAAGTATCGATTACATCGAAGCTCTGTGACAACAGCCTCTTAACGTGATACTTCCTCATAATATCTTTTCCCCTGCTTTATTATTTTCTTTCTTTTCTTATTGCACTTGCTATCGTATTTTTCTATACTAATCGTTGGTCTCAGCCCGTACAGTAATAATACTAGCAATAACATCGCAAGTATGCGAATAAGAGTTTGTCCGACTAATAATCTCATCCCTTGGAAAGACTTGCACAACGTGCAAAACCGTTTATGGACCGATATTTTCACGTAGCTTTACATCTTTATATTTCCATTTGCGCAGAGGTTAAGGATAGATATAACCAAAAGGTACCGATAGAATACCATTACTTGGCGTTTCGATTTAAGCTGCTGGCTATAGCCCATCGCTCACGACGATCAGCGCGACACGCCGGCGAGAGTTCACGACGAAACGAAGCGTATCGGAGCCTAGCTCGACTCCGTTCCACCGCGGCGAATGGGCTACATGCAGGTATCCGGCAAGAAGGCAGTCGCGGCCAGAGGCGATTAAAGAAAGCGACACGCCGCATATGTCACAGCGTTCACACGCCCCGGCGCTGCACCGACACCGACACCCACCGCGCCTCACAGCTCCGCCGCGCCGATAGGCAGGTTCGGTGTGTATACGGCAGCAGCCAGACCGTTTTCACGTTACCTCGAACGCGTTCGCCCGTTCCTCTGTATCGTCGGCTCGTGACTGTGCACCGGCCCTCCGAGATGCAGGTAGCTCTCTCGCGTACCTGACCCCGTGAATGCGATCGCGAACGCGCGTCCGTTCCGCTCGGACGCAGCCCGCACGTACACCGCTCTCCGCGGCTCTGTTCCTTATTATTGACCGGCCTCTCGCGCCCACGGACACGCTGCACGACTATCCGCAACCGGCCGGTAATTGATTGCGCGCGAGCCCTCGACCGTTCAACCGCGATCGTCCACTACCTCTTCGATTCGTGTTCTCCACGGTTTGTTCTTTCCTTCTTCTCGAGAAATGGGTGGGGACGGATCGCAGGTGATGAATCGCTCGATGGGATAAGTTTAGGTTTGATAAGGCGAGCAAGCAAAAGCAGTTGAGACGGTTGGTTCGGTTTGGCGTCGATGGGAATTATTCTTTTCAGTTAAACTATCTTCTCTTCCATTCGAAAGCAACGTACGCTTCACAGGCTCGTTTGCTACATTGAACAGATGGCGTATTACGAGGCAATTAAGAAACGGTGTTACTTTCCTATGATTGTCGTAGTTCTGTAACAGCTGTACGAAAGTAACTCCATTGGCTAATTTCTTCCAAATCGGTCGATTTTTCCTACGTCGTCGATAACGTCGTCCTCTACGTTCGTTTAACTCCGATTCGTAGACCACATTCCATGAAATCGCCTCGATATCCACTCGTACGTACGTAGAATTCCACGGTACAATGAGAAAGATATTCGATGGAGCGGAGGCATGAAAGCGCGGAACGAAGAAGGTAGGCGCAGGTCATGGAGTGAGCGCGGGCAAAAGGAACATCTCGTGCACGTTCCGCGCCACATAGAGGCGCGTCGCGGGGAAAAATGAGTGGGGGGACACGAAGTACGAAGGAACAGGTCAGAGGAATAGAACGGAACGAAAAGGAACGAACGTCCGGGAGAAGAGAAAGACGGATCAGAGGCAGCGCGGTCATAGCGACCGTAAAATAAACAAGCTGGTAATAAACCGGCAGCGATGTCCAACGTTGTAAATTACCCCGCCACGGAGAGACCTAACGCGGCACGGAGCCAGTCGCGTTTTATGGACCGCCCTGCACAATTCCCGGATCTGCGATGATGGCTCAATACAAGCTGGACACGCGGTGTGTTCTCTCGCGGCGTGTGTCGCTTCTTGGAATCGACGATATCGCTGTTATACCATTGCCATTGTCCGCTGCAAACCTCCGCGATTGTTTAGGAAGATCGTTAAGCGTATTTGAGCAGCAGTGCTGAAAGGGGTTAAGGTTCGAATACTTTCGTATTCGCGTAGATCGTTGTTCGATTATCGATGGTCGTTGTAAGGTAGATTTTTGATTTATGAAGTGGATGTAGGAAGTACGTAGTACGTAAGGAGTAGGTTCGTAAGATAATGTAGCAAATGCAAGGATAATCGTGTTAAACCTATTTATTTTCCATAATATTTAAGCCAGAGCTGTATTTACCAGGGAATTTAACAAAAAAAGTTTGCAAATCGTGGAAAGCGGTAAACGAGCAACGCCACGAAATAAATACCTAAAGATTCATTTTCATGTAACAGCACGGCGAAACGTTTTTTTGACGAATATATTTAGTTAGCAATTATAAGACCATTAACGTGCATGATCTAAGAGTTGCGCGCGGTACTATATTTAAATCGATTTATCTCGCATCCAAGAAAATCAGAGTAGAATTTTTGATGGCCTCGAGACACGAAAGGATGGAACGCGTTAACGGGAACATTCAGCGAGCCTAGGTCAATGTCGATCGACCTCTCGCTCAGGCGCAGTTTCTTTGCCAAATACGAAGGTCGATCGATCGAGGATGTAGTGGATGACGTAGATCATCCTCGATCTTCGTCGTTGCAAAAGGTCAACGCGTGTATCTGGTCGTTCTCTTCGGCAGAAGAGAGCGGCGAACGTTGTTCGAATACTTTTCAGCATGAACTTCGTAATATATTATTCGTATATAAAATATATATTTCTTTTTCGTATCTTGTAAATTACAAAATGGAATAAATTTCTTGGATCGGCCGGATCACGACGTTCATCCATTCTACGAAAATACCCAACTATCGTCGATCGATTCCACACCGCTTTAATTCGCCGAGAATGTTGTCAAGTGACTTTTACCCGTTTTTCTCGTATACGTGGTGGCTCGATTCGACTCTCCGGATGGCCTTGGGAACGCGACAAAACGCAAAATCGCGACGCGAAGTAACGCGTCGATTTATGTTCCACTCGTTTTAATATGAAACGCGACCAACACGAACGCTCCGAAGAAGATAAGCGCTTATCAAAGGCAAGCTCTATAAATGACAGTAATTATGCCACTAAAAGGAGAAGCAGATCGCTTAACTGCCACTTAACATTTTTACAACTCGTATGATCGAAAAAAATGTGATTCTTAATTTATTCCATTACCGCGTACACGAGTTTCATCGGTACGTTCGATTTCCGTTTACATTACGATAGAATTAGATTTCGATCGAATTAAGTTAAGATTAAGTTCCAGTTAACACAGAATTAGGCATTAGGTTACGATTTAGAGTTATTAAAGTTATGAAATAGCCACGAATCGCGGTATGATCCGCAGAGCATCCTATGGTTTGTACGGTGCTTCGCATAGTGTCTTTGTCGCGAAACCATCTAACGATGAACTACCATTCCGTTTGTGGAAAGCACGCGATCGCTGGTAGTCGCACGACGGTTCCCGCGATCTCAGAAAGCGTAAAGCGAGCGAACGATCGTCCGTGATCGTTTCGCAATGAAACGGAGACGGTGCACCGATGCACTGGTTACTACGTTCCGTACGGTCTCGCGTACCAGCGAGCCCGTGGTACGCGATCCCGCGTACGAGTCGCGTCTCGCCGATATCGCGCTGACACGCACCACTGATAGTATCTTTAATTACCGCCACTTCGACGAGGGGTCTCTGACTCGACTCGACCAACGATAGACCTGTTGGGATCGAACCTTGACGAGTCGATACGACACTCGTCAGAGCTGCGTGTTATACGTTTAATCGAACGATTTCAACTCTGAATCTTAAATTCATTCAGAAATTCACAGAAATGTCATACCGCTCGTTGCACTGTCGATTTTTGCGTTTCGTTTTCGCGACAAGTCTCTTCAGTTGCTTATCCAAACGGTGTCGAAAAATGGTCTGAGGCGTTGCACACGTGCCACGACCCTTAGTCAGCGAACCTCTGCAAATTCGACACGCGTCTAACTCAACAACCTCTTGAACTTTTCCAAATAATATATTCGAGACTTCCTCATTGCGATTCAGGGCAACTCGCTACAGCCCATTTAGCCGGGTTTCCAAAGGCGGATCTCAGAACACTGCCAGGCATCCAAAGCTCGGTTTCGTCTAGGAAACGAGCGACGAGCGTTTCCTCTGGCGAGGCGCGGTCGAACGTGGCCTCGCGATCCTCCACTCGTTCAACGTCCGAAAGACACGCCCGGTATTGCTTTCAATTAGCAACAGCTGGAGATCGGTATCCGGTACCATCGTAGCCAGCGACAGCGGCGAGCTTGCCGCGTAAAAGTTCGCCGATAAAGCGCGCCGCGGTCCGCGCGGGAACTTAATAATGGTAATTACAAGCCAGTCATGGAAATTTATGATGTTACTCGGTCGAATGCTCGCGTATGGAAATGCGCGAGAAGATTCCCGGCAAAAATTCAGTCGCTACTTTTCCCTCCATACCATCCTCCTTCTGTCCTTTCGTTTCTTTTCTTCGAGAAGCGCATACCTATCTATACACCAATGGCAATGACTATACGTTCGAATAATTGGGAATTCGCGACGAGACACGCCCTGGCGTTCGCGGAAATCGTTCAGCGAGAGCATTGAAAAACGCGTAAGGGGAAACAGGATGTGTTTTGTTGTTCCGTTTGTCTCTTAATTCGTAGGGAATGCTCGTATTTGCACATACGGAGCAATTAGTGGTCAAAGATAGCAATATCGCTCGCGATGAAAGATTGGCCGCGTTTGATGTTTCAGCGATAAATTCCTGGCAATCGGCCAATCCGCGTCTGGCCATTGAATTGACAGGAACTGAGGCGTTCTCGCGAGTAATTTGTTTTACGAGACGTTCCGGCGAAAGAACAGTATTTGTTACGGTGAAAACGATTTTGAAATTTCTGCGCTTTCTTTACTGCAGTGTAGGACGAAGCAACTATTCATAAATTGCTCGTCACTTTTTTACGATATTAAAATCTTATCTTGTATTTTCCCCCGACAAACGTACCATTTAATTTCCGAACAAATATGTATTCTTAATTGGCGTGTTCGTTCTGGCGTAAGTACCTTCGTTTTTTTCTACCATTATATCGATATTACTCACCGCAGCACTAAGAACGCGTGACTCACGTTACAGAAAAAGTGACTTTAATACGTTTTTGCGCTACCATTCGAAGAGCTTGCATAACGTGTTTATACTGAATTGTTCGCGCCTGCTTTAACCCAACAAACCATATCCACTATCTTATCGTAAGCTAGTTTCCGATTGTTTCCTGTACTTTATGACTCTAGCTCGTTACTTTTGTCAGCTGTCCGGCACATTCTCAGAATCCTTGGTATCGCCTGTTAATACACCATTTACGTCTTTACTTTCGGTCCATATACCATTTCCACACTTTCAAGCATACCATTTCTAAAGTACAACCGTACCAGGATACCAGTTCTGAAATACCATTTTCTATCACCACCGCGACTTCCAATCGACCTAAAATACACATTTATCCATTTCTCTGGATCCACGAATACTCGTTGAATACTAGCAGTGAGCTAGCGCGAGTACCATAAGCTAGGAAGCCACGGAATTATCTGAGCGTCGCGAGCGTATCGTCTCCTCTCACGCGGAGCTTCGCGGCGGGGTCAAGGAACATGACGCGGCGCGGCGCGGCGCGCCGTGTCGACCGATCTCATTTTTCGTTGGCGCGCAACGAAACGCGCGCGTATCGGACAGCGGTTCGCAACGACCCTCGGCGCGGGCCTGGCATCGTGGCTTGGCCGATGTTAAATGGCCACCGCGGCGCGCCAGGACGCAAACTAATGCTCGCGTCCAGCTCGTACATAGCGGCGCGACTGCTACCGCTCCGGCGAGTGCCGGATTCCGCGGGCCACCGCGTAATGAATCCACTTTGCGCCGTGCCGCGTTTCCTCCGACTTTTTCGTCTCGTCTCTCCCCCTTCCCCTCTCACGCTCTTTCTTTCTCTACGTGGCAGCCACGAACGGCACTTAATGAAATGTCACAGGTGTCCTACCGATCGCCGAGCTAAATGTCGCCGGCTTCTCATACCCCGCCTCGGCGAGCCAAGCGATTTCGACTTTACGCGGAATGCCGCGAAGATGACGCCGTAGATACCGCGCGACCGGTATCCTGCTCTCTCTTCCGAACCCGCGATCCTGGAATCTTATCTTCTCCAGAGACGCTCGCTGAGACTCTTGCTGTATCGGAGGGGAGGAGCTCGTAGAAGTTGTTGTTTTCGAAAGTTTTAAGTTTAGAAGTTGAGATACACGCGTTTTGGATTACGTTTAATTAAAAGCTAGTAGAGTTTCTCGTCGGTTTCCACGTAATATGGCGTTAATTTTTTCAATCTTCGATCGGTTCGTCGACTGTCTAGAAATTGTTGAACTTTTTCGATTACACGCTCTTACGATATCCGTTAAAAGGAGGTGTAACTCCTTCATAACGCTGCATACCGGACTAGCTTAGGTAATTTCGATCGTATCGATAGACTTTGCTCAACTGCGAACCACGTTAGCGTAATCGTCGACATTTTTCACGTAACCTCCTTTAAGGTATCCATGTTAGCTCGCATGAAATTTAAAAGTCGTAGTTATGATCAATGTTCGCTCTTTTGTACTTTGTTTCGTGTGCTCGTATATTCAACACCAAAGGACTTGTGTCCGTTAAACGAATAGATAAATATCGTCCGATGCTACAGGATTTTCAGCGAACCGTGATAACGTTATTCGAAAATTTGTACAATAGAGACGAAGGCTGAACTGTGAATTTGATTTAGCTTTGACGTACTGGCACGCACGAAGCTATCGATAACGTCGAAGACGCTTCGTGATTTCGCATTTAAGAACCAGAAGACGCAGACATCCGACAGCTCTGTATATCTGGCGTCCTTTCAACGTATCGAACGGATCGAAGGATCACGATACGTGCAACAAGTATGCGGTAACTGATACGTTCAACAACCTCTGCAATCACCGGCTCATCACCAATCATCAGCGGTACGAGGGAAAAAATACAGCACTGACAAGTCCGTAGAAAGCGCGCGATAGAAGAGTTGCGCAAAGAGGATGCCGGTATATTCAGTAGGCGCGTAAAGAGCAGCTACATACGTCGTGTTTCACCCGACGAACGAGGTCTCGAAAGGTACGGAAAGCGACGATCTAATTCCTATTTCGCGGGCTGCCCTCTCGAGGCACAGCGATGAGTTATGATCCGCGTACTTACTCGCCATCTCCTTGTTCGCGGTTCTGTACACCGATTCCGGTCGCTACCTCTCGCCGCGTCGATCTATCGGTCGATCGATCGATCCTACAGGCTGTAAAGCAACGACAGACTTCTCGTAGCAGGGGCACGTCGCGTCGTCGCTTTTTCTCGTCCATCTTCGTGGATCCGTTGGCGAGAAACGTCGGCCCATCCGTCAGCGATCATTACGCGGCTCGCGGATTTCAATGTCCTTGTTAAAAGGGATTGCCTGGCTCGGTGACCTACGACACGCGGCCAGCCGACGAGAAGATAGATGGCGGCGCACGATTTCGCCGAGCGTTCCGCTTAGCGCGCAACGGACTCGTTACGATTTGTTGTAGGCCGAGGCCGGAGAACGGTGTCGCGCAGGAAACCTACGCCAGGGAAACGTGACGTCTCTATCCTGGTTAGTCTTCTCGGATTTCTTTCCGCTTTCCAGCCGAAGGGTAGGTATGTGGATACTGTTAGACGCCGCGTTGCTAGTTGTACTGTTACGGAGCAATGGGAATTTTGTGCTCGGCGCTGGTACGCGAGAGTCGGAAGATTGTCAAAGTATACGCGCGAGATACTTTACATTCCCGTTATTCTTAATTAGAACTGTAGGATTTTATTTATATTTATTTAAAATGCATTAAACAGGAAACGATGGTTATTTAACGGGAACTAAATACAGTAATGTGCTATAACTAAGACAACTAAGTACTTAATTTTGTTGGAATACAACAATATTTCACGCATAGGCACAAACATTCTTACACAGACACCTACACAGGCATTTGGACAGGAAGGACACTTACACAGATCATACTCATTACTGTATAGATAGTGGGGTTCAAAGTATTTAAGGGATCATGGGTCACTACCTACGTCTAGTCTGAGAGTAACTGGCCAACAATCAACAATCTCTATATGTTGTTAATTATATCACTCGCTTATATACATTTGGTTCTGTAGTTCTCTTTAATAAACATCATTGAATATTATTTTAACATAAACATTGTGTCTTCCACAGATTATTAATCTTAACTTTAAGATTAAAATCTAACAAATTTACAACTCTCGTCATCGCGGTTCCAACGCTCTCTCACAATGCTGATCACATTCTCTGACTTCTCAACTCACGACTGACTGTTAATTCGTCTTTTTCCCTTAAGCATCCCTTTGTCTTTTCTCATAGCCCTATCACGTGTTCCGCAAGCGTCCGTGGCCTTTTTCCCGCGTAATTATTCGACTGAAGGACCTACGACACATTGACGGGACTGTCAGCACTTAGGCTTTCTCGCGACATTGTTTATGGTTCACTCGATATTAGGGTGATTTCTACAAAATAGAATCAGTTTGAAAGATAATTAACCATAGGAAAATTGTATACAAAGAGCTGATATTTCGTTAAGTTGTAACGACGTTGGCGCGGTGGAAAATCTAACAAGGTCTCGTTACGTATATCGCAGTGGTTGCGACAGGCTCGTAAAAAGTTTTCACGACTCGTGACTTAATCGCTTTAATTGCTAAGAAATACTTAATCAAATAATCTACGTTGAATCGTTGGAAAGCAGCGCAGTTGGCGTAATTCCATAGAAACGAGCAAGAAACTTGGATGCAAAACCGATTACCGATTAAATGAAACGTTTGTCTTTTGATTAATATCGACCGTTGCTGCTTGCGAAACGATCGTTTTGCTTCGTTTTGCTATTATTTACACAAGGAAAGTATTACGCAAATCTGCTCGATTCTCCATCCATAATGTTTCCTATCCTTTATGAATTAAAGCACGAACAAAGGTCTGCGTCTAAAAGATTCAGATGCAATCGGTTTAAGAACGACATACCAGAGAGGCGAAGCCCCTGGAATTATCAATGAACGTAGCAATTTAACTTTCATGCGGATGATGCTCGTTGCTTTTGATTTACTTAACGTGTTCCGTTTAGCAAGAACAAGTTGGTCTCCCCGGTCTAACGGGCCACCTTCGGATACGTACAAGGTAGATATTCCAAGTGACGCACACGGAAATGTTCTTTACAAATGGTCTTAAGCAAGTTGTAAACTCGTAAAGCGCATAAATTCGAGAGATACGTGAAACAAGCAACGAAGTTCCTCTAGTTCGAGTCCACATTTGAGACGTATTTCACTCTATGTTTCTAAACTCTAAACAAAGTTCGAATTTTTTTCTTCGAAGCCTACGATGAAAACTATTGCTCGAATTCTCAGGATTTTTATTTCATCGAGATTGTATCGATCGGGATTATTCTAGTCGAACGAAAGTCTTGGAGAAGAGACGCGACAGTTGGAATCTCTCGATGATTTTTGATCGCATCGTCGCCTCGCAACCTCATCGCAGACGCAGCACGTGTCCTTAATGGAAACACCGGCTCGAATTCTCTGGAATCGACTGGGAGTTAATCCGAGCGGAGCTATGCGAGTTGCACGCGCATAATCGCGTTCTCGTTGCTTGTCACGGGGCCCGCTACGTTTCCGTGAGCGCGATTTACGCCGCGAGCGTGGTCGTCGGCCGGAGTCGGGATAAGCGGCGTTTTATGGGGCCCAGTGCACCGCTCGCTCCGTGGCAGAAGGGACGCACTTTGTTCCGCGGCTGCGAACGTATCCCCAGGCTCCGTATCCATCCACGAGGAAGCACTCGGAGAAATCGGAGAGGGAGAGATAGCTGGTCGCGAGAGGAAGCCACCTCGAGGAACATCCAGACGAGTACGACGCTATAGGGTGTCGCTGTGACCAATGGACCCACGAACTTTTCATTTTCATATCCTACAATCTGATCATTTTCCTGGGCGAAAAAATGCAAATCCAACAGACGCGAACGAAGGAACAGAGATAAATCGCGAAGCTTGAGAAATTTGGTAATTAGGAAGTTTATGTCAGCCAAACAGAAGGTAAACCGACCAACGGCACACATTCGATTTCTGAGAAAGTACACATTAGTCCGGTACAAGAATTGAGAATTCTTCGGGAAGCGGAGTCGATGAATTCGTCGTCTGAGTGATTCGTTCGATATTCTTTCAGGAATGATAAACTATATAAAAACAACGTCTTAACCTGCTGAAAATCCACTTGATCCATCCTTATATTCGTTCTAACTAACTTTGTCCTGTTTCGTCAACAGGGAATCACCGACTTCCGTTTCATCGGACACCCTGTATGAGACGACAGAGCGAAAGACAGCCGCAGAGGAGCAGCTAGGCGCGAGAAGGAGTGACGGAGGGAGACAGAAAGGGAGAGACTCGGCAGGTGAGGTGTCACGAGGCGCGCGAGTAATATATCGTTGCTCGGCCCATCGTAGGTGGGTGTGCTCGTCCCGTGGTGCTCGGTCCCGGGACCGGGTATCTCACCCGTGCCCCTGGCGCTAAGAGGAAGAAGGCTAATGCCGGTATAAACGCGCCCGATCACTTTTTTCCCCGGGCCCTCTCGAACCCGTCTTTTCTCTCTTCCGCCCTTTTCGACGTTCTTTCTCTTTCCGCGAGATTGCCATTAGCAAATGCCAACGTGAAACGCGCACGCCCGCGCTCACCTGCCTGCCACCACACCTCGGCCACGTTCTTCTCTCTTTGCTAAGCGTATCGTAGGGCCTTCGGACGATTCACCAACCACTGATTATAGAGGAAATAAAGAACAACTTGGAAGATGGTACGGATACGTCTGGTTGGGGCATATGAAATGTCGTGTATTTTATTCTGTCGCCGACTGCGTTGCGTGTATCGTAAAACATGCTTATCGTACGATACACGACTGCACTCTCTTTTTATGAATTATATTAGCGTCTAATTATTGATTGTTAGGAGCCAGAACATCGGTGTAAATCTCCGAAGTTTATGATTATAAACTCATTGAAAATCTTGCTGTGTCCAGAAAACTGGACGAACAAGGAAAAATAAGTGACGTCAGTACGAACATTTGTAGCGAATAACCGAGAACCAGTTTCGAGTATCGGAGACACGTGGATCGTTGACTCGAAAATAAGATAGAATATGTGGAAACGAATAGCACGCACGAAACAGACGTTGCGAACGAGTCAATTTCTAACGTTGGAAGGATGCTACGAAACAACGGCGGTGTATTTTTAGCGACACGAAAGAAGCATCGTTGGAGAAGAATTGCTCGAGGGGCGGGGCTGCTTTCTAATTCACTGCGGTGTAATTTGTGCGGTGCCGACTAATTGGCGGCGTTTCGCGATTTATGCTGTGACACCACTCGTAACATCTGCCCCCGCTGTAGAATGGCGTCGTATTCTTCCGATGCCCCGAAGGAGCCGCGTGGTCCTGGCCAATCATACATATTAATGGAACTCACGGGCCAACGCCGAGCCCTGAAACCGTTCGCGGAATCGATTCGAGCCGGTCGAATCGAGACGCCGACATGAGATAAACCTCCACCCTGGTTAATCCTATAGAAGTCTTCGAGCTTTGTTCTTTATGCGTCTCCGTCTGCTAACGCTTCGTTCCCCTGCACTTTGTTAAAGCTAGTTTCTGTATTCCGAAGTCTATTTGGATTACAATCGAAGAAATCTTTAAGTAGAACAGTGCATTTCTTTTTACATTTGAACGAGCTTTTTGTGCGAATAAAGATACGATTCCGACAGAGTAAAGGGGAAGTCGGTATGAATTTGAAGCAGTTCACACGCTTCACGTTGTTCCAGTCTCGCATTACGGAATGAATACATTGAATGATATAACCGGAAGCAAGAGACACCCAGATAATCGTCGTATAAATCGGCAACGCTTGCGATATCGAAGTTAAAATCTCGTTCCCACAGGCTTACGGTGTCATGCAAAGCACGCAGACGTTCGTTTGGGCGTGGTGACACTCTGTTTCGGCCTTTCCAATATCTCAAACGTTATTCCGTGGCATTTGTGCGCCGATAGAAACGCGGCCTTAGGGAAACAAGCTTCGTGGCTACATCCCATGCTCTCTCGTACAATCGCACGAATAATTTTCAAAGGGAAATGGATGCCTCGTATAAGCATAAGCGTCCGCGGTCAAGCGACGAATAAGAGTGACGAATATTGTACATAGCGATATTTCCTTCGTCTGAAAAGGATTTCGATCTGAGACTCGAAGAATATCGGATTTATCGAACTCACGAACGAACCGTTGGTTGCTTGGTAACGTTTCAATTATAGAAACATACAGAACCGCCTTATCAGATTGACCTTATGTACAATTAAATTAGAAGGGTAATTGCATCGGCTGGAAGGCTCGAGGCGGAAAAGCGATGGATTTATGAAGTATCAATGGGTCGTTGTTTTTTTAGAAGATCGGTTGTAAATTTAATTATGGCGAGGCATTGATCGGGATATGTTTGGATTCTTACTCACGTGCAAGTTTCTGTACGTTGTATTCCGTGATCCTTCTACTAGGATTATTAAAATAATTACGAACACAGGATATAAATCATTTTTTTGTCTCGCGGTCCTTGGCTAATATTTTATCCTTTCTCTAATTATCATTGAAACGAGCACGTGCACCTTGTATCTCGACGAATGGATAAACTATCTTGTTTATCGTGATATCAGGAATCTGTCATGTCTGAAATGATATTTTGATGTTAACATGGTTGTAAGAACGAATGCAATGCCTAATTATACGTACTTGATACGATGTAAATTAGACAGGTTTAAATCTTAAATGAAACAATGTATCTGCGTATATATGTGATTCAATTCATATTCACTCGCAATTAAATTAAGATTTATCTAGTCGGCGTGAACAGATCGGAGTAATTAAACAAGTCAATTGTGAAACACAGAGGAACGCAACGATATTTCAGAAAAATGTTAAGCAAAGTTCACCTGCTCAACGTTAGACGCAACGATTTAATCAACACAGATATACACATCTCTTTTTTCAACCATACTATTTCCACTTTATCTAAATTATCTACCTCATAGCTCTCCTATGAATCATTCACCGAAAGAAAAACTTGGAAATCAGAAAACAAGTAGCTAGAAAAATTTCAATGATTCTGGCCATCAATCAACTCGTACAGCTTATACCATACAATCTTATCTTTCGACCACTATCCGATCTTCTTTTCCAACTACTCTCACTTCCATCTAAATCTAAGGCATCTCTTGCACGGTTGACCTGAATCCTGCCACCGAAACAAAAAGTTCAAAACAAGAATATAGTTAAACACAAAAAACCTTCAATGACTTTGGTCGCTAATTAACCTAGAAAAAGTACACGCTCCGACCGAATCTTTTCTTCCAAACATCCTGGTAGCTCTTTTATCCGAGCCATCTTTCAAACAGTTCAGCTGCATCCTTTAACACCGTTGTATCGCTAAACGTGGCCAATTAACCGATCCATCGTTCTATCGCGGGTTAATTACCAGCCACGGTGCGCGTCGAACCGTTTTCGAAAAAAATTGTTCGCCTGGCAGAGTAGACGGAAAAGGGGAGAGTGAAAGCTGGTGCGCGTTTTCCCGATCTTTCCATAAATCGAACCGAGTAAATGGGTAGAACTCTCACTGAGCGAGGTGTAGCTCGACGGACAATTAACCATCCGGCCGATTATTATCGATCTGTGCATACGGTGGCCAGACGCGGTGAAAGTCGGTCTCGTGACCTCTTCGACCCGAGTACGCAGGGCTCCATGCAGAGCTGCGATGCGTGCGGAACGAATTCGATGCTCGAGCGAGCAGAATCGGATTTTTCCTCTCCACTGTGCAACTTATTAGCGGCTTTCACGGTGATCATAGAGTCGATTATTATATACACGTAATGAATAAAAACTACACTCGGATACATCAGTGGTACCAATTTATCGCTGAATAATCTCCATTCCTCGCAATACGATCAATCGATAAAACTTCCTCGCGGATTGATCCTTTGAGCGCATAATTGGCGCGTGTTACTGCTGAAGGAAATCTTCCATGTCATTTTATCGTGGTAAACGTGCAACGAAGACCAAGACGACATCAAGTAAGTACCGGGTGTCTGGGTGTGGCCGGATGGACGATCTTCGTAAATCGATCGTGACCCCTGACGATTTCCACGCACTACCTCGAACTCTCTATTCTGGTGCGCATACACACACGCGCAAATGTACACACGCTCATAATGCACGTATTAATAGTTGGAGCTCGTGCAGCGTCGTCGAATTATCGAGGGAAACATAATTGGTGCGGGGCAAAAACGCTGGAATCGAGCCGCTTTCCTTCGTGTGCCAGCCGCGATCCCTTAATTGCCTCAATTAAAAAGCACGCGACCGCTTTTTACTCGTTAAACGACCTACCTACCGACCAACCGGTTAAATCGCCGAAAAAAAGGCAAGGAAAAAAAGGGGAGAGAAAAAAAAGAAGGCACAAAGAATTACTTGGAAAAAAAGAAGACGACCGATCACCACGGCCCGTGCGTGCAATTAACACGATCTTCCTAACCGTGATTTCAACGGCTCGACCGGGTAAAAACGCGAAAAAATCGAGCTGCGTTTCGCGTTGGCGAACGAGCAAGGGCAGAAAGAAAGAGGGAGAAAAAGAAATGCGTAAAGGATGGCGGAACCCGTGCACGCGCGCGACCGGTTCAAATAATCGAGATTCCACGCTGATTAATTCAAGCCGGAAGACGCGCGTTCCATCGAGGATCGAGCGGTGGAGAACCGTTGTCGGTTTGCCTCCACGGACGTCTTCATCGCGTAGCAGCCGACGGCTCGCGGTGATCCATGATGGTAGAGAGGGTACCAACCAAAGGAGAAGGGATTAAAGGATGAGAGGAAAAAGAGGGGTGAAGAGATGTAGGAGGGTGGAAGAAGGGAGCAGCAGGTCGGAATTAGAAGTCTCTACGCGGCCGTCCACGGTTCTTGTTAACATATTTTTCGTCCCCGCCGCTGGCGGAGGAACAACTCACTCGCGCGGCCCCAGAGATGGTGCACGCGAGTCCCGGTCACGCACGGTCACGCACGGTCACGCACTCGCCCGATATGTAGCCCATACATCAAGCTACGCTCGCCGAGTGTGTGTTGTCTTACTTATGCACGTCTCAGTATGCGTGTGTACAGCTATGTGCGTGGAAGAGGACCGCGAAAACTAATTTCCGCCGGGAGGACTGGAGCAACGAAGCAGCGTTGCGATCGCGAACGCCCACAGGCGCTTGTATTCGTACGGGTAGGAAGAGGAAGCTTTAACCCTACCGCTAGGCTAAACTGAAAAAAAAGACGGTATTTTAATGTTTCTACATTTTTCCAGGCAAAAGAATATCGTTGTATTTGTTTTTTCGAATAACAGTATAATATCGAACTATGTTGGCAGTTCAACCGATCATCCGATCGACAACTGTTACGTCTACGCGTTATACGAAATACTTTGAGATTTCATTAGTACTGTAACGAGACACGGTTGACGAGCGACATCGTACAATACTAACGATTGATCGTGATCGAAGAGTCTCGTTTAACTACAAACTCGTTGAAACAATAGAATTTATCACGCTTTTCACAACAAAGTTTCAAATTAATCGGGCGAAACTTTGGTAGCAAAATCGTGTACCATATCTTTCAATTACCATAGAAATCGATTTATTGTATCGGAAGGTAAATCGATCTCGATCGACAAGTAACACGTTCGTGGAATTAGCGCGACATTGTGAAACTTAGAAATTCGTCAGGCTGATTTAACGCGGTTTAGCGATTTAAGAAGATACGATGCGATTAATCGGCCGTATAACCGCGAACATTAGCGAAAGTTCGATGGAATCATTGGAAACGATTCTTCGTAGGAAATCTTCATAGGAAAATTCTATGGAAATTTTTCAGAATTCCCTACGGACTTTTACTTTCTTCGACTAAGAAAACACGTCGTCTTTCTCTTTCTCCCTGAAAAGTCTGAAGCGTCAAACATCGAACACATGATCCCTGGTGCTTGTCGATGCGTTTGCTCATTTATGCACGCCGTTAGTCAACATCCATAATTTTCCCAATATCCATCACTCACGAAGTCACAATACCTTTCGATCAAGCGATCCACTCGTAGGCACGATCATTCGAAACGAATCTAATGTAGCCAACCTAACCGATCTAACCGTTCGCTTTAAGTATTTACGATTCATAAATCGTCCACGAACGATCTAATTTACACGGTGATATATTGTTAGTGCATTCGACACTGTGCAAGACGTGACGCGACTCGATCTACGACAATTTGCCGTTTAATTAACGCGCATAGCAAAGGCTGGCTCGTAAAATTCGGCTTGCGCAAACCTGCACGAAGAATTAGTCGAGCACGTCCAATTAATTAATCCGTGGAAAAATTCTCTCGCATTTTTTCTCCGCTCTCGTCATCACAATATCATCCATCTTTCTTTTATCAATGGCGACCATTCGTGAAAGTATTTCGAGATCGACGCTGTTGCTTGCGAAAACATCTGTGGCTGCTCAGAACCGTGAAATTCCGCTCGATCCGCGCTGTGACTAACGCTAGCTCGATTAATATAAATCGTTACATGTTACGATCGCCTAATTGCATCCAGAGGATCGGACGCTGGCGGAACCTGCTCGCGTTGCCGTTCTCGTTCCTCTGACTCACCGATCCTGGTTCGCTCGATTCACATTCGAGATAAGTCGTCCTAATGTGACTATCGCTCTTTCTTTCTTTTTCTCTTTCTTTTTTTTGTTTTTCGACTGATCGGTGTTGCGTTTTATTGGGTTGGCAACTAAGTGATCGCGGATTTTGTCATTAGGTGGCAGTGACAAAATCCGCAATCACTTACTTGCCAACCCAATATATAGTTACGTAAGGCAAAGAAGGTACACGATAAATGTTACGTCCAGGTTTTGTGACAACCGACTAGAAGTAATAACATCGAAGCGATTGCTGCAACGAGGAGCCAGTTTTACATTCGTGTAATTTGAATAAATCGGCAAAATCACACAATTACGCAATTAGATAACAATTTGAATACCATAGCTGCGGTTTTATTACTGTAAATCCTTGGATCGGTAGGTAACCTAAACTCGTATTATACTTTCCTTGATATTGTTGTTTTTCTTTTATTCGTGTTTCGCGATTTTTTTCTGGATACGTCAGATTTTTTGCAAGAGTTTAAATTACGTGTTGTGTTCTTTAAACATGGTTCCAACTATTCCGCTAGCAATTGGTAACTGATGTTAATTCGCGACAGATTAACGACCGTACTTTCGAATCTCGACTACGTTTCCACATAGTTTCGATGATCCTACGACTGACAGAATTTATGGATTTCTGTATGCATAAGAATGTTGAAGCAAGAGTCATGTATATCGTAAGGTTAACTAGAAGCCTGGAGTGAAAATTCGAGTGAGCTGCGCTATCATTAGAAATTCAAATGTCGCTTGCAGAAGACTTTCAATGAACTGAGTTATGACTAGGCGACGGATCCTTCAACTAAACGTTCTCCATTTAGAATAATTATCACGGATAGCGTGTCGCCTATAAATATTTAATTTTAGAATGTCTTACACCTAAACCGCTAACTTCTCCATCATTAATTTCCAAAAAAAAAAAAAAAAACACTGACAGAAAATTCACTATCTGTATAAATACATAGCTGATTGAAAATCTTCGAGAGCTAACGTAATGTACAATTTTAATTAATATCGTTTATAAACTCGTTTCATAGATTTCTGTTAGAAAGTGACGTTTCGATTTCCGCAATGTAGAAGGCGGCAACGATACAAAATGAATTTTTGCTGCACGAAGCGAACGGTCGCTGTAGCAAATAAGGTTTGTCACATGCTGTTAACTCGGAAATTAACACACGCCATTCTGCGACCGGCCGTTTCGTAATACCGCAATTAGGATCGTTTGTGTGTTTTTAGTGCGAACTGTGTGCTCTGACGGTGGTATTAAGTTTAAGGATAAATATCGAACTGGAATTTAACCGAGCTCCAGCATTTAAATAAATATAAAACGTAATAGGCGAAACTCAGCTCCACTCGAGTTAACGTTTGAAATTCTCGAATGGCAAAATTTCTTTGTCCGTTAATTTCTTACGCGATCTTTCATTTATGCGCTAAACTTTCGCTGCGAGATACGCGATAAATCTGAAACGTAATGACATAACGTGATTCAATAGACGATATCAGAAAATGTCACAAATAAACGAAAAAGGAGTTTCACATCGCGATAACACAAGCGTCTTCTCAAACGACGCTGTACCAGATCGAAATCCACTCGTTAAAGTAGAACATTGAGACGTTGCACCAGATCTCCGTATCATAGCGTTACTTCCGACACTTTCAGCTTTGCTACATTTTCCACGCGGATCTGCCGAGCCGGTGCGGTGGTATGTCAGCGCGAACGCTTTACGGAGCTCGCTCGGTGAAATAAGAAGATATCGCGCAGGATGTAAGCGGCGGCCGCGTGCATAAGAAATTACGGCTGCCCGCCACTTTCTCGGTTTGCTGTCCGCTGGCTTCGAGCGTGAGAAAGGTAACGATGACCGTCCACGCTCACGCTCGCGCTCGCCACTACGATTAACAACCAAGATTTTTCGCGATCGACTGCTCTTAACGCTCGGTCCATCGAGATTCTGCAAGTCATTCGCTGAATACGAATACTTTGTTCCTGATGGAACTCTTCGATTGGATTGCATCGTCGAGAACGCGTGTTCTTGTCTTTACGTAGCTGTGCTATTGTCTTTCTTTTGTCCGATTCGCAAGACATTGAAGTTTCTGTGTTTTCTGACGAGCACGTTGTTAAATAGGTTACAGCGTGTTGTGTATTTCTGCGTTGCACATACTATGAAAAATTGCTTCCTCATCGTAAAAACGATAGGGAACGTGTCCCGATTTTATGGAAAGGAAAACACGCGAAACATTGTCTTGTCACAGTTCGTTGGTTGTTGAAAAAATTGCATTTCGCTATTAGTAGTTTCTTTTACCATTCGATTAGCGAAAAGCAAGAACGATCGATGCTTAGTTCTTTCCTTGTAAATCGTCAGGTTTTGAAAGTAAGAAACGCTGTCTGAGAATTTTGCGTAAGAAATAGAAAAATTTTAAGCCAGTTTGACTATTATCACGAATGTATAACAATTATAGATATATCTGTATAAATATATGTCTATCGAAACTCGTTTTTACAAATGCAAACTTGCATATTTTTAGAAAAAAAAAAGGAAAAAAGACAAAAGATTAATATCGATAATGCTGCATAATGAATGTGTATTAATTTCAACGGACCAGTTTGGATTAGCTTTAGTAGAAAGCCAAGAAAATATTTACGATTATTACTATCATTTATTCAGCAATTGAAATTTCACGAAAACTTTTATTTCTCCACTTCTTTTCAGCCGACGATCACTTCCACTGCAGCGTAGAAATATGCACAAGAATGACCACTGACATTCCACCATTTTCCTAAAAATCTAACCACATTGCTAACGTCTCAACTAATCGTATTATGGGCTCCGTGCAATTTTATCAGGGCAACGTGGATTTTTGCTTCGAGGTCATTTAAACACTGTCATTTAAAGGCACAAGAAAAATTAGATACAAATTAGAACATAGTGATATCGAATCACATACTCGACTCAAATATTATCGCCGTTCGAATAATCTTTAAATGTCTGATCATAATCGTACCGTGACCAAACCTTCCGCAAACGAAACCTTCCGATATTAAGTTCCACTTAAGCGGTTCGTTTGAGGCACTTAATCATACGGAACTAATTCGTACTCTGTCCTCCAAATCGTGACGCGTAAACACATTCCGTTAAAAAAAAGTCACTTGCGTGGAGACAGGAAAAAGGTGGGAGAAAAAACTTCGAAATCAATTATACGTTCGCACAACTCGAGTTATTGATATTCCTTATGTACTTTCAAAGGAAAGAAAGGAATTACTTAAATTACAGAAATTAGATAGACTTATAAAGATTACGAGAGACAAGGAGATAGATAACTAGAAATGGATATCTTAGAGATAATTGGAGATAATTGATAACATTTTGAAAAATAAAGAAACCAGACTCGTATAGATTTCAATGCAGCAATAGAATATGGAACACTGTCGTGAGTAATGTTTTCAGGAAATGGCTATCAAATAAGAAAGTAGCTAACGATTTGAACTGTTATTAGAGTAAATTTCATAATTAATTTCCTGACTGCTATGAGATTACTCTACATACATAATCCATATTATTAGTCAATAATCGTCCTGCATATCTTCCTTATTGATTTAATTATAGTACTATCAAGTTGTTTTTAAATAGCCCGACCCATTAGCCGTACTAATTAACAACGAGATATTAATTCATAACTAAAATATTGTAAGAACTTCAACCACTGCTCATCATTATTACAAGCCTTATACGATTACGAATATTATTCGTTTATTCCCAATTACCTCTTTAAAGTCTAAAGATCGTAGGAATCGTGTTATAGTGGAAATAACGCAACGTGAGACATTACAATTGAAGCATACGAGTACAACGATGATATAAAATACGTGCGATAGAGTACAAGAGGAATGGCCAACGTGGACAATTTTCCATAACAGGTTCCGTTCGACACTCATCTCCTTGAAGTAAAAATCTACGATAGGTTCCCATCGTCGATCCCATCAGGATATCAAAACCCTATATAATAAATTCATCGATTTCAATTCTGCTCAGCTAGACACCTTCCAGTTATTGTACATTCGAATATCAAAACCAGACACCGGCGAGCGCGTTTCGTGTCTCAAACGAAAAGCGAGTAAGTAAGTAAGTAGGTACTTACATACTCGGTGTCGATTACTGGGACAGTGCGAAGAAAATAGCTGGTTAGAAGGGGGCTATAAAATGGTCGGTAAAACGGCCGCAGCTCGGCATGCTGGCGCGTACAAATGCCCGTGGAACATGATATCTATTTCATAACACCCACAAAGCGTCCCCCGTACGAACGCAATCGCCGTTACGTAATCCGGCCTTAAAGACCGTCGCCATAGCTTGGCTCGGCTCGACTTGACTATAGACCGGCGTTTGAAGGAAGGAAAGATCGTCGTCGAGCGTAACAGCGCTGCCAACTGTTCTAATTTCTCTCCGATATATTAACGCGGTGGCCGTTAGGGCGACAGAACGGGACAGATCGAAAGCGACGACGTTCTCTCCACGCAAGACAATGGCCGCTGATCTATGCGACTGGTTCTTTGCCACGATCTTGAAAAATGACCGGCCGACGCGCGCTTGCTTCTCCTGACGAGCCATTCAGCGGTATAATGAGGCGGATGATGCGACTAGGAAACGCGGGCACCAGCTGCGGACAGCCGGTTTCGAAACGAAAGGCAAGGATGACGCGAGTGAGCACGAGTTGGGAGCGGTACTTTATGTTGCACCGTGCAGTTTCATCGAAGAAAGAAGTTGCGAAAGTGATTCGTGCATTTGGGGCGAAAGTGTAAGTTTTGCTACAGCAGAGTGTATAGACGAAGAATATAATTGGTTGTTGCGTAAGTTCATCGACGAGACAAATAACGGTAAATTCCAAGGTAAATTAAAAGAATAGTATCCGTAAAACGATCGTTCTTACGTACGTTTCAATTTATGGAGTTGATCAACGCGGTTTTCGAACGTCTTATGTGTACAGCATTTTTACAAATATTTTTAAGCAAGCAAATTCTACAGCTCGCCGACACGGAATAGCTGTTAGGAAGCAGCGATGTTGACTCGACATCGGACCAAATACGCAGTGTACTTGGTAGAAATCTTTCGATTTCCTCCTTAAAGAATTTTCAAACAATAAACGCAACGCGGTAGGTGGGGCGATAAATCGTCGCAGCTGCGCGTGCATCCGACTCCCCTAAATGGGATAACGATCGAAAAGCGAGGAAGATCGCGGCGTTAACCCTTAACGCGCACCCCCTTGAAAACTCATCGAGCCACGGAATCTTTTGTCGCCATGGTTCGCTGCTACCATTTGCGGCCTCTTCGATCGGATCTACGCTCCGTTCTTACATCTTACGGCACCATCCTCGCACGGACTCTTCGCAATTGGATGCAACGTTCGCCACTGTTCTGTCAGAGCGTGACTCGTGCGCGTGCGCGCGAGAAACCGAGATCGAGCCAAGGAAGGGCGATTATTTGTACGCGACGAAGAAATTCAACGACCGTTTGTACGAGAAAGCTGCTGGAGAAGGGAAGAAAGATGAATACAGGTGGATGAAGCACGTTGGAAGGGGAAACGAAGGAAAGTGTACAGGCCGTTTCATTGATAGCGTACGCTCGGCAGATGACACTTGAGATAGCAAAGGGGTAAGAACAGCGTTCCCCTCCCACGCTTATCCCTGTGTTATTGCTATATGGTCTTGTTTCGGTTAACACGAGTGCCTACTATCACAATTGCATCGAATCTATGAGAAACAAGCGATAAAACCCACGTTCTTTTCGAGTATCTTCATCCGGATGACGAGTACATCTTCCATTGCAGCTACGGAAGAATAAAAACAGCAATCAACGCAACATAGTAAATCAAAAAAGTTGCTCACGACCAGCCACGATGAAGCAAAGGACCTTGAGCGATCAATTTATCGCGAGTGCTGATTACCAACTAACCTTTGCCGAAAGAATTATGCGAGCAACCCACACAGAAGATACACGGAGGGGACAAGCGCCAAGAAGGGGTCCAGATGGCAAGATAGAGGGCGCTGGCGAGCAAGCCACAACTAGAGATCTCCGCACTCGTAAATTCGTTGGTTCGTTTGAGAACGCGCCGCTATACGGTAACTCAATATTGGAACGCCTTAACTATCGAGTCTGGACTTTGCGCGAGACTTTTCTGCGCCGTAATTCCGCGCGATGTATAAACCAGCCCGAAGCGAGCCACGCGTTTCTCCGTGTCTGGCTATCTTTAATGAGGCCGGCTTCTGGCGTGGGTGAACGTCTCAGGCCGAAGAGAAAGAGAGCCGACGATTAATAGTAGACCGAGGACGATATAGAGAAGCAGAGCGACGATACCCCAGAGAAACAACACCGCACGCCGATATTGATCGCCTGTTATCGACATCTTCGCTGTCCGATCTGCGCTTTCCTGCGCCTACCGACCGCTCGATTTCGCGTCTCCGCCTGTCGCACCACCGAACCAACCACAAGTCGGCGTTCGACGGTTGAATTTTCCAATCCTCTCGAGTTAAATTGAATGTCGACTTTGATCATCGAGGACAGCTACCGCTACAGCCATTTCGTTCGTTACAAATTACAGATTGCGTTACATTACGTAGCGGAGATTCTAAGGCATTGAAGAAAAACATTACAATTTCTTTACATTTGATAACATCGTAGGATCTGGGTGGAAGAAACAGCGACGAAAAGATATTAAACGAATTCTTGGAACTGTCTTTCGCATAGTCGCAATGTTGAAAAACGCAACTGGATAATGTAAATTGATTGGAAAAGGTTGCGAATGAAATATTGCCTTAACGCAACGTTGATCCCCAAGGGATTAATAGCTTGCAGCAACGTGGCAAAGAAACCCTTACAATCTACTCCGAGCGCAAACCACATTAGTTTGTAATGTCCAACTACCAAGTTCTTTGAGAATCCCCAGGTCCAATTTACACCACCATACAAGACCAAACGAGAAACACAGCGTCCACTTGCCAGTGGATCTTCGTGCAAGGCGAACAAAACGCGGTAGGACGGAAAAGCAACGGGAAGGTTGGTCGAGCAACTTGTCCTGGAGGTATAATGCGCGTTGCACGTGTCCCCGGCTGTGGCAAAGAGGATATCAACGCGGAAGCGGCGAGCACCGCGACGAGAATCACGGTTGTTCTTTGCAGTTTCTCTTCCAGCACAGAGTGGTGTTCCCCCTTATGCTCGCAGCAGCTCGCTTCTGCGACCTGTTACGCGGCTTGATGGTTTTGTTTCGAAGCAGGGACACACGCTTGCCACCATACTCTCGCCGAGACATTGATTCATCCTGCTCCTCCGTGTGTCCACCGTTAGCCGGCGCGATTGTACCCCGTTGTGTGCTCAGCACACGTTCCTCTCTCTATAGGATGCTTCAAACGTAGTCACAAAGGGCTAGCATTGCGTTCACGCGACATTTCACGTTCAAAATTTTCAAATTTTATCATTTTTAAGCTCTCGAACTTGTACATTTTCAGGTTTTGCAATAGCGTTGCGCTTGTGTATCTTCTAATTACGTTGAATAATCTTCTTGAACGACGTAAAAATGTGAGTTCTTCGAGTTACGAAAAAGCTATCTCGCTATTTGTCTCGCTTAATTCGTCATTGAGGCAGACGTATGTGCATTTAATTGCCTCGTGGATCGTCCTGTACAGGGTGGTCCAATTTAATGGGTCGATCGCAACCCCTTGGCCGGAGGTATCGATTATACGGATCGTTTTTCTGATTCCGCGTCGGTAATCTCCGAAATTTCAGCTTCCTGCGAATAGCATTGGAAACCACGTTGTCTTTTAATGAGACACCGATGCCTGCTATTATCGACCAGATCGATTGGGCGTGACTGGACGCACCAAAAGGTAATTGCCGGTTCACCATTCCCCCTTATCGTTAGAACAACTGAAACAACTCGATACCGATCATCGTTCCGAGGGTAGAGTGTTTCGATGGGATGGATAGCGAGTTGCGTTCTCGTTTTTTCAATTTCGTCTCAGCTGCCGCTTATGATCACATCGTTCCACGATATTTTCACTCTCCGAAACTGGCTATCATCGAACAAAATTAATTAGTTATTAATCAAATGGATGGTGCCATTTTATATTCGAGGTTCAAACACGAATTACGTTCGAAGGAAATCCTACAGATCGAAATCTACCGTTAAACGTTTTTCCAAATACAAAATCATTCAAAGTTCCCGCCGCTCGCGTCGATTTAACGCGATTGCGCGGTCCCATCGTTTTGACTCGCGCTGTAGGTGGCTGTATATAGGTGTATAGTTAGATAGTTAGCCGTGGCACGTATCGTCTGCGCTCTCCGGCCACGACCGATGATTATCTCTGCGCTCGGTTTCAGCCACAAAGCACGGCAGTCCCACGCACGCCTTGTCGAGTTATTAATCGCCACATAATTCTACAATTACAAAGGTTAATCCGGCGTTTTCACGCTCGGAGCGCGTCGTGGGTGCTGTGACAGCTCCACGACAAACGACACTAGGGTGGGGGTGCGGGCGTCAAGTAGTGAGGGAAAGAGAGCGGACCGTACACAGTCTGGTTGTCAGGCCAATCCGTGTCACCTTACTTTCGATCCTCACCTTTGCCTCTGTGGACCAGGAATTTCGCGTTCTGCATGGAAACGCTCGCGTGATATACCGCCGCTCAACGGCTAATGAAAAGAGCCTTGATTTGTGTGCTACGTGGCATTTGATTGGCTGACGAGAGAGTGAAAACGCGTGATTAATATTCACATTGCTCTGGGGAAAAGTAAAAAGCAAATAACTGTCGTTGCAGGTTTATGCATTGCTAAGATTAAATCAGATTGCGAGAAATTGTTTGACAAATTATTTCGAGTAAAAAGTGTTACACGAATTTTTATTATACGGCAGAAACTGCGTAAATAAGGAATCGAAACGTTAAAAACATGACCTCGCAATTCAAATATTATCCGTGTGAAAACATGTATTTGTCGGAAATCGTGTATTCGACATCAAAGCAAACAGCCCCTATTTTCCCGGAAAAGTATATATTACACAGCTGTTTAAAGTTCCGTTATCGACAAGACCTTTTATTCTACCCTTGTAGATCAACGAACAAAAATGGTTTGGAATCTGGAATTCAAGCTGCTTCCGTAAAACACGTATAAACATAAATACGACCACATCAATCGCTGTAGCTACTTAATATGTGACTTCACGACCTTGCTATATCGATTCTACCTATAATTAGACGCGAATGTGCTGATCCGCGATCAAACGGTTACCACAAACTCGTCTCACAAATCATCCCGGAATCATTTCCCATAATGCGACGAATATAAAAAAGAAAATCTCGTAACTTTTCTACAGGTTCTAACCCAGCGAAATATTCGAAAACCGCGAGCAATCCACGTCGTCGAGAAAGAAAGATCGTTCTCGACGAGCTCGCGTCGATTCGACCGGTCGAATCGTTGAAAAGTCGCGGCGAGATGATTAATCGCGACGGTTATCCGGGAATCCGGTTGTATCGTGGCCTTATCTCGAGTTTCCTGCGCGTAACGCTTGCCATTTGCGCGGCAGCCGCCGGCTAATAAGAAAAGGTGGTAAAAGGGTAGGATAGTTCCGCGCTCGCGCGCATTGTCTCGTAATAAACGAGAGGAATTCAAGCGTTTATGTTTGTCCCGATCGTTCCTTTCCCGATCCCGTTGCCGCATTCCTCTCGAAAAGTCAATTCCCGAGAGAGCGAGCGAGCGAGCGCGTGCTGCGTGAGAATGCGCCAATTTTTGTCGCGATCCCATGGTAAATCATTATTCGCTCATTCGACAAAAATCGTAGCTCCAGTGCTGAGAACTGGGCGCAGCGATCTGTGCAACATTGGAAATCGCGTCGATTTTTTCGACCTCCGATGAGATTTTTGCTCGATACGTATTAGATAGGCGGATATCGATTAATACGAAGAGCTTGTCAGAAGTTTGACCTTGATGAGATAATATCTCGGGCTTTTTGTATAATAAGTCACTAAGTAACTATATTAGTCAATTGGAAGGTGATAAGTTGCAGAGTACGGACTCGCGTTGAACAATTTTTCAATTTTATTTTAATCCATAAAATGTTGACTAATTCGTCTTCGATCACTGTCAAACACCTTCGAGAGCTTCCATTTCTATCATCGACGAAAGCGTCCAGCTTCAATTTCCTTCTTTCTACCGCTTTTCTAATTCGTTCAGCATACAGTGTAATATTACTACCAATATAACTGTGATCCCATAATCTCACGATGCTTCAAAAGGAAATCTCAAGTACGCCAAATTACTCGAACCAGCAACAACCGGAGATCATGATGGTACCGTGGGCGAGCCAGCGTCCCTTTTTCAGCCACGTTTGTGTCCCCTGTGCCACGTAACAAATGAGGCCGCTTTCAACCGCGTATTACGCATTGGTCGCGGTGAATTAGGCGCAGAAGCGACGCGCCACAATGTCACCGGGCCGTGCGCGACCACTAGCTTCTTGGGAGGCGAGTCGCCGCGAGAATCGATTCGACTCGCTTCTTATCGGACCCTGCTAATACGCCCGGTAACTGCGTCTCGTTCCGGCGACCATGGGGACCGTCGTTCGATGCGTTTAACGCGGCTGTTCCTTCGCTCTTCTGTAATTCCTACAACGACGGCTACTAGCGAGGACATTTTGGTCACGGGGTAGCTTTGTTTTACGTGATTTTGTTAACTGACTGTTCGCTAAGCTCGTAGAAAACTAATGGCTGTCTTTGCGTCAAGACTCGACATAGATGCAGGACAATTGAAATAAAACTAAGTAACTAAGAGTGGTTGGAAGAAATAAGGAGTTTGTCAACGAAGAAGACGGATGTTTCGTGCATTGTTTCAAAAAAGAGAAAGAGACAGGTGCAGCAGAATGAAAAAGAAGAGCCAAACGCAGGTTTTAAACTTTCGGTTCCTGGAACATTAAGAGATCGGTATCGACGTTTCTTCGTCACATTCGAAAATCAATCTTTCAGACATCTACTCTGCGCGATATTTAATGATCTCAGCAGCGCAGAAATGACACCTGCGAAGCACGGGACGATCGCGGATGATCAAGAAACCCGAGAAACTCGAGAAACTCGAAATCACGTACAGGTGTAACGTGTCCGTGCCTTCTTGGCGTTTAATATCAATTAACTCGATGACGGTCAGAACGCGGTCGTCACGACGGCTTAGCTGAAACATCTAACCTTCAAACTGTGTCTTGTCACTGCGCAATTAGCAAGTTGACGTCTGCCTAGAACGTGAGAGCGGTTTTCAAAGAGATAATTGGAGACAGAATGATATTATCGAGGCGTTACATGCACTTCACATGTCATAGATCAGGATTTCCGTAGCGCTGCATAAAGTATAGTTCTCTTGATTTACAATAGCACCTCGACTACCTACGTTCCATCAAATGAACACCAAACAATATTCTAAACGACGACGATTAAATCGCAACTCATATTAAATTCGCGCGTTAATGAAAATTATCCTCGTGAATCAATTCGAAATTGCAAATCAGCTCGTTTCAAAACTAATCGGACACAATCTCTGCCACTTCTCCCACAATAGAAGTTTGCCAGTACCTTGTTAATTCCACATCTCCGGTCTCAAGCAACATTCAAAATCAGCCATCAAACGCGACGATTAAATCAGATTAAACATGCGCTAAACACATGCTTTAACGAAAACTGTGTCTATGATTTAATTGGAAATCGTAAATCAGCTCGTATTCCAAAAGTAACCCCGTACAATCTCCACCATTTTCCACAATAAAAACTCGGCAGTGGCTCGTTAATTCAACATTTCTCGTCCGCAACAACATTCAATTAACGCGGCTCTCCTGTAATTTGCGCCATAAGCCAGGTCTCAAGCTGAAACGCAGAATCGCGTCAGAAAATGAATACCCGGTCAGGTTTCCTTGGTTCAGGAGGGAGTGGTGAACGGAATGGAAATTTATCGTGACTCGCTCGAGGGGCACCGGGTGGGTTCACCTCGCTCGGTTGCATAACGTTCCACGGAATTCTGATGCCGGACGACGACGAGCAACACCACGACAAACACGGAGACGACCTTAACCTTTCTCGCGGCCGTTCGGGGACATTTGTCCCTCGTGGCTCTTTTCGATTTGATCGATGGGCTCGCTCGCAATTCCATTTGTCCTCTCGTCCACGATTTACCGTGAGTCCAGCCACGTTGTTGCCGTGCTGATTTAGAGTACTCGCGTTGCCACGAATGAACGCACCAAATTTTCGGTTTGCGTTCTGGTATGATTGATGGCTGGTTTTTGCGCACCACGTGCAAGTTAATTCGCGGGAAACAGCTTACGATTGGACTCGATGGATGAAACAAGTTTATTCACGACTTGACCTTGTTTTCGAATTATAGACACGTTTTTTTACCCACGTCGTCCGTTCTTCAAGGATGAATGTTTCAATTTTTTATCCGACCACCTATTCTTCTAGTTTAAGTATATTCCATTCAGTTTGCATCCGCGAGAGTCGAAGGAAAAAAATTAAGGGTAATTAAGAGTGATATTTTATAATATAACATAACGAAAGAAAAAGTGTTCACGTACGTGGCTACTGGACGAAGAGAAACAACCGTAGCCTTGAAAAGTTTCATGTAGTTCTATTGATTTTATCTTTCTATCGCTAGAATAATGCAAAATTAATTAACTTACCCAACATAGTAGCACAAAAAATTCAAATAAACGCAACCGGGCGTTATCATTCCGCATACGGTGCTCACCTTTCTACCTTTTAACCACCTGGAAGCTCTCAGAACATACCGAAATACGACGACAACGATGGTTTAACGTGTAACGTAGCATCGTACGGGTCGTAACCAGCAAAAGAACACGACCGAACATTATTATACGCAGCATTGTAGCAAATGTCGACAGACTGTCACAATCGTATCTAAACTCCAAACGTGGCTAAGAATTTTCTCTTATCGTCCAACAGAGATCTATAATCAGCCAGAATAAAACCATAAGTATCACCGCCTCTAGAACACGTTATTCTCATCGAGTCGAAATTTTATCGATGATCTTCCATCGATCCTCTTCGCTTCCTGGGAGTCTTGCAACACCAATGTTCGATACGTTCATTATACGCCAGTAAATTAAGACGGTGGTATACAAAGAAAGAAAAATATGTCGGGCAATGAGAGTTTATCAGCTGGAGGGGAAAGAACAGGCCTCCCATTACGCGTACCCTTGCACGCGCATAATTAACTCACGACTAAGAGAGAGACAGAGATTGCCATCCTACGGTAATTACCATCGGTGCCATTATCGCAGATTATCCGCGCGTCCGGATTCTTACGTAATCCTACCGTTACTACCGATAAACCTGATAATTGCCACGCAAACAGGCAGTTTTTGCTCGGTTTTAACGAGTTCACCATGGTGAACCCCATTTTTTCGAACGCTTAATTTCCTCTGAGTTCGCGAACTAAATTACGTATTTGGTTATAACGTTTCTGAAAGCCAAACATCCACGTTTCATCAACATGGTTTGTGTACAGTGGATTGTACTGTCGACAAATAAACTACAGCATTTTGTCTTCGACAAAGACAGTACACTTCGTTCAACGGTGGTGCAATGACAGCGACTATATTGTCAAATAATCTGGCTTCGCCACCTGTCAACAAATTCCTTTATTCGACTAATCGTAAGAACCCTGTGCCTTATCAAACGATCAGTTACTTCTGCAACTCGATTTATCGACCGTCAACACTTTTCTCACACCTATTAACAAACCTATTAATAATACAGTCGAGCTCTCTCTTTCTTTCTCTCTGAGAAACTCGAAGAAACGATCGCACCACGTACCATTAGGAAACCCAAGTCTTTACACCTGCGTCCTTTTAACACGCCAAACAGTTTACTATCTAGTTACTTACTGCTACATGTCATAGATCAACGTACATATATACCATTTCTAACCAGTCGAGATTACCGCACAGATATCCAACAATGTAACACCAAGAATAGTATAGGGTATTTCATGTTTGGGTTAGGTTTAAAACGACCGAAGATAGCGAAACATTTTGTAAGAGAAAGTTGAATGATATGCGATGGCGAATCGCGCGGCAGTTCAGAAGCTTCAAATCTTCGTAATATAATATCAGGTTGACCAAAAAATTTCTTTCGTTTCATAAGGTGATAATAGATGAACAACAATTACTGTTTTATATTATTTTATTGAATTAGGTATGATCCATTTCTATTATTACGTTCGTGCATAATTCAATAAACTAATATAAAACAAAGAACATTGTGCGTCTATTATTTCCTTATAAAACGAAAGAAACTTTTCGGACAACCTAATGTAAACGTACATCGATCAATTATGAATTTTGTTTGAAATTGACATCTTTTATTATTTCCTCTTTGCCTACTTCCAAGTTAATTCTTCGCTATAGAATTATCCCTCTCTGTTACCTTCTGATCTTGCATATCAATTCTTGTTTCCCGATATTCCCAACACTCGGAAAAATCCCGACGTTACTACAAAATTCTCAGATCAACACCGCAATACCGTAAAATCAATTGTTGTACAATTCTCTTTCACACGAGCGAGTGTAATTCTACTTTCGGCGAGTTAAAGATTTTCACGCTTCGCGGTTTATGAATACTCGCGGTACATAACAAGCAGGCTGACTTTTGTTCGCTGTTCGCTTGAATGGTAGGGATTACATGAAGCACGGTTCGCGGAAAGGGCGAAGCGATTAATAACTCGAACGAATTACGCGCACGCTCTCACCGAAAATCGTGGCACCGATGATTCCAATCCCTCGCGGGGATCCAGCAAAATTTTTTCTCAGGCGATACAAGCCAGTGCGCACCGCCAGACACACTTTGGCACGTAACTTTCGACCGATCGCGGGTACTCATTAATCACCGTTCCACGTCGACACGTAGCGTTTATTAAGTACCACAGTGCGCGCCCAAGTGTTAATCAGTGAGAACTGCCAGTTTAATTTTCTACACGACATGCGTGCCCGTAATAAGCTTCGACTTTGTTCTATTATAACGGGACCCCCTTTTACCCGGTAGACACCTGCCACTTTCGTTAGACGTAAATACTACCCCGAAAGAAAGTTTCTGCGTCTAGTTGATTTTTGCCTTTCCCCCTTGCTTTCTTCTTAGACTTTTTATTCCGTCTTCCTTTCCGAGGATATCGTTTGCTTCGACAAGCGCGAAACCATTATGGATTCCATAAGTGGTAGATGGCAAGATAGAGGAATGACTGGCGTTTTAGTATTCGCGTAGGAAATTGCTGGAAAAATGGAGCTTTTTTTGTCGAATAATAGAGTCGATGATTATTATTCTACGGGTTAGGAAAGTTCCTTCTTCTAACAAAGAATAATGTTTTAGCCACTTTTTACGTTTATCTTAATTTCCTGCAAGCATCTTAATACTCGTAAAGCGTTGCGTTATCGATAGATCAGTGGAACAGTACGACTAAGACGAAGCAATTTAAAAAATGTTTGCAAGAGTCTCACGACAATCCTTTCGCTTGTAAAATCACGCTACAAGTAACAGCAAAGGACACGACACCGTGTCGCAGGAGAGAATAAAAAATTTCTACTCGAACGTGATACGACGGCGACATAAAACGGCGAACGGCGGCGCGGCTCCTCCCGCGTCTCGTTTTTCCTTGGCCACGGCTTATCGCGATAGAATATGGAAATGTCCTGGGAGACGTGGGTGCGCTGCAACGAGGATTAACGTCGAAGATAATTTTCCTCGCGCACCGCGGCTGTTACGTAAAACGCGGACGGATATCGCGTTCCCTGTTAGCCTTTCCATCAACCTCCCGCTTTCGAATTAACATTTTATCGAACGACACGTACATTTTTCCTTCTATAACCGTCTATTATAATCTATAGTTTCACCAATTTTTTCTCGTAAAGTTTTTCGTCATTGATATACCAGCTACCATTTATGAATATTTTATCATTTTGTCAACACGCTACGCTAACCCGTGCATTCCTTGTACAATCAAAAAAAGAAAAAGAAGAAAAATGATTTAGAGTTTATGCGAATAAACGCGAGACGAATCCTCCGAAGTGCAACTGACCGGCATCGAGTGATTCAACGAGACGAGATAAGACAGTGGCCCGACTATGCACAATTCGTTCATCGATACAACCTGCTTGCGGCGAGGAAAAATGAAAAAAGAAGAAGAAATACGTAGAAGATGGGAGAGAGGTTGATCGGTGAGACGATTCCGTGATTAAGAGGAGGATCATCGAGCCGCATTTTGCGTGCTCAAGCATGCGTAAGTCCGAGGGCAAAATACGGTTATGCTGGCCAGCTGTGTCATCGTCGGCCAATGATGGAGAATCGAGGTCTCGCGCTGATCTTGGAGAATCGCAGCAGTGACTCATACCGGTAGCTAGGTTTTCCGGTTATCTGGGTTCTGGTTGCGGATTATGGGAGTGTCGGGAGAAAGGCAGTAATTGACTGTGATTATGTTATGCCGAGTTAGGAGCGGCGAGAGGAAAGCTTTCCTTGCTACGCGAAGTTTCGTTGCTTAGGCATTTTTAGGCTGTAAATGTCAATCGTCAAATGATATCCGTCATATTTTCTAAAGTACGTTATTTGTAGAAAATATCAGGGTTAAAAGAAATCCTGAAAGAGTTAGAAACTCCAGATAGGAAGCACGTACCGACTCGTCTAACGGGTCGTTTAATTATGTATCAGTATCGGTGGAATCGATAAAATCTCACGGAACATCGATTTCTCGTTTGAATATCGCTATTCCATTCTCGAATTTCTTTGGAATTGCACGAATCGCACGTGCGTGGTAAATCATGTCAGCGATCAAGTGACATCGGCCCGTCGACGTTGGACGCTACCGGTTCAATTATATCCGGACAATTAAACGTGGCCGTGGCGAATTAACTGGCAAGTTTGGAATTTCGTCGTTGTTAGCCCCCCACGGTGGGATTTACTACGTTGACTCAGCATAGAGAATCGAATCGTGGTCGTTCGATCAGTCCAGCGTGATCACTAGCCTCCCGTGGCATCTACTCGAGTATCGGTGGATAATGTTAGAACATTGGTAAAACGGAGAATCGGCATTTCCTTTCCCACGAACGTCGATTTTCGCACGGTCTCCGTTGAATCTTTGAGATCTTCTGGTTCAGTGGATATGGCACTATGCGCGACCGAGGGCGTTCACCCGTCACATGCGTTCAGGGCTTGGAGATTAGACTCGTCAGATTCTCTAAACTTACAAGTCTGGATAAAACGAAATGCTATCCCATTCCAGAGGAACTTCAGATAGATTTCTTGCTTACATCAAATTAAAAGGAAACGTTTAAATACTTCTAATAGCACGATCCCCTAATACCGCCAATTCACAATCTCCAATTTGCGATCTTTAACACTTTGACGACCACGTTGGTCATATATGACGGTTTCTCCTGTGACGCCACGGTGGTCATTGGTGCATCAAACGGTGCACTGTGCTAAATACTGTGACGTTCCTGATCCACATGTGATTTCGGCGTCGTCGTTGTCACACGCTCAGAGACAGTAATAGGATTGGCTAAACACCATGCATGCCACAGCCATCGAAACAATAACCAAATAGTAACGGAATAGCCAGTTCTGACGTACACCAGACGACAACCCCTCCAGAGGAACTAAAACCTCAGTATAAAAACCCTCCAAAATAAGCGCTCGAGATCATCTGTCGTAACGCTTTGAACCGTCACTCTGTTGGATTTGTATAATAAATTCTATTACCATATACAAAGTTCAATTTCTTCACCTTATTTGTGAAACGTTCTAACTGCGACGCGAGAAGATCACCGGCGATCTATCATTTTCGTGATTTCTTGTGTCTCTTACGTGACACCGTCAAGGTGTTAATTTCGAATACGAGCGACAAAAAAAAAAAACGCAAACTCCCTGAAACCTGTATCAAACCCGCGTAAGATCTCAATGTCAAAGCAACCGTCTGATCTACGTAACCAACAAAAAAAAAAAAAAAAAAAAAAAGAAAAATACAATTCTCAATAGATGTTTAATCAGTATCGCCAAGTAAATCTGCTCGAATCTAGAGTAACACGCATCGATCTCTGAGAAGCACGCCACTGAGAAAACAAAAGTTAGAAAAAAGGCTATCAGTACCGCGAATGCTATTTATCATGACGAATCCATCTCGCATCGATCTCAATTAACGGGGACGTATCGACACGCGGCGATCGACGAACGGTGAATTAACCAGAAGAGAGCTCGCATCGGAGGGGGAGCTGTATCGCGTGACATTCGAAATCGTATGGCCAACTATGTAGAAAGCGTACGCGGGCTACGGGAATAGAGGCAGAGAAGGGGAAGAAAAGCGAGCGGCGCGGTGGAAAGCGAGCGGATCGCGATCGCGATCGAGAACGCGCTCGTTAGAGAGGCTGGCGGCTCGTTACACGACCGCATCTGCATCAAATCCGGCAATTAAACGCGGCGATCGCGTTTACGCCGAGATAAATACCGGTCATTTCGCGAGACGGGACCGAGGCAGAGACTTATGGCTTGATGGAGATTACGCGGAGACAGTGCAAAGTAGATGCGGCGGAGGAATATATCCGCGATCCCCGGAGACGAGGAAAGACCGCTCCCTGGACCGCTATCGAACGCGAATCTTCCACTGTACTATGGTCGACGACCTCTTATCTCGCATCGTCGTGGACAAATCTTCGCCGCTTGTAAATCCTCGTCAATTCGTGGATTCCCAAGTGGCACTGGATGTCGCGTAGAATTAACTAATTAAACGACGGATGTTTTTGATAAAACTCGTCCTATTTTTAACGTATTATATATCTTTACAAGATCAGAAGAGATAGCCGATAGACAGAAATTTTGTCCGTAGCATAAGAAACATTTGGTGCTCGAGAGATTAACTACTACGATTTATTATGTTATTTTTATAAAATTGTGCGAAACCATCGTATCGTATCATATCGTTTGAAACCATCTGTAACAGCATAAATGGAAATATTTTATCGTCGCTTTACAGAAGCTTCTTGTTGTCCCAAGGAACGTAAAACAAAGTTGTACGGAAAGCAACGTCGGTGGATAGTGCGATGCAGCGGCAGCAAAGAAACAGGAGGGTTTCGACGCGACGTGTCTTCCATCGAATTACCATATCGACCGGATTATCTCTCGAGCGCGAGACATCTCCATTGGCAGGACCCACGAATAATTCGATAAGCGAATTAAGATTAGCGGCTTCTGATGAACCGCTAAGTGACTATCGACGTTCGACCGACTTTGGTGACATACAACCGAGTGACGTCGTCGTCGTAGAAATCGATCGTTTTCTGCACGCAAATGCTCTCTGGTAATAATCGAGATCGTTATAATCGTATCGCGTCTCCACGATGACGCATGATATTTTTCTTGCTATCTTTGCATCGACGATTCGTTCATTCAACTACGATCATTTTACATCGATGAAATTTTTGTTCCAGATAAAAGATGTTTCGTTTCCTTCTTCTTTCCTTAGAAATTTTAATTTCTAACAGTGGGTAACTCAGATAATGTAACGATATTCACGATGAACAGGGAACTGTACGTTACGATAAAACCTCCGTTTCCGTCGACGAAGATGTAGAAGATAAAACGCGAAAATTACAATTTTATTGGACGTTCAAGACAATCAACGTGCATTCAATGATATGCGAGATTAGAGCAGTAATTTGATGAAGGTTAAACGAGATCAATGAGTTAAGGAGAGGAATTCAGAAGTCGTTACAATCCTGAGATTGAATTATCCCATTTGCGCAAGGTTTTTGCGTATGTTAAAGAGCGTTGGAAAGCGTAACTTTCTTAGTTAACTAACCAACTGAGAAGATACTAACAAACATACTATAAACATCCCTCTCTTACACGCAACTACAAAATTATTTTTCTTTCGCTACGGAAACATCGACACGTGCTCTCTTCCACTTTGATCACGACCCTTTGCAAAATCTCATTCTACCAATTGAACTATCGATCTTTTATCGATGACACCCAACAACTTTCTAAATTCTGCCATCAATTCGTTCGAAATCGAACGGGTCTCAACTAGCATCTCTTCGCGGATCCACTTTGGAACATCGAAGTGTCAGGTTCCCACGAGCAGCATCGCGAAATTCACGAACATCGATCGTGTCGCCGGTTTTATGGACCCTGTACAGGAGCGAGCAGCAGGTTATACGTTTACGACGTCGCTGGAAAATCGGCCGTAAACGCGACTGCCGTAAACATTGTCGACTGGTTGCTCTCTCACGTTCCGGGCCATTGAGGTCCGGACAGCGAAAGAAAGGGAGTCACACGGCCGCCTGAAAGGATACTTTCTCCGTTGCTCGTCGACGTTTCGTCGAACGACGCTCGTACGATATATCGTTAACGAGAGACTGTGTTAAAACCCTTGAAAAAGCGACAGTTTCGACAAACCTCCTGGAGAGATGATCTCGAAGTTTTCATTTTTTTTTCAGAGATTTTCTTCGACACAGTGTTTGAATGTTTGCTCTGGGAGTGTCGTCGGTTTTTGAAGATGTCTTTCGAAACAATGAGATTCCTTTTGGAAGAATAGAAATCGTTACTTTGAACATTGCACCTGATGCTGAAAATGCCAAATGCTGAATTCGAAATATTTAAAAGTTCGTTTTCTTTCTCGATTGCATTTCGACAACGTCGATCGATCATCCAATAAATTTCTCCGATAGGTCCTTAATCGATTATTCCTGTAATCGCGGTTTCTCCGTGTGACGCAAGCGGCGCGAACCGAATGATCGACTCGATCGAAATACGGCCGAGAAGATCGAGGCTAAAGGGTATCTTCGAAGATGTTACGACGGAGGAAAAAAGCAGCTGACCAGGCACAGCTAGTGGGAATTATTAAATTGTATTCGCGCGGTTGAATCGAAGAGGTCACGAAGAGGCGCGATCGACGACGAGCGCTAGTCACGAGACAGGACGATTCGCTCGAGCGATTTTGACGTCGCCATTGTTTCAAGCCTGCGATAGACAATGCGAGAAATAATAAAAAAGCTACTTTCGATAGCGTATTGAAACTACGCGTTTTATAAATTACGCTATCTTTTAACCACAGAATATACAGCGTATCATTAACTTCGTATCTACATGTGTACTTAAATTCTGCTGCATAAAACATCGTTTTAAAAGACTGAGTCTAACAGCGAGGTAACTTTACTTGTAAGTAGGATTTTTATGCATGTGTGAGAAATTTAATTGCCTGTCAAAGCGTTTACGTACGTTCGAATACCTGAACGTGTTAATCATCGCCGGCTATTGGGAAACTGACAATAACGAGACGAAATGGTGCGACGATCGCAAGAATGTCGATCGGATAATAGCTGTCAAAGAGCACGTAATGGCGGTACTGGTCGCGATCGTGCGTAAAATTGGCGTGACCAACGGTCGTAGAGCTTTCCTTTGTCTGAACTTACTGCTTTCTGTTCCTGGGTATCCTGACGTGTTTCGAGGACGGTGTGTTAATGGAGAGGAACGTTCTGACACGTTTGAAGGGTATTATACGATACTGTTGCTTTCTAGCGAATACGGTGTGAACGTAATTGGCCGGTTTAGTGCTTTCTTCTGGCAATCCGTTGTTCGCGGTGTGTTAACGATTCAATTGCAACTTGCTTGTATTCTTTAACGCAGCGCATAGGTTAATGCAAGTCACATTATCTTTATACACGAGTTTTTCAGCCTTGTAACGAATCGTATTTCGAATTCCTCCGCGAAATTGTACGGGTCTAACAGTCCTCGTTCATCCAGAAGTAATTTATGTGGACGAAATGTCACGAGATCGTCGCACTTGGTCAAGCGACTCGGACACGGGGAGAACAAGTCCCGAAGCGAGTGTCACGAAGTCACGTAAAAGGAAGTGACCGAACGACAGTGACACGGAAAACAATCGGTGCAGCAGTAGAGGGTTTCGTGATGAAATGACATACTTGCTTTCTACAGAATGGCAGGGTCATCTCTCGGTGCAGAGACACGCCAGTTGCCAATTGTGAACAATCGCTGCACGATTTCATCGTTTCGTTCCGCAGCGGAGACACAAAAGCTGCCAACCGATCAATCTATCGGATACTTTTCGAAAAGCTCGACTTTTCAGGAAGTCTTTCTCGTGCGTCATATCGGAAATCAAAAAGATCTCTGAATCCCCTGAAACCCTCTGAAACCATCGCCGGGAACAAAGAGAAATAACAAAACGATATGTTAAAACACAAATATTAAAAGCACAAAGAACAAGAGCCGCGCAAACAGCAACAAAACTCGAGAACGCTTCGGTTTCGTTTCTGTCATTACCTCGAATCGCATGGAAACGATGGCGCTGAAGACTCATCCGTCGCGCGGTCGATTCAAACGTCCAGATACAAGTTTCTCTCTCTCCCTCTCTCTCTTTCTCTCCGTCAATTTGAAAATAGAGTCGACCCTGAATTATTCGCCAGGACGATCCTCCCTTGTCGCCTCTTTCTCTCGCGTGGCTTTATCGGTCGGAGAAATCGACGTAGACTCGCCGCTAAATTACCGGCTGGCAGCGTGTACGCGAGCGTGATAGACGCGGCAACACCTAACGCCAGTCACGATGCCAACGCCACGTGTAAAAACGGCCATTGTCGGGAGGGAAAAGAGAGACTCGTACGTCGGTCGAGCGAGGTACATTCGAGGGACGTTTCGGATCACGGACGATTCGATGGGGGCAACGCGGCTAACGGATTGTCCTACGAGCACCATGGACGTGTCCGATCGTTTCTGTACCCTGACCTGTCCTACTAGCCTCCTGCCGCAAAACGCCTTTATGGTACATTGTTCACGGGGAACCAGGATCGCGATAACGGGAAGCTTTGACATTTTGCCGCGTTAGATCTGGTACTTAAACACCAAGTTGTCGTAGAATAGCTCTATCTAGCGAAATTCAGGTTTCTAATACGCGTGTCTAAGAAGATTCGAGAAAACATTTCAGCCTCTACCGCTTTAGAGTTTTGTACAGTACTTGTAGCGGCACGTGAGCAGAGGACAATTTATATCATATTGTTGTTTTGCCTCGGAGTAACAATATCGTTAGGATACACACAATGTATTAATAAATAAACTCCGGGTAAAACAAAGTCGCTGCTACGTGCAACCGTCGAACAAAGACGAATTTGAATTTTCCGACTCTCCCCTGATCAGTATAGATAAACGGACGATTGTAAGCAGTTCGGTTATCAGTCAGTGTCTATCAGTTATCAACCAGCTATCAGTCGGTGGTGCGGATTAGTAACAATTATCGATCAGTATCTACGAGTATCTATCGAGCATCTATCGAGTAGTTATCAACGAGTTTAGTTTGCGACTTATTGTACGAGCATCTGAGCAAATATCTTCTGTATACTAATTTATTTAATTATTTTAAATATACTCGACAGTTTCAACAACGAGCAATCTCGTCTAATAAATCTCTCGATCAAATATCCTCTACACAAGTCCTCTACATATTCTTGACGTATCAAGGCAGGTTGATCGGTATCCTTTACCGTGGAATGACCTTAAAGAATCTAAAGAGCCTTAAAGAGCCTTAAAGATATCAAGGATGAACATTGAAAGGAACAAAATTAAATCGACTTTTACGTACTTGATCTCATCGCTAAGAGGTATCAGTCGATATGGCCTTTCTCCTTCGTGTGTCGTTGGAAAATAAAAATGTCACAGGGGAACACAAAGGAAAGTAATCAACTGCATGGTCACTTACCCAGTACCTTAATTCCCAACTGTGTCTGAGACGATCGACGAGCATCCCTCGGAGGTAGCTCGCGCGGGTCAAGGCGAACCGCGTGCACGCGCGTGCACACGCAATGGCGCGAGAACACAGGTGGATGTTAACGAGCCCTGGGAAATTTTTCACCTTTCCCCACCATCTTCCTCTCCTTTTCTTCCTCTTCTTCTTCTTCCACTTGTTCCTCGTGTAAGAACTAGTTTCATCGGTGTAATCCTTTTGCTTTACTTTTGTAATCGCGCGCTACGCAAATCGATCTATAGATACGGAGCGTAGTCGTTTTCTGATCGAGATACGGACATGGGAACCGGTGCTATACTCGCTGAACCTGCGATAGGAATGCGGGAGAAGCGAGTCCATGCAAAGTTGTATCGGATCAAGCGCGTTGCGGTGACAGTGTCTTATGATCAAGTTTGGCGCGAAAAAGCTAGGAAAAAGAATTTTAAAAAGTTGGAAAAGAAATATACTGCGAGTTGAAACTCGAAAGTTTTTGTTAGATTTGGAGATTCGGCTGAAGTTGTAAGTATCAGGATACTTGTAGAAGAATGAGGTAAACTCGAATAGTTATTAAGAAATCACAAAGTTTTGTATGAGATCAGCAGGTGCCTTAAGAGTATTATTGAAACGTTATGTGTACGATTGCTAAATAGTGAAACGTGGTTTTACATCGAATGTATTCGCAACGTGAATGCTGGAACAAGAATGTCGTGTAGTGCGTATTGTATGCATATCGCGGTTCAATGCTATTTATCGATCCCGTTTCGCTATATTTTCTCTAAGCTATACTGGTTTCTGCAAAGTTGTTTTTGCTGTAGACGATCTTACCAAGATTTTCTATACCACCACCGACTTCATGCTCCACAATTATATGAATTCCTTAAAATCTTTCTCGCTTGTTTTCGATACATGCCGACAGAAATGCTTAAAATATTCGTCACGAGTAGAACAGCTAGATGGACGATACATACGAGACACGACGCCGTGATATCGTTAAGAGGTTAATTTTCCTGCTCATCTTTGAATCCGAAGAAATAACGTTTGGTAAAACGACAGGAAAATGTGTTCCGGATGTCTACGCCAGTGGATGGTTGCCCGTGGTCGGTCAGAATGTTCACGGAGAGGAGAGGATTTCACGCGGGGACGCGTACACCTCCTACACGGCGCGGCGTACACCGTGCCGTATAGCAGCCGCTTGACAGCTGTCACCTTGGCCGAGGGGCGACAAGACACGGCGAGGCGAGTCGCGGTGATTCATGCGCCACGGGGGGGCACGAGGATCCGGCGACCTCCTGTCAAGGATTCCTTCGTCGCATACCATGCGCCGGAGGTGACATCGCGGCCGACTGATTTAATCGCGGACACCGTGTAGTTGCGGGTCTGTATCGTGCACGCCGTGGAATTCGAGTCGCCGATTTCCACACGACTCTTTCTTTCCTTTCTAGCTTCGGTTTATACGTCTGCGACTCTTAGACAGTTCACTTTCAGCTGATACGATCATGAGAGAATAGAAGATAATTTATATCGTAACGCTAATATTTGATCATCAGCAGATTATCCGACTTTATAAATAACTGTATTTAGACGATTAACATTTTCTATTAATCGAAACCTCGATATCCGTCGCTGTCGAATTTTTGAAATTATCCAAATCTCAAAAATCCTAGCCGATTCAAACTTTTTCGATTCGACATAGCACCGATCACTCGGTTTACCATCGTAGGTCGAGATCTCCCGATGACTCGAATCCAGTGCACACCGTGACTCGACAGACAAGGCGTTAAAATCGCCTGAACGATCGACTCGACCGCTACAGGACCGAGAAAGAGCGCGAGCGAGCAAAAATGGCGGTCCTTGCAGTTACCGGAGGTGAGAACGTGACCCCAGTGCACAATGCTCGGGGTCGACAGCTCGCGACGTGCGTTTTTCCTCACTTGCTCTCTCGTACGTTAGCTAATGGAATTACTCAAACGCAATGACACAGCGATTACATAATTGCGGCCCTCTCGTTGACTCCGCGCACCAGCAGCACCATTACTCTCTTCTCTCTCTGTCCTTCTTCCTCCTTCTTCTTTCGTGTTCTTCCGCGTTTCCTCTTTCTGTTTCGCGCGTGAAGCTCGGAGAGATTGGTCGATTATTCTCCGGAGACAAATGACATAGTCGACGAGGAGTAACGAGCGGCAACGAGACTTGTCAAACGTGTCGTTTGCCAGAGCGATCGCTCGGTTAGGGGTCTTAGGAGAGGCAGCGCGGTAGTGACTCGTTGGATTTTCTGGAATCGGTTGGAAATCGGAAACAGGAAGTTGTTTTAACGACGATGACTCACGTTATAGCTGACGAACGTCCGTACCGAGCGATTGTCCGATTATTTTTTATTCCAAACAGATTACCAGTATCGTTTTTGACAATCTGTCACCGACGTTCGAACGATAATAATCTACGCAAACGAAAGTAGGAAAGAATCGTTTGTTTCCGTTGTCGCGAAACTGAAGCTCGGCAACCGGTCTGGAGATCTGTTCGTCTGAAGGAGAGATCCGCAGACGGTAGCCCGGAGGCCAGCGACGTAATAAGGTCGATAAGTCGAAGACTCGACACGAGTATCTCGCGAAAGAGGCCGACACCGAGAGGCGATCGTCTGAGGTGAACGAGGTCCGGGCGTATCTCACCGCGGGGACACCAGAAAGCCGTGAGCCGTTATTCTCGGCCGTATGGACAGGTCGGCGTTAATCACGCCACGTGGACGCCCGTCCAGAATCGTCGATACATCAATGTCCATTAAATCCCCTTGAATAGGTGCGACGCGATTTATATAGTTCGTTGCCGATCGTGGAACCTCGTAAATTGAATGCATGTGAATTTTAACGAACATCTACATCGAAGATATAAAGTAGCAAATTCTGAAAAGGTCTAGAAAGCATCTGGTCTTTAAAGCATCAAAATTTTCCAGAAAACGATTTACCATAACCCTTGTTATCCCATCTCACGTTCCCTCGCTCCGCTTTGCTTTTCATTAAAACCTCGGATCCGTTTAAAACAATTGATACGTCGACGGTCTGCGCTAATCTCCAACGAGAAGCCGTCGCAGCCGAAAACAGGAAGAAAAAAGAGGAAGAACGAGAAAAAGAAGATCCCTTTAGGAATTTCTGCTCGGTCGTAAGTATCGCAGTTACCGTTTCACCCTTTCCACAGGACCATACGGTAAAATAAAAACGGCGCAGTCGAGCCGAGACCCCTCGAACGTTCTCCCCAGGGTGCCGCGAGCGTAAAGCTTTATGCTCGCGTTTCCATCATACCGGCAGCGCCGATTACGACGTATCGTCCGTTAAAAATGCATGCAATTAGCCGGCGCCGCTTCTTAGTCCGCCAACCCCTTCCTTCTTTCTACCGTTGGGTGACAAAATTACGATCTACCGGGTGTCGTTAATATCAGCGTCCTGGAAATACCAACGTTGCTTACGGAGAAAGAAATTGCGCGGAGAGAAGCAGAGGGGTTGAAAGAGGGAGAGAAGGATGATCTGTGAGACGGGGATGAGTCGAACGCGATTTCAGCCGAGTTACGATCGGGGGTTGCACGACTGTTTCGAATCGATCGACAGCCGGTAGAGCGGAAACTTCTAACCTTGGTGTCTGGCGGTTCCACGTTAGACGATTACCATCTGAATCAAAGGTACCTATAAATAGATAGAATTAGGTGAAACGATTTTAGGAAAGACTCGTGGTCGTGAGTAGTGGAAATCGAAGAAGATGTTTCAGGAACGATCGAATGTTTCTACTTTGTTCTGCTCTGGTTTACGAGAGCGAATTTCAAATTTTACTGCAATTTTAAAGTTCGACGTGGTTATAGAAACACGTATAATTAAATTTTAATGAAATTAATCGCAAGATGAATTATACTTCCAACTTTAATTTCTTTTCGACTGTTTCTAAATTAACTATTAACTCGTTTAATTTAATTTCAAGGTTCCGCATTTTACTTTTGTATAGACCGAAGTTTGCGTAACACTTGTTTACGGATAGCGAATATACATGTCACGTATGTGCAACTGGAGAGTGGTACGTTCCGAGGCTCTAGGAGATAACAATTATTCAACAAGAGAAAAGAAATAAAAGAATACGTAAAAGATATCCTCTTTTGTTACATAAATTCCAAAAGTTGTGTATTGTATAACACTTGTACCAAACGCGTATCATTGCGTGACCTGATAACGCCGCGATCTCGCGTATTAGCGCTCGTGCGTGTTTTCGTTACGTGAGGTATCTCAATGTCAAACGTGCCTGATGAGAGCGAGGATCTCTTTAAAAAGCAGTCTCATCGCCAAGATCGACACAGTTCGACACCGAAGAACAATCAGAAGAAATGCATCTGAAGAAAATATTCGCATTGTTCGCTGCGGGCCTGGCAGTAGCCCAGGCTGTTCCAACGTCGAAGACCGAAGAAACTTTGGAAAAGGAGATTCTGAAGTTGGAAGAAGAAGTGAAGGACCTGGAGAGATCTAAGAAGTCGGTGCTATATTTAAATCAGCCTCCGACGCTCCTCCCAAGTCAAACCTACAGTATCCAGGTGCCTGGCCAACCACCGATGCAGACCCTAAGTATCCAACAGCCTGAATCTGTCCAAACCTTGAGTATTCAAGCCAATGGTCAACCAGCTCAACTCCTCAACATTCAATCAGCGCCACAGGTTGCTGAAACCATTAGCATTCAATCTAATGGTCAACCAGCTCAGCTTCTTAACATCCAATCGGCACCACAAACTGTTGAAACGCTCAGCATTCAACAACCTGCACAAACTTTCAGTATTCAAGCCAATGGGCTACCAAACCAGCTTCTTAATATCCAATCCGTACCACAAGCTGTCGAAACTCTCAGCATCCAACAACCAGTTCAAACTTTGAGTATCCAAGCCAATGGACAACCAACTAAACATTTCAATATTCAGTCCGTCCCACAAACTGTCGAAACCCTTAGTATTCAATCCAATGGCCAACCAGCTCAGCTCCTGAATATTCAATCAGGACCACAAACTGTCGAAACTCTCAGCTTCCAGTCCAATCCTCAACAGTCTGCAGTCCTCAACATCCAATCTGGAGCACAATCTGTCGAAACCCTCAGCATCCAACAACCAGTTCAAACCTTGAGTATCCAAGCCAATGGACAACCAACTAAACATTTCAATATTCAGTCCGTCCCACAAACTGTCGAAACCCTTAGTATTCAATCCAATGGCCAACCAGCTCAGCTCCTGAATATTCAATCAGGACCACAAACTGTTGAAACTCTCAGCTTCCAGCCCAATCCTCAACATTCTGCAGTCTTCAACATCCAATCTGGACCGCAATCTGTCGAAACTCTCAGCATCCAGCCAGCAGGACAGCCTGTTCAAACTCTGAACTTTATCCAGGGGCAACCTAGCGCCACCGTGATTGCTCAGCCGAGTTCGTCATTCACGGAGATTATCCAATCGGCTCAACCTCTGCCAGCGCAAACCAACGTGAACATCGTTCAACAACCTTCAGTTTCGGTCAAGGAATCTGTGGTGGTGTCAAGCGATCCAGTCGTCGAAACGATCACCCGGGAAGTTGTCAAGCCCGTGGCGGAAGAAATCATCGTTTCGCCAGTGCAAAATGAAGTAGTCATGGACATTGCTTCGGTGGTACCAACTTACAGAGAACAGGTGGTCGTTTCGCCATCCAACTCTTTTTTCATGATGTCGGATCCGGAGATGATGCCCTACGTGAATGTTCCTCAAATGCAGTTCTACAACCCAAGAGTTCTGACAGCAGTGAGACCTGCCAACTTGGTAATAGAGGAACCAATGCGCGTAGTAAAGGAGAGCATGGTCGACACCATGCAAAGCAGAATGTTGGGCGGGCGTGTGACCGAGTCAGTGGTCTCGCGTGTATTTTAAAATGTAGGTTCACGTGATTCGAGAAATAATCCAGCGATTTAACACTCGTACCGACGCGACCCGTAGATATTGTAGATTTTTTTATTTAGAGACGCAGAATATATAAGAAATACGTAGGAATAATGTAAACGATGATCGTGCGAGTGTTAATGACCACTTTTTGTATTCCACGAGCAAAGATATAATTGCTGATCATTAATTGTAATTCATCGTTTTGGTTGACAGGTATAATACAGCAACTATGGGATGAGGGGTTAGACATCATAATAGACGTAATTGATAGAATAACATTAATGTTCTATATTATTAAGATGCAAATAAATAACACGTGAATATATGCCTATATTTGTCTTCCAATATCATTCCAATGAAATAGCTAATATTAAATTTCGCCTATCGATTTCATTTTCATTGTCCAATTCAATTTACTAGTTAAAAATCGAGAAGAGAGATTAAAGAAGTAAAGATCGACCGCAAGAGAAGAAGACACGCAAGAAATCATTCCGTCGTGGGCACCGCGCGGTTCATGTCGATTTCATTGGCCTGTACGACATCTCCGAACATTATAAGAGGTCTTAATCGGAATTCAAATCGAGTTCGGTCGACTTGAGTCTCGATATCGATCTGACCTCACTTCGCTCGAGATCGGCGTGTGCTTGCGCGACAAGACCGAAACGGATGACGAGCGACTTCACAATAGCCCCGAGTCGGGAAGATTTACGATAACGTCGATCGAGCCGCGAGTCGTTCATTCATCATGGAGGAGACAGCGCGCGACTGTCAAAATCGGCCTGCCGCCACCATTGCCAACGACGTCGCAAGCCTTGTCGTGTCGATGTCGCTGAACGGCGCGACGACCGAATCTTCTCGATCCTGTTCTCTCGTCGCGACTTCGTCATTCATCTCGATCGTGAGCGACCGCTTTTTAAACGCTTTGTACCGACCGTTGGCGCTAGCAAACGACTCGAGTCGAGAGATCGTCTAGAAAAATAAAGTCGATACGAGTTTGTTGCTTTTAAATTCTACGGTACGTTGAATTTTGTCCGATTTGTAGTCTATTTTTAAACTTGCAGACATTCTCGTCCGTAAAATGGTGACAGGAACGAAGATGAAATTATTCCTCTTCGGCCGGTTTAGCGAGAACCAGATCATCGATATATAAATGATAAATAACGCATTAATCATTTATCAACGATTTATTTGAAGTCTGTAATATTACACGGCTAAAAAAAGGTAAGACAGAGAGGAGAAAAAAAAAAAGTAGCGTAACACCGCTGCAACTTTCTCCTCGAGCAAAACGCAAGACCCTCGTGGAATCTCTTACGAACATCCTGTCACAATTTAACCGTGCAGGCGACCGGTTGACCAACACCGTCGGACTAGCCGAACTTTCCCTTTTGTATCGCGATAAAAAAAACGAACGCAACGTCGCGTTAAGAAGCGCGAGGAGTATGTAATTCGCGCCGCGTGCAACGCAGATCCGCACGAACGAGAAGGGTAATTAATGTGGAATGGTGTTTTTATTGTTGAATCGATCTTATCGCGAGATCCGTCGTTTAATTCGATACAGTTTCCAAAGCGCGTTCCAGGAGGTAGAATACATTAAATCAAGGGAAAGTCGAAAGAAATACGCTTGTCGATATCGGAATCAACAAGATTATAAATTAAAGCATCAAAGTAAGTCCAAGGTAGCTTTAATTCCAAGGTCAAAGATATGCCTTTTAGCATACTGATATATGTTTTTTGCAATTTAATATCGTAGTCGACATCGAGTCGAGTTCAACGACCATGACGTCACTAACCGGTTTCCATTATTTTGTAATCTTAGAAAATTTGTTCGCAGTTACCGACGATAATAAAAGAACACGATATTATGGCACGTACTAAAACTGTTATATGCAGTTTTCTGTTCAGAACCGTATGATATTATTCGACCAATCGTTTTCTTATTTTTCTTTTTGCATACGTGACTACCGTCGAAAACGTCGAAACGTTAACACGAGGAACACAAATATTTATCTCGAAATTTCGAAATGCGTTTCGCGTGTCTTTCGATGAACAAAGATACTTGGAACGTTCGTTGTTCATAGTCACGATGACTATAGAAAGCGATACCGTGGAGAATCGAAGCGAATTTATCGATTGTTAGACGAGTTAACCGCTTGGAAAACGGTTTTCGCGATTGGAGCGCGCGTCCGCGGTCCCGCGTTCACTAATTAACTTTGCTATGCCTTGTTTTTTTCGCTGACGGTGTACGGCCGTTCGAATCGAATCTTGCCAACGAAAAGAAAGTTTTGCTTGTGAAGCAATTTATGCAACCGCTGGATAAACTCGATGCATAATCGCTGCTACTGATCTACGCGTTTCTGTAACTGGAAGACGCACCTGTTCTCTTCGCGATCTTAAAGGGTAAAACTGGAAAATCGTGGTCAGGAACCACGACGATCTCGACGCGGTAATCCAACGATCGTCGTGATTTCTATGGGACATTGAACGGAGGAAGAATGCAGGGAAGAAGATCCATTGCACGCCGATTAAGATCCTGCTATGGCGATCGCCGCGTGCTCGATCTGCAAGAAATCGACGCGCGATCTATCCTCTTCTTGCTATCGTTTTTCCTTGGCACGTTGCGACGCGACTGTGACACAAAGGAAGAGGTTGAGCCACGTTGAACGACGCAGGAAGCGAAACGGTTGTTGAGAATATTCGTAAGAAGGATATGCTGCGAGGAGAATACTTATACGCGTAATCGTACAGATATCAAGCGATTTCAAGGTAAGGAAGGATAAGAGGAAAGAGGGCAAAAAAGAGCAAAGAAAGATTCGTTTCTAGTTTCTAACAAAGTACGTTAGAAAGAAAGGGCTCTAGCTTCGTGTCATAAAATGGACACGCATCGTTGCACTTGCGAAAGAAACACGATCCTAAAGAGCCAGTCCTCCATGAACCATTCACCTTTTTTTCCTTAGCATTTTCTTTCACTTGCAATCAGACAAGAGATATGGCTCGTTCTACTTGAGTCCAATCTTCCTGCGAGCTCGCAAGATTAAAAAATGCCAACGTTGAAGCGTGCACACGCGTCCCGTTACATTCGTTATTAGTTTCGTTGTAATGCGTTTTCTTGCGCGACGTCTAATGCGACAATACCTTCCTTCTGCCTCCTCGGCTTATTGGCGCGGTACATGTATACCGTTATGAAAAGATGCCTGTGTCATCTAATTTCTGCGCGTAACGCGTGACTAAGGTGCGGATCAACGTCTGAGCGAACTTCCTGCCAGTATTAATCGATGTGTAGTCTGCGAGATATAATGGGATTGTCGGGTAGATACTACCTCGGATTACCGATAGTCCGATCGAAAAAAGCGAAAACAGAGACAAAATAATGGGATAACTGATCGCAAAAACCTAGTTTCGGAATAAAACTTTGAAAAGATCGTCCGGTAAAACATATTTACGTCGTGCTGTCTTTACCGATTACGGGAAGAGCTAGTGTTTCCAGGATTATAATAAAAACAATTATAATAAAACGAATCGCTTTAAAAATATATTTCTTGTCTGCTTCTGATCGATTCTCTACGCAATAACGTTGTCTATGTGCGAAGCGGCAGGCACAAGCGATCGAAGAAGCATCAGCAACCAGGCGAAGGAACCGAAGAACGCCTCGTACAGCTAATGCATGCATGGAAGCCGATATGCGGCAGCATTGACAGTTTTTGCCTGGTGTCATTATGACCGGCGACGGCACAAAAGACGGTCGTCGGGTAGTCAAGCCATCCGTAACGAACGCCTCCCGAAAGAAGTCTGCCTACCGGGGGCAGAAAAGGAGCGGGACGAGGACGATGATGAGGAGGAACAGGCGGAACAGGGAGCCGACCGTGGGACGCCGTCCCTCTTATCATCGCCGGCCAATCGGTCCGAGGCGACACACCGTGTCTCTTTGCTCGCTTTGTCCCATGCACGCTCCGGCAAATTAATACGGGGAATGCCGGCAAGGACGATCGACCGCGCCAGAAGCCGATCGTGCGTGTCCGCTTCGCTGCGCGCCGCTCCATTGCTCCACCGATGGGATTAAACGATGAGAAAACTGCATAGAATACTCGAAGACTCGATCGGTTTAGAGGTAACGAGAGATTTGCAATCGAGAATCGAATGTGTTAAAATAGAAACATATCTGTGATAACGAGGCTAATCTAACGTGTGCGTACAACTCGAAACTATCACCAAGCTAAACCACGAAGATCTTTGCCTCGTCATTCCGCGATTCAACGTTCCGTGGCATTTTCAAGCACCTCGTTTCATCCTCGAAACGTATATTCATTCCTAACAAATCGATGTACTTTGACAGTCGAGTAAACACCTCGGAAATCAGAACGAGATGAAAGGAAAGAGACAGAGATCGAAGATGAAGGAAGATGTAAAAGGGAATGGAAACCACTAAAGAGGTGCACGTGCACGTTGGTACACGTTGTCGCTCGGTTTGCCTGAAATCGGTCAATCTTCGTTCGGCCGCCAGATCGATTTCGTCGGATGCCAACAACTTTTTTATCCGTCCGCAGGATCCATCGAGGGAAAGAACTTAATCTAGACTCTGAGGTCGATTTCATCCATAATCGGGGAAAAACGCGTACGATCGTATATACCTGCGGTTACAAAGTAGGCCTTCGATATTAGTTATTCGATTTCGAGGTATTCCGCTGCTCGTTCGTTCGCGCAGGAAAGGCTGTATATTTGGCGGATCGAGAGTCCGTAGTAACACGAGTTAATATTCTGAGAATTTGAGTCGGCCATTCGGTTTCATAGTCCACTCAATCGCAAGTTATATCGCCAGTTACCAGTTATAATCTAACGCCACACACGCTCACCTGTAATTCTGATTTAACAAAGCTAACTTTCCTTTCTAGTCAGATTTACATCGAATGCTGAACTTTTCCAGGCAGAATTTTTAAATATTAATTACGTATAGATCTACATAGTTCAATATTTTTCTACATCGACGTAATAGAAAACGGTTGATACGTATTTTGTCGTGTACGTCCGCAGATAAATCGCGAGACATTGGATTAACAAACCGACTCTTCCTTCGACGATCGGCGAGTCGATCGGCCGTCGAGAGGATCGATAGAAGACGAGTCTGGTCGATCTGGCGCGAACAACGCAAAAAGGTAGTACATATTTGCAAATGATCGCTGCCGTTCGAAAGACGAGAGACAACCGGTGCCCGATGGGTTGGCAGTCTGCAATCAATTTGCAGAAGCACGGCCACGCCGATGCGAGATCGCGGATCCGGCGGATTTGCGGCGTGACTGACGATGCGTGACGCCGCGGAAGACCGCAACAGAGAGGGGCGCCGCCAATCGCCTATGTACGCTCCACTTTGCCGGTGTGCATCGTAGGCAAAGGCGAAAAGCTCGCATGCCATCCGCGCGTCCTCTCGCCCCTCTTCTCGCGTCGTCGCTTGTTCATGCATGCTTATCTTTTCCATGGGATCAAAGGACCGCGCGTGTATCGTGCCGTGTTTCCAGTCTTGAAACGTAATCCGTTCCGTGGATTGGTTTCGGCTGTTTCGTGCTCGCGTTCGAAATCAAATGGTCGTTCACGATTCACGATCCCGCTGATCGTCTGTCAACCGTGTAACGCGCGATGATCGTTTCGATACACGAAACCATTTTACATCCTTTTCAGGTAAAGTTGGAAAATAGTTGCACATACAAATTTCGATCTGTTTAACGATAGTATCTGTCCTTTAATTCTTTATTCTTACAAAATCATGCGATTTCCCTTGTGTAAATTAATTTCTCCAATCATCCTATGCATAAAATTTTGTATAACAATAAATGCTCTTTTTCAACGTAAAATATAGAACAAATAGAGCGGAGATTTTTTAAATCATTCTTCTACGTTTACAAAAATAAAATTGAACTTTCAATAGCGCGGCTTGGACGAATGCTCATCGCGTTTGAATAACACAGGATTTTAAGCGTTAAATTCGCGAGTATCATCGACACCCCGATGAGGAAGTGCGACGAAACCGCGACATCGTTGCCGGTGTGACGAGGGTGTTCGTAGCAGCGCAAGCCGACACGGCGTCGTGAGAAACGAACGAAGCAACCTGGTTGTTAGTCGGACCCTCCGCCGCGCCGCCCCGTTTACCAAGGCATAATCGTTTATCGGAGTCATGCGAGGCGACGGAGAGCCGGCTGGCAGTTTCCAAGTTTCGCTTCGGTTAACTGCCGTCCGCGAGGCGAGGGAACGCACACGCGGGTCAAGGAGGAAGCCGGATCGCGTTATAGCGTTTTGCAACCAAGTAACACCTTCGACGTCGCGTGATACCGGTAATTACTGAAAAATAGCCCGCCGGCCTGTTCCCGCTTTTAGCCCAACCCGACAAAACGGCCCCGACCAATTGCTCGTTACCAGCTATCGTGCGCGTAAACGTCCTACCCTTTTCGAAAGTCGCCCGCTCGCAGTCCTCTGCAGGACTTCAGGATCGGCTAGCGTGCTCCTCTCCGACGCGAAACGGGTGTCTCATGGGGTTAACCGGCGTACGGAGGTTAATCGTCTTTTGGAATTCTTCGACAGCCAGGCGTTTACCTTTTCTTCTTTTATATTTTGTAGCAGCCATTGCTGCTAAGTGGAAGAGCTCTTGTAGAAAAGCAAAATTGTTACGAGCATCAAAATTGTCCAATTTTGATTTTCTATTGAAAAACGTTCTACGTATCAATGATTATACCGTGGCGTAGAATTTAAGTGGAATTTCCCTTTTTAAATATTTAAATAACGCGAGAAGATGGTGTCACGACGTCGTCTACGTAGAGGAAGATATTAGTGCGAATAAACAGCACTTAATTGTTTCCTGGCTTTTGTCTATGTCATCTATCCAAATAAGTGGAACATTGAGTTTTCCTTACAACGAAGATGTGACGCGTGCAGGCTTTTGTACAGACACGCTTCTCTTTTTCATGAATTTAGCTCTTGTCACTTACAGAGCCTTCTAAACGCATTCTTCGGTCCTTGTAGTTTCTACATATAGCAAGGCTTTCCTATTTTAAAGCACTAAGATTAAACGTTTTAAAATTCAATTTCGTACTTCGTACAGGATAATCAAACTTATCGTATGTTACGAGACGTTGTTAGCGTTTAATCTAATAACGAAGGAATCGCTGCAATTGCAAAACGTCCTTGTATGCTACGAGCAGTTCCTTGTACTTTATACGTATCTCGTATCACCTTTATTCAGCCAGCTGTCCCGATTAAATCAGATCAAAGGCAATATCAACCGTAAATTCCTCGTCCATTACGCTCCATCGTCAATGTCTTATGTCAATGTGTTCACGCTATCGCAAACATTACAAAGGGCCGTGTCGCGAACCATCGATCCTGCCACCGATATATCTGCTATAAAGTCGTTACAAAGTCATTACGACACGAAGCGGCGCCATATCGATACAATCCGCGGACTCTGGAGATACCGATCTGTCCGATGATTCGATCTCGAGCACTACGTACTTGACTTCTATCCACGATACCGAGAAAACCGCGACTCCGATTCTGTCGCCACTCTATGCAAATTATCGTTCGATGTTATTACACTTCTAGACGCCGTGACGATTAAAATAAATTTATGTTAGTGATCGCGGTAGAAAGTTATTGGTGACCGTGCTAAATGGGACATTTTAAGCCGTATTTTTACACCTGTAAGAACACACGAAATTTTACCGTTTAAAGTTCTAGAAAACGTCTAGTTCGTCATTTAGGTCCCTGCCACAGTATCGTACCATTATTTTTTTTCCTATGGTATACGCACACAGTCACGTACATATTTACTTGCAAGCAGTATCGGTTGCAGGATAACTCGAACAAGAACAGGTTCGCCAGCCGCAGGTTTCACCGTTTATGCTCGAGCTCGCGATTTTTCATATTCGATTAATCGACGTGGTCCGAACGTCAGCCGAAACGTTTAATCGCCGGCCGCGAGCCGCTGTGTAACTTTATTAACCTGCGGGACCTCGATCGCTTGTGCCGCATCGCCGACGCGGTTATCTCCCGTTTTCTCCGGGATTGATATGCCAATTAAGCGGTACCTCGAGGCTGAGACCACGGCTACCACGTGTGCGTGCCCTTCGCCGATCTGGCCGCGTCACTCTTCTTCGCCTCGATCGAACATCCATCGACAATCGAAAGGAAACGTTGCTTTATGCCGGGGCGCCGATTTTTATGGCGCTCGATTAATAGGCGTATTATTGCGGCCATTTTTTATATTCGATAACATTACATCGAGCGTGATCGCGATCACAGGTTACGAAGCAGATTAATTCAGCGATAGAACGTGTTACGAAGAAATCTTAAAAAAATCTCGCGTCTTGGGCAATTTGAAACGATTAGCTTGATCGGATTCGACTAGTTTTCTTTTTTTTTTTTTTTTTTTTGTAGTAGCTGGAACATTGTTGAGAGAATGCATTGCTTAAAATAAATCGTTCCACTTATCAAACTTGTACTTTCTAGTAAAGCTCTGGTATAACATACAACAGAGGGAACAGCTGTATGGCGTGACCAAAGTTACCGGCACTCGTAACGATAAGCTACAAAGTACACGGACTTACGAAGCATTTAAAGACGCTTGGCATTTAATTTTAAGGCTCGTTTTCCGCGGGATTTCTCTATCACGAAACGGCATAAAAGTGGAAAGGAGATGGAGCGCAATCTCGCGCGGAAATCACGCTCGGTCGTTTAATTTTCGAGAGCTTTTCGAACGCGATCCGACGATTTCTCGGTCACGAAAGCGGTCGCAATTTTATCGGGATCGTGTCGTCGGGGCCGACTAATCTTCGAAACAATTCTTAAGGCGCTTGACTCGACCGCTCTCGTGTTCGGTCACGGAACAAAGCCTGAACCGGTTCCGCCGAATGGGATCGCGCGTCATTCGAGTACTTCATTTTCCAGACTGTGTTTCTTCTCGAGCGTGATGTATACCTGCTCGGTCACGAAACACCGAGAAAATCGTACGGCCAATTTTTATCGATACTTTCGTTTCGACAGGGAACGCCGGTTATTCAAATTACGTAAGAGGAAATTATTAAACTCGAGTTACAGAGATAACCACATCTTCGTTTCGATGTGTTTACGTGTATGTATGTATTAATCTAAAATATTCGTGATGTGCGAATTCTAAATGATTATAATACTCACTCTTAAATACGTAATCATACCATTGTTTTCGATGTTTAGCTCAGACGCGCGTGACTTTTCAGTATCCAAACGATACACAGTAACACGTAATGCGTTCGAACGATGTATATTTAGATTCATTTTCATCGCTGGGACACTCGACGATATATCAAAAATTATTCTTCGATTTGAGCAGACGTCGCTGCAATTTCATCGATAGACGTTTAATTGGTATATATTGGCTTGGCAACTAAGTGATTGCGGATTTTATCAATACCACCTAATGACAAAATCCGCAATCACTTAATTGCCAAGCCAATACAAAAGCGTCGCGTTTGACAGTCAGCGATCGGTCACTCGATGAATCAGCAAAAAGAAACTAGTGGCGCTGACACCACGCAACCGAGAAAACTGCGATCGCATATTTATTCGCTCGGAACGACCTCTTGAACAATCTTCGAAACTTACACCCGCTGAGCCACCCTGTATCGCTTACCACTTCGCTATGGTTAGCATACTTACTCTCTTCTCGCAAGAAACGCTTCCTGGCAGAGTTGTTGGCGACCGGACGCGAGGGGAGGGTAACCAGGCTCCTTTAGAATTCGCGCGTGAGCAGCGAGCGAGGCAGAGAAAAATATCCAAGATGAAATCGGCGAGGGTCAAAATGCATGACAAATAACGCGGCTTGTCCACCGCGGAATGAAACAAAACCCCGGCAAAGAGCTGGACGCCGCTTTGTTCCCATTGTGGGCCCGGTGTCACTTCAAGGTAACGTTGCATTCGGTTCCCCGGCCGCGGTGTCGGGTCGCCATCAGATGACGCTTGATAAAGGAACGACAAATTGGTACCACCCGAACGACTGCTGCTCTTCGCGGAAGATCCGACCGCGATAACGTTCGTGTCGATAAACACGCTACACGACCACGTCTCCCGCGATTTCATGCGCCGCCGTGCACACAATTTTCGTACCTGTTTCCGGTACGTTTGAAAAATCGTCAGTTTTTGTACGATCAACGCTCTCCTGAACGCGGACCAACACGAGGAATGTTTCAGAAATTGCGCGATCCTTCTACCAACCGAAGCTCCGCGGATGGATGTTGCTTTCAGGGAAGATTGTACGCGGATGTTGGCAGACAGAGATCGTCCTACGTAACAGATTTTAGGTGGTAAACGTTATTATAAATAATTCTTTGAATTACTATGTCGAATGGAACCGATCTACGCCGACGTAACCAAAACGGATCAAGATATCGAGAGAGCTGGCAGAAACCGTCGGAATGCTAATGGATTCAGAAAGGAAGGACACGTAAAAACTCGGATGGAAGTTGCCGCGAGACGAAAAACAAGTTCCCCTACCGATATCATCGGAGTCGAGTATCCACAAAGCTACATTGTTTCTTAGAAACAAGTCACCGGGTGCGGTGGATCACGGTTGGCCGATTACAGATCTCGATCCGATGAACACACCGGGTCCACCTTGCGTCCTGTAAACGTTCGCTGACAAGGGACAAGGCAAGAGAAAAAATTTTCTACGCGGCAGAGGAATCTTCCGGTCGAATTGATCGTCGACCCGCTTAGTAGGGGCCAAATTTTATTCTTGATCGCGGCGAAGCGTAGCCGCGATCGTTGCTGACCAACGACTCGAATGACATCGACGATTATTAAATCGAGATAACCGGATTTTTACGCTGATCCAAGTATACGTTCGATCGGGGATAGTAGAGATTGAGTTTGCAGGAATACGCGCGCCGTGACAAGAGAGGACGCGAGCGCGTTGTAGCCGCGATGTTGGTTCAATCATGGGTTACAAGCGCGATCGGCTGGTCCTCTTGGTCCGGGTCCAGTGGCGTAATCCTCCGTCACGTTCTTCGATCATCGTTCAGGCGAATTTACACGTTTCGCTTTGATCGAACAATACGTTCGATTCGACGAGATTCAATGTTGATTCAACATCGATAAATGCTTTGTCATCCCCACGTTGCGTCTCAACCTTCTCGCGTACCAATACGGTGAGGAAAACGTGTTATATCTTAACGCTTGCAATTCCATAACAGCGTGCAGGATATAACTTTGCTTAAACGGTACCGGTTTTAGTGTTTTTCTAACACGGGATTGTCGTTATTTTGGATTGTGACGCTTGCAAAGTTCAAGTGCGATATCTTGCTCTATATTTCTATAAGGCGGAAGCCTAGCGGTCCATGGAAGAATACGCGCGGTGGAAGAGACCTTCCGGCGAGAATCGCGCGCTCTTCGAGCCTCTCTCGCTGAATAATGAACCGTCTTCTCGGGTGCTTTACGCGGTCGACCAACCGGTCCCGTTTCCGTAAATTATAACCATTAGCGGCACTTGCGTTTCGCGGCCGCGCGTCCCGGTAATTTTCGTGAAATTAAACGCACCGAATCAATTACTCGTTCGCGCTACGCCGGGCAATCGAGGACGGACGATGACCAGACGCGCGCGATGGGAAATGGCGCGCCGCTGTCACCGTGGCGTGCATCTGCGTTTGTCAAGAGTCAAGAGTATCAAGTCGAACGGGCATCGTCACGAAACACCGCCATAAAAGTGTAATTTGCCCGGCGATTTCGGCACGACACAATGTGCTCTTGGTGGTTGAACGATACGTAAGAGGATAATTGGACGCAAAAGGTGAACTCGCTCCGGAAACCGGTTCCTCGTGATTTCCGTTTAGCTATGACTTATCGATGTCCTTTTTCCGTGTCTTCTCAATTCAATTTCACGATCCTTTATCGTTGTTTCCCTCCTCCTTTAAACTTTTTCTTAACCGTATTTTGAAGCGGATGGTAAATTTCTTTATAAACCTGCCTTAGATAAACTTTCAAATGATTCTTAGTGTGTATCTAACGCTCGATTACGATGAAAATACAACGAAAAGTGATAATTTCGTAGAAAGAAACTGAAAACTAACGCGTTGTATTTTCGAACGATTGGAATATTTGCGACGACGCGACAGTGTATCGAAAATAGCGTCGCCATGGGTCCAATAATTCAGGGTAAGTTTCGTCAGCGGGGATGCTTCTGACAGAAAATTCGTCCTGGGATACGGTGTTTGTCCTTAAAAGGCGTCTTGCTCCTTGACCCGCGTCCCGGCTCATCCGTCACGCTTGTCGGCTTTCGCGACACGCGTATCCACGCCGCACGATACCGACCCGCTGTGTCTCGGGACAAATTTATAAATTTGACAAGGAAACGTACGAAATGAGAATAGAAAGAGCTTCGGATCGTTCGAGGACATCTCCGATTATGGTATCTCGGATGAATAAGTCGAAACCGGATCCTTGATTCGTAGATCGACAGATCTTTTGCCTGTCATTCTACGAATAGATCCTTAAGGACAATACGTGCAATTATTCATATTCGAAATGGTGTAAAAAGTTCTTGGAATTGAAAGTTTGAAGGATAAGAACTACGTATTTCCATATCTTATATCATGACAGCAGATACATATTTTGAAGATATTGCTCGAAGGAATAGTGATCCAACGAGGCAATTGCTGAACCGATTTTCTACTTTTTTTTATAGCAAAAAATATAGTCAAACATAATGGGACTGGTTTAATAAAAGTTCAGCAAACGAACAAAGTCGGATAAGAAGAGAGCGAGTTCGGTCAGCTGTCTCCTATTGCGAATCGATAAGCAAGTAGAAATAGAAGAAACAAAACGATTCGTTTCTTCTATAGATCTTTCGAACTTCGATAGTTCCGATCGATTGCCTTCCGGCTTGGGTGCACGTCAAAAATCATCCGACAAACTTGCACCAATGACTATGTTGTTCTTGCCCTTGCGATAATTTGTATCGTTTACAGCGTTGCACCGTGACAAGAGGATAATTGCGGAATATTTGATTTTAATCGACACAGGTGCGCGTAAAAGGAACAAATACGTTTACTTAAGAGCAATAAAGTCGTTTGGCCGCTTGATCCGTCTAAATGGCAACGAGCACAACCTCTTGATTTTTGTATGTAACATGTTCGTTTCTATTAAAGACGTGAACTCATTTTCAAAATTGCTTTCGAGTTTCATAAGATGTAACTTTCGTTCAATGTTTTTTATATCTGCTAAGGAGACAGCAAAGAAACTGATCGCATGTATACGAAATGTATATATGTACGTCTTTATAGGTTTCCTTGCACATATACACATATCACACGCAATACTCAATACGTGTGTATTATTAGGTTGACCGAAAAGTTTCTTTCGTTTCATAAGGCGATAATAAATGAACAACAATTTCTGTTTTATATAATTTTATTGAATTAGGTATGATCCATATCGTTCTATTTTTATTATTATGTTCGTGCATAATTCAATAAACGAATATAAAATAAAATACATTGTGCGTCTATTATTTCCTTATAAAACGAAAGAAACATTTCGGACAACCTAATAAATAAAAATCACCTTATATTGATATTATCCTGCTGACAAGCATGTGTGCAGCTCAAACTACATTATATTCGTATCGACATGGAGGAATCGCATCAAACGAATACCACGATTCGTCCGATCATTCCCGAATAAAAATTCTGCTGACACTTTCGAACGATCGCTACGAGATAGCCACGCGTACGAAGACGCGTCATTTGTTCCCTTCGAGCGACGACCGATAAGACGGCCGCGTAATCCGCGAGAAGCATGGCGATCATTCGATTTGACCTGGATTTATGCGATCGCGATCGTGCCTTCTTTCGTGGCAAACTTCCACGCGTCTCAGTCACCGGCTTCGTTCGTTTCAGGTGCATCAGCTGACCTTGCAACGCGCCAATCAACGTTCCTGGTCGCTTCACTGGCCACGCTTGATGTATCGCCGCGTATGCCTTGGTGTCTCGCGATACGCTTCCGTGGAACCAGCTTCCCATCATTCATTGCGCGAATTTTTTCTCACCTTTATATACGGTGTCTTCTAAGTTTCTATATCGTCATTGAGATTGATACGTCGAGGTCGATAGTGTACGATAAATGTTTCCATATTCGAAGAAACAAATATGACAAAGGACTTGTAACGACGTCTCTCGTGGTCTTTTCATTTGTTTCGACAAATTATACCTTGGTCAGTCACGAGAATACACCTGACGTTACATCCGCGTGTAAGTATTCGAAATCTCGACAGAATTAAACGTAAAAAGAAGGCTATCTGCAATTCGTTCGTTTGATCACGATTTCACCTTCTTCGCACGCACTCGCAAAATCCGTGAAACGGATACTCCAGATATCTCTCCGTGGCGAGACGAACGTCCGCAGATCGCGAACCGTGACTTTCTCGCGCGTTATACGAAGCGGAGCCAAGACGCGTGCAGCTGGCCGATCGCCTTTCACGCGCGTCTCAGCCGGAGACGGACGTTTTCCATTTTGCATCGCCCGCAGGACGCTCACCTTCCTTCGCAACTTGGCTGCGTCGTCCGCGTGATGGCCTTCCGCCTTCTCTCTGCATAATCTCTCTGACAGTGAGAGTAAACTTGCAGCAATGGATCGTACTTTGTTCCAGAGATATCGAGAAATTTTGAACTGAACTTAAAATTTCCACGCGTAGATTCTAGATTTTTAAACTTACGAGAAATAACGAGAATTTAAAGAGGGCTAAAGTATATGAAACGTTGGGAAAAAATATTCGGTATTTGATTTTTAGCACAAGGTGTACAGGACGACTCTAGATTACCGTCGAAGCACGCGTGGTCTATAATTTTGAGACCGAAAATAACAGAATAAAACCTGATTCGCGTAAAGAAAGATCATTTATTTCGACATATCCCAGCATCGAACGAAAGTTCAACAATTTCCCTGGCTCTTCAATCTTTTCTCAATTATCGTTTCAGCGAATCTCTTTCAACTCGTCGTTACTTCGGTGAACGTGCTTTCTGCCATTTTGTAGATTGGTTTAACCTTGGAGATCTGGAAGGGATATGTCAAACGGATATCGTATATGAGGAACCGCTCGCACGGTTTTACGTCGGAGGACGTTTCGTGGAAGAACGTTGGAAATTGGACATTAGGTGGGGTTAAGCGACTTCTTATTCATGAGTGTCCTCCGGCTGGTTTCAAGCTCAAGTTTCGAATTCTCTTATTACATACGTCGTTAACTCGTTTTTCTGCTGCTTTGCCACCTGTGACAGAAAACGAACTACTCGTGGAAGACAAATTTTGTTAACGACTGTTTGAGATATTCGTAGAAAGTCCGCGATTCTGGCGAGTACTTTGCCAAATTTTCTTTTCTATAATATATTTCTGACAATCGGCATTCTAATTAGAATTCACCCGTTCACCAAGTGTTTACTCTCAACGAAAAGCCCCGCCGAGCAACGAAACCCAAAGAAATTATCAAAGCATTTGCCAACAAAATTATCAGAGATCGACTCGTAATCCATCGTCTCCGACGCGAGTCAGAACATAGATACGTACGAGAAAGTGACGACACACGCACCTCGATCGAAATGCGATCCTCGCGGCGTGGATGGCCGCGATCCTCTTCGCGTGATATCTTTCACTCCCATTCCCGTTCCTCCCACGTGGCGGTGAATTTTGCGGTGTAAAATGTCCAGGAGGCGGGCGAAGGAAACCGAGCGGCGGAGCCATTAGACTCGCAGCCAGAAAATTCCACTCGCCGCGGCCTACGCGGAAACGATCCTCGCGCGGCCGATGATTTATAGACGGTGGCTCGTTATCGTGAAAGCAGAGGAGCCGTGGCGGCATCGGTTGCAGCAGCGGCAGCAACAGCAGCCGCGGATCGCGCTCGAGACGTTCGGCATTCCGAGCTAGATTACTTTGTACTTTGTGCTTTCGCAACCTCTTCCTCGGCCGACTCGGCGGCGTTCACCTGCTCTCCGTGGCAGCGGAGGCCGAATCAATTCCTGCCATCGAGGACAGTTTTAATTTTCCTACATTGTCTTAGAGTCCGCATTGCGCCGCTGCTGCTTCATCGATCATTGTCGTTCGGCTTTTCTATTCTCCGTTCTTTTTTTGCATTCCACTTTTTTTTTTTTTTTTTCAAACGAGCTGGTTTGTAGCATGATTTATTCTCGAGCTTGGCACTCGTTCGCTCCCACGAAGTTCCAAAGAGATTATACGGGGTGTATCGTGACGCGTTAGGGTGATTTCAGTAGTGGACGACGAGAAGTCGTATAGTAACGACGCGAAGTTTCTCACGAAACAAGAAGATTTTTAACGTTTGGAGAAGACTTGGCGTAGAATTGAATCTTCTACGATAGAGAAATACGATTGGATCGAAGATTCTAGCTGTCGTTATCGCGCGTCTAGTTCTACAGCGATTCCTATTATTTCATTTAACGACCAATCGCCATCATAAACACAGGACGAACAGCTACCGATAAATCACCGACGCTATCAAACTGAAAAATTGCAAGCTATTCGAATAAAATTGATTTCCAATCCATGTCCAATTACCCGCATCAGACCTTTCAACGCATTAGACAAACTACCCACTCCATTACATCCAATTACATTGGTTTAAACGCGGCGTGTTCGGCCATTCCCTGAGCCACGGCGAGCCGTTTTCGCGTGGTCATAAATCGATCACGATAAAGAGAGCGTCGTTCTCGTTGGTGGTCCAAAATCGCCCGAAACGAGACCGGCGCCCTGCAAGAAGAAAGTTTCCGCCGTTATTACAGTGTTCATCGCGCTATCGCGCGATTATCTCGCGACGAAAGGTCGGATGTATCTCGATTGATCGGCCGCCACGTGATTTCGATCTCGAAACGCCGTTCCATGGGATCCCGACTTACGGTTAAACCATGCGAAATTCGCTCAAGGATCATGAGAATTTACGATGGTATGCAAAACGTGACAATTGAATATTATTAAAAATATCGGTGATACCAAAGTATATATATTGCTGAGAAAAATTACCGTGTTTTGTAGAGCAAATTGCTCGACCCACGGACATTTTTTATAAATTACCGAACCGAAGGGACGGTATGACAGAAAGGAAAGCCAATCAGCGAGAGTCAATTGGCCGCAGCACGTTATTTTTTCCATATTTCGCTTCGATAAAATAAAGTTAAGATTATTTTGACTCGCAGGTAATTTCGTAAGATAAAAAGCGTATCATCCAACGATAAAGGAGTTTTAGTATCGTGGAAGTTAACGCGTTAATTTATAGACAATTAAAATCCGACAGTAGCTTTACTTTTCATACAAGTAAACGCCAAGAAAATTTATTACGAACGAATGTCTCGCTTTGATCGCGAAGATCGAGGGGGACGATCGTTCTCCAAAAATCGCCCGCGAAAGACTAGCTTTATCGATTGTACCAGGATACCTACTTAGCCGCCCAAGGACAATGGCCGTGCTACCTCCGCAGTGAAACGCTATACACGATTATTTCGAGCGATATATCGCCCCCGCGAGGCTGGCTGCTGGCAACACGGTAAAAGGACCTTTCGGGAGATCGAGATAGAGCTTATTGTCCCGGAACGACGCCGGGGCAGGTGTGTACGCTTAACAAATCGGCCGTCGTCCTGGCAAGACCAAGTACGACTTTCTTGCACCTCCTTTTCTCCTTGTCTCTTTCTCGGTTTACTTGGCGATTTTCCTCGATCTCGAGCGATAAATCACGGCTTGAACACACGGACTTGGATGGTACGAACGTCGTTAGCGAGGGAATCGTCGTCTTACAAAAGTATGACGAGAAATTTCTGTAGTAAGATGGTTGATATTCTTGCGATCGATAACTTTTCCTATAATTCTTGAAAGCGGCTTATATAATGGTCCTTAAGCGATTGAAATATATTACGAATTAGTTATTCTATCGCCAACTGTTCCCAGAAGTTAGTATATACTTACTATTATATTATAATAATCTAGCAGTGGAAGAGAAAATTACATATTTTATTATAATTTCATTTCGTGTACAATAATGAAACGTTAAGTTCAGACAAGATATACGTAGATCGTCAAAGACACAGCGCATATACCGTTCGATGAAATGGCAATTCTATAAGAATATAGAGGAAGCATTGTATGAAAATGAAATTATTTCCATTTCCACTCTGAACTGTACGAGCAATCCGCCGATGTCGACAAGAATGTTCATTCATTTCGATTGAACCGCGCGATCAGTTCGCGATATTCACAGAGATACGATGAAAATTTCAGCAAACCGGCGAAAAGAAGTTCGCGAAGCGTAATCAAATACTCCGAATCGTGAATGCGCTCAGCTGACGAAGGTCAACGCAACCGATCAATTAGGAGCGTGGCTGTTAATTAGCGGGGGAACCGGTTAATTGATACCATTCCGTAGTAAATCGCGATCGAATTAATTCCTCGGTATTCGCGGGCTTAATTGGCCGACGACGAATTAATCCTGCTCCATCGCGACGGTTCGAACGGGACTCGGTTTTTCCAGATTTTAATTGGTTCCCGCGAAGGGGACGAGAGGGGACCGAGGGAAGGAAGAAGAAGATGCTCGCTCATACTGCCGTATCGTTCAGCAGATATGAAATTTCATATCGTATCGCGTTAATAATGTCTTCATGAATTTTCATCGTGATTATTTTTCTCTTAATGGATCCTTCGATCGAACGCGGCGTTAAGAAATTCTCGCGAGCGAGAGTTACGTAGCAGCAATTCCTTGATATTCTAAGACATCGTGAAACTCGAAAGTTAGGGCTTAACGATCGAAATTTCTTAAAAACTCTAATCGAGAAGCTCAACATTTTCTTATTATCGATTTGCTGATGTATTATAGCGCGTGTAATCGTAAATCTCGTTTCAAACTTATCTTTTCATAAGGCTACTATTTCTGGTAACATTCGGTCGTTACATTTAACGTAGCTTAGTTCTACATTTTAATGGAGAAGCACGTGAGATATCTTATTCATGGATACGAGAAGGTCAGTAACTGCGGTGTTACGTGTGTTTATTGAGTAAACACGTAGGCGCAGAGTACCTAATAGATACAACGAGTCCAAAAACCATCGCGAGACAAAAGATCGTTACGTAGACTGGTCTGCGACTCGGCTGTTATCAAATCATAAAATATTCTACAAAGTATACTACTATACTTGTGTATCTAACGGGCTCGCTTAGGTTCGTGACTTTCTAATCGTTTTCCACCTATCTACTCCTTTGCTCTATTCTTATCTATGTTGTCCTAGAACCTATCTACGTTCTACTAGACGCCTATCGCCGTGCTAATCTGAGTTCTACTCTCAATGCTAATTGGAACTTTACATTAGGAGAAACGTGATGAATCTCTGTCAGGCTTGCTACGAATAAACGATGCGATATTGTTACAATTTCGTACACCGGAACATAGCGAGTAAAGAAATTCGAGATGTCTCGACAGAATTTTATAAAACGTTCGAACACAGTTGAATCAACCACCGTACGTACACCTTTATGCTTCCACATCGTCGTACGAAATAAAATAACGGAGAGCTGAAGCTTTTTGATAGAAACATTCGATTCTTAAATGGCTAAATCGACTATTACATAGCCTTGTGCATTTATATTATCGCAAGAGACAAAAGAATGTTATAAATCTTTCATGAAACCGATGAAAGAATGTCGGATTACACGAGATTAAGCGATTCCCATTTCCGAGTGCTTGGTTTCTCGCGCGACCGCGCGTGTAACATCCGCGCGTTAGTATGCGTAACGAGGACGAGACAGGTACAGGAAAGCAAGATTCTTCCAGGGTTATAGACCCTCTGGATTACATCGTTCGTAGACTCCGATGACTACGTAGCCGCCAGTCGGAATCGCTGGTACAAAGCACGACCGCTTAAAATTACAATGTCCCCTCTCGTGTCGGCGATTATTTTTACGTTCACACGATTTCGCGGTGTCGTGCAACCGCGGATTTATTAGTACGAAGATGTTACGCCAGATACTACTAGATATTTTATGCGTTAGGGTGAAGGGGTTAATTTCGCAAAAAGGGCAAACGATAGTCTATCGGCAAACAAAATACCAGAGGATGTTTCAATGCGTTACAAGGAAGATGTACCGTTATAGACCGAGAAGTTGGAATTTTACGATCTTCCACATTTTTCTAACGTTTCACCCATGTTCCATCCTCTGTACGAGCCAATCGAAACGCTCGTTCTTCCAAAAGCTTCGTCCTTCCAGCTTCCGTCCTTCGAACCTATTCACACTGGTAACGGTCGACCGTTAGCGGACCTTGAACACCCGGGATCTACCAGAGCGACTCTCGCGTAATTTACCCGGCGAACGCCGCCGGCGTCGTTCTCGTTAGTTCACCGATCTTGAGAATTAAAGGGGAGAAAGGAGCACCAGGAGAGAAAGAGAAGAGAACGTGAAAGTAAGAGGATCACCAGCTCCGCTACCGTTCTACGATCCGACCAACACACAGCCAACCTACCTCACGCCAGACGGAGAACGATCGATCGATGAATCACGATCGAGGTCGCGAACAACTTCGAACGCGTCGTCGACTTTGCATACGCGGCTTGCATGTCGCCTCTCAATGGTAACTACGTGCTTATTTCTCCTCTGAATGATGCCCACGTCCATTTCGATCCGGTTCCATGTCGTTCGTTCGTGTACATATCCTAAAATCGCGATCCAGTGTTCGTACAATTTAACATAAAATCCAGAACGAAACTTGATGCAGCAGTTTGGCCAGAAGTTTTAGGAACGGAAAGACTTTGAGGCTTTTCAAAGCTGTATGGAGAGATCTAACTAAAAAATCTCTGAATAGGAAAATAAAAGAGAAATTTCCAATAGTAGAATGCAACCAATGACGTTCGAAATCGATGCTGATATTAAAAAAAAAAGGAGAGATCATAGAAGCTGGAGATTACGATCCAAAAATTACAGGACAATTCATTTTGCAAAGATAAAGTTCGAACGCATACTTCTTGCCCGGGGAGAGGCAAAAGAAGAAAAATTTGTTTCGCTGGAACGTGGTATTCGCTCTGTACGTAGCGTCGGTATGATCATCCTCCTTTGAGGGTTATGCAAATTCTGCGGTCCCTTGTCGCCTCAGCGGACGGCGATAAAAGCGCCGATCATCGCTCATTTTCTTCGTACGGGCGACATCGACGGATCGACCGGTTCGCGAAGATAGCCGTTGCCACGATGATCGCGTATCGAATGCCTCGATGGCGTTTCATCGTCAATCGCTTGTTACCTTCATCGGCTAATGTGTCTCGTATCTGCGTCATTGACGCGGAAGAATTCCGAACGGACGTGGGATTTCGTTTTTAGTTTTCTTTGGTACTTCGTGAGACCTGAACATGCATCATTATGCGCGGTAGGCTTGTTTGCTTGACGGTGTGACAAGCATAAGCAAAGAAAAGAATTTTAATTGGGAGTTTCGATAAAATGTGGAAGAAGTTTGTCGGGTAATAAGGTAGCCAACTTTCTCAAGCAAGATGTCGAAAATTAAAATGTAACATCTCTATATGGAAGCATTAGTCTACCTGAAGATTGATAACCAAACATCGTACTGACTCATCTTCGTAATTTCATAGAAATCCACCCCTAGAGACACGCGTTTGAAGGCGAGAAACAGCCTTCGACCCACGCGTTATCTGTTTCCTCGAATCTGAAAATCGAACTGCTGTGGCAAGTGAAGTGGCAGCTCGGTTGGCGACTTTAATTGGAGGTTCGGCAGCACGGCTGAAAGAAACGCGAAACGTGTGCCGAGTGAAGATACCGGCGGACGTATGCCCCGTTACCTTTGTCACCGGCTGTCCATCCGCTTCCCTCTCGTTTAGCGTCCACCACCGGCACAGTGCCACCGAGACTCTGCTAATTGGACGGCAGAAATTCGCCGCGAGAACCAGGTCTGACGCGTAAAAAGTACGAGTGATTGCGACATGGCTTCGGTGCAAGCTTGGCAAACGCGTTCACTGCTTATCAAATTTCTTTTCTCGGTGTCTGCACCGAGTATCTGCGATATCAGTCGCCGATACTTTCATTTTTCATGTCCCTTGCACAACGGCGAGAGTATTTCGAAACCGATGGCTATCTATTTTATTCGATCAATAACAATTATCAAAATGATCTTTTTTTCCGAAGGAAACAGAAGAAACGAATTCTCGAGATAGTATCATCATCGAAACGTGGATGATCGCGTTCGGAGGATCGAGGTAACCGAGCGGCAACCATCCACGTGGACGTCCGAGTCAACGGTCGTTAAATTTAATGGGCCCGCTCGTTAATTCCATATACCGACGGTTTCGCGTACGCAATAACAAATTACGCAAACGACCCGCTTCGCTTGGTTCGTTCGCCTCTACTCTCTCGTGGACGTTCGCGAGCATTTTCATAATATCGTTACCCGGTTCGGGGGAACGAGCGTCGTCAATTAAGCGTACGCCGCTTGAAACTCGACCGACCGGCCGAATTTCGCCGACCGAGGGATTAATTTCGACGCATGATTCGCGATAACGTTAGCGTAAGCGCTCGCGCGCGCCTCTCGCATCGCTATAAAGATATATCGCGCCGTGTCGATGCATCAACATCGCGGAATATCTCAGAGGTGATAATGTAAATAGGAGGACCGGTCCCCTCGCTAATTTGCGACTTTGCCACGTGCATAAATTAATTGTCGCATTATAGCACCTATAAACACGTTATTTACAGCTTTAGTCAGAGGACGTTGTTCGAAGGAACATCGGCCACCATAATTAAAGTACGCAGGCTCACGAGAGTATTCCGACACTTGTAGATATCTTTTACGAGTACATTATGCAAGGTACACGAAACGGTTTGAAATTTCATTAGCACCATTACGAGACCAGTTATCACGAGTGTATCGGTCAAATTTGAAACAAGTCTGAATAGAGAGAAATTAAAAGATACGCATCGATGAGAAAATGAAAAATCCACCTAATCGTATAGTCAGAGGTGAATTTATTAGGTCGTCGCAAAAGTTTCTTTCGTTTCCTATTGCAACAAGATGGATCGTACGTAATTCAATAAAATAATATGAAACAAAAAATGTACGTCTATTATTTCCTTGTAAAACTTTTGCAACAATCTAATATCTACTTTCGATAAAAGAAAACAATAAAAAAGAAAGTACAGAAAGAAATTAAAAGATTTAATATTATACGATTACCTAGCTGAACTTATATCCGTATCAAACTCGATCTAAACTCAAATTTACCGGAAATTCAAGAACGCCGAATAATTCAACGTTGCTGTCGAACAAGCCAATGAAACAATATTCGCCCAATACTTTCTACGATCCTTTTACCTAGAAACTGCGGCGAGAAAGGAGCTCAGCTTCTCTGTCGTAACGTTGTCACAGAGATCTCCGACAATTACTTAACCCTTGCTCCCCGAGCGGGATTCCTAGATCGACAACGCGAACGGCCAATGTCAAAGGTCGTCGAATAATTGTCTGTCACGACGCGTCCGAAACGGCACGGTTTCGTCACCGTCGACGATTCCTCCGGCTTTCGATGCCTGTTCTACCTCTCGGCCTCCGTGTATCGTACATCGGATCGCGAGTTGCTCTGCGATTTAAGGAGCGTCGCTTTGTCGAGTCGTGACGACGATCGGTTCGATCCCTGGTTGCGACAACCGTTCACAGTCGGAGCAAAAATACGACCGACTCGTTACGTCGATCGCGTCGTTCCCCTCCTAACGATCCTCCGTCCAATACCGTTTCGATCGAAAGTGCACAGTTGTTTCTTTCGTTTGAATCTTTGAATTTCGCAACGGAAGCTTCGATATTCTCGACGTTTTGGATAACGTCGAACGTAGATTTCGAAAGATGAAAAATAAAGGACCAACTTGGTGTAATTCTGTCAAGCGAATTCTGAAAAAACAAACTAGTACGTTTAACGCGTAATATCGACGATCGTTTGTTTCAAGCGTAACCATAAACGGGAAATGTTGAAATAAAACGCAACAGCCGACAAATCTGAGAAAACGAGTGCCATTATCACGTTCGGCACGAGTCGATTCAGCTTTCCAATTTTTCTCCCCATCTATGACAGAGAATCTCTTTTCCTAACCGGCATTTTCAGCCGGTCGATCGGGCAAGCCTCGTTACGAGCTTCGACTAGCCGTAATCAATTTCATGCATTGATTAATACGAAGTAAATGAATACCTGGGAATCGTTGCGGGGCTTTCGATGGCGCGAGCTCGCGAACCGAGAGATGATTTATCCGGCGTGGGTCGAGGGCTGGCCGGCCGGCGCGCGTAATTATCATACGACAGCCGATTAAAATTGCGGCCGTGCTCGCGTTCAACATCAATTTCAAGCTAATTACATGCATTTTCGTGTCTAGGAGCGACCGGGACAGTGGAAAAATCGGTCGCTACGTGCTCGACCACTGCACTGCTCGAGATCGGTCTACCAACGTTCCTTACCGGATAGATCAGTGTTTCCCAACCGTGATAGACGAACGTTGGTCCAATCACATACATTCTACTTTGGATCATGATCGAGCGATTGAACAAGCAGTTATGAGAACTTATCATTCGTAAATTTTAATAGATTTGTAACTTTACATTGTCCAAAGGTAGAACCGAAGAAACGAGTACCTTTTTTATTACCATTTTTGCTCTTTGTAAACTTGGTGCTATTTATGCAAAAAATGGTGTACTTTAGAGAAATAAATTTCACTCACCGAAACGGCGCAAACGTCTGACTACCAACCCCGGAAGGCAGCTCCCTCGTACCTTTTCCAGTCTTCAGCTCGCAACCCCGCAGCTTCTTTCGAAAACCATGCTTCGTGCGAATCCATGGAACGCTAGAAGATGTCCTGGGAAAATTTGATCCGCATTTCTTATCGTACGACACATCTGGAATTTTCTCTTCGCTTCTCCTCGCTGACATAACCAAACCACCAGCCTCCTTAATTTTATTTTCACAACCGACTTCTCTGTTTACAATTACGTCTCGATCCACCTTTCTTTCCTTCGATTCTGTCTTTCCATTACTATTTTCGTCAACATCGATGGCCTTTTTGCTATTCACAGCCACAACTTTTGTCTCACTTTTGCAATCTGGATTGCATAGATCCTCGTGAAACTTTTCTTCGCGTTCAGTCATCTTCTGCGAAGTATCCTCTTCGTTAGAAAAAGAAGTGTTGGAGATGAAACACTTTCTCTTCTCCAGCACGAAGTCGATCGCCGTGGAGGAGATATCTCTTTCAGAATTCGACACGGACGATTTCGACAGTTCCAAGCGTGGCACCGACACTTCGCCACTCACGGTGGTATCGGCATCTTCTCGCACTGAGCTAATATCGTCCAAGTTGTACTCGATTTTATCCTCGGTCTCGTTGTAATTCACCGTTTTGGCCGATCTGTCGTTCCGAGAGAAGTCGGCCACGACCTCCTTCTTTCGTTCAGAGGTCGAAGCGCTTGAAGAATTTCGAAGGGTGAACTCGTGCAGGTTCGTGGCGACATCCTCCAGCTCGGCCACGCGTTTTTGAAGAGCAGCGATTCGACGGTCTTGCGCTTGCAGCAGATACAAGGCTTTTTGGGCTCGTTGCTCCTCGTTCAGCGCGTTCCTGAAATAATTGCAACGTTGTGATTTCAAACACTCTGTTCCTCTACATATCTGGAAATTCAATTAGCAATTTCTTTGCACTCTGTTTCCAAAAATGAATCGCTCGTCTGCCGATCGGCAAAAGCTGTTATCGATATTCAATGTACATAATCTTTGCCGGAACAAGATTCATCAAACGTTCGAAATAAAAAGCAGCGATAGTTTAATCGGTGGTGAATAAAATCGGTCGAGGGGGGTTCCGTGGTCAGGATTAAAGCGTAGAGCGGGAGCTTTTTACAGGAGTAGCGTCAATTAATATCCTACGAGGCCATTATTAACGTTCGTGGAAAGCGTCGGCGATGCTGTGCGGCGGCGAGTTCCCGACGACTTAAAGTGCTTAAGGAAACCGAAATAAATTACGCCACGGAGAGAGGTGCATATTTAATTCGAGCAATTAATGCCGTCTTGTAAAACACGCCGCTGGGGTGGCTGTTGCCTGTAGTCCTCCCTCTTTCCTGGCAGTAATGAGCCCGATAAATCAACCGGCTCTGCACTCGAAACTTCGCGGATAAACTTTCGGCTCCTGCAGTTTCTTCTTCCTTGCTACTAAACCGTGTTATTCCCGGTAGCGTTGGCAAAGTGGCCTTCGTTCCTGATAAATGCCCACGAATACTGTCATAAATGCCACTAGTACTGCCCTATCCCTATCTATTACTTCTCTCCACGGTCTTCTATATTTTACTACGTGTTATCTCGCAGCTAGATACACAGTCTCGCGAAGGTATTCGAAAGTCTGCACATACTTTTTACGAATATGTTGCGTGTGTTGTAAATTTCATTAACACTGTTGCGAGATTCGACTATCACGATGGTATCGATCAAGTTTGAAATAGATTGAAGATATTAGGTCGTCCGTGTTAAGGTTATTCAGTGGATGGAATTAAAGAAATGCGTGGGCAAACTGCAAGGTATTGAAAGTATATATATATATATATTGAATAGTAAAATACAAAATATGTGGTACTCTGTAAGCTGATCCAGATCCTCTCGCTAGCAACGTTACCCTGAGACTGAAACAACTGCCTAAACCAACGTCGGACGTGTACCGCTTATGGTCTTTCCTCGACGCATTCTTTTGTCTACGCGCTATCGATGACCTTAGGCTCTTGAGAAACCGAAGACCAGATGTAGAGTTTTCTCAGAAGTGACGATCACTTCAACAGTCCGAAAAGTTTCTTTCGTTTTATAAGGAAATAATGGATGCACAACATTTTTTATATTATTTTATCGAATTACGTATGATCCATTTTGTTCTATCAAAATAAAGATCACAACGTTTGACAGATTAGGTTTCATGTTTGTATAAAGATGCATCGTTGTAAAAGACGTGTCTGTAAAAGAAAGACACTTTTCGGACAGCCTGATACATATGTATAGGTAATTCTAAAGCATGAAAACAATTAGTCTGATTAAGCGATCTTCGCTATCTCTAACTCTAAGAGACAATTTCCAGGTTTATTTCGCCAATGAATCTTATCTTACCTTTTTAGATGCATCGCGCGATCCCCAGGTATCGGAATTAATAACGATCTCGTTCGAAGCTAATCGGCTATTCAATACAGCACTTTCTATGAAATCTAATTAAGAGGGGCCATCGGTTGGTAATCGCGTGCCACAAATCACCACGTCGCCCCCGCGGCTGAAAGACGGTGTTGTATCGCGCGAATTCTCGTCCCGTAATCCCGAGGCTTGTCTGCCCGCCCTCACGGATCTCCATGGCGATTAATTAGGCATAAAAATCTGGTCGTTTGCGAGAAAAAAAATGCCGCAGATTGCTCCACTTAATCCCCGGGCAGCCGCCTTCTGCGCTGGGGATGACGCCTCCTGACGTTCCGCTGGAAATTCATTAAAGCGATATCCCATTTATTCCGAACGACCCCTCCCACCCCGCTGCCAACCCTCTAACCGACCGAAATAACAAACGTCTAATCCGTTAATCAAATCGCCGTCGACCCTCGGAATTGCTCTTCCCTTCATTTTTCCCTTTTTTTCTTTCCATTGTTTCACGAAGACAGTAATAGTAGAAATATACCATTTTTGATGATCCGATCGTGATCTTTTTTTTAATCTTATTATAATTTTATTATACATATTGATTTTTGTATCTACCGATAGGCACAGTTTGATATCAACGAACAAATTATTGCAGCGTTTTAAAAATTAACAAAGTGAACGAGAAAAACGACGGATGAACAACACCACGAAGAAACTGCCAGATTAGCCCACATTAAACAAATTAAGAAATACATTGCTCGAAAGAAAAAACACCTCTTGAAATATGTAACGACCGCTAAGAGCGAGCAAACTATAAGGCGTTTAACCGAAGCGCGAGTTATCCCAAAGACTCGGTCCGGCAGTTGATGGGACGGGTACAAAAGGAAGCCGTTTCCGTAGCTACGAGCTCGTAATATGGCTTATTAAAATTACACGGGCACCGGTAGAGGATGGACCGGGTCTCGACCGCATCCCGTCTAGGGGCAGACCGCGACAGAGCCAAGACAGCTCGTGATCAGGGGCGGCCGGCACTGAGTCCCCGAGTCCATTCCATGGGACGATGTTGCTTTACACTAGAATCCATCCAATGACTCAACCACCGAGGATTCCTCTTCGTCGACCGCGAGGAGACGACCTTCCCGGTCGCCTCGTTGTCCTGGATTAATGTTATTGCATTCCAGACTATGCTTTTCCCCGTGAAACTTGACATATACGGTATCCGTTTTTGATAGAAACGACAATATATTTTGTAAGAAATCGAAGGTTTGGAGAAGGGAGTTACATCGCTGTTCTCGTTTTCTTAAACGTAATTAAAATTTGGGCAAAATTTTGACGAATCGAAGATGAAGTCCGATCTACCCCTGGTCGTTGTTAGAGAAATTAGCCTGACCACACGAAACTTGAGAAGAGTAGTTGACCTGGTCGTGATCTTTAACTGCGACACTGACATGTGATTTAATGTGATTTAATCGGAGGAATACTAACAGCTTTACGAAATTGCACGGGGAATAGGGTTTCAAGGGTAGTTTGGATAGTTGGTGGCTGGAATATTGAGCGGGGTGACAGTAGACGGTTTTAGGGATGGAGATTGGTGAACCTTACGAGAATAGGGGTGATTTTGTCGATGAGTAAGGGGTAAGTGAAAGTTCAGTTACACAACGAAAGTCGAGTTTAGGGACGAAGTGAATTTCCAGAAATACGTGGAATATTATTATTGATACAAAAATCTCTAATTACATACTATATATTATACATACTCGTACAATAAAACATCAATTAGAAAGCTACGATTTTCTCTGTAACTTCCATCGGTATCTGTATGTTTTCGATAATGACAATGATTACTTTGCAACGATATTCTACAACAAATTACCACATTTTATGCTAATTTTCGAATAAATTTTCAAGAAGATATAACGGTACGTAACGAGTGTATCATTACACACATCGTTTTACGTGGATAAAAGACAAAGTTGCACTTAAACTTACCCTGCTGTATCATTTAACGTTATCCTATGTCGAAAACTAAAGAAAAACGACATAACCTGCCCCAATTATATGTCACCTGTGTCTTCGCAATCAAGAAGCTATCATCAGTTCGACGTACGTGTGCTTAGCATCCTTGAATTGCGCCTATTTATCGACAATTGATAAACCAACACGACTAAAAACACGATTCTAATCGCTCGATATCACAGGTATGATGCCCATAAATTTGCCCATTTCACGGGAAATGCGGCCGGAACGAATAAATCACGGCGTGGTCGCGTCTTTTTGTTCGGCGGATAAAGAGTGACTCTCTAATAAAACCGGTTCGCCAATTTTTTCCCGGCGTTTAATTCGTTTCCTGGTTACGGTTCATAAAATGCCACCGCAGACATAAACGATTCCCTTTTTCCTTTCCTTTTTCCTTCTTGTCGTTTCCAACGAGAACTCTTTGCGGCGTCGCAGCGGTTATAAGATCTACGATGAATTTATTAAGGGATGGAAAATTTATTCCTAAATTTTCGCTATAATTTTATTTTTCCTACACTTGTACAGCTTTGCCTAACAAGTTTACTGCTAAACGAAGTTTAAGAAGTGGCCGAACGCTTCACCTTATTAAACACTTTATGGTGCATTTGATATTTTACATCGCCAGCGTGTCTATAATTAAAAGTATCGCGTATACTTTATGAATATTTACGATCGTTTATTTAATTGAAACACTGCAATTAATTTCGATATCGTCGGTGCGTTTGTGCGACCAATTGCAATGCTCCCGTAACGCTGAACGCTATTATTATTTCAATATTGTGTCATAAAATATTTTTATTTCGTCTGTGTGGATCCATAAAATCAGCTACAGCGTGTCACGGCGATCCGTGTGATTCGACGAATCGGTTGATTAAATAGCATTTCGCGGAACGCGGATGCGGCACGCCGATACCGGAAGAAAAATCGCCGCTACGACATCCGCGCGCGTACCATTGCCAGGCCACCGATATTAATTACGATAATTGCCTCCGAGATGATAAATGATCGGTTGTGGCGGGCATCTATTGAACTGGCCACCGTTCCTGTTACAGCGCGCGACAACGATCTTCGGTCGTGCCGTAATTAAAGTCGGCTAATGAAGAGTCCAGCTGGCGGATCGCGAGCCGATCGAAAACTCTTTCTGATTTTAATACGTCCTTGGCTTCGTTCGATTATCGACTGGCTGCGGCTCGTGACATTATTTATCGATGACCATCGTAACCCGCCGCGTTGAATAATATGGCTTCACCGCCGATTTACGATTGTGTCATTGCTTGTGCAAGTACTAAACGCGATCGCCTCTGATAAAGTGGTATCATTGTCGTAAATTTGAATCAGTGAGTTATTCGATCTTCGAGAAGCGCACTGCGTGGTTGTATGGTTAAAGAAGCGAAGTACTAATTGCTTCGATTGGTTCTTGGACTTTATCGTTCGTGGGGATAGGTTTGGGCCTCCTTGTTGTAGTCATTCCTCTATGTAACCAATCTACCATATTTTCAGGTAACTTTATTCCTACAAAATGACTTCTCCTCGACCAATTTAAATTCATACGTTATCTTTTCTATTTTGGAAACGCGTTATGTTTTAACGCGAATCAGGAAACATTCGCGTGGGACAATTTCTACAGGGAAACAAGTGAAGCAACTTTTTTAATCATCCCATGACTATCTTTTTCCACTGGCTCGACTCGTTCAAACGTCTAGTCGTATCCATGCTTATTGGAGAGACTGAAACGACGAGTTCCGATAGCTAGAACGTCCTTCCTTGGTTGAAAATAAAAGCGTGTCGAAAAGCGGCCGTTCCATTAGTCGTTCGCCGTGAACCGATGTCGATCCCAGGCAGAAGAACTGTCCGGTCGCGGTGAGTCGGCTAATCTTCCGATTCACACGAGGCAAGGACGTGGAACGGCCTCTTGAAAGGTACCCCGAGACGGCGACGCGGATCATCCTTCTTGCCACCGCATTTACAATCGTTAGCGAGCCTCCTCGGGAATCGTTTAGCGTAATTACGCCTCTTGTCACGCTGCGGCGCGGCCGACGACCGATGCCTGACCGCCTTATTTTTTGATACGCCACGCCATCTACTTGATGGATATGGATACTGGATGGTTGGTGATCTTCTGCGACGAATTACGGGCGACCCTCCAGTCAAACGATTAACGCTTTGATACTTTTGTGTCTGACTTTTATGTCGACTCGATGCTAATCGTTGAAAAATGTCCGAACAAAACGGTAGTTTTTTTATAAAATGAAAAAAATGGTCCAGCTGATCCTTGCGGAACATTCGGAGACTGGTTCGAGCAAGTTGAAGTCGTTTTGTCGCAGAAAGTTGAGAGTACGCATGTGCGTAGAAATGCGATTTTTCTGAAAAGCGAACGATACGAAAAAAGCGATGATGATCTGATGATTCAAAAAGATTGTTTTAATCCAAGAAAATAGAATTTTCATAGAAATAATTGCATCGTTCAAAAGATATTCCACTAGCAATTTTATTACGAATGTTTTCGAGTCCTCATTTTCGCGCGTTTCCTTCAATTCCCTTGGTACGTAGCCGATTTCTTCCACCGATCGTAAACACGAATTGCAACGAGAACAATCGGATGCCTCCGACCATCGTGCATCACGCTATAACATAGCGGACATAATCGTCGGTTAATTCGTTGACCAGCGAACAAAGGACGTGTCCGAGATCGATACAAAGTCACCGTTTCGCAATGGTGCGACGAAAACCGATCCCTCGCCTCGCCGATTTTACCCTGCCGTTTTTGCCACTGGCTTTTAAGTTCGTTGCGATTTCTTTTCGCCATGTCGCGGACGGCTATTATGCGGCTGATAATAGCGGTTGGCAAGTTAAATACAGCGGGGACGCGTTTTTGTGGGAAACCGGCGAGGAACTTCTTACGAATGGTGATATCGCGCGAAGATGGAGAGACTCGAAGGGACGTGGTCGAGTTTTTTCGAGCGTTCTGGATATTGGTAACTCATAGAGGAATGTACGGGTGCTTGAGGAATGTACGAATGATCAGAATGGGAAAAATATAATTCTGAAAAACTGGCGGAAGCTGTACAACCTATCGGAACAATCGAACGAGATAATTACTTGGAAGTTGAACGTACTGCAAAGACCCCAGAGGATGTCTATCGTTGGCGAGGTTGGCGTGCGAGCGTATTAAACGGACAGATCAAACGACAAGACAAGAAGACTCCTCCGACTGCGAGAAGGAGTATCATCGATCGACGTGTATTTCATCGGCGGTAATTACATAACGTCACCGGGATAGAAAGTATCGAGAGAGCTTGTTCTTTCTTCCCTAGAGAGAGTATGAGGGAAGAGGAGGGCCGGTCCCAGTCCCGGTCGACCCGTTCCTTTTACAGGGCTGCCCCCTTAACGATCTCTCGCGCGATACCGCCTAATGACTAGCGCGCCCGCTCGCGCTCACGCGGCCATCTTCCCGTGTCCCGATACGGCATTCGAAGAAAAGCACCGGGCATCCGTCAGAGACTTCTCTGTGCCAGAAATCGAGCTGCAAGTCACGCCGAGAGAAGGGTGAGAGAAGAGCTTCCGAGATCGCTGCCATATACTCTTCGTCCGTGTGTTTGCCCTTTTCTCTTCCTTTATCGAACAGCAGTCCTGGCTCTCTTCTTTCCATCTCACGACGGCGTCGTGCCACCTCGAGCGGCTGCTTCTTTTAGGCCATCACTACCGAAGAAGCGCCGAGGAATCCACCTTATTGACAGGTTCACGGCTCCCGAAGATATTCTTCTGCTAAGGTATACGCGGCACGTATTTCCTTTCTTCGTAGCGTGGTTTCCTTCGCTGCCGACTCGCGACCCACCACCTCCTACCCTCCCATTCAACCTCGAAATAGAAGGCTGAAAGGGTTCGCCGGATGACTGAGTCTATTTTTGAGATCGGTTCACCGAGCTGGGTCGTTCGAGAGATTAATGGATCTTTGAGAAATCGGTTTGGTTTGGACTTGCTGAAAGATTGGTCGAAAAGGTGGCAGTAAGTTGTTTGAAAATGAGTGACACTCACCGCCGTCTTCTCAAGTCCTCAAGTCACACTTTCGTCGCTGGTGTGCCTAGACGAGTACATATCTTGGAATCTTTCCAGCAAATGCCAACGTTATCGATCCCCAACAAATCCTAAGATGCGATAAATTACGAGAAATCTTTACCGTAGACTCTAGACTGCCATGGACCGCCGACTGTCCACTCGATCCATAAACAGTCAATTGTTACCAACTTTCATATTCGATATAATCGACGATCGAACGCGACTAACCGACTCAACACGTGCCTGGAACAAGCCGCGGCCGTATATCCTACGTGACCAGACCTCGAAGGAGCCGCGACGAATGAGAACCCGAACGACGACACCGAAGAACGAAGCAGCGGAAACGGTCTGTTGGAGGAGAGAGGGTATACGGCTGGCCATTAACACCTCTCGGACAAATCACTCGATTTTCTCGGACGATTTTCCCGCAGCACGTCCGGCAAATAAGAAAACACGATGTATCACCCGTGGGACACGGACGAAGGCGAAGGGCGGAAAGGGAGGTGGTTTACTGCTTGCCGGTAATGACGAAACAGATGGCCTCCTGCGGGACAAGGAAGCACGGCAAAGGAGTTGTACGTGTGTCCCGCAGGAAGAGGGGTCAGACTCGAGGAAGCTTGATGAAGTGCCGCCATTATCGGTACAGGACAAAACCCACTTCTGCCTGGACGTTCAGCGACTTTATTACCCGCGAACACACGCTTCCATCGGTCCTATACCACCGCCCGAACTGTCATTCTCCGCTTGAACTACGAGCTTAACGAGCTTACCCACTATCGAGCCCTTCGCTTCGAGACAACGTCGCAAACATCGCTATTGCTCGAATCCCTATACGTGTTCGGTACCTTCCTTCTCTTTGTGTTTCAAGCAAGTTAGAAATCGTCTGGTGGAAAAGTCTTGGCTACTCCATTTCGAACTTATAACAAATATTAACCCTTTGCACTCGGAATTTTATTTCAATTTCGTCACCAGCAGCTCCTAATGTTTTTAAGTGTTTTATTTGAAATTTACTTTAACTAAAAAAATAGAACAATTTAAATAAATAAAGGAAGAAGAAAATTCACTTAAATACCAGTTTTATTCACACTATTGTTGTATTTTGTAATTCTTAAGTGTATGATATATCTTGAAACAATTTCCAGGATGCAATCCTGCTTTTCTTTCGTACGTTTCGCAAAAAAAGGTGGACATGAAAGAATGTCGAGTGGGGCTCGACAAAGGAGCTTCTGAGATAGAAATTATAGGAGTGCAAAGGGTCAAAGGTGGTCCCACTGAACGTCTATGACCTTATTAACGTAACGAATAATCGATCGTTTAAATACTTTGCGATGTGCTTGAAATAACGAACCGTCGATCGCTGCGTGTCGCTGCGTCGACGAGCATCGCTCTTCAATGTTTCGATTTAAGGTCTCTCTGTATTCTTATATCTATGTCAAGGTCCGATAAACCGTCGCACGCTCTCATCCTTGTCCAATACATTAACCGCGTAATTATTCGCGGAACCAGTTGCGCGTAATTACACCATGGGAAATAACCATCGGGCGTCTGCCGAATGCAAAGTATTAATTGCAGTGGAAATGTCAATAATCCTCGATACTCTGCAGTTCGTAATTTATGCTGTCTGAGGTGATGCGACTAATTTATCGCGCGAAATTGCAGATGACCTAGGTAGAAGATACTCGATGTCGACGTACATGGAATACGTAAGTATCGCAGCCGCTTGCACCGATGATCAACCGTATGGACATTTCTTCCCTCCTCGATCAACTTATCAAGCAGTCACCTGAAATTTGTGCCCTTGCAAGGTTGCACGGAGTCAAAAGAACGTAGAAACGAAAATTAACTTAAGAAAAGATATTACAACGATCGTACGACGAGAAATTCGCAAGGTGACAAGTACGTAAAAATCGAGATGACTTCGCATGGCAGCTAAATAGATCTAATTCAGCTGGTGCACGGTAGTTTTTGCGGCTAAATAATCACGCGGCAAACTTGTTGGTATTCGCTCAATTAGTCACGCGATATTAAGCTGGTGGATGGAAGCGAGGAGCTTCTTTTCAGCGGCTATGGAACGCTCGCACCAACTTATCAGTCATGTAACCAACATTTTACCTAGCTGGTTATGTGGCGGAACAGCCTGTTTGACCGCTTTCGAATCGATTATAGCATTTTCTAAATCTAAATTGACGCATAAATCCATTTTTGCCATGGGAAAATGTTCCTACTTGACACGTCGATGCCATAGCGTATACGCCATTGGCTAGTTAACGTTTTAAAGGGGAAAAATAAATTTCAAGGAGAACCGAATTCTCAATGCAATTGGCCGCGATATCGTTTTCATTTCACTTCGTATCGAGCACACGATGCTTTCTCGAGTAACGAGTAATTAACGAGCTGGCACGAAGACACTGAGAGCAGCTGCGTCAACGAGGAAGAAACAGCTTGCCGCGACTGATAACCGCACGGTACGTTAAGGAGGAAAAGGGAAACGAACGAACTTCCGTCGAGCTGTTTCAAATTTATTGCTCTACTCTACCTAGTTCGACGGAGCGCCGCCAACAGCAAGGTCTCCCTCAGATAATTACGTAATCAGAATTGTATTCGACTCGTTATTGCCCCATAAGTAGGCCTTAATTTATACGCGGCGCGCACTTATAATATTCCGTCGGCGAGTCTCATTACGACTTTCTCTGTTCGTCGAGGCGCGCGGCGTGTTCCCGCGTGCGCGATTTATCGCATTGCCGCCCGAATGAAATCCATTACAGATGGATATACGATCGTGTTTGTATGGGTATATAGGCAGAAATATAAACGCGAATCACCGTTTCGCGATGTTCCCCTGACGCGGCTATGCAGCGATGGGCGCAAGTAGCTCACGCGTAACTTTGGACATATTGCGTTTAAACGATTTCTAAGTATCGGCTCATTTCGTGAGTAACGCAGTTCCTCTTCGGATGTATATCGAATTATATTATACTATATCGTATCAAGAGCATGAATTAAATGTTGTATAGGGAGGGATCGTCTAGAAGTACTTTCTAGGAGTTTTAATGAGGACTTAACTTCTATATATTTTAGATATATTTTAGATATATTTTAGATAGAAATATATCTCAGATTTACATATTCAGTTTAGTTTACATTATATATTACGTTGTCTGGAAAATGTCTTTCGTTTTATAAGGAAATAATAGACGCACAATGTTCTTTCCTTTATATTAGTTAATTGAATTATGCACGAACATAATAACAGAAATAGAACGAAATGGGTCATACCTAATTCAATAAAATAATATGAAACAAAATTTATTATTCATCTGGTATCACCTTACGAAACGAAAGAAACTTTTCGGACAACGTTATATATATCTGTCGGTCTAATTTTGGTATCTAAACTTTCTATAGTTACAGATTGCAATTGTCAGGAAGATGGAAGTAGGTAAGTAAAAAAGATACAACACATCGTCACATTCTGAAGCATTTTGAGAAGCGTAGAAATGGAGAAGGTTGCCGGATCTTATGGGCATTTATTCTCAGGCTCGAACGAGAGAAACGGATCGGATCGGACCGTTAAGGGTTAAATGTAGATCGATTGGTGTCCGCCACTCACCGTTATCCGTCAGCCAAATAAAACAGGATCACCAAGCGCGGAGAGAAAGAGACAGAGGGGCAAACGAGAGGCTACTAAATTGGATCGAAGGCGCGTGGCGCACATGCCCGGTCGTGCATAACCACCGGGGCAAAAAGTATCCGCGATCTTGTACGAACGTCCGCAAAGTATCATTCGTTCCTGTATCACCGAGGACGTCGTAGCTTGCGGTTGATTCGTACGTCCAACGATTTCCTTCGATTTCTGTGTAAACGAGAACGTTCCGATTTCGAAACGCTATTGCCGCACGATTTAACGTACGTGAATTTTAGTCGATGTTTACGAGAAAACCGTAGGTAAATCGTAAACCGTTGCCGCATATATAAATATCTTTTTTCGATGTTACGTTCCAGTCAAAAGTCTACCTACATCACCGCAGTCGAAAACGAATTTTTCCATCACGATCGTCGTAAAACGGAGTCTACAGACGCTGGAGATGGGGAAGCAACCGTCGCCAGGGTAAAAGACAACGATCACGGTGAATTCCGACACGGAGACAGGCATGAGGCCTGCGTCCAGGTTCGCGTGTAACGAGCAACAACAAACGAGATCGTCGCACCGAAAAACTTTATGAACGGTTTATGAGCGCAATAATCCGCTCGCGAGTAACACAATACAGGCTAATTATAGAGGACGAGGTCCAGGCTGGCCGACAGGCATTAACGTACGCGTTAAACTCACGGCCACGACAGCCTGGGTGGCTTCCCTATTTTCGTCTTTTTTTCCTTCCTTTCTTCCACCTCTCTTTTTCTCTTCCTCTCTGTCCCACCGACGGTTACCTCGCACTTTGATCATCGGCGACGCTAATGCGTCTCTGTTATTTCAGTCCTTATCCCTGTCAGCTAGATCCCGACGAAACGCGCGGTACCAACTTTTTCGATTCGTGTAAACCGATCTCGTACGTCGCGCACCGAGAAACGACCTATCAAGGAACGAAAATTCACCTTTCATGACAGAAGTTTACCTTCTTATGGACTTGTCACGCGAGACTCGCTGTGACGCCTATTTAACGCCGATCTTGCGACGATTTGCAAGCTGGAAAAAATTATTGTTTTCTTAGAGAAGGGAGAGACTTTTCACGGTTCTTTCTGGTGGACGTGACGCGTTATTTCTCAACGATGCTCGTGCGCGATATATTATTTCGTACAAATCGATCCTCCGCTTTTCGAATTAATGGACGACGAGTAAATTGCGCGATTTTCGCTGAAACTTCTTTTGGTTGATCGTTTAACCCTCAACTTGAACCGAGACACGGGCTGGGAAATTTAATTACGATATCGCGAAATGATATTGCTCGGTCTCGCACGCATGCGAGCGAATGGCAATAGCTGGTAATTGATACATCCAGCCGGGCATTAATTATTCCCGAGCGAAACGAATCTGCTGTTCCAAGACAGAAACGACCAATCCGGTACTTTTATAACTCGTGATATGCGTGTTCGAACACGGTAAAACGGTCAAAGTACATATAACATTTTGTTTCTATTGCTCGTCTTCGTTCGTCGCTTTTCATCTTGTGCAGCTTTCGAGGCGAGGGAGAGATCGATTCGAGAGGGGTAGGCAGGTTGCAAGTTGCCTGGCAAAAAATGAAAACGATTTGCGGTCGGCATTACGGTTGAAATCGAGTTTCGAGCCGAGTTTTTCTCGGAACCTCCTTCGTTCGACCGCAAATCGCTTCAATTTTTCCGCGTCGCGCGATGCGTTTCGCGAAACGAACATTAATACTCGAATCCGCCGCTGCAATCGTCTCGACCGCTATGTAAAATGGCTCTATCCAACCCTCTTGGAAAATTCCTCGAACGTTTCACAGCCGCTACGTCATTTTTCATAACGTCGTTCATTTTGATAACGTCGCACGAATGCGAGTGCAACTCGATCTTCGATCTAACGCCGTTAAATAGCTTTGAATGTTGTTCCTCGATTCTTTCAAACCTGCAAAGTTTGCTCGTAAAAGAGTTCTAATTAGAAAGAGAGTGATAGAATTGAAAAATTGTATCTTCTTTCTTAGAATATCGTCTTGAAAAGAAGCGAATAAAGAAAAGTAAGTGTTCGATGCTAACTTATTAATTGCGACGAAATGGGAGACGAACGTTCGAAGGATTTAATTATAATCCAGTGGCTGGTGAAGGTAGGGACAAGGTCGAATTCTTTCGATGACCTTTGGCTTCGTGGAAGGAGCCCCGGTGATTCAATTTATTTTCGAGTTTTTCTGCGCTCCAACGTATTAACATTCGTCTCGCGGAGACGGTATCAATTACAGTGACTGATCGAGGGAGGTGGAGAAACAAAAATCCGTCCCTTCTGCCGGAGTGCTCGCTTGGTTTGCAAATCGGAGACAAGGTCGCGTAGAATATACGCTCGCCAGAAGTTTTCCTCGATACCGTGATACAGTAAGTTTATTTATCAAGAGAGATTTGCTTCTAAATCGAGTTAAAACAAAGACTCGATCCTCAAAGTAGTCGATATCATAATACACGTGTATTATATACAACACACAACCGCGTGAAAAAAAGCTATGCAGCAAGTGATTAAGTTTGTACATAACAAGTTTCAGTAACACGGCCGATCGCACGCAACGAATAATGCGAATGAATGCAAACGAACTACGAAAGCGAGTAATTACTCTTTCGTGCGTAGGTTTTACGGCACGGAGAAACTTACAACTTACAACCAGTTATAAACATTACGTATTATGTATTAGAACAGACAAATGACGAATGTCAGACACAACCTTCTAAGTCAACACTACACACTCCATTATACGATTTATGCGAGGTGGAGAAGTCGGCGGATTTTCTCATAACCGATACATTCTTACGCGTGTAGTGGAGCTCTGAGTAAATGTCAATGCTGTCAGTTGATTATACAGATACGTACCTACGGATACTTAGAGATCTTTCAGCAGATATTGCGTACAAATGTTTTCAGATAACAGAATACCGAATACGTTTGTTAAAAATATCACACAATAGCGTAGGGTATTTGCAGAACGACTACCCTTTGTTCCTGTTTGCGTTATGGTATTTTGATTGATTGAATTTTAGATATATCGTTGTTTTGTATTTTTATGGTAATATAGAAAGTGAATCTTTCGGAATCGTGGAATGGAACACGAAGGTGAAGTTACACTTTCTTCCACTCTGCGAATTACGTAATTGGTAACCTCTAGCTTCAAAAAATTGCGAAGACCAGCAAAGAGCTAAATCGAACAAATAGCTCTCGTAGATCGTGTATTTCTTAAATATTGCTCGCGTGTACTAAGTACCGGTACAAGTACTAAAGCGTAAAATTTTATATCCGTCGCGTTCGTGTTGCTCGACGATAAACATTACATCTAAGAGTATTACATTAAACCAACGCGGAATTACACGATTGTACATAACGCTAGGCACTTAAAATGGTTTTTTAAACTTTAAACCAACACCTAACAAATCTGCCTCTGACCGCGATAAGTACGAACGTCCGCGTCCTCGGAACGATAATGGAGAACGAGTCGATCGCGTGAGACAAGCGAGATTACCTCGAGTAATCGCACGTGAAGGAGCCAGCGATCCGACGTTGGAAGGCGGGTCGTCGGTGAAACTACAAAAACCATCACCCTTGTCGTGGGTGACGGGGCGATTTCGACGACCCTCGTTTTGTAAACTAGGCGCGAGGGAATTTCCAGCTAAAAAGCGGGTGATTAATGATCCTCCTGCTTCTAAAAAGGTCGTCGCGTCCCTCCGGCTGTCCCCCTGCCTCTTCCGCCGTGACCGTGCCAGTTCCTTAGGGCTGCCAGGACTAGTAATTGATTCCGGATTACTTGTCGCCGACAAGAAACACGACCATCGCGAGATCACTCTTGACATCGCGTCACGGTGTAATCTGTACGCGTTCCCCGTCACGCACAGGAATTATTCCACACCGGACACTCCTTTGCTCTGCGTCTTCCTACCTCTATATAGCGTTTTATGTGGAGATTATCTCGAATCGAGATGTAATTTTTGATGATACGGTTCTTTTGCAAGGTTTGTTAACCCGCCGCAAGACAGGACGAGCTACCTTCTTCTTGTGGAAGTAGGTAGATATATTTAGAGGGTGTCGCACATAAAAGTGTCGCCAGGAAGGTTCAGGATTTTCTTCGAAGCGTATGAAGATCGTGGTGATCTGTATTTCGAAGAGAGCGTGTAATCCAAGTCGTAAAGGAGAAATAGTCTAAATCGTCTAGCATCTATTCGACTTCCCTCGCAGCATCCATCCACCTGCACCAAATCCAAGCAACAAGCGCACGATCGCGCAAAAACGTGAATATGTTGGCGCGATCAACAGCTCGTCACGTTCAACTGGTCTTCCACTTCCTGCCCCGCGATGTCATTAAAAGCATCGTGAATATTTCACGTTGCAATGCTAGACGACTTACCCTGCGCACCACGCTCCCCTTATTACACACGCCATACTCATTTCAGCGAAGATAGAATCAAAAAGAAGGCTCGGTCACGCTTCACGCTCGTGTCAAATCGCAAACGTGAACGAATCGTGGATAGCTCGGGACAAGAAGCGCGCGTTCCGTGGCGCGACGCGCGCTGGCAAGAAGAAACGAAGACGGAGATGCGAACGCGCGACTCGCGAGAGCCGCGACTACTTACATTGTATCGTAGCAAAAACAGCCGAGAGGATCGACCGTTAGCCTGATCGCCGAGGCGGTTTTTCGTGGGGCCAGGAAACGGTTCGAGGTGACGAGGGTAATATTTCAAAGCTCGTTGAGTGCTCGGGCGAGGAGCGTGCACGCGGAATGCCGGCAGTAATTTGAACAAACGTACGACAACGTCTCATTTGTCAGGCGCGTGTGACGCGACCGACACCGGGGCCCTAACGCGCCAGAAATACCGTCGATGGACACTTTTTCTCCCCTTCCACGATCGTTGCTTCTCTCCTTCGTTCCATCCTGCTGTCTCGTGGTTCGCGCGCTCGAGGAATTCGATCGTAATGAGCTTCGCGATGTCAAAAGGTTCTTGTCCCCCTCCTGGAACGAGTCGCGATCACACGACGGTAGGATGATTGAACGACCAGAGACTTTATTCTGGGTAACTATCCTAGAGGTCGTATCTACGAACTCACGTATCCACGTGTTCATACAGAAATCCGTTTATTTAGACGAAAGTTTAGGTAATGCTCGATCAAATGATTTTCTGTTCGTTGACTCTACTTACGACTACACCGTAGACTTTCACGAAAATTCATATTTTCGGGAGTATAATTAAAAAAGATAGAGTCTTGGCAGAAAGATTGTCTGCTGTTAAGTATTACAGAGAGCACTACACTTTGGATGTTTTATATATATTCTCATATTATATGCGTTTTGAAATTTTAACGGATCTAACTTTCATGCGAAATCTCGATGTTCCATTCGCTCTACCAATAAAGCAAAAATCTTCAGCGTTATAAAAAAGTTCTGCCTTCAAACTATCCCAAACAACGTCCCGAACGTTCATCACAAAGTATCGAGAGTTCTCGCTCGCAAAGCGGGTCGACTCCAAGAGTAAACTCGATGTTGACCCGATGGCGTACAGTCAAAGCGTCCAGCCAGAATTTTTACTTTGAAATCTCGCTGGTACATAACGGATAGGCGAGCGTGTTCGCGATGAGAGGCAGATTGGCCGGTGTTTGCGATGAGCAAACGCTGCTAATTAAAATCCCTTCTCGGTCGGTAATCAACGAATGCCTTTAGGCTACGAGCGTGGTCAACGATCCTCGACCCTTCAACCCCTTTTTCTCGAGAAACCAAAGAATCAACTGAACTCGATCGGCCTCGCGGCTTCTTTCTCGCAGAACTACATAGATACATTCTTCTCTTACCTGAAGATGCAGCTCTCGATCTTCTTCGCGAGGCTCCTTGGTGAGCATTCCGCGGGGCTGCGCGAGTGAGGGTCGTCGGGCATCGTCTGCAAACAGAAATTGCGAAATTGGAAATATCTTTTCATTTGTTCGTTTAGTAATTAACGCGTTACAAGAAAGAGTTACGTTGATGACGATGATAAAAGGAAAGCTGTCAGTAATGTGCCTAGAACTTGGTTGACGAATATTTTTAAGTCTTTTTCTACTATACGGTTAACCTTTTCACATCTCCACGAGTTGCTATCATTGTTATCAAGGAAAAATTAGAGAGGAAATAATAAATTAACTGTTAATATACAGACAACATTCGTGTGTAGAGTCCTACTGTTATTTCAGTGACGAGCGTTGGAGAGAAAGCATGTTCGACATAATTTTTCGTGTCCCACATGATGTTTGGCAAGTCGCGTCGCCGGTCGGCTCATAAATTATCTCGAAGGAACGAGGGTAGAAGACGAGCTATACGGTATTCGCTTTATTTTAGAGCAATGATATAGCATATGGTTTCGGAAAGCTGAACACTCGTCATCCACTTCCGCGTGATGTACTTACGAGCGAATCTTATTTTTCGTGGGTAACATAGTTATGGTCTGGCGCCTAAGCAGACAGATCGCTAACTTCCGAGGCGTTAACCCATCCACGGATTCAAATTCCAAGTCACCCCGCCCCATCAAGTTTTTGCCACGGTTCTCTTGCAATTCAAAGATTCGACAATTTTAGATTTTAAAGATCGAAACATTAAGAAATTTGAAAATTCGAGTATTCAGAAATTTAAAAATCCAAATATTCGCTTTACTATTCTCGAACGGATACATAAACCCAAACACGTGCTACATTTAAAGGGTAAAAATTCTGTTAAAACACTCCTCCTGAGAGAAAATCTCTCGATACCAACGATAAATTCGCATCTCAGACGAACGAATAAGAAGAGAGGTTAAAGCTTGAGAGAAGCTAAGCTCTGCCCGATGAAATTCCGATCAACCGCAGCTAGGAACGTAGGTAGCATCTGCGCGACAAGGATCGGTTGAAACCCGGCACCCCGAAAATTTTTACCTCTAAGCAAGCAGCGTGCTCGAGATGATATCTTGGCTCGATGCATCCATCCCTGAGGTTGTAGGAAAGAGTTGGCCGGAGCAAGGCTATTAATAATCGTCGTGTAGAAGGCGCGTGCTGCCGGCGACGGTCGTGTGTCGCATAACGGGTGGCGCGGAACGTTTGTTTGCTCGCGGTGGCCACCGGGTTGACAAACAGCGCCGGAGGAACCGGACCACGGCGAACGTGAGGGCGTAGAAGAAGGGAGAGCGCGGTGTTTTCACGCCGGATGAAAATAGGGCTTGACGATCCGACCGAGGCAGATTTATCGGGCCTTAATGGGCTGGAGTCTCGTAAAAACCGCTCTGCAACCGAGACTTTGTCAACGACTTTGTCAAAGTTATGTCAACAGAGGCACGCTGCCAACAGCTGGCGTTATTTCGACGCTCGACGACGACTTGTTTATAGGCACGACACTGGGGGGACTCTTGCGCGCCTCCGCAGCGAACGACCGTTCGGGGAACGAGCCTTTCGTCCGAACGCCTTTGGAGAACAATTTGTTTATCGGTCTGGGGATAAAAGAAGCTTACAATACGACAGAGGGATGGAGCTCGATATAGCTAAATTTAAGTGACCGACTTCCTGCGGGTTGGCTGGGTTATCGCTTCATTTTTAGTGGCAAATTTTCTAGGCGTTTTTGGTTTGAAAGTACGAAGCGAAGTATACGCGTATAAGCATCTTAGGTCATTTACTCTTCCTTGGAGTAATGAGTTTTCTATTCTATCTTTTTGTTGGGAGATACGAGGTGGAGTATAAAGAGGAGTAATTGAAATATGTGTGTCGAATACGTATGTTAAAATCTGAAGCGGAACTGTTAATCACGGTTCACGGGCCTCTAATAATTTTCCGGTATAATGCAATTTGGTGGCGCGGACGAGCGGTGAACAAGCAACAGCGAACCGAGGCAGAGGGAAGTCTGAGACACGATCAGCTTATTCCACTCTGCTGGACGGCCAAGTAACATTGATGTGATTAAGCCCCATCGCAAATTATGCCATTACACGTTAGATAAACGTCTGTTTGACTTCGCCTCTTGGCACTGTTCCGCCGCCGATGTACTTAATACCGATTTAAACACGTGTACGAACCACCGCACGAGCTTGCGACACGTTATCGTCGAACTTCCTCTTTCAAAACAGCCTGCTTGTTTGCAGAAGCTGGACTCTCTGCGTGGGTTCCTTTGTGCGATGCCTTTACGTTACCTTTTGAAATATGTTACGACCCGTTTCGCCAGCAAAATCGCTTCTCTGAACTAGATCAGAAAGTTTTTGTGTTATTGTTGCTTCAGCGGTCTTCCTGTATTTCCATATTTTCAATGATATTCTATATTTATCAAGTTCCTCAATTTTAGTATTTAAAAACTCGTTTACGTTACAAAATATTACATCTACGATCAACGATAAAACAAGGATATTTATTCTTTGGAAAAATTTCGATGATTTTTCTATTTACGCCTTTGCTAATTTAATTATACCGAGAGTCACATTTTGCCGAAGTAATTGATCAAGTGGAGCTTGGAACGTCGAAAGACCACATAAACCAACGCTATCAAACATCTTTTCATTTTCTTCGGCTTGTGATAGTAAGCGTATTGGCAGTTTCTGTAGACGAGAACAACGTATACGCGAAACGATAATTACTCAGAGTTTTTTGGCCGAGGGGACGGACGGTGGGTTTAATCAAAGCCAGGACGCTCCATCATCGGCAATTCGATTACGATCGAACGTTCGTCACGAGTACGATTAATTCTCGCGAGTGGTCGGTTGCGTGGAGAGATGAGAACAAAGTTATTGCGTTCTCCTGTGCGTTAACGAGAAAACGATTTCGACCAGTGTGCGGTAGAAACTTCGATGAAATCGTCATCCACCCACATCGCGTTCTGTTTTGTCCTTCGGACGAGCGAAAATTCAGTCAGAAGGAAAATCGAGGAAGTGATTAATACAGCTATACCATAAAGATGTGATATTACAAAAAATTAGTGGCGATGAAAGAAAATCTCTATCTACTTGGAAAGAAAGTTGAGCAATTTGAATTATTACATAGAAAATAAAATCTGAAAGTTCGTTATATAATACCTGACCTAACTACTCAATCGTATCAAAGATTCTTTCTTAGAACAGAGAACTAGTTAACTAAGTATTATAATTCTACAGCCTCGATGCGAAACGAAAATTTCTTCTTGGTTCCACTCTCGACAAAATTTCGTAATTGACATAGTTTCTTATCGCACTCAACGGTTTCAACGAAACAACGCTTCCAATCTTCTTTCTGCTCCCTTATCTTCTCGTGCTTTCGGTTCAGGTACGAGTTAAGCAACCCCTCGATACTCCTCGACAGCGACACCGTTGTCCCTCCATAAATCGTTCTACGCCACCCTCGAAGAATCATGGGAAACGACAGCGGCTCGTGGTGTCACTAGCGCGAGAATGGGGAAAAAACCCCGTCGTTTTCGTGCCTTCGTCGAATTAGTCGGGGCATTTAGCAGACCGCTTCTTCTCGTTTCCTCTCATCGTTCGCGCGTGTCTCACGCTAAACTTCGACGCGAGAACAGGCAACGATCGCTGATTTGGTCAATTTAGATGAAAACAGTATTTGATCTGCGGTTCTGTCTAATCCATTCGTCTCCTAGTATTTTCTTTTTTCTTTTTTTATGATCGTGAAGAGTAAATTATAGTTTGTCAGGCGTAAAAATGGAAAGTTAAGTAGTTAATGAATGTAACGATAGTTAATGAATTCTTCGATATTTAGCACTTTTCGTGACGCACCGTGCATTTCAAAAACTCACGACAGGTGAGTGAATTTGAAAGTTTGTAAGTTACATGAGATATCGTGTACGTATGTACGAAATTATCGAAAGCGATTTCGTAAGAAGAGAGGCGAAACTTATTAACAAGATGAAAGATAGCAGTGTTTGCTTTTAAATAAGTTGTCCAAACAATTTGATATGATTATCGAAAGGAGCAAAACAGGGATGAAATTATAACGCGAATTGCTTGCTAAAACGGTATATTGAAATTACAATTTATCGCCTGAACGCGTTTTCAACTTTCGCTATGCACACCAACGCGTGCGATTTCATGCTCGATCGTCCGAACAGCATTGAAACAATTAATTTAATCTGTACGTTTATTACACATAACATGCCGTGAACGCGTAATGTGTTCTTTAAACCTGGATGCGCCATAGAGAGGAAAATTAAGTTTACCTATTCGTTGGTTCTTTAATAAAGTATCAAACGACCTGGCTAATAGCGCCATACACACGCTGACGGCAGAAAGAAACTTTCAGAAACTAGAGCAGTCAAGATCAATTTTAGAAAGGTCACTTGGCCAATTAGTCTCTAGAGCTAAACTTAAACTCAGTCTTCAGAAATTATTTTCGTCGCGCTTTTTCATCCATCTATATATTAAACAGAGATGGAGCTCTCAATGTAAATACATACTTCGCCGCTAATCGTTTCGACAAATAACTCTGAACAAAGTACTTTTGAACTATATGTTATTATTTATCGCCGTGCTATTATACTTAGATACGAAATTAGTCCAAGACATGAAAGTGTTGATCTTGGAACACCTTGCTAAAAGAATATAACACATTAGCCGATAGCGTGTGTGATCTTATCGAATATTAAACACGCCTCTAGATCGTTAGGATCGTAGGAATTTTTTAATTGTTACTTAAAACATTTTTAGCGATACAAAACAAGCGATACAGAACCCGTAAAAATCGGAAAAAGTCAAGAGTCATTTATCAGTCACCCGTTTCACCCTCGGTAGACTCCTTGAAGCATATCACGGCTCAGACAGAAACAATGCTGTTCGGTTCGCGAGTGACGTTTCGATCGAACGGTCCCGCATGGGGGTGGTCGGAGGCCGCGATGTGGCGCAAATCCACGGATCGACGACGTGTCAACGCGTCGGACGATTCTCCCCGCGGAGGTTTGCGCGCCGAAGCCTGTGGTTGACGTCGATTAATCACGCGGCGGCCCGGCTGCGTGCTGCGGGCAACGACGTGCCGGTGACTTGCAACATAGCCCGCCGCCTATCATATTAACGGGTAATTGAAAGATATCCGGCCAGAAAGCGGCACCGTGATTTTTTGTGATGTCACTACGAACACCGCGCCGCTGGAACGCTGCGCCGAATGATCGCGGGGTGACTTGCACCCGTTTGCTCCGAGACGTGTTCGTACCCGGTCCTCGAGATCACTCGCCAAGATGCTTTTTATTTTACGGGTAGTTTGCCTCTTGGCTCATTTGAAGAAAGGACGAACTAAATCGTGAGACTTGTCACAGATCGGAAACTCGTTCAACGAATTGAACACAGCTCGTACGAAATTCGAAGAGACTATACGAGAAGTCTCATACGCGTTCTAAAATCAAAGACTCGCGTGGAACGAGAAGCACGAAGAATCTATCGCTTCGTTTCACTTAACCAAATATTTACAAATCAGAGGGACGATTAACTCCATGACACGATCACATCTCGAGCGTCGTACGTATTAATAATTTAGAACGCGTCTTGTACGTTAATAAGTCAATATTTTGACTTTTTGATAAAGATGCGTGTAGAAGACTGAGACATCGCAAATAAAGCTGGTTTCGCGTTATTAATAATAACCAGGCGATTTCGGTAGGTCGCCTTCGGCGTTTGAGTTGGCTTCGCCTCGTGACCACCTGCGTCGTTGCGAAAACATTCTTCGTCGATTTACTTTCGGGAATTCGCGTGTAAACGTTGACGTATTTAAGGGAGGCTGTAAACCATCTATTTCGGTGTCTCGCCGGGAATAATCGCATCGTCATGGATTATCGGCTAGCCATGTACTCGCTGTTCGAGTTGGATGCCGAGCTATGAGAAAGACGAGTCTATTGGGCTGTCTATATTTTCTACGCACAAAAAGCAATCGAACAATTCTAACCTCACGCGAATTTGAAGAAAAATGTGAAAGAGAAACTTGAAAAATACTATCGCGTTTCTTTCACTCGTATCCAACACGTGTCTCTTAAAAATCGAAAGTTTCTTCGTTATATCGATCGAAATGACATAGACTGCAAATCTTCGATTATATGATAGATTGAATTTAAAGATCTAATACCACTATCCCAAATCGTCGAAAAACCATAAGATTGTTCTGATTTGTATCAGCATCTCTCGGATATCCAAGCATACGTATGCCCGAATTTAAATATTTAACCGAGGAAAGGCGTGCGAGGTTGAAGCACGATGAAAATTTAATCTAATCGCGATATTCGTCCTCGCGTTGCAGTGCTGCCGGTGGTATCGGGATTGCTATCGCTGCGAGGCGGAGGCCTGGTCGTCGGGCGGATTTGCTGGATGAACGACGGTACGACAAGGAGTTATGATATCGGCGCCGATCGCCGTGCCAAGTGAAAACACGGTGGCGTGAGTAATATACAACCATAGGACGATCTTTTATAGTGCAGCCAGTTCGCGAGGGAATGATCCGCGGCCACGTCCGTAGAGATAGGATCGTTCTAACCCCCGCGCGAACCACAAGAAGAGAGGGTCAAGGAGGAGCGAACCCGGAGCAGTCAGCGGTTCTAGTCGTAAATAAAACCACGTCTGCTACCAATGCCAATCCCCTGGACCGTGTCCGGTAACTGTTGTTTGAGATGGCATAAAGTATATTGCAACCAGGTTTAAATCGAATCCTACAGTTTCCATATTCGACATTGTAGAACTTCAAAGTGGTATTGACTTATTGAAGACATTTTTCAACTCTTCAAGCACATGTCTTTGAAATTAATTCGGATCATCCGAGTACTTTGCAAATACATAGAGACGAAGCGCGACTTTCTATTAAAAATGAAAATTTACAATTAATACGTCTTGGATTATTTCACAATTCTAGAAACGAACTTAATTAATCAATCGAGATATCGGTTGATTGATACAGAGAAAAAAGAGACACGGGTGAAGCCCATTATATAGCGTCGTTACATCTGTCCATAAACATCCCAATTAAAAACTTCGGCACATCAGGCAAATTAGACAAGTTAGTAAATCTTATCGCACGGTAATTCGCTTCTTACGTCTCAATTTTACTAGATTCATTAGCCTCAATCGCTCCGAAACGCTATGTATTTCCCAACAGCTTCAAATAATAGACATCGCAGCAGGGAAATTCCTGCTGGTAACAAATCTACGTCCCAACCTTAATCTACCATGCGTCGTAGTTACTTAACCGCGTATCTCCTCGTCCAATTATCTTCTCCCTCTCTGCTTCGTAGCGTGCGCAACGAATTGTCCTAAAAATTGGATCGAACGGTACCTTCGATTCCGTTCGATTGCACAGGCACGGTCTCCCCGCGGAGATGAAAAGTTCGACTAGTTGGAAAAATCGACGAGAACGACTCGCGTCGACTGATTGCCGCGGTACGGCGCGGCGCGGCGCCGCGTCGATTCCTCCCCGAGCAGAAATCATCGCCGGTCGATCGTGCGAAACTCGTTACCCCGGAGCCGTTAACCGCGCGAATAAAGAAGCAAAGTATATCGAGAGGCGTCCTGACGAGCGAATCACGGAACGATAACGTCGCCGCTTCTGATTTCCACGTAATCATGCCACCGCCCGGGGAACGTGTACAGTATATACGCGTCACAACATCCAGCGCCATGGCAATTTCCGACACGTTACGCACGCTTCCTCCTGCAGACCGGTCCGGTTCTAGCCGATTTCTGCACCCAACCAAACTTGTAAGTCACTTGAGAAACGAGCCCACCGATTTGATGTGCTTTGTTTTCTTCGCGATAGCATAGGATTTCGGTCTTTGGAAGGAAGATTGATGAAACCGATCTTGGGAATAGTCTTGTTTGAAGTTGGCGTTTGTGAGAATTTCAGTGGAAAATGACATATTAAATAGATTCTGATTATTATTTACCGCTGATTTCATCACTACTCTATGCTAGATAATTTTTATATTTCTATAATGCAAAATATTACACACGTGTTTTATATCGATTTCTGTGAAAGTTGTTGTCTGCTATTACTTGTAATAAACCATACGTTCCGCTAAACAAAAATTTCATGTCCACCTCCCATCGAGACGCTATCATCTCCACCGGAAGTGAAAGCTAAAAATTCAGGCAGAACAGAAACGCTCTCGACGACGCAGCTGCCATTTTAACCTATACGTGTATCCACGGCGAACGAGTTACGCGGCACGAGTTCCCCCGGCACGAGAGAAGAGAGCAATCAGCTCGGCAATCTAGCATTATTCCTCGGCGCGTTATTGCGTTATTGGCGTGGAAGTCGAGGTCTGGAACCAAAGAGGAAGACCGATGGGCAGCGGCGGTTGCGTATACCGCGATTAGGCGGGTTACCGCGATTTGAATGATTAGATAGGCTCCGAGACGATTCGGAGATGGCTGCGTTCCCGGCGGCGAAATAACAGCCTCCAGCCAGAAGCGGGCGGATGCGTTCGTGACCGGTAGGCACGCATCTTGCGCTGCGGGTCGATAGTTCGCACGAACACGTCCACCAATTCGCTTATTTGATTCGACCTACTGCTTTACCGAGCAAATGTGGAGTTTCCAGCATATCCAAGCAGATAGATAGAAAGAATGTTGGGGTTAGGTTGGTACTTTCCTCCCTACTTCTATTTTATGATCGTACATAAGTATTATATTTTTGCCTATAGAGCTTCTCTTTACTTTTTTCGCTTATTTACTTGGCTATGATCACAGAAGCCTCACATTATTGTACAATTAACCTATTCACAGTTGAAGATATACGAAGTGATTTTCTGGCGAGATAACCTAGATAACCTATCGTGAAAATCACAACTAATCGTCTAATCTAGCAAATCCCAATGTAAAATAAAGAGTAAAGATTGAAACGAAGTATAAAGCTCGTGGCTTTGCGTAATTTGTCGTAATGAAGGAAATGCTGCTGTTAGTACGCATATATCATCTGTCATCACAAATTGATTTCGCCTCGGTATTAGAACGGTATGATTGGCGACACTGCGATTGGATCAACTATATAGCAAAAGAAATGTACCGCCATTCTTTGACCTTAATCCATCTTAGAAATATTATTTTTGCTCGGTCAAGCTATACGTAACTACACAGCGTCCGATCTCGAACGATCTAACCTATCGTTCTCAACCTTATCATCGTTCTCTACTTGCCTCTCTCATCCCCGCTTGGCTCAATTCTCGACAGGTGTGTCGGGACTTGATTAACGTCCGATACGATGGCCGTTTTAGTCGATTCTCGAATCGAGAAGGCATTTAAGCGGAGCTAACCACACCATGTGTGGCAATTTCGTCGATATGGTCCCAGAATCCCTTATTGCTTTTAATCGGCCACGGGAACGAACAATATGTAATTTTAGGAAACGGGAGACTCACCTAGATGGGCTGGGAACGATCGAGAAGTGGAGCTTATCCATGCACTGAACTTGAACAAAGTTTTCGAGAATAGTAGGTTGCTGGTCGTCTCGGTTGTTTCACTGTATTTACGCGTTCCACGAAAACACTCGAGATTCCGCGTTCCTTGTTCGGAACACCGGTAGGTTAGGTTTGATTTATAAAGAGGGGACAGTGACTAGGGCCGATTAACGAGTCTTGCGAGTTTTTGTCGATACGAGACGCGTCGCGGACTAAACGATTTATTATAAAGATTATGGAAAGTCACGCGTGTTTACGTATTTTCGTTCATGATGCGTTAATAAACGTCGTCACCGAAGAAGATACGATACCAGTTTGGCGTAACCGCGTTGCACTTGATTTAAAAATGAACTGAATTTTGGTGGTTGAAATCGTGGGAACAGCGTTACCAACTTATGCGACAGTTGCGGTGTAATAGTAACAATGATACCAACTTAAATCCATAATTTTTGGAAACCGTTCGAGTACTTTAAGGTATTTATCGTTTAATAAATCTTTTAGTAGCGTTTAACAGCGTTCCTCGAAACGTTCTACAAATTTTTGAGATATTATAATGCACGAGACACGGGACACAAAGTGATTTACATTATCGTTCGATATCTTTATTCAGGTGAATCTGTGGACGTGTCTGAATCCGTGTCTTGAGGTTTTGGTTTTGGAGCTACTCGCAAGTGTTTCATTTCCTCAGGTCGGAGGTAAGCATAATTTTTCTGCTCGTATATTTTTTCAATATCTTCTTTTTTCAATGCTGGAACAAGCAACGAACAATGATAGTTAAATATTTTTTACAAGTATTTATCTTTACTCCTACATACATAATAGTCCTTTGTTTCTTTGTGTACGAACATCTGTCTCTTCGACCGGACTCTCGCTCTTTTTTAAAGTCACGACTTTAGGACTTTGGACCAACTTGTTGACGTCTGTGCATAGCCAGAATAAAATATTTTTAACTTGTCCTATATATTTCATTTCTCCGATGTCAAATCGGATATAGAAATACACATACGTTTTTTTTCGTAACTGTTAGAAATGCAAGGCCCAAAAGGAACATCCGGTTGAATGGTATGAACGTGCGCCGATTCTTTGCTCTGTTTACCACGTTTTTTCGCAGTTTCCTCTTCATTGACATCAATGTCCATCTCTCTAGTTTCAACTTCAACCAAAGAGGATCCATCGTTAGAAGGAGTCGTTGGATTCGATAGAACCACCGAGTCTAATGGATTCGGTGGATTTTCACTGGGTGGATTGTTTGATTTTGTAGGTTCTGTTCGAAACAGATGACTTCTTTTATAGGAAACGAAATAAACGTGTGTAATGATCTGTTGCAATTTTGAGTATAATCGTTTTAATCGATTCAAGCATGTATTTTAAATACAGTCGCCTAGCCTTTTGAATCGAGTTTTTAGAGTTGTTATTATCTAAGGCTTTCGAGTGTAAAATCACCGGTTAACCATTTACCGTGTGCGTAAAGTTGATGATCACTGATTACACAGATGATAACGATAGAGGTGTAATTTTCGACTTTAAGGTAGCTGAGAAGTCGGTAAAATATTATAGAACGATATTCTTGAAAACAAATCCACCTGGAATAATATCCAGAAGCTTCGGAAGGTATGAACTACAATCAACGAGTATAAATATTCTTCGTAATGCACAAAATCCTGTAATTTCACTATTTGTGAATTTAGTTTATAACGTATATTTAACCAATCACCTTTTTACAAAGTAATTGTTTACAGAACTATATAACCACCCCAGAAAATTGCCATTTTCTTTGGAGCAACAATAAAACGAAACTCTTAACGATTATTATTTATCCAGTTCTTTCGTGATCCCATCTCTACGAGTTAGTCGTTTCGCAAAAATGAAATCCCTTAAAAACTCGAATTTATCCCTCGACTATGTAGTTGGAAACTTTATTCCTCGGAATTCTTATTTATCAACGAGCTGCATAGACCGCGTTATTAATCGTTGATCGGTAGCGTTTGTTAGACCCGATCACAAGATGCTCAGCGCTAATGCATCGCAAATACCGCGATCGTCCGGCTAATTACGATCGGACCTGGTCGAGGATCATTTACGCTAGGCGTAGGTTGCCGCAAGAAATCGCGTAATGATCGGTTACATCGACCTGGACACAGTATTACTCAGGTATTAACCGATCCGTGTATCACTACGCGGCTAATTATCACGATCTACCAAGGTATCGGCTCTGCTGTCCGTTCACTTTGTATCACAACTTTATTACTCGCAAGACCGCTTTCTCGAGCTTCGTGATCGCGAACAGGAACAAAAGAAGACTCGCTATCATGGAGCGAAGCTTCGATCCACTGGTAACACTCACCAGGAAGCGGCGATGGTTCTTCGTGACGAGTCTGTCGGTAATATCTTCGAGATGCATCGTTGTTTTATCGATGAACGTTTTATTTTGGTCGTGGACAGTTGGTCATAAGGCTTCTTTTCTAATTTTATGACATATCGTGGCCAATTAAATATTAGTTGTTCTAAATATTAGTATGATTTTGTCCTCGGATGAGTACAGGATCCAGATATCGACGATGAATCACTGATATCAAATCGAAATTTGAATAAAGGAGACATTGGCGAACAGATTATTTGCATCAACTTTTGTTTTATCAACGTTTATTCTTATTCCAGTATGTTATGGACAATATTGAACATCGGTTTTCTCATAGTTTATATTATAGTCGTGATAAAATATTTACCAAATATTACAAACATCTTGGACACGAAGAAGTTTAATTCACAATATCAATTAACGCCTGAATTCACGAAGGCCAAATATTCTTATGTTGTTTGTTTCACGTTTTCGAGGATTAGTTTAGCTATGAACATTTTTATACCATTTTCCTCGAACGCGAGAGTCCTGCGACATTTTTCGAACAGGTTGCTGAGTGTCGATTCGTGTGCCAGTGTTTGAATTAATCGGAGGGTTCAAAATCTCTTCGGTTTCCGTGGTTTTTTGGGGACCGATATGGAGTTGCTCGCGCATACGCCATTTATTGAAGTGTTCTCGACTGTATGGGTAGGGATCACCGGGTACCTTTATATAATTGTTGTCCGTAACATATTGGCTTGTGTTCTCCATTTGTTCCGAGCTCTTAACGAACAACTTTTTATTGTCGTCCATTTGTTGTTGTTCCTCTCTTGCGGACTCTTCGTTGCGTCTGGAAGATTGCCTTTCTGAAAGAAATATTTGCGAATGAGAAATTAATGTTATTATTCTAAAATAATTAACAAAAAAATAAAAGGTAGGAGTTGAGATTTAAGTAGCACATAATATTCGAACAACTAAATTAAAATCGGAAAAATATGAAAAAAGATTGCATTACCTGTTGCCGGTTCCAACGACATGGACTCGTAGCCAGGATAATAGTCGTCTCCGTAAGAATTGGAGTAGTCTAAGTTGGACTGATAATTATCTGTCTGTGCATTTATGTATTCATCGGTCTCATATTTCCTCGAATCCCTCCGAGAAGACGTAAACACTGAATTTTCACGTGCAACTTGATTCTCTGCTTGCGATCGATTGAAAGAAACGTCGATTTCTTTTTCGCCCATTGTATTTAAACTCTTCGTAAAATTCGTGCCTGCGTCTGGTTGTTCCTGCGGCTCAAAATTCCCTCTTTCTTGTTGCTGTTCCTGAGCCATACTGTTCTCGTTCCACGATGCATTTTCTGCGTTTGTGACATTTTCCTCCATGCTTTGACTCTTCATGAGGTTACTCTGTTCACCACCTTCCGTCTGTTCGCGATTAACTCTTCTCGATTCTTCCGAAACGCTTTGCTCGAAACTTCTCCATCCACCTTCGGTATTCGTTGAAAAATTCAAAGCCCCTAAGTTCACATCGTTTTCCAACGAATCTAGAACACTCAAGGGTCTGTGGAATTTTAATTTTCCGTTAATACCACCGTTATTGTATCTTTTCGAGAAACAGAATGTCTCGGTATGCAATTTCTTGATATCCAGTTTCTGAACGTCGGTAGGGCTGCTGGCTTTTTTTACGTTCATATTAGGTTTCATTTCTCTGGTGTACTCCGGATCTTCTTCCTCTGCTGTGGCCTCGTCGCTGGTAGTTGGTATTGCTTGCACATCCAGTTTCGGCTCAGGAGGCTCCGGTCTGATCGACAGCGTTTCTGTACGTCTGGGATTTTCTGAATCGATAAAGGCCTCTTTCGAAGGTTTCAGAGGCACTTTGGATTTTAAAACGAGATCCTTCCACGCGTTGATCTCCACGTCGAAGTTTGCGTTACTAGGAATGTTGTCATTCTCGTCGACGTTAGTTTCCTTCATCACGATCGGGGACATTTTCAGTATCTTCTTCATGGACTCTATGCTCGCTACTTCTTTAGGTAATTCGTTCGAAACATTCGTGGCGTTCGTTTCCGAAGATATATCCGACTTTCCGCTAGATAATTCGACAGCTGCTTCATTCTTCTTATCGGTATCTTTCGCAGAGTTCATCGTCAGCTGCAAGTTTCTCATTGTGTGGATGGCGTTCATGTCGTAGGTGGAAGAAACTTGATCACTCGAGTAATTCGAGTCTCCAACGAACGAATTCACGTTCTCCATTTGATGCAAACAGTTGTTCAAATTTTGTTTCGATTCCAACTGCCGACTCGTGTCCACCTCCTCGGCGAGACTGGTACCCCATTGCAAGTTCACGTCCATGTTATCGTGCAGATTACTCGTAGCATCCGCGGTGGCTTCGTTGCGACAGTTTCTCGAGACCCCACCCTCCATACGTATCACTGGCTTCTTCTTTTTCTTATCCTTCTGCTCGTCCTTCTTAGTAGGCATGTTAGGCTCTCTAATGGGTGGCTTCGTGTTCCTGGGGGCGCAGCTTACGATCGTCCGGACTGGACGATTCAGGAGATCGGTCAGAGTTAGAAGACCGTGACGCGCGAGTGGCGATTGACGATCCCGTTTTGGATTTGTGTCATCGGTAACACTGTTTTCCATTAACATCCTTGCCGATACAGAATCTTCGTCTTCATCCGTTTCTTTATTGGGCTTTGAACCCGTGGTCGTATTATTCTCATCGATATCCATTTGATATCCAACGACCTCTGTCGAAGAATTTTCCCGAAGCTCTGGATTTTTATATGACTCTTCGACAGCATTGATCTCTTGATCGTCCTTATCTTCGAGTTTGAAATTAATTACCGTTTGTTTAACCCTCAAATGCTCGGGCAATGATCCTATTTCGTCGACCCTATAGTCTACAAAGCGTTACATTAGCGCTGAGATCGCGACTATCGATTCAAGTATACGTCGAATTTGAGGATGTCCAACAAGTAATTTGATTTGATCGTTGGGTCGTGTTAGAGTGATACGTTGAGGTTTAATTGATAGAAAACTTAATCTGTTACCTGGTTTGAGGAAGTCCTTTAGCCAAGAGAACATTCCATCTACTTTTCTTGCATCTTTCTCTTCAGCATATTTGATCGATACTGCAAGTATAAAGTTAACTTTAGCTTTAGAAAATGTACAAAATTGCGCTGTTATATCAGACACAATAGTACGAATTATTTTATTGTATAAATCTAACGCTCCTAAATTTATTGATTTCTTCGATTCGTTTCTAAATTTTCGTCGACTACCGACGAAGAAACGGCACGGTTAACAGGTTAACTACTCATCAACACGAAAATTAAGACTGATGTCAGTGTACGATAGAATACAACGTAACATATAACGAATATAAATATAATTATATTCAAGGTGACTTGCCTACGGTTAGATTTCTTTTGAAAAGGGGGATGAAGAACCCTCGAAACAGTTCGACAGAGCTGAGATGTCCTCGCAGCATGATGCTTCCTAAAGTCAGCAAAAGTCCACGCGATTACGGTTACTGGATGAATTTTGTGGATAAGCCGGATGTTATTGAACTTCCGAAACTTCCCGGAATTTCCAGAAATCTCTGTTCTTGATTGGTTTTTACCGTGGCTTATTGATAGGTTCGCTAGACTGTCTGCTTTTCCGATTTCGCTTCTTTGCTTTTCGCTAACTTCGATTAACAAATGAGAGCGTGAACGATGTTGCATGTATTTCCATAGTTTCATTCGATGAGATGCCTTGAACCTCGTACAAAGATGATCTGATCGCAGAATCTCCTCCTAAGTATTTAAAAACAGTTACTGAACATAGTTAACATAATTAACATTTAATGTGATTTAACAATTAGAAACTTCTATATATATTTATTTATTCTATATATTAATCTATATTTATATATTCTATTTATTCTATATATTTATTCTATATATATTTATTTATTTAAGATGTATTTTACTATATTTTGTTACGTTGTATTGTGCGATATTGGTATGGAAACAGAATGTTGTAATCCTATCAGGAAACCACTAAAGATATATAGTTAGAAATTTGTAAAAAGCTTAGATGAGGTACAGGCTCCCTAATAGTCTCCCTATTTTTCCACAATTACAAGTAACGAGATTAAACTTTCTACTCAGAACGAAACTCCTATAGAAATCAACGATTCGCCTAATGAATAAACTAAATTTCATGAACAGCAAGTAGTATCGGGTAACCATTGCACGAAAGGTAAAGAAGAAATCTTAGCCAAGTTCTAAGTAGTTCTAGCCGTAACTTTCGCCGCAGAAAGTTGGCAACGAGACATAATTATTCCGGGTAAATCAACCCTGGCGAGTTCCATCGACTCATCGAAGCCGCAGCCCGGAGTCTGGTTAATCATTGCCAAAACTTTCCTCCCCATGAGACCAAAGACCCTCTCGCACGCTTAATGCCATAATGGACACTTCTCTTTCTCTTTTCGATTGCCTTCCTATTGATCCAAAACCACTAAACTCGCATGCTGCGCGTTAGGTTCGTTGCTCGCAGATTGTCCCAATTTTTGACCCCAATGTTGTCTCTCGCAGGGACGTTCGTGCAAGAGCAAAATGTCCCTTTTAACAATCGTAGACTCTCGCTTTATTTCTCCAGAGAATTTACAGTTTCGCAACATTCGTAACATTTTTTAACGCTATAATCGCTTCCTTGCTATCGTTTTTCCACTTAAAATGGAGAAAAATGAAAAGACCTGCTAAGATTTTCGTTACTTCCTTTCCGTCATTACGCAATTCGAAGACCAAAACGCAAAAGGAAATTCCTCCACCGTTGTATATACGCGTGGCCCGGAAAAAAGATTACACGCGAAATGAATCGGCGCATCGGTGCCACTCCCGAGGAAAAATAAATGTCTTACGTGTTATCAGATCTCCCAGCGGAGATCCGTACGGTTGTTCGTGATGTCGCATGCGAATGGCCCTGGCGATTCGGCCCACGTACCGGCGTTAACCGTTAATAAAAGCTTAAAGGACATTATCGTAAGCATTGGTCGGGACATTAAAAAGCGCACGTGCCTTTAACGGTAGGCCGTCGATGCAATTTTAAACAGCTATTTCCGGCCACCGCCACCTATCGTTCACGGTGACACATGTCCCCGGCGCTGGAACACAAATCCAAGGGATACGCCCGGCTGAATACCAATTGCGAAGGAACCACGCCAAAGGGTGAAACTTCTGCCCGGGGACTTGTTCTTTGCCCAATCAAAACAAACATTCCACGTCCTGTAATAATATCAATCCAGCTTATTATTCCGTCGGTCTTTCTATTTCCATATGGACTAACCTTTCCAACGCGAGTTGTATCTACAAACTTTTGCCAAATCCGGGTCCACTTTTTATTAAATTCTTAATTTCGTTACATAAACATTATCAATGTACAGCTTCGTTATACACCCTGGACCACGACTAAGACTTAATCTACTAAAAATAATTCTGCAAAAATCGATCTAAAAATTTCAGTTCTATCCAAAATTCGGGTCACGATGTAATTAATCACGGTACCTATACATGACACGCAAGGGCATATCTGGGGCCACTTTGAAGCATCGTAACCGGTAGCATTCGCGACGTGCCATCATTCCCGCGCTGGAATAGCGGTTATTTTTTCACGGGGCAAAACGGCGCGAGACAGACTGAAAGACGTACGGCAACGAAGGGAGGGACATTAGCCATAAATTCGTAGGTCCCCAGTGGCGAATAGCGGAGGAGCCAGCGTGCCAATTGTATAAATTGGCTATGACAAACTTATCGTCCCGCAGGCATGCGTGCGTACACGCGCGTCGCAGCTACCCACATGTAAGTCGACCAGCCTCTCTCATTCTCTCCCTCGCTCTCTCTTTCTCTCTTTTTCTATTTGCTCGTCCACGGGGTCGATACTTTCACGTCGGACGGAATTCGGTGCAGGTGCGTCACGACGCCGGTTTCCCTCGTGCTCGTTTGAGACATCGTTCCCCGGAGGTCTAGCGGAGAGAACGTGACGTTCCACCTCTGACCGCGCACGTACGCGCCGCTTTTGTCCCGCGAATCGTCGCGTTCGACCTTTCCGCCTCGTGTAAATCGCTCCACCACCACGGCCTCTAGCCATTTCTCCGTGTCGATTCGAGGTTAATGTTGCTCCACTGCGGTGAAAATATGGGAAAGCTGATCGTTAAGATTAGAATCCTCGGAATTTCATTCTACTCGCGACTTTACGAGATGTGAATGCGAGGTGTGACTGGAGAGATGTGATCGTACGATTAGTGTCGATTCACGCTGATTGTTACTTTGTCGATTGTAAACGAAAGCGCCGTTTCCAGGGAAACGATACGAAGTCTATTTGGTTAAGCTTTCACCTTTTTCTGTTTATCACACTACAATAATGTACAAAATATCGAATCACGCTTACAATATTGCAACAAATCGAAATATTTGCTGTAAGCTGTATCATTCTTGAAACCGTAATATTTTAATTTCGTAAATGTTGATTTTGAAATGATTTGGTCCGTTCATACGATCCAATATTATTGTATTTAAATACGTTAATTAGGTCCGCAAAAGCGATAAGAAGTCAAAGAATCGTTCGATCGGTAGGGCGTATCGGAACGCGCGATCAGTAATTAATCAACCTAAGTAAATTAATTTGTCTGAATAAAATAACATTGGTTCGCACAAACATACATATCCCAGTAATTAATATTAAAACCAACATTTACAAAACTCCGATAAACTGTTACCTACGCGTACCAAATGAATTCTTTACACTTAAACTCTAGCCATTTATCCCCATTTTGGTATCTCAACTAAAGATTACCCGATGGAAACGATTTTTAAAGAGAAATACTTTAAAGACGTATCGATACACCCTCTTCGCCAACCCCAAAACATCCAAAACCCTCCTTGCCATCAAACTTTAAACACTTACATAGCGCAAAATTAAACAACCAACCTACCAATCCACTCGAAAACAATTAAGTTACTTAAGCAGATAGTTGTCGTCAGTTCTTAGATCGGAATCACGACGATTAATCCCAGGTCTGTCGTCGACGATCGTTTAAGTCGGCGAACGATTTACACCGGAGCTACGCTCGGAGCGTGTCGGGGGAACAAGGGTGAGTTTACATTCAGGGGGTAGTTCGTGGGGGTGAAACCGCTCGTTTATCAGTAACCGACTCTAGTGAAAGCGACACCATGCCTGTACGCCGCACGAATAACAATCCCCGTGCCACCCTACCAGTCCCGATGCGAAAAGTATTGGCCGTACGACCCTGCCTAACCCTCCGTCTATCCCTGGACATTATTTACACGGCTACTCGGTGCTTTTTTTTTTATTTTCAATTCACTTAGAAGCCAACGAGGAATTTCCTGGGTTTTAAAGGGGTCTACCAGGCCTCGAAATCAAGCCCAGGAACCGCGAACTCGAGACGTCGCTCCTGATTTCGTTCGATCTGCCAGCGTGCCGCGATAATCGCTTTTTCAGTTCTTTCTATTCCGTGTGGAAGCAGCAGTCGAATACGGAAATGGGGTAATAGTAGTTTCTTGTATATTAGATAAATCAGCGAGTTGAGAATACATGTCACACTTGCGAAAAAGTAAATTGACCTAATTGAAATTGATTTTCCTTTGTTGACTTCCGTTTCTGTCATCATAAAACTTTCAGGTTAAGAGATGACTACTTAATTATCCAAGTAGTATCGTACAATGGACAACGAGCTAGTTAAAGCCGTCGCGTTCTTTTCATCGTGCAAATCTCCTCTGAAAACCGAAGTCAACCTATCTTGTCGGAGAATTAATCCGTAGCGATTTCAAATGCGATCGTTGTATCGGTCGAACGGAGGAAATTGATTGGCGCGAGGCGTTTCGGATCTCGTGGACGGGTGGCTGCGTCAAACTCGAGGCCAGCTTCTTGTCGACCCATTTTGCAAGTGTCGTCGTGGCGGCGGCCTAATTTGTCAGTTGTCGAGTTAGCGTCCTCCGGGGGATTCCCCTTTTCCGTGCGCCTGCCCCATCGGGACGGTAATCAACCGGTGAATATCTAAACTGCAGCTTCGAAACTCGGCTCCCTCATCCCTGGATCCTCCAGTCCACCCCCTTCGTTCTCTCATTTATAAAGAACAGACTATTCCGGGACAGGAGGTGCGATTGATCCACCCCTGAACCCGTGTGCCGCGTCCTCCTCGCTGCCTCTATTCCCACGTCGGCCCTCGCAGCCGCTCTATTATTCCGTTCTTTCGACGGAAACCGGGACGGGGATTCGACGAACTGTGACTGACTCGCGCAACTGGGGTTATTTAAAGGTTCCATGTAAATAGAGGTATATTTGTGATTGGGTACTCTACTGAGCTCTTTGGATTATGGGGTCAATTTTGAAGATTAATTTATACCTAACCCCAAACTGCGTTAGATGGTTTTATCGAACTCTCCATTTCTTTGATTTGTATTCTATTAATTGTTACCAATTGTATTTATATAAAAACACTCGTCTTACACGTAGAATTATAAGAAAGGAACTGTCTTGTACCTCAAGCTTATATCTATATTTAATTAACTGTAAATGCTGCGTACACAGCACGCGCCTCGTACAATCGCATTACGCGATCGTTTCTCGGCAGAGACGGCCGTAGCGAATGGATTAAAGAAAGCAATCTTCAAAGCGAGCAAGAGTAAGTATTAATACAATAACTCTCTCCGAAAGAAAAAAAAGAGAGAGGGAAAAGAAAAGAGAAATCTCGCCTTAAGAAGCACACAAGGCTTAAACAACAGAAAAGTGGCAGCTAATGTTCCGCAACGTGGCAGGTGGATTCCCTTCATGCTTGTCACGAGATTCTCTCTGTCTCTGTTTTTCTCTGTTCCTCATGCTGTTCGCGTAGCGGATTTCAGGGCTTTGTAGTCATCCATTTTCAAGCTCACCCCCTTGCATTATTTAAATAAACAAGAGGCCGGGGTCGGGGTAGATTGGCTGGCGTCTCTCTTCTTGCGTCGAGCGGCTTCAGTGACGAACAATTATCCCCTCCTCGCGATTTTAGGGAACGAGAACGAGACGAAGTGACAGGCTAAGGGGGTGCTGACGCAGTGCCCGCGCCTTCTAATGAATTTTAAATTGCCCCGCATTCATAACGCAACCCCGTTGACAGTCGGGATGAACCGGAGATGACAAAGTAAAACGGCCGACTTAATATTTCCGGGCAAGAACCATAAACAGCTGAGACGCGGAATTCGCGAGAATTATTAGGATTTTGGAATTCCGTGCGATCGTGACAACGTAACACTTTGTTCGTACGTATTTATAGAAATTTTATAATTTAAAAGTATCCGCTACAAGTGCTAGAATTTTAGAACGTTAAGAATTTTAAAGGAATTTAAGATTCTAAGAAGGAGATTGGAAACGGAGGATCTCGATAGAATTTAGAAAATTAAAGGTATCCACTCGTTATTAACTCAGGAAGCAATGAACTTGAGCGAGATTTGAAAAATTAATTTCGAAGGAAAATAGATCGTGTTTGTCTATAAAGTTTTTCAGTTTCGAAAAGGCACTTTGCGTGGACAGCTTAAAATTCTTCCATCAAGGCGTCGACTGGATGGCGGCATCATTTTTCAAACGGAAACATAAATTTCTCGAAGCGTGTTTGGGTCGAGCTTGAAAAACTTGTGAACGGTTTATTGTTCCACGTATAGGGTGAGTCACTTCGGACGAGCCACTCGAGCAATCCGTTTGCTTTCCAGCGTTGCAAACAATTGTACGAAGAATTAAAAGTATGTGTATTTATCTAAATTTTTATGCACTGTTCCAAGTGTATTCTGTCCATTTTTACACAGTGAAATCGTGAACGTGGACAATCTACTTATCGGTATATTACCCCAGGACAAATGCCAAAATTAGTCCAATCTCGCAATCTTCCAACAACGAGAATCCTGTCCCGAATCATCGTCAGGAAACAGCGAAATAAAATCTTTTCGAAATAATTGAACGAAATGATCGGTTCACGTCCGAACGCGGCCTAAAACCGTGAAAACGGATCGGTTTGACGCGTGTAATCTTGTCGGACGATTCCGAACGCAGAACGGCCAATTATCCGTGCGTGCACGATCCGTGGCGATCGTGGATTAAAGCGTATCATCGACGGCGTTACAGTTATTTAATGCGGACAGCAGCGGTCGTTGCGAGCGATTTACATGCGTGTAAATTATCGTTTGCGGCACAGACCGGTCCTACTTACTACATTGTGCGACTCTCTGGCCTCTTTAATCCGCCACCGAACGTTCAACTACCGGATATTAATTTTTTTTAGAGATGAATTTAAAATTCAAATCACGTACTGGCCGGAGCCCGGAAGTTTCCATTCACCGCGCCGAGGGTGGCCTTTTTCGGCCATGGGAATTATTAATTTTCGTGCAAGCAACGGATAGTTTGTTTCCTGTGAAGCAAACATGTTGGAATCTTATTAAAGGGTCGAGGAATAGATTTTTAACGAGAAGTTCGTAACGAAGATTGGAATCCTAAAATACGAAACGATAGGTTTAGTCCAGGTAATTAGACGTCAATTTTTCGAACAAATTTTACTTTTCGATTAACGTGGCAAATCAAATTTCTGCTACGAGCTACGGTTCTACTATAGCGTCGATATAAGTACCAACACGCTCGAGTTCCTTGGAATCTTTAAATCTCTAATAAAACTCGCTTTAACATTGAAGTAGCTTCTCAGAAACAGACGATCTACTTCGCGAGTAGACTTCCAAAAATCAGATATAAATTATCATAGTGTCGCCTAATGCCTCTGAAAAAGAAATTTCATAAAATTGTAAGGTTCGTCCGAATCAGCGCACAAGCGTCCAAGAAGTTGCCGAAACTCAATTCAACCGCCACCTATCTGCCGATTCGAAAGCTCGAAAAGCTCGGAAAATAAGCGAGCGAATCGCCGCACGTCGTGGCGTGGCAGCAGCTGGAAACACGTCCGAGTAATCATCGCTCGAGATGTCGGCAGCCATTCGGAAACCCGCATTCTCCCCCAAAAATACTTGACCATCGCTCCTCTCCTCCGAAGAACCGAGCATAAAGACAGAGAGAGAGAGAGAGAGTTAACATTACGGCGTACCATGAATTGCTGGCTGGTACCGGTGCATCGAATTGCCGCCGCCTGACGTGCATAAACCGCGAACAATTCGCGTTGTGAAACACAACCGTGAAGATGCTAGCCGGAAGTGGCGTCTTGGGAGCAGTCGCGTACGATCCGGCGGCCAATTGCCGGCTGGAATTCCAGAGAATCCGGGCCGAGCCGTGTTTATTGTTCGGACCGATTGGTCGGGCTCTGCTTGACGCAAGAAAACACGAGACAGGTAAGGTAACACGAGGCACAGTGGCGGAGAACAGCGCGAAAATAGACCGGCGTCTGGCCAACGTCCTCCGGCTGTCCGATAAACACGCCACTCGAGCCGCCGCGAAAAACGCGCTATCGCCCGCTGCTTTCATCTCCGAGTCTTAGGACCTTGCTCGTCGGCGCTGGATTTGGGTGTTCTACTTAGTTGAACGTGGTTTGAAAAGTTATCGTCAGTCGTTTAGATATGAGCCTTTGCGATTGTGCGATTCGACGGTTGAAGAAGCTTCCTTTGAGTCGTTTGGATTAATCGAGCACAAAGGTCGTACAGGGTAATTGCATTTACGAGAAAGAAAGATAGAGTGAGCTTTTCCGGGGAGATTTTCTTCGAAAGATTTCCTTTTTCCCGTTGTTCTTGTTCCCAATAAAGAATGTTAAGAAAGATCGGACTGCCAATGAGAAATTTATCTTAGAAGAACAGGTTCTTCCGTAGGAAACCTAACTTTTAAATACAAAACACGCAGTCTCGGAGTATAGACAGCAACGATACGGTGTTAAATGAAACGAACAGGTGCCGAAAATCGGTGGAAATTCGAGACAGTCGACGGGACGAGTATACCCATCGGGCAAAGTCTCTCGAAGTCAGACGATCGAACTACTTCGAAGCCTGTCTCTGGTGTAGCTCGCAGCCCCGACGAGCAGAAGGGGGTGGGATGATGAGGTTTGGGGGTGGTTTCCGCAGCGAGTTCCCTGTCTGCGGCCGGATGTTGCGTCAGTGATACAACTGGATGATACTTCGTACCCCGGGGCCATTCCGAGTCTGTAAGTTAGCCACGTACAATTACCATACATCTCGGCTAGCGTTGCCGTTACAATGTTTCGACGAGCGTTACGGATAGATGCGTTCGACCGACGTTTAGACGCAACTTCTCGGTGAAACGTGAAAAGAGAGGAGGGAAACGCGCCAGGATGGTTTTGACGAACGTCGGATCAAGTAAAATGCGATCCGTTTAACGTTAGATTTAAATAAACGCGCGTTCTACTTTTTCCCCTAACACACGCGTTTCTATTTATTCCTGTAATCTGCTAGTATCACGTTATAAAAAGTTGATTATCACGGATGCATTAGAGCAATTGAAACAAGCGATTCGACCGTACAGCCATAGAGCGATTCCCGTCTCGGACTTAATTGCTCTACAAACGAGCCAACTACGTTTCCATTCTCCACGAAATCGATACTTCATCCGCAAGTGGGTCACGCCTTCGACCCCTATCAGAATGCACCGTTGCTAAAAGAACCCTTCGTCCTACTAGAAGAGAAGAAAGAAAAAATCCGAACAAAAATATCACCGTCCCCAATCCCATTGCAAATTAAGAAGAAAGATAAAGAAATAATCCGTTCGAAAGATTTCAAGGGAGGGTGAACAAACGCAACCCTTTGCTGTACGAGCTTATAAATGTCAGCAGAGCCGGTGAATCCGTCACCCTTGACAACTTGCGGTTTTTTTCTCGTGAGTTTTAAGTGGCAGAAGCGAAGAGGATGAGGGAGAGGGGGTGAGATTTAAAACAATTACAAGGCATCGAGGCGAAACGGTGGCAGAAGAAGAAGGAGAAGAAGCGGAGGAAAAAGAGGGGAGCTAATCTTGAGGGCGGTTTAATTAAAAGTGGTGCCAACTGACGGGTGGCCATCGATCAACGCCGCCCGCGTCGCAGACTGACGTTTACAATGGCATTCCCGTATTATTCTATGACAGTCCCGGACATAGCTTCGCGGAAACCGGCTCCGCTTTCGTCCGTAATAACTTCTAGTCACGGACCGTCTGTCGCGGATCAAATTTATCGTCGAGGACGACTCCTTCTTCGGGGACTACTTAACGACGAGCGACGATTCGCTCGAGCTACTTGTTTGCCACGATGCTTCGTTGATATTTCGTTTCTTTAAAGGGAGCTTCGAACGTTAGAAACGATAATAATTTGACGACGAATCGAAATCTTTCAAACGAAAATCGATATTGTCTGGAACAGTAAACGCTAAATATCCTAAGACTTTCTATTTTCTACGCATCGATGTATGCCAGTTTTAATAAAATTTCAACCCCAACTAGATCGAATTATAGGAAAAATTCGCTATCTTGGAATATTTATCGTTCCACGAGACGATCAATCACGGTCGAATCTCAGAGACGAGGCGGAAGTAGGAGGCCGAGTCTTGACAACGAGAGCGTTATCTTGGAATTCCAAATATGTTCGACGAAAGGATCGGGCAAGGACTACGTTCGAGGAGATTCCGCTTGGTATTTCGAAGTCGATCGGTATGTGCCGAGAATGTCCACCATGTGACGTTCTAACGCCCTGTCACACTGTCGACCTTTGCGTGCCGAGGCATCCCCCGAGACATTCCTTGGCCAGGGTCTTGGAACGTCCAAGCGTCTTGGAACATTAATTGCGGAAAAAGGCCACTCGTTAAGCTTCGATTCGCCGCTTTCAAGCCGCTCAATGGACATCGAGTTCGTGGGTGGAAACGATAACGTCGACGGAGTGGCTTTCCCGAGTAAAGTGCTCGAATTTAAGGCTACTTCTGCGGCAACAATTTGATTTCGATTGATTTTATTTCCTTCTTTACCTCGCCGTCGTAGATATTTGCCGAGACGAAGTAAAATTGCTGGATTTGTTAACGTTGGAATTCTTTCGTCCAACGATACTGATAAAAGGGATCGAAGTAGACGTTAAAAGGAAAAGAACGCCTTCGTATTTTAGAAAAAAGAAACGACCACGAAGGATAAAGAATACGACGAAAAGAATAAGAAGTTCGTTTCGATCGAACAAGAACTCCGAATCAAAGGCCGAATCTCGTTAAAAACAGAGCAGAAGCGGTCGCACACTCGGGTCAAGGTGGATAAGAAGGAATCGCGGCTAGGTGGACAGAGCGGCGCGGGGTTAGCCAGGGTGGAAAAAGATCATGGGACTTTGCGTGCAGGCCGGTCATCCCTCGTGTAGTTGGAGAATTTATGCTGGTTGTCCCTAGCAGTCCGTCCTAACTAGTCCACTCGCTCACTTACCCACGGACCTAAGGAACTTGGCGTGCTCTTCGTTCGGGGGCGGACCACCCTTGAAATATCGCCTCTCTGCCCTTCGCTCGATTTTATCGGCCTTGGACGCCCATCTTTCGCTCTTTCTCTAGTCTTTTTTTTTCTCAACCTGTTCCTCTTGCTCTTCTCCTACTTCCTTCTACCCGTAGTTTTCCCGTTCCTCGACATCGAGAAGCGCGATCTCGTCGGTGGACGACGAGGAACATTTACATAGCGGCGAACCGTTTTATCGCCGGCAACCTCCATCCCGTTTCTTTTCCAAGGGATCTAGCACGAAGTGGACTCTTGCTCTCGAGATTAGCTTTCGAATTTAGTGGCGAGACTTCGATCGGGACCGGTTGCTTTTCAGGGGCCGGCCGATGTTTTTAACGTGATTGCCTGCTACGGGGGATACTCAACCCTTAAGTTCGTGACTTTTAAGCTCGCCTTTTATCGCCGATTCCCCCTCTGGAGCTCTTTGCCTTTTTTTTAGCACGGAATTCGAGTTAATGAAAGCAAATACGTTCGATGTACGATGAAATCTGCTTGCCGAAAGGTCGGTGTTTTTAATACATTAGTTTTGCCTCTTATCCGAGCTACTGTAATTTTTGCAATTTACATCTGAATTTTTGCTTCAGGTTAACCAAAGCTTCAACGCGATTTAATTTATCTTCATAGTCGAGACAAAGTATCGTTAACAAGTAATATCGTTGGACGGTTGTAGGTAGCAATAGGAAGGTTGCTACGTCGACGAAGAAACTAGAATTTGAAATTTCTAGTGGAACGAGGGAGCGAAAGAGGGTGGAATACGGGAAACATAGGAAGTCCGCATGGATTTAGCTAGACGAATTTATGGTCATTCCTGCGAAGCAGATGCAAATCGAGAGACTTTCGAAACTCCATCGCGAGGGCAATAGCTTTTCATTTGACGCGAGTTCTTCTCCAACTTTTTATCTAACTTTCTTTCTCCTCTCTCCTAGATCCCTATGCATCCTCCCTTTTTTTGCAAGAAAAAGCTTTAACAACTCCAGTTGACTACGACGCGTAATAAAATCACTCAAAAATATCGTTTCGTTGCTATCGTATCGCATCGCCAACTATCCGAATCATAAAACCCACAGGCAAAAAAAATTTCATTGATAAAGAAACATTGACACAGTGGCGTAACGCTGACGAGACTCTCCCTGTGCACACTTCCGAAACAACAAGGCGTTGCACGAACATCCCATGGCCGATGTTCCATCGTGCGAACACGAATACCGAATAATACCTGAATTAATCAGAACTTTTATCGTAGCGGTTACAAGGTAACCCGGTTTATACAAGGCGAACGAAGAAGCACGGAATCCCTAGACGGCGAAGAGAATAAACGCGGTGGTATCGCGTGGCCGGTCTAACCGAATAGCTCGTGGAAGCTAGCCCTCGACGGCCAGTCGTTAGACGCGCCCCTCGGCTTAACGAACCGCAAATGCGTTGTTTTAACGACGTCGTTAATATTTAACCAAATATCTGGTGGCGGTGTGTTGCGTGACCCGGGAACGTGCTGCAGCCCGTTTGCACACGATTTACCTAATTCTTCGCAGCCGTGACGAAATTCACGATTATATCAGTTGGATCGTCCTTGCGTTTATATACGATGGGATGGAATTACTGGCAGGGATGTAAAGGGGTTAAGCGGGTAATGTTAACAATTAGTGTCCGCTGGTATATTATTTTCGTGCGTCCTTTCGCATCGTGTTTACGTCTTTTCTCAACTAAAATAAGAAATCTCAAGCAAACTTGGAATTTTTATCCTTTATACTTAGTTGCGGGATCTTGTAGCCTTCTAATTTCGGATCATAGAAGGTTAGCGACTATGAGTACGTTAAAGCTGAACAGAGACTAAGAGTAAGGAAATATCAAGTACCTCTGCCTATCGGAAAATCTAATTTTAAATCCATATCAATGTCCCCATTAAAAATAGTCCACACGCGTCTCGTACAGATATCACGCGTCTTGCAAAGCGTCCACTTCTCCTAACCAAACCATCGTTCTATCCTCTGCTTGGGATTAATATCGCGACGAAATATGTCACATTTCTGTTAACGCAAAAATCACATGCAAGCGAGAAGGAAGGAAAATTTAGCGTTGAAATACTGAACGCTATGTGCGTTTCGAATTTCGAAGAAAAATCGGAGCAAGTTACAGCGACCCAACAAACGTACACACATACACACAGAGAAAGGTGGATACACAGACAGGTTCTTTCCGAAAATCCCTTCGAAGAACAAGAACAAGAGCCAGAAGACGGAATCGAAGCACAAGCAGGCTAAATTGCTTCCGCCAGATCGTGTTGGTCGCGGGAAATTTCCTGAGGAGAGCGTGGCTCTCTCGACTCCCTTAATTGCGCCTATTTATGCCCCTTTGCTTCCGGCCAGCCGAAAAGTACTACGTGACGTGTTTGCAAAGAGAAAACCAGAAGACTGGTCAGATCCAAGAGAGACAGATAGTGTACGGTCCGCTAATACCCTGTATCCTCGATCAACCGCGACACATCGATCCCTCTCCTCGAGCTCGCTTCTCTGTTCCTCGTCTCTCTTTCCTCTTCGGTCGAAGCAACGGCAGCAGCAGCAGCAGCAGCAGCAGTAGCAACAGCAGCAGTAGTAGTAAGCTTCTGCGTCTCAGAAGCGTATTGATCTTTGGGGGCGCTTTGATCTACCAAAGGGTCTGCCCCCTCGAACGTCCCACCACCCTTTTCCGCGCAGACACTCGTCCCCCGGCGCTTCAGAAGAACGCTCCACGCGAGGATCGGCGGAAGGCACGTTCGACACCTAAGTTTCCCAGTTCTTTTCCTTCCGCTTCTCGAGCCTGTTTGTCGGCGCTGAATATAGGACAGAAGAGGAGTAATTAGAAAAATGAGTTACCTCGAAGCGCTCTAGTTAGAGGAAGATTGTCAGATACAAAGCCGAGTTGAAGGATGGAATCGTAGAGAGAAATTTTCTACCAAACGGTTACGATCGATTTTTATTTTCGAGATGATCTTCGTTACATCTTCGAATTTCCTATGCACGCAGACAAATTGGTGATTTAAATTTCCGTGGATTATGGACGGAATCACTCAACTTTCGATAGAATATCGCTAGTCGGTTTGTAAAATTTTATGAAAGAACTTCTGTGTCGAGGAAAGTGCCTCCATCTAATGGATCGAAGAGGAAAATTCGTAGGAGGAAAAATGAAGAGGAAAGTCGTGGGTATTCGGCGATAATTGGCAACCGCAGGGGCAATTGCAGGGACCTCTGAAAAATGGCGATTCAAAGTAATTTAGCTCGGGCCCGTGGCCCCCTATAGATCACTGGCGCGAATATTTAGGGAGTTAATTGCCGATATATTTTATTAGAATTGCGCGAGCAGCTCGGCTGTCTCCATAAATTCCTTTCGCCGGATGTCCCTGCGCTTTAGCTGCTCGCTCGCTCGATCCTCTTCCGCTTTTCTCGTTACCAGTCCCGTGTTTCTAATTAAACGTTCCGGCATTCGGTCTGCCAAAAACTCGCAACTATGGCAGCAAGAGTGGAGATGGAAGCTATTCGAACGCATTCGTTTTCACGAAATTTGTAATTCATTCGGTCCGAAACTTTGTCCGTTTAAAGCTGGGGCATAGGGTGAGACGCAAGGGTAGTTGAACCGGTAGACGATCGGTGTTTTGTTACTTTTGGCATGTTGTTGCTAAATTGTGGATAAAGTTACGGCTTACATTAGAGCGTACTCCAGTGTTTCCGATGTTGACGTAAAGTTAATGATTGGTGCAACGTGTGTTGATGATTAGTCCGAAGCTCGTTATTTCTCGATATATCTTTCGGCGGTCATTTAATCACTGAATTACTCTTTCCAATCTTAACGAAGTAACCAGATCTTAAGTTATAGCATACAGAATACGACTCTATTTATTATTATTTATTATATATTATATATATTTATTTATTTGTCAGATCGTAGAACGGGAAACCGTGGATGTCTGCTTCTTTCAAATATGAAAACCGACGTAATTTCTTATTATGTTTACGATCCACCTACCCATCATTCTAACGCTTGTTGGACGATACTTGTAACTATCTCGGCTCAGCCAGAAAAATGCGATGCCATTAATTTCGGGGACGAAAATCTCACGAACGAGCGGACACGTCTGTAAAAGACTGCTGCCAGCTGGAAGAGATTCCGTGGCGCGTTCGTGACTAACATTAGTAACTCTTTTCTTCTCGGCTCCTGCCGTCGCTTTTCCTTCTCTTTCACCGCTTGTACGGCCCTTCTTGCTATCGTCCCCTCGTTCGATCTTCACGACCGTGTTCCAAGACTACTTGTAGGTTTAGATCGACAAAGATTACATGGAAATTATTTATTGGCAGAATTGTTTTAACGAAACACCTTTCGTTTGATTAATTTCAATCGTACAAAACAAATAGCGTGTCTCGTAAAACACGCAAATATTCGTAGAGAGGCGCTTACAGACGCCTTCTTCGACGTGGATACTAATTTGTGTACGCATCTGCTATCCGCTTAATTTTGTCAGCTTTTTAACCGTAGCTTATTAGACTCGGTGGTACGACACGGTCTTAGGAAATTGGTTGGTTGTATCGATCAATATAAAATCGTACTCATTTTGTCAACGTCTGGAAAATAGCGCAACCGACTTGGTACGACTCCGTGACGTTACATCTGTCCCGTCGTCGTCGCGGCTCGTGTAATTAAGCTGCACGGGTCTCGACGACACAGCCCGAGGCTCTGCTCTCAAGTTCCCGTTTGTAGTAACTAAATGCGTTTGACAACGGAAGCTCTGTGTCTCCCCTTGCAGCTTGTCTTAGCCGTGAGCGATATTTCTCTGGTACCGTGAAGTAGTCGCGGTTATAGCTTCACGTAAGAACGGTCTCCCGTTAATTTGATCAGTGTCGTGTGATGTGTACGAAGAAACGCGTACGAAGTGGAACGAGACCACGTTGGATGGATCGCGAATTTCTGAAACAATAGAGATGGTATAATCGTGTTTGAATAGAATTTGGAAAACGGAGGAACGTGTAGAGTCGCCAACAACGATTTTATTGAAACACGAGTTTAAGTTTGAGGCTATTGGGAAATGTTGCGGAAGCGATCTAACTCTCTGTGAATTCACAGTAAAAAAACAAGAAAGAAAAAAAAACAATCGTTCGAGAAGATGAATCGTCCGAAGCAACTTCTCTTCTAACAAATCTTATGCGTAAGAAATCACTTAAACCACCATCCATGAACTTCTAAAGAGGCGTACCCTAAGATTTATCATGCTCCAGTTCGTAGAAACGTGTAGTTTCTGCTTCCCTCGCACGTAAGCGTAAACACAAACACCCTTTTGTTCGCAAACAATGATCGATCAAAGGGTCAATCGTTGACCCGTCGATTGCGATTGTCGTTTAGATTCGCAACTGACCCGATGGAGACTGACACAGCGAGCGAAGGGGTTTCCGAAATCCCCCTGGGAAATTCTTCGGAAATAAAGGAAAAACTGGACAGCTAGCAGGCTCGCCCTGTCTACCTTCCACCCTGTCCCGACTAGTTTACCCCTAATATTAATTTAATAACATGGAACGCGAGCAATTGACAGGCAATAACAGGCTGGCAATCAGACGACGTACGCCCAGCTCATTGAGAGAACCCTTTCGCCTCGAAGAAACTCGAAAGAACGTTGTTCCACATTGAGAGAAGGGTTGGAAAGGAAAATTGACGGTGTTGGAGGTTGGCAACCCTTTCACGGATGTCACTCGGAGCACTCGGGATCGTGGTGGTTGTTGTTCTTGTTGATTTCATCGCACGTTCGCGACCCTTCGGGAATCGAGAAGGGGTTGAAACGACGTAAGCTCCGAAGGCTTCTATTGTTCCTGAAAGAGGCCCACCCGATGGAATTCCGTTAGCATCGGACTGATCTCGGACGACTGGACACGTAGACGCGTGCAAACAGAAAAACGCGACCAGCACGTTGATTCGTCTTTCTACCTTTTGTTAAAATCTGTTGGTTTTCGGCTCACTTACCGGTAAGTGCTTAGCTCGATCGTTACGCGAACTTCCGTGCGAACGATCCTCTGTTTCTTCGCACGATTCGACAAACGATTTCAATTGTTTCGACTTTGATACGGATGAAATAGGGAAGAAGATAACGTATGTGTGTGTTAATGAACGATAATATTAATATCAATAAATACACAAGAGTAATAGAATGTTGGAAATCATCACGCACCGTATTGCTTATCATACAACTAGGGTTACAGGTTAATGCCCCAAAGCGTATCGTCTATAGACGGAATCTCTTATGTGATTTTGTCCCCTTATAGCCGCCTCTGTAGATACAAGCATATCAACACACCCTTATGCCGTATATTCATATTCACCGATACATTTCTAACGTGTAATACGGCGTCAGAGAAGGTTCTTATGGCACGAGAACGGAGATAGAATAGGGTAGTTTCCCGAGTTACAGAACTTGGGTTGAGCAAGATCGTCCGAATTCGAGAAGAGAGACATTTCGTACAATTAACCACGAACTTTACAACCATACCATCGACTGATATTCTTAAATAATAATTACCAAATACTCACTGCGTACGATTATTTTTATTCGAAACACGATTTATATATAGTTACATTCCACCTTAGAGTTTCTAAAAATTCTGCCGTCGAAGTTTGGAAAATCGAGTCGCTCGTAAAAGCATCGTCCATCGCGACTTTGTTAAAAAAATGCAGCCGGCGTAAGTCACTCGCCACTGAATTTCCCTCTCGCTCGCTCCTTGATCGGCCTGAGAAAAAATAGCAAGAGCGGAGAAGCGTGTCGTGAGGTCACCCCGTGGCCGGTATAAATATTTGAAGTCCCGAATTAAGACGAGATGATAAAGCGGTTCCAAGTAAGCGTCCGCCGGCTTCTGGCACGTATCAGCGTCCGCTCTTGTACCGCGTCTCTCGACCGCCTCCTGTAACGCTCTCGCTATCTGACCTCCGCTATCTGCACGAGTCTCTGTCGTGCACGTTCCAACAACGCGGTCGCTTGCTCGCGTCTTCGTCGGTGGCCGTTCTGGCTCGGTGTCTTCTCTCGAGGGCTGTCAATCTCGAGTGACGGGACGAGGCGTCGGTCGATCGTATATCCAGAGGGGAGCAGACCGGCCACACTTCATGAAACGCGTCGTGACGTCAGGAGGCGACGCCCGACAACCAAACCGGGACGTACACGCGCCTCTTCAAGGAGGTCCCGGTTTTTATCGAGCTCCAAATGCATTCTGGATACGCTCGAAGCTTGTTATATTCCACGTAAGCGAGCAAGAAACTTAATAAAGATTTAAAGAAGACGCAGTGTCGATGACTTAACGGCGGTTTGCATTCGGTCGTTGCAATTTGAAACGTTAAAGTCAGCGAGATTTTCCATTTGTGAATAAATAGGTTTCTTATAGGTGTAGGTAAAAATCCTTGATCTCGCGAAGATTAAGCGGTTTGATTACTCGTAACGAATCAACGTGTTTGCATAAGCACATGCTTACGTATTCGTCGATAAATCAAGAGGAAATGGGAAGCATATAATAATAGACAGTCATAAAGTTAGCGTACCATTAAAATCAATATGATTTAGTTGCCGTTAATTTGATTGCAGTGCATATTCTCTAATCGATAGGTACCGCTGCTTTATTGTCTAATTTACGATCGTAGTGTATCGTTTGTATCGATAACGAATCGTGCTAGAGTATTTTCGAAATAATTTCGTTTGACAGGGATCTATGTTCTATCTACTTCTAATTTTTTATTTCCGCATAACGATGTCAATAGATAGTTAATAGATAAGTATGCGATAAATACATATTCCATGGTAATTTCAATGCTGAACATTAACGTCGACGAAATTAGAATAGCAGAAATACGTAACACTTTACACGATAGTTCGTCGAGGTTTTCCAATAGATCAATGTTATCGCGCGAAAAGAACAGAAATCGTTACGTTCTAAATATTTGACCGTACGACGGAGAATAAAAAGAATCGAACGTAGGATATTCGTAAGAGGTTGCAGACACGCGTCAGACTCGCGACCATCCGTCGCCGATAATCAACGTCCGCTCTTCCCGCCAGAAATATCCCGCGACCGTAGACAGAGATACTCACTACGCTCGAGCTGACGCGTTTCTGCATCGAATTCGTCCAAGTAGCTTCGGGACACGGAGACCTAATGGAACTGTTAATGGAACCGAGTCTCCGTTTCGAATTCTCTTTATCACGCTTCATCTTGATATTTAGAAACGCGCAAAAAGATTCATTCGAATAAAATTGTCTCTAAAACCGAGCGGAAAAATTGAGGTTGCGACAAAGTTGTCTGCGAAATTGGACCGAAAAGTTGAAATTTCTTCGAATAAAATCGTCTGCCATTAATTTTCTCCACTTCGCCTTGAGTCTGTAAACTATTTTAGAAATTAAAATTCTAGAAACTTAGCCAGACGAATTTTTGTAACTTGAGCAAGTTACTTATAGTACCAGAAACTTCTTGTCACTAAGAAAACGCAAATTTGAGCGCAGAAATCGCACGGTTTCCGCTATCAAGATGCCACTTGCGCGAAAGTTGAAAACAAATTGTAACGAACGACCCAAGTATTTGAGTTGGATGGAAGCGGTTCTCGGTGAATACAGGATAATTTGCCTGGCCTGTTTTCCACGAAGCGCGATGGCCAAAGAATCCGGCGACCCAGGCCGCCATTAATCAAGCCTCAATGGTATCAGCGTCCGAGGTTTCATCGCGATCGACCCGGGCTAATCAGGCCCTCTAACAAGAATAACCAACCAGAGATTAATTCCGGGGAGGATAATAATTCCCTATCGGGACGCTTCATGGTCGTTCCAGGTAGCCAGCTCTCGCTACGTCTCTATTTCTGCTACCTTGTATTCGCGGCGAACACTGAAGGCTTTCTTAATGCGTAGAAAGAACCGTAATAAGGATGGATACCGATAGTAATAAGAAACTGCTGTGGTCTTCTATTTTGTGCGGATCGTACTTGCGATTGGAATTGTCCGAACTGGTTGAAAGCTTCCGGGTAGATGACTCGAAGTTGTTTTTCTTTTGCAAGGGAGGTTTCATCGAGAAAAATTCTTCTTATACGTAACAACGATCCAAAGGAACGCGTATTTAAACTAAAAAAGTTCGTCAAAAAGTTTAGTTAAATAATTGTTATAGCACCTTAAAGTTTATTTTTTCTTTTTAAAAAATACATTTTTTCTTTAAACCCGCCAAAATTTTTAATTTCGCACTATTTTCTGCCTTTTGTTTAGCTCATCCAGAAGGAAAATATGTAATAATTTAATCCTTTTTTGGTTTTTCGTTTTAGTCAATAATTACGAGGTGGATCTTTCACGCTGATTGAATATTGCAACCTATGAAATAGGCTTAGAAATCTGTTATAATTTTTTATTTTACTTTAGAAAAAATTTTTTGTATTCGTTAAACATATATAAAACCATACCTCAAAATTCAATTTAGTTCGCTTCTAAAAAAAATCACAAAAACACGTTGCTTTAAAACATTCTAATTCAGAACACCCCCTTAATATAACTGGATGGAAAATTTCGTTAACGTAACGCATTGTTACAGCGATTATTTAAAATGTATATTTTACGTTAATATCATTAAACGCGAACATAGTCGATATTAATTTTTACAGTGAGATATATACAAAGCAAATTACTTCAACCTATTATATATTTACATATTAAATGTTGGAGAAAGTAATTTAAATAAAATGACGATCAAAAGCAAATCAAATAAAAGAAAGGATTTTGTTCGTAAAGGAGAAATAATATCTTTGTTAATAGAGTATTATGTTACTATATGTATTAAAAATTAAAGTGTTACCTTTTCGTAAGCAAACGTTAACTCGTCTTGAACATGTCTGATTTCAGGTATAATACGTATTAAACGAGTTTAGTTCCACGGCCGTAAACAAAAACTGTACGAGTCAAATCGAAGAATTCCTACCCTCAGATTGTTTTGATTTCGTAATTGTAAAATCTGTACAGCAGCGACAGAGGTCAGTTCCGCTTCGGATTTCGACTCGATAACGTCGCGTTATGTCGTAGTTTTCTCTTTCCTCGTGTTAAATGCGTGCAATTTAGTGTTCGATCGTCGTATGAAAGTGGTTAATTTTACAATCGACGTCGCCAGTTTCAACGAGAGGACGAGAATCGAGTTCCTGTGATCTCCGGTTAAAGGTAGGAAAAATAAACCTATTCAATGTATAAATATCTTGTTGTTTATTAACAATACATACTACGTTTTTCATGTTTCCATAAATACAAGTTCGTTTAATTAACCCTCTGTAACGCTTTATCACAATACACGTTCATTTTACCTGTACACCTTAAATTTCATGTTATTTACCTGTTATTAGAGAATTTTATGATATTGGTATGCTCTTATATTAATATTAAACGATCTGCATATAGTAATTATACGTTCTTAAGTCTTCAAGTTTTACATCATAGAAAATTGTAACTGATCAGCTTCTTTTTTTGTATTGGTAAATAAAATTTTTGTTACGGAGGGTTAAAGATCAGATGACATTTTGCGTCTAATTATTTGTTGATCGTTCGTTGTTGAATTATCGAGTAATTTACATATCAAATATATACATTGTTTTACATTTACGTTTACTCCATACGTATACGAATATGTACATATACGTAAACCATACAAATACACGAAACATTTACGATCTAACTTAAAGCACGTTACATAGCATAGTATGCCATCTCAACATGTGACCGTTTTTTAAAAACGTTAAAACGTTGCCCTACGTATTTACAACCGTACGTAACATAGGTCGTCCGAAAAGTTTCTTTCGTTTTATAAGGAAATAATGGATTATATATTTACCGTTTTATATTATTTTATCGAATTACGTATAATCCATTTTGTTTTATCAAAATAAAAATCGCAACGTTCGACAGATTAGGTTTCATGTTTGTATACAGATGCATCATTGTGAAAGACGGGTCTGTAAAAGAAAGACACTTTTCGGACAACGTAATAATAGAAAACCCGTAATCTTGCGTCCAACTTGAATCTAGTTTACGCTAACTTACTACATAAAAATAATCAAATCTAACATCATAATAACAACACGTAATATCAACAGCGACTCCGTATTTTATAATTCGATACAAAAGTTCGTTAACGTAGCACAACAATACACGATATTCACTCTCGGTATCTTTTTCTCTCGCACACAACATACCCTTCCTTATATCCAACACCGTTTCAAACCTTCTTCGTCTTCGCTTTCCCACGAAACGCCGACAATTTCGTCCAACCAAAGACGTTTATTCTCTACCAAAGACAACTCTGCGATTCATGATGAACGGAATCTGGCCGGTGCGTACGATCCATTTCACACCCGAGAACACCAACAGTCATCCTAGAAACAGACTATACGACGTGGTGAAATAACGTCGGGAAAGGATCGAGATACTCGAAAAGAGGAGTAACGTAAGATACGTAGAGCAGGTAGCAGCACGGCGAGATCGTTGGAGCCGCAATCCGGTAGGACGTGCCTTGATGCGCCGTGCTGGCTCGAGATACGTGCGCGAAGATGCTACTTCTTCCGTGCAACTAGCCAGGGTAATGCTCGGGACCAGCCGCCGCCACCGCCGCCGCGGCAAGTGCATCGAGAGCACGCCGCCGCCGCGGCCTCCGGGATAATTTGCCCTCGAGAAAATAACAGGGTGGCGTAGGGACGCCTGGCTGTCGAACGACGTGCACCGTAGCGGGCCCTCCGCCGTTTCTGCGTACCTACTTACGTACCTATGCTCCGTGGAAACAAAGACGGAGAGAGCGGTATGGTGTATCGGTGGTATTTACCGGGATGGTCGGCGATTTTTGTTTACCGCGAAGAGATGTGTTGAATGTGTGGAAAGAGGATTTCGGCAGCTTAAGGTGATGTGAAAAAGTTTGGACCACGTGGTTATCGAAGCATTGGAGATGGCGATGGGGGATTTTCTTGGAAGCTTTGTGCGATAAGTGGAAATTGGATTCAGGACATGGAAATGGTACTTGAAGAGTTGAGAAACGTTCTTCGCGTTGAGATTATTATAACGATGGAGCGATCGAACATTGTTAGCGGACATGTGTGCTCGCGAGGTTTTTGGATGTTTAAACTGTAGTTTTTATTTAGATAGTTCTAAATCAATCTGATCAACATCCAAAGAAACGTCGATAAAAACGATCGATCGATCTAGAATGTAAATTTTCTCGAGGTATTTTCCCTCGTTTCAATTTCTCACTCAGCTCGAAGCTGTTCGCCACGAAGAAAAAGGAATGACAAAAAGCGTAGAAAGCCCTTTTCTCCCCAACGGTGGTCGATTAAAACAGTGGCCTTGTAGTCGGTAATTTCCGGAAAATCGAGGCCAGTTTTTCGCCCATCGCGATCCTACGCTCCACCGAAGACTCGTTAATCTCTGCATCGGCGATGAATCGTCGCTGCAACCCTCCGCATCGGCAGGTGCGGCCAGCCTGTTCCGTATCGAAGTTTAATTCCAGAACGGAACGAGGGTCGGGGGTGGTCGGGCGAAGGCAACGAAACCGGAGCAACGGCGGCGCGTAGTCGCTCTAACAAGGCGAACTCATTACCATTCGTCAATTTGACCTACGTTCCGCCGGAGTGACCAATGGCTCTCTATTCCGTGTAATGGCCTGCGCTCCGACATTCGTCACTGTGGCACCCGGGGCCGTTATAACTGGAGCAGCCCGTTCTAAAGCCCCGATCGCCGGTCCTTCGTGCATTCTCCGACGACAGAGAGACTCATTTAGATCTGTGCAGAGTGTCCACGCGGAAAGATTAAACAGTCGGCCGATGGAAGCCTAAAGAGCAAGATGCCAGTATTGGAATAGGTTCGACCGTTGGAAAGTGGCATTTAATTTCGGTTTCAAGTTCGACAATCGTCGGTCGACGAGAACTTCTACAAAATCGATCGGTCGTTCGTCCGTCTTGAGGTTATTAGATGTATGTGAATACAAAGGAACCCGTGGATAAATTGTAAGGTAGAAAATATATTTTAAATACTAAAGTGTAAATACAAATCGGAATATAATTGAGCTGATACAGATTCGCACGCCAGCAGTGTTACCCTATGACTGAAAATCCTGAAGCCAACGTTGCCTGTGTACTGTTTATGGTTTGCCTTCGACCCAGTCTTTTGTCTATACGCTGTCGATGGCTTCGGTGCTTGAGAAAACTAAAAGATGTAGAGTTTTCTTAGAAGCGATGACCACTTCAACAGTCCGATCGAGCTATTTACTTCAGATCAATTCGACTTGAAACTCGCAAAAATTTATCCAAAATCTGAATCCGATCTCCAGTATCGTTTATAATACGCATAGCATGATTCGAGAAATCAAAGAAATTTTACAAATTCGCGGTATAACGCGAGACTTGACATACACGACGATATGCGAGCTTCTATCAACGCACGAACATTCTCGTTCTCTTTAACGTCGAAGTATTCTCGCAGTTGGAACAGCAGCAGCGAATCCCCGGCTTCGTGGGAGATCCTCGACGATGGCTCGTTGCCGAACAAAGACGGCGTGCGTGCACCACTACCAACGAGAACAACGAACTTCGCTCGTCTTGCTCTCTCATCCGTCTCTTCCATAGCTAACCGTTCCTCCCCTTTCGCTTTCTCTCCATGTGTTCGTCCGGTGGTTCGCCGTGTCGGTTGGCATCGAGTCATTCGTTACGAGGCCGCGAACAAGAGCAATAAACGTGTCGGAGTGCAGTAACGGGTGATACGTACGACGTGAACCCCGGCCTCTCTCGACCTTCGCTTTATAGGTCTACTTCGCCACGACCCCCCCGAGACTCGATTTGTCAACTCGTTAGTGGAACTCGTTTAACCCCGGGGCCGCGTTTCGTCTCGCGCTCGCTGACCGTTCCCTCTAGTTGCTTTCTCTCTCTCTCTCTCTTTCTCTCTTTCTCCTCGTATTCGATCTATACGCGGTGGAGCGCTGTCTTCGTTGCGCCTTTAGATATTAGTTTCCGGGGTCGGAGGGCGCGATCGAGAACGAACGCTGGAATTTACACCGTGTCCCGGCGCGACGGTTACCTGGGCATTTGTTAACACTTCGAGCCAATTGCTGCCGTTGTGGCAGCAGATGCTTCGAGGAGCTTGTTGAAACGACTGGGAAGATCTACACCGCCCTTTTAAGTTGAAATATATTTCGAAAGATCCGAGAAAATCGAAGTTTCATATTTTGGTACTGTGTTTGTAACAACCTACATAGCGTAACTTTGAGTCGAATGATAATTTCGATGTCTCTTACGAAACGAAAGAACGCTCGATAGGACGTTCGAGTTAAGGAAAAGCGGCATAGTGAAAGAGCTAAGAAGCATCGACAACTACCAAATTACATCGCATAAGGTTAACAGCGAATAAATTTGAAAGAGTTGAGATTAGACCATTAAGAAACTGTTCGATGCAACGAGTTTTCGCGATGCAGCATCGAACGGACGAGCGTAGGACGTCAACGAGCGGAAGGCGCGGCACGATGGACGTGAGAGCACGATAAATTGGAAGAGCGGACGGAATCGTTGAATTCGCGGGGCGATCGATAGGTTTAAAAGCGGCTGGCTTTTGCGTGGATCCCCTTGCGGGCCGGTCCGGCCTGGCCCGCAATACCTAACGGAGTTTATTCGACATTGTTGAATGGCGGCAGTTGTAAAAATGATAACGGATGACCCGTGAGGCACGTTGGCCCTCTCGGGTAATGAAGTACGGTCAGTACGGACGGCCTGCCCCTTCGCCGAATGCCAAGCCATCTCCTAGAACACGTTCCCCTCGGACGACCGTACACCGCTCGGATTTACACCCCGTCTCGGACACCCGTCACTTTGAGATCCTTTCAAGAGAGTCGATAATTTCGCAGCCACGCAGAAATCGCGTTTCGGGAATGTTTGTGTTTAGAGAGGATACCATGGTATTTGCTCTTTGATGGGAATTCTCATAGGTCGTCTGGTAAATACGTTCGACATTAATAAAAGAAAATAAAGATAGAGAGAAATACACGTTACTATTCGGATAATAAAACGCTTGGATAATGAAACATTCGAATAGCAAAATCGTTGGAGAGTAGACGTTCGAATAATGGAGGTTCTACCGCAATTTTCGCTCGGATTGACGTAACAACGAAACCGAGATTGAATTGCCTCGTTTGAAATAAAAATATCGCGAAAAAGTCCATGGTATTCGTTTATCTCGTTCGTTGCCACGAGATCCGAAACAATACGTCGGATAGCGTATCAAACAATTTGATAAGAATATAAGAACTTTTCTGACGCGTCAAATTTGCCGAAAGTATGTACACGATTTTTTCTATGGCGAGAAAAAATCCTCCTTTTTCGTTCCTTTGAAACCGTTCAAACGTCGTCCTTCTTATCCGAATTTCATTCTTCGCTGCCGGTTATGTCACTTGTTCATTCTCCCTGTTTTACGATCGGAGAAATCGAAGAGAAACGAAAAGGGCCACAGGATCCCAATGGGGAAACGTCGAAGGGAGGACAACGGGCGATACGCGTTGTAGCCTTCATAAAATTCCTTGCCACTACCGGGAAACACAACGCAGCCTGTAATTAGCACTTGACGATGCATTAGTGCGGTGTGGTCTCCCTCGTCTCTTCGAGCGAACAGAGAACGCCCTTGCAATAAAGTTGAAATGACCGGCGGTCCGTCGTTAGCCTCCGAACTGCTCTTGGAAAACTGACCGGGACCCTTGTTGCGTGTTTCCTCGAGAAGCTTTCTATTCCGCGTCCGTGAACGGTGTTCCGTGTCATTGATGAAGCGCGTGGAGAAATTTGCGGTGAACACAAGGTGGACGATGATGGATCGGTAACGAAACGTTAATGCAACTACGCGTTTCAAAGATAAAAACGTTGTCATAATTTTCGCAGCGACCAACCATTAGGCATTCGAACTTTTGAGAAATTAGAATCCTCTGTAAGACAGTCGGTTTTCTAAGCAACGAATTCCTGCGTGACCACAGACCTGAAATAAATAGCAGTTTGGTAGAGGCCATTTAAATAGGCCTTCCTATTGGCGATCGCGCATAGTCGGTTCAACTGGAAACTAGACTAGCCGCGAGACGAGGTCGTGAAACAAATCCGCCGAAGAAGCTGCTTCAAAGTGAAAGAGAAATCCCGGCAAAGGACGCCGACCGCACCGTTCGTGCCATTTTGCGCTCGCATCGCTCGCACGCTTTTCACCGAGCGTCTGCGGCAAAACCGAACTTTTCCGTCTCTTTGCTTGCGAAAAAATGCTCTATGCACCAGCACTGCGCACAAATTCAGCAGAGTTTCGCCAGCTAGTGGCAGTTTGCTAATTCTATACCCTATTCACGATACTGCAAGAATTTTCTAGCGGTGTTGGAATACTTTCGACGTTCGTTCGGTGATTTTTTAATTCCGTCTTAACGAAAACATTCTAGTACGAAGTCGAAGACAAGTAGATAACTTTATTAAACATTGTGCGAGAAAACATAATTGGAATGAGAAAAATGTAAATTCTGACGAGTTACTAAGATTATCTGTTGGGATACGATATTTCACGCATGGGCATAAGTAGCTTTACACAGACACCTACACAGGCATTTGAACAGGACACTTACACAGGTCATGCTCGTTACTGTATAGAGAGTGGGGCTCAAAATATTTAAGGGATCACGGGTCGCTAAAGTAACTGGCCAACAATCAACAATTCTTGTATACGTTGTTAATTATATCACTCGCTTATATACATCAGGTTCTGTAGTTACGTTTAATAAACATCAGTGAATATTATTTCAACACAGTCATTGTGTCTTCCAAAGATTATTAATCTTAACTTCAAGATTAAATTCTAGCATTATCTATGAATACATTACCCATAATTACGATATTATATACAATGGTTCTTTATGTAATGCGATATTAATGCAGATTGAAATTCACTTGCACTGGAAATTACTATGGATATAAAATATAACGTTAATAATATAGGTTACGGGAACTAGCGATAAACAGACTGACAGTTATATCGACGTAATACGAACACCCGATCTGCTATTTTATTTGTTCACGGAGAGCTGTCTTTTGACGAGTGTCAATCATATTACGAAATTCGCGTGGTGATTACGAAATCGATCCCTCGGATCCGCGAGCTGCCATCGCGGAGACTATTTCTACGCAATTTACACGGAAATCGTAGCGATAGTTGCACCATGTAGAAACGTTCGATAAAATAATAACACCTCAAAATTGCTTTATCTCTCGCGGCACTCACTTGCGTAAAGTATCGATCGGTCAAATGGTCGGTGTTTCGAAATTCTGATTGAATCGGTGAATCGTGCGGAATTCTCACGACCGGAAAGACACGATTCTTACAGAATTGGATTTTGTTACATTTTCCGTTATAATATCTGTAACTCGTGGTAGTTTTTTTCATAGTTGATAGGCTATTGTGACAGAAGATATAATCGATGGGACACGTATTTGATGCAATTCGTCGAAGAAATAGAAACGAAACGAATATACGTAATAACGTTGTTCGAAACAATTTCATTTAGTACGAGTTAACGATATCGCAAAGTATTTCTCGTGTTACAGCAGAAAATCCTTCGCTTCGACGGTGAACGAAATAAAGAAAGACGAACGTAGAATTGTAGAAGGATTGGCTGTACTCCACCCTTTCTTCCAATTGCCCTCGTTCCAACATTGGCGAAATCAATGATTATAATGATCAATAAGAAGAGAAAGGGTACATAAATAATTCTAAAATCGGTTTTCGTGACGGTAGTTCGCGCGGTAGGTCTTCGGTCGTTAATCCGAAAGATTCACGCGCATTTTTCCCGCGGTGAATTGCGCCAGGTAAATGGCAATTCCCCAAAGGAATATATTTTCCGATACTTAATCTCAAATTACGATCGTTAACGTGGAAAGGGAGCAAAAGAACGAGCGGCGACCGAACGTCGATAATGAATCGCGGGTATCTTGTTCGACAAGCGCACGGAGATCTTGAAAATTGCATCGCGTAGACGTGCACAATCGACCGCCGCTGCAACACTGTGCCTCGACTTGATGGGCATCGTGTTCCCTACAGGTCGATCCACGTAACGGTTTACCCTGAGATTTCGATCTCTCGTCCGAACTGCGGTTCCACGATTCGGCGAAATCCGCCATACGAAAGCTCCTTGGAATCGTTTTAAATTTTTGGTCCTAATTATCTTCTCTTTCGGACGTACGTCGCATGTTTTTCAAGAAATGTTCATTTCCTCGGATGTAACATGCTTGGTTGTTAAATGGTTAAAATAATGGGTATTTTACAGCGAAATTTTCGCGCAAGAATCATCGATCGAGATTGGTCGATTAACAGCGAAAACGTTGTAACTTCTCCTCTGCTCCTCTAAATAGACCTCTTGAGGTTTCACTTTCGCTCTAAGAAAGAAACAAACTTCGATAAATTGGATATTGGACGAACCCTGTTTCACGTTTCAACCAGTAGATCAGATCTTATATGCGCATCTCTACTTTGCACAACCTACGTGATATAATTGCACGGAAAGAGACCTACAATTTCCGTATTACCCACCGTAAAATCGCTAAAAATGGACATTCCCTGTACTGCCCTTGCCGTTTGCGCCAAGCATCTCATAGCCAGACTTACTTACTCTCTTATTCTGTTGCGGAGGTTGCAAGATCGCTCTCGGATCCGGTGGTCACGGGCAGGACGTTAAAGGAAGGCCGCACGGTGCGGTGGTCGGTGGCGGGTCGGTCGGTGCAACGGTCGGCGCAATTGTCGGCGTGGTGGGCGCGGCCGTTCTCCAGAGGCCGAGAGGTCGTCCCGAGGGCCGCTGGGAACCGGCGATTGTCGCTTGTGGCTGACTCCTTTCGAGGAGCACGCACTCTCCGCCGCCGGTGCACGCCGCGGTGCAACCTGCGATTACCGGACGATTTTCAGATCGGTAGCGGCCGACCGTCTCGCATTTTTTCGCACGCTGCACGATCGTCCGCGCGCGACCTCTTCTCCCGGGACACGTTCCTGACCGAGCGGCGGCGGCGGCGGCCGCCGCTGTTGTTGAATAGACGTAAACCGGGGGCCTGGTCAGCCGGTAATTGCTCAGCCGTTCCCTCTTCTACATTGTACCACGGACGTTGCCGGTTTTTTCGCGCCGTTACTAAACGCTCCAGCTGCTTTATTTTCCGCGGATTCCTCGGTAATCGCCGGAACGTGAGCTGCGGAACTCGAGACCGCGACTCTGTCGTTTTCTCCAGACTAAAGGCAGAGAGACGAAGAGAGGCAATGTATCGGGGTAAGAATTGTTTGATGCAAAACAGATCTAGGCCACAGATAAGATAGAACGAGCAGTGTCACGATTTTCTGATTCCGAGGATTCATGCAGTTCGGTTGATAGATTGATTGGGTTAGATTACGAAACAGGTTGCTGGAACTCGGTGCAAAGGATAGCGACAGCGTTGAGAAATATAGCTATTTTCGAAATTCTACGTTTGTTTTAATAGACCGTCGCTATAGGCAGAATCTTGAGAAATCGTGATCCGTCGTTTCTTCATCGACGTCAAATTTTTCGGCATGTTTATCGAAGAACTTAAAGGAGGGCGGATTGCGCAAAAGAAACGAAACGTTAACGAGAGTAGATGGTTGAAGACACGACGAGGTCGCGGTGAAAGAACGAAGCATGGCGTGAAGGATTCAGGATCGGCTCGGAAATGATTCAGGGGCTGGTGGGGTTTGTATCAATCGGAGCCGGAGGTTGCGTGCTTGAGGTCACGGAGATGGATGGGAATAAGGCGATCGCCCCTCCTACAAAAAGCGAGCAAAATCGAAGCAGGTGCAATTGCTGCCGACATCTACCTCGCTCTTTCTCCCTCTCTTGCTCCGTCTCATTTTCTCCGTTACGCGAAGGTGAACGAAGAATCGTCGAAACAATTATAGAACGAGCGATGAACGGGGTGTGCAGTATGCAATTCTGTTCGGGGCTACCGTACTTATAATTGCTTCCGAAGCAATAACGTCCCGCCGTGGAAAAATCCCGCTTCCAGACCATGGAAGAACAAGAAAAGGATCGCGTGATACTCGAGGTCGACGCTGCGTTTCTACGTGTTCCCAACACCGACCGATTTTTACAAATTCCGTCTTTCGGGTCTGAATTACTCGCGACTGCCGCAATTTTAGAAATTTCCTTCGTTAAATGGGATGCCATCGATGCGATCGATTTCCTTTCCGCTCGAAAAGTTTCGTCGCTTCGGTTTTCTTCTTTGATTTGCTTCTTTTTTCGAACAATTTGCGATATAGAATACAATGTAAAAATCGTATATATCCGTGTCACTGATTTCGTCGTTAGTGTGCATAAATAAAAGTTTAGAAAGCGTTACTTCCGACACACCCAAAGCATTCACGTTCCATCAATTAGTTTTAGATCAGCTTTATCTCTGACACTTACTCCAGTTGCAACTAATTTCAATTTACATTCTAATCGCACGCACTCGATTCCAACATCTGGCAACGTTTCCATTCACACGGTATCCACTGACTTACGCAGCATCCTATTCCACTTCGTCGTCCTATCGTTATCCTTCATAAAATGCAGAAAAAACGAAAGAAACAAACGAAAAATAAGAGGACGGAAGAAAGAAACGCTGCAGGGGACAATCGTTGGACGCGAGTTTCCCTATTCAACGGTCGATTAAACTCTTGCAAGGCTGATGCTCGTATCCACCTGTGCCCACGGGGAACATAGCCGCGAATTTACGCGCGGTAAGGTTAATTGAGTCGCCATAATTTCATGAGTCAGGGCAGCGGTATGCGCTTGGTGAGTTTATTCCCGGTCAGAATCGGAGTAAATCTGAATGAATAGCCTCGTAATACCGGCGATAATGAGAAAACGCGGCGGATCCCGTTATCCACCGTCTAGGATCGCCATTTTTTCCGGCGATGACCGCGCCAAGGAAGAGGAGAGCGGTCACGGAGCACGCACTTAACAGGTGCCATTTTTTTCTTCCCATTTACTAGCCTTTTTTCCCCCACAACCGCGGCGCAACAGGTATTTATTATTTTTAACGATGAAATTGCATTCGTGGCAACGAGCAGATACAGATAATTAATACGGCCCGCTTAGAGAAACAGCCGATCGCCTTTCTTCTTTTATTCCGCTTCTCTCTTCCTCTACTTTCTTCCATTACTCCTATTTTAATTTCTAATCCACGCGGTAATTCTTTAATCGTGAAATGCAGCGAAACGAAAGGAGGTTAGCTTATTTTGGAAACGCCTGTAAATGCTGAACATTTGACAAAGACTCATGTACGTTCGTGCAGACTCGATCGATTCTCGTAAGCCGATCTTACGAGCGTCAGTAGGGCGAAAGACTCGCAAGGACGTCAGGGATAATTCCAGGTCCGTGCGAGTAACGACTTCCGAGGATCAGTCGTAAAACAGATCCGTTTTAGCAAAAGCTAGGAACCCGCGGCGGAGTAATATAAATTTGTCGGGGTCGGTGGTTGAACGCGGTGCAGCGTGGCGATATCGAGCTCGACCGTGTGGCCACGGATCGTGTGGCTGCCTCGCGAGGTACTACTTCGCTCTCTTTGGTCATTATCCTTTTATTACCGGCGCGTTATTTAGAGAACCGATCCTTGGGAGCGTTCATACTCGCGGCCGATCGCTCGACTGGAAAACGACCCATACGGCCGCGCGCTGCATCATCGCCGCTGCATCTCGTAAATAAAATACCGTTCGATCGTGCGCCTCTATCCGATCCTGTGAGCCGCTCCTCGCTCGCCGTCAAGCTATTTACGATTCACGCCGCCACGAACTTCACCCTAACGACACACGTACTTTTTTTATTGCCTGGTACCTCCAACCGCCGCGCCGTCCGTGTAACACCGCCCATCTGTACCGCGAAACCGATCCCTCTATGTATCAACCGATCCTACGCTCCGTTCGACGATATTTGCGTTTAGGGATGGAATCGAGTTTCATGCTACGTGCTTATGGACGCGAGTTAATCTCAGTGTAGTAGATTTACTTGGGAATTTGAAGATCACTGGTAAGAGACAATGTTTTATCGCGTGCGAACGAGAATGGAAGAGTAGGAAACACCGCCAGCGACAAAGTTGAAAAGCTTTGTGAAGAGCTTCCGAAATACTTATAATTAGAAAGCGTTGTCTCTGAAAAGAAAAATATCAGCGCGAAGAAACATTGGTTAAAAATATTGTAGTATCGTGGTCGAACGAGCCTGGGGGATGTCGTGCGAATTATAAGCAATTATAAGCAAGCGGTTGCTGAGCACGTGCATGGTGGGGCTAAGACAAAAGATATGAGGCTAAGACAAAAGACAAGGGGTTGCTAAGGGATATAAACGAATTAACAGCAGTATGAGTTGAGAAGCCAGAGAGCGCGAATTGCGTTGTCGACAGATGAATTGAATCCGTGGTGACGAGAGTTGCAAATTAATTATCTAGTTGTCTTAATTATAATACGTTATTGTGATTAGTTCACGTTAAACAACCATCGTTTCCTGTTTAATCAACATCCGTTTAATCCATTTGTTATAAATAAGCTAATCATAATATTACGATACTACAATATATTTAATTAATTACATAAAATTTCCTGGCTTTTGTCCATGCAATCTATGTAAATGAATAGAGCATCGAGTTTTCTGTGCACCTAAGAGGTGGCGCAGACAGGCTTTTCTACGGATACGCTTTTATGAATTTCGACTACGCTAAACGCGTAAGTTTTCTTTTCCTCCCGAGAAACTCGTTTCTTAACAGCTGCGGTGTTTTCTACGTGCGCTTTTCCATTAGGATTTGTCAAACGCATTCGGAAAGAAAATAATTTACGTCTATTATTTCGCGAATAGATTAACGCCAACAGGTGTACTTTCGAGTGAAATAGGCGATCGATGTTTTATCGCGTGGAATGTTACAACATTAACGTAATATCGAAGGTTGCGACATCGTCAAACGCAAATATTCATACACGCGTGTACGTAAAAAATGAGCTACTAATCGCAATTACTCGCCGCTTCGTACTTCTCATATTTGCATTTCATCGAATCATCGCCTCGTCGCAATTCTCTCTCCATATTTACGAGGTTGTCCACGCTTCGCTTCCTAGTTTCAGAGTACATTAAGAACTAGACTCTAGCAGGGATTAGTGACATTACTTCTTTGCAAGGTTATTTATAAGGACACGGTCATACAGGTTTTACAACTAGAATGCACCGCTGGAGAGCATTTATTAGCAGGAAATAGATTGTTCTCGGCTTCCCTTAGCGCCATTCCGGGTTGACTCGCAGGAAGTCATTACACATGTGTCTAGCGCTAATGCACTGAACGCTTCGTACTTTATATCCGTACGTAATACTTTATTCTACGTTTCTGTATTCCCTCTTTGTTAAAATACTGAGTTACCTTGTTTAAAAAAAATGTCCTTCTTTCGGATCAAGTACTTGCCTTTTTCATTTTGTTCTTTCTCAGCCAAACGTAACCTCGAAGAAAATAAAATACGAGAGAAACTCGACCACGAACTCGACCACGAATCTCCGCAAAAACGCTTACCATGGCGATCCACGATCGCGGTTGTCACTTTAATCGTCGAAGAAACGAGAATCACGCGAAATCGAACGTAACCCGCAACCATCCGCGTCCGTAAATATCCGGCAAAGGGAAAGCACGACGCCGCGTCCAGACGTTCTCTCGCTGCGTGTACGAAAAAGGCCGCGCGTCGAGCAGAGAGGCACGCGCGCGGCAGTTCCGGTTCTAACCCTCTCGAGCGCCGAAATATCCGGGCCGCTCGGTATCAATCCTCCGGAGCTCTTAAGAGGATCTCGCTGCTTCTCCTTTCTCTCGTATCTCGCGATGGCAATTAACGTGGCAGACGATGTTGCAACGCATTCTGCCAGACACAACAATATAAAATCTGTTCACGGTAGTGATTCTCGCGGCCGTTGAAATTATTCCGTTTCGTTCGACGACGTCGTTAATAATACATATAACACGCCGCGGCCATAGTAACGGCCACTGGCCGACCAGTAATTGCCTTTTAAAAATCTGATTACCCGGCCCTGCTTACTGTAAATCGTTCAGACCTGTTGACTTTACGCAAAAATGACTACCGACGCGGCTTCTCCGCCGTCTGGCTGCGAATCAAAAGGCTGATAAACCTCGGCTGCTGGATTAATTGGTTCGTTACGAGGCCACAGCGTTCGTAAAAGTCGCCCGTGTATCGGGCAATGGCTGCTCCGAGCGCATTCTGACTGTTCAGTGGTTCAAAACGAAGTGCTTCCGTCGTTGGAAACCTTCTACTTTCTTCTTTAAGCGGAGCGTCGTTTTAGCAAACTCGTTGCAGATCGTTTGGTCCGCTTCAGAAGTGTTCACGTCCCAGTAACACTTGTTCGTCGCTCGAGTGTTCCGCGAATTGTAATGGCACGTGGTGCTCGAGATTTTCTAAGAGAAATTTTACGACCGAGTCGCGATCGCCTGTTGCCTGGTCGCTACGATTCGTGGCCCCAACGTTATTTAAGTTTACCGCTGAAATTAAGCTGTGTGCACGATCTGGTCGAAAAATCACGCTTTATCGGTCACCGATAAAAATTACCAGAAAATTAGAAGGAGGAAACAGCGTGATTGTAAGAGAAATGCGATTAAGTATTCGCGTCGCGTATTTAATTCGAAATATTTCGAAAAATAATGTCCGTGTATCCGTCATACTCGGCGCGATCTTCGCAGGTTTAATAGCTTCTATCGCGTGTTCACACTTTCGTATCTAAATCAGCCGAGTATCTAAATGGTATCAGATCGACCAAGTTGCCACCTTAGCGGAAGTGACCAGAAGGTTCGGCTGACAGTAATCACAGACGAGAGGTATCAGGCTCGGTTGCCGGTGGTTCGCGTGTGTTTATAAAGCGATACATTGTCGAGGAACGATCAGAGAACGGTCGCTGGTGTTCACACGAGCGTGCCGAGCGGCTCGGGGCAATTAAAAAATTAGCCACGCTCGGGAACGAATAGGAAGAGCGGTTGCCGCGATTTGTCGGGGTGCGCGCGCGCGAACGCGTGCGTGTGCACTCGTTCGCTCGCTGAGTGCCGGTAATTATTTCGACGGAATCGGCTCTGACGGGCTTAATGGCAGCTAGTCGGTCTCAGAGCACCGGCAATTAATCACTATTCATTAAGAGGCCGAGCCGGAAGCCTGAGACGAGGAAAACGAAATTACAAGCCGACCGTCTTCCTTCGCGATCCTTTCCGTTTTCATCGAGAACGGTAACGCGCGTGCGTCCAAGCTCGCCTATGATTTCACGCGATTATTCCGACATTTTTCTCGTTGGACGTTTCTCGAAGATTCCCTGTTTTTACGACCAGTAATACCGTTAGTTTGCCAATACCGAGCTATACTTGTACGTCATAGTAATTTGTTAATCTATATTCTTTATCGGTAAATTCCACGATAAAGCGTCTCTCGTCCTACTGGAATCGGGCAGTGAAAACAGTAGAATTCGGTTTTGACACGATGTAAGAGTAAAACATAGGTATAGGCGTCTAGCGACCCATGGAAAATGCCGTAGGAAAAGTTTCAAGTTAAAACGAAAAATCAAAACTGAGAGAGACTCATATTATTGCACCTTTGAATACTAACGTTGTTTTTGGGTTACGAGATATAGATCGTTACTGCTGTTAATATAAATGTATGAACGTGTTTCCTATGATATTCTTTCGGTATTGTAGCATTGAGTGAGCGACGATCAAAATCGGCATACATTATCTCTGTACCTATACTTGTTTCGATGTATCTTGTTACTACAAATTCATCCACTCGTTTCTTTATCAAACAAGCCTCCGCGTTAACCACCTCAAGCGTAGCCAGTATTTGGATGGGTGAAACAGTGTCCTATCGTGTGCGACATTTCGCGATATCGTCAGTTCGATCGAAGCTCCGTGTCGTCCGTGGATATGGCAAACGAAACGTCGATAAGCGGTAGGCTTTTAAAAAATTCACAAACGATAGCCGGTTATTTCCGCACAATCTACATATACGACGAAATTAATACTTTTACCTTTGAGAATTGTGGGTCTTAATCGCCGAAATAAAAGTAAAGGAACACTAAGGTTACACTTAGAATTTATATTAAAATAGTTTTAGATTTATTTAATAAACGATTCCTACGATCTTCGTCGATATACATTGGCACGCGTCTCAGCACTCTCTTTGTCTCTCCATCTTCCACACTGCCAACGGAACAGTTACATTCATCTGTTTTTCGAGACGCCGTACACACATACACTTCCCCACACTTATATTCACGTACGTGTGTCACTACTACGCGATCAATCTAGTCTAGTACACAAAATTATACATATCTCAATAACCTTATGCCATCGAATATCGATTTCCGCCTAAACTCGTATGTTAAGTCGATATTAATCCTCCGTCTTGTGACATCGAATCACGCTCGTGACAGACCTTCTAACTTATTTATGACAAAATTTGGGTTAAATTCTGATTACAATTTCAAACACCGTAAAACGCTTGAATAATTAATAATTACTACAGAGATCAATTAAGTCAAGGCGTTAAACACTTATAACTTGTATAATCTGTACGAGGAAGATTAGATACAAAAAATCCAACGTTTTGTCTTTCTAACCTAATCGTGGAAGTTGCACGATCGGAATTCACCGCAGAAAGTGGATCAATCGACGCGATCGTGCGGAGATGTTGGTCGAGTCGAAGAGATTCGCGTGGCGGCTAGTGTCGAGGTTTCTTCGAGGCTTCGGTCTACACACCGCCAAGGGGATTCAGGACCCTTCTTCCGACCGCTTTAAACAATTTTAAGGCTCATTTCCCCCCTTAAAGCGAATATCCTGTGCGAGGAGACTACGATAGGACAAGGACCACCCCATGACCCGAGTCAACGAGCTAGAAAAGGAGGGACGATCGGAAGAGAGGAAAGGGAGGCCGCGAGGCATCTTACTTCGGGCTCCGTAGCCATCCGGCAACCCCTTGGTGAAAACTGGAAGGTAACCCTCGTATTTACCAATTACCTAAGTAATCTGCAGCGGCTGAGCTCCGTCTCTGTCCTCGCGACTTGCCACGGTTCTCCTTCTGCGGTATACGTCCTCCCTTGCCAGCCTTCGACTAGCCCACGGCGAACGGTGCTTGGTATTTTCAGGCTCACCGCTGACAAACGCGGGACATTTACCTCGCCGCCGCTTTAAACGACGAACGACCGTCTTACGCCGCCGGTCATGTGTAACGTAAGGACCTGGATCCCTTTGGTCTTTGGTCTTTCTCGGTTTTATAAGAGTATGTGCGATGGACATCGAGTGCAAACGTTGACGAAGGAAGGGACATCTTCTCTTTCATTTTAAATGAAGCGATATAAAAATTAGGTGAAAGATGTTTGTGTACAATTCGCCAGGCGAGTTGTATCCAAACAAGTCAGCTACTTGTGTACTGAGAAATTGCGTTCGAGCAATTTTAATTACCTTCCGATCGCTTAGCTATTCTTGCCAAAATAAGCTCAAAACGCTGTATTTTTTCCGTCTAAAAGAAGAACTCACAGCGTCGCGTCTCGCAAACTCAGTCCGAATGCTACCGTTTCCGTACAAATCTCTTCGACTCGGATCTTCGTAAGAGTCTCACCTTCAGCCAAAGATACGATCGACGATTATTCTGTAATCAAGACTAATTATCGCGGGATCGTAATACGCTTTCCTCGGTAGCAGATCGCGTCACGTATGAACCGTACGTTCTTCGAGAAAACCACGTGAGCGCAACGGAAAGGAGCGAAAAAGGCGGAAGAACGACGTCTACCGCGAAGGAGAAGAGAATCGACCGACGTAGTCGTGGGTACACGCGCGAAAGAGACATATAATAGCAACGGTGCAATCTGCATATATTACACGAACGTACGTGAAACACGTCCTCGGTTGTTCGAGCGAGTAGGGAGTCGATTCAACCTGTCCCTCTCTCTCTCTCTCTCTCTCTTTTGCTCGCTCGCTCGCTCTGTTGATCGCGGCAGAGGTGCTCTGTCCTCGGTGTTTCTCACGGAAGCTGACTCGAGACGCATGACGGTCCCAAGGTCTCATTGAATAAGCCGGTTGGTTGGAGGAATCGGCTCCTTGGTTAAACCTATCGTACGTATCGCCCGCGCGCGCGCGCGCGATCGCAAGCACCCTAGGAATTGCACCGGAGCCATCCGGTTTCCGGTGCCGTTTACCCTCGCACCGCCGACAGCTAATGGCGGAAGAATTTCTGATTAGATGCGATCTAGCCGGCTACGCGAGTCGAAAGCGTAATTGAAATCGCGAGCGGCGTTTTGTTCATCGTCCCCGACATTTCTCCCCTTCCGAGCGCCGATGTTTACGGTATTTTTCCTTTCGTAGATGCGAAGTGGAGCTGCGAATCGAGGGGACTGGAGGACAGAGATCGATTCCTTCCTTTCTTCTTTCCTTTGTCTTCTTTCTCTCGAAACCATTAGACACTCGGATCGTGAAAGAAAAGCTTCTCTTGGTCGAGCTACGGTTTACATCGAGCATCGTTCCTAGTCGTCTACGCGACAACCCTATTGTGCTTTCAAACGTAGAAACGAAAGACGAGAGTTTCTGTAGTCTGTTTCAACAACTTACTATAAAAATATCCGACAAATATTCAGTCGACGTCTTCGATTCTATAGCCATTACGTTATCGAACTCAGCGACAAACCCAAAGATCATCGTATTAGGTCGTCCAAAAAGTTTCTTTCGTTTCATAAGGAAATAATGGATGCGCAACATTTTTCGTTTTATATATATTTTATCGAATTACGTATGATGCATTTTATTCTATCAAAATAAAGATCACAACGTTCGACAGATTAGGTTTTATGTTTGTATAAAGATGCATCGTTGTAAAACACGTGACTGTAAGAGAAGGGTACTTTCCGGACAACCTAATACAAATCCACAAAATTTCATCGACATACTCGAGCATTATCGTTGCTTTACTCTTCACACGGCAGAGAACTCGCTGGCGAATTACAAGCAAATTACGCGAAGGAACGAATCCAGCTTCCTGGTCGAATCGAGTCTGTAATTGAAATCCCAAGATGATTTTCCCGACGCGGTGGTCCGCGAGCTTCGCTTCCCAGGTCCAAAGGGTAATCCATGTGTAATTAGCGACCGATGGCACTGGTACGGCAGCACGAAACGTCTTCGCGGAAACAGTCGGGTCAGATATTTGCTATCCGGTAACAATGGCGGATGGGTTCATTAATTAATAGGCTGGCAGCAGTCCACAAGCCCACGGACGTCTCTCGTCTGACATTTCGAGTGACAAGCCAGTGTTCCTTGGTAGCGTGACCGACCGTGTCCCGCGTATTTATTATTCACCGCTCCGATAGGTTAACCGTCATGGCGGTTGCTACTTACTTGGAACTCGGCCTCTCGCTCTCTCTACCTTCCGTCACGCGTTCCATTAAACGTCGTAGAGAATTGACGCGTTAGCTCGCGGAAAAGCGCGCAATTTTATCCCCGTGGGAGTCGCAATTAACCCGAGAAGGCGTTGGAATCAACGGAAAAGAAGGGTGAGCGCGAGTTGGCCGATGGGCCAACGCGATTACGTGAGACGCGATCGACACCTGGATGATAACTTCTCTCGATAACAGTATACATTTCACGAATGTGGGTAGCGCCGTAATCAGCTTTACAATCGTGCGGGAATGTGAGAAACCAACGGAAGGAGGTGGATGGCCATAACGGTGGCTTAGTAGCTTTACCTACGTTGCTCCTGCTGCACTTTTCAAATTAATACATCTCTACATTCCGTAATCGTCTTTGGAGTAAATGTTCGGAATTTTGAGTGGCTGTCCGTTTATGGCACGGACAGGCCCATTCCCTTCTTTAGGAAATTCCGATCTACATGTTCTCCCCGAACTGTAAATCTAATGACTCCGAGGTCAGATAAAAAACCGCAGGAAAGGACCAGCCGGAAGGTCACGATGGACAGACGAAACCCAACGGCTGGTAGGGAGAATCAGCAACGTAGGAGGACAGTTCATCGTCAGACGTACCGTGCGGGTGGAATTCTTCACTCCCAACAAGATTCTACCATCGCCGTGTTCATAACATCAAACGTTACTTTTACACAACAAGTGCAAATACAGTGCTAGATTACTCTAACACTCGATCTATTAAACCTCCTCCACCTTGAGCGTTAATTCATTCGAGGTACGCGATATCGACCGATCGGTTTGACCTGACCGGTTGCTCCTTAGTCGAGAATTCGCAACAGTAAGAAAATGAAGAGAACAGAACGATACGCTGTATCTGCATTTTTATATCACCGTCGACGGAGCAGACTAATTATCCGGCTCTGGTCGTTCTTCATCCTTGTTGCTATCGATCGTTGTTTATTTAATCTTACTCGTTTATTTAACTAATCATATTTATACTCGAGTTACATTACCGTTCACCAAAAACAGTACAAAACACGCGCGAAAGAATCAGCCATAACGAAAACCCATTACAGCGCCTGGATACATATTCCATTCGCCACTCGACATTCTCATAAAAATACAACCTACCTCCCGTGCCGCGAGAAAACGGAAAAAAGCAACCCCACCCATGAACACCGTACCAGCCATACGACGCCTCGTGACGTGTTGCATCGCGACGATACGTGCTCGCAACTTTTCACTGTATAGGTATCCCCCAAACGACCGAGAAAACGAGCTCCGCGCCACTTGACAAACCGCGTCCCATAAGCAGCTATCGTTTTCCAGGCCTCCGACCGTAGTCATAATCGTAGATTCGGAGTTGCTGCATATTTGATGTCGCGTGGCCCGCGATCGGCCGAATTTTCCCCGGCGGATGGCGGCGTTGCTGGCCATAAGAGGCTTCTGTGATTGAAGGTTAGGGCGGGACACGCCGATACCGCGCGCCGTCCCCCGGCGTCCATTAACTTTTCATCTTTATATAATTCTAGACTCGTACCGGCGCGTTGCAGCTCGTGCTCCTCCTTGCCTGCTTTTTCCGGGCCGCGCGCGCCCGGAACCGGCCGTAATTGCCGGCTATAAAGATCCGGCCGAGATATGGCCTCTCGTTACGAGATTTGCCACCGGTGGGACCGTTCCGCCGTCCATGCCGCCGTAACGTCCTCTTTGTCCCTTCCTCTTTCCTCGTTCCATGTACGCCATCCGTATTTGCCTACCGCGGCCAGGCGGACTTTTACGAGCGACGTCCGCGGTCCCGCTAAATCACTCGCGAAGCCACCGATTACCCTACCGATTGGACTATGTTCGCGTGCACGCGTCCTCAGAGACGTCGCAGGTGACCAACGTAAAGGTTGCTGTCGTGCGAGCGGAAGAAATATAGCAAAGTCGTAAGTCGTCGGTGGTAAAAGATGGTGAAGATCTTCGCGGTGACGTGCATCGTTGCGTCTAGTACTTTTTTCGTATCAATTTGTAGCTATTGCTACAATGTGATATTGTACGTGGAACAAAGTTTGGAGAAAAATAATAATGGCTAGGTGTTTTACTTTGGATCCGTTAAGACGACTTGAAAAATTAACGGACGTCTAACCCTTGATAAGTTGAGCTGGCTGAAGCCTCCAGAACGCTTTTTTATTATGCACAAGGGTACCTTGGCATCTTTAAACGGAGCCATATCGTTCCTTTTCACTGTCGTGTACCGAGGGGGAGAGAAAGCTACGTTCAACGTGTAATGTTACAACTTTTCTCTATAATGGTACGCTAAAGAAGCTAAACGTATGAGAAGTTCAAGACAGAAAACAATAAATCGATGTACAGAATAAAACAATGGAATTCATCGTGCTATCAAAATTGCGCATTTGAGAAACTTATCGTGCTGTGTTATTTCGTACGCAAGTCACAGCGTCGATTATCAGAACAAAGTTGGAACAACTTGGTTGCTTGGTCCGCTTCGAATTTACGTCGACAAGAGGAAATCGACGAGGTAGATCGTGGTGTATCGACGAGGTAAAAGATACGAGGACTGCTGTGGCTGAGAAGCTCGAGGGCTGCGAACCACTTGGAAAGAAATCTATTGCATCCGTGGGTCGTGTTGAACGCGAGGGCGAGTGTGGGCTCAAATGACACGGAATAAAAGTAATGCCCGCGATACACACCGCCCTTGCTCTAAGAACACCCTTCTTCTCGCCCCTGACCACCCCCTCGACGCTCGAGGGTTCCCGCTGGGGAAGCGAGCAATCGATATCCGGGATAAGAAATGTCTGCTCGCGGGCCCTGCCTTTCCTTCCTATCGGTCGACGATTATTTCACGATACAGTGCCGACTGTTTCGCGATCCTAACGCTGGTTTCTGATCGTACTGGGGTCGTGGATGGGGAGGTAAGGGATTGTAAGGGGTTCGAGGACACGTGGAGTTTGTTTAGATGGTAATTTGGCTCGGGGGTTCGGATTCAAGGAGAAGTATCGTTTGAAAAATTGAAGAGAAAAGGGTGAACAATAGTAAACACGAGTAAATGTCTAGTGGGTTGTTGAGCTTATAGTAATGGCGCAATTTTTTATGTTCGTTCCTATGCAATTCATTTTCTGTGTTTGACTTTGTATCTCTTTCTAACATCTTACGCTGTTAAAAGAACTTGTCGTTGTATAATCTTGATACACGGCCGTAGATTACGCTTCAATTTGCAAGGAACAGGAGCGCACATACGATATGTAAATGTAGAACAAATTACCCGTTCTATATATTCATGGCGACGATAAGAGCCCAAAGAAAAGGAAAAAAGAGGTAAAGAAAGCTTGAAAATGGTAGAATGAAGCAATTTCAACAATTATCGTCTCGCTGCTATTTACATCGTCCTTAAAATAATGTACTTTGTCTGAATTGTCTCGGGGATAAACTTCCATACTATATTTCTCAAAAAGATCTCGTCCGATCCGCCGTGTATATCTCCTTGAAACCGGTTATCGTGGTTTCTACCGTCTTACACGGCCACCAAAATAAGCGAAACGAGCATTCGTATCAACGACTCCGCTTCGATACTTTGTTCTCGAACTCACGCTATGAAGGTTCGCCGATAATTCTGCCTCGGAGCGGAATTAAGTACAAATTGGCCACGTTCCATCGCCGTGTACGTATCATCCTCACGGTCATGAAGATCGATCTCTAAGTCGATTCTCGTAAACCCTCCGAGTGGAAATCGACCGCTTCGTTTTCATAATACGATCCACGAAAAGCTGGAGTAGTATCGCGCCAATCTTGGCGTTCCATGAACAACCGAAACAGGAACGCCAAGAACTCGTGAACGCCGCGGGACACTCGACCGTGTGATTGCGCCGAGTCGATTCCTCGAAATCGACCAGAACTCCATGAACCTTGACGTGTTTTTCTCTTTTCGGTAGCCGAAGATTATGTATTTGCTTACGACGATGTGTCGTAAGACGATGAAGATGGTGTGCTACACGATCGATGGCTGCTTCATTGACAGCCTCTAGGTATCTCCTTTCTATTTCGTTTTTTGATAGGGGGCTCGCCGATTCGATCGTGGCTCGATAATACCGCGAATGAACGGATCGAAGCGATAGAACTGACAGTCGTATTCTTCCATTTGCCGATGATTCGTAATTTTGATATTTAATGGATTAACAGTAGAAACGAAAATATTAAACTAGTGAAAATATATATGTCGGAAATGAAGGGACGCCGGCGCCTTTCTTTCGGAATATTTGGGAAGGTCCCCGATACTTTAGTCCAGACTTTTTATTATAGTCGTACTTAAACGATAAAACTGAGAAATAACTGCTTATGAGTCAAGTCAATTATGATTATCCGAGATTTATGACAGTGGGCTTGGGCTCGTAATGGGTCGCTGAACGTAACCGCGGTCACGGGAGGGACGTGTACCTAACAGAGGTATAAAGTAATTAAATAACTCTCCTTAAAAACAGAGATTGACCCGAGGAATACGGAGAAGAGTATATAAGGGCAGTTCCACTTGGACAGAGGTGCAATCCGATAAGTTCGACTAGCCCAGTGAACACGTACATCGAGTTTCTAATCGCAATCGTCATCCCGTTGACCGCGTATTCGTTATCGAACCTAAATTCATCGGCATAGACATCTCGATCACTCGATCATCGATATCACTTGTTAACTTTTGTAATACATTCCCATAAACAAACATCATCTGGTATAAGACAACTATGAACAACTCGCAGCAAGACTCATCACACGCCTCGTTTTCCAAAGATGATCCGACATATAAAAATAGTGAAAATTTTGTTGAGAATCGTGGATTTTAATCGCCGAAATAAAAGTAAAGGAACATTAAGGTTACATTTAGAATTCATATTAAAATAGTTTTAGATTTATCTAATAAACGATTTGCAGGATCTTCGTCGATATTCGCACGCGACTCGGCACTCTCTTTGTCACTACTACGCGGCTAATCTAGTCTAGCACACAAAATTATACATATCTCGATAAATTTCTTTCAGAGCGAAATCCCATAAGTTTCAAGAAAGCAAAAATTAGTGCGAACAAAATGTGAAAAATACGGTTTGATAAAGTCTTTTGCCGGGTATTTTAAACATTTTGCTAGCGTAGGATCGAAAAATTAATGCAAACTGCGATTCAAAAACCGGCATACTGACCTAGAAAAGGGATATGTGGCGTGACGTCATGCTGCTTTCCTACGTAGGGGTAATTCAGAATTGTGGGGTATACTGGGCAGTGGGATCGATATTTCGGTCCATGGGGTCCGTCGACATTAAAGAGGAAAAGACGTCTATAAACCGAAACTTGCTCATATTGTAAAGGGGATATCAATCGTTCCATAAAATTATATCTGTAGGAAGCTTTGTGATTCAACAACGAAGAGTGGACCTTCTGATATTTAAATGGAAAAATTGCATTAGAACGTTATCAACTGGAAAAATTATTTCTTAACGTGCAACATCGACGATGAAAGTTTAATATACCGTAAACGTATTAAACAAATTTAGTCGACCGTGACCTAATTAATCGCAACGAAAGAAAAATACGTTGTATTCGAATAAATAAATGCTTCTTCTATTAGGTCGTCCGTAAAGTTTCTTTCGTTTCATAAGGAAATGACGGATGCACAATGTTTTCCGTTTTACATTATTTTATCCAATTACGTATGATCCATTTTCTTTTATCAAGATAAAAATCACAACGTTCGGCGCATTAGGTTTCATGTTTGTATAAAGACGTGTCGTTGTAAAAGACGTGTTTGTAAAAGAAAGACACTTTTCGGACAACCCAACATATTTTACCGAAACATCCCCCAACGCGATCTCCAATAAATAGCCTGCCAATAATCGAGCTTACATTACTTCTGCAACCCCTGATCGAAGCGACTGACCGGACAGGAAGATCAAAAAGGTCTCGCATCTTTTCAATTTCGCAAAAGGACGCGGTGTTTTTGTGAAATTAGTCGCGATTCGAGGGATCAAAGTTGCTGATCCGTGGAGAGAGGCAGTCACTTCGTCATCGTGCGGCGCAGAGACGCCGAGACGGCGGAGCCGTCGATTAAAAGTTTGGACGCTCCGGCTCATTGGCCAACTCGATGGCAGACAACAGTGACAGAGTTCCGTCCGTTCGCGGCTTTTTGCCTTCTTACTTTTTCTCGCGACTAAGCCGATAGTGGAATTGCTCAGCGAAGTTGGAAGCTTCCTTTCGTTCACGTTTTCCTCTTTTTTCAATCCCGAGGAAATATTTCCACGATCGATCGCAACGCACTTTCTTTGATTGGATGACTCGTTGGAAAGTTGATCGCGTCACCGTATCGCTGCTTGGCACTGACAGTGGTGGCACGACTGTAAAGATGTAAATTTTAGAGGCTTTTTAAAACTTAGGAAGAAATCTTCGCGAGTCATTTCGACGACGTTGCAAAGCATACTTAACACAAGATAAGCCACTGTATGCCATTATACGCCAACCTTCCACCTATAGGGTCAGAAAACAACCAAAAATGAGTCGGTGTTGTTGTAAAACTAAAATCAAGTTGATAGCGGCATAAGTAGTGGTTTTGCCCTCTGACGCAGAACTGATAGAATTATAGATACAGCATTTTGCACGATAAAGATAGAAACGTAATGTAAAGCTTCTATTCTATCCGGAAAGCACGTTTGAAATTTTTCAGTTGTGTCGAGTTCTGCGTAAAATGATTATTAAAGTTTGTTCTTTATAGAGAGATTATCGTATCGAGATTGATAATATAATCCATACAAGTAGGAATTCGTGAATCGAGGCCACTTGAAGCTACTTCAGCTTCTTTATATCTTCGATATCTGTTCACCAGAACGAAGAAGAGCGGCATTATGATACAAGACAGAAAGCGACTCTATCTACATCGAGAATCATCCATGGTTACCATCATTTATCGTTCGCGTACGATATTAGACGTATGAGCGTGCTTCTATTTGGCATAAAATCGACTGTGCGAGTATAGTGAGAGCGAACAATGGTACTTAATAGCTGATTCCCAAGAGCAAGTCGTGTTTGACCGGTTGCAGTCGGTGCGCTTATCATCGCAGTCGAAAGAAAGAAGCGACGTGGCACGGCTTGACACCCTGCGCGAGGTTCTTCGATTAAAATATTCCAACGTAATTCATTACCATGGCGTAGTCGTGCAGCGTATCGAGCGTGCTATAGCCTTGAAGGGCTCAGCTCGAGCTAATATATCCCCGGCGTGTACACACTTACATACCGGCCACGCGACAAAACGACTGGCAAAACCGGGCGTAATGGAACGATCAAAAATCATTAGAAGCTGCTGTCCGCAAATGAATGGAAATTAACGCCGTGGTTTGGCGGGTTTGGGCTCATAAAAATCCAGCGGCCCGTCGCATAGGCGGATAATTTGAGTAGCGGATCGATGCCGGCCCACGGACGGTGTATTACATTGTAATTATCATCAATATTCGTGGACGAATTGCGTTGAAGCGGCGCGAAGAGGCCGCCGGTAGGATGCAATTACTTGCCACTTTCTTAGCGGCGGATCCATGAATTATTCGGTGAGCGGCGCTCGTTAACGAGTGCGAAACGGAACGGGACGAAGAGAACGCATCGGAGAGGATGATCGCGCCGCGCTGCGATGTCAAAGCGGGGATGACGCAGGTGCGCGCGGGCGAGCCAAGGTGACGAGCCAAGCGAAGTAAGACTATGTGGCGTGGCAGCGAGGAGGCGAAGAAACGACGGCGGCGTCGACTCGAGGAGGCGACGAGCCGCGCGCAACCGCGTCCGGTGTGTAATCTACCTAACGATCTGCAGCACTCCGGGATTAATAATCACGGTCGTTCCGAGTCCTACGAAACAGTCCGGTGCGGCGGAATCTTATTTAAAAATAATTGCGTACCCAGTTGCGATGGTTTCCTGTGCTTGATTACGGCTAATTGTTCGGAATTTACAAGTATAATGGCGCGTTTAACGCGTCGACTATGTAACGGCCGTGAGTGTATAAGAAAAAGAGAGAGAGAGAGAGAGAGTGGAATCGTCCTGTCGTCCCGCAGGCAACTGCAATTCCTGTGTGTGCTCGCTCGCCAAGTGAAGAACCCGCAGCTCGTGACGCGAATCGACCTCCTTCCGCGTTTCCACGGGGACCCCGTACCGGATCTCCGACCAACCTCTCTTCCTCTTTTCCTCCCTGCTACTGAGCAAACCGTAGTATCGTCGTTAAGCCGCCTAGTTATCGGGCCTGGCTAGTCGCAACGTTGATATCAACCGTGATTGTCGATGTCTTAGAGATTCGTTAAATCTCAGACATTCACAACATTACGTAAGGGAGCCTGACAGCGCAGGCTTCGTGCGAAATCGTCATTGACAAGCTCCACGTGGTCGCTGCTAATTGCTTTTGACGTATCCGGGAGATCAGAATGTAGTAGAGGGAGTTGTAGGAAATATCAAGGACGAGAAACAGTCAAGGTGAAATTGTTTTGAAGAAGTTAAAAAAACGAAGTAATCGTAATAAATCATTCCACTATTCATTCAGATCGACTAGTTAGTTGCTATGCGTATAGATGCATCAGTTCGGATGACCGAGGCTTTCGTTAGACCACGTTGCTCCGCCTCCCGCGACAGCAACTTTACCAACCCCGTTTGATAACCACCCGGTCCATTAATTAGCGGATAGTCCAAAGTCACTCGAAAGCATTGATGCAGGGTCCGGCTTTTGGTTTAAAATCCGGCAGAAGGGTGGTGGACGCCGCGTCGATCTGCTCGTGTGGCTCGGGTCACAACGTTCGCCGGATACTATACGCGGAACGTCTTTATACGCGGACGGGGCCACGCGATACATTTGGACATTTTCGCTATCGGTTTGAGCTATCAGCGAAATGACCATTCGCCACGGCTGTACACGAACGCAACGGTTCGGCGAAGCGGACGAGAAAGAGAGAGAGGGAAACAGAGGAACGGCCACCGCCAATCTGTCGCTGGCTGCATTAGCCCGGGGGGTTGCCTTTTCAAAAGGCCACGTTTGATGAGGCGCCCTCTCACCGGGGCGGCGCTGGTTCGCGAGCGCGCGCGCGCCCGCTCGGATACTTTTAAAGTAAATTAGCTTTTTAGTTTTCTGCGCCTAAAACCCGGCGAATATAACATGTATAAAAGGAAGGGCTGCTCGAGCGCTGGCCGAGGGTTCGACCGCCTCAATAGCTGAATAGACCTCTCCCCCTCCGTCCGCTCCGGTCCTCGCGATATCCTCGTGTGTGCGCTGCGCCGACCGCCTAAGTCGACCGCGGTCTACGCGCGTCTGAATGCTTAAAAACAAAATGCGTTGCATCCGCCGAGCCCTTTCCCTCCTTTCACCCCTCTCCAGAGTCTAGTCTATGAAAGAGAGGTAACCCCCTTTTGGGGGTTGGAAAGATCGAACCGCTCTTTCTCCGCCGATCTACCGCCTCTGTTGACTGTTCGCAAAGTCGCAAAAAGTCCGACCTTCTTCGTTTGCAATCCGACTCTATGAGTAGACGTTAGCTTATACGGACGATACAGGCGGTGGTTGGGGTTTTCGTAGACCGCCGTCGAAAAAAGTCGGCGTTGCGAGAAAAACACGCGGCCGACTTCTTTTTCCCAGCCGAACCTGCGAGCAAGTGGAATGAACTGTGGAAAACGCGCTTTTGTGAGGTTCGAGGATGAGCTGTCTGCTGCTTTTCCAGCGATGGTGAACGACCCTTTTCCAGATTAGAATCAATTTTTCCAAATGCCCAGAAATATTTCTGATGTGAACAGGACGTTCGACTTACATCGAAGATGGAGAAGAAACGAGTCTTTGGAAAGAATCTCGCAAGGGTCGACGTTATGGCTCGTCCAGGTGAAATGGAATTAGTCTGTTGCGTTCGATTATCACAAAGAAAGGAATATCGTGTACACAGATTTGTCTCCGCCGACGAATGAATCGCATACTGAATCGACCATCGGTCCACGCACACGGTTTAGATCGTTCGCATCGATCAACTACAAATTGCTACAAGGTGCTAGCAGTTCGGAGCAGATCTCGTTAAGGTCAACTTTCCTCCGATCTGGGAAGCGGAGGGAGAAAATGTACCTAATCCAGATTCCGTGAGTACAAGCGGGTCTCGGGTAATAAATAATCGAACGCGCAGAAGGATTCGAGGAAAAAGGAAAAGAAGGAAAAGGAAGCGGCAGGATGGTGAAAAACGGCGAAAAAAAAAACAGTTAAAGGCAAATACTCGTGGACTCCCCGCGAGGCGACCCCGGGTGAACTTCTAGCAGTCATCGCGGGGGGTCTTCTAACGAGCCGTGCAATTAACATTTTTATTAGACGGTTCCTCCGAGCCGATCGGTTGGATGCTCCACATGCGCGTCGATAAAGTGGACGACACGAAACCGCTTCCTTCCATCTGCGAAATTAATTGAAACTCGGTCCATGGCACGATGTGCCTCGGTCCTGAACTTCTGAGAACGACTCCTCGCAACGGGAACCGCAACAAATTGCTTTTAGAAAATACACGCGCTCCTGTTCACTGCCTTTAAGTATTAGGACAGTTATGAAAAAACGAGACGAAGATGAGAAATTGTTAGAAAATTATTCAAACCTTTAAGGTTTGAGCGAAAAAGTGCCATATGGAGAAGTAAATAACTGATCTTAACGTTTGTATCGTTACGTTCTCCGTGATAGTTGTCGATATTTGGTTGTAAACGAAAGCACAAGTTCGTTTACCTTTAACGAATTTTGTACGATATCTGGCTTACTTGTCGCGTAGTCGATCTTTCCTTATTCGAATCCACCAATTATCTACATGAATTCATTTCATGCTATTCAATGCAACGTACAAAGGTTCGTTCTAAATATATACGAACAGCCGAGTTGAAATCCAATTATAGAAATGTCGGCTCTTATTATATTCGAACGAATAAAAACTGTTGGAACAGAGAAATACTGAACTCTCATCCTTGTAACATAATACCTTATACGTTATACGATGCACGTAATACGTTTAACGATATAAACAAAATCATGGTATAATTACAATATGCTAGACTAATAACTGTTGTTACAACTTTGATTTTAATTTATTTATCATTAACTGCGATCATGCACTTCCTGTACGTAATACGTAACGCTTATCTGTTCATCTTTCTATGCAAACGTACGTAACTTTCTCTATAGGGTAACGTTTTCTCTAAAAGTTGCATACAAATGAACTCATTACTAAGATCGATGACACCTCGCACCAACGATAGAGCATCGGCGTTATCGTGTTCGATAGGAAACACGCGCACGAATGATCTCACAGGCTGCAATTTTATTTTACACGTCCGAGCCACTCCATAGATTGTCTCGTGCGAAGGTAGAGAGAAAGAATGGAGCGAGCAAAAGTGCAGGGCGTAAGTACGATTCTCAGACGAGCAGAACGATGCTGCGAAGGGTCAAACGAATGCTGCTCGTACTCGTACTTGGGCCACGGCTCGCCTATCGACGCTGCATCCCATAAAGCGCTTAACGAAACAAACAAAAGGAAGATTATCGGCTCGCGCCTCGAACCGGGGCCGGTCGGCACGAGTTACGGCTGCGGAAGAGTCACGGTTCACCGGCTCCTACGAATCCAAAGCCGTCGAAAAACTTCCGCGATACTCTTTCGCGCCTTCGAGATTATGATTATCCAGCGGGTTATCCACGTAGCAGAGACCGGTATCCGGTACCGTGGTAAGGTGAAAAACAAACAAGGGGTTATCGTTCACAGAGGGAAGGTGTATCGCGTAAGTGTGTCTTGAACACGTCTGACGCGTATGCGACTGCAACAGGGAGGAAGATACCGGAGAGCAGAGACGAAGATGAAGCCAGTGGACATGGGATAGAGGGAACGAGGATGATCGTAGAGGGAATGGCGCCTGGCAGAGCGATGGATCGGGCATTGTTCGGCATTCGATGCGCATCGGTGTGCTACGTGCCGTACGGTGATTTGGCTAACCACACGTTGTTGAGCCATCGGCGGCATCCAGCATTGTTTGCTCGCTTTGATGAGGCCAATTCGCGTTTCGCTTTTGCGTTTGCGTTTCGTACGGGATGCGCGCATGATTCCGACCCGCTCTCTCCGGCCGTCGCGCCGGCATTTATTCGCAGCCTCTGTGTGCGGATTCGCATCCCGCGCGCGCGATGCACGCCGTGCAACCGGTGCACACGGGGATTCGCTGTACGAGTCGAACCGCGACCCAAGCGCTTCTGCACCATTGTTTCGGAAATTTGGAACACGCGCACGCGGCTAGAGTCGCCGCGGCATATCGCGTAACGCGGTTTCCGTTTACCCGACTACGCTCTGCCCGGCTGAATCGGAACTAAATGACCTGGAAAAAGGGGCAGATATCGCTACGTTTCGCGGATCGAGATGCTGCAATTTTTTCTCTTTTTTCTGTCTTCTTCCGTTTAGAGAGAGATCGTCGTTGCAGATTCGCCGAGATCTTTGATGCTGAAATTATGCGATTTGTTTCGCGCTGTCGATCGGGGATAGCTTGGAACGAGCGTCGCGCTATGTGCGAAGATGTAAAGTAAAATCGACGAGAATATTGGAGTAGTTGCTTGCGACATAGTTATCGATTGAAAAATTTTTCAAAAGTTAAAGGAGTTGCCAGAGTAGAAAACAAAAAGTTATCTTTAAAACAGAGGAATAAGAAGTAAATCCAGCGCGATATTTGATCGCAATCTATAACATAGTCGCAGAAAAGGATCGACGCAGCTTGAGACTGGTTTACAGAAGAGATCCGTGTGTGCGTGTGTGTATGTGCGAAAGAGCAAGCGTGCAAGAGTGTTGTTGCATGCGCGTACGGGGCTGCGTATGTCATTAGTGACCCTCGGGGTGACCCCGGGATTCGCTCTCACCATACCGGGCTATCAACACCGACCACCGTGCGCACAAGGCTCCATTACGCCTTTTCTAACGATCCTGCCTGCACGACACTGTCGCAGATTATAGTTACTCGCCACGAACGCGAGTAGTACGAGGTTTCCCTTACGTTTTATCACGTGTTGCCGAGGTAATGGCAGGATATGTTGCGGCGGAATTGTTTCTTGCACTCCCGAGGCTGGGGCAGCCGCGAGTCGTACTTGTACGTTGGGCGAAAGCGCTACCAGTTTCGTAGCCTTCGATTAAAGGCCAAAGGATATTTGAGAACAAGTTGCTTCCAAGTCTTTCGAAACGATGAATTTTATCAATTTTTCTGTTTTCTTTAACGAGAGAAGAAAATAAAGGAGCACATTTATACCGAGATTTCGCGTAGAAAAATGAAAGATCGTAAAAACTTAACTGGTGTAAAATTTCACGTAAAAATAATTCTATAGATAGTTGTAAACATACAGTGTTTGTATTTACTCCGTAGGAATCGCTGCCTATTCGATAAGCATGATTGCACGCAATAAAAGACAAGAAAGTAAAAACCGTTGGCTAACAGCAAGAAGAATGAAACATAGAAGCTAAAGACCGTCGACTAATAATAAGAATTCTGACACCAGCGGGCAAAACGACTGCTGTCATAGTTGCGAAGCGAAGAAATCGTAAAACGGAAATTCGCCAGGCAGAAAGCACACGAACGTGTTTCGAAAAGTGGAGAAGAGCACGATGCGACGCGTTCGAAAGTGGCGAGGAACACGAGGCACATCGATCGATCCGGCATGGGACGGCCGTCTGGCGTGGAAGAGTGCACGTAGTGTACGCGAAAGAGTAGGCTCGCCTCCTCCAGCGAGAACTGGTAACTGCTGCCGCTATTAAATGCAGACACGAGCGAGCACAGGCCGGAAATTGCCTAATTTCCTGAGTGCGCACGCCGATCCGTCAACCTGACGTGACGGGGACGTAGTTGCACGAACACCGTGACTTTTAATGTCAAGCGTCAAAAGAAACTCGCTGCCAACTATATGGACCAACTTTCGTCTACGTAAACAGGTAGGTCCGCTCGATCGTTCCTCTACGATTCGGTTACCCACCGTTCGATCTTCCGGAACTCTATATCAGGCAATTGTGAAAGCATGTAATTTGCCACAACTACGGTTTACACGGGCTTTTTTTCTATTTCTGTATAAAACGGCGCACTTTGTTCACTGGCAAAGGGGAGTCGTTGCAAAGGATTTCATGGGAAATTAATTGTTTAGTTAATAACGTCAAGGCGTATTTGCACGACACGAATTCGATTATAATCGTGCGTAAGATTAATTTTTAGGTCGAGGATACGATATATCATTGTTCTTCGTAATCGTCTATCGTATCTGATATTATTAGCTGTTACCTACTATGTATATCTAGCGAAGAAAATATTATAAGACACGTTGTTAATCCTCTCTGGTTCCTTTGTTCCAATGGCTACAACGCAAACACGTTTACCGATTCTAGATGCCTTTACCAACAACTAACTATCCACACCCAAAATCTGCAAGTACCTACTCGATAAGTCGACGAGCTCGAACCGTTTAAACACAAATTCGAATTTAACAGCCAGCATTACGCATTAATCCGTGGATCGATAATCTGTATGAGGCAACAATGATTAATTAGCGATCACGGAATAGTAGCTGTACCAACATTTGGTAAATCCGCGTGCCGTGTACCGCGATACGGATACGACGATGTTTGTTGAGTGAATTCCGCCAAGCGGAATGTATCGAACAGCGACCGACCGGAATGTATCGAGCAGCAAGCCATCCGGTCGATACGCAGTAAGCTCCAACCGCGAGTGGCTATCGAAGGAAAGATTAGGCGTTCGACGTGGGTCGCCGGTGATAGAGAGACTAATCCCGGGACTTAGTGCAGCTCGTGTGAGCTACGGGATAAGGTGACAGTAGATAGGAGAAAAGCCACAATTAAGAGACGTCAATCGCGCGAGAAACGCGTCAATGTTCGTTTGCACCCACATCGACAGATCGATCGAGACACGAACATTGGTCGATGCCACTTTCGTTCAAAGCCTCGCGCACATATCGAATTTAGAACGATTTTCGACAAACTCTCGTCAAAGATTTTTCGCCAATTTCATTCGGTTCATATCTGACGTTCTTTTCGTTTCGGGCACTTGGTATTTTATTTCAAGAGATGAGAACGAAGAAACAACATTGAAATCGCAGGTTGTGGAAACTGAAAAGCAATCGAAGCTTTATTAAACCGAGACATTTACCTATCTACCAACGGAGAAAATAGTTTCTTTCGCTTCGCAGATCCGTATCGCGAGCCAAGGGTAAAAATCACGTTACACTCGATTAAGAGCGTAGGCTGTAATAAGGAGCTGGAAAGGACTAATTTCTGGCGATTCGTTGAAAATTACGAACGAGCAAGTGGACGAGATCGGGGTACGGTTTAGTCAAGGTAAAAGGAAAAGAAACGCGGGACGTTCGATTCGCATAAAAAAGCGCAACTATGCATAATTTTTCCAGTCCAAGTTTTACGAGAACTCGTGCATTTTTAAAAGGCAATTTCAGCGCGCCGATTCCTCCGGCCCTCTCGCCTCGTCTCACCTGCGGCGGCCGCACTTTTCTTTCAGCGAACGGTCATTTTGTTCGAGTAGACGTCCGCGTGGTCACGATCCATGACGAAGAAGCCCCGTAAGGAAATTTATGCGCATAGCCACGAAGGTGTATACCCGAGCTACCGACTAGAACCGTGTGTCCGTGTGGCTGCGTGCGCGCGTCCGCCAAAAGATATTCCGTAACTCGCTCTCCACTCGTTACAAAAGCCGAGGCTCGCGATGCTGCTAATGTTACGAGTCAGCCAAAATACGAAACTATTAATTAACGAACCTGTCAAGATGTTATCATTGAACGTGTCAAGCGTTTGTGAAATCCGTCTTTCTAAATCCTCCTGCGATCGATATCGTAAGAATTAGAGAATCCGATGTTACAGTTAATAACAATAAACAGCGTGTATTAGACAACATTTGTAAACACTATCTATACATATTATTTCTTTCTCATCGAACTCAACCAGCGAAACTATGAGAATGCATGGCAAGAGGGCTGTAGAAACTTTAAAGTAAGTGGCAGTTATATTCGATGCCCACCGGTATTGCATCTGTTTCTTACGATTCGGTCTCACCGCAACCCTGACGTTACGCAATTCGCACAGAGAGTCAGTCGATCTCTTTAAACACTGGAACAAATCGGTGTGTATTTCAGTCAGATATCACACGAAAAGCCAACATTCCTCCCATGAAATTGAACAGAACTCGGACACGGTAACGCGACACGGTGAACGGTATACGCGAGAGAACGGTGCAGCAGCACGTACTACTGCGCAAAAGCGAGAACGTTAATCCAAGGAGGCTGGACACGTTTCTCCTTTGAAGCTCGGCAAAGCAAACAAACAAAGAAATTCCTTTCTATTTGGCCTCCAATTCAGTTCCCGATTCAACATCGGAAATAGCCAACGGCTTGGAATCATTGCTATCCGACAGTCCGGTTCTGCTACATGTCGCTCGTGTGCCGTACGGCCGTACGGCGGCAGACGCGAACCACATGCGCCGTGGACGGCGCACTCGAGCGCTTCCCCCACTATCAACCGAGTGGGCGGGGCCAGCTATCCCCACCGCGCGGCATCTTCCCCTACGACCCCTCCGGTGCTCTCCCCACCACGCGAACGTCCGACCGTGCGACCGTGATCACCGACACAGACGCACCGGCCGAGTCGAGAGGGACAGAGGGACGGTTCGTGTCGTTCGAGAGTCCCCTTCTTTCCCGTGTCGTCCGCTTGCTGTCCTCTGGCACCGGGGATCCACGCCTTCCCACCTTCCCATTGGCTCGATCTGTCCCCGGGCTCTCTGGTGACACACGCCCATTCGCGATCGTTCTCCAGGAAACGGTCGGCAGGATCGACGTTGGTTGCTCCTCGGTGAAAATTCTTCGCGAGATTGCACGTATTTCACCGGTGCGGCGTTTCGCCCGACATCCTTTGACCGCGCCGGTAATTACTGGTTTTCACGGAAGAACCGGGGGCAGAGAGGGGACAGAGAAGGGTGATACCTAACGTACACGCCGAGAGCTCGGAATTTTATCGTGCAAACCGTCCTCCGGGCGGAAATTGGAAATTAGATTACTCGGGGAACAACTCGATGCTCGTACACCGCGGTACTGCTCTGCTGGGTATCGTCGGCGAGATTGAGAAACCCAGACTTTGAGAATCCGTCGTGCCGCGAATAGCATCGGTGGTTGCGGACTCTGCTCGGATAGCTCATATTGACTGCATATGTATGTACGTACTTGGGTATTCTCTATTTCCTCGTTCTATCGTATAATATGTATCTACCCGTAAATAAAAAACGTTTGTACCAAATTTGTATGTGGAAGAGATGGGAATGATATCAGTCGCTTCGGCTAGACATCGTCTCGCGAGTTCAAATTTTGACGATCCGACATTGACAAGAGACAATTCGGACACGTTGTCAAGCATGGTGTTACGTATTTCACGTAGGTATCGATTTATATTGACAGGGCTCGATGATATGTTAACGTAATGCAACGACGAAGTAGCTTTCAAATTCGCACGAACAGCCCCGGAAATAGGTCTAATTTTCCGAGGATCTCCGTTACAGCTGGGCGTATCATCGTGTAATCTAAACAAGCCGGTAATCGATGTATGCGTTTGACGTGGGCTTGTTTTTCTTTGCCCTACGATCCGTAGCCCCTCTATTCCCCTTCCAAGTTACGATCGGACAGCTGGGAAGCGTGGCCCGATTGCGTAACGAGGACCCGCGCTCCCCGGCACATGAAATACCATCGTTTTCGCTCGGCTTGTGGGCTATCGCGCGGAAAACGGCGCGTTATCGCCGGACTCGACTGCAGAAACGAGGCTGAAAAATCAACAGCCACGCTTAAAGGTCGCGGCCGAGTTCACCGCGGACATTTTTCGGTCCCGATATGTCACTGTCAACTAGTATCGGTTGCGCTGACGTGTTTCGGTTGCATCGGCGATGGATTTTTCCCTTTTACGTAGCAGTTGCAAGAGATAAGACTCTGAGCGACAGGCATACGGAATAAAGACGTGACAAAGTTATCGAAAGTAAATTAGCGATTAACAACGATAAATTTGCTAAAAAGATTCCTATCTAATATAAGGAAAGTAAAATTTTATTCTACCACACGGACATATATATATAAAGCGCAGCGTAAGAGATTAAGTTCCTTTAACGCAACTTGATTGAAACGGTAGATCTATCGCGTCTTCTATTCAGCTTACGAGATTCGATATGTGCCGGAGAAAAAAAGAAACGGACGGAAGATGCGACTGCGATAACCACGATGGAAATTGAATTCTCTCACCAGTCATCCCGCTGTGAAAGTACATACGTATACGCATGCCAACCGTTGGGCGATCGATGTCGAGAAAAGGGAACCGAAGGTCCTGTCTCTATTGTCTCGAAACCGGAGCACAGGTAAACGGGCGTAAGTACTTACGTCACTCGCCAGTACTCTTGTAATTGAGGGATACACGGAAAACCTTGAACCTACGATAAAAACGATGGAATAACTTAAAATAATAACTATTAAATAATTATCAAATAAAACAAAATAAGTAAGTATTCAGATTCCTGAATGTGACAGCTTTGTTAATCGTACTAAGGAAGCTTTGATTCCTTGGTATTACTCGAATCGCGTAGGTACTTTTTAAATAGACAAGTATAAACAGCGTAATGAAAGGGATAGGTAGTTGAATTTCATCGAGCTTTCTTTAGTCCGTTGCGTAACATGCGCGCAAGTCTTAGCGGCTACTTAACGTAGGTTAAGCTCCCATCCACTAGGCTGTCGAGGGATGCCCGTTGATCTAGTTAGCGAAATTGGAATTGAAAGCGTGACTGTTCGACATTACGATAATTTATCACTCAAATAAATGTTCGCTCGTGGTGTTCAGCCATATACAAGTATCAATTTACATGACGCAACGGATACGTAATCTGATATATCGTGTAACGGCGCGCACAGAATCGCGAATGGCCGTTCTCATCGAAACAGACGCCGAGGGTAACGCAGAATCGGAAATGATAAATTTCTCTCTTTTACGTGCCACAATTGTAGGTGCTTTCCTTATCGACTACTCACGTCGAACGCTCACCGCAACATCATTTTTAACGCGTTGGTTCTATGCGTTCTTTTATATACATATTCGCTACTTTATTAACAATTTCATTACATGTTGTAGACAATGGAACGAGACAGGTACGAAGGTAAATAAATTACGTTAAATTAGTTTAGGCGTTCGAACAAGCGACATTTATTAGTACGAGCTTTAAAGTTGCCTGTCTCTCGTTTATTTCGAGCAAATGACCGTTCCCTTCTTGCTTGCCTTTATATATCTTGCTTATATTAATGCTATATATTATGCTATGCCATATATTAATGATGCTTTAATGGAATGGGAGTGTTCGTTAACCTCTCATGCTCGATATTTCTTTCCGTTAAGTTAGAGCCACTCAGCGAGTAATTACGCGCGGACAAACTCTTCAAATAAAGCAGCTTATTGAATTTATTTGTTACGTACGATATAGCATGATTCAAATACCAATCTGTCATCGATATCGAAATTAATAATAATTCTGTTTGTGTCCTTGCTTAACCTGTACTGCGTATAACGCGACTCGGTTAACATAGAAATCTATATCTAGTTACTAGAAAGTTGCTTAACGAAATGGAAGAAAAATAGTACTGACCTGTAAATTAGTAAAAATACAGTAACAACGATCATCTTTGTCCCGCTAATCTTGTATCACGTTTGTATTTCAAACGTAATCTCTGTGCATGTACATATGTATATATATATACATTTCGAATGTAAGTAGCATACGTACATTAGCCCCGAAGTTGGACACAGATAATTGTGTATCCTTTTTTATCGACATAGATCGATTAATTGCAACTCTTTGGTACGTAGCGCTACGTAAGACAAAATACCGCGAAGCATAGTTCAGTTTTCCCGCGTCGTGTCCCATAAAAATTGTTTATGCGTTATTCGCGTTCTTCATCGTACGATTACACAGTGTATTTTGCGCATAACCAACGAAGAAGCAAAGGCAGGAATAAGAATGGAAGAAAGGAACGAAGATAGTGGTAGTCAATTATTGCCCCATTGATATTCACTATGTCCATCTTCTCTAATGGCCAACATAACCTAAAACGCGTAGGACAGGAACATAGAAACTAGTCAAAGTGTTAAAGTATCTACGTCTCGAAGAAATTAGAGTATCAGTAACAAAAAGAGGCGAAACAGACGAGGTTTGGTAAGATAGACAGGTTGGAGTAGAATTGGTTTAAAGAAGCACGGTTTATCGGGAGATGGTAAATGGGCGAAAACACGGCGGAAGAACGCGTAGACACATCGCGAGAAGAAGAAGTAGTAAGCCGTGAATAGAAGTGCGCTGGTAGATTCAACAAAAGGTGAACCCACAAAGTGGATCTAGCCGTATAGGTCTGCGGAAGGCGGGAGGTAGCCGGCCAACTCCGTAGGTAGAGATATATCGGAGTTCGGGCGTATTCGGGCAGGCTCGTGCGTTCCCGCTGGCTGGTGGTGGCCGCGCACCTCCGCCAAGTTTCACGCTGCGTGGAACGAAACTCGTACGCGATCAGCTCGACCGAGGCAATCCGGCATCCTTACGTATGCTCGTTGCGTTCTTGACCGATATGGTGTTCTTCTCCCCGTAATTAGTGACCCTGATCGCGAGATAGAGTCGATCGCGAGAGCTAACACCGCGTGTCGCGTGAAGAGAGCTAGGTTCGATCCCCGGACGGTTCGACCCCCTCTCGCTGTCTGTGACTGAACGAGAGCGAGCACGTCGGTTGCCGCTGGATTCTCGAGGCAGTGTACCGTAAAAAGTTCGCGGAACACGGTGAAAACGCGAGTCGTCCGTTTCTCGCGCGTACGTATATACACGGTGCTTCACGCTCGACGACGTTTCATCGCCTCTCACTATTGGAGAGGGAAAAAGAGAGAACGAAGAGAAGCTCCGAAGCGTGTCTGTATCGTTGACACTCTCCGTTCGTTCGCTCGCGCCGAGAGCTAGCTGCAAGTGACAACCCTCCGGAGGAAAGCCCAACTCCTTCCTGTCCACCGACGCTTAGCAGGACCCTTGCGATTCGATGCGACTCGTACGAGCGACAGTCGACGAATGACGAGAAGGAAAGGGTCCCCGATAGGGCCAGGTAACGATCCGACCAAAGGAAAATCGGAGTCGTAGGCGGGGCCTAAGGTCGGGGACACGTGACACGGAAACTGTCACGCCGCCCTTGTCCTCCCCTCCTTCACCCCCTCCACTCGACCGAAAAGCACCGAGCCAGCTATACGAGCGCTGCTTCTACCAACCGACAGCGTGCCGTCGAACGCTTCTGTTCGTTCGTCCAGTCTTCGCTTCTTTATTTCGATCTCTTCCATCGACCAATTTTTTCACATTGGATATGAAAGCGCACGCTCTGCGATCCAAATGCTCCTGTAAGAACACATGCGTTCGAACGACGCCATCTCGTTTCTCTACGCCTGTCGCGTTTAGAATATTATCAATGACGCATCGCAAGCAGTTTTAACGATACTCCAAAATAAGCGGCAGGTACACTTATACGAATATATGATACTTCGTGACACAAAAAGTGGGAGTCGCTACAACATCGACAGTATCCGAAAGCTGACATATTCGCCTCACCGACGACTCTCTCCTGTCCAACCGCGTGACACCAAGGACGATCATCAAGGATTATGATAATATTTGATTCAAATTCGATCGTAGCTCGCAGTCACGACACTTTCGACGATCAACCTTTTCATTATCCGTAATCCACGTTATTCGACCACGATATTCAACATACCTGGTTTCCTAGTTTCCAATGATGCTCGTTCGAATCAGTGATCGCCATAACACGTCTGTGGTCAGTTTGCCGATGGTTCGACCGAGATTCGACGCGGTCGAATTCGCGGTTTGACGCGGGTCACCGCGTCGCCGTGAACGTGCAGAAGATGCAGCAGGGTAGCGTGGGTGACGGGGACTCGGCCCCGAGGAATTCACCGAAAAACTCCAACTCGAGCGACGCCGACGGTCGTATTCGAATTAAAGTCGAGGCGCCGGAATCGACGGAGGTGTTCGACCTTAAACGAGAACCTCAAGACGAGTACCATACAGTCCAGCATGATTACCATTACGACAGAAAACCAATCGTTCCTCCAACGAAGCTCGATGGTAATTCCGAGATCGTCAACCAATGTCAGCCACCACATCAAATTTATCCGCGGCCTGTTACAACTGCACTCCCGAATTCTTATGGATTCCCACATTTTTATGGACCGTCAGCGATGCTGCCTCCGTCGTTTCATGGCGCTAGACCATCTTCGGACCGACCGATTGGGAAGATCGACGAGCATGAGCACGAACAGGAACGTTACAGAGTGCCCGTGTCCAGTGTGGCCACCAGTGACAGTGTTTATCTGCATCATGATTCTCATAGATACGAGATCGGTGATTATCACGGGAAAGGATATTCAGGAATGCCTTATGCCGCGTTTCGGCCTTCGATGCAGCAGCGTACCGCGGTATACGCTAGTCATCATAATAACAGTGGCTATAGGGTTGCGCAGTATCAAAATAGGAAGCGCAAGTGGAGCGGCGCTGCGCTCCGTGGAATGCCGCCGTCGATGCCAGTGAGTTTCCTTTTTTCTTCTTTGCTTCCGATTACTTGCAATTGATCTGGTTTATTGAATCGCCAATGCGTTATATGCAATTCTATTACAAAGAATGAAACGTTGTTGCTACTTACTGTTAGCTTCCATAGAGAGATTTAGTTAATGTTAATGTTTTCCGCGTCCCAGTAATCAATAGTTTAATCGTAACGACAGATGTTCTAGAACCAAATAGGATGCGGTCGTTATTTTTCTGTAATAAACTAAGCGTTCTAATCCGTCTCTTTTAACTCAACTGGTAAGATTTATTGAAGTATACAATTTTGTTTAAACGACACTCAATTTTTGGTGGATACAGCGATAGAGACATATAAAGGAACAATTTTTAAATTATGACTATCCACCTATAGTGGTTGCTATCGCATTATCCAAAAACGCAGTTCCTCGTGTCTCGATTCTCGTCTGTGCGAAGCGCGATCACTTGGTTCGCTGCAGTCCGAAGTGTAACTCGTTAAATATCGACACGCAACCGAAGAATACCTTTTGTCTGAGACGCGGAAGCAACCGTAATTTTACTTGTGGAAGATTTTTAATTGTATTCGACATTAATAATGCATTGAACGCCACTTTCTTCTGTTCGGCGCTCCGACGCACTGTAAACAAAAGCGAATCGCATTACGTAAGAGAAGCGCGTTTAATCGAATCCGCGGATATTTCACTGACATTGTACATGAACGCGAGGTGGGTAGGCCTGTGGTCCGTTGGCACACACCCAATTTTCGTACCACCCAATTTTAACGCAACTATCCAACCAGATTATACGAGTGATTTCTGACTTTTTGTGGAAACGATGCGATGTAATAATACGGCGTAATAATATCCTTGCAACGAACGTGTGAATAATATAACTCGCTACAACGATTACCCTCGTGAACGTAATTTGCAATAATCTCTTGGTAATTCTAACCTCAACGTACACAGAAAAGATCGTGAAATTTTCTTCGATACTAATTCGCTAAAGATGCTCGATGTTTAATTTTACGAAGCTAGGTGTTTGAAACGTATTTTATTTAATTCCAGAATCGAATGAAAAAGCTAGGGTTTGACGCGGAGTTGCTTGATAGCATACTGAATTTGTCTGTGATTTTTATACGAGATCGTGGACGAGAAATACGAGAGAAAGTGGCGTGTAACTCGGGTCCAAGGAGGAATCGTTACCGGTCACGACGCGTTATCGTCGCACGACCTGCGAAGAGTGCCCCGGGTTCCCGCTGGTTTTAATGAAATCGAATGAAAGTTGGCGATCGTTCGGTCAAAAATTACGCCGATCCATGGTCGAAATTACAGTGATTACACGCGGCGTGTCGGTTTGGACCCTCGAGGGGTGGATTCTCTGGCCGAACGCGAACCGGGACGCGGCGAGGCCCATTCAGCGCCGACCGCGCCGATCACGAGCGAGAAACGGCCGACGCGGAACGGTTTGCACAACGATTATTATAATATCGGTGGATTAAAATAGATGCGCGTGTGGCGGACGCGTTTTGCCGGCGACTTCTGGTCTGGCCGCGATCCGCCAGCCAGCGCATTACATATTCTATGGTTATATAATGCGTACGAACAGCGTGGTTACTTTACAAATTACGCCAACAGCGGCACGGCTACCGCACGCTTCGATTAATTCAAATTGCCCGCGCGCTTACCCCGCATGAATTAGCTCGGCGTGCCCTTTTTCCTCCGCCTAATTGAGACCTACGAAACGCGCATAATCCGTGGAAGGAACGTGACTGGAAGTGGGTCGCGATACTCGCGATCGGACGTTCCTTTGGGTCAAAGGATAACCGAATCGCTCGATCGCGCAACGTCCGCTTCGACGTATCTACGATCTATACGTACGTGTTCGTGTTCCGTTTGTTTGTTGCTTTGCTTTATCTGCTCGTGAAAATTTTATCTACGATGTCTATCACGGGTCATCGATGGTAACGAGTTCCTACGACATTCGCATTCTCGTATTCTCGTGGAAAAAATCCAGTTACTCAATTTGCACTAACTTAACTCTGCGCTATCCCAGCTTTCCATTTTTACCGATTTTAATTGGTCTGCGGGTTTATCACGCGACCAGACCAACGTATTTCTCGACGCGAACAGAAATTACAGCCAACGGCTCCAGAAAACGAGAATGAACTACGAGCTGGTGTCCGTTTAGGTGTCGAATGATGGTGAAATCACGCCAAATCGGGCCGAGGCGCGACTCTAGCTGTTCTGTCGGCCACTTCCGCGCCGAATTTGTCCAGCCTGGATGCAACCGAGCTTCTCTCATCTGCATACCGTTTCCTCTCTCTAACGATCGTTCATCTTCCGCGCCGGGACGCACGCACCTGTATCGAGATAACGCGGCGTAACGTATACCCGCGGCGAATAAGGGCATTGAATCGAAGCCGATCCCTACGGCTTTCCTCGGGTTAGCTCGCTCGCGGACTACCGCGGATCGGTCTATAAATTTCGTACCGGGAAATCGTGCACCTGCGGCCGCACTCCTCCGAATCGAACGAGATCGAAATGGAATCTGTTTCTGCGAGTGCAACGATCCAGCAGATTGCGGGACTTTTGTCCTGGCACGTTTGTTATTCATACGTTTTAGTTGGAAAGTACAGTGTAAAGTAAAATGCAGAATATGGTAGAACCAACGCGTGTAGACTACTAACTAATAACTAAGCGTGGAACTAATTTCATTTTACAAACAGACTGCTTATATAATAGTAAAGGCGTAGAGAGAGTGTAAAGCAGTGGTTAGAGGGAAGAGTAAAATATACATATAAGGTAAGGAAGAAAAATGAGAGAAACATAAATCCTTCACCTAATTTTTAGATTTTATACGCCATGCTGTACACACATCCAGCTTGTTTATATATTTTACGGAAAGTTCTCTGGAAATGTGCGACTAATTAGCAAACACAATTAATTTATTCGGAAACTTGCGCAGCGACCACGTCGTACGTACAACACTATATAACGATTATTTTTGCTTCCGCGAGACATAATATTGTATGCATCGAATTATGAAGCAAGACGCAGTTATCGCGTTGCGAGTCACCATAAACGAGATAAAACATACACTTTCAAAGAAATAAGAAATATTTTTTCACGCAATCATTCGCACATCATTTTATATTCGATATTTGAGAAATTAAAATATCTTTTCGATGGCTAAAATTTAAAGCACAGGAGAATGAAATTATATAGACCTGAAAGATAAAAAAAAAAAAAAAAAAAAATACAGGTACAATGTAAGCACTCGACTTCGGATAACGAAATATCTTTCTTTTCTATTAAATCTGGGCTACGACCTAATATCGATACGACGGTTCGTTAAACGCGAAATATATATATAGGTATAGCGTACACGAGCTATCAACAGTTTATTCGGAAAGTCGTGAGATAATCGGAATTCCAGCAGATCCAAAAGTAACGAGAGATGGAAGCAGCACGCTTCCTCGGAGAGATGTACTTTATCCGTGCATACATTTACGCGGACATTGAAGCGCGCAGCCGGTGCAACAACTTGTCAGTCGGCGCGTACCGAAAAGGTTAAAGGCTGCCGGAGATGAGTTATATAGTCAATTGGAATCGATCACGAGTCACCAGGCATTACCGTTGTTCCCTATCGATCCCGTTACGGGGCATGGGACGCCCACTTAATAATTTCGTTACGGCCAAGGAACCTGTGTAACATTCAATCTCAACTATTGTGCCGTCAATAAAGAGGATTACGGAAGTACAACTGGAACTCGTTTTACGGGGCCAACGACAGTTAGTTCGCCTTTTCTACTCGCGAATCTACCCTCTTGTTCGATTTTCATAATCATATTATATATAGCTGCGTCTAATTAGGTATGCCACTAACTGTAAAACATCGTGCGGCGCGTACAAATCGAACTTTGCTGGTTGATACGTCGAATAAAATCATCTATTCTCGGGCCGCGACTCGTAACTTGTACGTAACTCGTACAGTTTGCATCGTGTAAATAACGCGGTTGATGAATATTCATCGGATGTTTCGCAATTACGACTGATATACTTCAATCGGCGATAAATTAGAGGAAGCGTTTTGTAACTTTGGTTCGTATCAGCTGCGCGATATTTAACGCGAAACCGCGTCAATTTCCAAATAACATCGTGAATAGATGGAAACGAGGAAAGAATTACGTAGGTTGGCGCGGATGGGCCGGGACCCGGAGCGATTCCGCTCGCCAGATGCGATTTACAAGCCGTGGGCCCAAACGGAACGCGTTTTTCTACCTGGACCCTGTCCAATTGGCCGCAGCACATGGCGCTGCGTGATGCGCGATTCGCCTCGTCTCGTATCCACGCGAAAACAAGCTCGTGCAACGCGCTTTCGCCAAGCTTTAATTGAGTCGACGAGGAGAAAGTTTTTTTTATGCTCACGATCCAGAGCAAAAAGAAATAAAGGGATCGTTCATGGTTAACGAAGAGACTCCATAATCCTGGGCATACACAGTATGTGTTTCTACTAAGTTCGGTAGATACGTTTTACATGGTACTCCGAAATATTGGAATCACGTTTCAAAATCACGTCGTAATACGTTTGTATGGGGTGTCTCGAAGTTGAGCTGGAATGCGTTAAACTAGATACAAGTAAGTAACGGGTTTGTGTGAACGAGTTGATGCATCGAGGAAGAACGAAGAACTGGACAACGATGTTTGGATACAGTTAGACAAGCATCTAATATGTTGCGCATGATAGATGATGATAGAGGTTAGGTAGACGTTATTCTCCAAGATGGATAGGGAAGATCTGATTCTTTAGTCTGGGGATATTATACAACTTTGATATTGTCGTTCGTTATGTGCTGGGAGTTTTAAACGCACGAGCATTTGACTAGGACACAGTCAATGCCAGAGATTTATAGACTAATATACTCGTATAACGACGTAGGAATCACGTTCACAATGGCGAATAATGCTTTGAAAAGTAAAACTAAACGAACGTACTGTAGCTCTTCTTACGTTTATATCGATCCGTTGATCAGTTAGATAAGAGCGCTAACGAGGAGTCTGACGTCGATTAAAAATGTATCGAGCAAAACGTTAGAGGTATAGCAGGTAATATTATTCGTGATTATAGTGCATTCTCTATTATTTACCTATTTCGTTTCACTTGCAAGTGAATGAGAAACGGTATCTGATGATTCACTTTATAGCCAAACTTTACCTGCCTACTATTGTGCTACCGAGTAGTTGAACCGTTTCATTCGACGATTAGAAGATAGTTATTCCTCTCGAAATGAACGTAACCGCGACATAGTAACGAACTACGTCCACGGTAATTTTGTGCTTTGTACCGGTCGATTCACAGCCGGGCCGTGATTCTGACATAAAAAACGATGCCGCGGCACTCTGCGGCTCTGAGTTCCATTGTGCCAGCCTCCGGCGGAGGCTGCACGCTTTTCATCGTTAACAAGCATGCTAGACAACGTTTGTTCGCTGCCACTCGGCGGGGAGCACGCTGCAACTTTTCTGCCGTGACGATCGTCCGAAGAATCCGGAATTGCGAACCGCTCCGGCTTTTCTGGATCGTAAAGCGATTTAAGTGCGCGCGGCGAGCCTCGCGAACGTCCGTAGAAACGGACGTATGCGGATGAGACGACGAAAAACGACACACCGCGTGACTTTCTGTTTTCCAATGTAAAACGTTGCTGTTGGAATACTGCTGTAACCGTAACTCGTGGCAAGAACTCGAATAGTAGCGGAGTTTATTTATGGTTTTTCTTCTAGTTCGTATTTTCTGGGTCAAAAGTACAGACGCGCTATTTAACGAACTAAATATTAAACGGTAGAAATGATGTATTCCTGGAAAGACCTTCAATCAATGGTCCATAAAGATCAAAATGATTAATTTCTAAAGATCGTTCGATTCGCAAAGTATCGAAACATCGGTCTACTTTCTTAATTGCGAATCTCGTGTGTAATTTCGTGACGTTAATGTAAACATTACTACAAAATCAGGTCGTATCCTGATGAAGGTATTTAGTAGCGCTTACGTGTGTTTCCATTGAGGATCGTCGAGTTAACGACAAGCGGCTCGCGACAAAAAGCGTGCACAGCGTTATTACCGCGAAACCCGGCATCCCGATGATACGGTGCGGAGCTGCCAGTTTACGCTCGTTCGCACGGCATCCCCCTTCGATACGGCGCGCAATCGCGTGGCTCGACGTGTCACTTTGTAGCGCATGAATAATTAATGGACAACGTTTATTTTCCCTGCCGCTTTACGGCCCCGTTTTTTCATTTTCCTCTTTGGCTTCTGGCAAATACCGGATCGGCCGACAACGCATTTCCGCCTCGGGAAAAAACCACGCGACTGATTCGCCTGATTGCATCCGTGTAATCGCCATAATTTCGTTTTGCGTGAACGTTGCTACGCCTTAATCGTATCACTTTCTGCCTCTATTATGTCATTTTCTTAATGAGGTAATCTTCGCATCTTACAAATTCACGATGAATTTCTTTTGACACGTTGATTCTCACCTCTCTTTCAATTCTGAGACGTGTCCGATAATTAACTCTTTCGGTAGTCTTAAACGTCGTTTTTGTTCTTAATAAGAGAACGTAGATTACGTGATTTAAACATCTTACGCATACTAGAAGCTGTTTAGCATGTTGCGTATCACGTATCAATGGAATTGAATGGCAAACAAATATTTACGTTTATAAGAAATTGATGAACCGGTTGAACTTAAAGTATCTGTCTATCAAAAGCAAGAAGATCCGGTCGGAGAAGACCAAACGAACCGACGTAGACAATTTCATCGCACAAACGGTTCTATATGTATCCGGAAGATTCGCTTCGGATAATCGAAATGTAACCGCGAGGCAGGATATATCGAGCTAGGTGAAGGGGGATGGTTACGTACTTGCACGTATTCCACCTTCAGTGAAAGTAATAAAGTGTACCGTTCTCCTAATTACACGAATTTTTGTCGAGAAACAAGCACATCTGTCGTAAACATCCGCCGCAAGATAACGACGCTATCGCGCAACATTAGTACTGCAATAAAAACCAAGCTCCGCATTAATCCTATCTAAAATTGCATCCTACGAGAAAGAAAGTAACTCCTCCTTGGTCGTGGCAGGAATTTATTTGGCAAAACGATACAGGAGATCGGCATTACTCGTATACTCGAAGACCATCGCCACCCTTTCTGCAAACAACCGGCACGTTAAGTGGAGTTAATGAAAAAACGGTGCAGTTCTTGAGGAATACGGTCCGTCTCTCGAATGGAAATCATCCGTTACACGGCTCAAGCGGCAATTCAGCGTGTGGTAGCCGAAAAAGTGGGTAGGTAGACAACAACCCCCACGTCGTTATTAAAGGACGAGACGTTGGTTGTGGATAGGGCGCGTGCGCGGAGAAACCGCAACCCCGAAGCCGCACGCTAATTATTTATTCTTTGTTATGCTTTCCTTTTTCGTGTGGCATGGCGTGGCATGGCGTGACGATTCTCTTTCTTCCTGTCGCCACGTAAGTACAATTCGCCTCCACTTTTCGTTCGTTCTATTCTTCGGGCGCCTGTCGTCTAATGGCTTTTCCGGTCTTCTTTTCGAGCCGAGATTGCCGACCAAATGTCTCCTATGGTTCTTAGAGCGGCATAGACAAAGGCCACCTCTCTTCTTCTTATTGCCGGACGCTATTTATCGAAGTTTGTAGGAACGTCGTGGCTGATTTTTGCGTTTAGGTCTTTTCAACGGTTTCGAAGGAAGCTCGGATTTGCTTTGTTCCGTTTACGCGAGAAATTTGTAATGGTAATGCGCGAGATGCAGCGATGAGATCTACTGCGATGAAGTAGGTACATCACGGATGACTGCGCGTAATTGCAAGAAAAAAAGGAAAAGGATAATTCAGTTTCATGCAAATGCGACACGTCGTTAGGTTGAAAATTGTCTTGAGCCGATGCGACCGGATGGATCGTTTTCTCCGATTCGTTGGCGTATCGGCCGCCTTGAACTTAATCCTCACGGAAGGAAACACACGGCGCATAATTACGTCTCAATATCGTCGAATTAAATTTCAAAATCCTTGGAATATCCTTCTGCCGGTCATTATTCACGGCAATTATCATTAATTTACTATCTGTGGCAAATAGTAATTAAGTTTTTGTTCCGAGCTCGTGAATCGAACAAACATATGTCGATACGCTCGTACGCGAGATCACCGTGCATTTTCCTATATGTATTTTTCTCAATTACGACATTTTTTCTTCGTTTCTTCTTCCTCTCCGTGTGAAACGTCTCCCCGATGAGCCAGTGGCCGGACGGATCGGCAACGAGGTGAGACCTCGCGGAAATTCCGTGAGGACCCGCGCATTCCTTCAGGATCGATCGACACGCACGAATATTTTCACATAACACGGAGAATTCTATCGTGCCTGTCTATCGTGCCCGGCATTGATGAACACCACGACGTCATACGGGATCACGCGAACACGTGTCTCGATGCTTTAACCGCGTGTAAATGTTGCTCTCGAGGGACGAGTACTTGTCTATGGGTGACAGGTTGCGTTTCGATAGTGAACTATGATATTTTCTTTCTTTCTTTTGCAAGGAGTTTATATTCTAACAAATGATTTTCATATTAAATCTACTTGCGCATTGTAACATATCACACTATCTATGTCGAACGTTACGCTTCCTTGTAAACTGTAAATTTCTATTTTTGGAAAGTACATTCACCGACCCAAAAAGTTAAAGGTTAACGAGCCAACACTTACATTAAGCACTTATCTGCTCGCTTCGGAGATACCAGATTAAGTACCAACAGGAAGACACAGAACCCTCATAGGATATGGGCAAAAACCTACATCTTATTGATCACTGTCATTCAGTGGAAATAAAAACGTTGGTTCGAGCGAACGGTTTCGTGGTTGAAAAACGTTCTCGAGTTTTGCCCATCGACTTCCTTTCTCTTTGCCGACTTATACATACTTATCGTAAATATATACCTAATTCTATTTACAGTTAATAACGTAGGAGGCTGGATGGAACGTGTCCTTTCGAGGAACGTTCCTGTAATATCGGCTTGAATATCGACGACACGATTTCTTTTCGTAGAAAATTTTGCTCTGTAAAATCACGGACGCTGGAATAATTTTGAAATTAGACAAAAACTTCACGATTTTACGGAGAATATTATTTTCGTAATCGATTTGATTTCTTGTCTAAGAAACGTAAATGGGAACAATTGAATTTTAGAAGAGAACGAAGTTAGTCCTTTACGATATAACTAACTGATAAAACCACTATACTTAAATATGTTAAAAAAATGAAATAGTCTTTCCACGGGTTTGATAAATTTGTCCGTAAAGAAGTTAATGGAGGCTTATCTTCTTCCGCAAAACGGTGTCCGCCTCGAAAAGGGTGCTTCGCGTTCGAGCACCATGGACAATGCACGTTACATTGATTCTTTACGAGGCCACTTAGATAGCGGCAGCGTTGTAAGCGCACATTGAACGTTATTGTAATGCGGGTAACGTTGCACACCGACGCCGATTATGTTACAAAGACACGGAACGGCCGCTTACCGGCTTAGCCTACCACGCTTTACGATCGCTGACACCTACCGACCCGCCAGCGATCGCCGGTATTATGATCATGGCCATTAAAGTAATTGATGCTATTTAGAGGAGATACGCTTCTCGTACAAGTTGACCCCGTGACATCGAGAACCGCGTCGCGTGAATGATTTCGATTTAAATAATTTCGACCGAGGATTATTCTGATCGCGTTTTCGCACGAACGGAACAAGTTTCCACGTCTAAGCTTCTTTGTTTATATGCATTGCAGGTTGCTAGTACGAGAACGGTGTAGCGAGTTTATAGTCGTTGCAATAGAATGCCGATGCACGATACTGCTAGGATTTCGTGTCGTTTTTATAATCTTTCGACTATTTTTGATTCCTGTTTCTCTTTAGAGAATCGTTTAATCTTGAGAAAATTGATCCTTCGATAGATAGCCACGAGGAATAAGAAAAACAGTGATACAAACAACACTAAACGTGGATGGCATTTCTATTTCAAGTTTCTGTCAAAGTATTTAACAAAAATTACATCTCCAATTGTAAAAATTGAATTTGTCAAAATATATCCTTGAAAGAAAGGAAGGACTCTCTCATCGAACAATTCCGGTTGCTGAACGCACAAGCAGGATCTCGATTCTCGATGGCACGACACGACGGTCCACTTCTCACCGTAACGAGCAGATATGGTGACTGGTCAAACACGACCCAGTGATTCTTTATGGGCCCATTAAACGCTCTCGGACTCATAGTCGCGTGGTAAACATTATTATAATCCGACTAGCGTGGCAGGGCCGTGCCGATTACTTTACAAAGGCACGAAGCGACTGCTTTAGGGTCGCGATTCCGCTTTACGATCGCTGACACCTAGCCTTGGTCGAAGCGGATCGCGTACGCGCGCGCGATCGCTCTCAGATATTACGAGCTCGAATATTAAAGTAATTGATGCCACCATAAAACACGAAACAGCGGTGTCTCTGCCGGTTCCTCGCCTCGGATCGCCCCGCGGTGCTCGATTTAACGCGCCAATATTTTTTCCGCGCCCTTTCGTGGAACCTGATGTGTGGATATCGACGCTTGTTTCCTGGCTAAACGCCTGTTATTATTTGTGCCAAGATTTTTCATCCGCTGCCCGACCATTATTCGTTTCCTTTTTTTTATTTTTCCAAAAGACTGTTTGCAAGCCAACTGGATTTTATGTTCCGCAAGAAATATTTCTGCAATAGTTGTTTCACGCGCAATACTGTTCTTCTGTTCCGTTCAATGTTTCATTCAACTTGTATTTATTTTTTTTACGTTCGAACAATGTAGATATTTATGCATTTAACGTACGATTAAGATTAATAGTTTCGAAGTCTATGATTTATAAAGCAGCCAAGTTAATTTGAATTGGCTACATAATGTTAAGTATAGAGATACACATCGTGTACCATCATCAGATATTCATGTCGATTGGAGTATTTATATCAATTGCAGATCGATAGCCCAACTAGTACATTTAATTCGTTCGCTTCCGATATATCCGTCGCTGTCATCAGTCGTACACCTTCTCCCATGATTCCTTTGGCTGCTACCGTAGCTGCTATATTTAGAAGACGGATTCTCCCTACGGAGTTCATTCTTCCCGGCGTGGCGTGGCGAGGGGTTCTTTGTTGGCGTCAAACGTGCTCGCGTCGTATATGAACGTCGATTAACCCTTCGCCAGATAAAGTGGAAGGTATACCGCCGATACCCTCTTTGAGACTATAATGTTTTTCAGCGATCGTCGTTGCTTGGATAGTTACATGGATTTTTAACATAGACAGCGTAGGTATATTTAATCTTTTTCTGTGTGAGTATATGCGAGCTATAAGAATTTTTTTTTCAATTCCAAACGATAATAACTTCGTAGCAAATAACGTTTGCAATTACACAATTAGTTATCGATCGCTATTTCAAACGCCGATCGCGAACTTGTACCTTGATAAAACTAACAAATGTACGCAATTAAATGTAACAAGTTAGTTCATAGTTGGCGCGCTGCCTGAAACGAAGCAATTGCAAATTATCACTCGCATCTTAAAACACGAAAAGTATCACACCGTACGAAGTGTAGAACTCGTACAGCGGTAGACTTAAACGTTTCACCGGGAGGGTTGGCGCTTCTTCGCGCGGCGGAATAATAATTTCTGATCTCCGCGAGTCGGTCGGAACGACTTCATCTCCCCGGGGCCGGTGTTCATCGCGACAATGTCTACCCCGCGGAGGCGCGCTGTAGCCGGAGGATTTAAGGAGCGGGTAGATCGCGTAGGCGGCTGCCTGCGGCCCGGTGTAAACCGAGCTTTACGGCGCTCGTGGCCCCGTCGATCGTGAGATCGTATTAGAGCGGCGCGTCGGCGCCGAGTTTGGCTTAGGTCGATGCTGCGTGTCGAGGGGTGTCGAGGGGCCAAGAATTGTGCCCTTCTTCTCGGTGTACACTCGAGGGTAGGAAGAAAAGGGACAAAGAAATGGAGAGGAGGATCGTATATACGGTACGCGAAAGAAAGGTAGAAGGGAGAAGAAATAAAGAGAAATATAGAGTTAATGGGAGAGACGGAGAAATAGATCGAAGGAGGAAGGTAAGAGGCGAGAGACAAGAGAGAGAAAGAGAGGATCGAAGGGCACATGGAAGGAACAGCGTGTAACGATGTATCAAGCTGTTGCGCCCCTGGCGTGTCCGGCAATGGTGGATCGTCGCTTTGAGCTGGACCGCGCCGCTTCGGCTCTGCATCATGCCTTTACACGCTCCCAATGCCCAAACGAGGGACGATAATGCCTCGCTCTCGTCTTGTTCCCGCGCATAGACACTATTAATTTCGTATCCCTCGCCGCGTGCGCGCCTGTGTATGACCTGTCTCGCGGTCTAACACACGGAAAGACAGAGAGCGCAGGCCCCTTCGATTGACTCGTTCGCCTGGATATACGCCGTCCTTTTTAACGTGCATCCGCGATCCCGAGGTTTTCAAGCCTCCCTCGAACGTCATTACCGCGATCACGTCCTTTAACCGTTGGAAATTGCGTACGTAATGCCGGGTAATTCCGGCGTAGACACCGGACTAGGTGTCCAGTTCGCAAAGGTCTATCGGTGGTGCGGCTATATAACAGCGAATTGGAATTTAAATTTCTGGCGATTAGAGCTGGGTAATGCGTTTTAATGAGTTTTATGGTCTTTCGTTCGAGGCATCTATCGCCAGACGGACAAATTTCTGGACGGTTTGAGAAGCGTATGGAAATCATTATCGATTTTTCCAATGTAAGATTGCTCGTTTGCGACGATATTGTCTAATTTTTCCGATACTCGGCAAGAGGAATTCTAGTGATAAATTCTAGTAAATTACGCCCGGCATTTTCTAATAACCGTGACCGTTCTGACCCTGACGTTATGCTATCAGGCATTCATCTTCTCCCATTTTCCTTCTATCGTTATCCGTCATTTTTGTTTAATAGCATTTCTTACTTATCTTTTCTGCCTGTTCGATAATAATTTTTCACGCATGGAATCAAGCGATATAATTCATTGGTAGTTTGTATCAGATTGTATGTGTAAAAGTAAATCTTCTGTTTGTGTATTAAAGTTGATTTCAATCTTTTTATTTAGTATTCTTTATACACATTGTGTATTTAAACTATATTGCGAACGTAACCCGTCAAGCCGAAATAGCTCAGTTGGGAGAGCGTTAGACTGAAGATCTAAATGTCCCCGGTTCAATCCCGGGTTTCGGCAATTTCTCTTTTTTTCTTTTTTATATCTTTTTTTTTACTCACAACTTATTTACTAATATTATTAAGCTTTCATAATGTTATTAATCTTAAAAAAAAAAAGGAAATATAATTTTCTATTTTATTTTAAATGTATAAGTGAAACGTGATATTTGAATGTGAATATTTTAAACAATTATTATAGGCAAACGAAACAGAGTATAATTAGATATATGTATATAAAATAGTGATTATTATAGAAAATCATAGAATTAAGTTAGAATGTTATTAATCTTAAAAAAAAAGGAAATATAATTTCCTACTTTATTTTAAACGTATAAGTGAAACGTGATATTTGAATGTGAATATTTTAAACAATTATCATAGGCAAACGAAACAAAGTATAATTAGATATATGTATATAAAATACTGGTTATTATAGAAAATCATAGAATTAAGTTAGAATTTAATCTTAAAGTTAAGATTAATAATCTTTGGAAGACACAATGTTTCTGTTGAAATAATATTCAGTGATGTTTATTAAACAGAACTACAGAACCTAATGTATACAAGCGAGTGATATAATTAACAACGTATACAAGAATTGTTGATTGTTGGTCAGTTACTTTCAGACTAGCCTTAGGTATTAACCCATGATACCTTAAATACTTTGAGCCCCACTCTCTATACAGTAATGAGTATGACCTGCGTAAGTGTCCCGTAATGCCTTTGTAGGTTACTGTGTAAGGGTATTGTGCCTATGCGTGAAATATCGTTGTATTCGAACAAATTATATACAAGAAAGAAACTAATCTCTTTACGTGTTAATAGCACATCTAACAATCACGAAGGCAACATGACGCATAGTAGTTTCAATATTTAAAATCTAGTAATCGTGATTAATCTGGCACTTACTCGGCTCGTCCTTTTGACTCGTTAACGCGGCTAGATTAAAATTTCCGTTCGCCTGACTGCCTTTTGCGCGGCAATAAATTCCATTAATAATGTTGCATGATACGCTTTGGCGGGTTAAGGTCCGGCTAGGCCGCGGCTTATATCGAGAACGGTACATAATTATTACGTGGAATGATCGCGGCGTTGCGTGTGACGTTGTAACCCCCGCGCCTAAACTGGCCAGCCGATAATCTCGCAGTCCGGTCTTGTTCTCGAGCATGGATACTATTAATTTCGTGTCCCTCGCCGCGCCGCTGCGCCGTGTTTTTCGATTGACTCGTTTATCTTGCTTTCCGCCGATTTCGCTGTAATTAGAAGCCTTGATGGGAAATTAATTCGTCGAGCCGGTTGCAGCATCGGATTAAAATTGTTCTTTTGAACGAGGCACGTATGGTACGTACCGGCAGTGCGAAGCTGGGCGGAGTTTCCTTTGTGAAAGTTTAAGTGGCGATTGATTTCTTTCGTTCTTCGAGACACAGAGTTAAGAGGGAAAGTAGGTATAAAATTCAGTGACTCACAGATGTTTTTACCAATTAGTTTGCTTCGAATTGGAATTCCCAAAGTAACGTTAAATTGCACTATGAAATAGTTAGCGTCGAATACACACGATCCCTTACGCGATTCATCTTTGTTGCGTTAGCATTCACGAAACTTTCAAAGGCCAAATAAAGCTACAAACTGGCGTATTACTTCAAGTGGCCCCCTGTGCATCGGCACGCCATTGTTTTCGCAAACGCGAGTCCACGGCCTGAAACAGAAGCGCAGGCGAACACGTAACGACACGTTGACAGGTGCACGACCAGTCGTTGGTGTTTCCGCGCGGCAGCACGCTGCCGTGGACACGCACGTGAACGCCCCCGGCCGATGAATGCGTGCAGGGAAACGCGTGTACGGTTCGCACGTGCCACGCACGCCGTTACGCTTGGAAAGCTGCTGACAACGGCCTCCTTCGATCGACCGTTCGTTCGGAAGCGTAAATGCGAGTCGCTTTATGTCTTCCAGCCCTCCGATAGATCCCTCGTCGAAGATTCACCGGACGTACGGCTGATTGGTCGAGCACATTGGTCGGCCTGATTTCCTGGAAAACGGTGCCAATTTGCCGATGAGTTTTGCCGCGTTTGCTCGATACCTTGCTGATATTCGTGACTGCTCTGGCTTAGGTTTTCCGTCTCTCGTTGCGTGATACCACTGTACAGCAAACAGCGTTTTCCTATATGGTTTTCAAGACAATTATGCGATGTTTTTAGGTAGTTAAAAGCTTGTGTGTAATAACGCGGTTTTAAAAAATGGAGCAATAGGGAAGAAAGAGAAGAGAATGAAAAGAAAACAAGTATACGAGATACTCAAGCGGTAAAAGTTTTTCAAATGATTATCAAACAACGGATAATTTTGCCTGTAATACGCAAACCACTTGCGATATATCTTTCAAAAATGCATTCTTTCGAACTTTAATTTTACTCTATTATATCTTGCAAGAAACGATCCAAGCAAACCCTAACAGAACGCAAGACGTTGGGTATCGAGGGGTCAAAGAGGACGGTACGGTGGGAATAACCGCAATTTGACGTAACATGATGCGGGGAATAGCGAAACTCGGTCCAGAGAAAGGCAGGCAACCCTTGCAGATTCGGTCGGGGGGTCACAAGGGGGTGGAAAAGGGTCCACGAGACAGAAACCCCGGGAAAGGGTATCTGTTGTCATGGTCCCTGATGCTCCATTATTGATTAAAGATGGCTGACTGGCTGGATGGATGGATGGGCGGTGAAGTCGTGACGCCATTTTAATATGCGCAATTATAATGTGTACCCAAAGCCCCGGGGGATGATACGGGCCAGGTCAGGGAGGTGAAGGACGCGTCGCGCATGTTGTCGCTGACCCTGCTGCTTGAAACCGGTTCGCCTTCTTTGTTTGCACCGAAATCAGAGGGGAACCGCGTAATTGAGGAGTTAATTAGGACGCGTTCGGTGCTTTAATCGAGTTTCCCGTTTCTAATCTATAGTCGTTGGCGAGATTCTCGTGTTCGTCCCTGGCGTTTTTCGCCTCTTCTCAACAGGTTGCACCGTTTTCCTATAAAAATAAACGGGTACATCTTGGAAAACCTTTGGGATCGTTAAGGTGGCATAAAAATACGAATGTAAAAAGTGAAAGTTCGTTTAAAGGAACCGGAAGAAATGAAATATAGAACATATCGCACAGCTATCTTTTTCAGTGGTAAACATTCGATACCCGGAATTAACACTAGAATTACCGATAGTTAACACGAAGCTATTTCTACCAAAACCAGTCAAAATGGCTGATTTTTAAAAAATACCTAATAATAGAATATTTTTATATTTATTGACTTATTACTTTCTTACAGAAGGATTTCCATGTTACGTAGTATATTTTTGGTATTATTAATTCATCTGGGACTATGATCCCTAAACGAGGGTCGACACATTTATAAAATTGTCGAATCAGTCATTTCGACTGCTGTGGTATTTCTAGTATTAGCATCTAACGATCTAGCGATCGATGACTTGATCTGATAACTTCATCATATTGAATGATACGCAGTAAAAATTTAAAAAACGCGTTGGAAGTTGTACGAAACGAGGAAACTGGTTAATTGAGGTTCGATAAACAGATTGCAGGGTCCTTTTACACTTTGACAAGTACCATTTTAACTGGTATTGGTATAATACAATATTATTTTCAGTTTGAATACATAAAAATTTATTTTGTTTTTTATTATAAATTTATTTTGTTTTTTAAAAAAACAAAATAAATTTTTATGTATTCAAACTGAAAATAATATTGTATTATACCAATACCAGTCAAATACTGTAGAAGTGTAATACCTGTAGAAGTGTAAAAGGATCCTGCAATCTGTTTCATTATATTATTCATTATATTATTCTTTTAGTTATCGTTGCGAAAGTCATTACATCATCGAGGAAAAAGAATATAACATGAATTAGGAATTTTAAAATAAAGTTGTAAAACCAATCAATTTGACTGGTGTGGTAGTTGTAGTGTTAAGTGAATTCCTGTTGCATAAGTAAGATCGCGTTAGTAGCCTAATACGAACTGCAATTATTTTATTGTCAATTATTCGCAACATGGATAATGTCGGTAACTTTACCTTTAATTCGTCCTCACCCTGAATCTGTTAACAAGTAACTGTCTAACCTTCGCTACGACCGAAGAAGCGGAAAGAAACAACCCTATTCTCGACAGAGGCTTCATCAAATTTACACGAGAAACTTTTCCGTAGGAGAAAATACACGCGATACGTTCTCTAGCCAATCCGTTACTCCGCGGTACGGCACACGGGTGGAAAGTTTGTTACATGGGGCGGTGATTGCACGGAGGGGATGTACGCACCGGTATCAGGAGACTCGTGAAGAGATAACAGCGATGACAGCTCGTTAGCGTCGTGCGTCGGGGTTGTAGCGATGTCGCGAAGCTCGATGCCCGACAACGACCGACCGTGGGCGAACATGTCGTGGCTACAATGCCCGTACGTCTACCACAATGCCCGTAATAGGAAAATTAATGTGTGTTGTGTGTGGTCGCTACGTGCACCCCGGGGCGTTCGCGAGATTCTCGATTGTATTGTCCACGTACAATTCGGTCGTATAATCGATTAGTCAATGGAATTTGACTTATGTCGTTTTTGGTTCGCTCGTAAGAATCTCTCTGAATCTCCAGTGTCCCTTTGATATTCTGTGGATTTTTTCTTGTTTCCTCGAGGGATTCGAAACGATTCAGACGTCGATATTCGATTAGTCAAAAAAGAGGGTAGGAAGTATTTTTAAAAATCACAGCAATTGTTACGATACAAATAAACGCTAGTTTTGCAGTAAACAACTAATTAGGAGAAAATTTCTCCTAAAGAAATTTTCTTCTGTTCGGGGAACGTTGTCGCTAGAGTAACGTTACAGCCGGCAGCACGGACGTAACGATGGAGTTCAACGTTTCAGTTTCCTAGAAGGTCTACCGTATTCATGTAAGAAATGTGGATCTTTGGTGCCGAAATAATGTTGAAGGAACACTGAATATACACTGGGGTGTAATATTAGAATAATATTATATTTATTACAAGAAGGATTCCTCACTTATTCTTCGATTTACACTTGCACGTGTCTCAGCACTTTCTCTAGACTCGACAGCTAACCGGCCCTTCTGGATGCTTCTTAACAACTGCCAATCGTCCTTTGTCTCAACTCAGGCCTGGACGCGCTCTGACGCTACACACACATTCACATGTACAGTGTAACTGTATCATCTTCCTAACAATTCAGTTCTTGACTTTTTAGGAAATGTCGTTCTCTTTGAATTACGCAATGAAACTTTTACAAAGGATACAAAGGATGTTGCGTATTTCCTTTCTCGAAAAATTGTCTAATTTAAATTCGAAAATTTTTAACGTATAACGTAAGCAGCGGATGATCGATCATTTCTACGTTGTTATTTAAAATATCACGTCTTCGACCGCTCGAAAGGTTGGGAAAAAAGCGAAAGAAAGCTCGTTAAAAGGGAGGAAGCAATAGTTCCGCCACGTATCAAACGTTGCGCCCCATCCCTGTTAAAGCGGCCGTAAACAGCGAAGCATTAATACAATTCCGCTATTTAATTCACATCGCGTCTACTCACCCTCTTTGCAACCCGTGCCGTGTATTTCATGCGAGCTGCAATATTAATCCGCGTTCGCGTGGCGTGCTAAAAGGCAGAGAGAAAATTCCCGCGAACCACCCCATGTGTGCTCTCTCTTTTGCGCTCGCGCGTCCATCAAAAGATAACGAATAAAATGGTAAATAACGATGCGAATGTTGGAACTCGAGGGGAGGATCGTCGATGACCGGATTGGCTTTTCCTTTTCCTTCTGTGTTTTCCTCGTCCTACTACCGCGTTATCGTATTTCTTATTTAAGCCGAAGCATGTTGTACGCCACCCGATGGCGCGGCTCGATAGGTCGCCGATACGAGTCGTTCGAAGAAGACGTGGCTCGTCCTCGTGGAGGATAATGACCGCTCTCGCGGTAATAGCAACTGCGAACTCCTCCTGAAAGCCTATCGAACGGCCCCTCTCGCGTGGAAATGCGTCTAATAAATATGTCGACCGTATTGCACGCGAGTCTCTTTTCTCTCTTGGAAAGTGTTTTTCAACCACAGGGTATTTTTGCTTCTTTATATTTTTCCCTCGCATCAACCAAGATTCAGAGATAGCACCGCGTAACCAGTTAGCATTTTTAATTCACGGAGAGACGCGGCACCGTGTCATCAGTTACGAGTGTGTTAATACACGTAAACGAACACGTATGTTCTCTACGCTACATATCATCCATTATACGGTTTGAAATTTTTACCAAGAAGTTAGAACCTGCAGCACCGCGGAGGTTCGCGGAAGCGGAAATGTCCAATTCACCGCAGGTGACTTTTATCGGAAAGACCGCGAAGTGGACTAACCAGCGTGCGTTCGTAATGCTTCGAGAGGGCCGCGTATTAGTAGGTACCTTTCTCGCATAAACAGTCATTTATATGCTCACAAGCCTTAATAGCGGTAATATATCCAGTGACCAGCGCGTTAATAGGCAATAAGCGCGAGGCGACTCACCAAGTGCCATTTGCTCTGCGGGGAAAATTCTTGTTTTCCTCGAGACGGAACACGGCTCGCGTCCGAGAAAGAGCAATACAAAGTGATCAGAGTCGACTTGCTATGTATGACTCACATCCAGTCGATTGATCGCAGGTGACGAGGCGAAGCCGAGCGTTGGCGCTGGCGCTAGAATTTTCCCATGCGTACCTCGCCGAAGATAATAATTACGTTTCACGTCGGGAAACGTCAATCTCTCTGTCTCTCCTTCTTTCTCCGCGTTAGTCCGTGGCGATTTACCATCCTGGATACGTCTTGAATTATTATTGCGTTTTCTCCAATGGATAATTTGCATTGCCGTCCGTTCGCGCTACGTCCATTCCGCGAATGGAGAATCGATGAGCGACGAGGAACATCCAGCGAGGGGATAAACTTGTCGTCAACCGTGTGTTCGTCGTTTCTGGTTTTTTCCAGTCGAATACATACAACGTTGAACAGGCTGTATTTATAACAAGAGTTATTTTTACGCTCGTACGTTTATGTAGGATTTTAAAGATATTTTTTAAGGTTTGTAAAAAAATCCACGACGCAATGTTAAAATTTCAAGCCAAGTTTGATTTCTTTTGAATCTTCCTACTGTCTGCACGCTGCTAGTTATTCACTTTTAAATCGTTCCAATTAGTCTAATTTGTTTCGTGTTCGCGATAAATCTTGCTTTAACAATGAGTAATTTCAACACGTTAACGCAACCCAACATAAACATATCCCCTGTCCATCTTCGCAACAACCTCAATTACCGCCCTCTGCCATCTCGTCAGACATCGAAAACAATTCAGCTAGCGGCACGCGAGCGAAAAAGAATCTCGGTCGATGAAGATAATCTGCGCCGGCATTCGCCACGAATTAATTCGTGGCCGCGGTGCGTGTCAAGCTCGTCCCGTTGTCGTCTCGTCACGGCAGTGGCTTGGTCGTTTTGTCGCCAGTAATTACGGGGCACGGAGGTGGGCGGCGCGTAACGTGTCGCGCGTTTCGCTCGGCGCGAGCGTAGACGTCGCGTTACGGCGCGCGCGGAAGTGTGACGCCGCGACACGCCGCTCTCCATCAGATAAACTCGCTTAACTGGCCGTTTAGCCCGACTCGATTGAAAACCGTATAGCTTGCGCGATCGCTGCGTGTCACTGCGCTGCTTCGCACCGTTGCGTGCGCGTCAACCAAACGCCGAGTTTTCTTTTGTCCCGTAAATTTCATGCTTGTTACTCGCGTTTAACCTTCGTTGGCGGAAGACGGTTGGCTCACGGCCGGCGGTTTCGTTAGTCGTCAGCTTTTTATTTTCCTTTTCGTGGAGGCCGGTGATGACTTCGAGCAATCATTTTTGGACTACTGCGCTTGGGGTGAAACACGGTGACTACGAAGAGTATTTGCACGTATCTTTCTTTGCCCAATGAAGCGTTTTTTGTCGGAGTCGTTCAATTTTCGTATTATCAAACGTTGTAGTCGACTAAGCGATACGAAGCGTAACGTGCAGTCAAGGAAGAGGAATGTTTGAAAATAGACGGGGTAACGATCGTCTCGAACGCATCAGAACGCCAAGATACATCGAGAGTTTCACCAGCCCGTCGATTGTTTTTCGTGGCAGGGAAGATTAACGCTGCCCGTCACCAGCAATGTATTAATGACGCCGATGATGGAACGGTACGATGATCGTCGACGTACTTACATGTACCTCGCACGGTTTTCTACTCGTTGCATGCCGTACACGGCTCTGGGGCTAATTATCACAGCTGTCGGAGTCACCGCTTCCAGATCTCCAAGATATCCATGGGTCGACGATCAGCTACAAGGATGACACGCTCAATGTCCCTTTTATACGCTTATTTCGTTTGTACGCTCGTTGCCTTTGTAATCCCTTTCGTGGCTCCAAGGCGTAAAGGTAGATAAACTAATGGTCGAATTTGGATTCTTCGTCTGTCACGGATGTTATAGTTTTCGTACAATTTCGTCGCTTAAACATCGTTCGTAAATTTGTCGCTATTTTACGCTATTCGATTTAAAACAGTCTTATTTAACAGGATTCCAAAGTGTCACGTTTACCCCAGCGATCGAGACCGCGTGCTTCAACTCGTGTAAGAGTCTCTCAAGTGACTGGTCAAAATGATTTACACGAGCGAAACGAAGGGACCGCGGTATGCACGATATCTCGCGTATGATCGACGCACGACAGGGGAAATATCCCCGTGGAACACGGTGTACGCGACATTATCGAGCTACGAGATCGGTCGAGTGTTTCGGCGTTCGCTTCGCCGTGTCTCGCCGGAGGTCGACGATGAACCAGCCAATGCATAGATCCCGCCTTTAAACGTATGCGTCTCGTCTGAAGTTATGCCAATGGTAGCGTGTCCCGTCGAAATTGTCGGCTGTCGCAAGATTGCAACGTTGTGGGCGCGTAATGTTCGATAAAGCTCGCAATTAGTCGGCGCTGTCCTCGGCGCAAGACGCCGGGATGGAGTGGAACGTCGGTGTTCTTGGTTGGCTGGGAGAAAAGGGAGGAAAGGCTGTAATTTTCACTTACGTTGGCTTTCTGCTTCGTGGGCTGTCTTCGAGGTGGTTGGGACGCAACGTGTGATCAACGTGACTGCTTCGTCGTGCCGTCGCGTCGTGACGTTCGAGTTGAACAGAATCGCGGAGGATTGAATCGTGGCGACCCTGTGGCTGGAAATTCTTTCGACGAAAGGACAAGTCAAGTCGAGTCAAACAAGTCGAATCGTTGTTTCGTTGTACGATGGCTATTTTTAATTTCCAACACGGTCGTGTTAAACAGCGCGTTACATATGAAAAGAGTACGTAGGATGAGATTACAGAAACGTTGAAAGCAATAAAGATAAAAAGCAATAACGTCTATAGATGTTACGAAGGACATTTGTGTACGTGTTTTGATACAAAAACCGAGGATCGCTTTATTGGAATTTCAGATAAGCATAAACTTCTTATTTAACCATCTGCGGTGTATGGTTTTAACGACGTCGGTGATTAAGCGTGCAACCTCTGCTGTAAGCAATACTTTATTACGTGCACGCATACCGTGTGTAGACACAGTACATACTTGAAAGTTTCCACGAAAAATCAATTATCGCGCGTCTTTAAGTTATCGATCACGCGTCTTCCAAATCACGAAAAGTCGTTTCTATCGCTTGCAGTAATTTATCTGAATCGTAATTCTGAATCTTCGTAGATTCGTATAGTTTTACGATATTCGTCTTACGACAGTCGCAGATGCGATCATCGCGAGATTCGAAACGATTTCGATGTTTTCAGACGTACGTAAAATATTTCAGCAACCTATCATTTGCTCTGGCTATAGTAGTTCGCTTCAAGTGTTTTATTCCCATCGCTGTACGACGCAACTACGCGCGCATGCAGTCTGCTTGTTTCGAGGTCGTTCGTTGATGAAGTAGTTTGGCTCGCGTTTATCTCGCTGGGCCATCCTTACTTTGTCATTACGCGGTGCGACCGCGGTTGGAAATTTTCGTGGCAACGCGTCCACCAGCTGCTACGTCTGAATCACGCTATTCTATGGAATATCGTTATTGTCATCAATCCTGCTCGTCTAGTCATCGTAATAACGATCTCGCGATCAACTCGCGTCGTCAAAAATCGTTTCAAGCCTCTTTCGAGTAATATCTTTTAATTTCTTCCAAATTACCGCGAGACATTCTCCAAATCACCTCGTTTCCACTTGATAACCTCGATTACGCGCGAGTATTAGAGAAATCGTTGGAAGACCGAAGAATTCGGTTTACATTGGAAGATCCGGGAGACTGTCGGATAACGCGAAAGAGCAAATGTTCGGCGAGAAAGGAGGAGATGTAACGAGGCAACGGAATCCAGCCTTTTTCTTCAATGGCACGCGTTTCTTTGTCCAGGTACGTGGAATCGGCGACGATTAGAGAGAGAACGGAGGCGCACGCTTCGCGTTGCGAGCGACGTGTCGCGATCCGATACGTTTTTACTTTTTTGTCACGGATAGAAGCGCAAAGACGCGAGAACGCGTGCGGTGGGCTTGATATCCTGTGAAATTGAGTCCAACGAGCGAATTCCTTTCTCCATCTTCTGTCAGATGGACAACTTTTTTCTAGATTCGAATCAAAGGTAATAAAAATGTCGCTACGTGGCGGTTGGTCGACGCGTGCTGAGATTTCTATTCGAACATCGAAACACTGGTTGAACATTGCTGTTTTAACGATCCGCGTTTCAAGTATAAAAAAATTCATTTACCTTTTACTCTGGTCCCTCTTTAATCGATACAAAAAAAGTCGTAAAATTTGAAAATCAAGCGGTTCGCTCGCGAGGTCGTATCAACGTTTAATTAACTTTATTGGAATGGTTGGAACAAAACAACGCATCAAATCGACGATTACTTCCTCGTGGCCATCGAACGAACATCGACGTTCCCGTTTCCCCGATCGAAATGATATCCATTCGGCCGCACGAATCAATTTGGCCGATCGCGATCGATAACCATTCGCTCGCAACGTGCAATCTGTCCTGCCGTGTAATTATGCCGTGGGCCCGTTTAATGGTTCTTAAGCGACGAATATTGATCGTGCAGGAAGCGAGGGGCTCCTCGGGTCAAATTGCTGGTCGAGCGGTGGATAAATCATCGAACAATTTGATCCATTAATTTTCCGTTTTTTAAATCGACCTCAGCTGTGTGTTCCGCTCTTAATACCATCGACGAACGTTCTCATTCGACGATGGTTCGTGCGAGAATCTATACCGTTCGGCGACGACTTAAGGAGAAGTTATTCGCGGGTTCCGAAAGAATTACGTCGCGATGCACTATTTTCGGGACACGAATGGTTCGTACATCACGATTATGATCGCGGCGCTGTCGTAACAGCGTCGCAGAGGGGACGCTGATTAATCGGAAGGTAAATATTTTTCCAGGGCTCGATAAGATCCACGCGATGCGTCTACTTTGGTTACGGCTGCCGATGCTGACTCGCGGCTCTGGAATCTGAAAAATTCCGCGCCACGCTTCCCCTAACTCGCACGAAAATAGGCCGTCGATATTACACGTGGCGGACACGAGTATCGACGATGCAAGTATCTGTCTTTACGTCGGTCCCGCTAACGGCCTGTTAAAGACGCTCGTAGAGCCGAGCATCGGCAGTCGAGCATGGTTGATGGTTAATAAAAAAAAACTGTTGTATTATGATGTCATTGTTGGCTCGTTGGCTCAAAATTAGATTCAGGCTGGTAGGATTTAATGACGCATTTATTGCGTCGTATAAAATTGACCGATAGGTACGTAGGGCGGTTCACCGAAGACGTTCGAGGTGGCTATTGTCACGTGTAACTTTCGCAGATAATTGTAATTTGGATTTTCTTCGTCTCGTTTCACGATAGAAGCTACGCGAAGCAACGGAGGAAGAGATACAATTGTCGATGCAGTCGGCTCTGCCGCGATCCGCGTTTGCAGCAAGGTCGGTCGAACGATTTCCGTTACGAGCCGCGTCTACGGTAAACGATTCGCGCGGCGCACAGAATGGCCGTGGTAAACAGAAAATAACAGAAGCTTCGGAACCTCGGACGAAGTAGCGTTAACTCACTAACTTTAGGAGTTTGTTATTTCGGTTTTGCCGTTAACTCCCGCGAGCCAGCGACAAGAGACATTCGCCAGACCACCACGAAACGGTCCATCCGCCTCCTTCCTCTCAGCTCGGCCGAGTTGTCGACTTTCCGGCGTGTCCAATCGGGTCCACCACCGCTATCCTCGTGCTCCAAAATAACCGAAACACGCGATATTACCGCACTACGTGACGTAAGATCCTCGTGGTTCGCGCGGATTTCTAGCAACGACGGATCAACTCCGCTGCATCAACGAGACGCACGGTCGAGTTCTTGAAGCCACGTTGACGTTGCATTCTGCCACGTTGAGTTATTTTAATTGTTTCTCCGTGTTTTACCGTGCGTGACGTATAAGAATGATCATCGTGTTAAATACGGCGTAGTTGATTCTGCGCCGCAAGAATGAGATAAATGGATTTTATAATATTCGGATGGCGGTTTTGGGACCGATCGTTTCTTCATATTACTGGATTTCAGATTGAATTTAGTTTCCAACACTTTGCAATTTTCTGTTAATAAATGGTTGAAAAGAAAAGGACGATGTTAATACAGAATATGGAGCGGACAGCACAAACTTGAAATTAATGTTTCAATTCTTGTCTTCCTTCTAAATCGTAAGATCCTCTTGAGACTGCAAGGACTCTGATTATCCAAAAATTGATAAAAAATTCCTCGATTCCCCTTTTGATACTCTACCACTCGAAAAACGTAAAACGCGACTTCGATCAAGGCAACCCTCGACAAAAGACGACCACTTGGCGCGACGTTGTATCTCGTTCTGATCGCGCTACGCGGCCATTTTGTCGAGGTGCGTCAATGGGAATAATCGCGTGGAATTCGTGTCGTCCGCGGCAGGACGATCAAAAGGTCTTTACGTACTACGGTGAACGGAACACCGTGGCTTCTTTTCATCCTCCGCCTCCCACCTCATCCCGGGCTCCTTTATAAGAACACTTACAATGGACCACACGCATACCGGTGACCTCGAAGCGAGTGCGCTTCTTACAGGGTCAGGGGCATGTGTCATCTATCTTGGGGAGGTTCATATTCAGTCGGTGACACTAATGCCTGCTCTTCGTTCTACGGGCAAGAGCTTTATCTCGCCGAACACGCGCGACGCCCGCGCGTTTTTTGCCCGAGCAATCTGTTCGATGACAGACAAACGGGCTAACTATGTGGAAAAGCCAGTTTGGAAGATTCGTCGATCGTCTAAAAGAATTTGATAAAGTCTACGATCTTTTTACGTAGTTTTCACTCTTATCTTCGCGATAAATTGTCACGTAAAACGACAAGGATGGTCGTCTGAATTATGCCCTTTTTTTTAACAAGCTTCGTTTTTCTTTCCTTTATTCTTTCAACTTTCGGCTGTAATTATGGACTTTCGAGTGGTCGGTCGATAGGTTGTCGGCTTTTCGAAATAAATCAGTATTTTTTGTCACAGTGATGTTAATGTTACGAAAACTTAGGAGGAGGTTTAATGACTGTTTACGACTTTGGGATCTGAATGGTGACACTGTTTGTGACTCGTGCCTTATCAGGATGTGCTTTGGTATTCGAGATTTGATATTCCAGCAACGCTAACACGAACCTAAATATAATTTTCTAGAGTATGATTACGATGTTCTTTAGAATGCAGTTAAGCGATGTAAATAATTGTATTACGTATTAATAAGTGGAATTAATGTTGCAGTGGCCAACGTGGTTTTATCGGCCAGACTTCCCTCTCGGTACATCACTACCCACCGGTCACGTATCAAATGCCAGCAGTGTTCCTACTTCGTCGCCTTTGTACTCCAGGACCCACTCGCAATCGGAGGCTCCCAAGGCTCCCGACTTCCTCGATAGCAGTAAAATTCATGGGCAAACTCCGACAATATGCACGGTAAGACGAACCATACAATCCCTTTCACGTTTCTCGATATTCGTACAGGAAGATTTAAAAAGCTCGACATTCGGTGATCAAGCTTTTCCTCCAAAATTGCTATAACTTCGCCATTGATTAAAAAAGAGGAAGAGTTAATATTCATGCACAAAGAACGTTCCGCCCTGTGAATTTTAATCGAGGAGAAATCAACTTAGAATCGTTGTACCGTACCACTATACATTTTAAACGTACCCCGACCTCGATGCATCTTTTACACGTAAAACACACCGCGGTAGAATAACCAAGCTGCATCACTCGCGATATCATGAAAATCGCTGGCGTAAACGGGCCAGTAATCGCCACGAACATCGACATGCAATTTTCTCGTGCAACGCGTAATTCGGAATTACTAATTTCACGAGGACATTTTTGTACGCGCGAGCAGGTGACATGGAAGAAATTCGGTTGCAAACACGATACGAATCCCTCGTTTTACACTTAATCAGCCGTAAGTAACATGCAACACGGTCTTCGCCACCTCTTTCAATATTCTCCCCGCGCAGGAAGCTTTAAAAATAAAATATGCGCGCAGACGCGATGAGCATGGATGTCGCGCAGGTTGCGCACAGTCGAACGGGAAATTAAGTTGTCGAAGAGGGACCGCGAGCGGATAGATTGAAACGTTGCATTGAGCGCGATCCTGTGATCGATAATAGGCTGCCCATGACGGCCAAGAAGAAGCGAGCGAGTCTCGTTACGATGTCGTTATTAAAATTCCCATCGGGTAACGCTGTCACCTGCGTTGAAATTATCGGCTGATTGATTGCCGGCTATTTTTGCAAAATGCGCATGCCGAGGCTCTCGTCATTTTTATGCCACCGCGTACCACGAGCAGCGTGACGCTTGCGTTTCAGGAAAGCAAGATATGACTTTCTGAGAAACGCCTCGTCGACGGAATTTCTCTATTTACGGCGCGACGATAGTTGCCGTAGAAATGGCTTTGGCATACTTGTAGAGAAGCGCGCGATGATAGGTCTAATCGCGCGGTTACGTTTCTCGCTACGAAGTTGACGATTGCACGAAAGTTCTTCTCATCGTCGAATTATCGGTTTCAAAAGTGTACGTACGTTTCACCGCGTAACTTTGACGCGTGGAAAGAAGCTTCGAGTTGCTACCTATATGGTTCGATCGGCGACGGGGATCGCGTCGCCCTCGTCGCTCGACCACGGAACTCATTTCCGAGTCTCGGAACCAGGGGGTTCGATTTAATGGGCGACGACATGACACAGTGAGCCGCTGTCGATCGATATTCAATTTACAGTTTTGTGACAAAACGGTGGACACGGTAGAGAGACGAGTTCGCGGAAGCAAAGACCCCGATCGTCGGTCTAAGGGGGCGTTGGAGTCATTTGTCAAGATCGAAACGACGCGACGCAACGCTTCCCCTGAAACGATGAAACCGCGTGGGCGTGCGTGGCTCGTTAGGGCGCTGTCGTGGCCCCTCGTTAGCGGCGATGCGCCTGCAACAAATGATTTAAATATAATACTTAATAATGCCACACCGTGGCACCGGGGTGTATTCAATGCGCCGCGCACTTTTGTTTCTCGATTATTATTATCCCGCCGCGTAAATCGTGTCCCGCGATATTAATGGCGCGTACGGAGCGAGCAGTCGCGGCAGCGATCAATCTCGTTGTCACAATTAAATGCACCGCAACGCCGAGCCGAAGAATAATTTATATCCGGCTACCCACGTGAAGAACGAAAGCCGGAGAACTCGAACGAGATCGCGCCCGCCTGTCTTTCTACGCTGGAAGAATGGCAGCGATGCTTTTCTGGAAAAAGTCGTTTAGAGCGGAGTTCGCTGCTGGTGAACGCGTGATCGACACTCGGTTGATCGAGACTGAAATTGTTGGTAACGTTGCGTTGATACCACTCAGTGGGGTCGATCGTTTGAAAATGTCGTTGCAGACTCGTGATCGATGTTGCACACCCGTTACAGAATAATTTAAAAGAACGAAGAAAGATTAGATAGGAGAAAGTGGAACACCTTTCTGCGATGGACATATAAAAAATCGTGAAATTAACTTTCCTATTAAAAGTAAGTAAATGAAAAGAATCTGCAACTATAAACAGTTAGTGGCGGCTAAATCTACGATTAGCAATGATATTGCCATTACATGGACATCGGCTATCACAGTTCAATTTTCACTAATGGTATTAGCTTTTCTGGCTTAATTTAAATCGCCGACTCCCATTAATCTGATAGAAAAAAAGCGCGTGCTCTCTCTTCTAGCAAAAGGGAAGTGCGTGCATCTCGTATCCGCTCCTCGAGTTTGATTAATGTTAAACCTCGAGTCTGATCCAGCAAATAATTGCCTTCCAGATTAATTGTTTTTTGATGGACCACGGTTGCCCGTGTTTTATTTATATTCGTTCTCGCGACCGTAATTGAAAGTCAAAATGGTGGATTTCACCGGTGCATCGGTACGGTGGCCATTGTAAGTAAATATTGGATGTTTAGGAATCGCGTGCGAATGTAATCGATAGCGCGGCCAATTTATTTTGGAAAAATTTCGGCTCGATCGCTTTTAAGTCGAAACGCTTCGTGTATGATCGATCTTTAACCTTTCTACGTATCTGTGCGAGTACCTACGTGTAAAGGCCGACACGCATGATCTTTCGTTCAGTTGGCCGCGTACTTGCACGGCCACCTTTTATAACCGCGATCGTTTCTATCTCGACTCTAATTTGCCATTGATTTATGGGAACTCGCTGCTGATTCCGCAACGTTCGGTTCTCAGGTAATTTTGACGTATCAGCTGAACTTGCCTTCGAAGTACATACCCGTGCTTAATCGGCGTATTTGTATCGCGTTTGTTTAGATATTTTTGCTCGTTGCTGGACCGTATAGGATGGTTCTAGAAACTGGGTTGGGCTTCGACTTTGTTCCCGGTTGAGATCGAAAAACACACTCGCGGAGAATGATTTTTCAAGATTTGTCGATACTCTCTCACTGCGTAATAAATTAGAAGCGCGATGAAAATAATTCGGTACTCGAATGAAAAATAGACTGTCCGCCCCTTAAGGTCTCGCGTTCGCTTATCCTCAGTTGCAACAATTAAATACGAAGCTGAAGATTCCTCGCATAGATACATTGTTGCATCGGAAGTGAGGATGCGCGACGTAGGGTGCACTTATCGGCGGGGTCATTATTCGTTGGCGTTCGTGCATTTATGAGCGAACCACCGACTAGGTACCCATGGTTTGCCGCTTTTATTTTTCCAGATAATCCATTTACTCGCGTCTATGCATCTGGTGTTTATCCCTGGCGCAGTCGTTTATTAGCGAGCAAGTAAGTAAGACGATTTACGTCGAACGCGCTTCTTCGGCCCGTTTCGATTTCGCTCGCGTGAAACGCGTGCATTAACGGGTTTATGGACAAATCATCCGTTCCTCGAAACCTCCGTCGAGCTTATCGACTCGTCTTCGTTTTAACTCGTCTTCAATTTGCCGTCCTGCCACGCCGGTCGCGCCCCCTTAAATTTCATCTCTACGTTTCACGCTTCTTCGTTCCTTTTTTCCCGTCCGATCTCTCGTACTTAATCTTCAACAGGTATCGTTTGGTCGTAGGCTAGTTTTACGTTAGTTCACTTATTCCTTATTTTACTGCTAGCTATTCAAACACCTCCAAACTCGATGCTCGACAATCTACGGACTGTTGAGGGGAATAAGAGGAAGAAGAATTTTTATTGGTGCCGGGAGTACGTAACGAATCGTGTAATTAGTAATCGGTGAACAGCGGGTGCTTCACACTCGTTCTGGCGAGCAACGCCCACGCGATCGGTGGAGTTGCGAAAAGTGGCATCGCACGGTATATAAATTCGATATTGCCCAACGACCGGCTCGTTTCAGCGGTAGCTAATTGCAGTTGACGCGTAGAAAGTGCATGATAAAGGAAGCTAATCTCTGCCGCGAACTGCATCAATAACGCTACCGCTTACGTAAGCTAACACGTATGGTAATGAATAATATATTAGCTGTCGAGGGAATTTTGCGATCCACCGCGAAGAAACGGCCGGCCGTTGCCGCCTGGCAGTGGAGGAGACAGATAAGGAAGATGGAGCCGCTTTCAGTTTGTAATCTAATAATAATAAGAGCAGGTGAAAGCGCATAGGTGATTGCGAACCATGGCTGGCTAAACTCGTAAAGCGGAGCTGCACTTTTTCCTCCAGTTTTAGAACCTCTTTTTCCATAACATGAAATTACCTTGTGAATCCGTCTAATCTTACGCCTATTACTGCTTTTATCGTTATACTTTTTCCGATAGTACACCAATAATATTTTTACACGTACGAAAAACATGCTCTCCGATCGAAAAGATCCGATCTCTACGCGTCTCGCTACCCGTTCGCCTTCTCTCAGTCAGGCAATCGCCTAATTACCGCTTAAATTCACGTTACACGATGTCAATTACGATTTCATGGAGAGCAACTCGACGACGTACAGTGGCATGGACCGAATGGAATCCCGCTACCGACGACCAAGAAACATGGTCCGTAATAAGGGACCGTGGAAGGGGGAGAAAAAAAAATCATTAACTAATCATTAACTGTAACCGTTTACCGGTCGCGAGGAGAGATTCAAAGAGGGGCCGACGCGGTGACGAGGCATCAAGGCGACCGGTGACCAACCGCTAATGACGATGACTTTTTGCTGGCCATTTTTTTTATCTGCCTGCCGGCCACTTTTCACCGAGCTCCGTGGCCAGCGACGCGATCTCTAATTACGGTTATTACGAAAATATTTCGCCGGTCGGCGCCGATCGCCGCTTCCGTATTTTTTTACGCGCGGATTACGAGCCATCTTTGCGTCGCGTCGCGTTTTATATTCCGTTTCGATTCACCGCGAAAAATCGAATCGGCCCCGGGGGCAGGAATTTATTCGATTGGAACGCCGTTACATCGAGCTTACATTTACATCTTGTCCGATCTTTAAAGCGCTTCCATGTCCTCCAACAGCGTGCCGACTCCGAGTGAGTGTTTGCGTATCGAGGCTTGAAATTCTGCCGAGATTTCGGTGTAACGTTTGTCGAGGTAATTTTTATTCACCGTAGACAGGGACCATAGAATAATATTTTCTTTCTCACAAAAATTAGCGAACGAAATTTATTTCCGAAAGAAACATTTCTCGAGGAAATTGCCGCAACATATTTATTTCGTCGAAAAGAGTTTCCTTCTCGACCACACCCTACGACTTTCGACCAGTCAAAGTCTCGTTAAATTCAAAGGCGGAGAGCGTTGTTCGTGCACGATTCTAAGCGATCGACAACGGAGATCGGAACGATGCAACACACGAGGGGGACTGCACTCGGTTTGGGGGATGTTCCTTCGCGTTCGAAAACGGGCAAAGTAAGTAGAAACGAAGTAATTAGCGTTTCGAAAAGTTTCGTCGGACTGTCGTATCGGTAGGGGCCGTGGAGCGAGCGGGGCGGAAGCTAATTGCGCCGACGTTTAATTAGATCGTTTGCACCCGCGGCCCGCGCTGCCCTTCGTATCAAACTTGCCCTGTCCTCGCGATACGGATCAGCCTTAATTCACCGACTCGCCCGTCTGCCCTGTTAATCCCGCTCCTACGGCCGCGGAACCGCTGCTAAATTTAGCGCGCTCGTTGATTCGCCTGCACCGACATTACGCACGCGCGACCATCGATACTTCCATACGATCTCTCTCTCTCTCTCTCTCTCTCTCTTTTCTTTGGTGTATATATACTACTTTTTCCATCTATGAAACTTCAACCTTAACGTAAGAACCGAGAGATTTGATTTTCGAAAGATGGCAAAAAATGCATCTCACGTCCATTTGACTTTCCACTTTATCACGTACAAAGTACAGTGCAATCACATTTAGTTCTTCTTTGAAATTTTATGATTTTATTTCGTCGATCAACAGTCAACTTTTCCACTCATCGACTATAATAAATTCAGCTTTTTCCCCCGGCAAAATGTGTCCGGTCACGTAATCTGCTTTTTCATGGTCGCACCACGACCAAGAACCTCTCGAGCAACGACAGTGTCTACCTTATTAGTTATTCGACCGGTCGCCGGCAAAAAAGCCAATAATTTTACCGGTGCCAGCCCTAACGACGAGTCGCTCGACAAAAAGCACAATCTATCAAATTGTCACTGCTCTTTCTATTTCATAGTTACGAGGCCTCCTAATAAGCAATCTTCGACGCGGTACCGTAAATCGACCGAACGAGTTCCGGCTGGTACCGATTTCACTGACTACCATACGTCGGTGGCAGTCATCGAAATTTCTGTCTCTGAGTTACGCGTGCGCAGCTTCCAGCGCGTCCTTGATTGAATTAACTTCCAATTAGAGTCGATTTTAGTTGACGTTGATAGCTGAATCCGTCACGGTCTTCGCGATTCGAGCTCTTAACGAACTCGGCGTTACGTATACCGTGATACTTGAGATTAATCAAGAATCTTAGTAGAGATTGATTAAGTATCGAGTTTTCTGATATTCAGCGTTCGATCGATCGTTCGATTTTTCAAATACGCGTTGATAAACATACGCGGCGTTCTATCGCGCCAAGTTCCAACAACGTATCGTAACTCTGACCGAAACATCGTCGTTGTCATGCGACTCGAACTATCGAAGATTCTTTGTAATTTCGCGTCGTTTTATCCACAATGTTCGGTCTGTCGTTTCGCCATCGTCTACCTGTTTCTCGTGTCGAAACCGTGACACTCACGTCACGAACAACTTTTATTTGCGAAGAAAAATCCTTCGAACAAGTGCAGCATCCTGCGTGCGAAGCCCACGACGAACGTCTTTCATTCATCCTCGCTCCTTTTATTCCCGACCAGTTCCTGAAAGTTTGAATCGACGTCGTCGCGGCGAGTACGCACATCAGTCAATGCGGCCGCAGCCGGTTCAACGTCCTTCTTCAGCGTTCATCAGCCGGCACAATCAGCCTAGACTCTGGCGATCAACGCCGTCATCGTTCGAACGACGAACAACCGGCGACTAATAATCTCTCGATCTTGTTGTCCTTTTTCTCCCACCGCGCCGCGCCGCCACGCTAATAAGTCATTTCGTCGAGCGTTGGATGTCGCCGCGCCGCTTCGTGAACAAGTCCCTTCATGGACTTTATGAACGATGTTTTCATTGCTGGAAGACACTTCATCGTGGTTCGTTAATTATTTCCGAGAACCGCAGATAAAGGGTACGAAAGAACGTTTCGACACGGGATTTCGTATTCCTACGCTCATTTCCGTCTTCCAGCTGTTTTTCACCGACCATTCTGTCTGCTATTCCTTTTTGCCTCGCGTTCGATAGCTTCCTGCTAATGAGACACACGCCGACGATCGTGACTAGCCGTTTGCCATTGATTATTAGCTGGCCTGTATTTGCTGCTCGATTACGACGATGTCCTATCTACGAGATCGACCACGCCTCCGTATCGATCGCTCGGTAGCTGGCCAGTTAACCAACAGTGTTTTAAACATTATTTTTTAATTTTTCCTGGCATAGCTTAAAGTACAGTTGTGCGCGATCAAGGACGAGCCAAATTTACGAGCGTGGATATTAAAGCGCGGTAGTCGCGAATCGTTAGTCTTGCGTGGTTTTTTGTCGTTTGTCTCCGTGCGTGGCTCGTACCTTGTGTGTTTAATCGCGTCGCGCAGCGCAGCGCGAAGAAACGCGCTGATTGCCACGAGAACGCGGACCGAAGACCGACGTCGCTTTTACGAGGCTCGCGTGTGGTCGTTCTAAGCTAATTGTACGTTCCGTTGAGAGTACGTAGCTTGGAAAAATCCGGATTCTCGACCGCCCAGAACCGAGCGTACGTTCGAAGCGGTGCTTTTAAAGGGAAACGGACTCTCCAAATTGCGAGGACAGCGCGGAACGTGACACTTGAGTGAGTAATTGAGTAATTAGCGACTCGGAGCATACGTATAAAACGTCTCCATCGTTTTCAGTGTTCCGTGACACAGCAACCAAGCAGTGTTGCACTTTTTTCATATAACTGTTAGCAAAAGGTCGAACGAGAAGGGACGCGCGCTAGCGAACAAAGAGGAACGGACGCTTAACGTTAGCTTAATTTCGGGAAGCGATTACTGAAACGAGCGTCCATTTCCCGTAGACGATTTAATGCGTTTTCTACACCGTAGTTACTTTTAAATCGCTTCTCAGACTTCAACTGTCTCTTGGCGCGTCGCTTCTATCGCGTTCCACGGATCGAAAACTTGTCCTCGTGCTTCAACTTTCGCGATGTATCGTCGCACTCGAAGAAAGACAGCGAATCCACGCTACGTTTGCAACACGTTTGATCGCGCGAGGGCCACTAGAAATTCAAGAGTATCGCGTGACAGACCGCTTTAGCATGGTGGTCACGTGCAACTATGTTTATGCACCGATAAGCCTCGGACGAAAAGCCCGCCGCATTTAGCTAATAACGTTTTTCTCGTCTTGGCCTGATCGAGGTCGCGGGTAATAATAAGACAAGGGGGGCGGCTCGTTGCGTAATTGAACGGGACCGTGGCAGCACGCGGATCCTTTCTGACAGTTTCGGCAGCGAAGAGAAAGCGGACGAAGGAGAGCGAGCGCGGTGGCATGCGGAGGAAAAACGCTGTTAGCCTAACGGCATGCGCGGCTTAATTCGGGCTTTATTAAATTTGCTACGACCCCCGTAATTTCGCCGGGTATCCTCGTTCCTTATCAGAGGAAAGAGGGCCTCTCGCCGCGGAATCTCGCCATCTACCTGCGCCTTGGGTTACTGTCCATGATGAGACGGTATGTACGTACCGGCCTACGTGACACCATTAATAATACGCCGTGCGTGCTGCGAAAAAAACAAGCGGCAGCGGTGGACTTATGGGCTTCGACGTGGCAGCGGAGATCGGTGAGAAATTGGTGGACGATGAAGAGGCGGAATGTTACAGTTCGATAGAATTAGAGGAACGTTTACAGGTAGATTGGAGATTTCCTGAATTTCGCAGGTGCAGCGGTTCGCGAAAATATTCCAACGTTTGTAGAAATATTTTACGAATATATTGCGCGTTATTGTACGATGTTATTTTGGAATTTCGTTGGCGTTGTAACGAGATTCCGCTACCACGATAATGGACGCGGCGACGCGACACAACGACCGATTTCACCTTGTCCTCGCGATTTCCGTTAGGATTTTGTGATTATCCCCGATGGAAGGCCGGGAGGAGGAACGCGGAAAGTGGTCACGTTGCTTCTTTTACAGATAAAATTATATTCCGCGGCGGATAACTCGTTGTCGTCCCATTACATATGAAATTTGCGCCCGAGCAAGATTCTCGGCTTTAATCCGCGGAAAAACGTGAAGCCTCGCTAACTGCCACTCTGAGATTGCGTCTTGTTACCTGCAAATGATTGCGATCAATTTAGAGACGAGATGTTTAGTGTCGTGGGCGACAATCAGCAAGTGGGGAGGGCTGATGGTTTTTCAGTCGTCCAGATTGATTGCTTTCCCGAAACACGAAATTACTCTTCCACCACTGATTAGGTTTAAGATGATTCGCGATAAGAGAAAAAAGAGCGGTTTAACAGAGAATCGATGAAAATTTTAATGTCGCTTTAACTTCGAAGGCAGCAGAAAGATATATGTCGTTAATATTTAACGAAGAAACGTAATCGAATCTTGTTTCAATCTGGAGACCTTCGAAACGAGGCATCCTCCACCTTCGTTTCCTTCTTTTTAGAAATATGCATGTCGTCGATTCGCCGAACAAACTGCAAAGGACGCCGATCGGTACAAACGAAGGCGGCCAGTTAGGAAGATAACGAACCGCGGACGAATCGCAAAATGGTCGAAGGAAAAAAGGAGAGAACAGAGGACGGCTAACAATAAGGGAAGAGACAGACGTCCGTGTGCAGTAGCGAGGGCGCGGGAGTAGGGTACGTTAGCTGGTACTCCGGACGGGGGAACATCTGCGCCCTTAATTATTTTACAGATTTAGTAGATCGTTATGGCTTGTAAAATTACTGCCAATTTCACGGCCCTAAACTTATTTTATCCGCGCGTTAGCTGCCTATCGGTGCATCGCCGCAAAAGCTTTCGAAGGATATTGGGCATTCTTCCTGGCTAAATTAATGGCCCCTTGTTTATGACTGCATCGGCACCGGACACGCAACGATTCCGTCGCGAATTCCCGTAAATACCCCCGATAATAATGCGATTCCTCGTCTGCTTCGCTCTTCTCTTTCGTTTATCTCTTCTTCTCCTCTGTTTCTTCTTCTTTTTCTCTTTTTTACTTCATTCCGATCTCTCCCGCCACTGTGCCAGACCAAATCGAAGCCTCGTGCTCTCTTTTCTCGCGAGTACGCTCTTTCTACTCTTTCGCCTTTCCCTCTGCCTCGTCTTCCGTCTTTTTCCACCTTCTTCCATCTTCTTTCCCGTAGTTGATCGAACGTGGCTCCTCTCACGGATTAACCTTCCTTTCTTCTCTCCCTTGCTTTGGGACGGTAAGCTGCGTTTCGATCGTTAGAGGATTGAAATCGATTTTTACCGCTCTTAGTATTTTCATTTAGTGCCTCGCGTACTAGCAACACGCGCGTATTCCTGCATGCACGCGCTCCTCTTTCAGATAAATGATCTTTCGCGAGTGGTTCGTTAACCGATTAAACCTTACCTTCGATTATGTTCCGTAATGATTTTCTGTTCTTTCTAGAAGATACTTTTTGCCTCGTAGAGTAAACAATCTTACAGATTATAGACGTTTTCAACGATTTACAAGCGAACGATGCCGATCGTGAGTAAGGGGCAGCCTGAAGAGGACAGAACGTTCCAGGGAATCCTAACACGACGAAGAAAAAATGCCGCGTATCTGGTGTCGAAGTTGCGATTAAAATTCACGTGCGCGCGTCCCGGATGAGAACGGAGACCGAGTTTCCCTGCAGCGTCGCCGGGATTCGTTTAATGGTCGCGCGGCTAATCGACCGCGATATCTCTGGTAATCGAAATCGAAAAGCGAAGGAGAGCGGGAGGGATACCCGCGGACGAGGACGCGCGACTACCGGATGCCCGGAGCCCGGCCATGAATCACTGTAATTTAATAAATTACCAGAGCTGCCGTCCCGGGGCAAATTGTAGCATAATCATTCATTAGTAGGTCGTGACTTCGCGTCCGTGTGGACGAGAGCTCGACGCACACAGCCTCCAGTTACCTCTTAGGCCTCCTCCGGTATCGATATACCGAGGATTCTGTCATTTTTTATTCTGCCTTTCTTCGTCTTACCTCTGTTGTTTTGCAGCCTCGTGTCTTGCAGATTCGTAGATCGCAGTAACTTACAGATTCTTCCATGAAGCTTTCATTATCGATTCTTCACTCGATATTGTATCATAATTTTCCATTTGACACCACGTGAATTAAACGCCAGTTCACTTTAACGATGCGTCTTTCTACGTACATCTGCCATTTATATTTTTCAATGATATTTATCGCACGAAGAAACCAACTTGACGCTCCGAGCAAATATCAAACGGAATTTTAATCGTTGCAGCGGAAAAATCGCATTCGTGACTCGTCGCGGCTGCTATGAAAAGCATCGGAACGATGGCCATAGATTTTCACATGGGTTTTCGCACGAGATTTTTTCATCGTGAAACCTTAATCGTATCTGCGCTGGCGAAACTCGCGGCGTTGGTTCGTAGTTCGAAGGGGGTGAGCCGGGTTGTGTATCCCAGCCCCTTGATTTATTTGCTGGGCGCTCGGAGCCGAATTTTTTACCAGGGGAATAAAATATTGCCCGGTTTTATAGAAATAGATTCGTCGGTGTAACGGCGTTTAATACGCGTCGAGGGCCCCCACACTCGGTTACAGGATCCGTCGATTGATTTGTTCCCGAAAATTGAGCACGGGAAACAACGAAAGATAGGAGCGATGTAAAAATCGTAGACAGCCTCGCGTTCTCGATGGAAAATATTTTCGTATCGGTTTCGCGTCGATGGTGGAGGTGCCAGGCTGAGCGTTGTAAACGTCACTTGTAGCGGGACGATGGGTTTCGTCCGATCGGATTTAGAAATTTCGCCACGCACATATACGCGACGTTTCAGCTTTGCCGCGTTCGCTCGCAACATTCGACTGGACCATTCGATATTTTATCAAGAGATATTATCTTATCTAAGGCTAATTTCACATAACCATTTCGAATATTCGAAAGTTCAAAGATTTAGTGTTTCCCGTATCGACGAAGATCGTTAAGAAGTCTGTCTTTTGCCAATTCATCCGTTTGTATAAGAACTTTTTCTTACATTGCGGTGTCCAAAGAAAGCTCCAAAATTCTGGGTCCTGGCGTGATCGATGGATGGCTGATAGCTCAATTCCGTGGCGATCGGCTCGCAAGCGCTCGTATCCGGCAGAAAAGCTGGCAGCCCTGGGCTATGTGGTGGCGCGCGAAAAGGGTGCCTGGGATCGTGGTCGCTCGAGAAAATTACAGAGTTCATTGTTTCGTGCCGGCCCTCGGGACGAGCACGAGCAGCACGTCCCGTTTCATATTTCCCTCTTCGTCCCTTTTTTCGCCGCTTTGCGAACGAAGATTCGTCTCGTCGTTGGTCACCGCAGAAAATCAACGGGTAATCGTACGTGTCGAGATCTGTCGCGTATGTTGGCTTGATCTTTTCATTGCGATCCGTCGAGATACGATGAACATTTTACAAGAAAAATGGCATTCTTGCACGGTGATTATCGTAAATTTGTCAGATTAAACGCGTTAGAATATCGAAATCAGCGACAGGGTAGCCTTAAAATTACCAAAGCTTCGGAATTTTTTAGAATAGAGTAACGAATCTGTTTTAAATAAATATGTTTCTACGGAAAATTTCCTTTCATATCGGCGGAAAAGGTGAGACGAGGAAATAAGAAGGCAAACAACTGACATCGATGTTTATTGGAATCGCGAATTACAGAAACCGGAGGAGTGGGTATTCGACTCGTGGCATCGAGAGGGCCTCGATCGACCCTCGATATCGTTCGTATCTTTTTTCCTCGGCTTCTTCGAGGAATTTAAAAGGATTTCCATCGGGTATCGATGATACTCGACGAAGCGAGGAGGCGGGAGTTTGTAAACTTTTATCGAGCTATCGAAACGTTTGCGCTTTCAAGACACTCGAGCTCGGCGTTGGCTGTCGTGTGGAAACTTAAGAAGGACTATCCGGAGAACCTCGAGGATATCGATGGGGACCGTTTCCTTCTTTCCCTCCTTCTTTTCCCGGTGTTTTTTTAAGCCAAAGGCTACGTTCTCGCTACATCCCCTCGAAACGGGGCTCCAAGCTTTTTATTACCCAAATAGTCTGCGTGGAATTCTAACGAAGCACCGGTCGGTCGTTGACCGTTCCTCTTAACGAATTAAATTTTCACAGGTCGAATTTCTCTGCCAGTTGCATCGATCTGTCTCACCTACCTTACGTTTTATTCGATTCCTCTGTTAATTGGATTCTGTGGTAATCAGATCGTTCCGACATTTGTTGTTCGTTGTATTCCAAAACGTCGATGTGATCCAAAATCCTATTATCTTGAAATCTGTCCGGTATCTCGAACAACCACATCCTCCAGCGTGGCATTGACTCTAGAAATTAAAAGCATCGACCATCTTCCCATTTACGTAAAATTAACCACACGTTCGTTCACAGAGCAAAGAGAAGTCTCTTTCGATCGCTGTACATTAGTCGCCCGGAACATTAGATACACCGTGCGTATGGTCATTTCTCTAACAAGGTTGGAAACGGCTGGCGCAACGACGCCGCTCGCGACTCGAGAGTTGCGCTTATTGGCGGATACAGTTATTCGCTGATTGCACGTTTCCTGGCGGTATAATATCCTAAATATCAATTATCGTGAATTTCTTCGGCGGTCGTCGCGCCGCACGACTTCCTCCGGGTCCTGGTCTCGAGTCGCGGCGCCGCTAATTGGCTTGCTTCTAATGAAAGACGGCCGTATCTAGAAAAAACGATCTAGAAAAAGCGCGACTAATACCGGGTGAGTCGTATCGGACTGGCGGATAACCCAGTTTAGTCCGTGGACGATTTGTGGAGTCGCAACGAAATTCAACCTGCGATTAGAATGTTGCGAGAATGTCAAGCGTTCGACCGAACGAGAGCCGGTGCTGCATCGTTGCATCGTGGTTCATTGTGTAGGAAAATTCGCAGATCGGTTCCCAGCTTCGAAGACAATAAGAACCATCCCTCGAAGCGAGTGTCAGTCACAGGTGAGCTACGATACGTGACCGATAAGATCGCCAACAGGCATTTCTCGTCGATTCGAACAGCTTGAAAGAAGAAACGCCGCTACTCGGCGCGGCGGGACGCGTTCCGATCATTCGCGAACAGCGAACAATACGCAAATTAGCGTATCGGTTTGCAAAAACAACACGGCCGGAGGTGGATCGGCGCAATCCATATCTATCGTACCGCCTACGTGGCGAGAAAGAGCGCAAAGGGTGAAAGAGAGAAAGAGCGAGACGGGGGCTGGCCGCGGGCCAGTTCGGCGTTTGTCTTTAACGAGGTACAAGGGAGGATGCGGCGAAGGCGCAGGTGTACGCTGGTGGAAGACGCAGGGCGTGGTTCTTCTATTCGTTAACGCGGACAGATTCGACGGAGGTGGAACGCACGCAGGCTGGCGAGCGACCTTTTCCGCGATCAGCCCGTGGGATCGATCTCCGTTGAAAACCTACCGGGGATTCCTCGTTTCCTCGCCCTTTGACTATTCGCTACAATGCCGGCATTGTTCTCCTCCGAGCAAGCGTAACCTGCGTCACTTGCCGCGTCATGAGAATATTACCTTTCCACGTCGCAGTCGATTTCGTTTGTTCGGCCGAACGATACGGCTGTAGAAAGAATCGCAGAAAGTCCAACGATGTATGGAATGGATTGGATTTAAGAGTTGGGGATTTAGTGCAGAAATTTCCGAAGATTCTTTCGCGTTTCGCTGCTTAAATGTGAGTATTAGGTTGTCCGGAAAGTATCTTTCTTTCGCAAACGTGTTTTTTTACAACAGTGCACCTTCGTACAAACGTGAAACCAAGTCTGTGAAATATCGCGGTGTTTATCTCAATAGAAGAAAATGGATCGTAGGTAATTCGACAAAATAATATAAAAGAAAAAACGTTGTGCGTCTATTATTTCCTCATAAAACGAAAGAAACTTCTCCGACAACCTAATATTTTCAGGAATTCCATAAAGCTTTGCGTCCAATCATCCGTAATTTTATTTAGAATCATTTTCTCAAACTATCGTCTTTCGTGTATATAAACTGTCTTTAACTGTTGCTATCATATCGAGTAGGAAGTGCAGCATGTCAGTTTGCCGATTTAAATCTGATCCATTTTAGGCGCTAGCGATGCGACTCGAATAGCACGATCGTTAGCGTCATATCTAATTTTAAAGGAGTGACGCGTGTTTCGTTTTATCATTATTATACTTATACTTAAGATATCACATTCATATGTTATATATGGTTTTAAAATGGCGCCACATATCGCGATCCGGATCTGCGATCGCGTTATTATTCACACACCGTAACTGACACCTCTATCGATCGATCAATACGAAAGCATATCAATACGAGTATCACTTCTTACCTGTTTATTACCGTAACTACTGTAAGTATAGCGTTGTGTACAAGTTCAACGAGTTGAAAAATTGATATTCATTATCGCTCCCCTATATTTCCCGTGTATTTCCAACGTAGATCGTGCACTAACACACATCTTCCAACGAAATCCTACTTTCACCTTGAAAAGCCTGTTGGTTTTTTCAAATTCTATCCAGTCACGAACATCGATACCTTCGTTACGAAACGTACGTAGTACGAACGAATTTATTTATCTATCCATAAGAAATACGATAATTGACCGCGATGGCGATTCTTGAAGAATCAAAAGCGAATCCGAGCATCCGCGTGGGAAACGCATCATCGTCGCTGATAGACGCTCGGCGTCGAAGCAGCACCAGAGGAGCCCCATTGCCCTGGGGCTGGGGATACCGCGGGGCGCTTAACGAGCTCCGTCAAATTCTTTTTTCCATGGCTCGACGCAATTAGACTCTGTCCCGTTGAACGAGGGGACGCGCGAAGAGTAATGACGCCACGCTAAATTGCACGTGGCCTGAGCTGTCCGTCCACGATCGCCCAGGACTGTCGAACTGGTCGATCCAGTCGCTTCGTGCGCGTAAACCGACGACCCGACCGATCTCATTTTTCCCGCGTGTCCCGCTGACAAATACGCGTCGCCTGTCTCGCGTTTTCTCAGCCCTGTTAATCACGTAGCTTCGTTACGCGTTCGTCGTGCAAATATCGTTACGATTTCTTTCACCAGCGTTCAACGTCGTCGGATGATCGTTACGAGTAAGTAGAATCGAGTTGTCCGATGTTGAGCAACGGCCGTGAAAATAGAAACTAAGAATCTTAGACTTTTATTTCAATTTTGGTCAACTTCTCGTTTCAACGCTTAATTCGTCTAGGAATCTGGCTGGTCTCGATGCAGCGCTAGAAATTTCTATCTTTCGATCGGAATTTCCATTCCCTCGGTCCGCGTTAAAGCGTTCGAAACTCTCGTGGACACCGAGTTCTCGATCCCGGTTGCCGATCCGGCGCGCCTCGAGCATACTTCAACGCCAGCCGCTCGGAGCTCGCGATTTTTCACAAGCATCAGACCTCGTTCCCAGTAATTCTTTAATTTAATCGCGCAGCAAGCGCGCGTTACGCCGCTCACGGACGGCTTAATAGATCTCCGGGCATTAGCCGTGGCGACCCAACAGCCGCTGGATCGTTCGGCTCTTTCGTAAAGATTAACGCGAACGACCGCGCGGTAACGACTCCCGGAGAATCGTCATCGTCCCGCAGCGTTCGAGAAGACGCGACACGCGTCCCAAGCCATTTTCGTGTTCTCGATGATTGGGACGTGCCACAAACTGTACAGAATGAAGAAACGACCGATGCTGTGAACTGTACGTTTTACGCAAGTTTTACTCAACGTTGAACGCAAGTTTTACGTATTTTTCCACGTTCTTCTCTTCCCACTTTCGTCCGTTTAATTTCCCCATCCATAGGAAATCAACGATTTCATTCGCTTCTATCGCCCTTCCTCCGCGAAGTGTCCGTTAAAAGCAGCGAAAGAAAAAAAAAGGGAAACCCGAGCTCGGTTTTGTTTTATTCCTTCGATCGATCAATCAAGCCGGGGCTGACACCTCTCGTGGGAACCATTAACTTAAACACGATTTAATAGTCGCCGCGCGCTCGACTCGCGTCGGAATTTCTCCTGGATTTTGACGAGCGCTGGCGAATGCGCGCGCCTCTAATGTTCCCTTCGGTGATCGAGCAGATAAATTTCCGCGGTGAGGAGGAAGCAGCGGTGAATAATATTTTAGAATTTATGCCGCACCGGCTGGTCGAGAGTCGTCTCGTTTCGAAACGCGACGAAGAATTATAGCCGCGGCGGAGGCACGGCGACGGTGTTAATTGCCTGGTAATTAAAACGATACGTCGAACCGAGGTATTTAGCATCGTGCAACGCTTTTGTAACGACCCCACCGATTTTTCTCCTTCTCTTTCTGTCGCAGGCATGCGACTACCAACGGCGAACGTTTTCTTTCTCTAGCCGTTGAGTGGAAACCACTTTCGTGAACGTGTAACGTTGCTTTTCTCTTTTTTGGAAAAAGAGGCGAACGAGATTTGTGCCGCTTTCGTCGATAATCTCGAGAAATTTATATTAGAAAGAGAGGAAGTAGAGAACCGAAAAGTCTGTAGCGGGATATGAGTCTTGGGACGTTGCGATTCGCAGATGCATCACATAGTTGTTTTACCACTGAGGATTAACACTGTACGACGCACATAATGTAATAAACAAACTGTGGACAAAGCAATTTCACTGCTACGTGCAACTTACTACCGGTGACAAGTTCAAAAAATTTCCGGTACCCCCTCGACCAGTATAAATAAACAACCAGATCCGCCAGACACAGTCAGTCGCACGAATTAATATCAGTATCGAGTCAGTCAGTCTGTCGAGTGAATCACTATAACAATCAGTATCAGTGCCGCAGTATCGAGCAATCTCATAACGAATATCATCGAGCGAGCAACGCTTGCGATTAACTTTGTATTCTACATTTCAAAATATCTGAAAATATAATTAATCGAATTAACTCGTCTCCTTATTGCTTTAACCAACAACACGTCTCACCGTCCACCACGAGTCGATGAGGCCGTTTTAAGAAAATTTTGAAACTTTTCCGAGCGAGGATATTTTCGTTTTTCAACGATAATTACAGTCTTCGATAATAGGATTCATTCAGAGGTCTGCTGTGTCAAAGAAGTATTCATTCAGAATTCTAACGAATCTGGCTTACATCTAGGACAGACATTCATTCATGGCTCAGAACAGTATCCTCGCTTCAGAGACGTAGCAGTCTTCGTCGTATCGTCGACTAGAACTCACCGCAGCAACGCTTTTTATAGTTAATGTTGATATGTCATGGCAAGGAAAAACGGAACGACTATTCTGTTTGATTCGTTCGAACGCGAACGAAAAGTTTCAAAGCTGTGCAATTTCGAACAAAATTTAACTAAATGTTCGATCAGCGGTTCCGAACGTCGCTTTACCCACGCGTCTGTGATAATCTCTCGACGATCCTCTTTTCTACTTTTCTAAATCGTATGCAAGACGAGCGGTAGATCGGTTCTCGATCGTTGTCGATCGGAGAAAGAACGAAGGAGAAAGGATGGAAAGTACGATCTGATCTAGCATACGGAGAAACGGTACCACCCGGCTTTTAATGAGCACTTCACCGCGTGTTCCAGCCTAGGTCATTGTTTGACTCTGTGGGTGGAAATTAATGCGCTCTTACATTAGCCAATCGGATAACCAAGGATATAATAAGATGTTTAAATATGCGACTTCACACCTGCGCCACCCCGGCCGTATATTAGCATTTTTCGCTGTCGCGAGAGAAACAATGGGCCTCTATCGTGACTTACCTTTTACCGCGGACGCGGAAACCACGGTACGCTGTTGCCCGTTATCACAATTCCATGGTATACGGTGCCGTGAGTCATTTTCCAGTGACCAGCCAGCGTTTCTTTGCGATCGCTCCGGGTTAAGTTATTAAATGGTAACGTATGGTGCTTTTGTGAGAAAAGGCAGTTATTTACTATCGCGTTTGAGGACGCGTGGGATTCGTAAATCGGTATATTGTTTCTCGAAAGTATTGCAGAGATTGGTTGATCGTGCGGTTTAAATGACGAGATGTCTTGATATTGAAAACCGTCAAATATATTTTAAAATAATAAATAAATAAGCGCAGACAATATTCGCTAAAGACAGTGTACAAATCGCTGGTAAGATCGTTCGAGACTGACTGATAACTGATATATTATGGAGAACATGGTCGTCTAATTATATTGGTCAAGGGAGTAGCGGAAAATTCTAATTCGTCTTCGTTTGACGGTTGCACGTCAGACATTGTTTTGCCCGGAGTTTATTTATTATTACATTATTGTTGGAATACAACGATATTACACGCATTGGCACAAATACTCTTACACAGACACCTACACAGGTCATACTCATTACTATATGGAGAGTGGGGTTCAAAATATTTAAGGGATCATGGGTTACTATCTACTTCTAGTCTGAGAGTAACTGGCCAACTGTCAACAATCTCCATACGTGGTTAATTATATCACTCGCTTATATACATTTGGTTCTGTAGTTCTGTGTAATAAATATCACTGAATATTATTTCAACATAAACATTGTGTCTTCCACAGATTATTAATCTTAACTTTAAGATTAAATTCTAACAATTACGTATGTCCTAACCATGTTGATACTCCGAGGCAAAACATGATTTGAATTGTCCTCCATCACATGTGCCGCTACAGTATTTTAGGATATTACCTACGTGTAGAAGTTGATGCTTCGGAGTGTCGTCCTTTGCGCGCTCTTTGCGTTCGGATAAAGAATATACCGAAGAAGAGTCTGAATAAATAGAAAAAGTATCAAGTAGTGTATCGTGTAATTAAACAAATTTTCATCGTCCATCTGAACGCCAGCCACGCAAAGACAGCGACTTCCGCGTCGTGGCGTCGCGTCCACGAGGAAGTTTCGTGAAACGCGTGTTCCGCTTTGAAAGGCAGAGTTGTGCGACTCGTTCGCAAACCGATTTCCTGCTCTTCTGCATCCTTGCCGATCCATCGTCCGGCGAGGTCAGCCATCGATCCAACATCCACGTCCGCGGCCCCGCTAAAAAGAAAGCGAGCCACTGCGCGCGCTGGCAATAAGACAAAATGGCGCGCGGCCGGGGAGGCTTGTTAATTGCAGTTTAGTGTTCTTGCTCGTAATTAGGTGCACTGGAGAGCATCTGGCCATGCCGGCCGGTCAGGCCTGCAGGAAGAGGGAAAAAGAGAGGAAGAGAGCGCCCCGCGCCACTTCTCTTCGTTCCTGGGATAATTACCGCATCGGCATCGGCCGTCATACGTTCCTCCACGAGCTGATTCTGCTACCTGCGCCCCCTTCCGGCCCGCTACGTGCTTAGATCGCGCTTAGATGCGTGATTCGCGTGTGAGCCTGTCCGTTTGCAATTAATCGAGCCGAGGAGAGCCGTTCATTCGCGAACGATGCTCTTGCACGTCGACCACGTAACGAGAAGCGGCTTACCGATCCTTCTCGGTGTCTCGATGGAATCGCACGGTGTTTGGAAATTCTGAAGCGTCAACCTGCGGTGTAGGAAGCAGGGACGTTTGTTTGGAAATTCATCTATCGAGAGTTGTGTCGCAGGATCTTCGAAATTCTCCCTTCGCGACGCCTGACGATCGTTCGAAGGAATTTTCGTTTCCGATACGTTGCTTTTTAGCTTGACGTACACGTAGGAGATCAAATAGTTTGCAGAAGAAACGAGATTCGCGGAATTTCATAGGAGAAAGACGAGCATGTTTCGATGGATATAATTTGCGTACGACGCGAAGTCGTATCGAGTTTACTCGATATAATGGTCAATTAAAGATAGGATAGAGGCCAAAGATCTTAAATGGAGTTTAAGAAGTTTAGCTCGTATAACGATACGTTATAGCGGGAAAAGGATTATGTACAGAACAAGTTTTTCAATTACGAAAAACTGCCTCGATGCGTAATTGAATAGCTAAAGCCCAGCAGAAACGAAAGTTCTCGTCTGCTAAGAAATCGAGAATCATTCTAATCCCATTTTAATATCCACGAACATTTTCCTATCCAGTTAATCTAATCCTTTTAATTACCTCCAAAGAAATTCGTATTTCCTCTTTAACTGCAACCTATATTATGCGGAATTTAACTTCGTCATCTCGCGCTACTAAATATTTATTACGCCTGATAAAACGATTCTACGATTATTCGGAGCATATTTCGCTCCACGTTCTCGGAATATCACCGCGAGATCGTCGCTCCGTTTACGCAATCGCGACTGTAAACCAGCAATTTCGGAAGTGGTTCGGCAGCAATCGGTGTGCCATAGTAGCGCACGATAGTTGAGCAACGGCCAGCTTCTCTTTCTTCCTCTTTCTCTGTTTTTCGTTCGATCTGGACGCGTGTTCTTATGCTGACGCGGAAACGCGCTCGCATGCCGATGCATTTCGATCATCGGTATTATCGGTCGGACGATCGACGCTGCGCGGACTTTCTCACGGGTCTCACGGCAGGGAAACGACGCGGAATCGACGCGACTCGCCGCGAGAGAGATGCCTAAATTAATGCTCGTTACCGTGCCGGTACCGTGTTTGACGAACCTTTGATCCCGCGCGGTTAATTATCGAATTAAATGCCACGAGAAACGAATGGCGCGCGGCGTTTCGCCGATTTCTAAACCGTCAGGCTGATACGCGTGCGCGAACACGTTGCGCAACAACGACCCGTCGATCGTTCTCGCCAACGTGAAAAATGATCGACCGATCTAGAAGCGGTTAGCGTAGAAGAGGCGGTCGGAGATTCGAGGAAGTTGGATGCTGATGGAAGATTGATCGAAGGTTTTGCTGATGGCTTCTTAGCGAGAAGCGAGGGGATGAGCAGATGGGTGGATGCGAAGGGTTGACGAAGAGAAAGTTGGACGACAGTGTTACATCAAGTTGTTGTTACGAGAAATTACGGAATTTCCCAAGATGAGAATTTTCAGCTGTGTGACGTTTGCACGCCACTGCAAGCACTGTATTATAAGATTCGATCGAAGGACATTTGCTTTCTTTTTTCGTGAATGAGCAGATCGCGTAGACTTATCCACGGGTCGCCGGTTTCAATCGGTGGGAATAAAGCAAACGACCAAAGAGATAGGAATCGCATCGACGATCTCGTCGATTCGTAATATCGTAAGCCGCGGCGATTTCTATGTGCATGTGTATATACGCGATATATAAAGGCATATATATCGCATAGGTGTGTCACGCGAGTGCGATTACTGCTGGGCTATAAGCCACGGATTATTTCTCGCAGTCCCGTTTTTCCTCTTTCACCGGACTCCCTGGCCTGTTGCGTTTCCACTCGCTTAAACTCGAACGTTCACCGATGCTCTTCCTCTGTTTCTTCCTTCCCTTTTACCATCTTTTCCTCTCGCGGTGAGAACGTTTTCGAAACGGTGTTCGCCATTCCGCGAATTTCCTACCGATTTATGAATTAGCGCTTTAACTTCGTTCCCGTTTTTATCCATTCGATTCTTTTCGTTTTCTTATCGAACTGATAAACTGGTTGGTGAGAGATATGGTAACTCAGGAATGCCGTAGGTTCACGGACGAGATGATTTACGTAGATAAGATTGCAAATATTTGCAGTATGGATATCGTAGGTAATTTCGAATGGTCAGTGATTCTTGATTTCGTTTTATGGTAGGTTTTATCTCTGTTTCTGTGGGAAATTCTTGGAAACGGTAATTGGCCGTCGATTCGTGAGAAATAAACGGAATTCTATGTTTAAAAACAAGTCTAAAATTCTAGAGTCAAAAGTATTTGGAATCCGTAAGTGTTGCAATCTCTGGACTCGATCTACGTCAAAGATTTCCACTTAGAACGCTTTATTTTGATAAGGCTTGGCAATACTCGGAGTGCATAAACTTTGCACACACTTTTACGCTAGATCCACGCTACCGATATCGATTTTACTCGCGGCGAGCGTTCGTAGAAATGAAATAATTACAGCCTACACTGACACTATAATTTCCTTTATTAAGATCCGTCTGGATAACAGGAAGATAGCAGGTGTTTAAAGCCTTCAACGAGATCGACCAACGTCGATCGTTTCTTTCGCGGATTTCAAAATCCTCTTGAAACATTCGCAAACGTATAGGTGCGTGTAATGACGTACGTGCCTGGACAATTCGTAATTTTCTTATCGTTAGTACCGTTCACTAAGTATTTCGAGCGAAGAGAAGCAAAAGATAGGTGAAAGATAACTTGAACGGGCCGAGCTGTTTCAAAGTTTTAACACGTATTTTCTTGTGGAAGACGTTCGAACGTCATCGGGGATACCGAAAATATAGAGATGTATTCAGATAAACGGGGGCAATTATGCGAACGGCATGAATAAAACTCTGGTTCCCCGTGTTGTTTTAATAAATGCAAAACTCCGGTTGAATATTCATGGCGTTGGCGGGTGGCTCCTTTTGTCGTTTGTGCCTTGCCGTCCGCCACCTGAAAAAATGGAGAACCTACCGAAGAAAACATGCCGCCGCGCTATTTCATAAGCCGAAACCCTTGAATTCTAAGTGGCTTTTAAAACCTTGCCAGCCCTTTTCTCACGATTTCTCCAATTCTTCTGAAACCTCTGTTTCCAGATGTTTTCCTCCTATTGTGTCCATTGTATCTATCCTCCACTGGGAAATGGGAAGTGGTAATGAAATTTTATTGTATTTATCGACGATGACGATGTTTGTTTGCGAACCCTACTACGATGAACGGTTACTCGTAGAATTAATTCTCTGCGATTCATCAAGAGGAAAAAAGAAAAAAACGGAAAACACGTATATATTAAAAATGCGTATTGTCAGAGGAGGTCGTGCTTCTCCGCGCACCCTTTCCCGCTTTGTTCTCGGCAACTCGGCGTTATTACAGGGCTCGGTATAATTTTCTTTATTATGTAAGGTCGTAACGAACGTTTCATTAAATTGCAAACGAAGTCGCGCAACGACTTCTTTGTTAAGCTCGGTTTCTATCCATAAACAGGAACGCGAGCGTCGTGCAGCTTTTATTGATGGTATCGCTACTATTTCTGGCCGGCCGAATGTATGGTTAACCGTTTATCTCTTTCGTTGGCCGGTTACATGGCCGGTCATTAAGCGGAAGATTAATTAAGTTAAAATCACACGTAACGGCCTCGGACGCGGCTCTCGTGGCGCGATTCGCCTTCGTCGATGGTTTCCCCCTTAATTCGACTGTGAGGCGAACGGCAGAACGATCTACGGCCGATCTTTTCGCCGCGGATTAATGCCTGATTAATAGACGCAATCATTCAGCTGCGCGATCATTTAATGATAATTAATAAACACGCTTTATTAGACGGATAAAGGCCTCACGCTAATGAAACTTGTTGACTTGCTCGCTGAACATCCTGTATAGATAAGGGATCTGCTGGGTAAAGCTGGACAATAAAAATTTCTCGTTAGCTCGTGTTATGATTTGTAGAAATAACTGATGTAAGGTTACGGCTTCTAAAACATCGACTTTATCCTTTAGAACGTGTTCCTTCTTCGCGTAACGGTCGAATAGTGGAAAAAACTAGTTCCAATTAAACAGCGTCGTTGCTACCTTCCTACATATTTCCAGAGTGATTCGTTTCTACAATTAATCTAGAAGATCGATTATTTGATAATATCTTATTCGATGGAAACCGATGTTTTCCGGTGACCGTCACTTCCTAACTCGAGAAACGTTTCGCATCTGCAACGAGATTAACGTCTACGTAGCTAAACGTGCAAAGAAACTCTCGATAGCTTTGCATAGAAGAGAGGAGAAACACGATCGCGTACGGGGACCTGTACGCCGTGGCTTATCGATAACGTGACCGGGCGTAATGCTCGCATCGCAAGCGGGGTTGGTGCACGCGGGATCGCATTATCTGAAATGCACAGCTGCCGACTCCCACACGTCCGGGTCCTTCGTGGGATGGTGGGAGCGGCGTGTTGAAGGGACCGGGGGCACAAAACAAAAACTCCAAACCGCGATACTGCATCGCGTGATCACACGTGTGGCATGTTAATACACAATAAGAAATTAAGAACGCGGTTGCATTTTCTCTTTTACCCGAAAATTCTGGCCGTTCGTTGGTTCGTTGGTTCGTTCGTGTGTACGATTGTTGCCGAGCCACCCTGCCCGTGTTTCAAACTCGTCCGGCAGAGAATTGGCCGATAAAAAACGACCAACCGCCGTTAATTTGGTAATTAAGATAATTCCGGCCGCGGAACGGGCCGTTTCGTTGCATTGCGTTCACCCTTCTCGCCTGTCCTGCTCGAGCATCCGCAGCAATTCTCGTTTGCATGCTCGTTTCGTGCATGCGCTTTTCGCGATCGCTACATATTTGCCGCTTCTCTCCTTTTTTACTTCTCTTGACGATTTTCACTCTCTTTCGTCATTTTTTTTCCAGGAATAATCGAAAGGGTTACGTTTAGATCATCGTTGATCGGTTTGTAAGCGAAAGACACGAGAAAGGTATTTTAAGTTGAAGCACGGTGTTGCAATTTTTAAAAGTTCCTTTTTACCTCGTATTTCGTTAACTAACGTGCTAGTTAAATTTGCTACTTGTTGTCAGAGACATCGTTTCTGGGATCAACTTATCGCCTGTTATCATTTATCGATCTCACGAGACGCGTCGTCGCGCGAACATCCAAGTTGTCTCGTGATCTGCTCGAGATGCGCTAATTCCCTGGATAATCTTTTGTAATCGTTTATTCGTATAATTAGCTTACTATCCGTGGCGAATGAAACCTCAACTGCTTTCCATCGCTATACGTAATTTGAAGTACGATTTGAAGGTTTTTAAAAGTAAACGAATGGGTGAGAGGATAGGATAGGAATTCTGAAGGATGACGCAAGCGTAGACGATTTGATGCGACGTTGGTATGTTTATAAAAAACATTTATATATCACGTGGACCTCTTCCTAAGCTTCGTCGATTACTTTCGTTCCTTCTACGCCAGCTATTCCGTTAACAGAAGGCTAACAGAAACTAACGTTAGGTCAAATCGAGGAGAAAAGTGAAGGAACCACAAAAACCTACCAGATTACACGGCGACAAAGCCGAAAATTCCGATACCGACAGACGCTTTTACCAAATACGAGCCCAGCCTACGCCTTCGGACGACGCCAGAGAAGATTGCTCGTCTAAACATCGTGCAGCGGTCGCGATAATGAACGACAGATAAGAACGACGTGACGTTCCTTGCGCAGACTGGAAAAGCTGGCCGCATAATGAGACCGAAGGATACGCTTTGGGCAAACAGAGATTCGTTTAGCGCTGTACGGGACAGCTACCGGTTCGATCAAACAACGCGCAACAATGAAAGAGATTTTTCGGCGGCGCGGCACGTTCGGAGAAAAAGCTGGCGAACGAGGAAGGAAATAGAAGAAAAGGAAAAAAGGAACGCGGCCGAAAAGGCAAAGCCCGGGAGCTCGAGACACGTTAACGACCGCGCAGGTGCTAATTGCGGTGGCGGCGAGCCAAGGCCCAGCTCGACAAGGTTTCTCTACGACGCGACGATTCCGGGGACAACTGAGCTAAACGTTTCGGCAAACAATCCGGGGACCGAGAGTCTTCTGCCTGCTATCTAACAGGGGAAACTCTTAACGTTCACCCTTTAATCAATGCTCCGGGATCGACGGGATGTTGCTCGTGAACGCTCTCGACGAATAGGTAGGTCTTAACGAAGTCAGCCGACGAGTAAAAGTTTCTTCCACAATGCTATCCAGTTTCTCGTTTCCTACAGTGGGATTTGTTAAAATTGTTACACCGACGACGGAACGAGAATGGACGATATACTTCATTTTCGTTCGACATTCTCAAAAATTCCAGCAACTCACCTTGAAACATTTAACGACCGAACAGCTGAGTTTTAAATAGCATGGTGCGATGCGGCCTCGATTTTTATAAAAATTCGTCTTTATTTTTCGAATCAGCGTAATTATTAATCAACGAGCGTCGATTACGTTCGTTTTTCTTTTCTTCGCGTGGTTAAAGCTCACCGTTGAGAATAGGAACAGGAAAGTTGGAAGTAGTATAGCTTGCCGAGAAAATGTCTCACTTTGTCGAGACGACAGCCGATATATATCCTCGGCGAGGAACGAACGTAACAATGCTTAATCTGACTTATGAGAATTCATCTCTAATCCGCGGCGTATTATGACTGGGAGGCCCGTAATACGTAGCGACGCTCGTGTTTTACAAATCGTTGCGCGTTTCACACTCACTTTGTTGCATTGGCTGCAGCGACTTACGCGTCAACTCGATAGCCGCGCTCGACGCTAGTCTACGAGACGTATGCGTGCCGAGATCTCGGCTGACGATGATAAAGCGTTCACACCGCGCCGCTGCACCTCTACTCGTACTGTTTCTGACCGATGGAAACCGTTCCCTTAAGAAATTAGTCGAGATTTGTTGTGACTGCGAGAGATGGAGGAGAATTTTATTCGAAATCCTTCCTATTAAACATCCAGGGAATTAAGCGTTTGATCGATCATTAGTTTAGCTTTGCCAAGATTAATAGATCGGTCGTTTTGTCAGAATTTCACCCAAGTATAATTTCCTATTCGTAACGTGGATTGATATTTGATAGCGAAGGTCTTTTTGAAAAGTTGCGCAATGGATGCTCGGTCTTTCCGCTCGTTTTTCGGAACAACCTTTCAATTTCGTTGTATCAATTACGATCTTGTAATCTGTAAGATCGCAGATCTTTCGTTTAAACGTAGTTTGGGTTAATAAACGAGTCTTCCTCCGAGACGAGAGTATCTGGCCGTGACATCTACGATCTCGCGAATAAACCGTATAAAGGTTCGCAGCCGGTGTCGTTTCGTGGTCGAAAATCGCGCGTGCGTTTAAACGAGCTATCATCGGAGAAAGGTATACAGGAGGGTTCAAACGCAGCCGATCGTGTACAACTGTCAACGAAACTGACTGTCACGCGGCAGAGGCCGATGGCAAAATTTACATCGGCGCAGCCGCTTCTCCTTTCACGCCTTATACGAGGAATGACAGCCTCGTAATCTGCGTCCTCCCACACTGGCGCGCTCTTATTCCCGGCCACTCGAACTCTCTTCCTCTTCCATCCCTTCCGCGCGGCCTTTTTGCTCGTCTTCAACCTTCGTTCCACGTTGCCGTCATTTATTCCGGCCCGCGTCAGCTCCAACACGCTGTTCCTGGCCCGCGGCTTCGCTCTACGACCTCCGCTTATTAAAAACCCTGTAGAGAGAGGCGCGCGGTTACGGGAATGGTAATCGATCGGCCCGAATGCGCTTAATTTTTCTTGTTTCTTTGTAACAGCAACAATTACTGTCTTTTAATTAAAGATATGAAGAAAACTAGCGCTCTTGCTTGCCAATGCAACGTCATTAACGTTCAAAGGCCGCTGAAGAAAATTCTGCTCGTTCCACTTGCGCGTAACCCAAATGTATTCTTCCATGCACGCACACCGACACTCACGTTTGGAATTCCAATCTCCCGCGCTGAAACGCCTGCATAATAACAGAAGCGAGAAAACACTCGTCAGCCTACTCGCGCGTCACAGTGACAGCTGGTCGGTCGCGCGATTGTACGCTCTCGGTCAGTCGTTTCGTAGCTCGACGCGCGTTCCACGGGAATCGACCAGCGTCACGCGCCATTAAGATCCTTGAGATCCGATCGCGCCATTAGCGACCATCGTCTATTAATTACTCTGCGATTAACGGCGATGACGCGCCGTCGTGTCCGCGCTGGTTCAACCCATACAGGTAATTAGCCTCGAGGAATTTTACGAGTTATCCGTTCTGCGCGCCTTCGGTCTCTTCGCCCGTCGCTTTACCTTCGGCTAACCCTTTCATCCGTGCGCCTCCAACGGTTCTTTTCTTGCAGGCAATCGAATCGACGTAGCAACGATTCACTTGCTGCGTGTTTTATTCTTCGAGCAAGGAGAAGTTCTTAGAGTTGTGTGAGTGTTCGAGACCTTGTCTTTCACGTATATGTATATGGTGCGCGGAAGATGAGGACCGATCTCGAGAGTATGTGTTTTTTACCGCGTATAAGGAGAGATGCATCGCTCGTATGTCAAAAGAAGCCCTAAAAGATGCGTTGCGAGACATCGTTGACCCAATTACGTGGCAGAATACAATGTATCCTCTCTTCTCCAGTCGATCCGGCTAAGTGGCTTAATCGTATCTTCTCTTACCCTCGCACGTGGTCCGTGCGTGACGCTTTTCTGCAATTGTTGATGCATGCTGCGATTGCCGATCCGATCTCTGATCAGAGGACCAAGGCTTTTTATCAACTGCGAATTCGTCTTCAAACGCAAATTGGATGTTTTAAATTGAAGGTAAACCTACGATTTATTTGCACAATACGACGCGAAATCGAAAAGATAATGTATTAACGGGATAGAAAAAAGGACAAAGAACGAGGAAGGAACGACGTGTTCGTAATAAATTTTCCGGCAAACGTATAAATGCTTATCCCAACGAACGAAAGCAACCATTCTACGTATATGGGATTTCTTAAGCGGAGAAAGTCAGAATATCAAGTACCGACCGGGTGACAGCGTAATCCTGTGTTCTTCGTGGAACGGTTCCGTGACGGTACATGGAGATCACGAGGAACAAGGATGGACCACACACAGCTCGCGCTGTTATTACGCCGCACGAAGGGCGCCACCACGGCGTTCAGCTTGATTAATTATCATTGCCGCGTCGCGTCGGTCACATTCACCATTCAGCTTGCTCGTGTACACGACACCGTACCTCTATAAGGTATCGCGCTTCGAAAGCTCAAATGTACGACGAAGGATTAGTTTCTTTTAGAATCAGGCGCAGCGATTTCCTACGTATGACGGCAGAATCGATCGAGGCATCCACGAAAGTAAACTAAAAACCAAGTAGCTCGTCAAACGTGCTTTGAATATTTCGATGTAGAACATGTACCTTGGTGAATAGAAAACCTAAGAGAAGGACGCAATAAACAGACACGAAACGCCAGATCCTTCAGATCCGAGTCGATTTAATCGGCCTGAATCCGTTTAATACGCTGTCCAAACCTCGCGAGATCCACGAAGGGGAGCAAGTCGATGATTCGGCGGTTCCTCGGAATCTTCGGGGCACAAATTGTCTCGCGTTACACGCGTCGTTCATCGCGTAGACGTGGAGGATTCCGGTCTTTCACGGTTCCATCGTTAGCCGTGGGGTTCGCACCTGCAGCATCACCTCTCATTGTGCACCTGTCATGTTTCACACCCTTAAAACAACAATCGCCGTTGACCGTGGCGGGATTGCTCGTCGACGAGGCGGTCCTCGTCCGTTGTCTTCGCGCCTCTTACCGTTGCGAGTTCGAAAAATCACCGATTTATTTATTTATTTACCTAGGAGGCAACGGGGCGAAAGAAACGCCAGAAAGCCACCACTCGTACATTCAGACTAGGTGTTTACTCTGCCGAGGATGGATAAAGATCGCTTCTGTCCTGAAGAGTCGCACGTTGCTTTCACCGATCGAATAGCAAAGTCGCGCTGGAAACTGTTGGGAAAGTGTCGACAGAAGTGACAAGGTGTTTTCAGGAGAAATATATAAGAAATATAAGAGAATTTTATGGGAATTATCCCTCGGATTAGGATATCTTGTTACGACTAAATATCGAGTTTGATTATTGTGAGTGCTTGCAACATGCGACAGTGCGTCACAGGATTGCGTCGTAGAAAGCGAAAGGCCTGACACTTTTACTTAAGGAATTATTTACTTAAAGAATTATCTCCGTAGAACAATCTCCAAAACAATCTCACCATCGTTGATCATTTGTAAGCCACTGAAACGGAATCTCCAGCCATACCGCCTTCTGAAACTCACCAGATACATTCATCTGTCCGAAAAGCTGCACAAGTAAGTCGCAGAGTTTGCCGACGCGGCAGCTCGCAATCCTTTTGCAACTATTTACCCCCGCAGAGCCCTAAACAAATGCGATCGGGGCCATTTAGTTAGGTTCGAAAAACAGGACGCACTTTTCGAAGTAAGCGTAACAATGGGGCGTCCTGGACGATTCCTGTAAAGAATTCCTCGCGAAGGAACATCGAAACGAGGAGACAACGGTCGCCGGAGAAGGGTTTATTTGTCAAGCAAACAGAAAATATGAGCGAGGCGGGATTGGGACGCGAGGAGGACACGGCTCTGTTCTGCTCGAGGAAGGGCCGAAGACTTGGATGTTTATCTTGCGGCAACGGTAGAATATTCTTTCGCGAACGGCGAAGGGAAGCGTGCCGTTCTCTCGCGATCGTGCTTTGACAGTCGCTGACGAGTTCATCAGGCCGCGATATTTGCATCTTTACGAGGTGTGCGCGCTCGTGGCTGCACCTGTATCGAGCCACCAGCCGCCGAGTGGTTTCCGACCGAACCCCTGTCTCCGGGCGATCCTGTAACCCGGTTCGACCGACGTTTTCTAAGCCTCTGCCAGGCATCGCTTTGTTTCTTCGACTCTTGGAACCTACGAAGACCGAGCGCTGTTTTCTCGCTTGTCTGTTACGTAGACGCGTATACGACATCGTGGACTGCTCTTAGCGATTTGGCGATGCTTCTTATGCTTCTTAACCTATTCACGATGGATGACATACCGGTATACACGGCAGAGACGTGCTTGCTATGTTTTCGAGCGACGTCTCTAGTACGTGGAAGGTTTGTTTGCTATTACAGTGACAATGAATGATTGATATCCGTAAGAAAATTTAGTGACGTGCTTATATTTTTATTAATTGTAACAATAACTTTGGTCGGATGGAATAAATATCATTGAGAAAGAAAATTAGAAAGGAGCGAACGCGTGACGATACGATATATGCCATTCTGTATAGAAACATCACACTCTTGAAACATGAAATGTGAATTTACATCTAAAATTTCTTCACATACGGTGATGGACACCGAATGATAGAAACATTCGTGCTATTATCCACTAACATCTGGAATTTGCATTATGCTCGTCGATAACCGATACGCAATAGCACACGCAATATGTTGAAAGACTCGAACCGAACAGGTGTCACCGATCCGTGGGAAAGGTTTGACGATGAAAATACCTGTGTTCATATCCACGCGATGATGTCATGGAATGAAGCCGATGATCAGACTCGTCCGGACGCTTGTACGTTCTTCTTTCATTTCTATTTTCCCCGTATACTGTAGAAGCAGGTTCGTTTTATCGAATACTTTACCAAGCAGAAACTACCGTGATAATTCAGCATTAATTTATATTGTTTTTCGTTCGACGACGATCAGATACGCAGTTACCGCGTGGCGGATATAGTTGTAACTAAGATTTGAAGGAAAAAGTGGAATTTTTCTGCCAGCAAATATTTTGGATCTTTTCCAAAGCAGAGGGTTTTGTTACGACTTTCCAAGCTTCACTGAGTTTTCAGCAAATTTGGAAGCTTACAAATTTCCTTTGTTCGTGCGTACACTGAAAATACTCTGAAAAAAACCTCGGCTCGAATCTGCTAACTCTTCTAATCGCCGGTTTAGGCTCGCCACTGTCTTCCCAGGGAACGACGACACGAAATCCTACTGTACCTCGAAAGAAACCCTTAAGTTGAACGCATCGGTTCAGATTCATCGTGATACTGTTTCGCGTCGGCCAATAACCAATCAGTTAATTTCCAATCAGTATCTATTACTATTCGAGTCTGGGCGTATTACGCGTTGACCCCGACTCGCGCTCAATTTCCGTCCCGTAATTAGATGGGGCAGCGGTGTTCCACATAAACAAATAAACGAGTAGAAGTCGAGGCGGTGCGGCACGGCGCGTCTCAGCGTGGCGTGGCATGGCGTGGCATGGCGTGGCGTTCAGCGGACGGGAAGGAATCTTGTGCGCGTTCCCCTCGCTTCGCTCAGGATCGAATTTTACGGCATCCAATTGATTTACGCGCGCGAGACCGCTGCCAAGGGGTCAAGTCAGGCAGCGAACGAGTCGCAGGGAGTATTCCTCGTGCAGGATGGAAAGCCAGCCGATTCCCATTGCAGTCGTTGATCGCGGTGTTGGCGAACGAACGGAATGGAAGCGCGGGCATTAACGATCCCGATGCGCGATGTCACTATTCTCCGGGACGCGGGGAGACGCGGACAAAGAGGGCAACGGAGACACGGAGCGAGGGGCCGAGAGGACGGGAGAGAGGTTAGCAAGTACCCTCGAGTATCCACTCGAAAGAGCTGGGTGGGCTAATTAGCGCGTTGCCTGGCAACCGGACGACGAGTACGATCTGCACTTTACTCCGTTCCGTCTCTTCTCGCGACCGCTTCTCTGTCGCCCTCTCCTCTCCTCTCCTCTCCGCCCTTCTTCGCTCCTCTCCTCACCTCACGAAGGTTTCTTCTCGACTCTGGCTTTTCCTATCTCTGGAAAACGTTCTTAGACTTTCTTTCTTAGTTCTGTGGCTTTGAGGTCGATCGGACGAAACGAGGAGCTGGGTCTCTAGGGTTTGACTGGTTTTATTAGGGGAGGATATTTCGTTGTCATCCCTTTGCAGTTGCAGGTTAACGCGCGAATTTTTTACCAACTTCGGTCGATCTAATTTACGCAGGATCAGATAACGTTTGTGAAGAAGGTTTATCGTATCGAATATCTTCCGTAACTTGTTGCGTCGAATATCGGCATCGTTTTGTGCATGGAAACTTTTGCGACACCCAGTAAACACGAGCGGCTGTGGCAGTAATTACAGTCTCGATAACTCTCGCGATAAGTGGCAATTTTTAATTCATTTTACATTGTAGGCGATTAAAGTAACGCGCCACGATGTATGCAGTCGATTTAATTTTATCACTCGAAACGTTCATTAATCGCTGACGAAATAAATTTGAAGAAGTTAATGTCGCTAAAGTATATGGCAGAATGAAAAGACACGATACGAATGGAAAGAATACGATGAAAAATATAAAAGAGGTAATATAAAATGGATATAGAAGGTTTTGTAAAAGGTAGCGCTTCCAAACTTTTCCTCTTTAGCGTATATACGTATCCTTTTTTTTTCGCTGTGAACAGGCGCATCGAGTGGCGCCCGTGCCAGGTCCGTCGACCTGGAAAGAGGTTTCCAATTAAACGACGAGAACTCAACGCCGCGCCGTTCTTCCCGTTTATTAACGATGCCAACGAGCGATCTTTGTTGCGTGTCTCGTTAATGCTCGTTACTTCGGGTCCTGTCGACGCGGACGCTCCGATCTCCGCCTATCGAGCCGCCGATTTAAATGCACGCGCTCTCCCTGACGACCATTTAAATGTCACGATTTAGAAAACTCGCGCTCAAAGAGAATTACGATTGACTCTAACGACGACAGTTTGATTTTAGACTACCTCCCAACGGTGAACGTAATCTAGTTTGTTGCTGAACGCTATATAGGATCTGACCTGAGGTCTGAATAGTACACGCGATCGCTGGATCGATCCTTGAACGAAGGCAAGTAGATTTGATGCTCGTAGGATTTGATATATCAATAGAATAAAATTTACAAATGAAGAAACAACCGATAAACTCGTTTCTTTAAAGTTAACACCTGAAACCAATCGGTGTTATTTGCCACTCATCTGCCATCTATTTTGTATTTCTCGTCACTCGTCGTAGATGCTGTTTCGAAATCCAACATCATCCTCGTAATGCTCGACTATTCACGTACGAGACATTTCGCTGACGCGACTGGAACTCTCCGATCAAGGTTTCGCGTTTCGTAACGCGGAGTAATCTTGCGAATTCGTGAGGAATTGCGCAAAGATTTCAACGTATCAGATTGCTAATCGAGGACTCCGCGACTTCAAGTTCGATAAACCTCGAAGCTTTCTATTTCGGCGATTACTTACTCTTTCTCTCGCCCGCCCTAAAAATCGATACGATTGACCGATGAAGGAATTCGAGCGAAATGCAATCTACCGATCTCGTGGAAGGTGCATTATTACTTCGGTTTCGATTTCGAATTTTTTCTTGTTGGTCGAAAGTCGCGTCTCATCGAGCCAAGGGACGACGGTGGCCGTTCGTTTAAGTGGCCGTCCCATCGACGCCTCCGTTTCGACTGGAACGGTGGCGAAGAATAAGGTTTCAGAGGAATCTCTCTTTCGAGTCCGGTGTGGCATCCGTTCTCGTCTGTTTTGTCGGCGCTTCAAGCTGTGAAATTGCTCCGACTTATCATTCGAGCTAACGAGTCCCTAACCGTCTTCACACTTCACACTCCGCACGTTCTGTCTATTCTCCGTAGCTTCTCCGCACTGGCGTCGGAACCTGTGGACCGTTTTCGTAAATTACTTTTCTATCAGGTACTCTCCGGAGTAACTACCATTTTTCTTCAAATATATACGACGCGAATCTCGGTTCTGCTTCGACATAATTCGACGATAAATGTTCCATGCTGTATGGATTTCTTAGACGAACTTTGTATAATTTTTAATCGAACGCTCAGCCGTTGTAATCGTATCAAAGTTACACGAAAGTACTAAAATGGGAAACAGTAAATGCCAAAGCTCTATTATGCCTTCTTATTTCGACAAGCAATCAAGAAATTAGTAATTGGTTCGAACATCTTTTCCAAAGTGAGACTCGCGTAAGAGTTCTTTCTTGAATATCACCAGCGATAAATTTTGATTCCTCTCCTCGTTACATAGCATCCATCGTGCTATTACCTGCCATACGCTTACCTTAGAATTACGTACCATTCCTATCGCATTTCACGATGAATTTCGTTTCGAGATATTTATAAAGGCTCGCAGCCTGCAATAACCATAGCGAGTTGCTTGAAAACGGGCTACGTTTCAATATGCAATTTTAACACTTTCCGCGGTAGGTTGAATCGAAGGATTCCGTCGGAACTTTAAAACCAGGTCGAAAACTTCTATTCCAGTTGCCAGTTACCGGGCCCCGGCAATTGTGTGCTAAGTTCGTCATAATTTCTTCATTTAACGAAACCTCCTGTAACTACCGTAGATCATTCGTAACCCGGGGGTGCACGAAACGCGTTCGAAACACACGTTCCACCTACCAAGCACGGAATATCTCGTGACTTGTGCGCAACGCACTAAATCCCACCCATCGTGTGACCGTTTGCACTATCAAATATAATGGAGCTAAATTTCTCTACATTGTTAAACGAATTCTCCGTCTCCTCCATTTTGCTTCTCGTTAAACACTTTACACGTTTACGTTACCTTTTTTTTTTTAACCGTTTGGATTTCATACGGTGGTTCCACATTGGATGTTTTACGAAATTCCTTGGTAAATTTGTAATACCTGTAACTGTAACTTACAACCATATAGAGCAGCGGTTCTTAACCTTCAGTTTACGACGGACATGCTTTAAATCATTTTTAATTTAACTAGAACTTTAACTCAAAAAACACTTTGTTAACTTAAAAATTTTTATCGGTAATGTACCTAATACGTGTAATTAAAACACGCATCAACTGCTAATGGACAACTTATTTGAAGAGAAGAGATTCATTATCGATATATCGATACAAACGCCGAATATCTTTTTTCCGAATAATACGATAATAACTTGCGCGTGTGAGGATTTCGTGGCAGTGGTGACGCCATTGGTCTCAACCGATGGAAAAAGAATCCTCGGACCGGCTTGTCACCCTTTGGACCGCTTTCGAGGGATGCCCATGCCGACATCGTCTGTAATTTGTGTCCCGACCGACATCGATGGCGTTCATTGTTGTGTCTCATCCTGCGTTCGTCGTTTCGGTCGCGGCGTTTCGATCCACCCATACACGCATCGAGGCACGCCTTTCTCGAAACGCGGCTTTTCTTTGCGAAAATGTCCCACGGTGCGATTACCGATGCGGTTTCCGAAAGAAATGACACGTTTCGAGATGTGTACGAATATGCTGTACCTTCTGAAACGAATATCAGCGTATATTATGCTTTCGAGACAGTATGAAATGTGGTTACTTCGGGCAGAATTATTAGATTTTTTGAACGCACGCAAAATATGAAACTATGTTTCCATATATCGTATTCCATTTTCTGCTTTTAATGCATAACAAATGAAATGCGAAATAATACGATTAAATTAAAAAATACGATAGTACGCGCGTAATATAAAACCGCAAGAAATAAAATTACCAAGCACTTAATGCATTTCATTGCTGATCGGATTTTCAGTACTCCTGCCGGGTTTAATATGCCAACAAATTTTTGTTTTCCGTCTGGCTTTGTATCATACAAATTACGACATATATTTCACGGTAACTACGTCGAAACTTTTTTCAAACCTTCGTGATTTTTAATATCGTAACAGCGCTCGACGATTACTGATCGCTTTAAGAAGACAGGCTTGTCGTTTTTCACAAGATTCTATGTTATCGTCGTACAATCAGATCTTCTGTCTAACAACCGTCTCGCTGGAAGTCACAATAACTAACAATGCAACGAGATCGTTTCGGTCAGCAGAAAATTCCACAGGGAACAAAATTCCGATTTCTCGGACACCGAAACGCTGCGGCAAACGGACCAAAGGCAGCTGCGCGTCTCGAAATAACGCGCGAGCAGTTAATAAATGCCATCTGCGAAATATCGCCTTCGGAAACGTCGCGGTGGCTTCATAAATGTCGATCCGCGAACTCGTAGCCACGACGTCTACGTCAAACCAGTTTTCCTCGGGACTGTCTTCAGCGTAGCGTCTTCGTTGATCAGCGTCGAAACGATCGAGAACGTTGATGACCGGTTGCAGCAAAACAGTCGACTATTACGAACAAGATCGTTCTCGTCCAACTGTTCGTCGTTGAGAACATCCTGTACGGTTTGTCGCGTTTGCAAAACGTCAATAATCATTAATCACCGATTCCTTCGTGTCGCTGATGGCCGCTGCAGCGAGGAACGCGTAGGATACGCTCGATGCTTCCTTGAATGGATACAGGTCAATTCAAACATCGTAGACTGTATCTTTGGTAAATTTGAATTATTTAATCGTCATCTCGTAACAGTCTATACGATATAGCATTACGTAAAAGGTAGATGACTCGAGAAATTTCAAATATTTCGAATCAAATATTTTGAAAAAAGGAAAAGCTGCTACGTAGAACGTTTCAATTGAGAAGGGGAGAATAAAATTTCTATTGGAATTTCTCGCTGTCACCATATAAATTCTACAGAAGCTGTCAACACAGCGCGACGCTATCGAATTTGATGCAACCTGATCGATCGACATCGCCGCGTCTCGTTTATCAGATTTGAACGAGCCTGTAGATGGACGAAGCAAGGGAGCCGAGGAATCCACGGCCGAGTCGTCCGGCTCCGTTACATCAAAAGCATATTCATGGCGCGTCGACATTGTCAACCGTTTTCACCGGTGACGCCTGAGAAACCTCAAGGGGTTTTAATTGCGCGAAGGTCACCGCCGCTCAATCGTTCCGGATGACTGTCGACAATCGATGTTACGGCGACGCGTCCTCGTGGAAGCGACAAGGGTGACGTAACGACTCGACAATGAAAACCTTGCGGGAAGATATGCGGTTTTCGATCGGCGCGCGTGGTTCATGGTGTTTCGCGGTCGTCTCCCAGCTGTCGGCCGTCCATCTCTCTTTTCGAAAGGATCGTTCGATCGGTACGCAATTTCTTATTCTCATTCTTCCACCGGTATTATTATCGCGACCGGCTCCTCTCCTCCTTTTTTTCTTCGCGTTCGAGAGGATTGACCTTTCCGATTTCGTGCGCCGTACCCATAATTGTTGGTATTTTTCGACGTGACACGTTTTCATCCGTCAACCGCTTTCGAGGATCGCGTACCTGCCTGCCTAATCCTCGCGCCTGATTCTTCTTCGAACATCTTTGCACTTTGATTAGTTTTTATTTATAGCGTGATCGAGACACCGATGACGATCGCGCCACAGATGTATAGACTACGTAGGGCTTAACGAAGCAACTAGCCTGAAGCTTAACTTTTAAACGTAACTTAGGTTTAAACGAAACCATAGAGTACCTCGAATTTTGTTAGCTCCTGCACAAATCAAAAAATCAGTCGAACGAAGTTAAAGTCGAGTAGCCTCGCGGCTACGATATCACCGGCGAAGCGGTCTGTAAAAAGGCGGTTGCAAATTACAACCGTTCTCTATCCTGGGCTAACGCGGGGGCAAAATTGCCGGATCGAAGAAGGCAAACTCTCTGCGTTCACAATTTTGCGTGATCGGTCGCGGATCGATCGTGTCCGGGGCCCGAGGACGGCGATTAGGAGAACGAACGCGCGTCGTCCTCGTCGTCTAAACTGAAAAACGATCTCCCCTTGTCGCCGATCGAGAAGCAGAGAGCAGTAGAGACAAAGAGGAAATAACGGTGGTGGTGGTGGTGGCGGCGGCGGCGGTGGTCGTTTGGGAAGATCCTCCGCTTAGAGAATAGTTTAAACTGTTTAACATAATGGCCACCGCACGACCAACGCATCGCTCCGCATTCGGAGACCCAACAATTTGCCCGACTGTTCTCTAATGTCAACAGATTAGCCGTAATAGTGAAATTACACGTTCGCGTAATATCTCACATATGGAGTCACGTCGCCTCGCCCGTAATTCTCGTGATCGCGTCAAATTCCCCGTTCTTCCTTCCACCCTCTCGTGCTCTCGCACTCTTCCTCTTTGTCCCCTCGAGATCACCGGGCCTGGAGATTTTGGTAATGCTAGGGTTAGACGTTCTACACCGGGACGAGAGGTCAAACGGTTTTACGGGGCAGATTACATGCATTATTTTTGCGCTGGACGAAAGCCACGACGAAATGGCCGGTAATTCGGCTGGGACGTTCTTCGGTCCACGGACTCGAGGATCTAGGGACCCCTGTTCGGGGGGACATTTTAGGGAACCGTTTCATACTCCTGGTTGTGATTCCAAGGATTTTAGCGAGTGTGAGATAACGGTGTTGTTAGCGAGACGATGCTAACACGCTACTTGGACGATGGAGATTTTTTTCCCACTCTTTTCAATTTTAGGATCAAAGTTTGTGGAAACAACGAAGAAAATTACGAGACAGTTAATACGATAGGTATTTCTCGTTAATAGAGGAATACTGCATCGAGGATTATTCGATTTTATCGTACGTTAAAGAACTACGGACACGTGGATAAACCGATATCGATTAGAAGTTGCTCGATAATTGATCGGTAATTGCTTAACCGTGAAAGGATCGGGTCTTCCTTAATGATTTCTAATGAAACTGCTCTCACTTTCGCTGGAATCGGATCGCAATCGAAAGTGCGAACTCCTTTGTTCAAGCGCATCAGAGCGTTAAGACGCGACGAGATTAAGTAACCTATTAGGACAGTCCTTTTTTTTTTGCACTCGTGAAATTAACATTATCAGTGTTTCATACCACCATCCAGCCATTCAGCCATTCAGCCACCCAGTATAGTGTGCAATATGCTAAATTTCATAGATCGAGATACTTGTAAACCTTCTTCGATTCATATCTGTCCATTGTCACCGAGCTATTGGATACGCTCATCCACTTTCCCAAGCACACCCTCGTTATTCCATTAACTCTGAAAAATACACTTTAGGTTTTCAAAATCCACCGGTAGCACCTAACCCTGTATTTCGTGTATCTGGAGAATTCCGCGGAACTCACCTTTCTTCTCACGTCGTCGAGCTCCCAAAGAGGCCTGTGAAGGGTGTGTTGGAAACGTGGAAACGGATCGTGGAACGTGACGCGCGTCTTTCGATCCCCGTTGAAGCGCAAAGAGGAAGGAATATTGGTGCGAGTGAAAGCATAGGATGGAAGGAAGGAAGGAAGGAAGGAAGCGGGTATATTCCCCGGATAATAATGATCTCAGGATCGACGGATGACGTACGACGGAGTCCCCGAGGGGCCAGGCCGGCGGTTGATCCATTGTTACGCTATCTCTCCTATTCTACTTCGCGTTTAATGCATAATCTATTACAGGCTTTTAACAATGCGAACCGAAGAGCCGGTGGATGCGAGCCTCTTCATTCAGGGGTGGCCGGCGAATCGATCTTCCGCCAGCCTAGCCCTCATATTTCACCAATGTTTTGACGTCTGCTTCGTAAGCATCCGTCCTAAGGGTGGAATCCGGGTCGCGCGATGGGGATCGTCACGGGGATGATCCGCGATGTCTTTGACACGGTTCGACGAGCCGAACGCGATAGTCGAAAGTGGGCTAAGCGGCGCGGCTTGAAAGTCGGCGGAACGACGCCGGGTGACGCAAACGCGGTCGTCGCGCCAGCGGTTTCAGGGTGAAAGGAAGAGGATTAACGATGGTGCAAGTAGGTTACGCGGACTTGACGGAATAGGCGAAGTCTACGACGATACAGTTCGCTGATGGACGAATTTTTGAAGGTTGGATCGAAAGCGGATCGCGATTCTTGTTACGGTATCGAGTCGCGGGTCTTTGATTTATTTCGCGATTTTACTATCCGAGGGAAATTGATTTTCGGCTTAATGAATGTTTAAACAAGCAACGTAACTCGAAAGAAATTTATCACGGCCAGGACCACCGACCGGGGGAATGTGCTTAAAACAGGGCTAAGGGGCTGGGAGGAACGAAAGGCAGAACCAACACGTCGTTATACCGATACATCATACAGAACTCGATTTCTGTCATACGACTACGGGTCGTAACCGGATAATTAACCGTTAAGTACTGTAAAGACCAAAGTCTTCGGCCGACTGTTCTCCGAAAATCATCAATTCAGTGGTGCAGGAAGAGCGGTCGTAGCCACGACCCGGTCATTGAATATGTATCCCAAGAAGTGCATTGGCCTTGGAGGCCTGCCAATAGATTAATAGCCCCGGAGTGATGCTCGAGATTTCTTCGGTATATATCGCATTACGGGAAATGACGGGCCAGAATCCCCGAATGACTTCGCGAACGAGAAATCAAGGGGATGAGTAACGAACGCCAGTAGGACAAAGATAGAAGGAGGAACGAAGGAGCGGAGAAAGAGAAAGAGGATAGCGAAGAATACGAAGGAGATGGTGTAATCACCCTTTCTTTCTTCGGCCACTCGCCCCTTCTTCCGTCTTTTCTTTTCAATTCGAACTCGTATTCCCCCCTCGGTGTGTGTGGCCATTAAGCGATTCTGGGACAGCGGTTGCCACTTCTTCCCAAAGAAATCCTGTTACACACGCATACCTTCGAAAATAACGACAGTGTAGGTATTCGAGAGGAACGGAGGATCGTCACTGAAATGAGAAGTTACGCGGATAATGTGTAGAAGGACGGTGGCTTTGAAAAGTTGGTGTTCCTGTCGTTCGAGCGTTTCTACCGTAATAATAAAATTGTTATCGATAATTTGTCTTCTTCGTCTTGATCGCTTTGCTCGATTTCTCTTCTTCTCGGTCGAAGAAAATATATTTTATCCCATTAAGACTTCATTTTATAGAATATTCACATCAATAGTTGCGAAAACATGAAAACGTAGTTAAATTACGCAGCGTGTATCAAAATAACCATTACGTGGTTTCTTTCAAAAGAGCCGTTTCTTCCGTAACTTCTTGTCGGTTGCAAGAAAATGACTCCGCATCGTAAAGAAAATCGACTAATGCGTCGACTATGCAACCATTTAGTAAACTACGCGTCGACGGTTGAATTATGCCACTACCACGACGAATCATTCCGCTAGAGGATATAACTGGATCGTTTCCTGCATCACGATACTCATCCCTCATCCCTCGGTCTCGTTCCCATCCGTTCTCTTCAGTCGGAGATTAGCTACAAAGGCGATATTTTATATGGAAATTCTTGTCCTCGTTTCGAATGTCCTATGAATGGACGTCCCCCCTTTCGATCGATGCTTCCACGAGAAAAGACAATCGATCGAGGTTAACCGATTATGGTGACAAATATCTGACTTTGGAGCGCTGATTATCGTTCGCAAATAAAATTAGATTAATGATGGAACTCGTGGTTGTAACAACGTACCATACGTAAGTAGAATTTTCCAAAGAATAGTTATTTAAATATTTCGCAAACGATACGCTTCTAATTTATCTTTGCGTTAGAAAATCCACCGCTGCTGTTCGTAGAATAGTCCGAGTACTTTTATAATGCCGATAATATTTTAACCTTATTGTTTCTCCAGAACAAATTGCACACAAAAAATCGTTCCTCGAATTCGAACAGTCGTCGAAGCGAAAAGATTGCACGCAGCGTTCTCGTAGCGGAGTATGGTGCCCAGGGATTCTGGTCGTCTCTCATCGAACCATATCAATCTGTTGGATATATCCGCGGCGGGATCGACGTGGCCGACCGGATTATCGCGGCTGGTCGTCATTAGAGAGCCGAGGAGGTCACACCTGGCGCCCCCAGCTATGGGCCTGGGTTAGCCTAATGGGGCGGCAGATGCGGATCATCGTTCGTTCTTCCCGAATCTTCATAAATATCCGATCGATACATACATACATAAACGCGTTGTCTACGCCCTTCCCCGGGTCCGGGGCTCTAGCTCGCTTTCTGCTCGTTCTGTTCACCGAGATCCTATTGCAGATCGGACTCCCACTCGACTGGCCCGCAGCTTTCGATCGATTCGTTCGATCTTGCAAACAACCAGGGCCACAATTTCGTCCGATGCAACGATTAGGAGCCGGTCCGACCCTCGACTCGACACAGTTTCGCGCGTTTTTCTTTCGTTTTGTATTGTGCAAGGAATGTCGAGGATACCGGTCCGTCTGGTTTCCTCGACCATATTAAATTATCGTTTGAGCTATTGGGGAATTTGTAGGGTTGAATCATTGGTCACGGTGGGTTCTTCTAATCTTCTACGACGCTTTACGGTTCTTGCTTAAGAGTTTTACCGTAGGCGCAAGATAATTATAGCTACGTGTATATCTGGAAATTTTCTCGTCGAAAGAGATTGCGTTCGATGGAGAAGAAAAAACATTGAAAAACAATTTGCAGTGGATCGAGTCTGCCGATGAGGTACCATCGGATTTTTTCCAAATATCGACAAAAATATTTTCGTCGGCATCTGGCGTGCGTAGAGCGCGGAATTTCGAAATTAAAGCACGTTCTATATTAAAACATCCCCGACTCCTGCAATTCCTTTCACGCGTCGAACAAGATGGCTGTTGCTTCGTATCGTATCAAACAACTCTTCTAAAACGTTCTAACGCTTCATCGACTCAGCTATATACCGCACACCAAAAAATTCACCCTATATATTCGTCTCCCCTCGTCTGTCTCCTACTACCTGAAATCTCATCTATTACGATACTTTCCCTATCCAATCGTTCTCCAGTATGAAACACAACCAAACCTTCTAAACCATCCACCTCGTCCAATCACTACCTCCAACCGGTGAAATAAAAAAGTTTTAATGAAACCAACACCACGAAAACTGTTTATGTAACCGAAACCAATCAGCCTGGATGTTTCGACCGTTCGATCGCCAAGGTAACGCGCGAACGCGTTAACTGGATAGTGATCGATGAGCACGCTGCCCATCGTTCGACGCTGAAAAAGAAAATTCCGCGCTAAAGAACCAGGCAACGAGATAATAGTTTACGGCGAAGGGAAGGACGAGCGAACTCCTTCCTCGTGGCACAGCCACCGCGGTGTACGCGGACACCGGGTGGAATTTCACCTACGAGTTGCCGCGCGAGTGGAGGCTGCACGCTAAGGTTTCGAGAGGACCTTGTTATTAATCACGACGCTGCCATCTCCGGGAGCAACGCTCGCTCGTTAGCCTGAGGGGGTTCGTGTGCCTGGGGGATGGCGGGGCCCCCGGGGGTGGCCATCTCTTAATTACTTCCGCGCCAATTAACACCGCCTCGAATAAAGAAGGGGCTACTCGACCGCCAATGGGAGCTCGCTTCTGAAAAAGCCAGTTGGCTCGGAAGCACTCGCTTTCGATTTAATATAGTGCCACGGAGCGTATCTGTGTACGTCTATGCGCGAGTGTAGGCAGGAGTGGTCGACCACTTTCGCGAAATCGATGATCGTCGGTGACGTTGCTTCCTCCTCGACGCGGCTTCGAGCGCGTCTAATGGCCGATTAAACGATCCGCTATCCCTTTCGAACGTTCGACTTGGAGGTAACGGCGTTTTCGTGTTCCGACCGGCGATTTTCAGCTACAGCGAATTTGCCGTGTAACGTTGATCGGTTCAACGAGGCGAAATATTTACGATTGATCGCGTGTAACGCGCTACGTCAGGTTGTAACTTGGTAGACGAAGTTTGAGCTTCGAAAATCTGCATTAGTCTGTCGTATAAGTTATATTTTTAATTTTACTTTGTCATTTGAAACTTCTTCGAAGCGTAAAATCGACGCTGCCATGTAAAATCGAGACGAGTATCGTCGAGCTCAATGAAACGGAATTTTCTGCGGGATCGGAATCGCGAGTCACCCCTTCGCGGCGATCGAAGAAAGGTCGGTTGATTGACTTCCCATGGGACTCCGCTTTCGGAAGAGCACAGCTGATCCCTTCTGGCTATCTAGACCCGTTCCCTGTCTCTCTTTCTCCTTCGATCCCTTTGCAATCCTCCAAACTCCAGCCGAACGTGACTGGTTTACCTCGTCGCCGGCTGCGCGAGAATTGCGCGAGTAAATCACGAGGAGACGAAAAGCTTGTACCTAGTGGCAATCTTGCTTCTCTAGCTTTTTCTTCGTCCGTAAGTGTCTGAAACAGTGTGTCTGGAATATCAACTGAAACACTGTTCGGTTCGGTCATCGCTTTAACGAATGTGCAGGATTCCCAACGATCTCGCACTCGGCAAGAATATCCTTACGCATCTAATCATCGAAGTATCGCGATCGACACGATAAAAGTAATGCAGGTATGGCGGTAAAATATCGCGAAGGTTGATAGTCTGCGTGGTCGCGAGGACCGTGGGAGTTGGGTTCAGGATATGGCGATATCGGACAGGATATGGCGGTGGTGGACGGGTTGAAAAGGGACGGGTCCGCAGGAGACCAGCACCGAGCAAGTAGAGGGTGAATCGAGTGTAGTTTGAGGGCGGGGTGCTGCTGGTGGATAAAGGAGCCGAGAGTGGGGTGAGACAGTGGCAGGGGAAGTTGACGGGGATGAGGTTGGCGATTGGCATTTAATTAGCGGCCGGATGACCGCCGCCGCCTCCGGATCAATACGCCGCCCCCGAGGGCCAGCGTGCAGGAGGCAGCGGCGATCCCCTTCCGACCCACTCTATCCTCTTTCCCTCTTTTAACCTCTTCTCCAGCCAGCCGTCCACTCCTCTCTCGCTTCTCGTCGTCCTCCTACTTTCTGCCATCGTCACCCCATCCTCCGCCTCCACCTTTCCCACCTCCTCCTCCTCCGCTTCTTCCACCGCCACCCCGTCCCGAGTAGACCGAACAGAACCGAACTCGTTTGCCCCGTCGTCGGTGAAACCCTTTTCCATCCATCCCCTGGAGCCACCGGCGGAAGGAGGGGACCAACGAGTGCCTCCGCTGCTCCTTAACCTAACCTCCTGACCGAGCACCACGTGCGGGGAATATCCGGAAGCGCCTCGGTAAAATAAAGCGAATCGACGGTAAGTGGCGCGGATCCTCCTGTGCCGTGGCCTCCGGCTCGCTGGACAACCATCTCTCCTTTTCTTTTCTCTTCTTTCTTTCGAAGCAACCCCGTCGTTCTGTCTTCCTCTAACCACCCCATCTGGCTCGTCGTTGATCGACGAGTTTTTCCTCCCCGTTCTTCGATACACAACGATGCACCGACCGATGTGCCTGACTTTGCCGCGTTCGATTCGACATGATAGCGGTCCGGTTAACGTAACGAGTACGATCGTTACGCGCGGTGTAAAATTGCGTTTCGAGATGCAACGATGATATCGGAAGACTAGTCGAGTTGTTTCTGGAGGATTCGCGGTGTCGATGTACCGACGCACGTCGAGAGAGAGCTGGGGGTTGGTTTCAAGCGTGTTCGAGTTGATTGTTCTTTGTAATTTATGTATTCGATAGCGAGTAATCGAGTACGGTACTTTAACGATGTTTTCTATCTCGATTTTTCCACCATAAATAGCATTCGACGATGATAAATGAAAAGGAACGCAAGGAAGTTGTATTCCATTACACAAAATCTACCACGATTTTCTTCTATACGAATGGTTGTTTTTATTCGATAAGCAATCGCTAGATCTCGTAACGCTAACGTCTAGTAACGAACGAACAACAACGAATCACTCGGACGACTAAACCGTACGAGTAATATCGCGGTCTTCGTTCTTATTCGCATAAGGTACACCGACACTAATTAATGAATTAATGTTCGCGCGTTACGCCAGCAACCTAAATAACAAAACGATTCGAAGGACATTGGTCTCACGATACGTTGCTCGGTGACGGTATACTTATGCACCGGTCATTAGCGTAGATCGGCACGACGCGTTACACCAAGTAAACCACTTTCCTTTCTCTACATTGCATCCGCGTAGAAAGATACGTAAAAAATTACAACTCTAGCAGAAATCCAACTGAATAGACCAAATTGTTTTATTCCAGACGTATATTACGACTTTCCATCAAGAAGCTACACGTGTCAACCTTCTTTTTTCCGAAACGGACGAATCCTTTTAGCTATGAGTCATCGATTTTTTAAACTTCTTCGTTCGCATATCGGTGACGTGTGAATCGACAACGAGCCGCTCTCGGATTTTCGCTCTCGTTCGTGCGAGGAGTTAATCACGGTAAACAGTTTTCATTGTTCCACAACGGGTTGAGACACGGTGCTCGTGCCAAATCGGTGTTTATGTTTGGAATTATGGCTGGTCGAGCAACAGCCTTTGAAAATATCGTCGCCGACCAACAGGGTTCTCAATTTCGTTCTGTCTTCTCTTGTATGATCTCTTCGAGTTACACCTGTAGCTCATCCTTGCATAAAGATCATAAAACATACGAAATACATCTACTTCTTTGATACGAATCTATTTTTTTTTCTTTAAACAAAAGAGGATAGTAACAAGTGTAAGTGTGAAATTCCAATGATGATATTTGCTCGAGCGTAAAATTTAACAGTGGCCAGTAACATTGAAGAACGCGTGGTTACACTTTATCGATATGGAAAAAGATATCGTGAGAAAAAAAAGAATAGAAATGGAAATAGAAAGGAAGAGGGAGAGGAAGAAACAAAGAGACGAAACGAGGATAAATTGATATATCTGTCGGTTATTGGTGTAATAAGTTACATTGACAGCGCTATCTATATGTAAATGCACGATCGTCCTCTTGTGCCGGCAATCGATATCCGATCGATCAAGAATTATTTACATTGTCCGTGGGCCGGACATAAGCGTGGAAATTTAAATGCGTTTCAGTGGATTAACGTCGCCCTAACACGCGTTAATGGACATCGCCGCGATCGACCTTTTATTTATGTTACAATTATTCACATGGACCGCGTTTCATGCTGCGACCGCTTGCGCTCGCGCTCGCGCGATTTATGCGCCCGCCGACCTGGATGTGCTCTAAGCGCGTCCCGAGCTTTCTACCCGCGGGCCTAGCCAGTCGATCGCGACCACGACGATATTCCACTTTATATTCTTCCTCTGGTTTCAGAAGATTACAGTGTCCAATTTTTCTATCCGACGTCGAGGTGCGACGAAAGCGTTGCAGCACGTGTTGGAAATTGCAAGCAGACGAGAACTAAGGTGCACAAAATAGTCGAAGTAAGCGAGAATAGAAAGAAAAACTAGCCATGATGTCGTTTAAAGCATTCGAAGTAACAGATTATCAACCGAGGCGTTAATTTTAAAGGTTCAATCGCGAAAGTTGCGGTAAATAGGTTCGGAGTTGGTTCTTTGGATTTTTAAGTTACTCGATAGCAGTATTATCGAATTCTTTTCGAATTGCTTGGAAAAATAGTTTCGTTGGTATTTGAAGCGCGTAGGGTATGGAATTTCAACATTGAAATCCTCCGACATGCTGTGAATTTTTTACAATATGAATAGCACCGATTGGTAGTTGTTCCTTTAAGAAAGTCGAATGTAAAAATATAATCTAAAAAAACTTTGGCATAAATTTCCAAATAAAGTGTCGTCACTCTCTAAAGCTACCTTTAGGTAACAGCTAATTTCATCCTTGCGAAACAGTATAATTAATGTTTATCTTTCTAAATCGAACCAATCGTTACCTTTCGAAACACGCACGCTGAAACAAAGATATCGAAATTCCAGTTGTTGTGTAAACAACATACCACGCGAATGAAATCAATATTGGACCAATCCCTAGGTTGATCTTATTTAGGATTCACGGTGAAACCGCGGAAAGAGGGTGACGGAGCACCCCTGGTCCACAGAGATCCCTTCGTCGGCAGCCGGCCGGTTGTTTTCTGCTTCGGTGTATAAAATACGGGACTTGTTAACAATGTTCGCACCTATGGGTACGTGTGCGAGGGCCGCGCGTCCGTGTACCCGGTCACCCATAAACGCGGTGCGCCGCGGCGAGGGGCCCTTTCGGCGACGCCGACCTTCGCCCCGAGATCCCGCGGAGATATTTTATTCCCGGCGTTTTTTACGAGCCGATATATCAAGCATCGACCGGCCCCAACGGGGTTGCCGTCACGGGCCCGGCCGAAAACGCCCGACCCTCCGACCCCGCGGTCCACCAGCTCGCGAAAATCACCATCACCGATCGCCATTGCATACCTCCTCTCGCGATCTTCTTGATCACTCGCGTTCTCATAAACGAGAAATTAAGGTGTGGTTCTTGGATGCATGTTTTTCGAAGTGGTATTTGAACGAGCCTTTTCTCCCGTAAGGGTTGAGTTTGGCAGTGGAGTTGGTAGGTTTGATAAAAGTAAAGATGGTAGATTGTAAATAATACACGCGATGTGCGCTAAGGTAGAATTTTCCGTAGATACTCGACCGTTGAAGCGACATTTTTTCGATGAAGCGAAAAACGATCGATATAGGAATTTACGATGACATGTTTCGTGCGAAAGATTATGCGACGATGCGTTAGTTTTTTCAGGATTTATCGATAACGATAGCGATAATTTAGTTCGTCTTGTGGAAAACCTAATCGATTGAATTATTGCAATTAATTATCTTTAGCATAATTTTACGACAAAACTTTAACAGCGGGAACTTTGTACAGACGAAAATTTATTTGGAAATATAATCCGGTGGAAGTATCGCAATCCAATTACAATATGAATAATTGATTACCTTTTAAGCATACATATTTGTTATTTGTATCGTGCTTAATGTATCTTAATCTGTATTATTAATTATATGATTCATTACATGTATTTATAATAAGTTGTATCTATTTGCATTACTTATTTATCAATTGCATATCAGGTAATTACATCGAATTATACCGTACAGAAAACTGGTATGTAATCGACTTAACTTCGAAATCTAGTTAAACTAGCGCGATAATGAACTTAAACCTATCAATATACGCGACAGAAATTACTATACTTGCGAGATAATTACAATGCTATCACTTCTATCCTGCTGTTTCTCCAATAACATCTCGTAGTTACTCGTTAGACATGCTAACATTTCAAATCGAAGAGACATTTTCACAAATCTCAATTTTCACAATTCTCGAACATTTCAGTTCGAACCCCATTCTTTAAACCGGGTATACTTTTACAAGCAATTTGTGTCTAATTGAACAATATGCACGCAGTCGCTTCTATCACGCATATACGTACACGTGTTTATTATTCGTTTAGCACGGCGTGACAGCGTTGCGGCTGTGTGCGCGAAGACAGCGCGAGAACTCAAGACCACAGTGCGTTCATAAGTCAGAAAACGAAGGGGATCGAGTATATATGGTCGTCGTGGCGAACAAGGTTTCGCAGCTTTAATGTCCTTTTGAAATTCCGATTTATTCGAAATACGTGCCATGAACCTTGGCGCAATCGTCGCGAAACCCCTGAAAACAGCCACGTTTCGAGATACTCGGATCTCCGATCGACTGTCCGAAGATACGATCTGACTCGAGGAAAAATCGCAGAACGTAGCTGATGTCGGTAGTTAAGATTTCGAGTGTAATAAATAACGTTAGAAATCTGTAGAAAAATCTGAGACGAAGCTCTTGACGAAGTTATGGCAAGACAAATTTGCAATTGGATTCTCCTTTGTCTCTTTGTCTCTTCCTCCGCAAGATTAGAAAATTTCTTTGTTAGGAAACTTATCTAAGAGAGAGAAACTTATCGGAGATCCGTTCCAAGTCAACGTTTCCGCTTCAGCAATTCGCTTATCGATATTCTCGCGTAGCTTAACACAATTTATCGACGACCTTTCAATACCGAGTCCTTGCTCGAACCGCGGGAATTCCGTGGACACGAGTCGTTCGCACCAGCCGCGCGATGGAATTCCATAATCGACCCAGCTTATTATTTATTTGCCACCGCTGACACGTGTTCCTTTCGATCGCGGGCCTTTCTCCTCGCCGCTTAAACCTAATGCAACTCCTTTGTTCGGAATTGTTGTCCACACGTGTTACGTTGGATCGTTGATTTATCGTATTTCCTTGCTTAGCAAAATGTACTCTGTAATATCTCAGGTGGTTGTTGGTGAACGTGCTCGCAAGAAATACTCTTGATGTTCAACGAAAAAAGTTTATTAAACTATCAACAATAATTAACGATTAACAATTAACTAACAACGATCAACGATTAACAATCAAGAATTAATAATCACGTATCTCGAATTGTGTTTGCTTCGCTATGACGCTAAACCTTTCGCACTTTGCAGCTCGGGGCAGAATGAATCTTTTGTTCGAAACCAAATGGATTCTTTTCTTTGTTGCCCCTTGATATCCCCACTACGCACGCGTTTATTACATGCCCGCGACAGTTGCCGCATATGCAATCTACCGAATATTTGACGAAATAATCGTAAATCGATGGTACATTAGGCATGTTGGCCTTACGCTTTGAACGTGTAGCGCTGTGTGTCGCGAAACCGTTGGAAAGTTTCATGATCGAGTGCCGCCACATATCTAATGGTCTCTGAATGACAATCTCTGACGTCAAAGTATGGTTCACGGTGCCCATTCTGAAATTAGCAGGAAAATATGTTCGTGTTATCGGATTTTTCAAATTTTCCTCGTCACGTCAACGCGTGTAATCGTCATCCACGATATTGGCCAGTATCTAATCGCCTTATAAGGGCGTAGCCGATCGAAAGGTTCGAAGTCACGATCCGGTCGCGAGACGGTAAGCACGTTTTACCAGGAAAGGACGTCCCGTGTCAGGGAGCCATCAGGCAGCGCGGCCTCGACGAACCGACTCGAGTGCTACTTGCTGAAATTGACGAACTGCGAACTACCATCGCGTAAAGTTTCTCGAGGTGATGACAATTATGGTAATGAACCGGCGGAAAGGCAGAAATTGGCAATGGCGCGGAACGAAATTTTGAAAGAGGTGTATTATATCGTTCGAAATTGCTCTTTCTATAAAAATCGGTTCTCGCGCGAACCTTACGGTCTGTTCTAATCGAATATCGATAGTTCAGGTATCACGGATTCGGTGTTGATCAGAAAATGCGATACACAGAAATTGAACGATTGTCTGAAAATATTTCCATTCATACGCCTCGTAATCGATAAAATATTGGCAAAATAAATTTCCTGCTTTTCAATCGAACGGGTACAAAGAAATAAACGTTAAATGCTCTTTCGAAGGTTGCGTTTCAAGATTTTGCGATATTCTTCTATCGTCGTTTCCCTGAAAATTCATCCTCGACAAGCCATTGCAAGTATAAAGTGTCACGTGTCGCGTGTAACGGCAGCGTTTCCTGTCCATCGTCCATTACGGCATTATGCTTGACTTTCGTGGAACGATACGGATGGAGAATCGGGTGGCGCGGCGCAAGGTGTGGCCGCCGGGATGAAAAGTCGGAGCGTAGCGGAGGCGGCGCGGCTCGGCCCGAGACAATGGCGATCGATCTCCCCCGGGGACGGCGACGCAATCGGAAATTGCCGATGAATAGGGACGATAGATGAAAACTCGCTCTATTAAAACGTCTAGTCATTTTTTTGGCCGCCTTCGTTGGGGGAAGATGGGCCCTGAGATCTTCGCAACGATCCTTGCCGCGGGCAGCTGTGCTGCAATCCCGTATCTCTCCTCGACCGTTTCCTTCGGTGTATCGCGTTACAACGGCGACGAACACGACGACGATCATCGTTATTATTATGGTATTCCTCTGCCAAATTGCGCCCATAGCCTGGAACGTTCGATCCGAGTGAGTTGTGCTCCGATTTGGAGCTCTGTAGCGTTGTAGATCAGCTGTTCGATGAATTTTCGTGTTTATACCTGGTACAAGGAACAGCATATTCACTACGAACATTTTGGATGGAAATCGGCGCGATACAATATTTATGATACTCGCATGGTATCGATTTGGACGTGAAAGGCGAAGTAAAAGTTACGAAGTTTCGGACGAAAAGTATTTTCACGTTACATCAGCGAATGGAAAGAGCATCGGAGATCTACGAAATTGGGAAACTTGTTAATTTCCAGAGGGCGTTTCCGGCTGGGGGATGCTAATCTCCGCGCGTTATTGTTCTCTGTTATCGCATTAAAGGAAAAAAGATAGGGATGCTGAAGCTACATGCACGCGCAATCGTTCCACGGCTAAATCCGTCGGATTAAGTTCTCCAGCGCCGTCGTGAGCGCTGCTTATTTTTCGCGTTGCCCGGCAGCTGTAATAATGAGATTTAAAAAACTCTGCCCGCCTTACCGCTACCTGTCTGTGCGTGCGGAAACAAAGAGAAAATCAGGAGGAATCCGGCATTTTTCCTCCGCTTATCGTCGTTAGAGAGAACCGTTTCCCGTCGACTCGATAGTTTTTGTCACGTTTCTAAATGACCGAGGCTCACGATAGTCAGCGTGAATGCCATTTTCCGCGGATATCGATAGTATCATTTTCTTTACTTATTAGCGCCTTCTAATGAAAACTTTAAACCGATACTTTCTTTTAGATGATCTTGCATTCATAATCAGTTTCATTCCCATCAGAATTTGTATTTTCTATTTCTCTTCTTATAGCAATAGTAGCACTAATGTGAAAGTAATTTAATGGTCATTGCGTTTCGCATGCTGTTCCTTGATCGAGATCTAGCATTTAATCGCATAAGTTGAGATTATAGTCTGGTATAATTGTAAAGATCACAGGTGTTAATCGATATTGTTCAATTTCCTCTGTAGAATGACTAAATGAATCGAATCTAATAACTTGAGTCGCGCTGATTCATTGGAATTTGCTATTTAGTTTTCTGAAACACACCTTTGACACGCCCTTAAAAAGCGCAACTATCTTTTTACGGTTACAATAGAACCAAGTAGATTAAATCTAAAATTAAACTTGTTCTTCGACTATAGTGTGAAGTCTTACAGGTCTGTTTGGCCGACAAAATCGCGCATTACATCAAACTCGTCGTCTTTTTTACGCATTTGCCTCGATAAGCTATTCCAGCTCTGGAAAATCTTCCAGACAAGCGATCTTCGAAACGATGCCAAAATTGTTTCACGATAAACCACGTGTCCTCGGAGGAAACAGGATTGCGAGGCAGCAAACGCGATACATCTCCCTTGGCGATTATCGCGGACGACTTGCTCTCGAAGAAACCCTCGGCAAACGTCTGGACGTTTCACGCTACATGGATCAAGGCTGGCAATCGGGACGATATTATTTCATCGGTCGGAAATAGAGAGGGGGAGGTCAGAGCAGAAAGTTAGCATAGGCCGTGACTTAGTGCTCCTCGGGGTGCCGTCTGTCAACCCCGCTGGAGAGCCTTTCTTATTTCGCGATATTTTGTCGTCGCCGGCCGCGATATTTATCGTCCACGCAGGACCCTCTCACCCTTCCATATTCCCTTCTCTATCCCTTTGTTCCGCGACGCCAAGTATAATCTTTGCTCTCGGAGAAAGAACTAATCGGACCGCTACGTGCTCCTTCGTCTTTGATGAATTACTATCTCGAATAAGTTACCTCAGTTGGCGATATTTTCTTTATAGTATTGTTTCAGACAAACACGTTAACTTGTCGTCTATGTATTTATCATCTTCCTCCTGGAGATTTTGTCGTTCACTAATAAGAAACAAGGAAAAAAGAGCAAAATTCCTAAGAATTATTGGAATTTTGGCAGACGCCGGCTCCACGTCGGAATATACGCCTGTTCGGTGGCTGCTCGGAGGGCCAGTTAATTCCGCTACATTTGAACGCGTCCCGAGAAAACGGCTAGATATATCACGCAAATTGCCATTGTGGCCGCGACAATATGCTAAACGCAGCCCAGGCTGTTAGCATTTCATTATTCCGCCACACACGTGAAGCGTGCCGGGATAAAGTACGGCCGTTGGAAATTCCGCTTTTTCCTTTTTCTATTCCACCGCGTTTACCCCCTGACATCGACACGCGTGCCGCATTCTGATCGAGGGGATGCCAATTGCGTCGTATCGCTGCCACAACGTTTAAATCGCGCGTGCACGTGTCGCGCGTAAAGGGGCATGCGGTCCAAGTTCATTTCTTCTTTGCTTGCTTCTTTCATGATATAAATCAATTAACGATAGTCCACCTTTCCAGTCGTTGATTTAGTCGAAAATTTTCGTTACCAGTGACAATCGCATAAATAGAATGCGAACCGTACGTAGTCGTACAAACGCGAGAATGGACGCTCGCGTGGGGCGAAAGTTTGGACACGCGTTTGGGCGCGGCGTGGCGCAGAAGGGAGCAATGGATCGGATCAGCGAAACGCATAGACCCAGCTTAAATCCTCGAACTCATTAATGGGGTTGCATCGTCGACGCGGCCGCTCGCCAGCTTTATACTTGAGGTTTAATTCGCGCTCTGGTCAAATTAATTTGCAACGATGAACGAGTTGCCCGGTTGCTGCTGCGTGGCCACCTCGCGTTCGCTGTTAGCGTTGCATTTCGAATGGGGAGATTAGCCCCGTTCATTAAACACGAACCTACTACACATCTGCCGAGAGATTTGGCCGCGATGCAAACCGGCATATCGCATCCCACGTCATCGTCCTCGAGTGCTGTCGAGTTTTCGTACTTTCGTACCTCCACCTATCTCTCTGTTACCATCTCTCTATCTCTTTGGGATCAACGGGCCGAAATCGACTGCAATTCCAGCCGGAGAGTTCCACTGAATTTTAGCCAGATCAGCCACGAGTGCGTTTGCCTTCAAGGTAAAGTATCCGATTCGGTTTCGCTGCTGAAAAATAAACCGTGTCTGGGCTTGTTGTTTCGTCCGGCGAAAGGATTTGATCCGAAAGAGTGGGAAATTGGGATGTATCGACGCGGAGAGTGGCCATCGAGTCGATTCCGAGTTAGCTACCCTCGATGAGTATTTGCGAGGTGGAACGCTTCGAGTGTGAAACGCCGATAGTAGCTCTTTTTAACCGCCAGCTCTTTGAGACATTGTTCGATTGGGAAAATTGCGAAAAAAGAAAAAAAGAAAAAACTCGACGATATACGATAAGATACGAAAAGATATACGATATTTCTCCCTAATGTCACCTAAGCGTTATAAAGCAACTTCAATGTTCCTTCGTATTGAAAATAATACAAAGCAAAGCCATAGCAGGAGATTTCATCGAATATTTCATACGATTCAATGGGAAATTAAAATCTTTCAATCAATCACAGGGAAAAATATCAACAGCATGAAAATACAATGGTAACGTTATTCTTCTCGCACAGTCGGCTCGCACGGATAGCTCTGCGTTTCACTGTGACAAATGCTCTCACAGTCAGCTATCGACGCATCACTGACGTAATTCCATTCCGCTCGTTAACGAATTCCAAACGATAGCCGAGCCACGTATCCACGGCTCTGTTATATTTAACAATACGCGGCTGCATTGTGTGGGACTGTGCCGGTGGTCCGTTCCGATTATAATGTTAATCATCATCGCTGCCACGCTGTATCGCTGGCGATATTGATTGGAAATATACGTTCGCGTAATTCGTGTAATCCATATCCGCGCAATTAATTATCGTTCGTTGATATGTTGTAATGGCCATCGTTGCAACTAGCTGGTGTACGCTTGTTCCCTGCTTGGATTACAATTCTGGCCCCGGTGAGCATGTTGGATTTCGTTGTCGAGAGACGAAACGCTTCGGGGGTCGATCGTCCCGAAATCTAGACGCTTCTTTCGCGTTGATTTCGTTTCATACGACGAAAATCCTATCGTTAGCCACCTAATCGGTACGCGAAAAATCTACAGCTGTTGGTGATGTTCTTAAACGAGGAGTGTCGTTAAAATCAAGCGGAGGAACGAGATGATAAGCTGACAGCTCGGCGGTAAAGAGATAGCTGCGATAAATATCTCGTGGCTCGTAAAAACTTTGTTGCCTTTCATACGCGACGATAGTGGGAAAAAATGGTGCGCGAATATAAAAAGTATGGAAAAAAAAAATGTCGATGACAACCGGAAATTGATGTCCTTACGAGAAAACCACGTTGTATACACTGTGCCTCGACAAACCTGCAAACCACATCGTAGCTTCGCATCATTTATAGGGTACGATATTCCCCATCTCGGTCTTGCCATAAAAAACTAACTACAAAAATCCACGCGCGTATGCATGAACACATATTTAAAGCCCATTTAAATTCCAAAGCGAGCTAGATTAACTCGAAAAGCTAATTCCATGGCGTCACCGGCTCGGATATAAAAAGCGTGGCAGGGACTTTGTTTCACGAGCTCCCCTTCCGCGTGGCACGGGCGACCGCTAACATCGCCATATAATCTGTCGCTCGTTCCGAATAAATAACCCGCTGCGAAGCTAATAAAATTTGCCGGCTATGAAATTTTGTCAGCCAGCCTGTTCGACCTCGCTTCGTTTCCCAACGACAGAAGATTTCCCGCGAAGCCACGGGACGCTGTCTGGATAAAGACACATGGCCGACGATGGCTGTGCGCTTGTCGCTTCATTTGTCTTTATATTAGCGGCACACGCCGTCGTAACGCTATAACGTCATAACACCACGACAACGGGGAACTTGTGCGCAACGTCGTCTTCCCTTTCGTTCTTCTTTGGCGAAACGGCTCGTGTATAGGTAAATGGCCCCCTTTCTCGTCAGCCAAGGGTAAGGAAGATTGCGTTAACCCCTTAAATGGGGAGTGACGATTCGCTGGAGGTTCGGCAGGGTGGGTTCGCGTCTGATAGGATTATGGTTTCTTTGGTTTAACGCTGCGCGTGACGGTTACGACGTTGGTTATCTGGAATTCTGCTTCCTGTAATTTTTATAGCGTGCTGAAAACCTAGTAGAAAAAATTAACATCAAAGTTTCTGCACCGCTAAATGCGTTTTCTCGGTTCCTCATCCGTTGCAACTTCGCCAGGGATTTCACGTAGCTGCAACGAGCCGGAACTATGATGAAAATGACGTTCGACGAGGCAAAAGGGCGCCCGTTTAGTAAGGATCCGAAGTTCGCCTTAGTGCAGATCCGTGTCGGTTCTCGGGGAAACTTTCAAACGCATGAAAGATGGAAGAGAGCAGCAGGAATTAACGTTTCTTTTTCCCTTCTTCTGCCTTCCTTTTTCTCTCTGTCCCTCTATCGCTTCGACTGCAACGGCAGTAGCTGCAGGTAACTCGCGACGGCGGAAAATAAACTTTCCTGCTGCGTACATAAAGTAATACCCGATCCAGGAGGTTCGCCTTCCTTTCAGCCGCGGGGCAGGATTGGATGGTGGCTCCCAAGGGGTTAATTTCGTGCCGAAGGGCGGAAAATATTCACGGTTCCTTAAAATCCGACGAAGCCCCGTCTCTTACGAGCTTCCTCTGGGGTGGCGTTATGCCAAACGGTCACTCAAAATACCACACCCCCTTTTTTCCTGCTCGCCCGTGGCAACGATCCTTTAATCCGCGCCAAACTGTCCGGGATATTTCCTCCCGGCTGAAAAGTCGACGAATAAAATTCTATCTCCTCTTTACCGTACCGTACGAACCCTTACAACGATGTTTCGTATCTATTTTTCTCTTTTCCGCCTTTTTACCCGCCCTAACGAACGACTAGAGTGCCCGAACGATGCTTCGCTGTTACAAGGTTGGACTCTTCTGCAATTTGTGTTCAATCATCGTGATTGTAATCTTAGAAAACGTAATCGAGTCTTTTTGGTTTTACTTCCCAAGCTCGCTTCACTAAGTTTGATTATTTTAATTAATTTTAATTTTTTTATTTGATTATGTTAACCATTGCTTTTTTCTGATTTCAGTCCATTAAATGCACTATCAATGGATGCTCCTGCGACTCTTTCACTCCAGGGAAGCGACATATCCGCTACTGCGACAGGTGCCACCATGGATGGGTGCCACACGGTGAGTCCTACTACTTTTTTACCATTTACACGAAACAAACGAAACGTGGGTTTATCTTGATCGTCGGTAATTCATATGCAAACTAGGTAGACGCATTAGTATCTTCAGATTGCTCCTTTCGCAGTCTCGGTAATATTATACTATGACGCAACGATACGTCGTAAACCACTAGAAAAGTACCAATCGCGTTATCGTTTGCTTTGTTTTATTGCGTCAAATCCATTTTTAACTGAAATCAAGCTCGAGCCTAAGAAAAATCTGGTGCAAGAGAAACCGTGGCAAACCGGGTGACTCCTAGTCCGAGATCCATTCTCGATCAACAAGAGGTCGGCGAAGATTTCCGTGTTGGGATCGCGTGCACCCGGTTAAACGCAAATTTTCCAACTGTCAGCATACTTCATCCGGGTGGCCCTCAGGGACGAAATTCAATTTTCCGAGGATGACCAGCGGCGTCCCTTCGCGGCCAGGATTCCACCCTTCTCCGCGCACGCGATCCGCAGGATGGCCAGGCGCGCGCGCGCGTATGCATACGGATCGCCCAGATATATATGGGGGGTGTGCTTTATGTCCTCGTAAGTTTCAGAACGTGGAAGAGGAACGATCGGCCGACTGGTTCGTCGTTGATCAGCTCGTTCGCTATGGAAGTCGTTTCATAGCGGCACGCTATGGAGTATACAGGGTGTAAGCTCGTTGCGTGAAATTTTTAACAAACAATCCTTCGTTAACCCAGCGGAGGTCACGATTGTATAACTTCCTTATTGCTTTGCAGCAAGAGAGCACCCCAGAGAGAAAACATATAGTAATAATTTAATCCTTTATGATGTAATTTTTTTTAACCATAGTATTATAGCCCTGAATGATTTTTACTTGGGCAGTCGATTGGCATAAAAATCGATAAGAAAGAATTCCAATCAGATTCTAAATTATTCTTACGAGAAGATCATCGTTTAGAGGTCCACCCGAGTCACCCTGTATATGGCGCGAACAAAGCATCGTATCGACGTTTAGGGGAAGATCTCGATGTACGATGGCGTGTATCGCGCTTAAAATTCCGGTTGCTTGACCCGCGATAGATTGGACGCGCCGTGCCGCGGAATACATATCAATTTCGGGCTTCGGTCACGTCCCACGGGGACGCAGTTGCATTTTCTTTCCAACAGCCTCTTCTTCTTGCCTTTTTCTTAAGCCTGGACGCGTGGGGGACAAGTATGTCGCAAGAAACACGCCCTCCTGCCGTTACTTTCTTCTACGAAAAGAATGAAGGGTGTATATCATGTGAGTTATTTGAAAATATTTCACAAAAGGAACATCTTTTCTTATCTATGCTTCCCTAGCAAAAGAATTAGTATTAATAATACGATTTTTAGAAATTTTATTTTCATACATTCGTTCAACATGAACGTATCTCTGTATTATAAGGACCCTTGTGTGCAAAAACTGAGGTGTTGTAACAAAGCTGATCCAATTTACGGAAGAAACTTTTGAAATGCTATTCCGAAGAATATCTAACCACTAGCAATTCCCTCTGTCATTCACGTCAAAATAGGACACCTCGGTCCACTTAATAAGAATCTTCGTCACGACACGAAACGTAACCGAAATAAACGTCAAGCACGAAAGGCAGATACTCGGAATTCCTCTCACCGATCGTTCGCCGTGTTCTCTCGTTCCGATTCAGCTACGTTTTAGGCGATGACTCTGTCGACACAGATCTGGCCGGACCATTCATCAAGATCGCCCCGTACAAAAGACGATCTCCCAGTAATTGCTCGGAATCGGTCTCGAAAACGCGAGCAGAGTCATTTCTCTTTCGACATGGCTGATCGAACCAGACGGAGAATTAGAAATGCCGGGTAACCGGGCGACTCGTCACTGCCCCTTTTGTTCTTCGCCCACAGACCGGTTTCTTTCGTACGGTCGGGCAAAAAACCGGGCTGCGTCTCGGGTACGGCGATTTGTCGTTCGAAAACGTCCGTTCGTCTTGGAATTGCGGAATAACTGTCGTGTTAAACCGTGTACACCGTGACACACGGATCGCGATTCGATCCTCGTATACTCGTGACGGCAACCGCGATTCCCCTCGAACAAAAATCTTAAAAATCATCGTCGATGGAGAACGGCTCTTCCTGTCAGTCGTGACCAGGGTTAGCTCCTAAAACTAATTGCGGAAGCTTTGCAATCAAAGATATTTGAACGATTTAACGAATGATTATTATCCAACAGAAAAATCCGAGTACGAGAAGTCAACTCTTAATACTCCGATCCGGTTGAAACGATGGAACAAACATCGTCTACGAGGCAACTGCTTTCGGTTTAACGGTTTTAAATCCTATAAAATCTTCCTTCTGCCGCCGTTAAACTTCTACCGAAATTACTTTCCCAATTCTGTCAAAACCCAAACAATGCTCGACTAATGGCAAAGAGAAAGTCAGAAGCGAAGGAGACAGGAGACACCGGCACCCATCCGACGAATTAAGGAGTTCGTCGGTGGTTCGTGGAAGGACGCGGTATCCGGTCCCTCTTGCTTCACGAGGTCCTCGAGGAACGCTCGTTTCGCAGTCCCAAAGGTGACAGGCCCCTGACGCGAGAGCAAGTGGCGAGCTCGTAAGAAATCACGGCTCCGGGTATAGTACACTGACAAAAGCCTTTTTAAATTGTAATGAGCTGCCAAAGAGTGAATTATGTGCCGTCCGAGTGGCATCGAGTCGTCGACGAGAAAGCCAGCCCCATCCTATAAAAGTCCACGCGCGCGTATACGTGTATCCGGCATCCCCGTGGCCGCTCATCCACCCCACGTCATGAATATATTTACATTGATCGGCCGTCTCGGCATTTTTCATTTGCCCTGTTCGTTGTGTCAGCCGCCCGTGGACGCTCTATCACCCCACGGATACTTTATTTATATCGATGGGACGTGTCTGTCTCGTCGACCGGCTCGATACAGTTTTCATCGAGAAAACGTCGCACGTGGAGACTCCACGTCGGATCGTCGCTAACGATTCTTTCGATTTTTCTCCATCGGTATCCAAAAGTACACCGCGAGCCTCCGACGAGCACCCAGTTTTTCAGTTAGCGCTTTCGTACTTTGCAAGTCGAATAATTTCGAAGTTTCGTTCCTTCAGCGAAGATCCGCGTTTGATGGAACGATGCTCCGGAGGAAACTATTTCGTCCGATTCTCTGGCTGACGCTTTGAAATCTCCGGAAATCTTTCGCCGGTGAAAAGTTATTGCTCCTATTACATCACAGTACCTGGCTTTCGTTGTTAAAATTTCGTCAAATTTCTGCAAACGATAGAAATATTCGAACCGATCAAAGTTATCGCATCATCCTATGTACGTTCGAAAGATACGCGCACCCAACTAACCCCAGCACCGTTGCGCTCGCAAAAATGGAGAAAGACCCATAAGAAGGTGGTTCGAGCAGCAAGGAACGGTGGTGATTATCATCAAAGGCGCAATTCACGGGTATACGATCGTGGACCGTCGATGCACACGCGATCCATCGAGGTCGTGGTTGAGATCCATTGGCCGGACAACCGGTGAAAAACGTTTAATTGACGTGGATCGAGAACGTAGATGAGTAGCTTGCAACCAGGTAAAGTATCGGAGGCGAACTTCGGGAAATTTTCTCTGGCCATGTTAAATCGCTTACTCTTCTTTTCTATCCTTCTCTTTCTCTGGATCTGGATACGGCGAAGGGCGTCGGAATTTAAAGTATGCGTATCCGGAGGATGCACGGATGATCGAAAGAAAGCCTGCTGGTTAATCGTCCACCATGATGCTCTAACTATTTATTACATGCACGTACGTATGAACTTTGTTACGCCGGATTTTGCTAGTTTCTGCGCGCACTTCGCGTGCGAGATTAAAGAAGACGATCGTAGCGGTCGATACGCGCTGGAATGCAACGAAAATGGTGTTGTTTAACGAGAAAACAAAATCTTTCTCTTCGTAATTCCACGTAACGTAAAAGTTGCTCTCTTCTACAATTTTCTATCCCCTTCAAACATTAGGAACCGCGTAGGTTCATCCATCTTTGGAAATATCACGCAAATGACCATTTTCACCGTTACATCTTCACTTTAGAAAGACCCTTAAAATTTCAGCCTTAAAACGCTATGTATTTAAAGGTTAAATACTAGAAAACCGCGTACACCGATCCATCATCTTCCAAACTACCATACAAATGACCGTTTTCACTGTCGTGTATCATCATCCACTCTGGCTGAAAAAGATTCTAAAAATCTCCCCATTGCTAACCTCACCCTTTACACGCACCCACCTTCGGTCTCAACACCCCTTATTAAGCCAACGTTGTATATACCAAATCATTCGACCAATCATCGTCGTCTCCAGCTAAACTAAACTCCAGGAAGAAAGACAGCCAGCGGTCGTGGCGAGGATCGGAAGGCACCATCTGCGTCTCCATCTGCGCGGTCGATTCGGCAGCTGGAAGACGAAGGAAGGTCGGCCGCGGGCGACGAAGATGCCCGTCGAACTCTGGCCTCGCGCCAGCGAGTCCGAGATCTACGCGTCTCGGCGCGTGCGCGATAAATCACTAGGAAGGCGTCGCCCCGAGTGACACGTTAATAAATGCACCGGCAAACCGTGAATTACGTCGGATCAAGGGGTTGCTCACCCTCTGTATGTCGCGCTATCCACCAGCTAGAGATATCGGGACGTCGAATGTTTGCACGTTTACACGAGAAGTGGGAATAAATTTGCCTATAATTGCCACGGTGAGTCTCGAGCGGCAAACGATTCTCGCCGCGAGTTTCTTTTGCTTGAGAAACGGTTTCAGGGAAATGATTATGGAAATAAAGCGACGAGACGGTTCTAATCAGTGGAACACGGTCAGAGGGAAACATCTGTGAATCGAGGTCGGGTGTTCTCGAGCGGCTCTGTGACTAATGAGAGACGTTGTTTAGAATCGATTTCGTTCTTCTAGAAATAAATCGTTCTGCGTTTAGCTTTCCACTATTCGTACGTAGTTTATAGGATGCGTAGAAGTGGAAGATTCGAAACCTTCCAGGTTCGTTACGTTTGTTCGCGTCCGAATTAAACGATATTTAAAGATTTTACAAATAAAATATACAACTTACGTTGCAATTTGAAAGAATATCGAATACTTATCGAATACTTTACACTTTCGAAAATCCCTCTTCTGCATAACCCGTCGTCTTTATTTCGAAGAAAAACGAAGCCGCATCGCCGCTAGGGACGACGAACCCCATTGTTCGCCTCGACGGTGAAACAAAGCTTCCAGGCAGATGGCCGAGGAAAGCACAAGTCACCGCGACACCGTTTCTCCTGTCGGAGTTTTCCGGGGGTGCATTACAGGCCATTAAGGGCCGGGACACGTCGCGCCTTTTAAGGGCTAAAACGCGCGGCTATTTGTTCTAATACGAAACCGATGCTAATGACGATATATCATATTCCATGGTCGGTCTCCAGCCTGGTCGCACCGTCACCATGAATCACGCCTGGTGAGATGCTAATGCACCGATTTATCTTGCCTCTCTGCTTTATTAAGACTTAGTTTTTCTCTGCGTGGAGGGAACGCGGCTTTTACGCCGCTCAGCTCGTTCTTCCTTCTTTCGTTCTCTCTCTTTTCCTCTTTACGTCCTTTTTTCTCTTCTTTGCGGTTTCCTCGTCCGATAGACTTCCATTGGTAGATAGGTATAGCAGAGAGATAGTGTGAAGGAAGATCGATATCGAAAGGTCGGTGGAACACCCATGGGCGTCCACGGAGGAGGACTGACAAATTCCAACGACTGAACGCAAGCTCGTAAATCATCGTTCCGTTTGCTGACCGCGAGATCGTCCTTTTCGATCTGTTTAAAATTCTTCCCTTGAATTATTATTTTTTCTCTTCTTTCATTTTGCTCTTGGGTGGATTACCTTTACGTTGACAAAGGCTAGGACAAAGGATGATAAAAAGATATGGTTTTATGGTGAAGTTTTGTCATCGCGAGGCTTCTAAAGGTCGTCTTTGAGACTTTGAAATTCATCGTAATTCTTGGAACGTCGCGTCGAAACGTAGTATTCCAAGTTGCGCGTTGCTTGTGTGCCACTCTGTACTATTATTATTAATCGACTAGTCATGCTAATCAGAATCCGTACGTAGACTCGGCTGTCGCGCTAGACACCGCCTGACAATTAGAATATTGTAGTCGCGTAGATAACACTTGTAGCACATCAAACAACTTGTTGCGAACATGTTTCCTATTTTAATATTATCTTATCAGGATATGTTACGAGTTACGGTGACGTAATTGAATTGCAAATTGTTCTTTTACGTTGATACGGAATAATTAACTCGGTCACGTAATGCGAAAGGTTAGCATATGCAAATTTACGCTCCTTCTAACGCAGTGAATCGAATAAGAAGCAGTTCATTCATAAAACCAATTATTTTTGCAGACGTACAAATAAGAAAAAAAAAAATATCTCGAATCTAAAGAGAGTTAAACGTACGAAAATTACGTATATCGATTTCTGTTTGCTTTTCGAGCAGTACCAGATCCTTCTTAATATAGATCAACCGAGAAACGATTATTGGAACATAAATACAGCTATAAAACTTCACGCAAGTAGTCGTATAGGTAATGTCAAAATTTTTAATAACTATAAGTACACAACACTTTTGTTTTATGCGAGATATCAGCGAACTGACTTACATCGTTACGAGCCACATCCGTTTACGTACGTTCTCTATTCCATTCTACCCTTCGTAAGCACCTCTATCAGTTCGAAAGCAGCTTTCTCGGATACCTGAACGATTGCTTATCACGATCGGAAAGCGATCGACGATGTTGGGCGAGGAGAAAGCCGGAGATCGCACCTCGACACCCGAAATAGCTCGCGTGGCTACCATATGGGCACGGCACGGGCCAGAATGTCGCTCGATAAATCCGGCCGACATAGAGAGATTTGTCACGCGGGCGAAAATAGACGAGAAATAAGTAGAGTGAATCGGGACGATCGAACGTGGTATCGGAGAGACGAGGACGAGGATAGCGGCGTCGATGGAAAGGGATGACGCGGTTGGTGGGCCTCGACGTCTCCGCGTAAACACGAAGGCGCCGCGGCGCTTTACGACGCCTCCGGCCTACGGCCCGTGTTTAACTTATCCGAGACTTTCTGGCACAAACCATTTTCACTGCCGGCTTCGAGCGACGACACGCGCTCGCCGAACATCCCCCGTCCCAACCTCTCTGCCCGCAGTGTCTTGCACGCGCCGCGACGCCTTCCGTAAACCGTCAGCGCATGAACGTCGATGCGTTCCATGTGGAAATCGCTCATCCTGGGTGTCATCCACGTTTTTAATAGTGGATAGATCATCGGTGAGTATTGGTAATGGAATGTCGAGTAGAATCGTTGCAGGATAATGCCTGTTGTATCGGTGAAAATTCGTATTTTTTTCTGAAGTGCGTAGATGAATAAAATTCGTAACAAAGATGTTCGTCTGGTAGATTATACTTCTATATTCGGCAAGCTGCTGTATACCGATATTCGAATGGTTTTTATCAAAGTGACTTGGATCTTTCGTAATTACATTTATCGAATGTTACAATTATCCAACAATGGAATTGATTACGTTGCCGAGGAAATGATCGTAACGTACTTTCAGAAAGACATTCCAAGAAACATCGTGTGAGAATCGCAATCGCGAAACGTCGAGAGACCCGAGTGGCTTTCAGGTTGGTTCACCTAGGAATCACGGACGCCCGGTCCGTTAGTTTGCGCGGTTTATCGACGCCGCGGATAAAATTATTGCGAGCAAACGAATCTCGATAGATTCGCTAAAGCGAGATTTATCGCGGAGATATATAAGCTGGCACGAACTGTCAGCCGTTGATCGATACTCGACACCAGCGTCCTCGGATGAATATTCAAGAATCGTCGACCATAGTTGATGATTGTACTAAAAAATGATCCCATTGCTCGTCGATGAATCCTCGAATTTGCTGTTACTTCAACCGCTGCGCCACTACTTTCTACCTTTGCATCGTGTGACCTCTTTGAACGATACACATAATATTTCTCCGAACGATGTATGCAAACGAACCGTAATCCCTTCCTGCAAAATTCCCCATTTGCTTCGCCTCGGATTATCTGCGTTTAATTCGAGCCTTACGTAACATATAAATGTTAACACGGATAGATTATCGAAGAAGTTTTCGCTAATCGATGTATTTATTTGAAAGGTCTGTAGCTATTTAGGTTTCTAAATTTCTCACATCTCTGGCGCGTTACATAGTGTCGTGAAGTTATCAGTATATCTTAACCTAATTCCAACAAAATGTTTAATAATCCAGCGAATAATTAATAAATTCATAGCCTCGTAATTTTAACGTGACATTGGGAAGAGTTAAGGGATGGGAACTCGATCAACCCTGTAATCAAGCGGGAAAATAGAATTTTTCATTTACGTCCCCTCTCCGAATAATTCCTTATCGCGGGGATAAATAAGCCGGCAGCCGTATCCTGGCGCGCTAATAGATTCCCTTAGGAGAGTATATCTCGGAATAAATGCCTTCCCCAGCGACACGGTTCATCATAACGGTCGAAGCAGGGGCAACGAAGGGAACAGCGAGGAATCGAGAGATAAAGAGAGAAACGGAGCAGATAAGAAGACTCGACGATCTGTGGAACGTCCAAGGTGGTAATCAGACATCCTTCTGTCCTTTTCATTCCGAGATTGCCAGGAGGAAAGCGGCTAGAGCGATCGGGGTGGCTGCGTCTTCGCTGTCCCTCGTTTTGGCCAACGCGAGAGACAAATCGCCGTTCGGTTGCGCGGAGGAGATTGAGCTGCCAGAGGATGCACATTAATCTGTATCAAGCCGGCCATCAATATTTAATCCTAATCCGGAGAATTGCCGCGCGATCCTTCGGCCACGACACGACGAGAGTGGATGTCCTCTCGAAGACGTTGATTCGAGCAGCGTAGGTACATGGAAAATCATTTCCTTTCGTAAAATTTCTGTTTCCAAGAAACGACGAATATGTATTTTTAAACGAGCCTAATCTGAATAATCGCGTGATCTCAACGCGTCGTTCCAACCGAGTACTATAGACCACATAATTTACATATACTCATTAGTATACGATTTATATTCACAAAGAGTGTATTTTTTTATCGTCACAAGAACGGCATATTTTTTGTTGTCCCCTTTGGGATTTCCATCTTTAATCGTAATATATTTCTGCCTGTTCGCAACAGCTGCAGGCAAACGTGCTAATTTCATCGTTACTCACCTTTAATTGCGCAAGGAATACAAGGAATATTTTCATTTAAGATACTACTCGATTATCCGATCGATCGCTACGATATCAGCTATCGATGATTTATGGTAACTAGAATTCTTTCAACTAAATTTATCGAGTGATTTTCCAATCTTCGAAGCTGCGTTACAACACATTTCAATTGCGTCAAATAAACTTGTTTTAGATCCTATTGCTAGACTGTAATATTTAATTTCATTTGCAAATAGTCTTGCACTATGTATTTTATTGTTTCTGATATCTCTATGTTATAGAGGTTCTATATTCACTAGATTTCTCCTTCCAACCAAAAGCACCATACGATTCCTTCTGCCATCTCGAAGGCGGTTTATCAAAGAGCAACTAAAAAGGCGACAGAGCAGATGCATTTATCTCAATTGAATGGCTGGTTCTCTGGAGATCGCGTTTCAACCGGTTCGAGCAACGTCCTCTAATTTCCAAGGTCCGCGATTGATCTATGCTCGCGGAGAGTTCTCGCGTCCCCTCGCACCAATTAGCTCGTAATTTATATGCCAACGAAATGGACCGTGATTCTGTTGTCCACGGACAAGAGTAACAAAAAGTCGAGAAAACTGGTGTCGCGCGTACAACTGCAGAAAGAAAAGACAGACTCGTGTGCGGCGGAAAGAAGAAAAGAGACGATTAAAAAAGCGGAAGGAAAAGAAAGGAAAAAGAGAAGAACTGGCCCAGTCGAGGCACGATTAAGTGGTGCATCCGGGCGGGGGTCCCGCGACGGGCCGACGGAGTCCACAGCCGATTAAAGAGTGCTGCGTAACGAGTGTTTCGTCCGATCGTTCGTGTAATTAATGGCGAACAGTGCGCCGGGACAGGCCGCGCCGTGTAATAATCGGTAATTACTCACGGTAATTAAATAATGCGTTTATCGGCCTGCGATCGACCAAATGGGTGGCCAGAATCGCGCGCTTTTGCCTCCGGACCTAACCGGCTACGTGATCCGCGGCCCACGACACGCCGAACCGATAAATCTCGCCCAGTTTGCGCACGCCTCGATCGATTCTCTTCCTTCCGTACCTTCGTCGTGTTCCATAACGTTTCCTTCCAATTTTCGACGAACAACTTTCTTCGTTAAATTTCTCCTTTCTACGTTTCATAATCGCGAGGTTGGATGATAGATTCCAGGAGAATGAAAAATACAATACATCGATATAATTCTGAACGATGATAAAGAAATCGTAACGACGCTATTACCGAAACACGAGGGCAACGGTTTGCTTGCCTAGTCCCGTCCAAGGCAGGGAAACGCGAATTAGTTTGGCCGATATCGGGCAAAATAAATGGTGCTATTCTTGCTGGAAACGCGCCGCTTAATAACGCGGATAAACCCACCGTCCGTTTCTCATCCGTAAAGACGTCCGGTTACGCCTCCACGGACATTTGTCAGGCCCGGTCAGTTTTTGCAAGCGTCGCGGTTCGCGATCGGATATTCCTCGTCGAGCGTGCGAGCGCGAGTGCCGTAGACCGAGAAAACGCCGAGACCACGGCCGGATCGACACCGTGACTAATGTACCGTAACGCGACCCAACACTTTCGAAGCGATCTTGTTTCTTATTTATTCGAGATGCGACTAGGTGGACATCGTGGTTTCAAGGCTGGTTTTCGGGTTTTCTCTGTAAGTAGCGGTTGGAAGATGGAAATTACGATGGTTAAGGTTAAGTTATAAATGATAATTTCTGAAATTGTGTGAAATCGTGTGCGTGTGCGAGCGTGGACAACCTATATATTCTATGCGAAGATCGTTTTATCTGGCGGCTCTTTTCCACAAACAACGGACACCCATAATCGTAACTACTAAAAAATACCGAGTCCCTCAAGGTGAATCGTTGGCCGGAGAAGCGACAGGGGAAAAAAGAAGAAGGGTCGCGAGAGACGAGGTCGTGGGGTCTGTCCGACCGCAGCCGAGAAGAAGACGATGTGCGGTCAACGGGCTGTTCCTGAGATTAATGTGTCGCCTCCTATCACCGGTGATTGACAGTCCCGTGACCACGACAAAGCGCCGACTTCTAACGCGATTCCTCTTCTATCTCGTCCCCATCGTCGCTGCTTCCACCCACTGATTTTATAACCGTTTCGAAACGCCTCGAGCATCGTGATTCTTGACTTGAATGGTGTCACCTGACGTGGATTTTGCCTCGAAGCATCGTGAGTTCTTGAGTACGAAGATCGTAAAATGTGGGAATAATTTGAAATTTTTCTTTAGAGTAACGACAGTTTGATTAATAGGCATATTGGTTTACTTTTACTTTCCGATACTTGGAAGGAATACAATAGGACTGACAGAAGCGATCGCAAATGCAATATTTTATACGTATATTCGCTTTTAGAATCTCATAATTGTCGTTAATTAAGTTCCATTAAATTAAGTTTTACTGCCTACCATTATCTACCAGCAGTCAGTACGTTGTAAAATATAGAAACGAGGAATCGCTTGGTCGTCGTGCGTGACGTCTGTCACGGTAAAAGCGATGTCCCACAATCGGTTCAGTCTGACAGATAAAATTTTCCTGAACCGTTCATCGAGCATCGAAAGAATTAATTACTAGCGAGTTAAAATAAGCTTATCGGCCTGATAAGAACAATCATCTCGGTACGTTGCTCATAATAATTCCGTTCGAAGCGTATCTCTGCCACGTTCGCATTATCCCAGTCAAACGAGCATTCTTCAGCGAAAATCTGTGAAAATAGTTGCACAAAAGATTGCAAATTGTTATAAATTCGACGCTTATAATTCAATGAATTTCCATCAATATCGCTTGAAACAGGTAACATCACCAAAAATTTATTCGTAAGAGCTAAAACAACAGACAATAGCAGAGGAAGTTCGTATTCAATTAAACGTTCAAGTAACTTTTCAAGCCAACCAAGGTTTTATGTCCCAGATACGTAGAATATTAAATATAGAGATACATAAAAATGTAGCTGTCGATTATATTAACACCATACACCACAAAAACACCGTGTACACATAGAATCTCCGCACGAATCGCTCGTAGCGGGCGAAGAATAAATTCTTGCACGCATACAAGATCGGTTTCCGGTCGATCCCGTGGGTGTACCGGTAATCAGTCGAGCTAATTAGATGAAGGCTTAATCGCGGCGTAGGAGGGCTGTCTCCTAGGTGCAATTCTCCGCATATTTACATCGCCCACGGGACGCCAGCCGGGAAAGGGTGGTAAGGTAAAAGTCATTCGCTGGCTTCTCGACCCTTTCCACCCCTTCCATCTGGGTGCCGTCTCCTTGAAAGAAAGGGTTAATTAAAAACAACAAAAGCTATCCACGCCATTAGCGGCCGTTTGTATGCGCCACGTTACCGTTATGTCCGTTGCTCTCTACAAGCCAACCCCTTTTTCCGTCGACGACCTTAACGAGTTGGAAGCTGCGTCACGAGAAGAATTCTCCCGATAGCGCCTTTCATTTTTCTCCTCCCTCAGCGTCCTAATCTCACACCATCCAACCCTGATGAAGGATCAAAGTAGAAATTGTTCCCCGATGGAATTATGTTAGAGCAAGCTCTCTCCGTTGCTTTTAACGCGCTAAACGTTCAAATAATTGTAATTCCTATCGTTTATTCGCAGTCGCTGTTCTCTTCGTCCTGGTTGTCGACATCGGGAGGATCGGTCGAACGCGTTGGATAATACAAGCAGAGGATAAGAGAAGGTTTCAACGCGACGCGCAAGCTTGGCTAATTTTTTCTCGATTTATCTTCCGACCATGGCTACAGAGGCTGTTCTGCCGTTAATTAGGAAGCTTGTATCGCGCAGGAACTCGTGGAACCAGCTGCTTCGAAGTTTCGACTGCGTGGCATTCGCGGAAGTTTCGAAAAGAGTGGTGGGAAACGCGGCTTTCGAACTTGCAGCATGATTATACTTCGGTGCAATCGGCTTTTAAAACTTAATTCCTCGATTAACGAATTCTGGTTAATTGGAATAATGGTTGATTAAATAATTAATAAAAAAGAATAAATTTGACGTTGCTAAAGCAAGATTACTCGAAACAGGCGATCATAAAATAAACAAGAAGGATAATTACGACCACAAAATACACTATGCTTTAAACTAGGTACTTCGATTATCGATCTACCATTTTTCTGTCTGATACTACACGTGATTCACCGATATGCAACAAGAGAAGTTCGTTCCACGAGTAGCTGCTAGTCAATATGAAACCTTCTGCCTCATAATCGTTTTCTACTTTCTCAATCATCTCGCGCATCGACTCTCGCCACGAGCTGGACAATTTTTTCTCCGACTCGATGCAATTCGAAGGAAACAGTATCGCGTGATCAATATCTGAGAAGCTGTTCAAAGACCGGCGTGCAGCTTTGCAGCGCTGACCGTACGCCCCACCGTTACTCTGCACGATAATTAAGTTACTCGCTGGAGAGGATGCAGTCGGGGTTGCCCGGCGACGATTAAACGTTTCCATGAAGCGTGGGTCGTTGAGAGTCGTCCGTGACGCGTGTGGTCTGTAGACGACCAGTCAGTAACAATCAAAGTGATAACGTCGCAAAGGAAAAAGGAAGTTTTGCAAACAGTTTGCTCTGCATCAACCAGAAATTTAATCCACTAGGTTGTGCCAAAAGTATATATTTATAAATGTCGAGGTTATTAGATGTATGTAAATACCAAGGAACGCGTGGATAAATTTTAAGGTAGAAAATATATTTTAAATACTCAAGTGTAAATACAAGTCGGAATATAATTGAGCTGATTCAGATCCGCACGTTAGCAATGATACTCTATGACTGAAAACCCTGAAGCCAACGTTGCTTGTGTACTGTTTATGGTTTGCCTTCGACCCAATCTTTTGTTTATACGTTGTCAGTGCTTCAGAAAACTAAAAGACCAGATGTAGAGTTTTCTTAGAAGCGATGACCACTTCAACAATAAGCATGTCTTTCATAGAACAAAATGGATCATACATAATTTAATAAAATAATATAAAACAAAAGAATGTTGCGCATCTATTACTTTGTTAGAAAACGAAAGAAACTTTTTGGACAACCTAATATTTTTCACCAATCTGACAGATGGCACAGCCACCAGTCTCGTTACTTTTAGAATACAGAGCCGATCAGGTATCGGAAAAAGTAGTCTGTGGCTTCAAAAGGAGACGCGGAAACGGAAGAGTCGAACAAAGAAGCAGAAACATCACACCAGGCTCGTACAAGATCGCCTATAAAACTGCGCGAATGACACGTTCCCCGAATAAAAAATAAAAATAAACTTCTTCGGGGATCATTCGTCGTTTATTGCAGGCCTCGTCGTGGCGCTGTATGAATCGTCAGAGAAATTTTACGAGGGTCGCGAGATTATTTGCTCGCGAAATTCTCCGTTTGCGCGATCCGTTTCCTCCAACGGGTTATTCCAGGAGCTGGTGACAGATTTGTATACTTGTCGTGCATGGCTTCGCTCGAAAATTGGTATATCGATCTGAAAACTTGTTTTTGTAGAGCGATTGAACAGTAGTAACAAGTTTTTGCATAATTTCGTTTAAAGTAGGTACTATATTAACGAAGGAATGCCGCGATATATGTGACATGTATATTATGCATATTATATTACTTAACAAAATAATGTTAAAAAAAGAAAAACAACGTGCACGGAACGGCTCAATCGTTATTTTGCAAAATTTATAGCTCGCTCGTTATTTTCGAAAATTTCAATTACATAGCCATATTGCCATTCACTTTGCGTGAATGCATTAACTTAATCGTTTCTCGGTTCTGCTCGTCGACCAATAAAATCGACGTTCTCAGCCAACGACAAGAGAAGGAACAAGGAGACTCGACGAACGTAAGATGATCGATTTGCATTCGATCGTTTTCGAGATATGCTAATTAACCCGCTGAAGTGCCCTTCGCGATAATTTCACTCGAACAACACCGTTTTCTCTCGTGTCAACCCCGAAAATCCACTCCCGCGTCCACTAGAGGCGGACCGTAATTACGATACCCCGCAATTACACGCGACTTCCGGTGTATCCAGGACTCTCGAGCAATTCACAAACACGGATAATGGCTGTTGGAGGAAAGTATGACGGGCGAGGATGGCCCGCGAGACAATTCATAAAGGGGACCATCGGTCGTTTCGGTAACGAAGGGACATGGAAATTGAATCGTTGTACATCGGACGTTTCGAGCGATTGTGGCAAATTCGATTACTCGGATCTCCGATTTCGTGGAACGAAGGCCCCTTTAGAGCCGCCTTTTAAAGTCATTCTGTGCCGTTTTTCTCTGCGCCCGTTCCTCGTGCAACTCGATATCCCCGAACGACGTGAAAATTGGTCGTTAGTTGATAGCGTGGTAATTACGCGATTTCGCCTTTAATTTGCCAGATTGTCGATGGTTTAAGCGGCCCTATTTAGCATTTTGATCGTGAGATATTTTACTAGTACATAGCCGTAACGCTTTCTGCGCTGTCGAAAGTTTACGTCGTATAGAGTACGAATTTTGAAAGCGTTTATTACATAAGTGATCCATCTTTTATTAGCTTCAACAGCAATTCCTTTAAATAGCTTCCGCTGCCTTTCGACCGTAAAAAGGCTTTGTAATTATTTATTCTAGCAGTTCTGGTATCGAGTACATTAAGAGGATACTCTGCTTCTTCTTGTGTGAGAGTACGGTATATCTAAATTTTGCATCGTTCAACAGTCGGTAAGGCTGAGAAAAATGAGCGAAGGTCATGACGCTGACCCACAGGTGGATGGTGCAATTAGTCCTTTCTCGTAAGTCGTTTACGTACCAGGTGTGGAGTTCATAAATCGTAGGTGTTATTTTAGAAACAAATTTATTATACAAATTTCAAGCAGATCTTTCATGTTAACTCGGTATGTTGCATTTTGTTTATGTAATCTGATATGAGATACGCTATATTCTTATAAGTTTCATCTTATCGTCTTATCCTACCATAAATTAAATTATAAATTTGCTATAATTTCGAATAATTCATGTTAATCGATATGGTCGATAAGACAAATAGTATATAATTTCACTGGTAACAGGTTGCATAAAACAAGAGTTAAGGAGATGTTGGTTCATTGCTTTCGCGTGTAATGAATTTATTATTTACCCTCAGCGTCAAGTCCACACATCGTGAAACACTGTGCATAATTCATTAGCGAAAGAGATCGCAGAAAATTGACTGGGAGCGATTTCAATGATCGGTCATCACTTATTTACATACTAATTGATCTCAGCACAGGGTAGCTGTCTCGATTATGGGCCAAATTGACCGTGTCACGAGCCACGGTATAAATGAAGCTAAACCTGCAAGTGTTAATTCATCGATGTTTTTTCTTTATCGATCGTCAACATCTTATCAAGATGAAGATAAAAATGCCAGGAGTAGCAAGAAAACATATTGAGTTAGCCTTGGTAATTTATTTCTAGCGAAACGGTTGCTTAAGAACGATGGCTAAGACATATTACCGAGCAAACACCGTTTATGGCTAATATGTTGGACACTACGTTTGCGGTATGTGCGTCTTAGGACGTTTCGATTCGAAGATGCCTCACGTAGTTGTTTTGCCACAGAGAATTAACACTGGTACGACGCACATAATGTAATAAACAAACTCTGGACAAAGCAGTTTCGCTGCTACGTGCAAGCGACAACCGACGACAAGTTCAAACCTTCCGGTACCCCACCTCGACCAGTATAAATAAACGACCATGTTCTCCAGAAGTCAGTCAGTCGTGCGAATCAATATCAGTATCGAGTCATCAGTCGATCATCAGTCGAACGAAACAGTATAGCGAATCAGTCTAGCGAATCGGCATAACAATTAGTGTCAGTACCGCAGTATCATAACGAATATCATCGAGCGAGCTTGCGATTAACTTTGTATTCTACATTTTAAAATATCTGTATAGTTAACGAAATCAACTCGTCTCGTTATTAATTTAACCAACAACACGTCTCACCGTCCACCACACATCGAACACTGTGCCTGGCGATACGCTTCTTCTTGTAAATATTTCTAGTGTTGTCTTGCAAGACGAGTATCGTGATGGTTGGGAACTGTCAGTATCATCGCTACACACAAACTAATTTTCCTTTCAATTTTCTTTAATTCTTCTAATTCGGTATGATGGTAGAAACACAAGGGAAGAGACAGAGATATGTAACAAACGGTTTCATTTTTCCAAACGAGTCGCAATAAATAACGTCGTATCCATTATTCGCGAAGAAACTGCGAATCTTGGCCGGCATTTACGCGACCGTCCGGTCACCCCTCCTCCGCCCATCTGCCAGAGTTATCTCCCCCGCAAATATATATTAATGCGAGTGATATATCAGCCGGGCCGCCAGGGACAAAACCTTAAATATTGGATAAGTTGGTCCGCGGTCGGCCCATGGAGACCGAATCTCGCTGATGGATGGCCCGCCGCTGACTGTCATAACAACTTCGATCCTCCGACTTCTTCATGCCTTTTCCGCGAACTATCACGATGTTGGAAAAATCACCAGACGAGTGTGTTATTGAACGTAGAAAGAGATATCGTGATTGAAGCGTCGCGTCTTTATGTCAAAAAGTCGACACGTGTATTCTCGTTTCAGTGTCACCGGGAGGATACAGGGCAGATGTTTCCAATCTTAATTCATTGCAATGCGTATTACACGGTGCTCGTTATTGAATTGCTCCTGATAATTCCGCCCTAAATTATCCGGCAGCGGAGCTGTATGCGTAGGATTCAATAGGGTGAGATTGCGAAATAGGGAGAGAAAGGAAAGGATCCTCTAATTTCCTGCGTCTCCACGGACTCGTGGATTATGCAGGGATCGGCAAAGGGTTGATCCTCCGGAGATGCTCGCGCCGACGTGACACTACTTGGCCTCCGTTTAATAGAATATCGTTTTCCCGTGAACAGATAGCGTTGGAAGAACCGGAACGACCCTTCGCTGACCGTGTGCTGGCTTGGTGAACCGCGGTGAACCGTTCGCTTGGAGAAATTGATCGAACGTCGTTTTATATGTATGAAAGTGATTGACTTCTTTTGAATTCATTGCATCAGGTGGAAATAATCGATGGTAGTTTAGTAGGAGAACACGAATTACATGTTCCTCAGCTTTCACAGTCGCTTAATCGATATGGATGGATCGTGTTATTTTTTAACTTTTTAAAACGATGTACATTCGATTGCTTTTGTTTTCCTCTTCTTGTTTCGTTGCTATTTCGATGAACAACGGAAGATAATTCGACAGATGTTTTCTCTTGACAGGAATTACGAAAATATTTTAAGAAAGTTGATTGTTACGGACCTCGTTAATTGCTATCAAATGGAACGTTTTGCTAATTACTAAATCGTAAGCAGTTTCGTTAAAGCAGATTTCCGGTCGTTTACGTTTCGAGGAACTCTCTCTGCGGCAATTTCGTCGCGACAGAAACTTATCGCAAACACATTTCTGAGTATAGATTATAATGCTATAAAACGCACTGTTTATGGAACTTGCTTATCATTTCGTACTTCAAAGACCTTCTATGCGAATTCCTAGATAAGTGTTCTGTCAATTACGCGCGAATACGCAATTATTTGCGGCTCTTCCATAAGATATGACTTGGTCGCTTTGTATGTTAAAAGTTACGATGTTTAATATTACAGAAGGCTTCTACTAGCATGAACGCTTGTACAGATAGCGAGTTTCATATACGTAAGAATGCTTTAGCGTTAAACGTTGCACGATAATATTTGCGAAATAACAGTTCTCGTTAAAGGACTTCGCGAACAAATAAAACAAGGTTTACGGAAAATCACCGTGGTCAAGGGGCAATGGATTAAAGAGTAAAAACATTGGCAGGAGATCAATCTTCTCGATCCAATTTTTAAAACATCTACTTTCTATTTCAAAGTTTACACTGATATTTAGTTTTTCGACTTTATCTCTCGATGATGATGATGATGATGATGATATATCTATTATATATGTTATATATATATTATAAATGCATATATGTTAGGCGCGATCGAACGATCGGAAAACATGAAGAATTCGATGGTGGAAAGGGAGCTGCGGTGTCCGGTAACGGAGAAAAAGAATTCGGTGTGCAACGAGCGTTCGTGGAAACGATAACTGGCCAGTCGATGTCACGAGAAAGGGTTATCGTCTAAGACAACCGGCCTATGACATCGATCAGTCTGTGTCACTCGATGAACTCGTTTATCGTTTAACATTAATTATTATTGCCTGCTCGACACTTTTAAACAGCCGCCGCTGCTTGCGATCCACGCAACAACAACCAACGATAACGATAATCCCGCGTGAGTCCTCTGGCAAAAATCGTACAGGCTTGACACTTATTGTCTGCTCAACTCCAACATACATTCTATTGTAGTACTTTCTCAATCTTCTTCGCAATGCAACACTTATATTTGTATTATTTTCGTATAATTCTTTTCTTGTTATATTATGTTCGTTCCTCCTTCATCCCTAGAATATATTAATTAATCGATATATTCGTCGGATATACTAATTAATTTTTGTACATATTAGCTCATGAGATTCCTTTAAGCGTTTATCACTTCAATTAGTATTTCCTGTAAATCTTTCTTGAAAAAATTACAGTCGTCTTGTGTCTATGGATCACAGGTTAAAGGTTGCAGCTCTACCATTTTTTTTTTTTTTTTTTTTTTTTGTGAATATGCTAGTTCGTCGATAGTCTTGCGTCAGTGAACGAACACTCGCGAACGAAGAACTCCGTAAATTTGATCCGTAATAATTCCTCGAATTGACGTTATCACCTGCTAAAGTGGAACAATTTCTCCCAGATGTTTGTCGTTCGACGATATTCGCATCCGTGACGTTAGCCGAAGACGCGATTGTTACTCTCCGCAGATGACCAGTATCATGGATTTCGTGTTTGCGAGGTTAAATCAGTCACGTTTATCAATGGACTTTTGATAGCAATTTGTTTCACTTTTATGCGACGTTGATAAGTACAAAGTGTTTAATAGATTCTCATAAGAAACAGTTGTCTTTAGTAATGAATGTTATTTATAGCTGGGAATAATGCAGCATTATTTGTTAGGTTCTTTTACCGCTGCAATAGAAACATTATTAGTATATCAAATACTTAATTTGATTAATACAGTGCAACTTTTTTCGACAATCCGTAATAAGCTGCACGCATACACTACCGCATAGTAATTGACAATCGTCATAGTCGATATCCGACTATTAATAATTTGGATGTTCGGAAAAATCCTTCTCGAGAAATGGAACGCAAAGTGCGCACATTTCGTTGCGAGCTATTGTTGATCGCATAATTCTCATTAATACATTTCAAGATAATACATTGAAGATTAGTAATGATACATTATATTAATTGAGTACTTAAAATATTGCAATATTTCACTTCGTTATATTATAAGTCTTAAGGATACTGATAAACCAGCAACTTGCGTCTCTTTTATTTTACACGTCATTCTATAGACTCACGCTTCATGCTGCCACTTCATTCACCCTCTTAATTATTCTACGCATCTTCCATTCATGCCGTTAAGAATTTTACACCTAGTTATATTAGCAATATAAACTAGGAAAGAGGAAATAAATATGCACTGTTCGTAGTAAGTGTCACAACGTAACCTACTTTTACACAACAGACTAGCCACGCGACTATTGGAATTCTATTTCCAGTGTTCTATACCCAGCTTGAACCAATACCATCGTATCGTGTGTCTTTCTACCTGACGATACACAGCTCTGCAAATTTTTCAAATCCTGGAGAATCTCTCTATACGCGAATTTTACAGACTTTGTAGCTTTAAAGATGAAATTTTTATATTTCTCGATGTTGATTCTAATCTAATCTAATCATCGGTACTTGCCTTTTCAAAGTTTTAGAAATCCTATTTATTTAATTTTCGTCGTTGTTCATACGTAAAACTCAACGAGTAAGTATCCAATTCTAGAAACAGTAGCCGTATCAAAAACCGATGTTGCATTAAAAATTCGGGAGAAAAGCAATTCCCTGGAGGATCTATCTTTCTTGGAACTCTACGCACCCTGAAAATCTTCTCGAGAACACCGCGAGCAGTCCTCTCGACAAGTCCTCTAGAAAATTGATATCGCTCGTCCGTTTTTTTTTTTCTTTTTTTTTTTTTGTCGAAGAAACGTTGAAAGAAAGGGATTCTCGCGGGCGAGCTGCCGGGATTTTCGTCAGCAACCATTTCCTGGGGGACCTGCACTCTGTCAAGACGAGTTTATCCGCGAAGTGACGGGCCTCGGTGGCAGTCTGTTTACACCATAAAGTTGGTCGCGCGCGATCGAACCGCCGTGTTATATTAGGTGCAGTCAAGTAGGCCGCTGGCAGCTCCGACAGAGAATCAATTTCCTCGTGTTGGTCGAATTTCCCTTGATATTTCAGAAAATTTTCTTTGCAAAATATTGCTATATTTGTTTCTGGGTTATATCTCAAGTAAACGATTTAGTCTAATTTTACAAAGCCTAAGGAAACATTAACGTTGAGAATTCCTATTTCTAGAGAAACCAGATAATCCGCTATCTCCGATTTAAATATCAAGAAATACGATGAATTCTGAATAATAGTCAATTTTTCGTTGGTCAGGGTATCTATCAAAGAGTCGAAGAGTTTGCTACATTACATAAATAGATCGCTTCTCACGCGGAAGCCAGTTCTCATGAATGAAACCAATGTGCACTGTGTATGCACCCATGTCGATGCGGGAAGCGTGCGTGAGCTTAGTTACGCGCCGTTTGCCGGCCTCAGGGGTGTTCACCGTCCAGCAAACTTGTGCTGCTCCAAAGAGGGTGCGAGTGTTCTCGAGTTACCAAGGATCACAGTTTGAGGAAGGAAGAACAGGAGGCTTAAGCTTGTCGGGGGCCGACCCTTTGGTGACAAAAACTAGGGTGTCTTCTCTACAGTGACTCTTTTGTGAACTACTGTTATTTCAACACGTTGATGAGTGTTTTTGGTCGGTCGTGTTACGCGATCGTGGATATTATGCCAGGTTAGGATCGAGCCAGACTGTTTCGTGTCAACGATGCCAGATCGTAATTTGTAATGTGTGAATTTTTGAGGTTTAGGGCAGAAGATGGTTGATGGAAGTCTTGCAATATGATATTTTTAGTGGAAATTTGTTGGAAGATATTTAACGTGTCATCAGTATGTAAGGAGAATACTATAGTCTCTACCATTTATTAAATTAAAATTAAAAATTAAATTTAAAGAAACTATAACGTATCGCATAAATAGTTTACAAACGATATTACTAACTTAAAATTGTTATCTAAACATGGAATCGGCCGTTCGGCAATTTGACCCGAGCATGAATTATGCGATTTTGTAACGCGAAGATTCTATCGGCCGACAAACACATCGTCCGTCTAGTAACCTGTCAGATATCTAAATAATATTGGCGGTAATTCGTTTACGATAATGATCGCGCTGAATACGCTCACTGCCCATTCGGTCGTTCGATCGCGTTAAATTTCATTGATGCGGTTAGCGAGATGGGGAAACTGATAATTAATGATGCCGATGATATCAGGCGTAGTTATTAAAGTAACTTATTGTTTCACTTGGAGTCAGTTAATATGACGTTTATATCCCGGCACAAAGTGGTAAACCCCTTCGGATGAAAAAGATCGAATCTATGGTGGTGGCACACGAGTATGAATATTTAAGTTACGAAACTATTATTTTACATTTGATAGAATTAAATTTCGACATTAATACTAATCTTAACTCTTCTGTACGCAAAGTTCTATTGCTTTTTTACTTTTTATTACTCTACACCACTGTGAATCTTTAAGAAACTTCGCGCGATTTATAAATTTATAATTCAAATCCAAGTCTAATTTAAGTCTTAACACATTTTTTTTTTTTTTAAATAATTTCTGATCATGAAACGACCACGTTCGTCAACTTTATCTTTAGTAATAATCTTCTGTATTTCTAAATCTTCGAGGCAAAATCTACTGGCAGACAGCCAACGAACTTGCATTCTTTCTTGGCTAGGAGAAGCAGGAAGCTGAATCCTTCGAGATCCACGCTCCTTCCACGCATTCGTCAACGTATTCAGTGACAAAAAACGGTAGAACGTGCCAGGGGCGATGTATTATGGATGAACTCGGACAGAGATTCGTTTGTGCTCGCATTATCATCGCGCATTGGCGTAGACTTCGCTCTAAATCGAAACTGAACAACTCCGGTCTAATGTCGTAGATAGCTTACACGAAATCAAACATTTAACGTAAACTTTTACGAGAAATTAGAACTTGTTGTATCGTCGAAACAAACTCGCGTAGGATAAATTGATAGATAGAATCTGCTGTTGAACTCTGGTTAGAACTTACTTGTGGAAGAAAATGTCAGGAATGCTAAGGGTTGCGAAGATACCAGTGGGAGTATAATAGGTTAACCGTTAGACCATAGTTTAGGTATTTACGACGCAGAATTAATAGGTAACGCTGGTTATCGAACGACTGAGGAAATCATTTTTAAATTACACCGCTTAAGGACAAGAATACAGCTTTTCAGAAAATATTCAGAAAAACATTGCAGAAAATATTCGGAATATGCAATCACGCATAGATTAAGGATAAGTAGTACATTACACTAGGTGAAGATTACGCTCGTGAAAGGGCGCGATACACGCCCAAGACAGTCATAAAGACGAAGGTTGACGAGCATCGTAACGTCGATTGCAGTTAATAACTGTCTAGTAAGCGCGGTACCGTTTCTTTCGAGGCAGAAAGCCGGCAGCAATTAGCAACGCGTTGCGACACGTCGTGCTATGCAACTCTTAACACGCGTCGTTATCACTTTCGCGCACCTATAAATCAATGCGATGGCCGGAAGCCGAGGGATAGCAACGTCGACGAGGCTCGTGGTGAGTTACCACGCGTCGGATAGAACGAGCCAGAATTTATAAAGTTTCACGAAGGAAAGTTGAGGTCGTCGAATAATTTAGGATCCTTAAACCTTAAAGACTATGAATACAATTCTATGATAATGCTGTAGAGAACGGAAATGGGTAACTCTCGATTTAAAAACCCACCATATAAATAAATGAGAAATAAATTCGTCAGAGAATTGCGAGAATCAAGTCGAGTGTCGAGACAACTTACCTAATAGTTCGCGTAAATGCAATGTAAATGCAAAATTTTATATTCTTCGTCGCTCTGCCTCTTTAATTATCTCTGACACAGCCTTAACAACGCGAAGCGATCGGCCTGGAAATAGGTAATTGACAGTGATTCATCATTTAATAACTCTGTGTGACCAATGATTATTTTTAGAAAATACCTTATTCCAAGTTATGTTAGATCTGTGTCACAATCAATCCTATTAAGGAACATTCAGTACAAGCTTATCTATGTTGTATCTCATCCTTTGAAATCAATAGCAATCTCGGCCAAACTGACTAATCAACCGACATAATCTACTTCCAAACATCCTGATTCTCTATTATAAAACCTTACCACTACGTGTCGTAAAACAATTCTCTATTAATCAATTTCAACGATCAAACTCAATCGCGTTTGTCATTCACGATCGACGCAATCACGCGTTCCAACCGACAGTACAATGTAATAGTCAGATGTCTCTGGGATCGATCCATCTTGCAGCGATCGTGGAAAGAGGCCCGGACGCCTTCGGAGCGATGCTAATTAGCCAGCAAGAGCTCTGGATCCAATTTGCGGTCGTCTTAGATCGGTCGATTTACCAGCGGATACCAGGAGCGGTGGCACGCAACTCTGGACAGCATGTGCTGCAACCAGATAAGAGAAGTTATCGTTAAAAACACGCCAGCGTGTCCGCTTCCCTCCACCCTCGCCCTCGCCCTCGTCGTGTCGCTTCTTGCGCGCAAGCGGTGCCACTTACGTTTTTATCCGCGCTCGAATCAAAGTCCATCGGCTATTACGCGCAAAAGGACAAGGGTGGCCGTCGACATCCGTAATTTGGTCGCGTTCAGCGCGCGCCGCGTCCGCAAGAAACGGGTCGGACAACTTCTTTCGCGTCCGACGAAAACCTCACGAGCCCGGCCATTCAGCCTTTTTACGCGACCCTAGAGAGAACCAGTCGTCGAGATACCGACTCGCCGTGTAATAGCGAGCCGCTTGTAGCGTGTAGATTCGATTGAGATCTCGTACGAGCTTTTTAAGATCACCCGAAACCCTCTGGGTAGATCATTTTTTCCTGCTGTTTTGCTGAAATTAATAAGCTTAGTTTAGATTCTTAGTATTTCCGTAGCAGTGGTAGAGTATCGTGAAGTTTATGATGACATCGGAGAAACGTTGAGAAGGTTAGGAACAATTAAGTATGTAATTCATTTCATAGGAAGTTCAACACTTTTCTCGACGATTTTCTGATCGAATTTTCATTACCCACGCTTTGTGCCAACAAATAATTTCATAGCGATCATCATCTTTTCATTATAGTCCGCTTAAGAGACGGAATTAAAATAATCATCCGTCCTATCGTCTCATATCATCGAATTCGCGATTTGGTCCTCCTGCCAGCCGAAGCGAAATTGTAAACCTGCAAGAAAATATCCTGCGGATGAAAGATTTTTCCTCGCAGAGAAAGGATTCTCGTCTAGACGACCGGTGGCGGAACTCGCGGCGAGATAATCGCAATCAGCTAGTCCCACATCGATAAAATCGTTCTGGCTGCATTATTCCGTAACGGGGAAAAATAAAAGCTGCCGCGCGTAATCCGCCTGTAATCCCAAATACGCCGTCCGCTCCGCCAAGGGCGAATTACTTTAGTTCGCAAGTTCCGACCGATAATCACGCGGCCTGCCCCCTCGTTTTTCTCCAGCCCCCTTCCTCTTCCTCTTTCTCTCTAGCTCGTCGACTTGGCGGCGCATAAAAACAGCCGTTCCATAATTGATTTTGTTCTTCGAAAGTTCGCATGCACTCGCCTCGCCGGCGGTGCACGTAGAAGCGGACGTCGGTGCGGCGCGGTAACGCGAAACTTGCCGCGCGCGCTCTCGAGACCGCCTCTCGAACCCGTTAAAAGTTTTGTAACGATCCCTCGCGAAAATTCCCGATCGTGCTCTCTTTTCCTCCTACTCCAACGAGGAAAAAAATTTACGAACAAGCTCGGGTTCCTCCTCGAGCGCGACTTTATCGCGTTCGCTCGTCCTTCGCCTGATGCATGTTTCGTTCGCGTGCGTATGTGTGCAATCGTTGGCATCGAGCGAGATTCACTTTAGCCTTCAGATTTTTCATAGATAAGGATAACTAGAATGGCGTAGGTGGATAGGAAGATTTCTGTTTGCCATTGCAATATTCTCGATTTATTCGTATTGTGTAATTAACAGGAAAAGTTGGAAGGTCAAGACCATTCGCACTGAAATTAGAGCTTCGTACATTCGTAAAAACGTCTGGGAAATCACGAATAAATTCGTGCAACCTCTGTGCGTTCACCGCTTCTTTTTTTTTTTTTTTTTAAATCCTGCGCGTGGAAAAACGCGTTTCGCGGTTGATCCTGTAATTCGCGGACCGCGGATCCCTTAAATAACGAGGTAACGATACTGCTGGCATTAATAACTTCACCGGGTCAAATCCCCGCGCGATTTTACGCGTTTCAATTCGGTCGAGCTCTCTCAAGCTGCTTAACCCCCGACTTTCCTGGATTAACACGCTGTCCGTGTGCCGCTATTTTCCGCGCTCGCATTTTCGAATCCGATAACCGACCACCTTCTCGTACCCGTGTTGATTTTCATCGAAACTCGCTCGCCGAGAGTCAAACGATGTACCCGCTTCGCCAACCTTTCCTCGTTTCCTGTTTGATCGATTACATGGATATTAACGCTTCCGATACTTTGATTTTGCTCTTTGATACCTCTTTGCTCGTTCGCTATCCTGTTTAGAGAATTTATAACGCTATCCCATTATTATGTTTCTTTTATTTCAATTATCAGTAAGTAACTTGGAGGTAAAGCAAATTCTCTTCCAGATTCTTGTAACTTTCTGCCGTAGTATCTCGATGGAATTAAGGATTCCAAATATATCAATCGAAGAGGAGAGATTTTAATTTAAGTGAATTTCTTCTCGCGAGTCACTACACGTAGAACGAAGTTGGCGAGCAAAGATTTCGATTTGAATTTTGACACATCGTTCGAATAAGTATATCGCAGTTCACGGTTGCGCGATGACGCATCCTGCTCGCAATGGCCATTTAAAATGCCCGCAACGATTTCACAGCGTCGAATCCTCGCTACAACGTAACAAAGTGGACGTTTCATTTCGACATTCACGCCGGGCCGGACGTCGCTTGATGTATGTTGGCAGACCTGGTAATTATTGTCGAGTATTACGGCAATAAGCGTGCGTAACCGTCATTGGTATTACCATATACTGTTATTTCCAGTCTTCACAGGCGTTTCTAATGATAGCGTTGCTCCGCCTGCCACCCTCTTCCCACCACGTTTCTTCAACTTCCCCCGACGATTTTGTCTCTCCTGTTCCTATGACCCTTCCTTTCTCCCCATGACGATTGTTAACTATGCATGAAACGGTGCTCCACGTCTTGGCAATTTACACGTTCCTTCGATTGTGATTTCCATGAATTGCTCTCTCTCTCTCTCTCTTTCACCAGCAAAATTTTATTTTTACACGGCGACTATTTATGGAAATTCTGGCCTCCGAAGGATATAAAATAGCGGATTTATGGGAGGAACGAGCAAGGGGATGAACGTGTTTTCAACGTTTATAATAAACGAGAATGACGTACCGAATGTTAGGGGTTGATAGACGATTTTGTACTTTTGTAAGGAATAGTTAACGTTTCGTCGCTTGTCGCGTTGAACGTGAAATTTTTATTGCACACTACGATGGATCGATGGAAAGAAAAGGGGATCTCTCTTTCATCGAATTGTTCTCAAACAAGAGGCTCTTAACGTTATTGCGTGCCAGTTTTCTATAATTAAATACTCAAGCTTGTTTCTTGGAAGGCATCCGCCGAAACTCTCACATTTTTCAACCCTAAAATCAACAATCAACCACGCCAGACACCTGCTAAACACACGCAATAGCTTTGTACGATTCTCACTTTCCTTTGTTACAAATTGATCCCGAGGCACTCGAAGGACTCTCCTCCGCATCCTATTTACTCCGACAGAACTTTTTCTCCGTGCAGAGGCCGTCGGCGATCCACGCGACGCAAATTGCCGCAAAACAAGCGCCACGAATTAAACGAGAATTTAGGTACGCGAAGCGTATACTTAACGGACTTAGCGAATCCCTTGCAGAGGGTGAGGAGAAGAGAAAGGGAGAAAGAAAGAGGTGAAGATCACTAGGAGGCGGACAGCGTCGAGGTGGACACGCCACCCCGAAGTAAGACTCGACGGAACGACTCCTCGAGTTCCAGCCGACAGTTCACCGCGTATAAATCATCCTAATAACCGTGCGGTTCCACCTGCGGACTCGCCGAAACGCGCGAGCACGGCCGTGAGCTCTCGCATTGTAACGGTGGACTTTTTGCCTGCATATAGGGTGTATCGTTGAATACGAGCGCTGCCAATTATCGTAGTATTTCTTAACCCTCGATCGTCGACGTTGATCACCATAGGGCTCGCGATACTTGCGTCGAGTTTCGAATAGATCGTTCCATTTTCATTTGTATTCTTCGTGTTGTAATCTGACGCACGCGATTCGTACGCGAAGATACTTCTTTCTTTACGACGGAAAAGGGGATGATTTTTCATGGAAAATCGAAAGGAACCGGAAGAACTTCCGTTTCAAAGGAATCGAATTTTCACATTGATACGCTCGAGCTGTCGTCGTCCTTCGAATCGTTTCCGATACACCCTGTAGATTAGAGAGAGCGTACGCAGAGGTCCCCGCGTATTTGGTTCGACCGCGCGAATATCGCATGCATTATTCAAGGACCGCGGAGACTGGCTGCACCGCTCCGCACTGGCGCGAGAGGCTTTGCATAAGCGCTGACGAGGAAAACTGCATCTACGCGGCCGTCCGGCGATTCGGCTTTTCGATTCGTAACCGCCGTTAACCCGATCGGCCCTCGGCAGAGGTGTCGTAATCGCCGTCAGGGGAATTTTCCACCACGCTTTTCGTTCTCGCGCGAAACACGCTCGCACAGCGTTGTTTGTCCATCCGCGTGATACGGCATACCATTGTTTGAATAGGCCTACCAGGAGGATTTTAATTGGCGCAGAAAACTGCGGTGAAAAGCGCGGATATTAATAGGAAGACAATAATTGTCGAAGTTATTCCATCTTGACGCAACTCGTACAAAGCTAGACGTCTTCCCTAAGACGATTTCAATAGGACAAGCGAAGCAGAATTTATCGAGAAAAAAGGTAAAATAAGTAGAAAAAATAGAGTAACTGTATTGACAAGCTTCGTTGTTCGATGAATCGAGGGCTTAACAATTGTTCGCCGGGTGATCGTTTCGCGCAGACTTTAACGAGCTGCAGCTCGCGTCAGGTGCAACGTAGGTGTCGTCTACCTTTTAGCCACAGACCAGCCACGGCTTTGTTAACGCGAACACGGCCCACGCAAACGGCCAGGGATTATTGTCAGGGACGAACAATGCCTATCGGGACGTTGTCTCCTGCTAATCGGGCGTCACCGCGCTAATTATTCTCCGCTAATTGACTCGCGCTCGTCGAAACTGTCATCCGAATGGCAATTGCGCGAAACGATGGCTTTTAGCAAGGTGTAATTGACCGCTCTGTGAATCTTTCTTATGGTTTGCGAAATTGAGGATTGCGAAAATGATCAATCGAAATACGTTGAGCGTTTGTTGCGATTAACGTACTGCGGAAAATGATATTTTAAAATAGAAAGAACGTTGATATCCCGAACAAGCACGACTTTCTCTAACGTGGCGCGTTGTCTGGCGATCGTAAAACCTTTACATGGTGCACAATTAAGAGAAGCAACAAAGTGTTCGGTTAATATCGCGGCGGAGACAAGATTCGTAAATTGCCGGAAGGGTTAGAAGTCCCATTAAAAGAAAACGGCTGGCCAGGGACGCGAGGCTTCACTTCCGAACGTTGAGCAGGTCGCGTATATACACGCGGCACATTATTCCAGGGGAATGTATCATGACGGCTATTATCGTTAACATGTAAATGCCGTTGGTCTAATGGTGTCTTAATTGAGTCGACCATTAGACCCTCGTGTAACTGGCGTACATAGTGGCCAGGGCGATATTAAGATATTAGAAGCGTTCGCATAATAAAGGTATTAAGAGACCAGGCCCGGGGTTCGTAACGGGACGCGGTCTTGTTTGATTTTTAACTCATTCTACTCTCTTCGTTTTCTTTCGTGTAGACTGGACAGAACAATTAAAAATTTTGCTGAGAAAAAGTTCTCGCGACTGACATTACGATGGAGATCGGAAGAACCAAGAGTTTCTGACACTACCGATACAAAATTAATTTCGAAATGAGGACTCTGATACGACGTAGCAATTGGTTATTGTAAAATTCGTAAAGTAATTCGTAAAGAAATGCCTTGGACGATTTTCGAAAGAAACCTCATTCCAAACTAAACATCATTCCATGCAGGCACAGAGTATTCCCACGCAGGAGCGGCGCGAGATTGCTTTTCCATCGAGCACGACGTCTTTCCGTGGGCGATCTCGTGGATCACGGTATCGTGGCATTAGCCGTTCGATTCGGGATCCGCGAACAGTCACGCAAGAAGCAACCGCATAAAAAAAGGATCAACGTATGGGGGGGTTAGAGAAAGAGGAAGGAGCGAAGGATCTCCTGGTAGCGGTCGGCTGATAGAGCCATAAATAGGGCCATAGCTCATTGATCCGCGTAATCGCATGCATTACAGCCGCTCTCCGGCGGCGATCCGCTCGCGGTTTTCGCTTTTCGAGCTGCCGGCACGGTGCCGTGTCTGTATTATTATGCCGACGAACGAGAATCAACGGGCATCCCCCGCCGCAGCAGCCGCCGCCCCGCTCGATTTTCAAACCGATCCACCGCCGCCACTCGATCGCCAGCGATAAAAGCGCGTTCCCTCGATTTACACGGACCATGGTAAACCAGCGCGTATTGTGACATTGATGAATGGTAAATAGTCGCGCCGACAGTTAATCGCGCCGGAGGGTGGTTTTGAATCGGCTGGGGTTGTGAAATTGCGCGCTAGATAGGAAGCGAGACCTTCCTTCCTTTTTATCGGGAATATGTTGGATTTCGTTTGTTCCCGCAGAGTACAAGGTTTGTTTATACGAGGTTTATTTATGGATTACAAAGAGGAAGGATTTCAGGTTCCATATGTAATACTAAAATAAAAAAAATTACATTCATCTGTTCGTTGTACCCATATAGAAATTCAGATGGTACCAGTCCACTTTGACTCTATCGCTCTGTCAGAGTTGTTACTTACGTATGCTTAGCTAGAATATGAATAGAATATGTAGTAGCTCCTCAGAACCTGAAGAATCGAGAGACAAAAACGTGACGAACCCATATTGGCGAGAGATGATCACCGGAATATCGATGACCAAAGGTATAGACGTAAAAAAAGCATCGAAGCAGCGGAACATCGCGTTCCCGAAGAAAAGCTGAAAAGTGAGCAGAGGCTGGCAGGGGTTGAAGAGGGGGAGGCGGCGCACGACGTCCCGCGGGGGCGGCGGCTTTGACCCGGTAATGGCGTGCCGAGAAGAATGGGAAATGTCACCAGGGGGCGCGGACCTTCTACGGGTCGAGCGAGGTTCGCCTTCTTTTTGTTCGGGCCGACGACTGCGCAACACGCTCGAGCCACATGGGGTTGGATCATTCTCGTGGCGTCATTAGTCGTACCGTCGACGTGACCGCATACTTCAGCCGATGGAAACGGCCTCGACTTCCACTTCTGACTCTCCGACCACGGTTTCACGCTTTCTTCTCTCCGCTCCTCTTTCTCCTCCTTTGTCTTGCGAAACCACTCCGCGAAAGGGGATCGAGTTGTCACCTGGTCGGTTCCGCCGTTGCTCTCCGCTCCGACGGAGTAATTACGACGCGCGCGCGTGCTGAAAGGCGACCGTTTTTTCGTCGGCGACCAGCTGCCGAGCGTGCCTGGTTTTTAGCGAGCCATTATCGAGGCGCGATCCCGATTGTTCGCCGGTTCTGCCCCTTCCGCCAAGCGGATCGTTTTTGTCCTGTTCTCGCTTTTGTTCGCCGCGACGGAAGTCGCTTTTAATTGCCGTCGCAAAGGTCACTCGCGACACGGGCTTCGCGTGGACTGCGAGCATTTGAATTAATTGAATTTCGAGACGAGCGTTAACGAAAGGGTTAGTAAACGTCGTGTAACGACGAAGAAGATGAGAGTGTGCCGATACGAGAGCCCATAAAGGAAAGGCGATACGCAGATTTTTTGCGTTGCATTTGCATAATTTTTGTGCCGACACTTGCGGTTGGAGCTTGGAGATACGCGAGCAAACGGTTGATGGCTATTTTATGCAAACGTGGATTGGAGAAGATAGATAGTTGAAAATGAACATTGGGGTTTCGTTTGGAGGGACGTTATATGAAAAGCCATAATTACATCGGATCGCCGCTGTTTACTTTTGAAAAAGACGAGATAAAACAACAGGCAGAATTATCGTTCAACCACTAACTTCATAGTTACTAACTAATATTTTTACATACGTGAAACTCGGGACTAAATCGACTGTCCTAATCTTCCCATCATTTGCTCCAACGATCTTCGGTCGATCAAGCTCTCAAACCTCTATGAACTCGCATCTCCGATCCACGACATTAATCATACTTCACCAAAATCCATCGACGATCCCCGGAACATCCTTTTCCGAGCAAAGAATAACGAGGCACCGTATCCTCGTAGGAAATCGAAAAAAGGAGACCGCGAAGAATAGATTTCGAGAAAGAGAGATCCATATTTCTTTTTAACACCGCTGCTTCGGTGAAACGTACACGTGTTTGACGAACCGAGGACAAAAGGGTCGAACCGGTAGACGTAACCACGTTCGGGCAGCCGGGGTTATCAAGGTTACCTTTGGTCACTAGAGGCAGGTAGGTAGGTCTGGTAGAGATCGGTAGGTGTGGGAAGGTTGGCCCGTGCCGAAAGGGGAACGGCATGCTCGCGGAGATCCCTATCTTTTTCGTAGCACGCGCCCGCTACGCGATTACACGGATTCCCGGCAGTCGAAGAAAAGAAACGCGCGCCCGCGCGAGCTCCTGGAATGGCGCCATGCCGATCGACCGCGATGGACGCTCGCCAGATGCTTAGGGTTTTAGGAACAGTTGCTTCCTTTTTAGGGTTTGATCGTAGATCATGGATCGTTCTCTCATCAGGATAACTCGATTACACTTAGCTATCTGTATATACCTAGTTATATAACTATATTATTCAACAGTCTATAATTAGGTTAAAACGTAGATAAATCAGTTAGACATTCGGTCACAATTTCAAATTATTACATCGGAGAAGAATTACATCTGACTCCGATTACGTAGACTGTGTGTCCCCCTACGAATTCGTAGAAGCGGAGTCCCACTGTAATTGGAGTTCATGCGAAACGAGTTCACGTTCACCTAAATGGATTCAGTCGTCAGAAGAACATTCAAGCGGGCGATAGTTTTGCAGAAATAAACGCAGTTCGTATAGCTGGTGTTCTACTGTACAGAGACCTTTTAGTCTATCAAAAGACCAAGGCAACGAAAGAAACCTCCATCTTCTCATCGACGACATGGAGCGTCAACGGACCATCTTCTTTCCGAGGCAAGCAGCGATGTCTCGCGTGATGGACTGGCGGTTGATCGTGGCGGACTCTATATCAGGAGCAAAAAGGCCGCTGTCCCTCGTCCAACCGAAAGCGGTCGCAGATTAAAAGTAAAAGATGCGGTCGGCAGAAGAGAGAGAAGAAACAATGGACCCCTCTTCTCGGCAGATAGAAGGTGGACCTCTCTAAAAGCCAATCAAAGGAATGACAGTCCGCTGCCCGCCTCGTAACCTTCAAAAGGGCTGGCTAAAGGCCGCCGCCGGATTGGGCACTCTCCGCTACTCCATATTGATGAGTGACCGGTCCGCTCTCGCTCCGAAACAATTGCGGCGCCTTCGCTGCTGTATCGGATCGATCTCGTCAAGATTTCAATGATCGCCCCCTTAGTTTCGTTATTTTGTGGCTCCTCGAAACGTTAACTCCGTGGGAAATGGAGAAGCTGATATCTCGTTTTAGACGCTTTAAAAAATTCCATTTAACTTTACATGTTACTTATAAACCCATAAGCGTCGACGGACACGCATAATTTTTTAATGCACTTATACCTACATATACGTAGTTATATGTACTCTTCTACCTACGGATGCTTACATCATCTAAGAAGTAAATTTTTCGATTCTTCGCATTGAGAGTAATCCAGTAAATCGGTGAACCATTACACTGACCTATCCCAAACGTGTTCCTAGAAAATAGAAATCTCGCCACATCAGCAGCATCTACTTCTCTCGTTGAAGATAACCGATAGAACGTGCCACATAAAAAGCGTATAAACATGATCTATCGAAATCTCGGTGAGAAAGATCACCCGACGACAAGTATCGCCGGCAGATTTTTACAGTGTCGGCCGGATCAAGGGCAAGGGTCGCGGTCAGAGGTTCAACATTCGTCGGAGATGACGACGTTCGTGCAAAGGACAGGCAAAAAGTCGGGATCCTCGGCTTGTCTGATGCGGGACACGTGCGTTGACACTACCGTCGTTGTTCGCGAAACGCTGCCGTTCCACGGTGGAAGGGAACTATCTCTGGCCTCGAGTTTATCGGCCGGGGTTATCCGAGAAGACACAACTAACAACGTGTCATTCGATCTGCGTCAACTGTCGTCGTTTATCGTTTTAATGGCTCTCTAATTAGCGTCCCCGCGCTTTATTGACCGCTTCCGTCCTTCTCTCTCCTTGCTATCGCCGTCGTTCTTGCTGCCTACGATTTGCTGGTTGACGTTTATGGTGTACATGGGCGGTGGATGCGGAGACGAGAAGAACGAAGTGACTCGTGACTGGTTCGATCGGTTCGCGTAGACATGTTTTTCGTGGTTTTGGAGATTTCTCGAACGTTTGTGCAGCTGAAATTGATTGGAATTGTTTAATCCATTCGGGCACGCAGCTGGCTGGTAAACTGGGTAAGGATGATAAGTCGAATAATACACAAGTGTCAGTCAGCTTCTATGCGTTTCAATTAAGAAAACTACTAGAAGCGTAGAAGTGTAACGTTTCAAGCATGCTACTTACAGCTGCACGTAATTATTCCTTCGTTTGAACTTTTAACCATCGTAGACGACACCATTTTCTGCAAAATTGGATCGTTTAAAAATGAAAACGTCGAAGTACAATGCATGTATCCTGCTAAGTATCTCCGTTGGCTACGTAGCGTTCAGCGAACGCAAATACCTAACCGATTTCGAACGATTAAATAACATTACCGGTTCGAGATTACGTTGTCGCTGGTTTGGCGAAAACGAGGAAAATCCGCTTCCTTCCTGCAATGTTTCTCGTAAAGATAAAAGTGGAAACTCTGCTGACGCACCTTTTTACCACGAACTCCTGACGACTAATCTTCGGAAGCTGTCCTTCCGTATCGTTCTTTGCATCTGCTATCGTTCGATACGTTTTAAAAGTCCTATTACCGTTGACAAATATCCGACGATGGTTACCTTCGAACGTTATTCGTAAAAATTTAAGAAACAAGAAAACGAAGATTCTCGAGGTTGAGCGCGAGTGGTCGAATATTCGTACGATCACTCGCAGCTCAGCCGACATTAAAACAAACTCGATAGCGCGCGGTCGGAACGCGGGTTCACACCCGAGCCGAGGCGAGTGTTAAATTTTCTGACGCGGAAGGCTGTCACGTTCGAAACTCGCCCATTTCTTGGTCAGCGTGTGCGCGCAACAGGCATAACGAAAAAAGACGAGTGTTTGGAGGGGCGAGGCGGGAGAGGCCGAGAAACAACAGGTTACCGTGGTACCAGAAGCGTTCCGTCTCGGCTCGGAGGAGGCGTAGCCATTCCAGCCGCATAACTCTTGGGCACAGAGGGCAATCTCTTAGCCCGACAATGCGTCGGTGATTGTGGAACAGGACCAGTCGTCCCGGTATACTCGGCTCGAGGTGAAAAGAGAGAAGCAACGACAGAACCGAAGAGGAACGCGTAGAAAAGGATCAAAAGCAACAAGAGCATCGAGTAAACGAAGAAGAAGATGAGGAGGAAGGAGAAGAGGGGGAGAAGGAGGACGAAGAATAATAAGAAGAAGTAGGAGGAGTAAGACGCGAGCAAGGAGGCGACCCGAGATAAAAAAAAAAGCAAGAGGGAACGAAAGGCAGATAGGAGCCAGGTGAGATCACCGGGATGACGGATACCCGGTTTCACCCCGTAGAAGTCACAACAATGTTTGTTAGCCGGCGTTAGGCCGGCACGCAGCCAGCCTTTCCATCACGTTTCCTGGTTAGACTAATGACCGGCACGTCGTGAGGTCCTGCGGGATGACTGGCTGTACGGTATACTGAAAACAGCGCATTTGTTAGGTCGAGTTCTCGCGGGATTATTACGAGCGGGGCCATAGGAGGAGGGCATAGACGGTGGTGAGGACCGCGCACGGTATAGACGAGCCGCGCCGGGGACGGACCGAAAGCCCTGGCGACGAAACAAAAGAACAGGGAAGACCGATGCTCGGGGATAAATCAAGACTAACCAGCCGAGCGCAGCCTTTAATTCATGCGCGTGGGATGCGCTGCGGCGCCGCTCGCCCGCAAGGATACTCTTCCGCGCGCCCTTTCGACCGGCCCTCGCCAAGATTCGACGGTTACCACGGGGACCGAGAGAGGGAGGTTTCGGTTGTCCCGTGAGGAATGGATCCTACCGAGGCACGAACGTTCGCACCTCTTCTTTTCCTTGTACTACGTGTATTACGCAGCTTCCGCTGAGAAAACCTTTCCACCACGTTCGTCCGTTCGACGATGACGTATAGTTGCGAGGATGAACGCGAAAGAAACAACGTGGATTGTGTGCACGCTAGGCTTCTGCATTTTCGGATGACATCGTATTACGTGGATGAGAGGGAAGACCAAAGTTGCGTCCTTGAAAGATTGCTACTCCTGCGGAAAATTGGCTGTCAGTCTCTACTCGACTTTGTAATCTTTTTGCTAGATTTCAACCAACGCGCGAAAAGGTTAAATAGCCGTCAAAATTAGTAATTCTTGTCTATCAGCGAATCTAATATAGCTATTTTAAGATCAATATTTTAATAGGAAATTATTGTGAAATTAGTCTATGTATATCAATGTATGTATATCAATACGGTATAACGCAATTAATCACTAACGAGAAGTATCGCGATTCAACCTTCTAGAAATGTTATTTATTTGACAGCGGGAACATTAATCATTTGGTAAACATTATCGATAATTCATTCTAACACAAGTTTTTCCAGTTTTCGACGAATACAAAAGGCATTGGATCGCTTCCGTTCGAATCGAAAGCAAGTACTTCCACTGCACGAAATGTAATTACGAATCGAATAAACCTACAAACTGCATAGGATTTCGACCGAATCGATCGACTACTCGATCGAACATGTCCGATATCATTGAGAGCTTGAAGGGGCACGATGCTAAGTAACGGTGGCCGTGCGGCCGGTAGCAATTTATTCATTGCGCCCGCTAACTGGCCGAGCATTGAAAACCTGCCACGGTAATCTGCATTCATTTGAATAAATAACCGATCAATAACCAATAATAAGTTCGCCAATCCCTAGTTTGTCATCTTGCCGATTCCGGCGGGCTCTCTGATAAACCGATTCCGTGCACCTGGTGTACGTGGAGAACCATCGCGTCCCATTTTATCGGCCGTGCGGACGTCTATGCGATCTAGGTCACCGATTCAGCTGTTTCGAATACTAATGATCGTTTATCGCGGACTACGCATTGCAAATGCTAGAAACGTTTTGTTTAAACGATCAAATTATTCGCTTTCTCCGCATAGCATTAATCGTTTAATGATTTGAATATAAAGTAATGAAAAATTATGCAAATAGCTATAACGTATGTAGTATTTTCTGTATAGAAAATGATAAATTATCGTAAAAATATTGTTCTATCGCTATTATACGCGATTAAGTATCCAGCGATCTAATGCTATTCGATACGGAATTCTACCCCGGACGTGTGACCCGCACAATGTCGCAAACTCTCATCAAAGTAGCAATTACGCCATCAAAGCAACCCCAAAAATGATGGGCAAACGATGAAAGGGCGGAGAAGTAAACAGACGAGGAGCAACAAAAGTGCAAGTGGGAATGTTCCCGCGTAAAAGATACTCTCTCTGGGCGGTGCGGTTCCTCGGTGAGCTTTTCGGCGAGAAAGAACGTGCGAACGTCTCGTCAACCTCGTCGTACTCAATCTCACTTGCAAATGCGGTTCCTGGGGTCTGAGGCCGCGTGTGTGGTAGCGCCTTCCATCGGTGAAGAAGAAGTGAGCCAGCTTAAGAAGCAGAAGAAGAAGAAGAAGAAAAAGCACAAGAAGAAGGAGAGTAGAAGAAGAAAAAGGAAGAAGATGCAGGGGTTGAGGGAGGGGTCCAGCAAGCCAATTTGTGACTGACGAGGCGATTGGTAATAAGCAACGGAGGGACTCAAATTGCTTGAGTTTTTCTGCGGTCGTTCATTGGGTGTTGTCGTCGAGGTAGCCCACGAGACTCTCCCAGGGTCCGTACCGGCGGAATCGAGAAGCGAAGGAAAGAGTAATAGAACCTCCGAGAGCACGAACGAAGATACCGAGGAATCGAGACGAGATGGATATTCGATTTTACGTGCAGGGATTTGGGCGGTTCGGTTACGGAGAGGTACCCAAGGTGAAACTGGAGAGAAGATGGGAAACATCGTTGACGAATAGTTTGTTTAAATTTGTGCTGTCACATTTGGATTTCAACATCGTGCTGTAATTCCTAAATTTATCCTCTTGCGTCATATTTGTCGCAACGTATCTCAGTAACATTTTTATTCGGATAAATAATAAACTTCCTTATTATTCGTTCTACAACGGATAGCTCTGAATAACAAGGAAGACACGTCGATATACGCGTAAAGTGTATTAAAAACGCGACAACGACACCCTCAAAAACTTACTCCAATTCTCCAAATCTAAACTCATCCATCCTACGCTGGAATCTACCACGCCTCGTCGAAACGCCAAACCGAATCGCATCCCTCGAAAACCAGCCCTCCCTCCTACGTTCGCCCGTAATTGGTGATCGAAGTACCCGAACAAGAAAGACAAAGAGAGAACTTCGACTGCCGGCATCTCTTCGAGCACACGTACAAACGCACACGCTTGGCGAGATACGAAAAAACAAAAGAGAAGGGGACCGTGAACGGCGGGAAACGGGGAATCGGAACGACGATCCGGGACGATCCCATTAACCGGGGCCCATATTCTCTCCATCGAGCGGTCCAGGACACGGGGATGAGGGAAGGGCACAGGTGCCCGCCCTTCCGTGTGTGTCTCTGTGGTCCCGGTCGGGCCGCTTCTGCTGCAGCTCTTCGTCGTGAACAGGCCTCGTAGAGAAGAGAACGGTGGGTAGAGAAGAGGGGACAGAGAGATAGGGGGCCTCCTCGGTCCCTATATTTTAAGCAGCCCCGAACGTGTTGCAATCATCTCGAGACAATGGCCCACCGATCGGTCCGCCTCGCAAAAAGACCGGGGCCCGATAATAGCCGCGACGCATCGTCCACCACGCTTCGGGCGATTCCCCACCTCCGTTCTTCTTCGCTCTGCGCGCTCCCCGACTCTTCTTCCTCCCCCTCGGCTGTCTTTTCTCTCATTTTTCTTTCCCCCGGCGAATTCCTGCCATTCGTTCGCTGGCGACGCGTCGTTCGACTACGTTTTTCAGAGTCCGAGTGTCGAAGCGAGTTTCCGGAAATTTGCCTCGGCTGATGGAAGGGGCGGCTCGTCTATCCTCTTCCATCACTCGTTTTAACAACAGACGTATCGCTTGTCCGTATTGCTACAACTTTCCTGGATGCGCATATCTGTCTCTTATTTGCACGCGGCTTTGCGCGGTTAATCATGGGCGTTCGAACGACGTTTGTTAATATTTAGATCCTAACGCATATCGTCAGTTGATCGATTCGACTTAGATACGGATCAACTTGTTCGGCGATGATACTTTCTTCGTAGACACATTCGCGATAGGGTGGATCGAGATCGGTGATCGGATGTCGTTAATTTGAGCGCGATGATGCGCGTGGGATCGGGGCAATTACGCAAGCCAGACGGCCGCCCGTTCAATTTGCCTTGATTTTCGACGGTTATCAGCTGAACGACGCGTGAAACTAGGAATACTTTTCGGTATAGCCGACAGCGATCGCATTGTCTGTCAGCGTAGCTGAACTCTTCTCGAACGTCGCCGAATCGGGTGCTCGCTTGTAATTAATGATTCGCTTTCCTATTGAAAGAACGATCGCTGGAACTGCATAAGATTGAACTCGTGTTTCAGGGGCACAACTCGCTCGTCCTTTTAAGTATGACGAGTGAAATTTTCGAACAAATGAGAAAACAGCGGCAACAAACACAAGTTGACTCGGTTCAATTACCAAGGGTGACGATTTATAAATTCTCCATCGAAATCCCAAAGTGAATTGATATCCTCGATATTTTCCAATCAACGCTCGTTCTACTCCCCGTTACTTTTCTCGAAAGCATCTTCGGCAATGTTTCTTCAATTGTACCCCTCCCCTGCCATCGTTCTCCAAAGTCCCTCTGTCCACGATGGGTCGTAAAATGATAAAACGTCCGCGACGCTCGCTCGCCACGAGAAAGGAAGAGGAGGAGAAGCAAAGAAAAAAAAAAGAAGGAGTAAAGAAGAGAAGAAGGAACGCACGGCCCTGTTCTTGGAAGCTAGGGGGCTAATTGGTCCGCAGGACGAGACAGGACCATAAACTGTCGCCTGCAATCAAGGATGCGCGACTCTAGCCCGCGGGTGGACCCGTCCTTGCTCGCAACGCGACCAAACCGACGAACGAACGAGAGAACGGTCCCAGGTTTTATAAGGACCCCCCCGGCCTCCGGGCGCTTCGCCGCGGATGGCCCCAGAGACGGCCCTGGGACCGTGTACGAATTTACATTTAGAAAATATAATGAAGCAGCGTGAAGCGACCATTAGTCGTTCGGAGATGACAGACGATTTCGGACCCCCGCAGCTCCTCCCCCTCGGCCCGCGCGCGGACCCCGCTCCCGACACCAGCCAATGAAACAAAGACCGCGCGCCCGGGGAACCGGGTCCCCTTAATGACACCGGGTCCAGTGGTTTTCATTAAGCTCGGCCTAGACCGCGTTCAATTATGAAACACGTGAGCGTATACCAAGCTTTTTTGCTCGATCATCGTTTGGTCATCGCGGAACTTCGTTTGAGACAGGTCTCGATTCTTTGGAGTAGTTGAGGAGCTTCGTAGCCCTGATGTTTTGATCCTGTCGAGCGATTAGGAATTACAATAGTTAAGGGTTATTAAGTGCTCGTGAGATTATTAGGGTGGCTTAATTTGCAGCAATAAAAGGACAGTTTCAACGTTTAGATCGCTTTTGTTCGACGAGAAAGGAAGGTATAAGCTTCGTACTGGGAAGTTTACAAAAATGCAATTAGATAACGAGTTAATGATACGTGGAGGTAGCAGAAAATGTATCAGACACAGAGATTTTGATTTCTCGGGATAATAATGGACTCTGGAAGAGACGTGATCATGGTGTAGAGGATATTCGGAGTCGTGTTGTTTTTTTTTTTTTTTTTTTTTTTAAATATATAGTATAATTTCAATTCGAAAGTAATTATTCGAAAGATGAAGTGGACGACGACCGGAGGTATTTAGAGATTCATATATTCAAATGACTTTATTACTCTGTCAGGCATCAAATGGTTTAAGAGCTGTTGATAGCGACAAGTTATTCAGCTGGCCATTAAATGTTATTAAGTGAATATGCGATAGGATAAGTGGTTTAGTTCGCAAAATACGCATGACTAATGGACCTCGTTACTTCATACGCGATCATTCGCCCGTGTTCGTTCGCCGTTTTTCTGATTTAATGCTTCGAGGTGGTGCTGGCGAACGAGCTTCGTAGAGAATTTAGAGCAGCTGCATTTTTGTTATCCAGAAGTCGCCGCGACGAGATGAATTAATATACAGCTTGGACGATCGGCAGACGATTTTTCCCCGACGATTCATTTTTCGAGTCTTTCGTGAATCTATTTGTGACGTTAATCCACTGTATCAATATTGCTATACGCATACACTCACACGTTAATACATTTGGAAGATATCTCAAACATTTCGCAACAAGAACTTTTAAATGCCCGATACTTGAAAACATATCGAATGCTTATCTTCAAATTTTCGGAGTAGACCAGAAATTTAACTTTGAAATACATAAAAAGGAAGAGATCGTTCAGGGTCCCACGGAGCCAGTCCGCGAGCGGTAATTAAAGCTGTCCCGTCGACAAAATCGCTCCAGTTCGATTTCTGCTCGGTCGTCGTAAATCAACCGGACAGTAAAGGTCAGCCCGGCCTCAGAGACGTCGTGGCCGATCTTTCGAACCGAAGGATCGCCTAGAGCGCGAATCGATTTCGGGAGAAGGCCTTGGTTGCGGGACGGGGGCATCGGCGGCAATTAGTCGCGTTGGTTTTTATACTATCGATTACCGATCACGGTAAATTAGTTGTAAACGTATCTATCTACGTATTATAAATTATCTAATACGTCTTACGAAAAAGTAAAGTACCAAAAAAGTTAACGCAGCCTGCTTTTAGTACTCAATTATAAACACGTTTGTTTTCAATTAATCTTTTCCTACATTCGTATACAAATATAGGAAATTCTTTACATTTTTACCAATTTTTATACGCCAAATAATCTACAGGCGAATAAACAGCTCGTAGAAATCTCTAGAGGCTGAGAATCCGTTTAAAAACGTTCCTCCCTTTTCATACGAAAGGCTCTCTTATACTGTCGTCCACTACAAAGAAAGGAGCAAATGATAATCACGAGTTCCTGTCACTCGTTGGACCTCGCCAAGAACGCCACGATACGCCAGAGACTATCCATTTCTAGCCTATAGAAAGACGGACGATGTTGGGAGAGAAGCATCAGGGAACCGGGAGGCGTGTTCTCTGATTATTATAATTATTCCGATGCTGGCGCGGTCCTGGGACCGTAATTAACGCAACCGCGGGCTCGGGACATTTTGACAGATCCGAATTCCTGGTAATGATAAAAAATAGCCGTGGTCACGAGAACGGAGTGGCCAGAGAGAAAGAGAAGAGTCTGATAGTTCTCAATTACTCTGGCCAAGGCGACGGCGCTGGCGGAATTCACGGGGCAAGAAAACAATTCGCGCGGAATTTGGTCCGGACTGATATACCTGAACCACGAATGGATCTAGTCCCGGGCCAGGTTGTCTGGCTAGCAATTAACCGGTTCGTCTCTACCGGCGTCATCCCCTTGGATCGTTTGGCCGCGCGTTAAAGAGGTGTCGTCTAATGATCTAGAAAATAACTCGGGAACGATGAACGGTGAGCTAAGCCGGTTGACTGGTTTCACGAAGGAATTTTTCGACCGCGGTGAATGTTACGAGGGGTGTGTGTCGATTATCACACGGTGCTTCAGAGTCTAACGTCCAAAGAACGTCATTAACTTTCTTGCGTAATGAAACGTCTTGTGTAACGAGTTGCATGTACTTAAACTTCGAACGTAAGCTTCAAATCCTTTTTTTCTTACAAGATCTCCTTAGATATAAGACACGAAACGTGATAAGAAATATGTCAAGACGATGAACAAGGATAGAAACACACGGAAAGAAGCGTAGAGGTGCGCGTTGGTGTATGAGAAAGTGTAGAAGATAGTGGATGTTGGCAAAGGACAGCGTGTGCTGTTTGCTTGCAACAGTTTGTCGAATAACACAAAATCATTGAGATACTCGGTCTGTTTTTTAGGATATACAGGTTTCACCGAGTATGCTCTGTCCTCTACATCTTCAGCATCTTCAAAAATCCTCTACGAACCTAGTCAAATCAATACGATTGCCGATTATACGCAAGGAATCCTTCGATCTTTCTCTCTTTCTCTTCAGGAAACATCGAGCGAGAAGCTTTCGGTATCTGTTTACGAGCAGTCGTTGTCGCGTTATTAGAAAAAAAAAAGTATGCTCGTCCGATACCATGTCAACGCTATTTGCGACAATCGATGTGACAGCTCGTTAAATTAAGGAGACATCGACGTAATCGCGTGACACGGATCGACATCCTCGGGACGGACCTTACATAGAATGTTATTATAATTATCGCTCGATTGATAAACGGCACGGTACTCGTTCACGCGGTTCGTCCTTATCGTTGGCGGTACGGCGATCGGTCGGCGGGTCAGCACTTTCGGCAAATTAAACAAACATAAAGATGAGATAGAATGCGTGCTACCCCCGTGTAGAGACCAGCAGGGACCCAATGACCCTCGGCTGAACATCGGCGAACGAAGCAGTAGAACGAAACGAACCGATCGTCGAGCGCCAATAACGGACGGCGATCCGATAATTAAATCGGAGAGTTATTCTCGTCACGCGTCCGCGCAATTATAATTAAGGATTTATTAGCGTCGGCTGCCGCCTCACCAACCCCCATCTCCGTGTCCCCAGGCTGCGCCACAACGCAACGTAGAACCGCCTCCTCGGCTTCTAACGACTAACAGGTCGAAAACTCCTTAAAGACCAGGGCATCGTTTAGCCTCGTCTCTCTGTCGGACGGTCGTTCGTACGGCTGGGTTTGTCTTGCTTTAATGGTAGAAGACGGCCTTTTCGGACGAGAGACTTCTACCCCTCCTTGGTCGCCCAAGGGAGAACAAATTAAAAACTGTCCCAGTGGCCGTAAATAAAACGTTCGCCGGCATTCCGCCCATCTCCGTCTTGTATACGCTTTTGTAGAAGGCCTCTAGACACGCATCTACGCGATCTCTATACCGGGTCGTGTTCGAATTGGATACTCGTTCGTAGATATTCGAAAGAACTATAGATCGGTTGATGCGGTTTTGCAGCTTGTTACGAATGGATTGCCACAGCTGAGAGAGAAATATCATCGTTACACGTAGATGGTTTGCGATGATAACGCAATGATACCATAGTAGGATACAATAGTTTAAGATCAGGTGGAATTATGGAAGATTAATGAATCGGTATCGTAGAATCGTGACAATAAATCTAACACATGCGCGACTGATCAAAGTCGTATCCAGCTTATTATCAGCTTTACGAGCTTGCACGACACGAATACCGTTACCGCTTTAATTGGAACACTCTTCGGCAATTTGGCGATCGATCCTCTAACGTTTAATTGCACGAGGCGTTCGCGATGCACGCGACATTTAATAATACCATAATGACAGAAGTTCGATGGAAGGAATCGGGACGCGGCTGCTGCTACCTGATAAATTCTATCGGTAGATACAATTATCGGACGCACGAAAGAAAGTATTAATTGCGTCCGAAGGAAAAGATACGAGAATCGTGGCATTTGCTCGTATTTACGAGCAACAACCATTTTCCAGAGAAGCAGTCGATGGCACCGTGATTAGTGGCACCGACAGTCGGACGATCGAACGCAAGTAATCGAGACGCGTTTACCGTCACACGCGCGATCACTGCTCGCCATCGATTCTTCCAAAACCACCATCGAAGGTGTTTGTCTTTTCGCGGAATATAGTCGCAGCTGCGTGGAGTTTTTATTTCTTACATCGATACGTTCTTTTCGATCTAGTAATTTAATTCTTCTTAGAAAAACTTAATAACGCGGCAATTTGTAAATCGCCGGACAATGAAGACTGCAGCGTGACTGGAAACTTTCAGCAGTCACGATACTTTAATCATCTGAAATTGATAGTATGTAATGCCATATTAGTACTTTTAAAATGTTTTCAATCGTGTCTATCAGAGATATTTAAAAGTTTGAAGAAGATTGGAAGGGAGGTTGAGAGATTAACGGAGTTTGATCCTCTTGAATAAGCGATATGGGCAATAGATACGTAGATGATACAACAAATTTTAGGATAAACTACTAATTAAAAATCGCAGCTGTGAGAAATCGTCGCTCTCGCGATTTGTAATCGTTTATATAATTTTGTATTAATTTAGTTATTGTATCTATTACGATGAACTTTCATCTGCTTAATGATATTTACGTACTAATGGATATAATTCAATAAATGATATCTCCTCTTATCTTTGTCGCAACTTTCTGTGTGACATCTCGCGAACCCCGTGTTATCCACTCGACTCGTTAGCCGAGATACCTAATTTATAACTGAATCTTTTACATAATAAAGTACGTTCCTACTTGAACTTTTAAAAATACAACAAGATATATTTTCTATACTCTCGAAGATAAAAAGAGTTATTACTATTCCATTAGCAACACGATTTCCAAGCTTAATAACTGAAGTATCTGAAATATTTAGTTCTGCAAATGTTATATATGTGTAAGTTATATAAACGAAGTAGTTAAAATAGTTAGCCAGAAGATCGTCCCTCGCACATCGAAATTACAAAACCAAAGACCAGTGTCTTACGTCACTCGTCTTAAGCGTCGAACAAATTATGCAGTCAATTTCGAGTCGTTACATCGACGTCTTGATTATTCCTCGAGTGGAACGTTTTCAACACCCGTTAGATAGTTGGCCTGTCCACGTTGTATTTTAGGGGAAGGATGAGATACTGGGTCCTGGCGCCGCGCGGTTCAAAATAATGACACGGGGCCCTGGCCGCGGTCCCATCGGGGGAACTTTTAATTACAAACTGATGACCAAGCCAAACCTAAAAATATTGTCTTCGACCCGGTTGTATCCTTGAGACAGAGGGAAAGATAGAGAGAGAGAGAGAGAGAAAGAGGGAGAGACGGATGGGTGAATATATTAACGCAAAGATCGATTGGAGCGTTCCCGTCGCGGTCAAGTGCGACCCATTATTTATTTAAGGACCGCATTTTCGCGCCGCGTCGCCAAATCGCTTTTATATTTATTAGCTGACGCGATTTACGTCGCGCCGACATAATTAAAGGATCAACGCATTCGAGTGACTTGAAGCACTCGCAACGTGTCATTTTAACCGCTGCGTTGGCTTGCGATTTTCGTTCGAGACGAGAGAAATTGATGGTTGTAATCTGGTCGATTCGTAATTTTTATCCGAGGTTAGAAAAATCGATACGAAGAAACGTTTCTCTTCTTTTAAGCGATTACAGCCTTTTTTAACGAAACTAAATACTATCTTTATCGAGAAATGATATCGAAGATTCGTACGAGTATAGAAGAAATTTTTTACAAATATAGATTTAATAACGCAACGATAAAATAGAAGAAACGGTGAAAAATGATATTCCACGAACCGATGTTTAACCTATTTAGATCATCTAACTGCGTATAATTGCAACGTTTACCCCCTTGTAATTATCAGTTAATTCTGCAACAGAATTTCCAATTAGAGTTCTTCAGTCAGTACCTTCTTCAGCGAAATAACACTTATCTTCGTCTAAATCGAACGATTTCTTTCGAAGAAAATTAACTTATTCACTTGCACACCCAGCAAGGTTTAATAAAGTCCAAACTGGGCGGACCAACAAGAGAATCACGTGCCAGAAACGCGGCAAACACGGCAATTTGCCGAAATTTTGTTCCCCACGACAGAGGGGTCAGCGAATAAACAAGAAACAACCGAGCACAATGTATTAGGTCCATGGTGGATCGCAACAGAGAGGGAGGGAAGAGCTCGCGTGAGATATTCCTCTCGCATGGTACCCTATAATTAAAAGCGAACAACGTATCTGTCATATCTGCCAGACTCGTTCGAGCCACTCTAGTTCCATCCTCCGCTTTCACCGTTTTTTTTTCTCCATTTTTTTTCTCTCTTCTCGCTTCACATTTTTACTTCGGGCCCGTCGTTCTGCTCGCTGGAGAAAATTGCTAGAAATCCGGCCAGATAAAGGTCTGTAATTTCTTTCTCGCGTCTCAGACCGGTGACCCGAAATTGCTTCGAATCTCATGCGTTTCCGAGCAAGCGAACACGCACCGCGTAACGCACGGCTTCGACTCTTGCGCTGCACTTTCTTCTATTTGATATTCCAATTGATTCTTCCCGCGAAGTAAATTCGAAAGATCATTCGGTCTTGTCCTCTTCGCACTTTCTCTTCTGCAAACCTCGATCAACGTCTCACATTCGAATCGTACTTCACCGTTCTCCGCGACCATGTTCATTTGCATACTATGGCACAACGATAGAATCGCGTTCTCTAAATCGTGCATGCACGTGGCCATCCCTCGATGCTGATCGTCGACGATCGTTGATGGAGGAGGAAGTGGAAAGACGATTTCGTGACGAATCGACATCGCGCGTTCATTCACGCAGGTGCGAAGAACGCGTAATCCGCGGTGATTTCTCGTGGGCGGATTGCACTCACTGTTCAGGGGTGTGAGAACGGTACCAAGGGGTCTCCTTCTCGTTCTCTCCCTCTCTCTCTCTCTAATTTCCGCTTCAACCAATTCCAACTTTGGTGGAGGCAAGCGAGCCGCGTATAACGTAACTTCTGGCCGGGGCAATCTGACTCGAAATCACCGTTCGCTGAATTATCTCTGCCGGTAACTGCGTGCCGTTCCCGGATTGCAGCAATTACCCTGGCCTGGGTAATTATCGAGGAGAAGGACTCGAGTGTTGTTTAATCTGTGATCTGCTGGCCGGGCTTCTTCGATTACGTCAGAGAGCCCCGAAGGAAGGGAGGCGAACAGAATCAGCCTGGAGGGGGGCCATTCGGTGTCTTTAGCTCGCCTCCGGGTTTCTACTTCGGCCACGATCTTTCTTTCTTCCTTCAAAGGCCTCTTCGTTTTCCCTTCTCGCCGATTCTTAATTGTTCGAAACCGTTTCGCGTCGCTGGATCGGGTGAAACTGGGTTCGAAGTTCGGAGCGACGTTGCTTTTGTTATTTAAATATGAACAGAATTGGAAACGCTTCTGGTAATTATTTCGATTTGCGAAACAGCGAGGGTTTTAATTTGGAAAATGTAATTGAGATCTTTCGTTAGATCGCCATTATTACTTTATTTTATTTTATTCTATTTTGCAAAACATCTTAATACTCGTTCCCTTCTCGACAAGGGGCTGTCGATTCTTCGATAAGGAAGAATCGTGAGCTGGTGAAACTCGAGGACTCATATTTCAAATCAAAACTGTCGAAACAGCTAGGACCGGCTTGGAATTGGCGCAACTTCTTCCTATCCGCACTGCACCGGGGATTGCCCAAGCTCGAGTTACTGCCCCGCTCCGTTTTATTAAGCAGATATCCCGAACCTTTAAAGGTTACGCTTTATCCCGTCATATCTATTGGCCCGAACTCGTTTTTCCTCGCTCCCGGCTTTTTTTCTACTTCTAATTTCGTCCTGTGCAGCAATCTCGTCTTCAACGAATCACGAGTCGACACGAAATCCTCGCTGAAGAAATTATGGTTTGACATGACAAATTGAGGTCGTAACGTTGAAATAGAAAAAACATTCGAGTTGCGAAAGACAAACGATACTTTAACCGTTTTTCCTGATCGACTTGCGGTTTCTTGATTTTATGAAGTCGCGATATGTCGTTGAATATATAGATCGTAGCTGAAACAAAAAATGCAACTGATGATCTATGGCCAGCAGCCGATCGCGGCTACCTCGCGTGCCGAGCTGACGCTCGCACGGTCTGCGATTACGCAATTAACATTCGGTTTAATTACCTCTCCGCGAAGCTTAACGGCTAGGCAACGGGTCCGCCCGTTGCCCCGGTCACCGGCGGCGGCTCGTTCCTCTCGCGGAACTGCCCCTTCTCGTGTTGCTTCTCGTTAGTCGGATAACACCTGGCTAGCTTCGTGCTCGTTTATTTGGATTAGCTACAATTGCACGAGGGAATCGTCAAGATGACTCTCTACCTACCTAAAAGCATAGTGGAATCGAGGCAGTGTTGCTTTAAAATGACAAGTTTCATCTTGCTCTGCTGCATTGTTTAAAAATCATTCCCTTTCTGAAATTCGTTAGAGCAAGAAGCTTCTGATACACTTTTGTCTACGTGTAAGCATTTATAGACCGAAATAATGAAATGAGAGCAGCTGTTACTCTATTTTGACACGTGCTCCTATATTTAACGATCCGCGAGAATATGAATTTATCCTTAAAACTCTACTAGTATATGAATTTATACATATGCAAAGCAATTTGCGTTGACCAATGATTGTAATAGCAGATACGAATACATTCGCTATCCCATTTACATTGTCCGAGGACTCAGCGCAGCTGGCCATCGCTTGGCCTAACCCTATCAGAAACCCACGGAGAATCCTCATGTCCCGGAGGACTGTCTTCAACATCCCAGTCATATCCGCGTTCCACGAGGAGAAGGATGCGCAGAGACCCGAGTAATCTCGTTCACGGTTGTAATACCGGCTGCGTTTCTACGTATTCTCGAGCTACGTCCTTATGGAGATCGGAGGCGTACGCCCTAGGAGCATTAGGGCTTGGACGTCGCCGCGGTCGATCCTAGGCGGAGGACAAGAAAGAGAGAAAAACGGGAATGGAAGGCTGGATACGAGGTGAAAATAAAAGGATCGTGAAATGGGGCGGCGGGGTAGAGAAAGGGGCACGAGAAACGCGGACGAACAGCGCGTACAACGTCGGACCAGTGGAAGAGGTGGTGGTACGTCGGGGACGGGGACGGGGAACGAGAAGAGAAGAGAGAAGAGGCCGGGAGCTATGCGTGCTCCGCCCCGCCCACGCTTTCAGAGACCCACGACTCAACTTGTCCACCTTCTTCTCAACGTACAGCCACCCACAAGAGTGTGTCTGATGCACCGTGCCACCCTGCGCCCTGATGGAATCTGGCAGGATGCGAATCTTCTTTCTCCGCTTCGAGAGCAGAGAAAAACTTGAGAATACGGAAGATCGAGCGGAGGAGAATCTAACCCTTGGCCGCTCTTATTTCGAGGAAGGGTTGAGTTTTTGGGATTCTTGCACAGGATTGTTACACACGAGATCGGATAAGAGTGATGTTAGGAGTAGAATTATGTGGATAGTCTGTTGGCCAGTTCGACTACCTTAAATGGAATCGAAGAGACAATTAGTTCACATAGAATTACGCTATTATGTCATAAATCACAGCCAAAATTTAAGAAATTGCAAGTATCGTTGTCGTCTTCAAGTTTATTAACGTTAGCGATGCTATCTCAAGGCAACTACAAACCGTTTCGATTCCATTAAACTTTCACGATAAAATATACATATTAAACAACCACCAGGAAGAACTGTTTCCAGAGAATGTCCGTAGTTGGTGGGTTTCCGTCTCGCAGGTGGCGAGGTCCCTTTTGGTGCAGACCGTACTGGCAGGGTCCAAGAGCCGCAGGCGCCATCTTCTGGAACGCTTATCCCGGTGTATCCGTGCAAGCAGGTCTTCTCCCGTGTCTCTCTCTCGCATTACCATAGCCTGACCGACGAAGAACGGCGCGCCCTCCTCCGCGTTCGCCTTCCCCTCGGCTGGCCATTATTCTAATAATTCCTCCACGGTAGTTTTCTTTTGCCTTTTGCGGGCTATTTAGATTAATCTCGCCGGTTTCCAACTCGCTGCCGTACGCTGACTGTCCCGTTACGAACCGCCCTTGGGGTCATCGCGTGAAACGCGAAAAAACACTACCGACGCTTGCGAAACCAATTACGATGCTTCTAGCTCGAAAATTATCGCTATCGCGCGAAATACGAGCCATTTAAAGCAAATCGATGTAGATTCCGATATTTTGTTTCTAAGGAAACGACATATTCGACACAGACCGAATGTCGTCAAGAACGTGCGCGTCATTCGACTGACATTCTTCGCGTTGAGAGTTGCAATACACATTTATGAAACAAAGATCCCGAGTGAAGAACGAAGCGGACAATCACGCAACGCCCCCGGTTCTCCAACGAAACGACAAAGGCGTACCGGAGCCGTGCAAATATCGAGACGGTTAATCGCGTCTGCGGCGAGGGTGGCTGGTGTTAGTGTTTGGAAACAGTGCTGAAACATTGTGCAAGCTGGAAACGAGCAACGGGTCGAGCATTGTCTACGCGGAGACAAAACCGGCGCTCGACCTTTTCTATGGCTGAATGGACCGACGAAACGAGAGAGAAGCGAAAAGAACCGCGGCGAGAAGCCTTTGTCTTTTAATCGTCGCCAGCCCCAACCCCGAAGGGGACGCCGCGTGGTCGAGGGTAGCTCGCAGTCGCCTGACAAATGGCTACCGACTCTCTCTCTCTCCGTTCTCCCTTTGCGCCGCCGCAATTCAGCCGATTTTCAATGCCCGGTTTTATTCGTTTCGAGAAATCGACCTGCCGTCCCTTCGATGATAGAACCGAGTCGGGATGCTCTTTCCCAGTCAGGACGATGAATTATCTTCTATCGCGTAGTCTTCTTTCGTTTAGTCTTGCGAGGGTGGGACTAACAGGGTGAGGAATTTGTTCTGGACGTTAGCTAGGGTCTTTTCCTTCGGTCTTTAATGATAGTTTGGGTGGTAGGTCCGATACGTGTGCTTCCATTATCGAGAAAAGCGTGTCGTGTGCTTTCTAGAAATTGGTTTCAAACTATTCCTGAAACTAACCTTGTGACATCGAAGGATATAACGACAAAGAGGAGAGAAAGCTGTTAATCGAAGCGGTCGACCAACGAAGATACGAACCCTGTACCTGTGGTCGTAATAAAGTATTCCGATGCTGTTTCACGAGAACTCGCGTGTAGCATCACCAACAGGAGGAATCGTGCCACTATCCCCCGATCAAATAGGCGGTGGTCTCGTGGATGGTTGTCACGCGGCCGCAAAACGAGTCGCCACGCCGCGCCGGGTCGGAAAACGATTTATATAGATCGTCGCCGCGGGGGTCGTATTGTCTCTGAGCGGGGTAAAGCCATGCCGCCGACCTTGCCTCCCTCCGACCCGCTTTTTCGCCCGGTACCACCCATATTCCGAGAGACGTATACGCCGATCAGCTTTCAGAATTCGTGTTGGACACCGCGGGTGGCCGGCCCGCGATCCTAATAATTACCGCACCGGGAACGAGGTCTTCATCGTAACACACGCCGCTCTCGTTCGCCTTCACCATCTTCCGTGCTGTTCTTCCTCTTACGTCGTAGAATGGGACCACGAACTTGCGAAATCCTTCGGTCGATTTACTTTAGAATGGTCGCGTGAGACGAGGACGCGTTGGAAACGCAGGCGGTTGGTTAACTTTGATTTACGAAGATGTCCTGTAATACGTATTAATTAATAACGTTATGCAAAGCGTACAAGACTGAGAAGTCATGTCCGTTGTTAATTCCTATTAAGAGATAGTTTCAAGAAGAAGAAATTGAGTTTAAGAAAATGGATTGAACTTTTATACATCTTTGCAAAATCTCAAAAAATAATACTCCCAACACCTCGTAATCGAAAGAGCTACATCAGCGATACGAGGTATCCCAGATTCGTAACTTCAAACTTTTCTCTTCGGTTCCACCTACGCTCTCGTATATTCCAGAAACCCGGCATCAACGGTTTACAAAAAACCCTGCAACCACGAGAAACTTCAAACAAGCGTTCCAGGTGGCATTTACACGCTGTCGATCGACCGTGTATACCGCATCGACTCGTCGCCATCGTGTATAAAACTGTCCGCGGCGAGCGTTTCTTCCGTCTTCACAGCTTCCTCGCTTCCTGCCTAACGGAAAAGATGTTCATATGATCGAACAACGGTGCGTTGGAATAATCGTTTCGAAACTCTCTATGATTAGATTATAGTTAAACGCGCTAGCAGCGAGTCTTCTCTCTCTCTCTCTCTCTCTCTCTCTCTCGTTCCTCAATGTTTACGTTATATCGTCTCATAGAACGGACGCACAGCACCCTCAACATCTATTTCTGTGTCATCGGTAAGTACACAAACTCACGGCTACGGTACACGATGAGCCGGGAGGGGCTCGAAAAAACAAATTACAAATGATTCTTGACGGGAGGCTCGATTCGAGACGCCCGCCCTCGAAAGTGGATATTTCCGAGAGGCCGGACGCTATCGCCTCTCCTTGTCTTCCTTTTACCGATACATAGTGGCCAAAGGAAGGGCGATAGGTGGCGCGGTAAACGCGCATTCCCTTCAGCGGCACCTCTCGAGGACTCTATTTCCGTGTCATTGATATTACAATGCTGGAGAGCGCGGACCAAGGGAACACGAGCTGAGAACACGAATTATAATGACACTCGACTGGCAGCCGGCCTCCTCGGAGGCAAACACGCTGTCTCCGGCCAGTTCGTGCATAAATTTATCGGCTTTCGGAGCTGTCTCGACGGATAAGACGAGGATAGGGTGAACATTCCAAGGAGGAAATTGGAGTTTGTTTTTGGGGATAGATCGATGGCAAAGGAACTTGTGTTTCGAATCGAAGTTTTTATTTGCTTTGGAAGTTGTAAGAATAAAGATTTACACGTGGAGTCACTAGGTGGTGACTTACGAAGCTTACGTTGTAGCGTGCTATCAAAATGTTGCTTGATATCTTCCTGTAACAGCTATTCCAGTATGTTCACAGTCGAAAGATGTAAATTTCTTGTAAGATTTGGATGTACGATATATTATATCGAACAGGCTAACGAATGGAACGGGCATACAAAAATACTCTTAGAACATAGATAAAATCAGTCGATTAAACTAACTCATCGCGCCATTGAGGTTGCACGCGAGTGACATCAGACAAGACTCACAGATCGGTAGAGAACAGGCGAAGCACGAGTCATTCTATCCCAGCAAATGCAGCGAACGTCACACACACGAGGTCGAAAGACGTGGATCTCGTGGGCCGGTTTACACGCGGCGTCTCGTAATCCTGTGCAGCGCGAAGATCTCTCCTCGAGGAGTCCTCGGAACGAGAATGTTTACATTGGACCGCATTGGTGGCAGCTCGGTTGAACCGCTTCCATCGCGGACACAAAGAACGTTTTATAGTCTGGCGTCCCCGGCGATGGACGTAGAAATTCCACCCTCGTCACGGCGTGTCGCGGCCGGCGACAAAACACCACAAAGCCAGCCTTGTTAATTACAGCCGGCGTAACCGGCTCCATCTGCATCCGCCGCCGCCTTCGTCGTTTTCCGAATCCGACGAAAAAAACCGGCTCATTGAACGAACGTCGCGATCCTATCGTCGGTACGACGGTATAAAGTAACTGGAATCGAAACACTGTTAAACAACGTCGTGGTAACTGCTCGTTCGTCGTTCGATTTCCGATGTGTTTTGACTTGCCATTACTTAGGTTGCTAGATGGTTATACGTTTATGGGAGATTGGAGGTGTAAAAGTTTACAAATATACTCGTAATATTCCCTTCATATTTCTTCAAGTAAAATATATAAATTCAATAAGAAGATTTCTCGTTGGTAATTTGTAGTAATTTGTTTGCAACGATAATGACCAGTCATTCTGTTAGTGCTGTTTCTGTGGTGTTCCGTACGAGTCTAGAGATCCAACCAATGTTACGTCTGGTCGTTATCGTTCTAAATGTCAGCACAAATTTTTCATAAACTATGCTCTTATCGAGGAAACGAAGCGAAGTGATTTATGGTATATACATATATAGGACATTGCGAAATATAGTTTACAATAAACTATGAAAAATCTCGTACGATGAGTTACTTGTTACACTATTGGATCCGATATTACGTGTCGTCTGCATTAAATTTACTTCGAAGAAATAAACTGCAGTAGAAGACGATCTTACGTAACAATCGAATTTTAAAACAAATATCACATCTACGCACGTGATCGGATAAATATTTGAGAGAATTCACTTAATGAATATCTTTCGTTTAAAAAAGCAACCTAACAAATATCTTTATGTTTAGAATAGTTTGAAAAGGCCAAAAACTGGCAAATTCCTGGGTATCGATCGTCGATCGACGAACTCTCGGTCCGGAGCACGCGGTCGTTTATTCCGGGACGGCGATCGTCGGCTCGGGATTGTTTATACTGGGTGAGACAGAAATACAAGAGTGTCGCTGGGACGCGAAACATCTGTCGCGGGGACCGTGCAGGCGTCGGCCTGGTCACGCCGCGACTATTTTCGCTTCGCGCCGCGCGATTACGCGACTGACAGTCAGTGACAACCGCTTTCTCGCTCGATTTTCTCATAGGTAACCAAGTTGACAGCGTCCAGAGACACTTCCTTGAAGTCGGTCGCCGCTCTCGACCACCCATGTCTATCTCTGCGTCGACTGTCGCTCGAAATGCCACGTCGAAATACCCTTCGTGCGTATTGAAGATGATGTTTAATATTCCGTGGATCGTATTGTTGCGTTCATCAAATTTCATGTTCTGTGATGTTGTGAAGGAATGACAAAACGAGTTCTTTCACTTAGATCTTTACACTTAATATTAAGCTAGATATAGAAGTTCGATGAAACGAAATTTATAATTTTGTCACATAATTAAAAAGTATACTTCATTGCTATTAAGAACGCGTAACGCAACTTCACATTTCGTCATTTCTATCCTTCTAAATCGGAGATTATTTATAATTTCGTTGGTGGTGGGGAAAATGGCCTTGAACAGCCAATTGATTTCGGATGTACACTAGCTGCCGCTTATGCCGCCTAACTCCATTAGCCCGTAATCTTCGTATGTACATACTCGGCTATTAAATAGCGAGAAAATTGCTTCGGTTCTTGTGTTAGTCATTAAATCAGTAATGCCGCATAGGAATGCAGCACTGCGAAATAAAACATGCGCATAGTGATAAATGGTACTCTTAGAAAACTACTAGCAGGAAGTGAGTATTTCAGTGGAGTGAACTCAATGAGGAATGAACTCAACGACGATGGTGTACGGGTGGTCATCCGAGAACAGTGTTATTATAGCTGTAAAATAAACGTAACCGACGTTCTTGAAATATGTGTGAACATTCTTTTAATCGCATTTTATCACGTTAAATTGTTTTTAACGAATCACGTAGTTAAATCGTTTTAACGTTTGTTTCGTTCCGCACGATGTTTCTACACTTTCGCTTTATCGCCATTAAAGAATATTACTCGAATATCTTAATTCCATGGAAGTACATAATCTTCGAAATTACATTAAACCTGCCTACTAGCGTTTCGAATAACCTGATACGTTTTAGTTTCGCATTACCAGCATCCTCTTCGACTAAACTCTAATTCCAAAAATCCTCGCAGGGTAAAATTAAGTTCCAATCATTGGTTACGTTGGCAAATCGAGAACGAACGACTACCACGTAGCTCTAAGTACGTAAAAATAAGCGAGTCGAAGCAACAACTCATTCCAGCACCCAATTGCTCATCCAGCTCCCTGATGCGCTTGCATAAACGAACAATAATTCCCAGCTACCGATCACTACTGTATCATTCAATTTCCATACATGCGTTCTCAGCTCGTTTTACGTAGCCTGCAGCGTGTCTACCGCGTTCCGCGGTTTCCGTCCTGCAGCAGAGCCGATATTAAATTCCGCTTTCGTTTTCGGAGGTAGAAAGATCAGCAGGAGGCGGGTTCAAGGCCTCGCCGGAGAAAACGGCAGCTGTCTCGACGGACGCGTAATACCTGTTTGCCGTACGATTCGAACGTGACCAGGGGTGGTGTTTCGATTTATTAAAAAGGCGGGTATCGCGTAATCGCGAGCGTGCCCGACACGAATCTTCCTTGACACGAAACTTTGTCGTCCTCGTGGTGGACGTGGATGTACACGACAAAACCTGTCGTTAGGCAAAATGTCGCCTGGCGGGCTTGCGTGCAGGAATGTAACGCGAACCGGCCATTACGCGACGCGGTGTCACCCGGAGCTCGGTAATTTCGTCGAAAGCCCAACGCTACGCGATGCTTTGAGACGTCGCAAAAACCATGGGTCTTGCATTCTTGCCATTTCCGACGATTTTGCCCGTGCACCGTTCTTCGTGCCGCGGCCTTCCTTTTTCTTTCTTTTTCTTCTCCTGTGGTACGGGGTTTCTGCTGGAGGTGAGCACGTCGCGTCGCCGCTAAATTATTTCGTTCCACTTTTCAGCCGGTGGCCGACCCATGCACGAGAAACGAGCGTTTACCGCGATCGCTGTAGCTACAGTTTTATTCATCTCCCCAGAAGAGTAGAAAATGATCTCCCTTAACGAAAACACGAATTCGAACGAAGCCGTTACTTTAAACAGATGGCCGGACAAGTAAAGAGGAATTATAGAAAATGAAAGAAAAACTGGAAACAAAAGCTCGAGGTTCTTCGTTTCCACGTGTCGCATTTCCATTGTCGCAAATTAACCGTCTGATCTGTTTAAGATCCACTAGTAATATCTTCGAAACGAAAGAAAAAAGAACAGATCAACGAAATTGTGTCATGAACGACGTTTTCTAGTTTGTACCATCTATATCCGGCACTGTCTTTGTTTCCAATTGAACAATGGTCGCAAGGCGTTTCCTCTTACCTCTTGCTTTTTCGTTCGACGTAGACGGCCGTTCCGACGATTGACAGCGTGTGCACGCGAATCCACACGCCTATCTATGAGGCTCCGCAGAACATATGTTACGCGAGAAGTTAAATTGTGGCAGTGGAGGTCGATAAAATGAAGGATAAATCGGGATTCGCCTGAACACGCTAATTATCTTCGGACAAGACACGGACGAGATGGACAATTAGCGTATTCCTTTCTGTTTAATTTTTGGAATAGTTGGAGGACTTTCTGTACGTGGCGCTTACGCAACAGTGTCAGTCCATCGCTGTTTTTCCACTGCTATGAAGTAGCGTTCTGCGTTTACCGTCGTAAAAATTTCAGAACATCTGCCCAAGCCGTGAAAACGTATCGCGACACAGATCAAAATTTAATTGTGCAACTTTTACCATACTCGATAAGATGATGCTTCAAAAGTTCAGATACGCGACTAACTCAAAATTCACAAAATCTGAGCTTATATCGGTATGATTTTTAATTCGGCAATCGAAAGCAGCAAAAAGCTCGACTTGCGAAGCATGAACTGGCTCTGATCCAAGACGAAAACGCGTTGAGAACGTCGACGGTTTCGCGACAAAGCGCGACGTTCCGTCCCGTTGCGAATCACCTTCGATCCAGCCGAACTATCTCGGATATCTGGAGCTAGTCCCCCGTAACGGAGGATCCGGTGGAAGAACGGACGAAAGAAACGCAAAGAAGAAGAAGGGACCTCGACTCCGATCCCGACAGAAGGACCTTGGCGAAGAAGCAGAGTAGCAGGCGGTGAAGTAAGAACTCGGAATCCAATCGATACAAATTGGGAATGCGATGACGATGCGTGTTTTCACTGGTCGAACAGGACCAGTCCAGCCCGGAAAAATAACGAAAGCCGCAATTATCGGCTCGTTTTGCCGATTTGTGGCCAGCGTGCTGATCATTAGGATCGCGGCGGAAACAATGGCACCCAGGGTGTCAGAAATAATACAAATAACCGGGCCGGTGAAAGTGCTGTTTAGCCCGTAATTTCCTTTCGTGGCGAACACGTCGGAGGGCGGGGCACGGTCGCACCTTCGATATTCTTCCTCCGTGCTTCGCCACCCCCTCGTGCGTCTTCTCTGTTTCTTTGTTACTCGCTGCACAGGTTCGAAGGAAAAGAAAGGAAGGTTGAACGAAGAGGAGAAGCGGGTGGATCGGGTGAGATGCGGTTTTCTACGATGGTAGAGTCATCATCGTGCATTGTTTTTGCGTGGAAAGTTCGTTGTCATCGCAGGGAAAAAGGTACCGGCGTGACCATCCGTCCCGGAGGAAATCGACGTTGTTTTGTCGATTTTGGCGCGAAGGCTCGAGAGCCGTTCGAGATCTGATCGTTGATTTGGGGACACGGTTTTTGTCGACGAAGGGAGAGTTGAATGCTACTCGTGGAATCGGGCCGTGGGAGACTCACGGGACGCTGCATGGTTTGTACAATTTAATTTTGCGGTTAGTTAATTGCGAATGGCGGAGTTTGGCAAAGAAAGGTACGCTGTTGGTTTTTCGGTATAAATCGAGGTGAGATTCGAGGTTACCGATGGAGTCGATTCGTCGGTTTCTTGATTGGATATTTTACGTGCAACGTGATACATATTTTCTACATGTGCTATAACTTTATTTTGGTCCTATATCGGAAATATCTTCTAACTCGTTGTTACGCGTGTTCTACATGTTCCACAACGGTTTATTCCTTCCGTTTTGGCGAAACGATTACGCAAAATGGCAAATCGACGTATGTCGCAATCGAGGGACCAAGGACTTGGGTTTGGCGTTCGCCTTGATCCTACGGATCCAGAATTCAGGTAAAGATGCCAAGTTGTTGGGACACAATACGCCTCTCAGCAGGCAAGTTATTATTATCGGCTCGCCATTGTCCGACTGTCAACAATTAGTTTAGATGATGCTTCAACATCCTGTCGAACAATGCCATGTGAACTGCGCGTCTCGCTCCGGGCTTCCTGGAGAATGTGATCGTTCGGGGAACCGTATCCCTCCCTTATTCCTTCCTGTCCTTCGCTTTTCAAGTTTCGGACAGATTTGCGCAACTTTCGCGTGCGAGTGACTGACGACGTTAACATTAGCGTAGAAACCTTTTCTGGGATTTTCGAATCACATTAACCATAACTTGTCAAAATCGTAATTTACTACAGCTGTGAATCTCTTACAATTTAGATACTATGATTTTTTCGTAACGAACATAGAATATCGTGAACTCCGTGCCATTATCCATTCAATAAACGAAAACCTTCCCATTCAGAAGGATCTCTAAAACCGCGCAAACAGCGTGTCAAAAAAGATCACCTCGAGAAGGTTCCCCACGCGAAACTCAACTCCCGGCGAAAGCTGAAGAGAGCACCCAATCTGTAGGGCCTAGAGCGAACGACAAAAGACGAGGGAACGGGGAGAACGAGGGTCCTGGGGCGGTTGCATCGGACCGATGGCAGGCGGCTCGCAAGGATGATACAAAATATTAATATCGCGCGCGTTTCCCTCATAACTCACGGGCCGGTGAACGCGTTACGCACGCTCGACGGCGTCTATATCCCGAGGGATGACGGCGTGGGGCCCCAGGATAAGCAGGATGCCGGGACAGAGGGCTTGACTGGCTTTCGAGAGTCCGGGGGGCGCAGGGGGCGCGTGTCTTTGTGCTTTTAAAGGCTCAAGGACCCATTGTGGCGTCGACGAATCTCGCGTGCGTTCTCGAGGAGCCGAACGTCCGCGTTGGAAAAGCCTCCCCGCGGCCCCCGCGGCCATTATGCGCCGACATAACTCGTCAAAAATATTGTGATTGGTCGGCCATTGAACGCGACGTTACCTGGCCGTGTGTCCGCGAGTGAAAAAAGCGTCCCGACAATGGGGACAGACAGAGCGTGTACGAGGTTCGGTGAAACTAGGCTGTTCTTTCCTTTTATTTTTCCTGCTTCACCCCGCCTCAGCCAGGTACTGGCGGAACCGGAGGACTAGCAGGGTCTCCGTGGGTTAAAGAATATCATATTTTCTCGGTCGATGCGCAACGTGTCTCTGGGATTCCATATGACGCATGGACAAAGAGACCGGCGGAATATGGATCGGAAAAGTCTTGAGGATGATGGAGTTCGACGCGAGGAAACCTCGCAATCTAGGTATTAGGGGGTGCGCGTTTTTGGCGGCCTGGTTTTATTTTGAGTACCATCGGTGCCTCTCCGGCATTCCAGACTAATGCACGCGAATTTTAGATGTTTTTTTTTCTCGTTTAGAAGAGGGGTTGGAACGTGGGTGAATTCTATGGATGGAATTGTTGCAATTTATGGAACTGGCTGGTAGTATCAGAAGAACTTCTTCTGCTTGTTAGATCTTTCTGTTTGCCGAGGGTTAGTTGCTGACGGTGTATTGTTAGGGAGTTTTCGGTTACAAGTGGCATTTGGACGAATCTCAGATAGTTTGATGGGTTAGGAAATGATTTTCATATATGAGGGTCCGCTTCCAAACGTTTCTGGTTTACACAACAATACCGTTCTCCGACGAACCCAAAAAATCCACTCCATCAATCTCTAAATCAATCCCTTTTCTCATCTGTCATGTCGTACGATTACCAAATCGTTCGTTGACTCATTTTTCCCGAAACAACCCCTCCTTTTGACGAGCCACGTCCGAGTCGACGCGCAGCTATCTTCAACCTCGCAGAGACGGAAGGCGTTCCGCGAACCTTGGCGAACCGCGGCCCAACTTTGGCGAAAGCAAGGCGGGCGAGTATCGCGAATCCCGCCGGTCCTCCGCGGCCTTTTGGCCGCTTTTAGGGCTGCCGCGATGATGTTGCAAATTTAATCATCTGCATACTTGCCGATTACACGGAACGCCGATCACAGGGGTCACGCCGCGGGGGTTGCTTCGTCCGAACTCCGTTTACGTTTAGGCCGCATACTTTGTGCGTCTGTAGACATACCCTCTGCCTCCCTCCATCACCGCCGGAAGCGCAACACAGCCCTTCCGCAAACGCTTCCACGCTTGCTTTGTACGAGCCCCCTCGAATCTGCGATATCTGTCCTCCTGGTCGAAACGTACGTTTCTATGATTTGCTTGCGAGATTTTGAATTCGAGTCATAGAAGCGAAGTGATCTTCCTTTGCTGTATGATGATACAAATCGACGTCAGGAATTTCAACGAAGATCGATGTGCGAATAGACGATAATTAGGATCGACGGTTTCATGGTGCTCGAAGATATTAATAGAAGATGCAACTTTGCTTCTGACATTGATGAAAAGAAAGAAATCGCGGAGAAATTATTTTTCTCTTCAAGAATTATTTTAATATAACCTGAATGCGAGTAAAATATTGGTGTCGCGTTAAAAAATGTAGTTAGGCTTCGTTAGAAGAGAAGGATACATGCTACCGTCATGGTTACTGTGTAATGAATTAAATAGGAATCTTGTCTTCAAAGATTCGCTTGTCCAACGTCGCAAAAGCCATAATCACATTGAAGATACAACTGTTGCTTGGTTGATTTAAATGACGAGATAACTCGATGTTAAAACCGTCTAGTGTATTTAAAAATAATTAATAAATAATAAATACAGAGTATGTTCGCTCGGTACTAACTGATTCGCTAAAGACTGTGTATAAATCGCTAATAAGATCGCACGAGACTGAGACTGACAAACTGGTCACCTTACGATCGCGTTTAGTAAATTTGCATTCGCCTTTGTTAGATGGTTACACGTAGCGGCGACATTGTTTTTGCGCGGAGTTTACTTATTATTACAGTATGTATGTCCTAACGATGTTGATACTCCGAGGCAAGACAACAACGTGGCTCGAATTGTCCATTAGCTCGTGTGCCTCTACACAACAGATAGAAACAATTAGGTATTCAAACGAAATTACATGGTGGAGTTCCGACGATCAGCAGCAGGTTAAATCGAAAGGTAAACAAAAACGTCGCAGAGCGATAGGTTTGCAGATACAATATTATTCCGCATTAGCGGAGGGATCGCAGGAAAGAACAGGGGGTGGATAGGAAAGAAAAGCAGGGGCGGTCGGTGTCGCGACAAGGAACATCGGAACACGAGAGCAACAAGTGGTAGATGCGAAACGGAGATCGACGGATGTCAAGTCGTGGGGAAATAAAAAAGTCACCCTTGTGCCTGACCGGGGGTGGCGTGGCTAATAAAGGCTTGCGACAACAAGCGACAAGAGGGGTTGCCGTGCCTGGAAGGAGAGAAGAATCGAGGGTAAAAGGGAAAGAACCAAGAGGCTTAAACGCTTCTCAACGACACAATGGAATTTTATCGGGACCCTTTCTCCATTTTTTTCTCCCTTTTCCTCTACCTCACTTCCAATGATTTAGATATTCGCAGTGTACACTTGATCTTTTTCGTTGGAAGATTTTTTCGTAAAGTATCGAATTTTTCCGCTTCTACGATATGTTTATAGGAAGATGTTCGTGCTACAGCATTTTTATGAATTATAACTTTTGATATTTTTAATCTTCCGCTTGATCAACAATCACGAAATAGATGTACGTAATATGTAGATATATTATCGCCAATCAGGTTGTAATTTCTAACATTTTCCAATTCGTTGCTTCACCTTCAAATCAATATTCCATTTCGTCAGATCAATGCATCGTTCGATGCAATCTACTTCAGCCTTTCGTTTCTCTCTCGTCGGATGAACATTCCACTCTACACGTACCGAATAACTTCTCAAAATTCTGTTTCTCCAACTTCCGTCTTCAACAATGGTATTAACAAAATCAGACAGGGGTGAGTAAAAAAAAAGGAGAGAAAGTAAAGAAGCCGCCCTGTCGAGCAGTAGCCGGTATTTAATTAATTTCAGATCGAGGCTTTGATCGAAATATCGTGGGCTCACCCTGACGGAAAACAAATCCACGCTCGCGCGCAATTCCCGGCTGCTTAGCATTACGTAAAAACCAATTACGCGGGAATGCCTCTGTTGATTGGCAACAGAGATGGCCCGCGGGGTTCGCGACGCCGTAATCGAGATCGAAAATGCCTCGGGTCTGTTGTTCCAGCGAAAATGTAGCCGATGTCAAAAGTGGCTGGACAAGAGGGTGTACACGGGGACGAAAAGGGAGTGCAAAAAGGGGATGGAGGAACGGAGACGACGAGCTGGAGGGGGGTGGATGGCACGTGTCACTTTGAAGAACGCTGTCCATGGGGAGATACGAGATCTCGCATACTGGAGCAACAATTTTCCAGCGAATCTCGTTAAGTTTTCATTTGCCAAATGCAGATGCCAGATCCCCGGATCACCGAGTGACTTCTGACCGTTCAACCGATTGCCATTCGCTCGTGGCAATTTACCAGCTCTTTTTTTTCGTGTTTTCTTCCTTTTTTTTCAACGGTGATCCGTTGGTCGGTTGGTTGGCGATGTCGAACAGTTCGGAGTTAGAGAGTTGGGATTGCGGCAGCATCGAACGTGTCAGGCAAATTTCAGTGTATTTCTGCCGTACGAAGCGAAGTCTGATTCGGATTGTTAAACCATAAGTACGTACCGGTAAATTACGAGTACTTGAAACGCGACAAATATAACGTTAGTTGGCCGATTCTTCCGCTTCTTTAACTTAAATGAGACTCTGTTATAATAGAGTTTCATTTATAATAGCTACAGAAGTGGGTTAGGTTGAAATAGAATTTAGATGCTCGTTATAAGTATAGACCACAATTATGTCTATGAACTGGGTCTATAATCTACATTTTTATATGTTGGAATACAACGATATTACACGCATAGGCACAAATGCTCTTACACGGACATCCGCACAGGCATTTGAACAGGACACTTACACAGGTCATACTCGTTACTGTATAGAGAGTGGGGTTCAAAAAATGTAAGGGGACACTACCTATGTCTAGTCTGAGAGTAACTGACCAACAATTTTTACATACGTTGTTAATTATATCACTCGCTTATATACATTTGGTTCTGTAGTTTTGTTCAATAAATATCACTGAATATTATTTTAACATAAACATTGTGTCTTCCACAGATTATTAATCTTAACTTTAAGATTAAGTTCTAACATTACACGTAAATTTGACCAAAGAACGACTAACTTTCTCTAACAAATTATTTCGCACAGGCGATAGAACATTTTATTGCACCCTCTGCGTTTATTTCGTATCTTAATCCTGAGTTTCTCTATCGATAATAAACTACTAAATTAAAATCAAATAACGTTTCTATGACTATTATCGCTGAAGCAGGTTCATCGCTTGTGTTCACAGAACGCATTCCATCTTCTTCCATTCCAAACAACACGACAAAACAAACACGAAATTCGCTTGCGCACGTTATAATCGTTCTACTAATTAACACATCGCAGTACCGTTTCCCGTTGAGCGCGATTTTTCGGATAATCCGCGCTCCCTCGACGAGGAATTTCACGTCCCCGCGGTCGGGGCATCCACGCGAACGAATTCATCGCCATGGATCGTTAAAAACCCGTAACGTCCCGTAATTTAAATAACCAAGCCGGATGCCAGCCAGCCTCTGCCGTCCATTACGATCGGAATTCAACGAATCCCGCGGCCCTGGTGCGGCGCGGCGACGGAGCTCGGTCGTCGCGCGGAAATTACATCAATCGGCACGAAATTTCACAAGATTGGTCCAACACCTCATCCTCCTCTTCGTCCCTCTGCTTCGGATATACCTTCGCGCTCCGCTCCAGACGATGCTCCGACGCTTACTCCTCGTGTAATCCCCGCCAAGGCCGGGCGTAACGTAATTCATATTGTCGTTATACGTGATTCCCGGGTTGATTACCAATAACGCCGAAATGGATACACACGGACCGCAGGGTCTTTCACGGCAATAAAAAAACGAGGAAAAAGAGTAAGCCAGGTGTGTGATCCTTTCCATGGCCGTTTTGCGAGCTTCCGCTTACTTTGACGCGGTTATTTTTATTTATGAAGAGGATTTTAAGTTACTTTGCGAAGTTCGTGTTTTTAAAGTTTCAAAAGTTAAGTTTAAGACGTTAAGACGCTAATGTAATTTCTAACGAAGCAGTTTTAGAAAAAGCTTGTTAAATATCTGCGAAAGCTTAAATTCGCCCTTGGCTACGTTGAATTATTAGGGATGGAAATGGACCAAAATTAATCTGCGATGTTCACGTATGCGCTACGGGAAGATACTTTTATTTTTGGATGCTCGACGATACCGAAGAAAAAGATTCTTAACGTATATCCGAAGTCGGGCCAAATTGGTCTGTAGGATTATAAGCGTTAAGACAAAGATAATGAGAATCACTGAATGAAAACCGCAAACCACGGACCAATATAATGAGATTTAAATTACTGCGAGACGGTGACATAGTATCCTTTTTACCAATCGCCTCTACGAGCGCCGTCCCTTGACCGGTAACCAATTAGGGATGGAAATTTGATTCGAAGCCTCAGCCCCGAAATAATCGATTGTTGTTCGCCCAGAGGTCCTTCGAGATTCGTTAATCCGTGCCGCGATCCCGCCAATTCACGAGTCTTGCGGCGAACATGATTATATGCGAGCATCTGTTTACTAATCACGGTAGGGTTTTATTTCGTTTCTGGCTTGGATAGATAAAGTAATAGAATAGTTTTCTAAACGTGTCAACGTACGTAAACGTGTCTTTTATAATTTTCAATCGATTATTGCCAAGCAACGTATGGAGCAAATTCAAATGCTCAGATTCAGGTCCTACAGGGCAGAGTATTAAACATCTATTCGAGCATTGCTGATTCTCACTCGGATGAAGTAGACCGCAATCCTTCGCCGCTCTTCCTACCCCTCTTTCATCCTTGGAAATCGATTTCTGATATCGAAATAGTTTCAATCGAGGTCAACAAATATTGTAAAAGCATTTCGTTGACAATATTTACTGTCTGCCATGAAAATAATAAGACAGGAACGCGATAAGCCATATATCGAATCATAAATTACGTCGGTATATTCCCCAAATTTCTATCCTACTCGCCTTAATTATCATAAAATATACAAAACCCTTTTAATCCGATTAAAGTAGAACATCCTCATCTACGTTTAAAATCCAATGTATATCAACTAATGTCATCAAAATGAGTGGCCTGGCACCGCATCAAGGGACAATTTGTCAGGTAGCTGATCATCGTTCGAGCGTCGAAACGAAATGAAACCAAAAGGGAACGAATGAAAGCGGCAATGACACGGTGTAGCAGCTGCTCGCACACGCGGCTCTTCGTCCGACAGGTAACGCGGCTTTTTTCCGGCCGGCGCTTTTTGTCAATCAATTAAAGAGCATTCGCCGTAATTTAGAACGCATTAAGACAGGACTCGACGATCCCTTTGGCATTCCACGCATCGTTTCCGTCGTCGACCTTCGACGCGCATCGCGTCAGTGAAAGACGAATTGAAATGCGTGATGTCGCTATCTTAGAATGGTTGTGTCGCGCTGCTTTTTATATCTCGAGGCGCGTTCCGATGCACTCAGGTGTCCGGCGTTAGATCCAAAGACGTATCCCCTAAAAATATCCGAAAACGTTGAAGTTTCGTTGAAGGCAAAGATATAAATATTAAGATGCAACGAGTGAAATAGCATTTTTAATTGAAAAATCAAATAAGAAGACGCTAACTTCTAACATGGAAGTAATTGACGATGTACGGAATTTCAAACTGCTTCTTTCTAAAGATATAGTATTCTTCAATTATATTCTACATTGTATGCTTGATATAGATCGATCTATTATAATATGCATGGATTTATCAATAAGGAAAGACCGAAAGGAAACAACTGCAACCACGTTTCTCATCGTTTGACCTGCATTTCTTCCATAACGACGTCCCGTCAATAGACGCGGCTGGAACAACACCGATGGCGTGACACACCGATCGAACATCGGCGTAATCGTAAACGTGGATTAATAATTACTGGAGCAGTAAATGACAGAACATTGAACGTTCGCCTCGTCATTACTCGGAACGAGCTAGGTCGAGATATCGAACATCTATCCAGCCATTAACGTCATCCTCGTAAGGGTGGGACAGCCTGGAATATTCCACCTACATTTCTACCCGACTTTCATCCGACCCTCGATTCGAAATCGATTCGCGGCTACGAAACGCGCAACGAAACGAAATACCCGACGCGATTTCCATTCCATCCTATGCTCACCGCCGATCGGCAAATATTAAAGCGAAGCTTCGAATGTTTAACCCCAATCTGGTCAATAATACCTCTTGCTGTCTTTTTTCCCCTCTTTTATTCAATTTTTTGTGCAATCCTTCGATTCGATGTTTGTTTTTTATTCTAAAGACAGAATAGAATCCCACGAGTGTTTAATCGTTTCTCACGTACGCATAAGATTCCGAACAAAATCTAAAGAAATCGCATTCGAACGAATTGTTTAAATTCTTCTAGAATCTAAATTTTTCAGTGTATTATTTAAACAATTTCAGATTCGTACCAGTATCCCTTAGATTTCGAATTGAATCTAAGGAAACCATGTTCTTTCAGAGCACTAGCTGACAGAAGACGCACGTATCTTGAAATTAAATCGGTAGCCATTAACTACCAAAGTTCGACGACTAACTAGCAAAACGAAGAATCATGTAACGAACGATATCTCCGGCGGAGCTTCTCCACTCCCCGTTATAGAATCTCCTTGGAAGATCGAATTTTTCGGTTCCTTCTATCAGCACCCTTCATAATTCTCGGCGTTCTCATAGATTCCCAATAACAATTCCTCGAAGAAGACAGAACTTCCACTGCTCGTGGCGTATCGCATTCATCTAAATTGAGTCACGATACGGATACGCGTCCTAAGACAAGAAGAAGGAAGAAAAGTCAAGGAGAGAACGAGGCGGTAGGAACGAAGGAAGGTCGGATCGATCATTATCGAAATCAATATGTGCCCTTCGATCCTTCCACGGCTGATCGAGTCTCGTAGATAACGGGGATGGGGCAGCGGAGATTTTAGCGGAGCTTTAAAATTTCGGGGTCACGGCCAAGATGCGATCTACCGACGTGGCTTTTCTCTTTCACGAGAGGCGTCGATTCGAAAGAGGAAAAGATTCCATCAGGAAAACGCCTCCCCGTCTCTTTAGCGGTGAACTCGATAATCCGATAACGCGTTCGGATTAAACGTTCCTGCCTCATACCGTCATAACATTTTATAATTCCGGTCACATTCGACATTTTATTCCGACTAGTTCGTATTTGTGTTATTTTCGAAAGCAGTTCAAAATTTGGCTATATCTTCGTATACAAAAACCTACATTTATATTCGCGTATTTCTTCAACGAAATATTTTACGATAGAAATACGACAGTGGAGGAAAATTTTAGTTAAAGTCGAATTAGCCGAATTCCATGTTGACTCGAATTCGCTTATTCGAAAGTGCACTGTAAATTAGCAAAATGGCCAGTGATTTATAAACGGCGATGTACTTGTGAAATACCGTGGACATCACTCAGCATCAATCTTTCAAAATCCATCTCGTCGAAACGCGCTTCTTACGCGTTCCCATTTCGTCCACGACGTCGTTTCGTCGTTTCACATGCGAAGACAGCATTAGGCAACGTTAAAGTGCACCGAAACAGACAGAAGCCAACGGGACTGATCTCCCACGGTGGCTGATGTCAGAAGACGTGCGCGACAAAGTACATGTCACGCCACTCCCGCTTCGTTTAAGTTAATTGTTGGCCCTTCTTTCCTCCATCCCGGCTGCAGCTTGGCCCGGCCGATTTCATCACTCTCTGCCGATTCGTTTCTCCTGCCTGCCGCTCTGTCCTCCTTTTTCGATATACAGCCTCGTCATTCTGCTTGAATAAAAACTTGGCGATTACGCGCTGGTCATCCAGCGAGAACCACTGCCCTTCTTATGGCTTCTTGCGGGCTTGAAGTCGTGATCGATGGTTTTTGGGTGGATAATGGCTGTTCTGTTTGGAATAATGTTTAAAGCATACGGAGGATAGCGTGGATTTTGTAATGGTCATAGGCGGACCTGTATTGTGAACTGTTTATGATCATAAAGTTATCGTTTTGGTTTCTTTTAGCCTTTTTAGTTTGATATCGAATAGCGTTGGATATGATCTGATTGTTAGGTAGTCGATATCGAATATCTAAATCTTAGAATTACGAAGAACGCATAAGTACAAAGTAATTTAACTCGCTTCGCATATTCCACTATACATTAATCCTATTCGATTTCACAATACGACGACTTTGAACTTTGCATTAATCCTTCATTACCTTCGTCTGTCAGCCTCGAACTTCGGCATACTCTGGTCGAAACGTTCTTCCAAAATTATGGAAACCCATCCTGTCAAATCGGCTGTAAAGAATATCGTTCGACTTATTTCTTTCTTTTAAAAATCGCCGTTTCGAAGGAATCGTGCCCGGTTGAGTGGCACTGAAAGCACGATGTCCGACGCAAAAACAGCAAACGATGACGGAGGGAAGTTCTCGAAGAACTCTCGAAAAATAATTATCCGCTTAGAAAGGTCGACGATGAATCTTTGTCGTTGTACCGCATCCAACTCTTGTCTCCCGCTTCAAAAATCTTTACCTGCGTTTCCAATCACGGACAATTTAGCAACTCGCAGTAGGTGAATGTGCCCGGGAATATAAAAACAGAGATCCGTTTTGACGTGGTATCTGTGCTTTAGGATAAAAGCATTTTATCTTTGATACAGAGCTGTATTATTCGACTCTCCATTTCCTGTACCTTTATTTACAAATATCAAAGAACCAGGACCACATTTTTCTCTTATATTCCATCTAATTTGATCTAATTCAATCTACAATTAATCCCTACGTAAAGACCAGCGAACCTTCATTACCACTATATTCCAAACTAAATCCTATCTAAACAGTTACACGTATTCAAGCCACCGAAACTCCTTCTGGGCGCTTTCACAATCGCAGATAGTCGGCGGAACCGAAAGGAATCTCACATGGCGTGGACAATAGATCTCTCGAATGGCCGTAATCTTCTTTTCGAACTGTCATTCCCGAGCACGATGCTGTCGTGGTGGCGCGACAAAGCAGTCGACTTCCCAGCCGGGGAATCTCCGAGACGGGGCTAATCCTGTTACGCTTTTGCGGATCGTTGACGTGCACGTGATGTCACCAACCCGAGGCTCACAATACCGCGGTGACTCGACTCGAATCGGCTTTCGTGCTCCCCCGAATCTTCTATGGAGGGTCGACCCGGAAACTGTCACGGGATGTCACCTGTCCAGGTATACTGGCGGGCACTTGTGCGCGACCACTCCGCCGGAACGATTTCAGCGCGTGTCGCAGCGACAAGTGTCCCTTTTTCCAGCGACAATCGGCCCGACACGGGTTGAGAAACGAGGGTGGCCCGATTTCATAAGTACCTGGCCACGCGTAGGATCCTCCAGGGAGACAAGGGTGGCTCGTTCAATTCACGCGATTCGTAGGGCGTAACGACGGGGGAAGTTTCGTTATTTTGTTGTTACTGGAAGAGCGTTAAAAGCGCCACGTTGTGGAAGATAGGAAGCGTCGTGGAAGTTTGACATTTTGCGATATGATTTGCAATCGTAGCTAGCTAATATCATTTGTTTGTTGGCAAAGTCGGTCGCAACGTTGTTGCAACCTTTGGATAAAATTCCCGTTCCACGTGGTTCGTTTCTGGAAGGCTATAGCGGCAACAAAAGTGTTGCCCCATGATCCGTCATTGCCTCTGTCAAAGAAGCATCGGTCCCGTGCAACGGTGCAGCATTACGTACTTTCTCTCGCCGATACTCGTTAGCTAACGCGTGTAACTCCGCGTAGGTCGTCCATACTCGTCCCCTGACACCAGAAGTGACCGTGGATTTCATTAACCGCGAGCGTTTCGCGGAAGATTAATGTTTCCACGGACCGCCGCCCACGCGGCTCTGTTGCATCACCGGCCACTCTCTAATGTCTTTGCGTTTGTTTCTGTTCCAGGTAAGCGAGATCGCGATTCTCAACGTTTTCCTGCGACCAGACGAAATATGAAATTTCATAATTCGATCCCTTAGCAACGTTCGACTCGTAAGAGACGCTGCGAGCGTCGAATTAACGAGGTTGAGGGATAGTTACGAACACTTTCCGCCTAAAAGTTTCATTCCGAATGTTACGAAGCAGAGGGTGAAGAAGTTATTTGGAAAATTGACGCGGGGGATTATGGTTTCAGTATATTGACTTTAAATAATTATGGAGAGATCGTTTTAGGTAAGTGAGGTTTTCGAAATCCATAGCAGGTTAGAGTGTGCTGAACTAATCTTTTCTACGTAATTAGTATCGCAATTTTGTTGTCGCATCCTTAAAAGATGGACGATAGTACACCATTCGTCTGTACCATGTCTAAAAACATCCAAAAGATCACATTGAAAAGTCGGTAAAAGTAATAATCGCCGATCCAGACGCGTTACGTAACTCGCTCGAGAGGTATCGGGTTGGTCGATCGGCGAATGCCAGCGCGGACGCGAAGGCGTGACCGATCACGTCCGTCCTTGGCATGCTCGTAATTTATGCGGGATTTGTCATTACGTGGCCGAGGAGGAAGATCGGCCGGAGTGAAAGAGTCACGCCTATCCTCGAAAATGGAAGATCGGTTAATTAGCAGCCGGTTGGCTAATGCATCCTTTTGTCTCTGGTCCTCGGAGTTATCTGATCCTACAAGCAGGCCCTTGCCGCGTCGCTGGCCACCTCCGTTGGCAGATAACCGGCCTCGATACCCGTCCACCGATGGAAAAGCCCTTTCGAAAGCGTTCTCCATGGAGCGCGACGATCGCGCCGACCGAACCGCCCTCCCGGTCGCGAGATCCACTCGCGATACGTCACGAAACCACCGTGTCGAATCTTCCCTGGGCTACGATTAGCCATTTCGGTGAGAGTGGTTTTCGTTTCGGTTCAAAAGAGAACATCCCACGAACAAAATTCGACATGCTGAAATCGACGATTTTGATCTGACAATTTATCGAAATTTCAAAGAATGTTAGATGTAACCCGTGCAATGTGTTTTGCACTCTCACGCTCATATTTCGCTAGTTTATTTTTCAAGTTAATATAAGCGTCCTTTAAATTTCAAAAACCTTCGAACTTAACCTTTCTAACAATTCTAACAAAATGTTTTCTATTCTAACAAAAATCTTTGCGAATGAAGAAATCACGAGCTTCGCGGATCACCAAACATCGCCGATACCGACACACCCACGCGACGGTCCCATAGATTGTTTATGTAGCTGGGTGTTACTTCGTTGGCCGCGGTCACGAGCTTCGTTCTCCACTGGTTGCCGACACGGACCGGCTGATTTAATCTCGCACCGTTATAATTATTTATTTGCTAATTAACCTTTCGACTGGCAGGCGTTTTCAACGGCGCCTTTCGACACGCGACGCGCGAGCCTCTCCTCATTGAGCCGCCTCACGCGCCTTGGACATTCCTCGCCATTTAATGCGCGCGGTGTTCTTCCAATGGCGAATGGTAATTAATACTTCTCCCAAGAATAACGTGACTTTATTAAGAAACATAATTATATAAACAGAGAAAGGAACGAATCTGGAAAGTATAGTGACGCAGCATATATCTAACGAGCGACGATTCTGTGGTGTTAAGTTCCTTACGTATTTGATTGGTGGGGTTTAATTTGGCAAAAATTTGGATCCTAATAATTGTTAATATCTTGGAAACATTTCCATTTGTTTTTCCATTTTTGGAAATACTTTCTATAACCGAAATATCGATTTAACACGAGAATGAGAATGCAGTGACATAGCGCATGAACCTTACAGTCACACGTGCAATCAGGAAAAAAAGTTCCATGTAAAATCCATGAAATCTTCTCACGATCCCTGAGACGGCTAATCTGCGCCTTTCCTCTTTTATTTCTCGACTAATTTGCCTCGTCGTCGCTGTCCGGCATATCGAGCATTCACACAGTCGTCTAAGAAGTCTCACAGAAACCGCGTCATCGCGGCATGTGTAATTATCCCGGAAAAAGAAGAAAAAAACTCGTCTCGTCGTTCGATCGGCGCTAGTTCACGCTTGTAACCGTTTCCCCGCGCCAGGAATCGATTACTTTCCTTTTTCTCGTCTCGCGCCGCTTATCGTTAACGCACTCGTTCCCGCGGATCGTCGAAGGTCGGACACCATAGATGCATCATCGACGTATCGTTCAGCATCAACTAATTGTTCGCAGTTATCGGGACGAGCACATCTACGATCATGCCTTGCCTTGCTTTCTGCGTGCGTGAATAAGAGGTTCGATGAAATGCACGCTCGATCGGGGTGCTTATTTCTCCCGTTGACTTTTACAGAAATTTGCTTAATTATTCGATCGAAGACAAATAATATTTTGCGACAAATAACTTAGGAAATTTGTTAAGATTTTCCTTCGATTCGCTTTTGGAATTGCAATTAAAATAAAATGAAGGATACATAGAAGATTTCGAAGCTTCGTTATACATATCCATAATTATTGTTAAGGTTGCTAGTAGGGTCGAAACCGAATCGAAGAATTACACGCTACGCTCGTTGCTTAATCCCACAGATTCATAACTTATAGCTTGGATCGCGTCGCACGTTTCTCATTAGCCAGTCGGGCATTCAAAAATTACCTCTCATTTTTTCATCGATGCAACTGGCAATTCTGATATGGATTTGTGATTTATCTGAAACGACTGTGCCGTATCAAATTAATTACACGAGGGGTGCTTGACGAATGTGACACGAAACACGATGTGACGCGATAGCAGTAATTACCACATTCGCCTGCTTAACTTCTAATTTACACTTAAAGTACATCGAGTAATAAACGTTATCGCTGGAGGACGGCGATTAAACTTGTCCTGTTATTCTGTCCTGTACGAAGTTCAAAAGTAAAAATAGTTGCCGCGTCCAGCAGGCCGTGCTTGCTCGGTAATTGGCTTTTAATTATGTATGGGACATCAGATGTTCGATGAGGAAGCCGCGAGGAGGTTTCAAGTTTGCAATTTCATCTCGATGTCAAGCTTTTTCAAACGTAGATAGTTTCAGATGTCCTATTAAACGCTGTATCAATGTTACGTCTCTACAATTAACATAATTTATGTTTACGATAAACCATATTGATATTTCGTTACGACTTCGTTTCTTGCAACTTATTTTATGGAAAAAGTATTGTAATATGATATTTCAATTTCATTAATCATTGAGAACTTCTTATATGGATAATAATGCAGTGATTAAGTTGCCGTTAACTATTAATTAGCCATTATCGGTATTCGCTGTTATTAAAATTACATTATCCACATTCGAAGTAAAAGGTTATGCTTTATCTAGGTAATTTTATGAAACGGTATAATAATTACTAGAATAGCAGATATAATGGAAACTAAAATGCATGTTGCAGGTTTAGGAAACACATAATACCTACATTACTGCGATATTCATAATTCCAACTAAGTATAATACCAATGCATTCACCACGCCATCATATCAAAATCGGACGATTCCGACCTATCCAATTATTCCGACATATTCCGACCTATTCGCCTAATCCATGTAGAGAACCATGTCTCATAGCAATCCACGTATTTTCTCGCGATTCCACGAATCTCACGTGGCGAGGTGCAACATTTTCCATAAGATTCTCGATGCGAAGAAGCGTGGCATAGTGCGAGAAACGCGACTCGTAAGGTCGCGATCCACCCATTCTAGCCCGCAGCATCGGTTTCACCCGATGCATGCCTTAGTGCAGAGACATTTATCCCACGATATCGACACGCCATTAATTGCGCTCGCGAGCGTCGACGTGACACCACGGGGTCACGACGCCTCGCGACTCCTCCACGAAAGGGGTTCGCCTCTCACCGTACTGCTTTTTCTATCGGCTCGTTGATGTCGAGGTGATTTGATTCGGTGTAAATCGCGCTTTCGCTATGTCGAGCTAAATGGAAAACGAAAATGTTCTACTTTAGTTGTTATTGGGCGTGAAATAAAAAAAGCAATAAATTATTTTCGTAGATCCGATACAAAATATCGGTTAGCCTTTTAGTTACCGTAAGGTTAACTGGTGCAATGAAAAGTGTAGAACCATTGTGATATAGGTAAATGCACGGCAATGAATATCAACTGGAAAAGTATAATATACTTGAACGTAGAGGGGTTGTAGGAAGTCGTGAGAAAGTGCTCGGTTGCGAAACTTCGAAGAGCGTACTGAGACGAGTTTAGTTGTAACGTATGATGCATTGTTTCGTGGAGAAGTTTCGAAAGTGAACAGCGAACTTGACCCGGGCGTAGAAGATACAGCTTCATTGCGAGTGTGTATGACGAAACGATCGCTTTGTTACACTTGTTGCTTATCGTCCAAGTCTCTATTATTGCCGTCAAGAGTACCCGCGTATTTTTCGTAATTGAAAACTCGATGAACGCAAAAAGTTCACTTTAACGATGTAACCAGTAAGAAGTTCGGCACTTAGAGAACAGTCAGCCATCAGCTTTACATCGGAAAACTTGGAAAGCACGAGGAGGAGCGACGATAAAGAGGAGCGACCTTTGAGAAATGCGTCCGAGGAGATGAAAGGAAAGGCGCGAACTCATCGCAGGAAATTCCGGACGACCGGAAGCCAGTCGGCTCGCTGTCTCTGGGAGCGAAGCTCGTCGTCGTCGTCCGCTGAGCGTAAACGGTGCAGAGTCATCTCTGAGCGGTCGGGGGATGGATGCCGGGCCCGTATTAGCATGACAAAGAGACGTTGGGACGCCTTCTCTTCGCTTCTGCTTCCATGCCGAGGGGCTGCTGCCTCTCAATTCAAATGCGATGGGCGTATGCTATGCTAATATTCCGATCCGTCGGCGTTAATGCATTATCAGACGCGGCGAGGTGCATCCGCACGACGTTACATCGTCGATGGTCCCTGTGCCTAGCGTCATGTCGAAGAACACACGTGTCGTCGATGTCTCTGTCAGCAACGTTCGTACTTTCGTCAACGGTAATTACATGTCCTGTAATCACGTTTCCTTCTGCGTGAATCGTTTTTCCTTCTCCTACGCTACTTCGCAGAGGGATCGATCGATATTTAACTTTTTCCTTTCGCCACGAATTACATAAAACGAAGTTGCAATATTCGTTTTTCAAAGCTGTGGTTCCATCCATTTTCACGAGACCCCCCATATACGCAGATACTTTGTCACACGCGAGCCGTTTCATCCCATTACATTCCACATATTCCAACTTCAAAGGTTCAACTTCTCCGGCAGTGATGGCACGCAAAACGGTCGAGCGGTTTCCTCGGGTTCACGCTCCGCGTCGCGCGTCTCTCGGGGCGTCGCGTCGTTTGTATCTCGCGCGCCGTGTCTCCACGCTCTGCCACCCCTCGGAACGGTCCTCGGTTGACAGTTGACACCACTTTGACAGTACCTCGCGCTCTGCCATTGTGCGAAGCCGCGTAAGCGTGCTGCCTCGCCATTGTTGTCTCGACCATGCATCTTCCTCTCTTTCCTCCGTTTCTCTCCATTTTCGCCGTCCCATTCCCCTTCGCCAGGAGCAACTTCTTTCTGCTCCGCAGACGATTTGTGGCGTTTCTTCTTTTTTTTTTTTTTTTATAACGATTAAACGTATCGTACCCTTCGGATTTGATCACCCGATAGTTGGATCACTGTCTTGCTACATTGTTAAAGATTGCGCATTTGGAATTATCTATTTTTATCAGCTCATAATACAACGATTCCTCATTTCGCATTTTCATATTCTCCATATTCGTTCTTCGATGTCTCTGTTAATATATCTTTCTGTTTCGTTACTTCGTTTTCTAAATACTTATATTATTCATAAAGTAACTTGGCAGAACACCGTCCACCCCTTTCAGGTAACAAATCAAATGTAAAACCCCTGGAAACAATTATCCCTCGCTTAATATTTTCCATCAGCATTTCCCCTAACATTCCAAGACTTCCTCCACTCGATTCCCGTTTCACTTTATCCGGTCTCAATTACACACTGCTTTTTCCACATCGCGCAACGCTTCGTCCCTCCGTTCGTTTCATCCGGTAGTTTTTTTTTCACCCCTTCATTTTTCCGTCCGTCGCGGCACCCTCCGGCCGCGACACGCGTAAATGAATAATTTAACGACAGAAACAGAAGCGCGCGCGGCATTCGCGGCGCGGAATCCGCGCGGGCGTCACGGTCTGCACGGACAGCAAGACACGCGTGTTCACACGAGTGACGTGCCCCTCGGTTTTTCGCCTTTTATGCGAAACACCGAGCGGAGGGTGGCTCCGCGTTCCATTGTGTCCGCCAGGGGTTCGCTTGTGGTCGTGTGTCGCCCGGAACACTGTAACTTTTTCACGCTGTGACTCGAACGATGTCGCGGTGAATGACATAAAAGCTGAAGTAGAACGATGATTATTATTCATGAACTCGAGGATAACTTTCAGGAATTTCGTGCATGATCACGTTTGCAGTAAATTTTGTAAAGTGTATCTCGAGTAAAAGATTCAATGAGAGGAGAATATAACAACAACGTCGAGCGGTTTCTCCGAGTAAATTCGATCAAGTTTCGGAGATAGCGGCCACTGAGAAGCCACGTCTAATATTCGTTTCCGTGCGTTTATCAGCATTTAAACGAACCGTTAAAGGCCCTGTATTTTAATGGACCGATATACTCGACGACATTGGCCGAGAAAATTCATAAGAGGCATTCAATGTGGTCGTTAAAATTCTGGAAAAGTCGTAAAACTTGACCGGCTACAGCGGCGGTGGGCTTCCATGCCACCTGGTCGACCGGGAACCAGTTTATGGGGGCAAAAACAGTGCCGACGACACGGTGCCGCCTTTTTCGTCCTCCGACCGATACCCGTTGCACGATTCCGAAATTATTTCCATGTTCTCTTCCGCGAAGATACGCACCAAACCAAATTATCTCGTATCGCGCACCAATTGTAAATAAAAAAAAGCTACGCTATTAATTTCTTACGAAACAAAATGTACATACGTTTAACCAAACAAAATTTCTAACAATGTCACGAAGTTAGAAATCGCCGCAAACCACATCGTGCAGTCGCACCGGGAGAAAAAAACTCAAAGCGTCATGCATACAAATGGCGATATCTCGCGATCACGGACGAGGTGCGCGCTAGATGATCACGCGGCTGACAGGTTCATTAACATACGGCGTATCGATAGGCGACGATCGCCAGAGTTTCCTCGAAGCGAAAAGAACCGTTGTCGACGGGATTCACGGTTTCACGCGAAGGCCTTCCACTGTCTCCGTGGCCACGCCATAGGTCATCGCAATCCGTGTCGTTGATCGTGACTCATGAATCGTCCCTGACAGCAACGTTCGAGTGAAAATTCCTGTTGGTTCGAGCGTCGAGCTGACCTTTGCATTTTCCTCCGGTATCGATTGGATGCGCGAACGACAAGTCGTGAGGGGAATTAATCCAGATCGCACGATTGCCAGAAGGTTGATTTCAATGGTCGATGATTGGGATAAGTTCGCGAGTTAATCGCACGCAAGTCGACTTTGGTGTCACGATCATCCTCAAAATTAAGAAAAAAAAAGGAATGTTTCATTTACAATTAAAATAAAATATACTGATTATTCACAGTAATTAACCACAGCGGTAACTGTACTAAACAATCGTATAAATGTTTCTGATCGCACCAAGCTTGTCGCGTAACGATATTTTCAGGGTATGAGGCAGGGTAGTTATACCTAGGATAGATCGAGAGGGATGAAAATAAGGTATTTTGGAGGTAGAAGCACGGTAGCTGGTAATAAGGGTATTAAAATCTCCGGTTACACGGGTTCGTCTCGCGGAACGCGGGACAGATTTGGGTCGTTCGCTTTACGATCGTCGGGTCTACGTATATTTTCTAACGGTCGTGTGCACCTGTGCAACGTCGGTAGAAAGCACGAGGGAGGTAGAGGGAAGAGGTGGCTCGCGTGATGCATATTTTTCATGAACTCGCCACCTTCCGTGACACGGCCGAGTACGGCCCTTCTGCGAACGTATCCGCTCTCCCATCTCCGGCTACTCGTAAAGCGACCTTATTTTTTACGACTTCTCAGTCACGATTAGCGGAAAGAAGCGGAATGAAAATCGAAAGACGCTGGTCTCGGTAACGCGGCCTCTGCACGAACGCTTGCGAAACGTATACCTCGAGCGATCGTGCGATCCCTTCTCTTCGCGTTTCATCTTTACTCACGTCTTCTCGCTCGAAGTTTAGTTTGGCGGTGGTTGAATTCCTTTTTCGGATGTTACTGGTGCAGAATTTTTTTCCCCGAAACGATAGAATGGGAGAATTATTTAACGGAGAACTAATTACTACGAATGAAAGGAAGGAACAATTTGCCAATTTTTATGCCTCTCATCCTCGAGATCCTCACGATGAAGAATTCAACATCTTCGTCGAAAGTTTCCGTGCGACAGGTGGTTCTGTTCAAACCTGAAATTGTTCCCATCTATATCGTTTATTCTTATAAGCTGAGGATTCCTAATTAATTGTTTACGGCACCAATGCGCGTTTAACACAATTTTTTATGCGACAGGTGAACCTGCTTCCTTCGCAGCATGGAGATTCCTAATTAATTGTTTATGGCCATAACATCTTTATTGACGTTTCTCAGGGGACAGGTGATCTTCCACGAACCTCGAATTTTCTTCGTTTTAAAACATTCCTGGGGAAACTTTCTCCCTAATATATCGCCGTACATTTTGCGTCGTAATTTGCAATACGTTAAATCAGTTCTGTCGACTCGATATCGTATATCTTCTTTCAGCTGCCCTCAATTTTGGCGTATAAAATGATTTTTTTTTCTGTTTTGTTTTGTAATAATTTATTAATGTCTAAATGGGTAATAATGCTTTCTATATTTTATATACGGTCTTAAATATTTACTTGGTTAATAAAGTATGCTCGATAAAATTTCAAAGGTTCCATTATTTCTTGTTCCCAAATTTCATTTAGCGAGCAGCAGCAATCGTGGAATAAATTGAACGGTAATTGGCATCCAAACACGTCCAGCCCTATATACAGTTTGAGATGAGAAGAAAAAATAGCGAGGAGGACGCTCGAGTATTTCATTATAATCGGACGGGACCGCGCGAGGAAGCGACGCGGCGAAAGATTGATATTGCAGAATTTATTAAAGGTCCGGTTTCACGCGAATTAACATAACCCGTAAATATCAATTTGTACCCAAGTAATTTGGCTGGAAGACTACGACGTCGACGAGGGAGGAGCAACGTAATCGTACCTGCGCATGCAGATATACGTCCCAGCACCTTTATCGGCGTTGTTATCGTAACTTTCCTACCTTAATCGGGGACATCGTAAGATTTTTATGTGAGCCATTAGGCGAGCTGTGTCTCCGATAATTAATGGGTTAAAGGTGCGCTCTGCCCCATGCCGAAATTAAGGACTCGAAGCCGACTCCCGCTGAAAAAAATTAATAATGTTGCATGGCATTCGTCTCCGGTGGACTCGTTCGATTAATTACAATTGTCGGTATACGATCCACGCATCAACGTGTCTCTGACCCGCGTTCGATTCGTTTCTTCGACCGCGTTGCGAACTTTTATGAAGGGCGCTCTGCAAATTCAGAAACTGAAGTCTTACGTAGACTTACATTTTTTTTTTAAGAACCAGCCACGCGATTCGTACGAGGTATAAATATAAATTTTCTCTCGAAAATTTTGGGACGTTCCATGTGCTAATTTCAGTAAAAAAAGAAAATGTTCTTCGAATGTATCTCGAGCCTTTAAGATTAGGTATTTCACACTACATACAGCTTTTCTATCTGTAACTTGATTATAAATTACACTATAGCAATTACAAACAAATGTACACGATGAACATTTAGACGTACCACGGCCGAATAAAAAATCAGAGCGAAGAAGACGATAGTCCGACAAAATCAGCGCAACGCACGTCCGTTTCCTCGATGTATCGTTTTCCATTTGCGACGGAGCTGGACGTTGCGCGTGCGTACACGCACGCGCCGGTAATCATAATTAGCGCGCGGCCCTCCGAGAAAGGTCTTAATTACGAGGCATGGTCCACAATGGGGGCCAGACCGGTGCACCCTTTAATAAATTTCGCCTCGGTAACGGGACACCAGCTAAAAATTTTGGGCGTCTCGCAATTTTCGATCGTTAAATCACGAGAGCCGGCGTAACGAGCGACGAACCGCGACAACGTGGAACGTCGTGAACGTCGGGACACTGTTACGCGGCCGGAGAGACCGGCGAATTCCGCCCCAGGCAAGGCGCGTTTTCGGCTCGAAAACGCCATCCTCCCGTACACCATAATGGGAAACTTATAGTGATTTATCGACGAACTAGTACGGCCGCCTCCGTCCGACCCTTTTTACGATGGAAACTGCCGGGTTTAATTGGTCGGCCGTCCCTACTGCGCTGGCTACGTCCCTGATTTTGTCCGCTAGGCTAGTGATGCCGAGAAAAGGTAAAATCACGATGATTTTACGGAGATATAATATGATTTTGTTCGATTATGTATGATGTCGTTGCGACAACAAAGTAGATTTCGATGAATATTTCTTTTGTTTGAAAAGGCCACTGGTCGTATGGTAAGAATATCACTAAAAGAACGAGCGAAATGGAATATTTACATCCTGTCGGAATCTACTGAGAAACGTAAGTCGAAGAAGAGACATCGGGCGGCGTATCTCGCTTACAAAAGCCGCTTCTCGGTTAGAAGGCGTAACTAACTGATTTTTTATCGTGAATCCAGACCAAGAGAGGCGATCGGCATCCGATCGTAAATGAAGGAGCAGAGGACGAAGCTTGACATAAACGACGGGATTCCATCGAGGCAATAAATATACAATTAAAGGCCGCTGATGTCGATACCTGGCCCAAAGGACGTTTAACGACGCGATAAAATCAGGTGACAAGTGTCACAGTTCGAGCACTAGGGACTACGGCAGGAGCTACGTACAATAGGGACAAATCTTTCGCTAGTGGGCGAGTCTCTCGACTATAATTTAACTGCGCCGATGATTCCTCGAAGGTACTCTATTAAATCTTCGCATGTATATGTATATACGTGGAATTGTAATTAAATCGGAGCCGAAACGGGACAAGCTATTCCGTGAGGAGAGCGGTGCGGGTTAACGATAATTGCAACTGAATCTACACGATGCGCAGCGATTCCTGGTGTCGCGTTCGTGACTGGACGTCGTATGAATTGTAACAGCTGTAAGTTTACGGATAATTATTCGCCCTGGAAGTGGATGCGGTCTCGCGACTTCCTGGCCCCTCGATTAAGTTAATCGTCGATGGAGCGTATGCAGCCGCGGATCCTGACAGGCTTGAAGCGCGACCGTTCATTAGCGTTTCACGGTTGGCCCGTTTTTTGCCCCGTTGTTCAGCCCGCCACCGGACCGACGCAACGAGAAGAAATTGTTCGCCGTTTGCGATCGCCTCGCACGAGCTCTTCCGTGAAACCATATGTATATTGGTACTTTCATGCAAGTTTCTGGAATTGATTTTCAGGGAAGAGTACCGGTGTTAACGGTTATCGCTTCAACTTGATCTTTGCTGATTGTGAGGTATGAAGGTTGTAACTGCCGAAGGATTGAATATGATTGTGTTTGACTTAATGTATGTTGTTTCAGAGAATATTTTTTGAGGTCATGTTACGAGCGAAGCTAACCGTGGAGTATCCAATTATAATAAGTGGAAAGTGTTGCGTTTTTTATTAAACGCGTCGATGTTCGTCGTAACACTATATTTAACGCAATTCAGACTTGCAATACTAACGCCTCTACCGTCTCTCAATTGATATTGAATTTTTTCAACGACAGATCTTCTCTCACGCTACTTAAGCGATTCTCCATTTCTTTAAAACGACCTTCAACCTTCCCACCTAGCGGTTCATCAAACTACCAAACGACTTAAATAATTGAGGCCTTTTATCGCTACGATCCAATCAGCCGCCAACGAATCCCGAACGGAACAACTGCACGGTGGCGCGAAATTTTGCATGTCAAAGCGAGAACATGAGCGGGTTCCTTCGAGCTTTGGTCGGAGACGTTAAACGGCCATCGGTAACCCAATATCGAGGCGGCTTTGTCACTGAAAGTGTCTGGCCACGGGAAATGCGATTACTCGGTCGAATTTCGGATTCACCCTCGCCTGTTATTCCGGATCCACTTTTCGAGTCCCCCACGGCGCGAGGACACACAGCGACCACGTTTCACTCTCTCTCTCTCTCTCTTTCTCTTTTTCGGCCTCGCGTTCTCGAGGCTCGAAATGCGCTTTGCGATTTAAATTTTGTGTCGCGGGACAAATTGCCTGACAAATCGGATTTTCGCCACGCCACGACGCGCCATCCACGATCAAAAGCCCGGCTGCCTGGATGCCTGCCTCCTACTCATCCTCCTTTTTTCTCCCTCTGTCGCTTTGTACCCTCTTCGCGGCTCGCAATTCCCCGGAATCCAATCGGTCGACTGTCCGAATCAGTTTGCTCGTCACGAGCGAGCTCCGTTCGTCCAACGTCATTAGCTTCCTTTCGATTGTTCTTGGTGTCTTTCCGTGAATTAATAGTTGTTCGTTTTGTTGAGTTATACATAGGTTTTATGGAGACGCTGTCCAATGGTTGTTTGAAGGAAAGGCAACTTGCAAAGGATAAAGTGAGTTTCTTAGCATTTTACAATTTTTCAGTGTATGTGCGGTGTGTAACGAAAAAATGCATAAGCTACGTAATTGTGAGATCACGATCGTCTTCTGCAACACGTCGAATCGTTAATGTTTGACCGTGCATTTGTTTCCTGATTGCAACAACGATCACAGTACACGTTTGACTAGGAAATGTATTTCGAAACAGTTTGAAGATAAAGTTATATAACAAGTAATTAAAAACACAGATACTCAGGTAGTAACAGAGGAAGTAGATAATTCACAGCGTCTGTACGCGGAAAAATGTTGAACAAAGTAACGTTGTTGCTTGATCGAATCTGAAAACTACGCGTGGAATTTCCACCATTTAACGTTGATTGCGTTATTAACTTTTTCGAACGAAAGAAATTTGGTACTTAAGACGAGTATATAGATAATATACATGTAGAATTACATATTAGGCGTAACGTATAAATCAAGTTTCATGAAAATATTGTAAACTTCTTTAAACTTTTAGTATTCTTTTTCGTCTTCATCAACCTTTACCTAGCGCGTGTGTGTGCGTGTTTCTACTTTTTACTTTAATTCATTAGAACTTTAAACGTTACTATTATCTGGATGAAATCACGTAATTACGCAACTATGGAGTATCAGGGTGGTAAAGCTGGAGAAATTTCCGGGTATAAATTGTCGTCTGCAAGAGGAGTGTTCGAACGTTACGATCGATTTCATCAGGATCTCATGATTCACTGATACCGGCGCACTTTGCTGCTCTATCATTTATGATCCTTACGTTTATGCTGCGTTTTATAGATTGCCAATCAATGACTTTCATTAATACCGCTTACAATCAAAGGATAGTCTTTAGATTCTTTGCTATCTCCATGTTTTGTATTCTCTAGAAAAATGTATCGCCATTTCGTCAGTAAACCAGTTAATTATATAGTACACACTTCTTGTTTCTTCATTACATGCTCGTAATAATTTCAATTTTCTACCCCTTTTATACAATCAAAATGTGCAATTTTTTGGAAGGATTTGTATAATGAACACTATGCAAGCAATAAAAACATTAATACAATTTATACCAACGATTATCTCAACATACAAAACTTAACCACCGTATTCGATTTTAATTTTATTTAAAATCTTCCCATCTTCTAACAACGTAAACCTGCAACAGATACACACACATACACATAACTTACTTGTTGTTTGCGAAATTTTATTGAGAGAAGCGTTGAATGGCGAGCCACTCGTGATCCTTTTGCTAATCACGACAGCGCTTTCTTCGTGTTGAATGCAACCTGGGGATTCCTCGGCCACGGAGGACCGGCCCTTCCCGAGTGCCACTCGGATTTTTTCGAGACGATGCTTGCTTCTTTAATTAAGTGACGTCTCTCTCTCCCTTTTCACCGACGAAGCAACGATGAAAAGCTTTGGTGGGCGCTGGACCGAGTTGTTGCGACGCGGTCTTCGCCTAGAATTGCTTCAAACGCCGTCGAAATGGAACTGTTCTCCTCCCACCGACGAATGGTGGGTCATTCTGGCTTTCGATGTGCCTCTTCGAGATGTTTCGCGAGGGACGTCAATGACGACCGTAAGGTAATGAACCGAGTTTGCGATTGTTCTCTTTGAGATATTCAGCGTTCGACGTGTTTTGTGTCGATGAATGATATTTCTGGTAAGAGCTGATATATAGGGTGTCTGGTAGATGTACATAAATTACGTAGATGGGCAAAATCTTGGAAAGGAAAGCCTTGGAAATGAAATTATGATAAATACCAAATTACATTTTAATTATGAAATCCTTGCGTCTCTGAATCTTTAAATAATCCTGAGGAAAAAATAGTATATGTAGGAATATCACTGAATAATTGAAAATGTGGTTTTAGTAGGAAGGATAAATAAAAAATTGCCGCCAAGTTCTCTCTGATCTTACCTGCTAATCGTTTTTAAACGGGTTCTCAAATATCCTGTAATCGCTGTATCCTGGATTTTGAATAATCCCCGAAACTTTTTGCGATCGTGTACAATGCGAAGTTTCGATTGATTAATTCGAATGCTCGCCTCGAAATAATTATTCAAAAACGAGAACACATTGCTCCATAATTATTTGAGGTAATTCCTACTCGTTTCCATCAATTATACGAAATAATGATAGACGCCGTGTTTAGCTGAATAATTATCGGACAGAGTTTCGATTGCTCGGTTCCGATTTGAATTATATCTAAAAGACTAATCTTTGGAAAAAAAGGAGGGAAGTAATTTGCAATGGGCGATGCTTTTTTCTGGCTCCGTCATCCTTCTTCGCCTCGCAGATTGCGGATGTAATTAGTCGAATTCTTTTTACTGTCTCCTCCATCGATTTTATCAACGAGCCGCAATTTCACCGATTTTTACGCATCGTAGTCAACGATAATTACCGGGAGATTAAGGGATTGCGTGAGGAAACGAGGTAAAAGGTCGACTGGTAACAACGACGAAGGAATTTCGCCATTTCTACGAAACGATTTATAAACTCACGGACTTCTAAATATCCGATAATTAATTTTAGGCATTTTCTTACATCGGAAAACGTTCGATATTCTGAACACTATGTTTATCTTTGATCCTTCAACGTGAAACAATCTCTTAGTTTCCCCTCACGCAACTTCACGACTCGCCATCGACTGACAGAAAGACTACACGCGCCTGCAAATCACGACTCGTCCTTATCCTCTCTAATCAGCCATTCTCGTATTTGCATTTAATCGTAAACACCTTGATCTCCGTAGATATTGCGTCATCTCGGCTGTGTTTGTCAGACGGTGATGCAACGACACTTCGAAAGCCAGTATTGTACGATATAGCGGTGGAGAGCGCCACTATGTAAATTTAAATACCTCTAATAAACCTTTACATTTATTTACACGTATTAGGAAAACGTATTCTATTGTCGCGTATCGTATTACTAAACATCTCATCAAAGATTCTTCGGATCCACGAAACTCCATTACGCGAACAACGACAACTCTCGTTACTCTTATGATCCTTATTACTCTAAAAAAATCGCGTTCGCATGGAAATGGCAACCCCCAGTCATTTCCTTCTTTCTGGCAGCACTTAGTGCGATTGCCAGGCCAAAGGAAGGCAGTCATCGAAATACCGCAGAATTCCGTAACGCGCGTAAACTTTTATGACTCCGCGTTCGGAACACTCCACACAATTTAAAGATTACCCAAGAATAAGATCGTAGTATCCTTCTCACGGCTAAGGATCGCACGCACACACACACGCATAGATAGACGCATGCACGTATAAATTCTCTGTTACGTCCCTGATACGAGAAAAACTCGTTAATGGGGTGGAAAAGGAGGTTCGGTTTCGCGTTGGCCGGAGGCGGCGCACGTGGCCCCGCTGTATCAATTCTGTCAATTGTCAATTCGTCGTGGGGCTGACGGGCGAAAGGAGCGGCGTTTGAAGTGCGGGATGTTCGCGTAATCCCATTTGCAGCCTCCGCGTCAGGACACACGCACGCAGACGTAGTTCCAACCCCCTCCTGCCACCCCCGTAGGCTTCCTCTTTCGAGAATTAGCTAGCCAAATTCGCCCGTTCCGCGGGATCGAATCTCATCCAGCTAAAGGCTCCCTTATCCAGCCTCCTTTCCTTCCCCTGTTTACCCGTTGCTTTCTTCTTCCCTTCCTCCTTTTAGCTTTTCTCCTTTTTTTGTTCGGCTTTCTTTTTATCAGGCATCCTCCTTCCTCGGCCGCGTTTCTTCTTAGGGGGAGTCTTTGCATGCGCGAGACCCACGCTCGAGAAGCAATTGCAACAGAGTGCTCTTTTCGACGAGTCGGAACGGAGCAAGCGGAGTTTCTTTAATGATTCTTCCTTTATACGCTGCTATCTTCCTCTTTGATTATAATCTTCTGTATTTTTTTCTGCTCGCAGTTCAGCCGCTTTGGTCTTCGTCCGAGCTTCCATTCGTGCGGCGGTTACTATTATACGTTGAAAACGTTTCCGTACATTCGGGTTGATTGGGATTTTCAGGGATAGGATGTTCCGCTACGAATATTGTCTTTGTCTTTCGAGTACTTTCCATAATCAAACTGATCGTTTTAATCGGATCAATTGTAAAATGTCATAAAATTTCCTACTTGCTCGAATCGCGATCCCTCTGCCGTGACGTTGCAACCCAACAACCTTGTACACGCTGCACTAATTAACGCAACGATCAATTAATTCCCCGAAAATCCCCACGTACAATCCGCTCACCCCATTCTGCATCCTCGAAAAATGAAGCTGAACAAACAAGAAAATCGGTCGAGAAACCAAGCAGCAGTTTTCCCCTATCCACCAGCATCGCTAAGAAACAGGAGGGAAAAGTGGACCGCGGAACGAGTTGAAATTAATCGGCGCCCTTCTTCTTTCAATGGAGCACTCGTCGCCCTTCTCGCTCCACCCCGATTCCTCGGTCGTCCAACGGATAGGTATTAATCCTGGGATCGTGGGGTCCCGGGATTATTGAAATTATTATACGCCGGCCAAGTGAAATCGGACAGAGCCGGCCGGAAGGGGGTTCGAGGATGGTCCGTGTATCGAGATTCCAGCACACAATCGCGTTTTCCGTTACGCTCGCGTCCGTGTTTTCGACGGTCGTGCGTGTTCCTCCGACGATGAACGACGACTGGTCGACGGGGGTGGAGGATGGGGGTAGGTGGGGGTGGCTGGAGGAAGAATGAGAACGGCTAGCCGAAAATAATGAGTCACCCAGCAGACTCGCGGCCACAATGCTCGTGCACCCCCGAAATATCGCCGCGTCGTATCGTGTGCCAGCCTTGGAGGGCGAAGGGGTGAGACGTGGGACGCGGAGGAAGCCAAATTGCCACGGGAGAGAGAGGAACAAAAATTTTCGTCCGGACGCTGGAGTATCGACTATCGAAGGCAGACGGACACGGTGATCGACTGGTGATGCGTTTATCAACTTCCATCCTCGTAGATGTAGACTTCCATCGAGGACCTAAAGATGGACTCGAACTTGCCACGTGATTTGTTAACGATTTCTAAATTTTAGAAACGAAGCGAAGGCGAAAATGTTTATCGAAGTTAAAGGAACATGGAAACACTATGGGCAGGTGCCTGCTAATAAAACTGTACGAAACTATTGTTAACTTATTTACCGGGTAATCACACACGAAGTTACATGCGAAGTGCTGTATTTTTGTCGCAGCGAAGCACACGTTGAATCGAAATCGAATTCGATAGCGTTTGAAGTTCGCAAACAGAAGGCCGACTATCCTACAACAAGGGGGTGAAGCGACGCTACTCGCCTCCAAGCGTGTATTTTTCAACGATATTTCCAATTCCCGTGTTCCTTTTTTCATCCATTCGTTTTTGTACTTGATTTTCCGGCCTTGTTTGATTTCTTTTCGGGAGGTCAATTCGCGCGGTGGACCGTTCGAGAGGAATGGCGCGATTTAAATGGAATCGCGTCACAGGTAAGGGTGCGGGGTAGCTCGCGCTCTCGGGTAAACTGATCGTGTATCGTATCTCGTTTAATTTCATTTCTTCTTTCCACTTCGATTCCGCTCAATTTTACGAGTTTTCGATCGACGCCAGAGGGTTGGTTACTCGTTCCCTTCGCCAAAAAGCGTTTAGAAAATCCACGTCCAGTCGTTCGGATTAATCATCGAAGGGTGATGATTCGTCGCATCATTGCCTCCTCTTCTCCAACTCCTTCGTTCGTAATCAACCAACGTCTTTAACAGTTTTCGAATCATACGGGCCGATTTTGATTAAAAGGTGATTTTGCGCTCAGAAAACAAGGAAGAAGCGAAACGTATAAAAAACCTGGCATAAATAATAACTATGATTAAAATCCAGTCGTCATATTTGCGCGTAATAATCGGAAGACCGATTTCTCGAAGGGAAAAAGGCGAGCTAAATTGTAAATTATACGATCTAGAAAAAAACAACGAGACGATCAATCGGTTCGTCCGTTTCGCTGAAATTCCATAGGTCGACGTGCTGCACGACACATACAAGCGAACTTAATCGCCGGTAAACGTGAATGCAACTTGTAATGGACTTACGAAACAATCTCATCAATAACCCCCGTTCGACAAGCGTAATTTACGAGCAGACATAAATAATTAAGCGGACGTGATCGTCGACGCTGGCCATGTGGCTCGTGGTCGACGATCAGGTTCCGTACGCAACGTTTTTCGATCGAAGAATTCCTCGTCTTTCTCTACGATGGTGTTCGAGAGTTCTATGAGCGAGATTTCGCCGAGTTTTGTAACGACGAACCTCAATATGGAATTTTTTTTGTCACGAACGAGCACGCGGAATAAATCACGTAACGAAGATAGATTATTCATCGAGGATCTGAAGGGTATTGCAAATAATCTGGAATATAATCTCGAATAAAAAAGCGATTTTCGTTGAACGCCTATTCCTTTAAAACATCCCTCGAACAAACACTCCTTGCTACAAGCAAACTACTTAAAGGCACACTACATTTCCATATCAGATAATCATCGCGACGCGCCTACAAAGCATCGCTTCGCACAGGAAGGAAGTACACCCCCTGCAGAGTAGCAGCGCTAGTGGTAGTAGTCCACAAATTTCTCGCGACATCGATGAACCATTAAAATGCCCACTGCTCTGAAAATCCATACACGCACGAAACAACTGACCGAAGAACCCCGTTCATGCATTGTGTCTAGAAGATGTTTCAAAAAGATTGGCCACAGGTGCATACACCGTGAAATGAATCATAGGCATACGATCATGAAGGCATACACTGACCACGAACCCATGAAACGTGTTCAAAAAAGTGTCTAGGTTATTTTATTATTATATCCGTATGATGGAAACAACTATACTTACTATTACACCTTGTTGAAGTAACTACTTCAAGAAAAACTCTACATCTTTATTTATGTATATCCGTAACCTGGAGACTGCTACGCAGAAATATTCTAAATAAGGAGCTGTGCATATTGTAGCACCCTTGAATATACATTATGATTTGGGTTGCAAGGTGTAGGAACAAAGGAACTAATAAACAGATTTCTATTTATGTTCCCTGTAGCCTGTAGCCCAAGATATAAGGTTAACTCTTTTGGTAATGTCCTTTCGCTATAAATATATGAACGTGCTCCCTTTCATTTCATTGTCTAGTAACACTAAGAGAGTAAGGATCCGAATCAGCATAAACTTATAATTATACCTATACCTTTAATTATTTGAATATACTTTCCTGTTACAAATTCATCCACTCGTTCTTCAATCGGTCAATCTCAACACACCTCAACTTCCTTCGACGTGTAAAACTTATAAGTACATTGATCTCCACTCTCTTTGAAACACCGCGTATACACGCACAGAACAGAAACGCATAGAACGAGCCCCGGAGACTCCGGAAACACGGCGATACGGCGAATCCGTGAAACGACACGCGACGAGACGGCGGACGAAGAAAATTCTAGCTGTCCGCTAGGCGATTTATCGATAATGAAATTCAGATACGCGCCGCACCGAAAACATTCCAACGTCCCTGGCCGACCCGCCCCCTTGTGTAACGCAGGGTGAAACGGTGAAGGAAAAAGAAGGGGACGAGACACAGGGGCGGCGGGTATGGAGGCCTTAATCCTAGCTAGGGGTGCGGCCAAAGAGGGCGTAGACCTCGGAAACCCTACGTACACACGCGGTCACCCCTTTCGAGGCGATCTTTGAACGCACGCGGGAACCGTTATCGACCTTGCCAAGAGTTAAGGAGGCCGCTCTCCGGGAGTCACTAGGAGAGAAGGCCCCTTTTAGTTATGCTCTCGCGTGTCCTGCTACTGTACGTTCGTTCCCCTTTTGCATCACCGTCGATTATCGTTGTATCCTGCTAATGCGCCGTTTATCGCGTAGCGCTTCTTTCCGTTTCGGTGAAAATTTCTTCTACACGCTTGTGAATCTTGTCGCGTTTCATCGTTTTCCTTTTATCTTCCTTCGTGACTGGTGGTTTCTTCTTTGGATATTGAAGAGAGACTCTGTTTCGGGTGAGATGTTCTTTTTCCATTTATGAAGCTTATTGTATACGGTGAGGTTGAAGTATAGGATATGAAGAATTTTCTTTTCTAAGAGATGCAGCTTGTGAAAAATTAAGAAACAGTGGTACGGATGACGAGACACTCGTGTAAGTTATATGTTTCTTGAATTTGGTTAGAAGATTGCAGACTCCTTCGTTCTTTTTTTCCAACTGCACGTGTCATAAATACTTGTACGCTTTTTCCTGGCTCGTTTAAAAGCATGACTCCTAATTTATTTCCTAGGAATATGCAGTTCAACTATAAATGTTTAATACTGTAATTTCAAGTCGCCTTTAATAGCACGAGAATTTCATAACGATGTAATCCATTATTAATGAGATTGCCCTTACTAGGCTAAGGGCAATTCTAAACCGACGAGAATTTAATTGACATTGCGTAATATTTTACAATAATAATGTACGCTTATAAAGTATAGCAATCAAACTCGAGCTTATAGACCTAACGTATTATATTAGGTTGTCCGAAAAGTTTCTTTCGTTTTATGAGGAAATAATGGATGCACAACGTTTTTCGTTTTATCCATTTTCTTCTGTTGAGACAAATGCCGCGACATATCACAGATTGAGTTTGTATGAAGGTGCATTGTTGTACAAAACACGTTTGCGAAAGAAAGACACTTTCCGGACAACCTAATACATTCTCCGAATAAAAACTCCAATAGTCAAGAAACGTGTAATTCATGCGAAATTCTTATCTCTGTATCTCGATTAACATTTAGTTCAACTTCTTCGAAACGACCTGATCTCGTTCAAGTATACAAATTAAAACAACCATCGAAATAATACTCTTTTTATCATTCGCAACAGTTCATCGGCGATCAACCTGCGAACGAATACGTAACTTTTAAACGAGTACGTACGAGTGCCTCGAAATGAATTAATTTCGCGGTGCTCCACGAAACGCGAACGATCGTTCTCCGCAATGGGGAACGTTCGCCCCGTGGTCGCGTCGGAGGCGAACAGTCGAGACACGACGCGATAATGAACGGTTACAGTGTTCGATGGCGAATGTCCGTCGCTCACGTGAGATCGAACGTCGCGCATGGAAGTGCACACGATCGTTCGACAGGTGTTCCCAGGCCGAGAAGGAAGTGATTTTATACGGCTGTTACCGTGGCAAAGTGTTAATGCGCGAGTTAATATAGCGGTCATCGTCCATCGTGACTACCCGTTCCGGGTGCCGATGAGTTCTCAGAATCGAATAAGAATCAAGAATCGGCTATGGATCTTCTCCTCTTATTGTATTTGACCGAACCTTCTTTCTCTTGTTAATCGATTGGCGAAGGTGTTTCTTCGCTGATTTTTCATTGCAAGAGACACCTCACATAGAACATTGTTGCAAGAGACAGGCGGAAGGATGGTAACAAAGCGAGGAGGAAATTTTCCATGCAAGTAAGTTGTTAATTAAGCGTAATATTTTATTAGATAGGAATTGTGTGTATTGGTAATGTACTACGTAAAATTTTTCAATTAATTCGGTCGATCTTATTTTAAAGCTACTCTTGGAAAATGTTTCTCTATAATTCTGTTCATTGGAAATCACACTATTATGTCGAGATTGAATGAATAGGTAAAAAGGATAATTCTAGGAACGTGTGATACGCGTAAATTGATAGTAGGGAATAGATTCCGTGGACGAAGGAATAAAGTTTATTCAGATATACAAAACATCTTGTCGCTTATGGCGTTCAGACACGAACGGTACAACAAGAACGAGCTGCATTCATTTTTTAACTTACAATCATGGAATATTTCCATTTCATTCTCCTTTTATTTTCTCTTCGGAGGAAAAATAGCGTTCTCAAAGTACAAGTAGCATTCGATCGCGATTATAGCGAAAACGATCGTCGTTGTAATCGTCGCGGATTGGACAACAAAATACTCCTAAAACGAAAGAAAAATAAGAAATACAAAAACAGAAGTTGCCAAGGTTCCACCAAACCTCCGTTCCAACAATTCCATTCTCACAGTAGCTTTCGCGACGCTCGAAACGGCATCGTGCCGGTGATCGGCCGAGGCCTACGGCCGACTCGCCGTCCGGGATACACCTTTCTCCAGATTAATTGGCGTGACGGTGCCGGAGCGCCGGCTCCTTTTCCCTAATTAATTCGTATTGCAAATTTCTGCGCGGCGTACAGCGTGCACGAGATCCGCTATCACGATTTTCGGCTTCCTGCGACAAGCGGCCCTCCCCGAGTTTCGACTTCGAGCCGGACCTTTGCGTGCCCGCACGAAAATCTACCATCGAGATCCGTCTGTGTAATTGCCGCCACTGCGTACACCGAGATCCCCTTGATCGTCCGTGTCTCCTCGAACGACACGTATTTCGACTCGTCATCGCTGATATTCTCCAACAAACACGCTGATTTCTGTACTGATTGTTAAGCACGAAGCTCGTCCATGTGATTTCCTTGGGTTTTGATAAATCGTGAGGCGACGAAGGGTTGATGGGTGCACTTGACGCCGGTTTCTCGATTTAATGGATCGATGAAAGCGTGTCTGTTCTCTTTGACCACGACTATTTGGGTTTCACGTATGCTTCTTTTGCCAAGCAGTTTATCTTCCCGCGCGTTTTGTTGATTTAATGATGTTGAAATTTTCTGCTTCGCTTTCATCGAGTTCCGTGTATCATCGAGGTTTACGAGACATGTTTTTCTGAGTAGCATGTTGCAAGCTGAAATTTGCCACTACGAACCCAATCGTTCACATCGCTTCGAATGTAGTTTTAATGACTTTTTTGGCTACTGTTTTTGTATCTTGCCGAATCAATTCTACCAAGTAGATATCCCATCTCGTAGCAGGCATACCGGCGTACCACAAGGTTCACAAGGATCGGCAAGGGACGCGCGTGTCGGCGCGGATGCGGCGTAACGAGCGGCAGAAAACGAACGAACGATCGACCGAGCGGGACACGAAAATATGAAAATGAAACGGAGCCGGCGAAAGATTCCAATCGCGGTGGCTTCCTGTGCACGTAAACGCTGTCGGCTTTCGACAAAATTCCAATCGAATACCGTCGATTTCGCGGGGGCAAAAATGCCGCGACCGGCCGCGTGCCGTTTCGACGACCGACCATCGCGATGCCGTCCTGTTAATTACCACGGCCGACCTGTAACGCCGACGAGTCGCGTCGGAACGTTGACTTTCGCTTCGATACCGGGACTATCCGCGCCATTTTTTGAATTGCTGCGTTTGTTCCGCGTTAAACATACCTACGCCGGTATCGAACGAGTTGCGATGAATTCATACGGAGCGGATAGAAAAGGGTAGATTTCATGCAATCTCTTTTTTCATCGTCGAGGGGCACCCGACTTAGCGTCCAATTTTCAACAGACAAACGTTCTACTTCCATCAGTTGGTTTACTCAAATTTACTGTGAAAAGACAAGTAATAGTGGTATGTAAAAGACTTGTGTAGAGGATGTTTGATCGTGAGATTTATTAGACGAGATTGCTCGTTGTTGAAATCGTCGAGTATATTTAAAAATAATTAAATAAATTAATATGCAGGTCGAGATGCTCGGACAGTGTATAAGTCGCAAAATAAGATCGCTGATAAATACTCGATGAATACTCGATAGATACTCGTAAATACTGGTCGATAACGTTTTATTTATATTTTAGACTGGTCGGGGCAAAGCCGGAAAATTCGAATTCGAGTTTATTTGACGGTTGCACGTAGCGGTGACATTGTTTTGCCCGAAGTTCATTTATTATTACATTACGTGTTTTCTAGCGATATTCATACATGCAAAATAACAACATGATTCAAATTGTCCTCTAGCTCATGTGCCGCTACAGGTATTCTAAGGCAAATGTAAAAAAATATCGTTTGCAACATTCATCTCTTTTCCATACTTTTCGATTTATAAATTTAAGGAATATCGAATCCGAATGGTTGTACTGTGTAAAACTCGAAACCCGATTCGATATCGATTCGTTTGACGATTTCCCATCTTGATACTCCATGTGTCGCTGCGTTAATTTGATTTTGAACACTAACAGCAAACGACGATCAGAGAAAAAGAAAAATAAACTGTCGTTGAAATCGTCGAGAACGCCTTCTATTCTGTACAGGGCACGCTCGCGTGCTGCCGTCACTTATCCCTGTCCGTAACGAACGTGTAAAACGTGCACGCGCGAGTACTGGTTGGGCGGTCGGTCGAAAATTGCGCGGTCACACGCACAGGCCCTCGTGTGTGCCCTGTTACACGGGAACGCCTTAAATCGAGGGAAAACTTGTCAACGATGCCGCCTTTCGTTTCCACGATAAAAGGAACACGTCGTCGGGACAATAATTCGCAAAGTATGTTTCCTGTCGGCGACCGGTATCGCCGATCGGCATCCGTGGCCGCGTAAGAACCTGGAATTATGTATACCTTACGCTCAGCTGCCGCGGTCGCGGCCGGGACGAGCTTCCGGTTATGAAATCGTTTCGAGAGTTCCGACTCTCCGTTTATTCGCTTTTTCATTTCTTCTTCTTCTTGTTTCGTCTGCTTTATCGAAAAGTAATTTCGATGTTCTGCGTGTCGCTGGAACAAAATTCTCCTTTTTGTCTGTTGAGTGGAAGAAGGAAATGAGGATGACGAAAGTGTGACGCGTTGATAACGCGTGGATACTATTGGAGGTTTTTTAGGGGAGTCATAGAATGTGTCGAACATTTTTCTAATATGAAAAATATCTAGATGATTTGTATAATTAGCGTGTTGTTGTAGGAGCGTGGAGAAAGAAGTTATCGCCAAAGAAAGTATGAATTATGGAAGGCAAGACAAGCGGCTGTTGCATACGATTACCATACGATTAGCACATTACAAGATAGGGACAAAATCTCGATATACTGCGAAAAGAAGCGATTGTTCCTACGAAAATAAGTTGGACATGCAATCTTCGTTTAAAATTTACATAGGCATTATTGTAAAATTTATTATCGCCAAGTCTTAATAATTTTTTCTCTCAAGAAAGAGAAGAAGAGTAATATCATAATGAGGTTAAATTCGACTCAACGTTTTTATTCCTCTTTTATATATCACGTCGATCGCGATTGTTTGATTGGAATCGAAAAACGTCTAGATATAGACAGTTCCTACGAATAAGAAGAATAATCTTTATCATACGAGGATTGGATGGGAACGACCGAAACGCAGAAGAAAGCGTACTCTACCTCCCATTTCGCGCCATAAGACGGAAATCACGATAAGGCGGCCATTTCGAGCATCCCTGAACGCCAACGTATACGCGAATGGATGGAATCGAAACGATTTTACGGTAAGGGCTCTCGTGAAAATCAGGAAACGTATAGCTTTGTTCGCGCAGCCTCGAAACTTTCGAGATGGAAATTCGATCCGCGGTACCGACAACCCGGACGCGGCCGCCGGATATATATAACTGGAAATAAGATAAAGAAAATTGCGAATAATTCAAATCCAAATTGCCCCGGACATATTCCTTCGGCGGACGGTGATTTGATCGCGGGAACGAAACGGTACGAGAGAAACGGACAAAGAGGGAAAGAGAGACCACAACGTATATGGGCGAGAAGAAGGAGAAAAAGGGAGGAACGAAGCGCGAGCGCGCGAAACCACTCTACAACTTTGATATCGATGCATCATCTCGATCCTCGCACCGGGTTCTCTGATCGATTTTCATTCCGCGGGTTGCATGGCGGCTCGCTATCCGGGTGCTATCTTCAACCACCTCGCCTTCGACGAATCCTAGCTACAGGGTGCTCCAAAACAATCGCTTCAATCGTCATTTCGGTACGAGTACGTTAGCGAGGAACAGTTCGTGATCTTTTCTAATCGAAGATAATGTCTCAACATGATACCGAGACGTATTTACCTATGAAACTTATCATCGTTTAAATATTTCTTGGTATTATATTCTGCTCTTTGCTAAAGCTTCCTTTTACTATGATATCTACCGAGGAACACACGAGGACTAATGAAACAGTCCGATATGGTACCAGGCCTCACCTCTGTCCGTTGTTCTCTCTAAAAAGCATTCGTATCTGCAAGAATGATGATGATGATGGGAATGAACACGTTGGCCCGAAGGAAGCATAATTTTCGCGACAGGCGGAAAGGGAACGTGATAATCAGGCCGGACACGAAACGCTCCTCCACCAAAATTACTCGTCCAGTGATCAACATCTTGGACACGGATTGCTTTCCGAAAGAAGGCTGGAGCACCTGTGGCGCGCACCTGTGGCGCACCGTCTCCACACCGAAACGCCGTTCCGCGGACCAAAGCACCGACAGAATATCGTTCCCCTTGATATCTCAACGATGAAACGTTGGTCGGACGATATCGAGACGCTTTCGATCGGTTCTCGTGTTGTTATCTTCGCGGTCGTTAGTGTTTGCGTCAAAGATAGTCGCTTCTGGTCTTTCGAGTACAAATTCTCTTGTATCAGTAGATTTCCGCTCTTCCAATGAAAATCGTGGAATTTTTTACGATTTTTGACCGTAGTATTACCTATACTATGTACTAACAAACGATCGTTACATACAATTTATTTCTATACGTGTGAAAAGTATCAAGTATTAGTCGCATTATATTCAAATGGTGCGACGCATCGCAATACTTTCGAATAGCATTAATCGCGTTATCGCTCTCGAAACTCTTGCAGAACTTCGGAAGCCGTTTGAACGCTCTAGAGACACCTTGTATAAAGCTACGTGCAAAGGCGTCTGGTTGGCTGTGTAAGATATCAGCTAAGAAACGGGCCCGTCCAAGACTTTACGACCGCTCTTATAATTATCTCCAATAAATATCTCCACGGCACGAGAGCGTATATATCGAAATACTTCGCCGTGGTCAGAGGTGAACTCCCTGCCTCCATCTTTCGATCAACGCGTTTTCTTTTGGTCGCCCCGTTCACACTGATAAATTTATAATGTTGAAGCGCCGCAGACCGCGCACCATGAGCAATGGGCTGCCTTAATAAGTATGCACGGCCACACGCGAATTCGTGCTGAAAAAATTTTCATTGCCACTACATGCTTCGTCGATCTTTGCGACCGTACCTGTATACCTGCCCAAAACTCAATTTACGAATCTTTTTGCACCTACAAATATCCTATTCTTGTTCTATCTACGCTGTCTACACGACTCGACAATCACATTTTCATTCGTTCGTCAGCGGCGGATCTTCATCGCGTGTTCATCTTCCACGTTTCCAGTGTACGCTGCATAATTACTTAGCAGCGTGTTAATCCTTTCCGGTTTTTGCAATTCACCGATCACGTCGCGTCGCAATACAGTGGTAACGAGGAGCAAACAAGACGGTGTAACCCAAGGGGAAACTGCTAGACATCCACTTTCCTTCCTCTCGAGAATCGATCCGCGAATCCTCGATCAATTGGCCGGTCGTGGTGTTATTAAACGATCGCGTGATATTTAACCGAAGGCTGTAACTGTGTTTAATTAACGGTTAGAACTGCGATTTCTTCTCTCTCTTTTTCTTTTTCTTCTGCTTCCCTATCGTCTTCTTCGCTGGCTCCCAACACCGATAGACGTCGCCTAGCCGAGTTCTAACCTACATTTTACCACTTCCTTTTTTTCTTTTCTTGTATTACGTTCGTCGTTCGAGTCTAATTTCTTTGTTACACGCCAACGTGTTCATTTCCCATTATTCTTGTTAAATATGTTATTATTTTATGGAACGTGTTTGTGCAATTTATTTAGTAATTGTCGGCGAAACGAGTTCGAATTTTTCTATAAGAGACAAAGATTCCATTCTAGCGATCGATAATGTAGCATTAAAAGATATTTGAAAGACAAGCGCATCGGCTTACAGTCGGCAATGACGCTAACACTTTTACGAATAACAAAGATGGTTAAATAATAACAGTAAGGAGAAAGAGGATGGACGCACGCTCGAGATGTACTCTTGTACAAACGATCATTCGTTTCATTGGCCTCTTGAAAGTAGCAATTAACTGGCCCCTTAAGAAAGATCGTAAAAACGTGGTATACTTAAGTCCAATCTTAAGACTTCCCGAATCGAGGCGCAAACATATAATTCTTGATCAAATTAAAGCGAAGCAAATGCTGCTCAAAATAGTTAAAATACCTTGGATCCACCTGCTTCGTGCGCATTACTGGAATTATTTTAAAGTGAAATGAGCTTTGTCAACGTTCCATACGCTATATACTCGCGAATATGTTTATATTCGAATCTTCAGACGATCTAAAAATTACTAATTTTCTTTCCGTGTTCGATTCGTTCGTTTTTCACTCGTTTCAATAAGCAAAGACTAGTAATTTCCAGATTCGCCATCGAGGAATTAGCATACTCGTTCGAATAAATTACTCCGCGCGTTTCACGCCAAACAGCTCGTACAAACGAACAATACCCAGACAAGATTCCCCTTAAATTCGCAGAAAAACGAATTGGAAATTTCGAGTGGAATTTTAATTTCTTGTTACGAGATTACGCTAGAAAATCATTCGAGGTAGAAAAAAAAAACGGGGATCACTGGAGGAGACGTAAATTATGCGAAAGGATCGTCTTTCTGGGTGGCTGTGTCTTACGAAACGACGAACAGGTTGAGGAAACAAGCGGTATGTAGTGGAAAAGAGAGAGAGGGAGAAAGGAAAGAGAACGGCGACGCGGAAACGGATCGAAGTAAATGTTCTGTGAAGAGGGAATCGTGTATCTTGATCTCGTTACGTTGCCAACTGTCGTGCGTAACGCAAAAGGCGATTTTATGCGGGGAACGGACGAGGTGAACGCGTACCGTCGATGTTTCGAGCGGAATGGGCATCCAGGATCGTGACCATAAATCCCACGAGTCACTTTCTTCCGTGGGCGATAGGAAAAATCGAATCGCTCGGGGATTTGGAACAGCACTAGGAAATAGCTGCTTTCCTGCTATCGAAATTTTTTTCCACCAACATCCTTTCGAATATCCTTTCGGTGAATTTCCGCGTTGATAAAAATGAAAACAGAACGTGTGTCTGTAAAAATACAGAGGCGATCGCTTCTCGCAATTACGTAGATTTTCGACGTGACATATAAAAAAAAGAGAAAAAGAGGAAGATTGAAGGAGAAGAGGAACACAGAAGACAGTGTCCATCCGGGATTCGTCTAATTACTTTCTCGATCCGGGTCGTTTCCACGGCAGTGCGTGTACGCGTGCTGCTCACGGTCGTGTGACCCAGCTCGATGCTCGTATGCACGTGCGTATTACATCCGCTCTCGGATTTCCCGCGTGTAACGGGAAAGCACGACGAGGGCCGCGAGGATTTTTCCTCCCGCCACGAGTAAACCTAATTGACGCGTAATTAAGTAACACGGAATTGCGCGAGCCGGAGCATTGCCCGATGAGCTGGCCGAGTTCGCTGGCAGGCGAATTCTTTCTCGATGATGACGCGCGTGCGAGCTGCAACGAGTTGTGAAGCTCTGTGAATCCTGCCACTTTGTTGCATCTTTGCCTGTCTTTTTTTCCGTTGCTGGCCTTTTTTTATTTGCGCGCAGCGGATGCATAAAGTATTCGGTTGGCAGATATGAAATTATCGTTTCTTTCGAGCGATACTTTAACCATGAGATTCCATACGCTTTTCCTAAGGATTGCGTAATCTAATTGACGTGAGATTAAGGATTTGAGTGCGTTAGCCTTTACGATTAATCTTTGTAATTCGTCCTTAACCGACGAACGTGGACGAGAGAAAGGAAAGGAAAGGAAAGGAAAGGGACGTGGAGCGCGTCGCGAAGCTGCTCGGGTGACCGCGTCCGCTCTTGTTACGCAAGCGAGTCACAGTAGAGCAGCGGCGATTCCGGCGCAACGGCGTGTGAAAATGACGAAGACGAGGAGGCCCCAGAACGACGAGGCGATCGCGCGCCAGGAATCGGACCGGGCAGCCTGCCGCTCGCTTTCACGCCGCCACGCCGCGCCAGTCCGACTCTCTCGTTGAGACATCGCGCAAAACGCGACACGCTCGACGACGCCCGTCCGGACACGGCCGGCCGAAACCGGGTCCGAGCGTCCCTCTTCGCGGACAATGGACTCGCCTGTATCCACGTCTCGCCCTTATGCTAATCAGCTTCCTATTTCGCGAAAGCCTCTTTTCATCTACCGTGAATAATCGTGCCTCGCTTCAGCCTCGTAATGGGAAGACTATCACCGGATATAATATCGGGATTTCGGGTTTTCGATGATTTTGTAGTGTCTATGCAAATTCGGACCGTATAATGTACTGTGTAATTGTAATGATGGAATTTAGGAGATTTCAAGAATCTTTCAGCGTCTTGTAGTATCGTTGTATTGTTTGTATCGAAAACTAAAAAACTTGAACGGTGTATTCGTTATATGAAATGGACGACGAAAGGGCGTTACATATGACGAGAATCGAAGAAGGTAGAATTGGTTATTACGCTCGGTTCGCGGCAATTCCATGAAAACGTGGAATGATGAAGTTATCGCTAGTTGAGGAACGGAACAAACGGTTGTAAGCGGATGAAATTTTCGTTATCGACTTACCGAATTTTCTATCAGCATCTCGTGCCATCCGAAAACCGCACGATTCTATTTCTTTTCCTCCCTTTTTCATCCTCTTTCCCTCTTCGAGAAGGATTCGGAATAAAGCGGAAGAAACATGTGGGAAGAGTAATATCGCTTCCGATGTTAAAATCTCGCGCGAGACGTTTTCACGTTTTCCATCCCACGTCGAAGGAATAAAGAAACGCGACACCGGGAAAAGTCTCGCGATGTTCAGATTAAAAACATTTACTTTCTTAATAATTTTCTCAATATTGAAATTCAATATTGTTGTAGCAAAAGACTAAACGATGAAATAATAACTATATATATGTTAAATAACTTCTATAATACGTACAATTTTTAAAAATATCATAAATAAGAATTAATAATAGAAATACGTACAAGTACAAGAAACGAAACAGATCTGAAAAGACTGTACGATATTTTCCAATATGTAACCACCTACTGTCTTGTATACTCATTCTAATATACAATTTACAAGATCAACAACCTGTCTCAAAAAACAAGTTAATTTTTCTAGTATTTGTTCAAAAACCCTCTGTTCGAGAACAAGAAAGTTACATATCCAGCGAACACCCTGTATACACGTTGGAAACTCGCGATCACGGCGCGTCCACGCGGTTTCGAAGAGGGAGCAGGGTCGAGGAGATTGTCGCCGGTGAGCAACGAATTCCGACGAGGAGTAGCGGTGACTTTTATTCTCGATAATGACAGAGAGCGCGAACAGAGTGGCCCTGGCGTGGTACGTGATCAATTTTCGGGCCCTGCTGTGGCCGCGCGTCTAACTACGATTTCGGCGTAATTATATACATCCGTCTATCCGGACCGTGTCCACGGTCACAATATCCCATAAATCGACTCGTCCTCTCTCTAGAAAAAGAACTTCTCATGATCGGAATGACGTCCAACGACCGTGCCCGATTTACGCATCGCCTCTACCAGCGTCTGATTTATTCGTCGTTCTTCAGGTTCTATGCTTCCCTCGTACATTGGAAGAATTTTCTAAGGATTTTAGAAGAAGGTGACTTAGTTCGCCAATCTTGGCAGTTTTATGGCTGGCTACAAGTCAAGCAATTCGATCAATTTGGATTAAAACTTTACAGTAATTATAAAATATTGAGGTGTGCAACTTACTTTTCGTTTTTTACAGATCAATGCGTTATATATTGTTTAAAATTATAAATTACAGTTGGAACTGGCGCAGAGTAAAATGTTTCCTTCTGATGTGACATCTATTAGAAAATGTGAAGTTGTCACATTATATAACTATTGAAAAATGAATTTTCGTTTCCTGAGAAACGCTAAATTTGCTGAAACGTAAATTTACGACGGAGTACATTACTTTCGTGAGAAACTAATTTTATTCTGTTCATAAACAATTCAGCGTGTCCGTCAGGCAAGAAGCAGAACAACCGTAGACAAAAGTTCGTAATCGTTAAATAATTTGCGATTGATAAGCTGTCCTCGCTGTTGACCAATTTCATCGCCTCTTAGACTCGCCTCGACTTTATTCGACCCTGTCGACGAACCACGACCACGCTTCGTTCGTGGCCAAAAATTCGATGGGTCGACTCGAAAATGGTACAGAGGGAGGCGTAGAAAATAGGGGAGAAGGAAGGTTGTCGAAGGATGATCGGGTCTCCCGAAGAAGCAGATGGCCACGAGACGAACGTAATTGGCGAGCCATCGAGATTATTGCCCGTGGCGAGCTCGTTCTCCTCTTTCCCCGTTCCTCGCGCGATTGTCTTTTCGGTCGAGGCTACTAGGATCCTGTGCTTCTACGATACCTAGAATCGAGACCGTTGTGTCCGGAAGGATGGTCCGAGTTGTCTCTGAATGAGTCTCGGTGGACGCCTGTCGATCGTCTCGTCACGCACCTGCTCGCTTGATGGTCTGGGATAGCGAGCAGGAGTAATGGAAGAACCTGGGAAACGGGGTTACGGTAGTTTCTGAAGAGAAAGTAGAACTTGCTTTAGGTTTTAATTTTGGTATTGTTTAATTTTCCTAAATATTTTTCTTTGGGAAGTGTCGGGGCTTATTGTGGGTAATATTGTCCGTAACAATTTTCCGTAAATATTTTAATCTTTCAACTGAAAAACTTTCGAAGGCAGAAAACTCTATTACGAAGTCGCAAGATCCGAAAATCCCAAAGTCTCGCCAGTTCTTAACACATTACGCTATTTTCCTTTATCCATCACCAACATCCTCCAATCTCCATCCTGCACAACGATGTAAAAGACCAGGCTCGTTTCACTGTCAGTGCACCGTGTCCCCTGCAGGATCAGAGGTGAGCCCGTGTCAAGGAATAGTTAGCTCCTCCGACGATCCACCGCCTTCTCATACCATCCCCACCTCTGGATCGCGAGGCTAAGGGTGGCGCGTAAAGGTAACACAGATGAAGGCAATTTCCTCGAAGCGATTGCAGCGGTTGAAAGCGTTGCCCTCGAAAGCCTAGGAGCGTCGTCGTGCGAGTAGACGCGCACGCGTGCTCGCTCACCTGTCCTTCCCGCGAGCATGCAAAATGACTTTTACGACGTGCAGTCGTTCCGTCCCGCGGTGTCCACAGGAGGTCCAGCGAGCAGGCTTGACCTCTGGCCGCAACGAGGTGTCTCGTTCGATTCCGGCTGACGCCGACTCTGTAAACGTCGTGTAAATTTTATTCGGTGGTTTTATCGCGAGCCTGGTCTCGCGACCGTAATTTACGGCCGCGCGGAAACGTGCCACCGAGATTGGACATGCGATGCCGACTGATGAGCGTCGTTGCTTCGAGCTCTTGGGACGAAGCTGTAATGTTTCTCGAGCTGAATTCCGAGTAATAGAGGTTGTGCTGTTGGTTATAAGTGAGATTTAGAAGTGACTATTCTTTTAGAGGTGAGATGACGCAGAGGTATAGAGATTCTAGAGGTTAAAGGGTTAATTGTTGGAAGAGAAGAGCGTGGATCTGATAGGAAGTTGAAATATCGAACTGTTCAAAGAGTTGCAGGGTTTGGTTTATTAAAAATTTAGATTTTTGCGTTAGAAATCATTTTAATCGTAGGTCACCGGACGCTTGTTGTATGTACAAATAACATTCAAATCCAGTGCAGAAGACGATGCAACGTGGTTTGTAATTTTAAATTTATGGTACAGTGCGACTCGGCAAACTTATATCCATCAAAGAAGAGACGAGTACACGTATAACCGTAATGGATGAACGAAAACGTGGTTCGTCAAGGGAAAAACAAGGTGGAGAAGAAAGGGCGCGCAGGCTAATTGCTAGCTGGTTTTCACGGCACACGCGTGCACCTCTGTCGGTCGGTCTCGCGTGATGTACGCTCGGCATGGGTACATTAAAACCTGTGTACATCGCCACGACAACTTATGCAGCGTGCTCGACAACGTACGCCGCTGATTTTACGAGCCTGAAACTACTTACCGCTTTCTCGGATGCTTGCCATCGATTAAATAAGACTTAATGCAACAACGAGTCCTTGGACACACGAGTTCTTAATGAGGATCGTAAGAAGCGAGGAAAAGTTGACAATGTACCGAGGGTGAATAAATTTGAGTATCTATCCACATAATTTCATTATACCGAGAGACGGACCAATTGTTAGAACAGAAAATGTGTTTGTCAAAGCTCAAGAGGAACAAGGGAAAGGTTGGAGGCATTTTGTAAACACTTTGGGAAATTATAAACCAGTTTCGTGCAGAACTAATCAACTACTATTGTTACTAGTTACTGCTATTACAACTTGTTACAACTACCTGAAACAGGAATTCTGAAAATGCGTATACATATATGTGTCGGGGATGAAAGGACATCCGGGCCTTTCTTCTGGAATGTTTGGTAAGGTCGCCAATACTTTAATCCAAATTGTTTATTACAGTTATACTTAAACAATAAAATTGAGAAATAGCTATTTATGAGTTAAGCTAATTATGTTTACCCGAGATTTGTGACAGTGGACTTGGGCTCGAAGTGACATAACAGATCGCTGAACGTAGCCATGGTCACAGGAGGGACATGTACCTAACAGAGATATGAAGTAATTAAATAGCTTTCCTTAAGAAACAAAGATTAACCCGTGGGATACAAAGAGGTACGGAGAGGACAGGATAAGGGCAGTTCCACATGGACTGGGGTTTAATCCGATAAGTTCGACTAATCCAGTGAATAAATACGTCGAGTCCCAAATCGCAATCGCCATCCCGTCGACCATGTATTCGTTATCGAACCTAAATTCATCGTCATAAAATCTCGATTATTCAATCACTTTTTAACCTTTGTAATACATTCGCCTCAATAAACATCATCTGGTATACAACAACGATGGACGCATTCCAATGACAACCAGACATATGAAATGGCTGAAGCTACAGTTTGTTTCCTAAGGCTGAGTAATTCCTGGAAAGTGTGAGTTTAGAGAGAGTTTTCATAGACCACACATACATAACAATCGGAGTTCGCCTGCCAAGCTGAGAGAGAGAGAGAGAGAGAGAGAGAGAGTTGTAACAGAGAAATTCATTCCTCCTATCGTTCGTGCTTATCGAATAATCACGGCATCTTTAATTCGAAGTAAAATAAAAAGGAAAATGGCAAGTCGTCGCGAGCTAAATAAAAACTCACGACGACAAATGTAAATTTTCTCCAACAGAAATACGAACGTCAGTCCCACGATAAATCTGCGAAAAGTCAGGAAACAAGCAAAAGACAATACGCTCGACAAACGTAAAATAAAACTAACGACAACACGGGTCGATCGTTCCATTTTCCCAGAGAGAAAAAAAAGGCAACGCGAACAACGACACGGAGCACGTGGAGAACGAGTAGTCACAGGTCGTGTCTGGTCGATCGCCCAGGTGTCGTTCGCGAGAGATAATTTCCTCGCGGATCGACAGGACAACGGCATGCTCGACAAGGTGTACGAGTCGGATTTTACGAGGCGGCGCGCGAGGCTTTCTCGACAGGGACATTACGATGCCGGGAGGCAGAGGCCCGATCGCGGCCGTTTGGTCACAGTGGTTGCTCCTACGGCTCGACTCGCACGCATTTCCATACAATGCCGAGCGCGCGGCATTTCCATACGCGTCGAGTCGCGCTCCCGGTTTTCACACGCGCCACCGCTGCCATTTTTCGCAACAAGCCGATCTCCGTACGTACTCGCTCGCCCCCGCGCGGCTCGTCGCACCTCTGTCACGCTCCTCTGATCTGGGTCAACCGAGAGCGTCATCGCTGTGGATCCACCATGCTTCGAGACCGAGTTTCGTGTTTCCAGCGATCGTCGAGTTTAAAGAAGATCCGACTGGAATCGATCCAGCATATAGAAACGGAGTAGGCTAAAGGAGTTGTATCGAGTATGTAAATTGATTGAACGTGTTCAGAGTCGCCTATATTTGTTAACGATTAAGTTTTATCAAATTGCCTGCAATTAGATTTATTAGATTCTCTAATCGGAATTCACGAAGCATTACCGTCGTATCTAATCAGTTACAATTAAGCGTCTAAATCCTTCAAGACAGTTGAGAGATATATTAACGATAGTGGAGAGAAAAGTGCTCATCACAGTCTGCTTACGCTATGTGAAACACGTTAATACTATTTAGAACCACGCAGATTCTCTATGAGATCAGTACGTTATCAAGACAAATGAATTATTCAGTGATACAAAGATACTAAGAATGTGAAAGCTACGTTGACGTGGAACATCTTCTGTACAAATGAAGATATAACAGCGGGTAATGGATACGATCCCACGCAGTCGATAGTAATCCTTTGTTTTCAAATTGCTCGCGATGAGCAGAAGCGAGCGACTTGTAACAACGGATCAGGAAACGACTGTTCGCCTTATGAATTCACAGACTGGTATTAAACAACTATTTTTAACTCCCTTTTAATTACAATCGCATTAAAGACTATCTAACGTCTATATACATTGTTCGAGAGAAATTGTAACAATCTGCAGGACACACAGTGATCGTATTTCATCACTGTACCATTGCACTGTCACCAGGTAGCGTATCTATAGAAATCGTATTTCCTGTTTCTCATGTCGGGATAAGAAACTATACTTACAATTAAAATTATGATGAAATAACTGTAATCTTGGCTCGTATACACTTTACCAACATCGTTGGTCTTCTCTCACTTAATGGCAAATAATATTTCCGTTGAACGATTAGTACAGCACGCGTATGAAAATGTGACGGGGACAGTCGTTTCTTGTTTCATCGCACATACATAATTCGCGACGACAGTTTTACGACCGTCGAATCGTCCAGGACTTCGTGAATAATTCATAGCTCGTCGTACATTTATATGTCTCATTAACTCCATTCGCTTCTAAGAAGCCTCCAAAACGCGCTAATTAGCTCGTGCACGAGATTCACGTAATTAACAAGGGAATGCTGTTCGTTAATAAAACCTTTCGCTTTCTTTTTCGCGACGGAGGCAAATTGGAAGCTGATGATTCCCGACAAAGCGTACTTATGCAATTTCTAAAGAACGACGAGTAAAAATGAAAGAATCGAGGGAATTCAAGATGCTATCTTTTGATACAAAATACCGTTACGGATGTCGCGGAACGAAATTGCAAAGAAGCGACTTTTCATTCTTCAACGAACGCGCATGGATCATGAGAACAAAAGCAGCAAACAGAAGAGAGAAAGCAAGCAAAGGGCAATAAAATTCGACTTGCTCGCGAGCACGGTGGTCCTTTTGGCTCTCGTGTCACTTGTAAAACGCCGGGAAACGACAAAAACGAACCGTACGTGGAATCGCGGCGAGCACCGCCCCCAGCGCGGCCCACCTTTCCTCGGCTTTCCTTCTCGGCTACCTGGAAGAAAGTCGTGAGGTGGTTGCGCCGAGCAGACGAGTTACGAGCGCTCCGACGACCTCGGCTTTTGGTCATCATTCTCGACCCGGATCCGACCGTGCGCAAACGCGCCGGAACGCGTGGCAGGTTAATCGACCGGTGTAAATCTAACAGCCGCTTGTCAACGAGCTGTATTGCCTTTCCGAGTGATATTCAATTTCCTTATATGCCGTGATTAAAGCGAAGAAAGGGTGGGACGATTTGTCAAATCGAAGGGTGGAGTCGGTGGTAATATGCGGCACTGCAGGTGGAAGTCGAGACAGAGTTTCGTGGTTGTTGCTGCGTGAGCCAGGGTGGTCGGAAATATCGGTATTTGATACAGAACGCAAAGGTGTATACGCACAGTTTTCCGATCGGGTTCTCCATTCCATTACTACGATGTTTGCGATTGTATAAACCTTGCGCAGTATGAAATTTTCTGTGCTTGGCTGCAAATAATAGAGAGCGTAATACAGTAGAATAAATACAGCGACGTACGAATGCTGTTTGTACGTGCCGGGTATTTTTCGCGAAACATACTTTATTCGGACGTAGGGTTTTGTTTAAACAAATAAATTATGGACTAGCAGTTTTCTGTTTTCCTGAACTTTTAACAATTCATAAATTTGAAATACCGTCGATGGGTCAGGAATTCTACTGATAATTATTTTAGCTCTTTCGCCACGTCAATCGATAAGACTCGTATGCGCCACTGTTGAAGCAATCTCACAGCTAAACATCAATCTCACGTACAAACGAGGGATCGCACGAACGGAAGGCAATCCGCGACATCAACGAGTATAGAAGTTCTATACTTCTGGACTGGGATACGTGGGAGAAAAGTAATTGTTCCTGCTGGCTGATGAGAATAGTACCTATCGCCCCGTAGCCGATGCCGGTCGGCGATCTACGACACATCGTTAATTCGTTTACAACTTCCGTGGCGGACGCCATAAGTGAACAGACGGAGAAATATGTAGAAAGAGAGAGAGAGAGAGAGAGAAAAGCACGGCGTATGTTCCGCGTGTGCATCGCGAGACAAACGGACAGACGTTTAATGAGTTTGGTCGCGCGGGGATAGGTGGTGGCTCACCGTCCTATTCGTGATCGCTAATAGGCGAACGGAAAATGAACGGAAGTCTCCGTGAAATCGCGCGACTCCTCCCGGAAGACGCCTGGTCACGATACTCCGTTCCACTACGCCATCGTCGCTTCGTTCGATCGATCCCCGAATAAAGATGCACGGAACGCGATCGCTGCTCGAGGGAGGCGAGGGTACAACCTTTGGCTGCCACGTTTCACGTGTCAACGTGTCACCGACCAGCCGAGTGAAACGCCTCGTACTCGCGAGCGAACGACTCTCTGACGACCGCGATGAACGACACGCGTCCGCTTCGTGTTCTTTCGTCCTGTTTCGTTCTTACCTTCTTTCTCTGCATTGCGGCCAAACGTTTTTTGTTTCGATCGGTGGTAATGACTCTTTTGAATTTCTTTTATTTTTCCATCGGTCGTTTACGAAATAATAAAATAGAAAAAAGTATGTTAAAAGTTGTACCTTTAACCTACGAAGTAATAAGGAAATCTCTGTGAATGTTTAAACAAGGCGATTATCGAATGGTATTGTACTTGATCGTTGAAGAGGAAGCATAATGTTCTAGCCGTCAGATCCGGTAAACGACATATGGTAACTCCGACCACGACTGACGCGCGCCACGACGCCAGGCGACCTGCGGTTACTGTCATTTATCGATAATCGTTTCGCTGGTCGTCCCAGGATACGGGACTTCCCTCGTTAATACACGCTTCCGGCATCGATCTAAGTGCAACCATCTAGGACACGCGTGGACGAGCCGCGTACCTTATGGGAATCGAAAATTATCGAGCTTGAGCGCGGTTTCAGCATCGAAACTATCGCAACTATCGACGGATTGAGTTTTAATACTTTAGTAGAAACGACAGAAACATTGTAATTTAATGGAGAAATATTTCGGCATCTTTCCGTATGAATTATTAATGATCCGACAAAAAGCTATAGTTCAAGGATTTAATATTGTAATGTAATGTTCTCTCTCAAAACATTTTATACAAAATAGCAGATTATGAACAGAACTACTAGCATTATTAGCAAATAAATCCTACAATATCTACTCATCCGAAACACAAATTACGGCATTCCGGTCAAACATAAGCTACAACCTCTTTTCTACTTCCGAGAGCCGTGCATCGTCTAATAAAAGTACGTACAACGCCGAAATTGCTTTCCAAACAATCACGTCGTGCGCGGCACTCGACGATGTTTTCGATGCGCACCGATTCCGACAGCCTGTTCAAACAGAGCGGGCGCTTCTCTCGGTAATTTTCGTTCTTCCCCATAAACGACCGTGAAACGACTCGCCGGAAAGACGACACGTGGCCGCGTGTAGTAATCGCTACCTAGACGGTGATCGCTTCCGCGTCTGCTCGACGCCGAAACGCTCGAGGAACGTTTATCTATCGTGGAACATCGATCGTCCTTCTGGCAGGTGCTCCGCCGTTCCGCCGTGTCGTCGAGACGTAATTTACTTTTGAAACCGTGGATGAGTTGATTCGGGAGATTGAAATGGGTGGAGGAATGCGTGGCGAAGGACAGATGTTTGCCGGGGTAAGGGAAGGTTAAAATTTTTTCTTCGCTTGAAAGTAGTGTTATTAAGGAAACGACTTTATTTTTTGAGTTTGGAGAGAGCACGTGGTTCGTAGATGTTGTTTTAGGTTAGCTATGCATGGTGTGAGTTGGAAGAGGACTTTTCTCTCTAACACTTGCCAGAAACTTCGCTCATATTGCGTAGCTCTGTGCTCTTTCTCTTCTTCTATCGTTGTAGCAGATTTGAAAAAGTTATTGCTCTACGCGAAATGGCCGAAACGAATTCATCTTTTTGCGTACGTATAAAACGCACGCAAACTTCCACAGTTACATGCAAAAAGAGTTATCCACGATTCAAAACCTTGTACGTTTTTGTTTTCGCTGTTCATGAAAACTGCACCCTCGATACGAAGGTTTCTCGATCCGCATGCGTCGAGAACGGCGCAGTCCGGCGTGCCGGGAACAACAGCGGCTAAATAATTCCCGTCGACTCGTCGTGGAGCTGTCAGTCCGTGGAAAGGACGTGCGGGCCGGGGGCTTTTCATTTCGAGTCCCGACTTAATACTCGTGTCGCACGCGAAAATGCCGCGCCGAGGAAATTAAGGACTCTCGAGGCCGTCACGAGGCGGGAAAAAAGGAACGCGACCAAGAGAACAGGCTGTCCTACCCTCTTTCACGACCCTGAGCAACAATCCTCTCGTGCGGATTCCGCGACCCTTTCCTACATCGGCCGTAATCGATCTTCGACGAACCGCGATTATAAACCAACGAAGAATTGAAAATCGTGACACGAGGCGTTTAAACCTTGAGTTTGGGGCAATGGTAGAGTGGGTATTCGGCAATGATTGAATTTTATTTCCGACTGGGCTATAAATGGAATTGAAAATTGGATGGAAGATTAGGTACCTGTGAAATATTCGCTTTAAATAGAAAAATGATTGTTTCGATCAGAATGCAGATCGAGACATTGACGATTAGGAATTTTCTGCTCCAAAATGCATTCTCAGGATAAATGAATCTTCTATTCGTTCTTTCTTTCTTGTGCAACTACACAAACGAAGCTGTGGTTACTTTAAGAATCCTTTGCAAACATAGTCGAACGGAAGGTCTTTCATTTTAATCAAACTCCAAGTAAAAATCCATAAACCTGTCGAATTTTCATCGATCCAGAGAAATATTCAACGAATCATCCCTAGAAAAGGAAAGCGACGCGTTGTGTTTCCGGAAGAAGCCATTAACCATCTCGACGGCGAATCTCGAGCTCTGAAAGGAACCTGTTCACACAATGCTAAGAACAGAACGGAGCCATACGGCGCTGTCGAACATCGCGGACCGAAGAAAGAAGCAGGCTACGGGCTCACGTTATATTACATACATGTGAACAAACCTCGAAAAGGGGACATGGAATGGGTATGATGGCCGCTTTCCTGTCGACCGGATAAAAAATTCAGTTTTCAAACGACCGGCCCCGGGACAACCCTTTGTGCAGGGACAGAAGGGGCACCCTTCAGACGAGAGGGCACGCACAATGGCGCGGGGCGTGTGTCTCTTGGTGTGTGCCCTATTTACACAGCGACAGCCTCCGACTATGAGACAGAAGACTCTCTCCTTTTTGCCCCTCTGTCGTGCACCCTCAGAAATATTGGCGTGGACAAGCCCACGATGTATTGTGGGACCCTTCGAGCGATCCCAGCCAATCGGGCCGGCGCATGACGATTTTATTATGAAAAACCGGAACGTTAGGGTAGATCGAACCCCTTTTTAGAGAGGGTGAGAGAGACACCGAGGAACTAGAACGGTCTCGTTGCGTGTCCCGAATGTTTACCGTCCCTGCTAAACGCTCGATGGACCTGGAAGGGGAAAAGTGGATCGAGAGGAGGGTGGAATCAGCAGATTCGTGAAATGGGAGAGTCCTCTGTCGTGCGATGGTGCTGAAACCAGGCCAAAGTTGTAGCTTATGGTTGTTCTACCTTCTTCTTTAGGCTGTGTTCTTTTTAACGTTTCTTTTGTGCAGAACGTTTCTTTGTCGGGAACACAGACTAATAAATTGTTGATTCGAATTGTGCTGATTTTCGAAAACTGAAATAGCAATAAGATGTCAATACACGATACGACGAAATCGTCAATTTATCCAATAGAACATTTACTTAGATCGCAAACAAGACATACTTGCTACTTACAAATGACAAGCAGGCGTGTACCTCTAGTCGAGAGCGAGCCACGAAATCTTCCTTCATAGTCTTCCCTGTTCGCAAGATACGCTAAGCCTTCACGGAGCATCTGCGAAACTCTCAAAGCAGAAAAGTTCCCCTGCTTCAGGAGGGGTGCATTTCGCTTACTGTTTACGAAGCTGGTGAAAACAATTACAACTCCCAATCACCCCACATCGTGGTCCATGATCCCTCGAAAATGAAATCATTCGCGAAGACCGGGGATACTGGAAGGTACACAAACCCTCTAGCTAGGAGGCCGACTTCATGTCGCTTAATTATATCCCCGGCAGCCCCGAACAGAAATAATAACCCATAACACAGTGGCATCCCATTGTTTCCTTGTCCTCGGTGAAGGCTTCGCTCCTTTTCGAAGGGACGTTCGAGAACGAAAGTCGCCGGTAGCGGTGCGACTCTCGAGAACGGGGTGCCTGGAGAGTGCACGCGACGTCCACGGGGACGGGGGTGGAGAGAGGCGGAGGGACGTTAAGTACACAGATGCACGCGAGCCTACTCAGAGCCCTGCGCACCAGTGATTAGCGATATTTTATTTCGCATGGGAAAGCAGAGAGATGAGAACTAGCCGAGTGGGAGCTCTCTTTCATTAGGGGGGCAACCCAGTCCCTCCGTACCCACCGCTACAGGATCGGACCCCCTTTCTTCCAGGTCTGAAGCTCCCCCGTGTGCTGGATGTCATGATGGCGTTACGTCCAATATCCTACTCGGCTCGGCCGAGTAATTCAAAATGGACAGATTTCGGGATAGTGATGGGAGATGGTAGGTACAAGCTGGAACTAGAAACCTACCTAAACGAACCTGGCTGAGGTTTCTTCTGGGATTGTGCGTTCGGTTGATCCCTTTGGTATGAGTTTCAGTTGAGTCGAAATTGCGTTTCAGTAGGGTTATGGTTACAATGGATGCGTGTTCTAACGGATCGTCGATTTGACGAACTCGATACGTCAAGGCAATCAAATATGTACGTGCACATGCATACATATATAGATTTTTATGATTCTTTACAATCTTCAGGTGTTTCTTAGAATATGCATCGACTGTAGCCAAGGTTTCACGCGTATAAATTGTTAAATGAAGTACTCCTTGACCATTCAATAAAGAAAGGGAATATCAGCGTTATAATAACAAAATGAAAATGGCATTACGTACGACTGAATTGTGCTGTAAAAATTATCCTACGATAGGAATAAAATGTCATGTTATAGGTTCGGCATGGTATTAACGTCACCATGTTCCATTCATCCGCATAGTGGCCATTAAAACACTAGCGTTCCCCTTCGCCCTAAAAAGCGAACCCTATGTACATAATGATGACGTCATCTTACAAATAATGCACATATTTCTTCATATCCACGAAAGAAAAAGCGTAACAGCTTATTTCCAACCATCAATCATTCGCGTACTTAGCGCTCCTGTTCCCTGTATTTTTTTTCATCCATTCACTAACTTTTCAATTTCCCCCACGGGAAAGTTGCCCGGCTTTCGATGTACGGAAATTACCGTGACACTTTCGACACCGTCAGCGTTATAAATAATATCGCAGAATCCCCGACAGGTGTAAATGTGACGGTGCAACATCCGGGGATAAAGATGAGTTACCGATTTTTTTTCTCTCGACCGAATTTCTCCAATTTTTTGTAGCGTATAATGTAGAAGATACAATCGAACGTTCAATGGAACACGTTTCTTTTCTTCTTTTTTTCACCGGTTAAGGATTTTTAATAAACCTTAAAAAGTAATTTGTCAATAACGTAAGAACAGTCTTTACTATACGTCTCAAACACAACCAAGCAACCAAGAATCACAGCAAGAAGAAAGAACGATACATAAAGCGTGACGTAAAAGGAGAAAAAAAGATATAAAAATCCTCGGTGGAAAAAAAACGAAACAGATAAAAACAGGGTCTTTAATATCAAGGATATATCGTGCTCCGCCATTCCTCCATCGGGCGTGGAATCATCGTGTGCACACAATGAGCCTTAACCTCGGCTCCTCTCTGTCTCTCCCTCGCGATAGCGTGAAACATCAAAACTCGGCGAACTCGTGCTTGTTAGCAGCTGCGTAGCATCCCCCGCCCGTTACACAATACCCTGTACGAGTCCCCTGAAAAACGATGGGTGGATTAACCGGGAACAAGGAACGCACCTGGCTTCCACGGGGAATCCACCAATCGTCGCAACCCTCGACCACCGAGCTCGAATAGGATAAGCACGGTGACACGCCGGGTAACACGATACACACCCCATTTCTACCCCCTTGCGCTTCACGTTTCCTCCAATCGCGAGAGTGGACAAACACTGCGGACGGGAGAGATGCGGAACAGCGGCGACGGAGCGAAAGAGTGTGGCAGAGTGTAGTTGGATTGAAATTAGGGAGTTAATTGTAAATGAACCGAGACAGAGGGTTCGCGAGGAAACGAATCGAACAAACGGCCGGACGGAATTGTTTGAGAGGGCTGAATGGCTTTTTCGTGACGCGACCAAGCTGCGTTGCTTCTCGATGTTAACCATGGATGTTCGTGTGGTTGAGTTGAGAGTGGAAATTCGAAATCGTTTCGCCATATGTGTACCTTGTGATGTATTTTCAGTTTTCTTTGCTCTTTTGTAGAATGTTGCAAAGGATCGATGTTTTGATTGAATTTTGCTTACGACAGTGGATAATGTGGTATACGTGACGTTAGTCTAAGTGAAGTTCGGCTACTGACGGTGAGAGGAAAATTAGACGGAAGCTTTGAAATTTCCAAGACGGCGACTTAATCTTTTTACTTCTGTCTCTTTGCTCTCGATTTGGAAATATGATTATCCGGCTGTTTGAGAAACTGTTCCTTAATGTTCCAGATTATAAATAGTAATGCCGCTAAGAAATAAGAAGGAAATTATACAGTCATCGTCGTCGTATTCTTCCATCGAACGGTCTACTCATTATCTCTCTCCATCTAGTTCTGCGTGATTCTTCTACAGCCATCCCTAAATTCCAATAACTCATCGAACCGCCTCCTAGTAACCTACTGTCGTGCCAACAAAAAAAAGAAGCGGAACGAAAAGGAACATAAAAGCAACTCTCGAAACTTGAACAATAATGATCTGTACCGCTACAAAAAAAATCACAAAATCCCTCAGAACCTGGAAAAGTGTCGTTCCACTGACACAACCAATAGCTACTTCTTCTCAAACAGAGAACAAATACGGCACAATTTGAAGCACTAGTTCTGGGTCCCGTTTTATTGTCTTATTGCGACGACTAACGGTCCCAGTCTCCCCATTCGTCGAGGCCACGACATGTATATGAATTTATAGCAGGCTTTGTAGCGGTGGCCGGTAATCCAACGGACAGCTACCTACCGTTTATTGGGCTCCTTTGTTATTAGCCACCCTGAAACGAAGAAAGAAGGTCGAGAGAAGAAGAGCGGCGAGGGCGTAAGAACGGTTTCCGAGCTGCACAACCCTGAAAAGACGGCAGCGCCTTTTCTCTGCGTAATTAAGACGCGAGACCCGATGTACATCTCGTAGCCGGCACGGGGAAATCTTTAGAAACTTTTCAGCCGAAAAGATGGATGCAGGAAGGGGAAAAGGGTTGGCTGCGGCTCCGCTGATGATGCATAAATTAGGTACGCTAATGGGCGGCAGATAGAGAGCAGAGAAAAGACCGGGGAAAATATTAATGCCTCGCGCTACGTCCACGATACTGGAAATCGGACGGGAACGCGTAATTGCGTTCCTCTGCTTTTCGCGATGTTTTGTGCGATGAGGACGATGCCTGGCTTGATTCGTGGCTGGTTAATTGGTGGTAAAGGGTGTTGCCGTTGGAATGAATGGGGGGTTTACGGAGGATTCTTAATGGAATAGAACAATTAATATTGCGGTTTTACCAGAATGAGTGATAAGTACATTCACCTTATTCTGGTGTGTTGACGTTTCGATGAATAGCGCGGGAAGATTTTGATACGGTTTGAACGAATCGATAAATTTGGAAACAGATAAGATATTTTACATTATTTTGCAGTAATTCTGTCGTTTCGAATACTTGTTTCAAATTCGACGAGTTTGAGGTGATGAATCGGCTGGCTGGTTTAATTGAATGAGATAGGGTAGTTTGTTTGATTGTAACAGCAGAGGTTTGCGGCGGTGAAGAATTCAAGGTATTTAATCGTTTAAGTGGATCGATTAGAGTCATCCTTTACAGGGAACATTTCTGGAACGAAGAATTTGGTTAATGTTTGTCTGTGGTTCGAATAATCGTCGTATTTCCGTAGATTGGAAATGTTGCGTTTCGTTGTTTCGTTGAATGTTAGGCATCGCGAATAAATAGGATCGAGGATGCTGCATGTAATGCCACTTTTCATAAAAATCAGCGCAAAGCCCTGCGATTCCATTTTTAAAATAGAAATCCACAATTGTATCTCATACATTTATTTCTGCCAAAACAATTTAGGCAAATCAAAGTCGTACTTAACGTAAGATTTAAACATTTCTGAATCGAACGAATGAAAATCTATAGCTGGATTCCTACCTTACGGATCAAAAACATATTTAAGAATTCCCAGAAACACAAATACAAATACCAGCTTCCCTGCGTACCTCTCTTCGCATTTACGTTGATTCCTCGAACAAAAGCTGGCGTTACAGGATCGATGTATCGCGAGCCAGCGTCTCGCGTGTTCGAAAACAAAAGGAAAACTCTGTCGAACGTTCGCTTGTATTTGCACGCGGAGCGATACGACCGCGCTCGAAACGAGGCTATCGGAGCGTGGCGATTGGCTTTAATTCGAGGCGGGCGTCAAAAGCAGCGAGGCCGATGATAGTGGCGCGGATCTCGAAATGGATGGTTTTCAGACGATCCCGGGCCGAGAAGACCTGGCAGACCATCGATGTTATCTGCTATGGTGGGAGGCATCTGCCGATATGTATACAATGCCATAGGTCCGCCGGGATTATTACAGCCTTGACAAATTGCCGCGGTGAAGGCCGATCCCGGTAATTACGGGTCCAGGAGAGACGCAGATATAAGGACCGGCCATGCGCTGCCCTCACTATCTACGTTCCTCTTGCCCGCGATCGGTTACTTCTTCCACTTCGCTCTGATTGAACGAAAGAACGATGGTGTTTCGCGATTGGAAAAGCTCCTTCTCGTTCGTACATGTTCACGACATGAGACGTGACGACTGGCGGATACGCCATTATCTGGTTGATTCTAGGAGAGGCGAACAGATCGTGTGGGATTGAAGGGGATCGAGGATTTGCTACCATGCGTGGTTGTCGGGTTTGATTAGGTTGAATTGCCCGGTACTTGTTGCGGTTCGATGATGTCAGTTTGGAAGGAGTTTCTCGAGGAACTGGTAGTTTCTTGCATCCGTGTATACGAGCCTAGATATCTCTTGACATTACTTGTTTCTATACATTGTAATCTTGTCTGAAAATAGCACGAAACGATCCTATTACGACTATAATGATTTTTGAACGGTCTTCTAAATGATCAGCGCGTGTGACACGATTTGGGCCACCTCCGCTCGTTTTTCACGAGTCTAACGACAGTGACACGATCTCGGCGATTTCTCTTCACTTCTAACATTTTGATGGTCGGTATCATGTCGACGTGATTTCGCTGTGTCATCCGCTGTCTGCCGTCGTCACGTGATTACGTGACATTAGTTTTATTTTTAACTTGATCGATACCTACACGTGAGACAAATGATTCCTGTACTTGGAGATTATCTCTTAACGTTCTATCGCAATGAAACGATTTACAAATGCGCTGAAAAAACTGGCAATTAGCGAATTTAATGATTGCGTGAAATTGCATGGTCAGGAGATGATTATAATCTCAATTTTGGTTACTGCATGGGGCAATCAGGAAATAAATAAATAAATTCATATAACTCACACAGAATAAATTACACTATACAGAATAAATTAAAATAATACGATAGAGATTCGATAACGACGAGTTTTTCCAAAAAGCGTATCATAATTATACGATAATAGATTGAGTGAAAAGTGCCGGTAGTTTGTAGATCTACGCCGAGATGCGCAGCCGTTAGAGCGTTGAGAGACCTTTGGTATCAACCAATAAATCTGGATGGTCCCCATAATCATCAATTTATCTTGAGTACCAGTGACACAAACTCAGTGCCGTCTATTTATTTGAATATTTGTCATAATTAGCTTGCTAACATGTGTTCTCCGTCGTACACATCTGCCACGTATGATCGAACTCAACCCTCGCACGATTTTCCCTTTTCTTCATACGCATACTCTATTCCCATTTCCCATCACCTGCCTATTCTCTTAAAACGGGAGCAGTTTCCCACCTGAGGCGTCAAACGCGTTCTCAAGAAATTCTGAAAGGACGAATGATCGAAAGGGAAGGAGAGTACATGACTAGCCGTGTCTCTTCTCCGTTTTGCCGTGTATTTTTTTCTATAAAAGACCCTGACCGGATCCTGGTTAATGGTAGATGGCAGTTGCAGGGGCCAGCACGTCAGAACGATGCAACAGAATACGAACATCCGGCTATCTTGATGAGATCTTGTTTTCCGTAAGATCCCCCGCGGTGCGGCGCGATTCGTTCCCCGCGTTACCGTTCCTGTTCCCATTCCCATTTCACAGCCGGAAAATCAACGCGGTATATACATCTATACATACGTCGTACATACACACGCGAAATACGATCGACAGCCGTTGTTTTCATATAGGTCGAGCAGTGTGACGTATGTGTATATATGTATATGTGAAGGTATTTGAAACGTATATGTGAAGAAGAGGGGATTTATTCGAATAGGAGACAACAATAGAATATGGGGTTTCATTTTGAAAGTAACGATTTCATGAAAAATATGTCAAAATAAACATTGATTTAACACCAAGTTTTGTACATTGTTGTAAATAAATATGTATATACATTGTATTTACATAGATTTGTGTAACAATGAAGTACAGGTAGCAACCTCGACCCAAATTAGTGGGTATGGGTGTAAACATAATTTCACTTCTATCTCTTTTAAGACACCTAAAATTCTAACAAAATCGTCGGTTTTGAAAAGAGAAGGAACCAGAGTATATAAAAACATCAACAATAAGATCCAAACAATTATTCGCCTTTTCGGTTTAGCAGAACGTTGCGGGTGTTCGTCCCTTCTAGGGGAACGAGCGTTTTTTCCCCCGAACCAAGGTCCCCGACTCCCCTTCCGCAGGATGTTTGCAGGAAATCTCCGAGATTCAACCCTAAAACAGCATTGGACAAAAAAGGGGAAGACCTTACTGCTTCCTAATTGGAATGACAGAGACGTCAATGGCGGCGATGGTCAAAGAGGTCGTAAACGTTGGTTACGGGTGTAAACTACGGATTTTAGTGTCACCGGGGCTTTTCCAGCCCCCATAAGACCGCGTGTTTATGGGACTGTGCAACCGCCCTCGTAAACTAAGTTGAGTATTAGTGAATGAAACAGTTATACGGTGGATGGTTCCTTATCCACGCAATGTCGTTCGCAATGTTGTCCATGTTATGTTGAAAATGTACGACTATTCGACTATGTTTGTTCATTAAAAGATCGAAAGCTTGTTATTTGTTGTGTAGAAAATTATGTTAGACCAAATCAATGAATCTTAAAGTTCTGTCATAATTAAGTTACGATTCCTTGGCAAGTCACCTTTACAACTGGCACAAATCGGACGATAACAGATAGGTAATCAAACGATTTTTGCCATTCTTTTATTCTGTTATTATCTTGTTTTTACATGATGTATTCTTAAATTCTGCTGCATCAGTAACACGCGTCCTGGTTTATTTACGGGTGATTAGCCTCGTCGGTTCCCTTGCGCGCTATTCATCCTTTACGTCGAAGCAACCTCTCGATCGAAAATCCCCTATGCATATCCATCCTCCTCCCGTCTAGTCTGATTGTTCTCCACGCTGATTCACAGTCAATTACGTAGTAGCGCGCGCGCGCGCTCTCGATATATTAATAAGTGGAATATAAATACTCGGCGTGTCCGTGTGTACACGCGCGATCCAACGTATAAATAGTTCATGCAACAGCGGTGTACGCGGAATACTAATCAGCTTCTGGTTTACATCACACCACAGTGGCCGTAACGTTGTATACAACGTGTGATTTCACGAGATCCCGTGGCCGATAATTAAGTTCATTAGAATAGCTCGCAAAGTGATTATTATGGCCGTGCCTCGGTTTTAATTAATCCGCTAATAAACGTCGTTATTGTTAGCATTGCCGACGATTATCACTGTGGAAAACGCTCCACTCGCTCGGTTTTCCTGCGCGAGAATCGTTCGCTCGAATCACTTGCTCGAGCGACAATGGTGGAAGGAAAGGAAACGACGAAGCAGGATCGTTAATCTGGAAAATGTACATAATTGACGTAGGCGATGTTATGTTCTGCATGGTGATATTGTCTGAGTCGGCGTGCTAAGTAGTTCTGCAGGTTTATAGGTTACGTTTTGACGCAATGTAAATTTCGTAAGTTGTTCCTTACAGTTTTATCTATAAACTTGCAAATACTTGTTTCTCGTACGTATTCCTTTATCTTTCGAAACAGTTTTATCGAATTGGTTGAACGAAACTACGATAATTTTCAACTTATTCGTCGTTTGTTACGTGAAACGTTTACGCGTTAAACTAAGCCAAGACCTAGTCTCGTCTCGTCGATTTACATCGACTAGATACAAAGAACATCCCGTAGGACTCTTTACCCAGCATTTCTCCCAATAATTCATCTCAAAACCCAAGCCCCCGAAAACAAGCGTGTCTCTCGTGAATATTAAGGAATAGAAAATTTAAGAGTGGTCCCTCTGGTTCCTCCCATAAAGAACGATAATCATGGGGGCCGATGGTCGAAGCGTCGATTAATTAAGGTCCGATACGACGCGCAACGGAATCGGCGTCGATTTCGGTCTTCCCCGGTCTATTCTCCTCGCGTATGATAATCGCGCGTTTGCTTTCTTGTAATTAGAAATTTATGCACTAGTTTGAGGCCGTGTTATTCAAATGTGACACCACGCCATGCTGCCAGCGGCGTGTATCGCGGCATAATAACGCGCGATATTTATGACCGTGTTCGCAGCCGTCATTAATTATCGTTCTAATGGGACGCGGAGGACAACGAGCGCGCGTTACACATCGAAAAATCTCTGCTCCTCCCTTCAAAACGCACAGTTAACCTGTGCTCTGGTAACTTTAACGTAGGTTTCATTTCGTAGGATTATGTTCGCGAATTAAGTGTCGCGACGTTTTTCTCTACTTTGAGATTAAACTAAGACCGAAGATAGCGGAAAGTCCTTTGGAGTTGCACTAGACATCGATTCGATGATGTTTAGTTTTAGTTTCTAGGGTTAGCTTCACTTCTTCGTTTACATCGATCTTAATTTGTAAAACATGTGAGTACTACTGAGACCTAGTGAAAGAAATATTTTTGTTACTGTAATTATTGGCGATGTTGAAAGCTTGCTATACATAAGGAGAATGTTAAGAGGTTACGAGCTTACGAAAATTGCGAGTGTCGTGAAACGCGACTGAAGAGAAATAGTTTGAGCACTTTCTATTTTAGTCTGCTGTTCGTAGCTCGAACGTTCTAATTGAGGATAATAGAATCGACGTGGATAATTAATTGGCAATGCGTTTCTACTAGACTATCGTAAAAGCTGACGTTGGTCTGATACCGATTACAACTGACCAATTTATGAACTATTTTCAATTGTATTTCTTGCTGGCAATTCTACCTTGAAGTTAAATCGTTCTGCAACTAGTGACTACCTTTCGTTGTTGAAATTGAACAAGAAAATTAACATAGCTATTGTTAAAAATAGCAGATCCAAGAAAAATTCGGGACGCAATGTCCAATAAAAGATAGAGCGATCAACCAATAAATCGTCAGAATATCGCCATATCTCAGAGAATCAACCCCAAATCTAGTTTCTCATAATGCTGTCAATAGTCTCGCGAAAAAATCGAATAGAATAAAATACGACTCTTCTAGAAACCAATCAAGACTTCCTCGCGAGCTTTCTCTTGCGGTGCGTCGTTTAATAAAGCTCGATTCGAGATAACGTTTTTCGTTCGGGGTCTGTTGGTGTTAATGACGCGGCGAAAGACAACGGGGGGGAGGCGAGGGTGGGAAAAAAGGAAGGGAACGCGGACAACCCTATTCCCTTCGACCAGTAACCCCCAGGGCGAACGACTAACTTCTTGACACCGCGGCAATAACGTCAGATAACCATCTTCGTATGCGTGCTACGTGAGCGTTTGTTACGACGCAAGATCGTGCGAGCGAGCTTTTGTTGTGAGCGCTGCGGATTTCATTAGCCCGATTTATAGCGAGTCCGATGGAGCAGACAAGATGGTTTACGGGGTAGTGAGAATGGGTTGTGAATTTTGGAACGATTTGATAGATTCGATTGAAACGTATTTTTTGGATACTGGGATGTATGAATTAATTTTAGATTGAGATTTAGTGAACCGTATAGATTTTATATAGATATAATTTATCGAGCCTCTTAGTGGCTATATTTTTACGATTATACTATATTTTTTCATGCAGTAGTTGCTTAACAGTAGGATCAGTAGGTAATGGTATTACCAGAGTGGAATAAAAGTATTTATGTTGTAACAATGCTGACCTGATTTCAAAATTCTACCGAATCCTTTAATCTTCATATGTCATGAAACGTTGCGGCCTTTGATGATGATGGTATCTCGCTGCGATCCTATGGTTTTCACACGATGGAGAAGGGTACCGAGCCATGCTAGTGAAATGAAGTTCTGTTGGTGATATTTATCTTCTGTTGTAACTACTGCGTTCATTTTTCAACGCGTAATATTGAGAAGTTTGTGGTACAGCTAGCTTATCTTCCTGCGGTTAGTCGAAAGACTAAAAGGCTGGTTTAATAAAACGCGAAATTTGCATCAAGTATCATTTCTTGGGTTGCCTTCTAGGCTTCTATGAAATTTCATCTCGTATATTTTATATCGTGAAATACGTTTAAATATTCAAATGTATTTCACAATGCATTTTTCTCTAGATGAACCGATACAGTTATTATTAGATTATAATTGGAATTCGTGATTTCCCCACTGCCCACTCGAAGACTACACAAGCATATACCTATAGGTTTATGTTTTTATACTGAAAATTAGATTTTTAATCGTTGGAGAGAAAGGTTTGTAAGTTATTACTATTATATATTATTCCTTCCAGAATTAGAAATTATATTTTTAATGATTTTAATATTTTTCAAAGATTTTCAAGATTTAGGTAATTAGTAAATTCATTTCGAAAAAAATTTGATCAAACAGACAGGTATCCTTCTCCTGGCATATCTCGTCGCGCTAGAATCCTTCGCCTGTTTAAAAGTGCGAAGAACCACACGGCTAACGAGCCGTGACGTCTCACAGTTCGGACATGCAACGATACGGTCGTTCGTTCTTCGTATTCTCAAAAGAGATGAGAGGGGAAAGGGAAAAAGGAGGAAAGACACGTTGCAGAACGGGTGAAAAGAGTCGTGATCCGTTTCAAGACACACCCGACCGGGATAATCTGAAACGGGCGGAGATCTGGGCAAGGTGCTACGATTTCGCAGTTGAATCAACCTTTCTATCTGGTCGTCGATAATGCTCCACCTGTGTATCGATTGTTCTAGCCACGCTGGAAACCTCGATCCCTAGTTTCTTCGTGGCTCTTTGTTGTCCATTTTTTTTTCTTCCTGGATTCTTTTAACGCTCGTTGTTCCTTATTCTTCCGCTATCGATCGACAGCCAAGAAAGACAGAGAGGGAAACAGTGTCTTCGAGATCCGGTCGACCTTTCTCCCGTTCCCACGCGTGAAATCAGGACAAGGAATGGACGATTTCTTCGTGTAAACCACGGATGCATTGTCCGACGATAGCTATGGATGGAAATTACTCGCAGCAACGCACTTGATACGGTTGGATCGCCGATTGATATCGGCCAGATCGTTGTCGAACGACGCGATGCGAATAGCAAGACAATTTACGTTGTTATAGTTTTCTTCTCGGTGAAGAAGAGCACTTTGATAGAAGATACGATGGCGAATATGGTTCTGATACTCTTCCACACGTAAGTTGTTACGCTGGTTAGAAGTGTAGCGGCACATGAGCTAGAGGACCATTCAAATCATGTTGTTTTGCCTTGGAGTATCAATATCGTTAGGAAATACATAATGTAATAATAAATTGTTAAAGTGGTCACCGCTTCTAAGAAAACTCTACATCTGGTCTTTTTAGTTTTCTCAAGCACCAAAGCCATCGATAGCGTATAGATAAAAGACTGGGACGAAGGCAAACCATAAACAGTAGACAGGCGACGATGGCTTAGGGTAACACTGCTAGCGTGCGGATCTGGACCAGCTCAAATTATGTTTCTTCCTTGTATTTACACTTCTGTATTAGAATATATTTTCTACCTTACAATTTATCCACGCGTTCCTTTGTTCGTACATCTAATAACCTCAACATAAATAAATTCCGGGCAAAATTATCTATCTATTAAAATTAAATATCTATCGAGCATATATCAGTGATCTTATTTTGCGACTTATACACTGTGCGAGCGTCTCAGTAAATATTGTCTGTATATTAATTTATTTAATTATTTTTTAATATACTTGACGATTTCAACTACGGGCAATCTCGTCTAATAAATCTCACGATCAACCATCCTCTACACAAGTCCTCTACAAATTGGTGACCCCGACGTGATTTGAACACGACTAAACAACCTCTACATTACTAACCCCGACGTGAGCTGAACACGACTGAAGAATCCACTACAAAAGTTACTTTTGTAAATTAAAGATTTTGTAAATTAAAGTTATTATGTAATTATAAGTTGGAGGAAAAACGCAGATACATAAAAAGAAGCAGAAGAAGAAACATCCGGAGCTTCGGACAGAAGAAGAAACGATACTCTATTTCAAGTTTGGCAGAATGTTGCAGATAAGAAAGGGTAGAAAAAACGTAACAAGGATAAGTCCTTAAAAAATCAAAACGTTATTGCAAGTTGGGAGAACAACGCAGACGGGCAAAAAAATAGCGGTGGAACGAAAAACGGAAAACAAGAGCTGAAAGGAAGGAAAAAAAGGAACGATACATTATTGCAAGTTGGCAGGACAGCGCTGACGAGGAGAGCTCGCGCGGAGCGAAGAGCGGCCGAAGAAGGAGATCCGTATCTTCACGCTGCGTGGCCGCGTTGCCAGAGATGGAACGCCGACAGCTTGACAAATTGCTCCCCCCGTTCGCGTTTTCGCTAAAATCAATCACCCCGCCGTTACCGTGTCACCTTTGCACTCTCGCTACACCGGTAATTGCCAGATTCTCAGCTAATTACGCTCCATTGCCGCGACGGACGTAGCCGCGCACAATGCAGCCCCGATTACGTTTCTCTCTGACTGTCAGCTCAGCACCGATAACCTCCGTCACGAGGATCACTCTGGGATCCTTGTTGTTCTTCCTGTGAACGATGCTTTTTTAAATAGTTACGTTTAACTGGTGTACTTGAAACGTGGGAAATATCAGAGTTCGACTATAGGAAAGGAAAATAGAGATTATTGAAGTTGCACGTGCTTTTTTTCCAATAGAATTTCGAGAGATATTTTAACTAGAAAATGGAAAAACATAGTACGTAATACGTCAGCGTTAATATTTCGTTCGAGCGGAAACAGAAACCGAAAATGCTAGAAATAATCTACGAAGAACGAGCATAGAATATCTTGTCATCGGATTGCAACGTAATTGTATGTTGTAAAGAAGAGAGTATGTCACAAAGATGGCTAACATCTCGAAATATAAAAGAACCACCTGTGTGATTTAAGTTCCTTACATGATCTTTCGAAGATTTAGCGAGATAGGATGAATGAAAATGAAGCAGTGGTCGATAAAAACGCAGTTTCTTCCGAGTTATAGGCTATACTCGAAGGTGAAACCAATATTGCACACCTGTCTACCGTGACCACTAAGCAACAATTTATCATCTGTGATGCACGTGCATCAGTTGTTACGACTGTTTGGCTTGAAACGGCTAATCGAAAACTGCCATTGGCAATTAAGGGAAAGGCTGTAAAATCTATCAAGGTGCGCAACTTCCGTATATTGATATAAATGAAACATCCATCGAAACAGTTGTCGTTCGTTTTTTCTTTCTTCCAATTAATTTTACCTAAGATATCGTATTCTCTGCAACATATTATTACTTCAATTTACAAATAATCTACCATCTATCAAACTCGCCATCCATTTAGAAAGTACCTTTGCCACATACTTAACAAATCTTGCTGACCAATTCCACGTTGAACGGCCTCCTTTCGTTACAAAATTTCCCGCAGTCACTCGAAAGACCAAATCGATCGAGGAACAGCCAGCATTGGCCATTGTCTTCCTCGAAAGTGGCAACGATAGCGTCGCTACCCGTTGAAATTAATTACGGAACTGCAGCCAGTTTCGAAAGAAGTTGCTCGCGAGGCGATCATTCTCGTCGAGGATGTTGCTGACGCATCGTGTATCGGCGGCAGCGGCGGAGATCTCTCGTCGCGGTGAGAGTGCCGGGGGCCAGGGAGAAATCGGGACTCGGGGTTCTAATAAAAAGATATAGGAAGACGATAATGCAGTCCCCAGAAGGTCCTTCGGAGGCACAATGGGACGTATCATGACTGGATGACACGGCCATTTCTGTCAATGGCTACCCAAGGCCTTGATGCTGTGCCCTAAGGTCTTTATATACATATGTATATCCATTCGCGTGTTTCTTCCTCTCTTTCTCGTTTTCCCTTTCTACCTCTGCTTCTTCTTCGTTTGATCGCAGCTCTCGGTTTGTCCAGTGAGTAGGTGTTGTTGTAAATGTCTTTTCGTAAAATGTTACAAAAATCTTCGCAAATGGCTCCAAGCAATACTTGATACTTATCGTAACTTTCTAATATGTATTTATGAATTTTCTATATTTTATATTCAAATGGCAATTGTATCGTATGTTCGAGAACAACAGTAGGGAAAAATTCCAAGAATACTTCGAAAAGAAGACAATGTCAAAGTTACAAACACATACCAGAAGGTGTAACGCAACTGAATCTTGACCGAGGAACGATCCTGCCATACGATCCCCAGAGAAGCCGGTGACAAGGGAACAAAAGACTGGTCGGCAGGCTTTTGCGGGTAACGCAGTGTTTTCCAAAATTCGAAGCGGCGTGCGGCTATTTTCCTAAGCGCCTTGGGGGCCCTTTCAGACCGAGTCACCCGCTGGCGATGCGGCACGGCGCCCATGTTTACCATTTTCAGCCCTGAAACCCGAAGAATGCTGATAATTTCGATAATCCCATTGTCATCCCCGTTCTTTCGCATCGCGCACGAAGAAGCACGAAAAGGGGAATGCATCGAGCAGAAATTTGACCTATACCTTTTTAAGAAAACTGCGATTTTACTGGTGAAATGGCGCCTATGAGTTCGACCCATGAAATGGACACTACAAGACGAATTTCAGACTCTTTATTTAGAAAATTCCTTACGACTATTAGTCTGCTATTTCAACAAAATTGTAACTAAACAGTACAAAGCGTAGATTGCCTTTCAAATCAAATATCATTTATCGATAATTGGTTGAACATTCTACAGCCCATCTGCAACTTTCCTTGACCTCATAAAACATCCAACCGTTCACAGAAAATACATTAATAGCGACAAAGCATGCAACAGCGCTGTTCTTAAAGCACCTACCTAAAGGCATCGCGTCTATTCTACCAAATACGTTTGTGCGAACCTTCGTGTCGTCGAGAAACGTCTCTATATCTGCAAGACTCTCCTCTGCCCTCGAGGAACAGTTGCTAGCAACATCGGTCGAGTCGAATTTACCACGGGAAAAGTGGAACGTGTTTCAAGTTTTTCCCATGGTGGTCGCGCGTGAATCGAACGCGATAACGCGAGATATAGCTGGATGGCACGCGATCGCAGCAAATTGATACGGCCGAATAATAACTTTATCTGGCGTACTGATGGCCACCTTGAATGGACCGATCAATTCGCCTAACGTCTTTTTAACCCAATTAATTAGCGGACCGCTGCGGCTAATGCGAAATACTTGTAGTTGACCGGCAGTGACGTCACCGGCGCGTCATCCGTCCAGCGCATCCCCCGCTCGGTACGACGCCCCTTGCTTCCGCCCCTCTAATAGAAATTAATCGCGCGCCATGTCGATACGCACGTTCGATCGATTCGACCTTCCGGAAACCGCGACGTTTGGTCAGACTGATGAGCGATCGGTTATCTAATGTTCGTCATTTAAGAAGCAAAGAGGTAGGATTAAGCATATTGCAACCAGACTCAAACATGACTATATAAGGGGCTTATGAAGGTAAGATTTTAAGAAAGGACAGCAAAAAATTTAAAAGCAAAATTTGAGAATTAACGGTACTCTTCTTAATTTATTACCCTTACTCTTTCCGAGAATTCTGTCCTGGGTCAACAGCCCGGTTGCCGATGCTTTCTTTCTCTTCCCTCAAAACCAATTCTTTCATACCTAATACATACATACATACCTAACCGTTTTCGCTTCAATTTTCTTCGGACATTAATTGAATGGTTTAAAATTAGAAATTAACTCGTTGTTAATGGTAATTGCCGTCAATTTACTACCTACTGCTATACATCTACCATTACAAAGCCCACCATGAAAAATTCGCACCTGAAATGAAATACAAGCACCGTTTTTAACATCCAACAGTCTGCTATTCTTACCAGCCGAATCCATTTGAGAAATCGGCTATGTTTAGAGTGGAAACAAATTTGTCCTCGAAATTTTTAAGCCTATGCAAACAGCCATGGAGGTCGTGACGTGTTCAGCAACCTCCTTGTACCTGCTCGGTCCCTTCGAATCAGCTCGATTCGTCTCCAACAGGTAACGAGGGATTGGCTTCTGTTTTTGCTAGGCTACACCAAGTGAATCCGTTTAGCGTTTCGGCTAATCCAGGTCGCGGTGAATCGAGAAATCTGGAAGAAAAATCGACGGAGACGCTTGGGCGACGTTGACGGCGACCGGTTTCCAGGCAATTTCAGTCGAACGAACGACGAAGTTAAACCTATTATTATCGTGCCCCGTCCCCCGTAGTGAAAATGTCAAACGAGCATCGTGCATCGGTGATTCGTTGGCCGAGGGCCTTGCCGTAGCGGTCACATCAAAGACCGAAGCCCAACGTCCTCGCGAACGTCACGCGACAGGACACGTCGAGGGCCTGTCGACCTGTCGCTTGTCCCAACTATTTTATCCCTCTTGTATCTCTACTTGTTCTCCTCGCGTGCTCACCGATCGATCGCGTAGTACCGGCCATCGCAGTCTGGACGCGACGATGTTTGGAAGTCGAATTGAGATACTCTCGAAGAAAGGAATCGATGTTCGAGGAGGTTGGTGGAAGTGAATCGAAGAGACGAAGTTGAGGTATTACGGTTTACGTGGATCTGTCGAAGACTTGCTATACAATTAGATAATTTATTCAAATACTCGAATGTTCAGTGTCTTATTGAACCTAATTCAGTGATTTATTAAACCTAATCTTTCTAACGAGCCTTCTTCATATAATGTTTTATGACAACATATCCATTTTGTTTTTTGACGACTCTAACGACTTCATAAACGACACCGTTAACATTTTTTCAAACATGTCATATTTGTATTCTCGATATATGTTCGAAATCGCTGGTGGACGTTTAACATTTCAATTCGTCCGTAGAACGCGCTGATGGGACGATTGGACGACACTGTTAACCTTTAAACGTATCATTAGATTCCTTCCAACTGTCAATCATTTCTCGAGTTGCCCACCGTCCAATCACATTCTCTCTTCTCTCTAGAAGTCTGACACCTGTCGTCGCGTCGAGAACACCATTCTCTGGCCAACAATAAACCGCATCCAAGAACAATCCAAGCCTTTCTATCAATCCGCGAAAGATAAGAACAAAAGACGTTACATCGAAAACGAGTATCTCGCTTGAAACGCAAACTGTCCAGGGACGATCGTCATCAGTCAAAAAACGGAGCGAACTCCTATCGACTAGCGTACAATCTCCATCGAATAGCCAGCGATCTAACGACCAAAGAGGAATTGCCGTCCACGCGAGACAAAGAAGCCACTGAGTGAGCGAAAAGAAGCAGAGGGGAAGCCGATGATCGAGAAAACGAATTAGGGAGAGGAGAAAAGGCGGAGGACCAGCGGAGAGCCATCGACAGGGACGAAACCGATAAAATCCAGCAGAGCAGAGAGTCTGAAAGACCGGCAGAAACATCAATCGTTGACTCATCCCATTTGGATCACAAAAGTACGTCGAATTGGGTCGTCTGGTGTCGGGTATAGGTCCCAGGGTATAAGGGGCCCAAACTCATCCGACGAACAATTATTTTGCGGCTCCTTCTCCTCCAGTTCTTTCTTTCTCTCTCTCTCGCTCGCCCGATCACGCTTCACCGTGTTTCGTCTTTCACGCACAAACACTCTCCTTTCTCTCGAGTTCAGTTCGTTCTTTGCTTCGGGACAGAATGTATATCCCGCGGTGCGACGTCCACCGACGCGCTGCAAGACAAATGGCTCCGTGTCGGCGGCCACATTACGTTTCAAAACTGGCCTAATCGTCGGCTTTCCGGATGAGAAACGGTCTCGATATAGTACGTATAGCCAGCATATACATACCTGCACCCTCTGACCAGCACCAGCGTGCGCGCATCAGTGCATTATCTCTTCTGCAATGTCGAGACGCTTCTCGCGGAGCGATGTTAAAATAAACTAAACACCTTTTACTATGACGTCGAATCACGTTGCGCGATTTCCAATCATCGCTAGCAAAAACCAACTTCCAGCCGTATTTTTATTTTAGAAGCGAAGTAAGTTAGTATCAGAAATCTATATCGCAACGTATAAACACAGTTTCCCTATGACCGGTGCGATAAAAAAGAAAAAACAGAAGCCATTGTGTCAGACGCAGCTGACATGCAGCGTTACTATAAAAAAAAAAAGAAAAAAAGAAGAAATATCAAGCCTTTTTCGTTACTCTATCTTCATCCTCTATATAAACAAGCGTGTTTTTGAAGAATTTTCGAAATTCGTCGAAATCGAGCACCTGTCGAGTATTTTCGCGGGATTTTCGAGCGCAACGAGCGAAGCTAATCTTTCTGGAGGGTAACCGGAAATCGAACCGCGATTCGTAAAACACACGCATGGGCTCGTGTAAAAAACGAAGGCGCGAGAAAAAAAGCGATCGCAGCGCACAGCTCCACAGGGACCGCGTGGATTCGCTATTCCGTTTGATTCGTGAATAAAAAAAAAGGGAAAATCGAAAACGAAAACAAAAAGAGATCGAGTACGTCCGTCACGATAGAGAACGATGGGTAGAGAGAGTATGCGGAAAGAAATTGCGTCGTTCGCTATAATCACGTGATTTGCAATTATTGCATAAAAAATATTCGTACAATTATTTCACGATTTTAATAGCAAAAATGACTGAATGTCGTACTATGGGGACCGTGGACTTTCAGCTTTGGATACGGATGGACGGGTGAAATTTCTGAAACTACAAAGAGTGTCGGACGACGCGTGTACAGGGCTCTGTTCATGGGGCGTGACGCGTTTCCACGAGGCTTCATTGTCCTCGCTATTCATCCGCTGAGAATACACCATAGAAGGTAACGATGGAACAAGGAAAGGGAGATTTGCGTGAGGTATCGTTGGCGTAACTAAAGGCTACCGAATGGAAGACCTGTCGCGAGCTCCCCCATGGAGTATGAAAGTAACTAGGTAACACGAATCGCTATGCAAATTCCGAGTGGCGGGCAACAAATTCTTGAATTCTCTTCACTGTTTCTAGTTGCAGTTGCGTTTAGGAAAAAGGCTTAAGGATGAACGTTTGTTTCGAAGAATCGGTAGTAAAAAGTAGAATCTTTGTTGTAGAAATGCCGAGAAAAATATCTGTAGATACAGAATCTTTGTATCGTTTCTATTGGCAGATATTTCTCATTTAACAAGTAGATTTTGTCTTAAAGTTTGATTATTTAACGATCTATCGACTAGTTTTTGCTACGAACAAATGATTCCTTAACACAAGATGTATTCGAAAAATGTCGGGAAAATTGATCGATTGTCAATCAAAAAAATCAATTGGAAAATATATCGATATCAATAAATGGTCACAAACACGATATCTTACATAATTCTAGCGATCAAGCTACTCCACGAAACACCATAACTTAACTCCACCGGCGTAACTGAAACAGGAAGAGAAAATTTTGTGACATCGCGTCGTCAGAAATCATCGATGAACGACGGAAAAGAAAAGGAAGAAAACATAGTAGAAAATAAAGAATCAGAGAAGAGATCTATGCGAATTTCGAACGTTTTACCGAAATTGAATTTCTCGGCCGTCTCATTGTCTCAGACTTTCCGGTTGTTCTCGCCGCTTTATGTGCCACCCTCCCGGGACTTCCGTCCATTGTCCGTGGTACCTGTCAACAGCTCGGTCACGCCACGTTTCTGTAAGAATCTGCGTTTCCACAGGGGTTATCGTGCAGTTTTAGACAATGCCAGGGCACCTGCCGTCCATTGACATTCGCGGCTTCAACTTCAAGGGATGCCGCTCTACGGACAACGAAAAAGAAGCCGCTAATTATCAAAACTATCATTTGTTACCAAACCGGGGGGCTGCACGCTTTCTCGGCATGGGGCTACGCCTCATCGTTAACTCCCTCTTGCGTGAAATGCCCTTTTTACTCGCTATTTCCCCTAGTTCTCCCAACTGAATCCCATTTTCTTCCTTTCGAGCTCTCGCGATCGGTTTCGAATTGCTTTTAGATGATTTTCGCTGCAAGTAGCGAGAATTCAATTCCTACCATAAGCAGCGACCATAAAATTAATCATCGTTTACAGTTTACGTCACGAAAATCATTTCGAAGTCCAGATGCATGTCAAAGAGAATGTCACGCGTCGTCTCCGTTCGACCAGTCTTGGTTGCCATTCAACGATCACTGAAGGCAACAGGTCGTGGTCATCGATGATGTAATCTCTTCCAGCGACTGTCGCGTTAACATCTTAGTCCCCGTTCAAACAAGCAAAACGAAATGAGAAAAAAGACGAGAAAGAACTCCTCTAATACTCTATCAAAAATTCCCACGTGGCCTCGCTTTGGTACACACGTCGTTGTGTGAAACGACCCGGAGGGCGTCGTGCAGCACGCAACCACGTGCAAATATCGATTAGTCCATCGTGGGAGGACGATCGAGCTTGTCGATCGGTCCCAGGGAATGTGTCAGGTCCGACCACCGGTCCTTACGTAATCTCCGTCGTTTCGTTTCAGCGGATCATTGCGAAACATCGTCTTCGCGCAGGAGACGTGTCACGAGGGGACGCAAAATGAACTCTGAACAAACGGAGATCCATCGACCCTTTTTCACCGATTAACAACTGAGGTTGCAGTTTTAAGGAACGCGTGATGCCGAAAACTTCGTCGTTCTTACGAGTTTTTTGCGAGTGTTAATAATAAACTATTTGTTTGGAATTTTTTTGATTTTTAATACCAATAGTTAATCTTGTTCGAATCGAGTAAAATGATAGTTGGTCTATTGTTCCGTCAAGGATTTTCATATATCAACGTGTCAAATTTAAATTCCGTAAGGCAGCCCGTTATAAATTAAAATATACCGATATAATATACCGACCTCAGACGATCGTCTTGCAAGAAGATCTCGACCTCGGATGGGTTAATTGCACGGCTACGGTACGGACTTCGCTGGAAGACGTCCTCGATCGTTCAACGGATATCGAATCGAGGACGATTCCACGAGGCTCCTTTTTGACAGGGGGCCGTCGTTCCGTCTAGAGACGAAGTCCTGTTTACGTTTCTTCGAGGTCGCAGGTTCCATTTTTAGAAGCTTCGATTCGACTGTCGCGTGTAGGACGCGATGTTATTGTATGGCTTCTGCGTTTTGTAGGTCGTTGCCTGGTTGATTTCGATGGGCTTGTACAGGTTTTATGAAGTTTCGTGGAGAGTGGAATGGTAAGAGGTGAATGTGATCTTTTGAATCGAAATAAAAGTCGATCTTTTATTCTACTTTTATCGCAAATTGATTAACCTGTAGTTCTCTGTTGCCATTTATGGAATGTAAAAGGACTTTGATTTAGGCAAAATCGTTCGAAGTAAAAAACTACCTATTGTTGTTAAAACAAAAACCGGTAATACTATATTAAGGACTGATTCAACGGAATAAAACATACGAGATAACAGATCGCACTATGATCACATATACCAACACCGTGTTTCCGCCAAGTTTTCCTCATCGTATCCCGACATCAAACCAAAGAACATTCTTGTCCATTCAATGCAAATTTCAATCGAAATAAACACATCGCCAATAATATACGTGAAATGGACAATCAGTGTATCGTGCAAAAATTCTAGGCAACCATTAACTATTTATTAAGCCAATGACAAAGAGCAAAAAAGCTACGCTATAAGCTACATTATAACACGTGTCTCGTATACAAAGAAGCTAAGAACCGCGATCAAATTCACTTTATCGCTTGTTCGTATCGTCTGGTTCGCATAATGTCACTTAGGCAGCCGGATGGAACACGAACACGACGATATCGTATGTTTGTGGCTCTTTTTTTTCTTTTGAGGCCGATGGAAGGTGACGTGCCTGCCTGTTTGTCCCAGGAAGTCGGCGAGGATTGCGCAAGCGCCATCCTTGTAATGTGTCTAACAACATAATAAGTGATTTCTTGCTTACTTTGTACGAACGATGTAATGGCACCGGCAGACGTTCAACATCGAACTGAAATTGCCTGTTACAGCGCGTTCGTTAGGCGACGATAATAACGGAATGCGTTTAAATGCCGGTTCGGTAAGGTTACGATAGTACGTCTCTTTCTGTTTGCGCTTACCACGCGATAGAAAAGGATTTGCCTACGTGAGAATCTTTCGATGGGTTGGATTTATGGTTCCGTGCCGTTCGATGGTTAAGTTAAGGATTAAAGCACGACTCAGCGATATTTCAAAGTTTTGAGAAATTAGTTTCATATCTTTGGAATATTTAAAGATTGTACGAGGATACGCAAAATGTCGACGTCGTTTGTTAATTTTTACATAAGTTTAAAATGTTATTTATGACACAAAGTTGCTGTGTATTCTAACCAGATTGTACTTGCAGTAAAGTTTCCATTACTTTCATAATTCAAATATACCTATAAATACTCGGTTAATCTCTTCATCGATAACTGCAGTCATATTTACTGAAAGATACAAGGAGGCCTCTATGTTCCTTGAATCAGGTCATCTGCCTCGAGATTGACAGAGGACAGTCATCAAGCTTCGAAACATCTACCGCAGCTCTTCATAAGACACATTTCTAATTACCCTTCGGCAGTCTGCAACCGCATTCGCTTAATCACAAAGAACATCTAACGTCTGCTTTCCCTCCGAGTATTCGTCAACAATTCTCCAATCAAAACGTATAATCCTCGACTCCATTTCGATTAACTCGAGCCTCGCCGAACGACACCATACCCGGCCCAAAACTTTCATCCCCGACTACTCGAGAACGCTTCCATCCTCCTCCAAACCTTCGATTCCCATAACAATTCCATTACTCCACCTCGATCGTCCCGCCAACAACCCCTCGCCCCCCGAAATCAATCAAAAACCATCCCCTCGATCGCAAAGTTCGGAAATCACACGAAATTGTCTCATAAAGTTTCCACAATCTGTCACCGTTTCGTCCAACGATCAGAACGCGTATCGAAGGAGACCATCTTTCCTAATCAGTGGCAACGCTCGATTGCCGCGATATATCGCTACGGATAAAGGAAGAATCATCGTCACGGCAGCAACCCGAGCACAGTTTGTACAGCACTGTAAACAGTCGGCTGGCGAGGTTACAGGGCGCGAGTAAATGGTATGTAAACCATGGCGAGCTCACCCTTGGCCCTGCCATCCCTCCTCGCACTCCGCAAACTCCATTAAAACATTATCCACGTGCCGATGCGCTCGGAAAATCAGACGCGACCATCCTGCCTTCGTGGCGTATTGATATTACGTCCCGGCATCATCGCGTCCCGGTAGCGCGCGCGCGCGCGCTCCTCTTCTCACATATGTATACCTACGACCATCGGTTATGTATGCATGCACTCGAATCTCCATTTCGTGGCTGCCTACCTCCATGATCGAACGCCCCTGTCGACCGGGTTTTCAGTTTTTTTTTCTCGTTTTCCTTTTTCTCTTTTTTCCTATCTCCTTTTTTTCCTCTCCCCCCCCCCCCGGTTTTGTTTTGGCTTTTTGTTTTAGAGGTCAAAAAGCTTGCGCACGCGTGAGTATATAGGGATTGTTGTTTTCGGAAAACGCGCCGTGTTTGGGAGGATGAGGACTTTTAGTTTGCTTGTTGTTTCGATGATCTCTCTGTATGTAGAATTATTTTTCTCTTCCTTTTTTCCTTCCTTTTTTCCCTTTTTTATTTATTTTTGAACACTGTATTGGGAATATTTTGGGTAGCGAGAAAATGTCTGTGGGAATTTGGGTCGATGAATGTAAAGTACGTGGTAATTGGTTTGCAACAGCGACGTGCTCTATATTGGTTAACAGTTTGTAAGATAGGAAGTCGTAGTTTTTTTATTGCTACGTAAATATAATTTACGTACAACTGTTTGATACACGATACGAATCAAGTACACGATAAATGGATATAATTAAATGGCAATTGCTATTAATACGACGAAACCTACTGTAACAAAATAAAACGAACGTTTGACAGAATGTAAATCAAGAATAGATATGAATCTAGATAAATTGACAAAATATTGATTTTATTAATTAAGGATAAGAAGAATATCAAGCTCCGATGAACCGTTGAAAAGCTCATAAATAAAACAACGACTCAACGATAAATGTCACGAAAATATGTGAAACGGGTTTACACTGCAACGTAAACAGTGTCTTTTGTGAAACGCGTCGATACGCGAAAGCAAAAATAATAGTGAACCGGAAATCCCATGAAATTCGACGGACGAACCGTGCGCATGTCTCGCAAAAACGCGTTCCGTGCCGCAAACCTGGATAACACGCGGTCGACACCGCGCCACCACCCTTCCGTTGACGTTCGTTCGTTGGAAAATTCGTTGTCGCTGGCAAAAACCACCGGCCTGATCCGCGAAAAGAGGAAAAATATAACAACAACGCGGTGTCGACGGAAAACGGATCGAGGATTCGATGAAACGCTTCGGTGAAATTTTTTCTGCTTTCGCTCGATGTCGTACGTTCGTTCCTTTTCACTGATATTTATCCAGATGACCATTAAAGGTAGAGGATCTGCAATACACCTACCTGGTTTAAAGTGAAATTTTTTAATTTGTCATTATATCGTTTAGTGCGATATAAAATAATGATATTGCTAATAAAATTTTATAGAAATTTCAACACCTAATTTAATTTGCCAATAAATACGTAATCAATTTAACGCGTAAAGATTACGTGGGTCAGACTCGTTATATCGATCCAGAATATTAAGAAACTTGCTTCTTTACGTCTTTGTTATTATAGGATGGGAATGTTGATGGATGTCGGGTTATATATGAGAAATGTGTGTGGTGAATGTAACTGCTTCCCTTGAGAACGCGTTGATTTTTCTGTATCTATATATATGTATGGTTAGAAGGCATAGAAAGGGACAGAACATGGAGCTCCATCTGTCGACGGCACTGACTTAGTCTAGCAAGATTGAAGAAGTCTTTGCCTCTTTCAAAGACCCACGTCCCTGGCTATTCTCATGGGGAACCCATAAGAAGTATCTATAACGTTTCTGGTCACGTGGAAAATGCTTGCTTTGGAATATAGAAACGTGGTAGAAAAGTGTTACATAAATTACGCTGTTCAGAGATGAAATAATTAATTAAAAGGAGAGAATAAAAGAATCTTTCGTGTTATCGTTATTTGATAAGAAATTGGTTAAACGTACAAGGCATTGTTAGTTTACGACAACAAGAACCGTCGTCGGTTTACATTCCTGTCATTTACATTTTACATTACATGTATGAATGTTAAGATACTTTTATATTACCACATATCACATCATATTTACAATTTACGACATCTTTAACAAGTTAGAAAAGGCTACAAAGTAATTCTCAGGGAATTAAGATTCCATACAAACGTTTTCATGATCATCCACCCATTCGTATACGATAGACACATACTTCTTTCCTCCTCTGTTATTTCCCATTTCGATAAGAACAAGCAATAGAACGAGTTTACGACTTTTGTACTTATATTTCCATGGCTTCTTCCGGTTTAAGCCGCTTCTTCGATCTTGAAAAATTAAGATAAGTTTTCTGTTAACTGTACTATAAAACAATCGCAAATTCTATATATTTATCGCGATTATACCGAAATTACGAATTTCATTAGAAATTTCAATACGATAAATACTTTAAATATTTTTGACTATCTAGTACGAAGTAAAACTTGGTCACGGTGACGATCGCAATAATCAATGTCTATCGTCGACGATGGATACGAAACGATGGTCAATATTATTACTAACGACCGTGTCTCGAATTTGACTAAACAACCAATTACCTCTCGCTGCGAACTCCAATCCCAGTGCTCATCCGAAACACTTAAAGTTCTTGGAAAACGAGCAAACGAGCCCGTTAACCCATCCCCTGGCTATTCCCGCCTCTTACCCTCCCAGGGTAACAGAGACCCCCGTATTCATCAACCCTGAGAAAGCCCCTTTTAAAAACTCTAAAGCACCCGAGCAACTCGGACCAATCATCCAGCCTCGATCGTTCCAGAAACGATCTGGCTTTCCGCCGCGCGAGATCCCTGACTCGTCTAGGTGGCGAGATCGTCATCGCGGTTTAATTAAATCGAAAATCGGATAGTCATTAATGACAAGTGGCGCCCGATCGCGATGACTGGGTGGTTTCTATTGATCCCCAGGTGGGACCGTGGTGAGGCGAGCGTCCGCTCGTCATGGGGCCCGATATGCCACGATATGGCACCTACAGCGACCAGCGACAATCATGGCCGGCGTCATCCCATGACGCAACCACGCCGCACTTTCTCAATATTATCGACTTCAACAAAAAGGACAAGCGTAAAGGATCCTCCCATAGTCACCACCGCTTTCCCATCGTGCATTGTGCACGACAGTAAGGGATTATCTCGCATTTCGGCAACTAATCGCTCGGCGTTAAGGTTAAACCGACTCCAAGATGAATATTAGAGTGGAAAATACTTCGTTACATTACCTTATCGTTTCGCGAATTTCATTTCCATGTGAATTTTCGAATGGTAAGATTTGCCGCAATTTTTGTTTCTACTCAGGAACATCTTTCGCGGACTGGCAAAATTTCTCTAATTACAGTTGTTTTTATTACGTTTGAAGTATCGGAAATGACCTATCACTTTGCCTTAAAAAGTAGGTATCATACTCGTGTCTGTCAAAAGTAACGTCAAGACGTCACAGTTTACCATACGCTCTTTTCAAAGCACCGCTTTTACTCTTATTCACCGTACTTTCATATCATTTACAAGTAATCGATCCCAGATGCTATCGTCGGTATACATCTGCTGCAATTAGAAGAATCAAAGAAGGTGGTCAAATCGGAACTCTGATCTTCGAGACACCATATGTTCCTCGCGTTACATAACTCACGAAACCTAACTGCTCTCCATTAAAAGTGCACCACCATTCGTCTCATAACCTTCGTCTCCGAGATTTTTGCGTTCATCGTCTCGTCATTAAAAAAAAAAAAAAAAAAAAAAAAAGAAGAAGACAAAACGTCACGCATCAATCTTTCGTATTATCCGATAAACATCCGCCAGCCTATAAATCGTGAATCGTTCGAGCATATCGATCAAGACAGAGATAGAAGCAGACGGAGAAGGGGTGGATTGACGCGTACCTTTTCGATTAATGTTTTCGTCGTACGCGAAACCCGACAACGATACCATCGGGAGAGGCGGTATGTTTTACGTGTATGATTGTATGTGCGTCTGCGTGGTAAGAAGGTCCATAAACTTTCGTGTCCCGAGATAGGAATCGTCAGGTGCGAAAAGCGTGACGGTTCTGGAGGGAAAGCGCCTCGAGACCTTACGGCCACCGTCTCGACGACTATATACGTCGGTGTCCGTGTCTCTGAGAAAGCAACGCGCTGCTTGGGCCATCGTGTCCGCGGGCGTTTTCCCTCGTGAAACTACGTCGCGATCGCTGCACCGTTCCGTTACAAACGACGGATTGTTTAACGTTTACGCGATACGCGAACGTATACGATTAGAAATTGGAATACGTGTATGACTATGATACAGAAAAATAAGTTTCTCTATCGCATCTTTTAACAAAGCACAAACTTAAAACTGATATTAGGAAATCATAATTCGAAAATGAACGGAGATATAACCGACTGAGTAATGACAAGTTGTACAATGCTGGCTAGAAGAGCAAATGGCAATGGCTGTTTTCACTTCTGTAATATTTAATATTGCCAATTATAGAAACTTAGACATTAATATTATTGATTACCTCGATATACTGATTTATACATTTCGATAAGATCAACTTTCAACTTTCCATAAAAAGAGCCGTGGTACGTATCTGATCTCGCAGAACAAATGCAGAATTCCTGTAATTTTTATTAAATAAATTGAAATAACCTTTTCTAATCCTATATTTTAAACAATGAAAAAGGTTTTTTCCTACACCTTTTACAAATTTAACTAACTATAACAGCATCATATTCGCCGTAAAACCAGATACTATTCACCTGCTATCAAATGTTCGAAGTAAAATCTTCGAAAAATCGCGAAAGAAAGCATAAGTGTATAAAATAAAGGCCGCGGTCCTCCGAAATCGCATCGCGTCGCGCCGCAGCAACGTTGGTATCACGCGAACAGCGATCGGCGTACGAACCGAGACACTGTGGCGGCAGCAGCAGGTTGATGGATGCCGAGTATTGCCGAGTCTCATGAGAAAATCCGGTTGGTGGGGATGCAGCGCGACCGGCCGTACATTCCAGCTCGCAGTATTGGTAGCGAGCAGAAGCGTATCGGTGTTAGTGGAACTATCGCGTCGCGGGCGCGCGCGGTGTGCGTGTGCGTCGGTAACGGTGGCCCGTAACGTTGGTGTGTGTTGGTACTTGACAATGGTGGGGGCAAGTCCGGTGGCGGATAGGGTGGGGGTAAGTAAGTACCCTCGGTGCCACGACGACCCTAGGTTGCTCGAGAACGATACCCGGTGAGACAGAAGCGAGAGAGACATACGGAACGGTCGGCGGAGCAGGCTAGAGGCCGCGAAAGACAGGAACAAAACGAAAGGACAGCAACCGTGAACGAGAGTGGGTGGGGGCATAGGAGGTGCGGGGGTAGGAGGTGCCACCGAGCAGGTCGCGTGGTGGGGCAGGTTTGTCCACGGTCACCAACACACGCGCTAATCCGCCGCGCAGCGAGAACGAACGAACGCGGCGGGCGACTCTCTTTCTAACCTGTCTCTTTTCCACTGTATGTTGCAGCGCTGGCGCGACTGTCGGTTGGTGGGGATGTCGTCTCCAGCCCCCGTGCCACTGGTAGGGAGGACAAAAGCGGCGGAGGGAGGGTAAAGCAGGCGACGCCGACGACCACGGTGACGACGACGACGACGACGACCGCCGCCGCGGCGTCGAGGGTAGGAGGAGGCGGTGGCGGAGGTGGCGGCGGAGGTGGAAGTGGCGATGCGAGTGGCAGTGGTGGGAGAGCGACGACTGGTGGGGAAAGCTGTAGTGGGGATAGGAACGGTAGAAGTGGGGATGGCGGTAGTGGTGGTGGCAGTGTTGGTGGTGGAGCCGACGTTGCGGAGAAGGAGGAGAGGCCACCGGCTTCAGAGAGTGTCGAGCCGACGGCCGCGTTTGACGTCGCATCTCTCGTACTCTACGGCTCGCGCGCACTACCGATCCGCCTTAAGATCTTGCTCGATCAGTTGTTCAACCAGTTGCAGCACGCGCAAGTGACACGTTTACTAGCCGCTTTCGGCTGGACGTACGAGGATTACACGCGGGGATACATACTGCAGGTGAGTCGATCCATTTCAAGAATCAAAACATCATCACCGAGATAGGAGTTTCTCTTTGCTCGCGAGATAGGAATAGACTGGGATCGGAGCGGACGAGACGGAACGATACGGGACGAGACTGAACACGCTGGACAAGGTGACTTTACGGGACAAAGTGCACGAGTCGTTTCGACGAAGAACTTTGACGATCGACGACGAGACCGCGTGACGGAGTGATGTGGATGGAGTAGAGTGGTCGAAGATCGACGATTTTTCGTTTGGGATTACGGTGATCGAAAACAAGGCAGTAGGGCAACGCAAAGTGACAGCGATGTATCAGGCCGGCCGCTAATTCGACAAGTTTGATGGATACAACGAAGAAAAATGGCAATGTGACGTCGATAGGTTAGAGCAGTGGAGTGAAAAGCTCGATGACGGACGACGGACTGACAACCAAACGAAACCGACTGGTCGACGAGAGTTTTCATCCCAAATATAACAAAAACGGATAACGTAGTAGAGAAAGTGACAGGTAGTGTAGAATCCGATTTTAACATTTCTCGTATGTTGAGTTTCGATCCAAGTACGCCGATAGTTCCATCGATCCTATCCGACGACCATCCTCGAAACGTATCGATTCGAAATCAACGCCTAGTGATCATTGACGCAGCAAACAAATCAGTGAGAAAATGACGTGTCGACATGTCGTTCTATTCGCGAAGTGTCGTTCCGCGGTTTCCCATCTGTTACACGTCTATTCCTCGGTAGTGTCTATGAACTGAATCGACTGGAAATTGTGAATCGAACGCAAGAACCGCAAACTCTGTGAATCAAAGGGGATAACAGGAAGAGAGGATGGAGTGAGGAAACGGTTTACGAGAACGGTGTTTGAAAGTGCATCGTGGAGAAGTGCATGGTGTACCCGTTACGCGATCATATGGAAGTCGTGATGGGAATTTGATCGAGGCAGTGCCAGATGAAGAAGATAGCATCAGAATTGTGCAAAGATCAATGGATCCCGAGAATTTGTGATCTTTCATCGAGAAACTGATTTGTCGGTTTTTATAAGACTGTGAAACTGTTCTGCGAGTGCTTAAAACAAAGTGCATGTGGAAACTAGAACAAGAATAAAAAAGTTTCATAAAATAACGACTGAAAGTTTGCTTCAAATCCGTAAACGTTCAATTGCTCGAGTTAGTATAGTCGCTGGATGCGCGATAGAACTGACAGTGATGAACGCAAAGTGTCGCGACGTGTGATTACTCATAGGCTGTAAAGACATTCGATTCGTGGAACGCTTGTCTTCGAATTTCTGAAGCTTTCCTTTTTACTTTCCGAGAATTAAACTTTCGTACGTAGGAAAATTATCGGTGATTGACGTAAAGTGTCGCGACGTGTGACGATCAATCGACTCTGAAAAAGATCTTCGAACCAAAGAACGCTTTTCGTTAATTTTCAAATCTCTTTCTCTTTACAACTTTCGTTTATCGCAGAACTGTCAGTGGTGAACACAGTGCGTGATCATCGATCGACTTTAAGGAATACTTTCCATTTATCTTTAATTTTCTCTTCTTATCTCCCAAGAATAAAACTTTTGCGCGTAGAGAGACTGCCAGTGATCGACCTAAAGTGTTACGGCTTACGATCATCGATCGACTAGAAAGAAAAAAAAAAATCATTCCATGTGACAAATAGTCTTCCTCGATTCTCAAGGTTCCTCCTTGCTTCTCGAAACAATTGATCTTCCATTGAAAAACATCACGAAATCAGCATCAAAAAGAGGCTGTAAGAAATTGATCGGAACGAAGGACGACGAAGCGTCGCGTCGCCATGGAATTGATGGCCGATCGGTCGTTTGATCAAGATCGAAACTAGAGGGAACAGAGAAAAGCTAAGATCGCCGCACGTTTCTTGGAAACGTTGGCTTCGAAAATACGCGCGCTATGGTCGCACATTAATCTCTCTCGCGGTGCGTTATCATCGTCTCTCTCTCTCTCTCTCTCTCTCTCTCTCTCTATCTATCTATCTATCTATCTATCTATCTATCTATCTATCTATCTATCTATCTCTGTCTTTTTGTTTCCACTGGTGCGGCGGCCCGCTAGCGCTAGAAAATGGCCAGTATCCGTGTAAACTGAATTGCACCGATGTCAGCGTGAAATTAAAACGTATGGAAAACCGGTTCTCGCGGCCGTGTATCGTGCGCGCGCGCTCTCGCCTGTTCCGTGCTCGTGCTTGCCCGCTCGTCGCCTCGGAATTTCATCGACCGATGAATTCCGCGCGGACACGCCGAGATCATCTTCGATTGGCACAAGAACCGAGAACTGGCTGAAAAGAGACCACTTTGCAAGAATCTGCGGGAAATCGCGTACGAATCGGATTGGAGATACAGGTGGTACAAAACTTGGAAGAGACTTGGAAGATGAGGATAAAACGCAAGAGTGATTGGAACCTTCTGTCGATTCCGCTCGATTAAAGTGCATCGATTGCCGGAGGTCCTGATGATATTCCGATGGATTCGGTTATTTTGAAGCGTACAGTATAGAGAACGAAGGAGATAGCATCGAGGAAAAGGCGAAATGCAATATACCTAAGAGTTGTCGAAGATATTTCCTTCTGTAACATGATCAATGTAAGTCCATTGTTTGAGAGTCCGATTAAAATTCGATCTTCGTCTTACGAGTTCTGTATTTATGTATATCGATACTTGGATTAAAACGCTCGAATATTTTTATGAAGATTCGATTCTTCCAAAAACTTTCTGTAAAACTTTACTTCTGTAAGGCGTGAGTGGGTCGATGTTAAAAGGCCTGAAGAAACGTAAGAATTTTCGAAGGTTTCCCGTTGTTTGATTCGATTAAAGCGATTCATCTGCAAGGAAGTTTCCTTGGTGTCGCGTCGAGTGTCGTAGGTCGTGCGAACACATTACTGAAACTGGCGGAACGTGTTGAGAATACGAAGAGGGCGGTCCTCGTCCCTTCAGGAGCGCTTTTTCTGCGGCTTCGAGCCAGCCCGAGGGTGTCTCGCGCTCCAAATCACGCTAACGGGTGATTACAATGCCCGACAGGCGACGATTTCCTCGGAACATCCACCATCTAGCGATCGACCTCTCAAAAAAGTCCTGCTATCGATATCGATGCCAACTTATAGACCAATTAATCGTGTACAGAGTAAAGCTGTACAGAGCCATGGTGGCTCACGGTAACCAACGCGAACAGACATATTCTTCGCTATACTACTTCAATAATGTCTAATAATACAATTGTTTAGGATCTTTCGATCAATATCAGGTCAATTCTTAATGATCGTTTTTAATACAATTGTTTAGAATTTTTCATCTTACAGACATTGCGCTGTTTTCTTTCGTTTGAAGTAACATCAGGTCGATTCTTAGTAATCGTTTTAACACATTCGCTGTTACTAAAATACGATTATATCATTTTTAGAATTTTACGCTTTTTTAATCATATATGTCTGTATTTTAAGTGGTATATACGATGTTTTTACCGAAAGGCGTACGCAAAAACCCAACACTTACGTCAGCGGCATTATGTATTGCTGGATAATTGGAGCGACGCAACCTATGCGCCAATAACAGCGAATGTGTTAAAGTACAAAAAATGGTATACATTTGAAACCAGATGGGAGATATCGTTCGTGTTAAATATCCTAGGAAAACTTTCTAGAACTTACCGAGATCTTTCGCTAGAATTTAAAGTCTTACTAAAACGGTTGCTTTTCTCTAGGCATTGTACGTGCCGAACGTACATCGAAAAGTACGTGCTTGAAAAGGTGTCGCGACGCCGCGCCGTAGAAATTCGTCGAACGCGCTAACGACGCATCGTGCCGATAGTTAGCGACCGAGCGAGAAAGTCCACGGATATTTATACAGGCTTAACACGCGAAACCGGAGTTACATTTGATACTTTCACTGTATGAGCTCCGGCGCGATGCGTCTTCGTCAGTTCGATCGAGAATGTAGAATAGTCGCGCACGATACGCGTGGAAATTCGAATTCCGATTAAACACCGATATATACTTTGCTCGTGAGTTCGCGCACGCTATCGTTGACGAGTAGCCAAATAAATTGTATAAAAGAATAGTGGATCTTTTCGACGTATAAATCGTCATTGCCATTGGATATCGGTATTGCAAAGAGAATCGTTTCGCTCGACACAAGCGATAAGAGAGTGTAAATAACGGTAAGAAAGTAAAAATGAACGATCGACGAGACAAAAGGTCGGAAAATTTTTAAAACAGGAATAAAAATTAAAATCCTAATGCCATCGAGACAATAAATTTGAAATCTCATAAGAAATCAAACGATAGATCAACATCGTTATCCACACGATAATATGATAGAACGAACAACAATACTATGGACAGAAGTACAAACTTTATCACTTCGCTCCGTGCAACGAAGATCCATCCAATTCGATGAAGATCGAAGCGATATTTCGACGATTGACAGATCCATAATTGATCAGCGTCGTCGATTCATTTTCGATTATAACCACGCTAAAGTAGGCAATTCTTCCTGAAACCACGATTCCGCCGTGATATTCTAGGCAAATGTCAAGGAGAATGGAAACCTGTTTGCTTCCAACAGGATTAACGAATGGTCCGATGCGATCCTCGTGATCCGCGGTTCTACTGGAAATTCGATTCATGAAAGTCGCATTTAGATAGCACACGATTACAATGAGCGTCGTGAAAGCGCGTGTAAAAAGCGGATTCCAGGATGAAATAAGCACTGTCCGGGTATTGTCGGAGGTATCGTGTTTTTTTCAAGCTTGTTCTTTGAAACCCATCATGCCGTGATCGGACGTCAAACGAGTCTGCTCGATCGTGGACCGTTAATGGACGACGGCGGCTCGATGCACGCGACATATTCCTGACCAATTATCGCGATATTCCCAAAGCGGGAAGGCGCTAATTCCGCGTTTCACCGGCTCGACTTGTCGCTTGTTACGTCGACGTTATCGCCGATCGTCGACGAGGTACCGACAAAGTTACCATTTTCGATCGGATCTTTTCGAGTCGTTTCGATCTCGTCGATATTTCTGGACCATCGTTGTATGGGTCGAAAGATTGCGTGCGAGATAATCCCATGACGAAACAAAATTTTGTGATTTACGATAATCAATGATGATTTTACTTTGATTCGAAGATCGATACTTTTCTTTTTAAAAGAAATTACTTTCAGTTGACAATTTTGGACTTTGGTTTGAAATTAATATTTATGACGCGAGTTAATTTCGATGTGATTGAAAATCTTGAGTTTTTATTTGGGTAAAATTTTATTTCGCTAGCAGGTAATTTTAGAACTCAACTACCCTTGGACGTAATCTTTGTTCAAATTATACGACAATTCACTGTCATCGCCGCTTCCAACTTTGAAGGCTCGAGCTGTGCTCAACTTAACAAGCAGAGACAGCAGTCGTCGGCAATTTGTCGAGCGGAAATCGTCCCGAAGGTTTCCTAGAAATTATGTCGCGAGCGAAAGATAGAAAAAAGGACGTCGTTGGTTGGAATCGCGAAATTTATCGTTGCTCGATCTTTATTTTTCTAAGCGAAGGCATCACTGTCAAACAGTGTAAAGGAACATTGGAGCTTGGACAATGTTATATACAGACTGTATTATCTTTTGTAATTGAAACGCTTCTTGGCACATACATGCTCGGCCACAGGCTTCAAAAATAGTTTTAGAACGCATTTCTTACAGTTATTTTTGCGTTCTCTCGCGTTAGAAGAATTAGAGGATTGGGTTTCCAGATAATTCGAGGAAACGTAACGAATATCAATGAATTTAACTTAACATTATTCTTAAGTGTTTAAAGCGACTTGTTAGTAATTTGCTAGTGACAGAAGGTTCGAAAATATGAGAATTCCAAACAGAAGTTTCGCCTAGATCGTAATGGTGGCTTCGTTCGCGCGAGTTTCTTCCTCCTACGCTCTTTTTATCGAAAGTGGCAGATCACTCACGATGATCGTGCTAATTATAGTATCCTGTTAAACGCTATCTATCACTGAGCGATAAACTCCTCGTAACGATTCTTCGATTGCCTCGAACAGCGCGTTTCGTTTCGAGTTCGACGAAATTAATCGACATCAACCCGTAACTTTGCGTTTTAACTTAAGATCGGTAAGTGGAAGATTATAATATTCGTCGTATTTTATATCTTAATAAATTTCCTTTTTTCACGACATTATTACAAATTCTCAAACTAAACGCTTATGAGATTTCCATGCAGAGATTTGAAATAGAAGGAAAGATTTTTTTACCAACAGTTATATACGTCGGTAATAATTCGGCTCCAAGATGGTTGATGAGGAAATATCACGTCACGAAAGCTTGATAACGACCGTATATTATTATACAAACGCTTCTATTCAACCCTGTGGTTGTTAAAAAACTATCGGTAACAATGTAGGCACGCACTACCTGGCTTCATTCGTTCCTCTTACGTAAGGACGAAAAGGAGAATTGTGAATCTATTATTTTCCAAAGACAAATATATGTTTGCAAATATTTATTCGTTTTCCGATTAGTTATTTATAAATAATTACGTAGTTGTGTAATTGTGTAATTGCCAAGATTACGTACACATTTCATAAACACACATTACTTTTCACGAAACTATCGATATCGCTGTACGTTCCACAAGGCTTCGATAAAGGCACGTTTCCAAAACTCTATGACAGTTTTAAGTTAGATCAAAGAAATTTCTAGATTCTTAATCCACAGAAGGAAAATCACTTTAATGCTATACATATGTAGCTATATCGAATCAATTCAACGATTACATAGGATATTAAACTTACAGTCGACGCTTTAAAAACTTTCTGCCAATAATCTGTCAGTTTCAAACTGAATCCCAAATAGTCCATTTCCTTCCATCTACCTGAACAACAGTCATCATCGATCCAAACGACTCTTCTCTCGAATGGATATTCGATACAGCTAGATAGCTGCATCTATCTTGATCCAGAACAAATTCACGAAAATAACTCCCATTAAATGACTTCGTCGATAGATAGATTAAACGATATTAGTCGCGTAGATAAATTTCCGCGGTGAAACGGACTCGGTACGTATCGGGCTATCTTCTTGGTGCGAGCCGGAGGGAGAGGTCGCGGACGTGGAAACGGTAAATCATATCGCGGCCGTGGCGGCGCGGCGTATCGAGCACGAGTTTCGCGGAGCGGAAGGCAATTTCGCACGACAAGCGGCGGCGGCGGCGGCGGCAGCGGCGTCGGCGGCTGGCAATACGGCCGTGGAATCCGGTAGGGTTTCGCTGGGAGCAGAAGCGTCGCAGTTTACTGCGGATGCCTCGACGGAACGCTTTGGAGAACGTGAAACCGCCTTCAGCCAGTCGCGCATCGATTTACGAGCGAATTCTGTGCCCGGAGACCGCGTCGCGAATCGCTCGACCCCGAAGCCAGGACGTTCGAACGCGCACTCGATGACTCTTTGTCGAACGTGCCTCGATGTTCCGCCGTTGTTTCATGCAGAAGAGCCGGCGCAAGAACGGGAATTCGTAGTAGGAAATGCTCTTAGATTATTAGCGATTTATCGAATCAATCAAAGTTACTTCGCCAAGAAAACTTCCAAGGATCTAAATATCATCGCTATAAATCTTCGATTACCATATATTACCATATATATACGTACGAGTAAACCTTAAAAAAGAAAAAAAACTATTCCCAACGTCACGATAACGCGGCTGTTCGTTCTACTAAAACAACCTGATCATCTAGAAACCGTACGGTGGAAGGCGAAAAGTGCGTATCGATCTTGAAGTGAAATAAGTCGATCGACCAGATGACGATCGCCGCTCGGCTGTACTCGATAATATCTGTTGGATCGGGGATCGGCCGGTTTATTAGCAGGCAACGTGCGCGAGCGCGCAGTCCCGTCGTTGACAGCCATAATTGTATAAGCTTTTTTCCCCCGCGGCGCGTTTTCTTCTTATTAGTGCGACTATTCATCGACCGGCGATTTTTCCCCCGTGGCCACGTCAGCCGTGAAAGGGCCGCAGGCAACCGTGACGAATTTATCCGCGAGCGCTCGGAACGGGCCGATTCCAGTGGAAAACGAAAGTGACGAGCCTGACGGATCTGCCACTGAGAGAATCCGCGTACCAACAAAGCGCCAGCGCGCGAGTTTTCACGGATCGACGTGAGTTTGGCGACGGGCCGCGAGTCTTTTTGTCCGAATGGTCGATCAACGTTACTGGGAAATTGTTGACCAGGATTGTGGAATCTTTTACACGGAAATTCTCACTTTTGTTAACTTTCGTTGCAATTTTAGGATACGTGAATAGAGTCGAATAGATAGTACAACACAAAGACTTTGAGAGGCTGTAATTGATTGAGAGTTAGAGAAGGATGAGATGAATCAAGTTAGTCAATGAATCAAATTAATCAACGAATCAATTTATCTGTATCAAAATTTTTGGTGTTAGGTTTAGGTTGTGAAGGAATTTTTGATATTTCTGTGGTTGAACAATAGTTGAATAATAACAGATGCGCGAGATTTCCTCGAATTAACTGTCGATCAACGGCTGCGAAGACAATCCTTTTGAACCTGACTCGCTTCGGCGTTTCAGCATTTGCGTAGGCATCGTTCTTTTCGCTGTCACGTGCTCTTGAACGGCTTCGCGATGATCGCGATTACATTGACTAACCTTGCATTGTGAGTCTAACTGCGCTTTGCTCTTTACGAGCCTTCGATTCGATTTACGTCCCGAGCCAATGGAACTTCGTCCGACATGCCAGTCCGGAACGGCGCTACGAAATACTTCGACTTTGACATTTTTAGCCATGTCCTTCTTCCTAGTTGTACAACGAGTGCAAAATTTCCCAAATGGTCAACATTATATTAACTCATCAACGCTCAGTTACATATCCAGTCGCAGTCTACTCTACAGTCTTTCGCGCAACGTTCAACCTCCAAAGAAGTTTACTTTTATAGCAAATTTCAAACAGGGGTCATAAGCGCAGAAATTTCCACGTACGCAATTCTCGAAATTCGCGTAAACAGAAACGAAAAGAATAAGGGAAATAAAGAAAAATACACACGCGCGCGCACGTAGGTTGGTCGATTCGTAGGATCGAAAGTGGCAAAGATAAGTAGACGCGAGGCGGAGAGCGGAAACCGGCAAAGATGGTAGCCCGGAGCCGATCGACCTGTCATTACTCCACCTCGATGGGAGCATGATCCAAAACCGTAAATTACAGAGCATTCTGGAGTGGAGAAGACGATCCACAGACTCGAACACGGCTCGATCGAGGGATCGAGCGACAGAGGGTGAAATAAGAAGAGAAAGAGTTAAAGAAGGAGGTGGGGGAGGCGGTACGACGCGATGTCGGATGAAAGGGGAGACGAGAAGAAGAGGATCGACGGCCCGGGTCGATCGCTCGGGCGGAAACGCGAAACCGGGCGCGCGATCGGCTCCGAGGAAATTAAAACTCGGACCTGGCGTTTACGTCTGTACTACCGATCCTTCGTGTTTGACACGAAGCACGAGGAAAAGGACAGGAGGAAAGAAAGGGACAAGGAAAAGCAGGAGATCGAAATTCTTCGGACAATGATACTCGTGCGTTTCGTTGATGGTGGATCGCTGCTGGAATTGTGAAAAATTGGCTAGTGACATGGATCTTGGTAAACGCGGTGATAACCGAGGAATAGTTTCTTAGTTGTTTCGCGAGTCATTAGAAGGACAAGAATTCTTTCGTCGCACTGAATAGCGTCGTTGTTCGTGGGACGTGGTTGTTTAAGGAATTTAAGATACTTTTGTTACTTTGTAAAAAATAATATTTTATCGCATACGATATAGGATACAGAAATAAAATTAAATAGCCTAAAATTGCAACGTCTACGCGAAAATACAAATATCAAATTGAAGACGGAACGATGGAAAAGTTAAAAATAGCGAAAAGAACGGCACCATCGAATCGACCATTCTTTCCCGAAGATTCTCCATTTTATTTCGCTGATTCTAACGAAGAACCGCGATGCATGGTACGCTTCGTTAGGCGACGATCGTATCAACTCGGTTAGCGGGAAGTTTGCGTTAAAAAAAGCCGCGTTAATAGACGAGGCAGATTTCTTGGTCCGGTCGAATTAAAACGTAACGCGTGACGCTCCTAACCGGAACGAACGTCCGTGGCTCGCAATCGCTGAAATGCAAACGCTTGTCAGCGGTATCGCGTTTTTGACGTTAATCATATTCGCGATCGAGTTATACAATACCTGTTTGTAACGAGCTGTAACTGTTAAATAACGAGCGCAGCCGTTCGTTCGTCGTTTTCAATTATCTCTGTGTTTCATTTGAATTCATTTTTAGAACTAAGATTAAGGATTTGAAAACTATTCTATTTACTCAAATTCTCAAGTTCCTTCATTCTAAAGTTGATTCTTTAATGAACTAAATGGATCGAATATGAAATCTGAAATATTATTTAGGGTAGGATGAAAATTAGGATAAGAGAGTTAGGGTTCTTGAGGTGCACTGTGGCTGATTTGGGATTAAAGGCTCGTTCGTGTAGGTAATTGATGATTGAAGGTGCTGGATGGAAAGTGTCGTGTAAGTGAGCGAAAACTCTGGCGTTAAGGTATTGGATAATTATACCGTACAGGTTTGATATATTACGTGACAAGTTTAATATGCGAATAATTATATAGTGCTGTGGAATGGAGGTGACAAAGAGTACGAAGTTTTATATTGTGACGCTAAGCGCTCGGTATACGGACATTTTAAAGAGTTATGGATATGAAAAAATTATAGGGGCAAGGTATTTCTCACGTAAAACTATGGTAATAAATATACTCAAAGATCACAGATCGACCTCGATTGCTATAGAATTTTTATTCTTTTAATAGTGTCAAAATGTTCTATTTTAATCGAAGAAAATGTATACTTACCCGGAAATGTAATGCCAGTTCGTGCGATTTAATGATACTTAATGGTCGATGAATTAGCGTCAAAGTAGAAACGAAGGATCGACGAATCGAAAATTTAAAATTAAAAAATTTCGTGAACACCGTTTGATTACATAATTAAAATACTTTTCACGTCGACCACCAAGAACCTAAAAACTGAGAAATATATTCTTTTAACGTCAGGACAGTACAAAAGATTGAAAACGCATTCTCGCAATTGAAATTGGATATTCTTCCGTTCGAAAACAAAAAGACAATGTCCAAACGACCAAGACTCGAGAACTCTATCCACGAAGATCCAAAACTTCCACAAACACTCCGCAGGCACACGAAAACCGTGCATCCTTCGATCGAAGCAACTGGCCAAGCAAAGATCCAAGCGGCCACAATCCAAACAACCGAGAACCAAAGAAGATTCCACTCCAGGAAAGCCAAGAACTCGATCGCGCGACCGACACCCAAACACTCGACGATCTTAATTTAGCCGTAACCGCGAACCAACGGATACCTTCGCAAATACCTTCGACTTGTTCGAAACTTCCACTTTGTTCTTTCAACCAAAAACGATTCGATTTCCATCGAACATATCCAGGTGTCGCGATGTTCCGTATCGTCGTTCGTAACTCGTACGTCTTCCGATCTTACCAAATAACAACTAAAAGAAACTGGCAAATAGAAAATGTTGCATTACGTAACAACGTTTATACATTTTTCTGTTTCTCTTATTCAACCTATACAGACAGCGTTGAATGTTTTTCTCTTCAGGTGATTCTGCAATAATTTAAACAAATAGTAATCGGACTGCGGCGTTAAAATACGAAAAATTCAGTTTCTCAATTGAAATCTTTCTTCTTTCTAATCTCTTTCTCTACCATAAAATTCACACCCACTCGTTGGACGTAGTATTTATCCGTCGTAGCGTCGTTCGTTCCAACATACTCCGCTATATTTCGCGTGGAAATTAGCCACGTGTGTCGAAATCCTTCTTTTTTTTTTTTTTTTTTGTTACAAATATTAGAGAAAATAGGATTTTCGTGCAGCCCGAAGTCATCGGGAATTACTATTCCTGCCGCGATAATGGTGGCGTTAAACGCATGGATCAAGTCGATCAAAGTCACATTGTTCATCGTTGGACGATGAATACTTCCACCAGCGATCATCGTTGGGACGAAGTATATAAAGAGTATCGTTGGAAAGCAGAAAACACGACGGTACGAGGAAAAGGAAAGAAGGAAGAAAAAGAAGAAAAGAGGAAAGAAAAAAAGAAAGAACTGGAAGAAGGATGAAATTCGCCGCGATATCGATCGTTAATGGCCGGTTCTCGATTCCGGGACCGTGGTCGCGGCGGAACAAAAGGACCAACGAGTATTAACGATCGAGGACCGCGAACTGGCCGATTCGGTGGCCGATCCCGCGGCTCGATAACGTTCCACGGGCCTTTTTTCTTAATGTACTAATGCGTAATGCCAGTGTTTAATGCCGTCTGCGCCGCGTAATCACGGTACTCTCCTGCGGCTGTAACTGATTGAAACCGCCGCGTCCTCGTGCTCTTGTTCAGGCAAAAAGGGCGCCGCAAAATTGCCCTGAACCAAGGGATAAACGGACTGGACGCGATACCGCTTCGAGATTCCGCGTTCGTTTCCTTCCTTTTCGTCCGCGGTGTCATCATCCTTTTCCCTTTTCAAACGACCACCGATTGGTAACTTCCTTTCTGGCCGATATGGATTCCACTTGCTGCTCTCATGAGACTTTCCATTATCTACGTTATTCTCTAATGACGAATAATTTTTACGCGAGACACGCTCGTATGTTTACCAAGTTTAAGAACTGAGAATATGCAATCTATTCTATAGAGAACGTGTTAAGTAGTCGTGGTTTTTTTTCACGCGACTTCAATACATTCGAACGTTGCACGCAATAATGTGTAACAGTTTAAGTAACAGACGCTTTTAGCACAAATGTATGTTGTAAGAAAACATCGGTGTCTCGGTCAATCGCGAATCAATCTTTATTAAATTTTTGCACGACGTTCATAATATATCGAAGCACTTTTATCGCGCGCACAAACAAAGATCATCGTCAGGAATTATTCCACGGAGACGTAAGACTATGCGCGTACTAGCGACAAACCTTTGACAGTTATATGTTATAATAGTTACATATTAGAAGAAGAAGAGGGAATCGAAGTTTTGATTAATGCGAGCCAAAGCGTAACGTCATGTATAACTACTCAAAAAAGTGGATCACGATTGCACGAATACTTTCGTTACACTGTATTATTTTTCCATCGGTAACTTTCGGAAAAGAATTACTCCACAGGATAAAGTTGCTACCACGGTTCGTCAAAGATTGTATAATTGCGTGACACGCGTAAGAAACTGATCATCGTACAAGAGACGTGGTTCGTCGACAAAGTATTTAAATTTCGAAAGGAACACGCCAATCACGATAATGGAAATCTCGCGAAACAACTAGCAGCTAAAAAAAAGCGGCAATACCAAAGCGACCGACTCATGGAAATCACGCGTAATTATCGAAACTGCGAAACACGGCATAAAAACGCTTCGAGTTCGTATTTTCGATCTCGATTATCCCCGAAAAAAGCACGCGAGCCTATTTCTCCGTCCCCGAGCATCGAAATCACCCGTGTAACACCTCGAACAGAGACCAATTCGCTTACTTGCTTACGTAACAAATCAACGTATCCCATCGCTCGTTCTTACACGCGTGTAAAGACGAGTACCGCCGATGTGAAGAAAGAAAACAACGAAAAAAAAAAAAGAAAAAAAATTCCAAAGAAGCGAAAAAGGCAGAAACCTCCTCGGACGGAAGGAGAAACGCAGTAACCGGCCGAAACGGAGACAGAGAAGAACGGTTTTGACTGGTGGGAGGGACAAGGGGAAAGAGAGACTGCAGGTAGCTGCAATCCAATTTAAAGGCGGATATCCACGCGAGATCTTCACGATTTCTACACACGAATAAGACAGCGGGCACCGGCCGTGAAATCATATGCGGTGTCCAGTCACGGATGGCATTGCCGTCGATCGGTGTTGTCTCTCCTTTCGGAGGGAAACGCGAACCGGCGGCTCGACTCGTTCGCAATCGCGCCGGCAGATGGCGACAGCGACCGGGAACGCCAACAGCGAGCGAGCGAATCGCTTGGCGGTGGTTTGGCCGGGACTTGAGGAGTCGTGTTAGTTCCGCCGGGGCGCGTGCCCGCGCTACGTTGGTTTAATAAAAAAAAAAAAGAAGTAAAGATCGTACGTCAGTTATGGATTGCAATAGAAGTATATTTTATTATTCGGCACGTCGTAAGAAATATCTTAGGATCGATACGACGTTGAATCGGAAATATAATTTTAAAAATATAGCCCGACGTTAAATTTCTGTTTTATTCTATTATTATAGTTTTGTTTTATTAGTGTTGGAAATCTTGCTTAATAACTGTATTAAAGGTTAGAAGTTAAAGCAACAGGATGAGACTCGTTAACTAACACAAAGGAAACATAGCTGAATTTATAATATCCGTTCTTTATTTTATGCGTTCACAGCCCATCATCGAGTTTCCACATAGATATCAAAAGCTTCGCTGCCAATTAACAACGATCCAGAAACGCTAGTCCCGTAAAAACAAAGAAACCTCCTACGTGTGCATAGAAGCCACGCGATATTTAAACTCGGCGTACAAGCAACCCGCTGTTGACCAGTCCTGACACCATTAAAAGAGGATAAGAAGCAGAAGAAGAGTAGAAGGAGACGAGAACAGATAGCGAAAAGAGATACACACGATAACTCTATCAATGACGCAAGGCATCCTTTTGGAGAAAAAAGAATTTATTTTTGAGCTTCGCGGAACCCGAAACGGATACCGAACAGACATAATACTGGTGAAAAATAAGTGGAAACGGAGAAGTCCGTGTGCCACGCAGATTTTCCTAAGAGCCAAGAGGTCACAAATAATGAGGAAAGTAACTGGCTATGCTCGTAAAAGTTGATTGGACGGGGCGAATGAAAATAATCGCTGGGTAATAAAAATCGCGCCGAACGATCGTTGAAATATTGTAAAAAAAAAAAGAAAAAAAAGAAAGAAAGAAAAAAAGATCGTTTCGTGCGAGAGAACCGCGATGGAAAGCCCCGCAGTCGCGTCGATAACGATCGAACAATTTCACTAACGCGACCAGAGTGTAACCACGACTGGTAATTGCCAGGGACTTAATTAAAGGACTAATTGGGTGCCGATGGAAGGACGACGGTAAACGCCCAACGAATTAAGAACGTCCGACGATGCTGCGTTCTTGCTTAATTATGCAGGCCGTGTATCAATCTTCCACCTCCAGTCTCGATCTCGCCGCGTTCAAGCCGGGAAAGTCGAGCCTCGTTGACAGAATACCGTGCGTTAATTATCATTTCGTGTCACACGGTTAGTTTTCTACGTGTGACTTTTCTTTTGCGTCTTCTCTTTGACGGTAGATTTTCGGTACAGAGCGACATGATGTTTTTTTCCCCTGTTTCACTTCTTTTTGGTTGTTGTTTCGTGTGATTCATTGGTGGCCAGATTGAAGATTATGCGCGGGAACGTGTGAGGAATCGTATTAAATTGTAGATTTATACGAGATGAATGTACGCTTTCTTTTTCTTGTTTTTCGAACAAGGAATAGTGCTCCGAACGAGCTAATTGTGCTCGGTCCATTCGTTACGACGCTATTAAAACCGCCATCAGCAGATCGTTATGTCACATTACTAGTTTATTTTCAGAGTTTCTATGAAATCAGATTGCGCCATTATTTCGATAATTAACGCTCTTAATGAACTTGTTTATGTTCTAATAAAAAAAATAAAATAAACACTCGACACTGGAAATTCCATGGAAATTCTTTTCCTCTATCAAGATACATTTGTTAATTAAATTACCAGCTCTGTTGTCTCTTTGTTTTTGGATCAAAACGAGCTTCTGGATCAAAGCGTATCAGACACGTTCGAGTGTCACGCCAAACGTGTTTCGTGTCTAAAGCACGTTTTACGCTCTCTACTACGTTCTCAAGGTCGATTAAAATATTACGTAATCTTAAATATAACGGTACGAATTACTTGATTCAAAGCTAAGTGCTTTAGGTGTGTAATTATACAGCACTTTAGGACACAATCGATTTAATCTGTTGAACGATTCGCAAGAAAATCATCGAGTTTCTTCCAAACGGAATAAGCGAAAACTTTTCAGTAGTAGATATTGATGCGTTTACTTCCACGACAAGTAAACGCGCATCATAGAAGATATAACTTAGAAAAAAAACGAAGCTGGCACCCCGCTGGGGGTAGCCGCCCACATGCTATATTTATTTTTTATTTATATTTTTTTTCTTCACCAACAAGATATAACACTTTACCAAATGTCCGCAAGGACAAATTATAAAATAACCAAAATAAAAAAAAAAAAAAAAAAAAGAAAAGTAAACGCGCTGTTCAACGAGAAAAACTAGAACATGTTGCGTAACAACGAGTAAAAATTTAAAATTAGAAATTAGAAACATTCCGTCAAATGCGATAGATGCATGTCAGATTCCTCCGTCGTAAACAGCAGACCATCGCTGTTCCAAGCGATATCAATCGTTGCGAATTTTTTGCTCGTGCTTCTCGTTCTTTCGATCGATCAATTTACCCATGCAAACTAATCAAAATAATCGAAAGACGTTCAAAAAGACAAGCCAGCGATAAACCGTTGTGCGCGTTTTCCTAGAGGCAATTCGAGCGGAGGATTTTCGCGAAGCGCAACGAGTCACGCGCCTCGCGCTCCGTTTCCGTGAATAATGGCGATTGTGCGACCGATTTCATTAGCCTGGGTGATTTTTCCGTGAGAAGACGGCCAGAAGAGACCCCGTAGCACGCGGTCGTGCCCGCTTCAAGCGGGTTAAACGCGATTCACATCGTTCCGATTCTCACCGCGAGCCGTATGATTTATTTTTTTGTTTAAATTACGTGCCTTCCTAGTCAGGCGTTTCCTTTCCTTTGTTTACGTCGCGTAAATCTTGCGGATCGCCGAGCATGATCGACGACACGAGGGGAAACTGGAGGGTGGGGATGCGTTTGCACAAGCTGATTCGAAGGAAAACAGGCAAAAGAAAAGGAAAGGAAAGGAAAGGAAAGACTCATGCGTCGCGTCGACAGAGGCGAACCTTTTATCGGCAGGATGATCGCGAAATAGAACATTATGAAAATTTAATTGGAAATGTTCCGTGAAACAGAAGCCGCCGCAGGTTTCGAAGGAAAGAATTGTTATATGCAAATAATTAGATGAATTTATGGTCGATGCGCAACAGGGGTACCGCTTCTTTTTCTTTTTCGTGGGAAATCTTTGGCCACTTCGGTGTGTTTAGCATCGTATTCTGCTGCAGGTTAAATGCTTTGTATTCGAATGGTTCTGTAATTGTGTATCGTTGGTGTACCTGTTGTACTATTAAATAGATGAATCTACTTGATTTCATTTAGATTTATAAACTAGGATTATTTAAATATATTGGCGATTTTCAACGAACAGTAAAACTATCGATCGACAAACGAACAGCTTAATTCATTTAGATGTCTAAATTAGAATTATTTAAATATATTGGCGATTTTCAACGAACACTAAACCTATCGATCAACAAACGAAGAGCTTAATTCATTTAGATTTCTAAACTAGGATTATTTAAATATATTGGCGATTTTCAACAAACAGTAAACCTATCGATCAACAAACGAACAGCATAATTCATTTAGATTTCTAAACTAGGATTATTTAAATATATTGGCGATTTTCAACGAACAGTAAACCTATCGATCAACAAACGAAGAGCTTAATTCATTTAGATTTCTAAACTAGGATTATTTAAATATATTGGCGATTTTCAACGAACAGTAAACCTATCGATCAACAAACGAAGAGCTTAATTCATTTAGATTTCTAAACTAGGATTATTTAAATATATTGGCGATTTTCAACGAACAGTAAACCTATCGATCGACAAACGAACAGCTTAATTCATTTAGATTTCTAAACTAGGATTATTTAAATATATTGGCGATTTTCAACAAACAGTAAACCTATCGATCGACAAACGAACAGCATAATTCATTTAGATTTCTAAACTAGGATTATTTAAATATATTGGCGATTTTCAACAAACAGTAAACCTATCGGTCGACAAACGAACAGCATAATTCATTTAGATTTCTAAACTAGGATTATTTAAATATATTGGCGATTTTCAACGAACAGTAAACCTATCGATCGACAAACGAACAGCTTAATTTATTAAATAAATGTATTTTATTTTAATATCGTGGTGTTTCGTAAGATTATGTAACAGCTTCTTATGAATAACGTATCTTTTATTATGCCTCTTGTGATTTATGAAAAAAGATAAAAGCTTACGCGTAAAACGATACAAGAAACAGTCAATTTATATAAGTTCTTCCTGGTGATATTTCGAAATTGCGTTTCTTCGCTATCTCGGTGACAAGAATATGTCCAGGAAGAGAAGCTTAGATTCGCGATGGCCACAATGTAAAATACGCAAGAAATAACCGCACCCGGGGCGATTTAAGATACAGTAAATGACGCATGAACGCGCTCGCTGACAGTGACGCTGCCAGCTTGATGGTAATTTCGTCTCCTCTCTATATACATATATACCTACATTTTTCATCCATCTTTAAACGCCATTGGCATTAACGTGACTTCTGAAATCAACGGAACTAGTAAATTTGATAAGACAAAAAATTCGCTTATAATTTAACTTTTTTGCTACTTTGCCGTAGAATCTAATATCGCTGCTACGATGGTTGCTTTCGGTGTTTTTACACGGTGCAAAGAATCCTAATCAAGAGTAGAATACGTAATTAGTCAGTACTTTAGCATCGTCTTTGTTCCACTGTACGTAACACCATGTAAAAGGAACACTCTGTAGCTGTTAATTCTGACGTACGTATTTACGATCAGTTTAATTAATCGAAATACACTCGTTTGACCAAGATCCGTCGTTACTCGCTTTATGCAATTAGAAATTTTCGACGATAAATTGACGTGGCAATTCAAACGATAGAAGTTCACATTCGAACGAGTAAATTCGATTAACAGAAGCTCGTTTATTCACACTAGCTAACACTTTGTCCCTATAAATAGAATTGTACGGTACACGTAGAAAAGAACCGTCTATTTAGCTTCGCTGAAACTCCATGCCACCTGACAATTATCCTCGCCTTTCGATTCCCGTTGTATCGAAACCGTGTCACCTGAGTATTCTGCGCGAGCAAAAAACCACAACATTCCATCTGAAAATAACCCACTGTTCCAAATTGATACCATGGTCGGACCGTGCGTCACCTTTCTGAAACCTAGTTCAACAATGCCTGTGTCGAAACGAGCGACCGACGCACGGTTCAACGTCCTCCTGGTCTATTATCATTATCATTATCCCATCAGCGGTCGTGGAAATTAATAAAATCCCCCGGACGTAGGGATAAGCAGCGCGACGTTCGAGTTCATCGGCCAATTTAAAGGACATTAGATGTCCCAAAAAGCGGCGAACCGCTCGACAGAAGAGGCAAGAAACGGCTGATCGCCCGGAGGAGGCTGGCCTCGCGCAAAAAGAGACATTCTAGCGTGCGGAAAGATATTACCGATTATATGGTATCAACGGTTTAGCGATTGCTCTCACGTACGCGTGATTTCGCTAATTCGACTGTTACCGTCGCCCCTCCGGCCCCGTGTCCGCTGCCTCTTCGATCATTACCAACCTCTGCCTCCGAGCTGTTCAATTTACTGTCCCCTGAATCCACTCCAGTCCGTTTCGTTTCTTCTGTCTGGCCATGGCTCTCCTTTCTTTCGTATTTCCATCTTTTTTCTCCTCTCGTCCACTCTCAAGCGGTAGATTTGTTGCGATTCGAGTAACTCGTTGTATTTTAACCGTTTCGAGGCTCGTTCGATGTGGAAACGATGGAACGTGCGGTTAGTCGAGTGTTGGCTGGGTGGTTTGTCGCGAGGTTGAAGGGTTGCGCCAGTCGTTCGTCGTACTAACTTTAGCATAACTCGTCGCACGATGTAATTTGTGCGCGCATAACGTATTAGATAGGTATAGCAAACTTGTTACACGATATATCACACCTGAAACTAGGCAAACGAGAAACCATCACCCTCCAAAGAATCGTCAATGAACGAATTAAACATCGAGCCAAAATTCGGTTCATCCCATTGGCGATTAATCAAATCACAATGAAAACCTTCTACGTTCAACGTTTTTTAAGAATTATTATCAACGAGCCACAACGGTTCGCAGGACGATAAAAACCTCTCGTTCCCTGGAAGTCTCCACTTTCACCTTCAAACAGTCGTGTTCAGAAAAACAACGACTCATTCTCCGCCTCGTACTCTCGCCTGTTTCCGGATAATCGCCTTCCAAAACTCGCGTCTTTTAGCCGGTTCGCGACTTTCCCACACGGATTTTCCTCGTTTAGTCCGATAGTCTTCGTTTCTTTCGTGGCAAATCGCTCGTACTGGGCGAAGTCGTGATGGTTCGCACGTGTGCGTGACCAGCGGAGGTCCGCCGGGTGAAAAGCAGTTCCGCGAAACGACTAAACGCTCGTCGTTACGTGAAAGGAACGCCTAAACGGTTGTGTCTAAGAACGCGGCCGGTACCGTGGGACTCGGATTTAATTCCGCACGCGAGCTGATAGGAATCCTCTTGGTTATAGGGTGGTTACACACTGCAGAATTGTGGTTTTTCGATGAAGTGGAATTTTTAGGGTGGTTGACAGGGTAACAGCGATGGTGATTGTCGTTACGCGAATAACGATTACGCGTTAAATTGCAGGAATGGAGATTGGTAGTTGAAGATTTTGAAAGTATCATGTAGAATTTTTAAGAAATCGTCAAATTCTTTTTATACTATGAGCTACACTATACTGATTCCTACACGTATGGAGCAAATCGTATTTTAATGTTCGTAAAAGGAGCGACGAGTAAAAATACCGCGAAACTAGGAAAATCGCACTTCAACGTAACGATATATTGAATTAACAATAACCTATAACAAATATAAAAATCAACAGATTGCCACGTTCACGAGCATCGCGCCTACGTGTCACCCGTGATTACCATAATTTTCACAGCCAGTCTCCTAGATCCCGTAACTGTAACCTGCTCCTTCTCTCGTCAATTCATTACCAGAGGTCGGCACCGATTGGTCGTGTCGCAATTAGAACGTCGACCGGGAATAATAGAGGCGTTGAACGGTCGACGCGTTCATAACGTAACGTCGAACGCAGCTTCCGTCGAATGGAGTATATTTAGCGGTAGTCGGTGTAAAAATCGCGCAACGCCGACGAACGTCGACGTTTTCGCACACCGACTAATATTTGCCAATTTTTGGAAAATTTTTCGTCGTTCCGTTTCGTTTTAATGCGTCTGGTTTTTGCGCTCGAAAAACGTCTTTTTTCGCCCATTTTTTTCTTTCACCGCTGCTTTTTTACCCGACTCGGTGGAATCTGAAACTGAAATTTACTACTCACCGTCGCGTCGCGCCACAAGTTACAGGACGTTTTTTCTACGGGTCGCTTAATGAAAAGTTAATCTTTGTTCTACAGGCTGGTAACGAAGCGACGCGGAACGTTTTGCACCAGAGTGCCACGGAATTAGAGACTTTTTGGTGCTCGTTTTCTTGTTCCCACAATTGATTAACGATCTTTTAAAGAAACACTTGACGGGATCGTGTTAAAATTCTTTCGTCTTAAAATTCAGTTTTCTGCGAGGTCAGTGTCCTTCTTCTCGTGTCCTGGACGTGTCCCGTAATTCTCCATTCGTAATTTGTTGGTGCGCCGTTACATGCCCACGATGAATGATTGTCATTCGAGTTTCTCTGTTAGCAAACTCCACGTTAAAACAGTCAAAGAGATTTAGATTTTTTTAAATGGATATCGAGAGAGCTTTAGAAAATTACATAGTAATCGTTACGATTATTTGGAAGGTAACGCGTCGAAACATCGAATGCTCATCCTACAAGTCGCGATCCCAATGATTCTCAAACGTGACAAAGAGAAAATGGCGGTTGTCTCGTATTACAAAGTCGCGTTGTATTCGGGAAAGCCTTGCGCGATTCGCGTCGCCTCGCGTCAGCGAGCTCGGTGCGAAAAATAACGCGGCGTTCGCCTCGAATTTCGAGTGGCGTCGCTGAAACGAGGGTTTGCGACGCGGCGCTGCGTCGTTTCGCGGCCGCGTGTGCGTGCTTGAAGAAATATACAGCGGGACGCGAAAAGCGTCGCGCCGCGGTGCCGTCCTGCGTTACGTCGAGCCCGTCGGTATGCGTAAATATACAAGTTCGACGCCGACAGGGACGCTCTATATATTCGCATTGGCCACCCTGATTTTAGAAGGAGCCGTGACTACCTTCCGGTGTCGATACGTGACGTTCCGGCTACGCGAGACCCTCCAAACTGGATCACAATAACAAAAAAATTATACAAAAAGGTCGTCAAATTGAAAGAAATTCTCTCCTATCTTTTTCCTAGCTTTTTTTCACGGGAATGTAAATTTCTCCCGGCCAGATCATATGGGTATTACAATTTTCCATTTTTATAGAATTTTTAATACATCGAAAAACAGCTTCGACTATTAATTATCTCAATAATTGAAAAGTCTGCTGACGAAGCATGAACTGGTGTTTCTCGTTCGATCTTGGATCGATTTAATGTTGGTGCAAGAACGATCGGTTAATCGATGGTTGAGAAGTGATCGTGACTTTTGACGGAATTCCATGGAAGAACAGGTGTATCGAAATCAAGAACACGAAAGAGAAACCGGTGACCTTAGTTGCAGATTTTGCGAGTCTATTCTGAAAGCACGTCGCTGGCTGACAATGAACGGCAACGAGGAAGTGGAAAAATACTAAACAACGGAAATTGCTACTTTCTTCTTTGCGATGTGTGCGTACGTGGATTTGTTTTCTAAATCGAGAAGAAACGATTTCTTCTTGTTGAATTAAAGATGTCTTTACGGTTGTCGAGACGCTAACGAGGAAAATAATATATTGTTGTTGATTGAAGATTCGGACGCGTATTGGAATGGGAGATGCCTGAAGAACTTTACCGTACGAAACTATTTTCTTTTGCATTTACTATTAGAAAGCTCGTAATCTTGTATTTCATTTCTATCATTTTTCTTTCTCTTACTAGGTACGTAGTTGTTGGCTGTAAGACGCTCTTCGAACAGGGTTCTTCCTCCGGCTGTGTTTTTCACGCGTAAAAAGAATGTGTAAAACTCATTAGATGGCCACATCGGCCACACTAACGAATCAATTAGCAGAATTTTGTCTTCTTCCTACGCTCTCCATCCACCAGTTCTTCGTTTTCGAAATGTACGAGAAATTCAGATAACCAAAGTCTATCCGATAATTACGTTCTACCTGCAATGCTACTTTCCAAATTTGCGATTCGTAATAGTAATACTACGATAGTACGGTTATTTCTCCTTTCCAGTATGTCAACAGATTAGGAAAGAAAATTTTCTAGTACGAAATTTACAGTTAAATGGAGAATCATTTTTTTTTTAATTGAAAATTTCAATTTTCAATAACGGTTTAATCTTCGATGTCGGTCTTACTCCCTCGCGGCATTAACAACGTTCGTTATCGTTAACAAACAGGATTGCCTTGTCGATAATTTCAGGTTCTTGTTAATTACGATCGATGAATCGTATGCAACGTGGACGTTTCGCGACAACTCACCTAGAACTAATTGCGTTAAAGAGAATAAATTAGTTCGGTTATTCGTCGATCCGTTCTTATTAATCGTCCTGTACACATGGTCATTACGTAAGCGGCCTTCCACGCTGCACGAATAAAGGAAGCGTTTTTGTCCAGACAAGGAATTATCATAAAGCTGCTTTTTATCTCGTAATTAGGGACGCGAAGAGAAGGATTTGCCTCCTTTTATTTAATTTTTTTTTTTTTTTCTATTAAGTCATGGGTAAAGCAGCGTAACACAATAATGTAATCAGGAGAAATTGATCATAAGTCGAGGATAAACAAGAAGTAACGAGTTAGTATCGAAACGGCTCGGCAACTGATTGGTTAACGTTCGATTATAGGTATGGAAATCGCTAGCAATACGAACCAAGTCTATTAATACGGTTGCAATTCTAATTCCTGCAACGCTTCATTGACAGACGACCGTGACACACAAGTGTTTTTGCGGATTTCACGCTTTTTCTCGACGCTTGACGTCACAGTTGACAGTTTAGTTTGAATTTATAATCGCGTTCCGGAATTTCCGGAGTTTGAAACTTATCTACGAACGATCGGTAAGCGCAAAAAACCTGAAGATTGTTAAATATTGCGAAGCACGTGTGATACACTGAGAGAGCAAGTGACTATTATTGGACTAAAATATTTATGTCTTAAAATATAATATCCTACATTTATAAATACCATAATTCTTGTACGGTGTGTTACGAAAGAATTCGCAAGAACTTTCGCGGACGTGCACTTGGTACTATTTGTCTGTAAACACGATATTGACCGTAAAACGCGGAATTACAAGAGGAAGCGAAACGACTTCCGCCACTTTGCGTGCGGCACGTAGCTAATCTCTAATACGTTATACGGCGTTTACGGTTTGAGGACTATTCCGGGATAATTGTCACGCGTTCCTAGAAGATGTAATTTTCTTCTGGCATCCTTACGTTGAACTCGATCTTAATTGCAGGTTCGTGAAACCGCACTTCTATGTATTTTGCCATCAAAGTACTACGATTAATCCTTTTTATCGGTGGCGATTCATAGATTTATAAAGATGTTGAAATGTAAATGATAAACGAAGAGATATTCATGAAACATAAGGAAAACGCGATATGTTAGTTTCAGATAGCTCTGGATTAAATTATTTAATTTGTATTCGACGTTGCTTCGTATCTTAATTCAGATTAGAACAACCTAAAAATAACGAAAGATGAATTTGTTGTTTGCCAGGATTCGCAGAACGGCCCGGTGCTGGACCGATGGAGCATCTGCTCTCCTGAAGAGGAGCCGCTGGTACTTCAGCAGTTCCTCAGATTCGCCGAGACGCGTCCATTCGTGCAGCAGTTGCTGCTGGCCGCCGGGACGCCGGGGACGGATGCTATGTCACCAAGCAGACGACCTTCGCCGCCGACGATGCCACTAGCACATTTACCACCACCTCTACACCTACTCCACTGCGGTCTCCCGCCTCCAGGCTCGAGATTGCCACCTCCTCTGCCACCACCGCCGCCGCCACCCTCCGTCTCGCATCCGTCGATGTCGCCCACGGCCCAAAAACACTACTCATCTTCGTCCGGTGGAAACTCGGCAGCGGGGGTGACGAGTAGCGCGAATTCACCGCCGAGAAGCCTAGATTCCCATCTGACGGTATCACCGCTCAACCGACTGCAGAGCATGCAGCCATTCGACTTTCGGAAGCTAGGAACCTTAGGACTGCCGGCGTTCCCACCTCTTCCACCACCACCGTCGGCCGAGCAGCTGTTGCAAAATAGAAAATCCATGAGAAATCCACAGAGCCCGCACAGTCCGCCCCACCATTCGAGCAGCAACCAGCTCCAGAGGCCTCACATGCCTCCCGTAGCGCCGGTCTCTTCTTCCGCGCTTAATTTCGGACATCCTCTCTCGGTGGCGGTGTCTTCTGGTGCTCTTCCTCCCAGTTTCCCTACTCATTTTCCACCGCCGCCAATGGGCAAGTCGTCAGGCTCGGTGACAGGCATGACGGCGCCCGCGGACGTGCACAGCGGAGGCGAGAAGAGCAGCGAGTTCGGTTCGGAGGAAGACGAAGAGGACGACGAGAATTCGGACAGCGCGCTGAACCTTAGCAGGCGCGACTCCATGTCTAAGCACGTTACCGAGCAGCGACACCCTCCTCCACTACCTCTCCAAGCTGCTCCTTTAGGCAGGCCACCCGGAATCCCCGGAAGAAAGCCTCACTCGCCAGGCAAACGGCCGGGCAGCCAATGGGGCGCGTCCGCCAATATCCCTCCGAATCTTGGTACTCCGTTCATCAATCCTACCACCGGGAAGAAAAGAGTGCAGTGTAACGTCTGTCTGAAGACCTTCTGCGACAAAGGCGCGCTCAAGATCCACTTCAGCGCGGTACATCTACGCGAGATGCATCAGTGCACCGTGAAGGGATGCAGCATGATGTTCAGCTCGAGGCGATCGCGCAACAGACACAGCGCCAATCCAAATCCGAAACTACATTCGCCTCATCTGCGGCGGAAGATCTCGCCGCACGATGGCCGCTCATCCATGGCGCACGCGCTCGTTCTACCACCCCAAGTGGGTCTACCTGTTCCAGCTACCGGTCTCAACCATCTTCCCTTCGGTTCCTTTCCATTGTTGACTCCACCTCCCGATCTTCGATCGCCAGCTTCGCTGTGCGGCCTCGACTTCAAACACCTGGACTTACAGTCTCAGAGTCAGGGTAGACCTGGCTACGACGAGGCTCTACAGCAGAGGATGAACGCGAACGCGGGTATTTCGACGACCACCGCGCTGACTACCGCGGGCGTGGCGATGACGACCGCTGCAGAGACGCCCAACACCACCGCTGCGGCTAGAGGATCTTTCTCTAGCAACAGCGTGGTCGACACGGTGTCACCTTCCACTCAGGCCTCTACTGCGGCAGTAGAAGGGGAAGAAGAGGAAGACGACGACGATGGAGGTATCGTAGTTGTAGCGGAAGACGATGCGAGCAATCTGCCTTCTAGGCTACCTCTGCGTCCCGGAGAGGACGACGATGAACAGCCAGCCGACTTTAGTTTGGCAAAGAGACCGAAATTGTACTTCGGCGATCCGACGGAGGAGGATCTCGCGAGCAACGCGGACAGCAACGAGGACAACGACTCGATGGGCACGATCGATCAACAGAGCTACTCCGTGAGCCAGAACTCGATGAACTCGACGTCCTTGCACAGCAGAGGCGTGCGAAAGAGAAAGTCTCAGCATCCTACTCGATGCGCCGTTTTAACCGAGGTTCACTCTTCGTCCACGGACGGAGATTCGTCCAACGACGAGGAACGAGTACAAAGACGTTGTCTGTCGGAGGGTGCGGGAATCTCGACGATAAACGACTTCCAGAGCCAACCGGAAGATATGTCGATGTCCAGATTGGAAGCAGAGGAACGGAAAATCTCTCCGAGTTCTCCAAAGAATCTGAGCTTCAACGACCACGAGTCGAGCTCCCGTTCGCCTGAAACGTGCAACGCAAGAGATGGAACGAGGACGAACGGCGGCGGTGGTAAACGCGATACGGCGTCGTCGCAGGAGAACGCGGAAGATCTGTCTCAGGACGAGCCGCGGGATTTGAGCTCGAGAGCGAGCAGCGTGAAATCGCCGAAGAGGCAAATCAGTCCAGAGCCAAAGACGTGCCACGAGCCGGCGGAAACTCGTGCTACAGAAGCCGGCTCAATTTCCGTGGCTTCGATCGGTCAGAAAGATCCGAATTCCTCCGAGTTGGCCGATCGACGGAAAAGCGAGAGCGAGGAGGCGACTAAGGAAGACGAAACAACGACGAGAGTGTCGTTGAAGAAGGAGAAGGAGCCAGAGGAGAAGGGGAAGGAAGATGAAAACCAGGAAGAAGGTGATGAGGAGGAGGATGAGCCGATGGAGGAGGTCGAGGAGGATGATGATGATGAGGAGGTGAACGCGGCGCTGCGTAATCAAGAAGGTGAGCGTCCCGATGATCCCTCCCGTGCCCCGAGCTCGGTCGACAGCCGTCCGACGACAGCCGACGACCTCTCCCACGACTCCTCGACCAACACTTTGCGTCAACTCGAGTCCTTGTCGCAGGGTCGCGCGATGCAGTACACCGGGATGCAGCAGGCGGCTTCGAGGTCTGGCCGCGGCTCTACCAGCCCCGTCAGCCTCACGACGCACCAGGAGACCACCATGGACAATTCCTCACGTGGCTCTCGTTCATCCAGCGCCTCACCCTCCACAGCGGCCATGGATACGGACAATAGCCTTATCACCTATGCCCGTTACGAGAACGGTGGCTTTGTCAGCACCCAGGAGGTTCCCTTGGACCGGGAGAATCCGCGCCGTTGTACTGCCTGTGGCAAGGTGTTCCAAAACCATTTTGGGGTCAAGACGCACTATCAGAACGTCCATCTAAAGCTGATGCATCGCTGCAGCGTGGACGGTTGCAACGCAGCCTTCCCCTCCAAGAGGTCTCGCGACAGGCATTCGGCTAACTTGAACCTCCATCGAAAACTCCTGTCCACGTCGTCGAGTCCGCCTCTCTCGTCCAGCTTGCCACCAAGCTTATCACCCAGAGTAGACGATACCCAGATGAATCCGTTGTTGCACAACGAGTTCCTCGCGAGATTATACACGGACGCGGGCATCGGTGCTCTCGGAGCTTATCCTCTCACACCTGGACTACCGTCTGCCGTTGATCTGGCAGCCAGAATACCGCCCCCGCATCCTCTTTTACTGCCACCTCACTTGGGAGCTACCTTCTCCGGCCTGTCCTCGTTCGCCTCTCACCTGGCCGGTCTGAACGGGCTTACTCACCAGCATCTCAACCATTTGACCAGGATGTCGCAGGACCAGGGGAACAGACATCCTCCCGGGTCGGGTTCGCCAATGTCCTCGCCGGGTTCCGATGACCGAAAGGAAGAAGCCAGATGCACGATCCCTGGCTGCGACCGGGTGTTTGGCTCTAGAGCGGTCAGGGACGCCCACTCGAAGGACCCACAGGCTCATCGCGATTTATCGGTTCTGTCGACCAGCGGCTCGTGACCGATCTCCTTCCGCGGACGCGATTATTATCCCTTACTGTGATGCCAAAACTGCGATCGTCGATGATCTCGATCGGAACAGGTCAGCGGAAGACTTGGCTCGCGACTTTGACCGAGTATATCCAGTCGTTCGACGAAAACGTGCAATATCGTGGATCCGATACCTTCTAAAGAACCGGAATCTTGCCACCCACGCGGCTTCGATAATTCTGTCATAGTCGGTCTCGAGCACAAAGCCGATCTCGTCGCGGTTCGATGGTTGCCGGACACGTTCAGCGAAAGTACTTAAGAAGCAGGACCCAGGTGATTCGAATCGACCGTTTCATTCTCAAATCTTGCCAGCGACAGTGACAATATCCTTTGGGGCAACCTGGGATGGTCACTGACGCGTTCCAATCCCGGTTCTCGAGTTAGTTTTCGTGCAAACGCAAGGTGCTCCAATCTAGTCAATTCGGAAACCCTCGGCCACGCCGCTGGAATCGGAAAAATCGTCCACCTCGCCCATGTAGCCGCGCTTGATCGGACACAATCGTTCTTCGAGGTCCACGAACGAAAAATCGGAATACACGAAAGTCTCCGAACGATCGAAATTCGTAAGTCGAGAGCCTAGCGTGGGAGGTACGTCCGGTCCCGTGAAGGTTCCTGTTCCAATTCGCGTATCACGCAGCATTAAACGAAAAAAAGAAAGCTGGTCGACTGAGGAGAAATATTCAGCGAATCGAGCTAGTTCCTCTGCTCGTTTCTTTCCCTGATGATCGAAGGGGCGGTAGAAGGAGGAGACGAATGGAGGGAGTGTGGAGGTTAGATGAAAAATGGAGCGACGAATGGAAAGATCGAACGCGCCCTCGTTTCGGTCTTCCGGCTGATTTTATCATCGTTGTGATAAACGTAACGTTTAGTATAAATATGCCACTTATTTAATCAGTAATCAATTACTACTGCTGTATATATAAACATAGTACCTTTTTTCGATGTATCGCGTAATTAATCAATTAAGCTACTTCGACGCGACCGATGCGACGCGAGGGAACGGAAATGATGACGATAGTTTTGTAAAGGAGAACCGATCCTGGCCGGGATATCGAACCGATCCAAGACGGCGCCCTACGCGTTCACTGTCGGCTACGCTATAGATATTAAAGTGCCCAGAACTCTTAATCCTCTCGTCGTTTTCCGAATCATTAAATACGAATCACAATGTTTTTTTACTGTCTTTGTCCGCGCATTACGATTCACGTGTATAATTGCAAAAAAAATCAGTGCATCAAGTACCCCGAATCATCTTCGATCCTAGATATCGACACAGCTCTAAACACAGCCCAGATTACCTCTTAAATACTATCCTTCGATGCTAAATGCTTTCAAACACTCCTAATCGGCAGTGAACGCACCGATATGCAAAACAACGAGTAAAGAATGGTAAAAAGGAATGATCGAGTGTAGAGGTCCGAAGCGATCGTCGCGGCGAGCAAAACGGCGGGCAAACAGATCGATCACTGAATCAAAGCTTACGTCGTCTCGCGCTAGATAAATGAGAATAGATAGATTTTATTTATTGTTTCGTAGGGGTCCTACACGAGAACACACGCTGTACCAGCGGCCAGTAGCGGGCACTGCCGCGGAGATTTCCTTCCTACGTCATCGAACGATCGCCTGTCGTTCGATCGTAGTCGATTGTCGATCGATCGTATTGGAAATAATCCAACGAATACAACACGATAAAAATACAAAAAAAAAAACGTGGAAGAAATTTTGTACGATGTTCGAACGACGATCGACCGTCGTTTCTTTCTTTTTTCTTTTCGTTGTACATACATTGTATACCTTATTTTCGTAGTCTGTGCACGTGCGTGTGAGTAAAACGTCACGCGTCACAACCAGAATCTGCGTGCGAATCGACGACAAGTGAAAGAAACAGGGAGGAGGGCCGGAAACAGGTTCTTTTTGTACGCGCCTGCGCCCAAACGATTTTTCATGTTTCTCGGCTAAGAATGGCGATGTGAAAGAGAATTGAGAAAAAGGAAAAGAATAAAAAGAAATGATGGCAGCTCGCGACATACGACGAACCCACTAACTAATTACTCATCGTAAGGGCGAACCAGAATTTACAATTGTAATTATGTATAAACGGAATGCTATGATGTATGATATTATAGATCGATTATAAAGAACACTCATCTTACGAAAATAAATACCAATCGAAATCATTCGTGTCTGCGTTCTACGTTACCCTGCCACACTGTTTTAAACGGTTTAATGGACGTGAGTCAATAAATAGGGGATCCGTTGAGGTTGATACGTTGCAGCGATTCGAACGTACTTAGGTGCACGAGTTTCATGGCACGCTACATACATAGATTTCGACGGACATTCTTTCCAACGATAAGTTCAATATTTGTAATTGAAAGTTTCGAATCCTGCTGACAATAACTTTAATAAAAAATTAGAGATTTTTTTCTTTTGATATTAATCATTATATTTTATAGCGATGAATTTTTCTACAGTAGAATATATCGAATCGATATTTAAGTACATCGTCGTTGATTAATTTCTACCGTTAATTATTTAACCCAGATACACGCGTCTCGTTGTTACTTGCAATTGTAACAAATTCGTATCTTTCGCAATTCGAAGGAACAAATTTTGACCAACGGACAGAAGGAATTTAATTGAAAAGGAAAATAACGAAAACAATTTCGTTCCGTTCTCACTGATAACGATCACATACATCGATCACATCCGTTGACAAAGTATCACACGCTCTATAAAAAAGTCTCGATCGTTCACGCGTTCCCCGGTCGTTAAACTCGAAACCGTGTTCCCGCGTGGCTTCTCGCAGCGAACCATGCAAAGGCCGCGCAGAAAAACGAAAAACCACCGACCCCGCCTACGACCTCGAACACTCGACCTCGTTTTCTGCGAAAGAAATCCTCTTGAAACGAGGGACGCCGGCTCGTTTATCAGAGATCTCGCGGGCGTGCACGCGCACGCCTACCAATCCTCGTGCCGCGAACCAACGCGAACACCAACACGAACAACGAGACCGAATGAAACAAGTGAAGTACGTGCAAGGAAGAAGAACCGAAAAGGTGGAAGGTTGCACGACCTTCGCGACCGACCTTTTCTTACGCCGATTCTCCCATTGTCAGCTCCAAACAGACGAAAAAGATTCGCTGACATCGTTGTTCCATGATAATTAGAAATGTCCCGGCAAGGGTACGACGTGGTAACGTTCGTAATTGCGTTGGAAAGAGGGAGATGGTTAATTACGTGCAAGTGGACCATAGGTGGACGAGATGGTTTCGTGCGTTGGCCCTCACGGAACTTACCGCCGGCCTTTAATCGGCCAGACAGATTAGATTAGCACCTTCGATTCCCTGAGACCCTTAACGTACGACCTGGCCCCGCTTAATAACGGGTACACGCGAAATCGAATCCTTCGAGAAAGAAAGGACTCGCGAAGATGAGACGTGATTAGAAACGGGGTTGTTTCGAGAGGGAGGGAACCTCGATCTGCTACGTTTAGTTTAGCTGGCAAGATGAGAAGATGCCGCAGATTCTCTGCTTCCTCTTAAATTACGATCGTTTAATAAATATTATTGTTGGCTCTAATCTCAACGATTCAAATTCCAACGTGTCGAATACCAGACAGTAAAGTTACCTACATCTTTTCCCTTTTGATCACGAACGTTACGTCTATTTCACTATCTGATCGTTGAATGGCGTCAGTATTTAATTCTCATTGTAGAATCAGTAAGATAGACGGTCTAAGACTTTTGGAGATAGAAATTGTTTCAACAATATCCCAATTTCTATCATCTACCTATACCAAATTTACAAATGAACAAAATCCCATTCCTAACTTATCGAATGCCAGTCACGTCGACGATCTTTCCTTACGAAAGGACGCGAAATCCGATATAGGTACATATAGAAGTTAGTAAAGCCAGCCTAGTGCTCGTAAAAACAAAAGACTCGCCACGAAGGCCCGAGATAAATGGATTTGCTGCGGCTTAGAGGCCGCGAGCCCGGCGCCGAGAACGCGTACTCGGATAGAATTTTACTACCGCTTCTCCGAGACGCGCACGACAGGTGTAGCGTGGGAGCAAGAGGGTTGCCAAAGGGGATGGAGATGTGGAACGGGAGGGATTGGACGAGTGGAGAAAAAGGAGAAAATCGGCGAAAGAACGAGAAGGCGGTCTCCGGTGCACGTTGGCTCGCCCATCGATCCCCGCGCACCCCTGTCGCCTCCACCCCCGCCTAGCGATTTCCATACGCCCCAGCGCGCGCCGGAAGCAACGATGGATCTTCTCGATTTTACGTTTTTTTTTTTTTTTTTGTTTTTTTCTCTAGAGGCAAGAGTATCCGATGGAAAAAGTTCCATCTTTCGATCGCGAGGTAAGTGCGTTTTGTGTTTATTTGCAGTTGGAGCGAAGAGTTTTGTTAATTGTACAAGACGATTCAAAATTAGATGATCGAAATTATTTCGATTTCTCAGGATCGTGATATATTTACAGGCATAGTTTCCTGATTCATCTGCAGTTTTTGTTCGTCCGAACCGATCATCCATCAGTCGTATTCACAGTTTCCGAGACAAATGTGTTCGTCGTTATTCATTTTTAATGGCACGCGCAGACTCTGCTTACGATCAAGAAACTTCTCACTCGAATGGTTAACGGGTAACAGTTATTACGGGGGCCCCTTAATGTTCGGGTAATTAAAATTGCAATTGGTTAAGGATACCATTATTACTGTCGAGAATCTGGAGATCCAACACAATAATTACCTTGACGAATATTATTTACATTGACGATAACACACTAAAATATTAGCTTCTTTTAGTTATTCCTATAAACGAACGAATTAATCCGTTTGGGTGATAAGACATTTTTATCTATGACATTTAGTAACGATTTCTAAATTGCAAACGAGTTTAATTATTGCCAAAAATACGATAGAAAGAAACGCTCAGAGGAGAATATAAGGCGCAATTTTTTCGTGATACCTACGCTAGCTGTTTTTCTAACAAAATTAATACACTCCACGAACGCAATTATATTCCGTTTATTATCTTCATAAAACGTTTCGTGTATATTCAAATCGTCTATTTAATCGCCTGTTTTACGTATAAAACAAATTACACGGACATCGGATTACAAAGATCGAAAAGAAGTCAAAATACAATTTTCGACTTTCAAATAAATTCATCACCGCGTATACCCTACTTCTGATAATTTCGACAATTACCCGAGCCGAATTCCGAACAAGGAATTTCACTCGTTTAAGAAACGGTTTAAAAAATCGACGGGCGTTCGTCAAAAACCGCGAGATCCTTCGACGAGGAAAAAAGGAACGAAGAGAAAAAGGTTGGAAACGCGAGATTCGCAGTGACAAGCGTACAGCTCTGTGCAAGGGATCGTTTACCAAATTCAGCCTGGAAGAAACGACGGCTCCTCGTTCGGGGGATAATAAATTACCAGCTTTTGAGGTGTGCGCTTTCGCGAAAATTACCCTTCAATTATAACCCCATCGTCGATCCACGATAACGACAAAGTCATAACGAGTATCTGAGTTCCATGCAATGAGAACGTGTCCGTCGAAGCCTGTCGCATTTTGTTAATACTCGTTTCTATCCAACAACCGTGTCAATGCACCTGCGAGCCGAAGATCGCTATCTTCAAAGGCGAATTAGACGCCACGCGATGTTAGGGTAGCTTTGGTCGTAATTAGATCAGAGGAATTTGTAATAACGTCTTTTGCGTAGCTACTATTCTCTTCGTCCTCCGTTGATTTAGCATCAAAGTGTCTAGTAAAATATTTACCAAGCACGTAAATACAAAGTAGGAAAATATTTTAATAATATGAAAATAGATAGGAAGGCGATTGGAGTATTTGGACATTTTATAAATCATAGGGTAAAGTTAAATAGATATTACCCTCTTAAGGAGAATTATTTTATTCTAGATAATAAACAAACATTGTTTCGCCTTTTCTTCCCTCTTAACGTTTTATTTATTAAGACATAAATACTCGATGATAGACCATACTGTAGAAATAACCGAGCGTAGTGTACGCTTCCATGGCATTCTTTTGTTACTTGAATCGTTTTCACCAGAAGGTACCATTTGGCATGAAAGTGATCGAGGAACGATACTTATTAATAGCGGTTATGAGTCGTTGCATTTCGCAGTAACTGTACGTGATAGCTGTAATAATTGGGAATTATCGGTACGCTGTACGAAATAGAAAAAATTCGAAATTCATGCATTTCACAATTTCGAGATATCCGGTAGCACGTTGATTATATGTACATCGAAGAAATTTATTATTATTCTTTGGAAAGGGGATGAGAAATGGACGATGGCGTACAAATTACCATAGTTGTTCAATTATTTGAAAAAAAGAAACGCTTCCAGATTTCGAACGAAAGAATGACGATAACGTATGCGAATAAACGCAACGGCCGATAGCTGTGTTCGTTGCTATTACGCGTGGTGAAATAATTGCTTCCTGCGGTAATTTCCATTTAATCGTGAAAGTTTATTAAAATTAACCGAAATCAGTTAAATAATCGAGCCACCAAACTCGTTTGCGAAAACTTTTCGAGATGTTTACGATCGAGAGGTCGTTCAATATGTCGCTGGAAATGTGGATAATCAAGGTTCATAATACTTACGTATTATTGGAAGAAAAAGATCGGACCACCTACGACGGAATAATTTCGTTTCGTTGAAGCCTTTTCCCAAGTTCACCTCTGCCTTCTGTTTCACTTTATCGCATATTTATGCTTGTAATTACATTTCGTAGTTTCAATTGCAGTGATTAAGAGAGCTATAGAATTTGTAACGTTGAGGTACATGGATTTCACGATAGTTAAATTTGTGCTATCGATTTAAAATTTGGTTAGGTATACAACTTCTACTTTTAGATTATTAAACGCATCGTTGGCGTTTATTGCGCATAAGTTTGTACAATTGAGTATAATTTTGTACGTAAGTACTCCGTGACCTTCTGCTTTTCCATTACGAGGTCTGCCTTCCTTAAACATAGTAATACATCATAAACACATAGGAAAACTGATAGGTTGACACGCATAAAAAATGACCGTTTTTTGTGTCAACTTTAAATTAGGTGAATACTTATCGCATCGATCTCGATTCCGACAACACACAGGTGGTGTAATTATGCTATCTACATGATTAAATATGTATACAGATACATATGCATGTAAATATCAGTCACAAACACAGTTACATTATAAACGCATCAGGATACCTTCCTGATACATCACGCGTCTTCCCTAAATCCCTAAATGCTTTCACCTTGTAAACTACAGACAACAGCCCCACCATCTAACCCGCAGAAACTCTATCCTGGAGAAAATGGACGACGATGGGTACGCCAATCGAAGACACGATATATGCTGCACGCCGTGCCGTGGCTAATCGACGCGGTGCAAGCAGGTACCTGGTCCGCAGCGTGCACAGGCGCGCTCTAAATACACGTTAGAAGCGTGGCCAGTCGGTCGTTTAATCAGACGCCGCAGGCGAGCTTCCATGTCGAACCGTGAATATCGGCCGGTCGTATCTCGGCCGAGATAAAAATCACCACGGTAATTTCGGCGTCGTGCACATGTCGCGTCCCATCCGGCCTCTGCCCTCGCGCGGACCGTGCACCGTCCAGAGGATCCACGAACGAGCGTGTTGCTTTATCGCCGCGCGGCGATCTATCGATCCGCAGCTCGATTTCGATGCCGCGCGCTGAGCTGCTTCTAATCGTCGCCTCGCGTCCGATCCGCATCAATTTCGCATTCCGAAACGAATAGATGCGTTTCCGACTCTGCCTGGAAGGTGAGGAAAAATTTTTATTTGTTCGTAGTTCGAAAGTGCCTCTTCGTTTTTAACATTTTTAGATTCTCGAAAGCGGGAAAGTTGCTTAAGAATTTATATTTTATTTTGTACAAAGAATCTCTTAGAGAATTATACATTAGAATATCTAATTATCAATGGTACAGTATTCTATGAATTTACGGTATTCTACAGTAATTGAAGTTATTTATTCTACGGTAACGTATCTACCTTTTATTTTTGCGTTCCATTTTACCTGACGATATTATAAGGTTTTCTTTGCTTATATTCTTCGTATTTCTCAGGTGTCCTCTATTAATGTCTTAATCATTAAATATATCTTGGCATTCATCTGCGAAAATTATTTACCCTAAAACATTAAATTAATGACCTTAATCTAAATTAGTGAGCGACAGGAAATCGAGTTCCTGTCTCCTCGAAAGAAATTTCCATATTCCCACGGCGACTCCTTTCGAACGCAATCCCGCAGGTTTCATCGAGAAAACAAAAAAGGTTTTACATCGTTTTCCAGGATATACGCCATCGTTGTTTCCTCGAAGGGGGAACGACCAAATCGCAGATGACAGGCAATCCCCATAGAAGGTGTATCTTTATTGTCGTAATGAGGCTGTTTTAATGCCGTCTGGAACGAGCCTAACGGTCATTAATGGTAACAGTCTTGCCCACCTTTATCGTTATTACGCGATCGTTAACACGTTCACGCGCACGCATATACGGGGTGTCTCGTTTGCATCTTCTTCGAAAATCATTCCCGTAACTCTATCGCTATTTTATATTATATTTATACTGCAATTAATATCTTTTGAAGCCGTTATTTCGAGAGACATACGCTTCTTATATCACAGACGTATTTCTAAGTTTTATTAAATCTGTCTTCGATAAAGCGATAGTTCGTATCGCAACAAAATCGTTCGTTTGGAAAAAGTCTGCAATAATATCGTTTAGCGTTCGTTACGATCTTATCACACGCATTGTATTCGATATATACATACGTACGCAGTGAAAATCACCTCTAGAATTTCCATACCTACTTAACGTTAAATTAGAATGTAACATCGGTTCTATTTTTACATACAAGTCGATATAAATGAGTCTTGACACTCTTAATGGAGGAATATAATCGTATCATCGATGCGTTCAATTATCTCGTGCAATATGTAAATTTAACGACAACAACGATAATGAAACTCGTCGAATGACTTCGAATCGCCCTGCGGCGCTCCCGGTCCGGTGACATCCTGTGTAATTAGAATAATAAGAAAAATAACGAAGTCGCACGATTAGCTTAACTGTTACGGAATCCAGGTTATCGAGTCGTTTTACATATTGAAACTCGAGACAAAATGATCTCGTTTCGCAACTTTATAACAAATTGTCGCTTTTACTTGCCGAATGATTCATACGTACGAAGTAAACAGAAATTTGTCTTAAAACAACATCGTCACTCGATAACTACTTAACTCGACGTTTAAGTCTAAAAGGTGTTAACGAAAGGTGATTTAATTATAAATTAAAATTATCACAAACCGCAGTGTGATCGCTGACAAAATTTAAAATTTTCAAAACACCGCGCAACGCAAAGGAAAAGAAATTAGAAATTTACATTTCTGCCAAAACAATTTCACACAAGAAGAACCTCATCTTCGATAACTTCGAACATCGTTCGATATAAAATTTAAAGCAAACCGATCCTTCGAATCCCTTCTCGCGTTCACCAAAATTCTCGAAGGCAGACAAAAAAAAAAAAGAAAAATAAGGCCGACACATAAATCGTCCCGCAAGTTGAAAATTAATCACGATCGAAGTTGCTCACTTATTGTTAGATTGCTGCAATCTCGAAACGCCCGTGGGCTCAGGAATTACGCCCGCGGAAGGAATATCCGGCCGGATGGCCGGAATTTCGTTGGCAAATTAAAAGGCGGTCGTTCGATGTTTACCGAGGAACGACGAGCCTTAGTACCGAGTGTTCGCCATGCCGACGAAGATTGGAACGAACGCTCTGACGAGAGAACTCACTTGTAAATCAATTTATTCGTTGACGGGCCGCGTGTGGCGAGCCTCTTCCTTATTAAAATTCGAGGCACGGGCTTGATTTTAACGATCAGGGATACCGTGTACGGTGCATGGAAAGGATACCTGTCCGATGGAATAGAGGTATTTGTTTTAAAGATACCTTGGACGAGTGTCACGAGTAATTGGTTTACGAGGATAGCTCGATTAGGCAACTAGTTAAATTAATAACCTTTGAACTTGCCGATACTTCACGGTGATTAAGTGTAATGTCCGGGTACTGCGCAATTTTTACTTTGTCATATCGTACGAATTTTATATACCGTTATGAGGTATAGTAAATTTCTACGTGGCCAAATGATACAACGAGTATAACAGTTGCGTAATGAATATTCCCTCGATCTCCACCATCCAATATTCCCATCAAGGAAACATCCAATTTTGTCGCTTCACATTCTGTCCCATCGGTAACACCATTCTATAAAGAACTGAAAACCCGTGGAGGCAACGCTGTAGTCGAGATTCATGCGAAATTTTGAGCGACCACAGGGCTTTTCCGGTGCGACCTCACGTCAGTTGGAATGACATTGCACGCGATGCACCCGAGCCATCTGGTATCGGCGATTGTCGCGCATCGAACTGCAGCTCTGTCCCAACTGAAACCAAGGTGCTATTATAAATTTTAACCGTGGAATATCAATGTCATCCATATTTGGGCAACTTGGCTTCAACGTGGAGAAAAACAAAATGCCGTGAGAAGTCCGAACCATGGGCAGCACCGTTAAACGCGACAATTTCGCGGCTCAACCACTGATCTTGGAGACGCGACACGATTTTTGCTTCCGTTCGAATCGACCGAAGACACGCGATTCTCTCGGACCAAGTTCGTTCACCGAACTCTCTTTTGTCGAAGACTTTGGGACCACCGAGTTTAACGCCTCATTGTTGACACGTTCAGCGAATTCTTTTATTTCACGTTTTCTCTTTCCCTTCAGGCTCGATGGCGGGGCTGTCGTGAGAAATTTGCTGCGGTCGCTCTGTCGTAGAAAGAGATGGCAAAGTTGTGGAATCAAAGTTTATCCGTACTTCTCTGCGAAAATATCAAGCGACCGAGCAAATTCTATAATTCACTCGACGTCATTCGTAACGCAAGGATAAAGAAGAAAATAAAAAGCAAAAGGACATCGATAGAGACGTTCGGATTCGATTTAAAATTAATATCGATAAAGGAAAGTACAAGGTTGCGTACAATTTGCGTGATCGAAGAAGAAGATACGTGTAATCCACAGTCTTATACCATTTGGTCAGAACTTGTACCCTTCTCTAAATAGCTTCGCCGTGCACCTGCTAGGAATCATTAGCGAACAATCACTGTATCGATCATGGAAATTGAAATAACTGTAATTCGATTTCGGCATAACTATGGACCCATATGCGTCCCTTTCTCCTACGTATTTAATTATATTATATAGATAACCATCTGGAAAAGAAACTCGATTTCACGTAATTACAAAAAGTCTGAAATAAAAGATCTTAGGATAAGCGAGTGGTAGTAATCTTACAAAAAATCCTAGATACGCATCGAAGAAGGAAAGATTTGGGCGAAAAGATTGAAAGGGGGTGGTTTAATCGAACGGAAGTCCGCAGGATCGCGTCGAGCGACAGGTCGTGGCTCGTGGCAGGACGCGATCATAAGTCGAGAGTAGCGTAACCGCGTGTACGTTCGCGTTGGGTTCGCGTGGCGTGCACAAAGCTGCACGATCGTGGCCATCGATAACAGGCCGTTATCCGCAACGGCAACAAATTGGGCCTCCATAATCGCGCTAATGCATCAACCGCGGCGGGCACGGGTGTGACGGTAAAATTGCGGCGAGTCCTCTCGTGAAAAGGGTCGATATTATCGCGCGAGGCTTAAGTACGCGAGAAGCATTGTACTCGCTAATCGGACACAGACGGCAGCGCAAAGTGCCTGGCATTTTTGCGCGGAAGCTGTAATCAACGCGCAATACGGTTCCACGTTGAATTAATGGCCGGACATGCCGCCACCACCACCCTCACCCTCTTAGTACACTACCCTCGATCGCTTTGAACGCTTCTTTAAAGCCACGGGGTAAAAACGACTTCGTGCATCCCCCTCGAAGGCTGGCTAAAGGTTTAATCGGTATTTTTTCGATTCGGTTTCGAGAGCGAGGGTGACTGCATACTACTCCGTATGTCACTGAATACTTTCATGTTAATTTTTTAATACTCCTTTGCACGATGGTAGAGCTTAAGAACCGAGGTTAGTCCTTACAGGGAAGAATATTCTTTTGAGCTATCGAATGCAATTTTCTTGTCGATTATATTATTACTGTCGCGTACTACGATAGGTATATCATACGCAATAAATTTTGCACGCAAATTTATAGGTGTAGCTCTTGCATCAGCGAACGAGACAGTGACGTTCGCAGCGAATTTGACGAAGCTCGTTCCAAACTAATATACAACTCTTTCAAACGAAACCACAAAGCAAACTAAAAAAAAAAAATCGGCTACCAAAAGCCACCGAAATCTTCCGGCTTTTCAAAGAAGCGACGACCAAGAACCCAAACAGCCTTCGACATTTACCCCGATCGACGTTAACGTAAAAAGGAATATCGAAACGCGTTCGAATCGAGCTCGGTTGGCGGCCCGGAAGAGAAGGGGGACCGCGCGATTTCGCGGCGAACGATGTTCAACCGACGCGCAATTGCATCCTCTCTTTCCTGTTCGGCAGTAAAACGATCCCCGCGTCTCGCGTCTCTCACGGTTCGCGGCGGCCGCTCAAAATTAGAAAAGTGCCGGTATAAAACCGAGGGAACGAGTTAGTTACAAGCTATGGGGCGAACAGCTGCCGCGTCCAGCGCGACTCGAACGTCAGGATATCACGCGAGAGAGATACGGGGACCGTTGGGCCGGAAGCGAGACGAGGAGCACGAAGAACAGGACGACGTTGGATCTTCGTGGTGGAAATGGAAGAATGTGAAGGGGGAAAGGGAGAGAAGGCCGAAGACAACGACCCGCCACTCAGAGCCTCGTAAAAAGGACGGAATGTCACTGAATGACGGGCCGCGGGTCCATCGAGTCCGGTAAGTAATTCTTCGGCAATTACATAATTACTCGTGGTTAGCGGCTGCGCGTTAGACTGGTCGTGCTTGGTCGCGCGGACCAGAGAACGGTCGTTACGATATTTACTACTATATAATGGCTGCCCCTGCCGAGGAAGAAACGGGCCGCGCGAGCATCCAGGCTTCGAGGCGTCCTCGAGATGGCTGGCTTCTTCCCACTGCCACTGAGGGACAGCTGGATACTCGTCGTCGTCTTCGGGGATCGACCGCTCTTTCCTTCCTTCGTCCAGTCGTTCGTTTGTACGTTGGTTCGTTCTGCGAACGTGAAACGCGTTTCCATCGAGCGCGATCACGACCGCGAGAGGCGGTAATTAGCATTCTACGCTGCTGATGGAACTGGAGACCGAGAGGCTGGAGGAAGTTTCTGGAAGAGGAGGTCGTAGGGGAAGGGCGGGGATCTTTTCTTTTGTTTCGATTTGCAACGTTTCTGGTTGATGGGTTTAAAGTTGGTACTTTGCCATTCCTGCTACTCTCCACTTTTGTTGGTGTGCTCGACGCGAGACACGCTTTCGTGAGAATCTTTTTTATTCCTCTTTGTTAATTTTTCGCTATCGTATCATTTATAACGTAAAATTATCCTGTTGTTTCCTTGAAGTTCGTCGGATCCTCGTCTCTTTCGAATACGCTGAAATAAAAAATGATCCCGGACGGAATTTTCTTTGGGTCTCCTACGACGATCGCCAAGTTGGACGACGACACCGTTGATCGTGTTCGCAGATTTATGCGCGCTATCGTTCGCGGTTGATAGGGAAAGCTTCTAGATTTCGCTCGGCCATACAGTGGACGTTCGTCGGTGAAGGACGTTGCAGGGAATTGATGTAGCGTTACCAACACCGCGACGGCTGTAATGGATGTAGTGTTGCTGGTGGAGTACGATAAGCCCGCAGAATGGATGCACTTTTCACGCGTGTAACTTCCGCTCACAGCGATCCTCCTTCTCGCAATGTTCCACGTAGTTTCCTTGTAATCGTGGTCACTTTTCTTGTGACGGGGGCCGACTTTATACCACGTAAGCTTATCCAGAAGAAAGGGAAGGTTATCCAGGACCGAATGAACTGTCTTTCTTCGTCTTACGTTCTTTCGTATTATCGTTGAATTACGACGATTATTATTAAAAAACTAAAATCCTATCAGTATCGCAAAGCGATCGGACTGCGCGAACAAGTAAAAAATCGACTCGTAACGAGACAAGAGACACATGTGTACCGTCGGCTAGTATTATAGAAGGCAGTAGAAGCAGTCACCGAGAGGGAGGGCCCCACGTGTAATTTCAGTAATTCCGCGGTCTGGGGCCGTTCACGAGGCCGCCAGCTCGAATGCTACAATTCGCGGGGCCAGAAACAGACGTATCCCTGGTCTCGCGAGCACGCGAGAGCCGCGATTAGTAATTTGAATCGTTACGGCCGTCATTCCCACCGTTCTTTCTCGAGGCCGTCCACTCTCGAACTCTGTACCGAATTCCGAAACAGGGGAACGCGTTACGAGTCTCCCATACCACCTTTCCCTCTCTCTTTCTCTCTCTCTCTCTCTGCCTCTCTTTCTCTTTCTCTTTCACATACAAAATGGTGGCCGGATCGACGTTGGAATCCTTCTAACGATGACTTTTGTACACGCGGACAGCAGGTAAATACGACGGAGCCGCGTTACAAGGAAAAGAAAACAAGGAGGACGTGGGGAACACGCTGGCCAAAACACGCGTGACCTGTATTTAAGGTGGTTTCTCCTCGGTCTCGTTCGAACGAACAGGGCTTCTACGTTTCTTTTCCATCTTATTTGCAAACTACCACCCCTTTTTTTGCGTTTCTTCCTCTCCTTTATCTTCGTATCGTTCGTTCTTCCTTTCGTTTCCTTTTCTCTTTCCGCTCGGTTTCGATAGTTGCCTCCGTTATTGGTCCTGCTCGATCGTTCTCCTTTGCACGCGAACGTGAGAACCCGGATCGCTTTTTAATTTTTACCATGCAAACGCGTGTTCTTCCTAGATCGATGGCTCGTCGGTGGGTCTCGATTCGCGGAATCTTGAGACAGTTGCAGGTATCGAGCAACGAAGTGTTGGTTTTTGGGAATATCGCTCGGTAGAAATTAGCCGATCGCCGCAGGCTATGACTTCCTGGTTACTTATCGCGCCATAAATGATCGCTTCTCGTCTCATTTTCAGACTAATTTTATTCGCCATCTCACTTTGACTCTCCGCTTCTTCATCCATTTCAATTCGTCCATGTTCACGCGTGGATATTCCTACTTGAAATTACAAAAAGATTTGATCAAACTCTACGTTATACAGCCCGTAGCAGCATCCACTTTTCGCACCGTCGAATCATCAAAATCCCTCCCAACGATCGAATACTCGCTAACAGCGACAAACGATCCGCTCCACCTTCTTCCATTCGCCAAACCTCTGAAAAACAACTGCTCGATAGCGCAACACGTGAAACGCATCGAGCGTCTCGATCAGCTTTCCCGACATATTTATTGCACCCGGCCCGAGACTCTGACCCCGCGTGCGGTCCCGCGTACCAACCCCTAGCCCGAGGAGTCGTCGTCGCCGACCGGTCGAGGTTCGATTCCAATTCGATAGGAACGTCGCGGAGGAAGGCGCGGAGAGCGTTGGTATCGGTCATCGGTAATAAATTTCGTGTGAAATTGCCGGTCACCCCGGGTCTCGACCCCGCTTCGAGAACGCTACGGGGTGGTGAGGAACGCCGACTCGGCCGTGAGGGTGGGAGAGGGCGCGCGACTTGGCCGTGCAAAAGCAAACAACAATAATAATTATTTCGATAGAAGAAGGGGCCTGGTAATATCTGTAATGGGCTGTTCTACTCGAGTGACCTGTCAGCCGGCGCTGAATTAATGGCAGCCGAGATTTCGCGCGGAAACGATCCGCGCCGGGGGAGGAAACGGCAGGATCCGTGGTTCCAGGGCTGCAAGCGGAGGAAGAGAGAGCCGATCGTGGCTCACGACCGTCCACCTGACTCGTTACGCTGTTTATGGCGGGCCGGGAACGTTCTACCAGCCCTCGTAATCGTATTTCTACGTGTACGCTCGTAGACTGCGTACTCGAGTCTGTTTCTATCCGCGACGTCGATATACCGGCCCGATGCCAGCCGTGAGATGTTGCTCGTCCGTATCCTGGTGAGTCCGAGTCGCGATCGACAAAACGATCGTGCTAAAGTTCCTTCGGCTGCTTGTCTGTGTATATACGCTTGGTCGAGGAGCGTATTTTGTACGTGGAAGGGTTCGAGCGAATTTAGAGTTGGATTTTCAGATTTCAGGTAACTCTCCACTCTCGAGGGTCATCGATGTCTCCCTTAATGACTTTGTATCGTCTTGATGATCTGGAAGGTAACTGGAATTATCTTTAACGTCAAAACGAGATAATTTCTAGCTGCGATATTAGACTCGGTCTCTTGGATAGTATCTACCACTAGTGGTTTCTTTTTAGAGTTTGTTTCTAGCTACGAGTAGCATATGATTGATAGACTAATCAAACATTGCTGAATTATAGCTCTATCATCGGTCCACATATGCAAATAAAAGATACTTTACCGAGTTTCTGTGCCACGCTTAACCCTCCACTCATCGATCAAGGGGCATAAATCGATCGAGCATCACGGTGAATACGAAGCAGGTTAAACTGATTTCCTTGGTATAAAACGATTAACAAGAAGCATGGGAAAGAACGGCGTAAGAGGAAGAACGTGGATCAACATTTTCGTGCAACCAGCAGCACGCAGTTGCTCGTCGAGGGCATGGCTTCGGCCGCAACATTGAAAGAAGCTCGCAACACGCTGGTGCTCTTGTGCACGCGTAATTTTCATTCGTGAGTCGCGTGCGGATCCTGTCGCACGCGATACCATGTATATATTTTCCATCTCAAGTATACTTCCCCTCACTGTTCCCGAAAACTTATTATCTCTACTATTAAGTAACTTAATATTTGATTTTGCTTCGTATGTTCCCATTGGAGCTTCTTCATAACTGGAAGGAACGTGACAAAGTGAAAGCTTCTTACTCGTTAAATATCATTTTTAAGACGTTACAAAACTAGTATAACCGCAACACAGCACAAGGAATCTACGGTAAAGTACACACAGAAATTCTATTGGATATTCTAGCAAACTTCTTCCCATCAATTATATTTCCAATTATATTTCCTGAAATAGGTGTCATCGATTGAAACGCGTGAGAAGAGAGAATTGGTAGGAAAAGTAGGCTGAACAGAAGCCATCTGGTTGCAGGTTTTCCCATGGCAGAAAGCAAGGTGAGTGATAGGTACAACGAAGGTCGCTGGGAACGCCAGCAAGGCGGCAGAATCCGACGCTAATTAAAAATCTGCCCGTGGAATATATTATCGCTGGTATCATGGTCGCAGGAAAACAACGCCCATTCCAGGCTCCGATTTGACACTTCATCATTCGTGGAGCATTCGGGACCCTGTCATTAAAACGAGATTAGACTCGAAATCGTAATGGAGCAGCCTCCCATACGTCCGTCTTCGCCAGGGCTCGAACGTTTCAAAGCGGTAAATCGCGCGTTAATTTTCGGTCATTACGTGTATCGGAGGTTGAAAGAGCGGCTTTGTATCTCGTTGCTTTTCTTTTCTTGACGCGTTGATATGCGTCGAACGCGCGATGCGAAGTTGATAAATTTTCGTTATTAATCTCTAGTCAGGAATTAGAGAAATCCGTGATATAATCTTCAAAAATTATCACGTGATCAATTTTTGGTAAATTGTTACAAAGTTCGTGCAATTTTCTCGTTTTCAGGTTCGTCCCTCTTGTTACTTCTTGCACAAAAAGAATTCAATTTTTTATCGCGACAGGCAGAGTTTGTCTACGTTTAATAACAAAATTGAATATCAAATTCGCGATGCGAATCGATCATGTCACGAAACGTAATACACAAAAATCTGTGTACTCGAAGAAACGAAACACGAACCGTTGAAACTAAAATGAAAAATTGATTGGCGTAGGACAAATAATATTCGAGAAGAACAAAGGAACGAGAGAAATTAATATATTACAATTCGTAAGGTGGAACTTAAAAATACGAAGCAAAAATACGTTGAATCCATCGTAGTCTTCCTGAAATAACCTGTAACAAAATATTTTTTGATATATACATGGTACGTATTGACGAAAAATATATAAAACAAACAGATGTAATCTTCCACGTCCGTATTTACAATACAGAGCAACAAATATGGCACAAAAGAAATTGGTACAACGGTGCTCGCAATACAATGTTCCAACGTATTCAAAAATATAAACGGACAAAAGGACATAAAACAAAAAACAAGTAGAACAAAATCCTGTACATAGTTGTTCGTACCGCGAAGCAGAACAAAAAATTGGTGGAACGCGTAAAATCGGTGAAAAGCTCGCATAACAACCCCATAGTGAAAATTTGGCGGTGTAGTCTGGACTCGAGACAAACCGTGGTGGTCCTGACTCTGTTCAAAATAGCCGTTTCAAGGCGTGTTTCGAGGTTGGCTGGATACCACGACGGGACGATGTAACGTCGTGGCCATTCAGTCCAATCCAGCGAAAAGGAACAAGGGTGGCGTTTCGTGGTGTTCCATCCGACTCGTGGCATCGCGCATTGTGGATTCGCGCATACGTAAGTGCATCTCTCCGGAATATGCCGACACGCAGAAACACGTCCAAGCTTTACGAGGATTTATGTCACGCTTAGGCACCGGTCCACCATGCGAAACATCGATAATGCAGCCTCCAAACACACCCAAACACGTCTACGAAATGGAAGCTTCCGAGCTCCTTAGCATGTCGCGTTTTGCTTGCTTAATATTAGATATATTCCATTCCCTTTCCCATGTTGCCGATATCCTAATACAATCGCTATCATTCTCGAGTCTGTCGCTCAGATCTGTTAATGTAATTCGCAAACGCGCAGGTTTACAGTCATCGAACGTAAAGCGCGATTTCTCCCTTTACGACACGAGATCGTCGCTCTTTCTTATCGAACGACTCGATAAAAATGGAACTCCAACCACCGTAATCAGCGCGAACGTTCGTTCCTCGCTATTCCCCAGAAAGTATTATTACCATGTTTCGAAACCCACCCCGTGATCTTCGTCTAAAGTGACTGACATTAGGCACGCGACGTGCAACGCTCGGACATCGCACCGTTCTAGGTTTCTGCAAATGGTCCACGAAGTCACGGTACCGAGAATCGTCCATGGTTTCTGCAAAATCGAAGTTATTCCGACGTTACCCCGAACGTGAAGGTACACCATCGTCTCCGTGGTAAACCTCGACGTCCTTCTCGTCTTTCTTCTCCTTTCCAGCGAAACAACGTAGCCGCTCTTCGTCGCGAAAATGAGAGTTTACTGCGCGTTGCAACGGGTCAGGGGGGGGAAGAAGAACGCTCCTTTGTCTCTTTATGGTCTGAAAGTGGCCCATGGAGGAGCAGGCGCACGAACGGCCGTCGCCATCGACGACCAGCCCGTCTTCTTCGCGGACGCCACGAAGAAGTACGGTCGGATAATAACGAGTTTCGCTGTCGTCCCTTTCGCCCTTCGCGTAGCGCGAGTCGTAAACTCGACCTCGCTGCCAGGCTCTTACTCTCCTCCCTCTTCGAGTTCCCCCTGCGTCGAGCAACGTTTTTCTTCGCCGCTCGATGCCGGACGATCGCGTCAAATTTTTATTGCGCCAACCGGACTGTCTCGCGCGATCGTCCAGCCTTATACGGAAGAGGGTGACCGAGCAACCGGTGAACTCGAGGATCAAAGCGAAGAAGTGGCAAGTTCGGTTAGGTCTATCGGCGGTGGTTGCAGGATTTTTCTAGAGTCGAAGGATTATCGATACGTAACGTACATTTGGACAATTGAACGCTGGTAATTCGATGCTGCACTGTTCAGTAGGTGACAGTGTTTGGAATCCAATTTTCCGAGGTTATTAAAAATTCTAATGTAAAATATCAAATTTACAGATAGGTACCTTCGTTACAATGATACGATACCTTTTCGGACGCTCTCTTGTTCGCGGTAAATAGATCTTTTAGAAGTAGACACAAGAGAAATCCTTAATTCTACTTACTTCTAACCAATAATGCAAGAAGTATCAAGTTCACGCGTAAAGTACAGCAACAACAAATATTTCATGCAGGTCTACGTTCGCCGGTATTGAGACATTACAACGTTAATAAGAAGGAGGATTTTAAACGACCTCAGACGGATGGATTAAAATACAAACATGAAAATGGTACGAATATATTTGATGTACGCGTAAACAATTTTCTCAATCGCTTACATAATTCATGCTTCTTCGTAGCGTGTTACGAGCAAGTGGAACCAAGAGACTCGATGAGAAAGTCTATTCAAGATGTGTCAAACCCACACGACGTAATGCACTCGGAACACAAGATGTTCGGGCCGGTTGAAACAGTGCGAGACAAAGACAACTAAAGACATCAGCTGCTAAGATGTACAAAATTACGCTATTATTTTATATAATAAAACACAGATGAAATAAAACCTACGACGTATTGCACGCGTATTTCATAAGTGACACAACCGAATTCATTCAAACATGAATTCAAAGATTACTCATATCCGTTCGTAAAACTTCTTAGCAAACGAAATCGCTTACCGTATAACATCAACTACCGTGATAAAAAATGAACAGCTTCTCCAACAACTACGTAACATCGAACGAACATCAAGCGGTAGCCAAGGAATGCTCGAGGTGGAAAAAGAAGTGATATTTTTTTAAACGCGTGGAGCATCGGCAGCGGGCGTAACGCAATATTCCAACGGAGGTATTTTTCCCCGGTGATCGGTTAAAAGTCGGCCGCTGGGGGCGGCGGCGCACGGCGGGAGAAGACGCATTACCAGATTGGCTCGCGCCGCTCGCATTCACCCAGTCTTTTACATTCATGAAGCTTTTATTCGCTTGATTTGACTATACGCTTCGTATTCACGGCTCTCGATTTGATTTGCATTGATTGGAGTGCCAGGTTTCCCGATAACCGGCTGCGCCCCCCTTCCGTGCACGTCGCGCGACGCCACCGCCGGTAATATGGCGCGTATGTGCCATCGTACGCTGCCATCGTCCTCTTCGCGGCTAATTCCAACCGTGGAAATCGTTGCTTCCAGCTCCCCAGGCATCACAGTGTGTTCTATTAACTGAAATCTTTTGCTCGCAGGCGAAAACTAATTATTCTCCATCTCCTTGTATTCTTAGCTTCTTCGCTCGCGTAAATTGCTTTTGGATTTAACGAAGTATACATGGAAATTCTTTCATCGGTGGTCAATAGGTTCTTTGGCACGGATGATACGATTTGAAGTAATCTTCAGGGTTTTTTTTTTTTTTTATTTTATTTTGGTTATTTTACAATTTGTCCTTGTGGACATTTGGTAAAGTGTTATATCTTGTTGGTGAAGAAAAAAAATATATAAATAAAAAATAAATATAGCATGTGGGCGGCTACCCCCAGCGGGGTGCCAGCTTCGTTTTTTCTAAGTTATATCTTTTATGAGGTCTATTGGGTGTTTTCTTTTTAGTCTTCTTGCGATATTTGTTGTGTTGCACGTTTCAGCTGCCAGCTGGTGTATTTCTATTCTTGTTCTGTATCTTGTTGCGAATCTGGTGATCTCCTCCTTGACCGTTGGTATTCCGAGGTCTTTCCGTATGTTAATCTTCAGGGTGACGTTAAATTGTCGAAGTAATCGCCACTTCTGAGAAAACTCTACATCTGGTCTTCGCTTTTCTCAAGCGCTGAGGCCATCGATAGCGCATAGACAAAAGAATGCGTCGAGGACAGACCATAAGCGGTACACGTGCGACGTTGGCTTCAGGGTTCTTTTAGTCTCAGGGTAACGTTGCTAGCGAGAGGATTTGGATCGGCTTACATTGTATTTCACATTTTGTACTTTATTATTCACAATATATATACTTTCGATACCTTACAATTTACCCACGCATTTCTTTAATTCCACATACACCGAATAACCTTAACATAAATCTTCTCTGTGTCTCCAGTGTGAATTTCAACTTTTCTTTTTTTATGTAGAACTCCGTAATATAACTTCGTATGTTAGAAGGTGAATAAGAAGTTTAATGGTTTTAAGCAAAAAGTATTTCCTCCGTGTAAATACCACAATGTGTATAAATAACACAATAGGACACTATTAGCAACATCTTAACGTTAGAGTACGCAATAGTGCAGATAAGTAGGTAGAAATATCTTTCGAGTTACACGCCGTTGTACGTGTTTAAATTTTATTTCGTGCTCTTTAATCTACTACCGATCGAGTGTTCCACTCGGCAAGCAACAGAAATTGTCGTAAGTGGCACTATCGTAACGGCGACTTTATGTTTTTACGTAACGATGACAGTATTATGTCGATGTGAGCGGCGAAACGATGATTAATCGATCGCTGGTCACAGATATCCCGAATTCCTTAGCCCGTCACGGCTACCGCGGCAACAAAAAAAGAAACCGATGAATAACCTTTCAACCGACATAATATTTGGGGGACAAAGCCACCCTGGGTGCCAGAGTGTTCATTAATAAAAATCATACGATCGTTAGGGCGAAGATATTTACAATTCGAGATCGAAGGCTTGCCCTCTCTATCATTTTTTATGGTCATTTTTTCAAACCGATGGAAATTGCATGGTATATAAAAGGAAACACGAATCGAACGAAAAAAATAAATTTCCCCTTTTGATATTAGTATACTATCTGATTTATAACTTTGTTAGGGTTTTTACACAAACTTACTGCATTTTCCGGATTAATTTTTCGAAAAGTCGTTCTTATAGATATTTTTTTCGATGTAAAAGTGTTTACTTACAACTTTACATAAAAGATATAACTTAGAAAAAACGAAGCTGGCACCCCGCTGGGGGTAACCGCCCACATGCTATATTTATTTTTTATTTTTATTTTTTTTTCTTCACCAACAAGATATAACACTTTACCAAATGTCCATAAGGACAAATTGTAAAATAACCAAAATAAAATAAAAAAAAAAACTTACAACTTTATTCCTTCTTCTAGAAGAATTTATTTCTCTTACAACCCGTCCTTGAACGTTTCTAAACTTTCTACCTGTAGGTACAGTAGCACCTGCTCGGAGGAACACGGTTTCGTTAACCCAACGGTTGCAACCGTCGCGTTTCCCAACTACACAAAACACGAAACGTCATTCGTTATTCTCAAACACTGACAAAAGTATGCTGCTCCGTTGACACCCACCAATGTCCTCGATCTCGGCTTATAAAAAATGAATGGAGTCAGCTCGGTGACCAAAGTGGACGATCGACAGACTGGAACAAGCAAGAATCCCACTTTCTCCTGGGGAAAGAGGGCGCGAGAGATCGAGCGCGTTTAATCGTCGCACGATGAGTCTGAAGATTCTTTTTTCTTGATCCCTGTAGAGTGTAGGGGGATAGACCGAAAAGCGAGTGCAGCTGGGAAGATGTCGGACGAAATTGATTCGTACGCTTCGCGGTTCGCGGCGATCCAACGCGGTAGATCATTCATCTCGCGGCTCTACTATTAGTACAGTTATTTATGGTGAAAAAGAGTATAGATCGTGGCGACTATTATGCATCGCGGGTCCCCCGGGTGATTTATGTGCCGCTGCAAATTGCCGCTTGTCCTTTGTGAGACCGAGCAAAGCGAGCCTGATTAAATCCTTTCGAGCGGCCGTAACTCAGCCGCGTTTAGAAGGTGGTCTCCGTGATACAATATATGCCGTGGACACGGGAAAACGTCGGTAAACTTTATGATTATCCTGCGGTCGAGCAATTGGAGATCTTTAGACTTTCACGATGAAGGCAAATGCTATCGAAGCGAGCAGAGTGAACGATATATTTTTATTCATCTTCCATTAACTCTTAACTACGAACTTCCACATTTTTGCCGTTACCAGAGATCCTATTTATATATGTTGAATTTAACTATGTATACTGTATATATAGTCGTTTAATTTTCCTTAATTATGTTTAATTAAAAAATTTCATATTATAAAGGTCCAACGATGGATGAAGTCCAATTAATCGCAAATAATTTGTCATTTTGTAATGGAGATAATACTGAATTTAAATGTAATCGTAAAATAAATGCCGTTTGGAACAGGAGCGCGTTTCGTTTAAACGAACGGTGCTTCTCCTGTCTATTTCTATTCATTCGATCCATCCCTTTGACTCTTTAAATAAATCCAACCTCGCAAACCTCTCAAAACTCTAAATCGCGCGCTTCAAAAGCTCTGTGCAATTATCGAAATTGTGCGCCTCGGTTTCCTTGTCAGTATCGCTGATTTCGTTCCCTAATGATTTACTCGTGAATGTGGCGAACGCAGAAAATAAATACGAAAAGAACGCAACAAATGAACAGAATTAAGAAGGACACTTTGGAGGCTCGTCCTTCTTCTCCGCGTCGTTATCATCGAGCATCCTGAAATGGAAGGTCGGGTATCGCCTGAGTCTAAGCAGTTCGTGCTCGGTTTGCAGCTCGATCAGCTCGGCGTAATTATCCTGCAGCTTCTTGATCAGTTCGGATCGGTGCATCACCATCCGCAGCTTCCTCTCCGCGTGCTCCTGCTGCCTGGCCTCGGCGATAAGATCGCGCCGGTGCTCCATCTCGCACCTCGCCACGTTCATCTCCAAGATCTGCCGATCGAGCTGCTCGTTCTTGCTTCTGACGGCGGCGATCTCCTTTTCGATCGATTCCAGCCGAGCCTGGTGGTCCTCCAAGATCCTACCGAACTGTCGTTCCACCGATGCGATGTCCACCTCCAATTGCTGCGGCGTCTTCTCGTCTGGAAGCCCTTTGGCCTTGCGCTTCAGGTACTGTTGCATCTCTTTCGTCACCGTTACCGATTCCGTGAACTTCAGGTCCTCCCGCAGATCCTCCAGACTCTTCTTCTGACACTCGTGCTCCCATTCCTTCAACAGAGTACCTAAAAACATTGTCGCGTGTAAGATACACAATTCATACGTGACATGGTCCATCATGTACAAACTCACACGTTTGAAAATGCCTCGTGTCGAATGATATTTATATTTATAGGAGATGAAAGGATGGAAAAATGCAAATACACGTATGTATACGTAAGTATTCGCGCAATTAGGAAAACGCTACCTCTCTGAAAGCTCAACAGACGAGATAAAGCCTGCAGCTTGCACTTCCCAGCAGCTCTAATCAGCTCGTTTACTTTTTCGACAGCCGTTTTCGAAACAAGAACCGCGTTCTGCGCGTCGTTTACGTCTCCTTCGAGGTGGATCTCCACTTGCCCCATCTTCAACACCAACTGTATCTCCGCGTCCAACTCCTCGATCCTTCGACATTTCCTAGTTTCGATCAAACTCTTCTTCATATCCTCCACGTCGGCTTTGCACTTCTCTATCTTCTGTTCAAATCCAAGGATCACGGCCTCAACGTCCGCCATCTCCGCCTGTTGTCCCTTGATCTTCAACTCGAGATCGATCTTGGTACGTCGCAGACGAATCAAGTCTTCCCAGTGGGAAGTTTCTATGGTCACTGGAAGAATAACTGGTCGAACGTCCAAATGATTCAAGATCCTCAGGTAATCCTTGCATTCCGATGGCAAGTACACGCACGGCAATCGGGAGATTACGTGATTCGCTAATTCGTAGAAGTCGGAAGCCTCCAGATTTTTCGTATTTATTCTCGGTCTGCGATTGTACTGATGTTCGAGGAGCTCGACTTGCAATTTGTTCAGAGAAAAGAATTCGGATCTGAACCTTTTGGCTATAGATTTTTCTCTGTTCACGAGGGATCTGTATTTAGCGACCATCTCGTCGTTAACACGGCGAAAACTGTTAAGGTGATCGTTTAGTACTTCCTGATATTGTTCTTTTTCCACCATTTGCTTCTTCAGTTTGTCCTCTTCTTGCAAGGCCTGCATTCGACGATGGATTAGGATCAAACCGCGGATATATCGTAGATTCAACTGATTTATCGCTGCTTCGATATTCATCTTGAACTGTGAAATATCAGAATTATACCGATACCGATCGATTTACCTTTCTCTCTCTCTCTTATACAAAATCGTTCCACTTTTTTCTACCGATAAGCAAACTCACGTGAAATAGTTCTATCAATTTCCCATTGAACTTGTCAATCCCATCGTTCAAAAGCTCCATGACCCTACCATACTCCGCCTCCAACATCCTGTTGTACCGCTCGCGTTCCTCCATAAGAAATTGCACGTCTTTCTCGTACTGTTTCACCGCCGATATATCTTCGGACGTATAGTCTTCCGGCTTCTTCTCCAGCATGCAAGCCGGCTTAGGGATGTCTATCTTGATAGTGTCCTCCCATCGGACCTCCAGCACGCCGTCCATCATCGTCATTAGGGCACGCTCGCGAAAATCATCAGCCAGCAACAATAATTTGATTCGTTCTTCCTCCGCCGCCTGCTTGTCCAGCAATTCCTGCTGCGACGGGGAAACGTACGGTTTCGCCTTCACCTCGTGATCCAGCACCTTGATAATGCTCTCCGGCCTTTCCTACGCGCGAAAAAGGAAACTGAACTGTCCGCGAACTTGCAGATAAAGATGGCACCTCTGAGAGTTTACGAGCCTCTCGATCTAAAGGTGATTATTAAGCGATCCACGATGTGATCAAGAACGGTGAAGAATAGACGGTTCGATTTGTCGAAGAAAGCACGAGTTGTGAGAAGTTTCTACAATTTTATCATTTCATGTCACTGTGATATACCATATAGTAGACGAAAGATTTTTCGAGAGTTTCTTAATTATATAATAGCCCTAATTTACAAATTGACCGTTTTAACTTTGAACGTGCAAGAGGATCGGTTGATCAATTGATTTATGAAAATTGAAGTAACTCGATTCATTGATAAATGTTCAATTTGTATCGAATTATTTTATAAAGTAGGATTGAGTTAAACGTTTACCTGCCAGTGCCAAACAGGATCAGCAGGGATGTATGGCACGCGTCGGTTAAACATGGTCCTCAATTCCGTGTCGATATAACGTATCCTGTCGATCCTCTCGCGTATCACCTTCATCTCCCTCTCCTTTGTCGCATACACTTCATCGAATGTCCGGTTGAAGAAAGCGCGAAGTTTCTTGCAGTCGTGCAACAGCAAGTGATTGTTTATCATCACCTGGCTGAATCCGTAATATCCAATTTGAGGATAATAAGGTGACTGTTCGATGTATCGGTGTGTAGTCGTGCCTTTAAACGAAAATGAAAGCATTAAAATAACGGATAACAGAGTTTTAAGAAAAGACGAAACGCACACAAAGGAGAAAAACATTCTGCTGTGCGTTGAACAAATAAATTTTGTTCGCGTAGATTTTCGATAAAATTTACAATTTTACTCGGAATTTATGTCATTCTATACAAATCGATGCGATCGAAAATAAATTTAATTTTCACTATAAAACACAATTGTAAAATGTAAAATTTCAATTCATTCGATACGAGGAATAACTATACTTATGTACCATTATACACTATACCTATTTACCATTTAGGTTTCTAAAGAATTCAGTTTTGCCATGACTGTCATTAGTTTAATTCGTATTATTCTCTTTATTAAAAATAGTATCCACTCTTGCCTTGACATAAAAGATATAACTTAGAAAAAACGAAGCTGGCACCCCGCTGGGGGTAGCCACCCACATGCTATATTTATTTTTATTTTACTTTTTTTTTCACCAATAAGATATAACACTTTACCAAATGTCCATAAGGACAAATTGTAAAAAACCAAAATAAAATAAAAAAAAAAAAAGAAACTCTTGCCTTGCATCGCCCTTTGTTCCACCAAATCTGCCTTGGCAACGGCTATCTTCTCTTCCTCCAGTTCTTCCTGATCGTCATCGTTCTCCAGCAATAAACCCAATCTTCTGTCGTGCTCATAGTATACCTTCTGCTTCTTATTTAGCTCGAATTGTAGCTCTTCCGCGGTATAAATTCTCCAAGGTTCAAACTTATCGTTCACCAAAATATCATGGGCGGTTTTCTTGCAAAAATTCGCCCACTGCAAGTGGTATTTTTCGTCTGTCGCTTCGGAGAACTCGGGATAATTGGTAACCTGTATGGTACCCAAAATGGCGAACAGACATTTCCCCAGAACCTGTTGAGGGTCCCAGAAAACCTTGCGAATCCATGTTGACACTCTGCGAGTCTCAAAGATATTGTGCTCGAGCTCCAAACGGAGATTTTCACAGATGTCGCGGCCTGCTTTTAATTTCTGATCACGGCTTGTGAGATCCAGATCGAAGGATGACACAGGAAGTCTCTCTATTTCCGGATTGGCGTCGTTCGCATCCAGTAACTTTTTCACCTTGCCTCGTAGGACTTCGAAGTCTGCCAAAATTGCTGCTCTTTCTTCCTTACATTTTTCTTCCTCTTCTTTCAGCTGTATCTCGTCCCTCCAGTCCGACCAGGTCTTGTCACCCTGTTTTGGATCGGGGAACTCGTACTTTGGGCGCGTTAATAACTCGTAAATCGTAGGATCGAGGCTGGCATAGTCCGATTGGATCTTTTTCTTCAGCCTTTCGTAAGCTTCGTATTCGGCTTTGTACAGCGGTTCCTTGGAGGAGGTTACTCCTGATTGCGAGAGATCCTACGCTGGAGGAAAGAAGGGGAAATAACTGTAGGAAGAGACTGGAATTCCACTTATTATCGTCTCTAGAAAGACGGGAAATGCGATATTCAAGCAACGATGAAAAGATTGAAAAATTCGTACGGAACTTTACGTACGCATTGGCTCACGAAGATTTGAAATGTTTCGATTGTAGCAAATTAAAATACTAGGTATAATTCCACTTTATCGTATTTCCCACTCTTTGCCTAAAAAATAACAGCGAAACCAAGAATAAGAACCTTTCTTTCTCCAACGATAGCGACCAACGAGCCATCGTAGCCCAAACAAACGATCAAGTCGCCTTGTCTATTCGCCATAGCCTTGATCGTACCCAAATCGGATCTATGGTGCGTCATGATATGCGCCACCACTCGTCGTACCGTTTTATCTCTGACCAAGACGCATCCATCGAGAGCAGTGGTAATGATCCATGATCGATCGACGTACAAATTAGCCAGCTTAACCTGATGTCCCGTCGCTAAACCGTCCTCCAAGGAGATCTGCTTAAAATCATGCACCCTCTGCACTCGTAATTGACGCGTCAGATAAGGAGATCCTATGAGCAACATCGGATTTCCAGGGACGTGATAGAGAGTACGATACACGCCAGGAAGTTTCAACGACTGTAGGGGTTCGGTGACCAAATTTTGTTCCGGCGACGCTTCGTATAGGTCCACGATCTGTCCTATGTCGTAATGTTTCACGCCCACGTAAAGAACAAAGACTCGCAGCTGCCTGAATCCTTCGTAGATCAGAAGATCCGTGATCATGCGACGAACTTTGATCAACGTTACCGGGGTGTACATCTTGTCGCGCTGAAGACTTACGCAGTAACAGTCGCCGGTTCTTTTCTCGCCAGCGATCATGAATCTATAGTTTTCGTGACGGTATCGTGAACCCTCCAAGATTAAACGTACAAACTGCCGGTTTAAAGAAGAAACGATTTTCAAAGAAATACGCTACCTTCCAGTGTTTGAAAACTTGATTAAATCTATCGGCGTCCTCTGCAGCCTCACTCGAGCTACGATCCTAGGTTCGATCGGTTCGATAAAGGTAACGAACACCACTTCGCCGTTTTCCGTTCCCAACACGACTAGCGGAAAGTCTGGATGTGAAACTTGACAAGTAATTTCGCTTTCTATTTCTGGATCGATGGAGGATAACGGCTTCCCTTCGTAACATTCGACGACGATCAACTCTTTCTTCGCATCGCCAATGACGACGAGATGATGGCACCAGGGATAGATAAAATCCGCGAACCGATAGGCAGCGCCGTAATCGAGAACCATAAGAACTCTAGGAACCGTATCGTCTTCGTTGAAGTCGATCTGCATCAAGTATCCTTCTAACGTGGAGTAGAAGAATCGATTTTCGCACGGATGAGTCACCAGAACGCACGGCCTTGTTTCTGACTTCACGTACCATTCCTTTCGCCACGAACTCATTCTCGGGTTCCTCGTGAAGAAACGAATTTGACAGAAGGTCGTTCGTAAGATAATACCCTCTCGGAACCAGGCGACTATCGGCAATTCTATGTCCATGCAGATGTTACATCGTTGGGAATACACGATACGATTAATGCTACTGCCGTCTAAGTTGCTGAGAAACACGTGGCCGTCGACGTCTGTGATGGCTAGCAGCGGTTCCGTAGATGTTGGACTCCAGTCTGCCCACAGGATCGACGTTTCTTTCGGAAGCTTTATCTCGTGATCTAGAATCCGAAAATTGGAATAGTTTACTTGGAAACCGAAGAATCTTAAGGTAACATCGAGCGAATTTTTGAGAGTTGCCATTGCCAATGATTCGTCGGCTATAATTTTTCATAAAGTTAAGCTACACTTTTACGTGTGTCCAAGAGTGACCCCGTTCTCCTTAAAATTTGATAACTTTCTTGGTTCGATTCGTTGGACAGGGTAGAATTTATCTATCGATCGTTTAATCCTAATCAAAGACCGAATTTAACAATAAGAAGCAAAAAGCGCTCTTGCCTTTCACGATGGCGACTTTCCCAGCGATATCCACTTCCCACGTGTACAACTGTCCGCAAGTCCTGCCCAGTTGACCGACAACGATGGGTCCGATCTGAGTTATCTTCAAGATCTGTCCAACCTCGTCGCGTATAAAAGTATTCACAGAAATGACCTTCTCGCCGGTTCTCCAATTCCAAACGGTCATCGAGAAGAGAGGATACGATCCAATGGAAATCAAGTAATCTCCCTGGGCAAAAGCAGTGGTTAAGTATCCGGAAGCGCATCCACCGGCACATTCGGCAATTTGCGACATCGACGGATAAGAGAAGACGAGGATTCTCGGTTGAATGATCTTCTCCGCGAAGGCGAACACGGGCAGTGTCTTGTGAGCGGAGAGACACCGGACGCCCTCTCCGGTCTCGTGATTCCAGCACCAGTAGAAACTCTGTTTCTTCTGAGTGATGTTGAAGAACACGATGAGAATACCGGAACACCATGCTAGAACGTCCTTCGTTATCCAGACGATGTCTTCGAACTTGTTACCGCGTATCCAAGCGGGCTTCCAGTTGTTGTGATTCATCTTTTTAGGTAATCGACGTTACAAGAAGCGGATAACCTTAGAAATCTCTGTCTAGTTGCGCAAATTTGATAAAAGCTGCTTCTTGGAAAACAATCGAAGAAGCATACGACGACTTGACGTTTAAGGTCGGTTCACAATGAGCTGCGTTTGCGAATCAGGGGAAAAGCGACTCGAAATCTGACCTTAATAAACATTTACTATTTTACGATACAGCGATGCAGTCTAATGATTTGAGAGTAAAATAGGATACATAGCGAAATATCATATGTCAAGAATCGAGAGTATCAGCGAAAAAGAAGAAGAAAGGAAAGAATAGCAAAAACGCGGAGGAATGGAAGACGAACGGTGACGAAAGAGCAAACGGTTGGCTCGAATCCTTTGCCAGAAGCCAACGGGGTCGGCCTCGCAAGAGGAGTTTGGCAGGCTTAAGACAAAAGGTGATTAGGATACGCGCAGTCGATGGTGGTTTATAAAGACCCCCATAGCGTGGCGTGATGAGGTCAAGCAGCGGGGAGTCATTCGTATACCAAGGGCCGATCAAAAACTTATCCTTGCCACGTGATATACTGCCCGTGGATACCTGCCAACCTCTTTCTCCCTCTTTTCCTCCCTCTGTTCGATGACCTGATCCTCTGGCTGCCTACCAAACCAAGTCGTTCCACCGTCAGTGATGGACTCAACACGTTTCGCATCGGTTTCCAATCTTCCATCCAATCGATTTTCAAAATTTCATCTTTCATAGTCTCGAACGTGTCAATTTTTCAAACTTTCGCAGATTTTACTAGCTTTGATTCGTTGAAAATTTCTTTGAATTTTAAACGTTAGGGGTTGCTATTCCACGTATAAATTCTGATATCGTTAAAATAATATTCTATGCTTTTTAGCGAGAAATTAACGCTCTTAGTACATCCAGAACTCTTGATGCTCGCCGGACATTTCTTCTATTTTCTTCTATTCTTACGTAGAAGGTCAAGCACCTTGCGAAACTAATTACTCGAAAATCTTGAGTAGAGAAAATCGAACATCCATCACTAGCAAAGTATCGGTCGAACGACGATATATGAAGTTCCTCTTGCTCTTCCACTTTGGAGGATCCATTGGCTCGGAGATGCGTGGTCCGCGCGGTTCGCGTTGCCCGAACCTGTGGCCTTACCATTAAATTGACGCCCGCTGAGACTCGTATTTGCATAACCCGACGCGATACGACCGATCCTATCGACGTCCCCGCGAGTGGCTGCCTCGTCCGCGGTTCGCGCGACTCGCGTGGGAACCATCCTTTATCCTCTTTCTCTGCACCATCGAGCAATCTTGCTTTTCCCAAATTTCTTACCCACTCGATACTTCCAATAAAATGTACATCACAGTTACAATTCAGTGTTACACGTAGATGTCTTTATATGGAAGATTTCCCGAAGATAAATTATAGCACCTACAATTCATAGCGTTTAGCGATGGAATAGAATCGATAGCATTGAAAATAGACGCTTGGTGCTTTCCCACATCGTGTTCATCGTAGAATTCATATGCGTGCAACAAGAGAATCGGTATTATTATTAGTCGAAACCGTTTATTTCGCTATTCAGTGCGAAACGCGTTAAAAGACAAGCTCGTAAGGAAAGAGAGGGAAAAGGGTGAAAAAGGGAAGAGGCGAACGATGTTCTCGTTGGAAGGTCCGACGATGCACGCAGCAGCACGCGTGCGTGCAATGGCCATCGGCGTTCCACGGAGCCAGGGATGCGATGGTCGCTGGTACGGTACGCGTCCGTATGCGGAGTGTGGGAACTTGGGGTCGAAACGGAGAGAAACGGCGCAAAGGAGAGTGCGACGAAAGGATCCGGAGAAGGAAAAGGAAGAAAAAGCGCGCGCACCGTGAACCCAAAAGAAAACGAGAGAAGGAAAGAAAGAAAGAACGAAGAATCGGAGGAAGAAAAAGAAGAGGAAGACGTGGACGACGACAAAGAGGACGAAGAGAAGAAGAACAGGGAGGAAAAGAAAAAAGGAGCAAGCGACGGCGAGTAGCATTTAATCAGAGCCCACGAAGTGAAGTGCACGGTACAAGTGTATGTATATAGAAGCGGTGTATATGGTTCGGTTAGTTTTTGCTTGGGAGGTTGCTTGGAAATTGGCGCCAAATTAGTAAGGAGGACGAGGCGAGGCTCACGCTGCCTTGGGCTGCGTGACGCGAGACATTAAAAGTAACCTCTGCTCTCTCTGCTACACCCCCGTCCCTCCGCCAAATCCTCTCTGCCCTCGGCTTTCCCTCTTCTTCCTCCTTCTTTCCTTCGTCCCTTCTTCCTCTTCTGCTTCATCCTTCGCCTTACCGCGTCTATATCCTTTGAGTTTCGTGTGGCTCGTTTCTCGGCCGACATCGCACCACCTCCACGACTTAGAATCCGCTTCTTCTCCTCTCTCCTCGCTCATCCTCCTCCTCTTCTCCTGGTCCCGGTAATCACGACCACTCGAGCAGAAGAACCGAGAAAAAAGAAAGGACAAAGAGGAAATCGCACTTGAGCCTTCTGCGTTTCTTTCTCTGTCCCTTTTTCTCGGCCGGTGTATTTCTTGGCTGTATACCGCTTGAGAGAGGGGAGCAGGTGATAGAGGCGGTCGTTGTCGAAAAGGGTATCACGCCAACGGTCCCCAGGAACGCTGTTCGAGCGATCGTTCTGCCACCATAGCGCACGAAAGCCGGCTTAGGACGGGACCAAATGCTGCCGGAGTCTCTCACGGGACTCCGAGCCTTTTTTCGCCGTGAGAACCTGCGTCGGAACTGGAGCACGGAACCGGGTCGCGCCTCTTCTCTTTCGCCTCAGTTTTCAGATACCGCGCTGACCAAGGGTGATCGATCAAAATTTACAGAATTGCGAAATAAGAAAATCGAGCACTAAAAAATCCATCAGTTTTCTCCGGTTCAGTTACATAGTTAATAATTGCTACGAAAAATTCATATTTTCCAATTACGTTTTACTATAAAATTTTTAATTGTATCCGGAGACTTTTTATTTTCGAATTTTTGTTACAATAAATATATCGCCACGGGCATAAATAAAGTTTGAAAAAGTAATTGTTCTAAATACAAACGCTACGCTTCCACAAATATTCGATTGCCAACTCTTACGCTAGAAAAAGCAAAAGGATCGAAGCTGCGCTAACTACTAGATTTAGATCTACGGCACCAGCCAGACTAACCTCAATTCCGCAGAAGTCAAAAGAGAAAAGAAAGAAAGAAAGCAGAAAGACCATCGATCTCTTCCGTTAAAAGCAGCTGCGTTTTCGCAAGTTGCATGTCGGAGCGGCCGGCCGCAGATTATAGATGCGTCCCGTAGCGATCACAGACAAACGTTTAAATCGCTAAACATCGAATTAGACGCGATTCCTGAGCCGGTTCGTAAAAAATAATAGCCAGCCGCGGATAGACGCGGCTAGGCTGCCGACTTTCGGCACCGAGTAACCTTTCCCTCCCTCTTACCCTTCGACAGCTGCCATTTCTTCCCAAACACATACCGCCCCTGCTACGCCCGTTTACCAGGATCTTACGAATTAATTCTCAAAGATCTGTAATCTCTGTGATGATCCGATCAATCGAAACAGCGCGTGTCGGTAGTCGCGACGCTCGTTTTTTCTCAACGTTCACGTTTTTTGGATAGTCGTTAGACCATGGAAATTTGGATCTCTCGGTTGACTACGTCGTTCACGGTGCCGTCACGCTGTGATCGCGAACACGCTATACGCTTGATCGGCGCATACGTTTTGGGTATGTGATTTCATATTTACGCCTGGAGTATCTATCGTTTTTGCATTACTTTATTTAACGCTTCATTATCGAAACCCTCCAGTGTTCTTACCCTTCCTCCGTCTCATTCAAGTATCGAAAAAAAGGAACTACCACACGCGTGAATCGAACGACTTTCACCACCGTAATTCCACTCGGCTCGATAGACATCAGCCAACACCATGATGCTCTTCCTCCAACCACACCAACTCCTCTTCTTACACAACTCTGGTCCGCCAGATCAGTCCGTTCGAAAGACTCTCGTCTCTCGTGGGACAAACGTTCCAGTTCCCTGTTGCTTGACGCGGTTACCATCGAAGCGAGGTCGATTAAACGCGTTCTCGCACACCATCACCGGCACCGTGGTGGACCACACACCGAGGCCGGGTCACTCGAAGTCAGTAACATCAATTAGCATTCGCGAGCGGCCGGCCGGAGATGGCGGGTAACAGGCAGAAAAAGAGGACGCGGCGCGGCGCGGCGCGGCGTAAATGGCCGCGGATCTATCGTCGGGAGCCGCTGGACAAAAGACCAGCCGTGGACCATAGACTTGCCACGATGACATATGAGCCACCGGGCCTCTTTGTGTCCTCTTGAATACCGCTTAAATTGGGCAACCAGCCGTCCGACGCTACTGAATATCGCCGTTGATACCAGCTACGCCGGCTGAAACCGTTTCGCGATTTATCATTCCAAGGGGAATCACCCGGTCACGATCTAGAGGATCGCGCTTTGATTCACGTGAAAATTTTACTTATTACAGAGGTCTGTTGCCGTTGCGTTAACTGCCTTGTTTTTGCGATCGGCGTTAATCGTTATGGGCCAGGTGGTCGCGTCCTGTTGAAAAATTTCACGGTCTACGGTAGAATTTCGGGAGGAGATTTTGATCTGTGCAAGAAATCTTTTAGAAAGCGTGGTTCGGTTTATTGGTTATTACGTACACCTTGTAAAGATTTCAAACGTGGGTACTTTGGACTTTTTCGAAGAGGAATACGGTCTTTTTGAATCGGAGTTTGGCTTGGGATATTTTGTACTAACCGTATGCAATGAACGTTATAACATTGCTAATAGATACTTTATTACCTATTCTGTAATAGGAACCAATAATCGAAATATTCGAAATATTCGAAATGAAGTGCACTTACATATTTAACACCCATTAAGACAAAATACACGTCGAACGATATTACTGCCATGATTGTAACGTATTGTCTGATATAAACGATAACTGGAGTGATAATAATAGTTTGACTCGTCAGTTTGCTAGACACGAGATATCTCGTGAGTGGATTCACGACGCATGAACCGCGATCGACGGAAAGTATCGGTGATCCTAGCGTCGGATCGTCGAGCGATCCACGCCACTTTCACCGATTCGCGAGTGCCTCGGAGCGCGTCGACCAGTCACGCTCACATTCTCCAGGCTCGCGAGCGATTCGCCCGGGGCGAGCCGCCAGGATATTACGGAGGACGCGCGATTTAGCAACATTTCTCGTGTCCGTATTCCACGCACGTCCGCCAGCAATCTGCTTTTTCTCTTTTTCTTCTCGACAGGTCAGAGGTCGATCACCGAATTCCTCGCAAGTTCGAGCGAACGTTTTCAAACCCCATCGACCGCTCAACAATTGCGTCACATCGTCGTTGCATACTTTATCGCGCCAAACTTTTAAAACATCTGCAACAGTGGCTTCGAAGTGAACGATTAAAGATATCAAGCTGTTCGTAGTCTTTTCGATGATGGGAAGACGACTATGTGTCGAGAACTTCTGCCATGTAATGAAATATCGAGTCAGTCGCGATTCATTTCAGAATATTCATATTCGAATCTGAAACTCGACAACGACGCAACAAAAATCGATCAAACTGAAGTCAATGGTTCGGTCTTCGCATTAGCTTCCGAGCGATCGATTCTTCGCTTGCCGAAGAAACCAAGTTGGAAACTGGATAAAAATGAGGCAAAATGAACGCTTAAAGAATTGTGGGATCCGACGAGTGTAAGAGATGCGAAGAACGTGGAAACGATTACTTAAGAATGTTGCGTGTCGGATGCCTCTGCTCTTAGCGGGGAAGGATCTGCAAAGGTCGATGCGGATGAAAGAAGCAACATGGACGAAACGACAGGTTGATTTTATTGGAATTTGGAAACATTAAGATATTATTGTTATTACCTGCACCCCGATACCGGATTCAAATGTATACTTCCACGTACGAAACTAAAAGAATAAAACTTAAATAGTGATTCGTTTTACCCTCCAAACATCCTAACGAGTATCTTACTTGAACAGTTTTGCTTCAAAAAGACGGATACTCGTTCTAACATTTAAAGGGCCGAACAAATCCCTGTCTGTGTTCCATTTTCCGGCTACTTGGACACTTCTGGATATCAAGATAATGTTCGTGGTTAGTGGCTCGTGTACGATTAAATTTCCCATAAACGCATTGTTAAGGTTATTCAGTGGATGGAATTAAAGAAATGCGTGGGCAAACTGCAAGGTATTGAAAGTATATATATATTGAATAGTAAAATACAAAATATGTGGTACTATGTAAGCTGATCCAGATCCTCTCGCTAGCAACGTCACCCTGAGACTAAAGACAACTGCCGAAACCAACGTCGCACGTGTACCGCTTATCGTCTTTCCTCGACGCATTCTTTTGTCTACGCGCTATCGATGACCTTAGGCGGTTGAGAAACCAAAGACCAGATGTAGAGTTTTCTCAGAAGTGACGATCACTTCAACACGCATAAATCTTGGCGTGCACACGACGTTACAAAGAGTGAAAATACGAGCCACTGGACAAAAAAAAATTAGTTCGACTCGGGGTTCCTCGCAGGAGCATCCCTCGAACATCGAGCAACAAGAGCGACCGCTAAAAATTGTTGACCCGTGGTCGTAGCGGGGGCAGAACGGATAAGCCAGGTAGATATATAAGAAGCAGATGCGTCTGTCATTAATATGAGCCGGCTAAGCTATTAATAACCAGTTAATGAGGCCTCTCGTCCCTCCCCTCGTGTGTCGTATGTGCGTGCTGGACGAAGATCTCGCGTCTACGTCCCACGGACGTGTGTACCCTGTTTATAGGTGCACGTGCTTTCTGTATGAGGTACTTGCGTGTGTGCGTAACGAGGCATATTGTGTCGGTGGGGCACGGGGTGCGCGAACGTCGGGTCGTCAAAGGGTCTCGAGCGTACCTTGTGATTTATAATCGGGCGTGTCCTCCCCTGCCCTCGACAGACACCCTCGATTATGCTTTGCGATGACGGGAAATTTTCATTTCCTTTCTTTGAGGATTCATCGCGATTGGAAGCTCGAATGGAACGACCGGTGTCGTTCGAGCTGAAGAAATCAGGCAAGGAAATTAAAAGGCGAAAAGCGTTTTCTATTCAACACGGTTACTGCGTACTACACGGATTCTCGATGACACGAACGTTCCAATAGTTGACGCTATATTCACCAAGAGAAACGTGATTTTATTTTGCAGTTGTTGCATATTGTACGCTGCTGACGATTTTTAAGAGAATCTTTCAAGTCTTTCAAGAAAATTGTCATCCGTCGTTTCTTTTTCCCGGTATTATTCGCGTTACGATGTAACTTAATACGTGGTATTAAAATCGTACAATGAAATGTTGTTTTAATCGCGTCCTCGGAGTTAATTGGAAGTTAAAGTCAGCTTAATGTCAAGCGAACATTATAATGGGTACAGCTACGTGGAAGAAATACGACGCTTAGCATCCAATTATCGACTACGATGTTCCTGAAATTTCAAAACAACGTAACATAAGTGAATTGCGACGTAGGTGACTGCAACCGCTATTTAGAATGGAGCGAATGACTCGAATATTTTTCGCTACCGTTGTAAGAAGATGAAGTCTCCTGTCGCGTTTCATCATCGAACGGTCGTGCCGTGACAACGTTGACATTGACTTCAGTTTACCACATAGCGTCAATTATGGTAGCAGCAAGTAGTTGCATGCAACGTTGCAGCATTTACGTCACGCTGTGACGGCCAAAGGACAGCTGTTTGAGAATGCTGCCTCGTTGCAGATTCACCGTCACGATGGCACCGAGCTGCAGACAAACTACCGTCAAATTGCACGTTGTTGCATTCAGCAGTCAAAGGTTAGTTCAGAAATCAAATAAATAAGGAACGTGCGTGATTTACGATTAAAGTAAAAGAAACAATAACGTGATTGGTAGCGATGAAGGAAAAGATAATTCTCCATTGCGTAATACGCATAATATTCCATTACCTGCACCATATCCAAAAGCAAACACGTGTTCCTCTTTTCAGCGAGTTGACAAGTCATTGGTCGTAGTCTTTTGTCGCAGCAAACGTAGCTGTATAATTGCTTCGGCGTATGCAAAACGGGACACGAATCCATTGTAACCATAGTTTAATGCAGGAAGAAAGGACAAGGATGTAAGAGGAAACGTCGGAAACGTGGTCGTAGCAGCATCCGTCGTCCCGAAAAAATGGCACGCGATCGACGATGGCGTTTTGCCGGAAACCGTCCCCTTCGACGAATCGAGGGAAAAGCTTCTAGGAGATCACGAAAGAAGATGATCGCGGAGGAGAGGAAGGGGGAAGCGAACGGTAATTAAATGAGAACCCCGGCGTACGAACGCAGGAACGCCCACGCCATGCATCAACCGTGACGTGGATAGGTAATGCTGCTGCAGATGGAGAAGATGGTCCTCGAAGATATAGCCCTCGGTTTCTACGTTAGTTAGGGTCAGCTATCTCGCGCGACCCATCTCCGCCTATCCAATCACACACCGCACACCGCAAGTATGGCACGCAAGCGATAATACACGGTGTCCCAATTATCCCGCGACACGGCAGGGCCCACGCTCTCGCCGTGAGAGAGGATTTTCAACACGCCCCTATCGTTTGCCCCCTCCTCCCTTCTGTCCCTCTACCACCGTTTCTTTGCCTCTCTTTCTACCTGTAATTCGCTCTCTTGCTTTCTCCTTTTTAAACATTTTCTCCCTTCGTTCCTCTCTGAAAAATCTTACCTATTTATACGTCTCTTTTTGCTCGGTCCCTTTCTCGTGATTTTTCTTCCTTCGTTCGTTCGTCTTCGTCTGCAGTTGCAGGGAGTATCGGCGAGGGCGACAGAGACCGAGTTAATGAGCGGTTGCGCGTAATGAAAATGTCCGTACGAGGTGACGTTGAACGAGCAGCGTGGAAAGGGTGAAGAGATAATGACGACGTGCGCGGCCGGGCACAAGTGGAGTAAATTGTGGGACATATCGGACGAAGGTTGAACGTTCCGCGGCAAGGAGGTGCGCTGTTTGCGAGTTTGAGAATCCGGTGACGGTGTGATGGGGCATGTTTCGCGGACGTTGCTGGAAACAAAGAAGTTGAGGTCTCGTCCATGATAATTATAGTTATTAGATACATATTTCTATAATGTCGTGTCGGTGTTTCTGTATCGGAATTACACAGCTACGTTGGTAATGGGAATCGAGTATTTCTCAATTTGCTCTACGCTGGATGTAGTACGATACTTATTATCTATATATGTACCTGCCTATTTTCCGCGTGGAATGTTATCGAATGAGCGAATACCCCATGTGTATATTTATATTTCTTACGTGATTTTTAATATCTATCTATGTATTCTGAACGAATCGATATTCGTTGCATCTTAATCGGACAGAAATTTGTATTTAACGAAGCATCGCTCGAAACTACCTTTCACGATTATTTTCGAAAAACTGCCTCTTGTCCCGAAACTGATCGAATATTCGATCGCACCTGCTAGCTAAATCTCATGTATGTATCGTTAAGAAAAATAAAAAAAGTTAACTTATCGAACTAACATTTTTAGCGTCGAAGAAATCGAAGCGGTGAGCGAACACAGGTACGAAAAGGAGGTCGTAGCGATCGTAAAGGTCGGGACGTGCAGGTGAGAGCATGCTGTAATTATCGAAAGACAGCGATGGAGGTTAACCACGCCCCTGTCCCCTCAGGCAGCCAATCGCCGCTGTCGTTGGTGTCGCCCTGCCGTGGGGACACAGCTCGGCGACATTCCAACTCTACGAGAACGAATCCCTGGCCAGGGACACCGTTCGTTCCAGCACTCGATGCTTTCCACTCGCGACACCGAACCACTTTCCCGGCCAATCAACGGAATCGCTCGTTTCCGTTCGGTCCTCTCGGTCGACGGACCATAGTGACGCTATCCTCTCGATTACTCGCGATCCCGACGTTCTTCCACGATCCCTTGATCATCGGGGACGTTCGACGTCGGCAAAAATATATGCCATGGATCGCAGATATCCGAGTCCCTGTCTACAAGTTTGCGAAAAATTTAGGAGTCGATGAGAATTTAGGAGCATTTAGAGGGATTTATCGACGTTAGAAGAAGAGATAGAGAGAAGGAGATTTTCCTAATATCGAATGGTTCGTAACAAAAGAACTACGACAGACCTCTATGCCTATCAGTTTCCGACTGTTCTAATTCTAATCATTTAGACATCGTAGATCATCGATACAACTTTAGCGTTAAAAGCCTGTTCAAAGAATAAAATATAAACGATCGATAACGATTCCAACGGATAACCGCATAAAGATACTCGATGGGGACCTGATAAGCGCACCTAAGTCTAGAAAGTAAAGTACGGTAGGATCATTGGAATCTGTCAAGAGCCAAACTCGACGACTCCTTTTCTTACGAACCAGACGCATAATTAATATTCGATATTTTAAAGGCAAAGTCTAGTAAGTAAGTAAAGTAAGAACCGGAAAGGAAACTAAGATCCGTTGCAAAATCGTAGCGTGCCCCACCCACGAAGGGCGGCGACCGAGCGCGGAATCTGTCGCGCGTTCGAAAACACGGCAGGTGGTGGTTGGTTGACAAGAGGGAGGCCGGTATGAAACGGGGTGGCAAGACGAGCGCGACAGAATACGCGAACAGCCTGTTACAGAGAGAGAGTAGAGGAAAGTGGAGCAGTTGAGTGGGAGGCAGCCGGGAAGTGACACGCGAGAGAGGACTGTCAACGAGTCGGACGAATCAGGAAGGTTGGCGACGTCCTGGAGGACAGAGAGGACGTCAGGGCGCAAGCGCCTGTGACCGCTGGACACGCGGGCGACACATCGATCCACGCTTCTACAACCTCCATCTCATCCACCACCCACCACCTTCTCTCCCCACGGCCGACTTCCTCCTTTCGCCGCTTCCCTTTCCGTAGCCTCTACCTATTCTTTCTACGTCTCTGCGGACCTCGTTCTCCGTCGTTGCTCGTTTTGGTCGCTGCTGCTGCTGCTGCTGCTGCTTTAGATACAGGGTGGTACAAAGTTGAGGATCTAGGGGTGCGATCGTAGTACGGTAGGATCATTGGAATCTGTCAAGAGCCAAACTCGACGACTCCGTTTCTTACGAACCAGACGCATAATTAATATTCGATATTTTAAAGGCAAGTGACCTCGACAGTGTCACGAACCAACTTTCCTTTTTGCCATGTGGTACGCCAGATGTGACGGTCCTTGTAAAATTCCCCGTAGTCCGAACGCCAAGACCTATCTATTGTTCCATTAACTCGCAGCAGGCCTAAGAAGACGCCATAAACCGAATCTGTTCAGTTTGTTTTCTTCACGTAAACATTTTCGGTTTATGTTTATTGCACTCGACTCTTACCTAATACGGAGAAAGCGGGTGTCTGGCAAGATAAGACTTTTCCCATAAACAAGGATGCCCATGAGCCATATCTAGCTCTCCTTGTCTTTACTACCTAATTCATTTACCAATGGGCATCGCGGATCGTTACCCTCACTTTTCCACCAAAAAGTGTGGACAACGAATCCGCGTTCTGAGTTCCAAAGGGAACACCCACACCGAGCTTTCTTCTTTGATGGTACGAGTTCGTTCAAACAGTTCTATTTCTAATTTCAATCCAGTTACAATATTGACCTCTGTAATAAAACACTAAGTCTAAAGAATAAAGACTATACTGAACTCAACAGTTGTGTAATTACTCAAAAATTACGCGACAACAGCGACGTCGATAATTTTCTGCTGGGATTATTTCGAAAAAAAAAAAAAAAAAATGCTGAACGCATGAAAACTACCTACAGGGATGAATACACGACACGAAATTCATAGCGCGTGATAGCTACGAAACCATCGCATTGCTGCGGACCTCGTTCTCCGTCGTTGCTCGTTTTGGTCGCTGCTGCTGCTGCTGCTGCTTTAGATACAGGGTGGTACAAAGTTGAGGATCTAGGGGTGCGATCATAGTACGGTAGGATCATTGGAATCTGTCAAGAGCCAAACTCGACGACTCCGTTTCTTACGAACCAGACGCATAATTAATATTCGATATTTTAAAGGCAAGTGACTTCGACAGCGACGTCGATAATTTTCTGCTGGGATTATTTCGAAAAAAAAAAATGCTGAACGCATGAAAACTACCTACAGGCATGAATACACGACACGAAATTTATAGCGCGTGATAGCTACGAAACCATCGCATTGCTGCGGACCTCGTTCTCCGTCGTTGCTCGTTTTGGTCGCTGCTGCTGCTGCTGCTGCTGCTGCTTTAGATACAGAGTGCTGCAAAGTTGAGGATCTAGGGGTGCGATCATAGTACGGTAGGATCATTGGAATCTGTCAAGAGCCAAACTCGACGACTCCGTTTCTTACGAACCAGACGCATAATTAATATTCGATATTTTAAAGGCAAGTGACCTGGACAGCGACGTCGATAATTTTCTGCTGGGATTATTTCGAAAAAAAAAAAAATGCTGAACGCATGAAAACTACCTACAGGGATGAATACACGACACGAAATTCATAGCGCGTGATAGCTACGAAACCATCGCATTGATGCATCTAAATCAGAAAAAGCATCAGGAGTATGAAGCACTTTACTCGGCGCGCATTCAAACGTCTGTTTGAAACACAGTCCATTCCATGCGTCCATTTTGAAACACTCGACTCGGTTAAAAACAGCGGAATCAAAAGTCCTGTTAAACAGAATGGCTTCCAATGATCGCCACGGCTGTACGAGACCCTTCTCGTTGGATTTTCTTCTTCGATTTTTAAATCATATCATCCATGTTTCGCGAACGTATTTAATATCGTCTACATTTACACGTAGATTTATACATTTACGGTCTTTTTAGAGTTCACGATTCTTTGCTTCGCATCAAACAGCTGAAATCAAAACAGCTAAACAGCTAAATCGAACAACCGGCTCAGGATCATAGCTTCTGGTAGACTAACTTTATTTGAAGGAGTCCTGTTTTGCGGCCAAGTTTCAGGACAAAATACAACACACACAAGAATACACAAAAATCACGCACCAATGCGACTTAAACCCAAAAAAAACAAAAAAATAAACGCAAAAACCGAAAACCCACGACACATATTAGACCATGGCTACGTCGTACCGACGCGTATCGGTACTTTTGCCTAATCCACCCTACAACCGAAATTCATTGTTTATTGTGAATAACATACACATGTAATACTCATCTTCTTGGACAATAAACGTTATAAAAAAAAAAAAAAAAACTAACTTTATTTGAGCAAAGAACTAATCGAGCGCTGTTCAATGCCGTCACCTTGCTCACCATATTTGCAACAAATGTACAAATTCAGCCAGAAGCTCTCGTTACGTAAACTCCGGAACCTCTCCACGATACCTTTGCTTGAAAACATCCAAATTTCTCGATTTCCTCTCGAAATTCCCGACACTCACTCCTTGAAAATGGTTTAGCCGCTCGTTGAACGTTTACATCTACCGATATCCAAAGCAGCTCGCGTTGGAAAATCACTTAAATGGATCAGAAAGCGATCGATCGTTCGCCCGACTCGCCCGAGGGTCGTGAAAACCGCTCAAAGCGATCGAACTTTGGAACGGGCCACGTCTGCACTCGACAACCGGATGTCAATGCAACCGTTACCAAAGGTCACGCTACGATACGCCCGAGAAATAGAAAAGCTATATCAATACGCTTATCGCGGTTGCAATCGGGCCGGGATCGCGGTATTTTCAACCCCTTGCGGCTGTTCGCTGTGCAACCCCTCCGGCCACGTCGCTGCCACGATCGCGTTCTTCGATAGGAACATGGGGATCAACTCCACCGTGGATAATATCGGGGCTACGAGAGAGCAAGTGGCATAGAACGAAGGTTCCAGGATTAAGCGTAATCGGGTTTGACGGATCCATTGATAAGTTTCGGATCTTTAGCTCTTTGTGCGAGTGATGCGGATTTAACGCTATACACGCGGATTTCGAAGTTTAAATTTCGGCCGATGCGAGATTACGTATACGTATTCTGGGAAGTTTCCAGGTACCCAACGGGTTAATTCGTATTCGATTGCGTGGGATTGAACTTCGATAAACAGGATCATTGGGTTATAGATGATCAGATCAGGTTGGGTTGGGTTACTTAATTTTCCCGTATTTCAAAAAATAAAGCGATTAATGATTTTCATCGCGATAGATATAAAATACAAAATTATATCGAATAATGCGATTAATCCCTAACGATATCGATTCAGTATTGGAAGTCTACACTACGCTTTGAAAACGTTTCCAAATGAATTCCGTGGAATTTCAAGAGGTAATACGGTATTATCGTGTAAGTAAATATCGTTACGGTATTTCAAAAAGACACAACCGGAAAATTAATTGGAAGGGTTCGATTTATGGATGACGGTCTGTCTCGGGTCATCGATTCGTCGTGGCGATAGAAGCTTAGCTACACACCGACTAACAACAATCGGAGATGCTACTCGTCCGGCGAGAGTTGCCCGCGAATGTACCTAGATATCGATTCCCTCTTGCACCTCCGTCGGAGGAGGAAGAGGTGGAGGTGAAAGGGGTGAGGAGGTGGGGGAGGTCGGAGGACGAAGCGAGGAGCAAGAGAAGGTGGGTACTGGCCGACAGGCTTACTCGCGTCTCACGGACGACAAGAGGGTGATATATTACCACCAACTACCCCGCCTCCACCCTGCCGGCTCTCCTTCTTCGTTCCGCGTTTTCCACTGCTAGCGATGGCCTCGAAGTTCCTCCAACCATCCACCGTACGTACACTTTCCGAATCGTTCCATTCTTCGTCATTTTTAGAAAATACCGAGTTTGCGAATGTTTATGCATTTATGGGCAACTTAAAAGCGTGAAAACGTGCAGAATACTATTCTATAGAAATTTATAGAATTATGTTTCCCTAACGTAGGTACTGCATGATTATGTTCGTTCATTGAACAAATTGTAACGTAGAGTACGAGACGAACAATCGACATATTCTTAAGAAACAAAAGTAGAACACGTGTAGGTAAATTTTTACATTTTTTCATCTCGAACCATACCACGCACGATTCCACCTTCGCTTTACCAAATTGCTCGAAAGTTCGCGAGAAAGAAAGACTGGAATGCCCATCGCTAGCCACCACCCCGTCACATACCCCTTCTCTTCCTTTACCTTCTTCACCTCCTCGGAGCGACTGCCGGTGCCGGCACTTCAAACTACCCCCTGTTCACCCCCAAGTTCCGAGCTTTATTCGAAGGAAGATCCATCTCCATAATGGCCCCCACACACCCCTCCGCCTCCTCACACGCTTCGTTCGCATTGTGTGTACACCATGCTGAAAATTCACCAGCCTTGTTACGTATATAAGTAAGCGTGGCCCGTACACGAGTACGATAAGATCCGGGTAAATGTTTGACGATGAAACAAGAAACGAAAAAGTGACGAAATATGGAGCAAAAGTTTCGAGACGAAACTTAAGCGGAGGATAGTGATCGAATTAAGAGAGAGAAACAGATACGCTTATTTATAAGATGGAGGCAGCTTGAGAAATATTCGAAATTCGGACAGAAGATCGATACCTACCGATTATTCTCCCGAACTAAAAATCATTTGTTTCGATGAAGATAATTTTAGAATAAATTCCAATGGATATTGGATAAATTTCTTCGGAAGAAGGCCGAAACCGGATATACAGAACGGGTCAAACGTTCTTTCTGTGAAATACTACGTCAATTTACAGAGGATCTCGCGAGATGTTCCGTCAAAAAACCCATTAAACTCCTCTTTTCTCTCTGAATCTCCTCCTCCAGCGTTTTCTGGTGGAAATGATTGAGATTCCACGGGGCCTAAGTTTTCGTCGAGGTCGAGCATACAGGCGGATTGGAAATTTTTGCCGAAGGATAAAAAATTATGAAAATCCAGGCGCGCAGCTGGTCGGAGCGCGCGAGTTGCGAGTTTTCCGTGGCTGACGTCCGCCACGGGAACAGATTAAGCTTTAGCGAGGAGATTTATGGGCGAGCGTGTAACGAGCAACTTTTTCATACGATGCGCGCCAGACTTTGGCCCGCGAGGGTGGGATTAGCATAAGATCCAGCAGCTGCGGGCTGCGTGGCCTATGGGACCATGGTGTCCATGATGAGTCTAGAGAAACGTAATGCGCCGCCTCTGTTGCGGAGGCGACAAATCTCGTTACAAAGGAACTTCCGAGGATTTCACTTATTACCACCTTGATGGCAACGCTTATTTAATCCCCCGATCATGAAAATAAATAAAAATACAATTTAAACAATTAGGGGACATCTTGAAGTAACCATCGCTTCTAAGAGAAATCTACATCTGGTCTTTTAGCTTTCTCAAGCACCGAAGCCATCGACAACGTACAGACGAAAGACTGGGTCGAAGGCAAACCATAAACAGTACACAGGCAACGTTGGCTTCAGGGTTTTCAGTGATAGGGTAACACTGCTAGCGTGCGGATCTGGATCAGCTCAATTATATTCCGATTTGTACTTCAGCATTTAAAATACATATTTTCTACCTTACAATCTATCCACGCGTTCCTTTGTTCACATACATCTAATAACCTCAACAGGGCATAATTTGAGTGTACAAATGAATATTCAGTACTTGAAGCAAACTCTCCTCGAGACCACCCTTAGATCTTTCAATCTCTCCGGAAATCCGCACCAGGAAATCACCAAAGCGAACCGTCTACTTCTAACCAGCGAAGGAGCAAAATCACCTCCGATTACCCTTCTCGGTGAGATATTTAGTCTGCCCGGACCATCTTCTAACTCGATAGATCAGGATAACCCGGACTCGTGTTAGAAAGACCCGCCATGGCGCTGGATAAAAATCCATTGTACTCGAGAAAGAGTGTAGAGGGGAGAGAGAGGAGAAAGAAGAATAAACGGCAGAAAGAACACGCTATCCAGGTTGATGTTCTCGAGCAAGTTGGGAGGGGGAGGAGCGAGAAGGGGAGGAGGATACTTAATTGAATACTCGGAGGCAGAGGATTGATGCCCTGTGTCAGTAGCCGTGTACAGAGGCATCGGCGTAATAGACGCATTACCGAGGCCTTTACGGGCAATTATGCTAAGGCCGAAAGCCGCGATGGTGCTCGCTGGCAGCCGTCACGTCTAGATAAATGCACGCCGTGTTCGTGTTGCGTAAGCCTAGGCGCGACCGGATAGGCGGCGCGATGATGATGGCCCGCGATCGACCAAGCTCCGGCAATCGGCACGAAACTCTCGGTGCCGAGCTCCACTGGATGATTGCCAGCTCGAATCCGGTGTCCCGCCCTCGAGAGAGATACTCTCTTTCCTCCTCCTCGTCCAGGCTCTACGATCGCGGGTAAGGGTAATCATAAGGAGCCGCGGATCGGCCAGATCGACGCGTAACGCGCGCTCCATGATTCTCCTTGCGAATACGCGATCGATTTCGCTTTCGTGCAGGCTATGACTTTGATATAGGGTAGATCGTGGTTTAGAGTAACGGCTTGTATGTTTCAAGATATATCACAGTCGGCGCGAATGATGGTTCCAATGATATCGGTTTATAAAACTTATCGATTTTTCGTCCCACGGACGAAACATAGTAATCGTCGAAGAGAACGAGTTTAATACAAAGCGAGACAGTCGAATCGAAGTGGATAGGAGTGAAATCGAATTGGATCTAATTTAAATACGATCTTTAAATCTCTTAAATCTCTATTAAATTCGAACGAAGCACCGACGAACTTTACGAGGTTTCGTCAAATTAATCGAATTAATTTTGATCGAATATCAGCACGAATTAAATATCGACTTAAAAGATTCCCTTATATCGAATCAAAGCTGCCGCATACTCCTCCAACCATGATACCTCTCTCCTATTCAGCCGATAAATTATCCCATCCCTCTGCTTCCCCATAAAACAATATCCCAACCTCCTCGAGCCACGCGCCGTTCTCCAGCCTCCAGTTCTCTCGAATCGCGACACCCTCCCCAGTCATTCCCATACGACCCATCTAACAGTCTCGAGTAAAAGAAAAAAATCCAATTGCCACCCGTGCAGTCGCTCACCGACCCCGAAAACCCTTCCTCCTATTCGGTACACCTTCCGCGCAACTTGTTCTCTGTTGGAACCAGTGGAACCGACGCGGAAGGGTTGGGTAGCCATCGGAGAAACCGGGCAACGAGCAACGGCAGCAGGAATAAAGTGGAGTAGACCGGAATAGAGTACAAGGTGTATGCCTAGAAGGTATAGAGAGAAAATGGTAGCCAATGGCGTTGGCTCGGCGTCGTTGCTACAGTATTGAACGTCTCCTACGTGGGGTCCAGATCTCTCTCGCTCTCCCTTTCTCGACTTCTCTCTCTCCATTGCTCGCCGTTCCTCACTCCACCCCTTCCCAGCCTCTCAAGCTCCGTTTCCTCCTGGTCCTCCTCCTCCTCCGCCTCCCTCTTCCTCGCTCCTCGACATCCTCATCCTCCATCTCTTCCTCTTGCCGTCGCTGTAGCCAGCATCGTCACTCGCACGCGCGCGCGCGCGCTCATACACACACATAGAATCGCTATATCTCTTTCTGGTGGTCGCGCCGCCGGCCTTCCGTCTCCGTCCTTCCCTCCGACGGTTTCTCGTGACCCGACGACGTCCTCTCCCTCCACGCCGTGGTCCCAGGGTGGAGACCCTCCCTCTCTGCGCCTCCTTGCTCCTCTTCGTCTCCCCGCGGCGTCCGCCAAGCGCGCGGGGTGGAGGTGGCAGGCCTTCGCTCGCCTCTACGTCTATCCCTCTCTTTCTCGTCTCTTCTCTTCTCTTACTCGCTCGTCCCTCTGTCCAGGAGAAGAGAGTCCGCCGCCGTGATCCGTGGCTCCGGCCGCCTCTCTATCCTCTCATTAATATCCGGAGACACGACCAGCCGGTCCACCGGCGGAGGGTACCTCTGATTGGCTGCGGCTACACCGCGACATCTCGACGCTACGCGGAACCAACGTCGAGCTTTCGAGGAATTGCAAAGTGGAATTGGACGGATCGGCCGTTCAAGGGGAGTTCTTCCATCGTGATGGGATTGCGGAGGTTGTGCGAGGATGGTCTATGGCCACGAGAAGGACGACGCTCCGGGTTCGAGGGCGGGATTATTGATTTTTGGGTGGACAGGTGTAATGGCTCGGTTTTTGGGAATATCGAATGGGGTGGGCGAGGGAGACACGTCAATTTCAGGAAGTTTGGTGTATTCGTCGAGAATGCCACTTGGCAAGCATCGGTCTACTTATCTCGAAGCACCGACATCCGCCAATTTCGTACAAGCTCGCGATTCCGTTCATCTCGATTTCTTTCAAAATTCTCGTTCGCTTGTCGAGATTCCTTAATCGCTAAAAACTATTCCGGGTGAGATTTCAGTTTCCACGTTGTTTCCCTCGATGACAATTTTCAGGGCTAACAATGAAATCTTTGAAGACATTGAAACGAGTATAGGAAAGCTGAAAGTCGCCTGCGACGAAGGGAGAACATTCGCGTTTCGTCCGAACTAGTCTACGTTCGCTGTGCCAGCACCGAGCAAGCGTACCCATCCCCGGGGGGTTGGAACTTAATTTCTGCGTTTTCGAGCCGCGTGGCGCCAGATCCCGTAACGTGATTCGATAATTGCCATAATCTGAAGGCACAGCCTTTCCTTATTTCGGCCATATGCCGTCCAGCCTGAAGCTACATCCCGAACTACCGGCCGTAAAACTTCCTACTGGACTCATTCTTGCTTTTTCTCCTCGCCGTGTACCCGGATGCTCGAACGCCGCAGGATCCGTCAGCGGATTTCGTTGTGTTCGTTAGTTCTTTTTTTTTTTTTTTTTCAATACGTATTTCGCAGTGGTCTAACAATTTCATGGAATTGTTACAATTTTAAAACCACGGGCTATCAAATCTAATATCGACATTCTAAAAATAATTGTAGCGAACCTATATGGTGGTAAAAATAACAAAAAAATTCCCTCGCTTTTTTTCACCCTATGCCCAGAATAATAGCTATTTTTTGTCCAAATTTTTCACATCAACAAAATACCAGGGGAATATACTGTCGCAACCCAAAATTACTCAGTTTCGGATGTCAAGATTTTGATTGATTGTTATCTCGAATTGAAAAATTTATTTTATTTATCGCGTTATCGCAATAACAGTTATCGATTGTTTTCAATGGTTTTTGGTATAAGAGTTTCATGTTCTTATGAAATTGTTTAAAACTCGAAATTGTGACAAAAGTTACGAGAAGCTAGCTTGGATGACAAGCCAATAATTTTCAAAAGCTAATAACTTTTATTACGTTCCAGTTGCGACGAAATATAAATTCGTCATTGTGGCAGCTTCCATTTTCATTATATAATAAGCGTTTAAAAAAGCGAGCTCCGTATTGATAATTAATAATAAAGTATAAAATTTGATATCAGTAATTAAACGAAGCATAGTACTTTGTTTGATATTTTCGAATATTTTAATTATAACTATATTAAAAACTTTTACTAATTAAATTAATAAAAGCTTTCCATCCAGCTAAATACGAAAAGACTATAAAGGCTGGATAAGAGTAGAAAAATATATATAGTTCGCCACTGGACATCGGCATTAATCTGACCCTCAACCTCTGTTACAATCCAATGGACACATCTCTCCACAAAGATTTCAAGTTTTTGCAATCTTTTGAAAAATCTCTTAAAGAACCATATGCAATGGGTGCGGTAAAATCATACGAAAGAACGTAAAAAAGAATCATCGCAATCGAGAACGAAGAATCCAAACATTTTCATTCCCATGGAATTTCATGGACAAATTGAAGAGAAAGGTTCTATCGTTCACCGATTCCCGATATCGTATCATTTTCGTTCCAATAAGACACGCTCTTCCGGTCGACCGCCAATAATAGAATGCTGTGCAAAACTTTTCGTTGCAGCTATTTTATTTAACTCCGATGCACTGTTTGACGGAATGCAATTCCACGTTCCGCAAAGCCTGGTCTGATGCATTAACCCATTCGAACGTTACTGACCGGTGCAAAAGTTTTTAGCCGATGGAATCCTCTGGATAATTCACATTACTCGAACAGATTATGCCCATTCGCGCTTTCCTTTCTAACTTACCCTTTGAGAACGATGGATGGGGATTAAAAAAAAAAGAAAAAAAGGGCAAAAAAAAAATGAGTATCATGATATTCTTCGATTAGTTCAACGGGAGATGACAAGTTTTCCACTGATTTATTTATTAACTTTTATTATAAAAGTATATCTGTATTAATAGAACAGCATAACGAGCTATAAATTCTATACGCTTCATTCTATCTTCCCCTCTTGCCCTTTTTATAACAAACTAACGATACTGCATTCCGATCGTGATCTTTCTTTCAATTATACGATTAGAAACATATATCACATGAAGTATATTGTGACTTCGATATCAACCTCCTCTAGTTAATATCGTAAAGCTTTCGCGAGATATATCTTTGTCGTATTAAGCATCATTCGTGTGAAATCATCGACACCATTTTATTTCTAAGAAAACATCGATAATAACGTTATTAAGTGTATACAAAAGAAGGAACTATCCAAATCGACATGTAGCGTTAATCCAAGTACTATTTGAGCCATTTCATCGATTGTTGATGGATTATATCGTAAATAGTAACCCACAACGATTTGTAACTCTGAGTAAGAAATAAAATTAAATTTTTTATTTTTCGTATCTGATTTAAATTGGATGCTTGCCATCGAACGATACCAACTAAATATTACAACAAAATGCATATTGATCCATATTTAGAAAGCAATGGCACTATTTCAATTGATTTAAACTAACTTACAAGTCGATTTTAACAAGTCAATTGCAGTTAAAAATGACCAGATTTTAAATCAAAGAGACAGTACGTCAAAATCGATATTTCGATTATTAAATAGCTTAAGATGTCAATTAAAAACATTGCAAATGTCTTAAATAACATTTTATAAACACGATTCGAATCTATCCTTGTCCCAACCTCTGAACATATCGTTTTGAATAACTGGAAGACTATCTTAAAATAATCTCATTTCGGAGAGAAGAATAATCTGATTTTCGTGATATCACTCTTCCTCTTGGGTGTTAGGACATAGGACCAGCAATTTGGCAAAGAAAGCTCCTCGTTGATGTGCTCTTTTCTGATGTTCTCATCGACGTACCAACATGCCTTCGAATGCATCGGCCCCTTCTCTGGACACGGCATCCATTTACCAATCTCGCGAATCTTTTGTTGTATACTGGCTTTCGAAGGCTGATTTTTAGCTCCCGTGTTCTTTTTACTCCAATAGGCCATAAATTCTTTTACAAGACAGCGTCTACTATATGTGTTCCCGTGTATTAATCGAATAAGATCCGGTATAGCTGCTTCCGGAAATCGTGTCTTTTTTGAACTCGTCAGCGGTTGCTGTTGCGTGGGAGTACTGCACTCGTTGGTTGCCATGGCTTCGTTCATGGTTGGTAGTAGTATCGGTATTCGATACACCCAGGCGTCTCGGGCTGACAAGAAGTCTACGATCCTTGGTGGCACTGGAAGCAGAAGATAATTGTCAGATATTTCTCATTATGGCACAATTGTAGAAATAAAAATTCACGCTTATCTTCTGGTCCAACGTCTAGCAGCTATGTTAGGTATATTTTAGTATGTCGAATACTCACCGTTTGGTTGAAATTCATTTTTAGACCCTCTCCAAATACATCCTATTATTTTTGGCTTTAACTTCGCGGTCTTTGCGTTCCTTTCGGACTCGAATTGTTCTCCGAGTAGTTTCAACTTGACTTCTTGTGTTTCAGGAGTCTACGGAAATAACAAAATTATTTACTTTACTCTCGATAGACACGATTGATTATTATTTACTTTAAAACTACTTACCATGTCTTGCTTGTCTTCCTCGTCAGCACGAAGCTCTTCATCGGACAAGTAGCTGAATTATTAAAAACACGGAGATTTACAAACACATGAAAATGTATAAATATTTAAACATCGAGAATGAACTGAATCGACTTACCCATGAGGAACCATGAAATCGTTATCTACATCATACTCGTTGTCCTCCGTATTCTCCTCGTCTTTTTCATCGTCAGAACCGCGCAAAGATTCGCCTGGTTCCTCTTCCTCCCATTCTTCGTCCGAATCAATCTCGTAATTGAACCATTGCTGAAAAGAAAAGAATAAGTTCTTCAAATAAAATTTGAAAGCTCAATGTGACAAGTATAATCGAAATACGTGATTCTAATGTGAAGCGTCGTATGGTAGATAAGAGTCGAAATAAGTGCAAAACACGATGCGTTATGGATTTACAAATAATCTATCGAAATGCGATTAAAGGCTCGAACCATTTTTTTATCGAGAATTTTTTCTGCCACTGATAAAAACGGACGCTGAATATGAAGACAGCTGGAGAACGTCGAACGAACGCTAGTAATAGTTACGTATCTTTCAATTTTTGCTTAAACTTTACTCGAAACTTGGTCAAAAGCTGCATGCCAACACGCAACTTTCACGATTATTTTTAATCAATCTACGATATATCCCTCTTCTGATGGAATAATAATCAAATCAATTCGTTGTATAGCTTTCGTCGAATAAATTTTTGGGAAAACCTGTTTTTTCTTCAGTAGTAACTGAAAGTAACTTGAAGTACTCTCGTATTTCCTTAGGAACTTTGATTTTGATCGTTATTCGGAATTTTTCATTACGATTCATGAAAACATTATCGGTTCGTTCCTCACAGACTTTATTTTAGTTACGAACACGGCCACGGGATTTCACTGAAGTGTAAAACATGATTAAGCAGGACGTCGGTATCAATGCGACTTCCTTGACGGGTGATATCGTCGGCACACGTGCTGCTCTTCTCTTCTCGGTGATTCTCTTAGTCGCTGAGCGATACTCGTCAACGAGTCGGTGCTCTCGAAATGTGGATGTGGATACGTTACCACGAAATCGTCCCTCGTTTCCAACGAATCGTCACCATGCCACAAGAACAATAAATTGAACAAGCAGTCGAAAATTTGTAAACGAATCTGCTCTGTTTACTGGAAACGCGAATCTTGCGAATCGATCGATCTTACGTTGTACAAAATTATTAAATTAAATTTGCACTCAAGTGAGTGACGAGTGCGATCGGACGTCGAAGAAACGAAGTGTTCGAGGATGGGATTTTAAAAGCAGTTGCGGATTTTTGGCATATTCACCGGAGTAACGACTGCTGGATTCATAATGGAAAAGTGACTCATACTGATACTCAATATTTTAAGGCTGTTTAATATACGGCAAACAAATAGTACGCTTGTGTAAACTATATCGTTCACTGAAACGCAGTCCGTGTTTACGCGGTAATTTCCTCAAAGAATCTGACGAAGACCGGCAATTAAAAATCGACGATTCGCTTTGTAGAATCGAAAGAAGAGTTACGAAGAATTGAAGTAACGATGGAATGATTTTTTGATCAAACGCAAGCAACTTGGTAGCTTGTATCAGTAGCTATTTTTATCGATTTATTTAAAACATTATCTAATTCTAAATTATAAATCTTACGTAGAGCATTAGAAACTCAAAGGTAAAGATCAGGTGAATATATTGAAACGTTCCAAAGTTCGAGCTCGAGGAAGAAACAGAGGCGAAGCAGCAATCGCGTTTCTTTGCGTGAGAAGGTCTAGAAAGATAGAAATACGATTTTACGAGCTGTGACTCGTATCGATCGATCGAACTGGACGACGAAAAGAACCCATCTACCCAACCAAACATCCTGGCGATCGTGCATCGGACCGAAAAGTCAATAAATCGTTGGTTTTCTTGTTGTTTGCGGCGCGAGGCGCGGGCTCGATCGATAAATCAACGTCGATTTGATCCCCGCGCGAGCATCAATTACAGGACCTTCCCTTTGACATTAATTTATTAGCGGCGGGAAACGTAATATCGCGAATGATCGGCGACCTAACCGTCGTTCGAGGCGTGACGCGGAAAACCGGCGAACAAGAGGAACAAAGAGGAAAAGGGCGACCACCAGTTGAGCAGCTTTCGGCAGCGTAGCAGAGGTGAGTGTCGATTTCTTCGATCGTTAGAAGCGTTTTTCGATGCCAAGGATCCAACAAATTATTGTATTAATTCTCCACTAACATCATTGGATCGCAGAATTGTATCGTTATTTAATTTCAATTTAATTTTCATTTAATTCTTTTTATATTATCAATTGTATTTTAATATATTTAATATAATATATCTAGCATCGATAAATCTAGTTCTATAATCTATCTGTGGTTTAACAATACTAATCGACAGACTGAGGATCATAGCGGTGTAAATCAAAACTCTCTACTTTCCTGTAACCAGTTCAAGTTGCGCTTCTTTCCTATTGTTTGAAACACGACGAAGAGGGTGTAACATACGAAAGGATGGTGAACGTGGTCGATGTTAGCGTTGACAGAACATTTGATACGGTTTCGTGCATGCCACCAGCACGGTACCTCGACTCTTTTCCAGCGATCGTATTCGGTATCGTCAAGTGCTATTTAAGCAGCGATAAAACGTATCTCGAAAAATTATGTCCGGTTACCTCTGCACTGTCGATCTTCACACTTTCACAAGATCGTTCGACACCGAGCAACTGGTGTTGAGAAATTTCACAAAGATGTTCCCTTATCGAACAACCATATACAGGGCACAATTCTCTTTCTATACTTTATTTCCTATATAAGAAATCTGTTGGGAAAGTTCAATTTAATCATCGCTCTTTCCTACGCAATTTTGTATATATTAAAAAAAATGTGATAAAATCAGAAATAACGGAAAACATCTACACTCTCGCTAGGAATCTTAAAATAGACGTTCCGTTTTTACCGAGCCTCCTGTGTGTTTAATGTAAATTATGAACTCGAAATTATGTTCAGTTTATAATATAAATCCTAGTAGATTAGATACCTTCTTTTAACAATTACTTAATTATTCTCAGTTTTGCAGTAAATGTAATAATTGCTGCAAAGCTTTCGAGCAACGGCGTAAGTACCCCGTGCGTGCGTGAATTTAATTCATCGATTTAACGAATGGAGAAAAGAATTTGAAGAAATGATAATGCGTTTAATCGGTTTCCGCCTGGAAAATCGTAGGCATCGTCTGGAAAGACGCGTCGGAGGAAATGCAGTTATCGGTGGAACGCGACCCGTAACTTTAGAGCGATGCCTGGCGAAAGCGGTGGTAGATTATTTACGGCGTGTTGTCACCCATCGGGCCATCTGTAATGGCTGTTTTATGCTCCATTAAGATTATAGCCGGTGCTTCTTGACGTTGCACACCGGAGATTAAATCCCTGCATGTCGAATTGATTTATTATCCGAATATTCGGCTGAGATACGCGGCCTTTGCTGGCTCCGCCCTTCTTCATTGCTGCAACATCGATCGCATCTCCACGATGTTTAAGTTTCTTTAATTGTTTGTTCGTATCTCATCTTATAAACGTTCGTATTGTATCTCATCTTCGAAACTAGATCACGGACGCCTTAACAAATTAAACAGACTACTTTTTCCCCGCATAGGCAATACGTACATAGTAGTAACGTATGTGGCTCTTATCAACATAATTATCGCAATTAAACGGAGATACCCCTGAGTTTTATTCGCTTGAAAACAAAACAGCGAACTTTATCCCAATCGCGTTTTGAAGACGTGCCAAGTGACACCATGATAGCGGAATCGGCGAGATTAGCGAAATAAGCTCCTAGAAATACAATCGCTGCTAATTTAACTGAGATACCAAACATTAATTAAAGATCGCGAAACTTTTAGACGAACTTCCGTGTAAAAAGCGCATGTAAAATTATGCGATTTGGAAATAGAACTGGTTCGGAAAGCGATTCGTTGATGTAACGAAAAGTTGGTTGAAATAAAACATTCAGCCACGATCTGCTTGCAAAATCTTGGCAGAAAAAAAGAAGCAATCGAGCCTGAAGCGAGAACGATGAAGATATCGACAAGCGAAATGAATCCCGAAGCTTTTTATCGGTTGCAAACGGTGACGCAACCAACAGCGCAATTAATAAATCTCTCTAGAGGGTAGATAGAGAGAGGGGATCGTCGTTGCGGCGCAAAGTTGTATGGAGTTTTTGATATTTCAATTAAACCGTCGACAATCAGTCGCAACGCGACGACGTTTCTCGAGAGTGCGTCAGTTAGATAAACGGCCGTACGATATCTCTCTTTTACTCGGAAAACTCATAGGCAACGTTAACAAAGCCACGTAATCGATCGACATTCTCTACGGATTAAATTAGCGTAAAACGATAAAAACGTAAAAGTATCGTAAATGACATAGCAATCGGCGTCTAACAGATAAAATAAAAATGTAATTACGATGCGCCAACAAAATCAACGCTTCGCGGATAAAATTACTGCACTGTGTTACGATCTTTATTTGTTTCAATCTTCGATCGATTCGTTAGAATGTTTTGTGGCAAGTACGATGTCGAAATCTACGAAGCTAGGACCAACGAGAAAAATTTATTGTTCATTCTGTGATATGTATTATCTAGGAAGAAGGATACGTTGATTTGTAATTAATAGGGAAAAGATATGTCAACTGTAAAAATAGAGTTGCGGGGTATTGATGTTCTGCCGAGATACGCTAGCGGATGTCGTCTTAAGATACGGAGGAAAAAAGAGAGAACAGAAAAACAAACGGAGTGACCAAGGTCAGATTGTTGAGTAAAACAATGAATATTTACGTTTAACGCGTGTAACTGCTAAACAATTAGAATAGATACTTTCTTCGCTGCATCGTTTTAGAAGATATGTGTAACCATTTCAAATACTGTCATTTCGCTTTGCTTTTTCGGGCAGTCGCAGATAAGAAATTTCTGACGTGGACATAGGTTTCCTTGGACGTATTCCAAAAGCATAACGAATATTTACATAAAGATATAATCCCCTCTCAGTTCGACAGAAATCGATACATCGATATCAACGAGCGATGGTCTGTTTTCTATAACGATATCTATAGAGTGAAACAAAAATAGAGTTCAAAGCTCTAGGGTAAACGGTACTTGCCAAATGACGAAAAAAATCCTAATAAACTTGGGTTAAAAAATTGATAGTTTGAAAATAATAAACAGTTTCTCGTTCAAGGTGAAAGGAAATAACTTTCTCGCCTCAGATCCAAGCAGTGCATCATCTTATCGTTTATCTTTTTCCTGCCTGCAAAAGATTTTCTAAGTGTCTTCCCTCTATTTCCACGCTTGACATCTGCATAGTTTTTCGAAGATTCCCAGACTTAACTATTTCACTTGGCACTTTGTATTAAACAGCTGTTAAAGCGAGAAAATGACTCGCTTTCAGCGAAACAAAACATTGTTTATAACTTTGAAACTATTAATATTTCGATCCATATTTATTAAAATATCTTTTATCTACTCTAAAAATTATGAACTCACTTTTTGGATCACGCTGTATAAACGACGTGCCATGTTACGTTCGCAAAGAACATTATCCAACCGATATTCCTCCGATATTCCCCAACTTTTATGTAATTCTATACTCAGGTAAACAAGAAGAAAATAATGATTTGCGCATTTGAAAAATACTTCGTCGCTATAATTACCAAACCAAATTCAAACCTATTCCAGTAACCCAATTATTCAAACTAAAGTACGTACAAAAAATACATTCTACACAAATTTCAGTGATTACGACCATTCTTATTTATACCATCTAAAAAATAAAAAAAAAAAAAAAAGAAAGAAGAGGAATGTAAAAAGGAAAACCAAGAAACAAAACAGTACAGATTATTCCAAGAGTTTAAGCTCGAAAGCACAAGGTCGAGACGTTGCACTTCTTCTCTTCGCTGCAACGTGTTCTTGACATTTTAATTGAATGCAAAATATGTTCGTTGTATCTAAGGTCAACTTCCTCCGACACGGATAAACGTATTACGAACGCGATCTAGCTGTTACTGCCACTGACTTCGAACCATATTATCGGTTGCTGCTCCTTTTTGTCACTCTAGGTCAAAGCCATTGCAATTATAATATCGTTGCCCCATTGATACATTCTTTGGAAATGTACTATGTTATATCCAATTATTTCCATGAAAATATCCCGATCTTTAATAAACTAGAAGCTAATAACGAACTTTTTGTCTACTTCATGGTATATATAGGATTTAATGAAAAAAAAAAAAAAAAAAAAAAAAAAGAAAGAAAAAGATTATCGACTTCACAGCTAAACTTTGTGTTCTTTCGCTTGGACGTTCTTCGAGGGATCATGGGAGTCCCAAGACAGTTATAAAACTGTTCCTAGACAACTATTTTATTTCTACGATCACAGACGAGCAAAAAATCTGCGCGACTAGTGAATATCTGCCAAAAATCAAGGTCTTCGATCCATTTGCAAAAATGATCTGCGTAGAATCAGATTGGTCGAGAGAAATAATAGTTCAAATCGAGTAATTGCGATCTTACGACGCGAACTGGTAAATGAGAACTACGTTTGATGAAAAATATATTAATGTAACACAACGTTACAGTAATTTTTAACAAATACCATTCGGCGCCACGCCTCAGCACGCGAACCCAACTTTCAAACAATTACCGACTTTTCGGTTCGTCTGTTCGACTCGACTCGACTCGAGTTTACGACCCTGCGACTTTATTCGCTTGATCTATCACTTGATTCTATTCCGATTGATATACCGGCACAATGGTTAAGCGTTTGAACTCTCTCGTCATAAGTTAACCGGCATTTACCGATTCGCCGCTTGTTACGTTTTTCTTTTTTCTTCGAGCTTCCTTTTGCCGTAAACTCAACGGTTCGACAACGATTTTCACCGTCGACGTGTCGTTATCCGAATTGACAGATGCACGCACACGCTCTACATCTGGCTAACTACTTCTCGATAATATAATCTATTCGATATCAATCAATTATTCAATTTTTCGAAATGCTTGGTACAACGTATTTATAAAGGGCTTCTATAATTGCAGGAATATCTTTGTCAACTACCGTATGTCAGCCGTGTGCCATTCAAGAGTCAAACCATCGATCACATCGCAAAATTTCTCCTGCGAACGGTACAATTAAAAAAAAATCGTCATCCGCCAACGTCATCGTCACTTGCAGACTTCTAGGGCCATCGATGGGCCACGTGCTCCTCGACGTGATTCGCTGAACCACGATTAGCGATTTCGCGAAGAGAACACCAACGGTCCTGCCGAATAGGCCCAGGGCCACACGGACACGTCGCTCATGGCCGATTATCGGGGGTGACTGGCGTCGTAAATAAGCGCGAGCCGTGACGAGCCAATTAGCCAGGAAGCCGTTTCGCTGGCGCGTCTGCCGGTGTTCTGGGACTGACTTCTCCCCTGGGAGAAGCACGGCGACGGGACCGGGTGGCACAGCCTCGATTATCTCGGCCCGTGTGGCGACAAGCCACACCACGAGCACCGCGTCTTCTCTCGGAATCGAGATCGACTTGCTGTCGCAGTCACCACGCGTTCTACGACCGCGAAGCGTTCGGAAGGGTGGGTCGCGCGACCTCGACAGTTCCACGCGAGCACCAAGTCTCCCAGGACGTTCCTTAAGTTCTCCAGAAGGGACAAATCGAAATAGAAGATTGTACGATCGTTTGATATTTCGTTGTTCTTTCGTTAATTTCTTCATTCGTTCTATGGTGCGATATAAGGGCTAGAATTTCGTTTCAGAAGGGTGGTTTGCTAGGAAATTCACGATACACTGATATTTCAGCTGAAATTATATCGCGTTAGGAAGGAAACGTTAAGTATTCTATTATTGCAGAAAGTTTCGAGACTTAGTTTCGTTCACTGAGGATGACAGTGGTTTAACGTTTGCAAAATTCAGAGGGGATATTTAGAAGTTTCGAAAGAAGGGTTTGGAAGGACGATCGAAAGCGTGCGCCGATTTGTTGGTGGCGCGCGGTATCGGCAGCTTCGTAACAGTGGCAATCGGAAGTGATAATGCGCATAGGAAATCGAGACAGTGATTAATAGTGAACTAATTATATATGAAACACAACTAAAGAAGACAAACAGAGAAGAGTAAGACGTCACGGACTGCGTAGTTTTATGAGACATTGGTTTTGACTAGACAGAGCTTCGACTAGCCGACAAAATGATAGAAGAGGCTGCGATGTTTGACGTAAGTAGAAGCTGACGATAGTAAAAGATATACAGAAGAACCGCAAACGCAGACAGCTATCATTAACAATTCTAATCGCCAAGCCGATTAACATCTTATTAATTATTTAAATAGAGAATAAGGATCAAATAGTTTGGAAAGAGGCAAGAATCGACAACGATGGTGACCATCGCAGTTGTCGTGTTGTTTCCCTCTTTCTTTCGATGCCTGATAACTCAAAATAGAATTGAATGTTAATCAACAGATATAGAGCGTTCGCGCCGCTTGACTTATTGTCGGTATCACGAAGAAACCAGCCCGATTAATCCGAAACAAGCAACTCTCGCAACAATAAACAGTCCCGTTACGTTACTCGTGAATCCATCATCTTTTTGTTTTTGTTTCTAGCTGTCATCGTTGCAACGATCCTCTTCGATCTTCCATACGACGAATTCTCTTGTTTTTCTTTCTTATTTTATCTTATTTCTTTGTTTTCGTCACAGATGACGGACGAGTTGTTGTTCTCCGCGTTGGGCCTGACCATGGACACAGGTGTCGAGAAGCAACTGTTCTCCACAAATTCCACGAGTTTCGCGTGCGACTACGAGGCATCCTCTTGCAGAACGACGCCACGCAGCGATGACTCGGAGACCGTCGATCAATCGAATAATATAGGGAACACGATCGAGTGTTACACGGATCTGACTTGTCCGGCGAAGACATCTTGGAACGAATGGTCTGATAACAATTCAACGCCACTGTCAGGTAGCTAGTGACAAGGAGATATATGCTCTTTTAGCCTTCATAGTGTAGATTGAACGATGATTGACAAACGCTGTTTCTGTTAGGTACAGGATGTCTAAGCGAACTAAGCGAACTGAGTGAGTTAGACTCGGAGTTGGAATGGTGTTTAGACAGAAGCTGGAATTCGGGTCTTCCGGACAGAACACCATTGTGCACAGCAGGCTGCGAGGGTTTTCTACACCTTCCTCTGCCCAACCCACAGCAAACGTTTCAACGAGAGGAACCATTATGGGTACTTGGGATCGATTTGAGAGCCCTCGATGATACCTTGGAAACCAGCGGTATAGGTAAGTTTCGAACAGCTTCCAGAATTATCATACTAGAGAAAGCTATTGGATTGAAATCGTGTTTATCTTCTGACCGAGTTGTCCTAAAATTTCGAGAGCAAATTTATGAAATAATTCATCGTAGCTTTCTTAATGTACCTAACAAAATGAAGAAATTATTTCAATTCGGAATCAGCAATAATCGTTTCTATTGATTTAAGATTATAACAATAATCAAGTAGAAGAAAATATTTCGTCAGCAGCTGCCGCGGCACTAGCAACCCACGACTACACTAATCGCAGTTTGGCGAACGCGGCTGAGGATCGATGCTTTCCTTGCACTTATCAAGGATGCGTCAAGGTACGATATATCTAGTCCATGTCTCAATAGGATATCCGAAGACTATATTTACCAATTTTTAAATATTAGAATTGAGAAAATAGAAATCTTACAATTACTTTTCCAGGTTTATGCAAAGGCGTCCCACTTGAAAGCTCACCTACGTCGGCACACAGGCGAGAAACCATTTGCCTGCACGTGGTCCGGTTGCGGATGGCGTTTCAGCCGATCCGATGAACTAGCCAGGCATAGACGATCGCACTCAGGCGTAAAGCCTTATCCGTGCGAAATGTGCTCAAAGAGGTTCGCGCGCAGCGACCACTTGGCCAAACATCGCAAAGTGCACAGAAAGAACGCTTACCCATTGTTTCACGGGGGAAGAGGGCTACGCGGAGAAAAGATGAATTCCATTCTACCAGCGGAGATTTAGTCAATTTATCTTATATAATATAACTGACGATGATGGTATTGAGCGTCGGAAGAATTTTCTTTCGGATTTCTCGAATTTGCAGCTTCGTTGCTTCCTTGCGATGATATTTAATCGGGAAATCGGGAAGAAAGTGTTTAGTTCTCGATGCGTGAAAATTGTGGAAAATGATTTCCGTGTTGAAGTTTTAGCGAGAAAATATAATTCAAACTGAATTAAGTGACAAAATTTATAATGTGACAATAAATTGTTGAAAATACGATAAATTGTTTGTTGATTATTTAATACGATTTAAGCGAGAAGCTGTAAAATATAACATTAGTTAGAACCAAACTGTGAAAGCCTCGAGTTCTTGATAAAGACTTTGCTAGATATACCAAAAATGTGCCTAATCATCGTCGCAAATGTGCCTCAGTATCATATATACATCATCAAAAGTGAAAGAGCTTTTATGCAATAAACAGAACTTCAGACTTACCGTATCCTTGGAGAAGGGCCTTCGAGAATTGATAATTCTGCTGCGTTTTCTCCACGTACCCCAGTAAGGTGGACGTTGATTTTCAGAAAATTGTAGCAATTTAGGTCGACGCATCTCTACAACAACATTTTGCTTCACAATGTTCGAACTGCCGTCGTTTTCTTCGTCTATAAGGAAACGACATGTGATTAACTATGATGTATAATTATATGAATGATTGATAAGGAAGAATAATGTTTACCTAATAAAATTACGTCATCTTTCGTTTCGAGCGGCCAAGTTTTCGACGATTTGCGTGGAATTGTTCTTTTATTCTTAATCTCACTAAGATACAAATCTGCTTTTTGTGTGGTTGCTTCACTAAACAATTTGTCCAATAACAATTTCTCTTGTTCGCTTAAGAATCTTCTACAGACTTTAGCTATCTTCATGTCTCCCTTTACCTCAAAAGGCATGAAATTCTTCACTTCATTCATGCTTTCGCCTTCGACGGATTTTTCTTGTTTCTTAGCGACGAAAAAACTGGTGAAAGTCGTTGCAGCTTTCTGTTTCTTGCGCTCTGCTTCCAACCTTTCTTCCTCTTTTCTTTTTTTTTCCTCCTCCTTAGCTTCTTCCCTTCTTCGACGTTCCTCCTCCTTTGCCTGTCTTCCTTTCTGTCTTTGTCTGTAAATACATATTACTGAAAACTGACAACTATATATTCTTACAAAGTTATGAATGTTACAATAGAAAATATCCGTACTCGATCTCCATTTGTTTTCTTTGTTCTTTTCTTTTCTTTTCCATCAATTTTTGTTCTCTTTCGACTCTTCCCCTTTCCTCTTTTTGTTTCCGTTTCTCTTCCTTTTCTTTTTTCCGATTTTGTCGTTCCTCCTCCAATTTCTTTTCCTTCTCCTAATAAATAAATGAAATGATAAAATTAACTGAGAATTAAATTAACAAAATAAAATATCTGCGCTATAAGCATCCCAATTTACCATTTTCAATCGTTTCTTCTCTTCTTTTCTTCTAGCATTTAATAATCTCTTTTCTTCTTGTTTAGGTGTTAATTTCTTCAGCTTTGTTTTGTCTATTTTGGAAGTTTTGATAATTTGCGATGTACCAGGTGTATCTGTCGTAGTATTTGCAGATGACTTGGCTTCTTCGTCTTTCTCTTCGGTATCAGAGGATAAAACTACAAGATCGGAATCAGACTGACACAAAGAATTATTGGTAACTGAAAGTAAGCTTTCTACTTTATTGCTTAAATTATTGGTTGTCCCTGGTGTATCTATATTGATTTTAGTTGCTTTGTTAGAACTCTCCTCAACTTCTTCAGTCGAATCATTCTTCTCCTCTTGGAAAGAAATTTCAGATTCTTCTTTTGAGGCATCTTTTTGTTTATCAGTCTTTTGAAGGAACTTTGTTAAAGGGCTTGACTTTAATTTCTCCTGTTTCTCTAATTTTTTCTGGCCAGTTACAATTCGTTTTGAAGTTCTGTTTTTACTGTTAGCTTTTTCTTTACTAAATGCATTTTCTTTTGCATTTTCAGTTTCTGTGGGTGGATCCTCTATTATTTCTATAAGATCGATATCTTCGTTTCCTGTATCGACACTCGTTCTATTCGATTCATTATTTACACTATCCTCACTTAAATTATTCTTCCAACTTTTCATTACTTTTGGACTTTTACATTCCGTAGGAGGTGATGATAATTTCCTCTTTCTAACGTGCACAACATTTGGTGACTCCACTGGACTTCGCATTTGGAATGGTAATTGTGCTATATTGAAAATTCAAATTACATATTTTACATGCATAAATTTCTCATTTTGTTACATTATATTTTTGTAATAACTATATTGACAATACTGTAATTATTAAAAATTAAGTACCTTGTTTCATTTTCTTTTTTTTGACAGAAATTACTTCGAAACCGCCATCATCTTGTTCATTGCTATCCATCATTTTCATCTCAGAAGTCCTTATGAGAAAGAAACACAAGATTAAAATAAATCCTGATTGAATACTTAATTGAAAATAAAAAATAAACGAATAAAAAAGTATATCTTACTTAAATATATCTAAATATCAAAGTTTTTTTACAACATTACATCAACTGACAAGGTTGACGACGAAGCTGTCAATGATACATTGTTATAACCTAACAATAATTTATCAGATAAATGTATGTAATACGAGAAATAGAAAATCATGAATTAAATATGCACGAATTCCAAAATAAAAATAATATATATATACACTAAAATTAAACTATTAAAAGAACTATTTTCACAAATACAATATGTTGATAAAACATTACTGCCGAATTACAATCGTAACAAAATCGGCGGGAAAATAGAGCATAGAATAGAATAAATTTCAGAGGATGAGATTTTCCATGAACTTTAATTTTACTAGATGAGCGACTTTCAATGAATATTAGAAGCCATTTAACAAAGAACTTGAATAATCAGTGGTTGGTTAGAATTTAACCAATAAAAACTTCATATTTCATTTACTATTAAATTTATAGATTAGAAATACAGATTGTGTATTTATACCATGAATTAATTATTTATAGATAAGTTTTATGTTTTATTTATAAAATTGTCCGATTTTCATGAGTGTTATATATCTAGTGATTATTTAAGAATTCATTTTACGAATGTTAATGTTTATACAGATGAACCTTTATGCTCGATAGAGAGCGCAAAAGATTAAAGATAACAATTGGAATGCAAATATAACTTTAATTTTACAGCAACTCACTCGAAATGTTGATTATCTAAAATATAAAAAAAAAAAAAGATTCGAGAAATTATCCTTTTTTCTAAGTTTTGTCCTAATCCTTCTCTCATATTCCAAGTTCATCCTCTTAAATATTTATGATTCAATTGTCAGTTAGATTCTGTTTCATCGACGGCATATTACTGCTGATTTCATTGTAGCTTCGGATCGTCTAACTTGCTTTATAGTAAAGCCAAATTTAGACAGTAGAAATCACAAAGAACAATCGTATTTATTGTTAATTAACTATATGTACAAACGATTTCAAAATTTGCTCCTACTCTGTATATTGATATCGGTAAACGTAAAGTCAAGTTCACGCGATATTGTAAAGAAAGAATAACCGCGTACATATTTACTTCCTCCGCCAGATGACTCGCTGATAACTTTACCTGACTTTACATTCGTTCGATGAGTATCGGATACCGATCGGGCTGTTTGCGAAGCCGTTTGGTCAATAAGAAGCTCCTCGTGAAATTTGAGATAGCAGAATGTGCGTACATGTGACGCGAATGGTGTATCGTGTATCGGTCCGGTACGCGGCCTGTGCTTAATAATTCCATCAAAAAAGGAAACGTTCACGGCGATGAAATTCTGTGACAAATAAGGAGAGAATAAGAACAGTGCTGACATACCTGAGTCGCAGGAGAAATAGCAAGTTATTGCAGAATATCCTTTCCACAGACGAAAGAAAGAAAGGTCAACACTTGTCTGGATTGTATGCGATGTGCCGGCGACCCACCCTCGCTCACTGTTTATCCTTTAAGTATAAATCTAACCCTTTACCACGTATTCGAGGGTAGCATGCCGCATACTATGCAAATCTATCATCACCGTTGTCATTGCCTAGGAGGTAAGATATGATACCATCGTAATAGTAGTCACAGATGTATTTACAGATGTGATCGGAAATCATTTCATCGATATTGTGAAATAATTTAATCTTATCATGGAGTTGCCTTTTATGAATTGTCTTGATGTTTAACGGTTATATTGCTCCCTCCTTGGGATAACTACAAGAATTATATTTTTTTGTAATTATATATGTACCAACAACTTCGGTAGAGAAGTAAGATTCTTCCATGTAATAACGTGATTCGAAAATTTCTCAATAATGGGAAAGAATCGTTCATTGTGACGTTTATCATTAGTCCCTGACGCGAATACCGAATCGATTGTCAATATGCTCGATGTACGCCATAATACACATCGTATTTACAACGCGGTATACACGGTGAATACAAATGATGAATTGATTACTGTAGGTTAAATTGAATAATATTAATCGTCAGACGAAGAACATTCGTATGTTATAACGTTAGCAACTTTTTATTTGATAATATTTTATATTTCCGATCGATTTAGCTTATAAGGTCAAATAAGGGGAATCGTGAATTTTCATTTATAATATGGTCTATAGAAGTATTAATAATTTGATAAGATGTCATGTGACAAAGTACCAATAAATCTGATCGTAATATAAATTTATAAAAGTCATAAGTATTTATGTAAATATCTATTATTCTTATTTAAATATATAAAGAACTTGTTATGCTAGGAAATTAAACATGTTTTAATATAAAAATTATACGAAAACTTCTTCGAGTTTATTTATTAATAATAAATGACTATATAAATGGGTACTTTGATATTTAAATAATAGGATAAAAATTATTAGAGAAATGAATAATGTTTAGAAAAATTTTAGAATAGAACAGAAATTTAATAGAGCAATATATTGTTACTGTTTCAGTTACATTTTACAAAATAAACCAATTTTAAAAATTTATTTTTGGACACAGACCTTTCTTGTATCTATAGCCTGATTTCCAAGTTAATATTAATAAATTCAACATGTATGCATTAAAAATACAAACTGCCTGTCAAAGCGAGGGTAGTGGGGAACCTGATGATCCAAGTAGTCATCACCAAGAACCTGTTAGACCTCCGGCACAGGATTGTAGTTCCTTTGACATTGTTAGAGCAACTCAGGTAATTACATTTCAAATACTATTATTTGGCTAATTATTTGCTTAACCATTGAAAAATATTTGTTATTTGGAAAATTAATTCTTTACAGTATGGAGCTTTGGATCGTGTGACTGAATTAGTAGAAGCTGGTGCTGATGTAAATCAGCCAGATTCAGAAACAGTAACATTATTGCATTGGGCAGCAATAAATAATCGAAAAGACATAGTAAAATATCTAATTGCAAAGGGAGCTGTTGTTGATGCAATCGGTGGTGAACTTGCTTCCACTCCACTACATTGGGCTACAAGGTTAATTTTAAATTATGATTCAAATCGATTTTATGATAGAATCTAATAAATCTTTTAGCGAATAACATAAGTTGTTGTTTCCAGACAAGGTCATTTATCTACAGTTGTGATATTAATGAGAGCAGGAGCAGATCCAACTCTTAGGGATTCTGAAGGATTTTCATGTATTCATTTGGCAGCTCAATTTGGTCATACCTCTATTGTTGCTTATCTAGTTGCAAAAGGAGTAAATCCAAATATGCCAGACAGAAGTGCAATGACACCCCTCATGTGGAGTGCCTATAAAGTTAATAGGTAAGTGTGAAAGAAAAATGAAAATATCTATTTGTGAAAATTTTAGAATCACATTATATTGTTTACTTTGAAGTTTTTCCTTTTACAGTTTAGATCCAACACGCCTGTTACTGACTCTAGGAGCATCTCATTTGCTCGCGGATAATTTACATGGTAATACTGCTTTGCATTGGGCTATTATAGCTGAGAATAGTACAGCGATATCAACGCTAGTCCATCATGGTGCATCTTTGGACCGACCTAATGTTCTATATGAAACACCAATGACATTATTGGATCGTCATATTGGTGCTGCCTGGTTAGGACATAAAATCAGTCAAGAAATCAGAGAAAAACAAGGCAGAACACGAATATGGTGTAGGGATAAGGTATGCACTCTAATTGTTTTTATCTAATTTCGTTTTTTAAAGTTATATTTCTTGCAGAGAGTACGCTGGTATTGTATGGTCAGTACACCATTTATAGTTTTTTATCTCATTGGAATGATTTTTCAAAGTGGATTGGATTATCTAATAAAAATAGGTGCCTTTATCTCTCTTTATATAGCACTGTATTTAGCTAATCATTTTATCTTTGATGAACGATTATTTCATATTATACCAATGTCAATCTATTTGGCTACAAAGGTGAGTATTCAAAAGGACATATCATATTTAATATTAATAGACCCTTTATATTAAAGTCTTAGAATTAAATAATGTTATAAATCTGTGTAGAGAGAAGTGACTGAATTATATCAGATATCAACTTTTACATAACTGATACAAGTGACTTATCACGATATATATTAGATACAACAAGTGCCTTATCACAAAACACATGAAAGATAAATTAATATTATTGAAAATAGCACAAAGATTTAATGTTCTTTCAATAACTTTTTACTTTATATGTAACTTGTGTAACATTAGCATTTTCATAATCAGAATCTTTTAAGATCATTTGTTACAGATGTGGATATATATAACATGGATATTTTGGCTAGGCATACATGCTGCATGGTATTTATGGTTACTATTAGTAGGTGGATCTGTACCACTCTGGATATGTTTCTTACAATCCTGGAGAGGTGATCCAGGTGTAATTACAGCTACACACGAGGATAAGTTAAATGTAACTGTCTGTATATTACGATTACATTATCTGTAGATGAAGTGTATTTTTCAATTTTTTATTGTTTTCAGACAATTATAGAATTAGCAGAGTCTGGTGGTTTTGAACCACAATCATTTTGCAGCAGTTGCTTGATTAGAAGACCTATGAGATCTAAACATTGTTCTACGTGTGATCGATGCGTTGCACGCTTTGATCATCATTGCCCTTGGATTAATAATTGCATTGGTATGTTAAAAAACTTATGTGGAAGATGGTTTTATTATGTTAATAACATATATAACTAGTACAGTTTCAAATTGCATTAGCTTTAGACAATCTAATTTCAAATAGCGCAGTTGTACTTACAATTTTTAACATCCGTTTTTTCTTTTTAAAAACTTAGGTGCGCATAATCACAAGTATTTTCTGGGATTTTTAGCATCATTATTAGGCCTCTGTATTGTTATTTTATCCGCTAGTGCACAGTATTGGCAATTTGAGTGTTGGACAAATTTAACAAAAGGACATACCGCTGATAATTATTTAGTTACTACGGCTACATGCGATGCTTGGGTAATGTGGGTTGCAGCAAATACGGCCCTTCATTTCTTTTGGGTCGGCACGCTACTTGCGTGTCAATGTTATCAGGTTTATTATCTCTTTTATGTCTATATAACCAAACGAGTTACGACAATTTATTTTCTCACCGTAATATATATTTTTTATTTACTAGATTATGGTTCTTGGAATGACAACAAACGAACGTATGAATGCGGGACGTTATGCACATTTCAAACAAGGGAATCCTTTCCATCGTGGTGCTCTTCAGAATGCGGCTGATTTTTGTAATTTAAGCTTCTGTGGAGTAAAAGCAAAGCCCAGCTCAGACTGGTTACATAGTTTCGATCATAAACAGAGCATCGAAAAGTTGCCTCTACTTGCTACGAAAGACAACTTCCAATATATTTAGAATTTTTCTTAAGGGTCGCAGAACTGTCATGGAAGATAATGTAATTTTGCCATCAGAAGCTAACATAGTGTGTCATATCATTTGCGTCTGGAGCATACTTCTGAATTACCAAAGAGTTACTACAGAATTGGAAGTGACTTTTAAGGAAGGTAGTGATTTTGCATATACAGATTTAAATTGCATAATATAAGTAATTTCTTACATTTAATGAAATACAAATTTTAACATTCGTCTACCGTAAAAGACTGTTCTACGACGTAAGTATGCATATCCCACATTTGTGTACTCTTCGTTTCAAATACGAAACAGAAGAACACGTTGCACAAGTACTTTGACTCTATTTTTACAACAAATTATGAACCAAGATTCCTTTTTGTCTTCGTATATTATCCCTACAGTTCACTTCTTACTTTCGATAAACGAAATGCTAACATAATTGATTAAAACGTAGTTTACATCGCATTGTAAATATCTATACTTTTCATGGAATTGTAACGTCACAAAACATGAATACGTTAATATTTTCTTTTTTTCAATTACAAGTTTTTAAGTTTACTTTAGATGTTGTAAATTCCAACGAGTATCAGATTTAATCCATAAATAATTTATTTGTATAAGTACAATTCTGATCATGTTGGAAAACAGTAATATCTTTATACAAAAAAAAAGCCATGACAGTCAGTTGTGTAAGATTATTATATAATCGACATTATTTATTACAATTATTTGTACTTTGTAGTTTTTGTTGTTCATGATAGAAACATGGGTATTCATATTAAATTTGAACAAAATTCAGAGTATGTAAAAAAGTTATTAAAAGGTATTACTAACGAAAAGTATGGCATATTTATATTTAGTAATTAATGGATCAATTTCAATCCAAAAAATAAATCAAACGTTGTGCAACATTATTGTAAAGTAAAATTACATTGCATATTATTGTTGGCAATTTAATCCGTTTTTTCGTACTTATGAATAAGTTTACCTGACTTAAGTGCCATGCTTGTACTCTTCAAAAGACATGCGTATACTATACGTATTTACACTCGTATATATATATATATATAAGTATTTATTTATGCTCTTTGTAAGATTTGATTAATGTTGTCTGTTGTATCTAATCTATTACTACATTATGTAAAAACCATTTTAAACGATAGCAATATAGGATAGTCTATAACAATTGTTTATAATGTCTGTTTTAATAGATGTCATACTTTGATAATGTCATCAATTTCAAAAAATTATATTATTATGCGTAGAAATACCAAATATAAAATAAGAGAGGAGCCTGATACATTTTTGTACAATTACAATGTGTAACGACAGTTACTAATAGAAAATAATTGTGAGATGTTACTTTACATTCCAGAAACGTACTTCAGTATATAACTGTGAATTTCTTTTTCGTCTATAACGTTAGCGTGTGATTAAAAATGTATGCTCATGCTTTTAATTCGTTTGTCAGCATCATTGACATGCGTAAACAATTGGAGTGCACTGTTAAGGTTGCAAGTGCTATGTCAATTCCACTTTCTAACATTCTTAGTCGTAATTATCAAATACTAATACTATGAAAGTTGTGTTGCGCGCACAATTAAAAAAGGAAAGCAGACATTTACAATTGATTGCATCCTTAACAGGATAGGACTCAATTTAATTTTATTAAGATATAATTTAAAATAAAAGCCCATGTTACGAATATTTTCGTCAATGATCCCGTTTAACCAGTTATTAAGTATAAGTATTAAATACTCAAGCTAAAGAGAGTGCATGTGTTTTTTACATTGCATTCCCAATAGGTGCCTAAATATCCAATTATGTATATTACCTTATATGAATTTATAAAAAAGACACTCTGTGGATCGATCAAAAGTGGTTTAGGAATACTTTAAATTTAAGTTTTTATTCGTTAAGTAATCTTCAATATGTTCCGAATAATTAAGCATAGACGAATGCCGTGTCATAGTTTATTAATTTTATCTGCGTAACAATCGAAGATAATGATTAGATCATTTCATCAACTGTATTATTAGATTCTTCGAGTTTACGTTATAGTAACAGTTTATATGCAAATCATTTAATTTCACTATGTATATAACTGAACTTAATTTTAGTTTGATAATTTAACAATTTTCTTCGAAAGTCTTTGATATAAGGATACGCATGTACAAGACAAAATTAATATTTGGTACATTTATCCAACTCTCATTTATTAAAAACGAGATTTCAATTTTGATTGCTTGTACAGAATGTTACGACGAGGTGTTTGTACAAAACATTGATACATACATATGTAATATTATATAATATATAGAATCGACCGTGCGATGATATTAAAGAATGAATACTCTATGTCAGAATTACTACAAGAAACACGACGCGTATAAATATTATAAATACAAATGTTAGTTAGATGTAATTACTTGATAACAAACTATTAATTACTTATAGAATGAATGTGTTAATTAAGTCAAGCATATAATTTCTCTCGAATGTATGGTATACGTTTAATATTTATTCATATTTCCAATCTAGTCCAATTGATATTAAGGTAAACTTGTATGTAGATTATGTTTACTTCCTATGAGTGACAAGACAAAGTCGATTTATGTATAACAAGCAATTTCTCTCGTTTTTCAAAGTGAGTGAGTCGGAAACAAAAGAAGGATTGTGTAGTTAATGATGCAATATCAACGAATACAAGCATTGAAAAACTGTATTATAACATTTTGAGAAACATACAACTAAGAAATAGATAAATACAAGACAGGAAAGTTTTTATAATAATTAACATTTTTAAACATTTAATTTGTAAATTGCAAGAATTGTTTGCTTCGAAAATGTATAAGGAAGTTGAATTAATGAATTAAATATGCAGATTAAGATTTGAAAAAAAGCAGATATTTAGAAATACGTGAGCATTTGAACGTTTAGATTCTAGTTAATCTAGTTTAGATTCTAGTTAAGTTTTTCGTGAAAAACGATTAAATATAGTTGTAAAAACTTTTTGTCTGACTTGTTACGACTTTGAAAAATTATGGAACTCCTCGCAAACATAGATCAGTTTACAGCTGTTGTATCGAATCATATTAGGCTAATTATAACACTTTACTTCTGATTCAATCAATGTAAATAATAATCTTTTACTTCTAACGGCGTTTTAAGAACAAATAAAGTTTAAAAAATCAAAGTATCGGAGATGTAAACATTCTTGGTAATTAATTGCAAAATGCAATTATAGTTACTATACGTTGTATAACAAATAAAAAAAAAATATATATATATATAAATGATTAATTTATCGATTATTATTGTTTTACTATTTACATTTTGGTTCGATTAGCGAAATATATTTTTGTGAATTTTTTTCTTTTAAAGAATTCGAATTTACCAAATTATCGAGCATTGAATATTGCCAACAGTCAAAGGATCACAAATAATTATGGCATTGCAAACATATGAATGTAATTAAATGTTCTAGTTGCTGTCACTTGACAGTTTAATTTTGTTTTAATTCGTGTTACGTTAATTTCAAGTTTTATTAAATTTCTTTTCAAGAAATGTGTTTATCATGGTTTCTGGAGGAGATTGTTCATGTACAGATGCAACAGAATCTTCTAACATAACATCTCTGCAGACAGAACCTACTTATTCGGTTAATACCAATGTTAAGGAACCTCTTTGTGATCCTGTGAATAGAGAGGACGATCCTTTTCAACAACTTAACTGTAGGTACCACCAGGAATTTAATCATTTAAACAGCTAGAATTCAGCTATAAATATCGCACTTATTAAGTTAAAGACTGTAAATGTCGAGAGATACATTCAGCTGTACATCACGGAGCATCTCTGGATCCTTACAAGAAAGATTTACCAAAAGAGAAGAGTTCCGTGGAGCCGTCTTCAAATCCATGTTTATGTCACGGTCACAAGATGTAATACAAGTATTTCCATTCTATTTAACAATTATTAATTAACCATATTTTTTACCTTCTAGCAGAACTTATACTTTACCTTTGAAGTACAGAGATGGTAATTACATCAGCCTCTTAAATTATTTATCCTATCATTAACAAGGTGACTTCTTTGATTTTTGTTTTATATTTGCAAATCTTATGCATTCTTTATTAATTTAAACACAATGCGTTTAATATCATTTATTTTAGTTAATATAATATAAATGCTTTGCTGATTCTTTTTTTTTTTTTGATCTATTTCCATTTCACTCGAAATATAATTTTTTCAGATAAATCACGACTATTTTGGTGTCCCTTTAAGTGGAAGTGGCCAAGGAAGGAATACTTAGAAAGTAAAGACAAATCATACAAAGTGAAATTAACACCAAAGAAATGTCCCCATTATGCGGAGGTAGATCACAATATACACATTAATAGAATAACATTATTTTATTTTTCCTTTTATTCTTAAGTACGAACATTAAATATAAAAAGTATATAAACAATTGGTATACTTAATGCGGATAACAATGCACTTCATTTAGCCCTTCATGTGCTGTGAAATATCAGAAGGGATACCAAATAAAAAGAAACACGACGCGCCAGAATCAGTCGATACACCACCAAAGACGGAAAAGAAAAAAGTGGAAGTAACTGAGAAAATTGACATCTATTATTTCGATCATGGGAACTCTGCGTAGGTACAACCATATATTTCAATAGATTTCTTTTTATCATTTATAATTTTTATTATGCAGGCAATTGCTCTTACATAATCGTTCGATTTTATATCGTCTAAGAACAAAAACCAGAAAAATACAAGCATTTAGTTTCCAAATATGATAATTAAACTTAAAAATTTAAGATTTTTCAATTCTTAGATTCTAATCAAAATGTTATCGTTAAAAACATATATATAAAAAAAAATAATAAATACAAAAAACAAAGTTTATATATATCATCGTTAAGAAATTTAAAAAAGCAACTTTGACCATCACGTTAGCTATTTTACAGTCGTACAGGTTCGTTAAAACGTTAAGATCCTTCACAATCTTCACAGATATTATCAAACGACGGATTCACCGCCGATATTAGCGACCGAGAAATGCGCCGAGAAAACCGACCAAGCAGCGACTCGCTTTTGGGCCGAGATATTTGGGACTATTCATATCGGCACTGCTTTCATCACAGCGTTTATTCTACAATTGGTTCGATTTATACTTTACAGTATAATCCGTCCACTGACAGTGGGCATCTTGCAATTGTTGGCGGACTATTTTATAAAACCCCTATTGTCGATTGTGTTCAATGCCCTGATACAGCCTGTATTGATATTGTTATACAATATTGCAACGTCTTTCAAGGATCTTTGCGAGCCTATCGCAGAAGCGATAGGGTTGTTCCTACGGGAGATTGCACACGTGTGTGCGGCGATTCGAATCGTCGAGGTGAAACAGGGTACCGCTCCCTCGGTTGCTTGCACTTGATGATCGAATAGAAGAAAACGCGAATTCTCAATGACGAAGAAGGGAATAAGGTACCAAACTCGTAATCCCTTCTTACGACTCGTAAAAAAATAGCACCATGCAAACGTTGGTTTAGGGAAGTTGCTTCGGAATTGCTTCTGTTTCCAAACTATTTTAATATTATACCTCTCTACCCTGTACTGTATCTGTTTTTCATTGTTCAAGGTTCAGAGATGAAAAAAGGACGACTTATTATATCTAGGTGATTGACATTATCTTGGTATTTGAACGATTATGAGGGAATCGAGGTAAAACTGAACCGTGATTAAGTAGAGTAAAACAAATCTAACCCATTAAGATCCAAGTGTGTTTGTTAAGTACAGGCCTTCCTATTAGGCATTGTTATTTAGAATATTTACGAGGCCATATATAAAAAGAAGGAAAAACGTTGCGTTCTCTTGAACTTGCGAGATTCCAAAACTCTTTAGACAGTAGATATTGTATCGACTTAAAAAAGGATTTTGTTGGATCCCAAAGGGTTAAGAAATAACTAAATCCTTTTATCACATGTGCTTATAAAAAAGAAACTTAATATAAAGCGTAATTTGTGCGTATGAATGGTCACGTCAAGCAAATTATAAACTTCATCCGTTGACCTTCCGTAGACGATGATAAATTATCTGGATCATCGATTCGAGAAGGCATTGTCCCAGGATACAATGATGTGAACTGTAGAAGATTCGGAAACAGCTCGGTAGCAGCTGTTCGAGTTTCAACGAATATAACACATGCCTTAACACCAGGTATATATTTGGTATTATTTAAACTTTACAATATTATCATCAGTTTCATTCATTTTGTTATTTTTTGCTTTTTTTCTTTCTTTTTTTGTTTTTACAGAACAAATTATCCTCTTATAGCAACTAACTTTGTCAATAATAATTAATAATCATCCTTCGTCTCTTTCGTATATCTTACTGTTTAATAAATTATGTACAATCTCACAAACAACAAACGGAGGAACCTAATTACATCATGTAGTTGTTCACACTTCGCTATGTACAGGTACTACTTGGTTTTTACAGAATTGCGCTTTCGCTCCACCTGCGTATGTAGTCGTTAATGCTTAAACTCTGTCGTTCGCATATTCTATTTAAAAAAAAACAAAATAGAAAAGAGAAAGAGAGAGGAGGGGAGAGAAATAGCAAGAGAAAGAGAAAAAAGAGAAAGTCAGAGAAGGGAAAGAATAAGGAAAGAAATAAAACGCCTATCGTCACCTAGTCTCAGGAACTGCAACCTCTTGCTTTCTGTGCATCGCGATCTAGGTGGTTGTGGTCGGAGTCTCCTGGATGGCTAAGGTCTGTGATGAAGGCGCTGATGATGATGTCGAGTCACCTGCAATTACGTGGTCATTCTTAGTAAATGGTAATTTAAAACGCATTAAAAAACGTTATATCATTTTAAGTATATGGAAATTCACGCGTCGAATATTTTTGCAGGTGCGCGCGAAATAAAATATTCGAGTGTTTTATCAAGTTATAAATGTATAAACAACGACTGCACCGAGACTATCTATCCGATAAAAGCGTTAAAAGGATCCAATAATTCCATCAATGAATCGAAGAAATATCCTTTTTATGATGAACGTATCAAAATGGCTACGCGTTCGAAGCTTATCGTTTTGTCTGTGGTTAATCGAGCGACTGTTCTACGTAATATCGTGAGATTTTAGTAGGTCGTATCATTCGTAACGCTAATGTTTCTTCTTAAACCGTGGTAATCCTATTATGATAATATAACGTTCCCGAGTATTACATAATAATATCGATCTCGGTAGGTAAAGCTTACCCAAGAGGGCAGCTTCTAAGTCTCCTAAGATCTCCGTTTCCTTGGGATCGATAAGGTTGAAGCGTTGATTAAGGAGCGTGAGGTGGGCAAATACACAATTGAGGTGAGCGTGCAACCCCAAGAGTGCTACCTCTCTGAAGTGGCAGTGGTAAATGTGTGCCACCACATGGTACAGTAGCCGCAGGATCTTACGCACTATCGATTCGAACGAGCTAGGAAATTCATTTGCTGAAACATTCAGGAAACGAACCAATTAATACGATTATGGTTTCGTCTGCATATCGGGTCCTGTGAAACCTTGATACCACTCAATGTACTTAACTACTCGACTTCTGACTGCGTGTCGCTGTAAATATAGCTTTATACTCTACTCTGTTTATTTATTTTTCAAATGATAGTTTATTGGATATTCTAAAACATGAACTACGTGAATATTAGTGCGCCGTTAGCCTTCTTACAATTTGAAGAAAATGTATTTAGATGCGACGCTATAGATAATGGTAAATTGTACGTTAACGGTGTGTCACGACTATTTAGTCGCCGCCGTGGCAAGGTAAAACAGATAACTTACCATATTTCGTAGGAAATATAGTTTCGTCACTAACGGTGCGTTGTGTAAAAGTCATAACATAATCTATATATTGTGGCGCTGCCACTCTCGTTTTCTTCCCTTTCTCATCAAACCACAGATAAGTTCTGAAACGATAAGAAGGCGAATTACATGAGTGCGTAATAACACCCGGCGGAAATGGTAGAAATGATAAAAATAAAGGAAAAGGAAACAGATCGAGGGCAAGTAGAAAACTGTTCAAAGAATAAATCCTTCCTCGTTTTTTCTACCTTTTCTTCCTTTCTTTTATTTCTTTTCTGGGTCAGGGCAAGCATTATATTTATCGTGGACGTTCGAAGTAGATTTTGAAAGCGGATAATGTAGAATTTACTAAGGATTACTATCCGAGATAATTTATCTATTTACTATATGATACATTATTTATTGGTGAAATTTACCTGTGCCGTGAATTTCTTATTTAGAGACTGTGGAAATTAATGCTATAACGCGGAATCTTTTTAAATAGTACATACAGTTCAGTGAACAAAAATTCTTAATAAACATAGGAATATACTGTTTAACTTTTTAAATACTAAAATTACGAATTTGTTATTTTTCTAAAAAGTTACATCGGTACAGATATTGTAGAATAACTTATAGGTGTATATATATAATAACAAATGTCCTAAATTAGTTTCATTTCCATTTTTTACGATATCGATATTCATCCTATCTTTTTTATTTATATCCGATTCTATTTCTATCATCGAGCATAGGCCTAGTTAAAAAAAGCTGTCAACGATCACACGTTATAAACTTTAATTAAGGTTAACACCTCCAGTCATGGAGGAGCAATCTGATGGATTAGCGCGTGGATCAATTTGTTGGACGGCATGTATCGTGATTACTAGAACGTCTTGCATACATCGATGAAACGAAAAAGAGAAAGGTAGCTGTATTAATCAAATAGTAGGAAAAATTTCAATGAACTTAATTGGTAAAATATTGTACTGGAACCGTGTGTTTAGTTAACTTTATAGAACATGATAGTTGTAAAATTATGAAATAGAGCATCAACTTTCAATTTATAAGAAGAATCTGTTACCTCGATATTGAATTAATTTTGTATTATTGATTTTTATTATACGTCATCTATGATTATTCATGTTCATAAACAAGATTTTTTAACTGAATACAATGTAAATAACATAATCTCTTAACGTAATATCGATTCGTACAATTTATTTACATTCAACGACTTTTACTGCTTCGACTTATCCAAAAATCGTTCGATGTACATTCTATTTATCCCCTCGATAGTGCACGTCCAAAATCAATTGACCACTGAAGACCATTGAGGAGTGCTTGTTCAGCCATAGCGTTTAACTACTTTGTCGCTGTATCTCTTAATTTTTTCTCGCTGCGTTTACCTTATTTTTACGATCCTTTGCCTCTTTTATTTTATTAGTAATTTAATGCGATAGATAAAAAATTCAATTCAATTGCTCAGAACTAAAAACCTTAAGATTGCAAGAATTATAAGTTAGTTTGTTGGATCAACGTACGATTATTGTTCGTACGATACGCACCTTAAGCCAGGACCGGTCATATCGGGACAGCCCGTCATCGTGCAGAACTCGGATATCGTTCCATAAACGAGATTGATGTGATCGAATAGTGCGAGAGTATGAGAGGCCAACCATTCGTTGTAGTCCAAACCGGGTGGTAAATCGACCAGCATCCTCAGGTCCAGCTCTGGCAGCTGCCTTTCAAGGGCCGCCTCCTCGAGGTACAATTTCGGATCCTCTGTAGTTCCCGCATCCTTCTCCTTTCGTCGGGCTTTTCTACGAATAGCGTGAAATCGCTCGTTTAGTTTCTCTTTGACCCTCCATCGCACAACCTGCTACCAATTGCCCAAGTAATAAAGCATATTATTGCTCAGCGTAAGGGTTTCGTGTGTCGCGACCGATCTAGCCGAATATCGATCTCAGAATGGTACCTGTGAGTGGTGATGTGGCATTAAAGAAGAAGGATTTGTAAGAGGAATTTTTCGCTAGTTTTAAATCATAGTATTAGTCGAGGATTATTATAATTGAAAAGTAGACTGAATAACGTTTTTGTTCGTGTTCGGCATTATTACGAAAAAATATGGTAATTCGGTTTATAATCCGGAAAGGTGAATCGTGTTCAATGTTATCGAGGAAGTGTGAGAGTGCGGGTTGGAAAATTGTGTTTCGATATGGTGAGGGATGGATGATACGCTGTCCTCGTATGTGAAAAATGACGAATGGAAAATATTGGTTTCATTGTCGGGGGTGTCAATATAAATAGTCCTTTGCTTATTGTTCATTTAATGACGCGAAATTGCACGGTTGGCGTTACAAATATTTGATTTTACTGTTAATAAAATTGCTGGTGATTACATTACAATGTTTTCTTCTCTTATCTAACGAGATCATCGAAGCTGGTAAAAATTAACAGACCTGAGAAAGAAATTCCAAACAGTCCATCGTGCCCAAAAGCACGTTCGGTCGAACCTAACGGCGAAATTTCTCATTTCGAATCGATGACATCCTCCACTGTCATGTTCACCACGATTATACATCACGATTACACAAAAACCGTGTAAAGGACAACCGTGCTTTTTGCGGTAAAAATTCTTCTAATGGAAGCACCGAGGCCTGGCCGATGAAAGAAAGCGGTGATAACGCATTTTGCGAGCCTCTTCAGAACCAGAAGAGTCAAACGAAGAAAAGTAGGTACATGGAAGAGGGATGCAGCCGCGAATTCGACGTCTCGTTACAAATGACTCCTTGGATCTGTGTTTCGAGCACGCGTTATCGGCGTACTGATCGACGAGCTGAACGGATCTAGAGCACGAGAAATACTCGAGGGAGAGAGAAGAGAACGATAGTCGAGGATCGTTTTCGAGAGATCGCCACGCGAGAAACTTTAACTTGCTGCACGCACATTCAGAGATACGGGAATAGAAATCGTGCGCTCTTTTTGCCGGATTTATCGACTCCCACTAGTTTTCCGTTTTAAAGTAGTTTTATGTACTATCGGTTGCTCCAGTAAACTGCGAGTTGAGTGCTTTCATACGATAAAAAGAGAATTGTTTATCAAAAGCCAGCAAGTATTTACCATTGAATATGTTATGAATGTAGAGATTATTACCAACTGCAGTTCACTGATTACGTTTTCATCGCGAGTGCAAGTTGTTGGACCAATTACATTTCTTCTTGTACAATTTTGTTTGTTTTCAGATTATTATTTGACAAGACACGCGATATCGTATTCACTTTTTACAGCATTGCATATTTCGAATAAAGTAATCGATTAATTAATAAAGTAATTAAAACTATTGCTCACTGTCGAGGAATCCCGCATTTCGTCTTATATTTTACATCATTTCCTTGACTTGCAGTTTTTAATTGTATATTTATACATATACCTTTACACAGAGATAAATCGAATGGAAATTGGATGCAAATGATACGAATCTTCAGGACCAAAATTTAAACCAATTTCACTTGGAAATGCGACCAACAACCCAGTTCGTTGTATGAATGTCGCTAATGGCTGAAAGCTCCATAATTGAAGTAGTGCAAAATCCATTTTCACCATGCAACCGTAAATGTTACTCATTTCACGTATAATTCCACAGAAGTACGAGCTATTTCTATGCCTTATATATAGTATATATGTTCATACAGAACACTGCGGATGACACGAATGTTCTACAATTTCGACTCACAGTTACCAAAGTCATTAAGGTCAAAGACAATTATTACGCGTTACTACGTATTATATTACGTTAACAATTTCAGAAACGTTAAATCTATTCCGCACAGAACACTGTCTGGTTGAAGGTGGCCCGAAGCCAGGCTTCTCTTCCGATTCTTAATTAACGTCAAATTTGAATTATACAACGAAAGTTGTATATTTACAGAGAAAGGCGACGTTCGTTCGTTGGCGAAATTTCGGGCAGCGAATGTTAACAGCCATCGCTGCACAAACGGGTTAGGTAGCGGTAGACGGTCTCGAGGCTGAGATTACGCGAACACGAATGAACGTTGCGTCCGCATGAAATACGAGCCGTTTCGGTAGGTGGTGTATCGTGCTCGATTGCAGCCCACCGCAAGCATTAATGCACAAACATCTTGCACTCTGTTCATCTCGGCTCAGGGTTACAGCCGCCTGGTCTGCCTTAATAACGAACAACGAAGTTCGCCACGGCCTCTAGCTTTCTACGATCCTCGTTTTACCGAAGGTTACGTTCCGTTTGTATTTGTAGGCACAATGTATTTGTCAACCAGCGCGCGAAATTACCCGCTCGAAGCCAATGCATACGTATTCGGTTAATTACCGCTGAAAAAAAAACACCGCCAGGACAAAACGGGAAAACTTGCAACCAGTTGTTATTCAGTGGGATCAAACGTTCGAAACACTGCGCTTGTCTCACCGCGTGTTATTTCGATAGACGTGATTCGATTAGGCAATCGTTTCTGGTTTTTGTTTCGTGTTTTGTGGTAGCGTAGCCCCTTTGTTTCTTTGTTTTCTTCTTTTTTTGTTTTTTTTCTGTGAGAAAATTAGAATTGATAATAATAGACTTACAACGTTTTATCGTAAATGGAAGGTAAGAATGAGTAGTAAGGTGATATAGTGTTCAATGAAATGCAATATGGGCTCTAATGTTTAATAAGATGTAATCTAGGGTCTTTGGTATGAAATTAAGTTTCCACGTAGTAATACGTTGTCTTGGAAGTTACAGTTAAAGATTATCTAAATTGGTATACCTTTCTTTAAATATGAAACAGTACCGTGTTCTTCCTGTTCCGAAGGAGAGGAATTTTATTTATACCATATTATAAGACCGTCCCTTTTGTAAAAGCTGCTAATCGCTAATATAATACTGTTGTATATTCGATGAACAAACGCGAGATCGTAAGTTGCCAATATAGTACTACATTTCTATCGTAAGACTCGTGTCGCAATGCGAGAACCAAGAGAAATGGCTATGACCTTGTTTGTCTTCGTCATAGATATATTATACGATTGGCGAGGTCTTAAAACAGCTTATTTAGCTTGCAATTCGTGGAACGATTTGATGTTTGCAAATATCGAAATCTCTATGATAGCAAATATTTTAATGCAAAACATAGCGAATATAAACGTCGCTGAACCGAGCTGACAGGGCTTTTAGAACTCGAGAGAAAAAATTAACTTCTGGAAATTAATATTTAACACGATATTCTCACTTTTTTGCATAAGTCTGACAAACTTTCTACGCGATCAAAATTTCGACGCGAGACCACAAGATCGTTCTTGTTTGGTAGTATTTCATTAATCTGGAAAGCATCGATTACCGCGCAAACAGCAATAAGCGAGTCGTGAAGCATGGTTTGCGACACATTTTAGATTAGGTATTATTTCGCACGTTGCATCTTTGATTATAGGGCGCGTGGCATGTGATTCGCCTGAAATTACATTCCATTGATTTCGGTATGAATGAAGACTAATTATCGAGCTGGTAGTCACTGGCACGCGACGTTATTCAGCGCTGGTCATTTTAAATGATCTATTGATATGTTATCAGGCGACTGATTTATGCGAACGACGAAATAATCGATCTTAAAAAATATTCCGATGATACTCGATATTCGATGATAACTAAAATAAATAAATAGCCTAAGGAACGAAAGATGATGAAAAAAGTAAAATAACGTTCGTAGTAATTTACAATGTAGATATAGTATATTGATTTTATCACGATAAAACAATTTGCAAATGTAATTGAGGAAGGAGAGATAATAAACCTTATTTCTCTGTTTGGGTTACTTGGAGCAGAATAGCGAGACGTTTCACAGAACAGGTCTGAGGTTTCAAGCGAAGAATAGGTTTTCATTAACGCGCATTTTGAACTCGTAATTATATTTTGAGCATTTATTATGCGCGAAGAAAGGCAAAACGGAAGCTGGCCACAAACTATTCCACGGACGATCTCTTTTGATTTCTATAACCTCGATTCTGAATGAATTATTACCGCGAACCGCTTGGAAATCTGCTTTGCATAATGCGCTCCATGCATTCTTTTGGCCGCTGTATTTTTTCCACATAAATTTCCACAACGATAAAAATATTTCTATAAACTAATAATTCGTACATATTCTGGTACCTTTGTCATCTCTGTTCGAACCATGATATAAATGTCGAGTAATCTGTTAAAAAAAGAAATGGCCGAAGGTGATCGATATGAAACGAAAGAGTAAAATCGGAAGAACGTACTATATACCGGTACGTGGGTGGAAAACAAATTAAAGGGCAGCGTGTAACTCAAAAAAGCAATTTCATTCCCGGCATGAAGGACAATATTATGTTGGCCTAAATGCACTTTGTTCGAAAAGTCTCTCTTTGCCGTGATTTTCCCCGACGTTTCTCCTGCTACCCATCCTCTTGCATACATCGTCAGCTCCCGCGGCGAATTTTGGAACACATTCAAGCTCATTAGCCTGGTATCGCTAATACTACCGGCAATATGTTCCTACAACGGCACCGCATTCGCGTCGAATTCTCTCCTTGATAGTTACGCGTAATGAGGATATCAAGTGGGAAAAGATCGATAACAAAGTATCGTACGTATAATGTGGTGGTTCTCGAAATCCACAGCCAAGGTTAATTTTATTATACCGTTACGATAAAACGTCTTTGAAAGTAAAGATCCACCGTAGCAGAGTAGCGTATATTCCTACAACATGTTACTTTATTAAATTGTTTGCAACAAGAATTACAAACATTGCGATCTAATATTCGAAATTACGTACAATCGTCGTCTACTAATACATACTCCGCTATCTGATACTTATTTGAACACGTCGAATAAACTTTTCTTGAAAAAAAAGCTATGGCTGATGTTCACGGAAAAACGTTTCACTCGGAAGTAGACTAAATAGTCAACCGAAAGTGAAGTGCAGGAAGGTAAACTCGCACACGGTTTTCCGACAATCGCTAGAGCCGAGCGAGCTTGTTTCGAAATGTGCACTCACGAGAAGAGGCGATGCACTTGTGGCCGCCTCTTCTTCTGTCCGCTCGGATGTCTCGTAATTAGCAAGTTTCCATCCGGCAGCCCCGGAAATTTCACGATGCTTCCTAACTTAAACCGAAAAATCAAACTCGTGGTTTAATGTAAGTTACACACGCACGGTAAACTGGACGGCAAACGAAATCGTTTTAACGTTGATTGAAATTCATCTGCAATTTTAATCCTGACACCGGTAGAGACGTATTTTAGTTTAAGAGTAAATGCATTAATCCCATCCTAATCTAGGGTAAGCTACCTTAACCGAAAGGAATTTAACATACACTTGTTCCAAGGTTATCCAAATATAATTCAAAACTGAATTCAATTTAATTCGTCCTAATTGAATCTAAACGAGACGAATCTAACCTTAATTCAATTTCACTTTACCTAATAAATGTCTTTTAACGTCACGCGACTCGGAAGTTACATAAACTACTCTATTTATAAGAAGAAAAATTGTAATTGTAATTTCACCTCTTTTTTTTTTAATGAAGCGTATCGTCTAATTCTATCTATAAACAGAAAAATTATAATTGTAATTTTATCTTTTTAAAAGAAGTTCGTCGGTCAACCAAACATTTACGAAACTAAATAACATTAAGAAAAACGAGAAACCTACTCAACTGTTACTTTAATTCCAACCTCAGCATAATACCTAAAAATATTCTCTGCTTCGACTTGCGTTTAATTATAATTTATATTATGTATTTCTTCAAATTAGATACGGATCGACTGTGCTTCGATAAAATCAAGGTCCCTGAAACTTCGCCAAACGATAAAATATATGCCCAACTGTCGAACGATAACGTGTGTTCCGTACGTGTTAATTAACTTTTAGTAAAGCAGAGTCGAGGCAACTTGTTTCGATTCTCGATCCAACAATCCTTTAATCCACGTTTAACTACAATGGTGGCCATGTTATAACTTGGATCTAACTGCCAATAGTCTCCAAACTATTTCGTATAATACCGACAATAAGTATACGATTCGAATTATTCGAGTTATTTCGGCGAGGAACGAATTTACTTGTAAAAATAACGTGTGCACGAAGATGATATTTTTTATAATTAAATTGCACGTTAAATATTTTCATTAAAACCAACAGCGTCAATTTTTAACATGTCGCGAGATAAATTCCTAATAAGGTCGTGGGAAAATTCTGCGATGTATTTTTAATTGAAACCTGTGATTCATTTATCAACGTTGCGACAAGACGCGAGTCCGCTCTTTGAATGAAAACGATGTTACTTTTTAATTAGAATTCACGGTTTCTGCCATGACGATGATGTTATTACACCAGCGCTGGAACCTCTGGTTGCCTGCGAATTTCAGGCATATTTTAAAACGTAGTTAATCGACTGGTTTTCTAACTGTGAGAAACGAGATAATTTGATCAGAATTTTACTTCTGCTTGTTACTGTAGCTGCGGATGGAGTTTGCGTTATTTAAGGAGGGTACTGACATAAGCAAGACGGTTCTACTAACACGTCATCTATAATTTTTCATCCTTAAAAATTTAACGCCTAAAGGACAGTTCTTGAAAGAGATACGCTTCTTCCTTTCATATCCAATTGTATAACTTAAATTGAATAGATTAGGATCAAATAAGAGAAAATCGACGAGCTTCCCTCAAATAGGAAAATATTTTTTCACGGTCGAATTTAGAACAAAGACGAAGACAAAGACAGCGTTACGACTTGCAAACTCGTCGATATCACAGTTAACCCATGTTCTACATTCTAATTGCGCTTCATGAGCAACGACTGCTAATCACATTGTGCACAGAACATTACATCTTTAATCGACTAGCACCGGTTGGCTAATCAGATTAACGAATTATCGGATTTGTACAGGAGCAAATGGTCTTTACGAATAGCTCCATTCAATTCGCTTTTAATCTATCATTTGAGTCGTTGGTCGGACATTTTCTTATTGCCGTTTTCTTCGTTCTTCCTCTCCTAAGAACAAATGAAGCTTCTTCCCGGACAAAAGTTAATTGATTAAAGTTCCTTTATTCCCGCCGCATTTCTCGATCGAATCAATGCAATGACACGTGTTTTTTCACGCTCAACTTACAAACTTTGCTCGACTTCTGCTACGAAAACAGGAAATGAATCAACGTTTGATTAGAACCGAACGTAATCGATTCGTTTTTCTAGTTTCTTCTCTCTTCTTCTTTTAATTTCGATTTTGCATGTTTTTCTAAATCGCCAGATTCTAGGTCGTAGGATTCTAGGTCAACCGATGAAGTAGTTTATTTGATTTCTATGTTTTTCGAATGTGCTATAGATCTTCAAGGCTGCGGTGAATTTGATTAATGGTACATCATTGTTTGAGACAGGTTTTATCGTTAGACTTGACAATTTTGACCAGAATTCTTTGAAAAAAAATTGATGCAAGGTAAACATGTGTTACCTATTTATATCAAATAGAACTAGAAGTTAATTATGAGCACAGAATACTAATGATTATTTCGACAAATATTTCTGACGAAAAATCGTTTTTCAATGTCCAATCCTTTAGCGAATACAAATTTCAAAAGAAAGAAAAAGAGATTAGTTCGTACCTCTCAGAGACTTAATAGAGTACGTAGAGAATTGAGAGATAACAAATAATTGCAAATCACAAGAAAAAGTGAAATAAAAAAAGATCGTGAACTGTTGTTCGAGAGAAGTGGCGACGAGTGTTCGATGTTTTCACTTTGTATCTGAACTCTAACAAGGAATTGTGTAATCATTTTCCTGTTAGCCGCTAAAATGCTCTATTCGCATGCAGTATAACCAGAGAGCTACAAAATTCAGCCACGTCTACGCGGGTCAAAGCATCGGTCCTTTCCTCTATATTATAGAAGCTCATGCCACCGGAAAGAAGCTGCGTTTGTTTGGAAAAAACTGGCCGAACTTGCTCTTCCGAATCGATTTCGTTGACCATCCTCCGCTTTTCGCTCTTTCGTCATTTTCGTTATTGCCAGTTTTGACCAGATATCGCAAAACAATAAAACATCCAGTCGCCGCTAGAAACTACGACAGAGATGAAAATATCTGACTGCTCGAGGCCAACTTTTTATTAGTTTATCATCGTATCGAACATTCTTATCTCTTCATTTTTTTTTTTTTTATAATTGTCCATCTTTTTCTTTTTTAATTCAAAATTATTTGGGTCCGAAAGCTTAAAAGATCAATGGAGAAAAATGACGATAACTGAGACTCTTAAAATTCAGGTTTTCCTATACCTACCTTGTTCGAGATTTGTCGATCTAATTCCAGTCTATCTAATCCAGATGTCTTCTCACGTGATATATTAAAACAGAACTATGAAAACCAATAATATTTTATTGGCCTCGAGCGTTCAAAATATTTAATTTTCTTAACGATCCTTATCTCTACTCTATTTATCTAATGGAAAATCGTTCACTTAAACATTTTCTGGTAACTTCCACTAAATTCCTGTCGATCAAGATCGATCTGGACAATGTGAACGCTAGGTATATTTGAAAAATTCCATTCGACTTCAAACCTTAATAATATAAAATGCCGCCATAATAATGCGATTGGATTTTCTTGCGCGCTCTCTTTTTCCTGCTTAATCGCCACCGGCCACTGCTCAAGCGTGTTACCGACTTATCTTTCTTCGCCGGTTCTCGGTATATGTTGCAAGTATGTATTGCATTTATGCGAGTCAGAAAAACTTGCGTGTTCTAAATCTTTGAATGATGTATAGCAGTTCTTCTACACTGTTTGAAGATATTTCATTAAGTTCAACGTACGCTGTCGTCTGACTGTGGACTCACCATTTTGAATTTTATTATAACACTGATACGTGCAATGTAATTCTCTTGCATAGAGAGAACTAAAGAAAGGATACAATGATATTGCGTCTAAATCAATTTTGTAATGTTGCACAAATCAAAATTCCAGACACAAACAATTTTTATAACAAAATCTTGGAAAAGATCATTTATAAAAGATCACGCGTTTAACGTGATATTAGATTACAAGAAGCTCGTAACGATAATGCACGTTTATTGACGAAGTAACACACCTAACTTTCCAATTTTTAATATCGTGCAACAAGAAAGGTTCCCTTTCCCGAACGAACGTACTCCTATTTTCAGCTCTATTAAAATTTGTTTTCAGAGATTTTCAAAATTATTGGCTGCACTTTGATGTAATTTTTGATCTTTATGCCGAATAAGCGACGGATTCGAAATAGAAAAAAAAACCTGGAAATATATTATAACCTAGACCAGCAAAGCGTTAAACAATGAAAAATTCTCGATCTTCGATGCTCATTCAGAGAAGTACATATGTATGCCATGCAATAAAACATAACGAACGATCTTCAGCCGGCCATACAGAGAAATATATATATATATATAACAAGGTAGATGAAAAATCATGATACAATCGGAAGTAAGACAATTTTTTTCATAATAAAATAATTTCTTTTCATGAATTCGATGGTGGCATTATCCTATTTCCGGTTGCATCGCTGTTTCCTGTTAATCCTTCGTGCATAGTATAAAAATAAAAGACGTCGAGAGATAATATCTCAATAACTATGAAATTTACGTTTCATTATACTTTTTAATGTACGAAGTATTAAATACTTAATCTTTTAAAGATATTTCTGTTCTCTCGTATCATATGAATTATAATGAATTTTAATGTAAAATACCAAGACACGTTCATGCCAAAGCGAGCGTAATAATACAAAAATTTCTATTTTTTGTAGTCGTTGAGATGTTGACTCGCAACAGCTTTAATTTTACACCATGCATATGCAAAATGTCTCCAAAAGACGGACACTGGCTTGTCTTTGAATAAGAAATGCAATTTGCATCACAAAAAGCTGCGACAAACATTTAGATTAAAAAGATATCTCGATGAGAAGGCTAGTATGTTATATTTCACTGTTACATTCAAGCTAATAAAAATATGTTACGTAAAATTTGTCCGGGCGTAGTAGCCTTCTAACTATCGATATTTCGCTGGATAATGCAGGAATGTAGCGTTTAACTGCTAAAAATAAGTTTGAAAAAATCCGTCAATGATCCAGATTGCACGACTCGCGGCTCTTTCCCTATTCTTTCTTTCAGAAACTTCTTGAAAGTGGAACAGTTCCCAGAACTACGTTCTTCGAATTACTTCGAACTTTAGTTTTTACTTATAATCTAAAAGCGACCACATTGGTTAGACTCAAGATAGCAGGATGCTACTTCAAATTTAGGTAGAAGGTATCACGATCGTTCCACTTAAAGAACAAAAAAAGAAAAAAAAAAAAAAAAACAGCATATTCGGATAGAAAATTATCAGAGAGGCTTTGTGATGAAACATTTTACGACAACGACCTGCCTAAACCCTATTATTTCAGTAAACCGTTCTATACGTAATGCATAATTTAATTTTACAATAGAACGTTTGCTGATAATCTTTCTTCTATCCCTACGATATTACACTCGGAACTTCCGGTATGAGAAATACTGGCCTAACCTTAAGTCGAACTCGATTTGTTCCCTATTTCCATAAATAGGTGGCTAGTAGCCATTTACTACTCAACGTCAAGCCAGAGCCCTCTATGTCGAAGACATTTCCGTACAAGTACACATGTGTACACGTACAATATTTAAATATAAACATATATATTTATATAGATATATAGATATATATGTATGTACATAGAGATCTAGAGACGAGATGGAACTAGACGGAGGGACTCACGCGACAAGCTCGCCGAAGAACCTGATCTTCCTGTGGCAGGTGTCGAGAAGGGAAAGACGCGAGGAGACGGTCGAGCTGGTAGCAGCGCCGTGGTGGACCGGCGTCGGTGGCGCCGACAGGGTCGAGGACGTCGAGGCGGAAGAATCCTGGAGAACGACGCGCGCCGGCGAGCGCAGCATCGCTGTCGTCGTGATCGTCGTGGTTGAAGACGATCTCTTCGGCGCCCCGTCCTCGTGCCCGAGGATCTTTTCACGTACGCTGGGTATGCACCAAATCTTGTTCGGTTCTCATCGAACACCGGCTGCGACACCAATTATCGCCTGGTGTTCTCGTCCTTGGTCAATCCCAACAACTATCCTCAAACTTCACCCCTCCACCGATAACAACTACTCTGTCTCTGTTATTCTTTTCTCAATTTTTCCTTTCTTTTCTTTTTTCTTTCTTTTTTTTTTTTTTATTTTTGTTTCCGAAAATATTCAAAGTCTTATTCAATCGAAATTGTCTCACAGTGTCTTAATGCATTTTTTTAGGACTGTTCGATGAACACGAGGTAATACACACGTTGTAGAGTCGTTGTCTCGCTGGCAGATCCATCTGTTCCGCGCAGAAACATGATCGACGCCATGTCTGTAGTTAGCGTGGCGCCACTATCGGTCCAAGATCAACGAAGAGGGAATCCGGTCGCGGTGACGCGTGCCAAGTCCGTCTCGATTATCATTGAACTTGAGTCGCTCTCGATTCGCGCGAGCTCCAGCTGAACCACAGCTTTCTCTCTCTCTCTCTCTCTCTTTCTCTCTCTCACACACACTCTCTCTCTCTTTCTTTCTCACTTTCGCGGTATTCTGGGGGGAACAATCATTCGTCGACGTCTAAATAAAGAGTCCCCGCTTGCGATTTCGACCGAGAAGATTTTAGTGCACCGTAGCGACGATGCCACTCCAATCTAAGCACATACTCACCCCTAAACGCGTGCTTCCTCGATCGAAATCGTAATCGGGGACACGTTTAAACATCGTTCAAACACCTTTCTACGCGAATTACTGGATTTTTCATTAATCCGGGTTACTCTCATGATCACGTGGCACGATGCATTTCACCGAGATAGCTTTAAAATCGTTTCGAATAAAACGAGTTTGTACTCGTTGGATGGCGTTTGAGAGGACTGATAAGAGCGGGTGATGTATCTTCATGGAACGGATTCGTTTATTCGACGCTGGAATTTAATGATCGAAGATGACGCTGTTGTCCTATAAAAATATCGCTTTTGCTAACATTTATGCATGGCATATCGTTGAATGTGAAAGGATTGCGAACAGAGCTTGACGTTATATGTAGAATTTGATTATTCGATTGTCAAATGCACGAACAATCGGGACAGTGATTATGGATGAGATATTTTTCGTAACAAAAGTATTTTTGGGCGAATTATTGGAAAAAGAAGCAATGCGTAGGGTAACAGGGAAAAGAAGAAGAAGAATTCTATGTTACTAGCTTACATTTGTGGAATTTTTCGAAGGTACGAAGGCATTTTTATCCTACTTCGAGCAGATATGAAGTATGCAGAATGAATGGCTCAAGAAAAGTGTCGTGTGAAACGATTACTACATATTTCATTTTTCATATTTCTACGCAGACATGTGGTGCAAAATGTAATGGACAAAGCACGAAGATGTCTTGGGATAGCTTCGAATAAATATTCTGCTTGCGAATAACAAAGGAGAACGTAGAATTCGTTTCTTCTTTTATATCTTTTGGCAATGTAAAGTATGGAATAAGTAAAAAATCTCGTCGGTCTATTTACATCCGATTTGCTTAAGTTTAGGCTTTTCTATATAAAAAGAAAAAAAAAAAAGGAAAATCCTTTTTGTGTGGCGAAATAAGAAATCAGTCAAGAGGATACTCAAATACGCGAGAAAATCAATGATATACCGTATCGACGTGGCAATGAAGGCCGTTTCTAAGATTTTACGTAGACTGGTGCTTCGAGTTAAAAATAACCGTGTTATAAAAATAAATATTTTTAAGACACGTATTTATTGTTCGCTTTGAGATGTAAAATATGTCCTAACTTTCGAAATAGCGCTTCCTATATATACAATTGGCTTTAAAATAAATTTAAATACATTTTCACTTTGTTAACATGATAATCGTTAACTGTCAATCGTTGGATTAATTTATTCAAATTAAAGAAATTTATTCCAGTAACTCAAATCTTGCCTAAAAATCCAATTCTAATTACTTCGTTAATATTCAACTCTACCACATTTCCACTCTAACGAACATTTTCGATAAGTTGTCCGAGAATAAGTCGGTGCAGAATTCAGAACGAGTTTCGCGAGGCATCTCTCATTTCAGACAGGACAACGTCCTCTGGAACGATCGCGAGGCTAAAAACGCTTGGGGAGACAAAAGAGAGAAGGTTCGGTTCTCGAAGGCGAGCGCGTTCCTTGCCGAAATCGAAACAGGCCACGAGGACGATCGCGATTACGACTCTTCGCTTGCTCGTTTTCTATCCCCCTTCTCTAGGGTAGAAATACGGCGGAATTTTTAGAATATGCGCCACTGGACCATCGCCAAAATTCTCTGTGCAACTGACTCACGGATAGCTCCGAGATCCTCCGAGGATCGCGAGAAGTGTGTTTATATGCCTTTAAACTGAAAGATATTGCGCTACTGACCTTAGAACCGTATGTGAAATTTTAAGAATTTACGTGTTGGTCAACAAATCAAGTTCGATCGAAATAAAGAAAAGAAGAACCGACGATTGAACAGATGCAGCAGCAGAAACACGTGGATAATATAACTAAATATCGAAATTAAATTACTTGTTAAATATAGCGAGCTTCAGATATTATCAAAGAAATGAAAGTGTGCGTAGTAAGAAAGAGAGATAGGAAATGCAATAATTGGGTCGAGATTGCTCGATGGCTCTTCGTATATCGAGAAAATCAAATGCTATAAGAGACAAATAGGTAGGATTCAAGAGAAATGGCTGTAACAGATGATCTGAAACAACGCATTGAAGAAGCTATTAGGGTAGCAAGGCCATTGCAATAAAACCACCCCTCGATAGACCTAAAGCTTAATATGGGATAAAGACTGTCGCTGATCAAGGTCTTTAGCTGGTTCGTATATATCGTTATAATCGACAGTCTGACATTTAGACATAACGCGATCTATCATCAATCACAGTATAAGAATAAATTTGATTTGTACTCGTTACCCAGTATCTTTATATTTCTGAAATTTTCTTTTCATTTTCTTATCTAGTAGATATACAGTTGCATTTATATAACAGTTAGAAATAATACTAACATGGCATCACTGCATCATACGATTATTTATTCTCACTCGTCGGAGTAAATTTCAATCGATAGAGCGTCTCTAGTTGCAATCCAATAAACAACCGGTGACCTGATTGAATTAGTCATGAGAACGTAGTTCACACACCACACCCATCTTGCATTCGCGTGTGTGTTTTAAACAGTCCTTCCGCTGTATCGAGTGAAAAATAGTCTAGCGGTTCGTGCCAATAATATCGGTAAACCTCCCATGTTAACCGAACCTTGGTGCACACCGCTTCCGGTAAAAGCTTTGGATTTGCTATATGTCGAAGAAGTTTCCAGAAGAAAATACTCATACGATAACAATATATTATATCAACGTTTTTTTAAATATAATAAATTGTTTCGATATGTATTTTTAAATATCGAATAAAGTGTGTAGTAATATATTACTTTTATATATATATTATAAAATACAATTAAGTATAAAATACAGAAAGCATCTGCTGTATTTTTCGAACTATTTCCATGACTTTACACCTGTCATAAATTTCCCAAAATTTATTTAACAGATTTCACACTGTTAGAATTTCACGGACGGCTTTTGATATTGTACGCTTTGAATATTTGCTATTGCATCGAGTTACCTATGGAAATGGATGAAGTCCCAATATGCGAAGTTAAACTAAATAAAGTTCCGGTTGGTTCGATAGGAAACCGCAATGATGTAACGCGGAAGTATAAATAGAATTACATTCTCGCAGTAAATTAATAACAACGTTTAATTGATGAATTTCATGAAACGTGACGTTTCTTCCGTTATCTATTACTTAAAATCGATAGTATAATTTTATGGAATTTTCGACAATTTGTCTTGAAGAGAAAAATTCTTTTGCGAATAAAAAAAAAAGATTGGTCTCGCACTTTCACGACCTTAAACATTTAAGTACATTACTGTGTGAATTATTCCCACAAATATATTGTTAAAGAAACGTGGAGTATATCATATTGATATCGCAGAACGTCTGGAAAAGTGTATTCTCACTGAAAGGCCGTTCAAAGCATTCAAATAATTCGCTTTCGTGATTCGGAATCGTGGCACGAATACCCAGCCGAACTTCCGGAAATTTATCAACTCCTTACACACTCGCAGGTATATTTCACTGTATAACCAGAGTTCCAAGACCAGATATCATTCTTCGCTGCACCAAATATCAGAAAACTCAACCAATCATTTGAACGTCGCGTGCGTGGGAAGCTTTATATTCCACTCGATATATTTCCATGTTCCTTCGCGTCACTGTTTCAATTCCAACGACTAAAAGATCGTTTTTCGCTACGTGCATAAATAAATATTTCTACGAATCGACCGTGCGTACTGCCATAAGATTATCTTAAAAACGACAAATGTTACTTTTTATGATTTATACTTAATTGTTATTTAAGAGAAATATTATGTTCGACTATTCTTGATGAAGATGTTCTTAATATGTAAGAAAAAGTTCGACGTTGTATTATCAAATTTGATAACAGAAATTATTTATAAAAAAAGGTTGAAATAAGAATGAAAGTGATGGAAAATTAGAGCGTGTCAAAGAAATCTTGTTCTTTGATAAAGTTCTGCTTCTTCTGAAAGTACATTAACCTAATTACAAGAAACTGATATCGCGCGAGCGAAACGCAAAAGTTAACCAAGACAATGTCTCATCGGAAGATTTCTCGACCCAGCTGCGTTTAATATTCACGATCCACGACAAACAATTCTCAAGGCATTGAACTACATTAACATGTTCCCTGCCAAATGTTCTATAGTGTTTTCTCTCGCCTTTTTAATAATATACAATATATTTTATTTGACACGATCACTCCAGATGTTCCCATTGCCTCTAGTAGTACGAAAACATATGAGAAAATGGTTAATGAGAAAGTATAATGTTAAAGTCGATAAATTATTTCTGTCAAGATGGCGTCATTTCAGATCTCAAGGTTACCATCCTTTTTTTAGAACGCAACTATGAATATTCTGCCGTATCACAATATGTATTCATGTAAGTACAAGACACTAAAAGTGTATCAATAATATTCTTAGAGGGAACAAACACCTAAATGTTTGTGGATAATTTTCTCAAAATTAATAATCTTGAAACTTTGTTGCACAGTTGAAATTCCGCCAAAAGAGCGATACCTACTCTATTGATACTGATATTTATATAAACGCAAGTCTGTGGGAGATCCAATTTAAAAAAGAAAAAAAGAAAGAAAAGAAAAGAAATACGCCAGCAAGGGAATCGTTCGATTTAACGCTAATTCTCCGAGAAAAACATAAGACTGTATGTTATGTACATCTATACCCGAACGGTCGTAACAGTCCCGATTATTTCCTCAGACGTTTCGCGCGATAAAACCAACGAGACATTATTTACGAACGAAAATGGAGCTTCATAACCGGCCGCACACTGTACCGTAGTTTTCTTTTTTCAGGGTCGAAATAATACACAATGGCGTTAGGCAGTACTCGTAATCCGTGGCTTCCGACTTATGTGTGCGAGGAAATAACGAGCGTGCATCGAACGTGCGAGTACACTGGGATCGTAAATTTGGCTCGATTTATTGAGCCCTCAAGCGCGATTAAAGAAATGACCGCCGGGTTCCGAGCATCCGCGATATTTATCGCCTGTTTTCTTGCGCAGTGTGATTTCTTGAGGATTCGATCCAGCAGTACATAGAAGTTTGCTTAATTATTTGGAAAATTGTCAGAGGAAGATACGATCTAGAGAAGAGGGAATTTTCGTATGCACGTGACGATGATATGATATTGATATTTCGATTTTTGCTGAGGTAAAATTGCGTTAGTTTGTAGAATAGCAATGATTCTTATACTGTTGGTAAGTTTTTGCTAAATTAAATTTCATTGTCAGACTGATAGGTAAATGCAATAGCAGTAGAATGTTTATTTAACAAAATACTATTCAATGTCGCTGTCAGCGAACTGATAAGATTAAAAACCACTTGAAAGTAGATACAATAATGAATAATAAACGTTTGCATTGAATTATGAAATATGTGTACATCTTGTATATGATAACGAGATACTAAACAAAACGAACTAATATTTCACAATGTATTTTTAGTATTAACTATAGAATAATATTATAGAATTTGTAATCAACACCCTGTGGCAAACATATAGAATATTCGATACATATTAGAATTTTGAACAGTACATTTGAACTATATTTCATACGAAAATGCAAAATAAATATTCAAATATTTAAAATTCATAAAATTTGTTAGCAGGTAACATATTCGTATTGATAACATCAGGACGACAACAAAAGAAATAAATTTTCGTTTGTAGCGCAAATTCTTTTTTTTTTTCATTTTGAAATGATGAAAATTTTACCCCAACTTCGAATATTATTATAAAAAATACAAAATTCATCCGATCGCACCACAGGTACGAAAAATAAATATCAGAAAAAAATTAATCTATAGGATGTAATTGGGAGCTTCGCTTATCAACACGTGAAAATGTTCATAAATGTATCGAACACATGCAGTATTTTGAGCACGAATATGTGCGTCATTATTTCCTAGAAATTTTGTACGCACATACGTAACTGTATTTCTTCTAATACGTGACATTTGATAGAACGTTCCACTGTTCTTCCATTCCCCACAAGCTAAATTAAAGCTAGATTACCCCGTTTCATTTAGCGTTATCAACGAATGAAAATTTCAATTCTTTTGGTGAATAATTCAAACGAAAATTAACTTTCATGTTATTAATCTATTATCGAAGTTAGTCTTGCAAAAGGAAATGCAAAAAATCAGTGAATGAGATCACACGTAGGTGATTGAATAAATGAATAGGAAGACGTACTATGGTTATTCGATGCATGTTGAAGCGTGCTAACGTGTAGGAGTCGATTTATGAGAATAGATTTGCGTAACACAGTTGTTCGCATTGTGAAAAACAAGACTTTGTGTAACGCTCCATATTCGTGTTTATCTTTTCGCTCATTTTATAATGTTCTACTCCGTGAATTGAAATTATCGTATTTGTCAACAACTGTATTATTCTCTCGCGCTTTTATCCACGGTTATGGATAGATAAAATATCGAGGATAAAATATAGATAAAATTATTAAAAGAAAATAAGATTCCAAGGAGTATCAAAGCTGTCATAAGAGCGAACGCAGAACGCTCGAGTCTACCTCGACACGTGTTTTCGCCAGACAACACGTGTAAGACTTTCGAATCTCGGTAAAAAACGTGGATAGAGTATTTACATAACGAAAGGGAAAACGCGATAAGACGTGTTTTAATGTAGTAATCGTAATTGGATGAAGGGTATTAAAGATGTAACGGGCGCGTGGCAAACAAGGTTTTTCATAGGTTGTATAAATTAAATCATCGTAGCTTACGTCAGTGAGCAGGCGCGAGCGCGTTTGTTCCGATGAACCGCGCCTTCGTTGCTCGAAACTTTCATCAACGATATACACACGTAAGTATATACATACGCGGATGAAAGACAAACACGAAGGCAGCATCGCAGGGATCAATCGCACGCCGTCGATCGAAATTTATGCTTAACTGAGCATCTCATTAAAGTGACGTCGTTAAGGCAAGGGAGACGGATAATAAACGTACGTGACTGGCGTCAACAACGTAGCCGACCTCTCCGGTTCTTTCACGGCACTGAAAAACGCTCCAATACCAAGGCGTTCCGTGGCAAATATTGCCTCTTAATTGATTGTAAAATAATGAGTAACTTGTTTGTTGATAGTATGTCCTGTATCGATGATACAGGGTGTTTCGTGTTATTAGGACGCGTATTTTTAAACCTTTGTCATACGAGCTTTTTTAATGGATGCGCGTGTGGAAATATAATAGAATTACTCGATAGTTGTGTATGTACATGTAACTCGCTTTTTAGGTGGAGTTTTTCATTGAGTAAATTAAAATAGATGTACATAGGTTGGAGTAACAAAGTTACTTATCGTTAGTCCGATTGGATCTAAATTTGTTTTTTAATCTCTTCGCGTATAAATTAAAATAAGATATTTGCTCGTCTTAAACTTTTAGAAGCGCCGAGTCAATTCAAATTGCACGAAACACCCTCAAACTAAATGTGAATACTAGACATGTACTATGAGAGGAGAGAAACGTATAACGCGTTAAAAATTCAACGACGAACTGAATGGACGAGAGAGTCGTGTATCTGGAGTAGAACAAGTTACGAGTTTCAGTTGCCCAAGGTCGCTATCCCCACCACAACTTAACCATAAATGGTCCAGAGTTTGTTTGGTCTGGCACGTAACTGGATTTCCTTAAGATTTGCGGTCACAGATGCGAATTTGGAGTATACACGTGAAATGTAAGGAATTGAGGAAGAAAGAGCACGTGGTGCGGATTTATGTAGAAAATCGTAAATGTTGATACGCCATGATTAAAGAGGGAGTTATCCGGTTGTAAAGAGTTAGAGAGTTTCTTGATTGTAGTCAGTTAGTAAACTCTGAAATGGGCACATCGATGAATAATGCTTTGGAAAATAACTGCCGGAGAGAAGTTATCGGTCGAGCACTTTGGTGACTCATGGTTAAATGGCAGAAGCGCGGCTATTCAACGACCAAATTAACATCCGTGGCCTCCATTTTTTTTCCAGTAATGCGTTCCATTATCAAGACCTTCAAGAAATTGTCTCTTTTTTATCTGTATAATGCGCTGTTTAAACGTACAATCCTTAAAACAGTGAATTCACTAAAGGGAAGTAGATACCATGTTTAATTACTGTTAATAATGGCAATAATGTCCTTAGCATTTAAATGTGAAGGTTTCTTGAGTTATTTCTCGTGTTTCTGCATACGTGTATATGTCGTACTACTTTTTGCATTTCTATGTAACACTTATGATTGTGTGGAATATCCTGTACGCGCCTCGAATTTCACGAGAATAGAGCCGCTTAACTAACAGAAGCTTCTAACCGATTTGCAAATGGAAACGCACGTCTCAACATCCGCACGCGTGTCTACGATTGCGACTTCGGGGCATTGATATTCATTTTCTACGCTTAATCAAGGACACGTGACGATTAACTAATGAGCCACCGACGGCGACAGTGATGTAAGTCAGTTTCGGTCAGACTCACGTCGCTCGTACGCGAACCATAAAAACAAACTGAATTAGACTGTCATGTCGAGTGCTATTCTGGTCACACTAAATCACATTATTATGTAGAATGTTAGCGAAAGATTGATACACGAATATTTAATAGTACAGTCATTGGTATTAAAATGACTTAAAAATACAACAAGATGAGATACAAATTTCTTATTCAGATGTGTCGAATTAAAACGTTTAAATCACAGAACTGATTACCTATACAAATTTCTCTCTCAGGGTAAGCATGTCCCTATTTCGATCAATCTTCTTCAATGGGTTTTGGATATACAGTTTCGATGACATTTCGATGAATTATCGTTCTCCCCTCGAACGTTTCATTTTTCATTGGTCATGGCCTCGAGAATCGTCCCGATCGGTCGAGCAGAAAGAAATTTCTACTTATTCGCGTGACAATGCCGCTTGACTGTGATCTTTCGATGAAGAAATATTTAAAAAGAGAAAGAAAACAGGAAGTAAATATGAGGAAAAATTGAACATTTTTTAAATATTGTACCAAAATATTTAATCCTCGGCAGAATTAAAATGCAAATGTCAAAGAAAATTATTAGGAAACCCATAGCGGATATCTCAATCTATCCTTCTCGTAATCTAGGATAAGTTACACATATATATACAGCAAAATTTCAATTTCACAGAGATCTAATTAAAATTTGAATCCCCTCTATTCATAAATAACTATGCTACGGCGGAGGATCCGAGAGAACGTAAAAATCCTAAATTTAAAATATAACGAAGTCACGTTCTTATTACGAAACCAATCCACGTTACGAGCCATAGTAGAATTCATTCGAATTATTGTTGTACTATCCATTTGAAACAGCCTGCATATTTACTTTAATTTCTATCTGTTCATTGGTTTTCTAGTGAAATTATATTTGAACTTTCTGTTCAGAATTTTTCTAGTCAAATTTCAATCAATTTACCAATCATCGTTCGATTGGTAGGAAACAAAGGATTCGCATAAACCATATACTTTGACCATTCCTCTATCAGAGTCAGGTTGGCGTTTCCTGCGCTCTAAACCTTAGTTACGTAACATCCCCGAGATTTTCGTTCTAGCGACATCGAAAGAACCGCAATAATACACACTTTCAAATGTGCAAACATTAAAAGCGTTATCAGCAACCGCACACATCACACGTCACAATCCAATAAGCTTCGATAAATCACCACCGTCATCACGTACTGCACCCTTAACGATCTCTCGCACTGGTCACAGAGAGGAAAAAGAAATCGATATTTATACAGGATTATTTATAACAGTGCTAACTTTAAAAGTGTGATTCGAGTTTCGAGTAAAAACGACAACTATCTCAGCAACGTTCGACGTTTCGCTAGGCGTGGAAGGACAATGGAAACTTTCTCCGGATTATATGCGACCGGTGTCAGCCACGAGTCTAAGTAGAGAAATTGAAGAAGAGCACGGCTCGAGAACTCTGCGTCTTCTAGGGGTTTTTTCACGGCTCCAGATTTGCCCTGATTTAGATTATGAAACCAACAGAAGGTGTTGAAGCGTTTCGCGTTAAGCTCGTTGCTGTGATGTTAGCATTTTATTCTGTTAGTTATATATCTGGAAATATTTAATCATCACCTCGTTTCCCCTCTATATTACATCGTATAAGTATACAATTTTGAATTAAACATCTGACATTTCGAATTTCGCATTTAAACTAGCTTTCGAACGTCAATCTCAAACTTTTAATTGCAGGTATCGAATACGAGGAGCTCGCTTTCGACTTTCATTCCATTTACGTCAATAAATCTCCAAGTATCCTTTTTGGTTTTGCAATCAGCAAGCGTTTCCCATTTACTTCCATAGTATTTCAAAGTAAATTCAAAAATATTTTACAGACACAATTTCTTCCTGCTACAATTTCGTTTTATATCCTTTGTAAATAGTTTCGCATAATCCATGCATAACCCACGGGGATCGTACAACGTAGATTCACATAACGTTGCAACGTAACGCGTGCGTGCTACAGGATATTACAATCGAAGAAACAAAGATTTCAACGTGGAATTTTACTTTTTACGAAGATCAACTAAAAATCCGTATTATCTTGGATCTTGTTTATACTTTTGTGGGTCACTCCAATTTCAGTGTAAAAGAACCATTTCCTCCGAACATGTTTCATTCTTCGAACAGAAGATCGAGACGATAGTTTGTCTTAAACCGTTAGACTATCTTCAACTTTGGTCTGTCGTAAACGTTCTTTGTCTAAAATAAATCGTCCAGTCTTCTTTGTTTGAAATAAGTCCGCAGTCTTTAACGACATTGGTGCCACTTAGAACATTTCTTGCGATGGAGAAGCTTCGAGGAATGCGAACAATCCTAAAACTTTCCAAACAAACGCATAGATGATGTCTATTGCACAAGCAGATCGATAATTCCAAAAATAAAAAGGCAGTTTCCGTTTTGTTTCGAATCCTTTATATCCTTGTAAAAAAAAAAGAACACAGAAAATGTAAATTTCATTCTGATTAGATTTTAATTATCTTCGACTTTGATTATATTTTTCTCTTGTGATCTTCAGTTGTATTTAATGGGGAAAGAAAAATTGAAGATAGTCGGCGGCATTTTCAATTGAAATGGGATGAAGCGGAATAAGTTTGAAGCAACGTAAACGAGAAAGTAACTCGTAGCCTTCAAAAATGATTTAATTCTGGGCGATATTCTCGTCTGCTGAAACGGCGGCGAAAGAGAAATCGAGTCCCGTAGAAATTCGATTCTAAGTTAAGAATACGGTGGCATAGAAGTTCGCTTGCATCCCTTTACCATGAAATTACCGGGAAATTGCTTCGGCGCGCTCGACTCGATGACTGCTCAAACAACGTTTCGTGTCCCGTCTTTTTCTCCTAGTTTTGCACTTTAACCGACGCGCCATTATGAGAATTAAAGAGAATGAAATCTTCATTACAGAGGATTTTTTCGCAAAGAATAAAAGATATATCCCAAGTAACGAAATCGAGTGTACCGGTAAATAAATAGAACGTGCGAAGAGAAAGAAAAATATTATCAGCGTAACTTGGACCACAAGCGATATATTTTCGGCAGAGGCGGCCATAGCGAAAAGGTTAATTATGTTACTCGGTAAAATGACGTTAGGAAGGTAAAGTAAACCTTTTAGTTAACAGGAAATATTAAAATTGGATTTGACTAACAAGCTTTAGACTCACTGAATGCACTTTGCTCGGCACCCTGTTTGGAAATTACGCGTTACGCCAACTTGTATATTCGATTCTACATACTCGATTCTGTATGAACGTAATATGAACAAAAAACATATAGAAACACGTAGAAAGCCACGATGATACGCGATATTTTAAACGTAGAATGGAATTGTTCCATCTGGGATTTGGAGAAAATTGATTTTGAAAATTCGAATTTCGTTCAAAAGAGAAGAGCGTTGTCCTTCGTCTTTCGCTATGGAAAGTATCGCCAGGAATACGCTCATTACACGAGAAGGTAAATCTGCCTTAACCACTACGGCTACGTCAACGCGAAACAATGCAACGTCTTTACCGAGGACGATGACAAACTGAAACGCTCATCGTTGCGTTTCTTAAGAAGTTCTGAAAGACAAACGCGCGATCTAGTTTGCGAAACGGGTTATAGCGCGACAAACAACGGAAGGTATACCTACTACTTCACGTCAACGCTGAAGAGCACGTCAGACCTCTGATAAAAACTTGAATTCCCTTTTACAAATATTTGCCTTCTCGCGAAACGCGGATCTCTCGCGAGAAGTTTCAACTTTGCTTTAACACGTTCTCTGTTGCGTGGGTTGTCTACGCCCCATATCGAACTTTTCATTCAGGACGATATTTCCAACTTCCTTGCTAAATCTAACCAAGAATATTTCTTTCAATCGTGCGCTGATTGCTTAAATATTACTAATTATTCGTTCTCTGCAAAGTTACGATTTTTTTTTTTTTTTTTTTTTTTTGGCGTATGAATTTTATAATTTTGCAAATACAATGTTATTGGAAAAATTAGTAGTTTAAAGAACGTGATAACAATTGCCGTGATCTATGTGACGGGAACGAAAAATGATAAAAAATCAGCACAGCGGACGATGTATTAGCTTCGCTGTCACGCTCAATGGTGTCAGTAGACTTGTCACATTTCCCGAATCTTCGGATGGACCGAGACTGGAACGTGTTTATTGGATGGTCGCATTTCGATATGAGAAAGAAGAAATCCTGATATTTACGACATCGATATTGTCGATATCGAGGCATACCAATCAGAAAGATATACGTATTCGATTTCGGAAAGAAAATTGCATGGGAGATAATGAAACTGTGAAATATTCTAAAGAAATCGCGTTTTTCCAACTAATTTAACGATTAAGAATGAATAATTCTTGACATGGAGTAAAACAGTAGCGGTTTAAAGAATTTTGCTTAACTATAACAAGATTCACCACTTTAAGTAAATATGATAAAGCTTGAAAGAAATTTCATTATATTCTTCGTGAATATTTACTGGCTTCAATTTTAAAGTCAAACTTCCGTAAAAAATTCCTATCCTTCTCAATGAGTTACCGGACAAGATGCTCTTGAAAAAGGCTACCTAATCTTCCAGCGTCACCATTCTCTAAACTTTTCCATTCTTGGCATCGCGTCGCTTCAACTTCAACTCCGAAACTAAATTCGCAATTATTATCAGGTATATTAATCATGAACTTGACCAACAGTTGCCTGCAAGAACCATTTAAAACGGTCAAATTAGGTGATTCTTAATCTTTCGGATAACCATTGCCATTTTCGAACCTATTCTATTCCCGAAATCGATCTCAATCAGAGACTGAATCGTCGATTAACCGTAAACAATATGCAGCTCGTTAATCTCGTTGAGCCTTAAGCTTCTGAATAGATACCATCGAAATTATCGATATTAGATACAAAGTAATTGCCATCTTTTTCAGTATATAAGTGTCTCGCGCAACTGGGACAATGACTGGGACATTTTCGAGCGGCTTAAATATGGAAAAACATTCTGTGAGATAGAGTTAAGTGCTTTACGATTCTACATATGTTAACACGATCCTTATTAGGTCCGGCCAAATGACCGGTTTCAAAATTTAATAACTTAAAAACTGTACACTTTCTGTTATTTTCCTTTTGTTCATCTAACTTTATGTAAATTCTTATATTATCTGATCAATAAATTTCCCAATTATTTTTAATATAAGAATTGTACATTTATTGTTACTTCTTTTGTTCGTCTAACTTTATGTAAATTCTTATATTATCTGATTAATAAATTTCCCAATTATTTTTAATATAAGAATTGTACATTCATTGTTACTTCTTTTGTTCGTCTAACTTTATGTAAATTCTTATATTATCTGATTAATAAATTTCCCAATTATTTTTGATATAAGAATTTACATAAAGTTAGACGAACAAAAGAAGTAACAACGAACGTACAATTTTAAATTAAATTTTGAAACTGGCCATTTGACCGGCCGTGATAAGTTTAGTGATAATTCCGTATACTTGTATGCATCGGTGCATATGAAAAGTATATTCGGAATTTTATTCTTTTATTCAAAAGACGAGATCTATGTTGATTAGATACGCGAAGAATAGTTAATCAGCACAAATTAAAGGACACCGAAGTCGTAGAATTTTTTGTTATTACACTGCATAGGCATATAACGTCAATCGTTTCTAAATGAAATGCATTTTCCATTCATTCTATCGCTTGGAGCATTCGTGACAACGAGGAACGTCTCCCAAGTAGCCGAATGGATCCAGTCCATTTGGACTGGGTTCAAGGGAAAAACGCGGCGAACCGATTGAATGAACATCCAGTGATTGACCGAACGAGTAGAGAGGGTTGGAAAGTGGGAGACTGGGCTCATGTTTGAAAAACAAGTCGACGATAAGTTCGTGTAATTGAATTTTCACAACTGACCTTTCGAATTTTTCCAAAGTAAAACCGCGATATACGTATTTGTACCTTCTGTTATCTTAATGGTTGGGCAAACGTAAATATATGTTTCTTTCAACATGGAACGACATTTTTTCTACTGCTATGCGCTTGCTTCGACTTAAAATAAAATAAATACAAAATTTGAAATGAAGTTTGAAATAAAAAGAAAATTTGAAATAAGAGTGAAATATAAAAAATCTATCGAACAATCGTATTTGTTTTTTCGAATTACAAGTCTAACCAAATACAATAAAAAAAAAAGGACGTTAAATCATTTCATTTTTTAGAAATTCATCGCAAAGAGGTTCGACAAAACTATCTTAGGACATTCTGGCAGAAAAAACTTTACAAGAAAATATTGTCGTTCCAAAGACGACTTTTCTTTACAGAAATCGATCACCATATATATATTTAACCCAATTCCATTCGCAAGATGTTCCCTACCGTAATCATACTTCTTTAACTAGGTACATGCTACGTATCTAGTTGAAATCTAGTACATATACTCTTCACCGAACACAGAAAAATTTCTATCACTCGATTATTAAACTTACATAAACAGTCCTAACTACTAGGAATACGAAAAATTAATTAATTACGAATTGAGACACAAAAAAGAAATATCTCGTACCGTGTTCACTGAGATTTCATTTGAGAACCGAATAGAATTCAACTCGAACTCGACCCAACACAGCCGAGAGCTCGAACGCAACTGAAACGCTCGAAGTTCCAAGTCCTTGCATTTCCCGATCCCTTCCACTGCCTGATGCGACGCTAGGCGCCGGGATGAGAGGTGGGGGCAGCCGGAGAAGCGAGGAGCGTCCAGCCATGCAAGCCCCGTCGCGTCCCCCGGAAATCGCGGACAAAGAAGAAGCGAGGAAAAAGCCAAGGAAATAATACTGTCCCTTCTGTGTCGTTATTTAAACAATCGTCAATGGCGTTCGATTACGGATAATGCGATTAAATTTCCTATAGGAACCTTCCATTTCTTTCACATTTCAGACGACTTTTCTCGTATACTTATTTGGCGCGAAATCGGATCACCTTTGAAACGATCGTTCGGTTCACCTTCGAATCAAAAGAAGCTTATGAACGACGCGTCATATTTTTCATCTTTTCTTACTATTATCTTTAGCAGTTATAATTAGAATTATGTTGAAAATTTAAAAGAAGAGAAGGAAAATTTTTCGATTTGAAGGAAGAACGTGAACTTGGGCTGTGATTAACGGAATATTTGTCCCAAGGTTACATTCCTCAGGTTTCAAAGTTGGTTTTTAAACAGAAGCTGTTTATTTTTAGAAATGTGACGGTAAAACATCAATCGTTTACAACGACCAGACTTTCCTACGGCCGCTGTTATAAATATTTATTTTAAATCAACTTTAACATCCTTCATAAGCGATTAATCTATTTTCAACGTCTATAAACCTGTCAATATTTCTCTTTTATGGATTTTTGAAGCTAGATAGTCTGGTTTATAAACATCGATCAACAAATAAAAATTACCACGATGATGATCGTAAGTGATGTAGACAAATTCGATGTAGAATTTTCACGCATTCGTTACATACGAGCAATGCGTTTGGAGTTACTAAGTATTTGGGTTAAATCAAAGTTGACTTTGAACTACTCTGAGAGATCGGATTTTGTGCTGACTCTGAAACACGAAATAGGTCACGGTCCGGTTCGGAAAATACTTAGACAGGATTAAATGTGATTCGCGTTAAGTTTCGTTCATTCAACGAGGCAGGAGAATGAAATTGCGTAAGCATGATAATTACCTACTTCGGAAAACTGGTTTCTCGTTGTTCATTCTTGCTGGATGAACGTTAACATATATTTTATTTAATATTATATAATAGTATTTATTTAATACTATATGTAATATTAAAAATAAAATTCATATAGTATTAAATAAATACTATTATATAATATTAAAAATAAAATTCAATTTCTATGGAAATTTTCTCCTTTCGCAAAAATCTAACTTGAGCCCTAAAAATGAAACTTTGTCCACAGCCCAAGAGGAATCCAGTCTCAAAATAATTAACGTGCTAATTATTCTTCTTCGTCTCTCTTTCTCCTCCAATCAAAATCCGTCCACATTCGTCCCATTGATCCAACACCTGATTCACCATCCAGCACCTATATACTATCGTTTCGTATGCTCCGCGTTACAGAAAATATTCACGAAAGGCAACTGATCGAGAAGCTCCGTAAGCAAGAAAAACGACTGTCGAGGTTGGGCGTGGTGCTTAGCTTGTTGGCTTTCGTATAGAGCCAACAAGCTCTATGTTCTGTATGTAGACACATCGCACCGGTGGGCGTGAACTTGACAATAAGATAAAACTGATGGATTAGGTCAGGATTGAATCTAAACAAAATCTGGGTCACGTTTAGATCAAGTTATAAAACGGGGTCTGGGTTAGATCTAGGTTAACATGGACGGGACTACTTACTAGCTGTCGTGGTGAATAGATAAGGGTGCAATGACGGTGTTGCTTATATAAGTATTAGTTTCGATTAGGCGGAAGTAAAGGGCGCGAAAACGGGCAGAGGATATTGCTATTTGAGATGAAAGAAACCAGGCAATGGTGATGAGAAACTCGCCGATACGATGACGATGCAACGACGATGCAACAACGATGCACGCCCCTTTCATTCGACGTCTTTTCGAATCGCTTCCGAGGATTTCTTTGGGGAGGAAATTTTCCTTGAGCGATGCAATCGGGATTGTGATAGCTACGACAAATTTATGGAAGGTGGTATTGAATTTGTAACCTTTTATAATACAATCGATATCGATTGTGTTGGTACTCTCGTCTGGAAGGTACACAGTAAAATGGACTGGTTTTCTAACTTCGTATGATTCTGGTCAGTTAACATTTCGAACGTTTACACTGAATATTATCCGGAGAATATTATCCGCGCTGTTTAAGGCGAACAGTTTAGTTTAGAAAAGTTGAAATAAAATTGTGCTACTGATTAGTCAAGAGAGAAATATAGAAACGTAGTGGATCTGTTATACGCCATCGATTTTATGAATATTTTTAAGCACTGAAATTACGAGAAGTTTACGGACCTCTTATAATAAATATTCTAGAAAATATATAATAAATATTCTAGAAAATATTTATTATAAGAGGTCCGTAAACTTCTCGTAATTTCAGTGCTTAAAAATATTCATAAAATCGAAAATATATAATAAATATTCTAGAAAATATTTATTATAAGATGTCCGTAAACTTCTCGTAATTTCAGTGCTTAAAAATATTCATAAAACATCGATGGCGTATAACAGATCCACTACGTTTTTATATTTCTCTCTTGACTAATCAGTAGCACAATTTTATTTCAACTTTTCTAAACTAAACTGTTCGCCTTAAACAGTGCTTAATAATATAAATACTCTAAATATTCTAGAAAAATGTCCAATAATATTAGAAGAAAAAGGAACGAGTTAGCAAGAGAAAGAAGGAGGAGGACAGCAAGGAAGGAAAGAAGAAAAGAAGGAATAAAAGAAAATGATAATCTTGTAGAACCGCTTTTATTAAACACTTCCGTGAGCAACTAACAAAATTCCTGCCAAATAACAGACATCCGCAACACGAGCTTAACTTCGAGACAGCTTCAGAGGCGCTTCGATCCGCTTCAATCCAGCGCGATTATATCGAAGGAACGATCACGTTCGAGTGGAATTACGACACGGACTATTATCGCTGCTCTGGTCTACGGAATTACTGCTCACCCTGTATGCTATGCATACATACATATATCGTTACCCTTTGCAGGATAGCAACGGTAGCAGACGAGACCCGAATTGAGGAAGGAAGACGAACGCCAAAGTGTTCAGGCGTACTAGGAATGGTGAACAAATATCTACGACACACGACAAAGCTACGTAGAATGCGTTATAGCAGTAACGAACGGGACGACAAGTGACAACGAGAGGCAGCCGAAACAACGAAGCACGATGGGTAAATATGAAGATAGGGAAGATGCTGGGAGAACGCGAGTACAAAAGATCTCTAAAGCATCGACGCGGCAACTGAAACAGATTGAGACTTCTATGACGATGTGTTGTCTTGTGATTCTAGTCTGCTTTAATTATTTCTTTTTTCCGTGACTTTTAGCATTTGACTGGTTTCTGGTATCTACTTGGTGGATTCGTTAGTCCAGGCTCAATTTTTAAAGGATGTTGATAATTTCCAACTGATTGAAATTCTTTTCACTACGCATCACTTCGTGACTATCGTCTCTTTCGATCATTCCTCTTTTTCTGTTAACATTTAACTGGTTTTTGGTATCTAATTGGTGACTTTATCGAACCAGGACGAATTTTCGATAATCTGATTGAAACTCGATGTGTCGTCTCGTGGTCCAATTTTCACACACTGATTTAAGACACAAGGCACATCGGATGTAATATTAAATTCGAAGTACTTGGATACCACTTGTACAATTTTCTACAGATCTCTAGGGAAATCGTAAATTCCCTCTTGGACTACTTTCACTCGAGAAGGAAAATAATTCCACGAGTCAGATCAGCCACCAGGAACAACATTTAGATCTATTTGCATTTGTCGCGGCGAAACTGGTAGGAATAAATGTCGTTGCGACGACGAACGACACAGAAAAGGCAAAATAATGGCGGCCCTTCGATGTCGGGCATAATAATCAGTACGGTCGAGCGAATCCTCCGCCAACAATTTGCATGTATTCTCCGGTCTGTCATCCTTGCTATTCTATGCAATTTGCACGAAGAAAGCAAAGCATTTTATCGACAATTACACCCAAGTGAACTTACGAATAATTCTTTTCTTCTAACAATGGAGTGATGTAATGTACGTAGAGACAACTTCCCGACGTAAGATAAAGAACTTGTCGAATTTGATGAACGAGATCCTGCAAGGAGGAAACCGAGAAAGGAAAGGGCAACGTACGCGGTAGTCGGCTAACGGATTAAATCACGTCACCTCTCTAAGTACCTCTTCATAATTAGTTTCATAGAGATCTGTAGAGTAACTTTAAACTCGACCGGCTCGTAAGCTGTAGATTTCGAATTATGGCTTTCAATTAATCACGTAATAGATACCAAGAGTCTTGCGTTGCGAATCAGTTATCAAACTTATTGAAAACTTTATATCGATGTTTTTATACGTCCGATCAAGATTATGTCACTGCATGGAATTTATTACTTGCAAGTATATTTTTCAGTGATATAATAAGATCCTTTATAGCTATACATTACGACTCTAGAAAAATTATAATGATATAGGATTTCTTATGAACGACAGATGTTATATCTACTGACGTGTCCATGTTGAGTACTATCGTTCGCGAATTATGATTAATATTGTTAATGATACACATTATGATATACACATATGCGTTTGACGATTGACTAGTGGATCAGCAATTCACTCGCGAGCGCACTGCGATCGATTTTCAAATGTATAGATAAACGCATGCTGAATGCCTAGACATACTCGTTTGACGCTTGTAAGAAATTTTAACGGTACTTCGATCATCGATGATCACCTGTCGTATCTCAGGTGTTCATGTCTTCGACAACTGCTCCCTTCTACGAAGAAATTAAAAATAAAACAATTCTTAAATTCTTTAACCCTACCAATAAGTCGAAGACGTGACACGAGTATAAAACTTGACAATTAATAGAGAAAAACAAGTGGGTCCGCATAATTCGTGCGGTTGCAGCGCTTAGTGGGATCCGCAGAGTGCGAAGAAAATTGAGAAACGCGGGTATATAGGTACGTATAGGGAATTGCGGGTGGTTGAGACGATTGCGGGATGGGTGGAAGGGCGCGGTGTGGAGTTGTGGAGCAGCGTAGTGGGAGCGGCGCGAAGTGGGGAGGGCGGCAATGCGGCGGTAGTTGCGCCGCGGACCATCGCGTGTCGGATCAGCTGTGAACTGGCAACCCGAGTCAGCTGACTGGCCGCGGCCCCTCCGCTGCGACAATCGATATCCCGCTCTGCCCTCGTGCTCAGTCCTACCCGTGGCTGCGTTTTCCCCTTTCGAGATACACATCGTCCACCCCCTCGGTGCTAGTGAATCTTCCTTTTGCGAATCGACTTATCACCACCCACTCGTTCGAAGGTAACAAGAAGCATCACGCGTGTGAATTCCTTAACCTTTTCAAGGAAAGTGTGCCAAGGAATTCCGATCATGGGTGAGTGAATGCTTTATGAGGATATTCGTTGTTGTTTGGGGGTGATGTTTATCTATTATGGCTGGTATGTAGTTTATACAATCTTCGAAAGATTGTAAGCGAAATTACGTTATGGAGCGATGGTATGGAAAGTTTGAAGAGTGAACGATGCAACGATGGGAGGACGAAAAAGGGTGTGATGAAAATTTGATATTATAGAAATAATCGAATCATTTCCATTGTTACACGTCTACCTCGTGGTAACGAAAACCCGGGAAAGCAGCCTGTCCTAATAACATCTCGTCTGCGCTTTGATATGCCAAACCATCACAGAAGTCTCGTTTAAAGCATAGCAGACGCGAAAACCTCGTTTTTGCCCGACCCTTGCCTTTCTGAAATTGCGAGCAAGGGCGGAAAGTAGATCGTGACCTTGACTTGCCCCATCCTTCCGGCTTATCCACTTCGGGCTACGCGGGCTTATCTCGAAGACGCGGTAACGATGTATTTTGCGGAACACGGAGCAAACTGGCGAACACGCGCCGGGAACCAACCGTCAGATAAATTTTTCCACTATAGCTCCATCGTGAGCAGAACGGACCCGTTAGCAATCGACTGACGCGGAAAAATACGAGAACCTTCGATTCCCTTCTTGTTTCGAGTGATCGGAAATGGTCGACCGAGATTTCCACGCAAGGATAACCGGTTCTGAGAAACGCGGGTGAATGTATAATTTCGGTTGTTAGAAAGGAGAACTTGGGAAAAATGGCACAAGAATTTTCCCTTTTTTTTTTAATGAGATAAAGTAAAAGCACAGCACACGAGATCTGTTCTTATTTAATGAACTTTGTTATGAATTTATATACCTTTATAAGCATGTATGATAACGTAGATATTTTTTATATATCCTGTAATTCGATAATTTGGATCTTGTCTTTTTTCGAAAAGAATTATGATCGATTCCTATTTGTTATTTTGACCCGTAAGCTAGAAAGCAAGGAACATTTGTTAAATTTAGCTATATGGAAGTTTTCGATCATAGGAGAAAGTAGATTGGACTTTATGGTAAAACTAAGAACTAAGAAGGTGTTTTTCTGTGCAAAACCTAATTGTTAGTATGGAAAACAAATTTTTATACGAGAGGGTGAACTTCTTTGAAGTAATTTGTATTTACTAAGCATTGGATAAAATAAATTATATATATAACGTTTCTTTAGAAGAAGTTGTTTACATAGGAAATTGGTTTTAGTATGGAACGTTAAAACTTCTCACTCTACCGGTTTTATTTCGCTTTGTAAAAGTAATTACTTAGTTAAAATATTCCATGCTTTTTCTACTTGGTGCTTTGACGTAGAAAAATGGAGTTTCTTCGAGCGAAAATATACAAAACGTACGAAAGAAAATGCTTTCAATCTTGCCTATTGTTCGGTTAATTAAAAAATGGGATCTCGTAGAAAATTGCGTATTTCGTATTTTCTGTATCTTCCAAAGATATTTACAAAATATATTTACAAAAATACCGTTTAAGCGAGCATTTCTTTCTTAAATAAATCAACATGCTTCTACATAAATCTATTTTCCGTGTACTTTAATTACTAACTTTATGGAAACAACGTATACTCACCAGAAAGTCAAAGAACGAAATGAAACGCGATGTCACGACAGTACTAGTAAAGTTAAATTAAGCATCCTGGTAATCGGGACAAACTCAAACTTTGACCTTTTCAACTTTTCGTAGTTTCTCCGTAATTGTACTTTTAATTCTCTATTCTATTTCAAATAAAAAAACATATTAGATTGGCATAGTGTTTTTAAGCATTTTTAATTATATGCTATTATACATTTTTCTGCAGTTGTGTAAAATATCATAGTTTTATAACGCTAGTACCAATTATAGCTTGTGATAACGATAACACGTAATTCTAAAAGTTGCGAATGCGCTAACCTAACGCAAATCTAATTCAAACTGTTGTAGTCACCTAAACAGAGATACCAATCGAGGATTAATAAAACACCATATTTCTGGGTGACATTTCATTATACCTAACTCAGGTTACAGAGTGCAGAATGTTTCTTATCGGTTAACACTTTTCAGAAAGATCAATATCGCTATCTTCCGTTTATCGTTAAATAAACGACCACCCGGGCACGAGGGACACCATATGGCTAAGCATCGTTTTCCAATTTTCAAAACTTTGCGACCTACTTCAATTACCAGAGCTAGCTGCTTCGTTTACATGTAATCGCTTGCTCGCTTACTCGAATTTAAGCAACGAAGAAGGCGTTCGATTAACGACGTAGCACGAGCTGAGTCGATAACAAGATTTCTGAAAATCTGTTTAGGCCATCGATGAAATTTCAGTCGTACGAGGTAGCTATATCGAAACTTTAAATTGCCAAAGAAAAAGATAAAAAACACCCGAGTCGATTAATTTTACCTGTCGTTTATTTGTTATTTTTCAGTTGTAGTACTTTTAAATTAATCGAAGTACTTCAAGTTTCTCGTAACGGAGTCGCAGAAAAGTAGAACGAGTTATTGGAAGGTCACCGGGGACTCTTTAATTCGAATGAACTATGACATTGGAATTGTCAAGGGAAACGAGTCGTGAACCATTTAGGTGCGGTTTTAATTAATTTCAGACTCGATTGGTTAAAGGCGAGTGGCGGAAGGAGTGTCGTCATTTTGGCAGTTTTATCCTATTGGGTTGGTAACTAAGTGATTGCGGATTTTGTCATTAGATGGTATTGACAAAATCCGCAATCATTTAGTTGCTAACCCAATATATTATCTGACAAACGATTTTTCGACACATACACACACATACATACATTTGACATAGTGCACGAGTAATAGAAATTTTAATAAGCCCACGGTATCATAAAAAATATGCTCGCAGAATAAACGAAAGAAGAAGTAGATAGTTCTACGTAGGTAGATCCATCACGATGTGTAAATTGACCGTGATTAAAATATATTTGCACCAGGGAACAAATTATCTTTCATTTAGTACGTAATCATGGCTTCATGAACAGTTAAGAACCCCTAGCTCGAGTATAAATCACCCTGACGCACAAGTAACTCTTCTCCTCCCTATAATCAGCATCACCTCCAAATAAAAAGGAACAAGTACGATGACCGTACACGGAAGTCGAAGGCGAAAACAAGCGGAGCTTTTAACTACGTAATTATCCGGACAATCGGGCGCTTCCTGGTGCGCGCGAGCGCCACGAAGACGAGGAGGAATGTCGCGCGCGGATTGGTTGCAGCAGCCTCCGGCGGCGGTGTTCGCCTCCGCTCACGCTCGACAGGATTACGCGAAGGATGCGATCGATGGACGGAAACGGCGCCCGAGAGGCGGCCGTGCACGTCGACCAGTCGCTGTTTCTCGCCATCAACTTTTCCTACGTTTGTTTACTCGCTCTTCCTTCGCTTCGTGGCCCAGCGGCCATTAACTGTCCCTACGCCATTTTCCGGTGTGAACCAGAAACTCCCCTTTTCTATGTACACTCCCGGCCATAAGTCGCTATATTATACGGTCAATTTATGTGGAAGCTATGAAGCCAAGCCGATATATACCTTGCACAGGATGTTCTATATAACTGTAATCGCTTCGATAACTTTGGAAGTAGTAATTTTAGGGAAAATTGATTTAGGACGAGTAGCAAATTTGCGTTAGTATTATCTACGGCTTTGATTATACATAAAATTTCACTTCTCTTCCCATTTACAGAATCAAGGATAGAGGATAAAATTTTCAAAAAAATTCAAACGACGCGATAAAGTTAAATTCCACTCTGTACTGTAAATGCCCCTTTCGAATCGCGCTATTTTCATTCTTTTGGTGCGTGAAAAACATCTATTTTGATAAATATTTTATTCCAAATTACGGCAGACATTCGTATGATTTATAGACGTACAAATTTATTACACTGACTTATGACCGTGAGTGTTCCTATGTATGGGGCGTAGTTTCGTCCGATGACGCGGTTCCGTGAACATGGTGAGAAGTACATATATGTATACGTGCAATGCGGATGGTGAAGCTGGATGTCGGCTGGAATTCCGTAGGGTAAGTTGTTTATATGGAGCAGGATGCGTCGATGGGGTTGCAGAGAGAACGATCGATTGAGTTCTTGGGAAATTGCAAGGATCAAGCAGAGAATAATGAAACGTAAGAATGGAAACCGAGGAAGAGAGATATTTGGTATGCGAATCAAGAATTAGAGCGGAAAAGTCAGAAACTGAAGTGGAAAAATAAACAATGATGGTGGAAAAGTAAGCACGCTGGTGAAATAGGTCATCTCCACGATTTCTGCGCAAGATGAAGGGTACATATGTAATGTGTTCACTCCTTTAACCCCTTTGCCACAGCTGTCTCGTCTGAACAGCAGTTACATAATACGATTTCACGAAATATGTGTTGTAGACGGTGTTTTTTTTTTTTTTTTTTTGATTTATATACATGAAATTATTTATGTATTTATGAGGGAATAAAACAGCGACAAAATCCGTGTGAGAATGCGCGTGTGCTACAACGTAATGCATATATGTATTTGTATTTTTCCTATCCTAGACGTCCTTCGATGAAGCTGCATAATATCACCGGTGTATTTAAATAGCGAAGCTTGACAGAGACGAGCAAACTGATGATAAACATCGATAGAGGTGTTATCAACATTAAGGATGTTCAATGTTCATTTGCATGCAGGGACATGAATTCATTCGAAGCGATATGTGCAAATTTCAATGCAATATGTCAACGTCGTGACAAGCTCGTATAAATAATTAAGTAGAAATTAAATGAACTAAATACGTTCCGTCATTTATGATATAATTATCTATAACGAATAATTATCTGTCGATAATTAAGTGTTCATATATTTCTTTAAATTACAGAAGTCTCCGCTTCGAAGATATCCAAAGATGGCCTTATAAAATTCTACATTTATCGTTGCTTGTGTATGACAAGTATCAATCTAAATCTCTGTTAATCAATACACTGTTCCATTCTAATTTAAATAACTTCGAGCACCATTTAAATCGATCTGTCTTTCATCACTGGGTCCTTCACAACTACGGACTCGTAGAGCAACTGTCTATAGAAATAAATAATCGTCGACTTGATTCTCGTCGGTACATTCAAATGCTCGTCGCTATTAAGGACCAGTAAAAATCCATCGTCAATCAGAATCAGAAACAACTGTCACCTTACATTACATTCGATCGTCGTGTTCTTTGGCTTCAATCAATTGTAACAATACAAGACACTTTCTTAAGGATCAGAATTCCAAAGATATATCGACGTATTGTTAATTTTAGTAGCATTCCTTCTTCACGATAAAATACAAAGTTGATCATAAGATGGCCTAAATGGCGCTATATGTAAGTATGTACACCGTTTCGTGTCCTGGCAGCGCTCGTGAAAGGCTTCCTTTCCCCAGGAAGACCGGAAGTCCATTAATCGGCTCACGTTACGCCATTTTTCGTCCTGAGGAACACATGCGGGACGTCTCGAAAGGTTTCTCTTACGAATGTTACGTCTCTATTTGTACCAAGAGGAAAAAGCGAGCGATCCTAGAGTCCTTACTCGATAGATAAAGAGGGAAAAGAAGGATCTCTCGAACGAAAGTGGGTTTGTCTATCGTAACAGGGACGCGATTTGAACGCGTATACCGTCGAATATCGTCCTGTATCGATTCGATGGAAACATCAAAGTAACTGGTTAATGGACGGAGAATGGAGAGATCGTTCTTTGATATTCCGGGTCTGTTTCGTTTCAAGGGAAAAACGCAGAATGGCGAAGGGTTCTTTCTGGGTATAACGCAATTCAAGGATTTCCGAGATGAGAATTTAGCGGAAAATTCGACGTGAAAGAATCATTGGCGAATGGGAACAGACGGATTTATCGCAGTGAAATATAATCTTTCATTGCTGTCTACCTATTTGGTAAGTTCATAGTACGTAATGGAGCGGAAAAAGCAAATTCGAACCTTTGTTCCTTCGTATTGTACTTTTTCTTGTTTCGCTATACGTATGAATTAGTACAGTATATTTTTAAACGAAATTTGAACTTTATTTATCGCAAAGAATGGATCGTCAAGAATACCGAATTCGCATACTCTTCCTGCTATTGTCGGTCAATTGTGACGGCCACGTGTTCCAGAGTTGGAACGAAACAGAATTGGAGAAAGGACAGGAGACAAGAATAAACAATAAAGTCTTGGAAGACGCTTTTCAAGCGACGTTAAGATTCCCCGAAGTATCTTCCGGGGTGGTTGTCTGGTCTGTGTGAAAAAATGTGAGAATTCGCACGGGGGCGGACCTGGCGTTTTCAGGAAGGAACCGTAAGGTAAGTTACTCGCACCTGGCTAAAATTAAATTTCCCAGATAGACAATGCGCTTAATTAAACGAAATACGCGAAGGTTTCCCGTTTCATTCGACTCTTCCGACGAAGATGAGAGGGAATATTCCAAAGATGATTAAATTTTCTATTCCTCTTTTTTAAATATCAATTCTTGAAAATACGTAATAAAAATTATCGCGGAAATAATTTTCTACTATTATGTAAAATAATAAAAATATATTTGTGGAACACTCCGTTCATTCTATCAACCTCTATCCATTTATCTATTGTCTACTGTCTTCCAACACAAAATTCAAAGTCAGAAAGTATCTCTACAGTTCATTTCTACAAGATCGACGCAAACACGTCTTTTCGTTCCATCGCGATCTCGTATTTCTTGGTTTCGATCGAGTAGAAGATGCGATGTCAGGGTCGATAGTCGGTTGAAGAACGAACACGACACTGAAATTCCTCCGGGACGACTGCGTTTTAATGGCGATCGATTCGAAAGTGATCGATTTGTTGGTAATCGGGGAAATAACCCGAGAAAACGATCGTGCCCGTTAGAAACACGCGGAAGATCGGACGAAACTAGGCCACGCAAACAGCGATATATGCGACCTTTGCGTGTTAAGGACGATCAAGGTCACCGTGCGGAAACCGTGATTTCTCTATGTCGAGACACCGTCGCCCATCTAACAGATGCAATTAGTCGTATGATGCGATATGTGTGCTCACGGTTGATCAAGATATCTATAAAGCGGTGAGTCTCATCTATTTAAGCTTTAACCCTTCGAGGTTCTACGTTAAGATGGACGCGATATTCTGCCTCGTTAGACCAATCAAATAGAACCATCGAGCTTTATTAACTGAAGGGGCGCTGAAATGCGAAGGTAGCAAGGACTCCACTTTCCAGTAATGTGAGTAAACTGATAAAATCAATGAAAACCAAATTACTTTTTCAAATCATCTATAAATTCGTAGTCAATTAACATTTGTAGTAACAATTTGAATATGAAATCTAAACCTACCTTTCTTTCTCATCCAGTAAATATCCACGATTTAAATATTGGAACTATTTCCCCATTACAGTAAACCGTACAATTCGAATTATCATAATTATACAAAAAGAAATTGACGTATAAGGTATTTCATTAGCGAATTCAAAAGATAATGCATACGATAAATAACATACGATATTTCTTCTATAAAGCAAAACGTTTGGGAGGTTATCGCCAAGTTATCTTCTGCAATTACAGTACAGGATTTCCCTGTGGTCAGAAGTGGGTGAGAAACTTTTATCCGCAGAACATACGGGTCAATATTGGTCCACCAATTATTCCCCTAGGGGTAGAATTCAATTTCGCCGCGCATTCTGCATTGAAATTTGGATTTGAAACCGCGGTGTCGCATATTAATTTTGGCTTCGATCCCCCCCTGTTACGGACACGGACTAGCGACGTTTCAACAAGCACGGTTTCACGGTGATCAAACATTGACTTAACCTTAATGCCTATGTCGCATACCAAGTTCCGGAAGAAACTGGATGACAACGAGCGGCGTCGATGCGACGTTCGATACACGTTTTATTATTCCACGTCCAGACTGTTCGTCCGAGTTCGCGACAGAATTAAATTGATGAAACGAAGACGATGAAATTTACCAAGCAGAGGATCTTGAAAGATGAAATTGAACTTCTGTACTGTAGTTTGTTGGTTTTGGTAAATCTCGAGCTTTGTTAAGTCATTTTTATTTAAATCAGTGTCTTAACAGTCGCTCACTGCGTTCTTTTTTTTCTACGTGAATGCGTAAGGAACGTCATATGTCTTTTAACGTATGGATCAATGCTTTTCTGCAGAAAGATCTTCAGTTTGGAAGATAGATATTTTAATTTCGATAAATCCGATACAAAACAGAAAAATTCTAGCCGAAGAATCTTAATCTTCAAACGATATTCACTTCGACACATCCCACTACTCTGTCGCAATCCATAAATTCCGCCAAAGCTTCACCTCGTTTCCCTCGTTCCTTCTCCTCGGCAATTTTAACATTCACAAAATTCCATCCTTTAAAAGTTCTCCGTACCTATCGTCGAATGGTCCTTGCTAAGACTGTATTTCGTAAAATAAAGGAAAGAGAGGGAATAAATCGGCACATGAAGCATAAAACAACGCGGAAGGGAACCGCAGCAATGCATGGTCGTTCGTGACGGAAGTTTCGAAACACCGGTATATACGTACGTACATATATTCGCTCCCTCGATCGTTCGCACACACCACGGTCGTGTACTTCGAGTGGACACGTCACATATCCGCGAAATTATTATGTTAAACGCTCGCAACTAGAGATAAGCTGATGTATATACAACTTTTTAACCGTTTGAGAAATCACCGAAAAGAATTGACCAATGTTGAATAGCGTTAAGCGTTACAAGTAAAATAGTAGAATAGTAGAAATAGAATTATTTTAAGAAAACTGTGATAAACTATTGTTCATCATAGTTGGAGGTAAAATTCGACATGAAAATCAATTTGCAAAATACCTGGTCCGTATAGAAAAATCTCAAAGGAGAAGACACAAAGTGTGAAAAGTAAACACGTATCTACATAAGCATTTGTGTGATGCATCGTTCTGTAAAAATTAACGTTTCACTTAACAGCGGTAGGCAATCAATTTCTAAAATCCTTCGCGTCACTAACACACGAAGACAAAGAATCTTACGACTCTTACATTTTAATGTTTTCAATCCGTCTGGGCCGCATGGATCCGTTTTAAGGCGCGTCTCCGATACGATACGAGCAACCAAGAATTTTATGCCTCGGTCCGACGACACAAACGGGTTCGGGCGTTTCTAGCTTTGTAAGAAGCATATCCTTGCGAATAGCAGGGGACATAAACGAGGCGTGAGCGAATACTCTTTTCTTGGAGAGACCCTATAAGTAACTGGACAATAATGCCATTCTGCGTTCTGAGAACCGCTTGCCAGCGTTTCGATGGTAATGGCTCAGCTTTACCTTTGTCTTCGGTTTGATCTCCGACGTAGTTTTCATCCCATCTTATATTATTTCACACTGTAGATAACGGAATTAGATGGACGCTCAAAGATATGAAATATGAAATTGTCGAGATTAAAAGATTTAAAAGCACGTATGACTGAAATTACGGTGATCCAAAATTTGCAAACTTAAACATCCAAAATTGGTAGGGCTTGCTAATTTCCAAATTTTACACTAAAAGTTCGAACCTCGATATCTCCAGAGCTCTGTTTATCAAATTAACGGTTAATGTAACGAGAAAAATCCACTGTAATTCGTGTTGCAGGAAATAAGACGAAGAAAGAAGGTAAAAGATAATAACCATAGCAAATTATCCAGCTCTGGTCTATACATTTTCCCTGGAAAACAACCATACGACCAAAAGATCTAGAAGTAATGGAAGATTTTCATCTTAGTCTGCGACCTGACCTCCAACGTGGTTTTCGTCCTATAAATATTGATTTACAAAAATAGAAAGAGTAATTCGTTTGTAAACGTTCACGGCCACAATTTATACATTCGTGACTTTAAATTTGTTTCTCAGCTGATGCTCACATGATTACGGTCCCCATCTAACTTTACTAATTTACATAGATGCGAAAATCGATTCTTTGCAAATCCGTTTATGTTTCGAATTTACATATCGCAACCCTCATTTTCTTGCAATTTACGATTTATACGAACATGAATGTGACCATCGATTTTCTGCAAATTCTACTTACGCTTGAAATTCAAATATTGCTATATACCTAACAATCGTAAGTGAAACCTAATTCTGTGTTCTCAGTTTTCTCAAATTTCGAACACATTACTTTTCTAATCTGCAAAGAAAAAAGGCCAATAAAAATGGGAACATTCTATCTCTGAAACTTCTTCCGACTACTATCGTGTACGTACATTCCCTATTCTGCCACCAGAGGTCTACCGATACGACACTTTCTCGCGAGTACTACATCCACCGATCAATTCCGATAAATACGTACAACTTCCGATATGACTTCCCCTATCATGGTGTTTAATAGCAAGATAGTCTTATCGATGCGAGTCCTTTGACAGAACCCGAGTAGAAATACTCTTCCCTTCTTTTTTCCAACTTTCTTCAACTCTTCAAAGTTACAGCTCAATCGCAATTATTATTACACGTTAATTATCAATTCTGGTTAAAACGATATGTTATCCAGTCGGTTCTTTCAACTTCCTTAATAGCCACGCTGATATCTCAACTTTTAATTTCGCTGGTATCTCAACTTTTACTACGCATAGTTTCTAATTCCTGTGATCAATATCAGTGCTGGCATTTGCGCAATTCGCAGAGATAGATTTCAGTGACTATTGCGATATGGTTCGATCGTCGGTCTATTTCGTGAAACGGTTTAAAATATTACTCGAATGGTTTGAACGTTTGAATATGTGTTTTTTCTCCGCTGTAACGCAGTAAATTGATGTATCAATAACGTGTCCAAGTTTTTTCATGAAAAGCGTTGGCCAGTAGTAGTATGTGTTGTCCAGGACCTGTTTTTCAGGACAAACAGGTTAATCCGTTGAATTCAAAGTGCCAACTGGATTCAGTGTAGAATGCTGGAGAATCTGCTTCATGTGCCAACCAATTTGGCAATGTTCTCCGTGTAACACGTCATGTAATATATCTTGATACGTCATTCGTCATCGTTGTTTTTATGTATCATGTATTACAAATTTAACGGCGTTGTATGTTTATTAACTGAGAAATTTCTAGTTTGCTACAAGTATTCGTATCTGCATATTTGAACGTTTAAAAAATAACAAATTTTGAAATTCTGACTAGCTGGTCAGCGAGACGTTAAACATAACATGGAAGTCGATCGATTTCTGAACATTTCTGTATATAACCAATGCATAATATTCTCTTAAACGAGATATATTGCGAAGCAAATATCGCGTCAGAATTATAAGGAAAAATTAAAATAGAGAAAAATCAGCGAGTCGCGGATTGCATCATATTTCGTGCAATATGTGCGTCTGTAAATCACGAGTACACGTTGAGGCGCGCGCGAAACACATGCTCTTCCGGGAAACGCGAACGATCGAAGAGCGACCTTGAACAACTGAAGTCATCAAGAGTGAAAAAATAAACCGAATGAATAGGAAGGATAAACCCAGAGTCCTGTTGCAGTCGCGATGATTGTCGTTTCATCGCGATCGAATTAGAATTTTCACATGTCCGTCAATCTTCGATTCAACTCGATTCGTTTCAAGTATCGAATTGAGCAACGGTCGTTGATTATGGATATCGAATCTGATGATTTTAATTAAATAAATTTTTCAGAGCAATTTTAATATAAAATTAATTTTAAAATTTATTTCACTGTTTGTACTGCTTTTCCAACGTGAGAAATAGTAAACAAGTATTATTTGATTAAACTACAATGACTAGTGCATTTTGATGAACTACACAGTTTTTGCATTTGTCAAGGATATATTACGTTTATGAATACATTTAACATTATTTTTCCTCGATAAATTTCCGTTAACATACTGTATTCTTTATGTCTACAAATCATGTTAATTTTATGGAAATAACGAGTAAGAATAGGTATCCTATATTCACCAAGGTTTTCGATTTGAATTCTGCACATCTTTTTTCTCGGTCTCAGGGTTTTATACCAAGTACAATAATCGAACGACTGTTGAGTTTCTAATTAAATTAAAAAAAATATATGTCACGAATATCACTTGCATTGCTTATTTTGAATATATTTTAATATTAATGTAATTTGTTATATTTTTTGATCCGTAGATTCTTCTTAAAAAAAAGCTTATTATTAATCTTTACGAAACTCTGGATTTTTTGAAAAGCCTCATGTGGAAGAACGGATAATTATCGGTCGATTAAGCAGCAATATTTGATACGGTTGAATGATCGGATAGCTGATGAATTTTCCAATGAATTTCACGAAAGACATCTCTTGGATACGTTACTCTTCGTTATTCCTTCTCGATACAAATCGATCGCAATTCATCTCATTATATGTATGCATGTATGCATACTTGTAGGTTTTCAAAGAAATCTACTCATGAAATACGGTACGTTTTACGAAACAAAATTCTATTTTTAAGTTCAAGCGATTAGAATTTATACCTCACAGCATATATAGATACATTCTTTGTTTAAGACGTATATTTTTCATAATTTCTACTAAAAGCGTTGTGCCTTATTACGTATAAATAATCATTAAATACGATGATAAAATAGGATGAAAATTATAGCTCATATTCCTATACTCCTTTTGTACCTAAATAACTTTCATTTTGCAACACTGTTTCCTACACGATTAATCGTCGTGTTTCAGGAAACTTCGGCCCGTTTCTCGAATTAAATGTTTCACAGGCGAATCTAAAAATAATGCTCGCCAACCGAACTGAATTAAACCGAACAGCTGCGAATTTGGTTAAAGCATATCCGGTTTGTCTCAATTAAATATACGTCTCGGTTCGGAACTATTTTTAATTCGATTCATACGATGCAACTGCATGCCTGATACGAATAATTTACGTCGCAATTCGCTTCAACGAGTTTCCAATTTAATTTGAAAAATTTATAACCCCGTGAAATGTCAATCGTTCGAACTTTCTCGTTACAAATAAATCAGCGATTCTTCACCATATAAAAATGTTTCACAATTTTCATATGCAAATTTTCTTATAACATCGTCCAGACTGAGTCATCCACTTCCCACCATCTTTCCGCCAAACAATCAGCGAAACTGCAACCCGCAAACAGTGCAACTCGCTTAAAGAACACACGCAACTCAACGCTATTCAATGTTACCTGGATCTTCGCAACCGAAACAACAATCCTCGAGAAGTGAGCATCGTGCAAATTACCACTCTAACATAGTTATCAAGAAACTTGATCATGACATTTTTCAATACTCTTTTCTCGTAACCTCATTATCGTGCTTCGATAAGACTGTTAATTCCTTCGCCGATTGTTTGCACATTGTCTCAGCCCTGGCTGACGTGTCAAAAGCGATCTCTCGCTCGCTTGCTCGTTATTACGCCGTTCAAACAATCCTCGAGACGCCAGCGAACGCCAACGGATCTCCAACGATCAAGTTTTACCTCCTCTACAGTGGCTGTATTCGCTACTTTTGCATCATAGAAATCTGTTAATCGAGGATGTACGAGTGAACTTCCACAGAAAAGTTACAAATTACGACTAAATTCCAACAAACTGCACGATTCTAGCAAACAGTAGACTCTTTAGGTCTACGTGACGAAAACTGCACTAATCGCGATGCTATTTACGTTAGAAGTGTTGTAATGCGTTTTACTAGCTGCAAGCACGCCATACTGATAAAGCGATCGTGATTTCTACTTATGACGCAGTATCATACGAATTTAATAAAATATTTAATGACATATTTTATAACAAGAAATCGATACAAATCTTCTGCAATTTTATTGCATATCTCATACCTATAATATTTCTTTGCTGGGCGATTACATTTATCTCGAATTTGGAAATTAAACGAACGAATGTAAATGATACGCGATATTTGCTGATTAAACGTAGATGCATCTAAACGCAAATGCTTGATAAATGCACGATTTTTATTTGTTCACTATCATCTGCATACAATTTAAACCTCCGTTTATTGCTATCTGTTTAATCTTTGCTAATAAACGTATTTCTGAACTACAGCAGTAATCGTGAAGATCTGCTTTTTATTATTTCTTACTTTCATTAAGAAGATCATATACGCAAGAATAATTTTTGCGATGGTGATACTCTATCTTAATCTCTGGTATTCTGACGACACGTTTAATATTCTTCGATCAATGTATTTGTAAAATAACTAAGAGAAAGCCAAGGAAACGTCTGTATATTATTTACACTTATAACATTAAGTATTCAGAATTATGAAATTGAAAAGTTTCCCAACATCCTTAGTTAAAGAATTATAGGATATCCATACAAAGGATACAAAGAAGGTTTCCTGGTACTCGTTAACATTATTTAACATCCATTTAAATGTCAACCTTCTCTTGGAATCAAAGAGAATTTCAGGATTAAATTATCGGGAGTTTTGTTATTTAAATAAGAGACAATTTATCGTATTTGTCCTAAAGAAAAATGGTAAGTCATAATATTTTTTCTGGCATTGATAGCAATATCTTCTCGAACAATCTTTTCCTCTACGTTTAATTAATAAACAAATTATTTACGCTCTCAGGTACTCTGCTAATTTAAAGTTTACGATTACCCGTGTTCCATGATAAAAAAATAACTTCTCGAGAAACTAGAATAACCTTTTTATGCTTTATCGAAGTTTTATCGATCGATCGACCGAGAATATCATTTTGCTCTAAATTCCTAGAAACGTAGAAATAGCAGAATCCCGATAAAAAAATACCATCAACTTCGTAAATAACGAGGTTCCTCTCATTCTTATCAAACGGTTGCTCCGAAAATATTTACAAGTTTCTCAAATACCATGCAACCCAACTGTTAAATTGAACTTTGTTCTTTACAAAATTTTCTTAACTGTTTGCATTTTGCGTTTAACTAGACCGATACTCACAGGTAAAACACGCAACTTTAATTGTTTGAGTAACTCGACAAACATTGATTTTAGCAGAAACGATCTATGCGCGCAGATGCGTAAGATATATCTTAAAACGAATAAAACAATCGTTCTTTATATCAAAGACTAACTAGGTTGTGAGTTTGAAAATATTATCTTTTAACTAAGTAGGGATTTATTGCTTAGTACGGAGATGTCTATACATAAGACATTTTCTAACGCAAGTCTTACATAGCTAATAGAACTATATATACATAAGATATTGTTTACAAATTTATCGTTACTAATTCCTTTTATAAATAAAGCTGAATAGCCTGATTTTTAAAAAAACGCTTAAAGACTCCCAGCCAACTAAACGTATTAAAACTTATCTGCTTCTTCTAATATCTCACTGTTTAAACATCTTACACGGTAACAATAAGCACACGGTGAGTACGTGGCAATAAGAAAATTCTACAAAATTCGCAAACACTTGGTCGTACTTATTGAATCTCCAACTGCTCCTTTCAATTCGAATAATTGCTCTCCATTACGCTCGAACCGCGACTCCAAAGCAACATATATCACATGTATTCTCACGAATTCGCCACAGAACGATTCTGACCCTCCAAACACACAATTCTCTAAAAACTTCGACAAAAGAGCTCTCTAACTTCCCCCACTTAACCTCGAATCACGCTTACATTCCGCAAGCTATCCCAAAAGCGTCTGACTATAATACTGCCAGCCCACCCAAATCGCACAACAATAGAATCTTCCAGTTCTGTATCCTGTTCGACTCGATTCAACGAACTCGACTGCTCTCCAAACGACATCTTCAGCCACGATCGGCGTCAGAGAAAGTTAGTTCGCGCAGAATACAGTATTGCCGTGTTAACTGGCCATCGCTGTATCATCAATTCGTGTCTCGCTCGTACCCGCAGGAGAAAACAAACGCTTGAGATTTCCTTGAAACATTCATAGCTCTCTCGGCGGAGCCAGATGGAAACCCAGTTCGCGGTTAGGTGAAGGATCGCTGTATTCGAAGGGATCTCGTAGATCCTAGCCGGTCGAGAGGAACGCATGCGCTCAAAGAAAAGACTAACCTGCAGAAGCACGTGACGGTGTCCTCAACGTCCATGGACAAGGACGTGTCGATGGCCGAGTATTTGAGTACCTTCCTGTTTCCCGAACCAAACATCGAACCAATTACACTGAACACTTGGCGAACAAGGTACGACACACCAGCTGTACTTCCACCAACAGCGAGGTAAGAAAACTGAAACGCCGAAACGGTTTGAACGAGCGAGATCAATGGAAGATAACGGCCAAAATCAGAACCAAAATAAACTAATTAGTTTATTTATTTAGGGACAGGAGGGAAACGGAACGTGGAAGGTGAGGTGGATAAAGTGCGAGGAGAAAGGAAGAGGGGAGAAATGTAAACAGGAGACGCGACGACCGATACGGTGATCGAGACGCGTACGGATTCAACGAGCAACGAAGCACAGACTGACGTCGCCGTTCTCCAGGCGTTCGCCAGGTACCAGCTACCGCTATCGGCTATCGGCCGCCACGCTACGATAAACGGAGAAAGCGACTCACGGTCGACTTGGCAGTGGGAGAAGACAAGTCCCGGAGAGGGGGTAAGTCCATAAAGTGGTGGGGTATGCGAAAAAAGCAGCGAATAAAGGGAAAAAACGAAGAAGTATAAAGGTCTACACACACTGTTCCAACGTTTGGCAAATTGATCAGGTTATCGACACCCATCTTTCACCCATCCTACCTCTATGTAATTCTGTAATACAATAGCAACGTAACATGTACGATACGTTCATAAATATTAATTAGTTCCGTTTTGTTATTCTTTATAACGAACAATTACCTGCGTTCCATATTTCCGTCGCCTATTAGATCGCGGACTCATCCTTTGTTGTTTCATTCACAAACTTCAATCAATGAAGACTATTTTTACACGGATATGAAATTTATTTGATCATCGTACCATGTGCAGAGCCCTTAAAGCTCTCATCCACGAGTGATCGCAGAATTTTGTTTACTGGTGGAATCGTGAGCGATTGTATGCACAAGTAGTCCTTGATAGATGCTTTAGAACAAAGCAGACAAGTTATATTAGGGTATTTAACCTGGATCTTTGGCGCTTCGATTATTATTCCAGTCTACGTAGCCAACGAACTGAGAAAACACCATGGCCTCTTTAATCTGGTATTCGTCTTACGCCACCGATGACGCATACAATACGTGAACAAACAACTTGATGCGTGCGTCGCCGAAACGTAGCAACATCGAAACTAAAGAGTATTCCATGTTAGATCTACGTACAACATGTAACACTTTGGAAAGACTGACGGAAAGAAGACAGCGCATGGGTGTGCATTACCGATGAAACAGAAAGAAGATGCAGGAATATATGGATGTGAAATATCTTTGTGTAAGAGTGTTTTAGAGAGGAGTGGGGCGGGGAATAGCTTGGCACAAAGGGGCTTCCCCCCTGTTCCTACACTATATATTCGTCTTTGTCGCACTTTTCAACTTTTTTATCGTTATTTCTCATAGATGTATTATATATACGCGTGGACGTTTGGCTGTTTCCGCCTTTCGTTGTAATGTAATTACGGGAGAGGCTAGCAGTAGACGAAACCGGACAAGTTCTTTCTCCTCAACATTCGTACAGCGCGGCACGGGAGCGTGCGTACCTGTTCTTCAGGGTCGCGAGTGATGCAGCGGACGGACGATGATGGCGGAACGAACGGGCCGATTCCACGAAGATGAGGTCGAGGAACGGAGGAAGGCGATGGTGAGAGGGATACATGTCTACGGATACTCGGGACACGGCCAACTCCAAGGGATTTTGCTTTGTGATAAATGACGCAGACTGCATTTTCGATTTCTTGTCGTTCTCTTGTTGCGCGTCGTATCCATTTTTTCAGGCAAATAAAATTTGAATAAGAAGAATGCCTTCTTGTGAAAACAGGTTTTAGACCTTCTTGAAACTAAATTTTAATCTTTGCTACAATGAAACGTGAACATAAAATATTTAGAATATATAGAGAATTAAAAATTATATGATAGGAACAAAAGTATTGTTTCTTACGATCTAAGGTTTCCAATAAAATAAGTATTCTTCCAGTAATTTCCTAATGAACTAACGTGTCCTTACGCTTACGAAAAGGGATGTTTGTGCATTGTCAATAGTCGATGCACCTTTAGCAAGAAGAAGTGGGCGCAACTGGTTCACGTGTCTTCTTACTGGTTCACGTGTCTTGCAAAATACGAAAGGTTAAGGCCAGTCGATGCATGATATTACGTTTCGTAACACCCTACCATGATATGAATATAAATTAAGGTAGTTTTATGAGAAGAAAAACTGTTTGGAAAAGATGCAAAAGATTGTTTTCCAGAAAGAAATATCGATTTTGAAATTTAGCGGTCGAACAAACATATTCATGAAATATATTTCAATTACTGTATAAGACAAATTATATTTTAATAAATATAAATATTTATTAGCTTCAAAATTGGAATACATGGAATACAAAAAATATCTTTTCATCTCTAGTTTCACGGCATCAATGCTTCATTGAGCGGCAGCTGGTATAATTCTCAGATTGACGTGTTTTCAAGCTCGTAATTTGTGAGTATTCAGCCAGAGGATAGGTGAAATTTTTGTTACACGTTATTTGAAAGACCACTTCCATACTGGTTATGTAGCATTTACATACATACATATACGACGATATATACCACGCAAATATCTTTAATTTCATCGTGAATCGAACCTACGATACATGTCAGAAATATTCAGTTGGCGTAATAAACAAAGAATATATCTTATATTTTAATAGAACGAGCAAAGATAATTTCTTCTCTTTTGTTTTTTGCTTTTATTATGATAATAATCATAAAGGAAAGGTAACTTCGAGTGAAGTATCGTTGACGAAAGTGTCCGTTGAAAAATCGTCGAGAACACCGTAAAAAATATCTACCCTGTAAGTGTAGCACGCCTAGTAACGCGATTTTGGTGCGCAGCCTCTTCAAGCATTCCATGCGTTGTCCATGTAAAAGCACGATTTTTGCCCAGAAGAGGCCACTTTTCTCTGAGTGTTTTATGCTCGTCTGCCACTTATGCGAAAAAGGAATTCCGACACGGCACGAGTTTATGTTTACATCGAACATTTGTTGCGTTGCTCGTATATACACATTTTTATCATGTATAATATCAGCATCACAAAACATTATTTCATTTTTTAGTGCTCTTATTTACGCAGATGTTATTTATGCAGATTTAACAGCAATGCGTGAAAAGTGAGCAAAGACACAAATTTTAGAGATCCTTGAAGAATATAATTTCGGTGCGCAATAGGTTAAATACAAAATATCGGTACAAAAAAGAATTTCCGGAAAGGACATAAAAGGATTCAATGAAAAGAAAGATTAAGGTTGTAATTTAACCGAAATCCGTACAAAATCCATGCCGAAAAAATGCACTGAAAAATGCACTAAAAAATGGTCGGGCGAATAGAACTCGTAAAAAGTGGTTCGTCCCGAATGACGGAAGAAAAAAAGATAGAAAAATAGGGAAAATAGAAAAGAGTAGATATAGTTCACGGTACATATCGGTTATCGATGAAAATTTCAGCAAATGAATTACGTGAAACCGTTGCGGCGTCGCGGCGGCATCGATGAACATGGTGGCAGAGAGTGAAAGGTGAAAGAGAGGCGTATCGATAGGACGAAACCGACAAAACGCACCGTCCGGGGCCAATTCGGTTATCCCGTTCCCAGCAACGGGATAAATATCGATATATCGATGAGTAAGTCACGCTCGCGTATTGACGCATATTCGTGGCAATTTCTTTCGCGATTTGAAAGACGAGGAAGAAATAGTTCTACTACTGCTAAATGTGTGAAATGGATATTTTTGGATGTTGCTGTTTGAAAATACAAATAGAATATGATGTAAATACAATAGAACGTAGAATACAAATTGTTGGAATACAACGATATTTCACGCATAGACATAAGTACCCTTACACAACACTTACACAGACATTTGAACAGGACACTTACACAGGTCATACTAATTACTGTATAGAGAGTGAGGTTCAAAGTATTTAAGGTATCATGGGTTACTACCTAAGTCTAGTTTGAAAGTAACTGGCCAACAATCAACAATTCTTGTATACGTTGTTAATTATATCGCTCGCTTGTATACATCAGGTTCTGTAGTTTCTGTTTAATAAACATCGCTGAATGTTATTTCAACACAAACATTGTGTCTTCCAAAGGTTATGAATCCTAAGTTCAAGATTAAATTCTAACACAAATGATCGATATTTTGTTAAATTTTGTACCCAATGCTAATAAGAAATCTTTCACCTTGAAATCATATCCCGTATCAATTGCTAGATTTCCTCTGACTTACAAGCTCGACGTTCTCTCTCCCTTAACACGTATCAGTGTGCTTGTATCTAAAATATGTATCCAATCTGCTAAATTTACAAAACCAAAAGAAAAGTAAGATATAGCGGACGGTTAATATCGATTTCGAGGATTATGTAATCCGTCTGCTGCGGGCAGCTTAAATCGAATCTTTTTATTTCGATTCCGTATAAGGGCAAGAATCTAATTGAGTTTGCGGCAAACATTACGCAACGTCATCGTCTGATATTTACTCGTTTTCACCACATCACAGCGGAAGTGATATTTTTATTGGCTGAGCCAAATTGATGTTTGAACCAGACCGAGAGGGCAGAATGAGAACTTCTGACAATTAATCTATTAGAATGTAGAGCGTCAGAGTTTAGTCTAACGAATAATGTGTTTCTAATTACGATACAGAATTACAGAGATTTTATGTGCACATTTCCTAAGAATATCTGCAAAGAGTGAAAGAAATAAAGAACGCCACTAAATTTACAAAATTGTATGTTAACGACATATTGTTGTTTCGTATCGCTTTCGGAGCAAAGAAAGAAGAAAGATTAAAGATCGGTGAAAATTGTGAGAAAATTTCATCACAACACGCGTCTAAACATGGAAACACATAGCTAGGGCTATAAAGGAGCGGATCCCGGACTTTCAGCAGTGTCAATTACTTGAGCTCGTGTCTGGCCGTGAATCACACGACATTTATCCATTCACAAGTGTCGCTGCCAACAAACGTCCGACGACATTACCGTGAAAAATGAACGGCAGGATAACGAGAGCACCGATGAATGTCACGTAAATGTGACAGGCACTCGGTCCCCGGTTACGTGCTCTCAATTCGTCCTAGGGGAGCGCTGTCTGTTGCAGGATTAAGATGAACCGACGATTCCGGCCGCTTTCTGTTTCTTCCTCTTTGTGCATTAACGCTTTAATACATTTCACGAAACACGCTCCACTCAAACGTTTCACGTACAATTCCTTTTGTACGAGCTAAGATACTTGCTGCTATGAATTGTCACAACTGATCTAAATTATCAAAGAAAACGTTCAAATTCGTACACACGGCAGCCGATTGTAATATGTACAAAAGTTTAATTGCGTGTACTGTATCTCAAAACGATACATAATTCTATATGGCAGATTTCTACGATACGATTCTTATAATTCTTTTATCATTTTTATTTCCTATCTTTCGTGGAACCTTGGCCAACATGTTGGCAATTATAAAATTCTACCGCCTTTTTATCTCAGTAAATTCTCCATGAAATATCTTTTCGTTTAAGCAAACAGATCTTTGCGCGTGTATACGCTAGTTGAAATTGGAGCCCGTAGCAGCATATTGAAAAATATTGAAATTACAGTCACGACATGAGCTACATAAAAGATATAACTTGGAAAAAACGAAGCTGGCACCCCGCTGGGGGTAGCCACCCACATGCTATATTTATTTTTATTTTATTTTTTTTTTTCTTCACCAATAAGATATAACACTTTACCAAATGTCCATAAGGACAAATTGTAAAATAACCAAAATAAAATAAAAAAAAAAAAAAAAAAAAACGACACGAGCTGTTCATGTAAGGAGTTCATATCCTTTGGAAGGAATGATAAAAAATGAGGAATGCTAATATCACTTTCACCAATAAACGTACTGAAACTAACGGTTCTCGTGTTTTTATAGCTACTCGTATCCTATCCTTATACTTTTATAATAATGTCTGAATATAGTAGCGTAATTAGCGATTATTGCAGCAATTATCGACTAATCTACATATTTCCATCTAAAAATAAGCGATCGGCAATATGATAGTAATAGTCGACGAGAATATATCAGTTTATTTTGTTTACCTAGCAGAAACTTTCTCCGGCGTTCTGCGTCTGTAGCTCAATCTCAAGAACGATGCTCGCAGAAGAAAATTATCAGCACTTTCCATTCGCGAGCATCGAAAAAATGGTATTGATCAGTCTGCAGAAACACGAAGCGGTTGGCTATTGATATAATTAACGAGGCTCTTCCATCATTCAATGTGAATTTAAAGAATAATTTATAACGAAGATATGCAAAATGCGACCTTTCGTTTGCTCTTTCTTAAATCGAGAATTGATATCGATCGGAAGCGACTTTCCAATGTTAAATAGCCACGGTGTTTATTCGGCCATTCGCGAGAAAGCACGTCAACGGGAGTCGTAAATTTCCGTTACGATTTGATAATCGACACCACGAATTGTTTGATCTCCTTATTTCTGTTAAGATAATGGGGATGGTTCAATTGAGTATGCATTGAATTAACACGTATAAATTAATGTTTACTCCAACAACTTTATATAGAAGCTAGTTACGCTGGTGCGTATGTACAAGTTAAGTAAGTGATAACCCGGTAAAAATATGTTGACTACTCTAACGATGAAGAATAAGTGCAGTCCAGTGACGATGCTATGGCGGAGGAAAGCTAGTGATGGGTGTGTCCAGCGCACGGGACCATCGGATCTGTTGATGACAATTTTGGTTAGGAAAGTGAGGGCAGAAGATATTGCTTCTGATTGGATAATAATAAGGTTGGTGGATTAGGAAGGGTCCTAACCGCCCTCGAGAGAAAGTTGCTAGTGTGAAGCATCGTACGTGAGAATAACTAACTTTCCCGTATTAACCCGTAGTATACAATACACTTTTGAGAACAATTAGGTAAAAAGATATTTGTTTGGTCTGAAGGACCTTATCTAGAAAATTCCTGAGTTTTAAGGTAAGTCCCTAAGCTTATTGAGGTAGTAAGGATATGTAGACATCTAGATGCCATCTTGCCCGAGGTGTGTGGCCTGGTTTAGGTAGAGAGTCGACCGACGTAACATACGAATAAAACAAAATATTGACAGCAAATGAGATCAGCAACTTTTACAACGACGACAGCAGTCGAGGCTCTACTTCTTATTCGAGGAAGGCGCTGATTTGTGGAAGCCTTGGGAAAATCAACATAACATCGGAATTATTTGATGACTCTTCGAGACTACGAAAGAGATAAATAGTACACAACATGTATCTGGCGGTTCAACAAGTACTAATTAGCAAATCCTAACATAGCTCCCATAATGCGCACAAAACGGTACAAGGTATAAAATGTCGACCTTGATCAACCAAGATACATAATTTCCGTTTCTAACGTCTCTACCGTGTGCTCCAATTTTCACCATTTACCACGGTAAAATATTGCAACGTTAAAGATGATGAATTCTAACGTTCGTTTAGCTTGCACGTAGAACGTGGAACACGAAGCTGAATATATGTAGCGCGAAGGTAGAAAGGATCTCTTTGTCAGAGGCACGTCGCATAAGACGATATCACGCGATAAGTTTGTTTGCGGATCCGTCAACAACGCGTACGCGTTCGCCAAAGCTGTCTTATCGTCGAAGTGGTTGATAAAACCGTTTTATCTGCGCGGTCTATACACACACGTTCCGGCACGGATTTATTTAAAGAATACAATATACATTGCGGTACTTTACGTTCCGAGCACGTTCGCGAACCGTTCAACAACCCGAGCCTAATTTGTTCACCGCCCATTTATAAATAGAATTGTTAATTCCGAATAATCTAACTTTTATGAAATATATAAAAGATATTATACTGGGTAAAACGATTCGTGAAGAAACAAGTCGAATATTTAAAGCGATATTTTTATAACCCTTACCAGGGATGATGTTAAAAATAAAGGCTGGATAACGTGAAATCGATGTTAAAAGTGAAGAAAGAGCAACTTGTATCTATAGATGACTTGCTGTTATTATTTTCTTCGGAAGAAAATATTGCTCAAGAGGAATAGTCTTTGTAAAAGAAATGCATAGATTTTTCCAGCTCTCTAGTTGTATATTTCAACGTTCAAATTTTCTCTTCGATATCAAAACGTATTTTCAAATAATAAAAGTCGTGTTTAAATAAAATCGTATTCCGCATATAATTCTAACGAAAGTATGGAATAATATACCGGTTAACTTTTATTTTATCTTTTATGCAATAGTAAGACGATTTTAAAGTTGATGAGATAAAAGTTTATAAATTCGGTTATTGGATGCAAATGCTGCGTGCTAAAATTTGTTAAAAGTTTCATCGTATGTGAGAGACGACGACCCGTGTGGCAACGATTTCATGGAATTTTAAACAGAAATCTAAAATTGCCATGGTATTTAAAAATTGTTGCACGTTACGACGTCTCGAGGAAGCACTACGCTACGGTGTCTCCGTTTTGGCGAGCAAACTCGCCGCGTGATTCACCGAGGAAGCTGATCGCGGCGCGAAACAACGGCGTGACTCATCGGTCCGCTCGGTTTCAAGCCAGCAACCACACTACGGTCTACGGTGTTCTCGCTCACTTTCCGTGATGCTCGTCGCGCGCAGCACACACTCTGTCCTATCCAAGTGCTTTGAAAATATGGCAAACACGTACAGTTGGTGCTAGAGATATAGCAAAGTCGTATAATAATAACGAACCGGACAGAAATTGAAATTGATATTTTTCGTGCTTCGAAACTAATAATATAATTGTTTGTTTACGTAATAACAAGACGATTCAAAAAACGCAAGATTCTAGAAGCTCCAAAAAAGAAAAGAAAAAAGAAGATTAATAATCAGGTTTTGAAAAATTTGTTACTTATCGTGGAGCTTTTTTCTTAAAGACTTTGTGAAAAAGATTACGTCCCATTAATATTCAATTTATTTAATTGCTTATTTATTCAATTGATATCGAATTAAAATTGGTCTCGTAGTTTTGAGAAAAGTAGATCACGAAATTCGGTGCATTTCCATAAAGATAAAATTAAATTGCGCCTCCTTTCAACAATAATAATTATTCGCATAATAGATTTGAAATTAAAAAAAAAAAATATCACGTAAAAATGATATTCGAATGCTTACATTCTGCGATCTATCTTCTCTAAGAAACTGACGCGCTAACCCCGTATTCGTTCGTATTCGTTATGAACATGAGCTGCTACAATATAATTCTAGGTCAGTATAAAGGTATACTTTGAAGCATTAATAACGCAAGTTTAACATGTTACGAATAGAAAAGAGTCTCAGTTTTGATAAAAAGTAGTGTGTAATTTATTATAAAGGAAAGGGTAAAAGTTATTGTAAAACTAGAAAATTGTTAAGGGACGAGGAAAGGTAGTAAACAAGTAGTAGATGATGTCGAAAGATATAAGAAATATACGTCGAATAAACGGAACAAACAGAACGTTTATAGATATGAAATTGAAGATGAAATGGAAAAATTGATAAACAGAAAACTATTGAAAAAATTTGCTTTCCAATATTTCATAGCTCTTGCTTCGGAGATCTTTCATGAAATAATACTTGGAGTACTTGGAAAACAAACGAATATTATGTTAGCATATTTCGAATAATGCTGTACACAAACAAAGTAGGTAAGAAATAAAAAGAGTGACATATTCTAAAGGGTTTATCGCAAAGGGAGGATATTGTTTTTGCGGATGAAAGCAAACATGGCATTTTTGGTTCGGATAGAAAAAGCATAGGGCGATGAAGAGCAAACGAAGCACCACGAGAACTAAAAGTTTAATAAAACTAAACTTTGAAACAGGGAGCAGGTTCTGTAACGGTATGGGGGTATATCTCGAGCATTTGTGTTGGTGAACTGGTATTCACCGATGGATATCTCAGATAAGAAGTAATTTTTGAACCTTTTAAAAGAAAATCTGTTCAAAAGTAGACATAAAGTAGAAACGTAAAACACAACTAAGTTCAATCGAGATAATGAGCTTAATGGAAAAACTTAAATAACGAAAGAATATTTATTATGCAATTGTCCTAAAGTTTAACGCTCAACTCTTCAATCGACCAAGCTAAATCCCCTATAGAACTTATGGGATCAATTAAACTAAAGTATTGAAAAAATGCCAAGTAGCTAAAAGTCAGTATTGAAATTGAGATTAAGATAAGAATGGAATTCTATTGGACATCAGAATATTTGATACTTAAAAGATACTATATTATGTGTAGATTTTACTCATGTTTCCTCGCTACATATTTCTTTAAAAAAGCGATGAAATTTATTTTGGCCACTTTATAAGCTTATAAATTCAGTTCTCTTTAAGGGAAACGTTACACGTTCGAATTCGTTTCTAATAAATAAATGGCTATATATTTCTGTCGAAATGTATTATGTAAATATAATATAATATAATTTATTTCACGTTACACACCCAACAAAGCATTAATATGGAAGCATTGTTGGCGACCATAAGTCGTATAACTATCGATATCTCTTACACGTCTAATATATTTCTTTAGGAATATTTTCTGCAAAATTTTATCGATTAAAAATCTCTTTAATAGATAATTAGTCGTTAATTACTTTGTAATGTGATTTTTTGCATAAATAGGTTACTTATAAAATAACAAAATCAAGTGTATAATCATTTACGAATGTTATTCTTTATGTCAACTTCAATATTGCTTTTAAGATCACACGCGATTTTTTATTAAATAATTCATATACCTACATTACGTACAATGAACACTTTAGAAATTCTACTTTTCTTCCACACGATCAGCAAGAAAATCTCAATTCCAACATTACGGTTTTATGCCTTTATATTTGAAAAATAATAAGAAACTTTTGATTAAATGCAGTGCACCGACTGTACATTATGTGATACCGAGCAAATTTCAATATGGCTTCCTCTGAATGTGTATTTGTGAAAGAATATATATAGGTGTTTATTATGAATATTATAATCTTTAATATATAATGGTAGAAATTGGATTAGAATATACATATGTGTATATATATACATATACAGTGAGCCAGTCGAAGTTGCATATTTGTATTATTAGAAATACATATCTTTTCTCTACATAAAATCCACATACTTTTAATATATAAATTATACAATTGTACAATAAATAATAATTTTATTATCTTTGCTACAAACGTAATGGAATTTAGTAATTATATGCTGTTCGACTTGTTTTCGTCGCAAAAGATATATATAATCTTGAAATTTCGAAAAACTAACCTTCAAACAAGTAAACAGTTTGTAATAGTGTAGAAATAGTTTAGAAATATACCTTCACGATAAATAAATATTTAGTTCTTCAAAAAAACAATTATCCCAAAAGAATTTTCTTAAGCTTTCTATCGATCACCAGGAATATACAATATAATCTCGTTAATCAATCGTTCTATTTCTACCGGGACATTGTATACATATATATAATCCACAAGCTCGATAACTTACAGAAAGGTTCCATTAACAATAAAAGATACGCGTTTCCACAAGTATCAATAGGCTAAAAGCGGCACGTTATATTTTTACATGATACGTACACTGCAGTGATCGAAGCTCAGGCCAAATCATTTCCATAAGACGATAAATTAACGTTCGGGGTCGCGTTCACAAAAATAACGGCGCACCTAATTGAAACGAACAGCGCTATCTGTACGTACTCTGTCTCTCGTTCCCCCCTTTGTTTTTTGTTCGCTTCTTCCATTGTAAGCCGTGATAAAATCATACGTTTTCAACCACACTACGAAGGTTGAACGGAAACGGAAAAGAGAAGAAAAAAAAAAAAAGAATGAAATGAACCGCAAACCATTAAAAGCAACCTCGTCACTGAGAAAATCAGCTCACGCGAGTCGACGCCCTATTCTACGTCTTCGAGTCCACCTGGCGGGACGAAAAAGAAGAGTAATTCGCACGTACGCGATTATGAATATCACAGTTCGCTATTTCACGACTCGTTTCTATGGCTAACAGTCGCTTTGCGCGTTGTCGACGCGTGAAATTAGCGCGCCGATGCCGATATTCATTGTACAATCGGTCATCCATTGTACATACTCGACGATATCACGAATTATCAACATCGTGCTTTTTTCCTTTAGCGATGATTCGCAGAAATCACAAAAGGTAGTGGCGCGTGATAATTTTATCGTCGCGACAGCGATATGCCTGCACTTTCGTATCGTGAACATTTGATAAAGTAATTGTAAAAGATTCGACATTCAAGTGATTCGTCATGATCGAGTGTTTTTCATTCGTTCAAACATATATGTCGATATTTCTTAAGTTGGTAACATTGAAATAAATTTTCCTTCTCGAAGGAACTTGAAGTACCAATTTTATGACAAAATACAGCGCTCTGAATCGTTTATCTTTCGAGTTTTCATTAATACAACAATCAGAATGGTAATACAGGAAATCTATACTATTGACACAATGAGTATGCTATATTACTTGAAAACTACGTACTTTACTTGGAGGATGAACTTAGGTATACGTCAGACACCAATACAGAACGGTATCAAACACGACACAGGCATAATACTCACACGTGTCACGATATAATTAAAGAGGAAAAAGGTAGTAACAACGCAGTAAAAACGTGACACATCGCCATTTCTGAATTTACAAAATAGGTAAAATGATTTCGATATTATCTACGGATGGCTAACACAGACAATAGCCTAAAATTGAAAAGACCTAAAGCTACCTTATTTTGCCGTTTTAACTACTCTATACTCTATTCTAAATAACACATTTCTTGAACGCTGATAAAACATTTTTGAAAATATCGGCCAGGTACAATGCACACGTCACGCGTGTCATCAGCAGAAAATGAAATACAATAATAAGATAATGTAAGTAGATTTGCAGACCCGGTCAAGTTTAATGGATTTTGCATAAAAAAATGTTATTCGTTTCATGTTTTTCAGCTTTTTTTCCTTGGATGTCATGCAATTCACGTTTACGGAATTCTCATAAATTGGTGCAAGTTACTCTCTTACGTATCGCGATAAAAGGGTAAAAATAAGAAATCCAATAAACATAAGGTAAATTGTCAGCGTTTGACAAACATATACGGACATTTTTAACGTCGCCACTTGAAACCGCATTTTTACATAAAAATATCAATATCCTAAATTCCGATGATATTTGTAACCTAACTAAGAACAATATAATTGACGCTGTCATCGGCACTGTCAGCGATTTTCGTGAATATAAAGCGACGGCGAGCGGAACGAGGAGACACTGTGCGGTCGAACGACGGTGTTCTATCCACGCGTTATTTTCCCGATCGAAATTTTGGATGGTTTTCATGCATAGAAACGCGAGACACGATGAAACGATGAAACGAAAAATTGCAGAGTTCACTTTCTCTCAGAAAAAAGGAAACGACAAAACGATTACTAAACATGCGACGGAGTACAAACCGGAGCGAGAGAGCGTCAACCTCGACGGGGAGGTTAGGCCATCAATGAACGTCGAGGTTAACCTTTTATTCCGTGGCTCCGGTGATTCTCGAGTTATCGAGAAAATCGTTGACCGAACGTGAAAATTTCGCTCGAAAACACTTACCCCATAAACCAGTCCACGGTATCGCGGAGATACTCGGGTAACCTATCCAGCTTGGATGATTTTCAGTTGGATCACCGCTGAGGAAAGTAGCACGAGAGTCGAGAAAACAAAATAAATTCTCTCTCTCTCCACTAACACCAGCAGCAGCAGCAGCAGCAGCAGCGGCGCACGTTTCGTGATCTCGTCAAATCTAACATGGCGAAGCTCTATTGTCACCTGTTCCCGTCATGCCTCACTTGCCCCCCTTCACCAGAAAATACTACCGATTTATCGCCGCCAGCGCGTACTTCGTCCCTGTATTTATGACACCGTTCCGATTCTATCCTCGATACACGGATCCGACGTATCTATGCCAATCGAACGAAAGTCTGAATGTGCACGACACCACACCACAAGGGGAAAGTCCAACTTAAACCGCACAGCTGATCAGCCGACGTCGAAAAACCAACTCAATTGCACACCCCCGTTTTAATACCTGACTGCAGAGGGTAGTACCTATCGCGCCTACTGGCTTACGAATAGTTCCCGACACAACCTTTCGCTATGAGATAGACAGATGGTAAAACATTTCGAGTCGGTAACATCACAAGTAGCCAGGTCTCACTAGTAATCAATAATAATACTCGCGTAGTTACACTAGTTTCCAATTTAACCTACAGTTGATATAGTACTTTTATCACAGATGATGAAACGAAAAATAGTCATTGACTAAGGATAACGGAATAAAAACGGTTTTGAAATACCGATTTCGAAAAAGTCAGTGTTCCTCACGCCCTCTACAGTTTATGCATCACGACAATTATAATTAGTCCGCTTGAACGCGTTCTGTTTATTCAGATAAAACTTAACACAGTGCTATTAAATAAATCTCTGGTCAGTGATTTTATTTATTCGAACGTGAATTATTATATAATATGAACGAGAAACCATAAATAGTAAGGACGTAAATATTTATCGCATGGCAGGCTCAAATAAACAAAATTCTGCGGCATATTACAGACGCCATTAAATAAAATAATGTGAGTAATTAAATTAATAATTTAGCTAAAACAACATAATCTTATATCATATCTTTAACATATTCTTATATTAGAAAGTAAGACAGATTTGTGTATGTGAAAATATATATATTAGATATATATGTTTAATAATTAATCGTTGAACGATGATTACGTTAAGAAAATATATAAATTATTACAAAATATTCCGAGGCCCTGTGAAAGCTAAAAATCTTGTACAAGAATTTCGAAAAATCTATATTATTTCAAATTGAAGTATATAAATTTTGTCATTTTGGAATGAACGATCACTTTAGATTACTTGTCAATTTGATTGTATTATAATGGAAACATCACATTTCATAGTATCGGCAAATAGTCACTGATCAACCGTCCTTCCGAAACGTCGCCAGGTTTTAATTAACCATAAGATAGATACCTATGAAGTCCATTATGAACCTATTTTGTACATAAATACTTATCTGACTTCAAATCAAAATCCTATTATGTTGATAAGAAAAATTTATTATTTTGATATTGTACAATGTACATGTATAATGTACGTGTATGTGTAATGATGTGTTTGTAATATTTTATTATTTTGATATCCTGTTCTGTACTTTATTTATAACTTTATACAAGGCTTTAGTTTTAATTCAAATCAGTACTATACTGAATCGACAACGTCGCATACGACCGGGAATTGGTATAGAGGTTCAGGTGATTCTCAAAACGTGGGACACGAAAAAGCATTATAACTATATAGGAAATAAACTAAAAAAAATACGCTGTACTTGGCCGGTGATACAGACCACGTACAGACTACGGTCGCTTACGCAGATCTGAAAATTCCAGTTGGAGATGGTAAGGGTTTTAATTCCAAGCGGTGTGTTTTATAAATTGACTGCTGGTAATAGCGCTGCGATCGATTTATTAGACTTCTGCATTTCGCGCCATCTTCTCCAACCTTATCACCGTAAGTAACGAATATAGATTAATCTATTATAATTTTATTTAATGTATTTAAAGTAAATATATAGTATTTCATGTGATACAGAAAAATGTTATTTAGATAGATGTAAATTTACATAATGGAGTAAAGTTCAGTTGCAGGCAGGATCGTGTTGCAGATTGCAGTCACAATAAGCGCTGCATGATAAAACCTAAGAAATCGATCGAAGCGCCTTACTTCAGTAACATCTTCCGATACGTGAGAGCACAGACAAGGTACCTCATCGATGATCCGCACCTAGCTATAGTCCCTCCAGAGTTTCCAGATCTGTGTATGTTTGGCGTTACGTTATAATGTTATAAAGTGACAATAGAGGATTACAGGTATTACAATCGCGAAATGTGTCAAAGTAAATGATCATCTTACGTGACAATTGTCTGAAATTCATGGAAATTCATTGAAATATATCCACAGAATATTCAAAACAATACAGGCTTACAGCTCCATTGCAGTACCATCGAGGTTTTGTTCTCATAGGTAATGTATTTCAGTTACTGTGGAAGATAACCCATATATGCAACCGTTTGTTTTAACTTCTAAAATAGGTTATAGTTATCCTTATATATTTTGAGACGCTGTAGATATTACACATTTATTACATATATGTGTACATGTAAAATAAAACATCTTTTGCGTGGAAATATGTATGTAATTATAGGTACAATGATTTTATTTGTAGCTTGCATATGGATATAAACAGCAGTTCAAACCGTTCACAGCAGAATAAAATATTCGTCTATACAACAAGTTTACATCTGAATCCGATTAATATATTTGTTTCCGTCGTATTTTATTTCTAGCACATTTTTAACATTTATACGTTAACGTATAACATACGATGTGAGAACTATTATTATATATTACAAATCCATTATTCTAATGGAACATGGATGTAATATATTGTAACATGCAATAGGGAAAACTGATAACACGAGCTATTTAGGATTATAAACCTCTGTAGTAGTGAATACGTGTTCGGGTTGAACGGAGACATCGTTGATGCCTCGTATCAACAGAATATTGTATCTGTCTCTCATATAGGTGTACGGCTTCTCGTGAAATATATGTATATGTATGCAGTACATGTACATAATATGAAACGATACGACCTCCAGGCGCAATTGATTCTGTATTTATTTTCCAGTACCCAACTTCATTTCGAAGTCTTCTTTTTATTATAACGTAATGATATTGCAAATATATTATTTGTACGTAATTAATTGCGTATAATTAATGTCGTGAATATTGTGGAATTTTCATTAATAAGTACAGCAGTACTTATTATTTTCATGTACTTTGTGATTTCTTCATGATTAATATTTTATTACAATTTTGGTAGATCATAATATTAAATCAATATGCAATAATATTACTATATTAATTTTTCTGAAATGTATGTGACAATGTAATATTATATTCTTGATTTCATTATATCGGTTCGTAACTAGAAAGGCAATACATCGATAAAAACGTACTACAGGATTGTCGTGTTATAGATAATGAAACTTTGAAACGAGACATATTAAAAGTTCAACCCGAGTAACTGTACCATACGTTGAATACAATACATTCTCTAGACGAGAAAAAGACAACAGTGAAGAAAGTGCAACGGAAACAGAACTAAAGAACAAAGAACGAAGATGAAGTACGCTGTATGCAAAGCAGTGGTCCTCAAATATTTTTATATTTTCTACTTCTCTTGATTTTAAGAACCGCTCATATTGATATATCATGTACAGTGATACACAATATTTAAAAAAATTCATTTACGCTAAAAATACATAAATATCTATAGTATGTATCTTTATTTAAAATTATGAACAAGTGTTCTGATTTCTTTAACTTTTAGCTTCGAGAGCCGCTGTTACAAAGGATTAGAGGGAGAGAGAGGAATCGAATATACGAGAGGAACAAACGAAAGAAAATACACGAGAAGAGAAAGATGGAAAACAGTAACGAAACAGGAAAAGGGAAAAACTGTGACAGAGGTGGCGGATGGGTAGGATGTTGCACACGCAAGTATGAACGAGAGTACGGACGTTATTAACACTATGCATCATATACCCGTGTTAGATGGAAATATAGCGAAGTTTTTTATTGCCCTAAAGATAAATCACGACAAAATGCTGAAGATTCACGATTTTTCGCTACATGTTTTATTCCGATTAAATTTTCTTACGGCTCTATAATAAAATTACCAGCCTTAAGGATTACTAATCCTAATCTTCTGCATTACTAATTTAATAATCGTTTAGCGTTTATAAATGTCTTAAAAAATACAATGCATCTTCGCTATATTGCGTTTAGTTCTATCGCGTTACGAAAATCGCTTCGCTCGATTAAATACTTTTAGAAGTGCGAAAATAATACAATAATTGGTAATTTTCAATAAATTTATAAATTGAATCGTTCAGTATACATCCAGCGAGAAGCTTGAAAATTTGGAAAAGATATTATATCTGCGGATATGTAGTATCTGACTTTCCTGTTGAATTATAAAAATATCGATATTTCATTCCAAAATAAAATACAAAAATAGAGATGACCCCGTTCGATATTTCTAAAGATCTTCTTGACGTAGGACTGGAGAATGTCAGTCATATACAACTGATATTTATTGAGTTTCAATAGTCGAAAGGATCGAAGCTCGTCTATTTCAATTGTGAAATATTTGTTCTGAATGGAACGCTTGAGAGAGAATTGAAATATTTCTTCTTCATCAAGGAGATTAGCGAGAGACTTTATTTATTTCTATTCTTTACAATGTTTCCAGTTCTTAGACTTACACCGAATAATCAATATCTTTTATATAAACTTCTCCATCTTCTCAGAATACGTAGGCTAAATTCAAATCAAATACTTTTTCTATCATTCAACTATTCTATATTGTATGTACATTGTTAATTCTATTACAAGGTTCATATCTTTAATATATCTTTAGAATTATGATAGAGAAATGTTTCTGTACTACTATTTCTTTAATTATTGCCACAACTAGGTAATAATAAATAATATGAACTATAACAAAGTCTTCTTAGTTCTTTGAATTATTTTATCTTTCTATCTTTAAGAATTTCTTTAAGTTTGAAGAAAAGATAAAATAATCGTTATCGATATCCGCGATTTTTCTTTGCAATCTTTTAATAGAGACATCGTTGAAACATCAAGCGTTTTTTGGTTTGTCAAAACGAGATCGCGATTTAAAGATAAGAATTCGAGGACCGAAGAATTCAGGACAATTGAAGAGTTAATTGTGTCAACAAGGTGGTCGATAGAGTAATGTTGCCATTCATGCATTTCATAGTGAGTCTTCAGTGTCTATAGGTATTCGAACGACCGTAAACATAAATCGGTGTTTCTAAAATCGATTGCTATGCCAGCACATAATACGTTTCTACCGGTTCGGTGGTGTAACACGTATTGCGCCTGTTAGTCTCCATTTGTACGTCTACCAAATTTCATTTCCAATTCCAATAGCCGCCAAACTTCAAATAGATCGAGATAAGACGTACGACGGTGGAGTTAGCGGATGGCAGACAACGCACACGCTGTTATGAATTTTCTAACTCGGAACGTCGAAGGAAACGTACCTATAATAAAATTGAATCAAATGATACGAAAGAGATTCCAGTTTTAAGCACTTTACGCGCGGTAAAATCCGATTCATGACAAATTCAAATCCTCCGCATCTTCTCATGAGTAATTCATTGCACGTTCTTGAATTATAAACTTCTCTTACGAGCGTAACGAATCCTCGAGATTCAGCTGGGAAATGTATTTAATTACATTTTTAAGGAGAACATTAATTTTTAGCATGCGAGCTGAAATTTTAATTTAGTTGAACGTCGCCGCACTCCTCTATCTCAGCTACTTTATATTTAAATTTGAAAAACCAATTATCGCGTCTTCTATCGTCTTTCTTTTTTTTTTTTTTTTCGTTTGATAATTTTTATTAGTTTTGAAATGTGACTTACACTCCCATATGTATTTATCGTGTTTTGTTTCAGGGATCTTATATTCCGATAGGTTTGAGTGGTGTTAGAAAAATCATAACATTATTGTGGAACGTATCGCACCTACCATTGGTCTCGTACAAGTTAAGGCAAAGAGAAAGAAGAGAAAAAGGAGAAATGGAAAAATATTACATGTTAGGACAGATAAGGACACCATGATCTTCCGTTGGCTTCTCGACGAGCTAAATGTAAATTTGGGTAAGTCACTTTGGAAGTTGGTATACTGGGTGTACGCGTGGTATGGCAGCTTATACGACCGCAGTGGTGCAACGTAGAACAAAACGGCTTAGTTCTGATATCCAGCTCACGAGTATGTTGCGTTATCCACCCCGGAACTTAGCTAATTTTGCTTTAGACCGTGTCCAATGTTTGTACCTGTGTAGCTACCCGGTCTCGTTACAAGTTTTTTTAGCTCTTTAAGCGTTTCATGTTGTTGTGCTGAATATACATTGATAAATATTCCGTTATCTTTGCATCACTTGCATATTGTTTGCAGTAAACAAGTTAATCTCTTCACACACGCACACACATTTCATGTTAATATATGTTAAACACTACGTGCAATTTTTATTTATTATTGAAGCACAACTGAAATGAATCGAAATGGAAATCGTCGAATGTAATTTCTGTTCTTTCGTAACAAAACACGCACTCTACCATAGTGGATTGAAGCAAAACGACCGCCACAGATCATGTTTTGTTTCTTATACTTCTGTATAATATATATCGTTTATTGTATTAGTTATGTGTCTATTTATTTTGCAGCTAAATTACGTTTAAAGCGTCACATATGTGTGGTAAACGTGTTGAACAGCGTGCTATGATAAACATTTCATGACAAGTCGAGATTCAAAGTCTAGTTTCAAGTTATTAGTACGTAATTTACTTAGTTACTTAGTTCTTAGCTATCGATTGAAGTTTACATATTTTGAATTTCGTTGCATCGTAGAGCATTTCGTAAATGTATCGAGCTTCTATCAACACACAGTACTTTTCATTTGTGCTTTTGCATGTAATCTTTTGTTCGTTACTTGCTGCTTCGTTTGAAATGAACTTTATCCTGTGAAGTGGATACTCTAAATTATCCTAAAGCTGCATCTCTCGAATCTATTCATTGTTTTCAACAAATTGTACACTTACACACACAATGCACCACAAAATGATTTAGCGTTACAAGTACATTTTAAACTTAACTGGTACCTTACACGATGAGCACGTATCTTTCTTATCTCACCTCTAGATTATCGCTAGGTCATTGTCCCAGATTATTTTAATTACTTGTCCCTTTTAGGGGCTAAGGTCGTCTCCAACGTTCCTTTTGCTACAAACTCTCTTACTTTTTATTCATCGACAACGTACGCCCTATCGTTCTATCAGATCTTAATGTTATGAAGGGAAACACCATTTGAAGAATGAGAGAAGATGGAAATTTCGTTTAATCAGAGGAACGTGCGTTGTGAGTTTTGTCGTGGTATGGCTATTGAAGTTTATTAGCCACGTGAGGTTCGAAATTCGTATATGGCCTTGAAAACGCTTCGCATAATTGCGGCAAATTCCACCGCAACGCGCAGTCGAGATGATACAGGATGGATCCACTTCATGATCATAGAGTTATAAAGATATAGATATGAATAGATACAGATATAGTGGATGAAAGGTTTGGTAGCCCGTACTTAGCGTTGCCAGCGTGAATAAACTTTTTCGCGATATTTAAATCGTATTTGGCAGGAATCGCTATTAGAATTCACATTTTTACAGATAATGATGAAAAATCGAACAGAATAATAATCATCGTAATCATATCATGTGGACTTCACTATATAGTATTCTGACTGGTTTTAGCATTATTTCGAGTTTATACGCTTCGCATCACCCACGCCTATTCCTTCGAAAATCTTCAACATCTGTATATATCTCGCATAATTTGCGAAAATGTTACTTTAATAGCAAGTTTAAAATGGATAACTGTCCAGCATCGTTATCTACATGGCTGCAAGTAGTAGCGGCGATTCCAAAATTCTGTTATCCACGTAGAACGTTATTCCGAGGCATCGGACAGCAGCATTTAAATATGAAGCACCCTATTATTAGACACGTTTCTGTTCACCGTTTAAAGGATCCTGTAAAACGTTTCGAGTTAAACTCGCTGGAGGGACGAAAATCCTAGATTTAGTAGCATCAGCAGCCTTAACATGGATTATCCATACGGCGTATCTATTATACCGTGCTTGTACCGCGACGACGATAAATGACGTTGATAATGGCGAAAGCTTGTCCCGCTTTGATATTTATAACGGCGTGATGCCACGTCTCGTCGGTTGTCTTCGCAAATCCCAAGAACCGTCTTGCCCTGATGTGCATATGTGTACGCCATACCTACGAGCACGTATATTTTAGTTGGCTTTTTCTCCCAGACGATCGTCCGGGGACACATGTTGTCAAATATTCTAGGAGTGCCCCTTGAGGCCTGTTTCTCTTCAGGCTTGACTTTGGATTCATCTCTCGACCGCTCGTTTCCTTCCGCTCCCGAAGAAGTTTCGCGACAGCCATCCTCGACTACAGTGACAGCTCTTTTGACCGGGTAAGATGTTTCTCCTGGCTATCCTCAGGATATTTGAAAATCCGCCGCCTTTGAGTCGCCAACTACATTCACAATAATAAGTTATACTTCAACTTTGTGCTTTAAATAATAAGGCAAGTAGGATGATGAAGTAAGTGGATGGTCGGTGTTTGATATGCATAACTTGAATAATTGAGTACGATAGGATCTTATCTCAAAGATTATGGAAAGAAGATATTATAATGGGAATTGGGTAACAGAGAAGGTGTACTTTTCTAGAATTTTAATCGTATTTCATATTAATCAAGAATTTTTCCTCAAAAGGTTATCATCAGCTGAACGCGTTCTTCTCGATAATTAAACGTAATTGATTTTATAAATTGAAATACGAAGACACGAAGATATTGAAATTAAGAATTAGTTCTTTAACAGTGTAGCAGGAGAAAGACTTGGGCATATTGTCAAATATAATACTACAAATTTTTTCGTCATGCAACGCGATTATTAATATTTATTTCCTATAAAAAGTCGAAAGTATGTATATTTTTTGTATCTGAAGTGAAAAATGGAAGAAATTTGGAGGATAAGGAGACGATGATTTTCTAAATATTTCATTTTCAACTCGTCGTTATCTTATTGTGCTGTCAATGTGTTAATTAACTTTTGTGTTTGAAAAAGGGGCTTTCTAGAGATATTTGATAGAATCTTCTTTATTTAACATTTACGATCATATTAAGATATGAGTAGGTACTATCGTATGATCTTCTACTTTGTAGAAGAATTATAAAAATCGATTTCAATTTACGAGAACAGAAGGTATAGAACGCATAGCGTGTAATTTCACATCAAACCAAGTTAAGTTTGGTCGTGCAATTCTCGAAAGCAACGTGTCCGTCGAATATTACGACAGCTCGACGTACCGTCTCCTAAAGTAACGCTGCGAATACCAACAACCACTTTGTTTCCTTTTCATAAGAGTTCAGCTTTCCTCTTATACGCGGCACTTTGACCGACTTTGGCTATGACTTTTTTATTACCTTCTCTTTAACTATACAATACGTCGTCAAGTTTAAAGAATTGCAGCTATCAAAATGTGAAGGGACCATAACTTTATGGAACCTTATAATATATGTATACATAATCATAAGTTTACGTGGAATTTTTCAATTTATTTGCCAAGTAGTACTCGTACTTGATAAAATAAATCTATGAAGCATTCTACGCAGTGAATATTCCAAATTAATTTCTAATCTTCAATTTCTAAGATCTTTAATTTCATTATCACTTACACGATATATCGGTACGTTCGTAGCGTAAATTTTAACGCTCTGACATAGAAAATAGTATTTTATCTAAAACACGAGTATTAAAAATTAATACGACTTCAAACTTCACTCAAACATTTTTTCTCTCTCGTGTACTGAATTTTTCCGATTTAACCCATTTGGTAGACGAGTCAGCTGCGATAGTCATTTTTTCGAGTGTTTCCTTGAATAAAAAAAAAAAAAAGAATTGTAACTACAAGCTTGTCTTTAAAAAAAAGCGCAGAAAATATATGACGATACAACATGCACATCTATACTGTAGTGACGTGTAGAAAAATTTAGAAAAATACATACAACGTGAGTAGTGGTCTTAAGCATGTAACAAGTATTAAACAGATGGTCCCACTGAATACTGAGACTTATTCGTATTCCGAATGGCTGCTCGTTTAAATGTTCTTTTGATCTCTGTCAAATATAATATATGCTACGTCTGTAACGTCGATCTTGTAACGTTTGTATATATTTTCAGGATCGTCTAATATTTCACTAATATAATATATCATGAGAGTTGGCTAAACTCTTCAAAATATTCTGTATGACACGCGTAATACGTTCATAAGTGGTGTCAAACAAGTGCACGAATACTTTGGTAAACCATTGTAGATAGAGTTGAATCAGCAGGTAGAACTTGTTTTACTTTCCAAAATACTAACTTGAACGTTACTATTGTAGATATACTTAACCGACCTGTTCCAAGTGAATTTTTGATTAATGCTGAAGCGAACGATACAGACACGTCTAGTCAGGACGCCAACCAGTGGTTTTGTCTTTGCGGTCGTGCTCAATATGTCGTCGCGTATCGTGCGCCGTTGCGATTGACAAACGACCGCAACATCAACTCTGCGTTGGCCAAACGCAAAGCTGATGGGTGTTCGTAATCATCGAACCTCTTGGCTCCCTCAAGTAATCCGTTTTGCCGTGTAAATTACACCTTCGACGTGGTTGAATGCGCGCTACACTCCGTTTCACATTTCCAGTATCGTGTTGGTCTTTCCTTATTCGCATTGCTATGAAAGTTGTTTACGTCGAGCAAAATCTGCTATGATAAGTGCTCCTTCAAGTACTAAGTACCAAGTGCTAAATATTAAATGAACGAGGTAAAATAATGATGAAATAATAATAAGTTAAATAATATTCAATTTTTGTGAAAGTATGCAGTGTAGTATAGCAAACTTCCAGTTATTAGTCCTACTGCGTTTTTTCTATCATTTTCAACCGGATCGTATCTTTCTATCGTTCTGAATTTCTTTTAAGTTTGAGGAAAATGAGAAGGAATCGTTGTTTCAAATTTTCTTTGTTTTGTTTGTTTGAAACGAATTGAATTGCGAAATTGAGCCACAAAGAATTGATAGATTGCAGCAGTGTTAACTAGGAATACTTCAAAACGTTTTGACTTCTAAAATGAATGCATATGTCAGATCATACGTCATTTCAGATCATTAAACTTCGCCTAATGAGAGATAACTCAGTCTAGTTGTGTGGGACACCTTATATGTATACATACATATGTATATTTTTCATATATTGGAATCTATTACAATTTCCCAGCTAATCAAAGAGTTCACAGGATCAGAGTGTCTTGTAAAAACAATTTACTAGTGCGCCCTTATAAATGCTTCACTAGAAACGTTACAGGATTTGTAAGTTTGGTGCTTTTAATAATGACGAGATGTTGCTTGAAAAGTTTCCTCGAAAATCAAAGTTGCTTGTTACGTAGTATAAATTGCAGCAAAGTTTGAAGTGCTTAAATCGGTTTGAAATTATTAGAGCCGCTTGAATATACAACATGCGAGTTGGTTAAATGTCACTCTTTATATATAAATTGAAAGATCTTGTAAATTTATAATTGTTTATCTTTTCCATTGTGTATGATATTTTAAAATATTTGTTAATTTAACACCGTAAAGCACGTCGATTCAAATAGGAGAATCGAAAATGGCAGAATGAATCATAAAGTCGCAACATGTTAAAATATTGTTATTTTCCATGGCTCGAGGTGACCACCATGTTCATTTTCATTAAAAAGAAGAAACGAAGGAAAATGTGAAAAATGGAGAGGAGAAAGAGGAATAATAATGTAAACAAAGACAGTAGCTTCGCTTGCGAGTTAATGTAAAACATCGGATAAAGTCTATAGAAATATTTTCATAAAAGATTTTTAACATTCTCTTTATTACTTTTCAGTGGTTTTTTATTTTGACCTCTGCACGCGCAAGGCACGAAAGCTTTTAACGTTTGCATTTTACATTGTACAGCGTTTCTAATTCTCGACGATAAAGCGTCTTCTTGGAACGGTGACATGCTCGAGTAGCTACACGTATATGAGTATGCCTGAAAAGGGTTGAAATATGTTTATTGTAGTATGATTTTTATTATCTCTTCACATTTATGCTTTCTCGCCAGTTACATTTCTTTCAATCCATTGGTTGGTTCAGTTACTTTAGTTCGCTCCCTCTTTTTATTACGTTTCTCTACTTTTCGGTATTCCGTTTTATGTTCGCCATATCGTAGTATTATCGGAGTAATACCACCGTGAAAGTGCAATATATGAATTGGATGTATGTCAATCGTCGTAAGTGTCGTTCCATTCAAATCGAACCTTTTTCTTATGATCGACATTAAATATTTCCGTACCTATAATGCTGACATAGATACGTCAACTTACAATGTAATTGTTGTAATTTCTGGTACTCGACATATTATTTTAATCTTTACTTCTCAACAATTATTCCACGATGAATAACAAATAATAGAAATTTTCTACATACATATAACATAAAACCAATCTACGAAGGATTCTTTCATTTGTAAATTTTGTATTACTATATTTTCCTAATTCATATACATATTCGTTCACATTATACACTTGAAACTTCTCATTTTCTTCACTTATAGTTGTATCGGTCCCTTGTGATGCTTATGGTGTTTTAGAAATCCTCGTACGAATTGCAAAAGAAAGAAGATCTTTCGAAGTCTAGTTTTCATCGTGATAATCTCGATTATAATTCACCTGTATATTCTGCTAATACATTTATACTTCGTAATTTAACACCATTAATAGTCGTATTATATTTATATTCATGTACATACTAACTTCACCGAAGAATCGACAGAGCGACATCGAAAGATATCAATCACAGTCGAAGCCCGATATTTTTCATTCTCTTCCTCTTCATACTTGCACGTTATTCGTTTTCCTGTTCCCTTTTATCGCTTGAAGAATTGGTGACATCGGCGCATCACGGAAATGCAACGTTACGTTGGTTGCATTGCTATGTAGCACGGGTCGCTTGTGCGAGAGGTCAGTTTATACGAGGTGGAAAGGAAGATCGTTGGGAACAAGAGTTGAAGCGAGAACTAGGGACGAGTGGAAAAGCTGTAGGGGTAGTGGATAGAATGGGTAAATGATAAATATTTCAACCAGCGGCATACTCGACGAAACGAACTCGCAACTTAGGTGGTATAGGTCAGGGTTTAGCTTTAGTCGGTACCTGCTAAAACTAACCGCGTAAAATATACAATGCCAGGAAATTCAGCTTTCTCTTCTCTTCCTCTTCAACATCCCTCGTTGTTCGCTTTATGGACTTCGTGTCGGAGGTCGTGTCGAACAGAAGTTTCGAAATAACTTATTTGCTACTGGCAGCTGCGCGGGACTATTTTAGATTTTAATACCATGACAATAATAACGCTCACGATTTTATTATATACTGTAGCATAAAAGTTTGGCGACTACGTGTTTCATAAAAGCCAAGAATTTTCTAAAATGTCAATTTGGAATTGTCCTGTTACTTTAGAAAATTTCTTTATCAGACGCGTATCGAAATAAAGGAATGTTATTTATAGAGAGACGGTATTGACTATCCGAATTAGGAGTAAAGTTAACAAAAGGTTCTGTAAAAATGTAATTGAGAAGTTATTCGAAATTTTTGACCTGCCATGTATAAAGCCAACAGTACTTGTACAAGTTGGACGAACAAAGTAGAAGCATTACGTAATTCTATGTAATTTGCGTAGAAGTTTGACGAGGAGAAAATGTTGTTTTCGAATTTTAATCTTATCGAGGTTTATACGAAAATGTGCATTTAAATGATGTAATTATCTAAAATTTAATTTTATCAATTACATATTTAAAGAAATATAATGGACATAGATGAAATGGTTAAGAAAGATTCAAAGTATTCAGGATGTTAAGACGTTAAAGATATTGTGTTTTGTAGTTAGATTATTTTTCATATTGATTACACAAGATAGTAAATTGTGGCTTTAGAGTAATTTGTGCTTTATTTTAAACTCTGATTTATTTTGACCTTTTTAGTAGATAAATTATAGCATAACAAAGATTACAGAAAGAGTATGAAGTGGAAAAGATTTTCTGAGGAAATATTCATTTTCTTGGTTAAATTATATTATGTTTTTGCTTTGCCGAGTTAAATGCTGTTCAGCATGTAAGCTGAATTTTGGACCTTTTAAATGTGTTAAAATATTTTACGAGAGAGAAATTATAATAAATATAATACCTACTTCGTTAAATCCCTTGTGCCTGTAAAAAGATACTCTCCCTTTTGTTGCTACATTTTTAGTTCATAGATTCATATGTAAACACGTTAAATACAACTAGTTAAAGTATTTTAATTATTCTGATTATAGAGTCTTAATCATGGAGCTTTTAATTTCATACATTTTTCATAAATTTTGTTCTGATTTTTTTTTATAGATTTTTAATTATTTCTTGTTCTAAAATCTAAACAGAACTGTTTTCCTAAAATAACAGAGTCATGCAACAATGTAGAGAACTAATTTTAATACACCATAAATAATGATAATTAATAATATGAGAATATTAATGGTATTAAGAGAGTCTTCATATTTCTAATTTCAAATGTTAAAGTTTCAAATTCGGAGGAAAAATTGCTTGAAGACTATAAGAACGCAACCTATTTTTCTGGCACGCGTAACGGAGTTTGTTAGAGGGAATTTTCTTTTTGCGCTTTTTCATTCGTTTGTTATCAGCAAGCAAGCTGCAAGTTTATCACGCGATCCTAGATGTGGTTTTTTCAAGAGGAGACGTCTAATATCTGCGTGACTCGATTCGAAGCGCGTTACTCTGATATAAATTACAGCCACGTAACTCCACTTCCACGGACCTTCGTGACATTTTTACTTTTGAAGAAGCGAGATCATAGATACGGTCAAATTGTTGGTTCGTTCATTAGATACCACGGTGATTGTGAGTTAAGTAATATACTTTTCCTACTAATTGTAAATAAAAGTAACTTTGTTTTAAATCTCATATAAATGGTATTACAACTAAAAATACAATAATTGCTATGAAAACTAAAATTCAATTTGACTTTTCCTTATATGGAATATATCGTGGATGGAAAGTAATGAAATATTTTCAAAAGTTCGTGTTTTTTAATTAGATATTTTTTAAAATTAAATTTTGCTTGGCATCAGATAAATCCTTCTAACTGGATTAAATTACCTCTGAATAATAAAAATCTTAATACGGTTGGAAAAATTATATAAACGTGAAACGTGAAAAGAGGGACTGTGCGAAATATATTTTATGTAAATCTTTATCTATTTACATCTATAATTAAAGTATAAAGGTATATTCGTTTTTGCACTTTCTTTTATCTGTCCATTAATTTTTTAAATTTTTACGCCAGATATAAACAATAAAAGTTAGAGCAGAACTTTGAAAATTATAGCACGATGAATTCTTTTTCTCTGTCATTTCTTTTCTTTTTCATAGATAAATTTTCGTACGTTTCAGTAGTTTCCAGCTTTAATTAATAATTTATAACTTAGCTATAATAAGAAAAGTAGAAGACTAGCGGCCGAAGTTCCTCAAAGTCAAGAAAATAAATTTGACACCAAAGAACTTTGATAACCACCGTATTAAAAGAAATCGGCTTTGCCGGAACGTATTAAAGCTGAAAGCCATTAAAGAAATTAAGCGAACCGTTGCATTCGTTGAGGTATTTCTGAAAACTTTTAATAGTGGGTTTGATTAAAACTAGATAAGAGGCTGCATATCGGATTTAGCGATCATGAAACGACCTTAACAATACATTTTTTAAGGAAAAGATACGAGATGCGTTTCGCTAGCAGTATCTCATTTTTAAATCTAATTAGCAGCGATTATTAAATGTTCCAGGATATATAATAAAATCATAGAGCCATAAAATCCGCAAAACATTGTTGAATATTTACGTACGCTATTTTATATCAATGTTTTTCAACTTAAGAGAGACATAATGTAACATTATATTATATAAATAGGTTTATATAAATAGACAAAGTATGTTTATGTATTTATGGGAAATTTAAATGTGTTAAAATAAAAAGAACATACATGTTATATACAAAGGAATATACAAGAGATTTCAAATAAAGTATTCATTATAGTAATCTGAATTTGCATAAACATTACATAAAAATAAATAGCGAAAGACAAAACTGTTTCATTACTGTCAAATACATCCTTCTAAATTGCTATAAATATAATTACTCTCGCAACAAATATCAGGAGGAATTTTAAGTAAAAATCTCCGAGATAAAAATAAAGTTTCAATGTCTTCTTCATCCTGAAAGACATACCGTTCTAATCTGTAACAGTGTAATTATTAAATCTCTCTCTTTCCTCTCTCCCTCTCTCTTTCTTTGTTCACGTTATCGTTGTTAATGTTTCTTTATAATAATTTCCTTAAACAACATTTTTTTGTGTAAGATGTTGACTTCTAAAGAACTAGAGGTTTCATTTTACACCCCCGATTCATTTTGCTAGAAGAAGCCATCCTCTGCCTGATTGTACTATCCTTTCGCCAGTATCCTCTATATTCGAAATCATTTTTAGCAAGCAATTTTCATGTTCAGTAGATCGTAAACCAAAACGTTCCCTTCGATTACTCGGAGAACGGTTCCTTCCCACGGAATGTCGAGCTGCTGGAAACTCACAAAATTCATGACACGAAAACGTGCAAGGATACAGTGGCCCGTTCGTAACGATCATATAGAACAACATGCAAGTTCTTGGTGTGTAATTTTTCGTTGAAAGCAATAATCTTTGGCGAGCCACTAGTGCTCACGCACACCTGGTGCTTTTTGCCCGTCTTTTTTCGTCATAATTCGACGACGAACAGTCTGGATCGGGATCGACGGGTTCCTATTGTGACGTAGATTGTGCCGTTATTTTTTATCCCGTCCTTTTTTTATCTCGAGCTCTTAATTTATCGAGGGCATTGACGTGGGAGTCGGAGGAGTGTAAAATCACTCAACGTGATGCGATGCTATTACCTGAGGGGCCGCCGTCTCTCGAAGAGCAGAGACGCAAAAGTGGTGATGCAATACACAACGATATCCACGGAATATACACTCTCAGCGCAGTCTTCGTTGTCTTCGATTCCTTGGTCGATGCCGAACGACAAGGGCTTCTACCCTCGTGTAATCTTAGACGATGGAAAATTGAATAATTAGCGTTGTCGAGGAAATATAAAGTGGTGGATAGTTAAATGGCTTGTAGTTGCTTCGACAAAGAAAATGTTGGTTAATATTTTAATCAAATTTTAAGTGTGTTTGTTTATAGGATACTTGGATTTTTAAGATGTGGTTCGATTATTACGAAAGAAGATGTCTTAACGATACATTAAGAGTCAACATTATATTAACGTAACATTTCATTTCCAAATTTTTCTTAATCGATCTTCTTTCAGTTAATTAATAGATTCTTTTTAACATTATGATTACGAAAGTTTAAGGGTATACTCAATATTTTTTCATTACCATTTCTTCTTTCGTCTAGATCTTATAATTTTACACGTTTCAAGGAATTATCGTATTCGTGGGACTATCACGATCTATTTCTTCCTTAAATTATGGAACTCTGTTTTTTAATACCTGTTTGGCGTATTGCACTTTTACAAGTATTTACATGGTGTCTATTCCACTTTATTACACTTTTTGTATCCTGGCAAAGCAAGTGAATTACTTCGTTTACATTTTCCAATATTGCTACCTACGTTTACGTTCGACGAAGTGATTATATCTATTCTGATAATATTAATCGCGATACTAAAGTAATTCAGTTAACAGATTTTTCACATTGAGTTCGAAGAACCGTGAAAGTAAATATAGAACAAATATTGTGTAATTGTTGTTCAGATATAAAAACTAACAAGGAATCTTTATCACTCCCTCAAGCACTCGAGTCTTTAATGAATATTCTGCTTCGCAAAGTAACCATAACCATTTCTTCTTCTCCGTCCTTCACTTTTTCCTCCTTTGCGATTGTTCTTACGATCTGTATGAAGAGAAAACGAAGGGTTCGTTTACATGTAACACTGTGCGTAATTAAACCCTCTTGTATCTCTACCATCCGAAACTTTGTTGGAAGGGTACGCGTCTGAAAGTTTCATTTCATCTCTGAATTGCTTCATTTCTGTCTCTTTCTTTTTAATAAAACAGTCTCACCTTACGTTCTTGCATATTTCTATTTTTCTTCCTAATTCGAAATTTTTCATCATAACGAATTCAGCGCTATTACAATTTTTTTAAAAAAGATCATCTCACATCAACAAGATTTTCACTTGAAGTAATAATTTTCATTTTAACACACTTCTTATCGCTTCATATATCTTTTTAATCTTCCTGTCGAAACACATAAACTTGCAAGCAAAATAACTGCATCGACGTTATTTAGAATCTAATTGCAAGTAAGATAATTCTTCGTCATACGTTAATGACAGCGAGTGTTTTAGGAAAAATAATGTGTAACCTTTTTCATCGTTTAGTATCACGCTTTTTATGTTTTATGTTAATATTAAATATTTAAATTTAAAATACTTACGCGAAAGATCCTGTTCGATGCGCGACTCGTACTATTTCGATAAACTTGCATGGTCGTGTTTAATTCCGAGATCTCCGGCGGCTGTTGTTTACATTTTATTAAAGTGAAACGTTTAAATAGTCTCGTTGTGGTTGTTTGCATTTTTTCCAATTGTGCCGTTCCAATCGAAAATGAATGGTGTACACTGGCGATTGCGAGGAAGCTTTATATACAGCACGAACGTAATATTTAGCAGCGTTAGCTATTGATTTCTTTTTAAATATGAAAACACTTGCATCGATATTATAAATATCAGCTTCCTTTATGATCGGTAAGAAACTCAGGTTGCAGTGAAATAGCTTGGTTAACGTTAATATCGCGTTTCATTTAAATAGAATTAGCATCGATATTTCTTCCTGTTCAAATATTAGTATCATATATACCCCGAAGAAATATATACTTGATCCATTGGATTTATATGCATTCCTAGTCGATAGATTGTTAAATGTATACATCGGACATGCATGATGCGCGGTGAATATTTTCGTGGCGATCAAGTAGATCAGGTAGACCTTTGTAAGTTAGCCGATCTCGTGTCTCACGAGCAGAGTTCATTCTTTCTTTTTGTTTCTGAAAATAGGTCGCTTATATCGGGATGGAAGGCTTGTAGAAGAAGGATACAAACGCGAAACACCAGTCATGCATTAAAGGATGAAAGAATTTCAAGCTATTGCTGGTGTATTGTCTCGACGATAAATTTCGTTTGAGTTTCTATGTAACTAATGGTTCATCGATCATTTTAATACTGTCTATATAATCTTCTAGAGTCGTGACACGATTGTAGGATATCGAATATTTTTAATATTTTGAATTGACGTACTTAAGTTTTCTGGAATTAGTACGGAACTCGATAACGATAACGTAAATTTTATTATAACAAAACTAGAACAACGATCTTCAATAGCGATTTAATAATGAAACGAAACTATGAAAATATTAACAGAATCATATATGTTTGTATATATTTGATTTCTTAATGAATATTTTACGTAAACATATATCACAACCATTGCAACAGTTGAATTGGACATTAGAGATTCTTTTTAGACCTGGGATCGTTCAGTATTAAAATCCCTCCAATTCAGGGATCCTTTTGGCATCAGGGTCTGTACGGTCCCAGGGACCATTTGGTGCTAGGAATATCATAGCTTCTTTCGTTCCTCGGAGAATCTGAATTCTCCTAAAACAGTCAAAGTATCTAATTTATAATTTTTCACAGAAATGTTCATAGTACAGTTTGGAAAATTTGAGTGGTTCTTTGTAAAAAAAATATGCGCGTAAAGACTCGTTTCATTTATCCCATCTTGTACGAATGTTACAATCTGATTCTCAAGTTATTTTTCCACAAACTTTGTACTCTAATCATAGGTAGTTCTAGCGTTATTAACCCTACTCTCTATGTACTCTTCAGACTGGGTGTTTCTGTATCTCAGGAAATGGTGTTATTTCTGGAATTGCAGGGTAGATATGAATGTCTTTAGGGTCTGGTGTCTTTGGAGTCTAGGAAATCCTGACGTCTCTGCAATTCTAGAACATCGGTGATTCTATCTTCTAATTGAGCTTGGGCGTTATACCAACCATTGTCCGGAGGATATTAGTACGCACAGCATTGTACGAATCCGTGTATTGGTTACTGGTATGTCTTGAAGCGTGTGCGTTTGCCAATTTCTACGTGAAAATTTCTATATCACATTTCAATGTCCTCAGGATACGGTCTTCATTAATATCATATTTTTCCTTTAATGTCTTTGTATACAGTACTTGAAATCATGAAAGTACTTGGAGGTTTCTTATAAGGAACTTTTATGAATATATTATGCGTGTTGTATAGCACTTTCGAGATTTTATTAATACCGCGATGAGATACGATTATAATCAATAGATCGAGCAAGTTTCAACCAACTCGAAAATGTATAGGAAACATCGATTGCAAACATATACTTGGTAAAAAATTAGTATGCAACGCGAATAATTCTCCTAAATATATGCATAGCGTAGCGATAAGGATAATCTCGTGAAATCTATCGAGCCTCGTTAGTATAAATAGATAATTGATCGCTTAAGTACTTTTATCTCTACCACGAAGTGTATGTTTGCGATAAATGACTTGTAACTTTCATCTACATTTTATGTATATTCAAAGCTTGTTCCAAACCTTACGAATAATCATAAGGTTCGAGGTCTCATTATGATGCTAATGAAATTTCAAAGCGTTTTGCATAAAATACACGACATGTCCATAAAATGTTGTTATGGGAAATATTTAAATACTTTTGTGAGCCGCTGTACATACATCGTATATTACACGCGATAGGCGGATTTCTTTTACATTAATTCAATACGTTCCACGTTTTCTCCACATTTCATTCTTGTTTTTGACATTCATTAATATACCTTTACCATTACACGAAATTGCGCGATAAAAATTCCAATCTTGGTTTCCACAATATTCTGCATATATCATCGGCGATGTACAAAAATGGATCGTGTTTCGTTACACGAACGCATCTTAACTGCGCCTTATACCCAACAGGGATTTCCTTAATGTAAAAAATAGATCCCAAGGGGCCTTTCTCTGAAAACGATCTTATCGATTGTTTTGCGGTTCGTTCGACATTTTTTGTGCTTTTAAAACGTTCCCTTAACCGCGTTGAATTGCCTACCGAGCCATGAATTATACGTTGGTCGTGTTCTAAATCGTGCCTGCCTTTGCATAAATTGATTTGTACCACTTGAGATAATAATTGCAATGCGAGCAACGGCGCGCGAGAAAGTGCCCGAGTCGTTTAACGAAAAAAAAAAAAAAAAAAAAAAAAAAAGAAAAAAGAAAAACAAAGAGATTATGCCATGTAGTATTAATGTTGATGTTCTATGAGGGAACGACACGAATTTCACGACACAAAGGCGTGGACTGTTAAACTACAGGATTTGTGGCTGTGCGGAAACTGTAATGCGGCCATCAATATCGGGCGTGTTTCGCAGTACAATGTTATTGTTGATTATCTCTATGTTTATAATACGTACGCACCGTTTGTAATATTACGTCTCGTTATTGCGTTATGTACACGTAGACGAATTAAGCGAATTGTTCGCTGTGAAATAGGTCTTTCGCTAGTCGTTAATTAATACTCGATAGATATACGCGTATACAATGCAGTTGCTGCAAATATTTCTACATCCTATTGATTTTGCTCTGTAGCATAAACGACCTATTTCAAAGACAGAATAGTTTAAATAACGCACAGCTAGTGTAAATAATTATATTACGCTATACATAGTCTTATCAAGTACATCTTTTCGTTCCTTGGGAATATTTATATCTGCTTCTTTTCTTAAAGCTATAGTTTACGTATTTTATAAATTTATATTTATATAATTGTATGGAATGTTTTTTCATTTTCGAGAAATGAGATTACATTTATTATTTACAATTATTTCTTTCACTATTTTTTCTTGAGCCTATATCGCTGCTAGTTAAAATGTCCTAATCAAAATATTCTCATTTTCCAAGATACGTTGAAATATTTGCTTCTCCGTGTTTTTTATCCTTTAAATGAATATTTATTATACAGAGAAGGGAAGAAAAATAAAGATGGGAGAAAGAAAAAAAATAAAACTTCAGTTTTCTCGAATGTTTAGAGATGGTGGATAGCATTTTTGAACTAAGGAAGTCATAGTTTATATATTTAAATAATTTTCATCGTCTTGAATATTCCTTTCTTATTGTTAAAATGTTCTTGTATTTAAAATAAATTGCGATTACAATTGTTTCATTGCTTTTTACCAACAATACTAGCACATTAAATCTTGATTAAATATATATATTAAAACGGCCAATATGCTTCATAAAATTCATTTGAAATATTTTTTCTTTACGTTAATCTATTACAGAGAAAGAGTATAATTTTCTAATGGTTTCAATTATGCGAGATAGTCTGACGTGTTAAGTTGCAGGCATTGATCGATTCCATGGGGTTTCAAGTGAATTCGCAAATGGAACGAGGATGAATCGATTGACTCGACCTTGTCTGTTCACCAGACTAAGAGCCTCGAAAACGAGTCACCTGACGAGCCAGATACGAAGATATACCTTCGTCCACCAGACGAGTCGTCTTCCCAACCACGAGAATGTATTTAGAAAAATATTACGATGCGCTTAGGATCTTACTGCCTGTATTATTACTTCGAAATCGAATCATTACTTTCGACGATGTAGAACGATGGCTTCGTTGAACTTAAATCTCGGTTCGTTTCTCATTTTGTCGACTCTTTTTTCGAGTATTCGTAACGAGAGATATGTAGCCTGCTCTTAAAGTAGATCCAATGGTCCGCTTATTAAAGTACGTCGCTTCTTTCCACCAAAGATGTTCTCCAAAGAAGTAGGACAACTTCCTCTCAAACAGCAACCAAACAATTCTTCCAATTGTACGGTTACAAGCATTTACGATATAGAACGATACGTTAACAATAGAACGATATGTTAATATGACTGTTCCTTGTTATTCAGCAGCTTTGCTCACAGGTGAACCGATGTGCAGAGAAAGAAATATGCCAGCAGGGAGTGACGGAGAGGCGGGGTTGGGGTGAACGAGAAGCGAAACGGAGCAAAGGGGTGGAAAAGAGAAAAAAGAGCGCAGAAATGAGATAGAGGGTAGAAGCGGAGCGAGGAAGGAGAGACTCGTTGGTTGGGGTGGGAAAGAGGAGATGGAAAAGGGTGGAAGGAGTAGATGTGGGGACGGAGAGAGGGGCAGATTTGACCCTGCTTGTGCACCTGGATAGGAGGCTGTAATCAATACCACAGAAAGCGCGCGCTGCGCCAGGCTCACCCCTTATCTGTTCGCCTACCGATACCTGAATAACAACCGTACAGGTTCTGCACGGGCGCATCTCGAAATCTTTTTTCGTCACCCCTTTTCAAACGATGCCACCAGTGAACCGTGGCCTCGTGGTTTTCAACCGACACGTTCTGCGCCTACCCTTGACGAATTCTTATGAAAAATTCCTGCATTTCGTGCAGCTCGTTACGCCGCACCGCTGCCGCGTGTCGATATATATCCCGGAGTCTTTAAACTTGCACATGGAATTTCATCGTCGTAGCGTTCCGCTTTATTTATACGAGAACGAAGGAGATCCCTTTTCTTTCACGGCGAAGAAAGATTTTCCGGGATTTGTCGGTACATCGGTGAAAATGGCTTCGATGGTAATAATTCGTTCGAGGTGTTGGTCTCTTCGTTTTTTTGGCTATTTATATGCAGTTGCTTACCAAAGTATTCGAAGATTTGTAGAGACCTCTTATGAATATATTACATATACGTTTCGTACAAAATATTTTGAAATTTCATTGGAATTATAATGAAACCCGACTGTCATGAATGTATTGATAAAGTTCGAACAAATCTGAAAATGTACGTAGAAACGGCGAAATATTTATAGTAAGAGTACAATTTCGAAGAAATTAAACGATGGTATTTATTTAGTGGGGAAATTTTTAACCATTATACGTTTAAAATAGGTGTTCGTGATTTTCCTAGTGAAAATTTCGATGTATCAATTTCGTGTCGCTTGTTGCTAAGGTGATGATAAAGCATTGAACATAGTGATCTATCGTTGATTATGAACGAAAACATTAGTATCTTCAGCTTTATTTTCTGCATCAACTGTAGTAGGAAATTTGAAGACAAGATGGACAAGGTGATGAAGGTGAATTTTCAACGGGAATTCTCCGGAGGAGTTTTAGTACTGCGAAGTAGCTCTCTTTTGCTCGAGGCTCAAAGACGACTGGTCGCTCTCTCATTGTCTTCCAAGACTTTTCTACTTTTCTCTGTACCCTTTTCGTTCCGCGAACGTAGCAAACTGAACAAATGTTATTTTTTTCTCTTTGGAAGTTTACTTGTTGAAACACCTGTTATATTATGGAATTTTTTAAGCGATACAATATGCAAGCCTGAGGGATAAAAGTTTTATGTAATTGAAATATAATGGGGTTCGTAATGTTTCGTACAATTTTGTACGGGCACATGTTTTTTCGATTATTAGAAAATTATTAAACTAATTTTAAATTAGAAATTAAAAATTATATATTTACTTATATCATCGATTTGTTAGGAGAATTACACATCTAAGAATTCAACTCTTTTGAAGTATCTGTAAAAATTAACCGTAAAAATAAATTACTGAACCATTTTCTGGGGTAGAAGTTTCAGTATTTTATCTAATAAAGTTATACTATTTAGCAAGATGAATGTATGTTGTAATTCATGCGTTGCTTGAACTCTTTTTTAATGTACTCTTTTTTTTAATGTTTTTGTCACCTTGCAATTATATGTACGAACAATAAATTACCAGTCGAAGACAAATTAAAAGGTTTAGCAAAGCTTGATAGGGTAGAAGAGACAATCGTGAAAATCAGCCGCGACTAAACCGCAAGTGGTCTAATTGCAAGCAGGCTTGGCTTTAGTAATCGAGGGGTGGGAACGTCACATTACACGTGTAGATAATGCATCGTCCATGCAAATTCGTATGTCGCGTGTTTAACGTTTATCCTTCAGCCGACTCGATCCAAGAGGGTTCTGACCGTTTACCCACCTATCAACCTTTGTAACTCTGTCAACTTTAATTGGATCGTGGCCTTCGGTGGCTCGATTCTTCGTAATTTATGTGCATCGTGCGTTCGAAAAATTAATTGTTCCGTGACTCGATTTAAGACGTTTCTAGTGATTCATTGACTTTAGAAACGTAGATGGTTAAGACATTGGAACGACATATGAGATATGGCTTTTATTTTTCGGTATTTTAGAGCAGTCTTGCGTTCACAGCGCGCACAATTTATATTTATCTATTTTGACGTTCAGACGATATGAACATTTTTTATCCCAATGGAAATTTTCAGATATACGAAACATTAAAATCAGCTGTAGGAATCTTACAGGTTACCTGTCTTCCACGCGATGAGAAGGTGATGTCTTTGGTGAAATAAAAAAAATATATATAAAGCAGTATAGATATTAAATAATTTTAGCTGAGATATCTAATTCCATACAATAATAGGACAGAATTTTTCAGCAAGAAAAAAGAACTTTCACTCTCTATCACATTCATCTACTACTGCACTTACGCACCTTCTGTAATATATACTTACATCTATTCATGTTCTCTTTTCTCATTTTGCGACTTTTCATTTAATCTACACGAAGTATACAGACTACAGACACCTCCTCGATGCATTCGATCACGTTCATCTTGAACCATACATCATTCTTCCACGCCTTCGTCTCAAGTCTAACATTCGAAACTCAGTCTCTTGCTATAAATATTCACAAATTTCTATATAATTGCACTGTCCAATACATGTTTAAATTGTGTTGAGGTATTAGAGGTATTAGATGTATGTGAACAAAGGAACGTGTGGATAAATTGTAAGGCAGAGAATATATTTAATACAGAGGTGTAAGTACAGAACGGAATATAATTGAGCTGGTCCAGATCCGCACGCTAGCAGTGTTACCCTATGACTGGAAGCCCTGAAGCCATCGTCGCCTGTCTACAGTTTATGGTTTGCCTTCGACGCAGTCTTTTGTCTGTACGCTGTCGATGGCTTCGGTGCTTGAGAAAACTAAAAGACCAGATATAGAGTTTTCTTAGAAGTGGTGACTTCAACAAATTGAAAAAAAGGATACAAATAAAGGATTATTAAGTAGAAGATTTTTATCAGTAAAAAGATATTCCGTATAGTAGTCGAATATTTCTTTGAAATAATTTCAATATTTTATTCAGACCGAGTTGACGTTCTCTTTACTTTCTATCGTTACATTTACACGTATACTTACCATTATCGTTTGTCCATAAAGCTGTCATTTTTTGTCGTAGAACGATGGCTCGTAGATCTCATCTTACGCTTTTATTTCGTTTCGCGAATAATAACATATCCTTTCGTAGCTCGGCGAAGGAATCGCTGAAAATTTCAATATCGCAGGGCACGTGCTGTCGCAAGCAAATATTAATCCTTGGGAACATTGAGAACGCCATGGAACTTTACGATCGATAATTTATTTCTGATTATAGATACAATATACATCGTAGGCTAGACGAAACACTTAATAAGTATATTTTTAGCCTATCTATAAGTGGTACGGCGTGTCTGAGAACGCAAAAGAAGTTTTGTCGTTAGATGTAAAACAGATGTGAAAGTCGTTTCGTTTTTTTCATTTTTTGTTCATTTTGTTCCATGTTGATCGCCGTGCTCTAGATTGGCAGTCGATTGGTGTTAACTTAAAAATCTAAAGTGGATGTACAAGTGAATCGAGTCTTCTTTTCGATTCGCGTCGAGTGCGACGTTATATTCTAGCTTACATCGTTTTTCCTTCGTTACATTTAAAGTGAACGCTCGTGTCGATCGAGTCTCGATTAATTGAAGTAATTCGACAATATTTACACGCTCGCACGCACACGTACACACGCTCGTTCGTTCGCTCGCTCTCTTTTTTTCTCTTTTTTGTTCGATTCTTACACTCGAATGCGGCTCACGTGGTATGAACTGGCAGCCGGACGAAATTCATACAATGTGGTCGCTTTTTATTCGATTTATTGGCTATTCAAGGTATATACGGTAGAGGACTGACCTGTCAGTGTTGTCACAGCACTGACAGCAAACTGCAATACACGTTTCAGGGGTAATACGCGTTTCGATGTTCTTCGGATAACAAGCGTGTTGCTCCGCAAATCCCTGCTTTGCTAATCGAAATCATTTCGAGGTCCAAAGGGAGCAAACACGGATACAAGATAGAAAGGATGAACATATTATACGCGAAGGGGTACACCGTGAACGCAGGTTAATGATATGCAACGCGAAGCGAGTCCGGTGTAATAAACGATACAAAAGGGCATGCCAGATGTAAAACAACGAGCAACAAAATGCAAACGGACCCATATTTCGAGTAGGTACCAGTGATCAATGCTTTCCTGATATTCGGTCAGGAGCGTTGCAACATCGACACGAGATGAATAATTACGAATGAAATGCGGGCAGATTGATATTGATATCGCAGTCCATTAATCGAGGACAGAATAATACGAGCCGTTTTGTTCCAGTCATATTCGAATGGATCGATGGCTCTTATTAGTCTCACGTGCATAGACGTAATCTCGAGTAGTAACGATAGATTCATCGGTATTTTTTCACGAAGAATTGTTCTTTTCGATTAGACGAAACTTAACGATCACGGAAAACAATTTTCAGCGAGAACGCGACTACATTACAGGGAATTTTTAGAAAATGTTCGAAGGGTCAATTCCGCTTGTACAAACCGTGCCGATGAGCAATAATATACAGACTCTCCTTTTCTCGTTTTCCCTCGCTTATTCGCATTTTATTCCTATTTCCTCGCGTTTCATTCGTTTCTCGTCTCTTTGCACTTTCCCTGCCGCCTTCCTCTCTCTTTCTAACGAAACGAACGGCTCCATTGAACGAATTAAGCCCGTCTCTCACTACGCCTTCTTACCTTCTATAATCTTTCCAATCAAGCTTCTTAATTTCTCGAATAAACTTCATTTTTACCCGGCGCTCTCACTCTACTTACTTACATATTCACAATTAGAAGTCTATTCGTGCCGCGCGGAGAAGCGTCGCAGATTCGAGAGTGGAAACTTTACGACTTAATTTCCTTTTCATCGCGCGATGATCCATTATTCCCTCGAAATCTGCGAAAGTTTTTCCGTGGATCGCGGTCCGAGTCCACTTGGATTCAGTCCGTAGCCTTCTCCATGCCATTTTTATCTTCTCTCTCTCTCTCTCTCTCTCTCTCTCTCTCTCTCTCTCTTCCACCCTTCCTGTTCGTTTTGACGTGCGACGCCAGCTCTAACGACTATTTACACGTACCCGTTCTCGCTCGGAGCGCACACGCTCCAACATACGTTGTCCTTTTGCCTCCTTTCCCTCGCACGATGCGGCCGTTTGTTTGTCGTAGAAAGAAACGCAAACGTTTTCTGCAGCTCGACAGCAATCGCTGTATCATAAATCGTAACACCACACGGGTATGAATTTTAATGGCATACGGAGACTCGGTGGACGATACTCCAATTTAATTTTTGTAGAACTAACAACCCAACTGACGCTTTTTCCCATTGAAGACCGCAGGAATTTCGCCATTTTTTCAGTAATTATTTACAACGATTTACGCTCCACTGATATTTATGGTCTTAAAAGTCAACATTAATGTTCTTGGTAATTTTGCATGCGCACCCTCGCGCATAAATATTAGAACACTTGCTAATCTCGTACGAAACACGATGATTAGACTGCGGATATTTATATAAATTTTAATTTTTATCGACACGGTTAAAGAAATAGAACTCGAACAGAGGCTATAACGAGTTCTTTACTTTCCATGTTTGATGATCTTCGTATTTAAATCTACATATGTCTGAAACTAAAGTGGAGTGACGGCCATGTATGTACCTAAAATTTCTCAGGAGATTGACAAAATATCTCAATATCTTTGGAATCGCGAAATTTTATAATCTCGATGTAAATAATTACCAAAAATTCATCTTTCTGTGTTCACCTTCTTCGTAGTACTCGAAAATCCAGTAGTATCGATGCGAGAAAATAATATATGTACGATCGGCGAAAATATGATCGAGGAACGAAAGGAAGGCAAACTGGTTCGTAAGAGAGCCACGAACATTTTCCTTTCGTAGTCAGCGTGACAAATGAAACACCACGAGAGTGCTACGGTTTTATTCATACGATGTGCCCCGTTATGAGCGCGACTTTCGAATATTTTTGACTTTACCGGCCTACTAGAAACAGTCGGCCGTCACTACCTGTTGTATGATACAGTTTTTGCGAAGGATTTAGAAAAGCCACAATCACAGACACGCGTTTTGTTCTCCCTTTTCCTTTCTTCCACGCTCTTTCTTCCTTTTGTTTTCTCATATTTTTCCGAGGAAAACGCTCATAATGATGTACACATACTCACACACGCACACATACACACGCGCGTGCACACGAGAAGTAACGATCGGTATACGGGTAAATATATATTCACAGTTCTCCCGATACGGTTCCAATTAAGTGTCTCTCTCACTTTGTCCTTCCTTCTTTTTTCTTGTCTTTTGCTTTTCTTTTTTTCTCTCCCTTTTGTATTTTTTTACACTGACTAGGCGATAACGTTACAACGACAGTAATGTTGTGTTACAATTAGTTTACGGGTGTATAGTTTTACGCATATCGATATAATGTGTAGACGTAATTCTTTTACACTCGATTTGTCAAACTACCAGAGCTCTTATGTTACATGATGATTATATCGTGAGACGACGCACCATTTATCTTTTTCGACGTTGATAGGTGATTACAGTCGCTTCCTTCACTTTCTTCCCCACGTTCACGCCAAATTCTCCTATAGTTTCTTTTCTATCTTTTTTCTTTCCCTTTCGTTTAACGATTACAATAATAACTGTGGTCGGTTGGTCAAAATATACATATACAGCGTATCATACAAAACGAATCGTAGTGTAACGGTCATGCGGCATGTCGTCGTCGTTAGATATTGTCTAAGCGAACTAAACAACTAAACGGTATTTTCATACATATTTACATCCGAGGAAGGTACACTGATCGTTTAATCATCGTCGATTAATCAGACTAGTTTAGAAACTCGTCGATACGAATCGGCTGAAGTGACGAAAAGGCAGTCCTATTGTCTCCTCTCTTTTCAACCCTTTCACGGATAAAACTTTTTTTTTTTTTAATTAATCGAACATATACAAAATTTCTCTTATCAGTAAGTTTCTCTTATAAGTAACGACTACGATATTTTTTTCCCTTTGAAGTAACGTTCAGATGAATTTATCAAAATTCGTGTATACATTTTTTTTCATATCTTAACTTCATTTTTACTATACTTTTCTTTCTTACGCGAAAGGGTCGAATGCACAGCAGAGTACGATTTCCACGACGATTTGCGAAGTTAGGAAGAGAGTTATACGGCCCGCCGTTGACCCTTTACGTTTCACACATACGCAAATAACACCGTCGATTCAAGTATGTATCACTTGGTGTCAATTTAACCCCGGGACACAGCCGATGATAAATTGTTTCGAGTTCTTGTATACACTTGATCGCAATGTTGGAAACGCGTTCTCGTCTTTCCTTCTTCAGACAATTTCGCGCATTATCGTGAATGCTGGATCAATTAAGTGTTTATTATTGAATACACGTTTCGTAGAAAATGTTTACAACGATCCCGTAAAAACGTAGAGCACGGTTATAGCGTGAAAGTCTGATTGGACGTTTGAATCGCGTGCGAATACGAATACGATGGAATTTTCAACGGTAACACAAGCGAAACGAGTTGCACCAAACGCATTGTAAATTCGCGATAAAATAGGCAAATTGCTTTCGATACCGGTGTACGGCGATGTTTGACGAATCTTCCGGTTGTTTCTCATTCGATGCACGATACGCCAAGCTTATAAAACGGCATGTAGATTTCTCTTGGTCGCTCGCGTGTCGCGGTGAATACTAATCCAGTTTGCAACGACACATTTGGCACACCGCTCCCCGTGATTTACCTATTGGAATTGCAAACCGAAATAGTATACACGAAAAATACATCCACGCCTCGCTCTAGATTGGCTACGATGATAAATGTGTTTCTGAACCCGGTATAATTTGTCTCTTTTCAGCCGTGACTGATTCTGTTACCTGCTTTTTTTTTCTAAAAATTTGTGAATGTTATTGCGTGATATTATGCACGCCGTAGATGGAAGAATTTCCGAAATTATGGTATCATATATTATTTGGTGTGATCGAAGGATAAATAGTTGCAGTAGATGAATACTCGAACGATAAGTGGTTACAGACGTTTATAGTCAGACATTCGAAGTTTGTAAGATCACGTCATTAGTATTCATGTAATGTAGTTGTCGATATATATTGACAATTGCAGTATTTCGTTTAATGTAAGTTACTTATTCATCGAGTTAAGATTCCTTTCGTACGTCTGATTGGTTTAACTTATTTTGATTTATTAAGAAAGTTATATTAAAGGAAGTATAAGATACGAATATAAATAACCGAGATAGGTTGTAAGAAAGGTTTGTGTATATAATTAACATGTTTGATAACGTAATCTCTTAAATAAATTAATGATGATATAATCTTTCAATTGTCGAAAAGTCATACAAATTGAAACTAATTTGAAGATATTTCCTAGATTTTCGTCGGAATGAAATAAAGCTTGTCAATGTCTTTTTACTCCAAACTCGTAATAACATTTCTTTCAACGTTACTCATAAACGTCGAGAGAAAATTCATCGCGAATTACGTGATGCATACCGATGCAAATTACGTTTCTAGACCACGTTCACGTCTTTTTATTATGATTATGGAAGTTGTAAATTGAAATCTTGCTCGTTCATAAATAGCCATACATTTCAGGCAAACGTATACAGCAAAAATATCAAGATTAAATTGCTGTACGCTTCCATTACCTCAAATTTTCGAATATGTTGATTATTGGTTCTCAGTTTGTTTACGATCTCAAATAAATTTTCTTTCAACTAAAATATGTTGGATATCGCTGTATGGATATAAAGGATAATATGAAAACAATTTAGAAATAAACAGGATTCATTTTTCCAATTTACTAATCTCTAATAATCAGTTCTTTTGTTTTTTTGATCCTGAGAAAAATGAAGTATAAGAATCGCATTATAGAAGAAATTCTTTTGAAAAATACTTAATTTTACTGTTATTATACAAATGAACATTGCTTGGCATATTTTTTAAAAGTCATGGTTGGAAGTTGTACGTGTTTTGACGAATGACGAGATATGTATCTTTTTGTTGAGCAAAAGTAATTCTTCGATTTTACACACGTTCTAACATGCACGATAATGGAATAGAAGTTGGAGTTATAAGTTCCAAATTGCAAATTTGAAATTAATCGTCAATTAACGCGGAATGAAATTGCACACAGCCCCCGGGTACAGTTAATGCATTATCGATCTCATGCGTTGCATCATCTGATACACCGTTCTTTATGTTAGATACACGTAATAAGATTAAACCTGTAATTAGCTTTTGGTTATTATAACAAAAGTAATAATCAAAAATATTTTGCAATCGTGGTTTATCGTTACGTTGTCATTGATTATTTATTATGAAATGTAATATTTTATTTCGGAATATATTCTCTAAGATAGTTTTCATTTATTATTTGTTATTTTCCGCATAATAATTTCTACGAGAAGAAATCATTTTAAGCAGCTAATTTAATACGATTCAAAATTACAAGTAATTTTAACGATTTTAAGAATATACAGAGTATAAATAATAAACTACTTAGATAAATGTTTCTTAGTTTGAAGGCAATGAAATATAAAATTATAAAACCGCTGCCATTCTATTTAGTTATTTTTTATCGGATTACTAATCCAAGTTACGTTTAAATAGTTTTGATTAATTATAAATCATTTTTAATTTTCTGTTATAAATCTATTGAAATGAATTTTCAGGAAGACACAAACGTAGAAAAACGATCGTTAAAATCTGTCTCGCGTTCGTTATTCCCTGTTGTACACAACGACAGAGTAATAGTCAACTGGCCATGGTTCCCGCAGCTTGCCAACACTATTTGTGATTATTTTTCAGGCCGTGACAAAAGACAAATATGTACATATTTCTTTAGCGATATCTTCATTTCTCGGGGAATAAATGACGTGGCGAGCGTGATGTAGCTATGGTCGTTAAAGCAAGACGAGTACTATCCTTCTCTTTATGGACAGACGTCTTCTCATTTTCCTACGTTCTCTTTTTCCCATCTTTATCTACGCTCCCTTTGTACGATGTAAAACACATTTTCGAATCTTTTTCGTTCCCAGTTCACTTTTAATCTGGGTCGCTTACCCTTCGCTTTAACTTCTTTTAATAAAAAAAAAAAAAAGAAAAAAGGAAAAAGTAGACGGTATGAAAAAAAGGATTGAGAAATAAAAAATATCGGAAAGAAAAGCAGAATATTTCGATAGCGAATCGAATAGAAATAGGTTACACACGGGCATGAATCACTGTCAAAATTTCTCTCTTCCGTTCAGATTCGTATTTTCGTTTCTATTTTCGCGAAATGGTTCTCCGCGTTCGCTGATCGTGCGCACACGTTGCTCGCTGAACGATGTGAAAGCTTCTGCGACCGTTTACGAAAATAAGTAGTAGACGGTTAGTGTCGCGTTAACGAGGAACGATCAATAAGGTCGGGCTCGGGTATTATCTTTGTTTATCCAAGCAACTGTCCTTTCGTATATTTTCCTTTTTCCTTTCGCCGGTTTCCCGCCCGAGCTTTTCCTTCGGTATTTATCGCCGGCAGAAATAAACGTTATTTTTAGTGTCACCGGCACGACCATGGAAATAACAATACCAAGCCACGAACGCTTTCAATATAATCTACACCGGTTGCTGGTTTCCCGTATAACCTGGAAATTACACGGGCACAAAAGTTTAGATGCATTTGTATGATACACGGTAGTTTATATAATTGTGACCCGACCATTTCTCCGCCACTGGCGTGGCAATGATTAAAACGTTCGCATTCATAATTCAGACCGGTAAAGTCCTATGAATTTTTATTCCAACGCTTGTGAATCGTGGCGAATACTGCGAGAACTGACCATCGTGTCGTTAAATGAAGAAGTCCGAGATATATATCCTCTCCTTTGGGCAGAGACGTCTTTTCATGGTCGCCTGGTTCTTCTGATTCTCCTTCTGCAACGGCTCTTTCTTTCTGTGCACATGCATTACATGCATATATGTATATATACGTGTCTCTTTGCACGACGATATGTATATATATATTTATACCTTCCGAGCAAGTTAAATAACGATGTTTGTTAGGGAGTTCAACGTCAGAGAGCAAATATTTTCATTTAGCTTCGAGTAAAACAGATTTAGTTCTCAATTAAAGCAGATTTTCCCGACACCGAAAGAAGGGACAGGGTGCTGGACTTGCACGGCAGATATTGTTTCGTTTCGTATTCATGGAAACTATTCGTGATATTCGTAAAAAGGGGAACGCGGATGGAAATATCGATAAATTTCCGTTGCATGTCGTGCAGTCATTTTATTTCAACATCACTATTTGATCTACACCTTTCCTTTTGGTATGTTCTCTTGTATTGAAGGAGAAATAAGCTTCTTTTTTTTTGCTATTAAATTATCGCAAAATACAGCGATGCCAAGACTCGACTACAATTATTGCAATTAGAATTTTATCAACGAATGAAATTTACGAAGATTATAGGGATGAAAAATTTTCCGACGTGGTGAAATTTTATGGATAATTTTCTGTACTTTCTCTTCAACGTATTGTTCGTACGATAATGATAATGAAGAATAATGTCAGTTATTTCCAGGACGTCTTTCTTAGAATAAAATATTACTAAATAACAAACGATAGCCATTCATTAATTTATGCCAGTGATGTAACATTATATCTAACGCGATGAAACGAGAATAATAGCGCCTTATCGTAACGTAATATTTTATAACGCCACGAGCTTTTGTATTGCACCACGGCGCACTTTATCGCGTCGCGTCGTCCTTTTAGCCATCGTAACAAAGATATAATTTCGAGGGACATGAATTTCCATAGTCATAAATTATTCCTAAACGCGGTTAACAGGTATCAAGAGCTAACGAGTTTATCCGAAACTGAAGTACGACTACATCCAGTAAAATGCTATAGTAATATTAATGATTTATGACCATTTAATATTTCGTAATTTCATAAATCAAATCTTAACCCATGACTAGCTGTTAATTAGCTCCGGAATTAATTCGAAATGGAGTATACCACGATATCAATCTATCAGGTACTATTGGTATACAGATGTATAGTGCACTTTCGTATCGAAGGAAATTAAATTTTAATTTCTACTCGTTTGTTCTTGTCAATTATTTTCATATGTTTTTTTATTTTTATTTCGATAATTTCTTAAGAGAAATTCGTATGGAGACATAATTTCTTAAATATTTATGGATCTTTGGACGATGTCGAACCAGATGGTCTATTAATAATCGATAAATATTGAAGTATCAAACATAATCGGTGATATTAAATCAGAAACCAAACATAAGCTACGATTAAAATAATATTTCGTCACAATATATTACCATTAATACGAAACAAGAAAGAAAGATTTAAAGAATCATCCATAAATCATCCATTTTCAATCTCACGTACGAAAGAAGGAAAGCAAAACTATTTTACAAATAATTCTAAAATGTTTATTCACGTTAAATGTATCGAGTCATCGACTTTAATCCCTTAATGTTAGTGCTACAATGGATGAGCGATCGTGAAAGCAGAGAGCAACGGTCAGGTAGCGATTCCGATCGGTCAGCGTTTAATCGTCCGTAATTCGAGCGTTTCTGGGAAGGTATGTCTGCGTGTGGTGTACACTGGTGTGTAGATGTACGCGCGAGCACACGAATTTCTGTGGCGATACATGAGCACAGTATGCAATGCAGGCGTCTCCACTCAAGGGCCGAGGGTGGAGAACCTCGGCGTGAACATTATGCGGTGCACCTCGCGTTTAGCTTGATAAATGGCGGCGGAGCAGCGGCGAATGCCGGCGTTGTTGCAGCCGCCACCGCCGTCTTTGCCCTTGTTTCCTATGTTCTTTCTTTTTTTTCCTCTCTTTCTCTTTCTTTCTTTCTCTGTCTGTCTGTCTGTCTGTCTGTCTCTCTCTCTCTCGTTCCCTTCCTTCAACCTTTCTTTTTCACCCGTTTCACGTTCTCTTTTCCCTCGACGCTTTTTTCCGTTCCTTCCCCCTTTTGTAGAGAAATCGTCCGATTTTCAGGCAGAAAAAAAAAATTTACCGCAATCGCGCACGATCCAACAGCACACTATGAAACGGAAGAGGTAAGAACAAGCCAAAATCAAGCTCGAACCAGCAATCATTATTTCTCGCGAGGTTCTCGTGATATCGTGGACGTTATGGAGACGCGATTATATTCACGTAGTCAGCAGGGAAACGTTCTTACATGTAATCAACCCGCTGCATTATGACCCAGGCAAAGTTTTTTAATCACGTTTGTTCACCAGTAGATATTACTCGACCTTCGTTTCGTTGGCTAGGTCCTCGGATTAAAATATTCGCCACGGTTCCTGTTCATTCGTTATTCATAGTTTTCCTCGCTCTTTCTTCTTCGTTTTTCTACTTATTCCCATAATTTGATTGCATACGAAGAGCAAGAACATACAATCTCGAGAAGAGCGTAAGTCCATTTTTTGTTTAATTTCCTCGTATCGAATAATTTGTTAGATTCACAAAATAGAAATTTCTTAGAAACAGCTATGAAATTATTTAAACAACGAAATAACGAATCGTTTTGTGTATTACAAATAAACGTAAATTATCACAGTTTTACCTGTTGGTATAATGGAATAATTATAATATAACAAATATCTTATGAAATTGTAGAGAAACGGATAATTTGTGCTTCCGTAGGATAAACTTTGATATAAAACCGATTAGTTGACGTTTCCCTGTTTTGTATGAGCTTCAACGACAGAAAGAACCGATCGTTTTTATCGAGCCTGTTTCACCTATTAAACCGCCATTAAATTTAATTTATTCGCTTAAGAAGATATTTTGCATCGAACTTATTATTCTCCAATTGCGTTACAAACGATTGGCTACGGACGTACTTAAGAAACGGCATTTCCAATTTATTTTGCATTTCTTTCGTATCGACGGCTGATCGTTCGTTTCCATTATTGCGGGAGAAAAGATCCCACCTAAAAGGTCAATATATATAAAATCGTGTCGAGTATAAAAGCGTTCGAGATTTATTATCGGCTCGGATTTCATACGTAATTGTTGTATACATATTTGCAATTGACGATTGTTCTGCAATTCAGTCAGATTTCAATCCGCGTGTGCACTTTCTCGTCCAAAGAACGATGGAAGATTAAAATTATCGAATCGACGTGGAAAAAAATTCAATTTTTCAAACATTCGCGATATTATTTCTCAAACGTTCGCGACATTAGTATCGCTCGTATGATTGATATGTGGATAGAGTAATGCAATCTTTCGAGAAATACTGATATCGATGCACGATTACTACGATAGTTATATCGTATTTATTTTTATTGTACTTTGTTCGAATATCGTTCATCGTTGTTGGCAGTGGAAGGATTGAAGGCATCGTCGAATATGAATGTTCTGGAGTTTTAAAGATCAAATCGAATCGAGAATGCATAAAATCATCTTTTATGTGTGTCCGCATTTACACAGAGAAGACCACCAACCGTTTGCTCTAATTAATCCGCCGTGCATTTCAGAAACCAAAGAGGATTATTTTGGTAATTGGAAAGCATTCGAAGACAATTTCATTTGTAGAATGAAATTCGAAAAACCAGGAACTTGGAATTAACGATTAAAAACGTTTGTTACATAAATATTTGAAAAGCTCTTGGTAACGTTGTTGTCTTTAAAATTACATGCTTTTAAAAGTTTTATAACAATGCATGAATAAATGTTCGTTTGACCTAACTTTTTCTCGGGCTAAATTCTAGGTGAATGGATTTAAATAAATTTTTATTTGCTACGAGGAACAACGTTGTTATCCCGTGAGTGACACGGATTATGACGGATGCTATTATACCAAATTCCATTTCCAAGTTGAACTTTTGCTCGGCGATGATGAATAGCCAGCTCGTGAAGGGAGCAAATTAGGAAAGTTAATTCGACCGCGTGCATCCTATTCGTTCACGTTCTGCCAATCGATTAGACAAATACGTTCATAGCAGTTTTTTTAATGCGTCTTATACCTTCTATCGAGTATTCCATCCCTTCCATTTTGCTTCGGTCTATTACTCCTTGGCCCCGTTCGCTTCTCTCCTTTTTTCTTTTGCTCCGTTCCATGCCATCGATTCCTCGAATCGACTTTCTCGACGCAACCGTCGACGATTTTTTTAAAACCAGGAACAATGAAAATGCGAGTTCGCAGTTTCGAATATTACCGTACGAGAAAAGACGCACATTGCAATTGAGTTTTAAAATAAATTGTTCGGAAACCATCGTTCGGCTTGGGTATAAAAAAAAAGACGTGATATTGATCTATGCTTCATGGTCGTGAGAAAAATAAAATTCATACTCTCGTTAAAATTGCATGAATATTCTGCATTATATTGGATATTCTGCATGATACTTCAATTTCGTTCTGGTGAGATTATTACGGTATAAATTACAACCTTTCGATCAGATTGATCAATTTACCAAATAAAACATCTTCTCTCAGGATTAGCTATTAAAATATTTATCCATCGTATCGACGGTGCAGTGGGTTAACGAGATAACATTTCAAAGTATTTAATGCGATATTACAGAGAGATAAAATAATTACGTCTGCGTGTATTTATATAAATATCACGATACCAAAAAGGAGATAAAAATGAGACCATTAATGGCATAAAATAAATTTTTCATAACCATCGAACAATACATCGATTCATCGTACTGTTAATTTATTTTTTGAGAACTTGGCGGGCAGTTTTTTATGCAATGAGCCAACGACACATTCGGTTCGGCGTTTTAACAGGCGTTTAATTTCGTGGTGTGTAAGTACACCATCCGCATTAATCGATTTGCGTGAAACGTCAGTTTTGCCATACGGTGGAAATTTGCTTGTGGTGATGTATGTATGTATGTGTGTGTGTATCGGTCGCCGAAGTAAATAAACTTATTATGATCGAGTCGTGATAACGGTAAATTAATTGCTCGGTCGCAGTCGAGTTTCGCCAGCGTGCGTCAGCCTGTGAAATTCATTCGTTACGCTTAATCGTATACTGACTTCCGTTCCACGTAACACGTGGATCGCGATCATGCTCGTGTCTCGTAAATTAGACCGCCTTACATGTGACCGGTTGGCGTTGAAAGCAACCGAGCGAGAAAGAGACGACGCAAATAGATGACACGTAAGAGAAACGACTGAATAGAACGTGGTATTGGTGAAACGAATGAAAAGTATAGTAGATGAATCCGTTAGAAAAAACGTGTGAGTTCGAGAAGTTGATTCTTACATGACTAGAATTATCCAGAGAGATCCTCTTTTTCTTTTTTTGTAATTTTATTTTTTTTTTTTAGTTTCATTCGTCGCACGAGAGATCACCAACTCATTGTTTCCATCGAAAGCGTATCGCGTATAAATATCGTCGTGACGAGGGCTTCAGTTCCGGAACTAAGTGGTGCTGAGCGATTTCAGCGTGGAGGCCGCGAGTTTGGACGCGATTATAGGCGGATCGAACTTCGAAAAGCTAATGGCTAAGTTCGATCTTTAACGATCTTTCGATCGTCCTTCTGCCTAACAGATGTCGATATTAGTGTACAGCATCGCGATACCCTCGACGCGATCAAAGTTACGGTTGCGTGGCAACGATTCACCCTTTTCGATCCGACGACGTACGAAAACGAATCCGTCGGTCTATGACTCCACATAGCTTTCTCTTTTTGTACTTTCTCTTTTTCACTCGTCTACCTTCTATCTTCCCTTTTTCGTATCTACGCACTTTTCAAACGCAAGGAAAGACGATCTTCGATACTCCGATTCACTTTTGTCCCGATGTTTGTTCCGTTCTGTGTCTTCCTCTCGATCGCTGATTCTTTGTCTTTCACCGTTTCAGTTCGCTGCTCCGTTTTACGGCTGCTTCGAGCTTTTTCATTTCGCGACCCACTGCCAAGACAACGTTATTCTCGTGTCAAGAGCTATTACATAGCGTAGTGCGTGTTCGTTCTCGATTACGATCAGTCACTTGGTTGCGTCGTCGAAACCTTGCCGCATCATCGCCCTCGACGTCGTAGTTCGTTTCAGATCGCGCGCATATAGAACCCGCAACGCCACGTTACGTTTCGGGCCAACTCTCGCGCTTTCACAGGGCTGTCACGTAATTCTCGCATCAGTTCGTCTCGAACTTTGAAACTTTTAACAGCGTCGACGAGGTCGCGTATTGACTGCCGACGCGACGCAAACGTTCGCATACACTATTTCATCGACGTACCGGCGTCGTGGTTAGGTGTTCGCTGGATCACTGCACCACCGCACCGTGCGATTTCCGGTTGCACGAACGCGCGTACTTTCCTCGATGGGGCAGCGATCGACCCCTGATCGTTGGATCTCACGGCGGAAGTCTTTCGTTTACCGTTCGTCCACGCGAAGAAAGAAGGGGAGTAGCGTATCCGGGATAAAACGGTTAGTAAAGCAGCAGACACAGACAGAGCAGAAGGGAGTAGAGCCTCGGTTGCTTGGCTTGACCGCCGTGCTGCATTGCCGCGGGATACTCTCCTGAAACAGAGGACAACACTTAAATTTTCTGAAGGCACCGCGTCTCGCGATATAACTAGTAATACGTTGTCAAAGTATATTGGCTCGGATCTCCTGTCCGCGATATAAAGACGTATACAGTCGAAGTCAACGAAGTTTCAGGGTGTGCTTTAATTCCATCTAGTCGAGCTAATTACGATGGCAAACTGACGTTGTTACTAAGGCCGTGAAGTCATCGTGTTAACGTTCCTACATTCGGATACTTCCTCATGCATATGTATATACACTACATACGCGCGCACGTCTGTACGTTTAGTCTATACGTTTAGTCGTTTCAATGGTGCGTCACGTACAAATACGTTGAAGTGTGCAAACATCAGTCGCAAACGTGTTGGTGTTTTACACGGAAATTCTGTTAAACCGAAGCAATGAATTCATTAATTAAACGTGTGTGTCGAAAACAGATCTCCTGTTCTCTGTTTGAAACTCTTTCTCTCCCTCTTTCCTATTCTTCGTTTGACGTTCATCAATTTTAAATTAATAATCCGGGGAAGCTCGCCTTCGTGTTCTCTCGCTATTAATTCGCCTGGTAAAAGAAATTCGAGAAAACGAAGCCGTTTATTAATTTAGGTCCTGTTTAAGAGTCGGATCCCCACTAACGATCCGATGTAAAAAGCCATTTACGAGCATCGTAGCTGTTTAGATTTGATAACGAGCCGGGTAAAGAGACGGCCCGTAATTAAGTCGGAATTACTCACCATTGAGTACGTGAACGGTAATCGATTTTGATTGAGCGTTGCTGGGATTACAGGTGTACCGGCCAGAGTCCGATGGCTTTGCTTCCTGCACCAGTAGAAAACTCTTGGTGATGTCACCCTTTTCCGTGACCACAGATACGCCGCCTCTGGTCGGGTCGTAGGTGATTATCTGCAACAATGATCAAAAAGGGAGCTTTGAGTCGAGCAACGTTGAAAAGTCGAATCGTACTCTGAAACGAGGAGAACGCGAAACGAAGGACGATCGGAGACCACCAACGTGGCAACTTCCTCCCTTTTATTCGAGGGCTGGAAGTTGGAACTGTTGGTCGAGAAACGTGGGAGATAAGCTTTTGGGAACTACGTTGGAACGTCTGTTGTCATTGAACGAAGGTTGATATGAGGGAGCAGGGAAAAATTCTCGCTGTCCTCTCTCTCTCTCTCTTTCTTTCTCTCCTCTGTGATTTATTTCTTTACGTTGTTGGAAGTTGCTAAACGAGAAGAGATTGTATCATTGTAGAAAATATGAATAGAAAAATGTCTCTGCTTTCCTCTGGCGAGGAACTTGATAAATTAAGAGCAGTTTGGAATCTGCATTTGTTTGAAAGCTTTTCATTTTCATCGTTTTGTTTCGAAACGGATATATTTTTTGAGGATTGTAGACTTTTTATGATTGAAAGGAAGTAACGGCTTTAACGACAGACTATTCCTTTAATAGACCGTTATTTGATACTACAGGTTTCAATGCTGTTCAATAAACGCATTGTCGGATACTGTAACATTGTGACGTGTCAGATCAATCGTGATCTTCACAGGATCATCGTCAAATCCTGCAATATTAATGTATCTTTCTATACGGGGCATTTTAGAAATATAAATCAATCAAGTACAGACTAGCAGTGATCTAAAAATACAAAAGTTAAATGTCAACCTGTCAACCTGTCAATCCCCTATATACGCACCAATGGTCTCTCTAGGATTTCAGTAAAATTTCAAATACTTTCATCGGAAACTCCATCATCAAATAAACACTTTTACTCCGTACTTACACACTTAGACATCTTTTACCGTAAAAGGTTGGTCTCGTTGTTTTCCTCGGACGCGTAGTCAGCGAATTTCTACAACAGTACTTTTATTCTCTGCGCTGAAAATTCGCCCTGGCCGTCACGATTTCGTTTAGATTTCCACGTCCTCCTTCTCGAGCGTTTGTGCACATAGATTCAGAAAGGCTAACACGGAGCACCGTCCGAACTTGCACCGGTACACAGTGCCAGAGCCCTGGAAACGTTCTGTTTATCCTGCGCCTGTTCCACTCGACGTTCCTCGCGAGTGTCTCTTTAACAGGGGTCGTGAGGGTCGATGCTCGCTGCTGAGGGAGCTAGAAGCGGTGCCGGTGTCGTCAGAGCCGAGACGGATTTCTAAATAAATGATCTGCAGCTCGAGCCTTCGGTGCACTGCTCTTACGTGCCATCTTAAGACCATCTTCACGGAGGACATCTTTCGCGAAATTTCTTGGAACTCGCTTTCTCGAATTTCTTTTTTCCTCGTGGCTGCCCCCATCACCTTCAAAGTTTCTCGTAAATAAACGGATAAAGCGCCCCAAGTGCGTGCTCGATGGTTTTTCACGTTAATGCTTGTCACGTTAATGTTCTGCTGTGAGACAATCATGAACGATATTTATTATCAGATACCTTCAAAATACCGATGATATTTTCCTTTAAGAGCTAGAAATCCTAGGAATAGTATTATTAAAATGAACTAATAGATATGTATATTGTTTGATTAATATTTATCCTACAGAATTTCTATCTGATATCATGTACGTCCCTAGAACACGTTTGCTATATCATCATATACCGTATATTGTTTCTAATTAAAAAATGTTTCTATAGGCAAAGAACAGAGGATGCAATTCGTTACAATATATCTAATATGTTCATATTTAAAAATAGGACTTTGTACCACAACCCAGTTCAAATGTTTCATTAAAAGAAGTTTAAATAATTCAAAGCGTTGAAATATAACAAAATTATTAATTTCTCATCCGTATGTAATGGCATAAGATACAATTAAAAACATGTTGAGTTAAAATATATTAAATAAATGTTTTAGATGATCCATTATCTGTTATACGTTTGAGAACACGATCTCTCCTGGGTTGTTCAAAATATAATCAATCGGACGAGAAAGTTGTAACCCACGAACTTGATAAGCCGAGCTCTCTTCCTGCCATTCTGTTATCTACGTCCGCGATGTAACGCAGAATAATATGCGAAACTTTCACTAGGAAGTACACGGTTAATCCGAGTCTCGTGTATGACGAGCTAATAACGGATGCATCCGTTCCATCCCCTCGTTCGTGTTGAACGCGACCGAGCGTATACGCGGTCAAACTTTTGTACCAGTGAAATCTGAAATTTCAAGTTGCATTGATATCATGTCACAGAAAAATCCCTCGTTAAATACGTCAATTATTTTCACGCGTCTATCACAATTGTTTTGCGATCGGTATCATTTAACGCGTCATGTTTTTGACGTTTTGTTAAACGATTTATTTTTTAGTATCAATTTTCGTACATGTATCGAACATTTTTAGATATACACAGGGCAGGAGGAAATAATTATCGTTTTATGCGCGCAACGAAATTTCGACGCGGTTAGTGTTCTGTACCCCTTTGAGCAACTAAAACCCTTCGCAAGCTTAAACCTCTTAAAAATTTCTAATAATCCTCTTAGTGACAAAATAAGCTATTAACAACACGGATGGTAAGCTCTTAATTAGAAAAGTCCTGTAGCAGGGTCGTTAAAACGTAGCTATAAAATCCGCTTCCTAATTTTCTGTACAATGGGATACCGCGCACCCCAATTACAGTCGACCTACCTCAAAATCAGGACCTTTTACTTTTTTTTACTCCTCGCCACAACCACTTACTTACCTTCGTAGTACCGCATTTTTCCTCTACTTCGTCTTCCTGGACGGTTGGTTTAGTATTAAATCACCCAATCGCTCTACTCTCTTGGTCTCTTTTTAAAAATCACCAACATTGATCCTTCTCTGATATTTGAATGAGTGCAAATATTTCTTTCAATATAGAAATTCCTGCTTTAAATCAATTATGTCACATTGTTCGTTTCGATTACCTGTTATTAATTCGATCAGTTCACGGTTATGTCAGTATCAATAATCGTGTTTTAAATAAATATCAGAGGATTGAGAATATCGTCGTGTCACACAATCGTTGCAATATATCACGGTTATATTGATTCCTTCTTTTTTATACGATATTTGTATAAATGTTGTTCGATAATAATCTCTCTGCGCTTTATTATCTTTTTGGAACCATGGATTTGTGGAAGATAATAGAAAATAATATTGTATATTATTAAAAACAAACGATGGACATAGATGAAGATACAAGATAACAAGGAGAAATCTCTAAAATAAATGTAAATTTACGTACCTGGCTAACACTCAAAAAATACTTTCTTTTTGCATTTTAAAAATTCTTCTCGTTGAAGATACGTACAATCGCCTGAAGCAATAGCGTGAAAAAATTTGTGAAGAAAACGCGATACAACGTAGGTATCCGAGCAATGTTCACTTTCTTAAAACAACGTAAAGAATCCCTTACCTTTAGCTACTGGAGATATCTCCCAACATTTTCCTGTTCACCGTGGCGAGGTAACAATCCGAATTCGACTTCATCAAAAACAAGACGACGAAGAATGTTCGAGTGGACTCGATTTTCAAAGACCAAATAAAAACGACGTCGAAAAGTTGACGAGGAAGACGAGTACAGGATAACGACCGATCCGATGAACGAGAAAATCAGAATTTTACTGTTTCAGGATTGCGGATCGCCAGATTTCCGCGATCTTTATTCGATGTCAGCGAACAGAACGGTGCAGTTCAACGAACTAGATAATTTCACTGCATCGTGGAGCTCGTAATTTGAAGGAGTTTTAAGCGCGTGCCGGCCGACGGTTCTACATGGTCTCGAAAAGAGGAAATGGAAATGGAAGGAAACGAGAAGGGAGTCTCGTCAGCCTCATTACGTGATCATAGGAGAAATCGGCATCCCATGAGAATCTTCGGCAACTGGATGGAACATCTTGGACTCAATGGTCCATTGGAATGGTTTCCACCCAGCACGTTACTACTTTTGTCTTATCAGTCTTCTCCTGTGCCCCGATAACGACTCCCTTGTCTCCAGATTCTTTCCTTCTTCTTCCGTCCTGGCATTTCCCCCCTCGACTTATATCGCCTTTTCTCGCCTTTCTCGAGTTCGCTTTTTTCTTTTTCCCTACCCCGATCCGATCTTAATTTATCTACTTCATTTAAATCGATAGCCTTTCAGCTTTGATTGAATCCTCCAGGATCACTCGAACGGTTCTCTTTATTACGTGAAATCGCTTTAGAACGTTGGAGACCGTGCTACTCCGGGTTCAATTTATCGTGATGGATACTATGCGCGAAATTAAAGTTATTCCTTTGGGCAACGACCAAGTGAAAAATGTTTTAACACGGAATCAGCCAATTGCACAGGCGATAGACAATTTTTATTTTTGTATCTCTCTTCACGTTTAACTGATTTTATTTTCAGACTATAGCGATAGTACCTATATCGAATTGTTAAAATTCATTTCGTTTCTTTTTATTTTTTTTTTTTTCTGACATTTAGAAACTTTCAGCTTCTTTTTCTAGAATTTGATTTTTTATAAATAGAATTCAGCGGAAATGCGATATAAAAGCGGAAATATAAGAAATCTAGAGTTACGAGTTTCCTTAAGCAGCAGAATTATTTATTTTCGCGCCACGAAATCCGGCGATACACTTGCTGCGAACGTATAAATGGCAAAAACAGGTGGTTACCTTGTCATGGCCAGCATTTTCCAGAAACCCGTCTCATTTCCTACGAAACATATTTTCCAATTCGAAGTCAGGGATATTCTTGTTCCTTGGTCCAATTGTTTCCTCATTTGTTGAGATCGGGCAGAGATAGCCATCTGCTGTTGCACCCGTAAGATTGCCTTTTATTTTGCGATTTCACGCCAGCTCCTAGCCAACTCGTTCGAACGTACACGTCAGAAGGAAAAAATAAAATGTTTTTGAAGAACCTCGTTGTCGCTAATGTTTTCATCAGTTTAGGAGTCTTTATTAACACTGGTTTTATACTTATATTCTTGCAAAATTTCTTACTTTACTTCCAGGATATTTTAGCAATAATACAGATATAGAAATTCTCTAAAAATTTTCTAACCGTATTACGAAGTTCTTTCTCGTCTTTTCAATGAAATAAAATGCATATAAACCTATTACAGTTATTTATCCAATCTCTACACTTGGAACTAAAATTAAACATATATAACAAATTACTATAAATTACAAACTTCTATGGTTTGTTAATATTTGGCATTCTTCGTACCAATTTCTTTATTCTTATTCTATTCGGTTTAATCGGATTCGATACGTAATAATTCGCTTCGACATCCAAAATCGTGAAACAAGAGTTGGGCAGCTAATTTTCTGTGTCTTAATCACGTTTAGTTCGTTACCATTTTCCAAGTTTCGCCATTTCTCGTGCGAAGTAGTCGTTATTTTACGCGGCCGGGCGTCTGACGCGTCATTGTGCCCCGTTTTTCTCAGAGAGAAGCGAAAGTTCGCGTTACACGGTAGCGAGTACAAAGGCGATGAAATGTGTCCACCTTTATTTGCCGCGGCCGATGCCGGGAAATAGCGCGTTTTTCGTAGCAAGTCACGCATGAAGGTAACACGAGCTTTCGACGTCCCCCCTCGAGGACAGGTTCCGAGCTTTTTGTAGACATCCGAGCCTGAAATTGTATCCGACAGGTAAACAGTTGTACATAAAGCGGGCTGTCGTCGACTGTGTTGGTGTGCGTCGCGCGGAAGACCATTTTCGTTCGTGTTGGTGCGTGTGAGGTGCAAATAACGTTGCTTTGAAACTGCGCTGTCACAGGACAAACATTCTCCCTTTCCTTTTTTTTTCTTTTCATCCCTTTTTTTTCTATCCCTTTCTCTCTCCTACATCTAGTGTCGTGTAAATAAGTGTTGGTGGAAGATAAAGAAGAAAAATCGAGCAAGCGAGACAAGTTGCTACACTTGTCGACGTTCTTTGTACGCGTGCGCGAGAACCTTCGTTTAAAACTACAAAGGGTAAAGAATTTGGATTTCGTTAAAGCTTGCAGTTTCGATATGCAAATGTTTATAAGTACTTGGGTTATCGCAAAAGTATTCGAACGTGTGGTCTTCTTTGAGAGGGTACAATTTTGTCGTAGGTTTAGGGAAAAGAGGATTCACGGTTATCCTGTTTTTGGTATGTTATAAATATTATGGCAGGAATGTAACTTTTGAAATTTAATATGCAGTAACAAAATTGACATTCTTTAGAAAATTGTTCAACTTGTGGAATTATTTTGTCGTATGAAAAGCTCTTTTTCACCAGGTTGTTTAATTTACTGAAGCTACATAAAGAAGACAGGTGACATTGTCTCAAAACAAATACAAACAGGATATATTTATAATTTAATCTCGTTTACGATAGCTGGTATAACATCCTTTCGATTGCTTCTACTTATTTGAATGTGAATTCTTATTATTCGAAGAAGAAATTGTAGATAGCGAAAAGAGGAATGTGAGATCATATTACGTGAACAATTTATCGATGATCTGAAATAAATGAAGTTCTAAATAAGAATCGAATTAAAAAGATCCGAGAAGTTTCGGTCAATTGGTCAAATCAGTAAATAAAAGTTACAAATCGAAATCGAAGGAAATCGAACTTTCATTGCATTAGTCGAAGTTTCGCCAAGTTAGTCACAGCAAGGTAGTGGAACTTAAACGATTAACAAAAATCGATTACAACAAGCAGGAAGTTTGCATTACTTCGTGGATCGTTTGTTCGCGATCGACGTGGTCGTTTGCTATTCGTTAAAATGGACTGGCTTGTAATCTTGTTTCTGAAACACTTTTTTTTATCAATTTAAGAGGAAGGACATTAAATTTAATGAAATTTTTTATCAATGACAATCTACATCGATGAGATGAAAATTGTCCCTAAGCTTAAGGGTTGAAATTATGCTGTTTTAATCTTCTGTGGATTACTATCAGAGTAAACATAGTTTTTGTTTTTAATTATTAAACTTAAAACATTCTTAGCTTTAATATTAGACCAATCGAGTCAAAATGGCCTATTAACAAACTGGCAGTTGTTGCTTTCTCTATAAATGCAATTATTCACAGCCTTTATAAATCTTTCAGTTTAAAACAATCTTTCTTTAATGAACATTTTAATTCTAATCTACTATTAAATGCAAGTACATTATACAGTGAATTTTGTTAGATTTTATCGTTCTGACTAATCTTTCGTTACATTTTAATTGGAATCTTTTTCGATATATTGGAAAGATAATTTTCAAAATATCGAATGATTCATCAAACGATTAGACTGAGAAACACAATGTTTTGACACATTTGAAGAAAGAATAAGAATGCAAGGGATTAAACCGTGTCGATCAAGGTCAGTTTACAGTATCCGTTATCGTGAACAAATTGAGAGTTACAAATCCGGAGAAGGTACTTTTATTTCTATCGTCGTAATACCGTGAAAACCGATTTGGCAACGTCTTTGCCTTGCCGTTTTGGCGATCGTCCACGATCGCCACATAAATAAGACGCGATATTATATCTCGTTTAACCACTTCCTAACAGGATTTCATTCGTGTAAGCCGATTAGAACCACCAAATCAATTGATACATCTGCGGTAATAGAAGTTAGCATGAATTCTCACCTCGTTTCGTCAATTATCATTCATAAAACGCGTATGTCTGATACAAAAATGAAATAACGAGATGGAAAATAGTTTATAATATTAGTGACGTTCCTCGATCAATATTTTGTTCCATTTCTTTAATACAATAAAGCCATTTAAAATTTTTGTCGAAGCGAAAAGTGTTTCGATATTTAGATTGGTAAGTTTGCTGATGCGAAATCGGAAATCATTAATGGAGACTTGTTTTGATCTTTGTCGTCCTGTTTCGATGACGTGATTGCCGATGTTCATAGAGAAAGGACTGACCTAGAAAATCACCTAATGAAATGTAATCAGACAAATCAGTAAAAATCGAACAAAAAACAGTCGATTTCGATCTTTCCTGATTTTCTTCAATTTTATTATTGATTTGAAATAAGCTTCTCAATGAAGTAGAAAAGCACGAACAAATATGTGCTCTTGATTGCTACTGCTATTTCGTTGTAAATAGTAGGTAATAAAGCTTTGTAATTATATTCCTTTGATTCTTTTCTTTTTAAATGCTACTTCATTTTGAAATATTTCTCCTATCTTCTTTCTAACAAATTCGCTCAGAGAACACATATATAGTAATTAAAATGTGCGGACACATTGGTATTTTCATTTTGGATATTTACCAATGTGTACTATAAGATTAACCGATAATTCATTTAATTCATTTAATTGAATGTTTGATTTTGATCGTTGCTCCACATCTATTGATAGCGAATTATCAATAAGAGTTGTACCATATGTTCAAAAAGCCGGAAATTAACCCCTAAACAGTAAAGGTGGGTATTTCATGCCCGAGCTATTTCGACCGGATTGAGTTCCTCGCAATGTAGGAGGCAGGAAGCTTTTTTTCTCCGCCTAAAAGGGCTTATTTCATAAAAGTTTTATGATAACCCTAATTTAGGACGTTTGAAGAAGTTACGTGAGTTTCTTTTATTTTTTAACAAGTATTCCCACTGAAAAACGCATTGGACATGAAAGACCAACGTTTACAGTTTGAGGATACCGTAAAACAGTTTAAGAAACTGTCAGGTTAATTGTCAGGAACTGAAGATCAACGTCAAGCATGTTTTAATCGTATTCACTGATAAGTACAGTTACCTATGTGTTATACGCAAGAGTCAGTGAGAGAGAGAAAGAGATAGAGAAATAGAGAGAGAGAGAGAACAAATTAATACTCATATCAAAAATTAGTTGAAACATGAATAGTGATTGGTATCGAAACATGTATTCCGAATAGTCGATCATTTAATTAATTAACATCGTACGTACGCAATTTCAAAATGTAACGTGTATGTTAATTTACATGCGAATTTACATATCAATTTACATTTATTTATTTTTACATAGTGGATTGCGTCAATTAAACCACAAAGTAACAATGAAATTTCAACAATACTGTTTCATCAATTATTGCAGTTCGTTACATCCAAAAGACCGTAACATGTGTCATCACCATTTTAAGAGAGCATCCTAATTTTTCTCATTTAAGGTCGTCGATCAATAATCATTTCTCCATTATCCCTTTTAATCAAGCCGAACAAACAGTCAATACTCGAGTTACCGTTAATGAACACATGGCGATCGCAAAGAAAAAAGAGAAAAAAAGAGAAGAGAAAAAAGAAAGCTAGGAACAACATCGAGGTACCGATAGCTGACCAGGGAAAATAGACTTTAGACCAACGTTCGAAAGATACACGAGATACGTCTGCTTTCGTCCTACTCGAGTGAAAAGGCAACCGACAAATTGTTAAGTCAATTTAATTGCGACCAGCTCGGTCTTTTCTATTTACAAACGCACAGGTACAGTGTTCACACACAGTGAGAGTGAGCGAGAGAGAGAGAAAGAAAGAAACACGCGAAACGAATAGCTGATGCTCGACATAGAGAGGACAAATCCGCAAGTACACGCGGCAAACCGGGAGAAAACACGTTCGTCTCTCGCACGTGGATAGAACAGAGAGACGCAGTCTCGAAATTCAATCGAAATCAAAGGGACGAGGTTTATTGAAGCGTATGGGGAAAGCCCAGCGAGCTCTGATGATTCCTTGCGGTTGGAAAATGTTTCGCGTCGCGGATCGATCGATCCATCGATCTTATCATCGAAGGATTGCAATTTCGCCTTAGTTCACCTCTAGGGACGATGCGTGTTCCCTTCCTTATCGGTTTGTATCCCTGCGCGACGTGTTGCGAAACTCTCCAAGAACCGTTTCCCTGTGAAATCTCCTCCATCTCCTCGTCTCTCTCTGCTGTACGGGAAAGCATTGCATTTGCGCAAAATCGTGACTTTGACGAGCGCCATTTCGCGTTTTCTCGTTTTGCTACGACTCTGTAAGATTTATGGACTCCGTATCGAGGGGTCTAAGCTGGATATCTAAGATGGTTAAGAAAGTTAAGGGTAATCTCGTCGATCTACGTAACGTCGAACTTTCCATTCTTTTATTTTTGGATGGAAAGTAAATTATAATTCTTCTGTTCGAAATCGTAAAATTAATCGGTATGATTTTAAGGGGAAACCTGATATTTCGAATATACGAATTTCTAGAAATACGAATAATAGATCCTCGTTACAATTAGCTTTAGCAGTGTCGCAGATTATCTTACTTCGTTGTCCTGTGTTCAGTTCCAGGTAGTTTGAACTGCACGTCTAAGTCACAATACCATGGAATTCATCTTGAGGCTCGCAGTATCTGTTCGTAGTCGCGCTAGGGAATTCCAAGGGCGTTGGTCAGACTTAATGGGCCTAATGGTGTTTCCCATGCGCCGTTATTAGTCGCGCTTCCACTGACAATTTAGTAGTTACTAATGTCACAGTTATCAAAATTTATCGGTGTTTCGTTCGCTCGAATACTCGACGTTGGTTTATAGTCCGTTCCTTTACGCTCTTACGTGCTTTGCTATACTATATGGCAAGTGCTCGGAAAAGCCATTTCCGACAAGAACTAAATCTCGTATTTAAGTGAAACTCTGATTATGATTAATTTTTATGATGCTGCTGTGTGCTTTACGGTAATTATTTACCAGGGTGCATCTACGAGAAATTTTCTCATATTGGAGATTATATGTGGTGAAAGAAGAGCGTGGAAATGCAAGGAATACTTAGGTGGTATTTATGAGAGAATATTTAGATTCGGCAGATTTAAATAAAAATAGTGAGTGGAAATTTTAAAAGATGTTGAGGTATTTTATAAAGATATGTTGAGAATTTAATAGCCTCAGGGATACAGGCTGTATTTATACACTGTAACAATAAAACTGCTAAGACTAAAATTAAAGTAAATCTTATTACATACTGCTTGCAGTGTATAATAATCTATACTAATTTCTGATGTTTGTCATGATAATTCATTAATATTAAGTTGTTAGTTGGGGGAAAACGAGTTAACTCGTCGCTTGAATTTGTTATTCTGGACATAATAATTTTTTTATTTAGGAATTTCCTACATTTTTACCGAACTAATTTACATTCGTTTGTCATTAATAATTTCTCACTTTTAACTATAAAATTGTTTGTTCCTTGTTATTAAATTACAATTTAAGTATCCTTCGTGGTAGATCCACTTTTATCACAGATCTGTTTTACCTCAACTACTGAAGTTAGTATATATCGATCATTCACATTCTGCGTAACTCGATAGAAGATAGTGAAAAAATCGCGCGGAAGCGAAGTAATCTTAAGCGAAAGACGGATGACGAATTTCGAAGCAACTTCAGTCAAGCGGAAACGTTGAATTCACTTGCTGCTTTCAGCAGAGTACAGAATGTACATAAGTTTGAAGACATCAGGCAGCAGCGAAGCGCCAAGAACTATCGTCATCAATTATACTTGTATAAAGTTGATACGTATTGGCATAAACTATCTCGATTGTAAATTACAGTTTCACGATGCTTTTCGTACTTACATTTATGTATTTACGCATTAGAAACGTTTCGTTATTGGACCTTCTCTCTCCTATTCTCGAAGAAAATTATTAAATATGAGAAAGTTATTGGATATTTCCTCTTATTGTCGTGTTCATATAATTTTCGAATTTTTAATCGATACTTACAGCGTTGTTATGATTCCAAAATATGTAGGCTGGCGGCTCAGGACTTAGGAGAACCACACACGTCAGATTGATCGTGCTACCTCGATTGATGTATAGGTCTGGTGCACCCAGGATTTCAGTTTTCGGTACTGAAAAATAAAGCGACAAAATTATTTTTAACTGTTAATTCTCGTATGATTGTTATATAGAGTATCTTTATAAAAATATTGCAAATACGGTGAAATTTTCAATAATTCTCATTTTATTCAGAATCCGTTTAGTAGCTTTATAAAATTCAAAGGACAAAATAAACCCTATAAAAGATCATGCTATTCAATATAAATCAGTAGCAATAACAGTTAAAGAAAGAATAATTTCTCTTTATATCTTTTATCGCAAAAATTCATGCCATTATTTCAAGCACAAAGTACTACAAAAATGAACAAAGAGTAAAATGGTTGTAGGTAAAAGCAAGACTCTTTCTTCCTCGAAAAGACGATACATTGGCTGTTAGTAGCGCAATCTTACTAGCGCAAAACACACGAATTATTTTTCCGGCAAACTTTTCCATCTCGTAATAATATCTCTTATTATCCTTAGTTCTTTTTAATGTCCGCTATAAGTTACATACTACATCCGTTTAACACGCAGGCTCGTACTTCTTTGACATTTTGTATTATACTTGGCCATAATCCTTCATGAGTATCCAGGCTTTTGTCTATACGTCAAAACTTGCGTTCTACACTCCAGTTCACAACTACGGGAACGTGAGAAGCTGGATAAATTGCATCGTCATTCTTTAATCAGTTCATTCAACTAAGATTTAAAAGACATAGTTCTAACCTCCTTCTGACCTCAAGCAACTTTATCCCTGACATTTTTCTCGGCAATAGATTAGCATTAGAGAAGCACCAGTGTTTCGTACAATGCTATTAACTATGCTTTTTGTACATCTAAAACTTATCTACGAGAGAAAGAATTTTCCCTATAAACATATGTGCTATTATCTTAAATACGGTAGAGCAATGGTATTCCCCTGAAGTCAAAATATTGCAAGCAATTGTATTTATGAGATTCAGTATTTGCCAATTTGTTACCGGACCATCTTGTCCCTGTTTGTTATTTTACAGTTAATTTCGCCTATTCAACGAACCAGCTTAGCTTTTCTGGTTGACGAGAAACGAAATGAGCCGTTTGAGACGTTATTTATCGTACCAGAAACTGCTAGCTGCACGAACGCCACGGTATTTATGGTCAATTCGGTTTCCGAATTTATTTTGTATCCTTCTCGTTGAACTAAAAGAGCCACGCGGCTAACTTGGCCTTTGTATCCGGTCCGAAAGAGCACTTTGAGGTGGCTCATACAGAATATCCGTTCTCGCGTACTGTCGTGTACTGTCAAAGAGAAAAAGAGGCCCGGAAAGAGTGATCTGTGTGGCTAGTGCAAGCCTGACAAAGACGGTATATGGGAAAAGAGAATGTAAAGGGAAAGAGAGAGATCGAGGAAGGAGAAAAGGTTCGATGAACGATTACAACCTGGATATTAGTAAGAAAGGAAAGGAGTCAATCAAGATTTGAAGGGGAAGAATGTTTCGATCGGGATGAACGAATTTAAATTGTTGTGTAAAAGCGGTGCGTATACAGTGTGCACGTGTGGGCAAATGTTGCCAGAGAAAGACAGGAAACTGAAGAGAGGTCACTGAGTATAGATCGATGTGAATATTTTCCAGACGGTCTCCTCTTGGAGGATTGACCGAAATAACCGGGCACCGTACTTTACGGCTTTGTGCACCAGATGATACCAGAGACGACATTTATATCTCTGGTGATAACCTTTCGCTCTGCTTTCTTGCTTTGATCGGTACTGCGTCCTTTTGCTTGTCTTTCGAATACGTCCTATCCCTTAGCTTTGTTTCTCGTCTTCACCCGCCTATACCTTTCATCGTAAGTACTAGGAAACCTGCTGGTCTCGTACAAAACACGATAATTTACGTGGATTGCCAAGGAAACGATTAATCGATTCGAAATACGTAGAAACATTAGTAAAAGTTATTCGTAAAATTTGCAGGGAACTAACGAATTAATGAGTATACTGACACTTACAATTTATACATACGAATGTCACGATAGAAACATGGACAACAACAATAATCACGTCGCGTCAATTCGATGGAAATCGTTTTTGTCGCAACAAATTTTCCTTATAAATGTTTTTACACTCCGATTTGACTTGAAATACAGGACTATTATTCCTGGTCCACGGTTCTCGCTATTCTAGAGAGGTTCTGGCATCATTCTTCAAACATGTCTCCCAGTGCTCGCACGTAATTTGGTAATTTCCTCTTTCGTAAATGGACCCTTCACTAGGATGTGCCGCTTTGTCGAATTGCTCCTTGAGGTAAAGGTTCGCTTGATATTCGCTTGTAATTGCATTCGCTCCGTTTTTAAGAACATTCATATGTTAAATATTCTTTTACTCTTTTTAGAATGCCTCATTACGTACAACAAATTAGGATTAGAGGGAAAAAGTATGATCAATGCAATTCTACTGATCTTCTGATTTTGGTGTTATTCGGTGATTAAAAGCTTTTTTTAAATATAAAACATTCGATGTAAAAATATGCCCCTGTTAATAATACATAACAATTGCACGAAGTTTTGTGAAGAAGTCAATGACACACCTAGTGCTTAAAATATGATAATCAATACTTTCGAAATCAGTATCTATTTCGAAGAGGATTGAATTCAATATTTTTAATGTAAATATCCCTCAAGAGAAACCCATAACCAGATTTAATGAAAAGACAATTTTGATGTTCAAATCATTGGATTTTAAAATTGTTCTCATATGTAAAAGCAGAAATATGATGTATCGTGTCCTTTGCCTGTGATCTTCATATAAGAGAAGTTTGATAACCTACAACCAGTGTACCTCCCTTTCCATTCTTCTGCTTTGTTGTAATTTCACATTCTATCTAGAAATTTTCTCTAAGTTGAACTTTTACCCAATATACCCACGAGGAGATCGTTTATCTGGTTTATAACAAAAACTGGACACGTTCATCGTAATTTAAAGAGAATACTTTTGAATCGAACATTGTTCGACATTGTACGTCGTTTTTATCGTCGAGAGATTCGCTCGTTTCTCTTTCCTGTTTTGTCATCGTTTAAGCTTTCGTATTGCAAAAGGAAATCGAACCAGCATTCGCACACGTTGAAACGCATGGAAGTTATTTGTATTCCGGGATAGTTTGAAATATTATATTTCTGCAATAACGATACGTTGCTCGAAACAATCCAGTAATTACTTATTCCGTAAAGAAAATTATTTAAACACAGTGATAAATCATTTTTTATAAACTTAAGAAATAATACGTTTTAAACATTTCGTTTCTATACCTTATTATAATTAGTAGCTATTTATCGAGTATATACATATCTACATATAATAAATAATGATGATTTAAATTATTAAGTAGTCACCGTGTATATCTATGCAAATTCGTATTTTTGTGAGAACTTAAACAATCAAACTTCAGCAAACATTTGTTTCATCCACTACATATTATGACGACTAGTATACTTCGGTTATTTTTTACATATACTTACATATTATTTGTATTTTGTGCATTTTTGTAGCTCTTAAATTTCCATATAAATGCACAAACATCCGTACAAAGATCCTCGGTACTCATCCACTTTAATGCGATCACTTTGCAATATTTTACCAATGATCGTAACGCTAATTTGTTATAACACAAAATGCCGATCGTAGGTTACACAGCTATTATAAAAGTTTCGACTCGTAAAAGAGCTCGAAGAATGCTGATTTAAAACGAACATCTCGAATGCTTAGCTCGATTCTCAGAATCAATCCGAGCTGCCCGAAATTCCTTCGACCGTGTACAATTATTCCATTCATCCGTCTAGAATTTCTCAATTATTCTTCATTATCGAGGATACGCTCGGATTCGGAAAAGGAATAAGACCGAAAGTAAAAAAAAGAAAGGAGAGAAAATTATAGATAAAGGTTTTTCTACTTGATTTTTGCCCCCTACCCGTTTCTCGCTGGCTGATTCTCACTCTCGTCCGGTCCGGTAGATTCGCGTCCTATTTCGGTTACAGATTTTTCCCTCCTTTCATTTTTGCTCGGCATTTTCCTCTACGAGATGATCGAGGCCATGCCGAGCACCGCCGCCTATAGGTCGATCGATATCAGGAACATACGCGAAGCGCTTTAACGTAGGTTAACCGCAGATGAAAGCAGAACTGGCTGGACGACGACGCCGCGGCGTCCGCGCGGACTCAAATCACGTATGGCTCTCCAATACGGTTTCAGCCTTGTACTTTCCAAAAGGTGTACCCACATCCCGTCCAAATTCTAATTAGTGACCACGAGTGCTTTCAGTGGAGCGAACTGTACGTCTGATCCCTCTGATCTGTCCCTTAACTTGTTAGAAAGCTGAAACACCTAGGAACTTATTGGTGGCCGGTAAGTTTTCCATGTCAAAGGAACTTTTTACGAGCTAGCACGTTATTATTGTTCGTGGAAATTCATTAGTTTGCGTGGTTTTGTTGTTCCTGTTTGAGGAGTATGACAAAGATAAATATAATTATCCTCTTGAAATAATGTAAAGATAATTTCAAGAAAATGAGTAGGATTGAACGAAAAGTATAATTATATTCAGATTGCGGATGTTCGTGAAGATGTATATTTTTATATAAATATTACAGATTCGTTCTATCTTTTAAGTATTATAATGTACATGCAAAACTTTGGATATTTTGTATATCTAATTATTTCTAATTAAATATTCTTCCATCCTTAGAAAAGATCTCAAGTGTGAGCAAAATTTAAAAGAATTTCCATAATTTTTTCAAATGTCGAAGGTCTTTCCGTTTATCGAAATGAGAAGAAAATTACTCAAGTTTGAGTAAAAGAGAAAGAATTCTTACCTGTACGATTTCTCGTCTTAATCTTGCGTTTAAACACTTTTTGAAACGTTAAGAGTCTTTTCGTTGGTTGAAACGAGAGTAAGGCTGAGGTATAAAAATTCGAGGACCGTAAATGGGTTAAATTTTCCATAAATACATAAACATAGGGAATTTCTTCAATTGTCGTTTGAATTTCAAGTGAACAAGAGTATCCTTTGTTATGCTTCACTAATATTTATCCTCGAGGTAACATCAAACGAATATTTAACAATACGTAGGTAAATAAAATTTGTATTCAGCCATAAGTATCAATGCTTGCATTATTAAAATGAAATAGGATACAGGATGAAACGATAGTTGACCGTCCACAGATCGTCCGTTTCTAAATTAATTTCCTGAAACAAGATAAGGGAAGAGGAGCAGATTGTCGATCGAAAAACTTTGAACGTTGCTCGATCGATTTATCGTCCGTTCTGTATCCTTGAGCCCCGGCATCGTACGGTGGAACGCTTTTGTACTTACGGCTGCTATTTGTTGAGGAGTTCACGTAGCGTACTTGCACGCTTCGTTGTTGACACTCGACCTAAATAAAGCACCGTTCACAATGACGCGATACCTATATCCTTGTTTCGCGCGAACACCCTTTCTGGCTGTCACATGGTAGAAAGACCGGACATGGTCAGTGACAGAGACAAAGCGATAAGCATAGAAGAAGAGGGAACGAGAGGGATAGATCGAATCGTAGCAATTGACGATTGTCCAATTGACGATTGTCCTTTGGACTAGACGGTAAATTGCGTTAGACGATTCTCAAACGATGTACATGCCTGCCCCGAATACGGTCATTCGTTCGAAATAGAGGCTGATTTCCAACGAAATAGAAACTCGAGATATACGACCGAGAAGGACTTTGGAAAATATGGCGTTCGAAGCTAAATAAGCGAAGCAATTACAGGCAAAGGAGGTTTTTTTCCTAATGCAACCTGTGGATGTTTGTACGATCATTTTGAGAACTTGTGAATGTGATGAATAATTCTTCGGAATGGTTTGTAGTACATGTGTTGCGCTATCAGATTAATCGAAATGAAAGACTATTTTACGGAAGATACTTGCTGCTGTTTAATTATTCATCTAGTATTATATTAATTTTGTCTATCTAAAACTATTACATTATCATCGTACACGTTAAATTAATATCGAGTCTGTTTTATCTACTAAGTGATAGATATCGACAATCACGCAGGATCTCTGCAAGTGATGCAATTAATCAAAGTAATTAATTTCACGATGTTATGCTGCACCGGGTTTTTCATTTTTTCGATCTGTAAATTGTTTACTGTGTTTATTATTTCGCATGTTTGCCGTTTGTCGTTACCTTTATCATAATCAGAACTCCGGAATTTCGTTTGATTAATCGTTTTTAGCGGTTTACTTTGTACACGAACGGGCTATTTGGAATTGCTATTTAATATTTTGACAAGACTGTTTCCACAAAGGTATCAGTTGAAAAGGAAATAGGAATTTTAAACGGCAATAATTTAAGCAAATAACGCGACGTGAAATATAAAATGCAAGAAAGAGACTAACGTAAAAAGAGAATCTTGAATGAACATGATCACGAATTCTATAACGAATACTTCATCAATTTTAAAGTCAAAGAACTTTTTCAACAGTAGTTGAAATTAGTTACATTTTTGAACAACATTCGGGCAACATAATTAGCACGTAGTGATATGTGTCTCGTCGGCAATGTGTTAATTTATGTGTACTGTTGAGGTTATTAGATGTATGTGAATACAAAGGAACGTGTGGGTAAATTGTAAGGTAGAAAATATATATTTTAAATACCGAAGTGTAAATACAAATCGGAATATAATTGAGCTGATCCAGATCCACACGCTAGCAGTGTTACCCTATGACTGAAAACCCTGAAGCCAACGTCGCCTATCTACTGTTTATGGTTTGCCTTCGATGCAGTCTTTTGTCTGTACGTTGTCGATGGCTTCGGTGCTTGAGAAAACTAAAAGACCAAATGTAGAGTTTTCTTAGAAGCGATGACCACTTCAACATGTACGATTTATTTTACCTTTTTTCACTCTACTTTATTTTGTATTCATTTTCATATCGTTGGTATCTACGATTTATTTTCGTATCGAAACATTCTCATTTCTAGTGTTTTCCTTTTTTCGCGAATCGATCATTGACCTTACGCGTGTGGCTATATCTCCATTGTAAAAATGCTACCGAAAAAGACTGAGAAAGATCTTATAATTTGAAATTATTTGGAATATTCATACTTTATTTTATTTTACCTAGTACTTCTTTTATGAACTTACATTTTATAATATCATCAATTCACTTATAGCTCTGATACGTAAAATCTAATCAAATAATCGATAAATATTTTCCTCCTAAATTTACATAAAATTCAAATAATACCCATAGTAATCGATGATAGAATTCTATTAAATTCAAAAGAAATTGTAACTGTACGATCACGAGTTCATGAAACGAACTCCTAAAATCGGTGGAACACGATTTCTCAGAAGAACAGGATGCTCGTTCGACTATGTCTAATACGAAAACTTTCGGCGTCTTCGATGCGATTCATAGGACGAAATCGCTTTAAAATACTTCTTGGGAATATCACGGCAACCAAAGTAGGAAACATTCGTGACAACTTGGTATGAATAAAATTTATTAGTCGAGGTGTATTCACAACATGACGCTGGATTTTCTTTTCCGAACATTTGGGACATAGTTGGAACTCCGTTTCGATTTGATAAAAGTGGGTCAGCGAGATTTCCTCTTTCTACAGAGGGTGGAACGACGTGGTTTGGACAAAAACGCAGGATGTAAATCGCTATTCTTCCTTCTCTTTGCTTCTGTCGATTCGAGTGACATCACTGAACTGACAAATCAGTTCGCGAAGTCGTGAGTTTACATTCGAGAATTGCGAACGTTCGTTTACTGGTAGCGAAGCATTGCACGCGAGCAGGTGGAACAGCATCGAAAAGAACGACGTCAGTCGGTTGGCCGTGGCGTGAACGGAATGTAAACCGGACCGTTTTCGATTTCTCTCTTCACCTTTTGTTTGCGTTTGCGGTTTGGTGGATAAAGCGGCGAAAAAGGAGCGAATTTTCGCATCTTTTTCACCATTCCCACCGAACTTCTCTGTCATTTGTGTTTATTTCTCTTGGTACCTCCCCTTAAAACTATCGAGTGGTTAATTTTCTTTTATTTACGGTTCATTTCGTGTTGTGAGTTTCGTGTGTGACTATTAGAATAGGTATTATTAGAATAAGTACTATTAGAATAGGCTATTAGAATAGTAGGTTCTTTTTTTAATTTGGAGTAATTTGAAGCATCGAGGATTTTAACGACGTAGAATTTGTCGCTGGTTCATAAATAGAGAACACAGTTAGATTAATTTTATATAACTAATTGTAATTTCTGGAGCTTAGAAACCAATTAGATTGTACATGGAACACGCATTTATGAATTTATTGAACTTATTTATAATAATCTTCTTCTGATCGTGGTAAGTAGGAGATAAATTTTTAGAATAAAGTGGTTACTTAATTGGGTGGTTAATTGTTGAATTTATAGATCATGAGAAATGCATATTTTTCTCTAACATTGTTAGAAACTAGTCACGATACGAGTATATTGATATAAGATCTGAACTTAAAATAACATGCATTTATTATTCCATGAACTTTAAATTAAAAAACAAACCCTTCCATTCATTTTCGAAACAATACATCAAATTTATCAATCCATTAGTATCACTATAAACGTGATTCTTCAGTTGCACTAATTAATTCTAATACATAGTCATCCTAGAATTATTATATTGTTTCTCTTTCATTCCCAAGAGATCACATTGCATCGTCATGAACAGTTTCTTAACTTCTTGAGTGTGCTTTACTATTCCAGATTATACGCTGATTTCACGAGAGAACGTAAAATTTCATTTGACGAGAAGTATTCCAAAGTCAGAGATATTTGACTCTGATAAATATTACGACTGCAAATTCGACAAACTTTTCAGTTCGTTTTCCAGATAAGACCCTTTAAAAGAAGAATACTCGTACAAAGGTAGGTTTCGTTTGGTATTGGTCCTCGCGTGAATCGAATACGGAAAAGGGGTAGTTTCGAGTCATGAAGCTGGAGAAAACGGTCGAAGAACTTTCGAAACTTTTTTATACGTCAACTTTTCCCGTTTCGGCGTGTCATTTGCACGGACTACCTTTTTTCATTCGTTACCAAAAACAGAGAATGCAGCCGCGGGGGAGGAAACAAATTTCGTTTTCCAACAAAATCGGGACCAGAGATGAAATGGCTCGATACTCGATACGCTTCGCGATCAACCACTGGAAAGTATCGATTTTGCGAAGGACCATTGGTCAATATTTCGAATAAGCAAACGCGAATTAGTTCTACGAAGTTCAGTGTAGATTTACATCATAATTCTTCGCTGAAAAACTACTGTTTTATTGTTTGCTTTTCCGGTTTTGTGTCACTCGGGTATTTTTAATTAAATCCTATTACTCAGAATAGAGAAACATGCTTTAATTACAGAAAACGTTGCAAACATTTATAGGATGTTCTAGAACGCGTGAACATAATTCTATGGGCAAATCGAGGCACGGAAGCAACGAAATATCGCATAAACATACATATTTGTCTTATATTATTCTGTTTCAAAATTACAAGTAGTCTTGTATTTTCCCAATTCATTTTAAAGATTACGTTGTACAATTTCTTTATCCTTTTCCTGATTTTACCGTTTTTCAACGAATTTAATTAAAATACACGTTTGAAATATTTTATTAAAAAGTCCTCGTTCTAGGATCACTAATGAAATTATAAAAGTTACACGGTTGGTATTTCATACGTTATGTATAATATTTTACGAATTTCTTTCTTCTATTGATAAAAATACTAAGAATACATTTTCTAATGTACTTTGCTGAGTTTTCACGCTATCATACATACAACGGGAGTCATTAAACTACCGTGGAAAATCGTCTGTAGCTCTGAGACAGGATCAGAGTACCAACAAACAGACTGAAGGTTTATTCGAACTTTTGGTATATTCGCTTTACTCGTGAGAATATGCACACTTGTTTTGAAATACCCCGTAGGCTTGTAAAACAAGCAACGAGACGTTCTCCTTTTTGGAGAAAGAGGCAGCAGAAAGTTTTTATAAAATCCGCAATGTCAAGCGCGGTTGGAAAATAAGAATGATGTCTCTTACGATATCGCAACTACGTTAAACAATACTTTATTTTCCGATCCATTCCCAATCATGCGTTAAACCGCTATCTATTTATGACGTATATATAACGTTGATCACATCTATCTCCCGAAGATTATAGCACAATCATCGGGTTTATCGTCGTTTCTTCTTAAACGATTCTAAAGAGCCTTGTTATCGTTCAGAATCGTTTGCAGTAAACTTCGGCGGCCGTAACTGGCTTTTACTATCACCCTAAGCAACGAGGAGAATCTTGAACTATGAAACTCGTCGAAGTGAGCGATTCGTATACACGGTGTCTCGAAATATGTGGACCTTACTCCAGGAATTGGATGTGCTTCTGAAAGCAATAAAGAAAGTTCACGCAAACGTACGAATATATTTATGCTATTTCGTGAAACATAATTCTAAGTTCTTTGATACACAATAAAAGTTTATAGGATTATATAGTTGTGAGAAAAGAGGAAGCTGAACCTAAGCGATTATTGAGACAATTGTAAATCGTTTAAGAATTATCATCTCGTTTTAAATATCAGATTAGGGTATTAAGAGAGAGAACATTACATAAATAGAGAATTTATATATTTAATTGTCATTATTTTGTCATAAAATATCGTTTTTACATCCCTTGCGTTTTCTCACCGTTGTTTTAGCAGTTCTAACATTCGTACCATTGATCCTTCTATTGCATTTGTTCTTACTTGATTTTAATTCAAATTTTAAACGAATTTCTTTAAGTTTTGCGTTTAACTCGCTCGACATTTCCTCAATGAGGTTAGAGGATCGTGGAGAACAACGTATAATTGTTGATTCATCATGCACTTTTCGTAGTGCCAGTATCTTATAAGGAATGTTCGAAAATTTCAGGAGCATTGCGTTGTATAAATAGAAAATTCCTATTGATTAATTGTTTTCTCAAATCAATTTGTGTCAATTATCACATCTTATGTCAGATCAGAAGGTCTGCTGATACTTATGGATGGACGTGTACGCGTATACAAACTTTTTTCATTGTTTTCAGCTACACAATCGATAATTCCTGAAGTAAGTCCAACATATTACGGGATACCCTGTATAGCTACGCCAATAGAACGACAAATTGAGTCATTTCGTAACTTCGTGTGGTTTTTATCAGCAGGCCTCGCGCTATGTTCACTCGGTTTATCCCGCTAGCTAACTCGCGCGGCCATTCATATCTCGTCCAACTTCTTATTACTTTTCCCTGGGAAATTTATCACATTCGTCGTGTTCCTGACTATCGTTCGCTTCGTTTCCTCCTCCCCTTCCCACCTCTTTGATCCCAAAAACACGCAAACAACCAGGAAATCCTGGCCTACCAACTTTGATCTCGATATTAACTTTATTCGTCACGAACCCGTGACTCCCATCCTTCTACACCATAAAACGTTTCGCTTGAGAAAATATTTGCTCGTACTTTTCGACCACCGCGAGGCAAAATATCTCTTTCTCGACGGGCGATTCCGTCTTGTAAAATTTACACGCGTGTACGTTACCGTGCAAGAGATCTGTTTTATTTCTTGCGCGATGGTTTTAACTTAGAAAGTACGCGAGAATAACTTTCGCTGACGTGTATACGCGTACGAGACGGGGGATGAACGAATAATTAACACGTTCTTCGGCGAAGCGTAGTATTAACTTGATCAGGCAACGTTTTGTTTGCAATTTGTTTTTCCCATGTTCTGAATTTTTACTTTCACGATGTCTATGATTGTAGACTGCGTATACATGTACCGAGTGGGTATTTTCTGGTTAAATAGTTTAATTATTATGAAATTTATATTTCTATACTCTGTAAATACAAAAAAAAAAAAAAAAGAATAAGATTCTTTAAGAGCCTCTGTAAACCACGATTACAGCTAAAGTTTCTAACACAAGTTCTGCGAGAGTTATTATCAGTTCAAACATAGTCGATATTAGAAACGTAGAATTATAAAAGTTGCAATCCAACTTACTTGACTTAACATTTTGTCGTATAAGTCCTTTCCCCAGAAATCAATCGCGTAAATACTGTGACCATCTTCTGTCCCATCAACGTATTACACACTCTGTTTAGTCGAAATCATCGATATCAGAAAATTCACTTATCCGATAGGTGTCGAGTCTCGTTTCCGATAATCGATATTTCTGTCGTATTTCTCCGTACAATCCTTGCAGCGAAAGTTGTGAACGTCCGAGAATCTCTCTCGATACTTCGTGAAAGGCTAGAGACACGATCGGTCGTTTCACGTTCGAAAGACGATTTGGTTCTCGGTGGTTCGAGGCAGGGTTCGAGCATCCGCGCTTTCAAGGCGACAGCTCCCCACGGTCGACGGTTTTTCGCTTGGACGGCCAGAATTTTCAGCGCGGAGGGACACATCCTAGACGCTCCGCGGAGCGCGAACGATCGCGATGAAACGAAATTATATAGCCGCGTCGATATTCTCGGGCGTGCACACCGGAGCGTGGTACGAGGTCTCGTGAAAACGCTAGGTGAAAATAGGTCTCGCAAACGTTTTTGTTCCTCCCGCCCTGTTAAATGTCCCTTGCTCGTTAAAAATAACATTCAAGCTTTGGCGCATTTCTGTACGGTGCGATGTGCCTAGTAAAAAATGCTCGATGAGTCATCTCAGGATGCAAAATTGTGCTGGTCCTACCAAAGCTTTAGTAAATAAATTTAGCACGGGCTCGTAGGAAGATATTCCAATACTCGCGTAACTTTATTTTCAACATGTCATATTGTTGAGAATTTTGGATCTTAATAATCGAAATAATGGTATAGGAACACTAAATTTACACTTGGAATTTATATTAGAATAGTTATATCTTTATTTGATAAATGATTTCAAAGATATTAATCGATACACACTTGCATGCCTCTCATTTGATTTGAACGATTTACATTCATTTGTTTTCTAGGCGCCACGCACACACATACTTCCCCACACTGATATTCATATACAAGTATACTACTACGCATCTAACCTAGTCTAGCACATAAAATTATACGTATTTCAATACGTATACGTTACGCAAAACGTTTTTTATGCCATACGATATGATATGATTATCATGTTCATATTGGTAAAGTTTCAAATCCGAAAATGTATACGGACGTTACGAGATATTTACTGCAAACATATGCTTTTCACAAAAATTATAGAAAAATTTATTTAAAAAAGAGTCACGTTCATCTGCTTGGCTATTTAAAGCGACGAAGGTGACCGAAGTTTCGGACCTGGATTTTTTGGAATTTGCTCGGCGACTGACTGAAACCTACCATCGACGGTTCGATGCGAATGTTTAGATTATCGGTGCTCGGACCACCGCGAATACCAACACGGGTCCTTGAGAGAGGTTTTCACGTTTTATCGCCTATAATGTGATGGGACAAGACCACAGAATGTAGCGAAGAATAACATTTCCCATACGAATGTGTATATGAATCGTTATATTAAAGAATAAACGAACTTGTACAATTAAATTAAATGTACAATTAAATATATAAATTAAGAATAATTTTACAAATTTTTTAGAAACGTCGAAGTGATCGTAAAGGCCTTTTGCTTCCATTTTTGTTGCTTATATCATCCTTGCAGATAGATTTATTAGAATCTACTCGTAACCATTACGAACAGAAGAATATAATCATGTATTTGAATCCCTAAAAACTAAAAAAACTTTGAAAAAAGAAAACTATTTTAGTTTTTAACAGTATCAAACTGCGATCGTATGATATTTCCTAAAAAATACGGTGCCCTGTTTGTACATAAATTGGTCAGAGAGTGCGACATGGTCGCTAAAATAACTTTAGTTTAACCGGTGCACACGAGTCAGCCAAAAAGCCATCGACATCCGAATCCGCAAAAATTTCACGAATTTTATGTTGCGCTAGACCACGCTTCCTTTGTATCACATTTCGACGGTGTCAAAACGAGTGCAGCGGCAATAGAAAATAACAATTTCGTATCCACGATTCCTGCAGTCATAAAGCAACATGTCCAAGTTTTTCCAGACAGTCATGATATAACCCGTGAACAAAAGTTGTTGGATTCGTCGTATGGATGATTTTAAAAATGAAGTTTCACCACGTTGAAGAATATTTCTGAACGACACAGTCGTCCTAAATTCACAGCAACGTCTACTGGAAAAGTTAACGTACGCCATTTGCTGCTGAAAGCCTGGTCATCATTTTCCTCTGACTCTGAAGCGACTCGTCGTTACTTCACCACTTTATGCTTAACTCTCTTTCTTCGCCCGTTACGTTCTCACACGTTACGTTTTCGTTTATAGCTGTTTTCTCCTTCGACCATACCGCATCCAGCGGTTGTAAGTTGTACAGTTTGCTTTTTGAGGGGAGCTATGACCCGAAGTTTACCGTAAAACCTCTAAGTTTTCCGTCGAATGGCTAACCCTCGACTCGTCGAGCGCTCAACGAAACTTGAACCGTGTTTTGACCTTCGACCAGCAACGAAGATGTTTCCGAGAGGGAAAACTACGTTAGGCTTACGAGGACCTGGATAAACCGAGGGCAATACGTATGTAGTTGATACAGAACGATTTGTTCTTATTTTATATGTATACAATACGATACCTTAAAGGTAACATAGTGTGTTCGTTATTTCCGAAGATGTAGAAATATTTTTTTAAGAAACAAAATTTGTATATTCAAGAAACTGTAGCGGGGGATGATTATAAGAAGACACTTGTAAAAGACCATTTCGTAAGGGTAATTTTAATTAGAATAATAAAGTTTTAAATAGCAAGGTAACATATAAATTTACGATATTTCCTACAGCTTAAGTTTAATTTAATGTATTTTAATTTTATGTTTTTTCATAGCAGAAATGTGTAGAAGTGTTCGGTGACTTATGGTTGGCAGTGTATACGTATATATATTCTTGAACCTCTATTTCATTCGATAGGATCTTCCAATATGAATATATGTGTTCTTGAACCTCTATTTCATTTCTATAGGATCAGCCAATATTACGTATGATATAATATTCTTGAACTTCTATTTCGTTTCATTTATTACTATCTCCTTCAACGATCAGCAAAATTTGGAATTCTGATAAAAAGAATGATTCCAAGTAATCCGCTTCTTTTGATATCGCACAGTAGCAGAAACAGAAGAGTTATTTTTCTTTCAAATATCAGCGTTTCATCTCTAATCGAGCTTCCATAACTTCAAGAACAACAAACAGGTCTAGATTATAAGTTTTCCACTCTACGATGTGACTCCTCTGTTCGTTCTCGTATTTCTATACGTACTTGTATCTACGCTACAAATTTCTCAGAAATCGTACATTTTAGACGAAGCCGTAATAAAGGGAAAATATATTATTAAAATAGTAAGTATCGTGAAGGATATAAAAAAAAAGGTAACAAGAGATCTCTTTCTGGAGAATGGGCTTCCTCTTGAGTCAAAAGCTTCGGTGTCGCATATGGAAATAGAAGGAGATCCCCTATATAGGGAGAGCGGTTTTCAGGAAATTGAAATTTGCTCGTCCTGCTTTTATCGAATCAGAAGATTGAATGTAGCCTCAATTTTGAAAGGGCATGATACGTAATCTTTGTTCGTGAAATATACGAAGATGTGTCGTTACAGTAGAACTTCCTTTGATGAATATTTGTATAGATAAACAATCTTTTACGGATGATTATTAGGTTATATCGTATTTCTATGGAGAAATAACAATTACTTCTATGTAAGATCTGTTTAGTCGTGTGTACACGATTGAACAATGTGTTCAGTGTTTTGTTCTATTATCCTCTGTAAATGGATTAACTTTCTTCTCAATTATTCCAAGGTTTTCATCGGTTTATCAAAATGTTCCAGTACATTAAAGAGATTCCTGCAATTGATAAGAGCAATATTTCTATAATATTCCACAAAATGTAATATCGAGAGACGTACGAACCTGTTACGTAACCGAATATCATTTTTTTCGCCCACTCTGATAATTAAACTCGCACGTTAAAACATTCGTTAGCTTAAATGCAATTATTCCGATCTATTAGATGCCAGGAAAAGAAAGCAGAGCGTTCAACTATCGATAAAGTGTGTCAGATGAGCTGAATTTTTCATCCCTTTGGAAGTTTCATAAAGTTCGAAACATTCGGAGAATACGAGCGAGTACTTTCTCTATTTCCCTGCTCCTTTAATTCGCCCGTTTACTACCGGAGAATCGGACGATTTTATCGATCCTCGGTGTCCTCTTTGAGCACGGGAAAGTCTCATCGAGATAGTAATTTCAGTTTCAGATTGAAACCAGCCGCGATTTATTAAAATTATTGTGGCCTCCGGTAAAGTTTGCGATGAATCTTCAAATGGCTACAAACAGTCGTGCATTTGCTTTATACTCGAGCACCTTTTCCTCGGGTCTTCTCAACGTAACTTTCACGTCAAGTTTTTCTCCTCTTCTTGAAAATCACGAATGTGAGTATACAGGATATTCCTGTAATTGTGATATCACATAGGTGGCTATTGTGCGTGAAAGAATAAATCAAAAATATCGAATAACGTGTTTGTCCTATGACGCCTCGGTTTCGAGAAACTCGAACGTGAAAATTTGCCAATTAGTTTCTACTTATTCTCGCCTATAGAATAATCTGCTGCTAATTATTCCGCGACTATTTTAGTCAAAATTTTCAAATTCGATTTTATTGAGAACCAAGCGTCATAACAAAAACTTTATTGTATATTAACAATTTATTTTTTCACATAGAATCATCCCTTTGTCAATTGTAAACCTTATACATATGGGGCACTCTGTACATGCATATACACAATATACCAGAATTCAATTTTATTTATATTAGAGCAACAGACAAACTTTTTCATAGTCTTTTTCAAGCTTCTCTCGAAACAAAAATATTCTCGCGGCCGATAGATTCAACAGTATGTTGAACAAGCAAACAAAGAGACCACAAGAGAGAGAGAGAAAGAGAGAGAGAGAGAGAAAGCAGAGTACAGAGTAGACACATATGTATACTGCCATGCAATACAGACGAGTTCAATCAAAAGTAAACGAAAAGGGAAAGGGTATATTGTCGGTTGTCTGGCGCGTGGCCTTTTTCCAGTTTTAAAACGACGACTCTTTGAGACCTGGACGACACGTATAGAGAGGTGATCCTGTCGCAAAATGCTCGAGGGGCAGTTACGTGGGTGCATACCTAATCAGAGAGACGTCCTGCAGAATGCTTGAAAGCTTGGAATCTCGTGATTCTTCCCATCGCGTGCCAAGACATTCGCGTACTTTTGTTGGGCATATTCCTAAAGGACAACGCAAACTGTCATTCTACGAGCGTACTTGTTCTGTTATGCCGGACCCCTTGCAATTCAACACGAGAGGAAGGCCTTCTGTTGCATGAAAGTATTAATTTTCCAGACGCGGGAGCATTCGCATTCGTGTGCATCGGTCAAAAGTTTCCGCTGCCGGTTGGAAAGTTTCTGAATGGAAAATTAATGATCGTGTAGTTCGCGAAGTGATCGTGTAAAGTTTATGATTCAAGCGAAACACGATCGGGTAATTATAACGGCAATTAAGCATTTAAGCATCATTGTATTATAAAATAAAGTTATATTAGCTATACAAATTAATGTGATTAGACGCAGTAGCGAAGTGTTCGCATTACGCGTATACAGGAAATTGCTGGCTGTTCAAAACTGTCAGGTCATATTTTTCACGCGAGAGTACTGGGATAATACGCGCGTTAAAAGGACGCCGTATATGCTAATGCTTTATACACTGGTGGTGTCCCGATTTCACTTGGCCCGTAACAAGCCCGAAGAGCCGCACAGGACAAAAGGAACGCGCGGTTAGAAACGGGGAAGAATGCCTAACGACTAGAAGATGAGCAAGTCCGCTGATAAGACGAGCCTTTACAAACTCAGCCAGCTAAAAGACGCTGGCAACAAAGCTGAAGAGAAAGAGAAAGGAAACGTAACAATGTTACTGAGAATGAACCCAGCCTTTATCAGTAATTTGTGATTCTCACTTGCTGTCTTTTGCTCGCTCTCTCGAACTCTAACATCAGTTCCCGGCTTTTTCTTTCACACCTTGGAAACGTTTCATGCTAAAACGCCCCTTTCTTCGCTTATCGTCAAATAGAAACGAATTTTCCAAAGTTCTTAGCGCCTGTTTCTAACTCTATTTACGCGTAACTAACAAAGTATACCGTATTCTGTTGAATGAACGAACTTCCTTAACCGCATCGACAAATATTAAATTCATCTTATGCTGGAAAGTTACGACTATGAAGCGTAATGTAGTCTTGCATCTGGTTAAACAGCTCGTGAAAACCGCAGAAAAGATTTTAATATGCAGAAAATGATATAACTTCGAGAAGTTACGGTATACCCATAAGGATCCTTGTTATTGTCTTTAGAAGCCTCTGCTGTTTGAGAATTAATTTTGTGACATCTATTCGCAAAGAGAAAATAATCAAATGCCAGTAAACTGTTCGCGACATGACATATGCAGATATATGCAGATATTATATTTTCTCCATTAAGCATGCACCGCACATTAGCATCGTTCGATGATTTTATCGTGCCAGAAATGTGTATTTTGAATGCAGTTGGTTTAACATCCGAGCAAAAACTTTTATGAGACAATCGCAAAAACGAAAGCTATTAGCTCGTCTAGCGATTACTCGCTGGCTTGACAGTAAAAGTGAAATTACTGGAGAAATAGCTTGTATTATGCTGAACAAACTGTCAATCTATTTCGTTGGCAGTCGTTACACGATTTTGTAATTAGGTTTCCTCTGACAAATGACAAGTCGTTCCTTGTTTGAGTGACACGCCATGTTCGCTGGGACGAAGAAAAGACGGTTAAATAGCAAATTTCGGGTAGGAGACAGTTTAATCTTATTACTTTGATTGAGATAATTTGGGAATCGTGGTTACTAAATGAAAAGTGAATTCGAGGCGGATGTTCTATATTCAGTAACGTTATTTTAGGTGCATGATGTTACTTCATGATACAATATGATATATTATTCAACCTTACTGAGTTGTAACTTCGATAAAATAATAAAATTGCATATTTTAATAAAATGAGATTGAAACGTTTAAAAAATGTACAGCATCCAAGTTCACAATCTAAAACCGTCGACCGAAAGTTTATTTCTGTCGTTTTACAATTTTAACGAGTTGTGATTTTTAGACATTTAAATCAATGAAAATCTAATTTTATTATTGTTCAAATTTTATGGATTTCTAGATATTTCCAGTATATTAAATAAAATAATAAAATGGTACTACGTAAGATTGAAGCTCGATTTTATAAAATGTGTCGTTTCTTCATATTCCTGCCTGTTTTCAATATCGTTTTACGTCACCTCATCTCTACCATACGAAATTTACACTTATTCAAATAATAAAATAACATTCAAAATACAAATATATACATACGCTACACAAAAGCCGTCGAAGAACGCGAGGGCGTCAGAAATAGTCATCTGCAAAACGACCGAAGTTTCCCGTAGTAATTCCCAAAGTGGCAGTTCAATTTTCCCGGTGGATGTCGAGGCGACGTCCGGTAATTAAATCTGTAGCAAAGCTGGCCGAGCAGAAAACAAGAAGGAACTCTAGCTGGTTAGATCGGCCGGTTTTCCCTTCCACTGAACACGGAGAATCGCATAAAAGAAGTTGACACGCGAGGGACTGTAAAACATCTCAGTTTTTGCACGATTAATCGAAGTCTAACCCCAAGGCGTGACAGAAATCGCGTTTAGCTCCAATTAGAGTGCCGCACCGAGTTCCTAGCGACTTTCAGTGACAGAGCAATCATTGTTCTCGAAACTTCCGCCTGTCTCCTGAGTAGCACAATATATCCGTGGATCCGTCTTCTGTTCCCTTTACACTTTTATCCTTCTTTCTCCTACTTACTTCTTTCATTCCGACGGATTTCATCTGAACTTTCTCGAGGCTTTTCACCGAGCGTGAAGTCATATTTTATACCGACCCGTTTCTCGGCTGCATGAACGAACAATAACGTGCAAGTACCGGTTCTCAAAGTGTTCGAGAGACCGCGAAAAGTGCTTGCAATTGTATGGTGATTGAACTTACGAGTTCCAGTGCTGGATTAACTCTTTAGCGGGTTTAAGAACGACTCGTTACTGTACAGATATATCGAAAGGTTGGAGACGTTGAATTTTATATAATTAGGTCCTTTCGAATGTTAGGAAAAGGTGTTTCTATATTAAAAACGTACGTTTCTTTAAAGTACATTTTACTCTTTTAACGTCTTCTAAATTGGTATTAGAATGTTTATTTGTGAAAGATAATGTGTTTGAATATTATTGTATTCTGTGAGTTCTATGAATTTTTGCTGCGGAATATTTTACAAACAACAGTCAGGTTTACATGACTTTTTCTGAGAAGCTGTATCTCCATTCGTTGTTAATCCATGGCAATTTGTACTCGGGTGATCGCATGAAGTTTGTTGGCGTAAACTTTGATGGATCCGTCGACGTAGCAAATATATTAGCGTAGTTTGCGAAGACGATGCAGCACCATATACGTGGTGTACTAATGAGAGGAACAAATTGTATTGTTCTCGATGCAGTTGTCGACGAAATTGCTAATTAGCAGGACCGTGCAAACTCCGACATTCGTTAATTCGCCCAGTGAATTAATTCATCGTTTCGGTGTTCAAGAGATACGAATTAATCACGGTAGAATCTTCGCGTTAGACGTGTTCTTGTTCCTCGAGGAATTCTGAAGCTCCATTCAGAAAACGGAAGGATCTTTCATTTCCTCATCTTCGAAATGGCTCGACGGCGCGACGCGTCGAAATTGACGATCAATAGTTTCCGCCTCGTAGGCAACACTCTGCACAGATTTGTCGTAGAAACCGTCTTTTTTTTGTTTTATTTTAACATAACCCTGGTAGGGAGAAGACAGAACGCGTCGAAACTGCCTTTCCACCCTTCTCTCGTGTTATTGTAAAGCCCCCAGTAACGTTGAAAATAATATTGCGATCGAACGTCTCTATCGAAACTGTGGGTAACTACGTGGGTCGAAGCTCCCTTGAATTTGTAACCAGAGAAACCAAGAATTTACAATCCTATATTTTAATAACGCATATATATATACACATATATTTCTCCTCGAAATTCGTGTCTTTTCGCTGCTTTGTTCTTTGCTATTTTATTCATATTCCCGTTCTTGAATATACAAACGTATCGTACGCTCATAGGAGAAATATCATGTCATGCTTGGATATGGATAGCGACTGATATACAGAAATAGCGATATTGTGAAATTTCGAATATAATGCGGAAATATCGGGATTACGGGGAAAAGATCAAAATGATGGTTATGTCGAAAGCTTCCGTGCGCAAATTAATTCCTGCTACGAAAAGAGAGAGGTTAAGAGCCGGGAATAGAGGATCGTGAAAATGAAAAAGCCGAACAGATTAATAGCCGGGATATTAATTGAAATTCATCAGCGTGGAGCGGAATATCCGACAAATGCTCGTTCCATGGATAGATGGTACCTGTAACGCTGTTACTACTGTTACATATTTGTATTTGTCGCGTATCTTTTTTTTTTCTTCAATAATTTATTATAATGTCAATCGCTTGTATGGCTCATTGACGACGTAAAATAATGAAAAGTCTATAGGTTACTATATGATTTAGAGGATTTTAAATAATTTAGTAGCTCTTGTATCGATTTATTTAAGAATTGTCCTTTACAGTGAGTTTCATATCGAATTGTTGTCTATACGCGTATATGGTGCATTTATCTTACAGAACTGATCTTTAATTAACAACAAACGTAAGTTTGTTGAAAATCAAGTATCTTTCGTCGTGCAACTGTAACGCCATCCGACGTGCAAGCAAAAGCCGAGTCGACTATTTGCTTTTCAGGACCTGTATTCTCTTATCTTTCTCTCTTATCTTCCTCTCTTTCTCATTCTGGTATAATTTTATCAGTGTTAAAGGAAGTTGAAATGAACAAGCTTATTATTACGCGAGAAATGGAAACGGATGGGAGAGCTGGTTATCTAGGAAGAGATAGAGAACGACAGAGAAATATAATGTCGTAAGCACTTCGCGCAGTGTAAATTTGATAACAGCCGACCGTTACGTGCCGTTTCTCATCGTTCCGTTTAAAGTCGCTTTAATTCCCCCGGAGAATTTAATTATAATGTTAGTGGCGTTTCAACGGTCGGTATCAAGCAAGAGTTCGCGGTGTTTCGCGTCGGAATTTTCCACCGTACGAATCGGAAGGAACCGCCGAGGATTTACGACGAATGATTTATGACAAGTATCTGCGGGTGTTGCTGGAACAATGTCTGCCCCTTTAAATGTAGCCGTGTATCTCTGTGCGATACAGCGAGCCCGATTAAACTTGTACCGGTGTTCTCTTTTTCAATAGAAGGCCACTGTAGGATCAGTAGATCGGAGAAACTGAAATTATACACCATCGTGGATGAATAAAATACGATATATTTAATTCTTTAGTCGTAGATCCTGTGGAAATTGTATCTCGTTTGTTTCGTTTAGTTCTGCGAGACCTGCGATTGTCGTGTCGAATTTGTAAGATATCTGAGCATTGGAAATTAGTATTTTCTCTATCGAATCAATTTTCTTTCGTATTAAAATGTCAAAACATACTGTTTTTCCATGTTTTATTACGTCCATGAATAAAATACGACGTTTTCTTATACACAAAGGAAAAACGAACGTGATAAAAACAGCCCACATTTTTGTTTAAATTATCTGCGACTAAAGAGACAGTAGTTTCTTAAGGTTGCAACGACCAAAAATATCTTTGATGACTATAATTTTTAAGAAATTCTTCTATCTTTCTTCTTTATCATTATTTATCTTTCTCAAATCTTTTAGAAAGCTTGTTTCTTTAATGTATTATTATACGAGTATCTGTTACTGTTGATAGGAGATCTTTGCTTATGAACGTTGCGTCTAGCTAAAAGTAGTAAATGCACGCGTTCAGACGTACGCGTCTGACTCTTTCGAGAAATTTTACTTTTAGATTACTCTTGCACGACGCAACACTTGATCAAGTCGTCACATACGACTCTCTCAATGCTCTATTATTCCGTGCTCTTAAGTCTTGTCTAGACTTACAGACAATTGCTGTAGACATGTACATATTCATAAATCATAGACACTGTCTCTTGTTCTCCATTTCAATAACAGACAGGTTAATGTATTTGTTCATGGAGTATTTCTGAATGTATACAATTGTATAGAGATTGCCTGCTGACTATTCATAGAAACATTGTATATCTCCAGACAATTACAGTAAATCTGTATGATTATTTAAGATACCAAATCCACAATGTAAATTTTTATTTTAATATTTATTTATTCTCATTGTCGTATGCACTGGCCAGTTTAATTATTACGACACCTACAAATATCTATTAAAAAATGAACGCTTTTCACTATTTTTATTTCTTGGCTATTCGATTGTAAATCTATTATTGCTTTTCAATTATATTATCTTATAATGCAAAATATTAACTAAAATAAAATCTATTAGAATTTTCTATCAAATGAAACGAGTAAGCGTCATAATATTTCTAACTGGAAGTGTATAATATTAAAGTCATTCTTTACTCATTTACTTTGTACCATTGTATCAACCACAATGCAAAGTTATTAAATGTAATTGTATTTTTGTTATACTAAAAATTCATTAATGTATTAAGCAACTCTTTAATACACGGCGACGAATAAAATATATTTCATCGATTTTACATGCTGTACGGTTAGCCATACTAACCATTTGTGATATCAGCGAGCCAGACTCAACGTAGACTTTGTCATCACGTACATCGACGTTTATATTCGTTGTACGGTTTGTTTCGCGCGACACGAACACGGTCCAACACTCTATACGATCGTGGCAAACTATAAAAAAATAAATGGAAGCGGAACGCCACGAAGTGTAAAAAGCAAACCGTACATGTGATTCGAAATATTTGTACACGGTTCGTTGATAGAAAAATATATTTCTTTGGTGTTGGTTCTAACGTTGCGACAAGTTTCATTTTTCATGGTTGTAAGGGTTATTTTAATGGAAACACCGACACTTTATTTAATAGAATAACTATTCAAACAAGATTGAAAAATGTTTTATGACGTAGTAAGGGAATAAAAAACGATGAAAAAGAAAAGTACATGCATAGATTCATATTATAAAATATATACATAAATTCATGATATTTCACATTGAAATATACAATTACATAAAATGTATAAGCTTACTATAATATATAAAACGTCCAATTTTTAAGACCCCAATGAATTCTAAAAAGGAAAGATCGATTCATGTATGTACAAGATTTTAATGAAACAGTGAGAAGGAAAATTCTCAATTTTAAAATGGTAATATGAAATTATAGAAAAATATAAAAATATTTGCTGGGAAACAAAAAATTTCAGGAAATGACGTAACAGAGAGAAACGTGATAAAATCCAACATTTCATATGTTATAACCTAATACATATAAATAAATTCATATTTCGAAATATGTGCAAATATTACAAAACATACAACGATGAACCGGAAAATTTACATTTAAATCCCATAGCAGATTCTTTTGAAATCAAGTGTTCTTTGATATGATAAATTCCTTGAATCCTGCATTGTACGCATAGATCGTCACATTAAACATGTCACGATAATCGGTGTTCTTCTGACTTTAACGCAAATATTCTTGTCCTATGTTTCATGCTGTAACGCAGGGCATTACAGATACGTTCCTCGTCTCTTTACCAGGAAATAGAGCAACGAATATCATTACGTCGTCTTTCATCGTTGCAAGTGTCAAGCAAGTTCAGAAAAGTGGAGCGTTGGCTAAACCGTACGACCTACATATTTCAGTAGCATGTGTTTCTTTGCCTCTTCTATAATGTCACAGAGTGCTGGCCGTCCTATTTACAAACATACAGTAGCGGACAAAAGTTTAAGACGAAATGGAAGAAATAAATAATTGATTTACTTTCCATAAAAAATATAAATACGGTGTTCTACTTTTGGTATTAACTAATTGTACATTTGTTTGTACACTTAGAAAAAAAATTTCATTTTGATATTTTGCTCAATAGCTAAGTTATAAAAAAGGAACGAAATCTGTATAATATTTCGTCGGTCAAAAGTTTAAGACTATACAAAAAATATTAATTTTTGGTTAAAAAATATACACAATTTTTGTTTAAATTCAATATTTTGTTCAATATCCGTTATTTCTTATCCCTTCGGTACATCTTCTTGGCATAGAATCTATTAATTTTTTATATTAATCTACCGTAATATTATTCCAGGCTGTTTCAATCGTAGAGTAAAGTTCATTTAAATTTTTCGGTTTATAACCTTGTACTGTCTTTTTTATGATGCTTCACAAATTCTCGATTGGGTTAATGTCTGGTGATTGCGACGGCCACGGCAGCACGGTGATATTTTCTTCTTGAAAAAACTGTTTCACAACCCGAGCCGTGTGCTTCGGATCATTATCATTTTGAAAAATAAAATCATCACTCATATTGTTGCGTGCAAAAGGTAACATTGTGTTCTTGAGTATGTCCTTGTATTGAAAACGGTCCATAATTCCATTGATACGACATATCGGACCAGGGCCGCTTCGAGAAAAACACGCCCACACCATAACGTTGCCACCACCATGTTTAAGAGTTTTTAAAACGCACTGTGTTTTCAAACTTTCGCCAATTCGACGTCTAACGTACCGTATCCCGTCAGAACAGACGCGATTGAATTTCGATTCGTCAGAAAACAATACCTTTTGCCAATCTTCACTTGTCCAATGCTTATGAGCTTTAGCAAATGCAAGTCGTCTTTTTCGATTCCTAGAACTCAGCAGTGGTTTCTTTTGGGGTTTTCGTCCTCTTAAGTTAAAGTCTTCTAATCTTCTCCTAACAGTTCTAGCACTAATTTGTGTATCGTTTTCATAGTTTATCTCCGCAGCAATATTATTTGCACTACGAAAACGATCCTTTTCGCTCAATCGATGAATCCGGCGATCCATTTTCGGTGTTGTTTTCCGTGGTCTTCCGTTTTTCGGTTGATCGCAATACATGCCTGTCTTTAAAAATTTATACCAAGCTTGTTTACAAGCTGTTTCTGACCTGTTCACTATATTTGCTATTTCGGTGAAGGTTTTACTTTGCTTTCGCAGCCTTACGATTTGTTCCCTTTCGTTTTCAAGTAAATTCTTTGATTTACCCATAGTCTGTTCCTACCTAAATGAATTTTAAGCAATAAAAGGTACACTAAACAATGATTTTGACATTCCAGAATCAAAATGTTCAAAAACTGTACTCGTACTCACGTTTTACACAGATCGTCTTAAACTAATGTCCACTGTTTCCAAGTGCTAGGCGGTAACTAACTGTTGTAACTCCTACATTGTTTGTATTTAACAACTGACTGTCTGAGGTTACGAAGGTCAAACATACAGCTACGTTATTCCAAAGAGACAAACCGAATAGAAGAACAATATGCGTATAAGATGTTTGTAATCCGGTTTACAAATCATCGTCTTAAACTTTTGTCCGCTACTGTAGATAGTAGATACTAGTGTGGAACATCTTTTGTACAGTTGTAATTTCTCTATAAGCGATAACTACCATGTCTTTTTAACCAAACCTTTATACCGACTTAACGTAGCGATGAATGTTACATTGACTCATGAAACCCGCAGAAAATTTTTATGAATATATTACATACATAATGAAAAAACTTTTTGAAACGTTACTACCACTGTAATGAGACACGGCTGTCATGATTATAGTAGCAAAATTTGAAACGAACGTGAGACGTATATGTAAATAAGTTGCAAGGTGTATATTGCAAACATATTAGAATTTTGCATATAGAAAATTAGTATAGCATGAATTACATATATAATTCATGCTAAAAATAGTCTCATTAAATATTGAGACTGATTAGTACAAAGGATAATTGACCGTTTAAATAATTTTGCGACGTTAATGAAATGTAAAACAAATTCGGGTTTGTTTCAAACGTTACCAATGTGATCATGATAATCGTATAAAATAATTATATCGTATGGCATTTCATACAAAATGTTTCGTATTATATATATATACTATATTCAGAATAAGTTTCCACGAGTGTTGGAGCCTGTGCAGGCCACAGAATCGATACATTTAGCTTTCGGCGACATCTTTCCCTTATTGAATGAACAAACTCAAAAACACAGAATTCTTCCATTCCCCTTTTAACTACATAGAAAGACTATGCCATCGTTGTTTACAGAAAAACTTTATCACGCCGTAAATTCCATCCCCGAAGTTTCGTGGAAATTTTTAGCATACGAATGGGTCGTTTCTTCGTAGACCAATTTCGTAAGAGCTTGGCATCAAGAAACAGGGAGGGTGATCTAACGCGAACTATAGCTTCTCTATCAGTTTCATATCAAACCACTACCAGCCAATTGTCATCGGTATATCTTTCGTTCCTATTGACCCAAATCATCGGCCCTCTATTTTCACAATCGCGGGCTCTCGGTCTCGGACGCGTCACACCCGAAATTGCTTTGATATCGTTTGAAGCGTTGTCTCGGTCGTGCCGGGTGTTTCGTATAACGTATTAATCAAAATGAAAATCAGAATTCCGCGGCTAGAGAGTGAGGTCGGGTCGTAAGGGCTGCGGAGGTCCGTGAAGTTTCCAGAGGCGCGATTATATATCTTCCCCGGACGGGTTGCGCGTGAGAGCTACGTTATTCTCTAGAGCAGGCCAATGTAGAAAGCAAGGAGCGCGCACAACCCCTTGTAGAGCGAGGACGGCGACATAGGAGAAGGGCTAGGCCGTAGAGAAGCCGGAAGAGTGCTCGCGCACCTATACACTGTGCCCGTTTCCGGAACGTTTTATCTTTTTGGCACGGAATATAGAAGTAATCGCACCTTATATTACTCGAAGAAGCTCTTGTCGAGGCTAGTTTAAAGTGTTTTATCATCGTTGGACCGAGAGGCCGCTATTACTTCGCCAGCGTATTTTCTAAACCCTGTTTTATCTTGATTCTTCCTGGCCATTTTCATCCCACGCTTCTTGTTCCGCGAGTGTCTTTCACGAAACCCTTCGACGCTAAGAAGCTCACGATGAGAAATTGTCCGCCTAAGTTCTCTTGTGTCTCCTTCCACTCGGTCAATCGTGTCACACCTCGAGTTACAACCGCTTCAGAGCGTCGAGTACACGACGACCCGTATGAACAAGGTAACGGGTACGCACGATTCTCAGAAACTCGATCGTTGTTGGCTAGGTGATTTTAAAGAGGAAGGTAATCTCTCTGGTAATCTTCATTCTGTGAAATTTTTGACTTATCATGATATTGCGCAAGCTGACGATAGGGCAGATTAGGATCCATCTTTTGGATATGCCATGGTCTTTAATTAAATTCGTTGAAGAGGAAGTTTCAAAGTTGACAAAGTGTGTCACTTGTATTATCGCTCTTATTGGGGGAGAGAAATCAGCGGAGGTTTCTACGCTGCTCATATACATTATATATAATTTTATTAATAATTCCTGATAATTAGTATTTTTAACGCGATAAGTGCTCTCGATACGATAAGAACTCGAGTTGTCTGTAATCAAATATTCTTGCGAGCGCATGAAATGAGCATCGAATTCATCGCGTATGGCACATCTGGATAAAAGCGTTCCGACTTATCGGTCGTTGGAAAATGCTTCATTACAAGTATCGGCATCTGTACAATTTTTAAACCATCGTAAATTTTACGTCTATATTTTCTACATAAACGTAATATTTTTACTTCCGTTTTGGAGAAACGTGCTTTTTCCATGAAAATAAAAATTGAAAGGTTCGTATTTGAACGAAGGAAGGTTTATTCGATTTATTAAAGTCAAGATGTCTTTATGCTCGTGGAAAATACTTTGTTGCGCGTACATTTTTTATCGAACCAAGGCGAATATTCTCGAAAGCATATGACGGAGTTACGCAGAATAATAACATCGATAGAATGAAAATTGTACGAATAGTAGCCAATAGAAAACTTTCTTTCGAATAAAAACCACCGTGAATTTTCTCGGTTCACCAATTTTCATAAACCTCGCAGCTTTATTTACGCTCCGTTAATCGGTTCTTTATAAACGTTTGCTATACCTACGTCGAACACGATGTTTGGAGATGGTGGCAATCGAAAGCAAATATATTTTTCCTTGGGATTTACGTACGATGAGTGTGCGACCAGTTTGAAAGAAGATTTTCTAAAATGGGACGCTTATTTTATGGAACGCTCCCAAACATGATCGCAGATTTTCTCGCAAGTAGATGGCAATTTAGATGGCATTCTTGACACTCTTATAGCGTACACTTTACCGTCTCAGCAGATATCAGAAAAATTTTTGAAAGTATTATTGAGAATCGCTCTGTTACTTTTTCCATATTCCATATTTATCGATACATCCGTTTTTCAATTTCTTCCTAATCTTTTTACTGTTTATCCAATTCGAGCTTCTCAAATTACACACAACTAGAATCTTGTGTGGTTCATTTTTTTTTTTTTAATCAAACTAACCTTAAGGTATATTGCTGATGGTAAACTAGCAACTTTATCAGCATCCTGTAATATTGCAAGATTTACTTCTAAGAAAATTTTCACGTAAACGGTTACGGAAACAAGGGTTATGAATGTGTCTTCGCGTGAAAGTAATTTCGAGCGAGGCAATTTTTTTTACGCACGAACTGCTTTTCCTTGTTGGCATGTGTACAAGCATGCTTGTATGAAACTGCGAAGGGAGACAACATTTCTGCGCGAAAATTTAGTGGAGGTTTAGTTACAAGGAAAAATTCCAGGAGATTAATCTGCAAGATGCGGTTGTGTTTATTGCGGTAGAAAAATTTTGAATCGCATCTCCTTTTCGTCGCTCTTCTAATTTTTTTCATAAATATAAAACGCTTGTCCGCGTATCTTTTTTATGTTGCTCGTATCTCACCAAACAGTAACAAAAAATGACGCTATTAAATGTACACTGACGATGAAACAAGTCTACCGCGGAGTATTGCATAAAGTTCTCGGAAACGTCTCTCCGAGTTAAAAATAAATTTTGCATATGCAAACGCGTGTAATTGCTAGCAACAGTTTACTAACTGAATATAGACGTACTGGATACCGACGTATTTATTCTGTCTTTTAATCAAAGAATTTTCCTTGCTGTTGATTATGAAACGTAATGCACTTAGCTATTGATACACAAGATATTATGTAGCTATTGATTAAGTAATTAAAACACGATAAGAGATAATGAAAGAAACGTTATTTCCTTAGTAAACATACACATTTGTCTGCCTTTTACTAACTATAAACTACAAAAATGTAACATAAATTTTGAGATTATTTATCGACGAATGATTTCTTAAACCGTAATTGTCCTCATTGGGTTTTAATAGCGTGTAGGTTATAAAAATTATATATTTTGTACAAAGCTAGAGAAATCTACATTTCTACGTTTCATCATTGAAATAACGCAGTAATATCGAATTTAATTTAATTTTTTTAATTTCTGAAGCATCTCGTATCTCGTACCGTACCAAGATAAATGATTGATCAACATCTGCTTCGTAATCATTGTATTTTTAAAGAAAAGAAGTTTCTGACACTGTGATCAATTATTCAAAAATTAATGAAGGAAGTGCCCCGGATAATTAGCATAATGCATAACTCTTTCGTTGAATATCGTACCGAAGAAAATTTCAGAAGCGGATGAAGTCCCGTTATTTTGTAATTACGTAATGGACGCCAGTGCTAATCTTTTCTCCGATGTTGACGAATATTACACGCTTTCTCTGTATCTTCGAACGATCGTTGTTAATAAATCGTACACTCGCTCGTGGTAGTTTACGGTGAGTGAACAATTTGTTTTGAATTTTATGCTCGCACCTGACTAAAAGCATTTTATTAGTCAAATAATTTACAGGGTGTTATGCAAAAACCGACACGATTCCCGAAAAAATAACACAAAAAAATATACGGAGAACAAACGATAAATGGCAAAACAAATATATATATATATTTGTTTGTTTGTACTTGCTACAAGGAAATAAAAGATTCATACCTAAATATGCAGTTGATCGCATTATTTTTCTCCGATGCTAATATTACAGCCGTGATTGTGACCATTTCGAATTGCTTTCGAACCGTTTGAAAAATAATCGTTTGAGTTAACATGGTTTCCAGAGGAAAAACACGGCGCTGTTAACGAACAATACGCTTTATTCTCTTTTTATAGCCTTAAAATTCTCAAATAACAATTTCATTGGTCGTATCAAGCGAGCCAATCGGTAACATGTATATGTATTTAGATATATTCGAAAGAGTAAATTGAAAAGCACAACTGCTGTGGTAAATTGAAAAAACCAAGCGAAAAAAAGAAAATTACTAATACAATATAGAATACAATCGTAATTATTACATTTATTGGAAACGCAAGCCACATACAGTATACACATAGTATTTGAGATTCCAATTTCTAGTAAATCCGCCTATCGAATACTGTTAAAATCTTCCCACGAACTTCCCTCGTAGTTGAGAATTCTATTGTCCAATGTACACAGAGTTCCACTACTTTGACCCCGGTTCAAGGCTTTGTATCTTCGTAGCGATTCAACGGGATTGTTTGTTTCGCTGTTTCGTTGAATTAGCCCTTCTCTAGTCGAACGGATTACCATACAATCGCAACGTGCGGTTGCATACCAAACAACAGCAAGTATCCCCCTTAAACTTCGCGACTACTGCACAAGATTTGTTCTTACATACCTCCCTTTCCTAGTTCGATGTAAGCTTACGATTTTCCTTATTGTCGCTATATAGAAAATACAAGGAGACAACAACTAACCGTAAGAACAATAGACCTTGTCTTCTCTGTTTCTCTGACTGCGTTTTCATCCAGCGTTCCGCGAGTTGCCCGCTATAACCTACACAAAACGCAGCTACCTCGAATCCCAACAAAGTAATAATTAATCCTAGTTAGTTTAACGTGCTACTTGGGTCGTTCCTGGATTCGCAAAGACGTCCGCTGAGCGCAAAAGGGGAAGAGGGCACATTATAGACGTACGAAACGCAGGACCGGCGAAACTTGCGTTATTAAATCCAACTACATGGCACAGAATGGAACTGGGCTCGAGCAGAAGATCGTTGCCACACTTCTGCTAAAGCTGACTTTACCGGCGAGGATGCGAGGCAGCCTGCCAGATATCGTCTCGCCTACCTAGAACCAAGCTCTTCGTAACTTTGTCCGTCTTCTGTGGTCTGTGTATATATTCATCCCATTTGTTTCTTGTTGAGTAGATATTACATACGGTCGTTGATACATACCCAGAACACTATTCGTCTTTCGATCTTATTAATGATTCCAGCACGAATCTATCGAAATATGCTTAATGGTTTTAGCTATCGTTGTATCTTTACAGGAGTTTATATCTCGACGAGGGAATGATACTTTAATAATATTTATCCATCGATATGAAAAATCTGGTAACACGATATACAAGTATATGAAATCTTTTGCTACTTGTTGGAACTGCTAAATTCTATTTGAGGCAGAAATTTTGTAATGATTCACATATGAATGCTCTTCAGGCCGGATCGAAGTCACTATGAATTCCCTTGTCGCCGGTTACATCCGTACAAAAGCGCAATTTAGCTTCATCAATCAATAGGAATAGTTATAATTTAAGTAAACTAATATTGCATCCCAATCGATCGAACCAGTAGATTCGAATCTGGAACAAGGTTCCTTCTAAAGGTCGAACAATTTAATCCTAAATTATGACTTCGCATCGGTCACGTTAACTACGTGCCCGTGCATCGTTCGTACGTGCCAGTAACTATATACTTTGTCCATCGAATGACATAATCAGTAACAAAGCGAGGAAGAAAGTGAGAAAGAGAGAAAACGATAAAATATCTAACGTATTGGTAAGTATTTGAAATTCTCTTTCGTTCTTTTTCTTCGATCGTGTATTTGGTTATTAGAATTATCGGTAGTTTGTATTATTAGCTTCCGTGCTAGAATTTGAAGTCGATTATTGTAATTTATTTTATAATATCTTTGCATTATATAATTGATATGTAACGCAATTGGATTAATAAATAATTTTATATTTGAGAATACTAAGTTCTTTAATCTAAGTCTAAGATGATATTGGAAAAAATTATAGAATTCATTTTACTAGTTCGAATATATTTAGTTATTCCTTCGTTTCGAAAAAAATTAAACGTATTGCTCCATTGTTTTGATCCACATATATCCTAAATAGAATTCTGAACGATTAGAATTAATGTTCTTAATAGACTTTCTACTTCTTTCGTACTGTTTCCTTAATTGACTTCGATAGTAAATATTTTTTAATAGACTTTTTAATTTAATTTAATTTGAAGTCGATTTATTTAATTTTATTGTATTTATATGTAATATTTGACAGGTTGCAAGTCATACTGTGTTGTATTTCCCGCGTGAATGTTCTATAGTATCGCCATCTCGCGACTTTTATCAGTAATTTTTATTGTTTCTAAAGAAGACGCCATTATAAGTTCGGTTTTTGGCGCGTAGCAATATCGTACTCTTCAAGCAACTGTTTTTCCACGGAATTTCGAATTTGTCGCAAAGATTTTCGAGTATTTATAAAATGTGATACAGTTTATTACTAGAACACATATCTCAGCCTTCGGTAACACACAGTATAATCTCTAAAATCAGTTATATTGCATTTCGAGTATTCGTTAGCGTTCAGTGTAAATAGAGACACGTATACATACATTCGGAAATTAGTTAATTTGACACGATCGACTTCCTGCGATATAAACACACATCCCCACCGGTCGGACATTTGATAGACGAACGGGTCGCGGGGAGCGTCATTGTGGTGTCGAAAGTCGTCGCGTAAGGATCTGTCAATTTTCGTTGTTCGCGTTATATTAATTAATTGCTTAGTATCTTCACTCATATTCCGCTGCCTTCGTACGCTGTTATTAGGTTTGTGTTATTAACAGTTGTTCGCTTATTAATTTATTATACATTATTATGACAAAGTTAAATAATATTTGACATTCTTTTTCGTTTTTTTTTTTTCTCGATCGTATGTTTGGTTATTAGCTTCCGAGTTAGAATTTGAAGTCGATTATTGTTTCTATCTCATTTTGATTATAATTCTATATTTTTGTTTTAAATTAGTGATATTCTTTTGTGCAGGTTGCTCGACCATAGCGGAATGATAACTGGGAATTCAAAATAGCGTCGTTTGGACGCCATGATGATCAACAGTCAAGAGGAGGTTGAGTCAGGTTTGTTAGAATGACAGAATGTTTTAATTATTGTAACAAAAGCAAACTTATACATACATTTATATTATTTTTTCATTGGATTATTGGTAATACAATTACGTATTTATTGTATAATGTATATTTGATACGTACCTTTGCACTATGTAATTAATATGTAATATAATTGAACTAACGAATAATTGGTGAACACGTTTTTATTCGTCGGTTCGCTAAACGAAGAGGAAGTGCAATCGGCGTGTCACGAACAAAGCAATGCTCGTGCCGCAATTTTTCGTGCTACCGATTGCGAAAGGTGATGTCGTATTGAAAAAAAAGGGGAATAAAAGACCAAAGGTAGGGGCAAAAAATAAAATAGTGCCAGGCTGTGCAAAGATCCAACCCGCTTTGGTTCCAATGAAGTGCTATTTAGTTGGACTGCGTGTCCTATTACAGGCTCTCGTTCCGTTTTATAATGCAACGATATTTTCTGAACGTTGCCCGATAAATGAACAGCAATTGTTCCCCTGGTCCGCGTTTTCTCATTCCTTTTATTTTTCCCTCTCTCTCTCTCTCTCTCTCTCTCTTTGTATCGTTATTCTCTTTGCTTCTTTCTCGTGCAATTTCCTTTTGAACTCGATCATTCGACATATACAAGGTGTCCTAGTAACCATGGTACAGTTGAAAAAAAAGTAATTCTATATGAAAAAGTAAGTCGGAAATATGGAACGAAATTTGTTCATACGACGCTTTGGTATCGAGTTGGAAATTTGTCAAGTATATTTGAACTTGGTTAATTTCAGACTGCATAAACGACAGGAGGTTATTCTATATGTGAAAATAAGTAAACAACGTGGAATAATATTTCTTCACAGAAATTTCCAATTATTTTTTCACGTAGAATCATTTACTTACCGATCATACCATTATAATTGTTTTTTTTTTTATTTTATTTTGGTTATTTTACAATTTGTCCTTATGGACATTTGGTAAAGTGTTATATCTTGTTGGTGAAGAAAAAAAAAAATAAAAAATAAATATAGCATGTGGGCGGCTACCCCCAGCGGGGTGCCAGCTTCGTTTTTTTCTAAGTTATATCTTTTATGAATTATAATTGTGACACCCAATATATCGCGAATATAGGAGCGGCGAGTAAAACGATGCAGTTCGTGGTAGTAATGATTGGAGATGGAGTCACGCGATCAGCAATACTTTGGTTCTGGTGTGCACGCGGCCTTAATTATTTTTACCAACCTTTCGTCCCAGACAATTCGCTACAACTCCCAAGATAATTTCCCACTTGGCGAATTAGCTTGTTCGCGGCTCGTGCTTAACGTCCATCGACCACCGATCTGGCTGTTCCATGTTCTCGTTAAATGGCAATCCAATTGCGTTATTATCCGTAAAATGGGATTGCCTTTCGAAAGATCGCCGGGGCACTCTTCATCGATCGCTTTCGTTTATTCGGGATTAGTCGGAGAAAGTGGCTATGGTTATTTAAGATGGATTGCTTAGCTGGCAAGTGGTTGGAATAAGGTTAACGAGCGTCTTAGTAGCTAGTAATTTATAGTTACCAGTAATTGTCTACCGATTTGTTAAACTGAATATCTAATAACGATGGCATTAACTACGATAACGTGCAAATTAGTAACGTAGGTTGCTAATATTAATCATTGGTTTGAACGTCTGTACGAGGATTATTTCTCGATAGAAAAATTGGAATAATTACAGTACAGCTCACGAAAGTACTTCAACACATACTATACAAAACTTTTATGCGTATATATTGTGTGTGTTATATAAAATATCCTGAAATTCTGTTAGCACTATAACGAGGCACGACTGCCATGGTTGTATCGATAAAAGTTGAGGCGAATCTGAAAATGTACGTAGAAGTTGGAAGATATTTTTTGCAAACATATGTATATTTAGAAAACATTAGTATGTTCCATGGAGATGTACTTCACCATATAATAAGTATTCCATTAAATAATTCCACAAAAAAATTGTTCCACTAGATATTGATTCTTATTAATACATCTATTGGATAATTGATCGTTTAAATGCTCTCACAATTTTTGTGGGATATACCGTTGCATTAAATATATTGTAGCTGCTATGTACATTTTCACATTTGTTGCAAACTTTACCAACATAATCATGGGTGTCGTTATATAGGATCTTCTGCTTTTTTTTAAATTTGAGGAAATAAGTCAATATTTATTATTTATTCTGTATTAAATATTTTACTCCAAAGTCGCTTCAGAATTGGCATACAAAATCCTTTACCTAAACGATATAGGAATCCATGTGATTATATAAAAACTTTATACCAACAGCGAGCCTTAAATATTATTAAATCTAAGAATTCAACAATTTCAAAGTTTCCACACGTAGGTTGTTATATTCTCTATAAACATTGATAGAAAATTCTCGTTCCCACAATAACAATATATACCGATTGTTCCCCGCGTTATTGGATCATAAAAAAGCTCCCGGTCTCAAAGGTAACGTGCGCAACATTCATATTTCGCTTAGCAGTAAAACGATTTAAAAGACGCTATCGTGTGGATGCAAATTCGTCGTGCAGGCCTCTCCGGGCACGCTATTTACGTTGCGGATAAGCACAGATTAATCTTGTAGAAAGATGCTCGTAATTCCCACGGATCTATACTCTGCATACGTTTGTTTGAACGTTATATCTCACCACCAATACGATGTTTCTCTTTCATCGTCGAACTTTTCCAGGAACATAAAAAGAATAACATTGTAACTTTATTTCGATCGCGCGAATGAGACGTATCGCTCAAATCGTTTGGGAAGGATCACAATTGCGTGTAGGACACTGATTGTTTTTAAGATTTTTTAATCGACACGTGTTACTTACTGCATTTCGTATCCACTGTGCTGCCTTTCTCTTTGTAAATTTTACAATAGAAACAGGAACCTCCACCACCCAAAATTGTTGCGCACGTCAGAAGATTTACAAGATAATGACAAAGGGAAAATTTATTTTCAATGATTGAGATTATCTTTTCAAATTTTCCGTTATAATTTTTTAAACAATAAACTATCGGAATAAGAATATGAAATAAGAAACATTCTTGTAGCATTTAAAAATAATCTATTTAGTTTAAATATGAATATTGATACGTGAATTATGATTGCCTGTACAATCGAGTTTTAATTTTCCCAAAGACAATAACTCGAGTTTGAAACTGCTCAATCAGTTATGTTCAAATGTTTAATAATCACAATCGTGTAATATTTTCTAAATATGAAATATAATTTATACATGCAACGAAAAAGAGTAACATCGTATTAATCATAGAAATATTATAATTAAATGATTCTTATAGCTTTATTCGTATCTTTTTAAATAGGAACTTATTTTAAATACAGTAGTTTTCGGTATGGTTTAGCATTTCCTCGGACGGTTATTTTATAGGATGCTTCACCGTCGCGTATGTTTGCTTATTCGGTGTCTTTTACTCTTTCTAACAAATAAACTATTTATATGTTCTTTAAATAATTTAGTTTATTCAATGAAAAAAGCGTTGACAATGAGTAAGCAAGATGAGTAAGTATAAAATTGATGTTTATAATAATTCATTGTATATCCTTTGTCGACGTGGAGAATCATGTACAATTAACACAAACCGACGCTAATACATTTTCACCGTATCAGCAGTATAAATGTTTTTAGCAAGTATTTGTTGAATTGCTCAATCTAGTTAAAATTTATACAAATTATATATTGAAAAACATATAATAAAATTTATAGGTACATATATTAACAAGCAACAGTAAAACGTGTTTTCCTTACATGCGTTAGTACTATATAATCTTGTTAAATATTAGGGGTCAAGTGCAGAATAATGTGGAGAGATCGAAGTAGAGAACCCGATCGTAACGGGAGAGCGGAACGACAAAATCGCATAAATTATACAAGCAGTGATTATAGTAGAGTACGAAACAATCGTGATCGAACAGCTTCAGATCGACGATTCTACGTATCAAACACTCCCAATGATTTTCGTTGTGAAGATCCTAAGGATTTATGCGGAACAGGAGTTGGAAATGTTGCTCATATTGAACTTTTTATTGATGAAAATGACGAAGCAAGAGTTTGTGATATTGTTGAATTTAAAGATTCAGACTTGATAAAAATTGTAGACCAACCGCGTCGGAATGATAATAATGAGGTAGTTAGTATATTGTTATTTTTTCAACTTCCTTACAACTTGGATGGGTACCATGTAATCAGTGTTAAGAACATATTTAATATTTATGTATTTTAGGACTTTGATGATAAATGGGACAAACATGGCCAGTTAGCAACAGCTCGTTACGATGAAAGAGTTCGTGATGATAGATTTATGGATCCTCCAAGGCTACAAGATGGTCGTCAAAATATGAATGCTCCTGCTGGTGGAGGTGGTGGTGATGGAGGCGGTGGTGTTAGTGGTAGTGGAGATAGAATATTTGGGAATACCTATGGTCTATGTACTCAGTTTTTAAAATGTTTAGGTATTACAGGACCTTTAAGTACTAGAGTATTTGTGGCAAATGTAAGTATATCTTGCGATACAGTTTGTATTAAGCTCACAAAGTAAGTATGTGAAAGTTTATTAAGTTGTTACTTTGTATATTTAGCTTGACTACGCAGTGGATGAAAAGAAATTATTAGAAGTGTTTAGATTAGCTGGTAAAGTACAAAATGTTGAATTAGCAAAAGATAAAGATGGAAAATCTCGAGGATTTGCAACGGTAGAATATGACCATCCAGTAGAATCTGTACAAGCTATATCGATGCTTCATAGTCAGCAACTTTATGATAGACGCATGACTGTGAAACTTGACAGAGCTTTTGAACCAAACATGCCACGAAAATTACCAGAAGGTACCTTTTTATTTCCTAAGAAATATTTTATTTTGTTATATAAACATATAAAAATGAAAATTAATATCAATTCGAAAATAGGATTAAAGGGAATTGGAATGGGTCTTGGAGCTGGTGGTAGTAGATTAGTGAATGTAGCTAGAATTTTTTCTAATATAGAAGCAAATAATCCACCTGTTGTGAATCCTTTTTCTGATCTTGCGTCAGCTACTGGTCCTTTTAGAGCTGGTTTAAACAATGTTGTGCCAGCACAGTTAGGTGAGTCTTACTATAAATGTAATATATAAAATAGGATAGATAGAAACGCTGACAATGATATATTTATATACCTATAACATCTGCATTGACAAATTCAAATGCTGCAGCTCTTCAAGCACAAGTTCTTTGCTGAATTCGTCGTTAATAAATGAGTTGGCTTCTAACTTTAATAATTTCGGCGTAGGAATTGGAGGTTTGTTTAATTCACAAGCCTCTTTAGCTAGTGGACAAGGCTACAATTCATTTGCGTGGCAAGGCTTATCTAACATGGACAATGATGTAGGCTTCGGTGGAAACAATGCTTGTGGCGGTTTTAACTTCAGTGGAACAGATTTTGACTGTGGATTCAACAGAGTGGACAACGATTGTGTTCTTGGTGCAAGTTGTGATTTTGTCGGAAATCAAAGTCAAAGAAGAGGTGGAAACGGACAGAATACACATGGTTCTCAGTCGATGTCAGACACTATTCTTGTAAGAAATGTATGTACTTTCCTTAATTTGTACACGACAACTAATACATGTATGTTTATTTATAAACATAAAGATAATTGTAACAGCTCCCACCAAACACAACATGGAAAATGTTGGTAGACAAATTTGAAAACATTAGAGAGATGAAATTTGATGAAGTGCGGGAAGCTGACACGGTCATGGTACGATTCGCATCTAAATGGGATGCTGTACGCGCTGTGTGTATCCTTTTAAAGAATATGCTAATAGTATAGATCGGTTTTGTCTATCTAAGAGAATACGTGTTTTGAAGGGCATGTGTCATTTTAAAGATTTTTCTTAATTCCTATATATAGCTATGATGAATCAAACGCGTATCGATGATAGGACGATTGATGTTTCTCTCTACTAACGTACTTTAACCGTTCGATATGTTTTAACTAATTGATAACTCCGGCTAAACTACTTTCTAGATCAACTTCCTATTATATAAATTAAACTATAATCAGATTGTGAATGTTTATGGAAACACATATCTTTATTTTTATATTTATTTCATATATTTATTACATCTCTGTTATCATATTTTAAAAAATGAACGAATTCTTATATTCTCTTCTTTTCCTTATATTTTCGTACATTACAAGCTTTCGTGTGTGCGCAAACCTTCACAATCTAATTAGACACAATAAACACAAAGCAATATCTTGTACATTATCGATGAAAAGAGTTGACTGAATCATCGAACTTCCATTGACATTCGTAAAACCGTAAACGGTTATAGAACAACTGGGGGCCTCAAACTGCCTTTAATCGAACACATACACTGTTCCACCGTTTCTATTAGCAATAAATTCAATCAGATCTTCCCCTTCGCGTGGTTGTAAAATCTTGCTACTTCGAAGGGAAAACGGAAGCCGACATACACTTATCCGGACCGGATCGACGAATGTAAATTCGTGTAGTATCACTTAATTGTTCTGTCGATTGGAAGAAGCAACGTTCAGCTGGTTAGAAAAGAGGGAAAAGGTCGATGGACGTGTATTGCCATTTACGTTCATCTTGCGTGCCACCTTTTCGTCTCTTAGGATTTAAAATTCACGAATTCGTTGTGACGAAGTTTTACTCTTCCATCGTTAAATTCTTTCCTAGAAATGTTTCTGCAACGTGGAAATCTGTATTACTATCGCGGGGACTGATGTTTGCATCGTACACAAATGTCATTTTGAAATGACACTCTGTACTTATTCTGACGTAAATCCATTCGTTTCATTAATTTTGAGTGTTTTATACCGCAGTCCAGTCAGCGTCCTCTATTTATATAAATTTATATAAATATTTATAAATATTGTATATATATATTATATATTTATTATATATTATATATTTATATTTATATTTATATAAAAAATTATTAAATATTAAATATTTATATTTATATTTATATAAATAGCGAGAAATGAAAAACACTCGGACTTTATCCTGTTTCAGGAGGAAAAAGAATCGTTCAAATTGCCGCACCAGATTCGAACTTTGATCTGTCCTTTGCCGAGCAACTGCTGTTATCAATCGAGCTATGTAGGTCATCGACGTATTCTTTTTAAGTCCGATGCTCGAAATGGATGCTGTCTGCACTCTACCAGAACTCGTAAGTTCCCTTTTATGTGATACAGTTCTTTCCCAACGGATCGTCGTATTTGAGTAGTTGTAAAACGCCGCGGTTATACTTTCGAATGAAGATGCAAGGAATTTATGGGCATTATCATAAAATTTCGAAGAATTCTCGAACGTAATGCGACTCGCAAATAAAATATAATTATTCTGTGGTAATTTTCTAATTTCAATTTTCTGTTCTCGCGTTTCTATTTAACGAGTGTTAACAAAATGAACATAATTTACAATCTTATCATTAAAATAGATAGAGGATTTTATTGAACAATTATTCGGAAGATTTTAATAATAGCAATATCAAATATAGAATACAAAGTCATAGAGGTTTGGTTCCGTTCACACATTGACTGCTATCGAGACGTACGTTGCACCGATTGCTTAACTTATCTTTTTTCATATCCAAGTAATATGATTTGAAACAAAGATTACTCGTTAAAATAGAAATGTTTACGATGAAAACAGAATGCAACCTGACAGATAGATAAACTTGTAGTTGTATCTTAGTAACATTGAATAGGTTAGTGAATAAGTTATTATTGTTATTTTCATATTCTGAATGACGTTGTAAATTTAATAAATATACGTTCCTGACAAAATATTTACAAAAACCCTACTACCATAGCCAGAAAGATTCAACAGACGAAGTAGAGAAATAGAATCTAATTCTGCAAAGAATGTTACGAAATGAACGAACTCTCTGTAACTCTGAAGGATATTTGGCACGTGACATTTCGTGAATACAATCACGTAAATCATTTTGAAATCTGTTTCACTGTCGGATTATCATTGAAATCGATCGATTATCCATACACCAGCATTGCTTGATTATAATCTAGTTCCTCGACGTTGGAACCCGAGATATTAGGGGAATTTAACTAGAGACCCGGTCATGTCCGAGATAGGGTTATGACAGCACGACAGGGATCACTCTAGTTGGATTGCTAATTGCTAATAGAACTATGAGTGAAATACGAGACAAGGGCAATGTTCCACATACGTTCACGTTATGAGCTCTTCAAAGTAGTTGATTTAAGTTGGTTTATTCGTATGGTGAATAAGCAATGAACGAAATCGCTGAACATAGATACGGGATGCATGTTAATATTAATAGTAAGTAGTAATAGTAGGTACACTCTCGTATATAAGTCACAGGACACTTACTAACTTTAAACACAAGTTTTGATAAAATATGCCTGTAATAAGATCTTTAAACGATGGTATAATTTACTTTTTCTTATAGTACAGCAGTTTTATAAATACCAACTTCATTTCGTGATTGTAAAATCCATGTATCTATTGCGTAATAAGTGACCCGAGATTTATCATTAATAATGTATATATATGTGTGTTTCAAGAATTATTCACGTATATATCAGTGATGTCATATGTATCATTGTTTGAGAATTACTATTCTGATCGTTTAAAGTTAGAAAAGTCACTTATCTCTGTCGCTTGGGCATCATCAAAATTAATATAAATTTAAACAACGTTCCCTCCATTGCCAAGCTAACTTCTAAGATTTACTACATGCAATCTAGAAGTATCATAATTTCCCTTTACCGACTCACAGCCCGTCCCACACCCAGACGCAGCGTTAATCAGCCGCAGGTGGGCTTGCGTAAAATATCCTGTTTCACGGAATAAATCGAGCAGATAGAAAAGAAATGGCTGAGACCAGGGGGCAGAGAGCGGTAGGATAGAGTTAATTAGCCACGACACGACGCGATGAACTACTTTCTGATGTCGCATCGTGCACGGCGTAACCCAATTTACGTTGGCGAAAAGATAGAAAAAAAGAGGGTTTCGGGACGAGCGCTCGGCCGCGCAACGATATAGAGAAGGAGTTCGGGAACCAGGAACGACAGAAAGAAAAATGAAAAATAAATGCACCCGCGACAACACGGTGCACCACCGAGCTTCCAATGCTTTTAACTTTCCCCATAAATTTATTTGCTCTCCCTTTCTCTCATTTCTACGTTTCTCTTGCGTATCTTGCCTTCCACCGTTCCTTCCATGCTAGGATACCCGGCGAACTTTCGTCAAGAAACATAGTTTCTTTTTCCTTCCTGCCACCCCCTATTTCCCCTTCGTTCTGCTTATCTCTTGACCATCTGTCTCTATTCCGACGCCTCTCGTTTTTGTACTTCTATTGACCTCCTTGTCTCGCGCCCCGAGAAGTCGCGGCACTCGAATTAACCCGTGATTCTTCGACTTAGTTGCTTGTCGGAAAGTTTTAAGCTGCACGCGACCGACCGGCGCGTCGTCGCCGCCAAGAATAAACAGAATAATATTGACGATGCGATAAACGAGCAGAGGAACTTGCTGAATAGCTACGTAAATATAGACATTAAGCTCCAGAACGGTATCGTAAATTGTGGCGAATTGTATTTATGTGATGGGTATAATTTAAAGACGTTTCCAAATTAACGGTTTTTTATGGTATAAGTAGCATCATATTTTATTGCGGGGAATGATAAAATACGTATTGATGAATATATGAAAAATATATATGGCTACTTGACGACGATACTGGCACGCAATAAAACATTTCAAATTTGCTTTTATCCAATGGGAGGCCTACATTATGTTCTTATTTTTATCATGTCAAATATATTTACAATTCCATCAGTTTTATGTTAGAAGCAAAATTACTTACGCCGCTGTTAATTTGGCCTTAGTTTTTACAACGCTGCCTCATCTTCTGGGACGCTGCAAGTGGAAAATTGTGGGTACTGCTTTCGTGAATAGCCACGCATATTGTGCTAAGTCAGTCTTACAACATCGTGACTCACGAAGATTTCTTTGTACATTTCAAAACGCCTCTCCTCTGAAATTTACATTTTCTGAGTCGTGACATCATCGATGCAAAGCAGTCAATACGGTTCTACTTAAAGAACACATTTCATTTTCATACATGCTATAACCTGTAACATCATATTTTCTACAAGAAAATTACATATCAGAGCTGAATGGTTTGACATAATTTGATGTAAAATAATAATATAACTTACACCAAATCATTCCACTTTTAGCTGATACCTACATTTTTCGATATCAATTTCGATGACTCAGTTTTCCCAAGATTTTTACTACAAATGTTTCATAGAGGATATTGGTGTCAGTACAAAGTCACTCATGAAATACGCGTAGCATACGAGATCTTTTTAATTAATGAATGCGCATAAAACACTGCATAAAATTGGCTCGGCGGAGTGTGTCAGAAGTTAAAACATCCGAAAATATGCTCATCGAAAGTTTTGAGCTTCGTATCAGAATAACTCTAAAAGTTGGAGTAATTAGAAAACTTGAACTTTACTTATTTGCATATTATGTCTACTGAATAATTATTACGTTCCTGGAACTTTAAATTTAAAACAAACTCCGTCTATATTAACTCAAATTTTTCACGTCAGAAATCGCAGTTTTATAAGAAAAAATGTATGTACATTTTTAACAGTGTGTAGCTTCCTGTTTAATTATATTCTTCTTTACGTTATGATGAGTTAAATCAGATTTTTTCTCGCTCTACTAGAACATCGCAACATCGAATATAGGATAATGCATAAGTTTTAAATTACTAGAATTGAAAGACCATCTGTTAAATCGCGTAGAATTCAGATGGCGATGGAGATCTAGCGATCCAGCAAACCTCATAGGATTTGTTGGATTTTTATTACATCGTGACAAATTCCTTGGACTTTGATCAAATTCGTCGGAATTCCGTCAGAGTCGTTAAAATTTCCATAAATTTAATTGGATATGTTACAACAGAATATTATTGAGACTTATGACTTTCCACTAAACTCCATGTTTACTTCGTCTAATCTTAATTATGTTTCTGAAATAACCGTTAAGAATTGAAACTTAAATGTCATTCGATCAAAGCAGAACACTTCTTTGTTTCAAAATTTATCAAAGTGGCTAAAGACTGTCAATAACTTGAAATCTAATAAAATCATACTATTATTCTCAGAAATCCCATGGATTTATTACAATTTCGCTATAATTAACTTTAGAGATAGTATTTGTATTCCAGTTTTCCGTTAGTTTTCGAAATCTGTCAGCAGTTTCATAATTTTCTTGATGGCTAATAGGTTTCTTCCACTTGCAATGTTAGCCGGTTTTGCTGAGTTCAGTAGATTTCATGGCATCTTGTAAAATTCGGTCAATTCCCTATCGAATCGAGAATCCGCCATGGTCTGCTAAATTTGTGGCTACTTCTGGAGGATCTGCAGAGTGTGGATGAGTTCCTGTGAAATTCGACGGGCTTCGAAACTGCTTTAATGTAATTGGGTTCGGTGGACTTTCTGCCTCATTTAGCAAATTTCAACTGCTTTCCAAAGCGTGCTACGCTTTTTCGTGATTGTTTCCTCATGCACTCGGTTATAGAGTGTAACTGCTACTTCAGATTTCCAATAATCTTAATCTTCCTTATATTTTTAAGCATTGTAGAAAAATTTTACAAAATTCTTTAGTCAAATTCTGTGTAACTTTTGGTATTTCTTTTTTTATAATGACAAATTCATACTGATTTTGAGATAAAATCTTATGAAATAATAATACTCCTTTCGTAAGTCATGGAACATTTGCACTGTTGCGCACACGAAACTGTAATTATATTTATAACAATAAACAATTTTTCATCGTGCAATGATTTTTCGTTTTCGTGAATATAAACGATTCCATTGTTCGACTATGTGCGACGATGTTTACGAGAATTTCCAACATTGTGTAGATTAGAAAAAGACATTTTCGCCGCGCAGTCCATGGGGTATAATAAAAGCTGAATGAGCGGTTCGTTCTGGCCGAGATGCTCATTTCCTATGCTTTACGAGTTACGAACTTGTGAGTACGCGAGATTGTCATTGTTACTTAGGATACCTAGGATACAGCACTAGACTAGCGTAAAGAAAAATTAAAAAGGAAACTTTCACTGGTGCTTCTTCATTGCTAAAGCATTTTTGTTCATGTTTTTATGTATAGAGAAGATTTAGCTCATGAAATATCTATTTTAATAAAGACTAAATGTTTCCTTTGTCTAGTTCTTTAAAAGGTTTCTTCAAATTTGTTACACATGTTATCTATATGTTATACAATATCACAAAGAAATTTCTTTTTATAAACTTTATTCAGACATAGAAAATTCTAACTTTTATATTCTAATATTTAGACAAAACTAATTCGAAAGAATTTCACTACCGCAGAGAAGGAAATAGAAGCAAGTAAATTCAACTCGATCATTTTTGCTTCAACATATCACTTCATAGTGTAAGAATGAAAATGTGGTTACGTCAGGATTGAAAAGTTCGAGCTGTCTGCTCTACCTACCGCCGAGGTTTCCGTGTAATTTTTAACGGCAGCCTTACCACGGTACTTCTTACATGACTTTTCACTTAAGCTCGCCCGAAAACTAGGCGAGTTTAAAAGGGGTAGTAACGTTCTTTCAGGTCGCTTCCTGCGTCCCTTCCCCCTTTTTTTTCTTGTATTTCCGGTGAGTAAAACGGCGAGCATACACGAGGACAGAGGTAAACCCCGCCGGATTACTCGGGATTCCGTCCCGTTTCCGGTTGTGCCCTCCGTGACTCAAGAGCGATTGCATCGACCTTTTGCTTCTTTCTCAACCAAGTCACGCGCCACTCCTTTGACGTCTACGATACTGCTCCAGCGGAATAACCGGAATCCTCGTCGGATACAATGCTTTCTATCAAATACTTCCAAGTAGGGTCGATTAAATCCTGCGAATGTTTAACGTTTTGGATCACGTGTACCATCTACCAAGTTACCACTTGTCTGCCTGTTATTGTTAATAAACTAAAAAGACAACGGACCATGTTTCTTTTTAATATTCCAAATTAATTATTTGTTAAACTGGTATCGAACATATGGACTCGAATAAGGAACAACACGTGTCATTCTTTCACACAACAGGAGAATTCATTTGCGTGTTGCTTTGGAAAATAAAAATTACTGTACGTACGTATTGGAATTTCTTTTCGATACCTTTTATCGTGTTTTGCCTATGATATATGAATTTACAATTTTAATGGATCTTCCAGAACTCGAAGTTTAATGGAGAAAGAATTATGGATGAAGGTGGAATACAGGTTTCATGAAACCCTTGTTTATAGCGTTGCTGAGAATAGAACGATTTTTGGTCTGTCAAGGTTTTCGTGATTCGCTCGCTCTCCAGATTAGCTTGTTTCATGCTCGCCATTAGACGTACGAAATCTTTGATTACTTCAACATAGTGCTCATTAGGTTTTCTTGTGTAATCTGTGGAAAGGATATTAAAAATGATGAGTAATAGAATTGCTACACCACCCGTTGCTTTTTATTACGATGTTTACAAAAATAAAAGCTGCTACTTAAAAGCATACGCAGTCTATATATATTACAAACACGTGAATTGCTTTCATACACATAAAATCAATCAAGATTATGTTTCGATTTTCATATAATTCATTGCTGTGAATAAAAATCTGAATTATTGAAATTGTGAAATTCTAGATTATTGCAAAATTAATTGACAGAGATTAACTATGAATATTGGTTGTGAATTTCGGGTTTATTTCCATCTTTGTCAGTTACATTTAATTAGCTATCAAAATATCAATTATTGTTTAATCGAATCTACAAATCAATAATTACGTATATGAACAGTGAACTGACTAAAATTAAATTATTACGTTGCGGAATAAGTCCGATTGCCCTTCAATGTTACATTTTGTGGAATATCATAAAAACACATTTATGTTGAATGTATCGGGCAACATACAAGTAATATGGACAAATATTGTTTATAATTGCATCATTTAATGACAGTAATGCAGGGAAAACGGACATTATGAATATTTTAGACTTTCTCTTTGACAGCAGAAATCTCAGATTTACAACGTGTGTTTAATATTAATATTAAATATGAATCTTTCTAACCAATTAACTGAGGAATTTAATTCTACAAATCTCTTATGAAGCTATGTCATGGAGTGCGTAAATGAATACAAGCGACGACGAGTATACACGTCAAACGCATCGAGGTAAAGATTTGTTTCACGTGTATACTCGTCAAACGCAGGTAACTGGTTAATATTTGGTAATCTTTTTACGAATGATATTACGTATTTCAAGAATGTAAAAATATGCATTTCGGAGTGTTTCGTTACCTAAAAGGAGAAGAAGTTTCAAACGATACGGATAAATAAATAGGTTATTTACTCCATTTCTAAAATATAATGAAACAATATAAATAAAATATATCTTATACGAAATGTTCTAACATTTTAAAGAAATGCGATCGAATTAGTACACAATCTAACATCGGATTGAAAAGGCTGATCAGATGAATGGGTCTGCGAAAGAAATCACTTTTCAAACGAAATCACGTTCAAAATACCATGCCTAACAATATGTAACATGATGTACTCTGGGAATTATCGCTTTTCGTTAAGTTAAGTAATTACCGCTTCAAGTTAAGTTTTCGTTGACAGACTCTTGGAAAATGCCTGCTGACGAGCAATATTAGTTTGCGCCTTGTATAACATATATTACGTTTACCTATATAATCTAACTATGTGTACCACCATTGACAACTATAACACCTCTAGAACATACTGACAAGGACAGATGTGGACTATAATAATTCTGTCACGTCTCTGTAGAGTTTATCGATTAATTGGCACGTTCCGCGCTTCTCTACTCCACTCTCTTCAAGTTTTCTTCCACCAACTATAAGACGAACATTTCAACTCTTTTCTTATTTCCTGTAACGATGCGCTCTGAAAGTACATTTTATGTGGAATGATTAAAAAAGTTCACCTCGTTCTATTCGATGGTCAACTGTGAAATACAGAAGGAGAGAGTGAGTGAGTGAGTGAGACAGAGACAGAGAGAGAGAGAGAGAGAGAAAGAGAGAACTTAATCCTATGGTACTTCGCGCGTTACGCTTAAGCTTTTCTAAAAGTTAGCAGTTATTTTAATATTCATGAAGACACATCCTGGACAACAACGGAGAGTAGTATTTGCGTCACAGAATTATGATCTACATTGGGGTGCCTCGTATCCGAACACACGGTTGCGCTATGCAGCTATTAAAAAATCATCCGGCTAATCCCACGCGCGCTTTCGTTACCGTATGCAAAGCAGCTTTTGTTACTTATTTATACCTGATTGCACTTCGCGTCAAGTAATAATGACTTTCATCGCTTCTCCCTTCTAAGCTGTAAATGCTCGCAGCATTAATTTCTTCGGTCTGGAAACACGCATTTTAATGCACGATGCGTGCATCACGTAATTGTCGATTTTTCTTTCCTTTTATTTATTAAATCTTTTAAATAGGTAGATATGAAAGAAAGGTTTTCTAAGGAAGGGAAAATACTTTATATAACAAAGTATTCTTTGTTATATAATTACATCGTATATGTTAGGAAATAGGAAACTTTGGAAATTTGCTTTCTATCGCTAAGATCTGCATTTAAAGGTTCGTTAGATCTGAAATCTAGAATAAGAGTCCGTATACTTGAAGTAATCGAAAAGGACGTGTATAACGATAATTTAACAATTATAGGTGTCGCAAGTTGTTGATTTAGAAATTAGATGTGAAAACTACTGTGGCTAATACTAAGCCTGTTTAATATTATTTCTTCGCTTACGATCGATAGGATGTGTATTGTAAAAAGATAATTGTATGAGATTTGATTATAGTACAAAATAGATAATTTAGTTGGAATTATATTCAGATGGTTGTTATCAATATACTAAAGCTTTTGTGATCAAGTAGGTACTTTAGAATTTCTGTTCTATGTATAGGTACAATTAGATGCTGTATCCAATATACTAATGATTAACGGTTATTGCTATCTAATGGTAACGGTATATCTGGTACAATTAATATTCACCTGTAGTCGTAGTTGGTATAATCATACTTGTATTGGAATCTGATATAACCATTGATAGTAATTCTATTAATTATTGAATTTATCGCGTGTCAAATTAACAGTTGCCAAAGAAGTTCGAAATTAGTTTCAATACTCTTCAATATTGTTCTAAATTAATTGTTATTTCGACGAATTATTTTTCTATGAAATATTTTCTGGATATATACCATATTTTGTCCTATAAATTGCTTTTTGCGTTCCATAAATTGGTTTCGTGATATAATTATAACGGTAGATGTGCTTCGCATACATGTTCGCTAAAATACATGAAAATTTATAAAGGAACCGTACATGTAGCTTGAATAAAGCAGAGCGTGTTCATGCAGAAGAACGATGAAGTAAAATTTGAAATGTAGTATTTGTTTCAGAAATAGGAAAAGCTTTCGTATATATCGTAGAATAGCTTTCCAAGAGCAGTTAAGGCACCGCCAGAGAAACGTACTCTATCGAGTAAAAAATATCTCTTCTCTCTTTTATCTCCGTTTTACTTCTTTAAGGATGCAATATCTTTAAAGCTGCTGGATCATTTCTACAGATTTTAAAAGGACACTTATGTGTCAAATAGGAGTGTTGTAACTCAAAAGATACAGTTTTATAATTTTCATTCGAATCTAAATTCGCCCCTTTGTAAGTTGAGCAGGGCATAAGCCTGAATTACGTTTCTATGCATTTGTATGGATAACGTTTCTAAGCTGAACCCAAGTCAGAGTCTCATCCCGCATTGGAGATATTGTAAGAGTCCGTAACACACATTTTACCCCTTTCTATACCCTTAGAGGTTGAATTTAAAAAAAATCCTTTCTTCGTGGGTGCTTACGTCATGGAAGCAATTTACTGCCCGAATTTCATGTTTGCTCAGAAGATTAGGCTGCGCGTTGACAAGAGTCAATCAAGAAATTCGTTACCAGATAGGTGACCAAACGAATTCGTGCAGTCTCTGAGAATAATAATTTCAGTACGTATAGATATTTTTTTACAACAAGTTTTAGACATTAAAATAATTGTCCTCGCAATTTATAATTCTTTTTCGACGGGAATCAAGTTTGTAAATTCCGCTTCCGCAATGTGTTCTAGCCCCAGATACAAAAAATTACTAATTTCCGTTTGAATCTCTGCTTTAGTGTTAATCGTATATGCTATTATCGTGCCAAGAAAAAATGATAATCACCGAGAGAAATGTCAGGATAGTATGAAAAATGAAGTAGTGTTTCCTATTATAAAGCACAAATTTTCTCAGAGGTACATTTTGTAATATGAAATCTTGCGTTATTTTGCAAGAACAAGAAATATATAGATGAATATCAGACTTCAGCGGTAATATAAATATTTGACCGTAAAGAAAGCAATTTATTTCTTTAGAATATACTTGTGAAAAATACATAGAACAAGAATGATAGTGCTGAAAGAAACCAATGGCGCTTAAATATGTTAATACCATAATGGGGGCTACTTTCAACGAACCATTCTTTTTCACAGCGACAGGCGAATGGCGTATGGAGAACACAGACTTTCGTTGTTGCTCCTGTAAAGTAAGATTACTGTTTGACCCACTTCGGTATAATTACATTCTTGCATTTTCATGCATTCATTGTGCTCTACCGACGAACGTGTACTGTGTCAGTGACTCTTAAAAACTAAAAAGGATATTTATTCCCATATATTATGAGCAAAACGTTCTCCCAACCATCGTTGAAATTGATAGCAGTCTTCTTAACGTCGATAAATATCCAACGAATCGTGAAATCGTTGGGTTTTAATTCGTTGATGAATTGACGATCATGTCATACACAATAAGGGCGCTAGCGAACTACAAGAGCACAATAATAATAAAGCGTAATATTAACATATATTTATATAGATTCATAAAATATTTAACGTTTACCGTACAAAGTACACAGAGATGATTGTAAATTGCACGGACAAAACAATGCGTTTGTCACAATCGGCTCCCCGTGGCTCAGTGTCCTTTTTTACCGCACCACCTTCACTCGGCGTGCAAATATTTCAATATAATTGTTCTTTATCTTGTTTAATTTCGTTTATCATAATAAAACGTGAAGTATTTTCCACGCGAAATTTCATATCGTTGTTATTTGAAGGACGTGAAATATGAATTTTCCTTCCTATACAGCAAATATTCGCCATAATCTCTCCTGAGCTTCGAATTCCGTGGCATTGTCGTAAATTCGGTTCCCGTAACGTTCAGGCGAGATATCAATTGCCATTTCTGACCTTCGATACATGTTGCGTATAGCGTTACATACGGGGTCGAGCATCGCATGGAGATTTACGAGTGCCATACGAACGATCAGCTTGGAAATGCCGGAAAAGCCTCTGGGTATTTACCATCTCCTCTTAAACATACAGCTGCTACTCTATGCATAGCGGTTAAAAGGGCTGTGTCCTTTATCTTTTGCCAACGGAGAGCAAAGGTCGTGGTTACAGGTTTAGATGGCGACAATAAACTGGTCGATATGTCACGCGTATATATGTATCTCGTTTTACATTGTTTGCTCGTGTATCTGTGAACGTGTTCAACATCGGCGAGATGTCTACCAGCGGACCATTTGAAGTTTGATAATTGAATTTAACACGTTTCGTGCTCAAAGGAAAGCCAACGTTTTGGGAGAAGTTTCAACTGGAATAAGGAAATTATGTTCGAGGCGTTAATGTAATATTTCATTAGCAATGTTATTCTATCAATGTTTTACCTGATTAAATTCGATTTTTTAACGTTACAGGCTAATATATCATAGCTGAAATATTTTCATCTAAACTTTTCATTTTACATATTATTTATTATAATTCAATTATTATATCGTACATAGTTCCAGTACGATTTAATACTTGATTATATTCTGCCTTGTTAATATCCGGTATGTTTTAAAGTATTAATAATTAAAGTCGTATGTTTTCCTCGAAATACGTTCTTCTTCTTATACACGAATTTATTAACTATAAATTTCATTATACTTTACCACTTGAAAATTCTTCAATTATTATGCTCCCTTTTTTCACTTTATCTTTTATGTCGATTGTTGTTTAAATATCTCAAATATTATTATTATTACTTTGTACTCTTCTATAACATTACTCATATCGTTAAGTAAGACCACGTGAATACAAACGAATATTTCACATCCCTTATGACAAAACATTCCCGGAGTAATCTCCCTGCGTTTCAACAATTTCCATCCTCGTTACATCACGTTTCTCGACAATTAATTAGCGTGAGAAATCCAATATGCGTGAGAAATTTTGTCAAGTCTAACAAAAGTAAATCGTCTTATAAAACGGTTGAAAAGCGGTTACACGAAATGCCGTCATTGTTCCTCTCGATAAAGGAGCAAGAAAAAACCGAGAAAGATTAACTCAGCCTCTATTACACGGCGAAACTTGCAGCAATAATGGCGATCTAGTTTCGCCGCGGCCGATTCTGTCCGATGAGCTAATTAAATGCAATCGTTTAATTCTAATTGTTCATCGTTGCTCCGATGGAGAAAGCCAAGGTATGCGAAGCCCGCTAATGACGAACGTTTTACTTATTAAACGTTGGCTGGTGAATAGCGCCACCAATTATGATACCAAACGTTCATTTCGTCGTTCATTGGTCCGTTACCATTCTCGAAATCAAACGGCTGGATACATTGTAATCGACATAGGCGCACACGCGTTCGAAGGAAACGCGTTTAAACAGTAACGTACCATTTGCATTTTGAAAACGATGTATATTGCGTTCAAAGCATGCCTGGAAGGTTATTTTCAGGAATATAAGATTCGCCGTTACACTGCATCAGAAAATGGTCAACGTTTAGCCGGATGGTATTAATTAATGGGCGGTGTAACGATATAACGCGATCAAGCGACCCAATTTCCGGCGAAAAATCAATAACGCCAGAGCTCAACGGCGGTTTCGACGTTGTCACGCGAGTTCGTCGCGTGCGCGACCGCGTTTATGCTTTTTCGAAATAATTTCGCCACCTCAAAGCGAGTCATCATCCCTTGAGCGGTCGCTAACGAAGATTTAATTGCTTTTACGGCTGCAAGGTGGACGAGCTGTAGCGTATTTTTTTTCTCCCGTTCCTTCTCCTCGTTGTTTTTGTTGCGTTGTTTGGTTTTTTGTCCGTCTTTTCTTTCTTTTTTTCATTTTGTCTTTCTTTTTTTTTTTTTTTTTTTTAATGCCGCGACGAATTAAATTCCTCTGAAAATTTATACCGCCGACTCCCTTTGATACGTTGTTCCGAGCGACGAGCGCGTAATTTTCGCGGGGCGAATATTTCGTCCGCGCGATATTAGCAGCGGTTTCGCACGCCAGTCATCGTCCATACCTCGTAACGCGTTGTTGTTTTTTTGGGAGAGGTCACGGAATTCAGCTTGTGTATTCGATGAATTTTTTCATAAATTTCGCACTCCCTTCCGTTGTCATGCTTTTAATATCAAATGCTTGATAGATTGAAGCAATTCGCTTACGTTTTCCAATTGCGCTAGAAAAACGGGGGAATATTGAGAGTTTCAGCTGGTCTTAATTTGACGGATTATACATGTAAAAGCTATATTTCTCTCTGTCTCTTTCATTTTTAGTAGAAACGTGATTAATAGAAGAATAAACGCGAATATATAGAGAAAAATCCTTTTCGATCATTATTTATCTTAGTTAGGAACAAAAGGGTTAAGCTTTACAATCTCAAGTATCAACCGCCATGGATTCGGGCTCGTTAATTCCCGTTTCCACTTGGCAGACAAAACAGCAGCTTGCCATTCCCTCTAAATGGAACAAGAGAACAAAAACCGAATAAAGGTAACGGGGGATAAAGACACCGACCGAGACGGCTCGTGTTCTAATAGTATCGCGTGAAAAATGTCGCTTGGTGGCCTTATTACGCGGCCGCTACGAGCGAAAGTAAGCGGTTAAATAAATTATGTTCGCCAAGTTGCTCGCGAGGACAAACGCGAGTAACACGGAACAAGATTACAGGAGACAGTGTGGAATCGACCGTGGAATTAGTTTCGTTGTCCGGTTACAATCGTAGGTTTTATGTTCTCGCGGAAACGCGTCTGTGCTGACTGGCGTTACGTGACCGAAATTTCCAATATGTTCGTTCATAAATTTTCTCACGATTACTCAGCGAAATCCCTCCGTGAATACTTCCTGAAATATGATTATTAAATAAAAAGAAAAATCAATGATACGAGTGCACGCGTGATATAACCTAATTTTGCCGCGATATCCAACCTGTTAACACTTTCGTTGCTATTGTTGCGTATGCTGCGTTTCATAAATTGTTTCGATAATGGTCCTCACTCAAATACTTTAGTATTGCGTTATAGCGCAGTGACGTTATTTGGTTTCCTTAATCAGCGGTTTTTTTTACTGATTTCTTTAAATAATAATTAACGAGGCTAGATATAATAATATTTTTTGGCTAAATAGTAGTGTATTGTTTGTAGAGAGAAAAAATTAACATTTAGCAGCACTTGATAATGTCCATGTGCTTGTGAGAAATTTAAGATTGTACAAATGTACGGAATATACATTGTATGAACAAAATATGTAAAATAAGTACTCGTTATTATTGTTATTGTATTTAATATCCATTTCTTGGTTGTGTTAATAAAAATATTAATTCACATAAGTATACACAGCTTGATAAGCCACGATAAGCTGTCATAGCTTGAATATTAAAAGTTTATATTATTTCGAAAGTCCGAAATAAATTTCAGGAACCTGTGTGTTTTATCCGACAGGCAAAATACTCATATGTTTGGCAATTGTACCAATATAAATGAATTGGGATTGAAACGAATTTGATTTAATAAGATTTAATAAGATTTAATCCGAGGCAATTATTTTATAATGATAAAAATTATAAAACAAGAAAGGGTGAAAAATATTCGTTTCCAATTTTATTTTCTTCCATTACATCCACTTCTAACAAGAAAGTAATTGATTTCTCTATTAAATAATACTAATACTAATGAAAACAAGATGACAAGTCAATTACGATATTTCCTTCGCTTTAATTCTGTTTTGAAAATTTCTTACTGCCAGAGAAATATGTCAAAACGTTTCCTTTAGAAAGACAGGAAGAAGGATGGGGCGCTGTAGTACAGAGATTGTGGAAGAACAACTTCAAAATTTCTACCTCGTACAAATACATTCCAGTTTTTGAGTTTGATTAAGTTTAAGTTACATTATATAGTTTGTTAGCTGAGTTGGAAAGCGTAGATACCGCGAACGGGCCAGCATACGAACTGAAACAAAAATATCCGGCCAGGAGTTGTAAAACAGAAAACATGTACACGTGTACTATGTTCCTGACGCTTGACTGATTGAGAGTAGTTAAAATTTCAACTCAACTTCCACCGCATCGAGTCACGTTTCCCGTATGTATGTAATAATTATTTGTTGAAAGCTTGGAAACATATTTTTTGTTGTTTCTATGGCATGCGTCGTTAATCAGATTGTATCCTCCTGTTCAGTAAATAAAAATGAAAGTACGCAAAGTTATATTACAAGCAAAATGATAAAATGCTTTTTTACCACGCTTTATATTTATTTATTTCGCTTTCATATACAGGATGTTCACGCTATCAATTCCAAATATTTTTCAGAAGTTTATTCTATTTTTTAGACGCGATACAATGAATCGGTTTTTAAATTTGCCATGATTTTTATATAATGAAAACATCGTAAATATTGTAAAATATTGGTAATCACGAAATCCTTGTTACATTATTATTATTTGTCAATAGCCACGACAGATTTTTTAAATCTATTCAGTTCGTCGCATTACATATAAAATATAAAGAAACTTTGCCCTTTTGTGTTCCTCCTATAAATTTAGCATTAATGGGAAAAAACGTTTGCAACTAACCTCGTAGACACTGTGCATAGACGTTAAGCGCTTTTACGTTTGCCTTTTCGCTAAATTGCTTCCATGAAGCGTAACCGAATTCCTCTTGCAACGTTAAGGAGAAAGAAGAGACAAGGTTGCACGGAAGGAAACGAACTTCACCCGCAAAGCTCGAAAGTTTTTTTCCACCATACGGTGGATGGAACATGCCTCTCGTTTCGTATCATTGAAATTAATTCGGTATTTGAATCTGTACAAACGTGACAGACAGGTGAAGTCGGCATCAAATATCATTTCGTTGTTCAAACGAAGTGCTTCGCCGATCCAATAAAAATAACTTGGTCGCGCATGGAAAAGCTTTTAGCACGAAGAGCTTTTTGCTTCCACAATGTGATATAGATTTCTTTGTGCCGTGGTCAGCCGCTGTGATTCGTCTAGAAGCCGGGGCATAAAACTTTTCACGTTGAACTTCGTTCGAAACTACGCGCCTTTGTACGCCCTTTCCACGGAGAGGAACCTGCCCTGACACCGGAAACAATCTTTTTCGTGTCTTTCTGTTAATTCGATGTTTTTTGAACTCGACCGAACTAAATTTTGAAGAGAAAGATTGAAATATTCTCGTTCGATATCGCCAGTGATAAAATATGAACAGAGCGAGCAGAAGAAATTGACAATTTTAATGATTATTAATTTCCTGAGAAATTTAATTCTTGAGTGCAGACTTTGGTTTGGAATTTAGGAACTTTGCATGTAACAGTATTGTATCGCTACGTATAAGCTTTGAAGCCGGAGGCCAGGCTTAATTTATGGCCAGGTTAACGTTAGGTCTTCGAGAGGCTCTAATGTGAAAAGCTTCTGCAAGCTTTGCAGTCCTGTGGGATGCATATGTTTTGAAGCAACATAGTTCGCATGAGTTAGTACGTCATAAATCACTGTAACGTGCATGTAAGTAATAGAAATTCTGTTGAATCTTAGTTTATGTTCTTTCCACCAGAAATTAGTAATTCGTATGACAGGTCAACTCGTCATTTCTAGATAGCAAATCGACGATAGCGCTCTGTGTCTTATGCACTTTTTATAATTACTAATCTACGAACTAGTTAGAAAATTTCTTTATTAATATTCAAACTATAAGACCAGAAAAGGATTATTCTACCTGTAAACCAGACATAATTTCATCCTGTGTCAATTTTATCCTCTATATACACTATATAATAAAGGAAAATAACTCGACTAACAATAAGTATAGAACATCCTCTCCGAGAGGAGAATCCTATCGGTAGGTACATGGAAACGTTAATAACCTTCGACTCAGACACCGACCAATAACTTATCGGATTTGGCCGACGCGCCGTCGACTACACGGGCTTACCCTTTTGAGTCTGCGTGGCACGTCAAAGTCGACATAATTTCATTGGATCGGAGAAAACTGCGGAAACACTCGACAGGGAATCAGAGAGAAACAGAGGGAGAAAGGGAGAGAAACTGGAAACTCGGTTATAGGAGAAGGTTTTCACTTAGTAAATTGAACTCCGGAAAGTTATAGTCTCTAAAGCCGCTACTCCAGGACACTGGGAAGACTGTTTCGCAAGCGCAATAGGACACACTTCGTACCCGGTCGCACACATACGCCGAAGTGCCAACAAACACCGGAGTCCAGAGAGGAAGAGGATAGGGAAGGCGTTTCACGAGAATGTCCAAATCATTTTATATCCGGCAACGGAATCGCATGATGATGCGCGCTTTTGAATCTGGGATCAAAAGTATTTCGTTACGAGATGGGACTGCATAATTCATTGTCTGAATGTTTCATCAGCCAGATTATTCTTACTGCTCGCCACAATGTGGTCGTGTGTACGTTCGTTGCATCCCGCAAATCATTAATTATTCATTTAACTGCGAGAATTTTTTATGAATCCGTCCTCTTACATCAATTTTACGTTCCTCGTTTCTCTTATCGGCTATTTCAGATCACGATTCAACCACCGTTCATTTCTTTAACGATATCTTCTCGATATGAAAAATGTATGCATTGGCAGGCCTGTTAGCTCTGAGAATATGTACACTCCACGAATTCATACTATTTTGAACGCTAAATAAATATACCTCTGACCATCGAGCAATTTCTAAGAACGATACTGATTGTATTAAAGTTTCCAAACATTCAATAAGTCCCTCACGATCCTGTTTCACTATACTTATACTGAAACGGAGGAATATTTCTAATAACTAAAAAAGAATAATCTACATTTAATAGATATCGCCGCAAAAGATAACATTTATAGTAAATTTAGGTCACAATCGTGTAAGGGAAGATACATCAGCTCGTCGTCTGCCGCATGTTCAATTCAGTTTTCAGGGTTGAAACAAACGACGATATAAGTCTTCCGCTGTGATACGATACGGTTCATTGATAACGGCAGATATACCGTGAATTTTTCAAAAGAACACTAGCTGAATGATGCCCAGCAGCTTTACCGCCAGCTCTTTATACCCTTGTCCGTGACATCCTTGCGCGACTGACATTCCCCAAATGAAATTTAAGCGAATAGACGCTTATTTCATTACGCGGCCACACGTTGAATCGTAACGCGTGCATCTCACCGACGAGCCGGATGGACAAAGAAAATAATTTCGCTCTCACATTTAACCGTCACAGCGAAATTTTAGGTCAAAGCATTGTAAAGTTGAGGAAAAAAAAGTTGTTAGAACTGTCACATGGTTTTCGTCAGTGATAATTTTTCTTTATTGCGCGTGCTACATAATTGATTAGAAGAAACTTTATGGGAATAATGCAGTGTCTTGTATCCATATTTTGTTGGAAACTAGATATAACAAAATAAATCTGTAAATCAAAATTTTCGTAGCAAATATACTCGTATACAACTATATATATCACTAGATTATGAATTTTTAGATATTTATGAGAAATTTTAATTGTAGGAAAATGTCTAAAAGGAACGTAATATGCAAAAATATATAAAATATCCAAAATCAAGTTCTCGTTCCAATATTTAAAGTAGAAAATTTATCTTTATTAGATTTCCATTGCTTTGCACGTAAAAACATTACATATTTTTCTATTAATTTTCTATTTCTGTTGTTTTTACGATCGTCAATATCTGAAAAAAGTTGCTTGTAATTTACAAGAATGTTTTTAAAAACTGATAAGTATTTTCAGTCGTACGATGCACCAATGTTCTGCTGTAATTTTATTCGCCAATCAATTCCGATCTCAATTAATATTTTTTTTCTTTTCTAGACTCGTAGGTTAAAATCTTACGAACTGTGAGCATGAATCTTTTTAAAATCATATCCATACAGAAAGCTTTGATTTTTTGCGTTCTCGTGTCTTGCTGTTAGATATCACAACGTCGAGTGCATACACTGGGACCGTGGGGAATTTTTTCTGCTCCGGTCGTTCGCTAATGGTCGTCCATTTACCATGAACTGACTACCATGTTTGATAGAGGAAAAGAATGATTTCCGCGGCAACAACATGCTGCTTAAAAAACGTGGTCATAAGTGCGCATTTCCTCGAGAAGTGCTTGAGGGACGATTGATCGCCACTGCTTGAAAGAAGCACGCTCGGACTTACTTAAAACGAATTTATTCGTTCCGCTTTTTAATCACGCCGATAAATTTCCCTCGACATTCAACCAGAACTCTCGATTCGTCGCGGAACGAATAACTCGCATAATTTAACCTTCGCTTTTTAGTCAATTTTAGTCGGAAATGGAGCAAGAAGAGAGTGAGGATTTCAATACTGTAACCCAATGGTTTCTGACACAAACATAAGAACGAGTGATGATTATCTTTGACTTTAGGATTTTTAGTTTACTGTGGTGTAGAATGTACGAAAAGTATTTGCACAGCATACAGTATCAATTAATTATACCCAAGTATATCATACTTCGTTTCATTTGATAGTATTTTCAAATGATTTTAAAGATTTGGTACTATGAAATGTAGATACGTAATAAAGAAACGCTTCGTTAGAAAATAAGGATATGTGCAAATACTTTTTGTAGACACTATATATATGTAAAGAATTGAAATATTTTCTAATGGAAGATGTTAGAACTTGTAACTTAGAGCTTTTTAAAACCTGCTTCTTTCGTTTCGATAGCCTGTAGGTGTATATTATAGCATTATAAGATGCGCATTCTAACAATTTACGGAGATTAGCAATTAATTTCGACTACCTGAAAAATAATTTAGTAATAAAATTTGCAAAAGAATCTGTGCTTTTGCAAAAATTTTCATTGCTGTAAAGTAGCAATTAGTTAAGTTAATTTTGCAAACAAATATATTAGAAACTTAGGGGAAAGGTCCTAACAGTACCAATAAAATACGATACTGGTTCTTAAATATTTTTAGTGATAATCAATAATAATTTTAGAAGTTTTCGTTGCAGCGAAAGAAATCAATTTTTCTAGACCAGTTCTGTCGTGAGAATATCTTTCAACTGAATTCGAAAATAGATTTACATATATCGGAAAATATTTTCATAAATGCTGGTGAAAGGTTAAATATCTACACTGAATAATTTAGCTCTTATGAAAGCTTTCGGAGGTTTTTATAAATAATAAATCACAATACACTGAATAATACCAAACACTTTATTTTTATCGTATCTGGAAATGGTAATCCATCAATTCTGTTACTTGAATCCACCAATTTCCCAAGAAACGCTCGCAGTTTCGACGAAAATGTAGTTTCCTAGCTTCGAAATAATTCGCCAAAGTAATTTCTACTATTAACGAAAATCGAAATCTTCTTGAAATCATCCATCAGCAAAACTTCCCGATTAGTTGAAAATATACATTCGCTTAATCGTTAAATATGAAATACGTATTCGACTCGCGTATCAATTTACATGTTTTGAAATCATCGACAAGCAGCTCACGGTAATATCTTTCACTCTGTCAGGATCGAGTAATTTCAGAGATAATAACTCTGACAAGCATTGGTCCGTGAAGGGGGAAGCCGCGATGCATTTATCTCAAAATTGGATTGATTATAAGTTTGTCGTGGAGCAACCTTCGGTTCAGCCGTTACAGGACTCCAATACGGCCAGAAACTGGTTATTTCGAGGCTCATAGAACACGAGCACGGAGAAGGAGGGAATATGTTACGAGGCCAACTTTATCGTCGACATGTACCACTGTGTGCTACTATGTTATATCGCTGCTCGAAAGCTGCTCATAACCGAGCTAGCAATGTTTTTATGGATATCCACTTCTTTCGCCTTGTTTCCCCCTTCCTCTTTTATATTATTCGTTTTTCTATATATATAGTTATAATTAAAATTAAAGAAATTATAGCATTAATATTAATATTTTAGCTGAAATAACTTCCGCCAGCAGTAAACGTTATAAATAAACAAAATTTTATTTTCATTGCCTGTTACCATTATCGATAATGGTGAGATTTTCTTGTAAGAAAAAGTTCTTGTCGCAGAACTTAACTTTTTTGTTAAATTCCTTTTCAATTTACAGTTTAAAGCTGATGTTTAAATCAGTTCCCGGAATCGCAATTAGTTTGTCGGTGCATCGCCGTTAATTTGTTGAAATCTGTGCAGAAAGAACTTAAGATGGAATCGATCGAATTTTCTTTCACGTTCTGTATAAATGAACTGAGAAAATAACACAGCTGAAGATCGATTAAATGTGTATGGTAGACGTGGAATGAGATCTGTCTAAATGAAAAGGAATTTAGTTCAAAGGATGATATTTCAGATAATTTGAAATACGCGGAATAGCATCAGATGTTATGATTACACCTTTCTTGTTTCAAATTAATGTAGCTTACGTTACCACTAATTATTTTGCTCTATGTTTTCAATTCATTTGGTTATGCTTCCACCGAATTTTCCGTGGATTGATATTCAGAAATTATTTATATCTCCTTCCATTGTTACCGAATTAATTAATTCATATTATAATTACACTATTCATGCGTTCGAAAATGCAAGTGTAAAAATGTGACAAGAAGTATGAAAAAATATGTAACGATTTTGGATTAAATTTATGACGCATGTGTAATAATCTTTAGTGAGAAATTATAAAATCGATCAAACATTGTTATAGTTTCCTCGCGGTAAAAATATTTCAACGAATGAATAAATCGATAGAAAACGGTGGATTCGATCGCAGAAAATTTCGATGTTTTATTTCATTTGCTATGAAGCGTAGGTCCAGAACGGGGGTACAAGAGTTGAGAAAAAAGAAAAGAATGAAAAAGAATGATGACATAGTTATACCGAACCAATGATTCTAACAGTGATCAAACAAAATTTCGCTTTACTCGCCTGTCTTACTCGTGCAATCCGATTACTTCCGGTTTTAACTTTGATGATCGACGGAAGAAAAGAAACTTTACGGTCCATCCAATTCGCAAGTTCTCTTTCGAAATGCAGGTTCGAATGTATCGCGTTTAACAAATTGAACCGAATCGAAGATATTCCAACGAGAATCTGTTCTCCGCGAAATCTACTATGAATACGAATTGCAGGCTACTCGGGCGAGAAGAATCGGAGGAATCAGAGATCCACGACTTTTGAACTTTTGCGTGTTCTGACTTTCATCGATACCTTCTTTTTCACGAATATTTGATGCGTAAAGGAACACCCGATACGGGTAGTTTCGCTAAGAAGTTTCTTTATTACTTCTTTTGAAAAAATACCACAATCACTTCGAGCAACCTAGTGTTTTGTTTAATAATTATAAATTGTATCTATTTTAATAAAAGTAACTATATTTCTCGAACACAAGCACATTGCAATCTACGAGATGAAATTCTTACGACACTCGACGACTCGACATCCTACACGTTTCATTTGCATCGTCGTATCTTTCAACATTCGATCACAATTATTAATTCCTTTAACCGGTCATCATTCAATCGTCGTTTCTGTAAGTTGGACCCGCGTCATTGTAGACGGGGGAAGCGAAGGTAACTAATCGAGATCATTGGATACCGTGTCAGGTCGATAATTAAACGATGACTGGTTTGTTTATGAAGCTGGTCTGGTGATGTATCGCTCGGCCACGTCCGGCCAGAGATTATCGATGACGAAGGAAGATCGATCTTCTTCTCTTATCTTCTCTTTTCACTTTCTCTCCTTCCGTTGTCTTCTCTTTCCTTTATTTTTTAGTTCTACTTGATAGATGAGCTTAGGCTAGGATAAATGAGCCGTGACACGGTTAAGAGATATCGTGATGTAACGAAGCGATATTCGGGACATCGTAAACTTGTCAATTTTCACGTTGCACCAAGATTATCTACTCGAGTAAATACGGGGTGTCTTAAAAATTAAGTTGTCTTATACTCGGATTAGGTGCTCTCTTTATACGAGGCGATGCATTCATTTGTCACTTTATAGTTGTGGAATAGGCACGTGAAAGAATAATCGCACAGCGTCACACGATCAAAGAACGGACGATTGTTGTTGAAACATACGTTGAAACATACAAGTGACTCACGGAAATATTTCAACACTAACTATACAAAATTTATACGTATATATTGTATGTGTTTATAGAAAATTTATAGGTATATATTGTAATTTATTGTATGTGTTGTGTAAAACATTTTGAAATTTTATTGGCTATAATCAGACATGGTAAAATTGAATACCAATCTGAGAATGTATATACAAGTTAGAAAATATTTAACGCATACGTATGTTTAGTAAAAAATTAGTATGTCGTATATGCTCTCGATGTTCGATAAATAGTACGTACAAAGAAATCAAATATTTTTTATTCATCTTACAAGTTATTTACAAAGAAACAAAGGGATTCATTGGGAAGCTCTGTGGAAAACGGCAAAAGTAATTCCGTGTTTCTTTCTTTATGGAGATTACGGCGGCTTGGGAATCCATGTACTTTCACGTCGTTGAGAATGCATCTTGTAGATATAGACCATTACAGGAAAGAAGGTTTCGCAACGCGAGAAAGAGGATTAAGGACTTATCCGCTTTGAAGAAGAAATGCTGAAAACGTTGCTACTTGTAATTTGATTGAATTTTATATCTTGTATACGGTATATGCATTGCACGTTGATTACAAAGTCGGTTCAAGTTTATTACATTCATAATATGCATCGATGAAATTGCTGACTGTTCACGATAAATTGAGATTTATATTCAACGATGAAGTACGAATGACCATGAATTTATTTAATCGTGTGTCGGATTTAAATACGTGTAATGATAATTGACTCGGATCGAGGAAGATTACTTGTAGCGTATTATCTCTTTCAATATCGTCCCATTCGTATATATATATGTGAAACATTTGTTATCGTGTCGTAATTACAGGAAATAATGACATGGCTGTTTTAATTAAGTTCTGTTACTACTTCTCATGAATATAATAAAAAAGAAGAGAGGGAGGAAAAACGTTAGAACAAGATCTATTGTACATCCAGTTGTTTCGTGGATTTCACGATTTAAACGGGAACAAACTGCGCCGGTGCTAGCGAATCCAAGGAATTAGTTTGACGGACAGCGGCGGGCAAATCACTCGCGGCTGGCGAAAGTGCGTACAGGACGTCGACTGGACATCGTTAATCGCGACGAAGGATCGACGTCGGCCGTTAATCATCTGTTCGACCGACGACCTTTGCCAGCAACGTGGCTACCGTCTCCTAACCGAGGCTATTCGTCTCTTTATCCATTAGTACGCGTCCTGGTGGTTGACCAGTCACGTTTACCTTGTCTCGACCGCGAACGCCAATTTGTAACGATACCAACCCCTGAAATCGCTATTTAGCCTCGCCAGATTTTTACCAAAGGACTCGTATTCTCCTGTATATGTGTCAGTTACACGCGTCACCGTGCCATTACCTTGCATGTCGCTTTATTAACTTGGTTAGTTCCTTTGGCAATAGCAAAGCGATGTTAAACTAGGAGACAGAGTGTGTCGAGGGTGGGACGAGAGGAAGGATGAATTAGTCGATGAATGCATCAAAATGAGGATCCGGGATGATATCGGTGATTAATTTCTCTTTGAGAATTAAGGGACGTCATTGAGCACCTTGATAATCGCGTACGTTGATTAAGTTGGTTCTATGATGACGTTAGACCTCTTACAGAAGAGTCACTAACGTTCACGATATGGACGCCTGTAATGACATCGCTGTTTATGACAATTTTTTAAAACTTTATTACTTAATCGTTTCGCTCAGATGCTTTTTAATATAGCTTTGAATAAGTTTTTTTTCAAATAGTGTTCGGCAACGGTTGCTTCAAACGAGATTTTCGTTCTATCAGATCAGAATAAAGTACTTTTTATTTCCTCTTAACGAGATGGTTCTTCGTGAAATTTTTCAAGTGACGTGACAAGTGGAAATTTCAGCAAAAAGGGCCCAACGATTAATAATTTCAACTGCGGGTATCAATTTCATTGTTTGTATTTGTAAATGACGAAATACCAAATAATATAGCGAACGATTGTACTGGAACAAAACGAGATATCCTTGTTGTTCGTGATTTTTATCGAATATTAAACGAGATGCGTTCCAACAATTTAACACGCCGATTCGCGTTTTGATCTTTGCAATTTTGTGATTACAGAAGTGCGGGCTGTGTTTCATTCGAAATCGATTATATCATATCGAAAATTGCTATCCATTCGGTGAGACCATGCGAGGGTAAAACTGGGTCGTTTGAAAATTACGGGAATGTCTCTGGAAAGGTAGGCGTCCCTCTTTCATGTCGGACATCATATGTCAAATATATTTTATCCCTTTGTGAATTCTGGTTCCCCTATATTTTTGTCCTTTTTATATTACACTGTAGTTCGATATTTTGTACCTAAAGTTTACTTACTCTGTTTTTGTAACATCGTCACAGAGATGATTGTAATAATACAATGGGAAAATATTATCTAGCCTAGTGATTACATTTTATTTACAGAATCATAGGCACGTACATCTTCTGACTTTATACCGTTATACTTGATGAAAGATATTTTCTTTCTACTTTTCTCAGATTTACGTGGGGCGTCCTCTGTTTCACTTGTCTGATCATACATGCTTCGTGCTTTGAATGTATCATATATTTGTATCACCTATTTACTTGCAGAGCGACATATTATCTGTATACTTATTTAGATAAATTATTCGTGACTGATTTTGTTTATTATACGATTGTCTCATTTTCAGTCGTACGAAGAAATCATTTACAAGTTTTCTGCCAGTACAATTAAATAAATGCATCTTATTAAAAATTCATAACTTTCTGTGTAGAAAAATGAAATTATTCTGGAGGAAAATATATGTAAGATCGTAAATCTTGGGGTAATTCAGGTGATCGATTCTGAAGTCTGAAAATTGAGTTTTATTATGAAAGTAATTAGATAAAATACAAAAATAAACAACAATTCATATCCGTCTATAACAATAAATAATAATAAATTACATAAACGAGAAATAACAAGTTCTGTACAATGTTTACCTGAAAATCGAGAATCGATTTTCAACATCCTGAGCTACCGATCTTCCTCCGTCAGTCTTCAAAATTTTAAATAATTATTCTGTGATCTTGTCTGTCTCTGATGTTGCTCTCTGTCCGTCCGTTTGGGAAAAGAGTGTTTCTCAAAAATGGCTGTCCGTAAAACATAAAAGGGTCGCTCTGTCCGTGAAACAAAGAAAATCGTGCTACCCCTAAAACAAAAAGTCCTTATCCCACGTGAACTCTACGAAGTTTACATATATTGTTAGAGATCAATTCAAACTTTACAATTCGACGAATTTTATGTTAAAAATCAGAAATTGATTTTCATCGTTTCATCATCGCAAACTAGCAAGTTAAATACCATTCTTAGTTTCTGTTATTTAGTTAAAAATTAAGAAATCATCGATATAAGGATCTCGTAAATCTTCGAGTAAAACATTAAAATGAGTGAGTAATAGTGAGGCACCAGAGGAAACAGATTTGTAGGAGACGAAGTTGCCGATTAGTTTACGACTCGATTACGTATAACTTCTTTTGCGCTTCAAGTGCAAACGTTTGATTAAATTGCAGCGCCGCGTTGCAAGAATCTAAAAATTTCAATTTCAAGAGCGCATCGTGTTTTGCAACGTTCGAGCTCCTCATGAATTTTGATGCATTTAACATGCTGATGAGCGGAAACATCTCGTTTTCATAAGATTCGTTCTATTCAAACATGGCTGTGCCGCGTTTTAAAATATTTTTATTTTGTTATTCACTCATTGACTTATGTAAGATAGTCAAAAGCGAGTTAAATTGTTCACTAGTTGCTATTTCACTGCTGTTTGAATTACGTCAACTCTCCAAAATATTTATGAAACTGACTATGATTCTAAATAAAAAAAAAGAAAAAAAACGATATAATTCTAAATAAAATATTGCGCAGTTCCACAGTAATAAAAATGAAAATGCAAACGACCAAACGCATTATACGAAGAAAATCCAAATCTGCTTAATCTGAAATGCAGGAATGTTGCAAACGTGCAGCAAGGCTCGAAACGAAAAGAAATGCAGTGATATCTTCCTTAAACAGTTTTTTGAATTTTACATACGTTGTGTTACATATATTTTACCCATGTTTCTGAATTTACATATATAAGCTTGTGGCAACATACGCAATGCAGAAATATTGCAGAAATTTTAAATTTAAACAAGGCAACTGCAATCCTACCAAGAGCTTGAGGTTATGCAATTATCCTTAAGAGAAGTATTATACTTCCTTAAGAAAAGAATACAGACACAAAAATATGTAATGTTAAGGAAAACCAACCTTAAATAAAAACATTTATTAAGACAGTTTTTTTATTAAGATACTTCTTCGAAATCATTTAATTTCTGATAATATATACGAAATTTATGTTTCACATTGATCAAGAGAAGGCTGTTTTAATGTAATAAGACACAAGACGCTACTACTATTATCATACACATGTTATACTTAAATATAGATTCTCGAGAAGCTGTTAAATTTCTATGTATAATTAAATGCGTACCTAATAATTAAATAAACACGTATTTATTAATAAAGTAAATAATTAATTCCGTATGCGGAACTACGTGTTCTCAAAAAAAAAAAAAAAAAAAAAAAAAAGGGAAAGATTGCCTATTAAAAAGTAACGACAAGAAATGTCAAACGTTACATGCGTATCAATAATCGACACACTGGTTTCACCAAGCGAATAATAGTAACCCAAACAGATGTAAAATGTAGCGTCGTAATTCACACGGAAAACCTTTTCGGATGATGTATCATTGCACAGTTTATTTCGACAGACGGTTTAAAAATAGTCGGAAACAAAGTTGATCAAAACTGCGCAATAATTTCTCTGACACCGCAATAACTCGTAGTTTCCAAGATATCGCAACTGTACCGCTTCCGAGCCAACCAAAATGCGATTTAAAATTCCTCCCCTTGTTGGAATCGAATCGTTCGTTCCCTGGTTTTATGATTTACACCCGAAACTTTTATTTTTGAGATCTCGCCACTGACACTGGCGTATCGAAGTTCGCGCAATTTCACGAATGCTTTCGCGGGAACTTGAAATCAGCTTGAGGACGAAGGAGAGAGGACGTTCGCGTGCCTGTGAAAATCGGGACGCTGTTGAAGCGAAAGTTTTATTTAAAAGAGCCCGAAGACGATGGAACGAGCTGCAATCTCCAAGCATCGTGTAAACACGGCCATAGATTTTCTTTATCTCGACGAATTTTTCCTTTTCTTTCTTTCCCTCCTCCATCAAATGACTCGTTATATTCCCCTTCTTTTCTGACGCACCCTTTTCAAATTGCCATGGGGACCTATCTTAAGGATATCTGAAAAATTCTCCCTCGCGCGTCAACCTATCAGATACAAACATCTAACTCGTGGCAAAGCTGCTCAGTCGAGATTACGTTCGTCAAAAGGTAATCCCAACGAGGAGGTCTTTTGTTAATGGAAGTTTGGGTTTGGTGTTTTCTGTATTTCGTTGTGTAGTTCAAATGAAAAAATCGGGTGGACAAGTTGTTCTCGTGATTTCTTCTTTTCATTAATGAAGACCATAAGGCAAGACTGTTATGAATGAAATTTCTTACTTTTTTTCCACAAGGAAACACTTTTAAAAGTCAGCACGTTTTTAACGAATTTTCCTTGTTTTCTCAAATCTCATTTTGTCATTTTACTCATACTGATCTTAGCTATTTTATAATTAATTTTTTTTGAACATTTAATCCATTCTCAGTTGTAAATTAATATCTCTTAAACAAATTAATACCTCTTTCCTCGTACAAATATATTCAAGCATCGCAGTATGTAAATTATGAATGCATGCAGTCGTGGCAAATATCCCCGCGAAATCTTTTAAATGAAAATTCCGGAAATCTCACTAGAAATGCGTTCAGGAGAGCGGAAGAATGACGCGGGAGAAATCGTCGTCGTATCTGATAGAAGGCTTGTTAGCCTAATTGTGTCCTCCTTCTACCCGCTCGGTCTGCTACCCTTCACGCAGATGAAGAGGCAGCAAAGAGTTTTAATTGTGATCCACCGACTCAACGCGGATACTTTGCCTGGACGTGTTCGAGCGCCGCTGCAAACAGTTTCAGGAGCCGGAGCCCATCCCCAGAAAGTAAATTAACTAATGGAAATACAATCCTGCTTTTGCCACACCGCCACCCCTTTTCCTCTTAACGATATACTTTCGCGCGAACGTTTGCTCCGATTCTCTTCAGTTTCCCTTGCTCGTGTACAGAATAACTAATTGTAAGAACAAGTTATGCCGTTATAATATAAAATGAACATAATTTATTAGTTTATACGAGAAGCGTAGTTCTACTTATATCGGAGAAGTATCGGTGTTATTTAATCGAATTATGAAATCCTGGGTATCGTGATAAATGCTTTTTTTCATACAATTAGTTGATCTTCGACGATGAGAAATAATACGCACATCATCTTTGGAAAGATCGATTTCATCGTGTCAGTTTCATTCCTGGTTACTGGAATGCGTTATCATCTAAAAAGTCGAAAACTTTCACAAGGGTTGTTTATACGCACTTACTCGTTAACGTAACAAAGTGTCACTTTAATCGATATGACTGGAAAAAGGGAAAAGAGAAGAAGAAGTTCATAGTAGCCTGCCGCGAGCGTAAACGATCGTTGGAAAGTAATTGTTGGCTTCGGGATAATCTCGTAAAGATGATTAAGAATGGTCCCGTATCGGAAATTGAATTAAACGAACGCCGTGAAATCGTGGCCGCTCTCTTCGTGGCTTTATGGATCTATCATTTTTTCCCGCAGCTTTCTTTCTTTGTTTCCCTCTCCCTCTGTCCCGCCTTGTTTCTTCCTTTCGTCCTTTTTTCTTCTCGCCGTTCACGGAAGAATTCTTTTATTCGCCACCATATCGAAAGCGTTGTGGAGGAACGCACGTTCACGCCAACCAACGAAACGAGCAACGACTGGAAATTAGCTACTAAAGAAGAAAATATACGCGTGATCCTAATGATAGGGATTGAAACGCGCTGGTTCCAGCGACGCCTCGGGAATCTAATTTGCCAGAAGGCAACGCGACCGAATTCATTGCCTCTAATTATCTCGCTTGCTTCTACCGTTCACGACTCATCGTTAATTGAAGGCTATTCATTGGAAAAACAGAGGCACACTGCAGCACTGCAGTCGGTTTCCATTGACGTTGCCCACTTGCGAATCTATTACACCAACGAATATGACAGTATAGAAGACGAATTACTATTCAAGAATATTTTTATTCCTGTTCGTATACGTCCATATGATCGTATTGGTAGCGGCGAGTCTCGATCGTTTGAAACGAAATCTTCTACGTCTATTGATTGTTCGTATTGGTTTTCCTTCGTAGCTGGCAGAATTCTTTTGATTTTTCTTTGAACTACGAGTATCGAGGTATGTGGACTTACAGGATGTTCAAAGTTAGATGGAATGGAAAAGGAAATTTTATATGAATATATATTTGTGAACTTAGTTAAATAGTTGGAAGGAGAATGTGAAAGAAATAGCGAGTTTGCTGTTGATACACTACATACAGTGATGAGTAAATCTGTGATATTTATCTGATTTATTTAGTTTTACGATGTTACAAGAAGGAAGGGAATATTTAATTTTTCTTAATTTGAAAGTAGCATTCGCTGTCTGTAACGTAATTTGATAGCACCGAAATATGGTATTTTGCAATGCATATTATATTTTATATCGAATTTATTTCAATTAAGCGTCAATTCTATCGTTAGTTAACTTTTCTCATATTATTTATATCTTATTATTTATACTTCTATTTAGGTTCGTACAATAGCCAGCTCTAATCATTTCTTTTTATTTTACTTTCCTTTCCTTCCTCTTACTTTTCTGTTGTATTTCGTTCCTCCCTTCTTTTCTCTTAATTTTCTATTCATAGAGTGTACTGACACAGTTTGATTGTTTAATTTTGAAATAAGCTTCATACGTACAGAGATAATACAGCAGCGAAGAGAAAGCTTCTGAAAAAGGAATGACCAAGTAGAACAAAGACTATGAATTTTGGTTCTTTAAAGCCATCCAGCCTGTATTTCACCGTATTGTTTGACATTTTGCCACTTTTCCATAGTCTCTTCAATTCGTTTCAATTGACATACTCGAGATATTTATGTGTAGATACACGAATGTATTATAGTAACGAGATAGAAGCCTTTTGGGCTAAGAGCTGCCAGTATAGAACGTAAAATAATGGCAAAAATGACAAAAGAGGAAGAAATAAATCATAGATATTTAGAATTTTTACGCTATATGTATAATATGTATTATATATTATTATAGTAAATTTGCATCTTGCAACCATATCAAGTGTTCTGATGCAGAATCAAGAAAGTGATAAATATCTATAATGAAACACACGATGCAATGACCTTAAATGACTAAGGTACATAACCTTCGCTGTAATTTTCATTTTAACTAGATGGAAGTCATGGTTGCTGCATTATTAATCGATTGACCCTTGAACAGTCGCGTCGTGGAATCGATCGTTGCGACCCCAAGACGTAAATCTGAAGTATTATCGGGCGTTTGTTTCGAACATTATGCCCTTCATATTTCATCAAGTATCCCCTCTGAAGGTTCTTCCAGCTTCAGGTTTTTCATATATCAGGATCTTTATCTTACCTCTAGGTCACTTTGCATTGCTTTCAGATAAACTTCTTCCTCGATGCCATCGGATTTCTGAAGTTCCTTACGCGTATATCCGTTTTATCGTGGTGCAAAGGTCGATGGGATCGAAATAACGAGCAAAAATACTGCGAAAACCGCGGTCTAACCCTGTGGCTGTTTGAGTAGCAGATATCGATATGATTTTTATAAGAAAGAGTGGTATTTGAGACTGTTATTATATTTAATGGTTATATGTAAAATTATTATTATATTATTGTATTTAAATCTCTACGAATCTGAGCAGGTTTGTTAAGGAAATTGTTCTATTATGAATATTTCGTTGTTGATAAAATAAGAATATATAATTCGTGTTTATCATTAAGTAAATGAAGTATAATGTATTTATAAATTAAATTAAAAATTCTTGATTAAAAGACAGTAATAATAACTGGATTTAGTAAGTTCGACGGTTTCAATAAATTAATTTGGACACGCTTCTACAGACTTCGTTTAAAATTCCACATATAATGAATTTGCGTTAAACATTTATTTGTTATAAAAGCTTTAATTAATTATCCAATGCGACATACGCAATCTATAATGTACGTGCATCGTTAGCTCGATTATAATAGATTTAATTTGATTAATTTTTACGCAAATTAAAATACGACTCGGTTATTAAAAGATCAGGTAACATTTCTTTCATGTTAAAATTTATTTTATGATTAAAATAAAGCTTAATCGCTACTGTAACAAAAATTATTTAAATTAGTTAAACCTATCATCGCGTGACATAGATTCTACGTCATTTACTGGAAATTGGAAAATCTGAATAAATTATTATAATAACATCTAATAGGTAAAATATTTTTAGTTAATATTAATAAAAATATAAATTTACATAAATACTCTAGTTATAAAGAACCTAAATATACAAGCTGAACAAAATATACAAACGTACACTCAGATAAGCAAAAAATTCTATTTAATTATAAAGATTATCCGTTTTATATATATATTATTATTACACGTATATACACATATATAATGAATAATATAATAATACGATAGATATATAATGAATGTACATATATAAATATACGTAATATAATATATATATAAACAAAAATATTAAACAATTTTCCATTTTATATAGTTTCACAAAACCTCAGTTACTTACGTAAAAGCGAACAGCCACGGCCGACAACTTTACGACGTTTCGTTACGCTTTTGGGCAAATAGCGAGACATTTTCCAAGGATGATTTACTGTTCGTGGAGGACGCTTTTCCCCTCTATAAAATTTGTAGCGAACACAAGCGATCGCGAGCATCGGGGCTAAAAACGAATTCGCATTCGAGGCTGAACCGGAGTGTGAGGCTATTATTTATCGACGCTCGTATGCGCCATTAGTTCGGAAAATATCCGGGAACAATGATCCCTCCTCCCACCTCGCCCACATTTCGATTTTTTCTTTTTTTTTTTTTTTTTTCTCTTAATACTGCATTCGTTATTGGTGGCACGAAATCGAGAAAAAAAATGTCAGTGACGATAAACGGTGGCTCATTGTCGCATCGATGGACGCTCGTCCTATCGTGAAAACGCTTCGGTCGTTGTACTGCGAGTAACGAGCGATGTAAACGTGATTTTAATCTCTAAGGCGTTAGCTTGAAAAAGTTGATGGCACTTGTAACGATTGATGTTACAGGTTCTAACTAACGATCGGTACAAGGGAAATGTGAAAAAATGAAGGAAAGAGTAGCTTTCACGAAATTGATACGTTTACGAACTTATTTCCATTTTGTATCAAACAGATATCAAAATTATGTATTATAACATACGTTATATGTTATATCGAGGACGAACATTTACGACGAATGGAGATAAAAAGATATATGGTAGATTGTATGTTTTCCTACTTGCAAACGTTTCATTGTAAAACTTTCACGTTGCCAATGCTATTATGAAAGTTATCCGATACGCGAGATACCCACTCGACGATTAAATGTTCGATGGTTCTTTCGCGTCCATTAACGTTTCGATTAAATGCAATTTACATTCATTGCACACGGAACGCGAACAAAATTTCACTAGATTCTATCAATTTCTCCCATTTTTTTTTTTTTATACTCGGCAAAAGGTTAACAAAACAATTCGATGGATCCCGTGCTTAATTCTAATTTTTATTTGATGCGCAGGAGGCTTTTATCGATATTTACAAACTCCAGTGAAATTGACAGTTGCCCGCTGTTCTGTTTGGAATTGTCGTTTAAATAATCGAACTGCAAATTCGCATCACGCGAATTCGATATTTTCAATAACTAAACACGACCGGAATATTTACTGCGATTGTGCGTCTCAACTGTGCAAATTTCAATCGAATTTCGAATCGGAAACGTGTGAACGTAAATGTGACGTTGCCGCATTGTAATGAAAAATCGATGAACGCAAACTTTTACCATTATCTAACAATAAGTTCCAGACATTTTATTAATAGGATATGAAGTCCAGTATTAATTATAATCGTTCAGTAATTTTTTAAATTTTCGTATATTCGGTTACGCGTTTATAAAATTTATCCGTGTAAAATTGTAAATTTTATTTTGCTTTGAATTATTATTTTCGCGAAACAAAGGAGCAACTGGAACATTGTAATCGAACAACGAACGAATCAATAAAATCTCATTCGTTATTTGAATAACATCCGGTATACAAATATATAAAACTACAGTGCTATACTGTTCAACGGTATTTCGTTTTATATCTACTCAGTCGTATTGTGTAATAAACTGGTACTATCATTACCGTGATCTTCATTGTCATAAAGGAATTGGATTCATAACTCCGCGTTCCATTAAAACGCGAGTTAAACAAAGAAGTATCACAGTTTTACAAAGAAATCACAGTGTAACGAATCGCGCGTTCCCATTCCCTTTTTCCGGTCAAATTGTTTTTCCGTATTCCCTTTCATTATACAGTGAGTTTGTGTAGAGGGTCGGCGACTGTAAAAATGTCGCAGTTCTTTCATTATTTCTGACGTGTGCACTTTTTATGGTTTCACCGCAGAACGTCACGAATACGAAGGACAACGATCTCAGACTCGCTTCCCTCCCCGGCATAATCGAACTTCAGTTGTCGTTTAATTTAATTCGTACTTTATGCAGATTTCTATATTGGGTAAGAGAAGAATGAATAATTACGCGGACGAACTTAAGGCGGAGATTGTTTAATAAGTGGCGTAATATATTTTGGATATACGATAGAATGAAACTATCGAGATATGTATAATTTTATGTGCTAGTCTAGATTAGCTGCGTAGTGGCAATACTTGTATGTGAATATCAGTGTGTGGAAGTGTGTGGAAGTATGTGTGTGCGCGGCGTCTCGAAAACAAGAGAATGTAAACTGTTCAGTTGGTTAATAGTCGAGTATGGAAGAAAGTGCTGAGACGCGTGTATCGTGTGTATCGATGAATATCTTTGAAATCGTTTATCAAATAAGTATACAACTATTCTAATATAAATTATAAGTGTAAATTTAATGTTCCTATACCATTATTTCAGCTATTAGGGTCCAAAATTCTCAACAGAAACAAATGGTTTATAACAGTATAAAACAGATGGTAATAATATTACGGAAGATTGAATTTGTATAATATATAGTTTTCTATATTCGCGTGTTTTGTTTGACAGTGAAATGCGAGCGCTTCGGAAGACGAACTGATCAACCCTATTTCTGATGAATTTCATTACACGTAAGGAATCAAGATCGATATTCAATCTTCATTAAACATGTAACTAAATACTTCTGCGAGTTCATTCATCGCCAAACAATTATACGTCATCTATGATCCAACGATGCCACTCGAGGGATAATAAATAAATTAGACAACGGAACACAGGTAAAATTTCTCCGTCTCTAGTCGAGCTTCCTTAAGGTTCAAAAGGGGAAAGCAGAAGAAAGAAAGTCTGCCTCAAAACTCACGGCTGAAACTTCAGTGCGGCAAAGTATGATACAATACATTTCACAATTCAATACCTCGAACGCTTACAACAGTTCGTATCGTGGATTCAACAGTCTATGAACCCTAATAGCATTCCCTTCCGTGTCCGCCCCTTCGTCTGCAGGGGGTTACTTTCAGCGTCACGACGAGAACAGATACGTCGTTTGAATTGGCGACAACGCCGCTGGTAAAGCAATTTACTGGGCGTGATTCGATGAACGCGCATAGGTGGAGCGGCGACTGGTCATACAAGGGGAAGTGACGAAATGTGAATCAGAGAGAGAGAGAGAGAGAGAGAGAGAGAGAGAGAGAGAGAGAGAGAGTCAGATAGATAGATAGATAGATAGATAGATAGATAGATAGATATATAGATACATAGATAGATAGATAGATAGATAGATAGATAGATAGATAGATAGAGGGAGAGAGATAGAGAGAGGGAGAAAGAGAGAGAGAGAGAGAGAGAGAGAGAGTAGGGTCAAAGGTGGCCAGGTCTGGGCGTTTTTCAACCGCGAATAATGCGACAGAAATTAATTGTATCGCGACGAGAAGGCCGCACAATGGTATCGGTCGCTGAACCATTTATCACTGGCTGTAATGGATACGCTCGGTTTATCATGGCACGCGTAAAAAACGATCTTGAAAATGTCGCGCCTATCTAGACCTTCGCTCCACGCTTTTCATTCACGCTCGGACATATTCGCTACCTTTAATTGTGATATATCGTTATCGCCGCGCTTTTATACGCGCAAATTGCGCACGAATATAATATGCTCGCTAACGAGCGATTTCACGCTGTTTTTCCCCACTTTTCTGTTTTTATTCCGCGCGATGTTAATCTTGGATAAAACTGATAATAATCTCGTACGTGGCTCGGTACGTTGCGCCAGGTTTAGAATTAGTACGTGGAATAATTCGAGGAAAGTGGAAGGATAAATTGAGAAGTTGTAGTTTACTTTTAAGCGAAGATCACATGTAATCGTCTAGATTGTTTTGCTAATTGCATACGATCCGTTGAATCATTCTGTATTATGAGAAACAAGCTATCGTAACTATTTTCTTTAATGGTGTGCACGTTGTTAAAGAAAGAGCGTTACTTACAGGAACTGATCTCAAACATTAAGAAAGTGACAAATGTGAAATTGTATAAAGTTAAAGATTCTTCTTAAAATTAGAAACAAGTTAATTTTCTTTGCTATATTGAATTAGCAAAATGAAAATTTAAACTGTTGGAGACGAATAGTGTATAGTTCAGGATTAGTTTTCCTTAAGTTCCCCTTATTCGTGTGTTTATGAAATCGTAGAATATTATCTGCTGCAAAATTCTCTTCTGTATTTGTTAGGAAATAGTAAAAATACTTACAGAAGAATCGTATTATTTTGTAGAAGCAGGTATACAGCAAAGGTCATTTCATTAAAATTGCACTATCACTAAGTTCGCTTAAACATTCCATTACAGCTCTTCGTTCTGATTCTACCTTTAATTTCCTGTACACACTATTTTCCCCTAACGTACTGTTCATTTACTTGTCGTGTAAATTCACGAGTCGCACCATCATTCCTTCGAGTTCGAGTTTAGCATTCGTATATTTCGCTTAAACGATACTCGAATATAACGAGTCAAGAGTTGAGAGAGAAAAGAGAGAGAAAAATTACCTCGAAAGTTGAAAAATTTAACAAATTCGAATAATAATCTAAAATTCTGATATTCCAAAGTGTAGAAAAGAATAAAGGATCAAGAATGTACAATTTTCCGTTCTAAAAGCCATCTCCTTTGTTCACGAGGTAGCTTTGTCCTAGTAAAGTCATTCTCTTACTATTCATTAATTAATTGAATTAATTAAATTAGTTAAATTAATTGAATTAAACGAATCAAAATTAAATTATATTCATTATCTATAGTTAATCTACTTTATAAACGTATAACCAAATTTTCCATTGACTCGGTATATCCTAATCCATCAATTTTTATCTCAACTATGTTACGTTCTTTCGGTAACGAGGAACAAAGATTCTTTCAAATCTATTCGCCGAAACGTTGAATCACTGTTCGTTGCATCGAACAGAAGCATCGGTACGTTCTCCTATAACCGCAGTCCCGATGGATCGAGTAGAAATTAAACGAATATAAATAACGATAATCGGGAGCGGCCGTAGTCGCACGGAAATTGGACTGCGGGTAATCACTCTATAACAACGCCTGTCCAAATGTGATTTTCAGTCGCGACCATTGTTCAGAATTAACCCGTTTTATCGAGCGCCGTTCGATGGCACAACGGTCGAACAGATGAACTTGAGCGGAGAGAAAATGGCCTGGCTGAGAGAAAGAGAGAGCACAGGTCATGTGGTGAGTGGCTGCCGGGGATGCTGAAGGGTAGACGACACTGGCGACCGCAAATAACGTGAAATATTTGAAATAATTGTCGGCGGAAATTAATTAAAATACCACGGCCTCCGAAACGCATTAATCGTTGCACGAAACAAAAGCGACCACCTCTCATACACCCCACTTCCACCTGCCATCGTTCTGTGACAGTTTACATCTTCCATTCGCCAAGTGGAATTAAAAAGTGCGGTTGACAACGAGCCGACTCGGGCGTGGTTTGTAAATCGTCGTGTTTCTCGGTTGGACGATATTGAAACACGCTATTGCGGCTACCGGCCGGAACGAGTGGCATATATTATGCTGTGTAGAGATAATGAGGCATCCCAATCCATTGTTTTTTAATCGGGTTCTAAGGCATTTTGTGGGTAATCGCAAAAATTAATGTGACTGATTTTCATGGAATAGGTATATGCAATATGTATTATGCTAGATTTATCATTTATAGGTATATTTTCGATTAAATTATTTATTTATGTATGCTTTCCTATTTATTAAATATTTATTAATTTATCCTGGTAATAATCATTAGCTACTAATCGAATATATCGTCTACTTAGCAGTGAATTTCATTTCTGAGCTTCTATAGACCGAGATCGCGAAATAGATGCCGATCGTTGCTATCGTCCAATTATGCTCAGACGTGCGCCAAAAATAACGGAGAGAAAGTAAAGAAAAATATCGATTTCGCGTAGAATCACTGGCACGTCGAATTCGTCGAATTCTCAGGATCGAGTACAACGTAATTTAAGCACAACAAGTCAAGCGTTTAAAAACCATTGTCTCGTTGAAGAACAGTGCCAGGACCAAAATTTTCGTTCTATAGTGTACGCGTGTGAATTAACCGATTGCGATGAAAGTTAATCAACGCCGAATGCTTCCGGTTGATCGTGGATTTCGGAGCAACGGACAGACAGAAGGCAGGAAAGGCTGGCATATGGGTTCCTGGATCGCAAACAATTCGACTGCAATTAATCGAAAATACCGCGAGATTACATATGAAGCTATCGAGCGTTCCACTGTAAAGATTTTACGGTCGATCGGGGCCAATCGGCGATATATGCGCGCGTGAATTCATTACGCGTTCATTACGAGTATTTATGCAAATTTGGGGATGCCTCTAATTGAGTTCCATCGATCGGTTACTGACAAAGCTCCGTTTCTCTTCGATTTGGTTATACGAAATGCGCTTCATGTGGTCAAGGTGGTGTAAACGAAGAACCAACCAAAATGATAGAAAGAATCGTTGCAACGCGTTTACGGTCATAGAATAAGATTAATGTTAGTAACACCAAGGATTTGATTTAGTAGTCTCGTTTTGGTAATTCGATTCGTTGTGTTACACGATGATCGATTGTTTATTAAGTATTCCTATAGCTTTTGTGCTCCAGTCTGAATATACTAGATATTCTATTCTATGATCACAGACGCTAAATGTAATTGTTTTTTTAAAATAAAATTTAGAGTATTTCGTTTATGTACCATTATTTTTCACAGCGTATCATGATATGGATATAATTAGGTAATAGCTAATTTAAATCGAAAATATTGCTCTTTATATTTGATACACTGTAGAAATTTGTTTGGAAACTGACTATTTTAGAATTTTATTTGATATACGTGTTCTTTTTACGTTGTATTTTTTTATCTCCACTTATCATGGTCTATAAAACACAGCCTTTTCGGTAGAAATAGGGAAGAAATCCGAAACTGGGTCGGCTACTTTATCGCCATGAGGAAGTAGAATCGTTCTATCGCCATAAAATTCAACTTTTAGTAGAAAACTTGTAGCAAACGAAAGAAACTGTTTTAGGTAATTGACATCGTACCAATAATTGAATAACAGAGATATATAGAGTATACGGAATAAAAATGTTCAACAGAAACGGTCATTACTTTTACATATTCAGAAAGATATGAATTCCATAGACATTCACAGTATAAGCATCGTTTAACAGTAAAAATTCATTAGGTTCGGCTTTGTCAAAATCTCTCTCGAAACTACTAACTTTGCAGTAACTGATGCATATACGTATACACGATGCGTTCGTGGTTGGAAATCTTCTCCCTTCCAAACCAAAAGTTGCCCATTCGATAACTTAATCTTGGGGCTTCCCTGGTCCATGAAACCGTCGACATTTAGCAACGTTGGAATCCTTAGGGTTGCATTTCCGAGCCGAAGAGCGAGGATAACCTTTGCTCTTTGGACGAAACCCTTTGTACGGTTGCAGAGAACACGCGACCGTTGTTAGCGTCCCCATACAACACGAGTTTCACGGTGAAATGAATTTAGATTATTCCTGCCACCGGCCGGCGGAAAATACGCGGGGAAAATCAACGCGGCTATTTCCGCGCGCTGTGTAAGAGGATTGAAATTACGAATAGATTTATGTCAATATCGTTGTTCACGACGAAAAATGGATCGGATGGAAAGGAACACGGGCTTTAAAAGGAAAGAAAGGGGAATGGAATATTTCGCGGATGAATAAATTTCAGAGATTTCAAAATGATAATTGAGAATTGAAAATGAAAATTGTTGTGCACGGTTCGCCGTGGTAAATTGTTGCCAGTTTTCATGGTAACATCTTGAGAGATTGGTGTTTAGAGGAATACAATTATCAGAAGTGTCGTTGTCTGTGTAGTGAAATTTTATGTACAAACTGAGCTCGATATGACAGTCGTTTATGGTTGATGAAACTTTCCGACTATTTTATGTCGTACAATATTGTTATTTTGTTAGGATAACAGGTTTTCGACAGTAAAAACCCACTGTAGGAAAAAATATTACGTTATTAAATTTTTGTGAGAAGAATTTTGTTAAAGTAAATTTAAACTGAAAATATTTCATCATATTTTTATTTTATTTTTGAATTATCTGTAAGAGAAATATATTGTTTTGATGATAAGATCAATACACTTTTTATACATTCTTAAAAATTTGACGAACTTAAAAGAACTCGACAAATTCAATAAATCATACTTTCATACAACACGTCGCAAATCTTTCACAAATTCTCAATACAGCTTCCTTTAGAAAAATTCATAAAGGAACAAGCTGGCTAAAATAATGATGGAAAAAGACCTCCATGTGAAACTAGTCTCTTCCAAAATGAGAACAAGCTCCATTCTTACGTAAAATTCACATGTTTATCACGAATGATAAAATTTCCACGAATAAATTGACAATCCGAATGAAAATCAAGACCTTTTTATGTCAACAACGGTTCGCATTGTTTTTTGCCGTCAATAAAACTCGAAAAATGTACAGATGTTAAAATAACATGTGCTATGCAACGAACGATGTCGTCATTAGATTTCGTCGATGAAATAATAATTCTTAATAATTATTATTGACCACCATAAATCCCAAAATATGAAAAATTGTGCGTTTCTTGATAATAACAGATTTTTATCTTCGAATGCAAACAACGATCACGTTGAGAACGGACAACAGCAAAAGTACTCAACTGGTTGGTTACTTTTCATCCTGGAACGCTATCGTCCTATAATTCATTCTCATTCCGAAGTTTTGCCGAATTTACCGCGCCAAGGAACGATCCACGCTCCCTCAAAAGTTTTCCACGCTGCTGCTTGCTTCCTTCCCGACTTAAATCCGTTTCGGTTGTTCATTTTCCCTCAGGTCGCGTTATTAAGTTCCGTCAACACCGTACAAAAATGAGGCTGATCATATTGGAACGCCTCTACTTTTCAGATTACTTTATCATAACGCCTCTGCTTATCATCATTCCTTCGTTGATATTGACAGAGACAAGGGTATCTCTTCGATTATCTACGAGCTGACTTTAACGACAGTGTGTCACGGCTACTTAAAAATTATTTCATGTTATTGTACATGTTGATAATAAGATTAAAAAATGAGAATTGGAAAGTGCTTTTGTTTGGGTTCAATTTTTGTGTTAAATTTTTGCCATTATTTTTATAAGAACTACACTTTCATTTTCTCAGAGATAATCTAATAGAATTGCAACAATACAGAGATCGTACTGTTTCAAGATCGCGACGAACTCAAAATCTCGTTATCTCTAAAACAAACACAACAATATCGTATAATTGCTGTACAGCTTGAGAGAATAGCGCGTCGTTAGCAAGCTGTTCGGTCAACACAGACTATCTGTCGGCCAGCCAACCAATCTTCCCGCTAAACACTGCTAACTTTTGTCTGGCTTATTATGCAGTTTCTTTAAGCTGGCGCCACGTTTTTCCCTTCCACCCTTCATAATCTGCCATCTAGAATTTTCCACCCTCTGAACAATGTGGTTAAAACGTTTCGTTATTCAATTCAGGGGTTCGAGTGGATGAAACTGCTTTACCGTATGGAAAGTATTTTATCTCGCGTGATAAACTCGTGGTCGCGAGTTGAGAATAAAAAAGATGGAAAGGATGAGTTATCGTTGCGTCTTGGCTTCCCTTTTCGAAGCGAAAATACGCAGGATTTCTACGGGTTTTATGATAATATTTGTTAAGCCGCTTTTATCGCGAAACGCTGGAAGATCTGCTTGATGCGTTATCGATTGAGATGCCTACCAAGGATATCTTTGTCTTCGTGCCTATTCGCGTGTACCTCTCTCTTTTTTCTCATTTGTTTCACGGCAATTTACCAGGATGCCAAGCCACGTTTCCAGGACTGAGAGTGAAAGGGATAAATTGTATTCGAGAGCCTAAGTAACGAAATGTAGATTCGGAAGACATTTCTAGATTGTAGTTTTATCTTTCGTAATAAAATTGTTTCTGATTATCTGACATGAAATATACGAAGTCGCGAAGATGTCACGAATTTTTTTCTCAAAGTTTAGTTTTAGTAAGAAACAAAACTACGTAGTCAATTTGAGTACTACTTTTTACTTAAAAATTTTTAATGCTATTCCAGATACTATCTTCTTGGAAGGGGGGAATTCTTAATAATATTTCCTTTTTTTTTTACTGAAATTTCTTAACTCTTGACGTACCTATAGTGTAACACAAAATGTCAATATATATTTCATTTTCATGATTATTATCTTTCACGATGAAAAAGTTTGCATAAAAATGACTATTATATTTACTAGTATTTGACAGTAAAAGACATACTGTGTATAAGTAATTATAGCAAAAATTATTCTCCAGAGAAAATATTTCTTTACAGCACATACGTATTATTAGTGGTTGCAAGAAAAAAGAACTGGGAATTGTTATTTTATCGAGATTGCTAATTCTAATATTAAATGCTGAATAGTACGAAATTAAGGAAAGTCAAATACATGGCAAACATGTATGTACGTAAGCTCATTGGTGCAAAACTGCGTTCGTATGGATTAATTGATATTCCACTAACGATAAATATCGTAATAATACTGCGTCTAGAAGAATGAAAGAAATTCTCATAACGAACAACTGTTTGTAAAAGTTTCGCATAGAATTAAGTGAGACAAAGCTGAGTTTCTGCTACTTCTGGAACACGTCTCAAGAAACAACAGGCGAGAGTCTAAACGTAAAACTTTTTAACGCGTGTCTTTGTATTCATCCAGACAAGGTATTTCCCTTAACTTGCAAGTTGTTACGTAGTACAATGCATTTAATGTGTTACCTTTAAAAATTCATATCAATTTTGTTAAATATATTTCAAATTTCTCTTTTCTTTTATTTTTGAATTTTTGCGAGCACTAAAATTTTAATCTGGAAAAAAATGTACAGAGTTTGCACGGGTCGTAATACGTTGGCGAAAAGAACCTTTGAGAACATAAAATTACATGTAAAATGGTACAAAGACCATGAAACCAGAATAGTGCCAGTGTTTCTGAAAGGATACGCGTCAAAAGAGAAGTGAATAAACGAAATTGAAACAGGAACTTTGATTTTTTGTAGTTTTCCAGCTTATGTGACACGTTTGTAGTTTATAAACGAGACACCTTGTAATTTCCAATAAAATTGTTACAAATGTGAATACAGAATTTAATTAAATTTGATTATAAAGCATGTAAAACATGCAGTACACAAACACGAATGTTAACAATTTATAAATTGAGGATTTTATGAGGGATACGGTGACTGAATGACACATCATTCTTCTTCATTCTTCTTCATCTACAAAATTTTATCACGCATGAATTTCCAAATTTAGTATAGAAATACAAATCGATATCCATACTAATTCTACTAATGTGTTTTCATTTTTGGAGGCAAACAGATTTCTCTCATTTTTAGAAGCAAACAGTAATTTTCACTTATTTAAATCGATCAGTCAGTAAGTTACATTAATCATACATCCGAAATCTTCGCTATGTACCAAATTCTTTCGAGGCAAATAGTACACCTGCTTGTACGCTAATAAAAGAAAAAAGACTTCTTTATTAATTCATTACGTACTGTGAAGTCTATAAATCGCTACTATCGGCCTATGTACAACCCATAATACCATCTTCTGTAAAGTTCTGAACAATTCCATGTACGTGATGAAATAAAATAAACTTTATTCACAGATTTTTCAAATTAAAGATTTAGTCATCCGTATCACCTTTCTTCTAAACTTCTCGATCAAAATTGTATGATCAACTGTTCCAAGCAGATAATTACAAAATATAATATATATAAATAATAATTAGCAAAATAAAAGGTATATTGCCTGCTGATGTAGAAATTTGTGTCGAGCAACCACGAATAGAACGGCAGTCTCGATTCCCTTCCATGGACCAAGCTGGTTTTACTTTCGAGGCTGCCTGACTGAAACTAACCGACGATACAATCACCGGTAACGACATTACTCTACAATTATGACGACCGATCTATGAGTCATCGAGTTTCGAAGTGCAAGAGTGAATTAACCGCATGGGTTGGCCTCGTTGGCACGCTTCCGAACTTGCCGCTACACGTCGTTTCCCGAAACTTCGATAATTCATGATCATCTCATTGACAATAATACACTACCAGCCAGTTCGATCCACAATACAATAGATCCATTTCGTTTCGCTAATATTCGTTTTCTTTGACAAACGACGTATTATGCTAGCGTCTTCTGGAGATTTTGATTTGAATTTTTTATTTAATTAACGACAGCTAGTGTTTTATTATTTGATTTGTTAATTGTTTAGAATCATTATCACAAGATATCACGGGACCTGGAAACATTATACATAGAAATACTATGCTGTCTCTTTGAAGGTAGTTTCCAACACTCGAAAATCAAATAAAATTTGATGCACCGTATTCACGCGTTACATAGAAATTTTAGAAATTATCGCGATACTACGTTAAATGTCTATATATCTAATATAAAACATTGAATGGAATGCCGATGGATTTTCTGTCGTGTAAAAGGTATGATTACAAGGCATCTGCGATCACAGCATGCACGTGCGTGAAACGTGCATTATGTCAACTCGAATAGCGTTTTCGCCAATGGCTCGAGCGGGTCGCGTGAAAAGCAGTGACAACGACAATCGAGCAAAAGCTCTCTTTCGATCGCGATCGACCGGAAATAACGAACGAAGAATCGTTGACCCTTCTCGACCTTCCCAGGCAGATTTTTTTTTTCCTATTCCCTCTGTTACCCTGGACTTGTGTTCACATTCCGTTGCGAAAATTCCACAGTCACGGTATTTGGCGTTTCTGGTTTTGTAGTTCGTGACGCGAAACGTTGAATTGTCACGCTGTGCGAGGTCCTTCAGCTAAAAACCAACGTAGACAAAACCCGCTGACAGAGGATGATGGATCTACGATGGGAGAATCTTGCTGGGGAATTCGAAGGTTTTAAACGAAATGTTAGATTAGAGACATGTGAAGGGGATGTCGAATACTGGCGTTAAAATGTAAGGATTTAGGGAAAAAAGGAATGATAGGGAGAAAGGACTGAGATGTTCCGTATACGTAGGAACGTGCTACAGTTCGAGTGCATCTTACGCTCGAAACAGCTTGACGATTATTCTCTAGATTATTGTTTCGCTGAAAACTGTTGAATTTTATAATTTGTGCACTTGTATGTAATTTATTTCAGCGTACACTTTGCTGCTCGGTTGCTTACGAACGTATATGGAGAGCTAAAAAGATGGAAGAGGAAAAGGCAACAATCAGTCCTAATTAAAAAATACACAAATACTTGGTTGAAAAGTTGATAATTCACATGAAGAGCTACGAATACCAACTTTGCTTATTAGCGATTGAAACAGTTACAAAAGCACCAAGTACATCGAGTTCTCGTGTTTTACAGTAGATTAATTATACATCGTGAATATCGCTTATCACGATGAAACGAATAAACGAGGCTTGTTTTCTTCGTTAGACATTATTGATAAAACCGGAGCTTCTGGGCAAGAGTAGTCATATTTTCGTAGCAGCGAATGTATTAAATACCAACTATGCTATTAATCCAATGAAAAATTTACTTGACTACGTAACAGCGTCTCAATTTATTTATCAATGCTCCAAAACCAAGATTCTCCACAAATTTCACGAACAGGTTCGCTGTAGCAACGAACATACATCAAATGGCGGATGAAGATTCTAACGAAGATCCACGCAGGGTTGCCGTTAGTCGTCGATATATTTTCCATCGCAAACGTTTATCGCGTGCAGTGGAATACTTAGAGAGAGCAGCTGTTAACGAAATGCTTGCGGACGGGGATCGTTTGATTAGGATTTATAGGGTCAGCCGATCGCTGGTTCGAGAAGAACGAAACGGTAGTACGTCGCGGGCAATTCCGCAATTGCGGCGGCGATGAATCGCGAGGCTGGAACAGGTTAAAATTTCAATTCGCGCGCACCGGTGCGGTGGTACGCGTTGCAGTGGTTCTAGCGCTCGACAGTTGGACAAAAGGCGCCGGAAGTGGTGGCAGCTCGCTGCAGACGAGACGTTCAAGCCCCGTGTTGTATACTTTTCACGGTAAAAAATTGGGTGACTGCTGGTACGAATATGGTTCATGATCTTGTTTTATCTAGTTAAAAGTAGACTCTGCTTGGCGTAATATGATTTTATGAAGGGAGAATTTTTATGATCCTGTTTAATGCAAAATTTGTTTTTTAAAGGAGATATTTCATCATATGGCAATAGCTACAAAATAGTTTCTGACCATAATATTTGCATATAATTTTTAAAATTTCTCCTGGAATGCTTTCGATCGTTATCTTACATAGATATCAAATCCTGAGAAACTAATCGCTTCTATAACGATCATTGTATCAATCATTATATTTCGAACAAGATTGACAGGTATTCTAACACATACGAATGAGGTGTACACGGTAATGTAATGTATGGATGGAGTAATGAGTACGTTTCTTTAATTCTAATTGGATTGACTTAATCATCTTCAGATGCGTTTTAATGTGATAAATCTTTTTATGAGTTATATAAAATATATTCATCGATCAAATTTAAAAGCGATACTAAACATAAAAAGAGGCTAGAAAAGTAGCAATAAAGTTTTTATAACTATGCTTTTAATATTGTCATATTTGAAAGCACTTAAAACGGATTTTACGATTATGTAAAAAGCCTTTGTATCCCCGCAAAACTCAATCCTGAAATCTGAAGAAAATTTCAAAGATACGGAGATTTTCTCCAACAGGTTTATGCAAGTATACAACTTATCGGTGAAAATAACGAACCACCCTCCCCCTTAATTAGCCGAGGCTTGCTACAGCGCTGAGGATGTACGTTACGAAATCAGTTCATAAGAGCATCGCTTTTCAGGAATCCCGGGACCACTAGGAAGAATTTGTGCAGGACACAGAAAAGACAATGGTAAATTTCACGCTGAATCCTAGCTGAATCGTTAAATCTCGTCGAGTAGGAAACAATTTTAAGGATTTCCATTAGGTTGCGCTGGGAGCGAGAACGAAGTAGCGGACAATCTGGCCTAAAACTGGAAGAAGCGGCCCCAGAGCTTTTAAGGTTCGCTCGATCCATTATAACGCTCCCAGTAGCGGTATTACTTCCGAGCTTTTAATATCGTTGTCTCCCTGACCCAAGCCGATTCGAGTATTTTCACCAAGCGTGCTTTTGGTCAAAATTAAAATCTGCTTTGTGCGAGCAATTTCGCGTGCACGGTTCTTCGACTAGGATCTTATGAGCCCCGGCTTAAGGATAATAACGTTGTAAACTTTCGAGAAATTCGTTTTGCCCCTCCTGAGCTTTCCTTTATTCCATCGTAGAGCTTCGTTTCCTGATCACGTCATCTCACTTCGCCAGATCTGGCTCTCTTTCGCTTTCTTCGCCTCTTTGTCTTATCATCGAACGAAAATTCGTTTAAGCGTTAGTTTCAACATCTAGCAATTTCGAAAAGAGGTAGGAGAACTTAGCTTGAAACTTCGCCCTATGCACTCGTGTATTAATAGTAATTAGACGATGTTCCTTTGATCGCTCGTTGTACAGTTTCGAACCCACGGAATCGTGATCGAAATGCTTTCTCGAGGTAACATCGATCAGGTAATAAAGTTTATGCGTTTCGAGAATCGAGACAGTAAGACTAGTACGAATTTATAATCTAAGATTTCGACTTAAAGACTAAAGTCGAAGCTTTCTTTTTAAGGTTTTCTGTTCAAGAAACAATCCGAATAGAGTAACTTTACAAATCTTTATATCAAATATTCTGTACTTTTTCAACCCTTGGCTACAACCAAGTCTTTTGAAGACTGATTTCTTATCTCTCTGATGAGACAAATAGAGAATTTTTAAAGTTGCAAATAATATTTCTATTAGAAATCCAAGTATCATACGAAACATCGATATAAATATATATTTCGTTCTAGGAACGACATCGCTTTCTTCATTTCAATCTCCAGTAAAAATTCATTTCAATTGCAGCTTATTACGCTTTCCGTGACAATCATTCAAGATATCTTGTATTAATATAAAATCAGGTTGGAAGTAAAATCTGGCACGTATCTGACATTCAACTGCAGAAGTTTGGAATGAAAACAGTTTCAGAAGATTTCGCTATTTCCGATGGAAATTAAGCATTCTCCGTCACGTCGTTTTATCTTCTTAGATTTTCATAATGAGACATGTCCGCTCCTAAATTAAGCTTTCTCTTTTTCTTTTCATTTGATAGATATAATTTTTATTTGACGGTGTAATTTCATCATTCACTTTCCATCTTTTTCACTGAATGATATTTCGATGACACATCATATGATCTCTCAAAATTGTTAATGATGCAGTACTATGTAAGGACAACATGACAACATTCATTTCTCTTAGCTTGTTATGTTCACAAATATTAGCTCGTTAAAAATAAGTGGTAAATCTATGAAATTGTGTAACAAATCAAACAAAGGATGTATGTACCAATAGTTTTTTTACATGTTAAACATGAGATTGTATTTTAAAATTCCTTATCGTGCTTCCTATCTGTGGTCTCTACATTTTTTGAATTTTGTCTGATCAACGCTTCTTAATTGTAAGAAATAGATTCACTGCTACATACAGTGTCTACAACAAGTATTTCTACAGCATCACTGTATTTATTGGAACGTTATCGCTTATCTACTGGTTACATATTAATTAACTACGCTGAATATTAAATTTCGTATTCTACAGCGGAATCTTCGTGTGACCACAACAAATTTCACACTGTGAGACTAAAATGTAGATAAAAGGGAACGCATTAGAATATAACGGTACGTACAGATACTTTTTGCTTCGGCCACTGCAACTTTACTACTCATCTATTACAAACTTGCACGACAAACGTTTAATTTATCGACATCGTGCTAAACAGCCGCAAGTAATCGAGTTACGGCGCGTCTCTGAACCCAGTTCTCAGTACCTCAAGGTATTTCATTAATCTTCGATGTCTCTGGAAACGCGCAACGGGCGCATTGTGCCTTCAGAACGTCGCGATTGCGTTGCTGTCCCTTAGCCGAGATTCGAAGGGAACATAAATAGAATCCAAAGGAGGCCTTTAACAATTCATGCCGGGCTTCGTTGAATACGATGCTGACGTACCTTAGAAATTCTGCCATCGGAACGTCGCTGATAGGTTACATTGCTTGATAATTACCATGGCTGGAAGCGTGACACAAAAGCGAACGTTCACGAAACGAGGACCTAGACACGAGGAAAGCTACAGGATCGAGTTAGAAGGCGCATCTTGCTAATTCATTTACGTAACGGGTTTGGAAATCAAACTCGGCAACGTTGCATACACGAAATTTGATAACGATCCCGCAATGTTAGCGAAACCTTTGATAACCATGTTCGATGTCTGCTTGTTCGACGTGTTTCTGTGATACTAATATCTTGTTGGCTTCGTCAATTTTCTAAGTTTCCTTTTGTATCGTATGCTGAAAACTATGTGTGACTGTGATTTATATAAGAAACTATTGCTATGATTTACGATCGATTTCTCGTCAGTTGTCATGAAAAAGAATGTTTAAATTAATAAAACAAAATTAATTTGCGAATCAGATGGAATTACGGTCATTAGATAATAATTCTTACGAATTGCGTGATTTATATACGTTCCAATAATTAAGGATTCAAAGCAACGTAGTATTGCATCATCGGCTAAAAATTATAATTTGTCCAAATAATATAAAAGATCTACAATTTAACTAATAAAGATACCTGTTTTAAATTGATTCAACTGATTATGAAGTAATTGGTTCTCCAATATTTCTAAATTCAACCGAAAATCTCCAGGCTCTTGTCTTCTTCTTTTTCGAAGACTAAAATCTGCATTTCGTAAACCTGAATACAAGTTCCAATTTGAATATACGAAATGTTAGGTTGGCCCGATTTTTACCAGACTAGTCTATGGATTTACTCGTTCCATTGATAATAATTCAACAGCGCGTTATCGACTTTCGTAGAAGAGGATTTCCCTGTTCGTATTCGCGTTGCACAGATATCAGGGATAGAGAACAGGGAATATAGAGGCGTCGAGGAAGGAGCAAGTTTCGACGAAGTGTGCTGCAAGTGAATGGAGTGAAGCAACGTGGCGCCGCTGTAGAAACTTGTCAGTAGAACAAGTCGACCTAATGTCCGACCATGAAGGTGCCGTGTCCGCTGGCAGATGTTGCACTTTGTCTCCGTCGCTTGGCTACCACGTATTTACAAGTTGTTAACGACCAACGATCCACCAAAATTTGTTCGTTATCTCCATGATCGACGCGGTTCGAAGCGATAATAGTGTGGAGGGACGTGAGCAAACAAGGAAAGGAAGGACGAAAGGGAGGAAAACACGAAGACTCAGCAAACGAAGGATATCCGAGCGAACTTTGAAAGCAAATCTTCGTTTATAAAGAAAAGATTTAATTGAATTTCTATGTTAATCAAAATATTTAAGACATCGAGCGGTACAATTACCGTAATGTTTATTACTGTCGTATTTTAATTTTGTTTTCGTTCGTTGATCTAATTCATCATCGTCGCCATTCTTCAGGTAACGAATGGTGTTGAAAGATAATGCGGTTGTACACGTCAACGACGATACTGTTGATGATTTCGATGAACAACTTCATTTCAGGTTCACGCAGCTGACGCAAATACATTCTTGTGATTGGGAGAGTGGTTGGTAAACGGGTAAAGTGGGCAATGTTGTGAGTTTTTAACGTGTCGTAAAGTAAAAAATGGAATGATAGAGGTGAAGTAAGTCGGGTAGAGTGAGGTGAATAGGAAGACATGGACATTGCAAATTTGCAGATCGCGCGAAAGGGGTTGTGGGGTAGAAGAAGTGGGCGTTTATAGGCACATTTTAGGGCGTGAAGGGATGAAATACGAGCCGACAGTAGCATGCACGCGAAACGTCCGCTAAGGTGAAATCGAGTTTAACGCGTTAATAGAGGCTAGCGATACTAATTTACATGGGTTGTTACTCCGTCAGTTATGATTCTTTGATGTTCAAACTTGTTTCTTAGGGGTGGACGAAGATGAAAATAAATATTTCCCTTTAGTCTTACTATGTGACAAATGCATCTAGGAAATATTTCTCAAATTCAGTCATCGTCTTGAGTTACTTTTAAGCGGTCCATTGAACTAAAATAAATCCATACGTTGACAATTCGTGAAAAAAAATTTCGATGATGGATATGGTACCGTGATTCTTAATTTGTTCGTGTCTTTACTCGGCTTATCTCACTGAGAAAACTTATTGAAGCAAGCAGTGTTTACTTTGATGTTAATAATTAACATACACAAGGTTAATAATTATTATTTACTATTTTTTACTATTTTTATGAAATTAAATTATATTTTTAATAATTAAAATTATTATTTTTTTAAATTAAAAATTACTATTTTTATTAATTAAATTATAAAGAAACTACGAGTGATAGGAGATAGATAAAAGATGAAGGCAATAAAACATCGTTCTCTGTAATTTCTTCGAAATAAAGAAATTCCTCTTAAACGACATTCGGAGATCCATTTAATAAAGTTACGTTAAAATACAATCGTAAATGAAAAACTAGTTTTAAAAATTATCCAGCTATTTTCTGGTAACTAAGTCTACAAAATTCTTGCGAGAACGGTTCACGTAGTTTAAAACCGCGAAGGTATCGCAAAGATGTTCGACGTAGCAATAATGGTATGCAAACGGGAGCGCGATTTCCTGTACAAGCATCGAGCCTGGCGAGGAAGTGGCAATATTTGCAGACTGGCTTCGCTACCGAAAGTTCGGAATCCATCTACCTGAAGATAGTGCCGAGCAATATTTACCCACCTGCAATCAATTTACTGATTTCCTCACAAATTAGATCGAGCTTTGCGGCTACAGCCACATATACATGCACCAATAAACGATTTTTGCTTCGTTGGTCGTCGGATCTTCTGTAATCTCTCATTTCGATGGGTTTAGGGATATCAATATTTGTATAAATCATGATTCGATTCAACTGGTTGTGTTTATAATTCTACTAACGATAACTGTGATACGACGTGTATGAAAATGACCATTCCTGAATTTCAAATTTTCACCTGATTCTTAACGCGACAGTGACGTTCGTAATTAATCACACGATGCACGCATTTCATGCTTCAGTTCATTTTTACTATAAAAGTTAACTAAAGATCCCTTGCTATCGTAAATACGTATAATTATTTATTGGAATAACGAACGCGGTTTTCATTGTATTATTGATTAGGAATTTGTGTGCTTGAAATTTAAATTATTCCACCAGTGCACATAGACTTTTGAAGTTGTTCGAATAATTACGGGAGATAACACATATACGAAGATGAGTATGGAAATTAACGAAGGAGGTTAGAGTATTAGTAGAGTTGAGTACAGCTTAAACATATTCATTACTGCTGACATATGCATCCATTTAATTGGAGGAGCAACAAAACAACGAATGTTCATTACGTGTAAATAAGTTATGGAATAAAAATCAGATAAAAATAAATTCACTTTAGATATCAGTTTTCAATATTTCAATCGACCGATCATTTAAACAAGAAAAGAAAAAAGGATTTTTAGGTACGCTACATCCTGTAACATTCGATGATACGCACTGAAATCAGAGTCACGTGAAAGTATTATTAAATTTTTTATAATTTCCTCGACAGGGTAACTGACGATAATTTAAAAATGTAACACCAGCTTAACGTAATTTCTTTGTTCATATTTTTACTTTAATAGGGTCACGTAAGCGGAGAACGCGAAGTTACCTCGCACCCTTGGCGTTGCTAATAAAGGTTAATGAAAACACTAATAAGGATCCCGACATTATTTTTCATTAGCGCGACGTTTCATCGTCGCTGCTCTGACCTCTTCCTGTCGAGTTTCTTATCGACTAGAATCCAACGTATTTCCTTTTGTTTCCTCGAGTAAATTTTCCACGCTAAAGGTGCAGAGACGACGTTATTAAAGGCAGTGAGGGAGCTTCTCTTTCGCTGATATCCAGGTGGAAAAGTTCGCGCGCCAGCTATGAGAAAGAGAAACGCGAATGGAGTCTCGGAGATCTGAACGCGATTGTTTCGTTTCAACGTGGTTGATAACGCGTAGCTGCGACGCGACGACCGAGCTTTTGGCGCGCGCAAAACAAATGCACGCCGTAATTGAAATGTAAATTCCCCTGAAATAATTGAACAAATTGATTGCAAAACAGCGCGAAGAAATACCGTTAAACAATCAAATTTGATCCAAAATTTATATTAGTTCGATCCAAGATAATGAAGTATGTAGTTGAGCTTGGTTTCTATTGATTTATAATTACATATATGTTTATGTTACGTCGGCCGACTTCTCTGTCTAGACCGGGCCATACGTCGCGGGCAGGATGGCAACCAGATATCTTCAGATCCTTACCGCGTACCCTCGATAGTCTCAAGTATCCTCCATAAATCCCAAGCATTTTCTAATTAAGGTCCTTCAGACCGACCAAATATTCTTTTACTGAATAGTTTATTGTCTACTACGGGAAGATACGGGAAAGTTGGTTTCTCTCACCTTCAGTATCTTCCATTAGCGACTTTCTCTCGAGGGCGGCTAAGACCCTTCCTAGTCCACCAGCCGTCTATTATCCAATCAGAAGCAATGTCTATTGCTCTCACCTTCCTAGCCAAAATTGTCATCAACAAATGTGATGGTTCTGTGCACGAGACACACCCATCCTTAGCTTTCCTCCGCCACAGTATCGTCACCGAACGGCACTGATTTTGCATCTTTCGAACGGTCAACACCTTCGACCGGGTTTCCTCCTTTAGATCAGTCACCTACTTTACATACGCACCAATGTAACTATATTTATTACAAAGTTGTTGGAATAAACTGTAACTTATAATTTGTTATATCAATGTCATATTCGATTGAACTACCTCCATTATCCTAACCGAAACAGGGGATCGATCATTTCGCGGCGTCGATCGTCTAATCGTAACGGGTATTTACGACTCCCGTTGACGTGCTTCTTCGCGATCGCTTCTCTCTGCGAGTGAACGAAACAGTTTATATTGAGAAAGTTCTGTATCGTCGTTTTAATAATTCGCTTGTGAAACAGAATGTAAAGCTATAAATTGTAAAAGGCGATTTATAAAATATGGTCTTTTTACTTTCAATGAGAAGATTTTTCATTAAATGTTCATGTAACATCGTATGTATCTATTACAAAATGACAATAACTATTATAATAAAATATGCTATTCCACAAAATGTATATGTATATTTTGAAAAGATATATTTTTTATTTTGTAAATAGATACATTTTGTAGACTCTTGTTCTCTTTCTCTCGTATCTCTCTTCCGGAAAATCGAAGAGAAAAGATACGATATTTCCTGTGACCCATGATATAAAAATTCTGTAGGATGGAAACATTCGACAAAGGTTCGTTTGGTGTGTCATGAGACTAGTCGAATTTTCAGCGGACTCGTCACATTTTCCTATCGGCCATTTTAATCAATTTGTCCCCGTCGATGAGAAATTTCCGGCCGAATATTTAAACCACTTCGAAACTCTTCGTATCCCACGGGACATCTTGAAGCGGAAAATAGTTCGATTACACTTTTTCTTTTAATTGTTCGTTGCAGATCGTCGATTATGAGACTTCGCATAATTACGTGAAGGCGCTACGTAAAATGTTAATGTGCTACCATGAATAGGATTAATTTTGTGTAAGGGCAATTTCATTTTATGTTGCTTGAGAACGCAGACTGGTAACCGAAACTAGAATTTTAGGTTAAAGTATGGTAGATATCTTCGAAGTAAGTGTGCCACGCGAGGCATCTGTTGGCTAAGCACTAACACTTTCTCTTGTAGATTGCAGAACGTTGATTGTAGAACGAGATAAGTTCCTAAGCTTTATGGGGTTGGCGGTTAAAGGGATGTGAAACTGATATATCGTACAGACGTAACTTTTTAACTTTAATTCATATCATTCGAAATTATTAGAAGTATAAAATTTGCTTATGAACTATTTTTCTCTACACGCTAGAAAAAAATTTATTTCAAAAACTATTCTGATTTAAATAAAACATTTATAAATTGCCAACTCCCAGAGGAAAGTCGATAAATATTATAAACTTGTAGTTACTATCTCATAAATGAAAAAAAGAGAAAGATGAAATAAGAAATGCCTCTTCAAATGCTTCGGCTGACTTATGGCGACCTATACCACTTACGCTCCTTTTCTCTGCACATCATGCACGTGTTATGTAAATCTCTACGCTTACTAATCGATGTAAACACATACTAATCGGGTAAATAAACATCCTGCAAAGAAGAAAATGAACTTTTACCAATGGAAAGCATACTACGTTGCCTAATAGACGAATTTTGTTCAATCTATCATCTATTAAGGATACTAGATATTTTTATACGTGAAACAAAATTCAGTCAGATCTAATGTAAACACGTATACTGTTTGATCAATATATACATTTATTGAACTTTACGCTTTAAGGCATACAGGCCCAGTGACACATAATAATTCGTTTCATCGCTAATCAAATCAGAGTGTAAAATGTTTTAAACACGATACGTGTATCAGCCTCAAATAAGCAAGTGTAGCCGCAAGTGCTTAACATTTGACAGAGAAATGAATTGTAGGACATAATCTGTTCTACGGCTATAAAGGATCGTCTCACGAGTATAAATACCGATAAGAAGATAGCAGGAGCAACGATTACCGTGTTTCGTGTGCATTCGTATCAGTTTCGTGAGGAATAGAAAACAGAGCTTAACCAGTCGGAATTCAAGTTGGGGAAGTAATCTCCCGTAATCAAACCCTTGTTCGACGTCGTAGCTTAACTCGAAATCGGTATCAACCAATCCCAGGTGTTCAATTGGCACCGTGCCAGGATTTAAGCCCAGCTTAAATTTCTCGCAATGGCCGGAGAACTGGGGCAGATTCAGATTAGAATTAACTAATTGTTGCGTAGAGCGGTGTAATTAGCCCTTCGTTAACCGTGTACTAACGTTTAATTAAAATCATATACGGCGATGAATCGTTCGCGATGATACGGTTTGAAGGCAGCTCACAAGCAACCGCGCGACCCAGTTATGCAAAAATTTAGATCCTCGCGCCAGGAATGCGGGAAAATGTAAAATTCATCTTATTAAAGGGCTGAATATATTAGGAAAACGAAATACTCTTAGAAGACTGCCTCTTCGATATCTTAGTCATGATTCATAAATGTTATTGCAGTTTCTAGTTGAATTTAAGTTTCAAATTTTAACCCTTCTCCACCCTATTCTTGCAATTTTCTGAAGCGAAAGATATCTAAACCTATAGAATACAAATGTACTTGGCAAGTAGTTATTCGTAAAATTTCTAACAATTAAACATTAAGTGTTGTTCAAATTAGGCTATAAGGATTTAGCCATGTAAATTTTTCAACCGAGTATGTCTTTATCTTTCATGATCAATTATATAACAATTTAACGTAATTTAGTTATTGCCTAGTATCAATTACTGCTATTTATATCTATTCACAGTAATTATCTGACCACATCCATTTATATCAGAATATATAATACCTTTACTTCCTACAAGAATTGGTGCATAAAGGCAAACACTACTATATATGTATGTCCTATAATTCCATAATGATAAAAATGGAATATTCTGAAATAAATTTAGTTTCTACAATTTCCCATTAAACGTGCACTGTAGTTCAATATGATCATTCTAATTTTGACAAACTACATTCACACAACATTTCTAACGCGTGCAACGTAAAGATGCCTGAAATAGCTTACCGATCACGTCCAAGTATACGATGTGACTCATGTGCGGCGTCGTTGAGACCTGGCATTCGTAATAACCGCTATCCCGTAGTTGCGGATACTTGATTTCGAGCGTCCAATCGTCTGTCTGTGCATTGTGAATCGGCCTGAATCGCTGGTCGTTCGTGTACGTGTAACGACCGATAGTGAGCAGATGAACGTCTCTGTGCCGGACCCAGGAAACCTGCAACGTCATCTGTAAAGTAGAAAAACGTGTCTTCAATCGATCGAATAATTTGTAGCTGTTATTCTATATTTTAATCGACTTCCATAATAATTGACAATTATTCGCGAATTTATCATACGAGTTGCATCTTATATATTTCTTTTTAATTAAAATTTCGTATGTTCCATTACACCATTTATGTGATCAATTGCATTTACTCTCAATGCACGTTATCGTTCATGGTGGTTTTTTTGTTGATTTGATTTTCAATAATAAGTACATTAAAAATGTAATTGATTTGCCAAGCTGTAAGGAATATATACAGAGTGGCAATTTAATTTTGATTGCTACAAATTACACGCAAACTCTCGTTAATTGAACACGTAAAATTACACGTGTCAAATTAAGGAGATCTCAGCACAAGTTTTTCTTCCAAAAGTACCGAATCGGTTTCGACAGGTAACCGATGAAATAATTCTTATTATTCTTATTAAATAATTCTTATTAAAGTATGTAAAGTACAGAAACTATAACTAGCGGAAGAAATAGTGATTGTGAATTAAATTTCACGAAATACTTTACGTATTTCAGTTAAAGCTGAAACAAAGTAAGGGCCGAAGCTTCCGAGCTCAAGAGCTTTTTGTACTTCGAAGAATTCACTCGACCAAACTCCAAGAATATTTTATAGTATTTTCGTAGCGTCGTTACGTTTCTCCTGTCGATTACATAACGATTAATTTGATTTTACAATGCAATGTGCAAAATAAACGTGATATTAAACAACATACATATAATACAAGTTTCAAAAAGAAACAAGTTAGCAAGAGAGTTAGGTTAAAAACTTACGCTGTTACGTATGAGAAGACTGAAATAGAACGCGTGTCTTAAAATGCTTTGGCTGACTTATAACGTCCTATACTACTTACACGTCTTTTTTGTATACGCTACATTGCTTTTTACGAACGTATGATGTATGTTATACGAAAAATTGTGAAATTTTATTAGCAGTGTTCGACTACCAGAATTATACCTACATATTGATAAAATTTGAAATAAATCTGAAACATATAAAAATTATACATATATGATACGTATAGAAATTTAAGGTGTTACAAGAATTACAAGATATTCGATAAGAGTACATATTTCGCAGAGATTACGAAAGTATTTAAGCAGAAAATAATCAGGAAAAAGTTAAAAGCGATAAATGGTGGAATTTGCATGGTTTCACAGTCTGCCAGGGTGGCGTATAACCTGTTCACGGGCCGAATCTTTTGTCCCTCGTTAAGAGTTTCCCATTAAGCGGGACCACGTAATTAGTAGTAGCTCGTGTGTTGCGTTGGTAATTAGCGAAATGCCGGGGACGACATTTAGCTGGGTATTCGCGATCCCGCCTCAACCGAGGTTTCGAGTTTCCCACCTATTTTTCTTTTTTTTTTTTTTTTTTTGTTTTACCCAGTCGAGAGCACCGCATTTTTTCGACAGTTCGAACTACGTTTGGTTCTTCTCGCGAAATTCAGAAGCCTTCGAGTGTTAAAATGTGCCAACTATGCTGGGCTTTTAATTATTATTAGAGCCCAGATAATTTGCACAGCGTTAAGGTATGCGCGCACCGTCGCGTGGAATGCTTTTCACTGAAAACTGTAGTACAGCTATTACGAAGGGAATTATATATGGCTATTGCTTCTTCTTCTTGTTAATTATTGATGAAATAGAAGTTGAAGAGCAAGATAAACCTGTATAATACTGAAATAATATAATGAAATCCGGTTCTCAATCATCTTATGACTCATAACATCATAGAATAGATTCCACTTATGATGACAAGTGTCACTTATCATCTTCTCCTGTAATCTTCATACGGAAGAGTAAAAAGACAAATGGGGAGTTTGTATATCGACTCTGGTTGTTGCAATTTTAGTAGAATGAAAATTGAGACGGCTAAACATTGCCAGTGTTTTCTCGAGCACGCTAGTTTCACTTGAACAACTTTCCTGCGGATGATCAAAAAACGAACAGAGGAAACCGCTTTACGATAGTTCACAGCGTATTATTTCAACGTAACCGTACCGAATACGTTCGGTTTTCCAAGGCATAGTTCTTAGAACCAGCTATCCGGATAAAAGTTAATATAACTCAGGTTATTTATGCTAACAGTGAGGCCCGAATTTCAAGCGAATTCGTTCGGTGTTTTGGCAGCTGTCGGTGTGCCGCGTGTAACCCGCGCCATTAAAAATTAATGGAAACGCGTTCCATAATGCAGTAGATTTGAATTTTCATTCGCGAGGCCGAGGCCTCGTTGCAAATTTCAAGGATACAGTACAGACGCGTTCCCCGTGTTTCCGTTGCCTCGCGTTCCCGACGTAGTGGAAAATTAATAGAGCCGCTTTGCATATCGTCGGAAAGTTAGCGCACGAGATAAAACGCCTCGGGACGCGATAATTGGACATCCCGAGTCGGCGACGTGTAAATATTTGCTTTCCTTTGTAACAGCTGACACGCATATCCCGTGGAAATTGTCTCGACGTGAGCGGATAGTCTCACTGGCGGGAAATTTGAGAAAATTACAAGGAACCGATGAAATCCTCTTTTGTGCCGTCGTTTTTCTTCCTTCAAGTCGCGAGAAGAAAGAGTATTTTCTTAGCGGCAGATTTGCAAATTCCATCAGATTAGTCGAAGAGCTGATAAACTAGAAGAGGATGAGCATCTCCTTGACACCCGCGACAATCGGAAGTAGGTAACAAGATTAGAGTTAGAGGTACGCGACGTTTTCAATTTTCCTCCTTTCTTTCAGCCTTTTTGTCTTTTTCTGCGCGGTGATGTAAAAGCTGAGGAAAATGAGGCAAATCTCGCGGGAATAGAGTCCGCGATCCTAGACCAGCTTTAAGCTGAGAGTTTACGTCCGTTATACTTTTTTTTCAAATTATGTCGATATACACACAATCTATACCATGATAAAGACCAAAAGAATTAAATTTTCTCACTTGGTATAAAAAAAATTATTGACGGAATCATAAATTCTATTAGAACAGATAGAATTATCTAAATACATTCAAAATTCGATCAAAAACTTTCTCTTGAAAATAATTTCCTTAACCCCTACAGAACCGAATGTTCCGTGTTCTTTGGAAACCGATACTTCATCCGTACTGAGAATAGAAACATAATTCTCCCCATCTTCTTCTAAGAAAAACATAGTGTAAAATGATAAAATTTATGGGCAGTGCGAATTTAACACGGAAAAATAGTTTCATCGAAAACAAATACGTTTATCGTTTAGTCGCTTAATAACGCTTTAAAGTATAATATTGCGCAACATCGAGCGTGAAAAGGTTAACGATGAACCACAATTTCCATCGACCCCGTCGCTCACTGTACTTACGTTCCAAACTTCAAGGCTACTTCTCGAAACTTTTCAAGAAACTTGACTCTGGAAATCGAGAACACGACAACGATTCATTCCAATCGAAAAGTAACAGACCTTTCATTTTTCTCTCGCTGTCGCACCGTTTCGAAACTGTCAGGACGTCGGACCGGATCACGATCACCTACGTCGTCGACGAGAATCGTTAAAGAACAAGGATAGTCTCGTTTACGCGTATCTGCCGACGTGGCAGCGATCGTTCTCTCGAATCAGCAGTCCGCGATCCTTATCGTGTTTCCTTCGAATTTTTTCAAGGGGAAACTTTGTCCCGCTCCAACGAACGCGAATTGTCGTCGCCGGAATTCCAGCTATGAGCCGTTCCAAGAGACGTTCGCCAACCAGTCGCGCGATATCCGAGAAGATAAGGTTACTAGGGGAATGGTCGACAGATAGCGGATTGCATAAAAGACATTTCCTTCGAGGCAACGGTAAGTGGAAACGTTGGAGATTGCGGAATAACGACGGATCTGTGATTGTGTTATATTACTGAAAGTTCATTGTTCTTTCTTCCTCTTTGCTTGTATATCCGCTAATACGCAGATAGGCAAAAAGTTTAGGCAACTTTGAGTCGATGCGTTAAATAATTTGAACTTTGGTGATTTTATAGAAGAAGGCAGATTTAACCAGTTTCGATGATTTAAGCGGATATGTGCTCTCAAAGTCAATATTCTGCTTGGCTAGAATTTTAATTATTCCCTATTCTATGTAGATAGTCATAGATAATAGTCATTAGACTGCGAATATTATGCACTGTATACATTTTCAAGTTGCTCTCAAATTTTATAGAATACAACCAGGATGGTCGTGTCTTATTCTCTTAATGAAATTTCAAAACACACACAGTATGTACTTACATAAACGTTTTCTATAATGAGTATCCAAATAAACGAGCAACCGCGTCACAACATGTTCATGTTGAAAGAAAATTCTTCAAAATCTTGACACTCGGCTGAAGGATCTCTCTATTTAAATAAAATGTTTCAAGAAACATATACGGAGAGAATCTCAAGTGACATAACTCCGTACTAGCTACATCCTTTTCCTTGAAGGAATTAAATTTTTTACAGGATTCCAGAGATGCACGTGCAAATAATAGTTTTGCACGTTCCGGTTTCTTTTATGCACTCGGGCGTGCATTTGCACACATTCAAATGAATGCACTATTGCTCGTACGTTTCTGCGTACTAATGGTATCCCGGAATGGTGTCACAAGTCGCAGACAATTTTCCTTTTTCTCTACGACCGCTTCTCTTATTCCACCGTATTCTTTCTCGTTTCCCCACTTTTTTCATCCAGTACATTTCTTTTTTCCCTTTCTTCACTGTTTGTTTCTCCACCTGTGTCTCGCATTCTGCAACGTTGTCTTCGCCTTGTATTCTTACGTGTTTCCACCTATTTCTCTTCCTTTCCACGCTGATAATTTTTCCAAGCTGTTTATTTTTTCTTCTTTGCCTCCATAATTTCTCATTCTTGCATTCTCCGTCTGCATTTTTCTCTGGGTAAGAAGTGGCAAGTTCGACGTGGAGAAATTCCTGCATTTGCGGTAACGATATTATTTCTGGAATCACGTGGCCCCTACTTTTCTAACTCTACGGAGTTTTACGTTTATATGTCGATCGGCGATTTATAAATATTATTATTATATATCAAATACTTCTACGATATTTGCGGTAATTGATCTTTTATTAACATTTCAACGATTGATAAAAAGCAGAATAAAATATCTCCTATATTTGTATTTTCCCAAAATATTAGGTTGTCCGAAAAGTTTCTTTCGTTTTATAAGGAAATAATAGGCGCACACTGTTTTTTGTTTTATATTAGTTTATTGAATTACGCACGAATATAATAATAGAAATATAACGAAACGGATCATACCTAATTCAATAAAATAATATAAAATAAAAATTCATCTATTATCACCTTAGGAAACGAAAGAAACTTTTCAGACAACCTAATATCATTTATTTCTATGAGGAAGATTCAAATTTACTAAAATGTACGATATATTAAACTGACGACTCATCAAACATCGTAGAAGGAGTCTTTAATAAGCAGCGCATAATAATAATAATTTAAAGATAGATAAAACATATTTCAATCGAGTTACAAAAATAGAATGCTAATTATACGATCGCTACTTCACATACGATACGGTATCTAATTTTATTAAGCTATCCAAACCACAAATAGACTCCTCCTCTCGCAATCACTCCATCCATATTTCCTGGTATCCTATCCGTTAGCATCTTTCTTTGCTTACGACACAATGTATTCCCAGGCACACGTCCCTTCGCACGTTCCACCCTGTGTGCACACGTCGCCGTGAACCTACATAGCGCATATAATTTATGATACACTGCTAACGCAAACCCCCAAGGCTGACCCTTCATGGGGTTCCAGTGTTGTGGAACGCCCCGTATCCGCTGCCGACATCACTGACACCCCTTTGGAGTGCGATGTCACTCTACGCCCTCTAGAGTTGCCCTTTGCATACCAATATTGTTGTCCTATGCAAACGATTTACGCACGGTAGCCCATGGGTGTCAGCAACCGGCTCGCGTGCGACGAAAATCGGCTGATGTTCCAGCCGAAATTTACCCCCTTGACGCTAGAACCCCGGAAATTTCATCCTCTATAGAATCTTACGAGTGGTTGTCTCAACAACATACGACTATCCTGATTTTGCATATGTTTTGTTTTTATAAACATTACCGTCAAATATTGTTTCGTTGACCGATCGTTAACGTTTTTTCCAATTAGTTTCACAATCAAATACGAAAATAACGAGAAATATGTCACGTGCCACGATATCGTATTTCTGTCATTTATTTCAGCAAGATACGTGTACATCGAGATATATAAATTTAGAAATATTTATTAAAAATTGCATTACGCTTATTCATATACATCTAATTTACATCATCGAAACGCGACTTTATGTTCGAGTGTTTATGTCGAGTTTGTTATTCCCGTGTACCAGGGTAAATCAATCGCAATTCGTCACCCACGGTGAGCGACGTTTAAGAAATTCCTGCTGATCTTTGTACGCGATGGAGCGGCAACGGGACTTGTTCAATTTATCCGCTCGAATGGGACGTTCTCTGATTACACGAGGTACCAGGGATTTTTGCGAATTGACTGGGCGAGGTTGCTCCGAGAATTTAGTTTTAGGGGAAATTGAACGATCGATTTTCGCTACAGATTCCGAGCCATTCTATTCCATGGTTTTTATTTTTATTTTTATTTTTATTTTCATCGTACGTCTGATGGGATTGTTGCAAATTTTAGCGTATATATTGGTACCGCAAATTTCGAAACTAGAATTGTATTTTTTATTCTAGTCAACACATTTCAATGAATAATTTGCAGACACTTCTGGTACACTTTACTATTACAATTTTTATTAGACTTTTTAAAATAAAATAGTGCTTACAAGAGTAGGAAAAGAAAAAGTAAATTTTTTGTATATTAATATATCTACGAAATAATATAAAATTATTTATATCGTATTTACAAAATCGTACATTTTTTAATCATAACTTTATATCTTCCATAACGTCACAGCCAGAAATTAATTTTCTAAAAATATCACTGCGATAACAAAAGGCAATAAACAATTCTACTTTAATGCGGTCTTTATTGCTACGGTATCCTAAAAAGCCAAAGACAAGAAAATTAAATTCTTACAAACTAATTCATCTCATAATAAGAAACTAACCTAATTTTTCCATGAACCTTGTATATTAGTTAATCAAGAAAATAGCTCGGCAATGATCTGTCCATTGAGTTGAGTAAATTGACGCTTTAATCATGAATGTGGCAATCCAACGATCCTGGCTCAATTACTGTGAGAGAAATTTTGTACGAGTTTCGAATCCGCAATAATTACCATATTATTGGACGATTACACGGTGTAAACAAATTTCCTGTAAGAAGATTTTGACAATTTTATGTTACGAGAAGAATTCGCAAAAATGCAAGAAAAGTTGAAATCGATTTTTCAAGAAATATTCGTAATATAAAAAGTAACATTCGCGTAACAAATTCACGTTACACTAAACAGCTTTCATATTTATTTTTCAAAAAAATAAAATGTCAATATCTTTCATTTTTTAAAAATCATTCGTGTCCATGTTTCAGTTACTTACTGTACGATATTGACGAAGCGTTGTCGTGAACGTTAATTTAGTTCAAATTATATCTTTCAATAATATTCCTAAACTTTCTATTCAACATTATCTAAAATTGACATCATTCTAAATATTTATATTCCATGATTACACGTTGTAATATAATTATTTCACGTGGAACATGGATCAGCCTGCTCCACTGTTGAGCTATTAATATCAAGAGTTTCTTGCGACATTTGAATTATTATTAATATTAATAGTTTCTTAGAAAAATTTAAGTTACCAGTATCAGTAGTTCTCTGTGAAATTCAAAAAGTATTGTTGAAATTGTTAGTTTCTTGCAGAGAGCAGATAATGTTAGACGAAAGATTTAAATGAAATTTGCTTTCGTGTGCTTTGTGCTTTGCTTTACGTAAAGACAATCCACGAAATCATGTCCGAAACTAAAATCAAACCTTACCTTTAAGTGAAACGAAATAATTACCAACGCTAACCAGATTCAGCGCTATAAAACTTTTTACCGTACAACAGTTACGATTGTAAATTCTAAAGCGGGCGATTAAACACACGTCGTGTCCATTATTTTCATTCCGATGCGGCCGCAATCTGTCGCTGTGAATTTAATCTTCTCGCGTGAAAGAACCGAAAACGATCATGAAAATGAATGGCGCGCGCGTTGTGATCGCGCGTTTAGCTCCTGTGGAATACGACGTAAAGTCCGGTAAAATAATTTCACGTTATGGAACGCGACCATCAGCTCGTTCAATTAGACCTGCTCATTATACACTGACGGTTTGGTTACTCTGACAAGCCGGCCGTATTTTTAAATTGCCTTTTAAAATATTCTATTAGAAGCGCATACACTCGGTACACCGAGGACGAGAAAGAACAATGGAGGATATCAATCTTTGTTGAGAAAATTTCATGAAGGTAGAAAAGGAAAGAGAAGAAAAAGAAGCACCGTGCTACGATGGCAAAATAATGGACAGCTTTTTGCTTCTTTCGTTTTCGACAATACCCGTGAAACGAATTTCCCTAACAGATATCCAACGTTTCACATCGTTCGTCGATTTTCAGTCGATTTATCTCGGAACGTCGTAACTACGACGAAAGGTCAGCAGGGGTAACGTCTATTTATCCCATGGGATTGCACCTTCTTCCCCATGCAATTTCGTTCGGGCAATCTCCATCTAGCTACGACGGAATCGTCCACTAAACTAGTTCCTACCTTTCCGTTACTCTTCTCACGCCAGTTCTCGCGTTGCTTCAACATACACGTATGTTCTCTTAATACAATGTAAGGTGACTCGTTGTGTCATAAATTTCCAATGATGTTCGGTCGACCTTCACCTTTTCATTCGCAGCAAAAAGATAAATAAATGAAGAAAAGTTAACGGAAGTAGATGTATTTTGACGAAGTATATTAGTAAAATAATTTTTTTAAATCCAACGATTATACCGAAGATATTTATATATATACGCAAAATCATATTTTTATAAACACAACCGAAAGAGTAGTATCTGCGACATTTCTTGTATCCTTTAAATATTATATGTATCCTACAGCAAACAGTACGAAAGTATTTAAATACCTACGATGAAGAAGTTTTATGTATACATTGCGTGTGTTATGTAAAACATCTTGAAATACGTAAAAGTCTGCAACCTAACAATGATAAAATAAGTATTATACGAACAAAATACGAACAATAATATAAGAATGAATACCATGAATGATAATGGACATAAAAGTACAATTACTGTCACTGAAATTTTTGCAAATTGGAAAAGATTGAGGTAAATTTCGAGCAAGATTTTTCTTTCGACACATATGTATAGGTATTATAGTCTGTTTGGCGGCGAAACACAATCAAACACACGAGATACACGTTACGTTGCCGAAGCTATTCAAACAGCGTACTTCAAAGATGTTTTATACTCTAAACTACTAAAAAGTCCGCTGAGCGACCACAATGCCAACAACGGAATTAGCATTTTTTTCTCTTTTTTTTTTCCAATGCGGCAGCGTGCGCGTGTTGCAGTGGACGCGTTAAGTGCGTTTGTTTTATCTCGCTTTGGAACGATGACACGATGCGTTATATGGTAGTGTAACGACGAGAGTGTGTGTGTGTGTGTGTGTGGTTGTAGAACCGTGTTGTTCTGTCCGATAAGTTTCTCACGAGGATTACAGTGTTCGCAAACACTTTGTGCTAGAGTCCCTTTTTCACGTGTCGCATTCCGTCGCTCTGCTTTTTCCACTTACAAACACAATTTTACGTTGAACGATGAATTTGGAAGCGCCATCGGAGATTTTGCGATGGATCATGAATATGACACATTCGACTAATTTTGTTTACTTTGTTTTACTATTTGTTTACTACTGAGGAGAAAATTTATCTAAACGCTCTGTGAATATTTTTCGTTTCTAATTTCTCTTTTTTATAAATGTTGTAAAATAATGCTTTAATAAAAAAGAGCTTATGACGCCATTTAAGAAAGTAAAGTTGGCCTTGCAATCTTCAGAATTCTCTACAGAACAGTACCAGAACATTCATTGTTCGGAACTATTTAATTCTGTCTAATAAAATTTTGTTACCTTTTACCACTTTCCCTATTAATGATTCATGCTTGTAAGCAAAGATTATTAATAGTTGACGTAAGCATATGTTACATAATCTGTTGACTATTTTCTAGACACAGTATATTGTTCACAATGATTATTTGGAATTGAATAGGAAAGTATGTTTTGTTCTTAAGCTGAATATTTTAATATTCGTGATATTTCGATATTGAAAGATCATAATTTCCAACATATTGAGCTCTCTATATTCTGGTATAATACATTAAAATTTCAGTAGCCTAATTGTCGAGTATCGCCCTCAAAACGTTAATGGATCAGTAAGTTAAGCTTATTGCCCATTAAATTAATTTCTCTATTAAAAATTATAATTCTTGAATATCCTATTTACCGAAACCAATATGGAATACCTAAAGTATTGAAAAAAGGCCATGGAACTGCCCTTTATATATCTTGCAATTAGGCAATTTCTATTTTCCGACATAATTCATCAACGACAATATATCCATTTATACAAATCAATAACATGTTTCCAAATTCCTAATTCGCACGTCGATGCGATTTCAATCACCGCAGCGGTGTCACGAAACGATCACCTAAACAACCAAGCCAATTTCCCAACAAAATATTTGCGATCTGGCATGCGTATAAAATAGTTCTCATTGATTTACGAGTGGTTAATATGCATTTCGATGGATGTGTGGTATATAGATCCTTTTAGTCAGCACGCAATAAATACTTGTCGGTCACGCGACATGTGTAATCGTGTGTAGTGTGTACACTATCCTTTAATATATCCGATTGCTTGATTTGAAACTACAAATAAAAAATAGAATGGTTATGTTATACAGTTGTCAGTATTAACAGTTGTGCATCGTAGAATCTTATGACTCTGTAAACTTTGTATAAATTGTCAAATTAACGTACAATAAGAAACTGGGAACTATATGTTTCAAACCTTGCGGTATCGTTCTATCATCTGAAAAATTCTTTATTCGACTAACGATTGTTGAGGTTATTAGATGTGTGAACAAAGGAACGATGGATAAATTGCAAGGTAGAAAATATATTTTAATACAGAAGTGTAAATACAAGTCGGAATATAATTTGAGCTGGTCCGCACGCTAGTAGTATTATCCTATGACTGAAAGCCCTGAAGCCATCGTTGTCTGTCTACTGTTTATGGTCTGCCTTCGTCCCAGTCTTTTGTCCATACGCTGTCGATGGCTTCAGTGCTTGAGAAAACTAAAAAATAAGATGTAGAGTTTTCTTAGAAGCAGTGACCACTTCAACGACGATAAAGTAGTTCGGGTCGAACTTATAATAGCGTTATACAGTCCATAGAAACTGGTACATATGTAATTTAGGGCGACGCGACGATTCGTCTATTTCGTCTATTTATTTGACTTTCTTCTTCAGGATATTTCTTCGCGAAGTATCCGACCAGTTCGCGTTTCTTCGTTTACAAGTAAGTATTTTCAAAAGCGGAGCTTAGCAAAGTCATCTACTGAGTAAGTTATATCAGTGATTATAGAAGCTGAGGTTGCGATGCGGTTCCCATGACTAGCCTAGTTTGCCAAGATCCTTGAATCTTGCCTTTCGAACTCCGTAAGCGAAAACCCGACGCTTCGAAGATGAACCACGCAAGCCCTTGTAATACGATTTTGTAATTTCAATAGGAAGAGATTGCTGTGTGATATAGCGTATCATAATGATTCCAATAGAATTGCAAATTGAAAATATGTTTGATTCAGTGAACTATATTTTATTAAAGCTTTGAGAATATCTTTAACTTTCCATGTGCAAACATGTGTTTTTTACACTTTACACGTACATTTATTAATGTTTCCAAATATTACTGATAATACAATTAATACTATCCATTTCCCATAAAAACTTGAAGGAACATCTTTTTTATTTGATTTAAAAAATGGAAGAAATCTTGACAACAAGGAGGTCATTATTACCTGCATCATCCACACTGAATTCATTAGTATTTTATTACACTAAATCTCTTTCTCTGCATTTTAGACGGGAGATACAAATAATTCCATAATATCACAATGTTGCACGTGCAGATTAAACCGCGATTTAAACCACGTGCAATTTTTCAGTTGACTCGGGAAACGCCGTTTTTCAATCACGTCCAGTGTTACCCATAACACGAGGCACAAGTACGAAATCATGGTGGCACACACTCAGCGGTGTTCGTGTAAACGGAACGATTAAGTGAACGACGTTACGTTAATTTCGTTTTACTCGCAGTCGAATAAACGATCGGATGCGTTGTCAGCGAAATCCCAACGCCGACCAACGCATGCACCGAAAAACACGATAAAATCGTGAACGGGACTACGCTCGATTTTGCACCTGAGTGACACAAACAGGCGAACACCGAGGGCGCAAAGGATAAACGGGAGCGTGAAATTGTTAAAAGCAAGATAATTAATTGCTTGCGAGAATTTCACTGATTAATTTCCACAGTGAAATATTCTCGCATTCGGTGGACAACGATGCGAGATACGAGAAAGAATCGGCTAAAAAAGATACGAAACAGAAAAAGGTGCGAACACATGCGAATTCCAACGCGATGTATGTTCTTTGAAAATGGCTTATTACCGAATTTTTATTATTTTTAAGCTCCTAAATCCTTATTTCTTTGATACAGATTACGCGTT